>NC_073253.2:50101250-52622500 GCF_029289425.2 Pan paniscus
TATCTGAAACATTTTTTATGCCATATTTCAGTAAGCATGAAAATTATAAAAAGTGATACAGAAAACAAGAACTCAAAATATCATATAATAAAAAAAGATTTTGTCTTCATTTGATTCTAAAATTGTAGCTGGTTTTCAATCTACATTTTAATGTACATTTGTCCTATAAATACAATAAGAAAAATATGACCTTTCAAGATTTACTTAAATCATAAATACTTCAAATAAATTATCTTTATGTTTCCTTTAAAGAGTAAAATATTTAAAAATAAGTAACATATTATGAAGATTATTAAAATATATTAACTAAATGATGTCTTTAATGAGTTAAGTTTTTAGATCTTTATTACAGCACAAATTGATAAAATGATTTTTTTCCTTTCTTTGTTTTTTTTTTTTTTTTTTTTGAGACAAGTTCTTGCTCTCTCACCCAGGCTGGAATGAATGGAATGAAGTGGCCACGATCATGGCTCACTGTAGCCTCGACCTCCTGGGCTCCAGCGATTCTCCCACCTCAGCTCCCAAGTAGCTGAGACTACTGGCACATGCCACCATGCCTGGCTAATTTTTGCATTTTTGTAGAGATGGGGTTTCACCATGTTGCCCAGGCTGGTCTCAAACTCCTGGGCTTAAGCAATCCTCCTGCCTCGCCTTCCCAAAGTGCTGGGATTACAGGCAGTAGCCACTGTGCCCACTGATAAAATGATTTTAGAAATTCTTAACGGGGTGGGCTTTTTATATCATAATTACTCCGAAATGAATCTGTGAGTCAAACAAGGTTAAAATACAGTTTAACACGTCTTAGATACTTTTCGTTGTTCATTGTTACACGTATTTGCTAACAGTGTTTTAGTTTTTTCTCTTTCTATCTCTTTCTCCCTTTCTCTTTTTTTTTTTGTGTGTGTTTTTTTTTGTTTGTTTGTTTGTTTTGAGACAGAGTCTTGCTTTGTCACCAGGCTGGAGTGCAGTGGTATGATCTCGGCTCACTGCAACCTCCGCCTCCCGGATTCAAGCGATTCCCCTGCCTCAGCCTCCTGAGTAGCTGGGACTACAGGCACGCACCACCACACCTGGCTAATTTTTGTACTTTTGGTAGGGACGGGATTCTGCCATGTTGGCCAGGCTGGTCTTGAACTCCTGACCTCTGGTGATCCTCCCACCTTGGCCTCCCAAAGTGCTGGGATTACAGGCATGAGCCACTGCACCCAGGCTACATTTTGCTTTTTTTTTTTTTTTTTTTTTTTTTTTGAGACGGAGTCTCGCTCTGTCGCCCAGGCTGGAGTGCAGTGGCGCGATCTCGGCTCACTGCAAGCTCCGCCTCCCGGGTTCACGCCAATCTCCTGCCTCAGCCTCCCGAGTAGCTGGGACTACAGGCGCCCGCCATCACGCCCGGCTAATTTTTTTTTGTATTTTTAGTAGAGACGGGGTTTCACCGTGTTAGCCAGGATGGTCTCGATCTCCTGACCTCGTGATCCGCCCGCCTCGGCCTCCCAAAGTACATTTTGCTTTTTAAAAGACATTATTTAGCCTTTCACAAAAGTCCAAAGTCCCTGGAAGTTGGATTTGATGATCAACATATTTTGAGAACATTGAACTCAAACCCTAGAATCCAAAAGCCTTAACATTTCAGCTTCCCCATCTGCTGGACACTCCTAGCTCTTTCTGCATCTATGTCTTGAAATACATCCCACTTCAAGAAAAAAGAGGCAATTTTAATTCTAACATATCTTTTAAAATAGCCCAAACATGGTGAAATGGAAATCTAGAGCTCCCTGTGGACATTTGTTGTTGTTGCCGATTGCCTCCCAAGCATTCACACTCTTTCCTATTTGAGGATATTCCCTAATTGTACGATGGTTGGCAGGGTCTCTTTGAGTGAAGACATAAGATCTATTCTTTATTAGTTGGATATTCCTGCTCAGAACTTATAAAGAATACAAAACTAAAGGAGTGATTTAGAGTTCACGGACAGTAGCATGCAGTGCAGTGCAATAATTCACTGGCATGTGTGCTACCCTGGGTAATATTCTCACCCAAGAGTTACTGTGTTATGATGTAGGCTACCTGATCCTTTGATTCCCATTGGATTTTTGAGCCTTGCTTTTGAAGTGTCCACATAGATTGTGCAAGCTAGTCCATAGTTCTCTAATAATTATCTTTTTTTCTGCTTAAGATAGCCATAGTCAGTGTCAGTTGCTTACAGTAGGGAATCCTGCCTTCGGCAACTTTATTATCTAGAACTCAGGAGGTAATTTTACTTTGATTTTTTTTCTGGTAATGAAATGTGATGTTGAAATCTCATAAAGATTCCATTTTCCAGCAAACCTTCACTCTGATTAATACAACACTTTAAGTGATCATTGTGAGAATGGCTCTGAGAAGCAACTTTTTCTCAGTAGCTCTTGAAGGAAGGTTACATGATCACGAAGAGTCAGGTGAAGGAGAATGGCCTGCACACTTGACTCATGACTTCTTATCCTGTTCCTGCACATTATGGACATGCACAATCGATGGCTTCCTTTATTCTTTTAGACTAAAGGTGTCTGATAGCAGATGAGGAAGAGCTGCTTCCCTTTCTTTCAAAGCCCTCTCTCTCAAGAGAGGAGATAAAAAGGGAGTTGGCGAGCAACTGTTCTCTGAACTCAAATTGTTAAGAACTGGAGGAAGAACATACTTCTAGTCATTTCATTTCCAGAATAAAATGACAATATCAATGTTTTAGTATTTATATAGTGTTAATATCAAAGTATAAATATAAACACTGACATTTTATTTTAATAGTATCCAGAATTAGTATTTCAAAATATTAATGACATGTTATTTGATATGGTCAAATGCAAGAAGGTATAAATTAATTTTAAAAGTTAAGTAAAAATTATGAGAAATATAAAAGTCAGATGTTTATTAGAAGATGGGTTATAAACACTATTAGCAAATAAAATTAGATATCCCAAAAATGAAATACATTTAATTTATCATAAAATTACAATATATTAATAAAATAATAATTGCATTATATTAAATATATTATTTGAACATACATGTGGAATATATTGTTTGATAACAGTATATATTACTTGAATTTTTAAAAAATATGATCTTAACAAAGTGCACAAGCAGTAATATTATTTGTGAGTATACTTTCTTACAACTTTTCTAGCTGCTGAAGTAGCCCTTTCTAATTCTACACTAGCAGGGAAATGGCGAAGAGAGTTACAAACTAGTGCCAGATATTTTCCTTTAGCATTTTTAACCTTTAAATAATCCCATCACTTGTTTGATGATTTTGAAATTTTTTTAAACAACTTTTTTTTCCCCAGAAACTGCAAACTTTTGTTGAAATCAAGTTGTAGTTTTATTTCAAAGTATTTCTGGTTTGTGATTCACTGTATTTCTCTTTTGTTATCATCATGTATAGATAATCTTATGCAGAGTTACTGTATTAGTTTGTTCTCACACTGCTATGAAAATATACCTGAGACTGCGTAATTTATAAGAAAAGAGGTTAAATTGGCTCATGGTTCTGCAAGTTGTACAGGCTTCTGCTTCTGGGGAGGCCTCAGGAAACTTACAATCATGGTGGAAGGTGAAGGGGGAGCAGACACATCTTCACATGGAGGGAGAAGAAGGAAGAAAGAGAGAAAAAGGGGAGGTGCTACACACTTTCAAACAACCAGATCTCATGAGAACTCTATAACAAGAACCGCAAGGGAGAAGTCTGCCCTCATGATTCAGTCACCTCCCACCAGGCCCCTCCTTCAACACTGAAAATTACAGTTCAACATTAGATTTAGGTGGGGATGCAGAGCCAAACCATATTGTTCCACCCTTGACCCCTTCCAATTCTCATGTCCTTCTCACATTTCAAAACACAATCATTCCTTCTCAACGGCCCCCCAAAATCAATTCATTCCAGCATTAACTCAAAAATCCAAGTCCAAAATCTCATCTGAGACAAGGCAAGTCCCTTCTGCCTATGAGCAGCCTATAAAATAAAAACCAAGTTAGTTACTTTCAAAATAAAATGAAGGTACCTGCAATAGGTAAATGCTCCCATTCTAAAAGGGAGAAATTGGCCAGAACAGAGGTTACAGGCCCCATGCAAGTCCTAAACACAGCAGGGAAGTCATTAAATCTTAAAGCTCCAAAATAATCTTATTTGACTCTGTATCTCACATCCAGGCCACACTGATGCAAAGGGTGGGCCCCCAAGGCCTTGGGAAGCTCTATCCCTGTGGCTCTGCAGTGTATAGCCCCCTCGGCTGCTTTCATGGACTGGTGTTGTGTGCCTGTGGTTTTCCAGGTGCACAGTGAAAGCTGTTGGTGGAACTATTATTCTGGGGTCTGGAGGATGGTAGCCCTCTTCTCACAGCTCCACTAGGCAGTGTCCCACTGGGAACTCCATGTCAGGGCTCCAACCCCACATTTCCCCTCTGCACTGCCTTAGTAGAAGTTCTCCATGAGAGCTCTGACCCTGCAGCAGACTTCTGCCTGGCCATCCAGGCATTTCCATATATCCTCTGAAATCTAGGCAGAGGCTCCTAAGCTTCAACTCTTGCTCTCTGTGCACCCACAAGCTTAACACCATGTGAAAGCTGTCAAGACTTGGCACTTGCACCCTCTGAAACAATGGCTTCAGTTGTACCTTGGCCTCTTTTAACCATGGCTGGAGCTGAAGCAGCTGCCATGCAGGGCACCTTGTCCCAAGGATACACAGAGCAGCAGGGCCCTTGGCCTAGCTCACAAAACCATTTTTTCCTCCTAGATCTCCAGGTCTATGATGGGAAAACTGTTATGAAGGTCTCTGAAATGCCCTGGAGGCATTTTCCCAATTGTCTTGGATATTAACATTCAGCTCCTCTTCACTTATGCAAACTTTGCAGGCTTGAATTCCTCCCCAGAAAGTGGGCTTTTCTTTTCTACCACCTGGTCAGGCTGCAAATTTTCCAAACTTTCACTCTCTGCTTCCCTTTTAAATATAAGTTCCAATTTTCAACCATTTATTTGCAAACACATATGAGCATATGCTGTTAGAAGCAGCCAGGTCACTTCTTGAACACTTTGCTGTTTAGAAATTTCTTCCACCAGATACCCTAAATCATCTCTCTTAAGTTCAAAGATCCATAGACCTCTAGAGAAGAGGCATAATGCCACCAGTCTCTTTGCTGAAGCACAGCAAGAATGATCTTTATTCTAGTTCCCAAGAAGTTCCTCAACTCCATCTGAGACAACCTCAGCCTGGACTTCATTGCCCATGTCACTATCAGCATTTTGGTCACAACCATTCAGTAAGTCTCTAGGTAACTCCAAACTTTCCCACATCTTCCTATCTTCTTCTGAGCCCTCCAAACTGTTCCAACCTCTACCCATTACCCAGTTCCAAAGTCACTTTCACATTCTCAGGTATCATAGCATTGCCCCATGCCTGGTACAAATTTTCTGCATTAGTCCATTCTCACACTGCTATAAAGACATACCTGAGATTGGGTAATTCGTAAGGAAAGAGGTTTAATCAGCTCACAGTTCTGTGGACTGTACAGGCTTCTGCTTCTGGGGAAGAAACTTACAATCATGCAGAAAGTGAAGGGGAAGCAGACTCATCTTCACATGGAGGGAGCAGCAGGAAGACAGAGAGAGAAGGGGGAGGTGCTAAATACTTTCAGACAACCAGATCTCATGAGAACTCTATCACTAGAACAGCAAGTGGAAAGCCTACCCTCAGGATTCAATCACCTCCCACTAGACCCCTTCTTCAACAGTGGGAATTACAATTCAACATGAGATTTGGGTGGGGACACAGAGTCAAAGCATATGTTTTTTCATCAGTTTAATTTGTATATTCTACTTGTTCAGAAATCTTTGATATAGGGTAAGAATTATTTTTGCAGTAGAAGCTTTGCTCTGTTGATTGCTTTCAAATTTATGCTCTACCCCATTGAAGAATAAAGAAGTTACAGAAGAATACTTATAAGTGGTGAAACTTTGTTCAATTTGAATTTTAGTGGCTTCACTAAACTCATAACTCTGTGAGTATATCTCAGTATGTAAGTAATTTTTGTTTTAGATTTTTAAAAGGCTGAAAAATTGCATCATATCAAGTGAAGTATGATATTTCAGAAGATAAAAATAGAATGATATACTAGAATAACAAAAATTTATATTGCAGTCACTAAGCACCACTGACTGGGAATCTCATCAGACCATGAATAGAAGAGGTAACAGAGAGGGGTCATAGCGTCATGTCTCTAGAAGAGACTTCAAAAATCTACTCATATATTCCTAGGGCACTAGGACTAACCCACAGAAGGAATCAAATAAGCTGGATTGAAAGGCAATGGGGAGATGTTTGAAGGTAGAAAGCAAATGACAAAAGTTTGCATTTCAAATTCACCAAAAGAAGCATCAGAAGAAACAATTACCATTCTATTCCATGGACTAGCATTTATGCCTCGAACATAACATGAATCCTAAGGATCAACCAGCATTTCCAGAAGCCCTTCTTGTCAGTCAAGATTCACACAATTGTTTTAATATATGTATAACAATAGCTGGAAGGAATTTTTAAGTTAGTGAAGGATTGTTGAGATGCCTTGAATCTTATACTATGCAATTAGAACTATACTTTTTCCACTGTGTGTGTATTGGGAGGGCGTATGAGATGCACCTTGTAAATTGAAGCACTAATTGAATTATTGCAATTCTAATGTTGATAAGTTCCCAGAATCATACCTCATTCTTTCATTCTCTTCAAATCTTTTAAAATATTCGTATGTATCTAGTTGCTATTTGTTCCAGTTTTTGCTCATATAATGATGTTTGTCAACTTCCAAGACAGCAATGATGTTTATGCTTCCCTTTATCATGTCAAATAACTATTTTCAGTCCACAATTGTTGCTGATTGTTACCTTTCTTTCTTTGACCATTGCTTAGAGGTGACTGGACCTGCTATTAAACTTGTATTTTAATATCCAGGGTGCTATTACACATTGGAATTTTGCAGTCTCTGTAGCATATTTACATTTTCTTGTCTTTGTCACCCATTTTGGATTAACACTTCATCAGAAAACAAAATAATAGCAGGGAAGTGAGGCTACTGTAGGGTAATCAAATGCATCAGTGAGCATCAATTCAGCTGAGGAAAGCACAATGTGATGGCTCAGTGTTCAATGGCAGAGAGCATTTGCTAATATTTGCTCCGCTGTACTGCCTCACTGGCCATGAGAACAATATGCAGGAGCTGTACTGCTCAATCTTAAAATAGATTTGCATATTTAAATACAAAAGTATTTGAGACAAATCACATTGTAATAAATCAGCACTGCACAGTAAGGTGCTCCAAGAGAAACGTATGCATAGAAAACACGTCAAACATGACTTATAAATGCCACCCAGTAGGCAGCTCAATGAATTTTTAATTCTTCTTCACAAGGACTCTTGCAAATCAAGATTCTGTAGCATAGGAGCATTATTTCTGTTCTGGTTCTAGTGGGGATATCCCTTTTTCTGCCCTGTCCAATGTCTAATGACATTTTTGGCCCAGGCTATTCAAGGTAGGAATGGACTCAGCAAATATTTTCTGATCACCTGTTATGTGTAAGGCAGTATTCTAGGCTTTAAAAGCTCTTGCTTCTGAAAGAAGGAATGATTTCCAAGTTAGGTCCTCTTTGTGAACAGACTTCTCTGTTCAGTTGGGACCCAGGGGCCATTATGCTTCCTGGGCAGCACGTTCTCCCTGCCAAAGCTCAGGATTTGGCTGTTTAACTCCTGTTAACAGGTAATCCACCCTCCAATGAGGGATGACAACCTCATACTGCTTGTTAGTACATAGACGAAAGGGAGCAGATTTTTTAAAAGATGTTATATCCTCAATTTGGGATAGAGCAAGCTGAACCTACATAATTTTAAAATGTCCCCCAGAATGCCTAACATCTGACAAAAAAACAGAACACTTGTTCTTCCTTAGCAGTCTGTTAAGACATTAAAAAAGGCTTGCCAAGTGACAAGCAGCATATGCACACATGACATATTAAAATCATGAAAAACCCTTGGTTTGCTCAACAGGATGTGTTTCTAGCTCAACCTTGATGTTTGTGTTGTTTTGTTCATGGTTTCCCTAAGTGCCATAGCAGACGAGAAAACTTCAAATGGCAAGACCTTGTTAAGAACATTATCAACATTTTCAGGTCATACTGTAACATAATGTTTGAAGTGATACCTTTCTTAAAAAGTATTGTCTACTTTAGGTCTTTATGTTAATCTTTTGGATGTTTTTAAAGCCGGGGTGTCTAATCTTTTCACTTCCCTGGGCCTCACTGGAAGGAGAATTGTCTTGGGCTACAGATAAAATACACTAATGATAGCTGATGAGCTAAAAAAGAAAAAAAAAATCACAAAAAAAACCTCACTGTTCTAAGAAAGTTTACAAATTTGTGTTGGGCTGCATTCAAAGCCCAACACAAAGTCCTGGGCTGCATCTGGCCTGTGGGCGGTGGGTTGGACAAGATTGTTTTAAAGAAATGCGATGTTTGTAATATTAGTACAATATCAAACTGAACAAACTGAAACTCAGTTTCAGAGACATATTGTAAGATACCATAAAACATTAACATTTCTTGCATGCCTTCCCCCATATGGCTCTTTTTAATGTATTCCATTTGAATTTGCCATATCTATGTCTAAATTGTGGAGAGGAGATGTCAAAGAGAAATGTAATTTAAAATTATCTGACCAAAACTGTGTGCTTAGTTTTGTCCAATTTTAGCATGCTACTCACTGTTAGATATCCAGTAATGAATATCATGAGATACTGATTGCTTCCTTTTCAAAATAATAATTGTAGATTAGAAATGCTATTTACTCAGTATCTCTTTCTTAACAGGTGAAATATCTACACATTGTATGCCTTTTGGTCATTTCACTGCTCATTAACACCTCTATCAATGGGGAGGTGGTAAAATGCAAGCTATGAGACAAAATTCTTGATCTCCTTGTTAATAACATTGCAAGAGATTTAGAAAAGACTGTAATCAGCCTCTGACCACCATCTTGTCCACACAAATGCAAGTGAGAGCTTCTTTGAAAATGGGACCAACGAAGAAGTAAGAGCCCTGAGAAGGAAAGCAGGCAGGTAGTTTGTCATCAGCACCCAGTTTACTTGTTTGGTGCATACTTTGGTTGTTTATGCAGTGCAACTTTGGAGGCATTCCTCAACATCGATTTCTACACCACCAAGTCTGGTCTACTGACTGATGCTTGAAAAAAAATGTAAAGACTTTTATTTCATAACCAAAAATAAGGCTAAAAGTCTTGGGAATAATGACAATGACATAAATACAGACTAAAGTGTAGATTGTAGTACCCCAGGATTCTTTCTAAGGATAGATATTGAAAAAGGAGTGTCTTTAGATTTAAGGAAGAAAAACAAAAGGACAAAAGGATGCATTTATATTAAGAAATGAGGAAGTAATACCGTGCCTAATCTGGAAAGTGAAGGAACATGGAAAAGAGAAACTAGGCACAAATAATTATTTTCATGATCTGTTCAGGGACAGTCCCACCCATCATCTTAGGTAATCTAGAAACAAAAAGACTTTCCATAAAGTCCTGGTTGTCATAAAGGTTTGGAATGTATTTTCAACATAAATACCAAGCATATGTTTAATGTGTTGATTTTTCTTAAGTCTGTTCAATTACCTTCCTAGTTTGAAAAGAAATAAACTCATTATAAAGTCATATCTTTAAAAAGTCTTGCTAGCAAGCAGAAGTGCTTGTTTCCCTCATTATAGTTTCCTTAGAAGGTTGCTTGCATGTATCCTACTTAGTATTATAGAGATTGGAGGCAAAATTGCAACATGGGTAAGAACATGAACTTTAGAAACAGACTTAGTTTTGATTACTAACTTTGTTGTCTATAAGTTGTATGACTTTGTACATGTTACTACTCTCTGCCTTACTTTTCTTCTCTATAAATTGGTGAAAACAATACTGTGTCATGAAATTAAGAGGATTAAATGAGACCGTATATGCAAAGTGCTTTGCACCAAGCCTGTCAGATTCTAAACACTCAGTAAATGAATGGTAGCCCTGTGGTTGATGGTGGTAATGGTGATTATGAGATTTAAACTTTTTAACTCAGTAAGTATAAGACCCTTAAGTTAAGGGACTATGACTTTTCTGTTTTTTTATGTGCTTGAAATATAGGATCAAATTGCACAGAGTAAAGTATACTTAATTAGTTAAGTAGAGAACTTTAGAGTTTTGAATTAATTGGAGATAGTTCTTTTAAGCTGGTAAAAAATAATTACAACCATGAAATATTAAAAAAAGATGTAATTGGATTATTTAAAAATATGTGATAACTTGAGTTGCTAATAAAGTATTACCCTCTATCCTTAGCAAACTAATGCAGGAACAGAAAACCAAATACCGCATGTTCTCAGTTATAAATGGGAGGTAAATGATGAGAACACAAGGACATAAAGAAGGAAACAATAGACACTGGGGCCTACTGGAGGCTGGAGGCTGGGAGGAGGGAGAGGATCAGAAAAAATATCTGTTGAGCACTAGGCTTAGTACCTAGTACCTAGGATGACAAAATAATGTGTACGACAAGCCCCTGTGACACAAGTTTACCCATATAACAAACCTACACATGTGCCCTTGAACCTAAAAGTTAAAAAATAAAGAAAGAAATAAAGAAAGTATGACCACATAGAGGTCATTTGGAAACCTGATTTATTGATGAACTAACAAAGATTAAAGTTGCTATCTTAAATGACATGAAGCAGCATTTCTAAAGTGTTTAAAATTATTCTTATGAAATTGAATAAAAGTTTCTTTGTATATTTTATATGCTTTTTATGTCAACAATTTTTTTAAATTTTTATTTTTAATTTAGCAGACATTGAAGAACACAGAAACCAAATCTGAAAGAGATTTTGTAAACTTATTTAATATGAGCAGAAATGGAAAGAACTGAGAATGTTTGTCTAAAATAATATAAAATTCTGGAGAGGAAGTAGCATCCATCTTCAAATATATATAGAACGTTGATATGTGCTTTCAGTCGAGATTGTTTTGGCTACAAGTGACAGTAAATGCAGCCCAAGCAAAATTAAGGGGGAAAATAAAAGAATGCATTAGTTATACAACTGAAAAGTGCAGGAAGTAATCCGCTTTCATATTTGGCTGTATATTTCAGGACCCAGTCACTCTTTCTTTCTCTTCTTCCTTAGTGTATGTTGGCTCCATTTCCAGAGAGACTCTTGCTTCCCATGGGCAAGATGGTGGTCAGAGGATCTCTACCTCCAAGATCACTGAAACAATGAGTGTTTCTCTTGCTCAACAATTCAAAGTAAAATTGCTGGCCTGAATTAGGCTTTGTGCTCTTTCCTGAAATAATAACTATGGTCTTGGGAGTGCTATGTGTTCATGTTTGAATCATAGGCCCACCCCTGGAGATAGTAGCAATCAACAATACCAGACCCAAATGTACTACAATTTGATGAGGGGTAATATTCCAGAGAAAAACTTGGGTGCTGGGTTCTGAGGAAAAGAAAGAGAATGGATAGCTACCACAGCATAGAAGAGGGAGCCCCTGTATTCTGTTGCTCAATGGGAAGGATCTGGAATCTATTGGAAAAAAAAATAGTTGTAAGACAGATTTCAGTTCAACAAAAGGAAGAACGTAGTATTTAGAACTCATAAAGAACTGGCCCACCTGAAAGGCTAGAGTAGCTTGCTTTGAATTTCTTTTGAAAAGAAAGTAGCTTGTTGTGAATTTCAACCTTGCTGAGAATTTGCTGCGTCAATCTTTAGCTAGAGATTTTATAACAACTCAAAAGGAAAGTCCATTGCTGGGAAGTATTTACTACTCAACATATTGAAGATTTAATTGTAATATAATTTCCTAGAAAGGTTAATTGGCTTTCTTTCCTACAAACAGCAATAAGCTTGTGAAGCTTGTCTTCAAGCTTGGGCTTGGTGGCAATCTGTGGGAGACTGGAGTAGATAGATGATCTTTAAGATCTTTTTTTTCAGTCTGTAGGTGGTTACTAGATTTCTTCCGTTAAGTTTGGATGTGATAAAGAGATCATATGCTAAATCCTTTTAAGGGTATATATATAAAACAGTATTACCTAGGGACTTGCTTGATGGAAGCACAGAAGGTCCTAGAGGAAGAACCTTCCTCAGAAGGCAACATGCTTCACCATGAATTCACATATAAACAACCTTGATGTCCATATAATGTTTTTTTTTGATATTTTGAGATTTAAACTTCGAAATGTTTCCTTTTATTTTTCTTTTTGCAATTCCCCCCCACTAAAGAAGATAAAGACTACATCTCTCTAGTATCATAACTTTTATATGAGACTACATGATTAGAACTCACAATCTCTCTAGTCTTTTTGTGGTACGTTTATGCAAAATGCAATTTTTTTCCATAAAAGGGAGGAACTCACAAAGGTGACATATGGTGAAGAATCACTGATTTTGGTCTTTAAATAATTTTCTGTCCATAGGGATTTAAACAGAAATGAGGAAAAGGAAGCAATAATTACTGAACATCAATTGTGTACCAGGTGCTTTATACAATTGATCTACTGTAATCTCCACATTATCTATAGGTATAGCTATAATTAGCTCCATTAATACATGAAAAACTCAAAGTTTATAAAAGTTTGCATACCTTGCCTGAATTAAATCATTTAGCAAAATGTATGACCTTGTCCAAGGTCATACTCATCAGCTGGCAGAGCCTAGATTCAAATCTGAATCTATCCATTTCTAAACCCACTCTCTTTCCAGCACACTACATTGCCTGTCTAAAAAGGAAATGAAACAAAAAAGAGTCTGTTTTCTACTGATTCCAGAGAGTACTGTGAAGTCGATTGTTTTCCAATTTACTTGATATTTCTGTTGATTTTCAAATTTACTTGCATATATGGGAAGTATGGTTCTACGGGGAAATTAATAACTTCAGACTATTAATGCAAAGATGGAAATCACTATGGAATCCATAATTTAGTAAAAAAATACAGAAAATATGGGTAATTCATTATATTCTTTTATATAACGGTAGTGACAATGGTTTATGTAATGACAATTGTTTCTGTAGGGTTCAGCATTCACCATTATTACTGTATATCACCTTCACTTTTTATTGCATTGGAAAGGCCATATTTCCTTTTTTCCTTGTTCTTTTAAGAATGAGCTCATTTAAAATAAGTAAATGAGTTTAAAACTTTTTCTTTATTGAAATAAGGAAGAAAGTAGCTTGTTTTGAATTTCAACCTTGCTGAGAATTTGCTGCATCAATTTCTAGCTGAAGATTTTATAACAACTCAAAAGGAAAGTCCATTGTTGGGAAGTATTTACAATGCAGCATATTGAAGATTTAGTTGTAATATTATTTCCTAGAAAGGTTAATTGGCTTTCTTTCCCACAAACAATAATTGCACTCAACTATGAGCTATATGGGCTTCAGCTTCTAAAATAAGAGCTGACACATGGAAAGTTATAATTTTCTGAAAGTAAATTATTTTCTCATGTATGAAAACTTTGATGTACAACTATGTTAAGGAAAGGCTTTTGAGAATCTTGAGGACATTAAACTAAAAAAAGGGAAACATCCTAGCACCAATGAAAGGCGACAGTTAGACAGGGATCTTGGAATGTCTCCCGCTTGTCAGATGTGTTCTTTGGAGACTGTTAGAACAATATTAATTTCACATTATATCTCATACTCACTAAACAAATTGCTGCTGTATTATACATCTTATGGGATGTTTAAAAGAGTTTACATCTTGCTGTGAAAAGTTAAACATTTTCATGAAATCTTGATTGAACTTTTAGGAAAAACCCACACTTCTTACCTGCTGTTAGGTCTGACTGTGGGCAATAAAAGGAATATAGTGTTCCTTACTTTCTTAGTGGGGTCAACTGTTCAAAAACAGAAAGACACACATATCTTCCAAGAGCCCACGAGGATTATGGCTTGGGTAAGAATGTACCGCAGTACTGTATCTAGGTGATACAGCAGAGTATAGTATCAAGAGGACAGGATTTGCATGTATTTGTTCTGCTCTGCAACTTTTAGACTCTGTGACCATAGGCAATGTACTTCCTTATCTGTAAAATGGAAATAAAAGTAACTATATTGTGGGGTTGGTATGAGAATCAAAAGACCTAATGTATATGGGTGCCCAGTAGATAGTAGGGACTCCATAATTTTTTACTGTAACTTGATTTAAGAGAATTAGAAAGACCCAGGGAATCTGTGGAGAGGACGCTCAAAAGGAAAAATTTAATATTTATGATTGATCATTGTTTTGCTAATTAAGTGAATGTAACTATTATATACAAAATATCAGAAGCTTCAGAGGTGAAAGACCTGGGTTCCAGTAACAATAGCTACTACCTAGCTCTGTAAGTAAGTTGGTTTATCATTTCTGTAAAAGGAGGGTGTTAGGCTAGATTAGGCTTTCTAGATCTTATTTTAATTTTTAATTTATTTTAAATGGCTCTTTAAAATATGAATTTTATTTTTTAAATCCACATATGTAATATGTTTATCCATTCATATTTAGTAAGAAACATTTGATGAGAAGCTAACTCTGTACAAGGCACTGCCATAGCCATAGGGTATATAAAGATAGCAGTCCTTGTCCTAAAAAATCCTGCAGGGGGGATAGATAAATATAGGTACCCAAACAGTAAACAATGACCACATGAGACTTCAGAAAATAGTCAACTCATTCATATAAGAGGAAAAGAGAGTCATCTATGTGTTTACTCAGTTACTCATACAATTTTTTTGAATTTCTATTGAATGTTGGGTATTGTGATAACTGCTGTGATATTCATGGAATTTATAAGCAGAGTTTTTCAGAAGAAATTGGATGTACTTTCTGAAGAGAGAAATGTAGGCCAAAAACAAATGCTTTGGGATTTGAAGTCATGCAGACAGATGAGCTTCTGGGGAACTCCAACATTTAAGGAGCGGGCAGAAGAAATGTGCTCCCAAATAATTCTGAAAAAGAGATTTTAAGGAAGTGAGGGAAATATAGGAGTTATTTGGGTTGTGGAAGCCCTGATAGCAGAGGGTTTCTTAAAGGGAAAATGAGCAAATGGTTGTGGGAAATATTATAGATGTGAATTTAACCATTGGAAGTATTTTGATATCCGTAAGAAGAGTCTTAGTGAATGGGTCAGGGTGGAAAAAATGTTAAAATGTGTTGAAGAATAAACAGCACATATATAGAAATTTTTAGAAATCCAGCCAGAGTAAATTATTGCTTTAAAAATTTGATTGTGAAGGCAGGACAAGATTGTGTAATGTTCTGATGGAGAGCATTAGATAGAATGTTCAGAGGATCAAAGACACGGAGATTAGATTCCAGACTTTAGAGTGTTCGTCTAGCTGTCTCCTAATTCTTTACTATATCCCTTCAGGATAGAAATATCCAAACTTTTATTTTAATTTCTGTGGTTGGTGCTATTTAATCTACTCAACCAGTACTTAGGTAACATTTTAAGGGCTTTTGCTACTGCTCTGAAATGCTTTTGCATTTCACCAGGAGTTAGCAAGACTTACAGTCAAACGATGATGTATGTATTGAAATGTGTGCCTTGAATAAGGTCATGTGTCTTTGTAGAATCTACTCTAGGGATTTTTTTCTTCCTATGAAAGAGTAATGAAGCAGCTTCCTTTTGTGGAAATTTGGCAGAGCTCAGTTAAAGCTCTCATAGTAAAAACTATGATTCAAATATTTGTCCCCTCCAAAAGTCATGCTGAAACTTAAACCTCAATGTGGTAATATTGAGAGCCAGGGGTTTTAACAGGACTCTGCTCTCATGAATGCATTAATCATGAATAAATGGATTAATGGGTTATCATGGGAAGATAACTGGTGGTTTCATAAGAAAAGGAAGAGAGATCTGAGCTGGTATACTAGCATGCTCAGTCCCCTACCAAGCAATACCCTGTGCCACCTGGGACCCTCCAGAGAGTTCACACCAGGAAGAAGGCTCTTATCAGATTCAGTCCCCTGATTTTGGACTTCTTAGCCCCCATAACTGTAAGAAATAAATTCCTTTTCTTTTAAATTACCCAGTTTCAGGTTTTCTGTTATAAGCAACAGAAAATAGACTAAAACAGTAAGCCCAAGAATTTTGAAAAACTTCTATAGTGAATTCTGTCCTAGTTAACATTTATTTAGTGATATATCTTCAGCTCTTTTTCTTCATCCTTCCCTAGGGAATGAATTGCAGAGGTATATGAGCTAAAATATTTCCCTGATCTCAGCTTTAACCTAATATACTGATCTCCAACTCAGAAGAACCTGTGGTTTGGATGCAATACAGTCTGTAGTTTTTGAAAACAAGATGATAACCACTGTGAGGGGAGCCTATAGCCTTCTGGTCTCTGGAGAGGTCAGATCAGCAGAAAGGCTGTTAGTACAAACACAGCTGAGCCTTCAGCTGGCTTGCCTTGCCAGGAGGCTTTTTTTTTTTTTTTTTTTTTTTTTTTTTTTTTTTTTTTTTGGTCTGTTCCTAGGGACAATCCTGCTTCTGCTTCTGCTTCTGGATAGCGCTTTTTTTTTTTCTTTTTTCCCTGAACACATTCCACCCCTCCCCAACTTTAATAGTTTAACCAATCTCACATGGCAAAAGTATCACAGCTTTTGACTAGGCACAATTCCTGTTTCTCCACAGGAGACATTCTCATGGCAGCACTTGCCTCATTTCCATTTGTCTTCCTGGAATCTCACATCCTACATTTGTGCAAATCATTCAGATGTGTCTGCCAGTCTTCTTGCTAGGAAGCAGGTACTTTACTCTCCCAGTGTTGAGACATCTAAGAAAGCAGCTCTTGTTATTAGATACCTTTTTAAAGGGAGAAACTGTTCATTTTGGACTGCAATTCTTATCTCTTAAAAGGAAGAAACTGAAGTATAAAAGAACTGAGTTTTACATTCAGTTATTACATTATATTGAAGCTGATTCAAAAGGCACATGTTAAGGAATCTATGCGAAGACTATGAAAATAATAATGTGAATCTAGTTAAATGTTGTGTCATTTTGAAAAATATGAATTATAACTTAGTAAAGGCAGACTTGGTGAGACTTAGGGTATGGCAGCCAAATCCCATAAGGTTAGAAAAATTGATAGATTTGCTTTGCTCTTACCAATGGAATTTGGTCAGTGAATTTCTTATTTTAACTCGGGTAGTAAGAGTCAGCCTTTACTGAAACACTACAGAGTGCTACAAAATGATGAAACTATGAGTCTGTATTCTAAAGGAAAAATGACCTATTTTTTAGAGTCTCATGTGTCACTGAAGAAGGCTCCAAGAATATGCAGCAAAAAAATAATTGTGAGGGAGAAGAGGTAATCGTGGTGTGTTGGGGTGGCAACATTTATCTTTTTAAGAGGTGGTAGACTTAGGTAGGGTTTAGCATGAACACAACTGGGATAAGTCCCCCGATAATCTCAGAAACCTTTAATTCATACATTTTGTGAGAATGTAACATGAGATGGAGATTGAGGTCTCTGAGGTGGGCAATGGGTACCATAGTGAGAGAAAATAATGGCTGTCTTAGTCTTATTTGTAAACGTTGCTTGTCATTACACTTTTGGGGGTAGTTTGGAGGTAGCAGGATAGCCTGAAATATGGTATAGATGCAATGTGAGTTTATTATTTTATCATTATCTATTACTTTTTTATTACTTGTTCATGTTTAGTTAGAGTTAATAATGTTTACCTTGGGAGCTTGTTGCTGTTTGCTTTGGAAAATTAATTGTTTACAAATTGGGTTTGGCATGAAATGAATCTAGTTTTAGAATTAAGAATAATTTATTCCTGTCCCCAGTTTCATTGATGAAGAAATTGAAGTTCAAAGAGACTGAGTGACTGGTCCAGGGACATACAAAAATTTGTTGGCTAAGAAGGCAACAAATTGGTAATGTGATTCTCCATTCAGTACTTTTTCTACTGCTTCACATTTGCCATACACCCTAAATGATTTAGTCGTGTGTGTGTTTGTATGCGTGTGTGTGCATTTGTGTGTGTGAGTCAGGTGTGTGCCATAAAGTTGATCATATTGCATGTGCCCCATGATACTTGTGTAGAAGGATTTCTAATACCAGAAGAGTATCTACTGCTAAAAGTACTAAATTTCTAAGTAGTAAGGGGGGCTATTAAATAACACAAAACTGTACTTGAAAGTGAGATCACTTTTCTGCCTATAGATATTTCACTAAACTTTTATATACACAAATACAGATTTGCTTTAAGGAAAAAATAATTATGTATTTTAGACTTTATATCTATAGTTTTTCTTCCTTCCTTCCTTCCTTCCCTCCTTCTCTTTCTTTCTTTCTTTCTTTCTTTCTTTCTTTCTTTCTTTCTTTCTTTCTTTCTTTCCTTCTTTCTTTCTTTCTTTCTTTCTTTCTTTCTTTCTTTCTTTTCTTTCTTTCTTTCTTTTTCTTTTTTCTTCTCTTTTTTTCTTTCTCTTTCTTTCTTTCTTTTCCTTCCTTCTCTTCTCTTCTTTCTCCCTCCCTTCCTTCCTTCCCTTCTTACTCCCTCCATGAAATGGTATCAAAATGGCAGAGTGACTGGCCTAAGTCTAGCCTGGTATTTAGTACAGAGCTGGTGGCCAGTAAATATTTGTTACTTTTACTGATGCTCATATAGCTTCATGCCAAGTTTTGAGTTCAAAATATGAATTCAAATAGGGACCAGATGGTTGATGCTTAAATACTCTACTCATAGGGTAGAGATGTAAGGACCTGGGATGCAGACATTAAGGGAAGGTGAGGGGTGGAGCTGCATAGGGAAAATGTTGTTATATGATACAGATAAAGTTCCCTAGGGAATCTCTTGGAACTTCCCTCAGAAGAATAGATGAAAAGTCTGTCTGAGCATGGCAACAACTCCCAGTTTCTCCTCTTCTCTGATGGTTTATCTTTCCTGGCTTTTTGATAAGATCCCCAGGAAGAGAGTGTAAGACAGTTGCATTTCTTTTGGAAGGAAGCTTTCTTGGTCAAATAAGGAAATTCCAGAGAGCATCCCTCCTTACATCTGGAGGGGGCTGGGAACAAGACAAGGTTACGGGGACCTTGGTTCTGAGACACCTTCAAAGGCCTCTACATGTTTAAAGAGCCAGCCTTTGGGGAATCACTTTCTAAGACCCAACAACAGAACCTCTGGCAACATAGTGAAGCACAAGGTTAGCATGACTGGCACCTTCCTCTTTGGCAACATACTGAATTCATGATGTGCATTTCTTGAAATCCCCTCCTTCCATTCTGTTTCTCAAATTTCTAAGTGACCTTCAGTAGATCTAAGGCACCCTGCACCTCCAGCTACTCCCTCTATAGTGCTTCTTTCTTTATAATGTTTCCAGATCATTTTACTTCCCCTCACCTTCTATTTTCATATTCGCTAACAGCAATTGAGTCAGAGTATAAATAACTGTTATAATCATTGCAAAACCATATTTATTTCTTAAAATATTCCTTTTCTTTAAGAATGAGGATTATGTTACCATGGGAATTTCCTGCATCAAATAACAGGGAGATATTTGGACTAAGCATCACTCAAGAATGGACAGCAGCCTGTTGTGTCCTTCATTACAGAGTTCCTTGACTTCCTATCTGAAGAGGCAAAAAAAAAAGAAGTGCCATCATTGATTTTGGAAAGGGCTGTGGGGATCATCTCTTCTTTTAATCTGAACATTCCTGGAAATGAGATTCTGAAATATAGCCACTGCCCTAATCTCCTAGAAGTAATAGTTTTGGCAAAAACTAAAAGTAAAGTCTCTATTTCCTTTACAAATAATGGGTTAAGATAAAGTACTTTATCCCTATTATAGCTAAAATGGTGGCATTATGAAATTGTTTTATTGAATAGAAATGAAAGAGAAAGGTGTGGTAAAATTATTACATACATAAAGTGTGGGTGTGTCTATATTTGTATGGAATGGGAAGAAGTGATAGGCAGAATAATAGCCCTCAAAGATGTCCATGCTCTTATCCTTAGAATCTGTAAATATGTTACTTTACATGGCAAAAGGAACTTTGCAAGTGTGGTTAAGATTAAAGACATTGAGAGGAGGAGGTCATCCTGGGTTATTCTGATGGTCCTAATATAAGCACATAATTCCTTCAAAGCCGAGAACCTTCCTGGCTGTAGAAAACAAGGGAAATGATAGCATGAGAAGGACTCAACCTGCAGTTACTGGCTTTGAAGTTGCAAGAAGGGATCACAAGCCAAGGAATGTGGGCAGAAGCCAGAAAGCTGGAAAAGGGAAGGAAACAAATTCTACCCAAGAGCCTCTAGAAATTAATAAAGTCTAGCTGATAACTTGCTTTAAGCCCAGTGATACCCATGTTGAACTTCTGACCTGAAGAACTGTGACAGAAGGATTTGTTGAGAAGGTTGCTGACATTTTAAGTGAATTATGATCAACTACTGATGAGGTTAGTAGCAATAGTTAACACTTTTATAATGCCTCATATACACTAGGCATTTTTATAAGCATATTGTATTGTCCATTCTCTCACTGTTATAAAGATACTACCAGAGATTGGGTAATTAATAAAGAACAGAGGTTTACTTGACTCACAGTTCCACATGGCTGGGAGGCCTCAGGAAACCTAAAATCATGGTGGAAGGTGAATGGGAAGCAAGGCACGTCTTACATGGCAGCAAGAGAGAGAGAGAACATGAAGAGGGAACTGTCAAACACTTAAAACCATCAGCTCTCATGAGAACTCACTCACTATCATGAGAACAGCATGGAGAAAATCGTTCTTGTGACCCAGTCACCTCTCAACAGCTCCCTTCCTTGACACCCATGGTTTACAATTCCAAATGAGATTTGGGTCAGGACACAGAGCCAAACCATATCACATATTAACCCTCAAGAATCTAATGTCTTCTCATTCTTAACATAATTTTGCAGAAGATAAAGCCAAGACAGAGAGATTAATTAACCTACCCAAGATCATACAGTTGGGATATGGTGGAGCCAGAATTTGAACTCGGACCATATGGCTGCATTGTGTAGCTTTAGAATCAGGTTACAGTGTTGGTGGTCTTAGTCGCTACATCATAATTTATTATTACTCCCCTTTTACACATGGTGTATTAGTCTGCTCTCATGCTGCTAATAAAGACATACCTGAGACTGGCTAATTTATAAAGAAAAAGAGATTTAATGAACTCATAGGTCCACATGGCTGGGGAGGCCTTATAATCATGATGGGAAGGTGAAGGAGAAGCAAAGTCATATCTTACGTGGCAGCAGGCAAGAGAGCGTGTGCAGGGGAACTGCCCCTTATAAAACCATAAGATCTCGTGAGACTTATTCACTAATACGAGAACAGCATGGGATAAATCACCCCCCCGATTCAATTACTTCCCACCAGGACCCTCCCATGACATATGGGGAGGTACAGTTCAAGATGTGACTTATAGGAGGTACAGTTCAAGATGAGATTTGCGTGGGGACACAGCCAAACAATATCAGATGGCAAAACCAAAGTGACAAGAATCTGGTTTCTTGCCCAGATTCACAGAGCCAGTGTAGAAACTATGACTGCTCATTTCATCACAAATGTCCTTTCTTCCTTCATTTCTTTCTTCCTTATCTCTTTCTTTTTAAGAAACAGGAAGCTTTGGAATAAGGAAAATGTGTTGTCTACTTATTTATCTAAATGTCAGAGAAAAGGAGACTTTCATGCTGAAACGATGTTCTTAGCTCATTAGAAAGTATGGCAAAATGGTCTGTGATCAAATAGGTGGAATTTTAGTCATGTTGCATTTTCTATCAACACGTTTATTCCTCAAATATGAAATAAACAGTTTTTTTTTTTTTTTTTTTGAGACGGAGTCTCGCTCTGTCGCCCAGGCTGGAGTGCAGTGGCGCGATCTCAGCTCACTGCAAGCTCCGCCTCCTGGGTTCACGCCATTCTCCTGCCTCAGCCTCCCGAGTAGCTGGGACTACAGGCGCCCGCTACCACGCCCGGCTAATTTTTTGTATTTTTAGTAGAGACGGGGTTTCACCGTGTTAGCCAGGATGGTCTTGATCTCCTGACCTCGTGATCCGCCCGCCTCGGCCTCCCAAAGTGCTGGGATTACAGGCGTGAGCCACCGCGCCCGGCCTAAAATAAACAGTTTTAATGTATGCAAAGAATTTGTGCTTTCTATAAGCTATTTTTGAAATACAGAATGTAGAATGAAAACTATCATTCTACATTTATTCCCCAGAGAGAATCATTTTCTTTTTTCCTACTCCTCTCTTTGCTGCACATATATTTTATAGTTGAAATTTAACTATTTATACAATTTAGCAGCCTGTTTTTCCATTTAGTAGGGCAACATAAACATACCCTCATATGAATGTGAACTCTCCATGAGTATTTCTTCCAATGGGTATATTGTATTGCATATTAAGTAGCATAACCACGTAACCATTCTTCTACTACTGGAATGTAAGAATATTGCTACAATCTCACCAGTATCTTAATTTTAAAAACTGCTATTCTACTGTGCAGAAAATATTTTATTAAAATAATTGCCTTTTTAGATTTTTCACACTCATCTTCTCAGTGTGAAACTAAACAAAACAAAATAATTATCACCCACTTATTTTGTAGAAAACAACAGCCCTCACTTAAGATGAAATCATAGAGTGGCTGCAGAAAAATGGGATTGCATGTTGACTCTAACTGAACCAGAAGCTAAGCCTACATATTTCATGAAGAAACTGAATGTGGGGGAAAATATGATGTAAACTTGGGAGCTACTAATGAGGACAAATTAAGAAAAAAGGTCAGTTTGCCAAGATCTTGGAATACCACAAATAGAGTGAGAATTAAATAATTCAAGTCTGGAGAGTTATTTTATTTTATGTGTAGTTAGTTACCTTTTTGTTTGCTTTAATTTGTTGCCTCTTAATTAGTATTCCTTATTGATTCAGAATCATAGGTTATCATTATAATAAGGAGGCTAGTTTGCTAACTCTATGAATGTGGTTTTATTTTTGGACTCCTGCTTTAGGCACTCCTTCAGTTTTGTTGTTTTATTTTTGCAGACCCTAGATAACAACGCTGTAGTTATCTTGAGATGTTAGATTAACTGTTAGAAATGCAGACTCTGAAGGCAGATACGAGTTAAAAATCTGCTCTTATGTTTACCAACTGTGCATCCTCGGACAAGTTATCTAACTCTTCAAAGCCTCAGTTTCTTTATTTAGAAAACTGAGATAACAATAGGGCCTACATTGTATAGTTGCAAGAGAATTAAATGAGGTATTGCAATTAAATGAGAATTAAATGAGGTGTTATTTTTGGACTCCTGCTTTCGGCACTCCTTCAGTTTTGTTGTTTTATTTTTGCAGACCCAAGATAACAACGCTGTAGTTATCTTGAGATGTTAGATTAACTGTTAGAAATGCAGACTCTGAACGCAGATACGAGTTAAAAATCTGCTCTTATGTTTACCAACTGTGCATCCTTGGACAAGTTATCTAACTCTTCAAAGCCTCAGTTTCTTTATTTAGAAAACTGAGATAACAATAGGGCCTACATTGTATAGTTGCAAGAGAATTAAATGAGGTATTGCAAACAATGACAGTGCCTGATAAAAGATCAGTAACTAATAGTTGTTACTATCATCATCATCCTCATCACCACCATCCTCCTCCTCCTCCTCATTATCATCAATATAATTTATCTTTCTGATTCTTTTTGTATATGATTTACTTCTGCCTCAACTATGAGGTTGAGAAACTCTAGCTCTCATTTCCTTATCTTTCTTCATTCATTCATTCATTCATTCATTCATCAACAAACATTCATCTAGAACAAAATAGATAAAGTCTGGACACAAGAAGTTTATATGCTTATAAGAAATGATCAATAATGAACAAATAAGCAAATAAATATTTAGCATGTCAGGTGGTATTGTGAGGGGAAAAGTAGAACAAGGCAAGGGACACATGGAGGCATAAAAGTCAAAATGGGGTTACATGGGGGGAAGGTAGGTTATTATTCAAACAAAGTGGTAAAAATCTCTGACAAATGGCATTTGAGCTGTCTTAAACAGAATGAGAGAAGAAAGCAAAATTCCCAATGGAGAAACATGCCTGGTATGTTCAAAATCCAGCAAGAGGGACTGTATGGAAGGAATAGAGTCATCCTATGGAAGAGTAAAAAAAGATGAAGTCAGAATGTGGGGGCAAGGCAGAATACATAGGGCTCTGTAGGCCACTGTAGGCCACTGTAGGGGATTTGACTTTTACCCTGAGTGAGATGGGAAGCCACTGAATGAAAATGAGCAGAAGAATGACCAGTTAAAGACAGAAGTGGGGGATAATAGAGGAGACTATTTAAATAACTCAGGTGAGACAAAGTGGTAGCTTGGACCAGGTGGTAGCAGTGGTTGTAGTGACAGAGAATTGGTTGGATTCTTGATGTATCATACATACATATATATAGGACTACCATCTTCTTATTAACGCACAGACCTTATAAATAGGTATTAAACAAAATAGCAGTCCTTTTCTTTTTGTTTCCAGTATCTGCACTTATACTTTTGTTCTTTAGAATGCTCTATTTTTTGTTGTTAACAATTTTTTGTTATTAATTATTGATATGGTTTGGCTCCGTGTCCCCACCCAAATCTAATTGCGAATTGTAATCCCAATGTGTCAAGGGAGTGAGGTGATTGGATCATGGGGGCAGTTTCCCCCACACTGTTCTCATGACAGTGAGTGCATTCTCATGAGATCTGCTGGTTTTACAAGTGTTTGGAAGTTCCTCCTTCACTGTTCTCACTCCTGCCACCATGTAAGATGTGCCTACTTCCCCTTCCACCATGCTTGTAAGTTTCCTGAGGCCTCCCCAGACAGGTGGAATGTGAGTCAATTAAACTGCTTTGGTTTATAAATTACCCAGTCTTGGGTATTTCTTTATAGCAGTCTGAGAATGTACTCACTCATACAGTAAATTGGTACTGCAGAGAGTGGGGCACTGCTATAAAGATAACCTGAAGATGTGGAAGCAACTTTGGAACTGGGTAACAGGCAGAGGTTGGAACAGTTTGGAGGGCTCAGAAGAAGACAGGAAGATATGGGAAAGTTTGGAACTTCCCAGAGACTTGCTGAATGGCTTTGACCCAAATGCTAATAGGCGTCTTAACAATAAGGTCCAGGCTGAGGTGATCTCAGTTGAGGATAAGGAACTTGTTGGGAACTGGAGTAAAGGTTACTCTTGCTATGCAAAAAGACTGGCGGCATTTTGACCCTGCCCTAAAGATCTGTGGGACTTTGAACTTAAGAGAGATGATTTAGAGTATCTGATGGAAGAAATTTCTAAGCAGCAAAGCATTCAAGAGGAAGCAGAGCATAAAATTTGGAAAATTTGCAGCCTGATCATGAGCAAAGAAAAACCCAGTTTCTGGAGAGAAATTCAAGTCAGCTGCAGAAATTTGCATAAGTAACTAAGAGCCAAATATTATTCACCAAGACAATGGGGAGAAGGTCTCCAGGGCATGTCAGAGACCTTCACAGCCATTCCTCCCATCACAGGCCTGGAGGCCCAGGAGAAAAAAATGGTTTTGTGGGCCAGGCCCAGGGCTGTGCTGCTTTATGGAACCTCAGAACTTGGTGTAATGCATCCCAGCCACATCAACTCCAGCCTTGGCTAAAAGGGGCTAAGGCACAGCTTGGACCATTGCTTCAGAGGGTGCAAGACCCAAGCCTTGGTGGCTTCCATGTGATATTAGGCCGGCAGGTGCACAGAATTCAAGAATTGAGGTTTGGGAACCTCCATCTAGATTTCAGAGGATGTATGGAAATACCTGGATGTCCAGGCAGCAGTTTGCTATGAAGGTGGAGCCCTCAGAGAAAACCTCTGTTAGGGCAGTGTGGAAGGGAAATGTGGGGCTTGACCCCCCACACAGAGTGCCCACTGGGGTACTGCCTAGTGGAGCTGTAAGAAGAGGGCCACTGTCCTCCAGACCCCAGGATAAGAGATACACCAACAGCTTGCACCATGTGCCCGGAGAAGCTGCAGACACTCAATGCTAGACATGAAAGCAGCCAGGGATGGGCTGGGGGCACCAGCCCTGCAAAACCACAGGAGTGGAGCTGCCCAAGGCTGTGAGAGCCCACCTCTTGCATCAGAATGCCTTAGATATGAGACATGGAGTCAAAGGAGATCATTTTGAAGCTTTAAGATTTAATGAATACCTTGCCAGACTTCAGACTTGCATGGGCCTGTAGCCCCTTGCAAATTTGGCCAATTTCCCAGTTTGGAATGGGAGTTATCCAATGTCTCTATTTCCACTATATCTCAGAAATAACCAGCTTGCTTTTGATTTTACAGGTTCATAGGCAGAAGGGACTTGCCTTGTTTCAGATGAGACTTTCATTTGTGGACTTTTGAATTAATACTGAAATGAGTTAAGACTTGGGGGATTGTTGGGAAGGCATTATTGTTTTGAAATGTGAAAAGACATGAGATTTGGGAGAGGCCAGGGCAGAAATATACAGTTTGGCTCTCTGTCCCCATCCAAATCTCATCTTGAATTGTAATCCCCACAAGTTGAGGCAGGGAAGTGATTGGATTATGGGGGTGGTCCTCTCCCAAATCAGTATTTCTTGTGATAGTGAGTGACTTCTCATGAGATCTGATGGTTTTATAAGTGTTTGAAAGTTCCTCCTTCACTCTTCTCTCTCCTACCATCCTGTAAGACATGTCTGCTTCCCCTTCCACCATGATTGTAAGTTTCCTGAGGCCTCCCCAGCCAAGCAGAACTGTGAGTCAATTAAACCTCTTTCCCTTATGAATTATCCAGTCTTGCATATTTCTTTATAGAAGTGTGAGAATGGACTAATACAATTATTGCTAACAAGTTTAGTACGTTGTCACTGTCATTTATCTTCCCTCTTCATCATCCTCTAATCCCCTGGTTCCCAGTCCTTTAAGCCTCTGGATTCTCCTCCAAAATTGTTTTAGACTGGAGAACTGTTGAGCACCTGAAGGCCTTTCAAATGCTCTTGCCTTAGTTTAAACATGAGCAAGTCTCAGTGCTATATTTCCCTGATCTTTTCCAGTTGAAATGGAACTTGGCCTATCTTCTTTGTGATTGTTTTTGCTTCCATCATTATTTTGCTGAGGTAATTCACCACACTAAATAGAGAAGTGCTTTGCCTTACCCTTTTAATTTCCCTTTAAGGGGCTGGTGATAGTAAGGGCTGTGGAAATGATATTTTGAATTGTCCTTAGACTTTAAATATGTACAGTCAAGTGAATTTAAATATGCTTTGGTATTTAAGGTGCACGGATTGTATTAGTGGTTTTATGGTGAGGCATTTATGTGGTGTTAAGAAGAGCCACACATATCTGAGAGATACTGTGTAGCAGGATTGGAGATGCTTCTGTGGGTAGGTAGTCAATTTCTTCTCCATTTTCCTATTGTTTTAGTCTTTGTATTTGATTGATCTTCTGGTCTGCAGAATCTGTGTCTTCTCATCCCTCTCCTTTGTGTAAGGTACATATTAGGTAACAAGTAGTCATGTTATGTTTGTGGATACATGTGGAATCAGCCCCTTGCTCTTTCCTCTGCCTGAAAAGCTCTTCTTCCAGACACACATATATGATTTACTTCCTCACTTTACTCAGGTTTCTATAGTCTCATCTGAAATACTTTCCTTGGCCATCCTCTCTAAAGCAGCATGTGCCTTCATCACCCCTTATTCCTATTGTGTACTTCTATCTGTGTATTTACTCATTTATTTGTCTATTGCTAGAATGTTAGCTCTGGAGCACTTCACATGTTGTTTTGTTCCCTGTGGTATATCCAGAGTCTAGCATAGTGCCTGACTTAAATAGTGTTCATGAATAGTATTGAATGAACAACAGATAAAAAGAATGAGCCTCATTCCCTGCCTTCAAGATATGTAAAGACTGAGGAATTTCACTCTGTTCCCCAGGCTGGAGTGCAGTGGCATGATCTCCACTCACTGAAGCTTCCGCCTCCCATGTTCAAGCAATTCTCGTGCCTCTGCCCCCCAGGTAGCTAGAACTACAGGCGTGTGCCACCACACCCAGCTAATCTTTGCATTTTTGGTAGAGACAGAGTTTTTCCTTGTTTCCCAGGCTGGTCTCAAACTCCTGGCCTCAAGTGATCTACCTGTCTTGGTCTCCCAAAGTGCTGGGATTACATATGTGAGCCACCACGCCAAGCCAATAGCTAGAAAATATTTTTAAAATATAGGGTGAGGCACATCTCACCAAATAGTGAGGAACCAGAAGAGGCAGAGGCTTGAGATATGAGCTGGGATGTCTGTCCTTATTCTTATTCAGATGATGTCTATTCTTATTTAGATGATGTCTATGTGGTCTGCTGAGGATCAAAAGCTTCAGCTGTCAGAGGCTGGGTGTACCATTCACTTACATTCTTTTAGCATTGTGCTGTGTACTATTTGGAGAGCATAAAATAAGTGTTTCTAGATATCATAATTTATTCCAGGGAGTATGAATAGTAGCTTCCTAATCCTACTAAAAAAACAGGGCAGAAAAGTAAAATATTTGAATCTTCATCCCTCAGAATCACCCTCAGAGTGCTGGTAACCTAGCAGTCTATGGCAGCTGGTACCCACTCACTTTGGGTTTATGATAGAAGCATGAGAACCTTGCTGGGGCTGATGCCTTCCTTTGAGCCTCCACAGTGCCACCTAAGAGACCAGGTGTGTTCTCTGCAGCTTTCATGGTCATTAGGGGTGCAGTGAGTGTGTCCGCAAGCAGTAAGAAAGTCAGTCTTTGAGTTCCCATGGTTGTCAATATTTCTTTTGAATCTGTTTGTCTAGCTACTTTTCAAGCCTTTGGGAAATGCTTGAAAAGTAGTGTTTCATGTCAGAGAACAACTTCTTAACTGTGGCTGAAATTGCCCCTGCCACTCTGTAGATATTGGCAGGAATTCAGACGACCATTGCTGAAAACGAACTGGTATCTGTATCTTCTCTCTCACCATTTGTGTGGTACATGAGTTTTGTCCCCTTTCTATGACTGGCTAAATTAAAAACTTCAAGATTTTTTCTCTCAACATTCTATGCAACAAATCATTTGAAGACTAGGAGTCAGTGAACACTGGTTCTAATCCAGGCTCTGCTACTAATGGTCTTTATAGCCATGAAAGCTTTTCATTAAAACTTTTCGATTCTGCAATCTAACACAACAAACCACAGACTTTGGAATCAAAAAGCTTTTGACAAATTGAGGAAATGAACCAAAATAAACATAACATTTACAACTGTAAGTTGAAAGACAATAAGTAGTGATAGAGGAATAAACATGGAGTCAGGAAATTTGGTATCTAATTTTGAACTGGATACTAGCTGGCTGTGTGACCTTGATACACCATTTAACCTCCAGGGTCCTCACTTTACACATTAATAAAATTAGGGGTTTTGTCTAGGCCAATACTGTTCAATAGAATATTGTGTGATAATGAAAATGTTCTATATCAGCACTGTTCAATGTAGAAGCCAGTGGCCACCTCAGTCTTTTGAGCAATGGGGTTATTACAATTGAATAACTAAGTTTTAAACGTATCTAGTAGTTTTAGTGGATATTTGCATTATTTGAAACTTTTCTAATCATCTACATTCATCTTATCGAGAGGCAGAATTCATCTCTCACTATAACTGTTAAAAACCCCAGAAACTTGCTTTTCTAGCTTTCCTTGCAGTGAGGGGTTGGGCACATGACCTAGGCTCAACCAATGAGATGCACCTACTCTGGTCTTTGAAATAGAAGCTAATTGAGCAAAGAAGCAGAAGCAGAGGAAAATATATACATATAAATACTATTCACGAACACTATTTTAAGCCAGGCACTGTGCTAGGCTCTGGGTATACCACAGGGAACAAAACAACATGTGAAGTCCTCCAGACCTAACCTTCTAGCAATAGACAAATACATGAGTAAATACACATTGGCATTGATAGCAGTAGTTCCAGTAGGGGAATCTATTATTCAGAACTGGCTGTAAACTATGGTGTCCTTTGTTCAATATGATGTCAGCAGAGTCCTTTCCTGATTGGTTCTGTTACATAATATTATCTGTGATCCTTACTGCTGTGCAGACCTACATACTCAAGACTGTTTGAAGCCTGGTTCTTTGACTTTCAGAGAATTCTAACAACTACCCAATATATTTTCCTTTTTGTTTCTTAAATCTGAAAGATTCCATTTTTGTGACTTGTGGCTGTGATCCTACAGATTATGGGCAAAAGGAGACAAATAATTAATAATTAAAATATAATGTGTACATGGAATCATGTACAATAGTGCTCAGTAAGCACAAAGAGGATGTGAGACCAGGTTTTACAACTGGTAATAGTCCCACTGGATCTTCAAAAGAAGCTGGGTTTTCCAAGTTGAAATGGGAGAAGTGCATAACAACAAAAGAAAGGGCATCCAGGGAACCTCGAAGTCAAGATAGGGTGAGCCATGCTTGACCAAAAGGAAGGAGTTCAGTGATTAAAGAGGGGATAAAAAGTGAAACTAAAGAGATAGGCTGGTGTTCTACTAAGGAGTTTTGGCTGTATTTTATAGACTATTAAGCATCAATTGAGAGCTTAATCAATCCTGCTTTCTGGAGGCACATTAGAGTGGGGAGAAGCTGATGACTAAGTTTGGTTAGGAGGTTATTGTAATTTTCCAGGCATAGAGAATGAGGAAACAAGGGGGGTGGTGGAGGCACTAGATTTGAGAGTTGGATTTCCCTTTGCTTTTACTTTCCTTTACACTTATTAGATATGGGAGTGAGTAGAAAGTAGGGATTGTGGATAGACTGAGATTTCCATTTTGGGACATCATGTAGATGATGATGTTGTAAACTGAAACTGAGACTACTAGAGGAACAGGCAGGTAAGACAAAATAATGAGTGTAGGTTTGTAATGCATCACATCCTAGAAATAGGAGCCAAGAAAGACATCATTAAGTTGATTTGGGCATGGAACCATCAAGGAATCACTGGAGAAGTCTCACAGATGAAGGAATTATGGGTACTAGTGAGGAGATGCTGCTACAGTAAGTTTGTTCTCAAGGGTGGTTTCAGTGCAGTAATTAATATGTTCAATTCAGTATATTCATCAATACACCTTCATCTCAGTCAAAGATTCACCTCTTTCTGATCCTTCTTGCTTTGGGCTCTGAATCCAGCACTGCAGAATAGAGTCAGCATCACATGCTCTTCCTTTACACACACTTTACCTCACCTCTCTGCTTTCTCCTGTTCTCCCACTAAGGTATAGATAGGCTAACAGAGCAACAACTTCCCCCAAAATTCCTTGCAACTTTCAAAAGCATCTTCAACTTCAGCTTCTTAATAACCCTGTGGTAGGTGAGTGCTAAGAATTTTAGGTCACCTTCCTTGCACCTCCTGCAAGGAGGCCGAGCACTTTAGAGTGAATGTGAGTGCAGGGGAAGAGAAGCCAGCACCATTGCTATGGAGCCTCAGACAGGACTGAGGCAGAATTCCAATGACACATACTGTTAGATGAGTTTCCCCAGTCTCAGCAGTCCTGGTCAGCCTCCTTAGTTCAAATACTTTGTGCTCCAAGATGTCTTTTAATTTATATAAGGCCTCAGTGAGACCATATATTTGTATGGTATTTTTTTTTTTAAAAAAAGGAGATGAGTAACTTGCCAGTTCAGAAACAGGGAATAGCAATGAAGTATTAAAGCAAGACCGTGGCATGACATCCTGCAGGGGAAAGAGCTTTAGAAATAAATAGATGGAGCTGTACTTGAATCATGGTTTCATCATTGCTTAACCATATCCTTAATTTCTCCAGTCCTCAAGGTCTTCATCTGTAAAAATTGGTTAACACGATACCTGCTCTCTGTATAAACACAAAAGTAAATAAATTTGGTAAAGGAAAAACTTTAGAGGAACATAAAATAATCTGTTCAATGTTTTATTTCCTTTTGTTTGTTTATTGCTGGGGTAGGGGCAACTCTCCCTTTGCAATAAGTGGTTATTGTTATCTCAATACAGTGCTTATGAATTTCCCTGGGACAAGGTTCTCTAAGGATCTATTAGGAAGGGATACTAGTTAACACTTAAAATGAGAGCTTTTCCTAAAAAAAGTATTGATGGCATAGTGTGATTTTTCTGTCCTCTCGCCCCATCTTGTGTCTCTCTTTTCTTATTCAGTAACTCTACCCCCTTCCTCATTGCAGGACACCAACACAGCACGAGGAGCTTCCAGCCTTCCCTTTCTCTCTGCCCCACAGAACCTCTAGGTCCTGTTCTCTAGAAGGAAACCTATATACTCATTCAAACCAAGGAATTAATGGCACACGTGAGCTTAATTAGCCACTCTTTCCACATAGAAGGCTCATTTGAGCTAAAGCGTCCTTATGGTTTAAAGAAGATAATAACACACTAGACTAATTGAAAAATATGTGTAGGGGTCAGATAGAGACCAACACCACTTTATTGCAGCTAAAGCTGAACTGGAGGGTTTGGCCTGGATCTGGTAAAATGCTTCCTCCACCCCCATTCCTCACCACATTGCCAAGTTCACATCTTAAGACCCCAGTGTGGGAGTGTCAGTTTGCAGAGAAGGCTTACTCAATCAGCTATATATCTCACGCATACTAAGAGCTGGAATAGGGAGGAGAGGCCGTACATACACAGAGATGTTTAGTACATAACCCCACCTGATAGAAAAATAGGAATTAACAGGAGTCATATTCATACTGTCTGATATTGTTTGGTTCTGTGTCCCCACCCAGATCTCATTTAGAATTGTAATCCTCATGTGTCAGGGGAGGAACGAGGTGGGAGGTGATTGGATTCTGGGGGCGGTTTTCCCCATGCTGTTCTCATGATAGTAAGTGAGTTTTCATGAGATGTGATGATTTTATAAGGCAGTTTTCCCTGCTTTTGCTCACTTCTCTCCTGCCACCTTGTGAAGAAGGCGATTTGCCTTCTGCCACGATTGTAAGTTTCATGAGGCCTCCCCAGCCATGCATAACTGTGAGTCAATTAAACCTCTTTCCTTTATAAATGACCTAATCTTGGTTATTTCTTTCCTTTTCTTTTTTTCTTTTTTTTTTTTTTGAGATGGAATCTCACTCTGTCAGGCTGTAGTGCAGTGGCACCATCTCGGCTCACTGCAACCTTGGCCTCCCAGGTTGAAGCAATTCTCCTGCCTCAGCCTCCTGAGTAGGTGGGATTACAGTCACCCACCACGATGCCTGGCTAATTTTTGTATTTTTAGTAGAGAAGGGGTTTCACCATGTTGGCCAGGATGGTCTTGAACACCTGGCCTCAAGTGATCCACCCGCCTCAGCCTCCCAAAGTGCTGGGATTACAGGCATGAGTCACCATGCCCAGGTTCAGTTATTTCTTTATAGCAGTGTGAGAACAGACTGATACACAGTCTGCTCAGCGAGATCAATCACTTCTCACATAGGAAAAGCAAATGAGAAATGGAAGGAAGTTTGGATGCTTCAACCCATTACATACAAGAAGTTAGTGGTGCTTATTTTGTGGACCAATGGAAACCTGAGATGGGACAGGAAAAGGATGTTTCTTCCTACTTTTCTGGGCTATAAGAATGGATTGAGAACGTAGAAAAATTGAAGCACTTTCAAAGGGAAAATGTAGGGCAATAAAGGCTTTCCTGGTGCCATTTAATCATATTTTATATACAGAAACCTGCTATAATTTCATGATTATTTGTTGTTTTAAGCAGCCTCTGTTGTCTTGCCTTTTAAAAAGTAGTCATTCATGGCTGGACACAGTGGCTTATGCCTGTAATCCCAGCACTTTGAGAAGCCAAGGTGGGTGGATCATTTGAGGTCAAGAGTTCAAAACCAACTTGAATGACATGGTGAGACTCTGTCTTTACTAAAAATACAAAAAAAAAAAAAATTAGCTGGTCATGGTGGCCTGTGCCTGTAATCCCAGCAACTCCAGAGGCTGAGGTAGGAGGATCACTTGAACCCAGGATGCAGAGATTGCAGTGATCCGAGATTGTGCCACTGCACTTCAGCCTGGGAGACAGAGTGAGTCTGTCTTAAAAAAAAGAAAGTCATTCACAATTTTTTTTTCTTCATGTAATGATAAGGGCCAGTGCAACAGCAGACAATACATCTAACTCTAATCAGAATATTTCAAGTTCATTCTTAGCTAGAACTAATATTTACAACATACTGTAAGTCTTTTGAAATCTGAAACAATATTTTACTTTACCTTATAGATAAGATCTGTCATGGTGCTTAGCACACAGTACATCAAGGATTCTTAATAAATGAATGAATTATCCCATCATATTCCATTTCCTCTCTTCCTAAGGTCACCTTATGTATTAGTCCATTTTCACATTGCTGATAAAGACATGCCCAAGACTGGGAAGAAAAAGAGGTTTAATTGGACTTACAGTTCCACATGGCTGGGGAGGCCTCAGAATCAGGTAGGCGGTGAAACACACTTCTTACATGGCATCATCACGAGAAAAATTAGGAAGATGTAAAAGCAGAAACCCCTGATAAAACCATCAGATCTCATAACACTTACTTACTATCACGAGAAGTATGGGGAAACCACAGCCATGATACAAATGATCTCCCACTGGGTCCCTTCCACAACACGTAGGAATTATGGGAGTACAGTTCAAGATGAGATTTGAGTGGGGACATAGAGCCAAACCTTATAATTCTGCCCCTGGCCCCTCCCAAATCTCATGTCCTCACATTTCAAAACCAATCATGCCTTCCTACAGTCCCCCAAAGTCTTAAATCATTTCAGCATTAACCTGAAAGTCCACAGTCCAAAGTCTCATTGGAGACAAGGCAAGTCCCTTCTGCCTATGACCCTGTAAAATTAAAAGCAAGCTAGTTACTTCCTAGATACAAGGGTTGCAGGTATTTGGTGAATACAGCCATTCCAAATAGGAGAAATTGGCCAAAACAAAGGGGTTACAGTTCCCATGCCAGTATGAAATCCAGCGGTGCAGTCAGATTCTAAAGCTCCAAAATGATCTCCTTTGACTCTATGTCTCACATCCAAGTTATGCTGATCTAAGAGGTAGGTTCCCATAGTCTTGGGCAGCTCTGCCCCTATGGCTTTGCGGGGTGTAACCCCCTGCTTCTGGCTGCTTTCACAGGCTGGCATTGAGTGTCTAGCTTTTCCAGGTGCACAGTGCAAGCTGTCAGTAGATCTACCATTCTGGGGTCTGGAGGACAGTGGCCCTCTTCTCACAGCTCCACTAGGTGGTGCCCAAGTAGGGACTCTGTGTGGGGGCTCCAAGCCCACATTTCCCTTCTGCGCTGCCCTAGCAGAGGGTCTCCATGATGGCCCTGCCCCTGCAGTAAATTTTGCCTGGGCATCCAGACATTTTGATACTTCTTCTGAAATCTAGGTGGAGGTTCCCAAACCTCAATTCTTGACTTCTGTGTACCTGCAGGCTCAACACCACATGGAAGCTGTCAAGGTTTGGGGCTTGCACCTTCTTAAACCATGGCTGAGCTTTACCCTGTCCCCTTTTAGCAACAGCTGGAGTGGCTGGGATGCAGGGCACCAAGTCGCTAGGCTGCACACAGCATGAGAACCCTGGGCCCAGCCCACGAAACCATTTTTTCCTTCTAGGCTTCTGGGTCTGTGATTGGAGGGGTTGCCATGAAGACCTATGACATGCCCTGGAGACATTTTCCCCATTGTCTTGGGGATTAACATTTGACTCCTTGTTACTTATGCAAATTTCTGCAGCCAGCTTGAATTTCTTCTCAAAAAATGGGTTTTTCTTTTCCACTGCATCATCAGGCTGCAAATTTTCTGAACTTTTTTGCTCTATTTCCCTTTTAAAACAGAATGCTTTTTAATAGCATCCAAGTCACCTTGTAAATGTTTTGCTGCTTAGAAATTTCCAGATACCCTAAATGATCTCTCTCAAGTTCAAAGTTCCACAAATCTCTAGGGCAGGAGCAAAATGCTGCCAGTCTCTTTGCTAAAGAGTCACCTTTGCTCCAGTTCCCAACAAGTTCCTTATCTCTATCTGAGACCACCACAGTCTGGACCTTATTGTTCATATCACTATCAATGTTTTTGTCAAAGCCATTCAACAAGTCTCTAGAAGGTTCCAAACTTTCCCACATATTTCTGTCTTATTCTGAGCCCTCCAAACTGTTCCAGCCTCTACCTGATACCCAATTCCAAAGTCGCTTCCACATTTTTGGGTATGTTTTCATTAATGCCCCACTCTACTGGTACCAATTTACTTTATTAGTCCATTTTCATGCCCCTGATAAAGACATACCCGAGACCAGAAAGAAAAAGAAGTTTAATTGGACTTACAGTAAGTTCCACATGGATGGGGAGGCCTCAGAATCATGGTGGGAGGTGAAAGGCACTTCTTACATGTCGGCGGCAAGAGAAAAATGAGGAAGATGCAAAAGTGAAAACCCCTGATAAAACCATCAGATCTCATGAGATTTATTCACTACCATGAGAACAGTATTGGGGAAACCACCCCTATGATTCAAATTATCTCCTACTGGGTCCCTCCTGCAACACATGGGAATTATGGGGGTACAATCAAGATGAGATTTGGGTGGGGACACAGAGCCAAACCATACCACCTTAATTCCTTGAACTTAGTTCGTTTCCATTTCTTGTGATCCCTAGAAGCATCTTTAATTTCTTTTCTCTCACTCATCTTTTTTTTTTCCTCATAGGCAACTCTTTGTTCTTGCAATGCTTTCATTTTTCTGTCTTTTTTCCCTTCTTATTTTCTGCTTTCATTCACTCTTCCTTTTCTTTCACCTGTGCTTCCATAATTATCTTTCTACCACCTTTCCGGGTGTGACTTGGATAACTGGAGTGGAACATCTTACATTATGAGATACTGAAGTTGATCAATTACTAATTGGTTATGAGGGGAAGAGCCAGAAATCTGTCTTGGGCTGACCTGAGACAAAGACATACCAATATCTATTTTGACATTACAAACATCTCCAAAGGACTGCCAGTCTTTCTTCACTGTGCTTTTACTTGAATCTAAAACCTACTTCTGAAAAGCTGATCAAAACTTTACTAGCATGCATACTTATAAAGTAATACACATGAAAATAATGGGTATTCATATTATTTCTCTGTTCATCTAAATATCTAACTTAAGAAAATATAGTGAAAGGGATAATACCTTTTATTCTTTAACTAGTGACAACAGAACCTATCATAGATCCTTTTGAGATGCAATAAACATTGATTTAAAATAAGTTGTTCAAATTATTACTATGAAACTCTACCACAGTTGACAATATTTTAGATTTTTAATTAATCTGAAAATATATGTAATTCTTCTTGTCTTTCCTGGCAATTCTTCCAACCATAAAACGATTGAATTTGATTATAACCTAACCAAAGACAAGACATTATGGAACAAGCACAGCTACCTGAGGAGAGTTAACCTTCTCATGAGTATCAAGTGCTAGAAAATTGAAATTAATCTTTAATATTAAATTAAAAACAACAAACTAATAAACCTGTGCATATTCAATAAGGGAAATTACTCAAGGGTACTGATTTTGAGAGATTTAGTCTTAAGGAAAATAAGGAGTCATATGGGAATGAGAAAAGTCTTAGGGATTAGATCAACCTCCTGGGGAAGGAAAAGTGATAGCTCCAAAAAACTGACAGCAGGCAGAAATTCAGGCAGGTCAGGAGTTAACATAAGAGAAGAACAACTGTAATTATTGGGGACAAGCTCCTGGAATTTAGGGCAGAACTGTGGCTATTTTTACCTCATAAAAACTGAGAAACCATCCAAGAAACCAAAGGAAAGACTTACACCATAAAAATAATCAGACAGCCAGAGTTTAGCCACTAGGAATAAGAAAAGAGCCTAATTCTTGGGGATCAGAACAACAGTCAGAGAAGGAGCAGACGCCAGGGTACCTGGGTTTTTAATTCTCTAAGCTATGCCTTAGAGTTCCTGAAAGTTCCTGTGACCAGCACAGAATCTGTCCCAGAGATAAGGATGAGCCAAATTTAAAAGAAGGAGTAAAGTGAGAACAGCTTTGAAATTTAGGGGAGAAATAAGACAAACCTCACTGTGTGAACAGTACCTAACAGAAAAAAATATATAATCTGATAGTCTTGTGCTGCAATAAAAGTCTAAAGTTAGTAACTAAAACTTTTATTGTAGGGTTGCTAGGATGACTGAGTAAATGTCTTAATATATAGGAAGTGCTAAGAAAAGTGCCCAATATGTTGTAGGTATTCAATAAATATTAGCTTATTACAGCTAGTATTATCAATGCTTTGACTGTTTTGAATTTCTTCATGGAAATACTGATTCTGCTTAAAGTTTCTGAAAGAAGCCACAAAGGGGATTAAGTGGCAGGAGGTTCTTTTTGAGTGACTTGAAAAGTTATACTGAATACCTTTTGGAAAGTAAGAGAGGCCTAGACAGCATGGATTGCACAATATATTCTCAAAGTGCATGAACGTAAGTGGTCTGGAAGGCTCTGAAGACTGCTTCTGTTTTGTATCCCTAGAATCCATAACCCCAGATTTAATTTCCAAATGCCTTGTTGCAGGTCAGATGAAAGACACTTGGAATCAGATAAATCTAGTTTACAGATCATAAGACTACCATCTTCGGTAAAGTAGATAGAGGCAAATTTTGTCGTTAGTGACTCTTCACAACACCTTATTCCAAAGAGGGCTCTGATAATTATAGTTTCCTCTGTCCACTCAAGACCGATCCCAGCCTTAGCTCCCAGCAACTCCATATTACCATTGTTGCTTTCATTCATTCACTGGTTAATTGACTGCTTCATTCATTCATTCATTCATTCACACTGATATGGTTTGACTCTGTGTCTGCACCCAAATCTTACCTTGAATTGTAACCCCCATAATTCCGATGTGCCAAGGGCAGGACCAGGTGGAGTTAACTGGATCACGGGGGACGTTTCATGAGTTCTCATGACATCTGATGGTTTTATAAGCATCTGGTATTTCCCCTGCTTGCACTTATGCTGTCCTGCCACCCTGTGAAGACGGTGCCTGCTTCTCCTTTGCCTTCCACCATGATTGTAAGTTTCCTGAAGCCTCCCCAGCAATGTAGACCTGTGAATCAATTAAACCTCTTCCTTTATAAATTACTCAGTCTTGGATAGTTCTTCATAGCCATGTGAGAACAAACGAATACACACTCATTCACAATTTTCAATACCAGCCAGTCATTTGCAGACTCATGGATTTGATGGATCATCTGTAAGATTTTATGAGGTACTAGGACAAAAGGCTGTTATACTTTATTTTACACACTAAGAACACTTAAAAAACACACAAGTAAAATTATTACTTTATATACCAAAGGGTATTGTAACACTCTAACAAATAGAGGAGATTAATAAGTTATATTAAAAGACTGTTTTAAAACAATAGAATAGATTTTTCTACTTATAAAAACTGTCATCTACCTTATGCTTCTTACTTGACCCTGGTTCAGGGAATACTTGGTTGTAGATTGGCAGTGGCAGGATTTGGAACCACTGCCTTAAGCAACAATCTCCTTGCATTCTTTTTTTGCCACCTTCACAGTTTACCCACAATGCTCTTTGTTTCTGCTAGCTTCCCTGCTGGAGAATGGCCTGATAAATGATCTGGCCTTTGGACATTAAACCTTAGACTTACTCACATTTGAAAAAGATGCCTGGAAGGCTTCAGTAGCTCAAGTTAGCAGTTAATGGTCCTTAAAAGGCAAAAAAGAGCAATATATTCCTTTTGATATTTCTAAAAAAAAAATCAGGTAATATAGTAAACTTCTTACTAGATTAGCCCTTAGAACAGAGCTTTTCTCATCTTTCTAACTGCTCAACAATTTCTATGTCCGGGGATTTTAACTCCTGAGACCAGCCAAACAGATCTAATGATGCCAGACCTTCTTTTTAAGCTTTTCTGAGGGAGTAGACAAATGATTATATTACAGGTCCCCAAATTACTGAAGTATCCCAGGGATCTGTGGGTGGGGCAAGGATCTGCTTTGAATTTATTATTTTTCTCTATATTGTTTTACTAGAAAAAAATATTCTTGGCCTAACATATTTGGAACCTATCAGTCTATTTCAATCAGGGTTCATATGAAGCCAATTTGTAGTTATTCTTTTTATAATTCCAAATATTTCCTAATGTGTAGTTACTATAGTAATATAGTTATCCTTGACCTGAAGATCATATAAATTGGGTTGTTGAAAACTGAAGACAGGCTTGTTTTATAACTAATAAAAGAATTTGAACATGAGAAAATTACTTTTTCCTACTATTAATTTTAATTTGTTTACACTGTGACTTGATTCTCATTTACTGGGCCAAGGTTTCTGCTACAAAAATCAAAGGCAAAAGTTTCAAGGACTTATTAAATTTAGTCACCTTTTCATCCACTGATAGGCACCATTGACTGGGATGAAAGCAGAATGATTAAGTTAAATACATAAGTGGAGATGATAATAGAAACACAAATGAAACCTGATCAATGCTTTGTTAGTCAATAAACAATTTCCTTTCTTTTAAATATTAGCTATTATATTAGTTATTAGATATTTTACATTACTAAATATATACTATATATTAGTTATTAGATATATTAAATATTGTCATGAATTGAATGTTTGTGTCTCTCCAAAATTCGTATGTTGAATCCTAACTACCAATGTGATGGTATTAAGAGGTGAGACCTTGGGAAGTGCTTAGACTGTGAATGTGGAGCCCTCATTAATGGGATTAGTGCCCCTACATAACATGCCTCAGAGAACTCTCTTCCCCCATTCCACCATGTGAAGATACAGCAAGGAGCTGCCATTCTGGGAACCAAGAAGCAGGCCCTTACCAGACACCCAATCTGCTGGTGCCTTAAACTTCCAGCCTCAAGAACTGTGAGAAACAAATTTCTGTTGTTTATAAGCTACCTAGTTTATTGTATTTTGTTACAGCAGCCTGAACAGACTCAGACATATGAGATATCATTAGTTATATATTACTGCAGCTTAAAATAACAAATATTTACTCTTTCATTTAGTAAATTTAGCAGTTTAAACTTAGAAGCTTAAAACAACAAACAATTATGGTCTCAGTTTCTGTAGGTGAAGCGTTCAGGAACACTTTAGTTGTGTGTTTTTTTCTAGGGTCTCTCATGAGGGCATAGTTGGGAAGATCCACTTCCAAGATGCCATACTCACAGGACTGTCAGCAGCAGGCTTCAGTTCCTTGCTGGCATTTGGAAGGAGGTCTCAGTTCCTCACTGCACTCTCCTTAGGGCTGTTGGTGTGTCCTATCAACATGACAGCTGGCTCCTCCCAGAGTGGATGATCTGAAGAGAGTGCAAGGGAGACACAATGCCTTGTATGATCTAGGCCTGGAAGCCACATACTGTCACTTCCACCACAGTTTATTTATTAATAGCAAATCACCAAGCACATTTTTCATTCAAGGGAAGAGAAATGAGACCTCACCTTTCAGAGAAGAAGCAAAGATTTTGTAGACATAGTTTTAAATTGCTGTAAGCATATTTGGCTTTCGGCCAGGATATATAGATCATTCTCATCATGATTTAATAATTGTCACTGCAGCGGTATTCTGGGCCTGCAAGGTCACATTTCCTCCAGTTAATAATCTTGAACCATTCTGTATCTTCCAGGAAATGACTTTGTTTAGTGCTAGGCGTAGGAATTGGCCATGGAAGTTCTGCTTCTCTTTTTTTCCTTTCTTCCCCTCCCCTTTCTCCCATTCTCTTTTTCCGTTTTCTGAGTCCCCCTTGCCCCTGGGGCCCCTAGAACAAGTTGTAGATATGTGGGTTGAGGGAATGGATTATTTATGCAGCTCTAGGAAGATGTGTGTTTTCTGTAACAATAGCTGGCTTGTAGATAATGAGCTATAACCTGCAATACAACTATCTACAAACCTTGAGAGAAAATCTCTAGGCATTCAGACCTTTGACATACAGCACACTGCCCTTTGTAGTTTACACTCAGCCATGGAGTGACATATGCTAAATACATGACTTTCTGTTTCATCTGACCTGACAGTGACTGAGCCTGCACTGTTTTACTATTTTTTTATATGATGCATATATTTTTTTCATTTATGCCATTACTTTCTCATTTGTTTACTGTATTATAAAAAAACTCAAATATTCCTTTAGGTATATACCCAGTAATTTAAATCATTCCATTATAAAGACACATGCATGCATATGTTCACTGCAGCACTACTCACAATAGCAAGATGTGGAATCAACCTAAATGCCCATCAATAATAGACTGGATAAAGAAAATGTGGTACATATATGCCATGGAATACTATGCATCCATAAAAATGAATGAGATCATGTCCCTTGCAGAGACATGGATGGAGCTGGAGGCCATTAATTTTAGCAAACTAACAAAGGAACAAAAAACCAAATACCACACATTTCCATTTATAAGTGGGAGCTAAATGATGAGAATGCATGGACACGTAGTGGGGAACAACACATACTGGGGCCTTTTGGAGGCTGGAGGGTGGGAGGAAGGAGAGGATCAGAAGAATAACTAATGGATACTAGGCTTAATACCTGGGTGATTAAATAATCTGCACAACCAACTCCTATGACACTACCTATGTAACAAACCTGCATTTGTAACCATAAATTTAAAATAAAAGTAAAACAACTCTCAAATATTACCTCTGATGATTTATTTTTTCTCAATCATCTCTCTTGTTTTATCAGGTGTTTCTATGGGGGGAATTATGTGCCCCTCCTCCCTCATGTTCATATGTTGAAGCCCTAACCCTCCATGTCACTATATTTGGAGATAGAGTTTTTGAGAAGGTGATAAAGGTTAAATGAGGTCATAAGGTTAGAGCTCTAATCTGATAGGGCTGGTGCTCTTGTAAGCAGAGGAAGAGCTCTCTCTGTTCCCTGTGAGGACACAGGGAGAAAGTGGCCATCTGCAACCCAAGAAATGAGCCTTTGCCAGGCACTGTCCCTGATGACTGCTTCATCCTGAACTTCCGGCTTTAGAACTGTGAGAAAATAAATGACTGTTCTTTAAGTCATCCAGTCTGTGGTATTTTGTTAGGGCAACCTGAGCAGTCTAAGATGGGCTTATGCATCTTTGCTCCCTTTCTCCCTCACAAGTTTGCTCCTGGGTCTTGCCATTCTCTCTTCCCAGAGAATAGACAGAATATTGCAAACATATGGCAGGCCTCTCACTGAATAGCAATGAGGCTGGTGGCAGTGGTCACTAGCTGACGAGGCAGAATGTTTCAGATGTCAGCAAATAGGTGTTTTGCTTGGTAAGCAAGAAATTGAAAGGCAACATTTATAATATGAAGAAATTAAAGTGCTATCAAGGCGACAAGTCAGATCTATTATGTCATGGCACTTTGATGGGACTGTTCTAGGTGTGAATTATAGGCCATAGTTTTGCACTAGAAACTCCAGGACCAGCTTTGTTCTGCAATTCAGACCCTTTTGGATTTTAGAAAAGTAAGATCAATAGAGTAAGTATTTTGCAAGCTAAATCAATTCCATAAGGAAAAAAAACTGGCCTTTTAAATTTTATTGTTTTACTTTTTCAGGGATTCTTTCATAATTATATGACAGTTACTCTAAATAGCTTTGTTACTCTAAGAAGTCCTTACTATGAGACAAAAAAGTTTTCAAACAGAGGTGTATGGATGAGATCAGGGTAGGAAATGGATAAGCTCCCTAAAACAGGGACTAGAACAGAAACCAATAAGAAACATTACAATGCAGAATCCATTGTATATAGCAAGTTAGAGAATGCATCTGAGCTGAGATGAGGGCCGAATGACCATCACTTAAAGTGTCAAGAATAATTCAATTAGATCCTGTAATACTGTTTCACACTTCAAGACTATAGAGGATGTGTGTGTATATGTGTGTGTGTGTGTGTGTGTGTGTGTGTGTGTTGTGAGGGCAGAAGAGAAAGCGGGTAGCATTCTGAGGTTTCTTAAGTGCTCCTACCTTAGTAAATGTTGGCCTTGAAATAACAGTAGGGCTAACATTGCAGGCACGGATTTTAGAAGGCTTAAATATGTAATTCCAAAAGAATTCAACTTACTAATTTGGCAAGTTAGAGGAGAAGAATTAAAGAGTTAAAGAGGACAACTGGTCTTATCTGAGATAGTTATGAACTAGTGAAATTTCCGTCATTATTAATGTGGGCCTAGAAGGACTTCTGAAGACAAATAACTGTTAGAAAGTTGTGTACGCTTATTCAGGGATTCCAGCCTATCTGTACACAAGTTTATAAGTAAAGAAGAATGTATGTACCACACATAAGTGAAAAATGGCTAGTTACTTTTAAACTAATAAAATATTATTCCTCAAAGTGCTGCTTTTCTCCAGGGCTTAAAAGTCTCTGTACAATTGGGAAAGTTTTCTTGCTGCTTATGCTGAGTTAGTTACATTAAATGACAACACATCATAACAGCTATTAAGCTAAGACATGAATTTTGGAAGTCAGATTTTTAAAAATGAAATTGTTGAACTTCATCTTATTTGATACAATTTTAAGTGGTTTGAGAATCAGAATTGTCAGATTTACCTTAGTATCCTCTGTAGCATCTAGTGGCGTACCCAGTACACAATGGAAATTGAATAGATACCATTGAGTTGAAATGAACACTTCCCCCCAAAGTTTAACTTCCTAACTCCATTACTTTCTTCTCTAAGATCATTGTCTCTATTTTATGAACAGACAGTTTATAAAGTGACAAGTGCTAGATTATTATACTTGAAGTAGGTATCTCCTTTGATATACTAAGACTTCAAGGTGTTGTACGTCAAGATTTGGCTATAAATGACCTGGTTTGGGGTCAGAGCAAACTGTGAGGGGTGAACCAGCACCAAGAGTTGGTGTGAGTGGGAAAAGAACAGACTTAGCTACTTGGAAAGATTCATACTGGTCATAAACACTGCTTCCTAAGATTCCCCTACTAGACGTCATAATAAAAGCAAGATTTCTCATCATAGACTTTAGAGAGGGTAGCAGAGGCTTTGGAAGGTAGGATGTAACATGACATGTATCTGTAAGTAGCAGGTCCAAAGGCACAAGAAAGACAGGTAGAGGTCAGGGATAATCTTCCTTCCTTTTATTATCTGTCTAATGGAAGTCCCCTCTTATGGAATATGCTGACCCCCCGACAAGTACTACTTTTATTCCTTTTCCATATGTGTCTCTCCAATTAGCACAGTTACTACTAGCAGATTACTAATAGCACTTGCTACTACTGTTACCACATCCTGTTAAATCATCACCTTTTCTGTGTTCAATTTTGCTTTCACTACCAGTTCCAATAACACTACCACACTGTTCATTTCAATTTGTTTAGCGCTTACTATATGGACCAAAATATGTGCTGGATGTTTCATGGCATTATCTTTAACCCTCCTAATAGCACTTTACAGGCTTGGTATTACTCTCCATATTTTCAAATGAAAATTCTGTTGCGTTTATTATGTGTCTACTGTGTACTAGGCATGGTGATAGATGTTAGTGATACAAAGGTGAATATGTCCTCATGATCTTCACCTGAGGAAAGATCATTGTAGAACAACAACAAGTGGCGTAGCTAAGGACTGAGCAGGCTAGTGTGGAAAGAGAGAGAGAGATCTAGTCCATTCTGAAGGGAATTGGAAAGGTGGTGGTGGTGGTGAGTGCAGGATGACTTCGGGACTTTGAATTGAGTATAGACAATGCATAAGATTTATGTGGGCAAAGCAGGGGAGAGGAAGAAAGAGGGTAGCAATCTAGATATATTTTGTCTCTTAATTGATAAATCTTTGTTTTTGCTTTACTTTCTTGGGGATTTACTCAACTTTATCTTCTAATTATTTGACACGTTCAAATTTCAACTACTATATTTTAATAAAGGTACTTCTTTGTCCCTAATTTTTGCTTTTAAGCATTCTATTCTTGCCTATCTTATTACATATGAGTAAATGAACTATCCATTGTATATTTTTGCTTAAATTAAACTGTTCTGTTAAAATTTGTAGGCTAATAATTTTATTTCTCATGACAAGCTAGAAATATGTTTTATTGCTTAATTTTCAAACTTGCCATTCAAAAGCTACCTTTCATATTTTGGAAAATTGGGGGAAAACATTATATATAGGCTTCTTCAGAGAAAGAGAATCACTAGGAGAAATAAGGAATTGGCTCACATGATTATTGAGGCTGGTAATTCCCAAGAACAGAGCTGATGTCTCCATTAGAATTTGAGGAAAAAGCTCGTGTCTCAGTTTGAAGGTTGCCAGGAAGGAAGAATTCTCTCTCTCAGAGGAAGGTTAACCTTTTAAATTTTATTGAGGCCTTCAAGTGATTGAATGAGGTCCACCCACATTAGGAAGGATAATCTGCTTTACTTAGTCTACAAATTAAAATGTTTTTCTCATCCAAAAATACTTGAAATAACACTAACATCTGAAATAATGCTTGAGCAAATATCTGACTACTCCATGGCCCAGTCAAGTTGATACATAAAATTATTCTTCACAACCACTAGTTGAATATTAAAACTAAGTCAGAATTTTCTCTGAAATAATAAGGGGTTAGCTAGGTTATAGGGTTATCATGGCCAGTTGAATTGATTGAAGAAGGCAAAAGGAAAGGCCACTATACCACCAGGCATTGCTACCACATGTCTGGCCATAAGATATACATCAAGATCAATTCTGAGCTATCGCCACACACACACACACACACACACACACACACACACACACACACACACACACCGTCTCTCACAACAAATGTGCCCTAAATCTAAAAACAAGCAAGCATAATAATGCTGCTATTATGAAATTTTATCTGAATTCCAAGACTTGCTACAAATATTTCTCAAATAAGATATTTTTGTGAACTCTAAAAATCTCAATCCAAGTATAAAATTGCTATCTTTTCAAATGTATTTTTTAAATTCGGTAGACTACCATGAAAGCTTTGCTCAATTAATTTTGTAGCCAATATTAAAAATAACTTGTGCTAATTTAAAATTTGAAATCTGCAGAATAGCAGAAAAATGCATCTTTACTCCCATCACTCAGTGAGACTGCTATTAGTTGTACAGTATTAATCATCAGTACCCTGACTCAGCTGTCATTCCTTTGAATAAATACTTTCTCCTCACCCTGGTTAGTACACAGGGAGACAGAGCACTGGACTGGCAGTTGGAAGACCTGGACTTAACTCCATTGCTTTTCATGTTTATTTGCCTGGATTTAGGCCGGCCTTGGGATATCATTTGTCAAGAGAAAAAATTGGACTAGAGATGATTTTAATGACTTCTTTCAGGCCTAATGCTTCATGATGCTTTCATATCATGGGTAACTTCTGGTAGACTGATTAATGCCCACCAAGAGAAAATTAACTATCATTAGTTTAAAGGGGTAGCATTGAGTATAAAGCTAAATATTGAGGTTTTCTATCTTCGCATTTTTTTCTCCTCAATCCCAAGTGCATCATCTCTTCAGAATATTTCAGAAAAGGCATGCTTATGATTGTGTGTGTGTGTGTGTGTGTTTAAAGTAGGTTAAATATTACCCCAATTCTGGCATCAAAGGACCAAGCTCATACTGCTAATCACCATGTTATTTTCCTAAAACAAACTGTAGCTGAAATCATTACTAAGTCGTATATTATAACTGTGTGTTGAGGTCATGCATTGTAATTTCTCTAAGTGGTTGCTCTTTGAATTGGTCAAGTTTGGGACTGATGCTGACCAGCTTGAGTCAAACTTCATCCAAATAAAATACTTGCTTCAGAAACCCAGCTTTATGATACTCTCAACCTAGGAATTTAATGAAAATCTCAAGTGTTGCACAACTATGGTCAGTGCTTCTCTAATTAGAACTTAGACCTTCATATTTTGACACTAAAATGTCAACAAATGCAATCAAAGAAATAACACATTAAAAAAACTCAGGAGTCCAACATGGCATTTTAAAACTCAGTGTAGATTTCCTAGAATTTAATAAGATGAGGTTGAGCAGATGGAGCATAGAAAGACAAGCTGTGTTCTAGTCTATTTTCAAAGTAGTATTATTTTCTTGAGAACCAATTATTCTATCGGACTTTAGAAAACACCCGTGAATCAGAATTGTAGAAGAAGGTGTCAGTAAATTAAGGCTTATTGCAAAACATTACAAGTAAAGTGACTCATTTAAAATCAGGAGACCTCTTTAGGAACTACTAATTTAGCTAATCAGGGCGATACGGCTTTAGAAAGTAAATTGTGCTTAAACGAGGTTCTGATGTGGCTCTAATCCTTTAAATGGCTCCCAGAGCATGTCTGCACTGATGACAGAACTACAATGGTCATTTATTTGGATGTTGTGTGATTCAAGAGTTTAATGTCAGAGAAGAAGAAACTAAAATTCCCAAGTTAAGTTATTATGCATTGGATGATATATAAAGGAAAGGCCGTCAAAGCCTCTCCATGCAATTCCAAAGTCAACTGTCAAACACACCTCATCTCCTCTCCTACCAACTGAAGTGAAAATAAGGATATATATACATATTTATATATATATATAATATATGTATATACGTATATATGTGTATATATACACATATATATGTATATACGTATATACACACATACACACATATATGTATATACGTATATACACACATATATGTATATACGTATATACACACATATATGTATATACACACATATATGTATATACGTATATACACACATATATGTATATACGTATATACACACATATATGTATATACGTATATACACACATATATGTATATACGTATATACACACATATATGTATATACGTATATACACACATATATGTATATACGTATATACACACATATATGTATATACGTATATACACACATATATGTATATACGTATATACACACATATATGTATATACGTATATACACACATATATGTATATACGTATATACACACATATATGTATATACGTATATACACACATATATGTATATATGTATATACGTATATATGCACATATGTATATATGTATATACGTATATACGCACATATGTATATACGTATATACGTATATACACACATGTATATATGTATACACGTATATACACACGTATATATGTGTATATATGTATATATATTATATATGTATATATAATATATGTGTATATATATAATATATGTGTATATATATTATATATGTATATATGTGTATATATATTATATATGTATATATGTGTATATATATTATATATGTACATATATAATATATGTGTATATATTATATATGTACATATATAATATATGTGTATATATATTATATATGTACATATATAATATATGTGTATATATAATATATGTATATATATAATATATGTGTATATATTATATATGTATATATATAATATATGTGTATATATTATATATGTATATATATAATATATGTGTATATATTATATATGTATATATATAATATATGTGTATATATATTATATATGTATATATATAATATATGTGTATATATATTATATATGTATATATAATATATGTGTATATATATTATATATGTATATATATAATATATGTGTATATATATTATATATGTATATATATATGTGTATATATATTATATATGTATATATATAATATATGTGTATATATATTATATATGTATATATATAATATATGTGTATATATATTATATATGTATATATATAATATATGTGTATATATATTATATATGTATATATATAATATATGTGTATATATATTATGTATGTATATATATAATATATGTGTATATATATTATGTATATGTGTATATATATATTTTTTTCTCTGTAGTTTCCATCACCAGGCATGGACAGTCTCATTCATCATATTTGTTAGATATGTAAGGCCTACATGCTAAAAGTTGGAGGTGGGTGAAATAAGAGGGTAGAGAGGTGAAATTAGAGTCTTGAGTGTGGTGGCATAGAAAGAGCTGTGAGGAGGACATAATGCTGCTGGGAGACATCCCTCCTTACTCCCCTTTTCTTCCTTCACCAGGATCTAAAGATGATACCAGAGATTTTTCTCTTTGTGGCTACAATTTTACCTTTGGTAACCATTTCTGCAAAATAGTTGGGTCCAAAGCAAGTCCTCTTTGAAACATTTTGATTAAATTGTATAGTGAGAAGACTTCTGCTTCCAGACATGGTGAAGTGACAGGGACCTAATTTACCTTCTGCCTAAACAATGCATGAGAAAAAGAGAAAAGTAAGTGGGGATCAGGGGATAGGAGGGGTAGTAGCACTGAGCAGATGTACAGGGGACTCCCCTTGAGTCAACAGCAAAGTACTGATAAATTCATGTGTTCAGGGTAAATAACCATTGCTGGGAGAAGAATCAACATAAAGCAACAGGTAGAACAATGTTTAAGGATCATACAGAACCAAGAATAGTTCACAAACAAAAATGGAAAGACCTCTTAACATACATGCTGTCAAAGTTCTTAGCAGAGTATTGCCTCAAGAGTGAAACCAGGTTAGCCCTAAAATAAAGGGTGTTCTGTATCAGTCTGACAAAGCTTAAACACCAGTTCAAAAAGTTCAAATTGTTTTCAAGTAACTTATCTGTTTCCCAGAACAAATTCCTAAAAATATTTACAATATTTAAATATGTAAACATCATATGATGTCCAATCTCTGACATGTAATAAAAACTTATCTAGCAAGCAAAGAAGCAGCAAAATGTGATCCATAATGAGGCGAGTGGGGGGTGTGTGGGAGAATCAATCAACAGAAAGAGACCCTGAAAAGTAACAGCTGATAGAATTGGTACACAAGAATAATAAAACAGCTATTTAAATATACTACATATATTTAAGAAGGTAGTAGAAGACATGAGAATAATAAAGACATAGAAGGCATAAAAGAGATGCAAATCAAATTTCTAGAGATCAAAAATACAATGTCTGGTATGAAAAATACACTGGATGGGATTAACAGCAGATTAGCCACTGCAGGAAAAAAAAGAGCAATGAAAGTAAAGATATGTCAATATAAAATATGCAAATAAAAGCACAGAAAGAACTTAAAGTAAAAATTATTTAAAAAATGGAAAGAAAAAGACTGAAAAAAATGAACAGAATATCATAACGTGGGGCAATTATCAAGTGGGCTAAAATATGTGTAATTGGAGTTACAAAAAGGGTATAGGGCTGAAAAATATATAAAGAAACAATTACTGGAAAAGTACAAATTGTAGTCTCTACTACATACACTGAATCAGAATTTATTGGGTAGGCCTGTGGCTCTGACAGAAAATGAACCACTAGGGATAGATTAGTGGGATGGGACATAAAAAGTGGAACTGAAATAAACCTATAGCTTTAAAGTATAATAGAAGAGTTACCGGTATCCTGAGGTAAGCAACTTAGAATAGGTTATCCTGCTTTGGTGCCCAATATATACACATAAGAACATAATGTTGTGGATTCTAATAACATTCAATACAATCTTTGATGAGAAAGTGAAGCTCCCTCTTCTCAAAATACTGTATAAATCCCTACATAAACTTTCCCTATTAGTCTCATGGCCTCAAGCTATAGTAATATGAATGAACTACATTAAAATGGGTGAAACACTATTGTTAATCACGCAAATAATCACGCAAATTGTCTCAGAGGAAGATAAGCAGGTTTCAGATAAGGTGGGAATTGAATGAGGAAAAATTCATCATCCTTCTCATAGATCAGCTCACTTTAGCATGAGCAAACTGAAAAGATGCAGATGAGTGACTGGGTAAATACAACAGCCTTCTCCCCCAGTCCTAAAGAGAAAGAAATATAGAATGGAAAATACAGAGTATTCAGTTGAAGAGAAAACATAATTAAAACAAAAGAAAATTTCACATTACTATTTTACATTGTTGAAGTTAATAAAAGCACAAATTGAATAAATCAAGAGATTAAATCCAGGAAATGAACACCAAAATGAGATACAAAGACAATTTCTAGAGTTCAGGAAACAACCAGAGGTCCAAAATCCGCCTTTATGAAACTAAAAGATGAACTAGAAACAGTAAGTGACAAAATAAAATTAAATAAATTAATTTAATTAAATATGAATTACATAATTTCAAGGAAGAAAGACAATATAATCAGTGAACACATAAGACAAAGAGATCAAAGCAGTAGTAGAGACAAAATATGTACAGCTAACATATATAAAATTTGTTGCTAAATTACAGGATAGAAGAACATAATAATAATAAAAATAAAAAAATAGAAAAAAATCCTGAATTAATGGCATAAGTGAATCAGGAGATTGAAAAGCAAATCTAGGTCAAAAAATTATTATAGCATGATAAACAAGATATGCCTTAGTTGTATTATTAAGCTTTAAAAAATGCATCACTAGGTATCAGAGTAGAAAGTACAAGTCACCTTCTATAATGAAAAAAAATCATAATAGTTTAACATTTTCCTCAGCAATAGGCAAATGTATTAACATTGTTCTGAGGAAAGACAGACCCAAACATATTTTAGCTAGCGAAGTTGTTTTTCATTTGTTAGGTAAAAGGGCTAAAATTCTCAAATAACAAGCAAGCAATAAAGTTTTAGAGGCCATCACTCCAGCACATTATAAAGGGGGCTTTAAACAGTTAATGGAGAATGCATATTATGAAAATACTATGTGTAGGTTTGAAAATTTTTTGCAGCAAAATAAACTTGTACAAACTTGTCATAGCACGTCTGAACAGGATCTAGTTTGAGGCACTAAGAAGGATAAGATATCAGTTTGAAAAGAGCCTCTATAAGGAAAACTTGAATTCTGCTAAAATTGAAGCAAGAACAAACATCAAATCTGTGGTGAAATGTGGGTGGAAGACTGCTGAAATCATTGATGCTTTAAAAAATGTTTATGAGGACAATGCCCCAAATAAATCAGTAGTTTGAACACGAATAACTGTCATTAAAAGAGAACGAGATTATGTTGAAGAGGAAGCATGCAGCAGCAGACCATCCACATAATTTGCAAGGCAAAATTTCATCTTGTTGGCACCCTAATTGAAGACGACTGATGAGTAACAACAGCACAAACAATAACCAATACCATAGACATCTCAATTGGTTCAGCCTATATAATTCTGACTGAAAAATTAAAGTTGAGCAAACTTTTCACCCAATGGGTACTAAAACTGTTGTGCCCAGATTAGCTACAGACAAGTAAAGAGCTTTCAAGGGAAATTTTAAACAAATGGGATGAAGATCCTGAAATATTTCTTCTAAGAATTGTATCAGGAAATGAAATGTGGCTTTACCTGTACAATCCTGAAGACAAAGCCCAATCCAAAGCTGAAAGTGGTCCCGTCAAAGCAAAAGCAGTCAAAAGCAAACATCATGGCAATAGCTTTTGGGGGTACTCAAAATATTGCTTGTTGTTTTTTTGGAGGTTCAAAGAATGACAACGTCTGCTTATTACGAAAGTGTTTTGAAAAAGTTAACCAAAGCTTTAGCAGAAAAATGCCTGAGAAAGCTTCACCAGCGATTCCTCTACTATGACAATGCTTCTGCTTATTTCTCTCATCAAACAAAGGACATTTTGTGAAAAATTCTATGGGAAAGTAGTAGGCATCCACCTTGCAGTCCTGATTTGGCTCCTTCTGACTTATTTTTGTTTCCTTATCTTTTTTTTTTTAATTAAACTTTGTTACATAGGTATACATGTGCCATGGTGGTTTGCTGCACGCATCAACCTGTCACCTAGGTTTTAAGCCCCGTATGCATTAGGTATTTATCCTAATGCTCTCCCTCCCCTTGCCCCCTACCCCCTGACGGGCCCCAGTAGTGATGTTCCCCTCCCTGTGTCCATGTGTTCTCATTGTTCAACTCCCACTCATGAGTGAGAACATGCGGTGTTTGGTTTTCTGTTCCTGTGTTAGTTTGCTGAGAATGATGGTTTCCAGCTTCATCCATGTCCCTGCAAATGACATGAACTCATACTTTTTCATGGCCACATAGTATTCCATGGTTTATATGTGCCACAGTTTCTTTATCCAGTCTATCATTGATGGGCATTTGGGTTGCTTCCAAGTCTTTGCTATTGTGAATAGTGCTGCATAAACATACGTATGCATGTGTTTTTATAGTAGACTGATTTATAATCCTTTGGGTATATACCCAGTAACAGGATTGCTGGGTCAAATGGTATTTCTGGTTCTAGATCCTTGAGGAATCGCCACACTGTCTTCCACAATGGCTGAGCTAATTTACATTCCCACCAACAGTGTAAAAGCATTCCTATTTCTCCACATCCTCTCCAGCATCTGTTGTTTCCTGACTTTTTTAATGATCGCCATTCTAACTGGCGTGAGAGTACTCATTTTTCTTCAGTTAATAATGTAAAGAAGACTGCATTGGCATGGTTAAATTACCAAGATCCTCAGTTCTTTAGGGATGAACTAAATGACGGGTATTATCACTTACAAAAGTGCCTTGACCTTGATGGAGCTTATGTTGAGAAACAAAGTTTATATTTTTAATTTTTACCTTTAAATTCTATTTTTCCATAAACGTTATGAAGTCCCCTCATACCAGTGGGAACTAGTCAAGACTATAAATGGCGACTGATGTACCATATGTCAAAATGTAAAAGATGATATCTAAGATTTTGTATGCATATATGTGTGTGTGTATGTATGTGTGTCTAACAACTATATAAAATAAAATATGTTCTCTCCTCCTACCTTGACAAATATAGTTTTTCAACAGTCTGGAATTCTGGGTTTAAATTTAGAATTTTTCAACGACTTGGAGTTCTCACTGAAAATATGATTGTGTGACAAGAGCCAGCTTGACCCCAGGACACTTGTCAATGTTGGACGTCATCAGGGACATCATTTGCATATATCTGAATACCTTAGTTCACACATTCAAGTTGTATCCATACCTTCTCAAGCAGTAATCCCTGGGATATTCCTTGGGTCTATGTGTGGTGGCTTGGTCCACTCTCAGGAGAACAGACCTGGGGAAGGTGCATGTGTAGGCCCTGGAAACAGGCTTAAGGTTGTTTGGGCAGAGAATGTTGGGTATCCAGGTACCCAAAGCGTGGTTTAGAAAAAGAGCACAAAGACAAAGTCCCTTGAACCAGCAAACCCCTTATACCATGTCTGAGAAAGACATGAGCTGGGGTAAGCTAGTTCCAGGCCCTTTAAAATATAGGGATTGGGGTGAGAGTACTTCCTGCATAGTTCTAAGTGTGGTACTGGTGGGCATAGCACCCATGGACTTTTATTTTTTTTAAGCAAATACTGAGGAAACTAAGAAATCCTGCTGCCAAGAGACAAATGCAAAAAAATACTAAAGTATTAAACCAATAGTCAATTTACGAAGATGGTGAAGGCATGCTTAGAAAATTTAGTAGTAAAAAAGATACTGATCCAATAATTTTATACTCTTTCATTTTTTAATCTAATATAAAAGGCAACATACTGACATTTTCAAGTATATAGAAATGCATACAATACAGGAATGATGAGCCTTTCTTAAAAATGAATTAATGAGTAAGTCTATTCAACCAAGATATGACTACAGAAAAGTGTGGTAACAAGGCTAGTGGTTATCATAGCATCTATTAATATACAGAACTTAGACTTAATAACTGAGGGGATTATGGTTGTAGAACAGAATATAAATGTTGTAAATCCTGTAATATCAGTGATTACATAACTAATATTAGGGAGTAGGAGTGAGACTAAAGGATATATAAGAGTGCTAATTTTCTCGCAATTAAAAGCAGGGGAGTCAATTATTCTCCCTAAAGTTGAAACATGTTGTTTAAAAGAAATAATAACTCTGGACTTTTAGTATTGTTTCCTATGTTTTTATTCATAAAGGAGAAATGAAATTATATATTGAAATTTAAAAACATACATTTAAAGTCTAGCAATTCCTTTTTCTTCAGCTTCCCTTGGGTTTCTTCTTTTGTTGAAGGCAAAAATTAAATCTAATATTATCCTTTAAAAAATATCATGTATAGGATAATCATTTTTTAAAAATTACTTTTATCTTTGATTAATTTTCCACCTATCAATCTATTGATCTATCTATATATCTATCATTTAGCTTCCTACCTCCCTAATAACCTAGTCATTTATCTGTATATCTATTCACCATTTTTTTAATCCATCTCCCTGTCCACCCTTTGATCTGTAAATCTTCATCAAGAGATGTCTGGAATGATAATCCCTTGACATAATTCTCTAGTGCTATTTGGAATGTTTTGGTTAATTTCTTTATACAAATGTCTACTTCTTGATTTCATTATAGTGAACATGCATGAATTTTACAAAACAGTAAAGTCATTATTGAGCAGAATACTTTGGGTGAACAAACTCCTGGTGGAGCTGTTGGCAGAGGTAGAGGAACAAGGAAAAGAAAGAACAATAATGAGGGAAGCAGAATGGGATTATTCTCCTACAACATAATTGTCAAAAGCTGATATCAAACTGAAGGCTACACTTGGGCCCTATTGGTACCCACCCACTGATCAATCAAATTGCCCATCTTTGCTTAGAATTTCAAATGAGTTCCAAAGATCGAGGTCTAAGGGGAATATTACCTGTTGGTATTTATGATTAGGTAGCTGTCTTTCTTGGGAAGGAAAGTAGGCTTCAAATACAACTTACAATGCACTCACATCTTTAATTCTCTTTATTTGAGTTTAGATGCTGAGGTCTGTGAAGGATACAGAGATGGGAGAAGCAGCAACACACGAGAGTTCTGGAGAATGGAATGGGGAGTGCATCACCCCATGGAATCTCTGTAAGGCCCTTCAGATTCCAGGGGAAAGTCTCCAAGATGTGCTCTGCAATCAGTTCTTTTTTACTCTATAAAAAACACATTGAGAATAGAGACATTGGGGAAAATGCAGAGGAGACGAAGGTCTTGGAACACACTGACAGAGTCAGCAGTCTCCTGGCTGACAGGGAATTGCAGAAAGCAAGAGATAAAAAAAGACTTGGAATGACAGAGGTGGAGAGAGATGAGAATTAAGCCAGAGACCTTTGGGTTTAAATCCGCAAAGTCTGAGACTGCCAAAATGATTTGGACTGAGAATTTCAAATGACATCTCTGTTCTTTTGATATCTGCATTTGGCAGCTCAATTTTTGAAATTGAAAGTTAATTTCAGAAGGTGTGGGGATTTTTAAAGACAGATTAAATCATGTGAAATAGCTGTTTTCAGCAATGAAAATAATCAATATTAGCAAGACTCAACCTAATACTTATCCCACCACCCCCCTACTTTTTCTCAAATAGATTTGGGCTCAAGTTATGGCTCAGCCACATTCTAGCTGTGTGAATTCTGGGCAACCATCCTCTATAAAATTCACTTTTTTAAATTGGGAAAGTGAGAATAATACTATTACACTATTACCCAATTCCTAGGCTCATGGTAAAGATTAAAGGAGTTGATGTTTATTAAGTATTTAGTCCCAGAAAGCATTTAACGGCAGCTCTTATTTCATTTTTATTAAACAAATCTTTATGACATTCCCCTGCTTAAATCCCTTCTCTGACTTTCTGAACCTCTTAGAAAAACTCAAACTCCTAGACATGACTTACAAAGCCCTCATAAGTTCTGGCTTTTGCTTATTTTGACAGCCTCCTGTTTTGTCATTCCCATAAACACTATAAACACTTTTTAAACTTGTGTCAAAGTGAAGTCCTTCTATTCGTCAGCAAGTCACATTTCCTTTCACCTCCTTGGCCTGAACACCAGCCCCTTGTCTCATCTGCCTTCATCCTACTCATAGATACCATTTCCTCTGGAAATCTTTTCGGCAACTCCTACACTGGGTTAGATGCCTTGAGAACCTCCGTAGTAGATTGTATTTTGCCCTGCAGTTTGCTCACCATCCTTCATTATGATTCTTTGTTGCAGTCTTTCTCTCCATCTGGGAGCAGCCTATCTTGCTTATTTTTCGTTGTCTCCCAAAACTAAGATATCACTGAACACATTTTAGGCCTTCAGTTATTCTCTGCTAATACTGCCATATCTTGGGAACATACATGTTATGGATCAAATGTTTGTCCTTTCCCAAAATTCATCTGTTGAAACCCTAATCCCTAATGTGACGATGTCAGGATGCAGGGCCTTTGAGAGGTAATTAGGTTATGAGGGTGGAGTCCTCGTGAGTGGAATTAGTGCCCTAACAAGAGAGGGGTGAGAGCTTGTTTTCTCTCTGCTCTCTGCTGTGTGAGGATCCAAGAAAAGATGGCTATCTGCAGACTAGAATGTGGGTCCTTATAAGATTGGTTCTATTAGTACCTTGATTTTGGAGTTTCAGCCTCCAGAACTGTGAGAAAAAAATTTCTGTTGTTAAGCCACTCAGTTTAAAATAATTTGTTATAGCGGCCTCAAATGATTAAGACAGTACATTACTCATTTTTTTCTGTTCTCCCAGCTGCTACTGTTTTCTTTAGAAACAACTCACAGTTGTGTGGGCTGGCAGAGGAGGAGAAAACATTTCCTGCATCGCAACCAGGTATACAGAGAGACTTATTCCATATAAATAACGAATTGCTAAACACAATAGCCTTTAATTTATTCCAATATTAACTCTTTTCTTGATTAGGCTTATCTGAAGTTTAAATGGTCGATGAATATTTAAAGCAGTCATAAATCTAATGTTGTAAATGTGATTTTAAAATGTTATTTACCAGATATTTAGGGCAATCAAGGGAGAAAGAGAAACTCACTTCTTATGAAATAATGCTTTAACCTATCTCAGAAAATATTTTTAATTTTGCTTTCAAATTATGGCTTTTACACTGTTACTTGAGTTTTAAGTTTAAATTTATATATGAATAAGAGCTTAATATACTCCTATTCAGTAGAACTAAAAAGGGACATTTGAATAAAAAATCGAATACCTTGGCTCCATAATAGTCTGCATTGAGAAAGAAGCCAATTTAGAATGGTCTCTGCTTAAATGCTGGTTAATTTTATCATTTCGAGGAAACTTGTAGTCTGTTTCTAGAAGGGAGGATAAAAATGTAAGAGAAAAGGAGATCACTGTTTTAGCGAGTCTCATCATTTTACATTAAATGTTTTACATATATTTGACATAGCTTTAAAACATTATTAGATAGAATGCTTTACACGTAATAAGAATGTTCACATTTTTTCTTATTTGATTCTGATCAAAATTTTGTGATATGACTGCAGATGTAGAAACTGAGTCTGAAAGAGAGAAACTGATTGCTGCAGTCTATTTTACTAGAAGGAGAAAATTTAGCATTGCACCTGAGTCTTAATACATAATTACAAAATAATCCATAGCAAGAATGCTTCAAACAATTTTTGGCTTTTCTTGTATTATTCAACATAAGATCTATTCCATTGCTTTATTAAATTATTTCCCCATAAATTTCTTCCCAAAGCTTTATTTCATGTTATCTTTCTTTTTTATTCTATTAATGATGGGATCCTCAATGTTTATAATTAGCCAGTTAGATGTATAAAAGGTACTTAAATGTTAGCCCCTAAAGATTATAGGGTATCATGGATCATTTATTGCATTTTCCACTATGGATTGCTTCAATATCTTCGGGCTTTTCTTTTGATTTACTGAAGAAATATTTCTTATAATCCTGTTTTAAAATATGCATTTGCTCCATTACCTCTCTATTATCACTATCACAAATGTTGTCCTTGGAAAATACACACAAAGCAAGTGCTTGTGTGAATGTGACTTAGAAAAGAATCATATTTATTGCTTGTTTTTTAGTACTCTCATAGGACTTTCAGCAGCATAGACTATTATGAAAAGAGAAAATATCCTTCTATAGTTACTGTTCTTTCACAGTATAAGTGCTAACCCCTAAGAAAACTTTATTCATGATTATTCTTTTCTTCTAAGGAATCTAGGGCAGAATTAAAATGTTCAAGCTTAATGTGAAGGGAAGGTTTTTTTTTTTCCTATTCTATGGCTTATCTTTCTGACAATAAATAAAATAGACATTGTTGAATTTTTAACTTTGAAAAATATAAAGAAGAAAATAAAAATTTCTGTAGTTTTACCAAGCAGAGATAATACTCTTAAATTTTCGTTTCCTTCTAAGCAACTCAGTGTGCGCAAGAATTCCCCACCTGTCTCCTGTAAAGCCATGATCCCTATAGAAACACCTGTGCCTAAGACTCTGCTGGCACCACCTGGCGTCTCATATTGTCTCCATTCCATTTCTTTATACCTGTTTTCCTTCTAGCAACAGAGTAAAAGTGTGTGGCTAGCAGTGCTGGCAAAGGGTCAAATAACACTGCCTCTGAGTGTAGAACAGAGCAATGGGCACCTGCAGGTTGATGCAGGTAATACCCTTATTGGGTATTTCTGTTAGATTTGTCTTCTTGGCGCTTAATTTCACCTTACCTCCGAATTATTGTTCTTTGGGCCCACCCCTGCCTTGGCTTCATAGCCTGTTAACTGCCATGACCATTTAGTTTCTGTTTTATCTTTTGTTGTATCTTCCAATTTGTTATTGCTACTCTAGAGTAGAACAAGTAATATTTAAATATTTATTTTACATCTAAGCATTATAACATTATGACCATTGTTGGCCACAGGACACTACCTGCTTAAAAGGATGCATGGACATAGGCATTTTGTGCATGCTATCTCCCTTCTAATTCCTGAAAATAAATTGATGGGGCCAGGAGTGAGGGAGCAGTCAATTTTTTTAATGCCTCTTGATACTGAAAAATCACTTTTCTTCTTAGTAAGCACTCTGCATATTAACAATAACAAAATTTTATCTAACAAAGTTTTTCAAAAAAAAATTGCCTAGATTATTTTCTTTTAAACTTATTTTATTGAGATCCTATCTTTCAGTAGTATTTGTCAATATCTTTCATTGCTTTGATCATTACAGAGGTTCCATGTGTGCCATCAAAATCCTCAGATTTTTATATTCATTTTATATTTTTATGATCCTCAAGTATATTTCCTATTTTTATTTGGAGTCTCTTATCCTTATTTCTTTCATTCATCTAAAATTTAGTATGCTAAAGAAAAATTAAAATGAAGGCCACAGTTTTGATGTACCCCAAGGCCAACTGCCCATAGCCATGTAGCCAAAACTTAAGTTATTCTGATTTACTTGAAATGCTGGTTCTAATAAAAAACAAAACATGAAATGGAAGCTTTTCATCTCTGTCAGTATGATTCAGTGAAACTAAACCAATCAGCTACAGACAGATCAGTTCAACAGCCCTGCTTGCCTTAAAAAGAATGTTAATGTATAACAGCCAATCATGAAAATGGTCGAAATACATACTGTTTTATGTTTTTTTATTTATTTTATTTTATTATTATTATACTTTAAGTTTTAGGGTACATGTGCACAATGTGCAGGTTAGTTACTTGTGTGCCATGCTGGTGTGCTGCACCCATTAACTCGTCATTTAGCATTAGGTATATCTCTTAATGCTATCCCTCCCCCCTCCCCCCACCCCACAATAGTCCCCAGAGTGTGATGTTCCCCTTCCTGTGTCCATGTGTTCTCATTGTTCAATTCCCACCTATGAGTGAGAACATGCGGTGTTTGGTTTTTTGTCCTTGCGATAGTTTACTGAGAATGATGATTTCCAATTTTTATAAACTGCATTTTAACAGTTCTAAGGAGGCTTCCTACCACTTTCAGTCTGTGGTCTTCCGGTTTGTGAACTAATTTTTTGTATGAGCAATAAACTTCTATAATTTTAAAATTGTATCTGATTTCATTTTTCAAAAGTAAGTTTGTGGCATGATGTGGATTGCTAACATGATTTTTTTAAAATGCCCGACAATTGGAGGTAGAGCTTGCAGTGAGCCGAGATCGCGTCACTGCACTCCAGCCTGGGCGACAGAGCAAGACTCTGTCTCAAAAAAAAAAAAAAAAAAAAAAAAAAAAAGATGCCCGACAATTATTCCAGTTCAAATGATTGAAAAACCCTTAAATCAATTGTTTTCCATTCAATAAAGCACAAAATAAACTATGGTTTCTTTGCATAATTATGACTACACATGCTTAATATGGTTCACACACACTTGAAAAAAGCCAACTGGCATTTGAATAATTACTAAGCATGAACTGTGTAGAGGCCTATTGTGTTAGCTCATGATAGTAACTTAATGTATTGAATAACTTGGTAGTTAAAAGTCATGGAAACCCTGGCAAAATAGTTGGTAGAATCATAAAACTGTTCTAATGTCTTACTGGGTGAGGAGGAAGTGTAAATGAAAATAAACATATAAATATGAATGCTTGGTGTATATATAAAGAGACAACTGAAAATACTTTCTTTTAATGTCCCAATAAATAGAGTCAAAAAAAGAGACAACAGGCAAAACTTTGTGAGTCTGTATAGACACATATATTCAAGGACTCCTTTGAATTTGTCTAGACCTATAATGTCATAGTCGTGTCATTTTAGTTCATGAACGATGTAGTTGCATATTCTCATCTCCTTTCCCGTTGCACGGAGTCTCTGCTCTACTCTTGGAAAAGGCAGAGTACCCCCATCCTTGTACATACACCTCCTTGTATGACTTACGGCTCTTGCATGAGTTACTCTGGGTTTACAGCCACCAAGACGGTTGACTGGTTTATTTTCTCTCTGATTATCATTGTCAGGAAGGTTTGGGCTCATGTAGGAGCGTAGGACTAGGACCAATTAGAAGTCTTGATTTAGAAATTTTGAGTTGAAGCCCAGAGTTTTGCAGTGTTTCCTTGCTCCTCAGGTGATTCTTGTGAATGCTTAGGTGTGAGAACTACTATAGTGGGCCTCTGTTTTTAAGAGATGTGTTCTGTTCCATTGATTGTATATTATTTTTGATAGTGTTTTATTGCTTTAAATCTTATCTTTTTTATGTTTCATTTATCTAGCAGGATAAGACTTTATAAACCTTGTCATTTATAATTTCAAAATGTATTCTTACTTGTCTTATTTTCATGGTGTTTGAAATGTTTGTTTTTTGGTGTTGTAAAGAAATAGTATTTGAATATAAATTTAATTTTTTTAGTAAGGCTGTTTTTATTTTTTGTAGAAAGGGTATATTTGTCAATAGTTTTGTTATGAGAGTATATTGAACAAAGGAGACAGGATTATTTATAATTCAATGTGTTTATTTTATTGTTGTGTTTGGTTTTTATTGGTTGGAATGGGACTTTATATTTTGTATGTGTTTCGATCGGCTAGTAACTTAGAATTTTTTAAAAGAGGCAAAGGCAGAGGAGAACAAAGGAAGGAGGAAGTAACTTGTGGAATGTTGAGAAAGGTAAAAACACCTTCAAATAAGGAAGAGGAACAGGCTATGATTTAATGTTTGTTTGGACTAGTATGTTAGGGCAAGTATTTAGGCTAAATTGTTGGAGTTAAGAATATAAAGTATATTGATTTTTTAATTATGGCTAGTAGATATTTAAGAATGTTAGTATAGGTTTTTGAATAAATTTTGTTTTTAAGATAAGTTATTTATTTTTAATTAGATAGGGAGGAAAGTATTTTTGAAGAGGAACCTCTACTTTACTTTTTACAATGGGAATTTAATTCAACTTATAATAGTGCAATAATTTTTATTTTTAAAATAAACATTTATGGCCGGGCGCAGTGGCTCACGCCTGTAATCCCAGGATTTTGGGAGGCTGAGGCGGGCGGATCATGAGGTTAGGAGATCGACACCATCCTGACTAACACGGTGAAACCCCGTCTCTACTAAAATACACAAAATTAGCTGGGCGTGGTGGTGGGCGCCTGTAGTCCCAGCTACTCGGGAGCCTGAGGCAGGAGAATGGCATGAACCCGTGAGGCGGAACTTGCAGTGAGCTGAGATCGCCCCACTGCACTCCAGCCTGGGTGACAGAAAAAAATAAAAATAAAAATAAAAATAAATAAATAAATAAAATAAACAGTTATACGTTTCAAGAATAGAACAAGTCTATGTTTCATCAATGTTTTTCTTTTCCAAGTAAAGTTGTTTTCTTTGTAGAGGACTATAATGTTCTCATTTATATTACTAGATATCTTATCTTCTTAGATGCTATTGTGAATTAGTTTCTGTTTTATCTTTTGTTGTATCTTCCAATTGATTATTGCTAAAGTAAAACAAGTAATATGTAAATATTTATTTTACATCTAAGCATTATAACATTTACAAATCAATTTGAATTTAGTTTTAAATTTTATTCCTTCATGCTTTCTTGTATTTCTACAAAAAATGACACATATCTGAAAAGGGTTTTCACACACAAACTACTTTTCTTAAGACAAAATACTTGGGTAAAAATTCATTCCTTCTTTATGTACATGGGTGTTCATTTTCAAAAATTCCTTAAGCTGTTTATGTATTATACATAAAATTTGTGAAGTAATTTTTTAAAAATTCCTCATCACACTTTGTACCCCTGTGGTTCTCAAACTTCAGGGTACATATAACATTCTGAGAGCTCATTAGCAATGCAAACTCTTGGTCCAGTGCCTTAGAGATTCTGATTCTGGAGATGTGGGCTAAGTGCTGAACACTTGATTTTGCTGAGCACTGCAGGTGATTCTGAAGCAGGAGGTCCTGATCACATTTTCCGAACACTGCTGAGTATATTTTTTCCAGTGCTTTCTAGTATCTAGTATTTCATAGAAGAAACCTGAGATTTCTGTCCTTCATCTTCTGCTTCCTATCCTGCTACGACATGGGCATTGTGCTCCCAGGGTAGATACAGAGAGGGAAGGAATGAAAGAGTGTGAAGCAGGTAGAACCAGCAGGGGAAATAAAACTCAAACCCCTCAGAGCTTTCTCAGCATCAGTTGAGCAAAGAACTGCCGTGGTTGGTGCAAATCATAAGGGAGAGTGGGGGCCCTTTCCTTTCTTACTTCCAGAGGCTGCTTCTACTTTGAGCACTGGAACAGGAATGAGAAGAAAAGTTTTAATCAAGGCTCTGTTACCTACTTTCTGTGTAACTTTAGGCAGGTCCTTTAAACTGTCTAGGCCCTTCTCTACAAAATGAGGGGTCTGGACTCTAATCCCTTAGGGTATTATTTAGATGTGTAATTTTGTGACATGATGAGATCTTGGGGTATTGAAGTATTTTGACCATTTTCATGATTGGGTTTAAAAGCTCAATTACTATGTCATGCTTTTTATAGGAGGATGTAGTGCGTTTTAGAATATTTTTAACAGAAATGAAAACAAAATATTTAGATTAATTCTTAGCTTTGAGTTCTTTTAACTAGAATTTATATGCCCAGTTAGAAATTTGAATAGCATTTCCCTATTCAGTTTTGGATTCTTAGATGTAGACTGGATTTGGACTTCAAAAAACACATTCTTTATGTAAAATTTTTCAGAATTATATATCTCTGTATATCTATCCTATATATCTATCTATCCATCCATCCATCTATCTCATATGATTTCGGTCTGTGTCCCCACCCAAATCTCATGTTGAATCACAGTCCCCAGTGTTGGGGGAGGGACATGGCAGGAGATGATTGGATCATGGGGCGGTTTTCTCCCTTGCTGTTCTTGTGATACTGAGTTCTCATGAGATCTATTTGTTTGCAAGTATGTAGCACTTCACCCTTTGCTCTTTTTCTCTCTGACTACCATGAAGACAGGCTTGCTTCCCCTTCACTCTTCTATTATGATTGTAAATTTCCTGAGGCCTCCCCAGCCATGCCTCCTGCATAGCCTGTGGAACTATAAGTCAATTAAACCTCTTTTCTTTATAAAGTGCCCAGTCTCAGATAGTTCTTTATAGCAGTGTGAGAACAGACTAGTACGCTATCTATCTATCTACCTATCTGTCATCTATCTATGTCTATGAGTATATGAATAAACAAACACTCATTTACAATATATGAAGCAACATCTACTTAGGCTGGAAATTTAGTGTATCTGAAAATCACATTGTTCCCCTTGGTGAAAAGAAAAATTTGAATTTGATTATCTTTAGTGATGCTGAGTTAATAAAAGTATAAGCATTTGTAGTTTTTTGCAAACAAAACCTGAAAAGTAGATTATGAAATTTGAGGCATATATAGTGAATACAGAGCCTCAAGTCATTGAAAATCATAATTTCTAGAATATCCAAGACAATTGGAGAAACAGACATTAGCTCATTCCATTGACTTTTTTGTGATCCTAAGCACACTTCAGAGAGAGAAAAATATTTGATTTCGGTCTGCTAAGGAAGTTCAGGTACCTCACTTGATGGGAGGTAAGCAGGGTACTAACACATGCCAAAAGCCAGAAGCCATGCTCTCTAATTTTGAATTGCAACAGAAATGTACCTCTAAGCATTATGGTTTTTATGTATTCATACAATAGAAATGTATTAAGTAGCCTTTATATAGCAGTCATTGAATATACAAAGACAAATAAGTCCCAGACCTCAAAGGGCTTAGGAGTTAGAGGAAACATGCATTAAATAAGGATAATAAAAAGATGAAAATTTAAAAGATAAATATAAAAATAGGTGTTGTAATAAAATTGTGTTCAGGGAAAAGTAACAGCCTCAGTATTTTTTTTTCTAAAAATAAGCTGGGCTTTTTTGTATTTTATAAACCTCCCTGGTGAGTCCAGTATTCTACCAAAATTAAGAACATCTGTGTAGGTAGTCATTTAAGGGATATATCCAATATTTATTGCTCTAGGACAGTGGCGGAAAAAAAGAACAACTCACATTTCTGAATGACACAATAATTTTTTATAATCTTCAATTTACATATTTGTAGTTTTATTTCTTTTCCTGAATTATATAATTTTCAGAAGATTCTGGTTTCTCCTATAATTTGTTTTAAGGACTCTATTTGTCTCAAATAATCTTCAACTATCATCAATTTGGCTAAAGCTATCTTTCCAAAATTTTTATTGTACAGTATGTGTTGTTACATATGTAAGATCAGCCATATGAAAAGAACATTCAGCAAGAGGAGAAATGAGCTCACTAGCATAATGAAATTAATATAAAGACTCTCTATGGCTTTCTAAAATATGTTGATGTCATAAACTCTTTGTGACTTAAAACAATCAGATATTTCCTAATTAGGAACAGAATAAAAATCAAACTAATGAGAAATGAAAAGAGTGGCCCAAAACAATACAGAACTGAGACTATTATAAAGAATAAGCTGAGCATGGTGGCTTACACTTGTAATCCCAGCACTTTGGGAGGCTGAGGCTGGTGGATTACTTGAGCCCAGGAGTTCAAGACCAGCCTATGGAACATGGTGAGACCCCATCTCTACAAAAAAAAAATACAAAAATTAGCAGAGCATAGTTGTACACACCTGTAGTCCCAGCTACTTGGGAAGTTGAAGTGGAAGGATCTCTTGAGCCTAGGAGGTTGAGCCTGCAGTGAGCGAAGATTGTGCCACTGTGCTACAGCCTCAGTGACAGAGTCAGACACTGTCTCAAAAAAAAAATAATGTGACAAATTATGTTTAGTTAATTAAAAGGATTTTTGCTGGGGATTGACCACTCAGAGCTTTGGAAGATGGTTCAGTAGACTGTGCTGCCTGGGAAACTTCCGTATCACCTCATAAGGAGTCAAATATTGATATAGCTTCTCCAAAGTTTTGGTCATCTTTACCTTTTCACAGATCTTTCCCCAAGGTTATAAACATTTTCCTTTAACTGCTCTAGGGCAGGTAAGATGAGTCTGTGTGTGATCAAAAGTCTAGGACTGTAAAGCAGATGCACCTGACAGCAATAACTTCAGCATACCCTGAGAAGAATTATCTAAGAAGAATATGTGTTCAGAGTTCTGAGCTAAGAAACTCAGGAGTGACCAAGTTGGAGATTCCTTCCTTATCTGTGAGGAACAAACATCTGAAACTCTGGCCCATCCCCTGGGATGTGGGCCAGACAAGATATTGAGGCCCTTTGTTTGGGTTGAATGGAGGTTGTCAGTGGAGGTTGCTAGGGAGAGGGTGCTAAGTGAAAATGCTATATAAACTGCATGTTTTTACAAGCCGTTCTGGTTCTCCTGTCCAGCCCGCTGCCACTGAACTGCTCTGTATGTAAGTGCCCTCAATAAACCCAATGTGTTTTCACTGGCACCAAGTCTCTTCTTCAGCCTTTCAAACATGGTACCATCCCTATTGAAGTCAATACGGATTTGACAAAACAGGGACTTGTTATTCTTTCCACCTGCCATGAGCTATGTGATAATATCTTGTCCTTTCTCTAACTGGCTCCAACTAATTTATTTGTGTCTTAAATTACTAGTCTGTTCTGTGAATATTTCCCTCCATCTATATATTGAAACCAGGGTAAAGCCTGATGTCTGTACAGTGGAAAATGAAAAGAGAAAAATATTAAATGTAAAAACTGTTTGCAGGTTCAGCCCATTGCTCAAAGAAATCAGGATTCCTCTAAAAAAGATAATTCTTTCTCTCCCTTTCACCCTAACTCTTCCTGTTTCCCTCTCCTCTCTTCTCCTGCTCTTTGGTTTTCCATCTTCAATGGAATCTCAAAGGATTTTTAAGCTCTTTCTACAGTGGTTATTTTCTCCTGCTTTAATTCCTGTGGATTCCTCCTCCTAGGGAGTTGCTTCCTAATATCTACATTTATCTCAATCAATATCTCCCCCTCAGCAAATGCCTGAAGTAAATGAACCTGCCTTCGCTGCCTCCACAGCTAGAGTCCCAAGAGGCCCACTTAGGGCCAACACACTCTGCCACGTGCCCCAAGTTTAAACCTGGTCTTTTCTCCAGCTTGGAATTCCCCAGGCTTAGATAATAACCTGTGCTACTGCAAGGAAGCAACAATATTTTCTTCTGCATCCTCCTTTCTTGCTGCAGTGGGGTGAGTTTCCTGAATGCATTTCTGTTGGGAGTAGCTATGCGTTGCACTCTCTGAGAGCCTCCTTTCCTTCTATTAGATTTCTTCCTGCTCCAGTCATAGTCATATCTTCCTAGACATTCATTTTATTAACTTGTCTTTTGAGAAGATTATCCTTCCTGTAGATCATTGACTAGATTTTTTTCCCCCACCTTTCTATTGATCTACTGATCAAGACCAAATTATTTTTTGAGTGTGATTCTTTCCCTTTTTGAGTCTTGGAGAAACATCTATTCCTAGAGAAGGTGTTCCAGAGACACCTAATTTTAAAATTTTCTTAACCTTTAGTTCTTAATGTTTCCATGAGGTTTTTTCCACCTTAGTACAGGAAATATCCCCATGTTATCTGTTTACTGACAAAATACACTAATCATGGGTTGAACTCACATTCCGAATTCTTCAAACCCATAACTCTCATGTGAGCTTATGTAAAAAACAACCAGGAAGGAGTTTAAGAGAGCAAGTGGTAATCATGTTGAGAGTAGTGGAAGGTCATTTAGATCTATAAGGCCTGTGGTTATATCATACAAATCTCACACTCTAGTGACTAGCTAATATCTATTCTAGCTCTTGAGACCTAAAGTCTGGGTTTAAACAGCAAAAGGTCTATTTCCCAATACCTTAAAACATCTGTATGCCTAATCTCTGTTTGCTTATTTTTCTAAAAATTCCTTATATATTGTTTTAAATAAGCAGAAACTCACCATAGCTGTGCCTCCACTAGCAGCTTTGGCCAAGCACACCATCTTTGAGCCTAACAATATCCAGGCCTTATCAATTGCAGTGGTCATGTAGTCTATCCCACTTTAGTCATCTACCTAAAATTAGATACAGAAACTTTCAATCCTTCAGAACAGCCCATTTCTAAATGTTAAACCTCTGCTGAGGATCTTTTGCTTACCCCTTTGGACCTTCCACCCAATCTTTTTTACCCTTCTCTGTTCCCCATGTGTTTAACCTAAATGGACCCATTAGTGATGAGCCCCCTTGCTGTCTGGCTTCCAGTTTGGCTCACACATGGGGAATCAGCAGATGAGAGCGAGGATAAAGAATGAAATAAGGGCACTTATTCCCCCTGCACCCTTCATACAAGGTTGCTCTAAATTATCAGGAGGCCCTTCCAATGTAAGTGTCCATTCCTGACTCTGATAATTATTTCCTCCACCTATCTCTTCATGTTTAGGTATGGTAAATGTACCCTGCTGTTGTCATCCTTTGTGAATTGTGTTAATTCCTATGGTTTCTATACATCCTGCCCATGCAAAAACATTTGTGAATAGTGGGTTTATTAAACACTTCTATAATTACCCAGTGTGTTCTATATGTTTCTTATTCAGACATTATTATACTAGCTATCTTACTATTATTCACAACATACCTAAATTTTAATCTCAAATCATCTATCTCCCACATATCTTTTCCAAATTCTTTTTCTTTTATCTAAGTTAGATTTTTCTGGTCTTTAAATTTTAGTTATCTTTTGTTTTTTTCTTCACCCATCCCTGTGAAACTCCAGGCTTGTAACAATCTAGCTATGTGAATAATCTGTTTCTATATTCCAGAGTCTGAATGTTACTGGGCAAAAATAAAACAATTATATAAATTTGTATCACTACAAATTCATGGTCCTGTATCTCAGTTGGGCTTGCAATAACTGCCCAGTTATACCTCTCTTAGTGGCTACAAACTCAAACAATCCTCCTGCTATTATACTTTTATCTTACTCTTGGCACATGGTCTAGTTTTCTAATTTATCAGAGAAACCAAAATGTCAGTTAACAATTTCCTAACCACTTCCCTATATTTACTTACATTCTTTCCTTATTAAACTTTTGTATGCATAAGAAAGATTTTAATGGCAAGTAGCAGAAAAACCAACCCAAAATGGCTTAAGCAAAAGATTTTTTGTTGTCTTAGACATTTGGAATCCCTAGAGATGCCTTAGATAAAGCAAGGGGATAAAATCATGTCAAGAGAACATGGTTCTATTAATTTCTTGACTCAACTCTGTTGTCTTTTCTGTGTTAACTTTGTTATTAAATGGGTCCTCTGATGTAGTAGCAGGGATGTGTATAGCAACATCAGGTATCACATCCTCTCATGTTCCTATATAATAATGACAGGTACACTTTCCCTGTAACAGTGAAACAGAAGTTCTGGGCCTGTATCTAGTTAGCTTGAATTGACAGAACTACTCATCTCTGAGACAATCAACTTAGAGTACATGCTGATTAGCTTAAATAAATCAATGCCTGATTTTGAATCTGAAAATTTGTCAAAGTCCCTATGTAGTTTGTGTTAAAAATTCTAATATCTTATTTAATTGCCTTATTTACTAGGCAATTTAGGAATATGACATTTTATGTCCAGTCAATAAAGAATGAGGTGGAGACCCTGCTATTGAAAGAACAACGTATGTGGTTCTTCCTCTTTCTGAGGTCAGAAATAGTTTTATACTCCTAGGCTTCATATACCACCAGGTTATTAGTGTCATACTTGGTACCTTACCTAGAACCCTTGGTTCTTCTTAGCTAAGCTCCCCTACAGTTGTCTTCAACCATATTTACTTGCAAAAAGAAATATAAACATTTGACCAAGAAAAACAAAAGTAATAATAATGTATCTGATGTACTTCCTAAAAAAAGTGTTTTGCAATTTGATTATTTTGCTCATAGAAATTACACTAAAAGAAACCCCACTGTATGATGTTAAGTTACTTATTTCCTTTAGTACTTTTTGTCCCAACCTAATCAGTAAGACAAGATAAAAATGAATATTATAGTTAAACCGAAGAATAGTCTAGTTTCTCTGCTGCTGTGTAGTTATACTCCACTTAATATGTAGCACTCCTGAAAATTCAATTAGAAGTTGGACAAGTCTTTATGGTTTGTTTCACTCTCTTTTATAAGATAATAAACTAATATTAGCAAAGAGAATAGAACTCAGCAGTATTAGAACTCTTCCAGTCTGGTATGGTACACAAGAGACTTTCAAGGGAAAGGTGGAGTTCTCTTATATTCATGTGTCAGCATTGAAATAAAAAAGGGACTTTGTTCCAAGAAACTTCAAAATATGTTAGCGTTTCCAGTATAGTGAAAAACTTCTGAGCTACTGTGCATGTAGTATAAGAATAAAATGATTCTTTAAAGTTTTCTTTTGAATATTATTTTCAAAACTGTGAGGTTCAACACATTTTTACCTCCTTCCCCCACTTCAGCTCACTGGGTTTTGATAAGGTTCATATCATATGCTCAGATATTTTCTTGGCAGAGAGAAACTTAATTACAGAAACTGTATTGAAATATAGTTTTCCATCTGATTCTGAGTCAATTACATAGTTTGCCATTTACTTATGTTTTTGGCTTGGTTTCCTGTATGAAATTGAAGAAAGAAAAAGTAAAACTCTTAATGATTCATTTTACCATTTCCCTCCAAGCATGGTTAGGAAGTAGTTTTTTGTTTGTTTGTTTGTTTTAATTTAAGTTTTAGGGTACATGTGCACAACGTGCAGGTTTGTTACATATCTATACATGTGCCATGTTGGTGTGCTGCACCCATTAACTCATCATTTAACATTAGATATATCTCCTAATGCTCTCCCTCCCCCCTCCCCCCACTCCACAACAGGCCCCAGTGTGTGATGTTCCCCTTCCTGTGTCCATGTGTTCTCATTGTTCAATTCCCACCTATGAGTGAGAACATGCGGTGTTTGGTTTTTTTGTCCTTGCGATAGTTTGCTGAGAATGATGGTTTCCAGTTTCATCCATGTCCATACAAAGGACATGAACTCCTCCTTTTTTATGGCTGCATAGTATTCCATGGTGTATATGTGCCACATTTTCTTAATCCAGTCTATTGTTGATGGACATTAGGCTTGGTTCCAAGTCTTTGCTATTGTGAGTAGTGCCACAATAAACATACGTGTGCATGTGTCTTTATAGCAGCATGTTTTATAATCCTTTGGGTATATACCCAGTAATGGGATGGCTGGGTCAAATGGTATTTCTAGTTCTAGATCCCTGGGGAATCACCACACTGACTTCCACAATGGTTGAACAAGTTTACAGTCCCACCAACAGTGTAAAAGTGTTCCTATTTCTCCCCATCCTCTCCAACACCTGTTATTTCCTGACGTTTTAGTGATTGCCATTCTAACTGGTGTGAGACGGTGTCTCACTGTGGTTTTGATTTGCATTTCTCTGATGGCCAGTGATGATGAGCATTTTTTCATGTGTCTTTTGGCTGTATAAATGTCTTCTTTTGAGAGGTGTCTGTTCATATCCTTTGCCCACTTTTTGATGGGGTTGTTTTTTTCTTGTAAATTTGTTTGTGTTCATTGTAGATTCTGGATATTAGCCCTTTGTCAGATGAGAAGATTGCAAAAATGTTCTCCCATTCTGTAGATTGCCTGTTCACTCTGATGGTAGTTTATTTTGCTGTGCAGAAGCTCTTTAGTTTAATTAGATCCCATTTGTCAATTTTGGCTTTTGTTGCCATTGCTTTTGGTGTTTTAGACATGAAGTCCTTGCCCATGCCTATGTCCTGAATGGTATTGCCTAGGTTTTCTTCCGGGGTTTTTATGGTTTTAGGTCTAACATTTAAGTCTTTAATCCATCTTGAATTAATTTTTGTATAAGGTGTAAGGAAGTAGTTTTTAAAAAAATGGGTGAGGAGAGGAGGTGGAGCACGATGGTGGAATAGAAGGCTCCGCCAATAGTCCCCACCCTCCACAAGAACACCAAGTTAACAACTATTATCTACACGCACGCACACACACACACACACACACACACACACACAAATAACCAAAAAAAACCTTCATAAGAACCAAAAATAGTACCTAGTTTTAACTTTATATCACTGAAAGAGGCACTGAAGAGATAGAAGAAGCAGTTCTGAGTCACCAATATCACCCCTCCCTAACCACTGGCATTGACAGCATGGTATGTAGAGTGTCTCTGGGTGCAGGGGGAGAGAGAGCAGAGTAAGTGTGAGGCATTGAACTCAGTTCTGTCCTGTTAGAGCAGAGAGAAAAAGCAGACCAAGCTCAGCTGATACCCACCCACAGAGGGAGCATATAAACCAGCCCTAGCCGAAGGGTAATTGAGGATGCCAGCAGGTCAGAACTTGAGTTCCCACAAACCTCACCACTGAAGGGCTACAGTGCTCTGTGTCTCCAAGTAAATTTGAAAGGCAGTCCAGGCCATAAGGACTGAAACTCTGAAGCAAGTCCTAGTGCTAAACTAGGCCCAGAGACATTCGACTTGGGGGGAGGGGGGCACCTGATCTACTGAGACACTAGCCAGGGCAGCTAAGGGAGTGCTAACATCACCCTGCCCCTAACCCCAAGCTGCATATCTTGTGGCTCCAAAAGAGATCCTTTCCTTCCACTTGAAGACGGGGGAGGGAAAAAGTGGGGAAGACTTTGTCCTGCATCTTGGATACCAGCTCAGCCATAGCAGGATTGGACACTGGTCAGAGTCATGAGGCCCTAGCTCCCAGACAACATTTCTAGACACATTCTGGGCCAGAAGGAAACCTTTTTATTTGAAGGAAAGAACCCAGTCCTGGCAGCATTCATCATCTGCTAACTGAAGAGCCCCTAGGCCCTGAATAACCAGCAACAATACTACGTCGAGGGTTTTGGGTGAGCCTCTGAGACTTGCTGGCTTCAGGTGAAACTCAGTACATTACCAGCCATGGTGGGTACAGGGCAAAACTCCTGTTTGAGAAAAACAGAGGGAAAAGTAAAGGGAACTTTGTCTTGCACCATAGGTACTAGCATGGCTAGAGGGGGCTAGAAGACAAAGTGGAATCTTGAGGTCCCTAATTCCAGGACTTGACTCTTGGACAGTTTTCTAGACCTGCCCTGAGCCAGAGGGGGCCTACTACCCTTAAGGGTGAGTCCCAAGCCAGGCAGCATTCACCACAAGCTGACTTAAGAGCCCTTGGGCCTTAAGGGAACATCAGCAGCAGTCTGGAAGTACTCCCTCTGGCCTGTGGTGGTGGTGGCTGTGGGGTGAGGCTCCTCTGCCTTTGGAAAGGGGAGGGAAGAATGGGAAAGACTGTGTCTTGTAGTTTGAGTCCTAGCTCAGCCACAGTACAATAGAATACCAGGTAGATTTCTAAGGATTTTTACTCTAGTTCCTTACTCCTGGAAGGCACGTCTGGACTCATCTGAGACATGGGAGACCTTTCTGCTCTGAACGAAAGGACACAGGCCTGTCTGGCTTTGCCACCCACTGATTGTAGAGCTCCAGGGCCTTGAGCGAACATAGACAGTAGCCAGGGAGTGGTTACCGCAGATCTTGGGTGGGACCCAGTGTTGTGCTGGCTTTAGGTCTGACCCAGCATGGTCATAATGATGGTGGCCACAGGGGTGCTTGTATCACTCCATTCCCAGCTTTAGGGGGCTCAGAACAGAGAGAGACTCTGTTTGTTTGGAATAAAGTAAGGAAAGAGAATAAGAGTCTTTGCCTTGTAATTCAGAGAATTTTTCTGGATCTTGTACAAGACCTGTCAAGGTGGTACCTCTATGAGTCTATAAGACCCACCGTGTTACTGGGCTTGGGGTGTCCCCTAAAGCAGATACAGCTTAGATCACAACACCCAAGTCCTTTCAAATATCAGGAAATTCTGGCCAAAAAGAACAGGTACAAATAAGCCCAGACAGTAAAGTCTACAATAAATATTTAACTCTTCAATGCCTATACCATGAAGAATATCTACTAACATCAACACTATCCAGGAAAACATGACTTCACCAAATAAACTAAATAAGAAATCAGGGCCCAATTATGGAAATACAGAGATTTGTGACCGTTCAGACAGAATTCAAAATGGCTGTACTGAGGAAACTCAAATAAATTCAAGACAACACACAAAATAAATCCAGAATTCTATCATAAATTTAACAAAGAGATTGAAATAATTAAAAAGAATCATGCGAAATTCTAGAGTTTAAAAATACAATTGGCATAATGAAGAATGCACTGGAGTCCTTTCGTAGCAGAACTGCCCAAGCAGAAGAAAGAATTAATGAGCTTGAAGACAGATTATTTGAAAATATACATTCAGAGGAGACAAAAGAAAAAAAATGAAGTGTGCCTAAAGGATCTAGAAAATAGCCTCAAAACGACAAATTTAAGAGTTAATGGCCTTAAAGAGGAGGTAGAAAAAGAGACAGGGCTAGAAAGTTTATTCAAAGGAATAATAAGAGAGAACTTCCCTAACCTACAGAAAGATATTAATATCCAAGTACAAGAAGGTTATAGAACACCAAGCAGATTTAACCCAAAGAAGACTACATCAAGGCATTTAATCATGAAACTCACAGGAGTCAAGGATAAAGAAATAATCCTAAAAGCAGCAAGAGAATGAAACAACGTAAAATGGAGCTCCCATATGTCTGGCAGCAGACTTTTCAGTGGAATCTTACAGGCCAGTAGAAAGTGGCATGACATATTTAAAGTGCTGAAGGGAAAAACTCTTTTACTCTAGAAAAGTATATCTGGCAAAAATATCCTTCAAACATGAAGGAGAAATAAAGACTACACCAGACAACATCTGAGGTATTCCATCAGCACCATACCTGTCCTACAAGAAATTCTAAAGGTAATACTTCAATCAGAAAGACAGGGACATTAATAAGCAGTAAGTAATCACCTGAAAGTATAAAACTCAGAGGTAATAGTAAGTACACAGAAGAACACACTGTAACTGTGGTGTATAATTTACTCTTGTCCTAAGTAGAAAGACTAAATGATGAACCAAACAAAAATAACCACTACTACAAATTTTCAAGACATAGTACAATAAGATATAAATAGAAACCACAAAAAGTTAAAAGCAGGAGGACAAATTTAAGGTGTAGAGTTTTTATTAGTTATCTTGTTGCTTGTTTGTTTATGCAAATAGTTTTAAGTTATCAGGCTAAAATAATGGGTTCTAAGATAGTATTTGCAGGCCTCATGGTAACCTCAAGCCAAAAAACATACAATGGATACACAAAAAAGAAAAAAGCAAGAAAGTAAATCATATCACCAGAGAAAATCACCATCACTAAAGAAAGAAAAGAAAGAAGAAAGAGAAGACCACAAAACATCTAAAAAACAAATAACAAAATGACGAAGTTCAGTCCTTACTTATCAATAATAACATTGAACGTAAATGGAATAAACTCTCCAATCAAAAGGCATTGACTGGCTGAATGGATGAAAAAAAAATCTACCCAAAGACCTATTGATCTGTTACCTACCAGAAACACTTCACCTATAAAGACACACATAGACTGAAAATAAAGGGATGGAAAAAGATATTCCGAGCTAATGGAAACCAAAAAAGAGCAGGAGTCACTATACTTACATCAGACAAAATAGATTTCAAGACCGAAACTATGAGAAGAGACAGAGAGGGTCACTGTATAATGATAAAGGGGTCAATTCAGCAAGAAAGTATAATTGTGAATATATTTGTACCCAACACTGGAGCACCCAGATATATAAAGCAAATATTATTAGAGCTAAAGAGAGAGATAGGCCCTAGTACAATAATAGCTGGAGACTTCAACATCCAAGTTTCAAGCACTGGATAAATCTTTCAGACAGAAAATCAACAAAGAAATATCAGACTTAATCTGCGCTACAGGCCAAATGGATCTAATAGATATTTATAAAATATTTCATCCAACAGATACAGAATACACATTCTTTTCCTTAGCACGTGGATAATTCTCAGGGATAGATCATTTGTTGGGTCACTTTTGAGGCCAAATGAGAAATGTGGGCCTGAATTAAAATTCAGTCTTAGTTCGCAACATGAATTGTGTGTACTATTTTATAATGTGAGGTCTTCAGGACTGTTCTGTAAACTGGCCTTATTTAGGTAATAGGATGAGAACTATGGTAAAAATATTATAGGCTGGAGACTTTGGTCCTTTTCCTCTTGCAAACATCATTAGTCATTCTAGAGATATGCTTTTGTTTACATGATTTAAACAATACTTCATTTGTTTACAATCCTGATGGAAATGATGAGTAACTAAATTTCTGGAGTAAAGAGTTTGCTGTTTTGTAATAAGAGAAAACAGATCCTTTTTTTCCCATGCAAATATTGAATTTTTTTATTTGACAGATTATTCTTTTCTTTTATTCTTCATCATCATTAGAACCTGTGAATCAATAACCATTCAGATTAATTTGCATTCTTCATTTTCCCTTCTTGTTTCAAGCCTGGCTTAGTCATTGCAGAGATATTGCTATAGCTGTCCCAGCAGCTGCAGTGATTTGCATCAATTGACACCCAAGCAGCTAGCTCTCCTTCATAGTCTGGCAGCTGCTATTGTTGTTAATACCTGTATCCAAACTCTGTTATTGTTGTAAATCTTACAGAAATCTTACTCTCCACCCTCAAATTCATTTTATCTGTAAAGCCTTTATATATATATACACATATATAAAAAGCCTTTTACATATATACATTAATGTATATGTGTATATATAAAATATATAATGAGCATATATCTGTATACATTGATTTTATACATATATCTGAAACTACTAGTACTAGGCAGAGAGAAATCTAGTTTGGAACTTTCCAGCTGTGGCCTAGGGGCAAGTGACTCATTTTACCTCTCATCACTTATCCTCAACTTTAAACCTAAGATAACAATAAGGACCTCACAGGGTTTTTTTGTTTTTTGTTTTTTTGTTGTTGTTGTTGTTGTTTTTTCTTTGGTTTTTTTGTAAGGAATAGATAGTACACATGTAAAGCATCTCACACAGTTATTGATGCTAAAAGTGATGTAAAAATGGAGAGTAGTTTTGTTATTTGAAGTATCAGCTCTACCTCTCCAGTTATAAGGAGCTGGACATGGGTTGGAGAGTAGAGAATGGGATGTGCAGCAAGAGGGAGGATGGGAAAGTAGTTGGAAAAAGTGCTCTTTTTGGCCTGTTGGAATGTCTTCAGATTCATTTATTTAGCACACATATATGGAGAGCACCTTTCTAGGATCTGGGGATATATGACTGAACAAAACAGACATGATTCCTACCCACATGGACCTTAAGTTCTAATAGATTTAGACAGTCATAGTCTGCTATCTCCTAAGGTTTAATGAAAGGTCTGTATGTGGAAGTCAAGCTCTCTATCCTTTCCCAATGCATTGATGGGAATAAGTGTTTACCCCATGGGAAGAAGGCTGTTCTCACTAAAGAAATTAAACAAATGATCAAGAGAGAAATAAGTGAGAGAATTGTCACTCCCAAGCAAAGTATTCCAAATATTGGTGTTTAAGGGTTACCCCGAGAAACCATAAAAACTTTGCCAACTACTATTAAAGTAATGTCTAAAAGCCGTAAAAACCACACATCTCCTGATTGGTAATTTGTTTTGTACTTATTTTTTTTCTCCAATTTTTCTACCATTTCTGGTTTTAATTGTGCATTCTGTATCATATTTTCTCTCTTCTCTAAACCTATCAATTAGACTTTTTAAAAAAGTTGTAGATACTCTAGAGTTTATAATACATATTTTTAACTAATTTAAATCTACTTTCAAATAACACTCTACTGCTTCACGTGTAGTACAGGAAACTTACATTATTCCCAATTCTTCCTTCTCCTCTTTTACACCATTGTTGTCTTTCATTTTCCTTATCCATATGCAGTGATCACCCAATACATTGCTACTGCCATTTCCTTAAACACAGTTGTATTTTAGGTCAATTAAGGATAAAGAAAATATTTTATTTCACCTTCATTTATCCCTTTGTTTTTCCTTCCTTTATGTAGACTCAAGTTTCTGACGTATATGTTTCCTTCTTTGACTTCTTCAGCCCTTGCTGATTTCCAGCTCCCTGAAACACCCACATTGTGGTCTGAGACACATCCTCACATTTTAACAATATTGTGTCTTGCATTGTTTTTTGTTGTTTCTTGATGTGAGTTATGATCTTTCCAAACAATTTTAAACTTGCTGAAGTAGAGGATCCTCTATTGTATTTTTTATCCCTTGCAGTGGTTGACACAGAGGTGGGCATATAAAATACATTGGATTTACATTGATTGCTTATGGACTAGTATAAATGTCAACATGCTGCAAGTAGGAGTACCCTTCCGAGTTTCTGCCATTTGAAGATTGCCTGCGATGAGTTCATCACTTCCATTAGAGCTTCATTTTTCCATCATATGGATGTTTTCTCTGTGTTATTGTTATTATTTTGATGATACATAATCAGAATTTCTAAGCATAGCTCAAAATCTAAGCTTTGGAAGTTACAAGGAAGAAAATACACATTGGTGATGGTATGGAGGAGGTGATGGCAATTTTAGCCATCACCCCTTGGTACTCCAGAACCCACAACCAATTCATAACTTGTCTTCCTGCCCACACTCTATGAGCAGGCAGGAGCTCAAAGCAAGTCTAGTTAACTTTTGCATTTTGCATCTATTCCCTGAAACTTATTATTTTTCATGTAAGTTTCATGGATATTTGTAGAATAGAGTTTTGGAGGTATTTGAAAATATTATTTTGATCTCAGTGACAGCAGCTTGTTTGGCACTATCAGGAAAAGTGTCATTGGAGATTAAATACTCCTTTGTGCTTCACACAGCCACATGTCACATACTTATTATGACACTAAGTTTTACCTGCTTAGTAGTATTTCTTACTTATCTGTTATGATGAAAAAGCATTATAACCTTTGTAATTTCCTTATCATAAAGTGCCACTTTTTGAAGTATATTAGCTATAGCACTAATCTCTGAAACGTTTCCTGAGATGGAAGAGAGACATTTATCTCTCAAATTTCACACGTAGTATTTCTATTGGCATTGTTTGCCCAAATTTGATGGATATATATATGTTACCTTCAACTTTAGTTATGCCAGCTTATCTTTATTTATTTTTCACCAAAACCCTTTGTCTTTTGCATTTAAAGATACTGTGGCATGCGCATTGGCTTCCTTAACTTATGAATCATATTGTTTTGATAGTTTCATAACTCTCTGCTCTTTCCATAGTGTGGAAGGTTATTAACAAGTGAGGGCCAGATATTAGCTCTGGCATTCCTGCATTGCCCTGTTTGCTCAAATTCATCCATGGCTTCACTAGGTATCCTGAGTATGATTTCTCTGATGCTTTTTATTGAAAGGACCTCCTTCATATAGAATGGCAATCACATTGAGAATGTATGGCCAGTTTTTTTATTAAAGAAGGGCAAGTCTCAATTACAGCTAACTTAAAAGAATTCACTTTAATTTTTACCTTCTTTCTTTAATATCTCAGAAAGAATGGAAATTAACCTTCTTAAATACTTAAATTAGCAGAGCTTATGGGCTTTTATGGAATTCTACATGGCAGTGATGGCTCTCTAAGTACTTTGTATGTTTACTTCACTGAGTCTTAGTATTTGCGTCTGTAATAATATGAGGGGGAGCATGGTTTAGAGTATTATGATCTAGAAAGTCTCTAATTTCAGTTTAATATTGCATCTCATAAGCATTTACTCTGATTATACTTCCTGACAATTGTAGAACACTTAAGAGTTTGCAAAAAAATGAAAATTTGATCCTTAAAATTATCTCGCAAAACAATAAGGCATATATTATTATATCCAATTTACAGACAAGAAAACTAAAGATTTTAGTTCATGTAAGCTATAGCTGAGAACAGAATATTCTCATTAGAAGAAGAAAAAAAGTGTTTGGTTCAAAGTGCATAGAATCTGAGGCTAATTGTTCCCTCAAAAAGTTCTCCCTTTGAACATGATCAGTAACCCTTATTTCCATGGCTTCTAAATAAATAAGAAAACATAATTTGAGTCATCCTAACTCCCTATGACAATTTGGCTCTTCTGTGGTTAAATCATTTGCCTTCTCTGCTCATGACAGAAAGCAGGACTTGGGGATAAATGGTGACAGCCAAGGCTCTTTCTCTGGGGAAAGTCAAGTTGCTAGCCTCTAGATTCAGTAACTCTGGGTCCTGGATTTTCTGCTACAGGAAGGCTTTCTGATATTGTCTCCTATTACTACAAATACACCTTGTTTATGACACTACATATTCTGAATTATTCTTTAGAAGTTATTGTCAAAAGAAATAGTGTGACTTGATTTATTGAAGAAGTTTGCTTAGCCTGAAGCTGAAGTAATTTATTAGTGAAGCTAAATTGAGTTTCCACAAAGATCATAGATGTGTGCTGGGTGTTTAGAAATAAACGAACAAGTAAAATATTACTTATACCTTAAAGTGAGAAGAGGGTGGACTCCTGCCACATTGATGGGTTTAACATTCTATTCGATACTAGCTATAAGACCTTGGAAACTTAACCTCTGTGTGCCTCAGTTTTGTTGTCAGTGAAATGGGGTTGTCATCACTTACCAACCTCAGCAAGTTTTTATGAAGATTAGTTAATAAATATATGCACACTGCTTACACATAAGTGTCTGCTATTATTGTAATAGTAATAGCTAATATTGGTTGACTATTTTCTATGTTAATTATTGAATTCCATGATTTAAATAGTTTATTGCATTTAATTTTCATGACAATCCCTTGAGGGGCTATTTTTATTCCAACTTTACAGAGGATAAAACTATATAAAAATTAAGTAACTGTCCCCCAAATCACACAGACAATTGGCAGGATATCTCTTACAATTATGCCTTCAACTTCCAAGCTAGAAATGGTCATTTCTAATAGAAGTAGTTTAAAAATAGAGAAGGTAGAAGTAGGAAGCCCTATTCTGGAACACTCTTGGCATTTAAGCTGACAAAAGTAACTTTTACAGTTGACCCTTGAACAGCATGGGTCTGAACTGTGTGGGTCCACATAAAAGCAGAATTTTCTGTAACCAAAAGTAGATTGAAAATACAGTATTGGGGCCAGGCTTGGTAGCTCATACCTGTAATCTCAGTGCTTTGGGAAGCCAAAGTGGGAGGAGCCCTTGAACCCAGGAGTTCAAGACCAACTTGGGCAAAATCGCAAGACTCTGCTACAAAAAAATTTAAAAATTAGCAATGTACTGGGTGATCATTGCATATGGCATGACTGTAGTCCCAGCTACTCAGGAGGCTGAAGCAGGAAGATCCCTTGAGCCCAGAAATTTGAGTCTGTAGTGAGCTATGATCAGGCCACTACACTCCAATGTGGGCAACAGAATGAGACCCTGTCTCTAAGAGACCCCATCTCTTAGACCCCATGTCTAAAAAAAGAAAGAAAATACAGTATTTGCATATTTGCTGGATGCAAAACCTGCATCTAAGGAGAGCCAACTTTTCCTATATATAGTTCTGCAGGGCTGATTTTTGGGACTTGAGTGTGTAAGGATTTTGGTATGTGAGGGTGGTCCTGGAACCAATCCCCAGAGTATACCAAAGGATAATCGTATACTGTAAACTTTGCCTTGAATATAAATAGCTGATAATATTCATGTTATCTTATCCTGCAGGATACCATTAATTTCAGAATATTAACTTCTAGATGACTTTTTTAAAGTTGTGAATCTGACTCAATTATAATTGCACAGAATCAGAATATAAAGCACTGATGGTCTATGTTTCTAAGTTTAATACAGTACAGGTAATACAGTACAGATCCTTGAGTAGACTCAGATTGCAATGAGATGAATGATTAGTTATTCGTATTGATTCTTTTCATCATGTCCTGCATGTTAAAATGATTTATAATTACCAATTATTTTCTCTTGATTATTATTTTCTCTGTAAGCTTTCTTAATATTACCATCACTTTTTAAACAAGAAAGTTGGTTTATTGAGAATATAGATGTTTTAAAGTTTAACAGAAATGTAATGTTTTAGACAGCACAAGCTTTAGAAACCTTAGATCCAGGTTCCAGATTGAATATCCTTTAGAAAGTTACTTAAACTCTCTAATCTCTTTCCTTATTTATAGAAGGAGTGCCTGTTTTAACTTCAGTGAGAAAACCTGCTGTTTTAACTTCAGTGAGAAAACTTAGGTCAAATATAAGTACTGCATCAGGCACTTTTTAATGCTCCAATAAAAGCCATTCTTTTTTATTTGCATTCCGTGTTTACATTTGCTTATTATGAGAGCTCTATGTAACAAAACAGCAATTGATATAGTCTCACGTGTATTAGAGTTCTCCAGAGAAAAAGAACCAATGGAATATCTATCTATCTATTATCTAACCAGAGAGAGAGAAAGATTTTAAGGACTTGGCTCATGTGGTTGTGGGGTCAGTGAGTGTGAAATGTATAGTCTGGATGTACAGGAAGAGTCACTGTTAGAACAGATTGAGTCTGAAATCTACAGGTGGGTCGGCAGGCTAGGAACTCAGGCAGCATTTTCATGTTGTAAACTTCAAGCAGAATTGCTGCTGCTTTGGTAACATAGGGTGACACAGGAATGAAGGTGACAAAGTGTACCTTGATTCCTTCAGAGGTGTTTCTGGGTCTTCTCAACTTTACCTCAGCTCAAACTAGATCCCCATTAGGGGTCAGAACACTCTTCCCACAAAGGTGTACTTATTGTTGTCAGGTGAAAACATATGCCTCAGATTAGCACCCTGAACTCCACTATTATGCCAGAATGGTGGAGTTATTTCCCCCTTAGCAACTGCTGTGGCTGTCTCATATCCCAGGAAATGTTGGTTGCTGTGCAGGTGGCAGATCATCAGTTGCTTATTTCAGCCACATCTGAGATGCAGCTATTGCTTTGGAGAGGAATGTGGAAGCTATCCACTCTCTATTTCTTATACAGTGACTTAAGACATACCTCCAAAGAAGATAATTCCATTATGGCATTTTTGAAATGAGAGCCGAATGGAGTGCCATATGTTAACTATTGTGAGTATTCATCCCACGTGCTCAGCGGGCTTAAGGCCATCTCTTTGGGGCTATGTATCTTTGAAAGAAAATAAATAAGTACCTGTTCTCCAAACCTCATAGAGAAATGTTCTCAGAAATTTGAGAGGATGTATTGCTGGCTATTAGCCTTTCAAATGCTCTACTCAAGAAAGGAGGTAATCTGCAGTATTATGGGTTGATTTGGTACCAGTGTATACAGTATTGTTATTTTTTTGCAGTAAGAAGAAAACAACAGGCAAGTTACTCTAGGAAACCAGGGGCCTGTGTTGCTTTTTAAAACCTTTCCAAAATCGAAACCTATAACTGCAGGTTAAGAAATAGAGTTTAGACACTGGTATGTGGACATTTCTCTGCCCATATGGACTATCTCTCTGCAAAGACCTTTAAGGAAATGATGCCATTGATAATTGGGGAAGCACTTCATCTTCAAATTCATTCTTCCTGTTCTGTTGAGGACTAACAGATGGCCACACTGGAGAGTTTTATAGACTGGCTGTTGAATATGATACTCGTACCAAGGGTCCAGTGTGAGATTTGCCCACAGAAGTGCAGCCAGACCTTGTTAAAGATGACAAGCTACTACGCGGACATCAAGGTCTTGTGCTTGCAGAGCCACACTGCTACGGCTTGAGACCATAAAGGCTGCTGCCTACCTTCTCACTAGTCTGGAGCAGTGCAGTGATAATGGCTTCAGAGGCTGCTTGAAAAACTGCTTTTTGTGAACACTATCCGTAATGCCCTTACTATGTCATATTGAAGGGGCGTAGGTCAGGCTCTGAGAGAGGTTCAAATTTAGTAGTACGGAGAATGAAATAAAAGCTTTTTTCCAACCTATATTCTGTGCACAAGTGTACTTATCCTTCGAGTTCCAGCCACGAGTTTTATTAGGCTGGATTTCTGCTTCCTTGTTTGATTTGTCTTCTTGAGAAACTCAGAGAGAAGACAGCTGCTTCAGCTGGCTTTGGGAGAAAAGTTGTCTAACTACATAGTAGGCAGATGGAAATCTGAACTCTTATTTCTGCTCCCAGCTTTTCTCCTGTGGAAAACTGACCTTAAGGTAAATAGAAGATACATGGGCTATAATGCCTGTTTATATATTTTTTAAACAATGATCGTCAATATATTGACTTTGTTTAAAACTTGAAGAAAAAAAGATAACTTTTGCTTCTTGCCAAAGCTACTATCTTTGAGACTCTGGAAAACACACCTTCTTTTTCCTACTCCATCTTCTTAGTACAGCGATTTATTCTGACCTTGTCAGAATAATCAAGGAATCCAATCTTTGTCACAAGAGAAACAAATGTTATTAACTCTACATCTAGAGAGAGACAGCTTGATACAAGAATATCAGGGCTTCGTCTCGCAGGTCAAAGCCTTTATTATTTAGTTTAATCCTTTCCTAATACACACACCTGCACACTGATACAGCTAAATTTGAACTTTAAAAGGAATACCTCATATCTTAGAGGAAAGGTTTCAATCTGGTGACCCAGGTCCTCAGTTAACTTTTAAAATGCTTTTCTAGAAATGCAGCTATGTGAGGTTGGGAATTTCAAGGCCTCCATGTTATAGAATGTTGGTGAATTTTCCAAATTTTTATTGTTCCCTGTTAGGAAACAATATTTTATTAACAGTCAAGTGAGCACGTCAAAAAGCTTATCCACCATGATCAAGTGGGCTTCATCCCTGGGATGCAAGGCTGGTTCAACATACGCAAATCAATAAATGTAATCCAACATATAAACAGAACCAAAGACAAAAACCACATGATTATCTCAATAGATACAGAAAAGGCCTTTGACAAAATTCAACAACCCTTCATGCTAAAATCTCTCAATAAATTAGGTATTGATGGGATGTATCTCAAAATAATAAGAGCTATCTATGACAAACCCACAGCCAATATCATACTGAATGGGCAAAAAATGGAAGCATTCCCTTTGAAAACTGGCACAAGACAGGGATGCCCTCTCTCACCACTCCTATTCAACATAGTGTTGGAAGTTCTGGCCAGGGCAATCAGGCAGGAGAAGGAAATAAAGGATATTCAATCAGGAAAAGAGGAAGTCAAATTGTCCCTGTTTGCACATGACATGATTGTATATCTAGAAAACCCCATCGTCTCAGCCCAAAATCTCCTCAAGCTGATAAGCAACTTCGGCAAAGTCTCAGGATACAAAATCAAAGTACAAAAATCACAAGCATTCTTATACACCAATAACAGACAAACAGAGAGCCAAATCATGAGTGAACTCCCATTCACAATTGCTTCAAAGAGAATAAAATACCCAGGAATCCAACTTACAAGGGATGTGAAGGACCTCTTCAAGGAGAACTACAAACCACTGCTCAAGGAAATAAAAGAGGATACAAACAAATGGAAGAACATTCCATGCTCATGGGTAGGAAGAATCAATATCGTGAAAATGGCCATACTGCCCAAGGTAATTTACAGATTCAATGCCATCCTCATCAAGCTACCAATGACTTTCTTCACAGAATTGGAAAAAACTACTTTAAAGTTCATATGGAACCAAAAAAGAGCCCGCATCACCAAGTCAATCCTAAGCCAAAAGAACAAAGCTGGAGGCATCATGCTACCTGACTTCAAACTATACTACAAGGCTACAGTAACCAAAACAGCGTGGTACTCGTACCAAAACAGAGATATAGACCAATGGAATGGAACAGAGCCCTCAGAAATAATGCCGCATATCTACAACTATCTGATCTTTGACAAACCTAAGAAAAACAAGCAATGGGGAACGGATTCCCTATTTAATAAATGGTGCTGGGAAAACTGGCTAGCCATATGTAGAAAGCTGATACTGGATCCCTTCCTTACACCTTATACAAAAATTAATTCAAGATGGATTAAAGACTTAAATGTTAGACCTAAAACCATAAAAACCCTAGAAGAAAACCTAGGCAATACCATTCAGGACATAGGCATGGGCAAGGACTTCATGTCTAAAACACCAAAAGCAATGGCAACAAAAGCCAAAATTGACAAATGGGATCTAATTAAACTAAAGAGCTTCTGCACAGCAAAAGAAACTACCATCAGTGTGAACAGGCAACCTAGAGAATGGGAGAAAATCTTTGCAACCTACTCATCTGACAAAGGGCTAATATCCAGAATCTACAATGAACTCCAACAAATTTACAAGAAAAAAACAGACAACCCCATCACAAAGTGGGCAAAGGACATGAACAGACACTTTTCAAAAGAAGACATTTATGCAGCCAAAAAACACATGAAAAAATGCTCACCATCACTGGCCATCAGAGAAATGCAAATCAAAACCACAGTGAGATACCATCTCACACCAGTTAGAATGGCGATCGTTAAAAAGTCAGGAAACAACAGGTGCTGGAGAGGATGTGGAGAAATAGGAACACTTTTACACTGTTGTTGGGACTGTAAACTTGTTCAACCATTGTGGAAGTCAGTGTGGCGATTCCTCAGGGATCTTGAACTAGAAATATCATTTGACCCAGCCATTCCATTAATGGGTATATACCCAAAGGATTATAAATCATGCTGGTATAAAGACACATGCACATATGTGTTTATAGCGGCACTATTCACAATAGCAAAGACTTGGAACCAACCCAAATGTCCAACAATGATAGACTGGATTAAGAAAAAGTGGCACATATACACCATGGAATACTATGCAGCCATAAAAAATGATGAGTTCATGTCCTTTGTAGGGACATGGATGAAACTGGACACCATCATTCTCAGCAAACTATCGCAAGGACAAAAAACCAAACACCGCATATTCTCACTCATAGGTGGGAATGGAACAATGAGAACACATGGACACAGGAAGGGGAACATCACACACCAGGGCTGTTGTGGAGTGGGGGGAGTGGGGAGGGATAGCATTAGGAGATATACCTAATGTTAAATGATGAGTTAATGGGTGCAGCACACCAACATAGCACATATATACATATGTAACAAACCTGCATGTTGTGCACATGTACCCTAAAACTTAAAGTATAATAATAATAAAATTTTTTTTTAAAAGTAAAAAAAAAAAAGCAGTCAAACAGTTGTCAGTGAGGTTGATAATTTTTGTCTCTTGTGTCTTATCTTAAAGCTCTTTCTGGACGTCTCTGTAATTATCATCTGAGTTAACATTTTAACAAATGTCTATCAGTGTCCTTTTCTCACTTTTGCTAGTTTTCCCCTTCCTTTGAAAAAGGCATTCCTTGCATTTTGTTAAGATAATTAGACAATGTAATTAGGAAGCTTTCTCCAATAGCAGCTAGACATAACAAATGACAATTGGAACATTTGTGGAGTGACTGGTAGATATGGAAGAGGTCAAACATTGTGATTAGAACATTATACCCTGTTGTGTAAGCTCATACCTTAAAGTTCAGAGAAAAATCAAAATAATTGCACTCAGAGTGCCAGGGACAATAAAGCTTTCACCATGTTGTAGATGCCAATGATGTCTAATAAATTCCATAGTCTCTGGGTGACCTGAGTGCATAGGCTGCCATGGCCCTTGTTTACAAATTTCAATTAGTCTATTTGAGAGCTCTCAATTTCCAACAACAAAAAAAAACTCTATTACTTTTTGATATATGAAAAAGGGTAATGTATATAGGCCTAGATTTTTATTCACCTAAATCTTAATACTGGGCCAATAAATGATACACTAACTTCCCACTGTTAACTACAGAAAATTAAGTTTTATCTCAAAAGCTTTCTGTATTTTATTTTCAGGTAAAAGCACTGAATACTTTCTCTAGGCAAAGTGCTTTGAACTAATCTTATGCCTTTCATTTAAGTGTCTTACACTGATCTCACCATATTTTCTCACTTAGATTCATAACTGCCTTAGGAGATAGATGGAGTAGAGTGGCAACAATCCTTTGTAGATAAAGACTTGAAATATAGAGAATTTGGAACCATGTGAAATAGGCTGGTAGAGAAGGTAACAGAATCCAGGATTCCTACACAATACTGAGTAATGGACTGGAATATCTTCTGTGCACTAGACACAGAGGCTGACTTAGTTCCCGCAAGTACTGAGGGTCTCTTGTGTTGTCTCTCTACCTGAATAGGTGAACATTCATCAACGTTCAGTTTGGAATGCCTGAGTACAGTAGGCAAACTACTGGTATAAAAAGCCACTCAATATCCTAAGGACATCACCTTCTTCTGACACCAAAACTATCTATGCCAGAATTGCTTTTGAAGGGTCAGGACTAGTAATAACCATTTTTGCCTCCTAATTCAGTGATGATCATCCATATTTAGAAATCAAAATTCTGATTTTGGTCACATTTACTTTTGTACTTTAATCTCTGTACTGTTTAATGATCCTTACCAACCTTCATCCTTTACTACTGATCTTCTGTAGCAATAAAATCATAACGCCCTGTAGGAAACATGTTCAATTATGAATTAACTTTCCGCATCTGTAATATCTTCATATTACTCAGTGGTATTCTGGCAAATATTTAACTACGGACTCCCTGAAACAAACATGTGTATATATACACAGGGTTTTAAAAAATACATTTTACTGATATAAAATGTATACAGTTTTATATCAGTAAATTACTGGCATATAGTTTTTAAATAATAATGTATGATACTCATTATAAATTCAATGTAGCCAATTGATATGCACAGAACCTTTTACTGATTTTTACTGAAGTCTTGTATCCATAACCAAACAACAGTTGCAAATGAATGTAGAATGCTGATTGGTATTTTCATTTGGATTAATGAGTAAATTAAAAGTGAAACAATGAAGGCATATGTCAGAATCACACTCATTTTTCAATAACATGAGTAACTGGTGAACCAAATAGTTTTTTCAAATATTGGAAGAGTATTTTTTATTTTTTTCTTTGTACTATTCACAACGAAATGGCTACAGACATGACACACTTTTAAGTTTAATCTGCATTATTAACATTTTTTCCATTATTTTCTTAAGTCTAGACCAGAAGTTGGCAAACTTTTGCTTAAAGGACTAGATAGCAAATATTTTAGGCTTAAGGACCATATGGTCTCTGTTGCAAGTGCTGTGCTTTGCCATTATGTTGGAGCTATAGACGATACCACTGAACTGGCCATATTCCAATAAAACTTTATTTAGAAAAACAGGCAGCAGTTGTGCAATAGATTTTTTCTAGACAATTTACAAAAAAAAAAAATTAAGCCCTAATCTGTAGTATCTGCCTATTTCCATGGCATAAAAACTCCACCATAGCCAATTTCAAGATACCAATATGGTGTTACTGAGTGAGGAGTTGGGAAGAGATATCTAGCAGTACATCATTATGTAATTATTTCTATCATCCAGAAACTATAGATAGAAATAACCCTAGGAGCATTAATAATAGTAAAATATAGTATAATAATTAGAAAGTGATGAATTTCAGTTTTTATTACCTTTGATTTTAATATTACTGCCTTAATTGTAAGTTCATATAATTTAATTTTAAATATTTTAACAACTAGTCCGCAGATTTTCTGAAAAAATTGTAATTAGTTCCTCCAATTTGGTATGAGGTGGTTCCACCATACCACTACTTCTCCTGGCACTTTTTCCAGTGGAATTTTATTATTTCATACTTAAGTTACCAAGGAATTGGGAATCAGGACGCATTCATTCATTTAATAGACATTTTATTAATGTCAGTTTGTGTCAGACATTGTGATATCATTTTCTTCACTGTCCTCTGTTACTTTTAGATACAATTTTTCCAATCTTCATGAAAAATATGCATATCTCTAATGGCCTTGCTCTAACCCATTGAATATTCTATCATTCTGTTAAATTCATTGATTACTTATTTCACAGTTTTCCTCTTTGACATCCTCCTGAGTGATTTCAACTGCCATGTGGATGACCCTATTAACATTCTAAGTAATGTGATTTCTTCCGTTCCAATGTCCTTCAACACTATTCTAACAACCTACTTCCATCTATGTTTCCTAAACTTATCAATACATGGAATATAGTCAGCTTTCCATATCCATGGGATCTGCATCCATGGATTCAACCAACCACCACAAATCAAAAATATTCAGAAAATATAAATATAGCAATAAAAATAATACAAATAAAATATAGAATAATGATTTACATAGCATTTACATTATATCACATTATACCAGGTACTGTAAGTAATCTAGAGATGATCTAACATATACTGGAGAATGTACCTAAGTTATATGCAAATACTACACTATTTTATGGAAAAGACTTAGGCATTTGTGGATTTTGGTATGCACGAGGGGTCCTGGAACCACTCCCCTGCTGATACCAAGGGACAACTGTATCTGAATATCTTGAACTCTGATATCTCATGTCTGACTTAAATCATAAACTGTCTCATCTTTCTAATTTTATGACACTTAATTTTCAATCACATCGAAATATGAAATGCTAGACAACATTTTTTTTCTCCCAGTTAGCCTATCCTAATTTAACTTTATTACCCATCACAGGCCACTGGGATCATTTTGTTTCACCGCATTTTGAGTATGCCATGTTTTGGGTCTACTGCCACACTAAAAATTATAGACCTAGGTTTAGATAACTAATATTTTTTTCTTTTTAATACCTCTGATAATTGATGGATGATAACCCAATTTATGCCTTTCTTTTTTGTTACTCCACTCTGCTTTCCCATCTATTCATTTATTTTTTCAGAGTAATTTACTCTGTTTCCCATTGATACCTTCAATATCCTAAGCCTGGCCCTCTCTTCTATGCAAAGAATTCCATCCTGCTTCTGTCTGTCTCAGCTGGCAACATTGCCACCACAACTCAAGGCCTGGTGAGCTGGGTAGGAGATGTCTGAGCTTCAGTTGATTCCCTGGAACAACGGTCTTCATCCAATCAAAGTGTTCCTGAGACAAACTGAATGCTGAATCTCAAGGCTTAAACAGGCCTACGAGGCTATGAGGAGTAATGAAGTCACAAATAGGCCAAGATCCATTTTTCCCTGAGGTCTGTCTTTGGCCTGCTCATCTTTCACTTAGCAAATTCTCCCTGAGCAATCGTATGCATGACTTTAGCTACAACCTTAAGGCTGATGACATATTAATCTTTACTTTCAATTCAGATCTCTCTCTTGGGATTCAGAATTTTATGTATGACTACACATCTTTATCTGAAATATTCTAAAAGCAAAATAAACTTAAAGTGATTATGTCCCAAAATGACATTCCCTCCTCAGCCTGCCCTGAAACTCCACTTTCTTTCCTTGGTAATTGACAAGGCGGACACCTGGGAGTCCCTTTAACTCCTCTTCCTCCCTCAATTGCCATGTTCAGAGGTTTTCAATTCCAGAAAACTACATCTTTGAAAATCTTTTCCATCTGTCTCAACCTTGCCAACACATATTGCTGACCCTTTGGTTCAATAATTTATTCTTCTTCCCATTCTGGTAACAACCAAACTGTTCTCATACGCTCCACTAATCCTTTCTATGTTGTTAGCAGAAGTATATTCCCAAAATGCAGATTCAAGTTTCCTTTTAGTAACCCCTTTCAGATTGCCCAAACTTTCTAAGAGGTCTCTGCATGCCTACCTTCCTTCAATTCTTTCTAGTCTCAATTTTTTTTACTCTTAATTTCTAAACAACTATGGGATCAATTATTTTATAGTTTTATATATTTTCATGTGTAGCAGACTTCAGCAAGGAAACAAAAACAAAAAGCAGTTGAAATGAGTAATAAATAGATGCAGTCCCCTCAGACCTCGGGTATGTATTAGGCAGAGAAGTTAGGGTTCTCTCTCTATGGCACCTGAGTTCTACACTCCAAAGCACACAGAATATTGTTTCTGTTTTTTTCCCTCTCTTCTTTTTAAATGCAGACCAAAATTTTAACCTCAAAAACACAAAGCAGGAAGTAGGTGTTAGAGACTAGTAGTGATGAAGTACATTTTAAGACAGTTCCACTTATCATTGATGTTTATGAATATAAGTGGGGACCCTGGAAACAGAGCATCATGGAAATTATCACAGCAGAGAACTATCTCATATGCTAGGAGGGAGGTGCCACCCATATATAACAGGGGTAACATAGGTGAAGCCTTTCAGAAGCAGGAAATTGTACTGGGGTTTGAACATATTAATTTTCCTAAAGATCAGAAAAGGAGATTATATGAGTGTAGGCTTATAGAATGACTCAAATTAATATAAATACACTGTTGAGGAAAATAAGATATTTTAAAAGGGGAAAGGATTATTTTAAAATTACTTCAAATTAAGAGAAAAAGAGCAGCATTTTCAAGGCCTAAAGACACAGTGTTCTTCTTAAAACTGTCATCTGTAGTCTCTGGGAGATTTGGCAATCATAACTTTATATATTAAGAAAGAACAGAAAATTAGTAAGGCCTGAGGGAAATAGATCCCATTAGGATAAAATTTAAAGTCAGATGGGTAATATATGTAAAAATTGTTCCAAATAAATTAAAATCCACCTTTAGGACAATGAAGAACAGGCATGTCTCTACAGGAAAATGATTTTTTAAAGTGAAAGAAAATCTTCACAGTATTTGAGAGGATTTAGATTAAAACAATGAGAGAGAAAATCGTAGATATGGAAGAGAAAGAGTAAAGACTCACCTTTTCATGGTTTTTATTACTGAAGGGGAGACCAAAACAAAAGAAACAGAAATAATAATAACATAGATAATAATTTCCCTAAGTGGAAGAAAGCAAAACACTTTATTTAAAGTGTTGTAACTTTAGCTCACGTTCTGGTGAGCTTTTACTCTCAAGATTAAAAAAAAAATCTTACAAGCATTTAGGCAGAAGGAAAAACAATTACCCACAATAGCAATTGGTAGCACTGAAGGCATGCTTAGAGGAGTTTAACCTCCCCCACTCCAATAGTCTCCAATCAGTTGCTCAAGACACTCTAAATGAAAACAAAATATAAATAAAAATATATTCTTGCAGTGTAACCATGGTTTTGACTCCCAAAACATCCTTCCTGTCAGCCATCGCCAACCCCTTTAGATTGCTATACCTAATGCTTCCTGTATAGTCATTCTGGAGGCACCATTCTTGAAGACATATTTAACCAAATGAGAAATAAAACCAAAAGTAAATGAAAAATGGGAACTATACCACAGAAAATCACTGGTGGTGAATGCCAACCAGTGTGTTTTAAGGTACTTTATTCAAAAATTTATTGATTCAAAAGATTCATTGAATGCCTTCAATATGAAAGTCACTGTTCCCGGAACTAAGTATATAACAACAACAACAACAAAAAATTATAAAAGAACATTCTTTTTTAGTGTCTTTGAGTATGAGATACCTGCGTGTTTCCAAGAATTTAAGATTTTTAAAAAAAATTCATTGCAAAATGATAAAAGGATGGTGTTTCCACTTTGAATTTTGTTTCTGAGGTTCCTTTTTAAGACCTAAGTGACTTGTTTCATTTCCTGGCCAAACTTACATATTTGGAGATAATATGGTTTAAGCCACCAATGTGATGATTTACAGCCCTGAGACTGAAGGGAATAGAGAGGAAAAGAATAAGCTCAACAGTCAGGAGACTATGTTCACTTGGTCATTCTGGGAAGTAGTTTAAATGCCCAAAAGACTGCACTCAGGAGGCAAATCTTGATTTTGCCACTTTATAGCTGATTGATCTGATGTAAGTTGCTTAACCTCTCTTACCTCTCATTGAATTCCTTAATAGAAGAGAAGATTGCATGAGATAATATATGTAAAATTGTTAGGATAATAATATAGTTTGGCTCTGTGTCCCCACCCAATCTCTTCTCAAATTCTAATCTCCATATGTCCAGGGAGGAACCTGTAATCCCCACAGGTCAAGGGAGGGAGGTGATTGGATCATGGAGGCAGTTTCCCCCATGCTTTTCTCATGATAGTCAGTGAGTTCTCATGAGATTTGATGGTTTTAAAAGGGGCTCTTCCCACTTCACTCTCTTCTCACACCTGCCACCATGTAAAATGTGCTTGCTTCCCCCTTTGCCTTCTGCCATGATTGCAGGTTTCATGAGGCCTGCCTCTTAATCATGCTTCCTGTTAAGCCTGCAGAACTGTGAGTCAGTTTAACCTCTCTCCTTTATAAATTACCCAGTCTTGGGTAGTATGTTTATAGTAGTGTAAGAATGGACTAATATAGATAGCTTCCTTGGGACATGTGTTCAGTGGATATGGTCTTTTTTTTTTTCTTTGAAACATAATTCCTAACCAGTGGTAACTGTAGATCTGATATATACCAAATTTTCTTGCCCAAAATATTTAGTATCATTTGTGGTTGCTGTTGAAAATAGGAAAATATGTGGAGATAGCCACATAGAGAAAACAATTTTCTTTCAAAATTAATTAGAAAAGATAGAATAAACAAAGAAAATACATGATCAAATATGATTTTCTTGTTTGGGGAAAATTCACTCTAGTTTTGATTTGTACTGGGTGATGGGCACTTAGCAATTAGCAAGAAGACTCAGGTTAAGTTTTTCTGACTTTTTGTAATTAGAAAACTAAAACTGTACTTCAATGAAATTTGCTCTTGGTAGGAATCTTTGGAGTGATTTCTTATTTTTTTTTCCGCAGAAGTACTCTATGGCATGGTTGTAGTCCCCACTTTGCCACCCCAACAATTAAATTCTAGGCAACATGCTGTGTCCTTTAGAAGTTTCTGTATTTCTGATATCAAATGGAAACTTCTAAGGATAAATGTATTTTCCTCCTTAAAAAAAAAAAGAAAAAAAAAACGCCTAAATGTTTAAGATCCTAGTGTCTGAAGAAAAAGCATGGCTGTAGTTTAATCTTGTTTCACTAAAATAAGAAAAATAATTAAATTGACCTTATTTAGGGCCAAGAAATGCAATCACTTTGATGCTGTTTTAAGAAGATGATTTGCTTTGGAATAGACAAGAGGTTTGATTGAGATAATTTGTTTCTGTTTTAAAATGTTTTATTTCAGACATGGATGAATGAAGACTTTGTAGTTATTCCATCTGTTTCAACATGGACACTGACATTATATTTTCCATATTTACTGTGGTAAGCATACATTTTTAAAAGGATAGGTTTCTTAATAGCCTGAGATCTACACTCTGATAAAATTATAAATATGTATGGGATGATATGTAGTAGAATCATGTCTATAATTTACTTATCTCCAATTCTTACATTTTTTAAATAAATAGTAATGACAAGTCAGAATAATCTAAAGTATCCAGAGATCCTCATAAATGTATCATTTCTTCAGAGACATGAGTTGGCAATTTATGACCCACAGGCCAAATCCATTCAGCTGCCTAATGCCTCCTTCATTTACATATTGTTTATGTATGCTTAGGCATGACAAGGGCAGAACTGGGTAATTGTGGCAGAGATTATTACATGCCTAGCAAAACCTAAGACATTTACCACTTTACTCACCCCCTCCATATCTCACCTCTTCCCTATTTTACATCTAGAATGGATGTCCACTAGGCTTAGTGAGTGTGGGTAAAGCGAGAGTTTTTTAATTTGAAAGGTTAAACAAATACCTAGAAAAAAAAGGATTGCTAGTATGAGTGACAATGATGGAAGATAAAGCCCTCTGCATTCTGGAACTGGTAAGTGCAGACCCTAGCATATCAGCACCTACCTGCTAATTTTAAAATTAAGGTTGCCAATTGGTGATATATGCAATGCTGTTAGCTATTGATAAATGTGAATTTAAAACAGAGAAGGGTTACTTAATATTTGATAAAATCTTAGAATATAAAAAGAAACCAAAAGTAAACAAAAGAGAAAGACTGACCTGGAAGGAAATAAAAATAATTCAGAGAATAGAAATGATACTTTTCCTTCTAGATAATGGATTGGCATGCACCAGATTATTGCTTCCATGAAAATACCTAGAAAAGCCAGATAACTTTTTAAAAAATCTATTTAAAGATATTGGAGAGTGGCCACATTAATAACAACCAGAGGGGTCAAAATTCCAGAGAAAGGAGAACTACTAAGATGTAACCTGATATTCCACAGCTGATTTTTCTGTGGGAGCATTTGCTGATTTGGGACAAGAGGCTGCAAATTCAGATTCATAAGTGAGAGGCTTCAGGAACCTCAAATATATGGCTGATTTTCCTCCAATGCATTTGACAAATCTGAAGCTGCATAAACAGAGAATGGTAGGGAGGTGTGAAGGTGATTGATACCAGTTAAGTTGTTATTGATCACATCAAAAACTCATTAGATAATGCCACAAACTGTAAGTTTAAAAAATGATACAAATATATAACTTGAAAATAAGGAAATAGGGATTATAAGCATTAAAACCAAAAACAATTAAAAGGGCTATTATGGAAAATAGAAAATAGTTTAGAATTTACTGACAACTGATACAGATAGTTCTTCATATCAAAATTGGTGTACTACAATGAAAAGAACATTTATGGGAAAATATATGCCATAAAATTCTCATATGAAAACAAAGAAAGATGGAAAAGTAATGATTCTGGCATTTTACTAAATCAATTAGAAAAAGAGCAGAATAAATTCCCCCCAAAATACCAAAAAAAGGAAGTAACAAAAATACAAATTGATAATATAGAAAATGGAGAAAACACATGTATATCAAAATATTTTCTTTTGAAACAGAAAAATTTCTAGTAATATTGAATAAGAAAAAGGAAAGGGCAAAATATTTAATGTTAATAGTAAAAAGTAGATTAGAGACTTAACAAATGCATTAGAAAAGGAACACTATAAACAACTTTATGCTATAAAATTGAAACATATTAACAAGACAATTTTTACCAAAATAATACAAAGTTCCGTAAATAGAAAACTTTAATAGACATTAAAAAATTAAAGAAGTTAAAATTTAACTCATACAAAAAATCATGAGCCTGTTTGTTTTTATAAGCGGTTTGTTCCAAATCTTCAAGAAAGCAATAATCCACATAATACATGCTAGAGACAAAAAAAGAAATAAAGAAGTGTTCCCAACTCAATTTATATGGCTCTTGGATCTTTGAAGTCAAAGTCGGCTTAGGGTAGAAAATAGTGATCATTTTTCATTTATAAACTTTAATGTAAAAATCTTAATGCAGTTTTTATTGAACAATTGAATATAAGTGTTCATAATAGTCTCTTATAATTATTTTTATTTCTGGAGTGTCTATTGCATTTTTTTCACTTTCATTTTCAATTTTACTTATTTGAGTCTGCTATATTTTTTTCTTAGACTAACTAGGGGTTTATCCATTTTGTTTTTTTCAAAACAACAACTCATTTTATTGATTCTATCAGTAATTTTTCCATTCTCTATTTGATTTACTTCTGTTCTGGCTTTTTTTTTCTTTTGAGATGGAGTCTTGCTCTGTTTTCCAGGCTGGAGTGCAGTGGCGTGATCTCGGCTCACTGCAAGCCCTGCCTCCCGGGTTCACGCCATTCTCCTGCCTCAGCCTCCCCGGTGGCTGGGACTACAGTGGCCCACCATTATGCCTGGCTAATTTTTTGTATTTTTAGTAGAGACGGGGTTTCAACGTGTTAGCGAGGATGGTCTTGATCTCCTGACCTCGTGATCCACCTGCCTTGGCATCCCAAGGTGCTGGGATTGCAGGCGTGAGCCACTGCGCCTGTCCCTGTTCTGGTTTTTATGATTTCCTTTGTTCTGGTAATTTTGTATTAAGTTTATTCTTCTTTTTCTGGTTTTGAACTATAATGTTACCATTCATAACTATCTACCTCTGGGAGGTAGATATTTTTATTATCATACCTACTTTACAAATAAGGAAAATGAGGCATGTAGCTTATAATCAAAGTCATACAACTAATTAGTAGAAGAGCCAGGATTTAAACTGGGTCAGTCTTGTTTCAGAGTTCATGATCTTAAGCACTATTCCACTCTTGTTTCATGCTATTTATCATTGTCTCTTAGACTTAACTCTTTTGGTTCTGATTCCACATTTATACAGTATTTTTCTGATTAATATTACCTTAGCATTTAGATATGCCCATGCACTCATTAAGCCGAACTTAATTCTTTTTGATCATATGGCAACTCTACTCTGCCTTTGAAGATACACATCTGTTTCCCCAGTTTTATGTAATGTGAATTTGTTCTTGAATAATGGCTCAACTCTCAGAGTACCATAGACATTGACTTCCTGAGAGTGGAAAGCATAGGGTCAGATCCTGAATGTGGTGAGTTATCAAGTAATGAGGCCTCTTGGTAATCAGCCAGAGCACTGCTCCCAGTAGCTTGCTCATGACACATGCCCTTCTATCCAGGCTTCAGAAACATCACCACTGATGGATCTCTAAGGGCAGCCAGCCCACTAGCCATTTAGCTCTGTTGGCTACAATTCAGTTTTCCAGGCTAGATATAAGCAAGTGTTGCAAAGCAGGAGGGTTAGCTGAAGCAAGGCTTTGGAAAGCCATGTAAACTGAAAAAACAAGGATTCTCTGAAGACTTAAAAAATGGATATGTCACAAAAGTTATCTCAAAATGAATTATAGACCTAAATGTAAAGTGAACAACTATCAGTATCCTGGAAGATAATATAGGAGAAAACTTAGATAACATTGAGTATGGCGATAACCTCTTAGTGGTAACACCAAAGGCAGAACTCATGAAAGAAATAATTAATAAGCTGGACTTCATTAAGATGAACAACTTCTGCTATGCCAAAGACACCGTCAAGAGAATGAAAAGACAAGCTACGGGCTAGGATAAAAAAAATGCCAAAGATACATCTGATAAATGACTATTATTTAAAATATTCAAAGAACTCTTAGAAGTCAGCCAAAAGAACAATCTGATTAAAAAATGGGCCAAGGTCTTAACAGACACCTCACCAAACATTTAAAAATAAACGGCAAGTAGGCATATAAAAAGATATTCTAAATCATATGTTATTAGAGAAATGCAAATCCAAACAACAATGAGATACCACCGTACACATCTATTAGTAGGGCCAAAGTCTAGTACCCTGATAATTCCAAATGCTGACAAGGATGTGGGCCAATGAGAACTCACATTCATTTCTGGTGGAAATGCAAAATGGTATAGCCACTTTAGAGGAAGTTTGGTGGTTTCTTACAAAACTATATATAGTCTTGGATATGATTCAGCAGTTACACTCCATGGTACCTATGCAAAGGAACTGAAAACTTATGTCCACACAAAAACCTGTACATGGATGTTTATATCAATTTTATTCATAATTACTTCAGAAACAATCATAATGACCTTCAGTAGGTGAGTGTATAAATCAACTGTGGTACATCCAATGGAATATTATTTAGTGCTAAAATGAAATGAGCAATCAAGTCAGAAAAGATGTGGCTGAACTTTAAATGCATATTATTAACTGAAATAAACAACCTGAGAAGGCTATGTGCTGTATAATCCCAACTACATGTCATTCTGGAAAAGGCAAGACTACAGAGACAATTTAAAAAATGAGTAGGTTACAGGGGTCTTGGGGATGAATAGGCAGAACACAGATAATTTTTAGGGACGTGAAAATGGTGGTTGCTATAATGGCAGATACATGTCATTATACATTTGTTGGAACCCATATAATGTAACACCAAGAGTGAACCCTAATGTAAACTCTGGACTTTGGGCGATTATGATCTTTCAGTATTGATTCATCAGTCTTTAACAAATGTAGCTCTCTGGTAGGGGATGTTGATGATGGGGGAAGCTATGCATGTGAAGGCAGGGGTTATATTGGAAATATCTGTGCCTTCCTTTCAATTTTATTGTGAAGCTAAAACTTCTTTAAAAAAATAAAGTCTTTAAAAAATAACAGATACAGTTTTTCTACTGGAATCTGACCATTGCTGACAAATCTTTTTAATCATTAGAGATAATTGGAATTGAGTCTAGGAAGTCTTAGAGGATTTTCAGTACTTTCTTCGATAGATGTTTAAAAATGATCAACTTCTTTTTTTTTTTTTTTTTTTTTTTTTTTTGAGACGGAGTCTCGCTCTGTCGCCCAGGCTGGAGTGCAGTGGCGCGATCTCGGCTCACTGCAAGCTCCGCCTCCCGGGTTCACGCCATTCTCCTGCCTCAGCCTCCCGAGTAGCTGGGACTACAGGCGCCCGCTACCACGCCCGGCTAATTTTTTGTATTTTTAGTAGAGACGGGGTTTCACCGTGTTAGCCAGGATGGTCTCGATCTCCTGACCTCGTGATCCGCCCGCCTCGGCCTCCCAAAGTGCTGGGATTACAGGCGTGAGCCACCGCGCCCGGCCAAAATGATCAACTTCTAAGTTTAAACAATAGATGTTTAAAAATGATCAACCTTCCTAAGAAGGTCCCACAAGCATATCAGATCTCCTTCTGAATTATATTAATTTCTATTGTTGTGCAATAAATTACAACTAGCTCAGTGCTTTAAAGGACCAACAATGTATTAGCTCAAAGTTCTGTAGGTTAAAAGTCTGGGTACTCTATAAATGGGATCTCTGCTTAGAGTCTCTAAGGCTAAAATCAAGATGTTGGTTATGCTGAGCTATTGTCTGCAGGCTCAGGAAAAAAAAAAATATCACGTTCAAGTTCATTCTTGTTGTGTCCACAGTTCAGTTCCTTACAGTTGAAGGTAGGGCTGATGTTCCCAATTCCTTACTGGTTGTCAGCCAGGGGCTACTCTCAATTGCTAGAGGCAGCCCATATTATTTGCCACATGGTTCTGCCAGTCTTCAAGCTAATAACCGTGTGCCAAATCCTTCTCGTGCTTCATATCTGCACTTTTCTTTTCTGTCACCCACCAGAGAAAACTCTGTTTTAAAGAGCTTCTGTGATTAGATTAGGCTCATCCTAGATAATCTCCCTTTCTTAAATTCAACTTTGTGATGTTATGTGATCTCATAACAGGAGTAAAATTTATCCCAGAGTCCCAAGAATGATACAGGATGTGTACACCAGGGGGTGGGAAATCTTGAGAGCTATCTTAGAGTTTTATCTACCATGGGAATGAAATGAAGAGGTAATGCCTAGAGTTTCTTAAGGAATTTAGAATCTTTGGACACCATGCCTTAGTATACATTTTTATCATTTTAGAAAGGAAGAATAAGGACAGAGCAGAGTTTATGAAAACATTACCTAAATGGTAGAGTTTATTTTTTCTAAACTGGACTATTTTGTGTTTAAAAAATCTTTCTTCATGAAATGGTTATTAAATGTCATAGTAAATTTTAACACTGTGGACAAAAGGCTTTAATAGGGCTTAATCTATTGGACCTGGCTATTGCTATCACACATCTGACACCCTAGGCCTCCTTTAATTTGCAGTGAGTCTGCATTTCTGGAAAATGATAGCTCTTTCCATATCTAACATGCAAGTGCTGTCCCTTTAGGCTGTGTTATGATTCTAATTATTCTTAATAGCTGTGTTATTGTTTGCCTCTATCAAGCAATATTGCGTTTAACTCATTTATGCTTCATTTTTATGTTTCTTTTGTGGCAGGATCTTACACATATAATTAATGTTTGTCTTTAAAAACATGTATAGTAATAGGTTTTGCTTAGATTTTGACATGACCTTAAGTGGCAAAACTGCCAATCACATATGCTTTGGTTATTGATATTTATTTTCTTTAAGGAATGAGCAAAGGGAGAAGACAGTGAAGATTAGCTTATTATATGGGGGTTAGTCACCTGGTGATTAGGCAGTGTAGAATGCCAAAAATTGCCATCCATTTTCTGCAACTAAACTGGCTAACTATTCTTATTATAAATCCATACACTTCTTCAATAAGTTATTTAAATCCTACACATAGAATATCAGGGCAACTTTCAATGTGATCCTAAATAATCATGCAGACTGTATTTGTGGCACATGTTGGAGCAGGAGTCAGTGAAATGGAGAAAAGCCATTGTTGCACTTTGTTCTCATTACTCTGCAATCTACAGCCATCCTGTTGAAAGGGGCACAGTGCTTGAAGCAGTTCAGTAATTTATGGTATACACGTGCAGTTTGGCTTTCTGTCTGGACTCTTATTTTTTTCCATAAAAATGAATAATTATATAGAAGCAAAACAAAACAAAATATTAAACAATAATCAAAGTAAACAGTAAATGATTTTTTTTCAAAAATAAACACTAATAGAATTACTGGTATAAGACATGCATAGACAATGCTAGATATTTTTCTTGGCTTTTCTTATGGAAAGTTTCACAGCAATTTATATAACAATTGCAATTTTATAGGTTATGCAGGCATTTGGTTAACATCGCTGTCTCATAGCGGTCTAACAGCTCCATGAGATGTATCTTTTGCTCACCATTGTATCAACTGCACCAGCCAGTGTCGGTACATAGTAAGTGTTCAATAAATGTATGAACATTATTAAAAGTTAATCAAAAGAAGAAGAAATGCAAGTAGCTAATGAAAAATAATGTAATAAAGAGCAAACTTCACTTATACAAAATAAAGAGAAGCATTTTATTTATCACATTGGCAAGGTAAAAAATGAAATACCAACTATATATCAAGGTTTTAGGGGGTAAAAGAAATTCTTACTCACTTTGGCTCAATTTGAACAAATAAATTGAGCATAACAGATGATAAAGACTTAATGAATAAGATGGTCTTTTGATAAGTGAGAAGACAAGCACACTGCAAAATGATATGGAGAGCAATTTGGCAATTATGTATTAATAGTATAAAAATGTTCTTTTTTTTTTTTTTTTTTGAGATGGAGTGTCGCTCTTTCGCCCAGGCCGGAGAGCAGTGGCGCTATCTCGGCTCACTGCAAGCTCCCCCTCCCGGGTTCACGCCATTCTCCTGCCTCAGCCTCCCGAGTATCTGGGACTACAGGCGCCTGCCACCGCGCCCGGCTAATTTTTTGTATTTTTAGCAGAGACGGGGTTTCACCGTGTTAGCCAGGATGGTCTTAATCTCCTGACCTCGTGATCCGCCCGCCTCGGCCTCCCAAAGTGCAAAAATGTTCTTACCCTTGACTTAGTAATTATAATTCTAGGGATTCATCCCATCATGTTTACTATAGTATTATAAGTTTGAAACATGGAAAATAATCTCAAAAGCTAACTAAATAATAGTTTTAAAATCATTACATATCCAAGTGATGAAATAACATGTATTTATTCAAGTACATTTTTGAAGAATATTTCAATGCATGTGAAATTGCCTAAGGTATGCTTAGCAAGAAAATGGGTGAATTACAAGCTATTTATATGATATAATGTCACTCTACAGATTTGTATTCTGAAGATTACAGATGGTTTTTTAAGCAGACTTTACTTTTTAGAAGAATTTTAGGATTACAGAAAAATTTTAAAAATATTATAATTACAATATACCCATCTAGTTTCCCCTATTAACATCTTACATTGCTATGGTGCATTCACTAATATTAATGAACCAATATTGAGACATTATTAACAAAGTTCATAGTTTATTTAGATTTTTTTTAAATTTTTTAACTTTTTTCATTTTTTGAGATGGAGTCTCACTCTGTTACTCCGGCTGGAGTGCAGTGGCGCAATCTCAGCTCACTGCAACCTCTGCCTCTGGGTTCAAGCAATTCTCCTGCCTCAGCTTCCCCAGCAGCTGGGATTATAACCACACACTACCACACCAGGCTAATTTTTGTAGTTTTAGTAGAGACAGGGTTCCACCATGTTGACCATGGCTGATGTCGAACTCCTGACCGCAAGTAATCTGCCTGCCTCAGCCTCCCAAAGTGCTGGGATTACAGGTGTGAGCCACTGCGCCTGACCTGATTTCTTTAGTTTTTATGCAATGTCTAGGTGATTTTCAATTTTTTAAATTGATAATCTGTATTATTATGTGTTTTCTAAAACATAGTTCCAGTTTCCAATAATGGAAGAGTAACTTGTAATACTCAATTGATTGTTATTGATAATAATTGTTGTCAATAATAATTGATAACTATTGTTGATAATAAATTCTAGAAATATAATTAAAACTGTTTGATGATTTCTCAACTCTGGAAGTGTAGGATGAGAATCCAAGGAACACAGTAAAACAAAGCTAGAAGGCTGAAAGAAGGCAGAATTAACAGCTGCCGGTTGCTCAAAGAGGAAGTTGAAATTAAATTCCCCCTAAGTTAGAGAGATTTCTAGAACATTTCATGTTTTCAATTGAAATAGCAGAAGAAACACATCTTTGAAGGAAAGGTTGTTTCTCATTGCAATGGCTACACCTCATGTATAAAGGCAAACTGAAATAGACCTACTATAATAAAACCCAAAACGGAGCCCTAGGAGATGAAAGGAATGTATCTGTTATTTAGCTGCACACTAGAAAATAGCTCAATGCTTTTCAGATGAAGGTAATAGAATATAGACTGTAATGTATCATCCATAATGTCCAGTGTAATATAACATTTACTGTACCAGCACAGTCATGAGAAAAATAGCAGAAAGAGGCCCAATGAAGACTGACATGTTTGAATTAATTGGATAAATGTGTGAAAAATAAACAACAGGAATAGGTAGAAATATGGGCAAAGGGATCAGAAATTTTAAAAGATATGAAAACTTATAAACGGTCAAATAGAATTTCTAGAACTAAAATATACCTGATATCAATAAATTTGTAGGATGCTGTTAAGCATATAATGAACACAATGGAAGAATCTGAGAACTTGAAAACAGATCAATAGGAATTGTCCAAATTGAAGCACAGAGAAAATTTTTAAAAATGAAAGAAAATGAATAGGGTCTCAGTGAGCTATCAGACAATATCAATAGCAATAGCATTTGGTTATTGCTCAGAATCTTAGAAAAATAAAAGAGAGGAAATAGGACTAAAAAATATCAAGCAATAATGACCATCATCCTTCCAAGTTTGATTTTAAAAACAAACAAAACAAACCCTTAGGCCCAGGAAAGTCAGTGAATCCCAAGGAAGATAAATCCAAAGAAAATTACACCTAGGTACCATGTTGTAAGATTTCTGAATTCTAAAAAGGAAAGAGAACATCATAAAAACAACCAGAGAAAAAAAGACACATTATATACAGCAGAACAGCTATAAGAATGATGGTTGCCTTCTCAATAGAAATAATGAAGGGCAGAAATTATGGAATTGCATATTTAAAGTGTTTGGAGGAAAGCTCTCTACCTAGATTTCTATATCTAGTGAAAATTGCCTTAAAAATGAAGGTCAAATCAACATAATTTCAGATGAAATCTGGAAGCATTTGCTGTCATTAGACCTATACTGGAAAGCATACCAATGGTAAAGTAACTTCTTAGAAGGAAAATCACGTCAGATGAAAATTAATTTCTATAGAAAGAAATGAACAGGGACTAAGGTAAATATGTAGTAAGTATAAAAAAGCTATTTTTCTTTCTGAAATTATCTTAAAAATCAATTGACTATTTTAATAAAAAATAATGTGTCATGGGATTTATAGCATATATAATTTTTTTTAAATGGCACACTAAATAGAAGGTGGGATAGATGTAATACAGAGGAAAGGATTCATTTAATTATACTGGTTATAAGATTCCTGTGTTGTACATGTAGTGATATGCTATTCTATATAGATTATTAAAAATTAAGGATGGGTATTGATAATCTCTTACATAATAAAATATGGTATATCTACAAGTTAGAATTCTATATTTTTAAAACCCAATTAAGCCCTTCCTTGTCTCTCTTCACCCCCCGACCCCAAGGGAGGTAAAATAGAAAACAAATGACAATATAGTAGGTTTTAAAATATCCATACAAGTAATTATATTAAATATAAATGAATTAAAAATCCAAATAAAATCAGATATTGTCAGATTGGATAGAAAAGCAAGCTGCAACTATATGCAATTTATAAAAGATTGACATTAAATATAAATACACAGACAAGTAGAAAGTAAAAGAATGAGCAAAGTTATCCATGCACACACTAAGCTTAGGAAAGGTGGTATGACTATATTACTGTCAGTCAAAGTAGCCTTAATAAAGAGAAATACTATGAAAGACAAAGTGTGCCATTACATAATGACCAATGGGTCCATTTATTAAATATATGGAATTTATTTAGTAACAGAGCTTCAAATACATAGAATAAGGATTGACAAAACTCAAAGGAAAAGCAGATACAAAATTATAGATGGAGGTTTTAATATCTTTCCCTTTTAATTTCCTTTCCCAAGTAGACATGCTTTAATGTACATGTGTATGTATCAATATTGATATGAAAAGATGCTTAATATCCTGGGTCATGAGAAAATACAAATTAAAGTAACAATGAGAACATATTATGCATGACTCAGAGTCTTGAGTGGGCATATTTTTAGATGCAATCCCTTTAAGATCCTTCTAATTCTACTCTTCAGACATTACAAACTTGTCTTTCAGTTCATGAAAACTGAATGGAAAACTTTCTCAATCTTTGAGAATTAAAAAATTCTTACCTAAGAATCTTCTTTGTAACGTTCTCTATGTAGTTTTTACAATGAGATAGGTAAGCAAACATCTCCAATGCTTCTTGTCAGACCAGTCACTTTTTGTTTCACAACGTTGTTCTTTTCATCATCTTGGTCTTTTGAATGGCATCCAGTTTCTATAGTTCTCATATGTGATTTTTCATAGCATTGTTCAAGAAGTATCCAGGATTCCCCACTTTCTTCCAAATAATGTATTAATAAATGGGTCAACAATGCTTTGTATTAACCTCTTCATCACAGGAAAAGAAAATTGCTTATAAAGTTCTTCAGCATTGCAGGCATATAAAGGAAAGGGGACGTATACACATCTGCTACAAAGTTCTTCTCTCTTCATCGAGGATATGGGACAGTGTCTGGAGTTGGTTCTTTTCAGTGGGTTCATGGTCTCGCTGACTTCAAGAATCAAGCCATAAAACTTCATGGTGAGTGTTACAGCTCTTAAAGGTGGCATGGACCCAAAGAGTGAGCAGCAGCAAGATTTATTGTGAAGAGCGAAAGAACAAAGCTTCCATAGCGTGGAAGGGGACCTGAGTGGGTTACTGCTGCTGGCTGGGATGGCCAGCATTTATTCCCCTATTTGTCCCTGCCCATGTTCCATTTCTGCCCTATCAGAGTCCCCTTTTTTCAATCTTCCCTGCGATTGGCTACTTTTAGATTCCTGCTGATTGGTGTGTTTTACAGACCGCCGATTGGTGCGTTTTACAGAGTGCTGATTGGTGTGTTTTTACAGAGTGCTGATTGGTGCATTTTACAATCCTCTTGCTAGCTACAGAGTGCTGATTGGTGCATTTTTTACAGAGCACTGATGGGTGCATTTTACAATCCTCTTGCTAGCTACAGAGCACTGATTGGTGCATTTTACAATTCTCTTGTAAGACCGAAAAGTTCTCCAAGTCCCCAGTGGACCCAGGAAGTCCAGGTGGCTTCACCTCTCAACACTACAGAAGCATCCTGGGCGTGGTGGCTCATGCCTGTAATCCCAGCACTTTGGGAGGCTAAGGCAGGTGGATCACTTGAGGTCAAAGTTGGAGACCAGCCTGGCCAACATGGTGAAACCCCATCTCTACTAAAAATACAAACATTAGCTGGGCGTGGTGGCACGCTTGTAGTTCCAGCTAGTCCGGATGCTGAGGCAGGAGAATTGCTTGAACCTGAGAGGCAGAGGTTGCAGTGAGCCGAGATGGTGCCATTGCACTCCAGCCTGGGCGACAGAGCAAGACTCTGTCTCAAAAAAAAAAAAAAGCCAAGTAACAACATAAAGAAGGAGCCACTGGAACATGCTCGGAGGGCTTTTCCATAGCCTTTTACATCCTTATGGGGGGACACAGGGCTGCTGGTACAGAAAGAACCTTTCCTAACCTGGACAGACACAGACTTACATTACCATTCAGGAAAAACTTAAAACATTAAAAAAAAAAAAATCTACACCTTCAGTTAAGAGAATGTTGTCCAGCTTCAGTCCGTTTTAGTTCCTGAACCACATTCAGAATCAATAAAGCCATACCCTCATTCAAACAAAGGAAGCAAAATTGATGCCCGGGGGCCTCTGAAAAATGTATCTTCTTTCAGCTTTCTATAATAGTACCTGGAAAAGCTTTACTCTTTACAAATTTAAACCAAGTGTAAATTCAGCAGTGTTTTAAAGACCAGCATTTCTAGAGAAATATGGGAGTTGTTGGAAATGCTGTATTTTTAAAAGTCAATAACCATAAGCCCTCCTTGAGTAGACAGTCCCCATTTTTATGGTCATTGTTATATTTTGATTTTGTATCATAAAATATGGTTACTTTGTCTTCTCTGTATCTCTCTTTAAGATTTTAAGATTAACATAGCCTTCTGTGCTATTCACTTTGAACTCATACTTACTTAGAATCTTAACTCTTGGCTTCTTGTGTTGTCTTTAGTTTTTATTAATTTTGTAATCTTGTGAAAAACAGTAGCCTGCCAATAAAATAAGTGTCTAAGATGGTACATTGTGTGAACCGTGGTCTCATTGTAATTTCCTTAGTTGGGATTCAACAATGAGACTTTTGGTCATTTTTAAATGTGTTCTTAAAATTTAATTTCCTTTATGTTTGATAGCATAAAAGTAAGATACCACAGTTAAGTAAGGTCATTTCATTAGTCTACTTTATATATCTTTTGGCTATAGTGAGGTACTTTGCAGGGCTTTGAAATGTGCTACCTTGAGTGCAACCAAGGCTTAGAGTATTGATGAAAAGCAGTGTTTTTTCAAGTGTTGCAGATTACAGAATCCTGGACTGAGCCTGATTTTCATGATAGTTTTAATATTTTTGTTCTGCAGCACAAAAATTCAATGTAACCACGGTAGATATGGCAATGCTATTAATTTTATCCTCCTGTAATCAGTGAATTTTCTGTGTTTACTTACTTTGTATTGAAGGACAAAAGTATTCAACATGTAAATATGTCATTGTTACTTTTTGAAACTCCAATTAAATAATCAAGAAAAATGATTTTCCTGAAAAAATCTGAAATCTATAATATTCATGTTCACATCACTATACTTTCAATAGAGTTCTTGAATTAAAAATAAAATTTTGGTTTTTTGTCCCCTTTCCAATAGAAAGAAAATATTGCAAAGGTGTGGTCATGATAGAGTTGAGTATTTGCTCTTGCAATCCAAAAATTCTTGCTCTTATTTCTTTTGATATTTATTTGCTGGGACATAAGGAATCAAGTCCTCAACATGTTTTGTTTAAGAATTAAGGCAACTCGACCTCCTTTGTCCTTATTTCCTTGAATCAAGGACTATTAATCACCAATCTTAAAGCATGTTTCTTTGCCTTGTAAATAACTATACTTGTCTGCTTTGATTTTTAAATCTTGTCCTTCAGATTACAACAATTTTCTTAAGTCAAAGTTCAACAATCTCTGTAATGTAAGTCAGAAAAATTTCCACATCATAGCTGTAGGCAAACCACTCCCCACTTCTTTGGGCTGTGTGTCATGTACTCCGTAAGTAACCAGACAGGAAATCTAGTTTCCCATTGACCCAGTAGTACATATCTGAAATTCAGCAGAGGTATATCATGCGATATGAATTCCCTGGATTATATTCAGATTATTTTTTCACTCAAGTCCAGCAAGGAAATCCTAGATATAAATTTCTGTTATCCATATCTGAAGACAAACTTAGAATTCATTAGAATATAGGATGTAGAACAAGAACAATTAGTACATTGATAATTCTAGATTCATCCTTGAAATGCAAGTTTAAATGAGATACTTGAAAATGATAATGCATCCACTAGAAGAAATTCAGTTTGGTGATTTGCCCAGAGGTCAGTCTTATGTAGACTCCGCATGAACTGGATATATTTAACCTATCACTTCCTTACTCTGACCTCTCCTCTGCCTTTTGTTCCCCAGAGGGTAAAACACAGAGAAGGGAGAAAAGAACCATAAATTTACATGTTGGTTACTAGTAGATAAACTTATTAACAAGTTCTCATGAACATTTTTCCGTACTACTCCTTAGCTGCTTCTAGGACCACCATCTTTTCATGGCTATAATTACAACATTCTCTCCCAATTTTCATGACTATTAATTTCTTCTTTTCTTTCCTTCTGTCATCTTCACTTAATATAACAATTGGTCATCTAAGAGTGTGAGGTAAGAATATTTATTAAGATCCTTATGGAAAAATTCTGTTTCCATTGATGTAAACAAATTGCTTTTAAGTGAAACAAATTATGTTTGACTTCTCAGCAATCTCATCTATTTCCTCAAATTCAGGGCAAGAAATTGAGTGGTGTATTTTAGGCCCAGCATCAAATGGACCAAAGAAAAGTGATCATAAATTTGCCTCTCAATATAATCCCTAGTCCAACAGTTTTAAAAATGGGTTTTCACGATCATAAGTTTGGGAAATATTAATAATGCTATTACTTAACATTTATTGAGCATTCCCTAAGTGTATGTATGGGGTTCATGTTCAGAGTTTTACATATTGCATCATTTAATTCTTAAAATCTCTTTATGAGACAAAAGCGATTATTGCCCTATTTCATATAATAATAATTTGAAGCATAAGAAAGTCAAGAAATTTGACACTATCTAGGTAGTGAATGGCAGTGCTACAAATTCAGCTGGGCATGTATAACCCTATGTCTTCACTAGAATACTTCTCAAAGACCTAAATATGTATTTGTGATCTATGAATCTTCATAGGAGAAATATTCTATAAACTTTATTCCTAAAGTATTTGCTTACAGGCCCTTTTGTGTCACATGATGCACAATTAGTATTTTCCTTTGAGAAACTTTACTAAATTATCCTTTAGCGGCCTTGCTAGTAAACTTAGGCTCTTTGATTAAAAATTACTTTGTTAGGGGAAGAGTTCTAATTAGAGAAACCACCACTGTGGCTTGTGTTGTGTAATACTGTTCAAGATCATTTCTTATCACTGGAAGTTGCTGAATAGGGCAGAAATTACAGTGGTAACAACATTCAGACCAAAGTTTTGTGTGATAATGAATGCCTATTGTTTTGGGTGTTATAGTTTGTTATGCAGCTACAGCAAACCAATGTACAGAATACATGTGAGTTTTCTGGGAATCTGTAAGAAAGGAGGTGAAAGATATCTTATACTCCTACTAGATGTTACCTGAACCATAGGGCTTGTTGACCTTTTCTAAAATCTAGAGTTCTAGTGAGAGATGGCATGGAGATATGGCCACATAGTGAGGGTATGGAGACTACCTCTATAATCCCTTAATTGCTGAGAATATGGAAGATTGACCCTGCACATTTTTTTCTTAGCCCCAAAGTTTGTGCTTTAGAAATAGGGAAGTTTAGAGGCTACTCGACACCCCCACAATATGATCAAAAATGGGTTGCTTCTGAGGATAGGAACATTTAGCACCATGTTGGAAGATCCCTGGAGATGAAGTTGAATCTCACATGAGACCAAAAATTCATTTGAGAGATGCTTTGGATTTGGTTCTCCTATAGATAATGAGATTAGGTGCTGATAACCAATGGAAAGGGGAAAACAACCTCACCACCATGCACATATGATGCTCATGTAAGGAAACAGCAGGTATGACTATAAAAAAGGACAGCCAACTTAACAAGGCCCATCCCTCCATCCCTACTATAACATCCCAGAAGCAAGCCCAGGAAACCACTGTTACCTCCTGCCATCAGAAGGGAGTACTCCTGAGGGTGAAGTTGACACATAGAAGTCAAACTCAAAGGTAGATCTAATTTAAGCTCTGCCTGAATCACAAGAGAGATCTTCTGTTTTCATGGTGAAGAGGTCTTTCATGTTGGCAAATACCTTAATGGATTTTATGACATTTTAGTATTTATTCTTCCATAAGTATATATAAAGTATCTCCTTTGTGCTAGTATTTGTAATATCCTTTGACCTCAGTTCCTCCTTCTGTAAGATAGGGTTCCTCAATATGGGAGAAACTTTGACAAAATTCCTACCATGCTTACCTCCATCTCAGCTCAAGTTTCATGAGTAAGAAGGTTAACTAGGGTGAAAGATGAAGAGAGTTTTCATCTCATACGAAATTAAAATCTTACCTATACTAAACTGCTTCAATAACTGAAAGAACCCCAGAAGTGACGAAAGGGTTCTAACTTATTGCTAGCAAAGCACAAAGATGAAGTTCTCAAAGTACTATTGGTAGCAGTTCCTGAAAAAAAATAAAAATGTTTTGTGCTTATATTTTGTAAATGGAGACTCTTCAATCGAATTGATTAATGAATTTGTATGAAATTGCTTTAGTTATCTTAAATAGATGTATACTTAAAATTGCTAAGCATAATTTGGGGGTTCTAACAAAATGACTGGTTCCTTTATTTTAAAAAGAAAATCAGTTTGGAAAAAGCTGAAGCGTGTTTAGTCAGTCACCCAGAGAGACACTGAGTAACCTAATTAGGGACAGCTGGGGCACACAGGGCTCTTATTTACTGTGAAGGAAAAGGCTGCTTAGCTGTAAACAAGCAAGGGCCAAACTAAGAAGGCAAGGTATGTTTCAGAGGAGCCATTAGCTCCTACAGCAATATATGAACTAATTTCCCTGAGAAAAAATAAATTTGTCCACACGAACATAGCAGAGTTAATTATTACTACTAAAAGTGCCAAACTAGAATTGGTACATATTGAACAATTGATCTATTTAATGTTGCAGGATACATTGCAGTTATGTGTGTCTAACATATATGAAGGCCTGGGGCAATCTATAGGAATGTTAACGTTGCAACCAAGTAAAATTGAAGCTTTGGATATATTTGGAATTATTGTTAGACTCAGGCTTGTTTGTAAGGCACAGGACCTATTTTTTTATTTGAAGTAATTTGAAGTAATTTGGATTTTTATAAACAAATATCAGGAGGGTTGGAGAGAGAAGAATGACAACTGTTTAATAATAACTGATATTGTTGGCAGAAACTACCTGAAAGCAAACCTTCAAATAGATTGGAGGAGTGGGTGTGGGAAGAGAATGGGGTCACTACATTTTGAAAACCCAAAGCATTAGCCATAATGGAAATAGCACAATTATGAACTAATGGGCCTCTGAAGCTCTAACTTACTTCAGAATTGATTTCAAGAGGACTTCTGATTTGGGAAACATTTTTACAGGCAGATTTCAAATGAACAAGGTGACTGTTAAAGCTGTAACATAGTTTAAAAGAAAAAGACAACTATTGTCCTCATATTTTCCATCAACCTCAAAATGCAGGAACATACAACCCAGTAAATATTTAGCCACAAAGCTTCCAGACTAGACCTTTAACATTATTTTATTCTTTCTTGGAAATTATTATTACTATTATTGTATATATTCTTTTGAGACAGAGTCTCACTCTGACACCCAGGCTGGAGTGCAGAGGCACACTTTTGGCTCACTGCAACCTTCACCTTCCAGGTTCAAGCTATTCTCTCAGTCTCCCGAGTAGCTGGGATTACAGACATGCACCACTATGCCTGGCTAATGTTTGTATTTTTAGTAGAGACAGGGTTTTGCCATGTTGGCCAGGCTGGTCTCAAAATCCTGACCTCAAGTTATCCACCGCCTTGGCCTTTCAAAGTATTGGGATTACAGGCGTGAGCCACCAAGCCCAACAGGAATTATTCTTTATAATCAAGAGCCTTTGAGTCTTTTTGAGCAAAAAATCATTTATAGGTAGGGGACTTGTGAGATTAGAAATATGTGATTCTCCAAACTTCCCCTTATCCTAGTGTTGGTATTCAGTAAATTGAATTACAGAATTACGTAGCTCACACTATCAAAATTAGGCTGAAGGGCAAAGCAGTTGACAGTTCTCTGCTGTAGTAAACTAAATCAATTGGGTTGAATACAAATGTACAATATGACTGCAGTTAAGCCCAGGGTTTGTATCTATAACTCCATATTGTATACATTTTTTTTTTCTAAATGAAAGTGCTCTTGAAACTGAAAACCCAACGTACATGCTTCACTGTAATATAGTTAGAAAGGCTTTTAGCTGTGTTAATCAAAGCCTTTTTACTATGTGACTGTCTCCCTTGGACATTTTTAGATAACAACTACATTTTTTTGAACGTTGAAAGTCCTGATTGCAAAGATATTTGTAGGTATCTCAGTGACATAGTGACACACCTCCAGCAAGAGAGGACAAACAAATGAACTAAAGAATAACTTTGTTGTATTCTTGAGGAAATCAACATTTAAAATCCTCTGATCCTAAGGTTTTTAGAATGCTGATACCCAAATATAATTCATTGTTGGTTAATCTTAGGTCAGTTTGACCTTAAAGGAAGAAGAAAGCAATGATAGGCCCAGAATTTTTTCTTACCAACATTTAAAAAGATGGTATGGTATATGAGATGCTAGTGTGCTATAGTTTAAAAATCATGAACAAATATGCCATTAATAAGTTGTGCAATTTTAGATAAGTTAATAAACCATTCTAAATGTTTTCTCATATTTGAAATATTTATCTTATAAATTTCTGAGCTTTTACTAAGACAACAATGTAGTATGGCTAAGAGCTGTTATTAAGCGCCTCTGTTTATGAAATATCTACCCCCTTCAAAGTCAAATGCAACTGCTTCCTCACCTAAACTGAAATCTCTCTGAGGATATGTTCTACCTGTAGCAATGTACAAATGTTTTTCAGTTGACTGACACCTATTCCATGAACTCATGAAGCTAGGCTGACTAGAGAGATAGGGCTCATATGCAGAAAGGTAGACACTGGGAATTATAGGATTATAGCTAGTTTCATGTAGATCATAAAACAGCAGGGGTGTTGAGTGACTTTATGGCGAACTGAAATGTTCAAGGAAGTTTCACAGATAGGCAGAGTGAAACATACATAAGAAAAGGGAAAAGTGAAGGGAATTATGGCTAGGGATACCAATTAGACAAAGAAGGGTGAGAAACATGTCAAAGAAAAAAGTGATTTTACTCAGTTTGCCAGAGGACTGTTATATATGTCTTCCAGGGCTGCCATAATATAATCCCACAAACTGGATGGCTTAAAGTACAGAAATTGATTTTCTCACAGTTCTGGAGGCTAGAAGTCCAAGATCAGAGTGCTGGCAGGGTTGGTTTCTGGTGATACCTCTGTCCTTGGCTTGGATGTCTGAGTTCTTACATGGCCTTTCCATTGTGCATACCCACTCCTGGTGTCTCTTCTTCTTAGATGGACACCAGTCCTATTGGATTAGGACCCCACACTTTTGACCTTGTTGTTTTAATTCCCTCAGTAAAGACCTTATCTCCAAATATGGTCACACTGGGCATTAGGGCTTTAACCTCTGAACTGGGGGGGAACATAATTCAGTCTATTACAATTGTAAAATGTAACATTTGAGAGATGAATTAGAACAAAATTGTCAAGGAATTTGCCAAGGCAATATTTGCTATTCACTTTTTTCTCACTAAACATCTATAACCAAGATATTCATATAGGTGACTCTTTCTCTTGGAAAATTCATGGAAGATTAGCTGACTCTTCTTTGTTTCTCCTTTCTTTTTCTACTTTTAACTTCAAATATATATATATATACACACACACACATATACTTCAATATACATATGTATTTTGAAGTTAATATATATGAAGTTAATATATTCTGTAGTATATTTCTTACATGTATATAAATAAAATAAAATATAAATAAAAAATAAAATATAAATAAATCCATACTACTTCAAATAAAAAAATAGGTCCTGTACCATATATATGTATATGTGTGTGTGTGTGTGTGTGTGTGTGTATATATATATGTAAGACAGTGATCTTATAGAGATAACCTCCATTCTGTTTAAAAGTTACTTAAAAGTAGCTCAGTTTTGATAGGCACAAAATATTTAAGCATTAGTATTTACAGTTATCTCTTTCTTGGCTTTGGAATGGATGACTATATGTTCTTGCAGCTTTGTTCCTGAACCCTGATTGTGCTAAGATCTTGGGAGGTAAGGATAATTAGAAGATACTCACAAGGACTACAATAGATGTTTGCTGACTGTCTCCCATAGCTAGCTACTCAACACAGTCTGAGTGAACTATGTTTTCCAACTCTTCTTGCAGGCAGGCATGTCTATGTGACTGAATCCTGGCCAGTGGAATTTAAGCAGAAGTAACAAACACCACTTTAAACCTGGCCATCGAATCCTCTCATGCCCACTGATCTAAAGTGCATAAAGAGACAAAAGTAATCTATTGTGTTAGAAGTCACCAGTTGGGGTGATTGGGCAAAGATGACAAGGGGCGTCTTCATGCTGAGCGTCTTCTGTTTCTTGGCCTGAATGGGGGTCATATGGGTGATGATTCAGCAAGCAATATACTTACACTTTATAAACTTTTCTGTCTTTATATTGTACTTCAGTTGAGAAAGTTTAAAAGTATCCTTTCATAGCCTTTCCCCCATGATCCATTCCCCTTTGGAAGGCTGTGATAAAGAAGATGTTCAAGGACACCTCGGGAAGCATATGTTGAAGACGGCAGAGGCTGCACAGACCTAGTGTCTGAGAGCTTTTCATTTTATCTGTTCACTGTAGGGAGTTTGAATCATTTTGCACTGTTTTATTTCTTTGTTAGAGCCACTAGTATTAACCTAAAACATATTCCCATCATCCTTTCTCCCCTTTTTACTGCCATTAATATTCTCATCTTCCCACATGAATTTAACTATTTTCATTTTTGGCCACATGATCTCTTAGAACTGACCCTACCTCAGTCTCCAATTAAAGATTCTCATTTAGTTTCAGCTAATTAATATAGCCCTCCCATGTCCACTGTGAAAGGCTGGGCTTGAAACCTAATGCAGTGAGATACAATGAGAGTCAAGGAAACTTGCTGAGATTTTCATGAACATAAAGTTCTTTGGTTTCCGGCAGAGCTATAAGAAAATATTTCCTTCCTCTAGATTTGGAGCTCTGGTTATGTGAGACAGGACCACTGCACTCTATTGCCATCAGAAGGGGGTCTGCCTGAGAGTGAAGTTGACACCTAGAAGTCAAGCTCAAAAATAGATCTAATGGTCTAGTTTGAACTCTGCCTGAAGCATAGGAGAGATCTTTTATTCTTTTTCGTAGTCAAGAGGTCCTTCTTTTTGACAAATACCTTGAAGAATTCACTTAAACTCATCTATAAGTGCATATTGAGTATCTCCTAGATGCTAATATTCATAATATTGTTTAACCTCCATGGCTTTTTCTAGAACATAGAGTTATCCAAAGGCTAAGGGCTGAGCCAGATGATACCTTGTGGTCCTAAATCAGATATCAATATTCTGATTTTCAATTGTCTTTATATAACATGACCATTTTTGTCTAGTTATTTCAATACATATTTATCGCAAAAAGGTTATACTCTATGTTTCCATGTGGCCTCTTGAAACCCAAGCATTTTGTCTTCCATTTTATCCCTCCATTATCTCTTTTCTATAGAAATTACACACCATTAATATCATATCATGAATTTTCTGCCATATTAATGTTTTTCAAGTGAGGTTTTATTGTCTCACTTATGCTGTTATAATTTGTAGAGCTATGGTTTAAATTATATAGTTTTTAAAACTTTTATGTTCAAGGGTACATGTGTAGATTTGTTCTGTAGGTAAATTGCATGTCACAGGGGTTTGTTTGGTGTTCAGATTTTGTAACCCAGGTAATAAGCACAGTACCAGATAGTTTTTTTATCCTCACCCTCCTCCAGTCCTTCACCCTTAAGGCCCCAGTGTCTGTTGTTCCCTTCTTTGTGTCCATGTGTACTCAATATTTAGCTCCCATTTATAAGTGAGAACATGCGGTATTTTATTTTCTGTTCCTATGTTAGTTCGCTTAGGATAATGGTGTCTAGCTCCATTCATGCTGCCGCAAAGGATATGATTTCATTCTTTATTATGGTTGTATAGTATTTCATATATGGTGTATATGTACTGCATCTTCTTTATCCAGTCTACTGTTGATGGGCGTTGAGGTTGATTCCATATCTTTGTTATTGTGAATAGTGCTGGAATGAACATATGTGTGCATGGGCCTTTATGGTAGAATGATTTATATTCCTTTGGGTGTATACTCAATAATGGGATTGCTGGGTCAACTGGTAATTCTGTTTTAAGTTCTTTGAGAAATTGCCAATCTGCTTTCCACAAAGGCTGAAACAATTTACATTCCTACCAGTAGTGTACTAGTGTTCCCTTTTCTCTACAACCTCATCAGCATCTGTTATTCTTTGATTTTTTAATCATAGCCATTCTAACTGGTGCGAGATGGCATCTCACTGTGGTTTTGATTTGCAGTTCTGTAGTGATTTGTGATGTTAAGCATTTTTTCATATATTTGTTGGCTAAATGAACATCTTATTTTGAAAATTATCTGTTCATATCCACTTTTTAATGGGGTGGTTTGTCTTTTGCTTGTTAATTTGCTTAAGTTCGTTATAGATTTTGGATATTAGACCTTTGTCAGATGCATAGTTTGCAAATGTATTCTCCCATTCTGTAGGTTTTCTGTTTATTGATAGTTTCTTTTGCTATGCAAAAGCTCTTTACTCCAATTAGGTCCCATTTCCCAAATTTTTTTTATGTTGCAATTGCTTTTGGCATCTTCATTATGAAATCTTTGCCAGAACCTATGTCCAGAATAATATTTCCTAGGTTATCCTCCAGGGTTTTTACAGTTTTGGGTTTTACATTTAAGTCTTTACTCCATCTTGAGTTGATTTTTGTATATGGTGTAAGGAAGGGGGCCAGTTTCAATCTTCTGCCTATGGTTAGCCAGGTATCCCAGCATCATATATTGAATAGGGAGTCTTTTCCCCATTGCTTGTTTTTGTTAACTTTGTCAGATGGTGATTGGTGTGTAACATTATTTCTGGACTCTCTATTCTGTTCCACTGGTCTGTGTATCTATTTTTGTACCTATACCATGCTGTTTTGTTTGCTGGAGCCTTGTAGTATAGCTTGACGTCGCGTAAGGTAATGCCTCCAGCTTTGTTCTTTTTGCTTAGGATTGCCTTGGCTATTCGGGCTCTTTTTTGGTTCCATGTGAATTTTAAAACAGTTTTTTTTTCTAATTCTGTGAAGAATGTCATCGTTAGTTTGATAGAAACAGCATTGAATCTGTAAATTGCTTTGCTTAGTATGACCATTTTAACAATATTGATTCTTCCTATTCGTGAGCATGGAATGCTTTTCCATTTGTTTGTGTCAACTTGAGTTTCTTTTAGCAATGTTTTGTAATTCTTTTTTGTAGAGATCATTCACCTTCCTGTTTATCTGTATTCCTAGGTATTTTATTATTTTTGTGGCTATTGTGAATGGAACTGCATTCTTGATTTGGCTTTCAACTTGTATGTTGTTGGTGTATAGAAATGCTACTGGTTTTCATACACTGATTTTGTTTCCTGAAACTTTGCTGAAGCTATTTATCAGATCTGGGAACCTTTGGACAGAGACTATGGGGTTTTCTAGGTATAGAATCATATCATTTTCAAAAAAAAATAGTTTCATTTTCTCTCTTCCTATTTGGATGCCTTTGATTGTTTTATCTTGCCTGATTGGTGTGGCTGGGACTTCCAGTACTATTTTGAATAGTTGTGGTGAGAGAGGGCATCTTTGTCTTGTTTTTGTTTTCAAAGGGAATGCTTTGAGCTTTTACTCATTCAGTATGTGTTGGCTGTGGTTCTGTCACAGATGGCTCTTAAAATATATAGTTTTATCTTCTAAACGTTTCCTTTATTTTTTTCTACATTAGCTCAATTAAAATATATGTTTAATTATTGCTGAGTGATGGCCAGAAAGTTAATTTCTTGAAGATAATTATCTATCTCATATAATCATAACTCTGGAATCATAAAGCTTCTAGATTTGTCTCCTTTGGGTAAAGCATAGAATTTGAAACACGTTTTCCTGATATATTTTTGTTCACACAAATGAAAATGTCACAAAGTTTGCCTCTCCCATTTAAGAGAAAAGTTATTTTTTAAAATGAAATTTTAGTTTTTCTCTCTAAACTGAAGTTCTCTGAATGAAGCAAAAACAAGAAAACAGTGTAGAGCAATGAAGAGAAAGCTGAGAGGTGGATTATGGTCCAGGCTTTGCCATTAATCTGCTGTATCAGATCATTTATTTTACCTGGATCTCAGTTCTTCTGTTGAGGAAAGCCAGAAAATTAATAGGAAACTTGTTGCCAGTACTAACAATCTATGGAGAGAAACTAATGTGGATTTGGAATAGAATTCATCCTTCAAGTAAAAAATGGATATGCTCTATGCATTTAGGAGGCATAGACTTCACATTACCCAGACTCAATGACTAAACAGAGAAGATTCCCTGATTTTTCTCCATTACGTGTTATAGCATATGACAAGGCATGCATTTCTCAGGATCACATGTAACTAGAAACTAAGAAAACTGAAATTAATCTTAAGACATGGACTCATGTCCTCATGTTGCTGCTTACAGGGTTTGTGACTTTGGGCAATATATGCTACATTGGCCTAACTCACTCTGTTTTCTAAGCTAGGGAAAAAAACAAAAACACAACCAAAACTCTATTCCCCATCTGGATGTGTACTGTTGTTATTTAATGATAAAATGTAAATGTTATAATACTTTGCTTACTGTGTAACTGTAGATATTGTGCTTAAACCCTTGACAGAGCCTTTAGTCTTCTGGCATATAGAAATAGACACAGTAATAGATGGCATGGTGTTTTCCCACCCTTAAGGGAGATGCTCTGTTCATGATACTTCTCTATTGTCTGTTGTCTTCTTTCGTCTCCTCTCGGAATATCATGGAAGCCAACAAATGTCCAGTATTCTCCTTTCTTGAAGGCTTTGACTAGCTCTTTATCTTAAAGATAGGTAAATTCATTTTGGATATTTCTATGTATTTTTAATTCTCTTTATTTTACTTTACTTTATTTATTCATTTATTATTTTTTTTAAATGAAGTCTCGTTCTGTCGCCCAGGCTGGAGTGCAATGGCACGATCTCGGCTCACTGCAAGCTCCGCCTCCTGGGTTCATGCCATTCTCTTGCCTCAGCCTCCCCAGTAGCTGGGACTACAGGCACCCGCCACCACGCCTGGCTAATTTTTTTGTATTTTTAGAAGAGACGGGGTTTCACCGTGTTAGCCAGGATGGTCTCGATCTCCTGACTTCGTGATCCGCCCGCCTCGGCCTCCCAAAGTGCTGGGATTACAGGCGTGAGCCACCGTGCCCAGCCAATTATCTTTATTTTTTAAAGTTAATCTCCTTAATGCCCCTGTCTTTAATCAGCATTGTTCAAAATCTCTTTAAAATCTGTTTAGCTTGTAAGTCTAATTTCCTCTCCTAAAGGATTTTTTATTTCTTTTGGCAGCCTGCTTTTTTCTTGGACCTTAAAGAGAGACCAAGGGCCGTTATTTTCAAATGTTATTATTGGGCTGCACAAATACATAAGCACCACTGTTGCTTCCATGCACAAAAGAAAGCTCTCTGGTAAATGATTAAAATTGTCCTTTTTATGCTAATTTGAGTGCAGACTTATTGGAATGAATTTATCAGCCCCCGAACACTCACTGGGAGTTACCACAGGTCACTCCTGTAAATGAGATGTTGCATCCCAATGAGTAAATACATTTCAAAATGAAAAAGAAATCTATTTCAGGGATTTTTCTTACTTAACTCAAGTGTTCTGTAGTTGGTAACTAAATTTGCTAATATATTAATATGAAAAGTACCACCTGAAATTGTACAAAAAATCTTGTTTATTACAGAAATAGGCTGAACAAAGCAAACATTAAAAATGTAATTGGGGTAATTAGCTTGAATTTGGCAGGGAGAGTACTGGGTAAGAAGAAGGTTAAGCTACTAGGTGTATATAGTGAAAAAAACTGTTTAAACTATAATTGTTGCATTAAATTGTTTATATAATGTTGGTTGATGTTTAAAACATTTGGGGCCATTTTGGAAAGCAAGATGTTTACTCATTTATCCAGCAACAGCCTGAAAAACTTAATTGAAAGCAGCTGATGCAGTGGTAATGCCAGGCCTCAGTATAAATGTCAACAGAGAAAAGAGAGTTATTTGTTGGTTTGCTTATTTGTCTTTTCCAGAGAGAAATTTGACTTCAAGAAAGGAAATTGCCTCCAAGGAAGAACAAAAAGAAACCAATGCCTCTCCAAAGGCTATCACGAGGCTAGATTGCTAACCCTCGTTAGCAAACAAGAGACCAGGTGAGTTTGAGATATTATGGCTCTTAATGTAAGAAATAGTAAAATTATGTTATATTATTACTGAGACATCAGAATGTCTGTTTTTAAGAACCCAGGCTAAAATAAAGAGGACCAAAAGCAAATTTTTGCAATCAGGTTTAATTGTACATTAAATATTTGAGTACCTTTAATATGCCAGTGCAGACACAAATGTAAAGAAAATATACTTGAACTTTAAGAATCTTCCATGAAGGAATAAGAAATCTGACTAGTAACATATATTGTATGAAAATCACTGGATACTAATAGTGCACACTGGTTGGGTGATGGGTGCACCAAAATCTCAGAAATCACCACTAAAGAACTTATTCATGTAACCAAACATCACCTGTTCCCTAAAAACCTATTGAAAGAAAATGGAGAAAAATAAAATCATTGGATACTACAAAAAAATAGAGTCAACCTATCTGAGTTCTGATGTGTATTCATCCAAAGATAACCCTAAATGAATTAAACTTCCTAGTCTTTGAATCTGAGCTGGCCCTGTGTTATTAACAGACTGTGGCAGAAGTGATGCTTCATGACGTCTGAAGCTAAATCATAAGTCCTCAGCTTCTGCCTTGGTTTCTTGAAACATTCACTTGGGGTGAATCCAACAGCCACATTATAAGGAGGACTATCCCAAGATGGTCAATATGTGAGGAAGCCTAAGCTAGCCACGTGGAGAGGACACAAGAAGAGAGAGCTATGATCGACCTCCTCAATCTGTTACAATTATCCCAGCCCAGCCTCCAGACATGGGTGACTAGGAGCCACTTTGGACATTTCATGATGACAAAGATATTGGAGACTGGTTTTCCATTGTTAGGCTCTACCCTAAGGCAAAGCACAGAGTATACTAATCACGGTGATAAAGATATTGGAGACTGATTTTTTATGTTTAGGCCGCACCCTAAAGCAAATCATGGAGGCCTTAAGTATCATTGCAAGGGTTAGATCTGGTTTCAGCTAACAAAGTCTGACAACGTAAGAGTGAATAAGACAGCAACTGGGAGAGAGTAGAGAGAAGAGTTGGTATACAAAGATCTTCATTCACAAAAGTTCTGTGGTTGAAAGATTTTATCTATAGTTGATAAGGCAAAAAAATACAGGTGTGTAAAAATCTTCAAAGATAAATAATACAGGTATTAAAATAAAGATATAATTACACTTGGACTTAAAGTGTGTGCATCTGGAAGGATGCCAAATAATTATCAACTGGTAAACTCTAAAAATCAATATACCAAGAAATAACTGTGAAGGCATATTATTTAGCAAGATAGAAGATCCAGCTAATATAATTGAAATTGACTTTTCTTGGGAGAACACTTGGGTGTTGGAAAAGAGGAAATAGATACATTTCCATTATTATAAATTTTGTTATTACTGTATATCCTTTTTAAATGTTTTAAAACATATGTATTTATAATTTTTGAAGCTTGTAATTCATTAAAATAAGTTTATCATATTTTTTCAAACATAAATTCAGAGATAAATATAATGAACACTTGTGTACATACTAAGCAACTTTAATGATAATATTTGGTTATACTTGCTTTAGATATTTAAAAGAATGAATCATTAAAAATAGATATAATGCCATTTGGTATCCTTTTTTTTTTTTTTTTTTTTTTGAGACAGAGTCTCACTGTGTCACCAAGGCTGGCATGCAGTGGTGCAATCTCGGCTCACTGCAAGCTCTGCCTCCCGGGTTCACGTCATTCTCCTGCCTCAGCCTCCTGAGTAGCTGGGACTACAGGCGCCCGCCACAACGCCCAGCTAATTTTTTCGTATTTTTAGTAGAGACGGGGTTTCACCTTGTTAGCCAGGGTGGTCTCGATCTCCTGACCTCATGATCTGCCCACCTTAGCCTCCCAAAGTGCTGGGATTACAGGTGTGAGCCACTGCACCCTGCCTTAGGACCCCTAATTTAAAAGATTTTATGTTTATTCCACATTTTATCTCAATACATTAATTATTCCAATTTGATGTAACCTGGAATTCCTGAAATATACAACTTGGTCATGATTCATTTAATTCATTCTTCAGTACAAAGAAAGCTTTTGGAGGATTGCAACTCTTTTAATCAGTGGGATTGCCCTGCAAACTCTCTCTCTTGACACTGATATTAAAGTTATACTACCTTCCTGTTTTTCTCTAATAAAAAATGTATTCAGTGGAAACTACAGGTTTCATGAATATTTGATAAAAATGCTAATAAAACTGGAAGAACTTGTTTTTATTTGGGCATTGAGTGGTGCTCTAAATGGCTGAACATTCTTGATGGATTGGATTACTCACTGTCCTGCCACTTCTCAGATGTGGCATCCCCAGTAAGGCAAGCGTAAAGTGCTTCCATAAGTACTAGACTGTTAATATTTGTTGAATAGACTAGAAAGCTACCAAGGTAGTGATGCCCAATGAGGAAAATGTGTCTCCTTTCCTGCTATTTACTCTGCTTCATTAAGAAGAATGAAATGCTGCATAAGAGAGCAATACTGGTCAACTCCCTTTTAGTGACTGCTTATAGCAGTGTCCTGTTTTCTGAATATCTTGCTCAGCTTACTACTGGTACGTTTTAGAACAAGATGTGGATCTGCTGCTTATCTGAAATGGGAACCTGAACTTCAGGGTCAGGGTCTATCTCACGAGCATTTATCCATTAAGTCCTAAGATTTTATTCTACAACAATGCAGATTATTATCTGATATTGAACCATTTTCATGACCAACAGAATTCTCCATGACCCATCACAATTCAAAATTTTTACTTGTGGAATTATCTAGGGGAAATAGAGAATTTAAAGAGATTTGGAATTATTGCTCTAGCTATCTTGAATGTACTTTTTTGAATTTCTGATTAAATATGTACAAAATGGGTCAGGTTTCTTAAAAATGATATATCAAACAAGAGTTAGGGAAACAATAAAGAGGAGATATTAGTCTGGAGGATGATTCTGGGAATATTTTGCATATAGAAAGAATAATGGTTGTAATAAACTAATACTTTTCACATTACAAAAGTAAATTTTAATTCACCCTCAGATATTTAAAGGCATAATATGTTTATTGGAGAGTTCAAGTTTTTATTTTAGGGAATGTTTAGTTAGTACATCCATATGGTTACATTAAATTTGGAGGTTTCCTTTATTTTTTCTGGACACTTGAAAAACAGTCACATTTGAAACCAGTAAATTTTTAAACCTATTTTGTAATACTACTCTCTAGAGTTGCCACTATGAGATCTGAGTTAGAAAGTAATTCATTTTTGAGTTTTACCTCTCTTTGGAAGAAAGATGTAGATAAAAAACAAATATAATTTTATCTAATATTTACTAGAAAAGAATAAATTATCTTTGACTTAATTTTTAGGAACTTAGAAAAATGATCTCTTGAAAGATGCTAGACTGTATGGATATTGTTCTTTCCTATATTCAGAACTGTGGGAACAATAATGGTGTAAATATTTATTATGTACAGGACCCTCCTCCCACGTTCCTACCCTCCCAGAGGAGTGATGATCACCATAGAAAAAACAAGTGAAATGAAATGAAGAGGTTGATTTTTGTTCCTTTTTAGTTTTTGATATTATGGAAATTTTATTGCCTGGAAGGGACGAAATAGATCTACGCAAAATTTTCAAAATCTGTATATAAATATCATAGAGTTCTTATGGTAATTGCTCACTAATAGAGATATGTAAATAACCAAAATAAATCTTGCCCAAGGTCACATATTTGGGAATATCCAAGATTTCATAAATCATTTCTTTAGCGATTCTTGAATGGCTGCTTCAACAATAATGTATCTTACTTAACAATTCTTGAGCAACTTCCTTATCTCCCTATGTATCAGCATAACCTTTTCAGATATAATACCATTGATTAAAGGATTTCCCTCTAGCTTCCATTTTCTCTTGAATATTGATCTGCATTATAGTTCTTTTTTAGAAATCTATAGGAGAAAATGATGGAATGTGTTACAAAGTCATAACATTAGTCAAAAGCCTTTGACATCAAATTTGAAGGCATTCATTGTGCATCCAGTAGTTTGTATCTTTTCAGTGGGAAATGTGTTGTATTATTTTTAATTACTTTTAAAACTATTAATTTGATAATGTCCTGCTTATTTCTGTTAATTAACTTTTCTTCAGGCATTGTGTTAGAATTATGAGTGGTGAAGGTGGTGAAGTATATTTTACCAGCCATGATTATCAAAAACCTTTTTTAAAAAATTAACAGATAACTCAATAAAATATGCTTTTCTAAGACATGTCTTTATCAAAATAGTCAAAAATATTTAATGAATATTAGTTTCAATGAATGCTAAGTAAGCATAAAGTTTAGCTAATATTATTTAACTTTTAATACCTTCTTTACATTTTAAACATGTATTTCTCATGCTTCTGGTGGTTCAAATATGAAAAACCCAGTACGTAATTCACACATAACATTTTCCATCAGCTTGCTGTTTGTAGTTCTCTTTCGTTGCTGCCAACCTTAATTACCCTATCACTATTGGAGGAGTTTTATCTGTGCCAAAATTTAGCTAATTTCAAGTACTCTCTAAAAAAAAGCTATTTTTTAAAATCATAGGACTTTTCTCTCTTCTCTAGTGCCTCAATTTAAAAATAAATTCTGAAATTAAGGTATGTACACAAAAAATGCGCATGGTAATAATAGATAGCTTAATGAATTCTCTCAAAGTGAAAACACCCATATGTTCACTACCTAACCTGAAACTTATGTCTTCATTTGTAAAATAAACTTGTAGTGTGGATTTAAGTAATCCTCAAATTCTCTTCCATCTATGGATTTTATAGTTCTGTAAAGTATGACAAATTAAATTAGTTTTCTTCCTTTTTTAACAACAGTTTTTTAAGTACATGTTTTTATTGAAGCATAAAATACAGAAAATTTTTAAATCATCTGGGTACAGCTTGTTATCTTACCCCAAAGTTAATGTACTATATAAGCACAATTTAGGTAAAAATCATCATCATCATCATCATAAAAGAAACATAACAAATTATTAAATACTGCACAATCCTTCTATTTCTCTTCCAAGTTTCTATTCAGCCTCCTTCTCAAGTGTGTACACTATCCAGACTTCTTACATCAAAAATTAATTTTGCCTGTTTTTGAATCTTTTATAAGTGGAATTATAGAGTATTTGAATTTATTTTCCTGCCTTCTCAAGCCACAATATGTTGCCTGTGAGATGCACATGTATTGCACATGTATTTTATTCATTCTGTTCTGTATAATATCCTATTATATGAAGATACATTGTCCTTTCTTCTGTTGATAAGGATTTGAGTTATTCCTAGTTTTTAGCTGTTGTAGACAGTTAAAACAATCTTGCACAACACTTGTAGTGCAAATATGCTCTTACTTGTGTTAACTGTATACCCAGGAGTGGAATTCCTATTGTCATAAAGGTTTCATAGTTGATACTAATAGCTTTCCAGCATAGTTGTGCTGATTTACTCCCCTGCTTTCAGTGTATGGGATCTCTAGTTGTTTTACAGCCTTGCCAACATATGATATTTTCTGTTTTTAAAACTCCATTCAGAATGTGTTTTATATTTTTTTATCACCGGATTTGGTTGGCTAATGTTGTGTGTAGAATTTCTTCTCACTTATTTTTATGTTAAAGATTTTCCTTTCTTGTTCTGTTCTTTTAAAGTTTTTGTGTTAAGGTTTCATTGGCATTGTGAACAATTACAAAGTGTTGCTTTTCCTTCTATTCAATGAAGATAGAGAGTTAACTGTTTTGAAGAAATGACTGCTAAAGCAATCTGGGCCAAAAGTTTTCTTTTTGAAGGGTTTGAATTAAGGATTTAATTTATTTAATAATATTGGACTACTAAGATTTTATATCAATATGCTTTTGTTTCTATTAATGCCATGCAACCCTTTGGGAATCCCTACCGAAAGAGTTCTGTTTATCAGAGCGTTTCCTTCTTGGCATACCTAGATCCCCAATTTTTCTTCGCCCGCTCCTCTGTGATTGTTAAGTGCTCTGCTCAACTTCTAAACTCCTCAAGAGCCATTTTAGGATCTGTAAAGGCCTTTGGTTAAAGTTTCCTCAAATGTTAGTTTCACCTCTCTGCATTTGTCATCTCCCTGTCTTATCAATTCCTTCAAACAGTGATTTTACATCTTTTATTCATAGTCTCTAGATGTTTTTGGTAGAAGTTTGGTCTGATATAAGCTAATCCATTATAGCCAGAAATAGGCAATTCATGCAGTTTTCAATCAGCAGAAACAAGATTGCAACATATCTTAGTTTGTGTCAACATGGCACTACATAACACCTTAAATACTGCACAATCTTTGTTATCCTTGCACAAAATCCCAGTAAGCTATCTTTCTTCAGAGATAACTTTCTGCTTTGATACTCTTTCTTAAGCAATTGCACATTAAAAAAAAAAAAATAGCACTGCAGAATCCTGGTGCCATTTAAACCTGATCTGTCCTACAAGCATACTTTATATATCCTAAGTGAAATGTGTGGGCTATTTATTTTTCCTCAGGCAGACTATAAAACACACTTAAAAGAATATTTTTATACACAAATAGAATGTGGATTCCTCTTGCATCTTTATCAGGATTTTTTTCAAATAATTTTATATTTGCTTTTGAAAAGATCTAAATAGCTTTCAAAATTAGAGAGATTGGTCACGTATCAGATTTCTCCTGCAGAACTCACTTTTCTTTTCTTGCTACCTCCCTATGTAAACCATTTAGTGCCAAAAAACTGATGATAGAATCAGCATTTTTGAAATGTGCTTTTATCCCCATGCCCACTTCTTTGTTTATACCGTTGACCCTTGAACAATATGGGGATTAGGGACGTAGTCTCATGTAGGCAAAAATCAGTGTATAACTTCTAAGTCCCCTACAGCTTAACTACTGTTGTGGCAGGCCAGGTTTCCATTAGCAATCAGAACAGTCAGTTTCTACTAACCCTTTACTATAACTCTGATGAATGTATAAGTTAAACATTAAAGAACCGGAGAAGGTGGTACCTAAGTACAAGGACTGGAATGCAAAAACAAACCCATTGAGACCCCAGACCCTAGTTAAAGATTAGAAGTAGATTGAATGAAACACTCCTGCTTGTAGGTGCACTCCCACTCATAGACAGGGAGCTTGAGATGTATATGAGCACTAGAAAATATCTTCTAACCTTGAGTTGGTCTGGTGAGTTACTCTGACCTTCTCCTTGTAACTGGTTGCAGAAATAAACTCCCTTCTTTCCCAGTCTGCCTGCATCTCATTATTGGATCACCAGGACAAGCAGCCAGGCCTCATTCTGTCCGGGAGCAAATCTGGTAACTCTCCCAGGAGAGCTCAGCAGCCAGCGGCTCGCAAAGAGGTAGTCTTTGGGTGACCCCCAGCAGCTGCCTGGTATGGTTTGTCCTGGGGACTCTCCTGAGGACCTTTCTGGCTGCAAAGACTGCCCGTCTCTCTATTACTGGGAAAGAATAGAGATTGGGAGCAGTTGCACTCAAAAGGTGAGTCAAATTGGATCCTAAGCCAGGAGTCTATTATTTCCTCTATTTGGGCTCATGTAGCTATTTGTTTGGGTACTACTGAGGAAATAATAAGACTCCTTGAGATAACCTGCTTTGCATTTGTTTGAGGAATTTATTTACATTTGTTTTTGAAAATTTGTTCTGTTTGTCTGATATTTGTTAAGTTTAGAATACTCAGTATGGGCAACACTGCATCTATACCTACAAATAGTCTTCTAGGGAGACTTTTATCAGATTGGAAGCACTTTGGTTATCTACCACCCATGACTGAAAGAAATTAATCTTCTATTTTGACATAGCCTGGCCAATATGTGTTTTGGGGTCTGAGGAACAGTGGCTGGTTTTTGGATCTTTACATTTTCATACCATTTATCAATTAAAATTGCTCTGTCAGAGGTCAGGCAAGTGGGGCAAAATACCTTACATCCAGATATTTACATTGCTGTATAATAAGGATGCTAAAGAAAAAGGAAATAAGTTAATGGTGCAAGGCACTGCGAAGGTCTGTCCTGACACCCCAGGGGAGGAAGAGAAAACGTCTGAAACCCAACAGTTAATACCCTGAACTCCATAGTAGCTACTGCCCAGCTCAGGAAAGAGAGGGAATGTCACCCTCAGAGTACGGGAAGGCAGCAGGGCTATTGTTTCCTCCGTGGACTAGGCAAGATACTAATTTGGCTGGGGAGTCCCCAGGTCTGGAGATGGGCAATTCCACTAGGATAATATCCAGTAGGAGTCAATCAGCAAGGAGCTCCACTGGGATATTATTGGGCTTATAATACCAAAATATTGGCTGCACACTGTCCTTCCTGGGCAGAGGTGCATGCAGGCTCTTCTAAACATGCTCATGGCAGATGAGTGGTGGCTGGTTTTAAATGAAGCAAAGGAAGAGGCACAATACCTTCCTGATGAACATCCAGATCCTGATGGGTCAATTCCCTGCACAGAACTAAACTGGAATATTTTAGAGGACATACATCCAAGTGTAGCTAACCCTGGGATGTTATGTTCATTTCTCTCCCTGGAGATCATAAATGATTTACAGTATTGGATTTGAAATATGCTTTCTTGGCTGGGCACAGTGGCTCACACCTGTAATCCCAACACTTTGGTAGGCTGAGGTGGGTGGATCACTTGGGTCAGGAGTTTGAGACCAGCCTGGCCAACGTGGCGAAACCCTGTACTAAAAATACAAAAATTAGCCGGGCGTAGTGGCAGTCGCCTGTAATCCCGGCTACTTGGAAGGACGAGGCAGGAGAATCGTTTGAACCTGGGAGGCGGAAGTTACAGTGAGCTGAGATCACGCCATTGCACTCCATCCTGGGCAACAAGAGTGAAATTCTGTTTCAAATAAAAAAAAAAAAAAGAAATATGCTTTCTTTTGCATACCCATAGACACAGAAAGTCAGTTGTCGTTTGCCTCTGAATGAACAGATCCTGAAGCATCAGCAAGGTTTCATTATTATTGGACTGTGCTCCCACAAGGATTTAAAAACTCTCCAGCTGTATTTGGAGAAGCATTGACTCAAAATTTAAGGAGTTTACAATTGAAAAATGGGGTACTGTTACAATATGTGGATAATTTACTAATATCTAACACTTCAAGATGGGAATGTCAGAATAATATCATTAAAACTCTCAACTGTCTAGCAACCTGTGGGTATCAGGAAAGGCTCAAATATACCAACAAACTGTGGAATATTTTGGCTTCCTCTTACAGAAGGGAACCAGAGTTTTAAAGGTGAAAAAGCGAAACACAATCACATCCATCACAGCATTCATACCAAAAGGTAGCTGAGAGGATTTGTAGGCATGGCAAGGGCTTTGTCGGGTCTGGATTCCTAACTATGGACTGCTGGTAAAACCACTATATGAACTGTTGAAGGGAGCTAACAACAACTCCTTTGGAAAACAAACCACCAGCAGACATTTGAATAACTAAAACATAAGTTGACCTCCACCCTAGCCCTGGAGCTCCCAAATTCTCACAAGCCCTTTCAACTTTACATGCATGAGAGATTGGGTCTAGCACTAGGGGTCCTTACACAAAAATTAGGATAAATAATGCAGCCAGTGGCTTACTTTTCTAAACAACTGCATACTGTGGCCGAAGTCTGGCCCCTTTGCTTAAGGGCAGTCGCTGCCACATGCCTGCTATTAAAGGAAGCTGAAACGTTGACTGTGAGACAGCCTATCATGATCTACGTGCCTCGCCAGGTGCTAGTGTTACTAGAACAAAAGGGAGGCTATTGGTGGACACTAGGGCAGGCTGGGCAAATACCAGGCCACACTCTTAGATAATCCCACAGTGAAATTGCAGACTGCTAGCGTCTTAAACCCAGCTACATTACTTCTCTCTACCAAAGAGCCAAAAGAACCTATAACTGTTTAGAAATTATTGACCAGGTATTTTCCAGTCGCCCTCACTTAAAGGACACAGCCCTTCCACAGGCAGACTGGATATTGTGGATGGGAGCAGCCTGGTAACCAATGAAAGAAGGAATGCTGCATATGCTGTGGTAACCTTTTCAGAGGTAATAGAAGTAAGGACTTCACCAATAGGAACCTCTGCACAGAAAGCAGAACTGATCATCTTTACTACAGCCCTGCAGCTAGCTGTCCCAAGTAAACAAGGTGCTTGGAGTAAATTGGAAACTCACACAGCATGGAAACCACAACCTTCTGGACAGACTGAAAGGATGAATCAAACACAAAAACAGTGCCAAACTGTGCCAACTAAAATGGATTCAGGTACTCAGCATTGTACTGCTTTGGGTAAGTGACCCCTAGAAGTGGGATGAGGTTAAATCCCTATAAAATTATAAATGGGAGACCCTTTGCTGCTAATCTGTCTTGGGTTACTTGGGTACCTCTTAATAGAAAGCCAACTATTAAACACTATGCTACTCACTTGGGACAAATACTTAATGTTTTGCATAAGCTTGCTTGCAACAGGAGTATCGTAAACTCAGCAAAACTGTGTCACTTGTACCAGCCTGGTGATCAAGTGCTGCTGAAAGAATAAAGAGAAATGAGCCCAAGTCAGCAGCTACAGGAGAAATAGAAAGGGCCCCATGACATGCTGCTGACTACCAATTTGGCAATGAAACTGGCTGGCATCAAGCCATGGATCCACCACATGCGGGTGAAGAAGTTCCTGCCGGAGGAAACATTCATGACACAGGACACCAAGGCTGCCAAATGGGAGACAGAACCCCTTGAAGGCCTAGGATTTCTGTTCAAAAGATGATAAAGTATTGTTTTACATTGTTACATTGCTGCTTTACATTGCTGCTGTTTTACATTGTTATTTCCGCGTACCTCTAACCTTTTCCTACAATGGGCAAAGATTATGCAAATAGCTTACAGCAAGACTCTTGCTGGGTCTGTGCTCTATTACCCCTCTCTGGCACCATGGGGCTGCCTTGGTGGGTCCCCCACATACAAGGAAAAATTAGGTTTATAATATCTTGATTTGGTAGAACACTTTCCTGGTGGCAGAAAATTCTTCTTGTCCTAGCTGCCTTCCTGGGCATGAGCATAATACTATGTTGTGAATGATATTATTGTTATATGCTGTTCCAAAACATTCCTCAGGCTCACAAGATCATGTTTTATCAGGCACTGCCTTTGAGTCTCTAAAGCCAGAAACATTACCAGCACCAGATAGACATCTTCCACTCTAGCGCCCCTTGATGACAACCCTCTTCAGCAAGAAGTAGATGGAGGGAATACATACCCACTTTCCCTTAGTCGGCTATGTCATAGTTTACACTTTTGTACTAGTCTTTTAACAAACCAGTACTTGAAAAAATTAACTAGCATGCTAGAAATCACGTACAAATTGACAGTGGGGATTGTGGCAGGCCAGGTTTCCATTAGTAACCAGAACAGTCAGTTTTCACTAATCCTTTACTATAACTCTGATGAATATATAAGTTAAACATTAAAGAACTGGAGAAACTGGTAACTAAGTACAACGGCTGGAATGCAAAAACAAACCCATTAAGACCCCAGACCCTAATGATTAGATACAGGTTGAAAGAAACACTCCTGCTTGTAGGTGCACTCCCACACATAGGCAGAGAGCTTAAAATGTATATATGCACTAGAAAAAATATTGTAACTGCGTTGGTCTGATGAGTTACTCTGACCTTCTCCTTGTAACTGGTTGCAAAAATAAACTTTCTTTTTCCCCAGTCTGTCTGCATCTCATTATTGGACTGCGAGAACAAGCCACCAGACCTCTTTCTGTCCGGGAATACAGTGAACCCTATATATCTGAGACAGGTCTGTCAATTTAGAAAGTTTATTTTTCTAAGGTTAAGTACATGCCCGTGACACAGCCTCAGCAGGTCCTGACAACATGTGCCCGAGGTGGTCAGGGTACAGCTTGCTTTTATACATTTTAGGGAGACATGAGACATCAATCAATATGTGTAAGACCTACATTGGTTTGGTCAGGTAAGGCAGAATAGCTCAAAGTGGGGGCTTCTGGGTCAGAAGTACATAAGACACAAAAGGTTGCATTCTTTTGAGTCCTAGATCTGCCTTCCACTGAATATGCAATTTAGTCTGGCTCAGTGAATATGCATTTTTATGTAAATGATAGGGCAGAAGAAGCAATCAGATATGCATTTGTCTTAGGTTAGCTTCAGAGGGATAACTGTGAGTTCTGTTCTTCACCCACAAAAAGTTTCCCTGTGGGCAAAGTGAGGGAGGTATGTAGCTTCTTACCTTTGTAGCTATCTTGTTTTGGAATAAAATGGGAGGCAGATTTGCCTGATATATTTCCCAGCTTGACTTTTTCCTTGGCTTAGTGATTTTAGGGTCCTGAGATTTATGTTCCTTTCACACTACTAATAGCCTACTGTTGACAGGAAGCCTGACTGATAATGTAAACAGTCAATTAACACATATGTTGTATGTTATATATATTATATAGTATATTCTTACAATAAAGTAGTTTACAGAAAAGTGTTATTAAAAAATCATGAGGATGAGAAAATATATTTACAATTCATTAAGTGGAAATGGATCATCATAAAGGTCTTGATTGTACTCTTCATATTCAGTAGGCTGAGGGAGAAAAGGAAGAGGAAGGGGGTTTTTGCTGCCTCAGGGGTGGCAGAGGCAGAAGAAAAGCTGTGTGTAAGCAGACCCTCACAGCTCAAACTCATGTTTTTCAAGGATCTACTATACTATTAATTCATCTTGGAATATATTCCATTTCTAAAATTATTCATTAAAATGCTACACATTGGATAAGAATAAGTTTGAGTGGCACAACCCCTATGATTGCTCTTATAATCATTTGTCTACTTTGAAAGAAAATGACCTATAATTCTACATAGCACACATAAACTTCCTTAGCATAATGTTATACCTCACAACTATTGTGTATCTATGTTATTTCACACATTACTGTAAACTCCTTAAAGACAGGAACCTGATCCTAAATAGCTTCTTGTCGCTAAAGTGTTTTGCTTATAGTAGCTATTCACTCATAATGAAGTAAAATTATGAGTTTCAAAGACATTTAAAGTTAGATGCTGCACATAGTGTGATTATATTGATGACTTTTATTTTGTGCCTAGAATAGAATTCTACAGATTTGGGGGAATTCTTTGTAAAGATTAAATATAGTAATTCTACAACATCACAGAAACAAAACTAAGAATAGAAATACAACATGAATATTGCACACATTAATTCTTGGGTCACCATAATTTTAAGAAAATACTGTGACATTAATTCTCACTATAAATTTGTTCATAATCAATTGGAAAAGCCCCTTTCCTTGTTCTGATTATTTTGTTTTTGTTATGATTTTTCAATCCTCCTCACTCATATCAATCCGTTGAAAAAGTGGTAACTAGGCTGGGCACGGTGGCTCACGCCTGTAATCCCAGCACTTTGGGAGGCCGAGGCGGGTGGATCACCTGAGGTCGGGAGTTTGAGACCAGTCTGACCAACACGGAGAAATCCCGTCTCTACTAAAAATACAAAATTAGCTGGGCGTGGTGGCGCATGCCTGTAATCCTGGCTACTTGGGAGGCTGAGGCAGGAGAATAGTTTGCACCCGGGTGGAGGAGGTTGTGGTGAGCCAAGATCGCGCCATTGCACTCCAGCCTGGGCAAAAAGAGTGAAACTCCGTCTCAAAAAAAAAAAAAGAAAGGAAAAGAAAAAGTGGTAACTATAAGCTTCCCTGGAAATGTCTAAGCCTTAGCACTATTCTACTGAAAGAACTTATCTAAGGCTGTAAAATCTGTGTGACATTTTACAAGAATGATAACTTAAAGCTTCAAGCTGTTGTCTTTGAAATTTTTAATATGCATTAGAGGGTAGAAGTAAGCAAGTCGGTACATTTTGGCTCGACAATCGTTTATTTTTCAATGACAACACATTTTTATTTTTAATGGTACTTATTTTTGTAAACAGAACAATCAGTCCTACCAAGGACATACACCAAGTACAGAAGAACTGTCCTCACAAAGCTAGCAAACAGCGTCCATAACATGCAAGTCATTTTCTACTGACATGATAGTGGGTGATGGAGTCTTGCTAAATGTTACAGATCCCATTGATTTTTTTACAAGTTTTCCCACCTGCCAGTACTCAATCAGTATGATATTTGTTTAAACATTTTGTGTTCTTTCTGTAACTTAGAGTGATACCAGTTGCAAAAATTCAGCAGTCAGAATTTTACTGACAATTTTTCCTTTGAAACATGGTACAGAAGGAAACCCAGCTTGCTCTGCCCCAGGTGCAATTGCTCTGTCATGCCAAAAAAGCATAGCATAACATATGATTGTCAGTTAAGGAAGCAAATAGAATTCAGAGATACCCAGGGGAAAGAAAATGTTGACCATGCGAGTAAGACTGTTTTTATAATTACATTTTTAACTGTAGCTATTCTTAATGGAAGGAAAGAACAGCTAGGGAAGTCACTGGAATACCAAAATGCAGATTTATTCACTGCATAAATAATATAGTGGTTTATTAAAGACTGAGACCCTATAAGTAGCCTTATGCGGGCTTAAGAAGATATTGTTCTTCTAGGCAACCTGGAAGTACTTTTAAATTTTCTCTATCAGGTAATGAATGCCACTTATGTTTATTATTATTAAATTAGACTGACAGTATATTTGATCTCAGTTTACACACAGACTCTTTATCATATTTCTATCCTTTTGGTATTAAGTGTGTATTATTATTTACTTATTTTTTTGAGATGGAGTCTCACTCTATTATCCAGGCTGGAGTGCAGTGGCACAGTCTTGTCTCACTGCAACCTCTGCCTCCCAGGTTTAAGTGATTTTCCCGTCTCAGCCTCCCAAGTAGCTGGGATTACAGGCGCCCGCCACCATGCCTGACTAATGTTTGTATTTTTAATAGAGATGGGGTTTCACCATGTTGGCCAGGCTGGTCTCAAACTCCTGACCTCAAGTGACCCACCTGCCTTGGCCTCCCAAAGTGCTGGAATTACAAGCGTGAGCCACCATGCCTGGCCAAGTGTGAATTTTTTAGTACATATATGTTCAATTTTTTTTAAAGAAAATGTCAAAGAGTTTTCCAAAGGTGTTGCACCATTTTATACTTTCTTCAAAAGTGTATGAAAGTTCCAGTTTCTTCACATCTTGACCAGAATTTAATATTGTGTTTGTATGTGTGTGTTTAACTTTTAGCTATTCTAATGATTGTGCAGTGTTATCTCATTAGAGTTTTAATGGGCATTTCCCTGATGACTAATGGTGTTGTGCATCTTTTCATGTGCTTATTTTGCCATTTGTAGATTTCCTTTTCTGAAAATTATTCAAATCTTCTGCTTATTTTTATTGGGTTGTTTGTCCTCGTTTTAGTAACTAGTAAGAGTTATTTTTATATTACGGATGCAAGTCCATTATCAGACAGATGCATTATGAATATTTCTCCCCAGTTGGGCTTGCATTTTTATTTTCTTAATCAAGTATATCAAAGACTTAAGTATATCAAATTTTAAAATACTTATATGTAAAAATACTTATATTTTAAAATTTGACTAAACCAAAATTATGTATTTTTCTGTTATAGTTTGTGCTTTTAGTGTCCCTTTTAAGAAATCTTTCCCTAATCCAAGGTCCCCATCAACCTGCTTTTATTTATTTTCAGAGTCGTCTGGTTGCTGCCTTTGAATTTTGTCTGGAATTTGGTGGTAATTATGGGTAGAGCTAGGCTAAGTGGACTTTCTCCATCTTGAATGCTTATCTTCTGATAGTATTAATATTTTTGAAACACTAGGAACAACTAAAAAAGAAATCTACTTGGGTAAAGGAAATCCCTGCCCTTACTTAATTAAGGTCATCATTTTTGAGAGAATAGAACTTGAAAACTTTGAAAAAAATTTAGACAAATGTATAACTAGGATAACCAATACAGAGAAGTGCTTAAAGGAGCTGATGGAGCTGAAAGCCAAGGCTCGAGAACTACGTGAAGAACTCAGAAGCCTCAGGAGCCGATGCAATCAACTGGAAGAAAGGGTATCAGTGATGGAAGATGAAATGAATGAAATGAAGTGAGAAGGGAAGTTTAGAGAAAAAAGATTAAAAAGAAACGAACAAAGCCTCCAAGACATATGGGACTATGTGAAAAGACCAAATCTACGTCTGATTGGTGTACCTGAAAGTGATAGGGAGAATGGAACCAAGCTGGAAAACACTCTGCAGGATATTATCTAGGAGAACTTCCACAATCTAGCAAGGCAGGTCAACATTCAGATTCAGGAAATACAGAGAACACCACAAAGATACTCCTCGAGAAGACCAACTCCAAGACACGTAATTGTCAGATTCACCAAAGTTGAAATGAAGGAAAAAATGTTAAGGGCAGCCAGAGAGAAAGGTGGGGTTACCCACAAAGGGAAGCCCATCAGACTAACAGCTGATCTCTCAGCAGAAACTCTACAAGCCAGAAGAGAGTGGGGGCCAATATTCAACATTCTTAAAGAAAAGAATTTTCAACCCAGAATTTCATATCCAGCCAAATTAAGATTCATAAGTGAAGGAGAAATAAAATCCTTTACAGACAAGCAAATGCTGAGAGATTTTGTCACCACCAGGCCTGCCCTAAAAGAGCTCCTGAAGGAAGCACTGAACATGGAAAGGAACAACCAGTACCAGCCACTGCAAAATCATGCCAAATTTTAAAGACCATCGAGGCTAGGAAGAAACTGCATCAACTAACGAGCAAAATAACCAGTTAACCTCATAATGACAGGATCAAATTTGCACATAACAATATTAACTTTAAATGTAAATGGACTAAATGCTCCAATTAAAAGACACAGACTGGCAAATTGGATAAAGAGTCAAGACCCATCAGTGTGCTGTATTCAGGAGACCCATCTCACATGCAGAGACACACATAGGCTCAAAATAAAAGGATGGAGGAAGATGTACCAAGCAAATGAAAAAAAAAAAAAAGGCAGGGGTTGCAATCCTAGTCTCTGATAAAACAGAGTTTAAACTAACAAAGATCAAAAGAGACAAAGAAGGCCTTACATAATGGTAAAGGGATCAATTCAACAAGAAGAGCTAACTATCCTAAATATATATGCACCCAACACAGGAGCACCCAGATTCATAAAGCAAGTCCTGAGTGACCTACAAAGAGACTTAGACTCCCACACAATAATAATGGGAGACTTTAACACCCCACTGTCAACATTAGAGAGATCAAAGAGACAGAAAGTTAACAAGGATACCCAGGAATTGAACTCAGCTCTGCACCAAGCAGACCTAATAGACGTCTACAGAACTCTCCACCCCAAATCAACAGAATATACATTCTTTTCAGCACCACACCACACCTATTCCAAAATTGACCACATAGTTGGAAGTAAAGCTCTCCTCAGCAAATGTAAAAGAACAGAAATTATAACAATCTGTCTCTCAGACCACAGTGCAATCAAACTAGAAATCAGGATTAAGAAACTCACTCCAAACCGCTCAAATACATGGAAACTGAACAACCTGCTCCTGAATGACTATTGGGTACATAACGAAATGAAGGCAGAAATAAAAATGTTCTTTGAAACCAACGAGAACAAAGACACAACATACCAGAATCTCTGGGACACATTCAAAGCAGTGTGTAGAGGGAAATTTATAGCACTAAATGCCCACAAGAGAAAGCAGGAAAGATCCAAAATTGACACCCTAACATCACAATTAAAAGAACTAGAGAAGCAAGAGCAAACACCTTCAAAAGCTAGCAGAAGGCAAGAAATAACTAAAATCAGAGCAGAACTGAAGGAAACAGAGACACAAAAAACCCTTCAAAAAATTAATGAATCCAGGAGCTGGTTTTTTGAAAGGATCAACAAAATTGATAGACCGCTAGCAAGATTATTAAAGAATAAAACAGAGAAGAATCAAATAGAAGCAATAAAAAATGATAAAGGGGATATCACCACCGATCCCACAGAAATACAAACTACCATCAGAGAATACTACAAACACCTCTGCGCAAATCAACTAGAAAATCTAGAAGAAATGGATAAATTCCTCGACACATACACCCTCCCAAGACTAAACCAGGAAGAAGTTGATTAGACCAATAACAGGCTCTGAAATCGTGGCAATAATCAATAGCTTACCAACCAAAAAGAGTCCAGGACCAGACGGATTCACAGCCGAATTCTACCAGAGGTACAAGGAGGAACTGGTACCATTCCTTCTGAAACTATTCCAATTAATAGAAAAAGAGGGAATCCTCCCTAACTCATTTGTTGAGGCCAGCATCATCCTGATACCAAAGCCGGGCAGAGACACAACAAAAAAAGAGAATTTTAGACCAATATCCTTGATGAACATTGATGCAAAAATCCTCAATAAAATACTGGCAAACTGAATCTAGCAGCACATGAAAAATCTTATCCACGATGATCAAGTGGGCTTCATCCCTGGGATGCAAGGCTGGTTCAATATATGCAAATCAATAAATGTAATCCAGCATATAAACAGAACCAAAGACAAAAACCACATGATTATCTCAATAGATGCAGACAATGCCTTTGACAAAAGTCAACAACCCTTCATGCTAAAAACTCTAAATAAATTAGGTATTGATGGGATCTATCTCAAAATAATAAGAGCTATCTATGACAAACCCACAGCCAATATCATACTGAATGGGCAAAAACTGGAAGCATTCCCTTTGAAAACTGGCACAAGACAGGGATGCCCTCTCTCACCACTCCTATTCAACATAGTGTTGGAAGTTCTGGCCAGGGCAATTAGGCAGGAGAAGGAAATAAAGGGTATTCAATTAGGAAAAGAGGAAGTCAAATTGTCCCTGTTTGCAGATGACATGATTGTATATCTAGAAAACCCCATCATCTCAGCCCCAAATCTCCTTAAGCTGATAAGCAACTTCAGCAAAGTCTCAGGATACAAAATCAATGTACAAAAATCACAAGCATTCTTATACACCAATAACGGACAAACAGAGAGCCAAATCATGAGTGAACTCCCATTTACAATTGCTTCAAAGAGAATAAAATACCTAGGAATCCAACTTACAAGCGACGTGAAGGAGCTCCTCAAGGAGAACTACAAACCACTGCTCAAGGAAATAAAAGAGGATACAAACAAATGGAAGAACATTCCACGCTCGTGGGTAGGAAGAATCAATATCATGAAAATGGCCATACTGCCCAAGGTAATTTAAAGATTCAATGCCATCCCCATCAAGCTACCAATGACTTTCTTCACAGAATTGGAAAAAACTAATTTAAAGTTCATATGGAACCAAAAAAGAGCCCACATCACCAAGTCAATCCTAAGCCAAAAGAACAAAGCTGGAGGCATAACGCTACCTAACTTCAAACTATACTACAAGGCTACAGTAACCAAAACAGCACGGTACTGGTGCCAAAACAGAGATATAGATCAATGGAACACAACAGAGCCCTCAGAAATAACACCGCATATCTACAACTATCTGATCTTTGACAAACCTGAGAAAAACAAGCAATGGGGAAAGGATTCCCTATTTAATAAATGGTGCTGGGAAAACTGGCTAGCAATATGTAGAAAGCTGAAACTGGATCCTTTCCTTATGCCTTATACAAAATTAATTCAAGATGGATTAAAGAGTGAAATGTTAGACCTAAAACCATAAAAACCCTAGAAGAAAACCTAGGCAATACCATTCAGGACATAGGCATGGGCAAGGACTTCATGTCTAAAACACCAAAAGCAATGGCAACAAAAGCCAAAATTGACAAATGGGATCTAATTAAACTAAAGAGCTTCTGCACAGCAAAAGAAACTACCATCAGAGTGAACCGGCAACCTACGAAATGGGGAAAATTTTCGCAACCTACTCATCTGACAAAGGGCTAATATCCAGAATCTACAATGAACTCAAACAAATTTACAAGTAAAAAACAACCCCATCAAAAAGTGGGCGAAGGACATGAACAGACACTTCTCAAAAGAAGACATTTATGCAGCCATCAGACACATGAAAAAATGCTCATCATCACTGGCTATCAAAGAAATGCAAATCAAAACCACAATGAGATACCATCTCACACCAGTTAGAATGGCAATCATTAAAAAGTCAGGAAACAACAGGTGCTGGAGAGGATGTGGAGAAATAGGAACACTTTTACCCTGTTGTTGGGACTGTAAACTAGTTCAACCATTGTGGAAGTCAGTGTGGCGATTCCTCAGGGATCTAGAACTAGAAATACCATTTGACCCAGCCATCCCATTACTGGGTATATACCCAAAGGACTATAAATCATGCTGCTATAAAGACACATGCACACGTATGTTTATTGCAGCACTATTCACAATAGCAAAGACTTGGAACCAACCCAAATGTCCAACAATGATAGACTGGATTAAGAAAAAGTGGCACATATACACCATGGAATACTATGCAGCCATAAAAAATGATGAGTTCATGTCCTTTGTATGGACATGGATGAAATTGGAAATCATCATTCTCAGTAAACTATCACAAGAACAAAAAACCAAACACTGCATATTCTCTCTCATAGGTGGGAATTGAACAATGAGAACACATGGACACAGGAAGGGGAACATCACACTCTGGGGCCTGTTGTGGGGTGGGGGGAGGGGGGAGGGATAGCTTTAGGAGATATACCTAATGCTAAATGATGAGTTAATGGGTGCAGCACACCAGCATGGCCCATGTATACATATGTAACTAACCTGCATATTGTGCACATGTACCCTAAAACTTAAAGTATAATAATAATAATAATAAAAGAAAGCACATAAATTCAGTAGGAGAGTAGCATTTTCCTGTCCGGAAATTCTTTAAGTAATTAATTATACAAGAAACATTAAGAAACATCCCTTAATAAGCCTCATTGTTTTTCATGGCACACAATACGCTGTTCTTTATTTTTATGATACAGCTGTATAGTACATACATATCTTTAATTATTTCTTTAATGTTCATTTTCCCAATTAGATTGTAAACTCATGATAAGTGAATTATTATTTCTGTTCTGTTTACCTCTCGAACCTGGCTCAGTTTTTACATAGTCAATCAATATTTATTGAATGAATGAATAAACTGCTTTGTTAAGGATAAAAAAATAAAGGTGTTCTGGAAGTTTGTGAAAATAATTTTGAGTATATAGGAAGCAGTGTATAATAAAAGTTCATATTTGGACTTGTTTTAATAAAGCCTTGCTTTTCCTTGTTGCTTGAATTATTGCCTGGTAATATATGACACCTAAAGAGAAATTCTTGTTTAAGGCACAATACTAGTGTAAAATTCTATAATCCAGTCTAATTTGCATATTGTATTTCTTAAAGTATTCTTTCTCTTGTATTGTCTAGTACTGAAACCATAACCTCTTATACCAAATGTTCACTGGGTGAGAGTGGTGGGGACAGGAGGAGATGGGTAACACGGCTTCTCCCATTTAGGACAGCATTTCTGCACCAGGGATTACCACATATTCTAAATCATTTTGTTGAGGAAGGCAAAGCCAGTACTCATCTTTTGCAATAGGACATTGGTGCCATTTAGATGGGCACTCAGAAGTCTGTTCATGAATTTATTTCATTTCAGGGCTCCTCAGAAGCTCTTGCTTCCTTTAAGACAGACAGAAGGATTTCATGTGGGTGGATACCAGTCCTAAGAGATTCTATTTGTGTTCCAAGGACATTAATCCATAAAAGTGTGTCTCTTGATTATCATTTTTGAGCAAGAGGTATGGATTTCATAAGAATATGTTTCTAAGAATGTAAATATTTAGAGCTTGCTCAGTTTTACTGTGTGTGGATGGGGGAGGTGTGGAGCTTCTGGAGGGACAGACACTTCTGCCATTATAGCACATGATGGAAGGACTATAAGGATAACAATACCAGCCTGATCAGTTTTGTAGTATATAACTCTGTCCATTACACACAATGTTCACAATTTTCTGGAAAGCAAATTGCTGATCTCAGCCTAAACTACTTTTGATTGAAAGGGACCAGAATCTAGGCAACCTGATGAGACCCTGTCTCTACAAAAAAATAAAAATAAAAATAAAAAATTGGCTCAGTGTGGTGGCACATGCCTGTAGTCCCAGCTACTTGGGAAGCTGAGGTAGGAGGATAGCTTGAGCCCAGGAGTTCAAGGCTGCAGTGAGCCATGATTGTACCCCTGAACTCCAGCCTAGATGACAGAGCAAGACCCTGTCTCAAAAAATAAATAAATAAATAAAATAAAGGATCAGTAGCAAGTCTATTAAATCTTCTCAAATGTGTTTCAAATGTTAAAATGAAAAAATGAGTGCTTCACAATTTTATTTATTACTTAGAGGTTTCAAGAAATATACTACAAATGATTTTTTTTGCTTTTAAGTCATTTTTAGGCGAATGGGAATTCTATATGTAATAGTAACATAATTTCTAAATGACATTTGATTAATTACTGCTGAAGGGTTTAGGGACTGGGAAATATATATAAAAATATAAATCGCTTATAATACTTTTCTTGGTTTTGAAAAATAATGAGGCTACTTTCTCTTGACCATGCTTCTCCTGAGTAATACCTCTTTTTTTTTCCTTGATGAAGATCAATGTAATAACCTAGACTGGCAGCCATGTGTTTCACGATCTCTGTTTTTGATTTTTATCTTCACAAGTAAAAAGAGACAGTTTGTTTCCCAGATGGCAGAGCTCCACAAATGCCACAGTGTAGTTGAGTTATATATACATAACGAATTCTTTTTTAGTCATGATCAATATTATTCCCGCTAAAGCAGGTATTCCATGTACTTATAATGGCAAGAAATTCTAAATCAGTGATGCTTAGAGATTCCAAGCCACATTAACACTTTTCTGCTAAGTTTTCATTTTTAAAGTGGCCAAGTTTTTTAATGTCTCATATTATCTGTTTTGCAGTGCAGTAGGGAGTATGTCTCACAAAACACATGCTTTTTATATACTGCATAATTGTCTGCCATACTTTCTCCTTACCTAGCACATATGCTAAGGGAAAGAATTTATTGGAATAATCCTGAAATGATCTATTTCCTGCCCTTCCTCTTCTAAAGCCCCATAGACAAGATGGACACCAGATCCAGAGGACTTCACTACTGACATATATATAAACTTAAGAAATAATTCTAATATGTACAAACTTGTCTAGAGAATAGCAAAAGAAAGCATAATAGCAAAAGCTAGAAAGAATGGTATGAGGAAGATAGATATATTTACAATCTTATGTGTGAATATAGAGGCAAAAAAATCCTCAACCAAATAGCCATAATAATCTCAGCAATTTGTTTTTCATTTCTCAGAACAGCTCAATGGAAGTCTAATATTTAAAATTTGTTTCTTCTGACCACAACCTCTGGGCTTTTCACTTCTCTTGGTCTTTTATGTCTTTAAGTTTCATCTTGACTTGGTTTCATGATGGTCTCTTGATGTCTTCCCTTTTATGCCATTCTACATCCCTCTATCATGTCACTGGCCTCCCTAACCTAGACCACATGTTGAATTACTTCTGAATGCTTATCTTCTTACTTTTTGTAAGAACAAATTGGGAATCATGTTAATTGATTCTTGCTATCTGAAAGATTCTTGCTATCTGGTTTTAAATTGGACTTCAAATATGCTTTATAATCATTTTTTAAAACCTCTATTTCCAGAAAGCCATCCATAATGGACTACAATGCATTCACTAAACTTTTGTCTCTAACATTTTTCTCCTTTCGTGTAAATTTTGGCTACTCTCCTGCGTTTAATTTATCCATATATGTAAATTCTCCTATTGCTGTATTCATAAATTAGGCCTACAAATATTTAGAATCACATTTAGAGGCCTAATAGTTACGCCTAACAAGACATTTGGCACATGCTTTAAATGCAACATGTTTCCAATAATATTCATTCAGTCTACTTTTTAACTTACCAATATCTGTTATTTCTTTTTTCTCCTTTTCCCCCCTGAGCCAAAGGACTGTGGGGCCATTAATTCTACCTCTGGAATGGTTCTTTGTCCTCCTCCTCCTTTCTGGTCTCACTCTGACACCTGTGCAGGCCTGCTTTGTTTCTTTTCTGGACAACGTAATCATCTTTCAGTGGATCTTCATTTCAATAGCTTCTCCACTTCCAAAAGAATGTAACACCAGAACAATCTTCTAAAATGAATCTGATTATTCAGTTCCTCTCCTTGAAAGCCTTCAGTTGTTCTTCATAGTCTGTCCAATGATTTTTTTAAATTCTTACCAAAAGCATTATTTTTTAAAAGGAAAACAAAAATTCATAATAAAAAGCCAGAGATATCCTCTTTTTTTCTATTTAAACCTCAGGAGGTACATATGCAGGTTAGTTACATGGGTAAATTTCATGTCACTGAGGCTTGGTGTATGAATGATTCCATCACCAATGTAGTGAGCATAGTACCCTACAGGTAGCCTTCCAATTCACACCCCCTCCCCAACCTTCCCCCTCAAACAGTTCCCAGTGTCTATTGTTCCCTTCTTTGTGTCCATGTATATTCAATGTTTAGCTCCCACTTATACATGAGAACATGATATTTGGTTTTCTGCGCCTACATTAGTTTGCTTAAAAAAATGGCCTCCGGCTGTATCCACGTGGCTGCAAAAAAATATGATTTCATTCTTTTTTATGGCTGCATAGTATTCCACACTGTATATGCATCACATTTTCTTTATCCAGTCCACCATTGATGGGCATCTTGGTTGATTCCATGTCTTTGCTATCATGAATAGTCCTGTGATGGACACATGAGTGCATGTGGCTTTTCAGTAGAACTATTTCTTTACCTATACCCAATGGTGAGATTTCTAGGCCAAAAGGTAATTTTGTTTTAAGTTCTTTGAGAAATAGCCAAACACTTTTCCACAGTGGTTGAACTAATTTATATTCCAATCAGCAATATATAACAATTTCCTTTTCTCTGCAGCCATATCAGTGGGCTATTCTGGGCATACCCTTCTCTCTGTGATAACAGGGAATCAGTATGACAAAATCATAGCCATTTTAATCATTTTGACTTGTGTGAGTTAGTATCTCATTGTAGTTTTGATTTGCATTCCTCTGATAATTAGTGATGATGAGCATTTTAAAAATATATTTGTTGGCCACTTGTAATTCTTGTTTTGAGAAGTGTTCATGTCCTTTGCCCATTTTTAATGGGGTTATTTGATTTTTGCTTCTTGAATTGTTTCAATTTCTATTCGATTATGGACATTAGACCATTTTCAGATGTATACTTTGCAAATATTTTCTCCCATTCTGTAGACTGTCTGTTTCCTTTGATGATCATTTCTTTTGCTATGCAGAAGCTGTTTAGTTCAGTTAGGTCCCACTTGTCATATTTGTTTTTGTTGCAGTTGCTACTGGGGACTTAGTCATAAATTTTTTTTGCCAAGACTAATGTCCAGAATGGTATTTCCTAGGTTATCTTCTAGAGCTTTTGTTGTTTTTGGTCTTACTTTTAAATCTTTAATTCTTCTTGAGATAATTTTTGTATACAGTGTAAGGAAGTGATCCAATTTCAATCTTCCACATATGGCTAGCCAGTTATCCCCACACCATTTATTGAATAGGGAGTCCCTTTTCCTATTGCTTGTTTTTGTTGACTTTGTCAAAGATGAGATGATGGTAGGTTTGTAACATTATTTCTGGGTTATCTATCCTGTTCTATTGATCTATGTGTCTGTTTTTGTACCAGTACCATGTTATTTTGGTAACTGGAAATGTGTAGTATAGTTTGAAGTTGAGTAGTGTGATGCCTCCTGCTTTGTTCTTTTTGTTTAGGATTGCCTTGGTGATTTGAGCTCTTTTTTGGTTCCATGTAAATAGTAGAATAGTTTTTTCTACTTCTATAAAAATGATGTGGGTAGTTTCATAGGAATAGTATTGAATCTGTAAATTTCTTTGGGCAGTATGGTCATTTTAACAATATTGATTCTTCCTATCCATGTGCCTGGAATTTTTTTTCATTTGTTTGTGATATCTCTGATTTCTTTCAGCAGTGTTTTGTAATTCTCATTGTAGAGATCCTTCATGTTCTAGATATTGTGTGTTTGTGTGTGTGTGTGTGGCAATTTTGAATGGGATTCAGTTTTTGATATGGCTCTCAGCTTGTCTGTTTTTGGTCTAAAAGAATGCTAGTGATTTTTGTACATTGATTTTGTATCCTGAAATTTTGCTGAAGTTGTTTGTCAGCTGAAGGAGCTTTTGGACCAAGACTATAGGGTTTTCTATGTATAGAATCATATCGTTTGCAATCAGAGACAGTTCGACTTCTTCCCTTCCTATTTGGATACATTGTCTTTCTTTCTCTTGCCTGATTGCTCTGGCTAGGACTTCCAGTTCTATGTTGAATAGGAGTTGTGAGAGAGGTCATCCTTGTCTTGTTCTGGTTCTTAAGGGGAATGCTTTCAGCTTTTGCCTGTTCATTATGATGGAGGCTGTTGGTTTGTTATAGACGGCTCTTATTATTTTGACATATGTTCCTTCAATGCCTAATTTGTTGAGGGTTTTCAACATGAAGGGCTGTTAAATTATATCAAAAGCCTTTTCTGTGTTATTAAGATAATCGTGTGGTTTTGTTTTTAGTTCTGTTTATGTTATGAATCACATTTATTGATTTGCATATGTTGAACCAACCTTATACCTAGCAATAAAGCCTACTTGATTGTGATGAATTAGCTTTTTGATGTGCTAATGGATTTGATTTGCTAGTATTTGTTGAGGATTTTTGAATCTATGTTCATGAAGGATATTGGCCTGAAGTTTTCTTTTATTGTCGTGTCCTTGCCAGGTTTTGGTATCAGGATGATGCTCACCTCATAGAATCATTTAGGGAGGCTTCCCTCCTCCTCAATTTTTTGAAATAGTTTCAGTAGGAATGGTACCAGCTCTTCTTTGTACAGCTGGTAGAATTCAGCTATGAATTTGACTCTTCCTGGGCTTTTTCTCTTTGGTAGGCTTTTTATTACTGATTCAGTTTTGGATTCATTATTGGTACATTCGGGGTTGCAATTTCTTCCTGGTTCAATCTTGGAATATTATAAATTTCTAAGAATGTATCCATTTCTTCTAGGTTTTCTAGTTTGTGTACATAAAAGTATTTGTAATAGTATCTGAGGGATATTTGTGTTTCTGTGAGGTCAGTGGTAATGTCCCCTATGTCATTTCTGGTTGTGCTTATTTAGATCTTCTCTCTTTTTTCTTTACTAGTCTAGCTAGTGGTATATTAATTTTATTTATTCTTTCAAAGAACAAATTCCCAGATATGTTGATCTTTTGCATAGTTTTTCATGTCTCAGTTTCCTTTAGTTCAGCTATAATTTTGGTTCGTTTTTGTCTTCTGCCCTCTTGAGGGTTGGTTTGCTCTTGTCTCTCTAGTTTGACTATGTGTGATACTAGGTTATTAATTTGAGATATTTCTAAGTTTTTTATGTGGGCATTCAGCTCTTAATCTTCCCTCTTAACACTTTACCTACTTTATCTGTGTCCCATAGATTTTGGTATGTAGTATCTTTGTTTTCATTAGTTTCAAAGAATTTCTTGATTTCTGCCTTAATTTCATAATTGACCCAAAAGTGATCCAGGAGCAGGTTGTATAATTTCCATGTAATTGTAGGTTTGGAGTGTTTTCTTTTCTTTTTTTAGTATTGATTTCTATATTTATTGCACTATATTTTGAGAGTGTGGTTTGTATGTTTTTTTAAATTTTCTGAGAATGGTTTTAAAGCCAATTGTGTCGTCAATTTTAGAGTGTGTGCCATGGGCAGATGAGATGGATCTGTATTTTGCTGTTTTGAGGTAAAGTGTTATGTAGATATCTGTTAGGTTCATTGAGTCAAGTGTCAAGTTCAGGTCCCAAATATGTTTGTTAGTTTTCTGCCTCCATGATCTGTCTAATACTGTCAGTGGGGTGTTGGAGTCTCCCACTATATTGTGTGGTTATCCAATTCTTTTCCAAGGCCTCTAAGAACATGCTTTATGAATCTGAGTGCTCCTGTGTTGGGTGCATATATATTTACGATTCTTAGGCATTTTTTTTTAATCATTGTTGGTTTAAAGTCTGTTTTGTCTCAAATTGGATTTGCAACCTCTGCTTTTTCTGTTTTCAGTTTGCTTGGTAGATTTTTCTCCATTCCTTGACTTTAGGCATATGGTGTCATTGCTTGCGAGATGGGTCTCTTGAAGACCGCATACAGTTGGGCATACAGTTGGGTCTTGCTTTTTTATCCAACTTAACACTCTGAGCCTTTCAACTGGGGCATTTCACCTGTTTTTGTTACATTCAAGGTTAATATTGATATGTGCAGATTTGATCCTGTCATTCTGCTGTTAGCTGGCTATGATGCAGACTTGAATGCATCATAGGTGTTTTTGTGGTGACTTGTAATGGTCTTTCCTTTCCATATTTACCACCCCATCCAGGATGTCTTGTAAGGCAGGCCTGATGGTAATGAATTCCTTTAGCATCTGCTTTACTGAAAACGATCTTATTTGTCCTTCACTTACGACTCTTTGGCTGGATATGAAACTTATTTGAAATATCTTTTCTTTATTGGTGCTAAATATAGGTCCCCAATGTCTTCTGGCTTATAGGATTTCTGATGAAAGTTCTGCTGTTAACCTGATGGGGTTCCCTTTTCAGGTGACCTTCCCCTTCTCTTTAGCTGACTTTAACGTTTTTTCTTTCATGTTGACCTTGGAGAATCTGATGACTATGTGTTTTGAGGATTACCATCTTGTATAGTATAATACAAGGGTTCTCTGAATTTGCTAAATTTGAATGTCAACCTCCCTAGCAAAGTTGGGGAAAAGTTTGTGGATAATATCCTCAAGTATGTTTTCTAAGTTGTTTTCTCTCCCTGTCTTTCAGGGATGGCAATGAGTCATAGATCTGGTCTCTTTACACAATCCCCTATTTCTTGGAGGTTTTGTTTATTCTTCTTCATTCATTTTTTAAAGATTTTCATCTTACTGGGTTAATTTGGACAGCAGTCTTCCAACCCTCAGATTCTTTCCTCAGGTTGGTCCCTTCTTCTGTTAATATTGCAATTGTATTATGAAATTACTGAAGTGAGTTTTTCATCTCCATCAGATCAGCTTGCTTCTTTCTTAAAATGGCCATTTTGTCTTTCAGCTCCTGTATCATCTTGTATTCCTTAGATTCCCTGGATTGGGTTTCAACATTCTCCTTAATGTCAATGATCTTTGTTCCTATCCATATTCTGAAGTCTATGTCTGTTATTTCAGCCATTTCAGCCTGGTTAAGAACCACTGGTGGAGAACTAACATGTTTATTTTTTAGGTAAGAAGACACTCTGGCTTTTTGGGTTGTCAGAGTTCTTGCACTGGTTTTTTTCTTATCTGTGTGGGCTGATGTTCCTTCAGTCTTTGAAGCTGCTGTCCTTTGAATTAGGTTTTTTGCTTTTATCTTCTTTGATGTCCTTGGAGGTTTGATTGTAGTATAAGGTGGGTTTTGTTGACTAACTTCATTTCTGGAAGATTTTAGGGGGCCAAGAGTTAACTCAGCTCTCCTGGGCCACATGCTTTAACGCTTGGGGGCTGACACCAGGCCCATGGCTTTGTTTTCTGGCCCCTTGAGGTTAGGAGCCTGCTGTGCTGGACGGTCTTAGATATCCCCATTCAGCTGGCCACAATACTCTGGTGGAGGGGTACCAGCCAAAGTGCTTTTTTGAGGCAGTGTCAGTTGGATCCATGCTTGCTCATGCATGCCAACATCTGTAGCAGTGTGATAAGGTGCATGTGCATTGTCTGGGAAGGAGCATCTGCAGAGGTGGAATTGCTAGCATTTGCGCTAGTACTTGGGGTAGGAGTGGTAGTAGGGACAGGGTGTTGATGGGGTTGCCCCAGTGCCTCTGCACATGGTTGCACCTGCAGCAGTGATGTAGCAGGGGCAGGGTTGCTGGTGCCCATGTACTATGCACTGGCAGTGGTGGTGACACAGCAGGTGTAACATTGGGCATTTAGCATGTTTTGAAGTTTTACCCATGTTGTTGCATGTGTCAAAACTTCATTCCTTTTTATGGTTCGATAATGTTTCATTGTATGTGTACACCACATTTTGTTTATTCATTCATCTTTTGATGGACATTTGGGTTGTTTCCACCTTTGGGCTACTGTAAATAATGCTGTTATAAACACCACCTAAAGATAGGTGGTATACAACTATCTTTATTAGTCTCTGTTTTTAATTCTTTTTTGTGTACACATAGAAGTATAATTGCTCAGTCATATACAATTCTGTTTAACTTTGTGAGGATCCATCAAACTGTGTTTCTCAGTAGTTAAATTATTTTACATTTCCACCAGCAATGTATGAGGGTTCCAATTTCTCCCCTTTCTTGCAAACACTTGTTATATTGTGCTTATTATCCTTATTATAGTCATCATAGTAGTTGTGAAGTTGTATCTCATAGTGGTTTTGATTTGCATTTCCCCAAAGACCAATGCATTTGGGCATTCTTTCATGTGCTTTTTGACCGTTTATATAACTTCTTTGGAGAAATATCTATTCAAGTTATTTACCCATTTTCTAATTGGATTCTCTTTTTTTTAGTTGAGTGGTAGTTCTTTATGTAGTCTTCATTCTAAACTCTTATCATATATGAGTTACAAATATTTGCTCCCATTCTGTGGGTTGTCTTTTTACTGTCAATAGTATCATTTGTTGCAAAAATTTTTTAGATTTTATTGAATTTCATTTAATTATATTTTCTTTGGTTGCTTGTACTTATGGTGTCATATCTAAGAAACAATTCCCAAACCAAAGTCAAGAAGATTTGCTTCTGTGATTTTTTAAGGAGTTTTATAGTGTAAGGTATTAAATTTAGATCGTTTATCCATTCTAAGTTAATTTTTGTATGTGGTGTGAGGTGACGATCTAAGTTCATTTTGGTATGTAGATATACAGTTTTCTCAGCACCATTTGTTGAAGAGGCTATACTTTTCCTATTTATTAATCTTAGCACCTTGTCAAAAATCAATTGACCATAAATGTGAAGAGTTATTTCTGGATTCCTAACTCTATCCCATTGGTTTATCAATCTATCCTTATGCCAGTATCACACTGTTTTGATCACTGTAATGTTGTAGTACATTTTGAAATCAGAAAGAGTGAGAGTTCTTCAACTTTGTTATGTTTCTTCAAGATTGTTTTTGACTATTCTATGTCCCTTGAAATTATGTATGAATCTTACAATGGGATTTATATTTCTCGAAAAATACCATTGGGATTTTGAAAAGAATTATTTTGACTATGTAGATTTCTTTGGGTACTATTGCTGCCTTGACAATATTAAGTCTTCCAATCCATGAACATAGGATATCTTTCCATTTATTTGTGTCTTCTTTAATTTTGTTTTGCAATGTTTCCTTGTTTGGTGTACACATTTTGTACCTTCTTGATTGAATTTATTTCCAAGTATTTTATTAGGCTATTGTCAATGAATTGTTTGCCTTAATTTTTTTTTCTGGAATGTTCATTACTAATATATAGAAATACAGCTGATTTTGGTGTGTAAATTCTGTAGCCTGCAACTTTGCTAAATTTATGTCTTAACTCTAACCATTTTGTATGTGTGTGTGCATGCTTTAAGGTTTGCTACATATCATACCATCTGAAAACACAAATGAATTACATCTTTTTATTTTTGATGCCTTTTACTTATTTTTCTTGACTAATTGTTTTGGTTAGAACTTCCAGTACTACGTTGACTAGAAGTGGCAAACATAAGCATCCTAATCTCTAAGGGAAAAAGCTTTCAGTCTCTCACCACTGAATATTATGTTTTCTATGGGTTTTTCATTTATGGCCTTTCTTATGTTTAGAAAGGTCACTTCTATTCCTAGTTTATTAAGTATTTTGTATTATGAAAGGGTATTGAATTTCACCAATGCTTTTTCTACATCTTTTTTTCTTTACTTTTACTCTGTAATGTCATATACTAAATTAATTATTTTCATGAATTGAATTACCCTTGCATTCTTAAGACTACTGTGAATTTCTTAGTACAATAAAAAATTATATCACTCACTTTTGGATGAAAATAAAATTGAATTAACAAATTAATTTTTCATACCAAAAAACTAAGGATAATTGACATGGGCTTTCATTATAAACTGCCAGAATGACTTGAAAAAGTTCACCAGCAAATAGTTGGAGACACACTCCTTTTTTTTCATCTTTGCTTGATTGACTTTATTCCTTTATCTTTTAGGAAAATATCAAATGAAAATATCAGCAATACATAGACATTGTCCCAGCTGTGCCATATGTAAATTTATTGTTAACCTTCCAAAAGTTAAAATTATCCTGGTAGTGTGACCAATATAGTATTGTACCTAAGACCTTAGGAGAAGATCTCAGCCTAAGAGTATAGTAAGAAATGATTAAGACAAGAGAATAAGCTGGGACATCTGTGGAAATGAACAACCACGGAGATTGTTTTTACCTATGCTGCTTAAATTAACTGAACAGTGGTCAAATGCAATGAAGATAAGGGGTGGTATTCTTTAGGGAGGTTTTCTGCTCTAGCATGAACTGTGTATAGGTGCAGGGCAGTCAATAGTATGTATGTAGCCTAGAATAATGTATTTCCCAAGGGCAAAATTTGTCCAGCATCGTATAAGAAAGAGGTTGCCTTAGGGCAAAGATTTGGTTTCATAGTTCAGTTTCACCAAACCATAGTTTGATTTCGTAATTCCGTGCTTACAAAATCAATTTGTAATTATAATTTGGCTTCCCCATTTCTATAGACATATGTGTGTGTGTGTGTGTGTGTGTATGTATATATATACTTTTTAATAAGTGAGATAATCAATGGGTGCTGGAGCTGGTGAATACATATATATATACTTTTTAATAAGTGAGATAATCAATGGGTGCTGGAGCTGGTGAATACATGCTTGGGAGAGCCTATTGGTAAATTTTTAAGAATTTTACAAGTCAGTTGATGTTGACAGCTTGGAATTTGACATTGTTAGAAGTAATTTACATGTAAAAATTAGCAACTGCTACAAATTAGTTTTCTTTTCCCCCAAGAAAATCCAGTAGTTAAACATTTATCAGCATGCCACCACTAAGAAAAAGCCACATGCTAAAATTTTTTGTAACCTACTGGATCATTTCTGAGGCCACTAAAATTGGGTTTCTTGTATCTCCAAAGCTGAGGCCCTGACATTAATGTATGAAGAGTCTAATAAAGTGGTACAATAATATAGCTATTGCCTATTGGGTACTACTGTATGCCAGGCACTTAAAACGTATTTCCTTTTAGTAATCACAAAAACAAAGCAGTTAGATGTTATATTACTTATGTTTTACACATGAGAAAACAGAGATCTAGAGTTTAAGCAATAGGCTAAAGCTCATGTATTGTCTTCCTGAGTGGTCATGCCTAAGCTATCAACCAACCACCATCTTTGACAATTCTGTCCTTTTTAAGTTAAAAGACTAAATAAATAGGCTTAATAGTAAGCTGTAGTGAACATTATTTAATCTTTTATCTAATGTTTGGTAGATATTTTGTTTCTTGGAATGTTGCTAGGTTAACATTAGGAATATCATTTTTCCTTTGTGGTTCTCATTTTCCCTATCAAATAAATATTTGGCATAAAATGGCACTTTAGCTCCAAGGCAATATGGTTTATGACAGCATTATGTATGCACAAGAATGCCAAAACTAGAATGACTCTATTAATGGAAACATCAGTACTAGAGTTTTTATTTAACCTTAGTTATATAACTTAATTGTTATGAAAATGAATTTTGAAGTTAGCCTTGGGTTTAAAATCTATATATGCTCATTTCTAGCTATATGGTTACTGGGCAAGTTGCTTAAGTCTAAAGATCTTTAATTGTTTCACTGAATAAATAATAATCATAGCACCCCAACTGTACCCCCAAATTGTAAGAATTAAATGTATTACAGTAATGTATGAGCATTGTTCAACACAGTATATGGCACAGAGTATGTGCTACATGAAAGATAGTTATTATTTTGATTAGCATGATGATTTGGGAAGATATTACTGTTTTTAGTAATATAACAGAAAATAATTGTGTTTATCACTCATGCTTTATCATACTTGCATAATTAATTCATATATTTCTTCAGTAACAGCATTGGGGAAAACAAGATATAATTTTTGAATAATTTGGAAATTATCAGCTGAAAATACAATGTATATATAAATATAAAAATGACTATAATGTGTCATAAATGTATTTAAATAATACTACAAAAACAAAGATGTTTCATGGTTTCTCTTGATTACTTGACTGCTTCAGTTAAATGGGCTTGAACTGAAATGGCTTAACTTCACCAAGAAAGTAATTAACTACAATTATCTTAAAATATACTGCATATATCAGAGGCTCTTAATTATTCTGTTTTCCTTCATTGCAATTTAATTGCTTTGGATCATATAGCCTTATTGAAACCATAGAAAATGCTGAACTAAATATGTATCTTGAAGAGAAGTCTCAGAGGATATATTTCTATATTTGAGACCTGCACCTTGATGGGTTTGACAGTTTTACAAATGAATTCAGAAACTCCTTAAGAGGATAGGCTTTACTGAATTTTCTCTTTGAACTACTACATAAACCTAAGTGAGGGTTTGGCAAATTGTCAGAGTATCACCCACCCCTCTCAACAGCTTTATTTAAATACTCACTATACAAGTTGAGGATCTGTTTCAGTGTGAGACTGCCACTTGAGTGAAAGTATGGTAAGAGGAACAATTGGATAACTACTCTTGTGAGCCATATGATCTGAAAATGGTATGGACCAGTCTGCTGGAGAAAAGGGATGGGGTAATGAGGTAGTTTTATTTTTTTCTTTTTTTTTTTAGGCTTATACTTGGCACATTTCTGTAAAATCAGGCATAGATAATTTAGGCATCTCCCAATCCAAAACATGAGAGTCAACCGAGTCTAACGGTTAAGCACATAGATTTTGGAGTCAGACACATCTGAGTTTAAGTCAGAGATCTGTCACTTACTAGCTTTGTGATCTTTTGCAAATAATTTTAGTACTCTAAACTTCAGGTTCTCATCCATAAAATGTGTATATACAGCCTCTCATAGGGTACTTGTGAGAGTTAAAGGAGGCAATGAACAGACAGTATACAGCAAAATGCTTGGCAGATAAATGGGCTCATAAATAATAGCTATTATCATTTTTGAAATATTCTTTTTCTACCAATAATAAATTAGCTTGAACCAATGCCATTTTTAAGACATACCCCTGAAAGGGATCAATATCAAAGTTTTTACTACGTAACACTTTATCTAATAACAACTTAGTGAAAGTTTTATGACAACTGAGAGTGTGTGGACCGTGCACCCAAGAGACACATAGCAGACAGAGGTGGTGAAGATAGATGGGGCACTGCAAGAAATGGTAGGCGTCAGTGACAATTCTGGCATACTTCACAATTTTGCTTGAGGCAAACCTTGACAACACCATTAAAATTTTTCTCATTTGTTATATCTCGACCACAAAAAAAGGTATCCACATCTGAAGGTCTTATATCTTGGACTATCTGCAGAATCTGAAAACTTGCTGCATCCTTCAGCTGCAGCCAGAAACAAGAAGATGATGTTCCCAACTACACAGATTTAAGTCAAGACAAAGAGGAGAGAGAGGTGCAACAAGGACCAGCACACACTCTTCTCCGTTTTGAGATATTCCACATACAGAAGAATAATGCAATTTCATATGTAACAACTGATACATTGATAGAACAGAACACCATTAATGTTCAAATATATTTTTAAAAATACATATAGTCTCAAAAAATACATAAATATAAAACAGTAAGTATCAATATAAAACAATGACAAATGTAGTTTTAGAAAACCAGTTGTCTCTAGTTATCTCATTGGAGATTACTAAATTTCAGACTAAAGCACATTTCTGTTAATTTTCATTTAAAAAATAAATATACCATGTGGAATATTGCAAGTGAGTGTGTGATGTATAGCCAACAAAACTGGTTATAATGGCTCTATACAAACAACTCTTAAAGAATAGAGCATTTGCATTCACTCACCGGTTAAATGCTAGACATAATTCTATTGTCATAATTCATGCTAAATGAAATGAGACAGACCCATAATTATAATTCTCCCTACTACAGAATATGATCTTAATGAACACTGTTGCACAGATGCATCTTTGCCCAGTAGTACTCAACCCAGGCTGCACATTAGAGTCATTTGAGGATCTTTTAAAAAAGTAAACATACTCAGAGATCCTGATTTAATATTTAATATTGTGTGATAGACATCTATTTGTTTGATAGTTTTTATTTTGAAATAATTTGAAACTTACAAAGTAAAATTGCAAGAAACACACAAATAAATTTCATATACCCTTCATCCAGAGATACCATTTTTTCAACTGTCCCAAAATGCCATTTTTGGCAAAATAATCCAATCCAGGGTGTCATGTGGCAATTTGTTCTTATATCTCTTCAGTTTCCTTAAATCTGGAAGAGTTCCACAGTTCTTCCTTGACCTTACTAACTAATATTTTTGAATATATGCCAGTTGTTTTGTAGAATGTTCTTCAAGTTGGATTTGTCTATTTTCTTATAACTAGATTTGAGCTATTTTGGCAGAAATGGCACCGAATGAGACTACCACTTCTCACTACATTCCTTCAGGTGGCACACAATCATCCTGATGACATTAACTTTGATCACTTGATTGAGGTCTTGATCATAGTCTGCTTAAGTTATTCTACTCTAAAGTAATTCTTTCCCCCATTGTATTTGTAAGTATTTTGAGAGGACATTTTTGAGATTCTGTAAAAATGTTTTTTTCCATTAATATACATTGATGTTCTTTGTTGACTGAATTATTACTACCATAATTGAAAATTATAATTTTCCCATTCCACTATTCCTCCTACATTTAATGTTTGGTATTCTACTGTAAATAAGAGATTTCTCTTCTCCACATTAATGTGCTCACTGTGGATTCCTAGATTTCTGTTTATATATTTCTCTTTTATTTAATAGGATGTATTCCAATAGTACCCATTACTATCAGTATTTTTATATTAATAACCCATATTGTTCTAGATATTGCAGTGGGAGTCCTTTCAAGCTGCCATCTGTCCTTTTGACATGGCACAGTCATTATCTGAACACTTCCTTATTTATGTTTTAGCAAGTTACTAGAATTGGAAATATAGACAAACACACACATACTCTTACACACAATACTTTTGTATTTAATTTGTCTCTGGATATATATATATATATATATATATATATATATATATACACACATAGATATATAAAACCATGAGTTCACACGCATATAATTCCAATTGAATATGACAGTGTTTATTCTTCCATTTCATATTTGTAATTTTATTCTCTCACAGTGAGAAAGCCAGCTTCTGGTATCATCAGTATGTTTACTCTTTTGTTCAATCTCTTATAGTCTCTGGACCCTCTAAGGCTGCTTTTCATAATGACTTGTGGACTAGAGCATAGGAGAAAAGTAGAGTGAGAGAAAGAGGGAGAGGAAAGGAAGGAAGAGGGGAGGGGATATTCATATTTTTTAAGTTCCTGTGTTAGCCCATTTTTGCATTGCTATTTCTGAGGCTGGGTAATTTATAAAGAAAAGAGATTTAATTGGTTCATGGTTCTGCAGACTATATGGGAAGCATGGTGCTGGCATCTGGTGAAGGCCTTAGGAAACTTTTACTCATAGTGTAAGGCAAAGCTGGGGCAGGCATCACATGGACAGAGAGAGGAAGCAAAAGAGAGAAGGGAGAAGTCTCAGACTCTTCTAAACAACCAAATCTCACATGAACTCATAGAGTGAGAATTCACTCATTACTGCTAGGATTGCCCCAAGCCATTCATGAGGGATCTGCCTCCATAATCAAAACACCTCCCACTAGGCCCCACCTCCAGCATTGAAGAGCATATTTCAATATGAGATTTGGAGGGGACAAATATCCAAACCATGTCAGATTCTCGGGTGAAATTAACAACCAGCTTTGAAACCATTCATACTACTTCCTTTGCACACAATCCTACCTATATTTGGCTAGTGGTATTATTCTCTTTCTAGATCTACATAGGGGAATGAGACCACATTTCAATAACTTTTACCTGTTTTCACTACCCCATTCATGCCTCACTGTAGTTTTCATTGTCAGTATAATATGTGAGTCAGTGTTTTAAAAAGTTTCTTTTTGCAAATAAGCATGCCCATTTAAAAATAACCAGATCAGTGCTTCACAATTGCAAAGAAAACTTTCTCTCTATTTCTGGGCAAATCAATATGCAAATGACTACATCTCAAATGAGCCCTATCGCATGTACTAAGAAGTAGCACAAATCTCTAAATGCAGATCAGGGACTTCTACTTTTCCCAATATAGTTCACAAATGCCTCGTTTCTTTCCTTCTTTCCTTTTGTTAGATAAACGGGATATAATTTTTAATTTTTCTGCTTCCAGAAGAACATAGAGAGCAAATTTTGGCTTTGAGTATAATCAGTATAATTTATTTTCCATATTTTTGCTCTTAAAAAACACTGAAAGGTTAGACTTGAATTTTTGACCCAACAAGGAATACACTGGATTTAAAAAGCTTTCCTATTTATTTCATTGGAGAAATAAAATCTGAAAGACTCTTACATAACACCAAAAAATCTCTCTCCAAGGAAACCTATGTCTAGGAAGAAAAAAATAACATTATAGCATATTTTAACTTACTGACTCAGTGTAGAATGGAACAGATGTTAAACCACATTTTGCTTATTATAATCCACAAAGGTGATGGAGAACACTAATTTGCATTTGCAGCTAAACACATTTCAAGAGTTACATCAGCAGAATATCATGGTAGATGTTATAAGGACTATGGGTTTAACAGCACGGTACAGCGTCATCACCCAATAGAAGTTGATGCTGATGTTAAGGTATCATTTCCTTCTATTCGTCCTGCCTAAATGGACTACCCAGTACTCAGATCTTTCCAGAAATGTTGTCACTTTATGTTCCAAGCCAAATTCTTTTTTTGTTTTGTTTTGTTTTTTAGACGGAGTCTCCCTCTGTTGCTGTGTCGCCCACGCTGGAGTGTAGTGGCACAACATCTGCTCACTGCAACTTCTGACACTCAGGTTCAAGCTGTTCTCCTGCTCAGCCTTCCAAATACCTGGAACTACAGGCCTGTGCCACCACGCCTGTCTAATTTTTGTATTTTTAGTAGAGATGGGGTTTCACCATGTTGGTCAGGCTGGTCTCAAACTCCTGACCTCGGGTGATCCACCCTCTTTGGCCTCCCAACAAGCCAAATTCTTGACTGAAAATTTTATCTATTGTTAATGGCACAAATTAATTACTATATATTCCATAAAGTCTTTCTTGACTCTCTCCACACTCCCTCCCTGGAGAGGTGATTTCTCTTTACTCTTACCTTTTTATCCTTGGTTATTTTATTAGCTCATTTATGAACTTGTTTAGAAACAGATCCATTCTTCTGAATGTTAGCAGCCATTTCTTAATTTGTTCTCATTTTTATATTCAACCATGTTGAACATGGTGAAAGATCAATAGATAGCGAGGAATAAAGGTGAATACAAATGATATTTCATTCCATGATCTCGTTGGTTCATTGAACCCAATCACTCCTGTTAATTAAAGCAAAGTTTCCTGGTGTTGCTATAATTTTTTAAAATGTAAAAGTGCAAGAAAAATTTTGGCGAAGAGAAATTTGGTCAAGTAATTTTCAAAAGAGATAGGTAAGTTAGATAATATTAAGCATCACTGTAACTTTTCTATTTTATTATCCAACAAAGCATGAAGTGCTATGTAATAGGCAGTTTGAACCATCTCCGATAACATACACGTGCACAAGAGGGCAAAACAGCAAATACATTGCCCAAGTAAAAAGATTTGAAAATGCGATGTAATCACATAAATGCTAAATCATTAGGCCCAAAACATTCCCTGAAATTTATGTAGTAGAGAAAACGTAAGAGGCTCCCATAACACTTTCTTCTCTATGAAGTCTTTACCAAATGATGAGGACAAAAAAGATAATTACCTCCTAACCTATTCTGATTGAACACGCAACTCTCTCCATTCACCCCCCTCTTTTTCCTCATCTGCACATCATATAAATGTAGTACTGTCTTTGGGTAGCTCCTTTACTATTTACACCTACGTATAACTTGTCTCTGCAACTTGGAATTATGCCTAGGGATCATGTATATTTCATAAAGAATGTCCATCCTCTCTCTGTCTCTGTCTCTCTCTGACACATGCACACACACACACACACACACACACACACAGGAGAGTGTTCCATTATACAGAAGTACTGTGTGACACTATGTATGGGTTCAGTGCTCTACCTGGGAAGGTGGACTAGACTATTTAATTTTCTTCTGGTGAATATAAGATGGACCTTTTGAATGTATAGATATTTCCCCTGGATGCTTCTTAACAAAAAGAACAAGTAAATGTTGATGTGAATTGCCCAGATTCCCTAAGAAGGTAAGAGGAATATATTGTCAGGAATAGAAATTGTAGGGTAAGGAGAGGCCTAAGGAGTTCATATATCCTGTTAGTTTCCTATTATTCCTACACTTCCTGCCAATTCTTTTCTGCCCCTCTTTGGCATCTGGAGTTCAGATTATTAGTTCTCTAAATATGAAACATATAAATTACATAATGCATATATTTTTAAAATTCTATAAGTTATAAAATTATCTAAATTTATAGTATGTTTAAACATGTATAAAATAGATATACTACATAAATTTATAAAATATATTCATGTGTAACATATGTATATATACACACAAAATACATTCATTTATTATATATACATATATATACACACACACACACATACTTCACTTTCATTTGAAAAATAATCATATCCCATGCTGAATCTTACACATGAAAAATACCATGATGGGCATTATGCCTAAAATAGATATTTAATGTACAAATCAGGAAAATATCAGGAAACAATGTGAATGGAAACATTGGAACACTATTGAGACCAAAAAGCCTGATGTTTATTGTGAACTTGGCCATTACACAAGATTACATTTAGGAAAAAAAGACTCAGATAAATAAATTGTGCAAACCCAGAAAAAAGTTGGGAATAAATCAGGCTTCACTATGACATACTGTATTTTTATTTTCCTATAAAGATTATTTAAATAAATATATGTAATATCTATCCAACCCAATCACCTGCTTGATACTATTTGTAGGCACACAAATGAAATAAAGGTAACAGTTATGTATGTAAAGAAGAATTTATTCTAAACATTTCTTCAGTAGTGCACTTAGGAGAACCTGTAAGTACTTACTTTTTGATTTTCAAGAAGTGAAAATAACTAAGCTTTTGAGTGTTACAAGAAGAAATAAAGTTTCTCTCTTCTTTTCAAAATGGTATTGAAGTAGGAGACAAGCAAAGAGGAGGGACATGATGAAACTTATCAAGGTCATCCTTGGACAAAGACCACTTCACAATTTACTATTGTACCTTCTCTGAGACTAGAAGGTTATTTTCATATAAACTCATGTTTCAGACCATGGTTAGTTATTTCATTGTTATTTTCTATCTTTGCTCATAAGAAAGCCATTACCACAAGAACAACCTATTTTTCAAAGTGCAAAAAGCAATTGTACCACATAATAAAGAATAGGTCTGGGGATATTAATTTCTCAGTATGATATTTAGTCATTTACTCCACCTAACCTAGTTGTGCCTGCAATTTTGGCAGCCTTGTGATCTCGGGTGACACTATTTCCTCTCCAATTACACCTACATCTCTCATGCTAAGAAGCATATGTCCCTTTCCACTTCACATTTGTGTCTAAATACATGAGATGACAAACATAAAAACTCATCATAGCACACAGGTAAATAGCCAATGGATAGTTCAGAACAAAGTATTAATAATAGATACATAAAATATGAAGTGGCAGGGTTTTTTCTGGTTGCTTAATAAAAGCTGTTTTATTATGCATGTTCTAGCTTTAAGAAAAATACAAGTGAGCAATTCAAATTTATTCCCTAGACTTACAAGGTACTTATGTATTACATTTTGTGATTCAGCAAATAAAAATAATTAAGAATGTAAGAAGCCATGTAGAATTTTTACCAGGAACACAATTATAAAATGATACATGCACATAAACTAGGGAAAAGAATCATGATGTAAGCGTGTGATTGCAGTAGAAACTTCCTATGACTGGGGCATATTTCCCTTTTCTTTGTTATATGTAAGCACATACACATGCATACATCCATATTTTAATCCAGACAAAGTCTTTTAACATGCTTACATTGAAATATATGTGCCACTGAAATTTGATCTTCACTAATATTCTTTCTAGGCATACTTCCATAAGACTAACATTTACACAACTAGGGAAACAATACAGAAATTGAAAGAGTAGAAACCTATTCACTCCCTGCTGAGGTAGAAAGTGGTAGGCGGAATATCTGCAGACGCAGGGAGAGTCCCTCAGGAGAGAGGAGCAGGCACAGTGGATGTAGAGTTCCCTAGATGGCTGTGATGCCCTGAGGCAGAGTTGTCTATTTCTGGCACTTGTCACAGGACAGCAAGTATCTCCATTTATAACCCAAATCTCTAGTTGTTTCGCTTTCTCTGTCTCTATTTCTTATCAGCACTCTGCATTTAACTTTTTTTTTTTTTAAATCCCAAGCATCCATTAAAATATACCCTGAACTACAGGTACACTTCATCAAAATCAGCCTGGCTCTAGTAAACACCAGAGAGCAGATTTGAGACATTTATTGTACTCAGCAACAAGTATCTTGTAGGGGAAAACATTGAAGTTTTAGCAAACCTCATTCTGAATGTGTGGCCTTCTACAAGTCGCAACATTTCTAGCAAACACTGCCACAATCACTTGTTGATTATTTTTTTACTAGAAAAAGTGCTAACAATTGACATGCTCATTTCATTCCAGCCACAACCCTATTGGGGTAGGTAACATTTTCACTTCCAGTTTTATATAAGATGAAAATAAGTTGAAAGGTTAAAAAAAATCTTCCCAGGACAACATAGTTATTAAGTAGCAGAATTTAAATTCCAACCTTCTTATGCCTGTCTGATAGGAAAGTCAGTACCCTTACCCACCATGCTCACTGAGGTACAATATTAAGCATACCAAAGTGACTGGGTTATAAGACGCAAATGGAAAGTCACATAAAGATGGCTGTAAAGTATTAATTGCTCGATAAATGACCATTTGTTTATTATTCTCTCTCATGTTCCTGATATTCTTGGTAATGTTTTGCATCCCAATTATTTGGTGAAGGTTTGCATACACCCTCTTGTCCTAATGACAGAGCAGTCAGTAGAAAAACATGGGGCCAAGGAAGCAGTGGATAAGGTGACATGGATAACTATAAGCAAGGTCAAAACATTCTACAGACTTGTCAGAATTTTTGACAAACCACTGATTTTTGGAACCCATCTACAAAAACTGCCCTGAAGCTTAGACTGGCCTAATGACTGTTTTTCTGAAATTTACACATGAAGTCACATAACAGAGCGATTTAGACTCAAATATAAATGAATTATTTCAGCCACAAATACGACATTCAGATTAAACATTAGAAGCAGAAAAAAACAAGAAGTGGGAGATAAACATTGTGAAGTTATTATTTTTTTCTCTCAGGATTCAATCATCTTTATTTTTGTAATAGAAAATTTCCTACTCAGCCTCCAATGGTAAAATCAGTTTAGACACTATCTCTAAAACATACATTTCTTGTTATAACACTGCAGTGACATGTTAATGTAGTTTGAAGCACTTAAAGACACCTTTAAAAAATACCTGTGAAAGTAAAAAGAGTCAATGTGTATTTGTAATTATATTTGTGTAAATCACAGAGCTTTAAGGAGTGTTTTGTCCCTTGCTCCACATATATAGAAGTGTTTCCAACAGACACCCTTTTTCTTTTGTGTGAGAATTGAGAACTGATTTCAGTCTCTGTGACAGACACCACTCCCCCCAAAAAATTAAAACATGTGTGCAGAATCAAAGCACAAGGATTTAGGCATTGCGGATAGTGATTTGTACCTGGAAGCAATCTGTAGGTTTTAGTAGCAATACTTCAATGAAATGTAACTTTCTTTTTATAATATAAAGTGTGTCTGTATTAGACTTCTGTAATATTCTTGAGGACGAACTATGTTTTATAAATTTTTGCATTCCCAATTTAAGGTTTACCCCTTTCAGTATCACTATCCTTCGTATGTGTGCTATTCTATGCCATCTGTCTGTTTTCCCCACATTCACAAAGGATTTGGGTTATTGGCTCTCAGTAAACAAGGCCAGTGACTGGTTTGCATCATGAGATTAACAGTAAAGAGCATGACTTCCGCAGTCTATCTGGGTTCAATTTCTAGGCTCACTCTGTGGGCTGGATTGCATCCTACTCAAATTTATATGTTGAATCCTTAACCCTCAATGTGACTACATTTGGAGATAGGGCTTTTAGGAGGTAATTAAGGTTAAATGAGGTAATAAGGGTGGGTTCTAAACCAATGGGGTTGGTGGCCTTATAAGAAGGGAAGAAAGGGAGATATCTCTTTCCCTCCATCCACTCAGGAAAGACCGTGTGAGCACAATGAGAAGAGGCCCATCTGCAAGCCAAGAAAAGAGGTCTCATCAGAGTCTGGCCATGGTAGCACCCTAATCTCAGACTTGCAGTCTCCAAACTGGGAGAAAATAACTTTTTATTGTTTAAGTCACCCAGTTTATGGCGTTTTGTTACAACAGCCTGAACAGACTCACTCGCCATGGTATCCTTAGGAAAAATAGTCAACATCTGTGTGCTATAGTTTTTCACTTAAGATTAAGAATAAGTTAGTTCCTTCCACATAAGATAGTTGTGAAGGCAAAATGGAGTCATACATGTTAAACACTTAGAGCAATTTTTGTTACTCAGTCAAGATGCAACTCATGTTACAGTGATTTTCGGATCTGTATCTCTAGCTAATAACTCTTCGCTGAGCTCTAATTTCATATTTGCAACCTCCCAAAGTTATCCTCCTCCAAAAAATTATGTCAACCTTAGCTTTAAGCAAACCAAACCTTTTTTCTTAAGCTCTACCAAAAAATCCCTCACTCTTCCTTTACCTATCTTTCTCTTTTCAATTAATAGTATCAGCTGTTGTCATAGCTGCTAATGGCAAAAATATTAAAGACAACCTTCAACTCTTCATTTTTTCCAATTGTTTAAAAAGACTGCTCAAGGTATACAGTCTTACACCTATATGTTTCTATCCTATAGATATTGCTCTAGATCAGGCCCTCATCATCTTTCTCCTGTCCTGTTACAGAAAGCCTCTTAATTTATTGTTGCTCTATAGTCCCATGACTCCACTTTCACATCTCCAATTTTGGTTTTTTTTCTGAAACTTTGATCTGGGATTTAGAATATCAAATAGCTAGTCATCAATGATACAAGTGATTTTCAACTTGCCAAATCTAAGAACCCATACACAACAAAGTTACACTACCTTTAACACGCTGTAATTTAAGACTGCCAAAAAACCTGTCCCCAGAATCCAAGGGAAAAATTACTAAGTATAAGGTTAAAGAAGCTGAAATAGCTTCCAGCCCCTGAGAAAAAATGATAGGAAGACACATTCTCCTGCCGCCATTATCTGCCCCTGAATCAGAGTCCTTGGCTCTGTGCTAAGCAGAAAACTATTCTTAGAATGGTACTCAGAAGCGCCAGTAAAAAAGCTTCATCCTGTCTCAGAGAGACTTCATGTAATACAGGAATTAAAAGGTCAAATTGGATTGACCCTCATGGCTCTTATCTTCCAATAAGTCCTGGATTCAGGTCAATAGCTTTGGCAAGAACTGAAAGAGTGACCATCCATTCATTTCTTGTTCAATTGCCAAAGCACACTAATGTACACAGCTAAACTGTTCCATTTCATGTGCTACTTGCAACTTATTTTCCCAAGCGGCAGAAAAGATCTATTTTTCTATTTCCTTGAAGAGATGTAATTTATGCCTTATTTCCATGTTAAATCACCTAAACAGACATCATTATTGGTGGTAATGCTTTTCACTTTCATTTGTAGTATGCAAATATTGGGGTTACAAATAGCTCAAGTAAAAAAATCCAAATTTGAGAGAAATTCTTTTCAGATATATGTTCCGATACATGAGCAAAATGTGTGCAAAAACAGGTAAGTTTTGCTTTTCTTCCACTATCCAAAGAAATAATTATCCAGTAGGGGCTGAAATAGCATGCAAAATTTTGAAACAAACAGAATGGGTGAAATAACACAAGTACTGAATTTATGTTTATTTTAGATGCAAATATGCAATGAGGAAAGCAGAAAGAACTAGACTCGGAATTACAGAGACAGATATTGAAAAAAGCTTGTGATGTGGACAAGTGTTTATTCATTAATTCATCCATGCATTCATTTGTACATTCATTTAATATTTTCTGCTCAGTGTTTAGAAACAGAAATTAAAGGAATCAGAAAGAAAGGCAGACCTCAGCAATTTAAAGGGTAATAAAATATATACATGAGGAAATTATCTAGGATAGAAAATTAAGAATGCTGTACTAAAAACAGATGATCTTTGTTAGGAACTCAGAAGAATAGCTATGACTCTTTACCAGCCAAATATAGTGACTACAAGGTATCTTTGATAATTTTCATTTAATAGTTTTCTGAAGGTCAAATAAATATTTTATAATATTCTAGGAATAGAAAATAAACCTATATCAAGTCCCATCAAACTGTCCCTTGAATATTATTTTCTTCTGCAATATAGGAATATCACATGTAATGCCCTATTACCAACATGGATGGCTACTGTATTTGCAATGCTTCATAACCCCTGAAACAGTGTGTTGGTTCATTGTTACACTGCTTATCCTACTTTACTTCCTCATTCAATTCATTCGCTCATTGTACCTTTAACATCCTCTCTGGGAAAAGATTGCAAAGATTTAGATATTGACAGGGAGTCCATTAGTTTTAGGGTCCTTAGGAGAGCTGTTGGTTTGAATGTTGTTCCTCTCCTGGCCGGAAAATTGCATTGTTACCAATACCCTCATTCACATCAAATAGGCCAGTTAATATAAGGGAAGGGGAGATTTGCTTCAGAATTAAGTGACACACACTGTGTGTTATTGTTATTTGTTGCATTGTCTTGTCTCAGTTTTTAATATCAATTTTGTATTGTCTTATGTTCCAACAATACACAAAAAGTAAAATTCCAGTTTGAGAGAGTATGTAGTGTGGATATTACTTAATGTATATATCTTATAATTTAAAATTTGCAAGTCATTGGCATTTTCTAGAATCCACCAAGCCAAACAGTAGCAGCTATAGTCCAAGACAAAGTACGTGTGAGAAAAAGAAAAAAAGATCTAACAATACATCCAAGAGAAGCCAAGTTTAATTGTCCTAGTATTTCCCAGTTAATAAATGAGTGGTGAGTCTCTGATTTACTGGATCTCTCATCATTAAGCAGAACATATCCATGCATATCCGGAGAGATGAAACAAACACACAGAAAAGGTGCTGAGGAAAATGTAGGTGAAATGGCTTTACATATATAGACTCTTCATATCAGAAGTTTGGTCTCAATTTCTGTTGCCTGATAATTCATAATATACTACTCAACAGGATATACTGAAATTCTCCCCTCTATTGTCTCCTTACTTTAATATACCCATAAGTCTAATCTTAACCAAAAGGTTAAAATTAAATTCTTTCAGCAAGACAAACAGCTGATGCCACTCATTGACTATTTTCTATATACAAGAAGCTGTGCATATAGGACTTTGCATACAGGACTCTCATTCTTCATAGCAATCTTACAGGCCAGTACACATGAGAAAACAGAGAATTCAAGTGCCTTGACCAAAGTACAAAAGATTAAAATTGCATCTTTCTAATGCTAAAGTTAAGCTTTTTATTAGGCCATGTTAACTATTAGCATTTAAACAGTTAATTAACATTGCTTCAAAACAAATAATTCATTATACTGGATGATTCTAATTTAATAAGCTTATACTAGGACCCTATTAAGACTATATTAAGACTATATTAAGTCACTACCCTTCAAGATCCCACAACTCAGTGGGTGAACAAAAAAGAAAACTTAATTTCATTTAATCCATTAAATAAACAAGATACATTGCTAGATGGATAGAAGGATGGATAGATATGTGATAAGGTAAATTTAGTAAAAACTTTTTGTAGTTAGGTGGTAGGTATTGAGGAATTTTCTGTAAAGATCTTTCTGAATTATATAATACCTAAGCCAGAAAGACATTATTAATAAGACAAAGGAATAACAGAACTTGACTAGCATTTACATTCAGGGACTAGGATAGCACATATAGAAACAGATCTTCATGGTGTGGTACTAGTTGGGCAGTAGAATATAGTGGTGCCTGGGGAGAACTTATTGACATGGGTTTTTTACTGTTGATATAGGACTTAATGCCCTAGCAAGGACACTTGGAGCCAGTTCTAACAGTTTTCTAAAATCACTTGTTGAAGTGTGGACATCATGATTTACAGTAAATTAGGTGGAAATGTTAAAGTCTATGTAGAATATTATTAAGGAAATGTCACAAGGGTCATGGAGAATAAATGTTAGAATATATTGACTATATAAGATCTGAGAAGCCACTGCTTGACAATGATTCTCAGAAAGTCCTAGAGGTTATTCTTTAAGCCAAGAAAAAATAGTGAAAGGAGAGATTTGGCAAATTTAAGATTGGAAGTGGCTGTGCTTTTTAGGCAGTTTGATGAGGGACATGCTGCCATGGGATTGGATTTCCCACAATCAATGGAAATGGGAGGATCATCAAGTGGAAGAAATTAGGAATGAGAAATTGGTGGTAGCTAGGTGGACAAAATAGCATGATGATCAAGACGTAAGATTCAGTAGTGCCAGAGAGGACAATGATACCATGTGGAATTTCTAGCAGGCCCCAGTAATAGAATCACAGTTTAGACCAGTAAGGTCCTGGAAAAAGTTCATGCCATCTACAGCAGAAAACTACCTTGCTTGGAAAAAAAAATGTTTAAGTGTGCTAGTGAGTGTACTAGAGACAGAACACCTGACTTTAGGGACCAAGTGATAATGTTACCAGAGGTGCCCATCATAAGCTGGGTATTACTAGATCTCTCATATCAAAGGGTCAGGTAGCAATCCATTCCGTCCATTCAGGAACATGTTCAAGGAAGTTCAGAAGGCATGAATAAATTACATGAACAGACTGCCCAGAATTCCATATTACCCTACCTTTTTTGCTCTAAAGTCTCTTCCTAAGTCCATAGCTTAGAACTAGTGAGTGTTTATTTATTCCCAACTAACAGGAGGAAAGAACTCCAGGACTGTTTTCCAGATAAGTTGATTCTGATTATTATCATGCTGTAAGTCTGCTATTACTCAAAAGTGGCAATAACCTAGAAGATTCACTGTAGCCCACTAAGGGAAATAAATCTCCTATTAGAAACCAGCCAACAAGCTGGCTGAGAGAGAAATCTGCAATTGGGACCACAAATGTAGGTAAATCATCTTTGTAGTCAGGACCAGCAGCAGCAGTAGCGACTGCATCTTGGTACACTAAGTCACCTGTATTAAATCTTTACAAAGATTGCACGTGGCCATTATCTTAAAGGGAATATGTACCTCCTCCTTTGGATGAAAAGTAAGGGCATCTTGTTTTGACAGGGTGAAGACCATCATTCATAGGAAATAATTTTTAAAAATTATGCTTGTCAAGCAAAACCCTAAGACTGTTTATCAATCATACATATTGTATGATGGATGCCAGCTATAATGGGAAGACATAATGCAGGTCTAAGTGGTACAAAGTATGCAAGATGCATACTTCTTCAGCTGATTTCAAATTATCTAATTCTCACCTGACACCAGGACCTTGTTTTCGTTGTTTTATGTTTTGCTAGGTGGGTCTAGTTGACTTCAGGTGGCCATGAGCCTGTGGTCCCACACTCTACCAAGTGCTTCACACCTATCACCCCAGGGCTTTCCTAAGGACAGAATTTACTGGGTATTTGCAGGACGTACTTTTCACTCATGCATATGAAATCAATGCCTGTAAGGGAGTTCACTCACAGTAGAATACAGGAGTGTGCAGATGTATTTTTTCTCTATTCCTTTTTTCAGTGCAGGCATCCTGCAACCCTGGGCCACAGACTGGTACCCATCTTGAAACTGGGCCACACAGCAGGAGCTGAGCTGCAGATGAGCAACCATTACCACCTGAGCTCTGTCTCCTGTCAGATCAGTGGTGGAATTAGATTCTCATAAGAGCAGGAACCCTATTGTGAACTGTGCATGCTAGGGATCTAGGTTGTGCACTCCTTATGAGAATCTAATGCCTGATGATCCGAGGGGGAAGAGTTTCATCCTGAAGCCATCTCCCCACCCCCACCCCATCTGTGGAAAAATTGTCTTCCATGAAAGTGCCAAAAAGGTTGGGGACCACTGTTTTAGTGGATAGCCCTGAGACGTAGACTGAAAACTTCCATGTGAATAAGCAATCCATTGCCCTGGATATCAACCTTGTATTTGCGCTCCCTCCTGCCCCATATAACTCTTCTATTCCTTCACTGGGACTGTGTTCCTCCACAGGATATTAGCAAATATGCTTTTATTTCAAACTCTGTTTTCTAGAAATCTGAGCTAAAGGAAACAGGAGTGAACTGAAAGTGTCACAGAGACTAAAATTTTAAAGCACTAAATTACAGGCCACTACACCAAAGCTACTTGCTAGTCTTCCCAGCAGCTTTGGTGTAGTAGCCCATGCAAAATTACCATGGATGATATGGTTTGGCCCTGCACCCCCACCCAAATCTCAAGTTCAATAGTGATCCCCATTGTTGGAGGAGGGGCCCAGTGGGAGGTGATTGAATCATGGGGGCAGACTTCCTCCTTGCTGTTCCCATGATAGTGAGTGAGTTTCCACAAGATCTGGTTGTTTAAAAGTGTGTAGCCCTTCCTCCTTTCCTCTGTCTTCCTCCTGCTCCAGATATGTGGGATGTGCCTGCTTTCCCTTTGCCTTCTGTCATTATTGTAAATTTCCTAAGGCATCCACAGCCATGCTTCCTGTACAGCCTGTGGAACTATGAGACAATTAAACCTCTTTTCTTAATAAATTACCCATTCTCAGATAGTGTTTTATAGCAATGTGAGAATGGACTAATACAATGGCTATTGCCTGGCCTCTTCAGCCCAAACATCACACTCCATGCCAGTGGTACTAAAAGTTGGGTTCCCCAGTCAGCAGCATCAATATCTCTTGGGAACTTGCTAAAAATGAAAATCCTCAGACCTCACTTCAGATCTACTAAATCAGGCAATCAGAGAGAGAGAAAGAGATTTTTGACATCCCCAACAGGCAATTCCAATGTATGCCAAGGTTTGAGAAACACTATTTCAAGCCTTGGGTTAACTGCTCTTGCTGCTCCATGCAAGTGAGAGTGGTGGGAACAGGTCATAAATTAAGCTATTTCCATGCTGCACATCTGCAATCAGCTCCAAGCCCCCAGGTTCCATTAATTATGAGCACTCAGCTCCTGTTATCAGAAACTGCAACCTCCTGGAAGCAAACAGTGATTTTTTATTTTCAAACACGAAAAGAGAATATTTTATCATAATAATTGAGATTCCCTTTAAATACTAGTTTCAATTTTTTTCATTTAATGAATGATGTTGAATTTAGTCAAAGGCTTTTTGTTTTATTAATATTATTCTAAATTTCCTCTTTAGTCTCCTAATATGGTGAATCACAATAATTGATAGTCTAATGTGAAACAAACATACAAACGTTGCTTTCCTATAATAAAGCCAAATTGGTTACGACCAATGACAGTGACATGATAGAGGCATGGAGGATGGCATAAAAAGGAAGACATCAAAAGATCATCTTGAAATATCAAGATGAGATTTAAAAACATGAAAGACCAAGAGAACTGAAAAGCCCAGAGCTTGTAGTCAGCAAGAAACCTTTTAAAATGTGAGGTTTCAGTTGAGCTGTTCTAAGTGTTGACAAAGTCTAGCTGTGATCATACTTCTGATGATTGGGAGACATTTGGGATGAAAAGGTTGTGGAGGTATAGGGTAAATCCCTTTGACCAGTGTTAGTAGCTGATAAAGAACATAGCCAGTAACTCTAAGTTGATTGGAGAAAAGGGAAGTGATATCATAATTGGGGAGTTAGATGAGAAATATATATGAAGTTAGAAATTTGGTTTGGAGAGAAAATACAGTAGAAATGAGACAAAGGGTAAAAGATGATAACGAGGTTTGCCGTGAATATGTACGGAGTGAAACACTTGAGAGGTTTCCCACTCCCTGTTTACAAAATCCCATTCTACCTTTATTTTTGAGGCCTAATTTATTCTCTATTGCTGATAGAACCTGCATGGCTTCTGTGGCCTCTTTAAGATAGAAATATTAGTGACATGACAGCAGGGAAGAAAATCACTGATCAGTTACCTGACACTGTTACATGGCTATTACTGATATAGGAACAGTGAAGTAAATTGCTTTAAAGTTTCAGATCTTCAGTTCTCTTTGCACTAGCATCTATTTTCATGTGACTTGGTGATTTGGGCATTAGGTTTAGGGTTTAGTGTTTAAGTGGCTTTAGTGTTTTCTTGTCATATGAGTCACTGCCATCACAGAGAGAAGGATATACCCAGAATAGACCACTGGTGCCAAAAGGAAAACAAGAGACACATGGAGCAGAGTTGCCACAGCTAAAAGTCACCAGCCACACTCAGTCTAGGGCAGACCCCAGCCTGCCTGCAAATGCATGATGGAACCAAATTGAGATCAGCAGAGTCCAGTTTAGATTACAGATCCCCAGCCAATGCATAGATAAGTAAGTTATAATAGCACATGATTGTCATTTTAAGCTATAGAGTTTTTGGTTGCTCTGTGATGTAACAACAACTAACTGATACAGATAGCATGTGAATAAGTCAATACATGGTGAAACATATGTTCCCAAAAAGAAATGATTTTGTCTAACTCGGGTTTTGATATGACCAGCAGTGGTGGTGGGAGCTGAGGCTGTAGAGATATGTTATTATCCATTGGTTGAATGTATTAATATGTATCTATGGACATTATCATCAAAACGATTTTTGATCTAATTGCCAAACTAGATCAGGCAGAAGAAAAATCAGAGAGAAAGGATTTGCTGCTTAGCCCATCTTTATCTCCAATAACTTCTCTTTAATCTAGTTTCTGTAAGAGTTTATTTATCTTTCAGATTTAGCAATTAATGTGTGCCAGCATGCCTCTTCTATCCCATGGCCCTTATCATTAGTCAATGAGGCACTCATTTCTGCTGAGTCAAGAAATCTTCCCAACAGAACTCTCTTAATTTTCTCTCCTTGAGATAATCTTTCCTCTATCTCAGAGTTCCAAATTCTACCCATCAATGATGAGCTCAGATGTTACCTCCTCCATAGAGCCCTCTGTGATTTGTTTTCCAAGATATACTATTTCTTTCTTTTCATCGGGTATACTGTTTCATTTATCAATTTTTGAAATAACTCATGGCATTTACTTTACCTTTATTTCCCATACTAACCCTAGGCCTCTTGAAGTTAGAGATCCTATCTTATGTTTGTTTGTTTTTTGAAACTCCTGCAGCACCTAGATTAGCATTTTGAATATATTAGGTAACCAATAAATGTCTGTTGAAAGCATGAATTACAAACTTGAAAATTTTTCTTAACTCTTGCAACTGTTTCTTAACTCTTGCTACTGTTTCTTAACTCTTGCTTTTGGCAAGAAAAGTTTAAGAGACTTTCTGAATGGTATGCAAATATATTATTCTGCCTATGTTTAGATGTTTTCTAACTGGAGACTAATTAATTTCTCTTTTAAAATGTACCTGACAAGAATATAAAAGGAGGAAGAAAAAGCATGGGAAAATTCCCTACTTACAGCAAGTGAAAAGTGGATACTAAAATTTGCAGGTGGATAGTCCTCTTTCACGTTGGTCCAAGAAACTGAAAGAGACAATTTCCCCTCCAAATTTTGGGATCCATCTTCTTTTCATTTAGGGCCATAGAGATGCATAAGCCCTCGAATCCTGAATGTGAGTCTTCTATGAATTTGATTATTCTTATTTGTTCAGCTCATAATAAAGAAACTATTAACCTCTCCTCTTTCACACTAACTCAGACTATTTTTGTGAGTCATTAAAAAAAGAGAAAATTCAACACTTATAATTCTAACACCCAGATCATTTTTCTCCAATAAATCAGATCGGGAGCCTGAACTACTGAGTAATAATTTTATTATTTGAATACCTCATTTATGCCAAAAAAAAAAACAAGAATTAATCTTACATTGAAGGAAGGGAGAAAGGAAGAAAGAGAGGAACAGAGGGAGGGAGGAAGGAAGAACAGAAGGAAGGAAGGAAGAGAGGGAGAGAGGGAGGGTGGGAAGGAGGGAGGATGAAAGGAAACGGTTCCTGCTGATGAGTGCTTTATATATATTTGAGCCCTGACTTGAAACCTTAAAACAATTGTATTTGATTTTGAAATTCCTTCAGATATTTCTAATAATTCATTAAGTATCTTAGTTCCTTATAGTCAAGTCAACCCTAACAATAAATGTGGGCTTAAATGAAAATGTCTGTGATAAGAATAGTGTTCTACCTTCTAAGTACCACACGTCTTCACTGACCATATATATACACCCACTTGATATAGCTTTCTCCTGTGACTTTTCAGGAATGTAATTTGTATTCTATAAGTTTATAATTTCTAATATATAATAAATTCATATTAATAAGATGTTCTATAGAGAAGGTTAGGAATATTAACTGGATATTAAATTCATATGCACTGTTTTATTGTTGTTATTTTTTGTTGCTGTTTTTTTGAGACAAAGTCTCACTCTGTCACCCAGGCTGGAATGCAGTGGAGTTATCATAGCTCACTGCAGCCTAGATCTCCCAGGCTCAAGTAATTCTCCCACCTAAGCCTCCCGAGTAGCTGGGACTTCAAGTGCACACGATCATGCCTGGCTAATTTTCTTGATTTTGTTTTGTTAGTAGAAATAAGGTCTCACTATGTTGCCCAGGTTAATCTTGAACTCCTGAACTCAAGCAATCCTCATGACTCGGCTTCCCAAAGTTCTGGGATTACAGGAATGAGCCAAAGCACCCAGCCCTCATTGTTGTTGTTATTTTAACAAATAATATTTAAGTTTATAAAGAAAGCAATGAATTTTCCCTTGGGGAAATCCAGCAATCCCCCTACTGGGTATCTACCCAAAGGAAAAGAAAACATTATTGCAAAAAGATACCTGCACTTGTATGTGAATCACAGCACTATTCATAATAGCAAAGATATGGAATCAACCTATATTTAGATACATGCCACATTTTCTTTATCCAATCATTCATTGGTATATATACACATATATATATACACCACATTTTCATATATATAAAATGTACACAAATATATATACACTTAAATACTATTCAGCCCTAATAAAGAATGAAATCATGTATTTTGCTGCAACAAAGTTAGAACTGGAAGCCATTATATTAAGTAAAATAACTCAGAAACAGAAAGTCAAATACCACATGTTCTCACTCATAAGTGGGAGTTAAATAATGTGAACACATGAAAATAGAGTATGGAATAATAGCCATTGGAGACCTGGAAGAGTGGGAGGATGGGAGGGGGGTGAGGGAGAATAAATTACTTAATGGGTACAATGTACATTATTTGGGTGATGGTTGCACTGGAAGCCCAGACTTCACCACTACGCAATATATCTATATAACAAAACTGCACTTGTACCTCTTAAATTTATATAAAAGTTATCTTTATACTAATTGAATAATGCCCCATTTTCTCCTCAATTAGTATAAACACCAAAATCAACGTAATAGACATATACATCACCTCCAAAAGTCTCCTGTCTCTCTCGATGTCTCTCTCCCTCTGTCTCTCTCTTTGGTGGTGGTAAGAACACTTAATATCTATCCTATTAAATTTTTAAGTGAACAATAAGATATTGTTATCTATAGATGCTATATTTTAGAGCTGACTTCTAGAACTTATTTATGTTTTATAACTAAAATTTAAGACTCTAGAGGTTTTCAGAAAAAGGAATGGCATTGGATATTTTAGTTTGTGCAGTGAGGTTTGAAGTTAACCTTACCTTGATCATAGATAAAAGAAGAAACCCCGGGAACCATCTGGATTTACACCAAATGGTGCCCACCAGATTGTCACCTCTTTTCATATGATACAAGATTCTTTTTGAGCAATTCTGTATGAGGCATTTAAGTGAGGACCAGGGTCTGAAAAGATAGTTCCTAGTATCCATAAGGTCTGGATACATAATAGGACTTTGACACAAATTTTTGAACAATGAATGGATCAATGGAAGCATCCTAAAAATTTACACCTTTTCAGTAAACAGGGGTTTAAAAATCTCAAATATATATATATATATATATATATATATATATATATATATATATATATACTTTGGTTCATAAGGGTGGCTTAGGCATCCTTTTTGGCTACTAATATTTCATGTTGGTGAAAATATGTTAGTAAGTAATCATTTTCAGCAACCTCTGACAAAAAAATGTGAGGGTTTGATTTTCCACTTCAATAAGATCAGAAGCGAGTACATGAGATGAATGTCTCTAGCCTCTCAGTAAGCAAAGATGCTTTACAAGTCATCGCTCTTCACAACAGAAGTGGAGGAGAAAGTCTTCATAAATTCCCCATTTTTAGAAATGCTTTCTGAGGTGAAATTTATCTTAAAATTATGGAATGATTCGTAGAGCTTTTAGGTAATATCCTTATATATGCTTTAACCTTTCACTGGGCAAAAGAATTTCAAGTAAGCAAGGTTTCATTGACTATCATCATCATTTATTAACCCATGAAAATCAGTGGTTTTTATTTTCTCAGAATCTGGGCTTACATGTCTTCAGGGTGGTCTGGGAAGAATTAACATCCTTTAGAAGTATAGGATAACTATACTTCTTCAGTATAATATAACTAATATTAAACATCCTTTAGAAGTATCACTATTAATTAACACTAATACTACTAGCACTAATCACAAACTTGTTTCATTATTACTAACCCTACTAGTATTCTCTTTTTTCTTTTTTTTAAATTTAATTTAATTTAATTTAATTTTAAGTTCCAGGATACATTTGCAGGACATGCAGGTTTGTTATACAGGTAAATGTGTGCCATGGTGATTTGCTGCACCTATCAACCCATCACCTAGGCATTAGGCCCCACATGCATTAGCTATTTATCCTGATGTTCTCCCTCCCTCCACCCTGCCCTCGACAGGCCCCAGTGTGTGTTGTTCCCCTCCCTGTGTCCATGTGTTCTCATTGTTCAGCTCCCCTTTATAAATGAGAACATGTGTTGTTTGGTTTTCTGTTCCTGTGTTAGTTTGCTGAGGATAATGGCTTCTCATACTTTTTAAAATCAACCTTTGACTCTTCAGTATCTATTCATTCAGTCTGTAGATTAGCTACCTCCTTTGTTGTCTTATTTTTCTGCCCCAGCCCACCTTCCAGGATTTTTGTATTCCTTGTATTTGAGGGTTGAGGAAAGGAAATTCACACACCAAATGACATTATTAAAACTGTGGTATACAATTGCAACTATACATAAAAATTGTAACATATAGTAATCTTTGTATAACTACGCAGCAAAAAGAATTCAAAGCTCTAAGATAGAATATGCTATTGTAGGTATGCATATACAATTTGCTTTTTAATTAGAAATGAAACAGTATTACCAAAGCTTTTTGTCAGTATATTTGTAGTAACATTTGTACCTCTTCTGGCTAAGTTTCTCAGGTTCATCTGCAGATTTATTTTATTAACGTTCTTTGGTTTGCATTGGTACAATCAATTAGGATACATCATTACATATAATATAGCTAAACACATGCAGAGAACCATACGTGCTGTAGTTTGTATTTAATTTCTAATATAGGTTTTGTTCAATATGTTTTAATATGAAGAACCACTTTTTTGTTGATAGATGTTCTTTGATATAATTATTTAGGTATTTGGTATTTTAATCAATATTGAGTTAAAGCTTACAATAAAAATAAAACACGCACCTCTTCATGCACACACTGAAGGTTGAACCATATGAAATTGCCAATATTCAACTGTTTTTGACCTAAAAAAATGGTCAAATGGTATGAAAGACCATAATATCCACTAAATGAAACTGTTTACTTGTCTAGACATAGCTTAAGAGGTCTACTCTGAAGAAAGCCAAGCATTTCTCAAACAGGGAGTATGTTAATTAAAGTCTTCTAAAACTAATCTTAGAAAAAAGCCTTCTAATAATTTATTGAAATACCACAATGATACAATGTGCCTAAGAAAAAACAGAGGCAATTATAAGAATTTTTTTAAAAAATCATATTGAAAAAAATGTGCAGTTGACTTTAAAATCCTTGTGAGTATTTCTTGAGGATTGCTTTTAAAATCCTGCTCCATGGAACAACTGCTTATTAGTTGGCTCTGTCCCAGTTCAATGCTGAACTGAAAGGCAGCATCTCATTACTGTGCTCACTGGTAACTTTTCAAAACTTCTTTCTGAAGCCTTTTCCAAAGGCTTCATTAAAAATACAATACAAAAATAAGTCATCTCATTTGTCCCCAAGTGTGGTATGTGCATCTGCAGTTCTGAATAAAGTACAGTATGATAGTACTTCAAAAGGCAAATGGGATAAACATAGGACCAATTGGCCAATCTAAAATATTCAGCTTCAGTTTAAAGAGATAAGAAAAGAACAAATACCTTTCTTTCCTTTACGTAATTCATGGTCAGATGGTGGTAATATGAACAGAGTAGCTGAAAATAGAATGAGGCATTAAAACATCCTTCAATAACTCCTCTTTTTTCTTTCTTTTCAAAGGCAATTTCTCATCTTTTATCTGTTTTTTTAAGTAGGTTGATCATAATAATTCCTATGTGTCCTTCTGGACTGCAGTGATGAGCCTGTGAATGTTTCCTCATAAAATTATGAAAAAAAATAGGGAATTGGAAAGTAAATATGAAATAGGGGAAAACACTCACATACACAGGGAAATGAGGATAAGGAGAAATGGCTAAACGCATACACAAAACTAAATCCCTTCTCAGCTGGTGTGTTCAAAAACCATCCTTATAATTTGAAAATCAGTACAATATATGCTGATGAAAGAGCTTTGGTTTGTGCTAAATGACTACTGTGAATGTCAAAGAGAATTTTGCTTACCACATGAAATGGAACACTTTTGAGCTCTTGTGTGAATAATCTAGCCTAGTATGTCTCAGGATAGTCCTATTCAGTCTGAACACTATGGCAGGAGCACTGAGTTATTAGGAAAAAGGAATGAGGAATTAAAAATAAAATCTGATTTTGGAAAGTAAGGTCTTAATGATAAATATTATAATGAAAAAAGAAAACAAATTATTTAATGAATTTTTATGGTTTTTCTAAATTTGGAAGTCTATCCTATAAACTTCTACCAGAAAGTAGAATTCAGTAAATATTTATGTGGTCATATTCTATGATAGGCATAGGTTCAGTTGGTAGTTTCTACTCTCAGGACCTCACCATCTAATGAGGAGACAGAGAAGTAAGCCAATCATTATAATATACTGTAATACATATAAGGATGTAAATGTGAAAGTACCGGAGAGTATAAAATGGGGCAAATCAAAGCTGTTGAGAGAGTGAGTCAAGGCAGGCTCTTTGAGGTTGTCACATTTGACAAAATTCAAAATGAATATGGAAATGCACACTGGAATTTACCAGGAGCAAAACGTGATGGGAAAAGGCAAAAAAGAAACTATGTTGAAAGCCATAAAGTAGAAAAGCATGGAGTGTTTGGCGAATTACATGCAGTTTGTAAAGTTTGATTGTAGAGTATGGATTGGGCAGTAAAATTGAACCTTTTCTAGCTAACAATAGCCATACAATCATGCCACATAGGCACCCAGCTAAAATATCAGTCTAGAACCATGTCTTTCCCTCCTCTATGGAGGCCTGAAGAGACTCATTTCCTGGTAAGCCCCTATAGAGCTAAGGATGCTTGCCAAGGAGAAGACACATTGACTGCATTCAGAATATGGCAAGCTGGCAAGCTTGACTTTTATAGGCAAATATAGGCTTTTATATTTTATTCTCACATCTCAAGATCCTTCCGGCCTTTCTAGGAGGAGGAACTGGAAAAAAATTTTTTTTCTGTGATGATCTCATTACAATGCTTTGTCCTGTTGCATATGTGAATGCTTCTCTAAATATAGAATATTTTCAGGAAGACATACCAGGAGATATCTGGCTAAGGGTTTTTAAGTGAAAACAGCTTACTGAGTCACCCAGATTCTCTCCAGGTATGCATACTTTGGTGGTGTCAGTGGCAGTCCACCTGTATCTAGTGAGGCCCTCCCAGATTGGTAAAGCCATGGTTGTTTACTAAACCTCTTAATCCCAAAAGACCTCACCTTAAAATCTCAGAGAGGCTGAGGCAGGAGAATGGTGTGAACCCGGGAGGCGGAGCTTGCAGTGAGCCAAGACAGCGCCACTGCACTCCAGCCTGGGCGAAAGAGCGAGACTCCGTCTCAAAAAAAAAAAAAAAAAAAAATCTCAGAGAGACTGCTTTATATAGTCACTATATTTGTCTTTTGCAAACTTGACTCCTGGCTTTAGTATTTGTGTTTTAAGTAACAATTTTATGTTTACAACATTATTTTGCATTACATACTTGACTTCATTGACTTTAAAATGGTATTTGTTGTAAAATATTTATCTACTGCTAAGATAGAAGAAATACTGCCAACTAAATCAATAAACTGCTCTTATCACTTAGAATCTTTACATTATACTGTAAGAAGAAACTTATTTAAAACAAATGTAATCATAGATTGCTCATGTGAATAAATAAAAAGAAAATATAGTACTCTGATTAAGATAATTCCAAAACTTTTTCACATTTCAAATTTGCAATCTTTACATTACACTGTAAGAAAAAACTTATTTAAAAGAAATGTAATTGTATACTGCTCTTGTGAATACAGATAAAGAAAACACAGTACTCTGATTAACTCCAAAACTTTTTTACATTTCAAATTTGCAATCTTTGAGTACCTGTTCAACTGAGTTGATAATGACATGTTTTTCCACAGAGAATCATCCTCTGTGCTACCAAGAACATAGAAGACAGCATTTTTTAAAAGGTGTTCCATTAGACTGCTGTCTGGTTGTCAAAAAGCAGCAAATTTCAGACACACTCTGAATTAATAGATATTAAAATGTGAGGTAAAGTGATATTCTTTGAATTGATGAAATATTACATATACTACTGACTGAGCATAACCATGGACACTCTCATAACTTTGTAAAATGACCAGTCTACGGGATGTCTGATCAGCCATCTATGAGGCTAGAAATAAATGGAGCAAAGCATCAAGACCAGAGTCTACCTAGGACAAGAACATTTCATGGCACAGAGTAGATGCTGAATAAATCATTTTTGAATGAATGAGTCCCAATTCTACAGCAGAATTTAGCATTGTCTCATACTAATTATTGGTATCAGTAGTTACTTCAATAACCCATGTATTAACTAGAAAAAACATTGACTTGCCCTGGATATACATTGAATACTCTCTTCATTTTAAATAAGCAATATCTTTGGCTATTCACAAATACTATAAAGAGTTTGAATACACAAAAGCAATGGTGAAGACCAAGTGAGCTTTTGCAATGTGTGAAGGTCATGCAGCGATACAGCATGGATATGTGTATATGCTTGGATTAAAATGTTATACATAGACTCTCATGCTCTACCAACTTAGCTAGCCTATGAATCAGCAGCAAAACTAACTAAATAACTAGTAATCTGACTAAAGTGGGCTAAAGACTTGAATAGACATTTCTCCAAGGAGACATATAAATAGCCATAAGGTGTGTAAAAAGATGCTCAATGTCGCTAATCAGGGAAATGCAAATTCAAACCACAATGATATATCATCTCACACCTTTAGGATAGCTATTGTTTTAAAAAATAGAAAAAAATAGTGTTGGTGAGTATGTGGAGAAATTGGAACCCTTGTACACTGTTGGTGATAATGCAAAATGATGTGGTATATATACACAATGGAATATTATTCAACTTTAAAAAAATAGGACATTTTGCCATACAATACACATGGATAAACTTGAAGGACATAATGCTAAATGAAATGTCAGGCAAAGAAAGACAAATACTGCCTGATTCCATGTATATGAGGAATCTAAAATAGTCAAACTTATAGAAACAGAGAGTAAAATGGTGGTTGCCAGGGTCAGCTGGGAGAAGGAGGAGGAAATGGTGAGTTGGTAATCAGTAGGTAACAATGTACAGTTATGCAAGATGAATCAGTTCTGGAAATCTGCCGTACACCATTTTATCTATAATTAATAATACTGTACTTCTACATCTGCTAAGAGGATAGATCTCATGTTAAGTGTCCTTGCCATAACAAAAAAAGTTGGTTAAATAAAAAGGGAAATAAGAGCCTGCTTTAAGCTTATAACACAAATACTTGACATATATCTGTATATGAATAATTTACTTGATTATATATTTTTTGAGAATGGCTTACCCGTTTCATCAAATAGTATAATTATAACAATTCTTTTGTAATTAAGAACAGAAACATCTTTGTGATTCTTTGTCTTCCTTTGAGCTTTATTGATTGTTATACCCTCTGAGATTTTATACTGGTGTGCAACAATAATCCTTAGGCTATCTGCTAACATTTGTCATAGCAATGTGATTTGATTTCAAGTACAATCAAAGCCCATATGTTGATTTGCTAATGTAATAAAATTCACCCTGGTACTGCTGTATTAGTCCATTTACATGCTGCTGATAAAGACATACCCAAGACTGGGTAATTTATAAAGAAAAAGAGGTTTAATGGACTCACAGTTCCATGTGGCTGGGGAGGCCTCATGATCATGGTGGAAGGTGAAAGTCACATCTTGCATGGCAGCAGGAAAGAGAGAAGGAGAACCAAGTGAAAGGAGATTCCTCTTATAAAACCATCGGATCTCATGAGACTTACTCAGTACCATGAGAACAGTATGGGGAAACCATCGCCATGATTCAATTATCTCTCACCAGGTCCATCCCACAACATGTGGGAATTATGATTGCTACAATTCAAGATGAGATTTCGGTGGGGACACAGGCAAACCATACCAACTGCCCAGACTGGATGTCGGCCACAGTAGACCTGCCGTTATTTTTTTTTTTTTTAAAAGATGTGTTTACAGAAGAATTACTTGGAATACAGAGGATTAAACATTATGTCACATGAAGAATATCAGGGACACAGAGAAGAGGTGTTTAGTCTTTAAAAGAAAGACAGACTAGAGAGGAAATATGGTAGTTTATAGTGTACAGTGAAGCCCACACATACTTTTGCATGGCTTCAATAATTAGAATCAAGGGTGGAGAAAGTAGGTTTAGACTAAGGGCACATGTTCAGTGGTCATTGCTACCCAAAGATGGAGTGAGCTGCATCATGCAGCTCCTGTCCTAAGATGGACAATTGTTAAGAATGTTATGAAGGTGACTCAGGCATCACTAGGTGAATTAACTAAGGGACTTGTAAAATCCCTGAAAATCTAGAGCTTTTATGACACTCAGAAGTTAAGTGTCATGGTGGTCTCTATATAATGAAGATAATACAGACATGCCTCATTTTATTGTACCTCACTTTACTGTGCTTCACAAATATTGCACTTTTGACAAATTGAAGGTTAGTGGTAACCCTGCACAGAACAAGTCTACTTATGCCATTTTTCCGACAGCATGGGGTCACTTTGTGTCTCTGTGTCACATTTTGCTAATTTCCATATTTAAAATGTTTTCAATATGATTGTGTTCATTAGGTAATCTGTGATTGGTGGTCTTTGATGTTGCCACTGTAATTGTTTTGGGGCACCATGAACCATATCCATGTAAGACAGGGAACTTAACCAATGTGTTCTGTGTGTTCTGACTGCTCCACTGACCGGCCATTCTTCCATTTTTCTCCCTCTCCTCAGGCCTCCCTATTTCCTGAAACATGACAATATTGAAATTAGGTCAATTAAAAACCCTACAATAGCCTCTAAGTTTTCAAGTGAAAGGAATATTCATACATATCTCACCTTAAATCAGGCTATCAATGATTAAGCTTAGTGAGGAAAGTATGTCCAAAGCCCTGGCAGTTTGAAAGCTAGGCCTCTTGTGCCAAACAGTTAGCCAAGTTGTGAATACAAAGAAAAAGCTCATGAAGGAAACTAAAAGTGCTATTCCGGTATCATAAAAGTGCAAGGTGAAATATCAAGTGCTGATGTAGAATCTACAGCAAGTTATTCAGAAGATCTAGCTAAGAAAATTAATGAACGTGGCTAAATAAACAACAGATTTTTCAATGTAAACAAAATAGCCTTCTATTGGAAGAAGTTGCCAGCTAGGACTTTCTTAGCTAGAGGGAAGAAGTCAATAGCAGGTTGAATCTCTTTTTAGGAGTAAATGTGTCTGACGACTTTAAGTTGAAGCTAATACTCATTTACCATTCCAAAAATCTTAAGACCTTTAAGAATCATGCTAAATCTACTTTGCTGTGCTCTAATAAATGGAATAACAGAGCTTGGATGATAGCACATATGTTAGAGCATGGTTTATTGAATATTTTAAACCCACTACTGACACCTACTTCTCAGAAAAAAACATTCTTTTCAAAATATTACTACTCATTGACAATGCACCTGTTCACCCAAGAGCTTTGATGGAGATGTACAAGGATATTTAGGTCATTTTCATGACTACTAACACAACATCCATTTGGTAGACCATTAATCAAGGAGTAAAATTTGACTTTCAAGTCTTATTATTTAAAAAAAATACATTTTATAAGGCTATTGCTACCATGGATAATGATTCTTCTGATGAATATGGGCAAAGTAAATTGAAAACCTTCTGGAAAGAATTCACCATTCTAGATGCCATTAAGAATATTCATGATTTATGCGAAGAGATCAAAATATCAACAACTCTCATAGATAACTTTGAGGGGTTTAAGGCTTTTGTAGAGGAAGTAACTGCAGATGTGGTGAAAATAAAATGAGAACTAGAATTGGAAGTGGAGCCTGAAGATGTGACTGAATTGCTGCAATCTCATGAGAAAACTTGAATAGATGAGGAGTTACTTCTTATGGATGAGCAAAGAAAGTGGTTTCTTGAGGCAGAATCTACTCCTGGAGAAGATGCTGTTAACATTGTTGAAATCACCACAAAGGGTTTAGAATATTACCTAAACTTAGTTGATCAAACAGCAGCAGAGTTTGCAAGGACTGACTCCGATTTTGAAAGTTCTGTGGGTAAAATGCTATCAAACAACATTGCATGCTACAGAAAAATCTTTTGTAAAAGGAAGATTCAATTGATGTGACAAACTTCATTGTTGCCTTATTTTTAAAAATTGCCACAGCCACCCCAAACTTCAGCAACCACTACCCTGATCAGTCAGCGGCCATCAACATTGAGGCAAGACCCTATACAAGCAAATAGATTACAACTCTCTGAAGGCTGAGATGATCATCAGCATTTCTTAGCAATAAAATATTTTAAAATTAAGGTATATATTTTTAGACATAATGCTATTGCACCCTTAACAGACCACAGTATAGTGGAAATATAACTTTTATATGCCCTGAGAAACTAAAAAGTTTGTGTGACTCATTTTATTGTGATATTTGCTTTATTGATGTGGTCTGGGACAGAACCTGCCATATCGCCAAGGTGTGCCTATACATCTAGGCTTATGGGCTAGAAATAAATAATGATATATGCAATGTGGAAATGCTTTGTGATATGTATTAAGATAAAGTTTCTGAGAAACATTGCTATTTTAATTATACTCCATCTCCCCTGAATCTTCATCCTCTGCATTTTTTTTCTCCATATTTCTGGTTGAATATCTAATCACTTTTTACAGGTCAGTCTAAATAAGTGGCTCTTTCTCCAACACTATGTGTATTTAGACTATTCCCAGTAGATTTAATTACTTCCTCATCTACATTCCTATAGTGTTCTATGCATAATTTGAGTAGAATAGTTTTATGACCTTTGTGTACATTTTTTTCTAATTCCATCTGAAATGTGACTTCCTTAACAGGGTGTTCATTCACTCAAAGATTAATTTAATTTGTCATATGCCAGACAACTCATGGATCATGATTGTTGTGGGAAATTTCTTCATAGATTTCTTGTGTTCCTCCTACACAGTCCAGGCCTTTTGACTAAAAGAAGTTTTTCAATAGCAAACAGCCTTTGAGTCTAAAGATAGAGTATCCTACTAGAGAGACGTACAATCATCTTCCTCCTTGTGGAGACCCTGCATAATTTCTTTTCTTTTTTATTCTGAGACAAGATCTTGCTCTATTACCCTGGCTGGAGTGCAGTGGTGCAACCACGGCTGACTGCAGTCTCGACCTCCCATGCTCAAGCAATCCTCCTACCTCAGCACCTCCATCTTCAATAGCTGGGACTACAGGTGCATCTCACCACACCTGGCTAATTTTTGTAATTTTGTAGAGACGTGGTTTCACCATGTTGCCCAGTCTCCCTTCATAATTTCTGGCTTAACACTGTCTCGCATGTATGTACACATGAATATGTGCATGTATGCACACATGGATATGTGAATGAATGTAGTGGAGCAAAAGGAGAAAGGGACGAAGAGATGAATATTAAATGATAATTATACTCTAAAATGTGCTAATTTCTGAAGTACAGCAAAGTGCTATAGGAGTATAGAGGAGGAATTAGAAACTTCAAGGCTAATGAATACTGAATATTTTAAAGTGATTGTTAAAATACTACTCAATCATTTTTAAGATAAGGTGTGTGAAGAGTTTTCACTAATTAAATCTGTTCAGTCATCTAGGGAGTTTCCCTTTCCATAATGTGAAATCACAGACTTCTTTGCTGCCCCTCACCCTCTTTGCAGTGAAATATTTCTTCCTACGCTCTATCACCAGGCATTATCTGATTCATTCAGCTTATATATTTGTGAACAGAAAACATTCTCTTTTGTATCTCCCTAGTTTTCTCCTCACCTCCTGGATGACGTGGGACTTTCTGTGACCCCCCCCGCAATTAGTATAAGAAAAAAATAGTATAATACTGTACTTCTCTATAAGAACTATTTCCTTAAACAATAGATTGTCAGATTTAGGAAAACAAATAGAGCAAGTAAAGGCTTTTTCTGCATCTATTGAGATAATCGTGTGGTTTTTGTCATTGGTTCTGTTTATATGCTAGATTACATTTATTGATTTGTGTATGTTGAACCAGCCTTGCATCCCAGGGATGAAGCCCACTTGATCACGATGGATGAGCTTTTTGATGTGCTGCTGGATTCGGTTTGCCAGTATTTTATTGAGGATTTTTGTGTCGATGTTCATCAGGGATATTGGTCTAAAATTCTCTTTTTTTGTTGTGTCTCTGCCAGGCTTTGGTATCAGGATGATGCTGGCCTCATAAAATGAGTTAGGAAGGATTCCCTCTTTTTCTATTGATTGCAATAGTTTCAGAAGGAATGGTACCAGCTCCTCCTTGTACCTCTAGTAGAATTCAGCTGTGAATCCATCTGGTTCTGGACTTCTTTTGGATGGTAAGCTATTAATTATTGCCTCAATTTCAGAGCCTGTTATTGGTCTATTCAGAGATTCAACTTCTTCCTGGCTTAGTCTTGGGAGGGTTTATGTGTCCAGGAATTTATCAATTTCTTCTAGATTTTCTAGTTTATTTGCATAGAGGTGTTTATAGTATTCTCTGATGGTAGTTTGTATTTCTGTGGGATCGGTGGTGATATCCCCTTTACCATTTTTTATTTCATTTATTTGATTCTTCTCTCTTTTCTTCTTTATTAGTCTTGCTAGTGGTCTATCAATTTTGTTGATTCTTTTCAAAACATCAGCTCCTGGATTCATTGATTTTTTGAAGGGTTTTTTGTGTCTCTATTTCCTTCAGTTTTGCTCTGATCTTAGTTATTTTGTGCCTGCTGCTAGCTTTTGAATGTGTTTGCTCTTGCTTCTCTAGTTCTTTTAATTGTGATGTTAGGGTGTCAATTTTAGATCTTTCCTACTTTCTCTTGTGGGCATTTAGTGCTACAAATTTCCCTCAACACACTGCTTTGAATGTGTCCCAGGGATTCTGGTATGTTGTGTCTTTGTTCTCGTTGGTTTCAAAGAACATCTTTATTTCTGCCTTCATTTTGTTATGTACCCAGTAGTCATTCAGGAGCAACCCTTCACGCTAAAAACTCTCAATAAATTAAGTATTGATGGGATGTATCTCAAAATAATAAGAGCTATCTATGACAAACCCACAGCCAATATCATACTGAATGGGCAAAAACTGGAAGCATTCCCTTTGAAAACTGGCACAAGACAGGGATGCCCTCTCTCACCACTCCTATTCAACATAGTGTTGGAAGTTCTGGCCAGGGCAATTAGGCAGGAGAAGGAAATAAAGGATATTCAATTAGGAAAAGAAGAAGTCAAATTGTCCCTGTTTGCAGATGGCATGATTGTATATCTAGAAAACCCCATCATCTCAGCCCAAAATCTCCTTAAGCTGATAGGCAACTTCAGCAAAATCTCAGGATACAAAATCAGTGTGGAAAAATCACAAGCATTCTTATACACCAATTACAGACAAACAGAGAGCCAAATCATGAGTGAACTCCCATTCACAATTGCTTCAAAGAGAATAAAACACCTAGGAATCCAACTTACAAGGGATGTGAAGGACCTCTTCAAGGAGAACTACAAACCACTGCTCAAGGAAATAAAAGAGGATACAAACAAATGGAAGAATGTTCCATGCTCATGGGTAGGAAGAATCAATATCGTGAAAGTGGCCATACTGCCCAAGGTAATTTATAGATTCAGTGCCATCCCCATCAAGCTACCAATGACTTTCTTCACAGAATTGGAAAAAAACTAGCTTAAAGTTCATATGGAACCAAAAAGAGCCCACATTGCCAAGTCAATCCTAAGCCAAAAGAACAAAGTTGGAGGTGTCACGCTACCTGACTTCAAACTATACTACAAGGCTACAGTAACCAAAACAGCATGGTACTCATACCAAAACAGAGATATAGACCACAATGGAACAGAGCGGAGCCCTCAGAAATAATGCTGCATATCTACAACCATCTGATCTTTGACAAACCTGACAAAAACAAGCAATGGGGAAAGGATTCCCTGTTTAATAAATGGTGCTGGGAAAACTGGCTAGCCATATGTAGAAAGCTGAAACCGGATCCCTTCCTTACACCTTATACAAAAATTAATTCAAGATGGATTAAAGAGTTAAATGTTAGACCTAAAACCATAAAAACCCTAGAAGAAAACCTAGGCAATACCATTCAGGACGTAAGCATGGGCAAGGACTTCATGTCTAAAACACCAAAAGCAATGGCAACAAAAGCCAAAATTGACAAATGGGATCTAATTAAACTAAAGAGCTTCTGCACAGCAAAAGAAACTACCATCAGAGTGAACAGGCAACCTACAAAATGGGAGAAAATTTTTGCAATCTACGCATCTGACAAAGAGCTAATATTCAGAATCTACAATGAACTCAAACAAATTTAGAAGAAAAAAACAAACAACCCTATCAAAAAGTGGGCAAAGGATATGAACAGACACTTCTCTAAAGAAGACATTTATGCAGCCAAAAGACACATGAAAAAATGCTCATCATCACTGGCCATCAGAGAAATGCAAATCAAAACCACAATGAGATACTATCTCACATCAGTTAGAATGGTGATCATTAAAAAGTTAGGAAACAACAGGTGCTGGAGAGGATGTGGAGAAATAGCAACACTTTTACATTGTTGGTGCGACTGTCAACTAGTTCAACCATTGTGGAAGTCAATGTGCCGATTCCTCAGGGATCTAGAACTAGAAATACCATTTGACCCAGCCATCCCATTACTGGGTATATACCCAAAGGATTATAAATCATGCTGCTATAAAGACACATGCACACGTATGTTTACTGCAGCACCATTCACAATAGCAAAGACTTGGAACCAAGCCAAATGTCGAACAATGATAGACTAGATTAAGAAAATGTGACACATATACACCATGGAATACTATGCAGCCATAAAAAGTGATGAGTTCATGTTCTTTGTAAGGACATGGATGAAGCTGGAAACCACCATTCTCAGCAAACCATTGCAAGGACAAAAAACCAAACACCACATGTTGTCACTCATAGTTGGGAATTGAACAATAAGAACACATGGACACAGGAAGGGGAACATCACACACCGGGGCATGTTGTGGGGTGGGGGAGGGTGGAGGGGTAGCATTGGGAGATATACCTAATGTTAAATGACAAGTTAATGGGTGCAGCACACCAACATGGCACATGTATACATAGGTAACTAACCTGCAGGTTGTGCACATGTACCCTAAAACTTAAAGTATAATAAAAAATAAAAAAATGAAAATAAAAATAAAAAAAGAAAGATCAGATAAAAGCTGTATCAACCATACTCTTGATCGGAAGAGCCTATCGTCATTTTACCAGATTAGTGCCACAGGTACCAGCAGTTAGTACTTTCAGGGGCAGTGAAAAGGAAAACTATTTTACCCTTTCCTTTAGCAGATCTGGCTACTAGATAACTAGTCTGTTTTGCTTTTTCTTTCCTCTGTCTTTTTTTTAGGTCCTGAGCACACTAGTGAAAAATCAATTTCCCAAACTATGTATGAGACATACTCCTGCCCAGACCCAGCCAGGGTCCGTAGAGCGAGTTCCCCTCCTGACTCCTTCCTATGAGAATAAAGGGATGGAGCTGAGGTTGAGGTGTAGCAAAACTGATTTCCTTAGGAGACAAGTGTGAAGTTGAAGATAGTTACTGAAGTATGGGAGGCTCAGTCCTAATAAAGCAAAGCCAGCCTGACGCCCACACTCTCTGCCCATGGTCACCCTTGAGGAACAGGCATTCCTCCCATTCTATAAAATGTTGCAGGAGGAATATAAGAGTGTGAAAAACACCCTGAGAGGCTGGCCTCTTCCTTTAGTGCATGGTCCCAGCCAGACCAATTAGCTTAGACCCTGGGACCAAGTGACCCACACAGATCAGTTCTCACCTGAGTTTGAAGCTGAGATGTAATGGATTGGTAACAACTGAACAGCAAAGAAAATCTCGGAAAGCCTGAACACGCTGGACACACTGACCAGTCTATTCACAGCCATGAATCTTGGTACTCAGGCCGGTGGTCAGGCATAACAACTGACTGTCTCAATACCCTGTAACTGTTCTAGACACACAGATGGACTTGAATAGAGCCTCCCAAAGAGACAATAGATTGCTGACCACCAATCAGTTCCTGACCACCGATTGCTCTCCCGCCTGCACCCTGGGAACCCCTCACAATCCCATACCAACTTCCTGTTGGGCTTTGAATATTTGGGGAAGTAGAATTGGGGTGGCAAGTTGAGATGACCCCAAGGTCTCTGCGGTCTACCCTCTACCCTATGAAATATATGGTATATTTTACCAAAATACAACTAAGCTTGGTTTTCAAAATGATTGTTACAGCCAATGAACACACAAGCATCTAGTGATAATTCTAATAATAGCTGTCATCGTTGAATACTTATTTTTTAACAAATGCTCTACTAAGCACTTTCTCTCTCCGTGTGTGTGTGTGTGTGTGTGTGTGTGTGTGTGTGTGTATGTATACTTCTTTCATATACATACTTTTTTATGTTTAAAACAACCCCATGAGATAGGTCCTATTATTACCCTATTTAACAGGTGAGAAAACAAAGGCGTGAGAAGTCAGCATCTTATTGAGGGTTACAAAGCCAGTACTTACAAAGCCAGAAAACGACCCTGTGCAGTTGGACTCCAGAGATTCCTTCTTAACTACTATTTCCTATTCCATGTTTGATTTGTAAATGTTGACATTGACAGGTGGGAGGTAGGAGTGATGTTTCCATAAAAATACTCTGTTTCTAAATATTCAATTACTTTTTTTCTTTTAATTAATCTTGTAGCTTCTGTGTAACATTTGACATGTACTATATTGAACCAAAAATAATTCTTAAAAGGACATAATATTATTAGGTGTATCTCAGTCTGTTGTAGAATAGGCTTTTGAAAGAATTTGATTATTCCTTCTGAAATCTAGAAAATCCATAGCACTTTTTTCCTAAAAAACAGAACACCCAGTTGATGATAAAAACTTCCCAAAGAATTAATTGAAGCTGATACTTTCAGAGTCAAAGATGAAATCTCACAGACAGAGGGCTGAAATCCATGTGTTAATATACAGATATAATGTAGTAATAGTTGGAGTAAAGAATTAAGTGACAGCAGAAGAATCCTTTGACTGTTTTGGAGGCCTTTGTCATCATGACATTTCTGCCTTCTTACTTATTTTGAAAGTATCAAGAGTATCACCAAGAGTAAAAATCAGAAAGTTACCTCTATTTGTCATAAGTTACTGACACAACTCCCCAGGTGAAACTGACACGTGCAAGTTAAAGAACTTCTGACTCAACCTTTGGCTTTAAAAATACTGAGCTAAATCAAGCCTACTAGAGAAGGGCAATTCATAAAGAAAAAGATATTTTAAAAAACTGGCAGGAATTATTCACACAGGTAGAATAACTTTCTAAAGTGTCCTTGGTGTACAACACTGGGATCTGATAGTATCGTCTTAAGTCAGAGTGTTTGCAGATGACTTTCCCTGCATTCCCTCTATTATCCTCATCACTTAAGAAAAGGCAGTTCTCAGCCTCGACTGCACATTAAGGTTACTTGGGGAGCTTTAAAATATATACTTACCTCGGCCAGAGCTTCTGGCTTAATTGGTTTGGGATGTGGCCTGAGCATAGGGATTTGGAAAAGCTCCCCAAGTGATTCTATATACAGCAAAAGTTTAAAACCAGCACTAGAATTCTGTTATTCTAACTAACCTCCATTCCCAACTCACACTCTCCCTCTTCCCTTCCCACTCCTATGCACATGCCTCTTCCTCTCTTACCCCAGTCCAGAACTATTGAGAGACATACATGCTCCAAGCAAGTTCTGTAACCTAGGAGATATTATATTAATTCACATAACTTACTTGAATACTGTTTAGCTTTTGTTATTACTAGAAACATCGTGTATACCATAGAAGCACATAGTTATTAACATCCATGAAGTACAGATTATGATTATGTGATAACCCAATTTGAATATTTTTTAGTAATATTTTGAGAAGAAAATTCAAGAAAGAATGAAAATTCCGTTTAATGACATACCCTAGAGAAACAAATTTTTATTTTCTGGCATGAAAACAAATGTCTATGAAAATAGAATTTCCTGTTCATATAAATTTTGGCAAATACTTGGTAAAACTAAAGTTAGACAATTTTTCCCTATTGAACTTGTTTAATACTTAATATGCTAACACGTATTGTGGCTCTTCAAAAGTATTATGTTATTCTGTGTTCGCAAACTTGAGCTCTTTTTATATTAAGGAAATAATTTTTAGAACACTAATTATTTTTCATTTTCATATCCTTCTTCCCCTTCTCTTTGTTCTACTTAAAGCTGGTAAACTTTTAAAAATCAAAATATAAGATATTCCTTTATCAAGGAACTATAAGAATGATTGAGTACTGGATGTGCAAGTAGAAAAAGAGGATTTATGCAGTATGTCAAATATCATAAGGACAAATTTAGTACCAGATAATAATTTAATACATTCAGTGTTTGGTACTTAGATGAACTGGATTATAGACATGTGGATATAGTATACAAATGAATTGCTTCATGCATGCTTAGAGTTATTTAATAAAACTCTATAGATGTCCTTATTAGGTTTAGAACATACAGACAGCTGGAGAACTTTCCTATAAAAACCACTAATATAGTTGGAAAATGTTTTAAATCTTTTTTCTTTCTCTAAATCTGAGATTTTTCATGGTATCCTCAAGATCTTCTAAAGTAATAACTCTTAATAAATATGGTACTTGTTTGATTTGTTGCTATAGGGCAAACTACTCTAAAACTTAATGGCCTTATGGGAATAAAAAATGGTGCACCTGCTGTGGAAAACTGTTTGGCAGTTCCTCAAGAAGTTAAACACAGGATTTCCATATGACCCAGCAGTTCCACTTCTGGGTATTTACCCCAAAGATTGAAAAACAATGATTCAAACTGATACTTGTACATCATTATTCACTGCAACATTATTCACAGTAGCCAATAGGTGGAAACAGCTCAAGTATCCATCATCAGATGAACAGATAAACAAAATGTGCTGCATGTCCATATTATGGAATATTATTCAGCCATAAAAAAGAATAAAATTTTGATACCATGCTACAACATGAAGGAAGCTTGAAAACATGCTAAATATGCCAGACACAAAAAATAAATGTTGTATGATTTCACTTATAAGAAATATGTAGAATAGGCAAATTTATAGAGCTGGAAACCAATTTTAGAGGCTACCAGTGGGCTGGGGAGAGATATAGAATTATTACTTAATGGGTACAGAGTTCCTGTTTTCAATGATGAAAAGTGTTTTGAAATGAATACTGGTAATGGTTGGACAACATTGCAAATATAATTAATGCCACTGAATTATATATTTTAAAACAGTTAAATGGTGAACTTTGTTACATATATTTTACCACGATTTTTTTTTTTTTTTGAGACAGAGTCTCACACTGTTGCCCAGGCTGGAGTGCAGTGGCGTGATCTCAGCTCACTGCAACCTCCATCTGCTGGGTTCAAGTGATTCTTCTGCCTCAGCCTCCTGAGTAGCTGGGATTACAGGCATGCACCACCAGGCCCGGCTAATTTTTTTTTTGTATTTTTAGTAGAGACAGGGTTTCACCATGTTGGTCAGGCTGATCTTGAACTCCTGACCTTGTGATCTGCCCGCCTCAGCCTCCCAAAGTGCTGGGATTACAGGCATGAGCCACCGCACCCGGCCTACCATGATAAAATTTAAAAAAATAAAGTATAATATACCAGTGGCTTAAAATAATAACTATTTTATACCCTCATGATTCTCAGTGTTAGGAATTTAGCCTGCACTTAGTTGGGTAGCTCTATTTCATGCAGTGTCAGTTAGTTTCTCATGAGTTGATGGTGGTTGTGACTACAAAATCCAAAATGGTTTCACTTACATACCTGGAAAATGCCAGGAAGGAGCTCAGCTGGGGTGTCAGTAAGGAACTTCTTCCCCATGCAGATCTCTTGACATGGATGCTTCGGCTTCCTCAACAAGTGGATGAATTCCAAGAAGGAGGTTTCAAGATTTAAAGGCAGGATTTGCCATTCCCTGAAGGCTCAAGTCAGAAGTTAATAGTTTGCATTCTATTGGTCAAAACAAGTCAAGAGCCAGCCTAAATTCATGGGGAGGGAAAGATATTTCCCCTCTCAATAGTTGAATGGAAAGATTACATTGATATGATCATGTAGGTTGGGTGCTATTGTTGCAACCATTTTTGGAAACGTAATATACCAAAGTGTTAAACATATTTTTAAAAATGCTATCTTACCCTTGTTGACATTCACTCATGGGAGACCACCTGAGTGTCATAACATGTGATAACAATTTTAAGCCTATTTTACTATCTGAGGGAGAAAAAGATGCAAATGCAAAAGCGGCCCTTACATGAAAGAGAATCAGTGATGAGACTACTCATCAGTGCTTCTACTTCATGGCATTGCCCTAGTGTTCACGTGTCTTCTGAAGGTTTGTTTCATCTAACCTCTGTATCCATACCATGTTTCCACTGACCTATACAAACAAATGCCACTTTGGGTAGTCTAGTGCAGTGCCACATGAAGTAAGATATTTATCATAGTCTAAATGACACAAGCAAAATGCAGCAAGAAAAGAATTTAGAACCATGGACTCTTCATGAAACTATCCCAGTCAACAAACACAAATGCACATCACATAAGTCAGGAACACAGTTTATATATTCCTCATAATTAAATATTTTAGATTACAGATAGCCAGTTGTCTCAGTTACTTGAGGAAACTGAAAACTTTAAAATAACTTTAACATCACAATTCCTTGTCAAAATATTTAACTCACATATTCACATACACACACACACACACACACACACACACACCCATACACACAAAGCTCTGTGCTCTGCAGCTCTTCAGTATTTACAGGTTAAACAGATTGCTCTTACCCTCTATTAATTTTTACTTAAGCTTATAATATTTTCTTAGCCTAAGAATTTGTTACCTCTAAAATTCCTCTCACCCATACACACCAAATTTCATCTCACAATGATCATGCTTGTGCTTGATCATACTGTTATTCATTTGTATCATTTGATAATTTCTCTGGATGATGGATTATTTACTTTATTACAAAATTCTGTGCAATATTTGAGGTAAGGGACTCACCGTTTTCATGATTCTGCCCTAGTTCTTGGCTTTTTAGATTAAAAAAAAAATCGGAAGTCCCCTCCTTTGTTTAGATGCTTAAAAGTAGTTTCAGCTCTGATATCAAGCTTTCATTTATAATAATAATATAAAAAAACAACCTTAACACAAAAATTATGGTAAACTTTTATTGAACACTTCATAGATGCCAGGCCCTTAAGCATCCTATAAGCATTCTATTATGTAATCTTCAAAACAGCTCTATAAATTAGGCACAACTTTAATTCTCATTTTACAAATAAGGACATTGAGGTTCGTTACCTATCTCACATCATCCAGCTAGTAAGAGCGATGAATTGAAACTGGGTCTGATGGCTCTGGAGTCCAGGCTCTTCACTGCTACTCACAGTCCTCACCACAAAAGTTTTCAATGTTGTCTCTGGCTTTATTCTCCTGCTCTTAATCTGTTAAGATGGGTTACAGAGGCGTCTATTTTAGAGCTAATATTTAGCGAACACGTGTATCAGCTAATCCTTTGTGGCTGAAAACAAAAACATCTCCACCAACTTTTTCAGAGTATATTGAGTTTATTACATTAACCAATAAGTACATAAAGCAGTAACAATAAAATATACATGGTAGGAAGCAGGTCAAGTCTCTCCCTCATTATTTTCTGGCTCTCTTCAAATTTCTGCCAAGTGTTATGAGTAGTAATCCTGGAACAAGTCATGGCTGATCTTTTTGAACATATTCTATGTGACATTAGCTAAGCCTCCCATTATTGGGCCACAAACACAGGTCTTGAAATGGCTCTGACACCATTCTAATGATCCATTAAAACACAGTAGTATGGACCAGGCGTGGTGGCTCACGACTGTAATCCCAGCACTTTGGGAGGCCGAGGCAGGTGGATCGCCTGAGGTCAGGAGTTCGAGACCAGCCTGACCAACATGGCAAAACCCTGTCTCTACTAAAAATACAAAAAATTAGCAGGGCATGGTGGTGCGCGCCTGTAATCCCAGCTACTTGGGAGGCTGAGGCAGGAGAATGGCTTGAACCTGGGAGGTGGAGGTTGCAGTGAGCCAAGATCGTGCCATTTCTCCAGCCTGGGCAACAAGAGTGAAACTCTGTCAAAAAAAAAAAAAATGTGTAAAATATAACCAAGCCACAAGTAAAGACCCAAGGTCAGGTACAAACTTGCAAAGTACCCAAGAGACAGAATTTTTTTTTAAAAAAATATGTTATCACAAGAATTGGAGAAGAGGCAACTTATATTCCTGCTTTATACAGAAAAGGGAAGATGTGCCTCTACCCAGCTCTGCATGTGCTGTATGTACTTATACAGGGCAAATGAATATGATGATTCTACATAAAGATGCATTTGAATATTCATTTGGTTGGTCTTTCTTGTTCACTTGTAGTTTCAAATAAAGGAATGACATTATTTTATTTGAGAAATGTCAGTGAGCATCAACTGGGGAAGAGATACTGTAGTAAATACTGGGAAATAGACTCACATTAGTTTGGAGAGATGATGAACAGATTGTCACCACATAAAATGATGGGAGATTTAATAGGGAACTTTTAAGTCCATATGTGAAGGTAAATTGAAACGATCTTACGAGTCTTTTTGACAGCTGTTCTCCTATGAAGGACAAATTCAGTTTCACTCTGAACAGATAATGAAATGTATAAATTTAATTATACAGATTATTAAAATAAAGGATGCTGTGTGTTTGTAATGATGAAGTTTGATAAAAGTTCTCTCTCTCTCTGTTTTTATAGAGAGAATATGTATTATTATAAGAAATCCTAAGAGGTATTTCAATGAAACTAAGGACACCTTGCATGAGAGGGAAGGGAAGACCTAATTTTAAGAAAACATCTGTAAAATATCCTTTTGTTTTACAGTGAATACAGTTAATGAAGTCAATGGAAACATACATAGGCCTTAATAGGAGAAGCTATGTGAAAATCTGGGCACACAACATTTTTTTCCCTCAGGATTTAGAGAAAATATGTGAAGAAATTAGACAGTGTACAATGATTGCAATGAAGCGATAAAAGCAAGGAAACTAAATCTCAGAGGCTTAACCTAACAAGACTAATTTTTCACTCACAGTACATGTTTATTGTGGGTTTCTGAGAGGTACATTCTAGACCATCCTCACTTCAGGACCTTAGCTGACAGAGCAGCCACTCTCTGGGACATTATTGCATGTTGTTGTTGTGGAAGAAAAAGAGAAAATAGTGAGCATGCACTGACTCTTAAAGCTTTTGTCCAGAAGTAACACATGTCACTTCACTTGCATTTCACTGGCCAAAGAAAATCACATGGCCACAGCTGATTTCAGAGAGGTGGTTAATTATGTTAAAAAGGTAAACTAAGATGCAATCAAATTTTAAAGAATTTATGTGAGTAAACAGCAATTCATGAATTCAGCAGCTCCAAACCAGAAATGTTCTGAGGGCTCCATTGAGGAAGCATTATGAACAGACTTTTAGAGTGAATGCAGACATAATAAAGAAGAAATTCTTTGGTTGGTTACAGTTACAAAGTTGCCTTACTTGGTGTATCCTACTGGAAAGTCGCCAGTTATATAATGATAAGTTTGTTGAGTGTTTGTGATTGCTTGAGCTTGAGTTCTATTTTTAATATAGAGATTTATAAGAAATAGCTCGAGTTAAGTTTGGCTTGTGTTTGCAAATCAAGCAACGTTAAGGTCACTTATGAAGTCTAACTGGCTTTGTCTGTTCAGGAATTCTATAGGTTTCATCTCTATTTTAATTTACTTGGACAATTATAATACTGTCATCTGGCTGAAAGATAAGAGAGAACTAACTGCTTGTCAACTGTCGTAATGGTTATCTCAACATATTTAACATGAAGTTTCTCTTTTCCCTAATCTGACTTCACTCTTTGTAATATACTATGCAAGATAGGTCTTATATTCTCAAAAATTAAACAAAAAGAAAGCTGTTATGCAATGATATGTCATTATTACTTATCCAGTCTACCACGATATTCTATGGTATCCAGTCTACCATCATATTGTACACTTCTGCTTTTCCTCCTAATTCAAGAGGAGGAAATGAAGTGTCATTGCTATTCATTCTTGCTGAAAAGGAAGAATCATGCTGGGTGGCCTCCAGTGGAAGCCCGGATGGACTAGATGCTTCCTCATTGGCATGCAGAGCAATGTGCATGCCAATTAGATACTGTACGCAACAAAGATGCTGAGAAGTAATTCTTTAGTGCTTTCAACTAACGAAGGGGTGTATGTGAGAAAAAGGTATAACAAATTATAAATAATCCTAACATTCCACTGAAGAAGAAAGTAATGTGCATTTACCAGTGGGCATGGTGGGAAGAATGGAGGAAACAAGCAGAAAAGCCCACTGAGAATTCTGCAAAAGCATTTACTACTGTCCTCAAACCAGGTACATCACCTGTTTCCCACCAATTAGGAGATCCCTCTTATGTAGAGCAATCATCACGTACAGTCTTGGGATTTAAAAAGAAAGAAAAATGATACATAACATTTTACATTTCCCTGACTTGCATACCAACTATTCCATTTGCTTTGGCAATGTGGGATAATTGGTATGCAAGTCAGGGAAATGTAAAATGTTAATAATTCATAACAAAATATGAATTATGTCTGGATTCAGCAGGGTACAAACTCACTGAAAGGTATGAATATGGAGTGATATTTGAGTGAGAAAAAACAAGAGAAATTCCTGGCTTTTTGGGGTTAGCCCTGAAGTCAACACTGACAAAATAGGGCATATTATGTATTCTGCGCATCTATAAGTACAAAAATGGCTTGCAGAATATGCAGGTTCTTGATCTAAACATTCTAGAGCCAAACTGTGCTGTGAGCAAGGCTCTGGGTCTGCTTGTATGGAGAAGTGTGGTTAGAGGTGAGTGGGGGAGTAAGACATAATAAATAATAATAATAATAATAAAAATAATATATAATAAATTTTTGATAAGAAGTCAAAGGCAACCAGCATGGCACATGTATACATATGTAACTAACCTGCACAATGTGCACATGTACCCTAAAACTTAAAGTATAATAAAAAAAAAAAAAGAAGTCAAAGGCAGTGTATGGGCATTTATACTCACCTCCCAATGTAATTTACAGCAAATCAATTCCGATGCAGCCACTCTAGATTTGGTGCTGCTTTCCATTGTAATGTTTTGAATTCATATTTGTCTGTCAAATCCAACCAGATTTCTTAGGGAGCATCATCAACACAATGGTCTCAACCTGAGAAGACTCAGAGGGTATCATTCAGAGGCTGCTGTTTTTTTAATGAGTTTAAAATGTGTCCAATCAGGTCTAACGTTTAAGTCTTTAATCCATCTTGAATTAATTTTTGTATAAGGTGTAAGGAAGGGATCCAATTTCAGCTTTCTACATATGGCTATCCAGTTTTCCCAGCACCATTTATTAAATAGGGAATCCTTTCCCCATTGCTTGTTTTTCTCAGGTTTGTCAAAGATCAGATAGTTGTAGATATGTGGCATTATTTCTGAGAGCTCTGTTCTGTTCCATTGATCTATATCTCTGTTTTGGTACCAGTACCATGCTGTTTTGGTTACTGTAGCCTTGTAGTATAGTTTGAAGTCAGGTAGTGTGATGCCTCCAGCTTTGTTCTTTTGGCTTAGGATTGACTTGGCGATGTGGGCTCTTTTTTGAACTTTAAAGTAGTTTTTTCCAATTCTGTGAAGAAAGTCATTGGTAGCTTGATGGGGATGGCATTGAATCTATAAATTACCTTGGGCAGTATGGCCATTTTCACGATATTGATTCTTCCTACGCATGAAACCATAAAAACCCTAGAAGAAAACCTAGGCCTTACCATTCAGGACATAGGCATGGGCAAGGACTTCATGTCTAAAACATCAAAAGCAATGGCAACAAAAGCCAAAGTTGACAAATGGGATCTAATTAAACTAAAGAGCTTCTGCACAGCAAAAGAAACTACCATCAGAGCGAACAGGCAACCTACAAAACGGGAGAAAATTTTCACAACCTACTCATCTGACAAAGGGCTAATATCCAGAATCTACAATGAACTCAAACAAATTTACAAGAAAAAAACAAACAACCCCATCAAAAAGTGGGCAAAGGACACGAACAGACACTTCTCAAAAGAAGACATTTATGCAGCCAAAAAACACATGAAAAAATGCTCATCATCACTGGCCATCAGAGAAATGCAAATCAAAACCACAATGAGATACCATCTCACACCAGTTAGAATGGCAATCATTAAAAAGTCAGGAAACAACAGGTGCTGGAGAGGATGTGGAGAAATAGGAACACTTTTACACTGTTGGTGGGACTGTCAACTAGTTCAACCATTGTGGAAGTCAGTGTGGCAATTCCTCAAGAATCTAGAACTGGAAATACCATTTGACCCAGCCATCCCATTACTGGGTATATACCCAAAGGACTATAAATCATGCTGCTACAAAGACACATGCACACAGATGTTTATTGTGGCACTGTTCACAATAGCAAAGACTTGGAACCAACCCAAATGTCCAACAATGATAGACTGGATTAAGAAAATGTGGCACATATACACCATGGAATACTATGCAGCCATAAAAAATGATGAGTTCATGTCCTTTATAGGGACATGGATGAAATTGGAAATCATCATTCTCAGTAACCTATCACAAGAACAAAAAACCAAACACCGCATGTTCTCACTCATAGGTGGGAACTGAACAATGAGAACACATGGACACAGGAAGGGGAACATCACACTCTGGGGACTGTTGTGGGGTCGGGGGAGGGTGGAGGGATAGCATTAGGAGATATACCTAATGCTAAATGACGAGTTAATGGGTGCAGCACACCAGCATGGCACATGTATACATATGTAACTAACCTGCACATTGTGCACATGTACCCTAAAACTTAAAGTGTAATAATAATAAAATAAAATTTAAAAAGTGTCCAATCAGTCATTATGTTGCAGCATATATAGTTTTTCTAAAGAACACTCCCCAGGAGCTAAAACTGAAAGTGGTGAATGAAGAAATAGTTTGGGTAATTCATAAATGCTTTAAGATGCCCCTTGATTTTCATAAAACAAAACAAAGACAAAAACATCTTAACCCTTAAAACCCTTTAAGCATCATAACCAGATTTTCAATATCAAACCACTTAGCAAAGTAGTTGTGACCCAGTTTACGAGATAACACTGGAAAAGCAAGTTAAAAATGATAATTGAATTCCAATGTAATGTTTTTCTTGTACTAAGAGATTTTCATTGATCCTTACCACATGCCTATGAGACAGTGGCTTTTCAAGGAGAGCAACTAAGAACTAAACAGTTAAGCCAATTGAGTCAAGGTCAGAGAGCCAGGCCATCATGCCCTCTTGGCAAGAACCAATGGCCCAACTTTGGGCCCAAAATTATTTTCACTAAGAGAAACTTCCATTCTCTCTGATAGCTAATACCAGTTATTTAAGTTGCTCCCTTTTGAATCCCCTCTTCATACAGTTCATTCAGTGTGTAAAGTCAATCACATTGACCAAGGGGACACTACTCACTGTGCTCTGACCTGGTCTATTTTATTGAACATAGTTCTTATTTAAAAGTCTTAGTGGATCAATATCTTTTTGTCAAGCAAATACATGTCATGAGTACAAATTCTGATTTCAGCATACCAAGATGATGAAAGAAGAATAGTAAAAAGTCCTTTGAGTTTGCTAATGATTTAGTCGTTTGACAAATCATCCTTGAATGACTGCTCTCAGACACACTCTATTCTAGGGAACAGAGGAATAGAAATACAACTTCTTGGCACAGACAAGGCAAAGATTCCCTGGCATGCTAGTAACTGGTAATTGTTTATTCACCCTGCAAATATTGATTGAGTATCATGTGAAGGGGAATCGGATACACATGATTTGGGATGCGGTATATTGTGGTATAAAACAATAGATTAGAAGACACTGTCTTTGACAAGCCTTATCAGCTAATTTATTTCTCAGAAATACACAGCAAATTTTGTATGGGAATATCCAAGTTATAGCCTACTTTGTTTAAACAGCTTCATGAACATTATTTTGATGGAAAATAGCCAGTCACAAAAGATGACTCTATTCATGTGGAGTTTAAGACCAGGCAAAACTATTCTACAAAGATGGAAATCAGAAAAGAGGTTGTCACTTAAACCCAGGAAAGCATGAGGGATCTTTCTGGGGTGATGGAAAAGTTCTTTATTTTGATCTGAACGATGGGTACATGGGTGTTTATGAAAAAGACATCAAGCTATTCAATTAAGATTTGTGCATTTTACTTTATGTAAAATATATCTCAATAAAAAGCACAATGATCAATCCAAACCAAACCAAAATCAGGAACAAGAAAGAGTCTTGATTCTCATAGTATTTCTCAGGGTTAGCTATTCAACAATGGTTAAAAAGATTAATTATTGAGACTTTTTTATGGTTGTAAAGATATTTTTAAGAATGAATGAACTTACCCTATTAAATAAGAAGTGTAATTACCTTAACAATAGACCTATTTATCAAACTACAAAGTTATGACAACCCATTCTTTCTCTTTGAGCCTTTTCAGCCTACATGTTTTTGAAAAGTAGTATCTCTTTCATTTTGGTGAGGACAAAACTATCTTTGGCTGTCAGAATCACTTGCTTATTAAAGTTCAAGCCAAAAACAAACTCTCAGTAGGCAGAAACATGAATAATATGACATTTTCTGTGCTAAAAGAAATATTAAAAATTCTACCTGACTTTAGGGTTAACTACTTTTCTGCATGCTTAATGTAAATTATAAGCTGGAATTAGTTGGCAATATCTAAAATAGTATTACTACAAATAAAATTTTAAAAGATGATTCCTCTTACAGAAATGCACATAATATCTTACAGTTACATTGCTATTTTGAAAATATTTTCATTTTATTTTTTTCCTTAATTTTCACACTAACTCTGATCTACAAAGGTCCCAATCACTTAGTGACATTCTTGCTGAATATTATGAAGGAATTATCAGTCTGTGCTGTTCCTTTCCTTAGTGCAGTGATTTAAGCTGAAATTCTTAGTAAAAAAATAATTAGAATAGAGTGAGACCCCTATAAACCTCTTATATTCTACATAAGGATACAAACAATACTAGTGGTTTATGTAATTTTAAAATCCAGAAATCCAATGACCGGAAGTGACATGTATTATAAATGTTATGCAGTTAATGATAATTTCATTGAGAAATCTAGTTTCACTCCACAACATTCAATTGCCTGTGACTAATGCTTTGCAAGTCAAAACTCGTCAAAATAAAACTTCACTCCAATATGGCTGAAGTTGTTTCGATCCTTCAAAGTTGTATAAAGCATGCAAAAAATTGTAAAATAATGGAATTTAAAAGAAAATTGGAATTCAAGTGTTCTGGATAACATGTTCTTGAATTTTTCTGGCTATTTGCAGACCTCTGAGATTAAAATGTAAGTTCTAAACAAAGTTTCAGAAAACTGAGGATCTGTGGTAGTGTGAAAAGTTTATTGTAAGCATGGAAAATATGCTCAAATATCTGTTATCACACAAAAATAAAACCAGAAATTATTTTGTAAAGAATAGGACAAGGAAAATACTTTGACTACCAGAAAATCTTTTCATAATTAAAATCTTCTTCCCAATATAGTTCTTTGAGAAACAAAGAGGATAATATTGCAACCCATGTTGTAATAAGGGTTAAAAAGAAGATAATATCAGATTAAATAAAATCTTTGCTATTGAAGAATTTTATTCATTTTAGTTTTATGATGCCGTAGAATTTCCAGGTTTAAAACACCTGGTTAACAGTCTTTATTTTTCCATTTGCAATCTGATATTTGGCACTAAATGAACATCACATACAACTGGATGTTAATGCTATGACTTGAAAAGTGCTAAGATTTTAAAAATCAGCCAAACCTTCTAATTTACCTGAAAATTATGAGTGAATGTACTATCTCTTAGAGTTGAGATATGTGTGTTTATATTTCAAAAGAAATTTTCTGGCAAGAAGCTTATTGTATTGCGTTAAATATCTGAATTTATATTTTCTAAATTACACTGAAGTTTGAAAATCTGTGACTTCTTTATTGGTCATTTAAAATAACTCTTCAACTACCATATCTCTCGCAAAGTCAAACCTTAATTAATATCGACACTTCATAAAAGTGTCAGAAAATCAGAGCATCATTCAATTACTGTCTCATACAATTCCCTATAGTTTCCTCCAAGTTGTTTTTGTCTTCTCAAATAGTTTAAGCTCATGGAGATCAGGTATTGTTATTTCCTTTAGCCACATCTATCATGGTGTTAACTCTATCAGCAGTATGCAGAATGTTTACTGAGTAATCATCTATCAGAGAAAGATTGTTGTATTTGTTTTATTGTTGTTGTTGAATTTTATCTTGTTTTAACATTTTCAAGTTGGAGAACCTTCTCTGTACTTAAGTGAACCAGTAAGTCATTTATTCCTTCAATAAACACTTATTAAATCCCTATATTTCATATAATTTAAAATGACTATGATGAATCCAGTGATACCACTTCTGCTTAACATCCTCTTCAGATAAAAGTACAAAAGAAAACCTTAAGTATTTAGTTTGCTTACTTACACTCTACAATCCTGAGATAAGATAGAGAAATAAGTAACCAAACCTCCCCCAGCACCTGCTAGCATTTCAGTCATACACATTTGATTTATTTACTGGCTATTTTGATATTAAAGATGACAAAACTGTAACACTGAGAAACACTTTACACATTTTACGTGTTGGCCATAGTCATTGTCTCCAAGAACAACAGCCCAATATGCATTTTGATAGAGAGTGACTTGACAGTGAAAAACGAATCTTTTCAACTTTATCCATTCAGACGAATATTTATTCATTTGATAAAAGTAATGCAATGGATATTGCTTTTAGGGCAAATGTTTAGGAAAAGCAAACATCAAAGTTCACCTTAACATCATTAATAAGCACACTTTTTTTAAAAATCTAGCAATGTATGGAGACATTCACTGAAATTACGTCTCCCATCATTCTCATTTTTTATTTCCTTATTGTGTTTTGTTTTTACATAGCACTTACTATTCTTAGAATTTTTTTGTTTTTTAATTATCTGTTTCTACTAGAATATGACTTCCTAGAGAACAGACTTTGAATTTTTTATTGCTAAGATTTCATTGCCTAGATATTGACTGACTTATATTAAGTGATCAACAAATATTTGCTGAAATGATGTGTAAAATAAATATAATGATATGAAAAAATGATTGATAATAAAAGCTTCATTCTTTTATAACTATGACAAATAAGTCAAAATTAAGAATATTATCAATATTTCTGCAGAGATCTAAACATTTTTATAAATATTAAACATATCCCAAGATAACATTTTGAAATGCTTGTGTTTTACATTAATGGTTTAAATTTCTATTGCATATTGAGCTCATGAGAGACAATAGGATTTATTACACACATTACTTAGTTTTCAGAAAGGATACAGGACAGACAGCAAGTTACCATGCTGGTATATACCAGTGCAATGTTTCTGATTACTCAGTCACTTGGGAGATATGTGGTCAGAAGAGATGAAGCTGAGTGAGGGCACAGCTCTCAGCTCAAGTAAGTCTTCAACTCTAGGATCCCTTGACTTTTAAACCTAGAATATCACATAGCCCTCTTAGGTGTACATGATGATCAGCTGGTCATGCAGCCCTCCTAGCGATCTGTGACTAGCTCCTATCTCTGGTACTGCTATATCCCATCAATATCAGTTATTCATTACTTTACAAATAAGCTCAACAAGGGATAGGTGTTTGGTCCAGTTGATAGTCCTTATTCAAATGCTCATTTATCTTAGTTCTCGCATAAATGTTTTCATGAGAAAACATTAAATGTAAGAGAATTCAACTAAGAGAATGTAAGAGAATTCAACTAAGATTCAAATTTTTAGCATCCCTTGGATTTAGATAAAAGTCATAGAACTAGCTGTTAACCTTGTCCTTTTATACTTTTATGTATGTGCAAAATTAGAAAAAAAATTAGGTATTTAAAAAACATTTACATTCAAAATTTTTCTAAGACTTCATATGGAAAGCCATATTTTCAAAATTAGATTTTAAACTAAAAATATTATTTAATGTTTAAAAATTAAATATTTAGAAGAGCTATATAAAATGTCTTCAAAATTAAAGCTAAAGTACAGGTCTAGTACCCAAGACTTTTTATAAGCAAAAATTAGAAGGAAATGCAAACATATATGAAAACAAAATTGAACAGAAACATTTTTAACAAAAACTTTAAACAAACATTAATAGAAATTAAAATGAAAAATAAAAAAAACAAAACAAGATTAGACTGCATTGTTATTAGAAACAAAAAGTAACAAAGCATAAGACAAGACCTAAAATACTAGGAAGAATATTATGTTTCAGACAACTAAAGAGCTGAAAGAAACTATACTTGATAGCTATAGTGAGATTATTAATCACATGGGTATCATTATGTTCGGTTATGTCTGAAGAGAAACTCATATATAATGATGACAATAAATTATGCCAGATGAACTGTCGATTAAAATGCCCTTGATAACAAAAGGGAAATTGGAAGCGAAATGATGATTGGAACGAAAAAAGAATCTGTGAAGGGCTTTATAAAATGAGGTGAACTATTTTAATTGGAATTTTAAAAAGTTTCTATAGTTTTCACAGAAGAAGAATAAAATTCAAGGATCATAACTAGATTTAATCTACAATCTTTCTCTAATGTGCTATTTTCAATAATTCACATTAAGAGTTAGCAGGTTTTGAAATGTGTGATATGCTTAAATTGGAATTCATTTTTTATTACCTTTTTGAATGTCTGTATTTCTCTGAGAACTTTTATTTCATCACTATTTATTAATATCATGAATATAACCTATGACCTCTAAAAAGCCCAACACTTTTCCTTGTTTTTTAAAATCATAACCATATGTTTTCTGTACGGCCTATTGAGTTGAGGAAAATATTAAATACAAAAAGTCAGAATGACTGCTGTTCTCCATAGTACCTGAGGTATTTCCCACACCTGCCCTTTACTCTCCTGAATTTGTAATTAGAAACACCAACTTTCACAAGACTTGCTCCTGAGTTGATCTGACCTTGATAGACAATAGGTATGCAAAGAAGGAAAAAACTTTCAGATATCTACAATCTCACCACAGGCTACAGTCAAGTTTTGTTCACCATTAAAGATAACTCCACAGGACATAAAGAAAGCCTTAAGTAACGTAAATAATATTAGAAATTTACCATGGTTCTCTCAATCATGTGGATAATTACGTCTCCAAAATTATTTGGAAAATATTTAATCTGAAAAAAATGGTATCTCCTAGAAAGTAAACAGACACTTTTTTTGCTGAAGCAAAGAGAAGGCAAATGCCAGAAATATAGAATTTCTCAGCATAATTTCTGCCTTAAAGAAAGCTAAGGGAACATCTTATTTGACAACATTTAAGAAATGTTCACATGCATGATGAAGTTAAATATAAGAATAGAATGGAATTAATTGAATCTGAGGATGTATAGTGAAGAATCTCAGCTTTGGGAGGAAAAGATGATAACCTGTATTGACTTCCATTCATTAAGGATAAAGAGATAATAATCACAACAGCTATTATATTTTACTGAATAGATACTCTTTGCCTCACACAGGGTTAGAAACTTTTTAGACTTCTATTAATTAACTCTTAGGAAATTTCTATGAACTATGAATTAGTATCTAAATATTATAGATGAGAAAATAAAAACATAGCTCAAGTAACATGCTCTGAATCACCTGATTAGAGAGTGATACATGCAGAATTTATTTGACTTCTGTTCCATTCAAAGACTACCCTCTCTACCACTTCATAGGAGCCTCTTACTCCAAAAGAATAAATAGAACTATTTTTTCATAATGGATGTCCATAAAGTTTTGCCTCAGTGTTTCAATTTTGTGTGTGTGTGTGTTTATAATGTCTAGTGTTAGTAAAAACATAACAAATTATCCTTAGGAGAATATTATTTAGAGATTGCTTAGTGAAGACTACATATGTCAATGTAATTTTCTTCTCTATTGAGACTCTTAAGGGAGAGACAGGCATTCCTCATTTTTGACTTATTTTGATATGAATCAAGTTTCGCAAACCTTTGGAAGATGATGTAAGCTGAATTTACCCTTCGACCTAAAAAATAATCTTGTATTAAAAAAAAACCAAACTAATATTGCATCAATTTACTACCTGAAGAAAATTCCAGCCATATAACAGAGAAGGGCAACCCACAGAGAACTCAGAGGTCTCCCTGAATTAATCGGGTGGAGATTCACGAAGGCCAAGGCAGATCAAATTTACAGGGCAGTGTAACAGTGAAGAAAAAGTTTCATAGAGAGAGAATTGTAGAGATCGTAGGTCTCAGAGGGTCCCTCGCATGTATTCTGCTGAGCTCTGATCAACATATGCATGTGAAGAAACTACCTAAGGCTGAGGACGAACACCCAAAAGAATTGAAGAAAAAAAATCGCTTAAGCCTAAGAATAGTGTTATGTCCACCAGCAAGAGCAGAAACCCTCACAACACATAGAACATAAAGTAAATTACTGAGAAGGGTTTTGCCCCCTAAAATAGAGCAAAATTAGCCTGAGGATAAATATTGCTCTCATTTTGCTTAAAATATTTTAAAAGCAAGACCTGAAAGGATGAAACTGTTTCCAGATAACTATATTCCAGATAGAAGCTCAGGAATATTTATACAAACAGAACATATCCAGGACCCAACTTACTAAAATTAACAACCTCTGTAGCAAATGAAAAAATTAGCTGGAATGCAAAGTAGCAGAAAAAAAAACACCACCTGAAATATCAAAAAAAAATCAATTAAAACTGGTACAGAAATGATATAGATAATAAAATTTGTAGGTAAGTCATTGAAAATAATTGAATAAATTATGTAGACACATTTAAGGTGTAAGAAAAGACCCAAATTGAAATTCTAGAGATGAAAACTAGTGTCTAGGTTGAGATTAAAAGCAAATTAAACACTGTGGATGAAAATATTGGCAGACCTAAAGACGTAACAATGGAAACTATTCAAAATGAAATATGGAGAGGAAAAAAGAGAACTAAAATGTTAGCAAAGTTTACATAAACCTTAAGAAAATATATAATGGCCTAATAATTAATGCAATAAAAATTTCCAAAGGAGGAGAGAATAGAAAAAAATTAAGTTCCATGCAACTGACATGATTTCATTCTTTTTAATGGCTGAATAATATTTCATTGTGTACATGTACCATATTTTCTTTATTCATTCATCCATTAGTGAACACTTAGGTTGATTCCACATTTTGGCTATTGTGCATAGTGCTATAATAAACACCAGAGTGCAGATATCTCTCCAATGTACTGATTTCTTTTCTTCTGCATATATACCCAGCAGTGAGACTGCTGGATCTATGGTAGTTCTATTTTTAGTTTTTTGAGGCACCTCCATACTGTTCTCCATAGTGGCTGTACTAACTAACATTTCCACCAAAAACATACAAAGGCTCCCCTTTTGCCACACCCTCACCAGCATTTGTTATTGCTTGCCTTTTGGATAGATGCCATTTTTACTGGGGTGAAATAATATCTCATTGTCGATTTAATTTGCATTTCCCTCACTAGTAATGATGTTGATCATTTTTCATATACCATATTGGCCATTTGTCTGTCTTCTTTTGAGAAATGTCTATTCAGATCTTTTACCCACTTTTAAATCAGATTATTTGTTTTTCTTCCTATTAGTTGTTTTAGCTCCATATATATTCTGGTTATTAATTCCCTGTCAAATGGATAGTTTGTAAATATGTGCTCCCATGGATGTGACTGGAGGACATTATGTTAAGTGAAATAAGCCAGGCACCAAAAGATAAATATTACATGTTCTCACGAATAGGTGGGAGATAAAAATAATTGAACTCATGGAGATAGAGAGTAGAATGGTTGTTATCAGAAGCTGGGAAGGGTGATGGGAAGGCAAGGAATAAAGAGGGGATGGTTAATGGGTATAAAACTACATTTAGATAGAAGGAATAAGGTCTAGTGTTTGGTAGCACAATAACGTGGCTATAGTTAACCATAATTTATTGTATGTATCAAAATAACTACAGGAGTGGAATTGGAATATTTATAACACAAGTAATAAATGCTTGAGGTGATAGATACACCAAACCCTGATTTAATTGTTACACATTGTATGCTTGTATCAAAATATTACATGTACCCCATAAGTATGTAGAACTAGTATGTAGAACTAATATGTATCTATAATAGTTAAAATTTTTAAAACTAAAAAAATTAAGAACTGATATAAAAATAGCCAAAAATTTTCTACATTTGATGAAATGTATAAAGCCAGAGATTCAAAAAGCTCAATGAACCACAAGCAAAATAAACTTAAATAAAAAAATACATCAGAACATTAGCAAATTGCTTAACTAGTGGCAAAGAGAAACATAGAGCCACATCATTCAAGTACTGAAAGAAAGAAAAAAAAAACCCTGTAATTCTAGAACACTTTTATCTATGAAAATGTCTGTAACAAATAAAGGCAAAGTAGTTTTTCAGATATATGAGAACTCAAGGAATTCAGTATTCAATACCTGAAAGAATTTGTCATAGACATGCACTACAAAAAATTTTAAAGAAGTTTTACAAGCAGAAGGGAAATGACACCAGATGTAAAGCTGGATCTGGAGGCAGAATTCAAAGCTCCACTGATAGACCCCCCTGCAAGGACACCAAGTTAACAACAATCTATACCGAAAAACAAACAAAAACACCTTCATAAGAACAAAAGTCAGGTGAGCACTCATAGTACTTGGTTTTAACTTTATATCCCTGAAAGAGGCACTGAAGACATAGAAAAAAAAAATCCTGAATTGCTGACAACACTCCTCCCCTGCCAGCTCACCCCCAGCCCGGCAGCAGCTTCAGGGTGTGGAGAGCATCTCTGAGTACTGGGGGAGGGAGAACAGAGCAATTGGGAGGAATTGAACTCAGTGCTGCCCTGTTAGAGCAGAAAGTAAAATGGGACCAAGCTCAGCTGATGTTGCCCATAGAGGGAGCATTTAAACCAGCCCTAGCCAGAGGGGAATTGCAGATCCCAGAGGATCAGAATTTGAGTTCCTGCAGACCTCCCCACAGAGGGCTACAGTGCTCTGTGTCTCCAAGTAAACTGGAAAGGCAATCTAGGCCATAAGGACTGCAACTCTTAGGCAAGGTCCTAGTGCTGAACTAGGCCCAGTGACAGTGGACTGGGGAGGGGATGTGACCTGCCAATGAAGCACGCCTATAGGAACTAGAAAATAGCCTCAAAAAAGCAAATCTAAAAGTTATTGGCCTTAAAGAGGAAATGGAGAAAGAGATAGGACAGAGATAAGGCTATATACCATTACTGGATATATACCCAAAGGAATATAATTGTTCTACCATAAAGACACATGCACGCATATGTTTTTCACAGCACTATTCACAATAAAAAAGACATGGAATTAACCTAAATGCCCATCAGTGGTAGACTGGATAAAGAAAATGTAGTACATATACACCATGAAAGAATGAGATTATGTCTTTTGCAGCAACAGGAATGGAGGTGGAGGCCATTATCCTAAGGAAACTAAACAGGAACACAAAACCAAATACCACATGTTCTCGCTTATAAGTGGGAGGTAAAACATTCAGTACATATGGTCACAAAGAAAGGAACAAGAGACACCGGGACCTACTTGAGAGTGGAGGCTGGTAAGAGAGTGAGGATTGAAAAACTGTCTATTGGGTACTATGCCTATTATCTGGGTGACAAAATAATCTGTACATCAAAGCCCCACAACCACAACGCACAATTTACCTGTTTAGCAAACCTGATCATGTACCCTGAACCTAAAATAAAATTTAAAAAAAATACCAATGGGAGCAGAAAAAATATAGCTACACACCCTACCTTCAATGAATGTTCTAACAGCAGAGACAGTATGCAAAATTCAGACTTAACTCTCCCTACAGTGACAAGGCAGTGTCCTACTCTCCTGGAGTTTGTGGGTGGAGCTGTGATGTCAACCTCCTACTCCTACCCACAGTAAATCTCCCTCAGTAAAGCCTGTGAGCAAAACTCTGTCATCCTTTCTTTCTCTGAATAATGAGGTGGCATCCCTCCACATCTCAAGATAGCACTGCAGAGACTGTAGGGAAGAATCTTGTCATCTGGGTAACACAAGTGGGGCAGACAATAATAGCACTGTTGATGCTTTATAAACTAAATTGACATTTTACCCACATATGACCCATAGCCACAAAATTGAGCTAGGACATACATTCTGAAATTGAACAAGCTAACAATCTGCTAAAATAGATTGAAATAGGAAACGTAATCTTATAATTCTCAAAATGTCCAGCATGTTGTCTAAAATTAATCATATCAAGAACTGAAAACATTTTAACTCAGTAGAAAAAGAAAATCAACAAGTGCTGACACCTAGATGACTCAGATCTTAGACTATTGAACAAGGATTTTCAATTAGCTATCATAAAAATGCTCTGAGAAATTAAAAATACTCTTGAAACAAAGAACAATAAAATTCTCGCAAAGAAAGACAGCACATAAGGAAACAAATGGAAATTTTAGAACTAAAAAAAAAATAAAAATGACCCTCCAAAAATTACTGGATGAGTCAACAGCAGAATGGAAATAAGAGAGAAAAAATTAGTGAAATTGAACTTACAGTAATAAAAATTATTCAATCTGAACCACAGAAAGGAAATGAATTGTTTTTAAAAAAGAAAGGAATAAAAGAACTAAACTTCAAGGACCTGTGAGACAGTGATAAAATGTGTAAATTATGGTGATTGAAATACTAGAGAGAAAAAAAATTACAGTGAAAATGTATTTGAAGAAATAATGACTGAAATTTTCCAAACCTAATGAAAGACCAAAAAAAACTAAAATAATAAAAATAATAATAAAATGGCAGGTTTCATTGAAATAGATGAATAATTATATTAGATGCAGAAGGTATAAAATATTTGTTAAAAGTAACTCGTGTAATAAAAAAAAACCATGACTCATTTCTTTCTACAAGAAACTGACCTCAAGTTTAATAATACAGATTTGCTAAAGGTGACCAGGTGGAAAAAATTTGATCATACAAATTGTATTAGTCTGTTTTCATGCTGCTGATAAGGACATACCCGAGACTGAGTAATTTATAGAGAAAAAGAGGTTTAATGGACTCATAGTTCCACATAGCTGGGGAGGCCTCACAATCATGGTGGAAGGTGAAAGACATGTCTTACATGGAGGCAGACAAGAGAAACACAAGAGAATGAATCAATATTGTGAAAATGGCCATACTGCCCAAGGTAATTTATAGATTCAATGCCATCCCCATCAAGCTACCAATGACTTTCTTCTACTTTAAAGTTCATATGGAACAACTATCTGATCTTTGACAAACCTGAGAAAAACAAGCAATGGGGAAAGGATTCCCTATTTAATAAATGGTGCTGGGAAAACTGGCGGGCCACATGTAGAAAGCTGAAACTGGATCCCTTCCTTACACCTTATACAAAAATCAATTCAAGATGGATTAAAGACTTAAATGTTAGACCTAAAACCATAAAACCTAAAACCATAAAAACCCTAGAAGAAAACATAGGCATTACCATTCAGGACATAGGCATGGGAAGGACTTCATGTCTAAAACACCAAAAGCAATGGCAACAAAAGACAAAATTGACAAATGGGACCTAATTAAACTCAAGAGCTTCTGCACAGCAAAAGAAACTACCATCAGAGTGAGCAGGCAACCTACAGAATGGGAGAAAATTTTCGCAACCTACTCATCTGACAAAGGGCTAATATCCAGAATCTACAATGAACTCTAACAAATTTACAAGAAAAAAAAACCCCATCAAAAAGTGGGCAAAGGACATGAACAGACAGTTCTCAAAAGAAAACATTTATGCAGCCAAAAAACACATGAAAAAATGCTCACCATCACTGGCCATCAGAGAAATGCAAATCAAAACCACAATGAGATACCATCTCACACCAGTTAGAATGGCAATCATTAAAAAGTCAGGAAACAACAGGTGCTGGAGAGGATGTGGAGAAATAGGAACACTTTTACACTGTTGGTGGGACTGTCAAGTAGTTCAACCATTGTGGAAGTCAGTGTGGCAATTCCTCAGGGATCTAGAACTGGAAATACCATTTGACCCACTCATCCCATTACTGGGTATATACCCAAAGGACTATAAATCATGCTGCTACAAAGACACATGCACACAGATGTTTATTGTGGCACTATTCACAATAGCAAAGACTTGGAACCAACCCAAATGTCCAACAATGATAGACTGGATTAAGAAAATGTGGCACATATACACCATGGAATACTATGCAGCCATAAAAAATGATGAGTTCATGTCCTTTATAGGGACATGGATGAAATTGGAAATCATCATTCTCAGTAAACTATCGCAAGAACAAAAAACCAAACACCACATATTCTCACTCATAGGTGGGAATTGAACCATGAGAACACATGGACACAGGAAGGGGAACATCACACTCTGGGGACTGTTGTGGGGTGGGGGGAGGGTGGAGGGATAGCATTAGGATATATACCTAATGCTAAATGACGAGTTAATGGGTGCAGCACACCAGCATGGCACATGCATACACATGTTACAAACCTGCACATTGTGCACATGTACCCTAAAACTTAAAGTATAATAATAATAAAATAAAATAAATTATATGTTACAATAAAAATGAAAAATTTCAAAGTCTGTGGAACACAGCTAGAACAATACGTAGAGAGAAATGCATTATACTCAATACCTATGTCGGAAAAGAGAAAAAAAAACATCAAATCAATAATTTAAGCTCCCATCTCACAAAACTAGAAAAAGAACAAAATAAATGAAAATTTAGAGAAGTAATAACAGCTGAAATCAATTTCACTCAAAACAGAAAAAGAGAGAAAATCAACCAAACCAGTATCTGTCTTTTAAGAATACCAAAAATTGACAAACCTCCAGCAATCTAACAAAGAAGAGGGAGAGGGAGGGGGAGAGGGAGGGAGGGAAGGAGGGAGAGATGGACAGAGAGACAGAGAGAGAACAGTGGATGACTAATATCAGACAACATCAGGAATGAAGATATATCACTAGAAATCCCACTGATGTTAAATAGGTAAATGAATATTACACAAACAATTCTATGCCCATAAAAGAAAAACTTAAATAAAATAGATGGTTTCTTGAAAGATACAAACTCCAAAATATACTTAAGAAGAATTGAGCAATTAGACTTATTCTATATTTATTAAATAAATTGATTTCATATTTAAATCCTTTCCACAAAGTGAACTCCAAACAGAGATGGTTTCACTGGGGATTTGTATTACTCTGGGTTCTCCAGAGAGAACCAATAGCATATATGTATATATAAAAGGAAGTTTATTAGGGAGAATTGATTCACATGATTACAAGATGAAGTCCCACAACAGACCATTTGCAAACTAAGGAAAGAGAGAAACTGGTAGCATGGTTCAGGCCAAGTACAAAGGCCTCAAAAACCAGGGAAGCTGATAGTGCAACCCTCAGTCTGAGGATAAAGGCCTGAGAGCCCCCAGGAGGCCAGTGATGCAAGTCCCAGAGTCCAAAGGCCAAAGAACCTGGGGTTTGATATTCAAGGGCAGGAGGAGATGGAGCAAGCATCCAGCACAGAAAGAAACAGAGAGAGCAAAAGGACTTGGAAAACTACCTATCTCCCTTCTTTCACCTGCTTTGCCCTAGCAACTCTGGAGGCCAATCGGATGATGCCTACTAACACTGAGGGTGGATCTTCCTCTCCCAGTCCACTGACTCAAATGTCAATCTCCTCTGGCAACACCCTCACAGATACACCCAGAAGCAATACTTTACCAGTTGTCTAGGTATCCCTCAACCTAGTCAAGTTGACACCTAATATCAACCATCATAGGATTTCTATCAAACTTCCAAGTAAGAAATAATGCTAATTCTATAAAAACTCTTCTAGTAAATTTTAAAAAAAGAGAATGCTTTCTTGTTCATTGTATGAGACAAGAATTACACTGATCCCAAGCCCAGGCAAAGGCATTATAAGAAAACAAAACTGCAGTCAAATATTCCTTATCAACATAGGTCCAGAAATTGTTAACAAAATTTTGACATTTCAAATCCAACAGTACATAAAAATAATATAATGACAAAATAGGATTTATAGTATATTGTTTTTTCAATATTAAACAATTTGCTTTACTATAAACCCTATTTATAATAAAGTAAACCCTATTTATAGTAAAGCAAATTGTTTAATATTGAAAAAAAAACAGTTACCACCATATTAACAGAATGAAAAGAGAAAACTACATATCTATAAAACTGTACATAAACAAATACAGAAAAAATTGTGATAAAATGCACAACTATTCATTAAAAAACAAACCTCTTGATTCTCAGTAAACCAGAAGAGAAAAAAAGCTTGCTAAACCCCATTAAAAATATCTAGAAAATACATGCAGCTAATATAATGTTTGATGATAAAAAACTGAATATTTTCTTCTTAATACCAGAAATAGATCATGTGTGTTGACTCTCACACATTCATTCATATTATACTGAGCTTCCAGCCAGTGCAGTAAGACAATAAAAGGAAAGGAATAGCATCCATATTTAAAGGAAGAATTATAAGTAGCTTTATTCACAAATGAATAAAGATTGCATAGAAAATCCAAATGAATCTATAAATAAGCTATTAAAAGTGATAAATCAGTTTAGCAGGTTTGAATGCTGTAAGGTACTATATAGATGTGATAAAAATAATAAGTATAGTGAAAAGACAATTTAGTGGTAAAGAATCTTTCTTAAAACAGATGGTTTTGAAATGAATGAATACAGAGCAGCAAAAAATGAACATTAACTCACACCTCAGACAATCAACAAAAGTTAAGTCAAAATTAATCATTGATTTAAATATAAAACCTAAGATTATAACTTCTAGTGTAAAACATGAAGAAAACCTGTTTGATCTGAGTTAGTAAAAAGGATTTCTTAGATATAATAATGAAAGCACAATCAATAAAAGAAAAATAAATGCTGAATTGGATCTTATCAGATTCTAGATTGTCTACTCTTCAAAAACAAAACAAAAGAAAACAAAATAACATTGTGAGAAGAATAAAAAGACAAGCCACAATCTTGGAGAATGTATTTTGCTTTGAGGGATTTTCCTCAACATTATCCTTCAATATTTAGCTTGAGTTTTTAATTTTCTACCATATCTTTAGTCCCTAATACTTCTGTTTTCCTTCTTTGAATATACTTTTAAAAAATATAATATCATCTTCTTATTCCTTTATATACTGTGTACCCATTAATATATTTATAATTATCATTTTATTTATTTGTCTTTTAAATAATATAAAGACAATATATAAAATGACAAACCAAAAATGTAATAATATTGCATTTTACTAATGTTCTTTTTATTCATATGGCTTTGAGTTACTTTCCAGTGTCCTTTTATTTCTGCCTGAAGGAAGGTAATACAGTAAGCATTTCTTGTAGAGCAGGCCTACTAGCAAAGAACTATCTCAGCTTCTGTTTACCTAAGAATGTCTTAGTTTCTTTTTCATTTCTCTAAGGATACTTTGGCCAGATACAGAATTCTTGGTTGAAAGTTATCTTCTTTCAGCACTTTAAATATGTCATCCCACTGCCTTCTGGCATTCATAGTTTGTGCTGAGAAATCAGCTGCTATTTTACTGAATAATCATTGTATATGATAAATCACTCCTCTCTTGCTGCTTTCAAGATTCTTTTTTCTTAGCTTCCAACTGCTGGATTAAAAAGTGTCTCTTTGTGGATGATTTCTATCAGTAACTCCTTTTTCTTTATTTCTTTATGATTTTAACAACTGGTTTCTAGCATTTAAGCTTTAGGTATTTAAAGAGAATTCCTAGAATAAGAGGTAGAAATAAATATGATGAAATACTTAGAGGAATTTATCCATCTTTTAATGAATAGCTTTGCTGAAAATCTTGAACATTATCATGGAATTTTACTTGAAAATAATGTTTTAACTCATTAACACCTTAACCCTTTTATTGAAATTATATTGCATATAACTTATTTCAGAAGTAGATTAGTTCAGCCCCTAAGTACAGGAAGAATTGGATACAACACTTAAAAACTTCCAAAGGGAACGCATAATGCCACACAGCTCACCCAATGGAAGTCCAACATTTTTTGTCAACAACATTTTGTCACTTTATTTATTTGTTTATTTATTATTTATTTATTTTTATCCCTACATTAAATTTATCATGAGTTGAATCTTTATTTTTCCCTTATTCATGGTTTTGCATAAATTCATCAAGTTAACTTGTAGGGGAAAAATGGTTAAAAGCAATGGACAACTTAATTACTGAGTTAGATTCCAACTATATCATCATATCATTACACTCTTTAATTTATAGAACAAGGTAAAGTCCTCTTCAACTCCATTATCAAAATTACAAGGTTATTTCATTTCACTGTTATTCTTATAGTAATTTTTGAAAATCCTTTTAAAGATGAGCATTCTTTTCATGTTTGTTTTCTGAGTAATTATTTTCTTTTTCCTGTTAAAGTTTAGGTTCTTAAAATAAATGTATTTAAAAGATCAATGAAATGGAAAATTTGGGTGGCTCATTCAAGCAAAAGTAATTGAATGTTTGAGTTGCTATTGCTCATAACAAATATAAAAACTAATAAAATTTAAAATGTGTCAAAATGAACAAAAAGTAAAACATCAAACACAAAAAGGAAGACTGGATAAAATAAATAAACAGACTGTAAAAATGTAGTAAATCAATGAATATTACAATGCCAAGTAGCAACGATGCTTACATTAAAACTGTAGAGCTACACTGTAAGAAAATAGGGAAGGGATGGTTAATAAGGTAGTTATTTATGTCTTATAGGAAGCATAAGTCACATTAGGAACTTAGATAAGAGTTTTCAATGTCAATTCTTAGAGTTTCTGAGAATTATTCCCCATGATACCTCCCCTGTGCTGAATTCCTGGTTTTTCTTTTTAATTACCCCATTTGTTCAAGATCTTCTCCAATCTGAGTGCTACAGTTTGCTTTCCTTCTCCCCACAACACCCTCTGGTATTTGGTCTTCAGCTTTGTTTTAATTTTTTAACTTCCCACTTTGGCAGAATGCCTAGACAGAATCTACTTCTTACCTTAGTGTCTGGCAGGACTATAGCTGGTTCCTCATCAGTCTTGTCAGGCAAGTACTAGTGTACTGGGCTTTGATCCTAGAAAAGTATAGCAAAGTCTTTAAGAATGGTATGCATTTTAAGAGGTCAGGCTCTTTGAACATGAAAAGAGTCTGGGAGTGGAAACCCGATAAGGGAAGGTAGAATATCTGAAGATGAATAATTTATAAATAAAAGGAAATTATTTCTTATAGTTATAAAACCTGTTAAGTCCAAGGTTGAGAGGCAGCATCTGGTGAGAGCCTTCTTGCTGGTGGGAACTCTCTGAGAGTTGTGAGGCAGTGAAGGGCATCACATGGTGAGGCCTTAGTGCACTAGCTCGGACTCTCTCCCTCTTCTTATAAAGCTACCAGTCCCATTCCCATGATAATCCCTAAATCCAGTAGCCTTTTAATCCATTAATCCACAAATGAATTAATCTATTTATAAGGGCAGAGCCTTCATGATCCAATCACCTCTTAAAGGCCCCACCTCTCCATACTGGTTTGTTGGGGATTAAGTTTCAACACGAATTTTGAAGGGCACAAAATATAGCAGTAGATTTCTCTTCCCAAACTAACTCCTAGTCTGAACTGAAAAGCTCATTTGAGGAGCTTGGGAACCATCCTGATCAAGTTGGGAGTGGGTAGGTAAAGAGAGGTTTGGGTAAGAGGACACTGACAGTGGTAAATTGTGGGTATTTTAAAAGATATCATAATCAGGATTTATATAAGGTCCATCCAGATTGGTGTAAGGAACAGCCGGCAGCTGGGGAAATATAAGTAAAAGGTACCAGCTTCTAGACACTGTGCTGTCTTCTTTCTTCACTCTTTCTTGAATACTAATAGATAGCTATTAGTTCCTAGTTGGCCCAGCCCCACCTGGTACTTCAGCCATGGTCTATAGGCTTGGAAATATACTGAGATCCAAAAGTAGAATGATGCCTCTGCCTGGTGTCTGGGATGCCTTGGAGTGATGGAGAAACCTGGGCCCTTGATCACCTCCATATGCATCAAGTTGAAGCTGCCTTTGCATCCCTCAGTGTGTGTGGCAAGCTGCTATTCACATATGAGAAGTAAAATTATGTATGCAAAAGGAGACAGATAGGTAAACTGTTGCATTATAGAAATAACATTTCATGGGGAATGCTATACCCTTTGTGCCACTGGCCAATTATATAGCTTCAAAGAAGCATTTCAACTTTGAGTTTGGAAACGGTAAGTTGGACTAGATAACCCAACTTCATATATATAAAAAAGGGAAAGTTAGGCTAGGTAACCTCTGAAATTCCTCTGGTTCCAAGTGTGTCATGATTCCAAACATCAGTAAAATTAACAATAAAAAAATTGAGGAGTACTATTCTCTATAATTCCACTGTTTGCTACCTATTCCTCATGACCTTTTTTTTTTTTTTTTTTTTTTCGAGACAGAGTCTTCCTCTGTCGCCTAGGCTGGAGTGCAGTGGCACGATCTCGGCTCTTCATGACCTTTTGATTGCATAGTGCAAATTTCAGAAAGCTTGAGTAAGTGCCTGCTTGGCTGGGCATGGCTGGCTGGGCGTGGTGGCTCACGCCTGTAATCTCAGTACTTCGGGAGGCTGAGGTGGGAGGATCACGAGGTCGTGAGTTAGAGACCAGCCTGACCAACGTGGTGAAACCCCGTGTTTACTAAAAATACAAAAATTAGCCAGGCATGGTGGTGTGTGCCTGTAGTCCCAGCGACTCAGGAGGCTGAGACAGGAGAACCGCTTGAACCCGGGAGGTGGAGGTTGCAATGAGCTGAGATTGCACCACTGCACTCCAGCCTGGGTGACAGCGCAAGACAGTGCCTGCCTTGCCAGCCTCCTGATGAATAGCATGAGCACTTTTCTCTAAACGTATGAGCCGAAAGCCTAGTTCTTATGAATTTGTAATAACAGAATACTTTCTTTACCTAAATTGTAATAGAATAAGGACATGAATCTCTATCAGTCTGAGTGCCAGAAAGTAGCCCCTATTAATTTATCTTTTAGTTATTTGTGGTAGTTCTAAAGGAAGTGTATTGCGGTGTGCCCCCAAAGCAGCCATAACATGCCAAGAATGTAAGTGTGACTCAGAAAGCAGAATTTAACAGCCTATAGTGGCAAAATGTGAGAATTAAAATGGCAGGAGTGGTGTTAGCTCTTCTCTCTAAAACATTCTTTCATTAATAAACAACATAAACATGCTGTGTGTTATCTTTCAGAATGTGAACATATTATTCCATCATTATCAAAGAACAGCTTGTAAATTTTTAGGGATATTTCTCAAAAGTGTGACTTACGGGACACATTATTTCAGTAATTTCTCTCAACTGAGCAATTGGCAGCAGTACTATAAAATACTTTTAAGAGTAGAATCATTGCCTATTTAATGTCAGGAATTTGATTGCTCTAAAGCACATATGAAATCAGGCCATTATTTTCTAAATGTAATACACCATCAGAGGGTTCTCAGAATTGAGTGTAGATATGGTGGCCAAATGAGTGTTGACACACAAAAATTACTGCTTCTGATGCTTCTTATTATCTCTATATTATTGATTTCTACTATTTTTATTCTTAAAACTGTGTCCAATACCGATGTTACCAAAACACAGTTAAAATTACCCTTTCTTGTTACTTTCAAGACACCTATACATCAGGAATGGCTTCATCTCTGTATGTGACTTGAACAGAGCTCGAAATGCACATCTATGTGCATGGGAGACAGTTGCAGACAGAGCCTGTAGGCTCTGGAGTCAGACATCTAGGACTTATTAGTTGTGTGGCCTTACCCAAGTTAATAATCTCCGTATTTCTAATTTCTGATTTGACAAATAAGTCTAAACATATTACCTACTTTAAAAGTTTCAGTGTGGTGATAAACTATAAAATGACATCTTTTTGGTCAATATGTGTGAACAGTTTTTCAATGTGACATACCCTTATACATCATTAAGCTCTTCCTGACATTAATACAGGAAAGTTCATAATATCATTTATCATATTAACGATTTTACATGACTATTATTTTATCATAAAATGAGTAAAACATGAGATACCTCATTAAGAATTCACATTCACTGTATCCACTCCAAATTTGACACCTCAACATGTCTTTTGAAAATTTACTGAAGAGAAAAATTGTAGCTCTAATTATACATAAATACCTACTAAAATCCCTTTACCTATTCATATGTCAAAGTCCTTATGACTCCCCAGAAGTCTCTCTTCTCTCACTCCTTGTTCCAGAACACTTTGCAAAATCCTCATCTATTTTTTTACTCTTGTATTCCTGTGTTTTTTTTTTTCCCCTTCCAACAACTACTTCAGTGATATTTTGTTTAGGATTTTTGCATTTATGTTTATGAAAGCAAGTGATCTGTGATTTTTCTTTCTTTAATGGCCTTGTAAATTATTAACATGAAGCTTATTCTGTCTTCATAAAATGAGTTGTTAATTGTTCCCACTTTATTCCCTGAAAGAGTTTGTTTGAACTGATTTCTTTCTTCAATATTTGAAAGTTTTCACTGGAAGCCTTCCAAGCCAGTCATCTATTATGTGAAGAGTCTTTGATTATATAGTCAGCATTTTAATTTAGAATAATAATAATTTTAATTTCATTCCATTTTAAAAATTTATTCTTTTGTATCTCTTGGTAAATTGTGTATGTGTTTGCAGGGATTTGTCCATTTCATCAAATTTTTCAAATTTTGTCATAAAATTATTCATTATCTTTGATTGTCTAGCGGAACCTCTTTTTATTTCCTGTATGTGTAATTATTAAACCTCTTTTGTATGTCATGTAGTATTTTTTTGGTTTTTGTTTTGTTTTGTTTTAATCCATATCACAATCTCAGTTTCTTAATGAGATTGTTTAGTTCATTTATATTCAGCTATTAATATATAGAACATATTTTAGAGAGATTAGAATGGTGGTATATTGGATTAGCAAATACTAAAAGAAAAGCATGCATTTTGGGAAAAACATAATTCCTTTTGGAAAATGTCAACTACCCAAATTAAAATTGCTCTAATATACTAGTGTAAAAAAGAGGCAATCTTTAAAGAAAACTTATTAGAAAAATATATCAATATGTTCTCAAATATTTCTTTCAGATTCTCTAGAACAAAGAAGTATAAGACAGTTAAGTTCCAAGACTATCAGGTATGACATGTATCCTCAGTTTGAAATTTTTTTTTCTTTTTCTCAGAAGCTCATTGTAGTCTTCAAGGTAGCTTTTGCCTTTGGAACCCTATTGGTCAAATTATTTTAAACTAAGATGTCTTCCTTATCATAAATAGTGCTATCTAGTTATGTTAGTATTATAGAGCTTTGATTCACGGTAATATTAACTAATGAATAACAAAACCCTTTCCCTAGTCAAAACCTTGGCAATAAACTTCACAAATTTTCTCAGTAAGAATCCTGTATTATCCTTTTTTTAACCTCCTCCCATCACTCAACCTACCAACCAACAGACACACACACATACACACACAGACACATTATGGCTTTTTTTCCCCATCTTTGAGTAAAAATATTATTTCAAATTCTAAGGAACAATCTGTGGCTATGATTGACCACTTGCTGTTGCTTTGCTGTGTTAAAACCTTATGGTCGAAACTCTTTGTTCTCTTCAGTGCTTTAGTGGTGTTAACAATCTCATTTATAGAAAACTCCTAGTATGTTTTATTTGTTATTTTCTTTTAAATTCAAAATTATTATTTTGTGGTGTGTTTTTCATACTCTCAAAGCATTTGCTGTTGAGCCCTGAGTAAACTTACTATTGGCTCAAGACAATCTTCTAGAATGCATAGTAATTACATTTATGTAATATAAGATCATTTATTCTAAATCTATACATTTTTTTATTACATCGCATATGCTGTTTTGGCCTTGATGGTCTTCTTGTTAAAGAGTGAAACAAACCATTGAATATGCTGTATGCCTGAAAGCTGTATTTTGTAAAAGCTTTTCTTTGTGTGTGTGATCAAACTGTTTCTTGTTCATCTTGGAACCAGAATGCTAGTGGGGTTTCCATAGCCTTTCAGTGTTGTTCACCCTCAAAACTATTATGTTATTTTATCTGAGTCAATAGATACCATTTTAGTGCCTTATAATAAGCTATAGTTATATCAGACTGCTGACTGGAAATTACAACGGAAGTAGAGTAAGCTTTGTGTGCCTCTTTTCCTCTACAATGAGCAACTACATTTTAGTATCTGCTGCTGTCTCCCTAACATATATCACAAGTACTAAGCATTATCTGATGCTTCCAAAATTGCTTCAATACCATATATATTTTAATATTTATCATATAGTATTTTAGACTGTGCACAAATTTAATTAAAATGATTGTGGATTTTTGTTCCAATGTAAAACTAGCTATAATGTGATTGAGCTTTATTAAATGAAAACAGAAATGATAGTCGATGCCACAACTTAGTTTATATTTACAAATTCCAAAGTCTTAGAAAAAATATAACCAATTTTCATTTTATATACAATAAAAACATACTTTTATTGAGTTAACTGCATTTCTTTATAACCTTTTCTTTTTACTGCTCTTGCCTATATTAATTGTCAAGGCTTAGCAAGAGTCCTGTGATTGTCAGCCTTGAACCTGAGTCAAAGAAGGTGTGGAACTCTTACAGGAGAAGATTTTGATAAAAAGGAAACTGTGGAGTTGGAGTACTATCTCCACCACCTTAAGTGGATGCTGAGGCCAGCATCATTAATCAGCTTTCTACTAGCCATTGCCCCAGTGTTTTCCTTGCCTACAGACCCTTGATTTTTAGAGAAATGCAATGTGTTTAACCGTCGAAGGAAAGTCATAATTTGGTCTATAGAGTTTTCGAGATAATCTCATTTTATTTATTTATTTATTTATTTATTTATTTTAGACGGAATCTCTCTCTGTTGCCCAGGCTGGAGTGCAGTGGGGCAATCTCAGCTCACTGCAACCTCCGCCTCCCGGCTTTAAACAGTTCTCTGCCTCAGCCTCCCTAGTAGCTGGGATTACAGGTGCCCACCATCATGCCTGGCTACTTTTTGTAGTTTTAGTAGAGACGGGGTTTCACCATCTCGGCCAGAGAGGTCTTGAACTCTTGTCCTCGTGATCCACCCGCCTCGGCCTCCCAAAGTCCTGGGATTACAGGCGTGAGCCACTGTGCTTGGCCTGATAATCTCATTTTAATTTCTACATTCTGCGGTCTCCTTTGCAGTAAGTGCTCTAAATGTCAGTTACTCACATGGATGCATTTGCTTTTTTTTGTTTGTTTTTCCCACTGCAGTGCTGCAGCCAGTATTGTAGTGGTCAAAGCAGTCTTGGTTCTCTGATCCTGGCTTCCTAATCACTGGGTCACACCAAAGGTGTGACTTCCTAAACTCAGTAGTTAGTGTGGTATTCTCATGTATCCCAAGTTTCCTGATTCTGGCCACATCATGCCCTGAGTACATACATTCAGCTAAGTACTCCTAGAAATCATTGAGGGTCTAGGTTGGAATTCACTCCAGCAGTTGTTTCCAGGACTTTGTAAGCATCTAATTCCTGTATTAAATATTTTCTGCTTAAAGTAACTAGAGAGGCTTCTGTTTCTTACACGGAACTTGGACACAGCTACATACTTGTGTTTGAAGGTAGGCTTGGCTATGTGACACAGGAGTTGCCAAGGTTATTGGAAGTTTGTACAAATTGTTTATTATTATTATTATTATAATACTTTAAGTTTTAGGGTACATGTGTACAATGTGCAGGTTAGTTACATTTGTATACATGTGCCATGCTGGTGGGCTGCACCCACTAACTCGTCATCTAGCATTAGGTATATCTCCCAATGCTATCCCTCCCCCCTCCCCCTACCCCACAACAGTCCCCAGAGTGTGATGTTCCCCTTCCTGTGTCCATGTGTTCTCATGGTTCAATTCCCACCTATGAGTGAGAATATGCGGTGTTTGGTTTTTCGTTCTTGCAATAGTTTACTGAGAATGATGATTTCCAATTTCATCCATGTCCCTACAAAGGACATGAACTCATCAATTTTTATGGCTCCATAGTATTCCATGGTGTATATGTGCCACATTTTCTTAATCCAGTCTATCATTGTTGGACATTTGGGTTGGTTCCAAGTCTTTGCTATTGTGAATAGTGCGGCAATAAACATACGTGTGCATGTGTCTTTATAGCAGCATGATTTATAGTCCTTTGGGTATATACCCAGTAATGGGATTGCTGGGTCAAGTGGTATTTCTAGTTCTAGATCCCTGAGGAATCACCACACTGACTTCCACAATGGTTGAACTAGTTTACAGTCCCACCAACAGTGTAAAAGTGTTCCTATTTCTTCACATCCTCTCCAGCACCTGTTGTTTCCTGACTTTTTAATGATTGCCATTCTAACTGGTGTGAGATGGTATCTCATTGTGGTTTTGATTTGCATTTCTCTGATGGCCGGTGATGCTGAGCATTTTTTCATCTGTTTTTTTTTTTTTGGCTGCATAAATGTCTTCCTTTGAGAAGTGTCTGTTCATGTCCTTCACCCATTTTTTGATGGGGTTGTTTGTATTTTTCTTGTAAATTTGTTTGAGTTCATTGCAGTTTCTGGATATTAGCCCTTTGTTAGATGAGTAGGTTGTGAAAATTTTCTCCCATTTTGTAGGTTGCCTGTTCACTCTGATGGTAGTTTCTTTTGCTGTGCAGAAGCTCTTTAGTTTAATTAGATCCCATTTGTCAATTTTGGCTTTTGTTGCCATTGCTTTTGGTGTTTTAGACATGAAGTCCTTTCCCATGCCTATGTCCTGAATGGTAATGCCTAGGTTTTCTTCTAGGGTTTTTATGGTTTTAGGTCTAACGTTTAAGTCTTTATCCATCTTGAATTGATTTTTGTATAAGGTGTAAGGAAGGGATCCAGTTTCAGCTTTCTACATATGGCTAGCCACTTTTCCCAGCACCATTTATTAAATAGGGAATCCTTTCCCCATTTCTTGGTTTTGTCAGGTTTGTCAAAGATCAGATGGTTGTAGATATGCGGCATTATTTCTGAGGGCTCTGTTCTGTTCCATTGATCTATGTCTCTGTTTTCATACCAGTACCATGCTGTTTTGGGTAATGTATCCTTGTAGTATAATTTGAAGTCAGGTAGTGTGATGCCTCCAGCTTTGTTCTTTTAGCTTAGGATTGACTTAGCAATGTGGGCTCTTTTTTGGTTCCATATGAACTTTCAAGTAGTTTTTTCCAATTCTGTGAAGAAAGTCATTGGTGGCTTGATGGGGATGGCATTGAATCTGTAAATTACCTTGGGCAGTATGGCCATTTTCACGATATTGATTCTTCCTACCCATGAGCAGGGAATGTTCTTCCATTTGTTTGTATCCTCTTTTATTTCCTTGAGCAGTGGTTTGTAGTTCTCCTTGAAGAGGTCCTTCACGTCCCTTGTAAGTTGGATTCCTAGGTGTTTTATTCTCTTTGAAGCAATTGTGAGTGGGAGTTCACTCATGATTTGGCTGTTTGTCTGTTGTTGGTGTGTAAGAATGCTTGTGATTTTTGTACATTAATTTTGTATCCTGAGACTTTGCTGAAGTTGCTTATCAGCTTAAGGAGATTTGGGGCTGAGACAATGGGGTTTTCTACATATACAATGATGTCAAGTGCAAACAGGGACAATTTGACTTCCTCTTTTCCTAATTGAATACCCTTTATTTCCTTCTCCTGCCTAATTGCCCTGGCCAGAACTTCCAACACTATGTTGAATAGGAGTGGTGAGAGAGGGCATCCCTGTCTTGTGCCAGTTTTCAAAGGGAATGCTTCCAGTTTTTGCCCATTCAGTATGATATTGGCTGTGGGTTTGTCATAGATAGCTCTTATTATTTTGAGATACATCCCATCAATAGCTAATTTATTGAGAGTTTTTAGCATGAAGGGTTGTTGAATTTTGTCAAAGGTTTTTTCTGCATCTATTGAGATAATCATGTGTTTTTTTTGTCTTTGGTTCTGCTTATATGCTGGAGTACATTTATTGATCTGCATATATTGAACTAGGCTTGCATCCCAGGGATGAAGCCCACTTGATCATGGTGGATAAGCTTTTTGATGTGCTGCTGGATTCGGTTTGCCAGGATTTTATTGAGGATTTTTACATCAATGTTCATCAAGGATATTGGTCTAAAATTCTCTTTTTTGGTTGTGTCTCTGCCCGGCTTTGGTATCAGGATGATGCTGGCCTCATCAAATGAGTTAGGGAGGATTCCCTCTTTTTCTATTGATTGGAATAGTTTCAGAAGGAATGGTACCAGTTCCTCCTTGTACCTCTGGTAGAATTTGGCTGTGAATCCATCTGGTCCTGAACTCTTTTTGGTTGGTAAGCTATTGATTATTGCCACAATTTCAGATCCTGTTATTGGTCTATTCAGAGATTCAACTTCTTCCTGGTTTAGTCTTGGGAAGGGTGTATGTGTCGAGGAATTTATCCATTTCTTCTAGATTTTCTAGTTTATTTGCGTAGAGGTGTTTGTAGTATTCTCTGTTGGTAGTTTGTATTTCTGTGGGATCGGTGGTGATATCCCCTTTATGATTTTGTATTGCGTCTATTTGATTCCTCTCTCTTTTTTTCTTTATTAGTCTTGCTAGCAGTCTATCAATTTTGTTGTTCCTTTCAAAAAACCAGCTCCTGGATTCATTAATTTTTTGAAGGGTTTTTTGTGTCTCTGTTTCCTTCAGTTCTGCTCTGATTTTAGTTATTTCTTGCCTCTGCTAGCTTTTGAAAGTGTTTGCTCTTGCTTCTCTAGTTCTTTTATTTGTGATGTTAGGATGTCAATTTTGGATTTTTCCTGCTTTCTCTCGTGGGCATTTAGTGCTATAAATTTCCCTCTACACACTGCTTTGAATATGTCCCAGAGATTCTGGTATGTTATGTCTTTGTTCTCCTTGGTTTCAAAGAACATCTTTATTTCTGCCTTCATTTTGTTATGTACCCAGTAGTCATTCAGGAGCAGGTTGTTCAGTTTCCATGTAGTTGAGTGGCTTTGAGTGAGATTCTTAATCCTGAGTTCTAGTTTGATTGCACTGTGGTCTGAGAGATAGTTTGTTATAATTTCTGTTCTTTTACATTTGCTGAGGAGAGCTTTACTTCCAAGTATGTGATCAATTTTGGAATAGGTGTGGTGTGGTGCTGAAAAAAATGTATATTCTGTTGATTTGGGGTGGAGAGTTCTGTAGATGTCTATTAGGTCCACTTGGTGCAGAGCTGAGTTCAATTCCTGGGTATCCTTTTTAACTTTCTGTCTCGTTGATCTGTCTAATGTTGACAGTGAGGTGTTGAAGTCTCCCATTATTAATGTGTGGGAGTCGAAGTCTCTTTGTAGGTCACTCAGGACTTGCTTTATGAATCTGGGTGCTCCTGTATTGGGTGCATATATATTTAGGATAGTTAGCTCTTCTTGTTGAATTGATCCCTTTACCATTATGTAATGGCCTTCATTGTCTCTTTTGATCTTTGTTGGTTTAAAGTCTGTTTTATCAGAGACTAGGATTGCAACCCCTGCCTTTTTTTGTTTTCCATTTGCTTGGTAGATCTTCCTCCATCCTTTTATTTTGAGCCTATGTGTGTCTCTGCACGTGAGATGGGTTTCCCGAATACAGCACACTGATGGGTCTTGACTCTTTATCCAATTTGCCAGTCTGTGTCTTTTAATTGGAGCATTTAGTCTATTTACATTTAAAGTTAATATTGTTACGTGTGAGTTTGATCCTGTCATTATGAGGTTAGCTGGTTATTTTGCTCGTTAGTTGATGCAGTTTCTTCCTAGTCTCGATGGTCTTTACATTTTGGCATGATTTTGCAGTGGCTGGTACCGGTTGTTCCTTTCCATGTTTAACGCTTCCTTCGGGAGCTCTTTCAGGGCAGGCCTGGTGGTAACGAAATCTCTCAGCATTTGCTTGTCTGTAAAGTATTTTATTTCTCCTTGACTTATGAAGCTTAGTTTGGCTGGATATGAAATTCTGGGTTGAAAATTCTTTTCTTTAAGAATGTTGAATATTGGCCCCCACTCTCTTCTGGCTTGTAGAGTTTCTGCCAAGAGATCCGCTGTTAGTCTGATGGGCTTCCCTTTGAGGGTAACCCGACCTTTCTCTCTGGCTGCCCTTAACATATTTTCCTTCATTTCAACTTTGGTGAATCTGACAATTATGTGTCTTGGAGTTGCTCTTCTCGAGGAGTATCTTTGTGGCGTTCTCTGTATTTCCTGAATCTGAATGTTGGCCTGCCTTACAAGATTGGGGAAGTTCTCCTGGATAATATCCTGCAGAGTGTCTTCCAACTTGGTTCCATTCTCCCTGTCACTTTCAGGTACACCAATCAGACGTAGATTTGGTCTTTTCACATAGTCCCGTATTTCTTGGAGGCTTTGTTCATTTCTTTTTATTCTTTTTTCTCTAAACTTCCCTTGTCACTTCATTTCATTCATTTGATCTTCCATCACTGATACCCTTTCTTCTAGTTGATCACATCGGCTCCTGAGGCTTCTGCATTCTTCACGTAGTTCTCGAGCCTTGGCTTTCAGCTCCATCAGCTCCTTTAAGCACTTCTCTGTATTGGTTATTCTGGTTATACATTCTTCTAAATTTTTTTCAAAGTTTTCAACTTCTTTGCCTTTGGTTTGAATTTCCTCCTGTAGCTCGGAGTAGTTTGATCGTCTGAAGGCTTCTTCTCTCAACTCGTCAAAGTCATTCCCCGTCCAGCTTTGTTCCATTGCTGGTGAGGAACTGTGTTCCTTTGGAGGAGGAGAGGCGCTGTGCTTTTTAGAGTTTCCAGTTTTTCTGCTCTGTTTTTTCTCCATCTTTGTGGTTTTATCTACTTTTGGTCTTTGATGATGGTGATGTACAGATGGGTTTTTGGTGTGGAAGTCCTTTCTGTTTGTTAGTTTTCCTTGTAACAGACAGGACCCTCAGCTGCAGGTCTGTTGGAGTGCTAGAAGTCCACTCCAAACCCTGTTTGCCTGGGTGTCAGCAGCAGTGGCTGTAGAACAGTGGTTTTTCGTGAACCGTGAATGCTGCTGTCTGATCTTTCCTCTGGATGTTTTGTTTCAGAGGAGTACCCGACCGTGTGAGGTGTCAGTCTGCCCTTGCTGGGGGGTGCCTCCCAGTTAAGCTGCTCAGGGGTCAGGGGTCAGGGACCCACTTGAGGAGGCAGTCTGCCCGTTCTCAGATCTCCAGCTGTGTGCTGGGAGAACCACTGCTCCCTTCAGAGCTATCAGACAGGGACATTTAAGTCTGCAGAGGTTACTGCTGTCTTTTTGTTTGTCTGTGCCCTGCCCCCAGAGGTGGAGCCTACAAAGGCAGGCAGGCCTCCTTGAGCTGTGGTGGGCTCCACCCAGTTTGAGCTTCCTGGCTGCTTTGTTTACCTAAGCAAGCCTGGGCAATGGCGGGTGCCCCTCCCCCAGCCTTGCCGCTGCCTTGCAGTTTGATCTCAGACTGCTGTGCTAGCAATCAGCCAGACTCCGTGGGCGTAGGACCCTCCAAGCCAGGTGCAGGATATAATCTCCTAGTGCACTGTTTTTTAGGCCATCGGAAAAGCGCAGTATTCGGGTGGGAGTGACCCGATTTTCCAGATGCCACCTGTCGCTCCTTTCTTTGACTAGGAAAGGGAACTCCCTGACCCCTTGCAGTTCCCGAGTGAGGCAATGCCTCTGCCTGCTTCGGCTCGCGTATGGTGCACGCACCCACTGACCTGCACCCACTGTCTGGCACTCCCTAGTGAGATGAACCCGGTACCTCAGATGGAAATGCAGAAATCACCTGTCTTCTGCATCTCTCATGCTGGGGGCTGTAGACTGGAGCTGTTCCTATTCGGCCATCTTGGCTCCTCCCCTCACACAAATTGTTTTCTTATTAAGAATATGGAGGTATGAAAAATAGTAGCTTAAACTGCCCTGCTCTTTCCTTCTCCTCTTCTTTCCTCCCTTTGATCTTTGTTAGAAGTTTTAGAGTTATAACAGCCATCCTGCAACCATGAGATGACCGGATGAATAAGAACCAAAGACCTTAGTTTGCTGTGGTCCCAGCAGTGTTGGTGTGCTTTATTATGTTAGGGATAGTAGAGAAGGATCAGAAAAGCCCGGATCGTTGATGATGTTAATGTTAGTAGGCTGCTAATGAAGCTCTGGACTGCCATTGCTAGTGAGGTTTCTTGTCACTTGCTGGAAAAATAATTTCTAATGAATAAAATAGAACTGCCTACTCTATGATGGTGATAGATCAAAAGTAAAGGCAGTCTGAACTTTTGTAATGGAGTAGATGCTTTCAATGCGCTGCCATATCTCTCAGGCTTACATTCCAGTATGCTCCACCAACCTCCCATGTGCAGCATTAGGATCTCTGTGTGCTTGAGGGCTTTTCTTTGAATTTTACAAAGCTTCCGTCTAACTCTTATAAGTGGCAAGAAATTGATACTCCCTGAGAGTATCTCCCTACCAGTGACTCTCAGATATTGCTGTATAAGTACATCAACTTTCTGGTTCCTTGGGCAGAACGTTTTGAAGCATGTATTTTACACAGTTCCCAGGCTTTCCCGCTATATTAGCCAATTTAATATCTGATCATTTATTGGTTGTCTCCTTTCTCTGCAACTCCTAAATTAAATAATTGTACTTAATTTTTTGTCTTAGCATTTGCTTTTGAGGGGGATCCAAGCTGAGATACCTAATTTGAAATCACATGGTATATCAGGCAAAATCAGGTATAAAAGACCAAATTAACAAGGGTCTTCTACTTCAGCCAAAAGTCAGTGCACAGAATGCTATGTATGCCTCTGTGATTTCATCTGACTATAGCTTTACAAAGACACAGGCCCTTTAATTTTGTTATATTATTCCAGTTGTGACTATATATTGACTATACCCATCATATAAGTTCTGCTGGCAACTCTATTAGTCAGTACTCTCCAAAGAAAGAAAATGCATATATATACACACACACACACACACACACACACACATGCACACCCACATATATAATCATAGATTATATACACGAATAATTTATATATGTATATAAATTTATATATATATAAATTACCAACACATATTATCTATACCAACGCATATTATATATCAGCCATGACCTATTTTAAATATTTGATAAAATCCCAGTTTACCAAATAATGAAAAAAACTTGAACAAAAGATTTACTTGAGGGAAACATGACAGTATTCCATTTTATTCTCTCTCTCTCTCTCTATATATATATATATATAAAGAGAAATTTATTTTTAAGGAATCGGCTCAAAGGATTGTGAAAGCTTGGTAAGTTTAAAATCTGATGAGGTAAGCTAGCAGGCTGGACACCCAGGGAAGAGCTGCAGTTAAAATCCAAAGGTCATCTTTTGGAACAATCCCTTCTTGTTCAGGGAAGGTCAGTCTTTGTTCTATTAAGACCATTAGATGAGGCCCATCTGCATTAAGATGGGCAATTGGCTTTACTCAGAGCCTACCAATTTATATGTTACTCTCATCCATCAAACAACCAAACAGAAACATCTTGAAAAATGATAGGCTAAATATTTTGGTATAGTGGCCCAGCCACGTTGACACATAAAATTAACTATGACAGATACTTTTTTACTAGTTTTATCTCTAGATGTCAACATTACAATCTATTATTAGTCCACTGGTCTGACTCTACCACTGCTTCTAAAGGCAGCTTAATTTTAATTCAATTAGACTATTTTCCCATGTGTTAAATGTCTTTTTTTAAATTTTATTATTATTATACTTTAAGTTTTAGGGTACATGTGCACAATGTGCAGGTTTGTTACATATGTATACATGTGCCATGTTGGTGTGCTGCACCCATTAACTCATCATTTAGTATTAGGTATATCTCCTAATGCTATCCATCCCCCCTCCCCCCACCCTACAACAGTCCCCGGTGTGTGATGTTCCCCTTCCTGTGTCCATGTGTTCTCATTGTTCAATTCCCACCTATGAGTGAGAACATGCAGTGTTTGGTTTTTTGTTCTTGTGATAGTTTGCTGAGAATTATGGTTTCCAGTTTCATCCATGTCCCCACAAAGGACATGAACTCATCATTTTTTATGGCTGCATAGTATTCCATGGTGTATATTTGCCACATTTTCTTAATCCAGTCTATCGTTGTTGGACATTTAGGTTGGTTCCAAGTCTTTGCTATTGTGAATAGTGCCGCTATAAATATACGTGTGCATGTGTCTTTATAGCAGCATGATTTATAGTCCTTTGGGTATATACCCAGCAATAGGATGGCTGGGTCAAATGGTATTTCTAGTTCTAGATCCCTGAGGAATTGCCACACTGACTTCCACAATGGTTGAACTACTTGACAGTCCCACCAACAGTGTAAAAGTGTTCCTATTTCTCCACATCCTCTCCAGCACCTGTTGTTTCCTGACTTTTTAATGATCGCCATTCTAACTGGTGTGAGATGGTATCTCATTGTGGTTTTGATTTGCATTTCTCTGATGGCCAGTGATGGTGAGCATTTTTTCATGTGTCTTTTGGCTGCATAAATGTCTTCTTTAGAGAAGTGTCTGTTCATATCCTTCACCCACTTTTTGATGGGGTTGTTTGTTTTTTTCTTGTAAATTTGTTTGAATTCATTGTAGATTCTGGATATTAACCCTTTGTCAGATGAGTAGGTTGCAAAAATTTTCTCCCATTCTGTAGGTTGCCTGTTCACTCTGATGGTAGTTTCTTTTGCTGTGCAGAAGCTCTTTAGTTTAATTAGATCCTATTTGTCAATTTAGGCTTTTGTTGCCATTGCTTTTGGTGTTTTAGACATGATGTCTTTGCCCATGCCTATGTCCTGAATGGTATTGCCTATGTTTTCTTCTAGGGTTTTTATGGTTTTAGGTCTAACATTGAAGGTACCTTCCATTTCCGTGAGCTCAAACCACATGGCTTTTTACATCCGTATGTGCAGACAGAATGAGCAAATTTCATTGTGGCATTTTTTAAAATTAAACTTTGGCATTTACCTCCATTTCCTCTTTAAAGAACTCATGAATTACGGGATAAGCATAAAACAATTTGCTCTTGCAAGAAAAGTTACTTTTTTTGACAGAAAGGCCCAAGGTGGAAAGTAAATTTAAAAACCCAATTTAGAGAGAGAAAATGCTGTAAACTCTGTGATTTTTTATTGGTGGAAACTGTTTCACATACAACTAAGCAGGTTTCAATGCATGAATCTTTCATCAAAACAAAGCCAGTGGAACTAATTAACTTATTGCAGAGCAGTTTTTCACAAAGAACAGTTTCATGTCAGTGAGTTTTACTTCATGACAAACGTCTGGTTTTCTACTAGTAAAATTTGCAAGGAACTCCCCTTCAATTAGAGAAAAAAGAGACTATAAGTTTTGGGGAAATAATTTTCCTGGAGGAAATTATCTTTTAAATAACTATTCATTAAGTACTGCCAACAATGTGTTCTATACAACTTAGATTGCAAGAAGAATTATCATGAAAAAATAGTTGATATTTGATTATCAACAAAAAATAGTTGATCACCAAATCAAAAGCTTATTGAGAATAAAACACATTATTTAGTCATCTGAGGACCCCCACTTACCATAATGATACCTTGCAGGCATTAGGTTTTTAATAACTAAATATTTATTGTAAAACATAAATGCTCAATAAGTTTTTGTTTCTGTACTCACAGAATTTATAATCCAGCTGAATTAGGGAGGCATACTGCTGTAAATTAGCTGAAACCACTATGCCTATGCATGACCAGAGGGTCCTCATGGGCAGCTATTGATAGCTGTCAACAGTTTAAAATATGTAAAAGTTAAAATAAAATTATGCCTCAGGACAAATTTGGCCACAGATACCAACACATATTATCTATCAACCATATCACCTATTTAAAAAATTTGATGAAATCACAGTTTACTAAAAAAAAAAAGGAAAAAAGAATGAAAGATTTAGTTGAGCCAAATGTAACAATATTCCATTATTAGATCTGGCTAAACCTACTAAGTCAAGTCATTAGGAAAATTCTGAATCAATGTTGGAAAAGAAATACATACAAATCAGCCTTAAGGAGTCACGCTCAAAGGTGTAAGTGAAAGATACAGTGTTTTCTATATTCTTATTACTGTTGAGGGAACAACTGGAATTATCTCTAAAATATTTTAGCCAATCTGTACATCTTGAAAACCACTAGTGAGAATCCATCACTAGTGAACACTTTACAGATGCTAGTTTTTCCAACAAAATCCTATTTCTAACATATTATGCTGATGAGTGAACTACTCTGATAGTCTCCAGTAAAAGTGATAACTGAAGAATCTATATATAGAGCTGCCTTGGGAATGTGTCTAGCTCATCTTCTGCTGAATTCCTGATAAGGGCAACTGAATGCTCCAACTGTGGCTTCCACCTACATAGATAATAACACATTATCTACAATTAAGTATTTCAAATAATTTCAGGTATCATATATATTACATGAGTGCAGATAAATACAATTAGCTAACACACACAGAATGCTTCTTGTGTGCTGAGAGATGATTCTAAATAGTTCACGTGAGTTGTCTCAAATAACTCCAAAGCATCACTCGATTATTTCATTTCTAAAAAAGGAAACTGACGCTCCAATAAGTAAGATTACTTACTAAGGTAAGGAACTTATAGTGTGGGGTTAGAACACAGGAAGTTAGTCCTACCTCTGTACCCTCAGCTACTATACAATACTGACTCTCAGATGACTGAATACAGAATAGTAACATTAAGGGCTAAATTGTGGATGCTACTAGGTCTAGATAAGAAGGCCCAGGTGGAAGGACTGGGCAGGAGTGCTCTTCCTCCTGGATTCAAGTTCTGCTCAATAAAGACACACAGTCAGGGCCGGGCGTGGTGGCTCACGCCTGTTATCCCAGCACTTTGGGAGGCCGAGGCAGGCGGATCACGAGATCAGGAGATTGAGACCATCCTGGCTAACACGATGAAACCCCGTCTCTACTAAAAATAGAAAAAATTAGCCGGACATGGTGGCGGGCGCCTGTAGTCCCAGCTACGCCGGAGGCTGAGGCGGGAGAATGGCGTGAACCTGGGAGGCGGAGCTTGCAGTGAGCGGAGATTGTGCCACTGCACTCCAGCCTGGACGACAGAGCGAGACTCAGTATTAAAAAAAAAAAAAAATACACAGTCATTTACAAATAAACTGAGATTACCTATACAGTAGGTCCTTTGACATATACCTATACTCCTACCTACACTATTTATTCAAAACTTCCAAAAGGAGAGCAATTCTCTTCATTACACAGTCAGGCTTGACTTATAAACCCAGCCTCCCTATGTAGTTTATAAAATATCTGGTCAAGAACCATGATCTAAGCAACTTGAACCGCTAGATTAATATTACAAATGGCAAATTGCAAGAGGCATGAATGGTTTTAATGACAGTTGAATATGACTGGGTAGTAGAGAAAGCTCAGTAGATTATATCAGGAAAGAGTAAGCTAATTGCTTTCATGAAACAGCAAATTTAGCTTTGAATAACTTTGGAGCTAAGGCAAAAATAGAAATTCTATAAGATTATTAATAAGAATCATTCAAGCATGTAGAGAAAATTACATTTTCTCGAATACCAATCACTAAGAGAGATTTGTTAACTGAATTCTTCTAAAAGAGACACTAAACAGAATAAACAACAATAAATTCGAAATTATTTTACAAAAAAAATGGAAATAATCCCAGATCTATTTTCTTAACATTTTCCCATCTCTTTATTTAATTAGAGAGCGTGAATTCTTGATTAAGACACAGACTGCTCCTAGAATGTGGCTTAAATTAACCATAATGTCTGTTTCCATGGCCTCTAGTATATTACTTACATAACACCACAGCAGACCCTGGTAATCACTTGTTTATTGTCTTAGTAAAACAAGAATATGAGCTCCTAAAGGCAGTACCCAGCTCTGCCTTGTTTACCTGTATATCATCAACACCAGGAGTTCAACAAATTATGAAGAATTAGAAGAAAATAATTTGTTTTACATAAAAGTATAATTTAAAACTCAATGATTTTTGGTTTATCTTATAGAACCTTAGAGACCAGAAGTAGTGGAAGTGAACTTTCCAAAATCTAGAACAAGACCTTCATATGCAGATGTGAGAACTGTATTAGCCAGAGTCCTCCAGCAGAACACAACCAATAGTATATATGTACATATAAAAGGCAGTTTATTAGGTAGAATTGGTTCACACAATTACAAGGCAAAGTCCCACAATAGTCTGTCTGCAAGCTGGGGAAGAAAGAAGCCATTAGTGGCTCAGTCCAAGTTTGGAAACCTCAAAAAAGAAAGCCAACAGTTCAGCCCTCAGTCTAAGCCTGAAGGCCTCACGAGGCCTCTGGTACAAGTTCCAGAGTTCAAAAGCCAAAGATCCTGGAGTCTGATGTCCAAGAGCAGGAGGAGAGGAAGCAAGCATCTGGCACAGGAAGACAGAGCAAGCAAGAAGACTCAACAAGCAAACAGCACATCCCCCTTCTTCCACCTGCTTGGTTCTAACCTTGCTGGTGGCCAATTGGATGGTGCCCACCCAAATTGAGGGTGGATTTTCCTCTCCCAGTCCACTGACTCAAATGTCAGTCTACTCTGGCAACACCCTCACAAACACACCCAGAAACAATGTTCTACCAGACATCTGGACATCCTTGAATCCAGTCAGGTTGTCACCTAATATTAACCATCACAGGAACCAATGGCTACAGAGATCAACTGACTTGTGGAATGTGAATGTCTCCAGAAGATATCAAAAGCTCTTGAATGATCTTATAATCTACCCTGATAAGAAATGAACTTGATAAAAATATTTAACTACTGGAGGAGAAAAAATAAGAGATTTAAATTTTTTTGTTAAAATATATCATATTGGGATCTGATGGGGGTAGGATGGGGGGAAGGAGAGCATTAAGAAAAATAGTTAATGCATGCTGGGCTTAATACCTATGTGATGGGTTTATAGGTGCAGCAAACCACCATGGCACATGTTTACCTATGTAACAAACCTGCACATCCTGCACATGTACCCTGGAACTTTAAAAGTAATATATATATGTAGAAAATATTGGAAAGTTTTATGGTTTCAGTATTGGTGTAAAAGTGGAGGGGCAAACACTTTCGTTTCCCAACATTAAAAAATTAGATCTCATTCCTCCTGATACTTTAAATGTGTGTCACTGCCTTTGAAGTAAAACAGTTTATTACAGTAAAAGGCAGGTTACCATGATGCTAGCAATCTTTTTAAAGCCTTCATTGATACTGATATTAGTACTCACTCAGTATTGGTTAATTGAGGGCAGTAAGAAATTACCTCCCTTTACTCTTTATCCCCTGGAAGACAAATGTAAACAGACAATATTGCATATATGATGGCAACTTTCCCACCTCTGGGGAACAAACTGGATTTTGATTAATTATATTACACTATTAAAAACATATGTGTGTGTGTTCACTAAAAACACATCTAGTTAATATCATATTTGTGTCTGTTCTTTATTGTGTATGTATAGCCAATGTGAGTATAGTATCTTAGAGTCGTCAAGAAATTTGTTTTAATTTTATTAAAATTATATTTTGCCTGTGCTTTAACTAACAAGATAATTTAATTACAAGGTAATAGAATCTTAACTAGAGGTGGAAAGAGAGGATATTTACTAGATACATTGCAGGGAAGTTATTAACATTCTTAATAAATAAACTATACTTGTATATTTATTAAAAATTAAGAATCCAAATAGATAAATAGCTGAAAGCATAAACTTATGATTCAAAAACTAGAAATACACATTAAATTAATGACAAAATAAAATGAAAATAAGATGTCAATCCTGGTCATCAAATTAATAATGAATTAAAAGTGATTTAAAATATAGTTTTTGTAAGGTAGGTGGAGGAGTTGGGCTGTTGGAGATGGGCATTACCAATTCACTCTTGATGACAGCAAACTGTAATTCAATCTTTAGAAAGTCCTGTTTGCTGGAGACAAAGGGGAAATGGGAGGAGTTGCTGTTCAGTGGGTGTAAAGTTTCAGTTTTGTCAGATGAATAAGTTCTAGAGGTCTGCTATGCAACATTGTGCCCATCCTTAACAGTACTGTATTGTGTACTTAAAATTTAATGAAGAGGGTAGGTCTCAAGTTAGGTGTTCTTACCACAATTTTAAAAATTAGGTATACATATTCTTTGACTCACTTGCTATTTATGGGAGCATATTCAAAGGAAATAATCCAAACTATGAGGAAAGACATGTGTTTATTCATTCAGTAAATTGAATATCAAATCCTTGTTGTATAGCAGATGTCATTTGCTTGAAATAAAAGCTTCTCTGATACTATGGACTTTGAATAGTGGGAAGGAAAAAAAACTAGCAGCAAAATATAATATAACTAATTAAGCCATTAGTGTCCTTAACCCAGACCCAAGAGGAAGATAAATTTTTTAAGAAAAAGTAACTAATTAAATAAAATGAAAAGGTTTAGATTATGTGCTGGTTCTCAAACTTTGATAGTGCATTAGAATTAACTGGAGAGTATTTTTTAAAAGTCATAACTACATACTGTATTATTCCATTTATATAAGATTCCTGAAATAACAAAATTATAAAGATGGACAGCAGATTGACTGCCAGTTGTTTGGAGTAAGGGGAAGGAATGGGTGTGGCTACATGGAGTAGCACAATGGATCATTGTGGTAAGGGAACAGTTCTGTATCTTGATTGTGGTGGTGTCTACATGAATATAAATAGTTCATAAAATTGCATAGAACTAAACACAGACAGGCACATACAAATGAATGCATGTTAAACAGATGAAATTTATATAAGCTTTGTGGATTGCACCAATGTCAATTCCCGGGTTTTGATAAAACACTATAGTGATGTAAGATGTTACCATTGGGGAAAACTGCATGAAAAGTGCATAGGACCTCCCTGTAATTCTTTTGCATCTTACTATGAATATATAATTATTTCAAAAGAAAAAATTAAAAATAAAGCCCTTGTTCCAACTGCAGCTTAAAATTTCCAGATAGAGTATCAGACATATGTGATTTTTACTTGTATTTTTTAATTGAGAATTACTTACATACAACAGAATTTACCCTTTATAGTGTATGATTCTGCAAGCTGTGCCAGGCATATACAGACATGTAATTGCCACCACAATCAATATATAAAACACTTCCGTCACTTCGGGATGTTGCATCTTACCCTAGCTTCTCACCAACTCCAGTCCCTGAAAACCACTTATTCATTCTTCATCACTTTTGTTCTGTCTTTTTGAGAATGTCATATAAATGGAGTCATACAATGTATAAATGTAGGAGACTGGGCTCCTTTCCAGTCTGGTTTGTGTCTTTTTATTGCTGAGTAGTACTACCTCATTGTACAGAGGTATCATTGCAGGACATATGCAACTACCTACAATAAAGCAATTGTACTCCCAGGCATTTATCCTAAAGAAATGAAAGCATATGTGTACATTAATGTTCATGACAGTTTTATTTGCAATAAATGAAAACTAAAATCAGCCCAGATATCCTTTAGTAAGTGAACAATGAACCAAACTGGTATATACATACCATAGACTATTATTCAGCAATGAAAATAAATAAACTATTGATACACACAGTAACTTGGATGAATACCTAGGGAATTATACTGAATGGAAAAAAAACTGATTCCAAAATATTACATATTCTATGATTCTGTTTGTGTATCTTGACTGTAGTGATGGTCACATGATATACACACAAGATAAAACTGTATTGACAAATACACAAAGGAGTCCATGTAAGTGATGAAATCTGAATAAAGTTTAAGGGCTGTATCAACATTAATTTTATGGTTGTGATACAGTACTATGGTAATACAGAATGTTATCATTTGGGCTAATTGAGTGAAAAATATGATGGGTTCTCTATCTATTATTTCTTACAATTGCATGTTAATCTAAAATTATATTGAAATAAAAGTTAAAAGAAGTTAATGAAAAAATGTACAACAATGGATATGATTAATTAAAATGAAGGCAAAAAAGAAAGGGAAAGGTGGCATAAATCACAAGGTCCAAATAAAATCAAATAGTAAGATAATAAGTGTAAATCATCTATATTAATAATTATATAAGGTATACATAAAATAAATACTACAAATAAAATACTAACGTTTTCCCTCTAGATTAAAAATAAAAACAGTCTAGCAAATGCTTTTTCCATGGAATATGCTTTAAATATAAAGCTACCTAAAAGTTGAAAATAAAAGCAAGGACAAAGAGACTCCATGCAAACCTTATTCAAAAGAATTCTGGTAAAACTACAGTAATATGAGATAAAGTAGACTTTAGCAGATAAAGCATTTATAGAATTAAAGACAGAAAATTCATAGCGACAAAAGGGCCAATGCAAAAAGATATCACCACTGATACGGTTATGTTGCAGCTTTTGTTGTTCAGTGAGTGGGAGGGAATAGTGCCCAGCGACGTTTTTTCTCCCATTGGTCGGCGAACAGGAGGGAGGGTAACCATGTTCCAGTATTCCTTTGATGCTGCTTTGCCAGCCTGAAGTCCCTGTGGCCTCTGTGCCCTCTGCCTGGGGCTTAATTCAGGCTTGCTGGGCTTGCTCTGCCCACTCAGTCCAGCAGGTTGCGCTTGGCTTGGGCTACTGGCCTGGATCCCATACCGCCGTGGCTTCGTGTTCAGCCTGCAGCTGGACCCGGCATGCTGAAAGTGGCTTCCACATTGGGCACCAGCATCTAGATGAGGGGAACGCAGTGGCGCCTGAAAACTCAGAAATGCAAGCAACTGTGAAGCCCCAAGGGAACCTGCAGCTCTTGCTTGGGGAGTCCCTAAGTCTGAGCTCCCAATAAATGTGGCAGCTCTTTAATCCCATGGCTTGATGAGCAGGAGCATGTTACAAGCCCTTTTATTCCCACTACTTACAGCTCAGTGAGCAGAAGTGTGTGGCACTCAGCAGCTTTTTTACCCCCACCATTCGGTGAGCAGGAGCATGCTATGGCTCTTTTATTCCCATTGCCCACAGCTGGGTGGACAGAAGGGAGAGTTACAGTTTGTTCGTTCCCACCACCCCCAGCTCACCTGAGTTCTTGTCCCATGATCAAGCGGATTGAGGTACACAGACGCTGAAGAGTGAGTAGGGCAAAGAACAATTCTATTGAGTGACAGAAGGAAAGCTGTCGGTGGAGTGGGACCTAAGAGAGGTAGTTGTCTCTGTGTCTGAGTCTGGGGTTTTTGTGGGCCCAGAATGGAGGAGTGTGTGCTTATTGGTCCATGGGTGGTCTTGGAAAAACCATAACTTGATTGGTTAAAAAGCATCAAGGAAGTTCTTACTCTGATGTGGACTCTATCCAGAACCAACAGCTCACTATTCAGGCTTCTAGCTGTCTTTGGCTTGAAGGCTGGGTTTCATCAGGCACTTGTCCTTGTCTTCCTAGGAATTCGTCTGTCTCCTGTCACTTTCTATCCCTGCTCTGAAGAGGTATATCTAACTGCTGTTTGGATAGGGGCTATGACCGCTCTTAACTGCTTCATGCTGACAGGGGGCATTGTTTTGGGAAAATGGCAGTCAGATCTCTCTCAGAGGCCAATCTAAGGGTCCCCAGTAAAAGGGAGCCATTGTCCTAGGATCCATTTGCATGAACATTTGGAATTTGATGGCCTCTAGATGAGAAGAAACAAGTTTCACAAGGTGGTTAAATATGCATGGGCCAAATATGAGTATTATACAAAGAGGAGCTAAAAGAGAAAAATCTAGTATCAGAGATAACAAAAATAGTAAGTAAAATAGACTAATCATTCTGAAAACAATGTTGTGGCCAGAGCTGTTTCACCCTGGTGGAAGGAATTAAGTCTTGTATGGGGGAGGGCAGTTAAACTTTAGAAAATAGATAGCTGTTTAGGGGAGTAGATAATCCCATGGGCATTCAGGATTAAGGGGTCCTTGACAAAGGTGTCTTATGGTGAGGAACAGAATGAAGGTGATAACAGCAAGCATAGGTGAGATTATAAAGAGGATATCCATGGAAGACTAATTGATACTTACATTTTGTGATTTTTAGCTTACGGTCCCCGATTTCTTCACACTGGTGCTTTGGGTGCTCTTCTGGATCAACAGAGGTAATTCTGTCAGTTTCCCAGGCCTTTACTCGAGTGTAATGAATCCAATAATCTATTCCAGTGATCTTTACTGGAGTACAAAGAAGTACAGTGTAAGGTCCTTCCCAATCCAGGCCTAGAACAGGATAAAGGGAAGGGTGTGCCTTTACCAGTAATAAGCCCCCTGGGTTGAATAGAGTTTACCCTAGTTCATTGGGCTGAGCCTCCAACAGTTGTTTCAGTTCCTGTTGAAAATGGGCCAAAGAAGTTACATGTTTAATCAAATCAGAGATTTCTTTGTCTAGCAAGAAATAATTGGGGTGAAAAAGCCATCCACACATCATTTCAAAGGGTCTTAAACCCAGCTTAGGAGGAGTGTTTCTAACACGTAGTAGGGCTATGGGAAGAAGAGTAATCCAGGGGAGACAAGTCTCTTGAGACAGTTTTCTGAGATGCCTTTTGATAATATCATTTGTCTTTTCTACCTTTCCTGAGGATCATGGTCTCCAAGCACAATGAAGATGACATTGAATGCCTAGTGCCTTTGAGAACCCCTGGGTGACAGCCACACTGAACTCAGAACTATTATCTCTCTAGAGGTACCGAGGGAGTCCAAAGCAAGGAGTTATCTCATTAATTAGTACTTTTATCACCTGAGAAGTCTTCTCTGTTTGATATGGAAATGCTTCTACCCAGTTAGTGAAGATATCTACCCATACTAGGAGGTACTGGATGCCCCTTATCTTTGACATATGGGTTAAATCCAGTCTGAATGCCAGACTTCCCCAGACAGACTCCCATTCTTTGGCTTCCAGAGGGGAGAAGCCATCTATTAAGGGGATTATTTTTAAGGCAAGTCTCACAAGCATTAATGACATGTTGGACCATTTTTAGCAGATTTGATAGCTTTTATCCTTGCCTTGGTAAAAGGCTTGGTGAAGGGTTTTAAGAACTTTCCATTGGCTGAAAGCTGGTAGATGAAGTTTTCTGTCCTCCAATTGTAGCTATCCTGAGGACTGACAGGTATATCCCTGAAAGGTGGCCCGTTCTACTTCTGCAGGAAAATATTGAGGTTTTATTTCTCTTATGGAGCCATCCCAGATCAGAAAGGCCTCAAGTGTATCAGAAATCTGAGGCCCTCTCCCTTCTGATTTAGCTGCTTGGTCTGCTAACTTACTTCCTGCAGCTATTTCATTCATCTCCTTTTGGTGGCCTTTACAATGTATTACTGCCACTTCCCAAGGAAGAGAGTCTTTCTCTTTATAGATAATGACATGAGCATGGAGGACTAGGAAAGCATAGTTAGAATCAGTATAAATATTAACTGATTTCCCCTGGCTTAATTTAAGCACTCTTGTGAGGGCAATTAGCTCAGCTAGTTGAGCACTTGTACCCGAGGAGAAAGGCATGCTCTCAATAGTGTCATTCAGGGTGAATATTGCATACCCTGCTTTATGGATCTCTTGTTCTGCAAAAGAACTTTCATTCATAAACAGAATACAATCTGGGTTCTCTAAGGGGGTTTCTTTGAGGTCCACTCGGGCCTCATAGGTTTGCACTACTATCTGTTTTCAGCCATTTTCAAGCTCCACAGCTTCCTCTGGGAAGAAGGTAGCTGCGTGTAGGGAGGGACAGATTCTCAGTTGGACTGCAGATCCCCCTAATAGCAGAGCTTGATATTTGAAGAGGTGGCTTTCCATTAGCCAGAGGCTCCCCTTAGAAGGCAGTTGTCCTGCCACATTACGTAGGGGTATAAACAGTCAAGTTATTCCCCATGGTTAACTTAGTAGCCTCTGGTACCAGCAAGACTACTGCTGTAACTGCTCAGAGGCAGGATGGCCATCCTTTAGCTACCAAATCAAGTTCCTTGCTTAGGTACCCTACAGGTTGCTGGGTGGGACCCCAGTCCTGGTTTAGAACTCCCAGGGCCATTCCCTTCTTTTCTGATACATAAAGATTGAAAGTCTTCCCTATGGGAAGGACTGGTGCCTCAAGAAAGGCTTGGTTCAACTGGCCAAAAGCTCTTTTAGCCTCTGGTTCCCAAATTAGGGAGTGAGTCTTAGCTGCCTGAATCTCCTTTATTAGGTGATATAAGGGATGTGCTATCTCATTGTACCCAGGTATCCATAATCTACAGAATCCTGTAATGCCTAAGAATCCCCTCAGTTGCTTGAGCATTTTGGGGAGAGGGAAGGAGGAGATGGGCTTAATCCTTTCTTTGCCCAATGCCCTGGTCCCTTCTGATAAGAGCAGACCTAGGTACTTTACTGAAGCCTGACAGAGCTGAGCCTTAGATTTTGAGACCTTACATCCTCTGTTAGTCAGAAAATTAAGAAAAGCCTTACTGCCCTCCTGAGAGATTTCCTCAATTAGGGCACAAAGGAGAATGTCATCTACATATTGTAAAACTTTAAAATGAGGATAAAGGAACTCAGAGAGATATTTTGAGAATGCTTGCCCAAACAGGTGGGGGCTGTCTTGGAATCCCTGAGGTAACACCATCCAGGTTATCTGCGTGGTCTGGTTGGAGGGATCCTTGAATGCAAACAAATATTGGGAGTCAGGCAATAGTGGCATGTAGAAAAAGGCATCCTTTAGGTCCAGGACTGTGAACCATTTAGATACCTCAGGTATTCAAGTAACAGCAGCATATATGGATTGGGAACCACTAGATGAATTGGAACCACAGCCCCATTAATGACGCAGAGGTCCTGGACCAGTTTCAATTGCCCATTGGGTTTTTGCACCCCCGATATTAGGGTATTACAAGGGCTGTTTCAGGGTTTGAGGAGGCCCTGCATCCTCAAATTCTCAATGGTGGGCTTCTAGCCCTTTTCTAACTTCTGGTTTTAGGTGATATCGTTTCTGGTTAGGGAAGGAAGTGTGATCTTTAAGGTGGATCCAGACCAGTATGACAGTTGTGGCTTGGCTGGTTTTCCCTAGAGTTAGTTACCCAAACTTCTGGATTCAGATTGGTCTCCATCTGGGGAGACAGAATGTGTCCTGGAGCCATAAAGATGGTGGTTCCCATACGAGCTAAGATATCCCTGCCCAGCAGAGGTGCTGGGCTTTCAGGCATGATTAAAAAGTCATGGGTAAACAAGAGGTCTCCCCAACTACAAGTAAGGGGGAAAAATATTGGGTTAGAAGCTTTCCTGAGACACCCCTCACAGTCACGATAAGGGAGGAGGGGAGGCCCAGACTGGAGAGGAGAACAGAAATGGACACTGTGGTATTGAGGCAGATGTCCACTTTCCTCCCTGCAACCTCCAGAATCAGCCAGGCTCCTGGATGGTAATGGCATTCTGAACCATCAGAGCCAGGGAGAGGAGCTGCAGGACCCGTCCATCCTGCTGGATCATTTGGGAGACTGGCTCTGGACCTGGTGACCTGCATCTCTGGGGACTGTCTACCCTCTAGTGGTCCCCATCACAGATTGGACAGGATCAAGGTGGCTTCCACAGGCTGCCTGGGTTGTCCTTCCTAAAGTGACCTGGCTTGCCACATTTATAGCAGTTAACAAGTACCTCTCAGGGATTCTGGGGTTCATGAGCCTACAAGGCAGCTATTAGAGCCTCTGCCTTTTTCTTGTGTCTCCTCTGTCTCTCGGGCTTCCTCCCCATCCCTATTGTAAAGGACCAAGGTGGTCACCTTCAGGATGTTCTCTAAAGTACTATCTGGTTCCATGGCCAGTTTATGTAGCTTCCTCCTGCTATTAGTGGCCACCTGAGTAATACATTTTTTATTTAGGATTAGTTGTCCCTTGACTGAATCAGCAGATACAGAGGTGTGTTTTATCAAGGCCTCTCTTAGCCTTTCCAGGAAGGCATTGGGATTCTCATCTGATCCATGGCCTATCATGGATAGTTTGGAGTAATTGAGAGGCTTAGTTCCAGTCCCTTGTAAGCCCTCCAATATGCACACCTAAAAGTATTTCCTCTTCCATTCTCCTATTTCATCATCGGGGTCCCATTTAGGGTCCTCCAATGGTACTGCTATTCTTCCAATTGGATAAGGCTCATCTCATTCCTTGGCACTATATGACATACAAAGCTCATCCCCAAAATTCTCTGTCACTTTTAGGGATGCCTGCTTTTCAGTGGTAGTCAGGGTTTGATTCCATAGTAACATAGAATCCTTCCACGAAACTTCAAATATGTGGGTTAAATTCTGGAAAGCCTCTATATACCTGTCAGGGTCGTCTGAAAACTTACCAAGGCTTTCCTTAATTTGCCTTAAGTCCCATAGAGAAAATGGAACCTGGATCTTAATGGGGCAATATTCAAAGGCATCTCTTGTAGGGGAAGAAGTGAGACTGGGACCTGCCTAAAATGAGGATTCTAGGATGGCACAAGCTTGAGAAAGAACCTGGATATGGAAGACTGGATGGACCAGGAGAAGCAGGACTGGAGGGAGCCAACTCCCCCACTAGAGACACATCTGGCATTTGCCTCCCTTATCCCTTGGGATTATCCTTTGCAGCCACTCCTGACATGGCCACCAGGAGGGCTGAAACAATCCTACAATGTTGGCAAAGGTCCAGTTTATCTTTCAAGGAAAAGAAAGCCTGCACATGTGAGACCTTGGATCTTTGCCCTCGCATTTACAGAAAAGGTCCAGCTGCAGGATAGTATTAAAACTAATGTTTCCTTTTAGACGCCTTCCTTCCTGTAGTACATAATCCATCCAAACCCTTGTGCAAAGGAATATGAGGTGGTTTCTGTTTTTCCAGAGTCTGAGGGTCAAAGGAGTCCCAGTGATTCAGGATGCTCTCAAGAGGAGTGCAGGCTGAAGGTAGTTTGTTATTCATCTGAAAGAGAGGGGAAAAGGCATCCTTTAGTTCCTGGCTTCCAGCAAAAACCTGGGATATGTGAGGGAAAGAAAAAAAAAAGTTGTCTTTTTCTTTCTTCCCTCCTTTCCTTCCCTGAGTCCTGGTGGCTACTAAAGGCACCACCCATGGATGTGAGTGTGATGTCTACCCATGAAATGGGAAGGACTTGTCAGTAGGGATAGTTGCACTTAACCTATGCCATGCCCTAGCCTTCCACTGTCCTTAATCTATGTGTTCCTAGGCTTCATCTATGCCATGGATGAGAGCAAATTCTCCACCCATGAAGCAGGAAGGCCTAGTTGGCAGGGATAGTCCTGCTTACCTGTGCTGCACCCTAGCCTTCTGCTGTTGACTGTCTCTAGGTCACTCAGATCTAGCTTTTTTTTTTTTAGGGCTCCAAACCAAAGCTTGGAAAACACATTGGAGTAATACTAAAGTGAAGCTGTGGAGCCAGATTCTCCTCAAACAAGGAAAAGAAAGGGAGTCCTAGAAATTGGGGACCTGTGCTAATAAGATGCCTCCCAAAAAGAAAAAATCCCTTGCATGGAAAAGCTCCCTGTATTCACAGGACTATGTTAACTCTTGACATGGTGGAAAAACAAAACAACAGACTTAAATGCATGGAGGGGAAGGTGCCCAGAGAAAGTAGCCTCTTGCTCTATGCTAATGGATTTCTTCAATAGGAGAAAGAAAACTCTCAATAGTTACATCCTCCTTGGTTCTTAGACAGAAACCACATTATTCTAAATTATATTCTTGATGACTGAGCCAAGAGCTCATTCTAACCAGTTATATCATCTTTGCGGTTTGAAACAAGACCCTTAACAGTGTATATAAAGAAGAGATAGGAGCCACGACAGCTGCAAAGGAAAGAAAGAAAATGTGTTAGGAAAGTCTGGAGGTCCTAGGGCTGACATGCTAACAGGCTATCAGAGACTGGAGTCAGTCTAGCGGCCTTTGGGTAACACCGGGGTGTAGCCTCAGCCATACACCCTAAATTGCCGCAGGAACTCCTTCCAGTCCCACACGATGGTTAGACCTCTGTGAAGGGAAACTTCTTTGGAACAAAACCAGTATTCCCAGCATCTGAGGGCAATGGGGATTGACAAAGTCCTCCCCAGCAAGCCTGTCCTCTGAGTCTTGTATAACTGGCAGATGCGCTATTTGCTCTTAACCGGCTGACAGAGGCCCAGTGCTTCATCTGTTTTCAGAAAAAAATCTGAGGACGAGAAACCTCAAAAATGAAAATGAAAGCGGTACGCTCTTACTAAACCTTCTGACTATCCTGACGAGTCCCCAGAAATGTTGCAGTTTTTGTAGTTCAGCGGGCAGGAAGGAATGGCACCCAGCGGCTTTTTCTCCTCTGTTGCTTGGCAGGCAGGAGGGAGGGTTACAGTGTTACAGGATTCCTTTGGTGCCACTACATCAGCTGTAAATTTCTGTGACTGACATGACCTATGCCTGGGGCTTCATTAGGGCTCGCCAGATTCACTCTGCCCACTCAGCCAAGCAGGCTGTGCTTGGCTCATGCTACTGGCCTAAATCCCACATTTGTTGTGGCTCTGTGTCCAGCCTGTGGCTGGACTGGGCATGCCAAAAGTGGCTTCTGCATTGGGTGCCAGCATCTAGACAAAGAGAACGTGGTACAATCCAAAAACTCAGAGATGCAAGCAGCCCGGGTCCCAAGGGATGTTGCAGCTCTTACTTGGGGAGTCTTGAGGTCTGAACTCCCAAGAAATGTTGCAGCTCTTCACTCCTGTAACTTGGCAAGTTGGAGCATGTTGCAAGCCCTTTTATTCCCACTGCTTGCAGGTCGGTGAACAGAAGGGTGTGGCACTCAGTGGCTTTTTCTCCCCCACAATTCAGTGAGTGGGAGTGTGCTACAGCTCTTTTATTCCCATCACCTGCACCTTGGTGGGCAGAAGGGAGAGTTGCATCTCATTCATTCCCACCACCCTCATCTCAATGAATGGGAGGGTTACAGCTTGTTTGTTCCTGCTGCCCGCAGCTCAGCAAGCTCCAGGTTCTTGTCCCAGGACCAAGAAGAATAAGGTACATGGACACTGGAGACTGAGTAGGACAGAGAAGAATTTTATTGAGCAACAGAAGGAAAGCTCCCAGTGGAGAGAAGACCCAAGAGCAGCTAGCCATGTTTTTGTGGGCATAGAATGGGGGAGTGTATGCTGATTGGTAAATGGGTGGTCTTGGACAAAGTACCATTCGTTTGGTTAAAATACATTGAGGAAGTTCTCTCTGATAGTGGACTCTATCCAAAACTGGAAGCTTTGTTTTCAGGCTTCACGTTATCTTTGGCTTGAAGGTTGGGTTTCACTGGACTCCTGTCCCTATCTGCCTAGGAATCTTTCTGCCTCCTGTCACTATCAGTTAGGCTTTGTGTCCTGACTCAAATCTTATCTTGAATTGTAATCCCCTTAATCCCCATGTGTCAAAGGAGAGAATAGGCGGAGGTAATTGAATCATGGGAGTGGTTTTACCCATGCTGCACTCGTGATAATGGATTGAGTTCTCATGAGATCTCATGGTTTTATTTTATTTATTTATTTATTTTTATTTTTATTATACTTTAAGTTTTAGGGTACATGTGCACAATGTGCAGGTTTGCTACATATGCATACATGTGCCATGTTGGTGTGCTGCACCCATTAACTCATCATTTAACATTAGGTATATCTCCTAATGCTATCCCTCGCCTCTACCCCTATCCCACAACAGGCCCCTGTGTGTGATGTTCCCCTTCCTGTGTCCATGTGTTCTCATTGTTCAATTCCCGCCTATGAGTGAGAACATGTGGTGTTTGGTTTTGTGTCCTTGAGATAGTTTGCTGTCCTTGAGTCTTTGCTATTGTGAATAGTGCCACAATAAACATACATGTGTATGTGTCTTTATAGCAGCATGATTTATAATCCTTTGGGTATATACCCAGTAATGGGATTGCTGGGTCAAATGGTATTTCTAGTTCTAGATCCCTGAGGAATCTCCACACTGACTTCTGCAATGGTTGAACTAGTTTACACTCCCACCAACAGTGTAAAAGTATTGCTATTTCTCCACATCCTCTCCAGCACCTGTTGTTTCCTGACATTTTAATGATCGACATTCAGACTGGTGTGAGATGGTATCTCATTGTGGTTTTGATTTGCATTTCTCTGATGGCCAGTGATGATGAGCATTTTTTCATGTGTCTTTTGGCTGCATAAATGTCTTCTTTTGAGAAATGTCTGCTCATATCCTTCGCCCACTTGTTGATGGGGTTATTTGGTTTTTTCTTGTAAATTTGTTTGAGTTCTTTGTAGATTCTGGATATTAGCTCTTTGTCAGATGAGTAGATTGCAAAAATGTTCTCCCATTCTGTAGGTTGCCTGTTCACTCTGATGGTAGTTTCTTTTGGTGTGCAGAAGCTCTGTAGTTTAATTAGGTCCCATTTGTCAATTTTGGCTTTTCTTGACATTGCTTTTGGTGTTTTAGATATGAAGTCCTTGCACATGCCTATGTCCTGAATGGTATTGCCTCGGTTTTCTTCTAGGGTTTTTATGGTTTTAGGTCTAACATTTAAGTCTTTAATCCATCTTGAATTAATTTTTGTATAAGGTGTAAGGAAGGGATCTAGTTTCAGCTTTCTACATATGGCCAGCCAGTTTTTGCAGCACCATTTATTAAATAGGGAATCATATCCCCATTTCCTGTTTTTGTCAGGTTTGTCAAAGATCAGATAGTTGTAGATGTGTGGCATTTTTTCTGAGGGCTCTGTTCTGTTCCATTGGTCTATATCTCTGTTTTGGTACCAGTACCATGCTGTTTTGGTTACTGTAGCCTTGGAGTATAGTTTGAAGTGAGATAGCGTGATGCCTCCAGCTTTGTTCTTTTGGCTTAGGATTGACTTGGCAATGCAGGCTCTTTTTTGGTTGCATATGAACTTTAAAGTAGTTTTTTCCAATTCTGTGAAGAAAGTCATTGGTAGCTTGATGGGGATGGCATTGAATCTATAAATTACCTTGGGCAGTATGGCCATTTTCACAATATTGATTCTTCCTACCCATGAGCATGGAATGTTCTTCCATTTGTTTGTATCCTCTTTTATTTCATTGAGCAGTGGTTTGTGGTTCTCCTTGAAGAGGTCCTTCTTGTCCCTTGTAAGTTGGATTCCTAGGTATTTTATTCTCTTTGAAACAATTGTGAATGGGAGTTCACTCATGATTTGGCTCTCTGTTTGTCTGTTATTGGTGTATAAGAATGCTTGTGATTTTTGCACAATGATTGAGATCTCATGGTTTTATAAGATGCTCTTCCCCCTTTGCTCAGCTCTTCTCCTTTCTGCCACCTTTTGAAGAAGGTGCCTTGCTTCCCCTTTGCCTTGCACCATGATTGTAAGTTTCCTGAGGCCTCCCCAGTCATGCTGCACTGTGAGTCAATTAAACCTCTTTCTTTTTGAAATTACCCAGTCTCTGGCAGTTCTTTATATCAGTATGAAATTGGACTAACAGAACCATCTTAAATATACCTGGATGTGCTCAATATATAGCTTAGCAGTGTACAAGGTCAAAGAGAGACAGAAAGAGAGGGAGAGACTGATTTTAAAAAAGGAGAAATAATGTTCCCCAGGTGATTTCAAAATGCAGCCAAAATTCAGAAACATTGGTCTAGGTTTAGTCTGGAAATGCCTGATAAGTGAGAAGGAAAACAGGTAAAGATGGAGGCATAGTATCTTCTGGTGGAATGGAATATAATATTTAAAAATCTGGACAGAAGAAAAGTTGCTAGAAATTTACCAGGAGATATGTGCTAAGACAGTGACAATGTTCTACAGGGAGTAAATGGTTTTTCACAAATTTTCCCAAATTCAGGTAAGAATAATGGCTTTACAACCATGATTCATCCATCATTGGCTAACCAAGGGAAGTCCTCTGAAGACATTAGATGCAGGTCATTGGAAATGAAAGCACACCAAAGTTGAAGGAGGTATGCACAGAAATGGGAAAAAAATATTTAAGGAAATCTGGACAAGTCCTGTCTATATCAGTTGTAGCATGATATTTATTTGTTTAAGACTGGTCCAGTGAAGTTGTGAGGATGGAAAAAGAGTAGAAAAGAGTTCAATCTGTAACTGACTGAACAATCAATTGAGATAACTCACTACCATGGATTATCTTATTCAAAAAAAGAAAAATAATTGTAGGTGTCCACAGACCTCATTACTGTAATGAAATAAGTGGAGTCCCAATTTGGCATACAGGTAGCTCTACCAAGTGTTGCTACTAAATCATGCCAAATGCTACTAAACTATGCTTCTCATTTTTATTGCTTATAAGTTATTGACAACACAGATTCACAATAAAAGTGACACATCTAAAATAAATGAATTCATTTTAAAACCTTATATTTAAGAGCAAATGGAAATGGTTTCAATGACTTCATTTAAGGCAGAGGTAATACCTACCAATATCTTCCCTTCAAAAAAAATGGATAAATAAGTTTCTCAAAAGTGCGGTATTAAACGACCCACATAAGAAAACAGAGAGGCATAAATATACTTGACTTTGGAAAAAATAAAGCTTCTATTTTGCAAGCTCTAATTTTTGTATGTTTCTTTGAGGACTCCATAGGGAGATTGTTTACATACATTATGCCTAAACTAAATATCTACTCTCCATGAAGTGCAGTTCGCATGGAAGAACAAACAAGCCTCTATATCACTGTATCATTCCTGTTGCCTAATTTACATACTTAAAGACCCTTAAGAGCCTCTATTTTCAGCATAATGTCATATAACTGTGCCCCCTACATTAGCATTTATGAGAGCAGCCCAGTTAACTCTTCACTTAGCACAGTGACTTGCAGCTCTATTCTGGGAAATGGCTCTAACTAATAAATTGGACTAAACTGCAAGTTGTACAGCTGACAGTAGGTACCCAGCCAGAAATCACCAGGCCTAAATGATTTTTCTGAAGAATTCTACTATATATTTAACAATTGCTGTGGATACAGCTTTCTTGTATCTTCAAAACTGCCTGATAAGAGAATAAAAAATGAATGGCAAACAACCTCTTTAGCTAATTTAAGTCATGCTAGATAGAGTATTTAAAAATAAGTAGAATGTTTAAAATAAACTTCATTATGCCTGAGGGCATAAGGAAGTGCATGTCCAAGGCTTGGAGTTCAAAGAATGTCCATCTGTTGTTTGATGGGTAGTGTATATGGAAATCCTCGTCTGATGGGATAAATCTCCTAATAAACTTGTCTTTATTTCCAGTGAAAAAGACTGTTTGCTAACATGACAAACAAGAAGGAAAGTTTCAAGTGTACTTTCTTCAGTCTATGAGGACTATGTATACACAACTGTTGTGTTCGTATGTTTGTGTTTAAATTAATATCTGATACATACATTATCTAAAAAGATCATTATTCTGAAAATAGAATGGATTTTAAAAGACCTGAATCCCTAAGTTCCTCATCTGTGACACAGCATGACAGAATGCTTCCATTTATGAGAGAAAAGGCAGGATTTCATAGAATCAATATCTCGGTAGACGTTGATATTATAATAATAGATATGATAATATAAGGAATTGCCCAAGGGAGGAGTGTTTCCCTGCCAATTGGCAAAAACACAAATGATTTTAGAATTTTAGATGTGATGGTACTCAGATTTATAAAAATTAGCTAGGTTCTTGGAATCGCCTATTCAGAGTAGTGAAAATTTGATTCCTCTTTCTGAGTAGCCCCTCTTGCTTGATAGTGATGGTGATTTTTATTTTCCAGTTTATTGTGAGATTGCCTCAGAGCCAGATGATTTCAAGACTATAATTAAGTCAGATTTCCTCCTATTAATAAGAAAATATTTCTTGCCCCATCCTTTGTCTTTTGTCCTCTTCATTTTGCTTGTGCTTCTCAAGAAACATCTGAAGGAACAGTGAATGGGAGGTAAACTTTGAGTCCTTTCATGTCTGAAATACATTTTGTCCTCACATTTGAATACTAGTTTTGCGTAGTATAAAATCTCAGATTGAAAATAATTTTCTCTCAAAAATTTGAGGATACTTTCAATTGTCTTCTAATATCCAGTTTATTGTTGATAAATATGATGCTTTTCTTATTGTCATTCTTTTAGGGTGTGCTGTTTTTGTTTTCTGGAAGCTTTTAGGATCTTCTCTTTATTCTTGGGGTTATAAAATATGAAAGTGTATTTGAGATAGATCTTTTTTTAATCATTTCATTTTTAACTTACTAGGTCATTTTATCTGAAGACTCATGTTTTTACTAGCCACAAGAAAGTATTAAACTATTTCTATGAAACTTTTTTCCTTGAACTTCTTGCCACATAATGCAGAGTTCTAGTGAATACTCATTGCCTATTCATTTAACTACTTCTGTAAATACCAAGCCCTGGCAGATAAATATAATTAAAATACGCTAAAATATGTGGCAAATAAGTAGCAGAATTAAGTGCTAACATATCAATCATTACCTTGAATGTAATGGGTCTAAATATGACCTAAAACAGAGATTTCTAGAGCTGAATTTAAAAAGTGACTCAATTGTATTCTGCTTAAAAAGAAACTCACTTCAAATGTAAACATATAGGTATGTTGAAAATAAAATTATGGAAGAAGATAAGATTAATTAAATCATTAATTAAAAAGGCAGTTTTATGTAAGTAGACTTAAAAATAAATTAAATCAATAATAGGAATTTTATATAAAGATTAACCTACCAGAAGACTTAATACTCCTAAGTATTATACATACCAACTATCAAAGGCTACAAATACATGAAGCAAAATTGATAAATTCACCATCATATACTTGAAGACCTCAACAACCTCTTATCTGTATTTTCTGTAAGTATTGATAAAAGTAATGCTGGATTACATTTCTTTAAACTTATTTGTCAGTATTTGCAGTGACTCTTCTTAAGAATCTGATGATTTGGGGGGTTGCAAATAGAGAAGGATCAGTTTAGAATTGTAGAAGGCCATGCCTATTTGTTAAAGTATATATTAATATGTTATTTGTATGAAATTGTTATAATGGAAAATGAGGCAAAAATAAATTATTCTCAATATTATTTTTAATATTCTCACTGTCAGAATAAATTTATCTTAAAAATATTTGAGTGCAGATTAGATAGCAACTATTCAACAACTCATCATTGCTTTAAAATTCTCTTAAATTTTCATGTGTATCAGAAAAGAGTACTAGTCCATAGAAAATTTATTTGTATTTTAACTAAATTGAATGTTTTTAATGCCAAATAACTTTTGAAAAGTGACTTTTAGAAAGTTTCTAAAGAATGTAACTTTTGGAATGAGTGCGATTAAACTCTTTTTTGTTATCTAGACATTTGAAATTTGTTCAGTGTAATAGAGTAGGGAATTTTTTGAGAAAGAACTTGCTTGTTACCCAGGCTGGAGTACGGTGGCACAATCATAGCTCACTGCAGCCCGGAACTGCTGGGCTGCAGTGATCCTCCCACCTCAGCCTCCCAAGTAATTGGGACTACAGGTGTACGCCAGCATGCCTGACTAATTATTTTTATTTTGTAGAGATGGGAGTCTGCTTTGTTGCATGAGCTTGTCTCAAACTGTTGACCTCAAGCCAGCCACAGTCCTCTTGCCTCAGCCTCCCAGAGTGCTGGGATTATAGCTATGAGTCACCACTTTTGGCAGAGTAGGATTTTTTAAAGCTTTTTACAAGCATATTTCCCAGTGACTCCTAAAGCTATGGAGTCTTAGTGGTGAAAAAGCCAGAACAATCACATTATTTGCAGTAACTGTATCTTTGTTTTTAGGCATCCAGTTTTAGTAACAATTTTGCCTCAGTTATTTATTTGAAAATTAGAACCTAATACTAAACTACTATCTAGAGGACTATTTCTTGCTTATGTTTTTCCTTTCCTTCTTATCCACTTTAAACTTTTAAGAGTGTACATTTTAGCCATGTCTTCGGTTAAGTAAACATTTCTCTTGCTTTTGAATTTTATTACACTTTTAAAAACAAGAAACTTGTAGAACACAGGGAAATATGACTATTATAAATGAAAAAGTATGAATGTATGCACATATACATACAAATTACTAATAAAAGTAGATTACATTTCCTTTTCAGATATGAATTGATTTGGTTATGTATACTGGAGTCCAATTTAAATGATAGACTACTGCTATCTTTAGGATTTAGAAAGCTGCTTCTTCTACCAATCTAAGTGAATATGCAAATGAAAAAAGTCATTTATTTTGTGTGACATCCTTTATCATTGAAAATAGTAGGTCAGCTCATTATACCATTTTCATTTATACAAATGCAAGAAGATATTCCCAAATCAAACATGATTGAAGATAAAATGTGGTCTATGTAGTGAACAAAACAAAAACTTCATTATAAAATGCAAAGAGAAGGAAGGGTAAGAAGAAGAAAAAGCAAGACTTCTAGGTTTCATTAAAGATTTTCTTTTCATAAACCTGCTTTTGGAAAATCATGTAATTTCATTTTCTTTTCCAATGAAATGGCAATTTCCAGAGATTATGAACTTATTTCTTTATTTAAAACATCAACAATGCCAAAGCAGGAAATGAGTTAAAACCAGAATAAAAAAAAATCTTCCTTGTAGAGTGAAAACGCAGGTGGTAGTTTAAATTTATTGGCTGCTTTATCTGCTTTGTCAAGTCCTTTAATATTTAGTACTTTCTAAGGCTCAGATCTATGTGTCTCTATTCTCTGCTCTTATTCTTAATGCTAGCTCATTTGCTCACATTTGCAGCAACCTGCTATATCAACAGCGGCAGCTCTGATATTCTCCCCTCCACCTACAACTCAAATCCCTCACACTGTTAGTACTTCGCATACTCTTTGATCTGCAACCCTGGAAGATTAATATTTTAAAATCAAAGCTCATCAAATGTTCCTCCTGACTGCTACCTTTCCTTAATTTCCTTATGACTGTACTATATTATTATTATATATATGTGTATATATAATATATATATAAAATATAGTCTGTCTTCTTATTGACTTTGGAAATGTTATTCTACCATATAGCTAACTACCAGATAGGGGAACAGTTAGTGACAACGAATCTGTATGTGTCTGCAGCAACCTCAATTCTTGCCTCTTCAAAAGAAAGAATTCAACTGGAGGGGCATAAGGCAGAAGGAGAGATAGCAGCAAGTTTTAGAGCAGAAGTGAAAGTTTATTAAAAAGCTTTTGAGCAGGAATGAAAGGAAGTTAAGTACACTTGGAAGAGGGCCAAGCAGGTGACTTGCGATATCAAGTGTATGCTTTGACCTCTGACTTGGAGTTTTATACATTGGCATACTTCCAGGGTTTTGCATCCCTTCTCCCCTGATTCTCCCCTTGGGAATATGCTGTCCGCATAGCAGTGGCCTGATAACACTTGGGAGGGGCCGCATGTGCAGTGTGTTTACTGGAGTTGTACTCCTGCTCATTTTAGGTGTTCTTCCCTTACCGGTCTAGTATTTCAAGAAAAAGTTTAAACTCCACCATTTTTCCTCTTTGTGAGCATGCTTGAGCCCAGTGGCTCAACTCATGAGATCTTATTGAGAAGCTATGGATCACCAGTTTCAGGTTTTTTCTATCTATTTGGAGACTGCCGTTCCCTGGTGCCAGCTGTGATTAATTATTATTTTAGAGACAAAGTTAATAACCACCTGGCCATCACCTGAGGGGTGTGTGTGTGTGTGTGTGTGTGTGTGTGTGTGTGTGTGTGCCCTCTGCTCATGTCTAACTACTACTGTAACAGAACTACTGACATGGATTCTGTTAACACTTCTTATAGTAGCTTATGTATGCCAGACACTTGGTTAGTTTGGTTCATAATAAAAGAAATGTGATAAATCTAGGCACTACTTCTCTTAGAATGTATAGTCTAGGGGATAGATAAATATATACATACATAATTACAACTTTGATCATGCTATGAATAAAATGTGTAGGATGTTAGAACATATTCCATAGGAGTACAAGTTAGAGTTGTATGTTAGTAAATAATCTTGTCTCCAATTCCTGTGGTTCTAGAGAGAGAATATATATATATATACACAACAGTATGTATTAATATGTAATTATTTTATATAATAATATATTATATAATTAATAATTATATAATATATTATATATCTGTACTTCTGATTTGCTTGTCAATTTCCTGAGACTGCTATTTTCCCAGTATGCCAAAAAATTCTTGGCTTTCTGTAACTGCAAACAAATAAAGACAAGTTGAATGTTTCCTTAGTAAAGAGCTTACTTCTTCAGAAAGCAATTTGACTGCAGGGCTTTGTCAGCATAATTGCAAATTAGGAGCTGAGTATGTACTGAAGGAAGGTCAGTACATACTTTACTATTTGACTCATATTACATTCATTCTAAAATTATTTCCACCTATCACTATTGAAACCATTTCTCCAGGCCACTAAATAATAGTGTACAACACCTTCTTTCCTTACTGATAATAGATTTTCTTCTGGCTGCCTAAGGCTGGGCTGAGAATAGCATCTGGAATTTTATGAGGTATGGATTTTGTGGGAAGTACTAAATCACTTATGTAATATAATGAGGACATTTTGGAACTCAAGAGAAGATGGACTTGGGTTTGATTAATATATGAAGGATTCTAATAAAGTAGACAACATGCAAGAACAGATGGGAAATATAGGCAGAGATAAAAATTCTAAGAAACAATCAAAAAGAAATGCTAGGTATTAAAAGTACTATTACAGAATTGCAGAATGCCTTTGATAAGGCATTTGTAGATGAGTTACCTTCACGGAAAGAATTGGCTAAAAAGACATTAGCTATCAAGCCATGAAAGAACATGGAGGAATTTAAAATGTACATTAATAAGTGAAAGAAACAAATCTGAAAAGGATATATGCTTCCTGATTCCAACCCCATGACATTCTGGGAAAGACAAAACTATGGAGACAGTAAAAAGATCAGTGGTTACCAGGAGTTAGGGAAGGGTGAGGGATGAGTAGTTTGATCAAGGAGAACTTTTAAGATGGCAAAACTATTCTGTATAAAACTATAATAGTAAATACTTGTCATTATATATTTGTTCAAACCCAGAGTGTGCAACATTAAGAGTGAACCTAATGTAAACTATGGACTTTAGTGATGATGATGCATCAATGTAGGTTCATTTATTGTAACAAATGAATCATGTTTTGGGGGGGTGTGGTAATGGGAGAGGCTATGCATGTGTGGAGGCAGGGAATACAAGGGAATTCTCTCTATTTCTGCTCGATTTTGTCACAAACCTAAAACTGCTCTAAAAAATATGAAGTCGGCCGGGTGCAGTGGCTCACGCCTGTAATCCCAGCACTTTGGGAGGCCGAGGCGAGCAGATTACCTGAGGTCAGGAGTTTGAGACCAGCCTGGGCAACATGGTGAAACCTCGTCTCTACTAAAAATACAAAAATTAACCGGGCATGGTGGCATATGCCTATAATCCCAGCTACTCGGGAGGCTGAGGCAGAATTGCTTGAGCCCAGGAGGTGGAGGTTGCAGTGAGCCGAGATCGTACCACTGCACTCCAGCCTGGCCAACAGAAAGTGACTGTCTCAAAAAAAAAAAAAAAAAAGTACATTAATTAAAAAAAAAAAAAGCTGGAACCAATGTGATATATTTTGATAAAAGACTGATTTCTTTTTTCTCCCTGTTACAAGAGGAAAACAAAGATGTCTGCTTTTACTACATTAACAAAACATTGTATTGTAGATCCTTGAAACTGCAATAAGGGAAAAAAATAAAATGAATGAAGATCAAAATACAGAAGTAAGACTGTCTCTATTTGAAGATGATATGATTATTTATGCAGAAAATCATAATCTATAAATCTACTAGAATTAAACCAAAATTGTAGCAAGGTTGTAGAACACACAATTTACATATAAAAATTGCTTGTAAACATGCATAAGAAACAAACAATTTGAAAATGAAAGTTAACTGTTCCATTTACAATACCACCAACAAATTTAAACTACTTACAAATAAGCCAAACAAATACCATCCAAAACCCCCACACTGAAAATTATAAAACATTGCAAAGAAAAATTGAAGCAATGCTAAATAAATATAAGCATGTACTGCATTTATGGAATAGAAGACTCAATATTATTAAATGACCTCATTTTGTTTTTTAGATTTAACTTGATCCCAATAAATTATCTAAAAGGTTTTATGTAGTAATTTTCAAGATGATTTTAAAATTTGCATGGAAATTAGGAGGATCTAGAATAGCTAAAGCAATTTTTAAAATGAGGTTGGAGAAATAAAGCTGAAGGGCTTAACCTACCAGATTTCAAAACCTATTGAAAAGCTATAGACCTGAAGACTATGTGGCAAAATATAGATGTAAAGATTAGCTAAAATGAATATAATCTATAAAACAATATATAGGTGAAAGAAGATGTTTTTCTTAGGCAGATGAAAGCGGATGGCTTTCTGTTAGAAATTGCACTATTTTAAACAGAGTAAAATTATTTATTACAGCAAATTTTAAAGTACTCTTCAGGGCTGTGATATATTAATGAAGTAAATAGGTTTTTATTATCAATTTATTTATATAATTATCAGATATATTTCTCATTAAAGATAAGAACTATCAATCCTCAAACTTCAAGTTATAAAGTAGCCTTTGTTTGAATTCATTTAAGAGCTAACAGATCAGCAAAGTATTTTCTCATCAAAAGATAACATACAGGAATTATTTGAGATTTAAAATGCATTATGTGAGTGTGAGCCTGAATATTTTGTTATATGAGCTATATTATCATAGGGAAAATTCTTTGTACTATAAACACTTTTATCCTTAGAATTTAGGATAGTTGCTATTTAAAAAGAATATTCATACTGTCGTGTAATTTTATACATGCAAAACAAGAAAATATTTTATTCATTTTTATTGAATTTATGAAAATTCTGAAATAAGACAAACTTTTAAGGATAATTTATGTTAAAGTTTGCAAATGTTTATATATGTTTACTATGTAATATTGAATCATATTTCTCTCAAGATCTTATTTTAAAATGTGTTTATATTTTTATTTTATATATTTTTCTAAAAACAAAATCAGTATAATTATTTCCCTCTCTCTATTTTGTGCAAGTGAGTGTGTGTGTGAGAGGAGGTGGGAGAGAAAGCTGAAGTTCTAAAGTTTCATTTCTTATTTCTCTACATCAGGCAGATGTTCACATACATAGCCCATGAATTTAGCATGTCTATGACAAGTTAAACTGAAAACCTCAAGCAAAGCTTATTTTTCCCACTTCAAATCACATTAAAAAATAGAGCCACCTAAACTGTCACTGTGCAGCTTCCTTTTCTTTGGATGGATTTTGGACCCACTAAACTTCAAGCTTTAAAGTGCAGTCTATAGGTTTTGTATAGTATCACCCAATTCTTGAGTAAGATATATTCTTATTCTAGATTTATTTTACATATTTTCTAATTAAACTGGAATGGATCATGGGCATGAAATTCGATTCTGAAAATGAAAATCAAATATGTGAGATTACATATAAGAGAGGAAGACCAAGGTGCATAAACTCATTTTCTCCACTCTTACCGTTTCTCTCCTTAATACCTGTAGCAATTATCATGGGGTTGAACTTTGATTCTTCTTCCTATGACTCTCACATTCAATTGATCCTCTTCATAACTAATAACTTAAACACATACAGGAACACATGCATCATATGCACACACACACACATACATACAATTTTTAGAAGGCACTGGAAAAAAGTTATTTTTGTTCCTTTGAGTCTTTCTTTTTGCTTTGTGTGTAATCTAATTAATATTAACAGGTCTTTTGATTTGGTTTTCCAAGGGGAACTCGATGGATCTCTATCCATACTTTCTTTAGTCTCCCTTGTTCCCTTAAGGCAAATTTTATACAAACTTTCTAGATCTGTTCACTGCTGCTTGCCACTGCTAACAACGACTATTTCAAATGGCTACTTTTTTATATATAGTTTTCACATTAACAAACTTTGTTAAGGAGATTTAAAAGCAGAAAACATAATTTGTTTTGTCAACAGATTATTTTAGTACACTTGTAATTGCTGCTTGATAAGATGTTTAACTGGAAGTTATCTTTATATAGCATCTTCAAGTTTTATTCTGGACTGCACTATGAATTGCCTGGAAACGGCAGATAAAATTAAGGAATTAAGGACCGTTGGTGGACTTATAAAACTTAATTCACGTTCAACCAATTTGTTCTTTGCTTTAATTTAATTTTAGAGTCCTCTTAAATGTTAATTTTGTTTTCAAATTCTATTAAGGGGAAAATGGGAAGGAACTTGGTAAAGTCATTTACCTTTTCTCAACGTTGGAAATGAAAAATTTTTTGTTTGTCAAACTTTTGTCATTCAACATACAAAAGTGATATCTATCAGAGCTTAGAAACCTTGAGGACAGGAAGCAGCCTATTTACCAACAATATAAACAAGCTTAAATTCTTACCAGGGTCAATTAAGTTTTTCTGGGAGCTATATAGAAACCATTTTGCAATTCCATTTTAGTTTCAGAGTGAAGTGAAATGTATTGCTTATTTAATGAGCACTCCAGGCAGTAACAGTAATTAATGAAACAAGATTAGGGAGGCATTAAGAAAAGGCAGCACAGTGGACTTTATATTGGAGTATTGTCCTGTATTGTTAAATCATTCAATAAAAGCATTTTTCAAATTGGACATAGAAGGATACCAAATATTTATGGTTTTCTTCCAACAATTGTGTCCAAGAAACAATCATGTTAAATGATTACACACAGAACACGGGATATTGTCCAGTGAAGATATGTTGGCCTGTAAGTCTAACCTGGATCTATATGGACTATTCTCAAACTCTCCTAATAATTAATTACCCCAACTTCTTGGAATGACCCAATTGAGCATCTCACCGTCCTTCTAGGCATGTAGTTTTTCTTATATTACCATTATGAATGGTAACAAAAATGCTAAGTTGCATTTTAGAGCAATTAAAGTTTAAAAAACGCTTTCACAAACATATAATTTAATTCTTAGAAAAATCTTGTAAGAAAACTAATTTAGGCATTAAATACTATTATCCCTAGCCAAAGGATCAAGCGTTTAAATTTTTTGGCAATTTTTATGGGCTTAAGTTCTTTAAACTGCTTACTAGGTATGTGTGAGCATATCTATAAATCTATCATCTTCGTTCAGTAATTACTAATATGCAGCCAATGTTTCAATGGAGGGAAATTTCCAAGGAGAGACACTAAGAAGGCTGAGAATTCCTGGAAACTGTGCACAGAATGCTATCTGTAGATACAGGGAGAAATCATGATTTTCATAAGGGTGTTCAGATCTAAATATGCTCCCAATCCATAAATTTAACAGGTTTTTGTTTTGTTTTGTTTTGTTTTGTTTTCTTACATGGCTTGGAGATCATCCTGATAGTAGACTCCTATACATAATTAATTTTATGTTATATTAACTCATGTTGGGAATATACAAAAATATAAGAACAATTATATTTGATCTATTGTTACTCATTATCTAGGTATGAGTGCCACAGGGATTTGATTAACTCATTATTCTAGCAAAACAACCTGGTTTATTGTGAGGCTATAATCTCTAGTCATACTGACAGACTTAGAGCATTTAAATTGAAAATAAATCCGTTACCAAATCCTGTTGATTTTCCTCTTATATATCATTCTTGGCTACTAATCTTTCACTTCTTTTCATCACTGTTCTAGCTCAGATTCTACCATCTCTCACCTGGATTATAACAGTTTCCTAAGTAATATTTTTGTCTTACTTTCTCCATTTTTTACACTGCAACCAAAGTGATCTTTTCAAATGTGTGGTGTCAGATTACTGCTTTAAACCTTCAATCTTTTCTCATCAATCTTAGTACAAATTCTAGATTTTTAAATCCTGCTCATAATAGCTTGCAAGTCTTGACCCTTTCTTTATTCTGCAACCATTACGTTATTATTTATTTACACTTTGACTTCTCCATTTAAATAATACCAAGTCTCTTTTCCTGAAAGAACCCATGAACCTTATAGCTTCCAGGTTTTATTTTTATTTTTTTCCATAGGCCAGTCTTCAATCTAGAACAGTAGTTCTCTAAGTGTGGTCCCCAAACCAGCAGCATTAGCATATTCTGGGAACTTGTTAGAAATGCAAACTCTAGTTTACATCCAAGACCTACTAAATTCATGATCTGTTTTTCTGTTTCTTTTTTTTTTAAACAAGCTCTTTATGTGTTTCTCGTGCACTCGAGTTGAAGAACCACTGTTAATATAGCATTTTTCTCCCATCTTTGTCTTTTGCCCTGCTAAATCCTCCTTAGTCAGCTTACATCTTCTTTGAGAAATTTCTATTAATTTCTCATTTCCCAGAGAACCCCCTAATTCCCACGGAGTTAATATTATCCATATACTACATATACCTGTAGATTTCTAGACCCATGAAAAATTCTGATTCAGTTATTTAGGTGGAAATGTGAACCTTAAAATGTCCACACATAATATTTCTGGGAGAATCTGATAATTCAAATTTGTAACCACTTACATAAATGGTTTTGTTTAGAAGACTAGCTCTGAAGAGGATCAGAGAAAGAGGCCTCAGTGGTACTATGAGGATGACTGGACTATGGGAGGAAAGGTTTCTGTTATTGGTTTATTTGTTTTACAATGAGAGAGACCTGACTATGTTTATATTCTGAGGTGTTAGAATTATCAGAGGTGGAGAGATTTAAGTGAAAGAAGAAAGAGAGTTGGATACATTTCAGAAAAATCTGTGATGAAATAGTAAGGGCTACAGAACACTGATGAAGTATAAAGCAGTAGAGCTATGTACCACTTTTCAGGGCTGGGAGGCTAGCAGGTTGAATGGAAAATATAATGTTTTACTGTCAGAATTAAGTCCAGAGATTCTTAGCTGTTTTTATACCTGGATTACAGCCTTCTCAGCATTAATATAGCATTCCTACCTTTCTTGGAGTGGAAAAAAATGTGTAAAGATACAAATATTTTTAAAACAGCTTCTAATACTTTCACAAATATATTCCTAGAAGAAAGAAAAGAGGAAAGAAAGGAAGGAAGTGAAAGAAAAAAAAATGACAAAGTTGTAAAGAGTTGACTCAATTTTTCTAAAAAATTATAAGTTCTTCTATGAGTGACATACTCTCGAAGGAAGAGTGAACATGATATTCGGCCAGAGAAAAGATCAATAGATTAGGCCGGAAAACGATTTTCAAAAATTGTACATCAGAAATATCTCATTTAATTTAAAAGGCAAGCGATGAATTAGAAAAAAGATATTTTCTACTTAAGTGGCTGGTATGGAGTTATTATTCTAAATATATGGTGTGCTTTAAAAAAGAACATCAATAATGAACAGATCAACATCCTTTATGGATGTTGGAGTCCTTCTAACAGATGTGGAATATTGTATTTAATATACATATTAAATGATCCCAGGGTTCGTGAGACTTTTAGAAGTCAGTGTGGCGATTCCTCAGGGATCTAGAACTAGAAATACCATTTGACCCAGCCATCCCATTACTGGGTATATACCCAAAGGACTATAAATCATGCTGCTATAAAGACACATGCACACGTATGTTTATTGCGGCACTATTCACAATAGCAAAGACTTGGAACCAACCCAAATGTCCAACAATGATAGACTGGATTAAGAAAATGTAGCACATATACACCACGGAATACTATGCAGCCATAAAAAATGATGAGTTCATGTCCTTTGTAGGGACATGGATGAAATTGGAAATCATCATTCTCAGTAAACTATCGCAAGAACAAAAAACCAAACACCGCATATTCTCACTCATAGGTGGGAATTGAACAATGAGATCACATGGACACAGGAAGGGGAACATCACACTCTGGGGACTGTTGTGGGGTAGGGGGAGGGGGGAGGGATAGCATTGGGAGATATACCTAATGCTAGATGACAAGTTAGTGGGTGCAGCGCACCAGCGTGGCACATGTATACATATGTAACTAACCTGCACAATGTGCACATGTACCCTAAAACTTAAAGTATAATAATAAAAGAAAAAAAAAGGACTTTCTATTTGATTCTTCTGCTTTGCCAGTCTATTCCTGTGTCAGTACCACTGAGCATTGCTTACATTTGCAATTTAATATTTGGAAGGGAATTACCTCCTTCATTTCTTCCCTTTTCAAAAATGTTTAGGGGATTTTTTCTGTTTATTTTTTCACATTAACTTAGGAATATTTTTGTGGATTAAAAATCTATTGGAATTTTAATTGATGAAATTTAAATGGAATAAGGATGAAAATCAACTTAATGTTTATAAATAATTGACATATTTGCATTATTTAGCCATTTTACTCAGGAGCATACACTATCTTATTCAACTTTGTATTCCTAAATAAGATTTTATGCCTTTCCTCATTCAGGTATTGTATTTAGTTTCCTAGGTATTTAATTTTATTTTCCTATTTATTGCTTTTTAAAATTACAGTGGTTGATCTATAAGAAATATACCTATTCCAATATAAAGTCCTATTAGTAACAGCATATCTCATTAAATTGTTTTAATAGTTCTCATGGTAATAGCTCTTACAGTAATGTAATAGTTCTGTTATTCTGTTGATTTTAAGTTCTGCAATTATAGTATATATAATACTAATTTATTTTCTTTTCTTATGTAACTAAACCGTGTGAATCTTATAACTAAAAGAAAAAGGCAGAATCGACAAGGAGACACTTAGCAGTATCTAGAACACATCCATAGTGATTCATCATTAAATATTTTTTTCTTGGTTTCACATAAGGTATATTTTCTAATACTATTAAAAGAATATATTTCTATTCTTAGTTTTTTAATAATCTGGAATATTCAAATTTATGTGGTAGTTTCTGAGCATCTATTAAGATGATAATTTCAAAAACTCTTACCAATAAAGTGCTGAAGAAATTTTATAGATTTTCTGCAAATTCTCATAGCACAGACTGAATACATCAGTATTATCTAGCCATGATGCATTGCCTTTAATATGCAACTGCATATGGTTCTAACATTTTATTTGGGATTGTTATATGGTATGGAGATTTTTAAGGAACTTAATACCTAGTGTCATTGTGTTTTGTTTTCATTTTACAAAAACTAAAATTGTAGTAATTTATACTCCCACCTGGCCTACATAAGAATTTTCAGGTTCAATGCGCTTTTATGATCATTACATATTTTACTAATGTATTTTAAAGATTTATGAAAAATTAAAGTAGCATTAAATTTATTAAAAATTAATAAAGCTTTAAAAGATATTAGTAAAATATGATATGAGTAAAATATTTAATAGGTTTATATCTTTTAATTTGCATTTAAAATTTCTGGTGAGGTGAACCTTTTTCCTTACATTTCTTAAAAAATTACATTTCTATTCAAATTCACTTCATTTAAAAATTATTTTGCTTGAATATTAAATATGTCATTCACTATGTGGTTCAAGTGACTGGGTCCTTGCTTATTTATTTTACTGAGTTGCAGTAGTACCACTGTCACCAATAGAAAATTATTGAACAGGTAATTTCATTATTAGCAAGGCATTAGTGTATTTTAACCTGAATTTACTCATTCACCTCTTTGTAGTAAGAAATGCAATTTTATTTTTTCTTAGAATATATTTGAAATATACACAGATATGTAAATATTTCATCAGTATACCACTTGATAAATTTTCATAAACTGAACTTAGGCATGGAACCAGGAATCAGATTAAGAGCCTGAACATAACCAGCTCTGCAGAAGCCCCCTTGTGCTTCCAGTGAATAATCATTATTCCGCCTTCTAACAGGTTAGATTAGTTTTGCCCATTTTTGTACTTATATTAAATCAAGCACTATTTTACTTTGTTGACATAAAAAGCAAAGAAAAAACAACATAAAACAATAAACTCTTTGAGTCACTCAAGAAGACATTATGTTAAATTATAGTCAGGCAGTTTTGTCTTCAGCCAGGCACATCACTTTGCCACTGAGCCAGGTGAAGTCACAGCTATCAGAGCAAATGCTTAGTTTTAAACAGGACTTCATACCATGTCTGTGCTCCTGAACTCAGTGTTCTCATTAGTGACTTATAGGTGTAATTAGCTGCGTACCTGCTCTGCTGCTGTAAGTGGCCTCCTTGTGCATGCAGTAAAGCTCACTGGCAAATGGAGACAATCAAGGTTTATGAGGCTTGAATATTTGTCCCACCAAAGTACAATTTGAGAATATTATTAAGCATGTAGAATCACTGGGTTTGGACCAAATATATCTGGGGGAGTGTTAGTGCTTATTGCTTAATCCATTCTTATACCTTGAAATGTGACATTTTGATATGTAGTGGAAACTGTTTCTCTCTATAGTTTCTTACCTTTCTCCCTAGTTGAAGGAGTTGCATAATGGTAGTTTTCAGGGATATCTGGAGATAAACCTCTTATTTCTACATTCTTCACAGAAGCAGCACTTCTACTTCTACTTCACACCCTGAAACTGAGGTGAAGTCTCTTCCCTTTATGGCGGGTCAAATATACTTATGGCAAAAATGGCAGACTGGGAAGAAAATGGCATAAAAATCATTTGATCATTTTCAAAATGGATGAATGCCTTGAAGTATCAGTTTAGGAGATACTTGAAAAGAAGGAGAAAAAACCTGAATAATTAACAGATATTGAAGATACTTAATCTGTTACTTAAAAATCTAAACTAAATCTTAAAGAAGAAAATGGCAAAGATATACATTGTTTGGCTAGTGAATACATCCAAACATTGAAGTTAACTTTTGAGCAAACTGATGCAGAATTAGAAAGAGAGGGAACATTTTCTAAATATCTTACAAAGTTAATTCTAAATATATATATATATATATATTTCTCATATATATGTCGTATGTATTTCTCACATATATGTCATATGTATTTCTCACATATATATTTTATATATATATATATGAGAAAGAAAAATTAGGGATCATCTCTTATGAATATAGAGAACACATATTAGAAATTACATCTAGTGTGCTGCTCTAGCAAGGCAAGATTATGGAGTGGTTAAGCAGAGACTCTGGAGCTGGAGGGCCTGAGTTCAAATTCCACAGGTGCTTAAACCTCTATATATCTCAATTGCTCTATCTTTAAAATCATAATAAAGTGATATTTTACTCACAAAGCTTTCATTAAGTTTAAATAGTTCAGAAGCATAAATTTCTTAGAACAGTGCCCAGCAAGTCATAAACATAATACAAATGTTTGCTATTAGTATTTTTTGTTCAAATCCCTTGTTACACGACTCTGGACAAGTCAGTGAAACAATCCCAGAGACTCTGTCGCTGCCTCAACCAGGAACATTTTTCTGCAGACCATAAGTAGTTCTGGAAGAACCTCTGTTTCAGGGTGATCACATATGCTCTCATAAGTTACACATTGCACAGATCCAGGTGGATAAACTACTATGTGAGTAGCAATGCTGAGCCAGGCAATGCTGAAGCCCTTCTCTACTCTAAATCCTGACCACTCTCTCTATCCCAACACATCTTCGTCTTACTTCCTGGAGTCTGTACTGCACCCACCAGCTTAGAAAAACAGATTGGAAAACAGACTGCTTCACCTGCCTGAATCGACCTTTCGGTCAGCTCTGTCCCATTGCAAGGATACCCTCCATTCCACTGAATGAAAATAAAAACTTTCAGCATAGACTATTTCTTTAAGCTCTGTCATGTACAGAAACCTTCATAAGTCAGGAGATCCAATGTCTGTCCCATGACAGACAAGGCTCTATTCCCTAAGTGAGGGAAAATAACTTTTATGATGATGTGATGTGGAGAAGTAGAATGCAGAAAGTCATAAAACAAGAGACTGGGGTTGAATCCCAGTTTGGCTAACTTACTTTCTAATTTTGGCCTAGTCACTTAACTCATCTCTAAATAGGGATGGTGAAAGCTACTTCTTGAGTTGTTATTATAACAAAAGAAAATGAAATTTTAAAGTTCTACATGAAAAGTGTCCATTTAAATTATAAGAATAAATTATGTACAAGGTGGATTTTATAAAGATTTAGTGATAATATAGAATTAAAGCCTTTGATACAGTATCTGGCTTAGAGAAAATTCTCTCTCAATTACCAATACCAAAGTTTTATTATAATAGGGCAGAATATGTGGCCCAAATCGTAATAAGTAGCTCAAAAGTTTTGGAGGGTTCAATTTCCTTAATGTAGTTGTATTTATATTTATTTTTGTGTTTATATCCATAATAAGATGCAGTTATTTATATCAAACTGAATTTAAATGGATAGCTTTATATTAAAATGAGGTAAAAACTGAAATATTAAAGCTCTGGGGGATATTGTAGATATTTCTGATTCCTATTCATACTCTTTTTTCCTATCCAGTAATAATTTTGATAAACTACATTATGAGAGCCTAATATTTGTAACAGATTCTCTTCTAAGTATCTAAGTGCATGTGTGTATATATGTGTGTTTGTGTGTGTATGCAGTTCATTTTCACAATAATCCTTATTTATTAACATTTTGCCAATGAGAAAGTTGAGGCACAGAGAGACTAATCTGCCCAAGGTCACACAGCTCGAAGTTCTTAACAAATTCCGAGTCCATATGTTCAACCATTTTAGTTCACTAAAGCATTGCTTTCAACCTTATCTGTAAACTTCCAGCCATGGTTAATGCTCTACCTACCTCAGGACCCAGGCAAAACTCATCTAATTGATTCACAATCAGTGTCTTGCATTGAGGGTAAAACAGTGACTGCCTGTGAGGAGGATTTTAGCATTTTGATGAAAGATGCCAACGCCAATCATAGCAAGGATTTTATTGGACTGGAGCAGCTTCTAACAGAACTTTAAAAATAAATTAATCCTGTTTTTGCATTGCATATATAAGTCATACAGTATATTTCTTTTTGTCTGGCTTCTTTCACTTAACATTATTTTTGTGAGATTTATTCACATTGTAGCTGAGATTCATTTGCTTTCATTGCTATGTAATATTCAGTTGTATGAATATACCACATTTTTATTTATTTCTTTTTTTTTTTTTTGCTATCACGAATAGGGGAGCTATAAATATTCTTGTATATGTCTTTTGGTACATCTGTGTGGACATTCTTTCCTATACTTTTTTCTTCCCCTAGTTGTACCTGGGAAATCCCATACTTTAAAAAAATAATATTTAGCACATTCAGGTGCTTCTGAGATTCCTGAGGAAGTAGTTGATGATGAAGAGTTTGACTGGGAAATTGAGCAGACACCCCTGTGAAGAGGTATCAGAAAGTGCTTTGAATCTGCAGTGCCACTATGGATTTGGAAACTTACGATCAGGGGTATTTCAGCAGTTACAGGTATGCTGTCTTTCTGAAAGATCTTGGTCTGTAGGGTTTTTCCATTTGTATATTTTAATTTCAGTTGTGCTTACACTTAGTGATTTTTAAAAGTAATATCACTGGAAGTGATGTATTTAAAGCACTTAGCACAGCTAACATACATAGATTTTCATTCCCTTCCATTTCATTGGTCGTTCTGCCCAACTGTGCTGCTCTTACAGATGTCCCCTGGCTTTCTGTTCTCTTCCCTTTATTCAGTATTCTAGACATGAAGTTTCCAAAATACAAAACGGAACTCATCTCTCATACTTCCTGCAATGCTTTATGTTTTATATTTCTGAAAAGTGAGATCATGTACTTATGGCATGATGTCTCTTCTTTTCTGTATATGAATGAAATAGAATGACCCTGGTGAGAATGAGATTGTGTGTTTTGATCAAATTGTTTAATTCTTGGTGTACAGTATGCGCCATTATAGTGGCTACCTTGGAGAGAGGGCAAATTAATGGAAGAATACAGGATGGGGTTCCAGTGTGTTGGAAATGCTCCATTTCTTGACAGAGGTGGTGTTCACTTTACATTGGTTGTCCCCAAACTTTTTGGCACCAGGGACCAGATTTGTGGAAGACAACTTTTCCACAGATCAAAGGAGTGAAGCGATGGTTTTGGGGGATGCAACTGTTCCACCTCAGATCATCAGGCTTTAGATTCTCATAAGGAGCACACAGTTTAGATCCTTCGCAGGTGCAGTTCACAATGAGCTTGCGCTCCTATGAGAATCTAATCTGATCTAACAGGAGGCAGAGCTCAGACAGTAATACTCCTGGCCTTCCGCTCACATCCTGCTGTGTGGCCAGGCTCCTAACAGGTCATGGATCAGTACTGGTCTGCAACATGAGGGTTGGGTAACCCTGTTTTACGTAACTCACTGAACTATACACTACTGGTCTTAGCTCAAGATGCTAATATTTTGCCAGTCACAAAATTCTGTTTCAATTGGTCCAAAAATGTGACTGATCTAGTTCAATAGGATTTTTATGTCTTAATTATATCACTAAAGAAGCTATTTTCATATGGCTTCACATGAACACCTTATACCTGAAGTATTTTCTTCAATTTCCAATTCACTACATCCCATTTCCCCCTAGAAACACACAGCATTCCAAATATTTCTATTTATCTTAATTTCCTCCCAACTGCAATAAACATACCTATTTCTTCCGAAAAATAAAAAAAAATAAGTTAATCCCCACCGTATTTTAGAAAACTGGGGTAAGGATTCATTTTGGCCTCCTTAGATGAAAGGGTCTCCTGACCCCCTGATCTGCCCACCTTGGCCTCCCGAAGTGCTGGGATTACAGGCGTGAGCCACCGCACCTGGCCTGCTTTTTTAATTTTTAAGAACGTTAAAACACAACTGTAGTAAAGGAACTCTGTTTAGACAGATTACATTTCTTTCAGCCTTCATTTACTGTACCTCCATGTTTTCCTGTTCTCTTCCCTTGATCTAGCCAAATAAGGACCCATATTTCATGACTTTCTACCTTTCCAGTGGATTTCTGTGGCTATCCAAGTAGATGAGGCCATAACCCTAGGTACTATGAGGATTCTTCAATTTTGTGAGCTCTTTAAAAGTGTGCTGCTATCTTATTTGTATCTGATTCAAAGTTGATATTATAAAATCTTTTGCTTCTTAAATAAAGGTCAAATTTTCTTCTTTTTTTTCTACATCTTATTTCCCACATTACCCTTTAATTCCACCTGGTATATATCTTTGTATGTTGAATATGTGACAGTTTTAATTGACACCCCACCAATGAAAGCTGATTAATTTTTCCATCATAACACTATGTATTGAATCAATCAATCTTTTCTAAAAGACTTATAATGCCTCCTTTATTACATATTAAGATTTTATATATACTACGATCTCTTATAAGGCTATGCTTTATATCAATCTTTATTTATTTTTGCACTAATACCAAATCATATTAATTATTGAAAATATGTTTAAATATTTGGTAGGGCAAATGGCTTTCTAGTTCTTCATTTTATGCTGGTAATATTTATAGGAAGAAACACAAACTTGCAAACAACCAATTTTTCCTAATTAAACACCTAACTCAATAGGCATTGCTCTTGCCCACAACTTTAGACTCCAGTTATTCTGTTGATAAAAATTTTCTTTAAATTATAGGTAATAGAAGCAGACGATGCATTCAGTATATTTATAGTGTTTAGTAATGAGCACGATGAATTCCAGATTCACTCCTATATATGCAATTGGAAAAAAATTAAACACATGAAAATGCTGAAATCAGGATATTAATTGGTCAAGGTTCAGAGAGAGAAAATAGAGAGGATTATCTAGGCTAAAGCGGGAAAGCTTCGATTGAGCAGAAGCCAGGTTTTTGTACTCTGGGGATAATTTTGGATCCAGAATAGACAGGAAAATACTTTTGTCAGCAAGAGATGGTTTCAGAACAGACACACAATGGCAAAGAAATAAAACCTACAGGAAAAAAGGCTTTAGCTAAAACACCAATCGTATAGTTCAGGCAGGGACAAATAACACTCTTGCTGAATTGGTGATGACTTATTAGACCAGTGAATTAACATACAGTTAAGATTCACATGGCAAGGCCCTATAGTAGAAGAGAAAGAAGAGAAGTAAAGCAGAGAGAAGAAATGAAAACAACAACAACAACAACAAAACCGCAGAGATGTGTTGTCACAGTGGTTTCTTGAATATAGAGTTGTTCAATAGTGGAACAGATGATAGTGGGTGACAAAGAACAAAGACTGAACAGTTCTGATTTCAGGGTAATTTGAAGTCAATCTTAACTTCTAAGAGTCTAAATTGAAACTACACAGTAAAACCAAGTAAATCCCTCAGCTCCAATACTTTATTTGGGACTACAAAAATATCACCTTAAAAAAATTCTATTTGTGTGTTATCATTTTCCACGTAAAGTTCCTGTACATATTTTGTTGCATTTATACCTAATTACTTTATTTTGTTGGATGCCATGGTAAATAATATGTATGTGATTTTTCCAAGTGTCCGTTGCTGGTATATAGGAAAGCAATTGACTTTTTAAATATTGATATGTGACCCTGTTAAACTCGGTTATTAATTCCAATAGAGTCTTCTAGATTCTTTTGGATTATATACATATATAATAATGTTTTCTTCTAATAGAGACAGTTTCATTTTTATTCTTCTAATCTTTATGCCTCTTACTTCTTCTGTTTCTTTTTTCTTTCCTTATTTCAGTGACGATGGCATCCAGTACAACAGTAAGTAGGTGTGTTAAGAACTGACATCCTTGCCTTATTCCTGATGTTAGAAGGAAAACATTTACTCTTTCAATATCATTCCACAATGTTTACATGTATGAAAACATCACATTTACCTCCAAATATATAGAATTATTATTTTCAAGCAAAAACGTTTTAAAACTTTAATGCTAGCAATAGCTTTTTGTAGATGCATTTATCCAATAAAGGAAGTTCTTTCTAGTCTTAGTTTGCTGAAGTTTTATCAGCAGTAATGTTAAACTTTGATAAAGGCTTTTTCTGCATCTATTATGATGATCATATGAAATTTCTTATTTTGTCCATCGATACAGTAAATTGCATTGACTGAGTGTTGAATGTTGAATGAACCTCGTACTCCTGACACAAACCCCACTTTTACATGATATATTAGTTGTTCTATATATTGCTTGATTTTAACTGCTAATATTTTTGAGAATTTTGCTGTTTAAGTTCACACATCATATTGGTCTGTGGTTTTCTTACAATATCTTTGTCTCTTTTTGGTATTAGGGTACTTCTGACCTAATAAGATGGGTTTTATGGTGCTTCCTCCTTTTGTATATTCTGGAGAAGGATGAACAGAGTTTGCATGATTTTATTAATAGTTTTTGATAATATGCCAGTGAAAACTTCTGGGTGCAGAGTTTTCTCTGTAGAAGGTGTTTAACTATAAGTGAGTTTCTTTAAGGGACATGAGGGTATTCAGATTACATATTTTTTCTTAAATGAGCTCTATTTTTTGTGACTTTCAACAATTTGGGCTATTTTATGTAAGTTAAATTTATGGTCATAGTGTTGTTCATAATGCCCCCTTATTTTCCTATTAACATCTGTGAAAGCTGTAGTGATACCTGCTCTTTCATTGCTCATATTGATTAATTGTGTCTTATGTCTTTTATTCTTCATCCATTTAGATAGAAGTTTATCAGTTAACCTTGACAAATAAGTTTTTAGTTTCATTAGTTTTGATTTTCTTTATTGTTTTTACTGTTTTCAACTTCACTGATTTCTGCATTCACTTTGCTTTTTTTCCTAAGTTATTAAGATTGAAATTTAGAGTATTGATTTGGGAAGCTTTTGTTTTTGCTACCATCAGCATTTAATCCTAAAAATTTCCCATTAAGCCCTATTTTTGTTGTATCCCACACATTTGGTGTACTTTATAATCCTCCATATGCATTTCAAAATGTGCTTTCATTTCTTTTTAAATGAATGGGTTATTTAGAAGTGTGTTACTTGATTTCCAAATATTTAGGAATTTCTCATGTATTTTTCTATGGTGGATTTCCAGTTTATTTCACTATTATCAGAGAAAATACTTCTTATCATTTCTGTTCCTCTACTTCCATTCTGTACCATGTGAGAGACTTTCCTGTTATTCGCCAAATTCCCTATGAACATCCAGTAGGGTTGGTGGAGAAAAAGCCTGTTGGAGGGCATGAAGTCCATCTCTATTTGCTTTTCCAAGGGATTTATTAACCTTTACCCATGTACACTCAATTTCCACCAATTCACCAATCACCCAGCTGAACTTTTCTTACCAATCTGGTTGTTTCTTGACCCAACAAACCAGTAATCATTAATCCCAGTAGATTCCTGTCTCTTATATTTTGAACAAGTTGATTGCTTTAAATCCTCAGCACTTTGATGGAGGTCAATGAAATTTATGAATTTGCCATTTGTCTGGCTTTGGTAGTTCTTATACATCATTTGGAGTTAAGTTTACTGTCTCCTAGTTTCTTTGAGAATTCAGGTTTTTATTTTCATTCTCATATCACGTGTGATTTCCAGAAGAATCAGAGAAGATTCAGAATTAAGTTGCCTCCATATTTCTGTAAGCTTAATATTTCCATGAGTTTTTTTAGTGGCATATCATTACACAAACTATTTTCCCATAATCTCTTAAACATTATTTTTATAGCTTTAGTCATTTATTTATTACATTGGCATTTATTTTCTTCAGGATTTTTAAATCACTTGGCTTTTTTTTTCTTCATTATCCTCAAAAACTTAGTCTGTTTGCTTTTACCAAAGAGCAATAACTTAAATAAAGTAGACAATCCTTGTGTTAATGAATGGGAAATGTATTAAAACATTTTGCAGCACGTGTTAATTATGACTACAGTAATTTCAAATAAATATTTGAAATGGATTTCAGGCAGTGTATTTAAAAAGTGTTCTGTGTCTGAAATATCAGTTTCTTTCTTTTCTAGACCAGGAAATGTTATTAGTAGAAGACATTTTAAAGTCATAATATTTCAAAACTATCTCTTCGTACATTTCTTTCTCTCTGATCAAAATATTTCCTGATTTCCAGGCCATGATGGAAGCTCCATTGTTAAGTTAAATATAATTTTGCTGGCTGAATTTTTTTTCTTCCTTTGAAATAAAGAGTTCCTTTAAAACTCTTAATGGGGAATGCATCCTCTTAATTCTTAGTGGGGAATGTATCCTGGTAATCATAAGATTTTCTTTCTATTTTAAAAAAAATCATTGGTTTTATTTTGTTCACTTCATCTTTTATTTGTTGGGAAGAAAATGTGTCATTACATCATCATTACTTTTTACTTTTCCTTTTAAGACAGTTAAAATATTATTTTCTGTTATACTTTATAATTTAATGTTTTAATTAAAAATTTTCTTAGTTTTAGGGAAAGCTGGTTATGATAAAGGTTGTCACTTCTTTATCCTAAAAATATTTTTACCTTACATTTTTGAACACTTTGGTAATAAAACAGCTATTTACTGAGGTTTAAAGTTATGGTGACTTGCCATCTTAATAGCATTTTCACCTTGATATTTCACTCCTGGAATTTGTATAGTCCAACATATATATAAATATATTTGTGAAAAATCTGTACTTTCTTATTGCCATTTTCTATATACAATCCCATACTTCACTAAATGCTGAATTAAAGACTGAACTATGAAAGAAAACCAGAGTTTGGAAAATTATCACCTGCCCTATGTAATGGTTGCTGCTGGGTCACACCTGGACTCATAAGTAGCAGTTTATTTCATTGATCATTATGAAATAAAATTGTAGAAAAGGAGATGATAGTAGGATGGCAATGGCTATATATCAAAGAAAAGTAGAAACTGGAGGATAATTTAGAGATAGATTTCACTGAATATGTGAAATGAGATTTAAATAAAGATAGTAATTTTGGTTTAGCTTATTTAGTTTTATCCCTCTCTATACTTTTTTTTTTTTTCTTGCCATATTGTAGTGGTTAGGACAGTGAGTATAATGATGAGTAGCAGTGTTTAGAACTAACATCCTTGCCTTGTTCCAGTTTTAGGAAGAAAGCATTCAGCTTTTCAATAATAAGTTTGATGCTAGCAAAAGGTTTTTTGTAGAAGCACTTTATTCAGTAAAGGAAATTCCTTTCACTTCTTAGTTTGCTGAGGTTTTATCAACATTAATGCTGAATTTTAATAATTTTTTTCTGTATCTATTATTATGATCATGTGTTTCTTTTCTCATTTTGTTGATTAATATAGTAAATTATGTTGGTTAATTTTCAAATGTTGAATGAAACTTATATTCCTGGTACAAATGTTGCTTGATCATAATGCATTATACTTTTCATAGGATAATAGGTGCTATAGGAGTAATATAGGGTAATAGGTATAGGAGTTATATAGGCCTTTAGGGTGAGGATTTATGCTAATTTGGCTAGAAGCTGGGATCTGTTTAATATTTGCTGCAGGTGTAAGACCCAAAGGCTGCAAGTTCCTCCAGTGGGCTTGTTTTATCCTCCAGCCTTGGCTTTTGGAGCTACCTTGTATTCTTGTTTTTGTCTTCCCTGCTGTCTTTGAGTTTCCCTAGAGGACTATTCTCCAATAAGGTCTGAGATGTGCAGCTCTTTCAGTTGTATTCTTCTGTTATTATACAGGAACTCTGTCGATGTGATGGTGTATTAGTCCGTTTTCATGCTGCTATAAAGATACTACCCGAGACTGGGTAATTTATAAAGGAAAGAGGTTTGTTTAATTGATTCACAGTACTGCATGGCTGGGGAGGTCTCAGGAAACTTACAATCATGGCAGAAGGGGAAGCAGGAATGTCTTACATGTGGCAGGTGAGAGAGAGCACATGAAGGAGGAACTGTCAAACACATAAAACCATTAGAGCTCATGAGAACTCACTCACTATCATGAGAACAGCATAAGAGAAACTGCCGCCATGATCCAATTACTCCCCTCGCTTGACACATGGATTACAATTTGAGATGAGATTTGGGTGGGGACACAGAGCCAAACCGTATCAGATGGTAATGTGAGAGATGGGGTGGAGGGGAAGCATTCTACAACCCTGTGATTAGATATCAGTCTTTTAGTGAGCCGTTGACCCTAGGCTGTGACTTTCACAAGTCTTTCTCAGTCAACTCTCCTCAATAGATGATGAACAGAAAGGCTAGTGATGGCTTTCCCACAGGGAAAACTAGAGGAGGCTGGAGTTGGGCATTTTCCTTCCCCAAATGGGTTTTGATATGGTAAAACCCCAGTTAGTTAGGCTCTCATAAAATAGTTTCTTTTAAAGGGAGGCCTTGTTAAGAACAAATTTTTCTAACAGTATTTCAGATGGCTGTTTTCCCCCACTTTCTTGCCAAAATCACAGTGCTACTTTTATTCTGATCCTTGATGTGAGATCCTGATGTGGCTCCCAGAGGTAAAACAAAAGTGTGGCACCAAGACTGGCCACCCCTGGCATTCTTAAAATTTGAGCTTGCTCACACTGTGCCTCCAGCACACTATCAATTATAGTTAAAGTTTCCCTAACCTGGTACTAACTTCCACAGGGGTTTCTGCTCCTGGGCCTCTGCCACCATAACCCTGTTATTCTCTCTATATTCCTCTATATCTCCCCATTTTGGGGAGTAGTAGTTTGCCCTGCCACCTTACCTCTCTGGCAAATATTAGAAGAATTGCTAATTTTCAGTTTGTTTAGCCTTTTTATTGTTGTGACGACTGGAGTGACTACTTCAAAGATCTTTACATGCCTAACCAGAAAATGAAATTCTATTTATTGCAATTTTGATGTTTCACTACTTTCCCAAGCATTAAGAATTTTAATTTAGGTTTTAAAAGCAGGTTATAGGTTTAATAAACTTTAGTCATTGTGTTGAAATTTCTACTTCTCTTTCATTTACCACAGAAAGATTCTTATCCAGAATGTATGGTAATGTCTCTGAGTTTATTCCCATGTCTTTTTTGTCTTTTGCCAAAGGGACTATTCAAGATCACATAAAAGAGATTTAATTTCTGAATCCAATGCTTTGAGTCTTTGATATAAATCTTATAAACATCAAATAGTCTGGTATTTGGTTGAAGTATCAAATGATTGCTGACATTCCATTTTACCAAGTTTAAGAGGCAAAGGGAAATAATTCTTCCAAGTTATTAGTGAATTATCCATACCCCATCATATAATGTTAAAGAGATTCTGAAAAGCCAGTTTCACTAGACATCATTGGTAGGGTACCCCTGGGGCTTGAAAACAATATCAAGAAAAGAAGCTCAGAATATATGAATAAATCCAATGAGAGTGTTAGGGGGTTACATATTTCATCATATAAGACAGTTGTGAAAGAATAGTCAGGTTGAGGCAAAAATAAAAATAAGAACAACAAAATTAAAGGGAAAGAGAGAGAAAAAAATGGTGGAATATGTACACGTTCACTAGATGTTCAGAATAAGTTGTCAGTTTTCCAGGTTTTTTTCCCCTGGCAGAGACTGTTTTAATCAATCTAACAATGATTAATCTAAAGTAAATGGCCTAACAAGGAAAAAAATTAGCAATTATTTTTAGAATTGATATCAACTATTTCAATTTAAGTGCTGATTCACCTTCACCACCACTTCTAACCCCATCATAAATATTCGGGTTTTAGCACTAATTTCTGCCTTCTATGCCTACCATGATTTGGAGTGGTGGTGGCTATGCAATGAGAATTTAGAGTCTCAACATATGCCTGCTATTAATATCAACATCTAAGTTCATAAATTCCTCAAATATCTTACATAGCATTTAAAAGTGTTAAGACTTTGAAAAAGATATTGTATTAGTCTGTTCTCACATTACTATAAATAACTGCCTGAGACTGGGCAATTTATAAAGAAAAGAGATTTAATTGGCTCACGGTTCTGCAGGCTGTACAGGAAGCATGGCTGGGGAGGCCTCAGGAAACTTACAATCATGGCAGAAGGGGAAGCCAGCACCACACCCTACTTGACAGGAGCAGGAGGAAGAGAGTGAAGGGGGAGGTGTACACATTTTTAAACACACAGATCTTGTGAGAACTCTATCATGAGGCAGCACTAGGGGGATGGTGCTAAACCATTAGAAGCCACCCCCATGATCCAATCACCTCCCACCAGGCCCCACTCTGGATCACAATTCAACATGAGATTTGGGTGGGGACACAGAGGCAAACCATATCAGATATGTTTAGCTTTACTGAAAAAATAAGCACCAGAAACAATGCTGTGTGCTCAGCAAGCCATTTTCATTTTTGTTCTGGAAACACAGGAAGACTGTTTTTACCAGTCTCCCTTCCAGGTAGATTGGACCCATAGACTATGCTCTGGCAAAGGGAGGTGATACAGAACAAATGAGTATACCACTTCTAGGCCTATGAAATCCATGGGCTATCCTCTCTTTCCTATTCTTGTGATTCGAATCAAAGGTCCCCAGTATGGCACCCTTGTTGAAGTGCCACTAAGCAACATTGGACTGTGATATGAGTGAAAAATAAACTTACATTGTACTAAGCCACTAGGACTTGTTTGTAGAATAGCTGGTTAGCATGACTCCAACTAAAACAGAATTCTCAACTTTTTACCTTACAGAAAGCTGGGAATTTTAGACTGTTTTATTCTCAAAGCAATAGTCCACCAGTTTATAGCCATGTAGAACTGGGAGGCGATTTTGTCCATTGTAATCCATGCTTACTAGCAAATTGCCCTGACCTTGGTGAAATGAGTATTTGTGGTGCTATTTTAACACCAGAAAATACAGGCTCCAGCAGCTCTCAGTTACTTTGCAAATCACGAAGTAGATTAACCATGACAATGACTAATTTTGAACATTTTCTCTGCCTCATCTTTGGTTTCTGCGCACTTTGTGTCCTTAGAATTCATCTTCTGCCTTCAGAAAGGCTCAGTTTTTGTTGTTTCATATGAGCACAGCACTTAGTCCTCACTTACGCATCCAAAACTCAGTCAAATAGTGCTGTTGCCAAATGCACCTGCAAGTAAGACAATGATTTTGAGGCTCTGAAATGTTTTCAGTCTTGTTTTTTTCCTGAGAATACAACACTAATTTGAATAGTTTGCATAAAACAGTTTGCTTTAAATACCTCTGTTTATCTATTTTACAATTCTACAGTTTATTTTCAGATGCAACTCTGAAGTAACTAGAATGCCATTATTCAGTATTATTTAGTGATATATCTGACTATGCAGTAACAATAATTGTGGTAATAATGCATTCTATTAGCATTATTTGAACCACAGCAGTAAAACTTTAATCAGCATATTTTTTGGCATACTGCTCAGCTTCAGTGTTTATAATTCATCCATTTTCCCCTCTTGGCTGATTTGCAAAAAGCACAAAATAATTCCTTGAGAACACCTTCTTTTTTTCTTTTTCTTTCTTAAGTAAGTCTTATGTTTATTTAATTGCTTTTAAAATCCTGTGCCTGAAACATTACAGTTAAATTATAGTAATGTAAAATGAAATCACAAAGGTTCTATTACTTTTCAATAAATTTTGCCTATCATTTTTCTCATGCTTATATTAGACTGTGCATTTCACATAACAACCTAACTATTGCTCTATCATTGAAAATTTCTTTGGAAATAAGTGAACAGATTTGGATAGAATTAAAAAAAACAAATACTACAGTGTGAAGTTTGCTTTTACTAACGTGTAAAAAGAAACACTAATTTGCATTTCCTTCCAATTCAAGCTGTATCCCAACAAACAATTTTGTTCGATCTGACCACTTTTTTTCATGAATGTGAGTCTCTAGACACATTATTTTGATGAACGTTGGTTCAAATGGGATTCTCACATGAATCTAACAATAAAAGCATTTTATTTTGCCTCTTTCACTTAGAGATAGGAAAGAATATGTGGAAAAATAGGAAAAGTTAAGAGATTATTTAAAAGAAAAAAAGAAGACATTTAGGGGAAGGGAAGGATGTAGGAAACATCTTCAAGCCCAGGAATCATTAACCCCACATAACTAATGTAGATTACAACCTATTCTTGTGTCAATGCTTTTGATTTTAAAATTATCTGTCTGAACACAGATTATATTATTTTGTGTCAAGGGGAATGGGGTGGGGTTGAATCTCAACTGCTTATTATCTCTCTTTTAAGATATTGCTTGCTGTTTCTCTGAATCTTTCCTATTGCATACTCTTAAACTTCATAACTTCTATCAAACCTTTGAAAAAAATTACCTTTAGGTCCTTTAGCTCCCATTTTTTTCCTTCTGGTTTGTTTGTTTGTTCATTTTTTTTTCCATTTAGTTGAGAATCAAGCTCTTGGTCATTATTTAACAAGACTGATGTTTTAATGTGACTGCATTTTCATTGCTTAATCATTACCGTTGTAGAAAATCCTGTTAGCCCTCTAAATGTGGATATTCACCCAGGACAGAACATAACCACTATAAAGTTGGTGAAATGCATTAGCCTAGTGTACGAGCTTAGGCTAATCCTCTCTCTGTTTTGAACTTCACCTCTCCTCCCTACTATCGAGTTGATTGTCCTCCTTTTTAAATCAGAAAATCATTTCCAGGAACAGCATTATATTGATAGTAGGGATTGCATTTCCTAACCTCTTGTCCTTGATTTTTAACAGCTTGCTGGACCTGGATGCCTATGTTTAGGTTTCAAAGACAGCATGTTTAAAATTAATCTAGTCCATTTGCTTAGTGTATGGGTCTCTTTGTCTTTGCTTGAAGACTTTCAGTGGTGTGGAACTCTGAACTTCTCAAGCAATTCATTTTTAAAATGATAGTATACTCTACATACAATGATATGCACATTTCTTCTGTCTTCTGTGTTTCAGTTTGGACAGTCATGTACACCCATGTAATTATCACTGAAAGAAGATTCAAAGTATTTCCATCACCCCAGAAAATATACTCACACCATACCACTTTCCATGCAATATTCCACACCTGGAGCAGCCCCTTTACATCTTCTATCATCTAACGACAATTTTACCTGCTCTAGAATTTCATATAAATGGAATAAAAGGTATGTACTGTCTTATATACAGCTTCTGTCACTCAGTTAAATAAGATTCAGGCATGCTGTTGGGTATACAAGTAATTCATTCATTCATTTTTCTTACTGGGTAGCATTCCCTTGTATGAATATACCAAAATTTCTTTGTTTGTTCACTGTTGATGGACATTAGATCTGTTCCCATTCTTTTATTATGAATAAAACTGCTAAAACATTTCCATAAAAATCTTTTGGTAGATATATATTTTCATTTATTTTGGGAAATTATTTAGGAATAGAATTGCTTGGTGACATGATATATTTGCGCTGAACTTCATAAGAAACTACAAACAGTTTTCCAAAGTGATTGTACCATTTTATACACTCACCAATGATTTATGATGGTTTCCACTGCTCCTCTCCAACGTTTGGGGTTACCAATTTTTTTGGTTTTAATCAGTCTAATGGGTAAGAAATGGGATCTCACTTATGTTTTCATTTGAATTGTCATGATTCTGATAAATTTTAGTAACTTTTCATATGGTTATATCTGAGTGTGTATGTGTGTGCATGTGTGCCTGTGTGTGTGTTTTGAAATGTTTATTCATGTATTTTGCCCATTTTTAAAATTTTACTTCAAGTTATAGGATACATGTGTAGAATGTACAGGTTTGTTACACAGGTATACATGTGCCATGGTGGTTTGCTGCACCTATCAACCCATCATCTAGGTTTTAAGCCCTACATGCATTAGATATTTTTCCTAATGCTCTCTCTCCCCTGGCCTCCCACCCCTCAACAGACCCTGATGTGTGATGATCCCCTCCCTGTGTCCATGTGTTCTCATTGCCAAACTCCCACTTATGAGTGAGAACATGTGGTGTTTGGTTTTTTGTTACTGTGTTAGTTTGCTGAGAATGATGGCTGCCAGCTTCATCCATCTCCCTGCAAAGGACATGATCTCATTCTTTTATGGCTGCATTGTATTCCATGGTGTATATGTGCCACATTTTCTTTATCCAGTCTATCATTGATGGACATTTGGGTTGGATCCAAATCTTCACCATTGTAAATAGTGCTGCAATAAACATATGTGTGCATATGTCTTTATAGTAAAATGATTTATAATCCTTTGGGTATATACCCAGTAATGGGATTACTGGGTCAAATGGTATTTCTCATTCTAGATCCTTGAGGAATCACCACAGTGTCTTCCACAATGTTTGAACTAATTTACACTCCTACCAATAATCTAAGAGTGTTCCTATTTCTCCACAGCCTTGTCAGCATCTGTTGTTTACTGACTTTTTAATGATAGCCATTCTAACTGGTGTGAGATGGTATCTCATTGTGGTTTTGATTTGCATTTTTCTAATGATCAACAATGATGAGCTTTTTCATATGTTTGTTGGCTGCACATAAATGTCTTCTTTTGAGAAGTGTCTGTTCATATCCTTTGCCCACTTTTTGATGGGGTTCTTTGTTTTTTTCTTGTCAATTTGTTTAAATTCCTTGTAGATTCTGGATATTAGACCTTTGTCAAAAGGGTAGATTGCAAAAATTTTCTCCCATTCTGTAGGTTGCCTGTTCACTCTGATGGTAGTTTCTTTTGCTGTGCAGAAGATCTTTAGTTTAATTAGATCCCATTTGTTAATTTTGGCTTTGTTGCCATTGCTTTTGGTGTTTTCGTCATGAAGTCTTTGCCCATGTTTATGTCCTGAATGGTATTGCCTAGACTTACTTCTAGGGTTTTTATGGTTTTGGGTTTTACATTTAAGTCTTTGATTTACCTTGAGTTAATTTTTGTATAAGGTGTAAGGAAGGGGTCCAGTTTCAGTTTCTGCATATGGCTTGCCAGTTTTCCCAACACCATTTATTAAATAGGGGATCCTTTTCCCATTGCTTGTTTTTGTCAGGTTTGTCGAAGATCAGTTGGTTGTAGATGTATGGTGCTATTTCTGAGGCCTCTGTTCTGTTCCATTGGTCTATATACCTGTTTTGGTACCAGTAGCGTGCTGCTTTGGTTACTGCAGCCTTGTACTATAGTTTGAAGTCAGGTACCAGGATGCCTCCAGCCTTTTTCTTTTTGCTTAGGATTGTCCTGCCTATATGGGCTCTTTTTTGGTTCCATAGGAAATTTAAAGTAGGTTTTTCTAATTCTGTGAAGAAAGCCAATGGTAGCTTAATGGAATAGCAATGAATCTATAAAATACTTTGGGCAGTACAGCCATTTTTATGATATTTATTCTTCCTATCCATGAGCATGGAATGTTTTTCCCATTTGTTTGTGTCCTCTCTTATTTCCTTGAGCAGTGGTTTGTAGTTCTCCTTGAAGAGGTCCTTCACATCCCTTGTAAGTTTATTCCTAGGTACTTTATTCTCTTTGTAGCAATTGTGAATCAGAGTTCACACATGATTTGGCTCTCTGCTTGTCCATTATTGGTGTATAGGAATGCTTGTGACTTTTGAACATTGATTTTGTATTCTGAGACTTTGCTGAAGTTGCTTTTCAGCTTAAGGAGCTTTGGGGCTGAGATGATGGGGTTTTCTATATATACAATTATGTTGTCTGCAAACAGAGACAATTTGACTTCCTCTCTTCTTATTTGCATACCCTTTATTTCTTCCTTTTGCCTGATTGCCCTGGCCAGAACTTCCAATACGATGTTGAATAGGAGTGGTGAGAGAGGGCATCCTTGTCTCGTGCCGGTTTTCAAAGGGAATGCTTCCAGCTTTTGCCCATTCAGTATGATATTGGTTATGAGCTTGTCATAAATAGCTCTTATTATTTTGAGATATGTTCCATCAATGCTTAGTTTATTGAGAGTTTTTAACATGAAGGGATGTTAATTTTATTCAAGGCCTTTTCTGCATCTAGTGAGATAATCATGTGATTTTTATCATTGGTTCTGTTTTTATAATGGATTACATTTATTGATTTTTGTATGTTGAACCAGCCTTGCATGCCAGGTATGAAGCTGACTTGATTGTGGTAGATAAGCTTTCTGATGTGCTGCTGGATTTGGTTTGCCCGTATTTTATTGAGGATTTTCGCATTGATGTTCATCAGGGATATTGGCCTGAAATTTTCTTTTTTTGTTCTGTCTCTGCCAAGTTTTGGTATCAGGATAATGCTGGCCTCATAAAATGAGCTAGTGAGAAGTCTCTCCTTTTCTATTGTTTGAAATAGTTTCAGAAGGAATGGTACCAGCTCCTCTTTTTACCTCTGGTAAAATTTGGTGGTGAATCTATTTTTCCCATTTTTAAGTAGATTGTTGGTCTGAGTTTTGAGAGGCATGGATGTAGTACATTAGTAATATATGGCACTTTTATATTTTATAAAATTGTTTTGTTGATTTTGTTGTTGTATTTATTCTTCATCTTATTATGTAATGAAAATATACATTTAATATTACATTCATGGATAAGGAAATTGAAGCAAAACATTCTATAAATATTTTTCAAGGCACAAGGGGAAAATCAATGTAATGAAATCAAAACTGGATGCATTAAAATCTGCTTGAAGACCACTTATAATTTACTGCCTCAAAAGAAGGCATATGTTCCCATCTCTATGCAAAGAATAACAATTTTATAAAATTCCAATCAGGAATATTTGTATAGTATTGACTGAATTTGACCAAATTGGTTTGCCTCTTTGCAAAATATCCTCGGGAGATTTAAACCAAGTTACTTCTTTGTTTCAAAAAGCTAGAAGAGCAGTTCTGGAGAGTCTCTATTTTTAGGTGGTGGAGGTGGGGGCGTGATTCTGAGTGACAGTGTTTGTTCAGTGGATCTCTTCTGTACTGATTTTTCAGAGTCCCTTTCTTGTAACTTCCCTAACATATAGTGGGGAATCATGCTTTGTAGTCAACCTGATTGATATAAAACTTGGCAGTCTTTGTTGCTTGAAATAAATAACTTACAGTATAAAAATCCAATTGGCTGATTTTGGGCATCACACCAAAATTGTCATGATTTTCATCTTCTAAATGTGGAATTCCCAAGGCAACTGTTCCCAGTATACACTCAGTTAATAATTTGAGCTTACTTAAAGGCACCAAAATGTACTTAACCCTGGCCTCTAGCATTTAATTTACTGTTCTCATTGATCTTTAGCAAAGATTTTTCAATGTGCATTTATTGAAGATCTATTTTGTACACAGTACTTTAGGAAGTATTAATTTCCCTGTGGCCATCCTGGCATGACATCTAGCACAATGCATATTAATCTTGCCAATTAACAGATACTGTGGACATGTTTAAATTGGGACTCATTGACTTCCAGTTCTGAAAATATGGCAGCCTATGTACCCTGGAAATTCCTCAGTACAGCTTCTTAGTAATATTGGCTAAAGAAAATAACTGTTTTAAATTATTTTCAGTCCACTACTGGCCTCATTAGAAAAAAGGAAAATCACCAGATGTCAGAAACTAGAAGGAAGTCATAAACATAGCAGCCAATTTGAAAGTGACACAGAATCTTCTTCCACAAAGGTGGCGATAGCTGTGGTTGGTCTTGGTGATCAGAGTCTTAGCAAATGGGAATATTAACCCAGAGATAGAAAAGGAAGCCAGGCATCCACAGATTATAAGGATTAAAAACTGAGACTCGACATGAGGTCTAGGTCTTTAAAGGACGGCTCACTTGGTGAAGCGTGGACTAGGTAAATTTCATTCCACAAATATAGGAATCATTAAGAAGCTTGATTCTCCCTCACAGTAGGCATAGGAGTTCTAAAACAAAACAAAACAAAACAAAAAAGATTCACTAAATGCAATAAAGTGCTAGGTATTAAAAACATGAAGCCAAAATCAACTAGAGACAAGTATATTATAGTATTTAGGGGCATTGTTAAGCATTAAGAGCATTGCCTAGTATGTTGACCTATGTAACTTTACGGAAAAAAAAGATATAGGGGCAGAGGTAGTGTGGAGTGCAAAGGTGTTCTATAGTCAACATGGTCGACAGGACCCGTGGTCTTAAGGACAGCTGGGTTTGGATCAGGGAAGAGTAAAGACAAATCAAAACGTGTCTATATTCTGTCTCTTTCTTTCAGTAACTAAACAGTGACAACTTCAGTATGGTGGCTGATGCTTCATTTCTGCCTCCCAAATTTTGCCCAACTTCACTTTTGGCCATGTAAAACCCTGAACCATACAGAGGAAGAGATTATAAGAAATTTAGTTTTCAATATATCCAAGTTTACAATAAAACAGCTAAAAAACTTTATATGTTCTAGAATTTTTTTATTATAACAACATGTCTATATTTATAAAAAGAAGTGTCGTAGAAAGAGAATTGACAGAAAAACAATATATCCAAAACTCTTTTATTATAGCACAAGAGAAAGATAAACAAAAATTCTGATGGTAGAAGTATTGAAGATAAGGAAGAGTTACAATTGCTAAGTAAATATAAATAATAAAATGACAATAGGAGAAATAAAGAAGATTTTTAAAAATGTGAACATTCCCAACCAGGACAACAAAAATGGCTCTGGTTTGATGGACTATTGATGGAAGAGAAAATAAATGATGGAAAATAAATAATAAAGAAATACACCATTTGTACAGATGAGAGCAGCATTGTTCTAATGAGTTTTTGATTTCTTTTAGTTCTCAAAACTTTCATAATGGCTTGTTAAGAGGAGCAATAATTTTATTATTAATAAACATTCAATAAGAGGCAGATTTTTTATAATAAGAAACTTAATAATAGGGCCCTTAAATAGGATATTGAGATTAAAATTGGGTTAATAAACATTATTTATTGAAAATGTATTTAGAACTAGTTATTACACAAGAAAATGTTAAATATCCTAGGACCTCATATCTGGTATACGAAAGAAAGTGATACAGATTTCCCTAAATTCTACAACAATCTTAACATCAAATGTCATCCCAGTTACATATTGTAAAGCTGAAATAAATTATTCTATATCTCAATAGTTAAGTGTAACTCTGCCAGAAAAAATATTACTTTAATACTACTTTAATTTTTTTCTATAATATTTACAACATTGTTAGATGTAGTTGATTAAAAAGTTAACAGCCAAAGGGAATAGAATAAAAGCATTGTAGATGTGTGTTAGGCAGCTAAGTAGTAAAATATATTTTTATTTTTGTATCTTGTGATATGTAATTTTCTATAATTTCTCATGCCTAGAAAATATTACTTTTCATAGCTAATTTTGCATTTGTAATTGTTTTAATCCATTTTCTTAAATAAGTACCTTTAGAACCACAAATTAAAGCATGAAGGAAAGCAAAAATAAACACGTTTGAAATTATTACATTCATACTATCTGAGAAAAAGGGTTTGATAGGTCTTCAGTTTCTATTTTCCTTATGTAAGTAATTCTACTTCTCAATAGTGTTTGCCTATGGAAGCAACGTTTATCCCCAACCCACAAGGTTTCATAGTATTTGGACCCAGTTACTCTTTCTTTCAAAGATCTATGCAAGAGATATGGAGATGTGTTTTGCTCAGATCTGAGCTCTGTTAATCATAATAGTGTGTATTTAGAGATGCAGGTTATGTTCTAATAGCTCTAAATGCCAAATATTGAATAACATTAGTGCCCGTAGATTCTTTCATGAGCCCCTAAAGGTACAGGTCAAGTCTTCTTTATTTAGGTGTGTATCCGTTTTCTAGAGCTGTTGAAACAAAATCCCACAAACTAGGTGGCTGAAACAACAGAAATTTTTCGTCTCACAATTCTGGAGGATGGAAATCCAAGATCAGAGTATCAACAGGTTTGGTTCCTTCCGAAGACTGTGAGGGTAAAGTCTGGATTATTTGTCTGTCCTGTGTGTGATTTTCCAGCAATCTTTGGAGTTCATTGGCTTATAGAAGCATGACCTTGCTCTCTGCCTCCATCTATATATCGTGTTCTCTCTGCGTGCTTGCCTGTGTATAAATTGTCTCTTTTAATAAGGACATCAGTCATATTGGATTAAGAAGCTATCCTACTCTAGTATGACCTCATCTTAACTAATTATATGTGCAACAAACCTTTCATTTAATAAGGTCACACTCTGAGGTTCTGGGTGTGGTAAGGAGCACAATTCAACCCATTGCAGGGTGTCTAAGGGCAGCACTATGTAGCAGCAGTAATCAGAGAGGAAAAAAAACACACAATTTCACAGAAAGAACTTTCCTGCATGAAATCTGAGAATAGGGGATCTTCTTTTTGGACTTCTTATATTCAGTTCTTGGATGAGTCAATGCAGGAGAAGAACCACAAGAAACTGACACTTGACTCAGTCAATCTTGGTGGAACAATGTTGGAGATACCAACTTAATTAGATTTAGGTAATTTAAGAATTGAGACTTCTACTTTAAGTATCATGAAATTAAACATATAGGAAATAGTAGCTTTGCAAATGAATATAAAGAGGAAATGAAAATGTATATAGTGGTTCAGTCAGAGTTTAACCAGAGAAGCAAAATAACATGGCAGTGGGTAAACCATTCTATAAATTCATGGGTGGTAGTTTTCAAAGAAGCATTCCAGGCATGGAAAGAAAATCTATATCTGGAGTAAATGTTTATTTCAGTTAAGAACAAAGTGCTCTTCCTTCTATCATGGAAGATGATCAATGTAATCAACTTACCAGGCTGATCACCTTGAGAAATGGTGCCATATCAGGGGTTCAGTGGTGGACTCTGCTGCTGGAAGGTTTGGCACTCAGCAGTGGCTGTGGTCAGGTTGGCCTAGGTGAGAGCAAGTCCCTGTTGTGGAGCCCATGCATGATTTTTTCTCTTCTGTATGACCCCTTTGGGCATGAGAAATGATGTATGCATGTTACAAAATATCATCTGCCTCTCTTTCATCTTCCAACTCTCTTCAAAGAGACTATCCTCTGTACCCCACTCTAAATGGAAGCATAGTAAAACAAAGGGAATTCTGAGGACTGTCATTTAGCCTGACAAATTTGGCACATCAAAAGCCATCACTTATAATAGTATTATATTATTCTTGGGCAAAAATATTATAATTTTTTGTGCTTATCTAAATTATCAAGTTTTGAGGTATGTATACAAATATAAATGCCAAAAGTTGGAAATTACTCTTAAAACCAGTGTTAATATTTAATAAGAAATTCCTCACAGAATTGGAAAAAACTACTTTAAAGTTCATATGGAACCAAAAAAGAGCCCGCATCACCAAGTCAATCCTAAGCCAAAAGAACAAAGCCGGAGGCATCACGCTACCTGACTTCAAACTATACTACAAGGCTGCAGTAACCAAAACAGCATGGTAGAGATATAGATCAATGGAACAGAACAGAGCCCTCAGAAATAACGCTGCATATCTACAACTATCTGATTTTTGACAAACCTGAGAAAAACAAGCAATGGGGAAAAGATTCCCTATTTAATAAATGGTGCTGGGAAAACTGGCTAGCCATATGTAGAAAGCTGAAACTGGATCCTTTCCTTACACCTTATACAAAAATTAATTCAAGATGGATTAAAGACTTAAACGTTAGACCTAAAACCATAAAAACCCTAGAAGAAAACCTAGGCATTACCATTCAGGCCATAGGCATGGGAAAGGACTTCATGTCTAAAACACCAAAAGCAATGGCAACAAAAGCCAAAATTGACAAATGGGATCTAATTAAACTGAAGAGCTTCTGCACAGCAGAAGAAACTACCATCAGAGTGAACAGGCAACCTACAAAATGGGAGAAAATTTTCGCAACCTACTCATCTGACAAAGGGCTAATATCCAGAATCTACAATGAACCCTAACAAATTTACAAGAAAAAAACAAACAACCCCATCAAAAAGTGGGCAAAGGATATGAACAGACACTTCTCAAAAGAAGACATTTATGCAGCCAAAAGACACATGAAAAAATGCTCATCATCACTTGCCATCAGAGAAATGCAAATCAAAACCACAATGAGATACCATCTCACACCAGTTAGAATGGTGATCATTAAAAAGTCAGGAAACAACAGGTGCTGGAGAGGATGTGGAGAAATAGGAACACTTTTACACTGTTGGTGGGACTGTCAACTGGTTCAACCATTGTGGAAGTCAGTGTGGCGATTCCTCAGAGATCTAGAACTAGAAATACCATTTGACCCAGCCATCCCATTACTGGGTATATACCCAAAGGACTATAAATCATGCTGCTATAAAGACACATGCACACATATGTTTATTGCGGCACTATTCACAATAGCAAAGACTTGGAACCAACCCAAATGTCCAACAATGATAGACTGGATTAAGAAAATGTGGCACATATACACCATGGAATACTATGCAGCCATAAAAAATGATGAGTTCATGTCCTTTGTAGGGACATGGATGAAATTGGAAATCATCATTCTCAGTAAACTATCGCAAGGACAAAAAACCAAACACTGCATGTTCTCACTCATAGATGGGAATTGAACAATGAGAACACATGGACACAGGAAGGGGAACATCACACTCTGGGGATTGTTGTGGGGTGGGGGGAGGGGGGAGGGATAGCATTAGGAGATATTACCTAATGCTAAATGACGAGTTAATGGGTGCAGCACACCAGCGTGGCACATGTATACATATGTAACTAACCTGCATATTGTGCACATGTACCCTAAAACTTAAAGTATAATAATAATAATTTAAAAAAGAAAGAAATTCCGCAAACACAAGATGTATGGAAATAGCTAAAAGACACTAAAAATAATTATTCAATCTTACTATTAATCACAGAAATACAAAAAATATAGATGAAACTATAAATGAAGTGCTATTTTTATTTTTCAAAAAAGTAAAGTTCAATATCCATTGTTGGAATTAATGAGAAAATAATCACTTATTCCTTTTATCATAGACTCCTGAAAAGAGTATAAACTGTACAATATTTCTTAAAACTTGTATGTGCATGTATGTGTGTGTGTAAATCAACACTCAGAAATAATAATGTTGTTACTCTAATAAGTGAAGTAAAAAAATTTTCACTGTTATCTGAGTAGAAACAATGGACACATCCATCAAATGGTAGATAATTGCCTTTGAAAATGTTAGGTTATTATTTGTATTTAAAATGCCAAAAAATGATGTCCTTAGAGTTGAGCTCCCATGTAGTACTACATTTTCCAGAGGTGAATCTAGGAAATAGTTCTACCATTAGCATAGGCTCAAAAAGAATTCATGAAATAGAGACGATTGCAAAGAACATCATAATTTTTAAAATAGTAATATAAATGATGGCCTTCCAAATCCCATCTCACTCCAAAAGAGCTATCTGAAAATATATTCTTTCACATTTGTTATTTAAAATACTATGATGTGAAATAAAAGAATAAATAGTATCTGAGAGATGAATCTGTATTAGAAAGATCAGCAAAAATTAATGTCTTCAGAATATAGGAATGACAACTAGAATATTGAAAATAAGTTATTTAGGTGCTATTAAGATGAAGGCAGCCAGTGCAGTGGCTTATGCCTGTAATTCCAGCACTCTGAGAGGCTGAGGTGGGCAGATCACCTGAGGTCAGGAGTTCGAGACTAGCCTGGCCAACATGGTGAACCCCCATCTCTACTAAAAATAGAAAAATTAGCCAGGCATGATTGTGTGCATCTGTAATCCCAGCTACTCGGGAGGCTGGGGCATGAGAATCACTTGAATCCGGAAGGTGGGGGTGTTGCAGTGATCACGCCATTGCACTCCAGCCTGGGTGACAGCAAGACTCTGTCTTAAAACAAAACAAAACAAAAAAGCAACATCACCATAGGGCAAATTGGATTTAATGAATAGAGAAAATAAGAGAAAACATGATCAATTCCCTGACCATAGATTTTGGTTACTGCTCGACTATTGCTACATAAAAATCCACCCTGAAATTTAATAGCCTGAAACAATACTTTATTACATCCCATGGTTCTTTGTGTTGACTAGGGTCACTGCGTGACTCTTGTTTGCGGTTTCTCATGTAGTTTTAGTGAGATAATGTTTTGGCCACAGTCATTTGATGGTTTCCAAAGGTTGGATGTCCATAATGGTGCATTCACAAGGCAGGCAAATGATGCTGTCAGGTTGGAGTTAAGCTACAGCTGTCCATTGACATACCTATTAAGTCCATGTGGCTTGGGCTATTTACCCCAAGAGAGTCGAGATCTGATATAGTGTCATAAGGAAAGATGTCTTAAAAATCCAGAACATTACTTCCACTTCAATCTATTGTTCATCCAAGTCACTGAGGCAGCCCAAGCTGAAGGGGAGAAAATTAGATTTTATATCCTGATTGGGGGATGGCAAGGTCACAATTCAGAAGGGCTTGCAGTTGCAGTGGTGAGCTCCTGTAGTCCCAGCTAGTCGGGAGGCTAAAGCAGGAGGATCACTTGAGCCCAGAAATTTGAGTGTAGTCTGGGCAACATAGTGAGACCCTATCTTCTAAAAGAAGAAGAAACCAGAAGGGCTTGGGTGATAGGAGGTATTGTTTTGACCATCTTTGTAAAATAGAATCTGCAGGATAACTCTTTTTCTTGAAATCAAGTAATCTGAAGAGATTTTGTGTGACATGATTTATATATGTTGTGTTCATCTTTTAAATTCACTCGATATTAATCTAGGGACACATAGTGTGTACCCATATCATCAATAACAGACACTTGGGCTGCTAATGCATTAGGAGCTAAGTCTAGGGCTGTATTTCTAGTTCAGACTATTTGAATTTTTTTCTTCATTTTCTTTTCACTTTATTTCAAATTCTAGTTGATTACAATGTTATAAAATTTTACTTTCTAGTTGATTAAAACAAAGAATTAAAGTAGAATAATTCATTTCCTTGCTAAGTTAGCTCATATTTCACTGACCTTTTGATTAAGAGAATTTTTGACGAGGGTTTCAAATCTAGTGATAAAAGTTTAATTCAGATGTTTAATCTATATTATCACTGAAATTCTACAAATCTCAGCAGTTGAAAGCTTCCTTTTGTCAAATACCTTCTTAACAAATATCTCCAGTAATTATGCTGCTGTGCCCCATGAGATGTCATTACTACTTAATTACCCTGTGCTGAGGGATATGCAGAATGCCAGAGGCTGAAGCAGAGGTAGAGTTGCAAAGTGGAACAACTCCAATTTTCTAGAAAGCTTAGTGACAAGACGGAGAATACTAAGTGATAATCAGTGATAATTTTTTTATCCGTATCAGAAAAATAAAATGAAATGCAATTGTTGGGAGTAAAATGGAGGTATTTGCATTACTATTCTTGGGACTATCATGTTACACAATTCTGTCTTGCATGTAATGAAATATCCAGGTTTGTTAACAAGCAGATAACCTGTGAAAATATAGGGATAGTAATTATTCAAGGATTCTGGTTGTGAACATATCCTAAATTTGTAAAAAATATATTTCATCGAAGCCTCAGAAAAGTAGAGCAATTAAGTGGAGCACTGATGGGTTCTTTCACATCTCTAATGCTAAAAGATGTCACTCAAGAGTCTTGAACCCTTTGAGTTTAAGTAATTAGCTCAGGAGACATTTAACATCCACTGAAGTTCAATCTTTCTGTGCAAGTATGTCAGTCACTGAAGATTTATTACCCTTTTATGTTTTTATGTTTATGTTAAGGAGATGGCTTGTCATCATACTAGTAGTTTCAAGCCTGAAGAATTACCAAGTGTGTAGAAAGTAAAGTAGAACGGAGATGGAATAACAGTTGGAGATAGTTGTAATGAGCTCAGAAAGGTAATGAAGTAGAACGGCTTTTCATTTGTTTTTAGATTTGCTGTTTTTTTTTTGTTTTATTCTTTTTTTTTTCTTTACTTCTTGCTCATCAAATCTTATCTCTTCATTTACTTTTCATCAATTTCTGGTGCTAGATGTGCTCTTTAGCAGCTGTGTAGACATTCTGAGTAGGTGCAAAGTGTTGAATCCAGCTCGAGCGTTCCAATGGGTTTTTGTAGGGTTTTTGGTTTATTGTTTTATTTTGTTTCATTTAGCATGGAAGGGGTGATGGAAGAGAACACCAGTATTTAGAAGGAATCTCTGAATCTCACAAATATGCCTCATAAAAGAAAAAGTCGGCTTTGAACATCTCCCAGACCCAGGCAGTATCAGTGCCAGATAACAGTTGTATTAGTTAAATAAAATCTTTTAATTTCATTCCTTCAAGCTCCCAAAACATTATTTTATATTGTTTTATTTTTAGGTTTTGAGGCTTTAAGTAAAACAGAGCAAGAGTGCCAATTTGGTGTCCTTTTATATAGGTATTATTGTATACTTTAATGATGATTAATCAACATTGAAGTGACTTTCGCAAGGTCTCATAGCTATGAAAGGGAGGAATTGGGATTCAAAACCACTGTTTGATACTAGAACATATATTTTAAAAATTTACAACACATTGATTCTGAGAAAACGGGATTGAGCTTTAAAATAAGCTTTCTTCTCATTTCCTTCTGTGCTGTCTATTCTCCATTTTGCATTTATAAATCTGTTCTCTGCCAGTCTTTATCCTGATTTGTGCTTAAGTAGGCTGACCGCATGGGAAAGCATCAGTCAGCTTCTTTACTTTTAGGTTCTGGTTCACCTCAGCTTCCTTACTTTTAGATTCTGGTTCACCTTGGCCAATGGGAGGCATCAGCAGGAGATGGGGAGGACAGAAGGACAATGAGTTAGGGGAATTCATTCCTTTGGCTTCCTCCCAGTCAGGGCTATGGCTTGGCAGTAGTCACAGTCTTTTAAAAGCCATCCTGCCTTGTCGACCCTTGCCTATGCTAAAGCCCTTTTTGTAATTTCAAGAACTGTGTCTTCTCCTTGCACAGTCAGATCTAACGATGGTAATGGCCATTGTTGGTCTCTGAGTAAGTGAGCATCCCTTTTTGTTTTCTCTGAATACTTTCAACAGCTACGTAAATAGTACTTTCATTAAACTCTTCGGAAGCATCTATTTGAGGGTGCCATCTGTTTCCTTTTGGGACCTTGACAAATACATCTACAAATTGGTGATTCCAAGTCTAGTTTATACATGTTATATTTGTACAAAGAAAAACTGTACTTTTCCAATTCTTTGTTTAATTGTTAGAACTGAGAAAGTGGGATGAGGATGGAGGTGAAGAGTTGTGCAAATAAATAAAATTGCATGAAAATGGAATATAGAAATTGTGGCATTAAATCTTACCACCCTTAAAGTATTACTATATAGGAGGCTGAAAATGCACTAAGATACATGGAAAAATGTAGTTCTTATAGTCTAAAAATTCTCACATCCTTCTTATACACAACTGAACTTACTAACTGAAAGTATTTCACGCTTTTCCAGATAAAACGGTCTCTGTTAAGTTTAAACATTCACTTAATTTAACTTTGTCCAGATTCATTTATGCAGTCTCATTTGGATCACTCAGTCTATTAGCTAAATTGTCTACTTGTCTGATTTTTATCTCCCCACCTAGTAGGTTGTTTAGCAGGGCTCACTGTGTCCTCATGCTAGCCAGGAAATAAAAAGCCCTGGATTCTATAAAAATGCAAACATAATAACTTGATCAACTCCTTCAAGCTGAGAAGCAATTGTGGAGAAAAGAAAATCAGTAATCTAATAGCAAAGTCCTCTTCTGGAGGAGACAGATAAAGACATTTGCCAATACATTCATTCACATTCTACCATAACTATATAACTATTCGGATAAACCTCTTTACTCTTATGAACTCTATAACTGTGATGACATACAGATGAAAATAAATCATTTGTATTTCAATAAAACAACAAAAATTAAACAATGACTATGTATCTATTATTTTATACCACATTGCATTTATTTATTTATTTTATTATACTTTTAAGTTCTGGGGTACATGTGCAGAACACGCAGGTTTGTTACATAGGCATACACGTGCCATGGTGGTTGGCTGCACCCATCAAACCGTCATCTACATTAGGTATTTCTCCTAATGCTATCCCTCCCCAAGCCCCCCAGCCCTCGACAGGCCCCTGTGTGTGATATTCCCCTCCCTGTGTCCATGTGTTCACATTGTCCAACTCCCACTTATGAGTGAGAACATGTGGTGTTTGTTTTTCTGTTCTGGTGTTAGTTTGCTGAGAATGATGGTTTCCAGCTTCATCCATGTCCCTACAAAGGACATGAACTCATCCTTTTTATGGCTGCATAGTATTCCATGGTGTATATGTGCCACATTTTCTTCATCCAGTCTATCATTGATGGGCATTTGGGTTGGTTCCAAGTATTTGCTATTGAGAACAGTGCCACAACAAACACACATGTGCATCTGTTTTTATAGTAGAATGATTTATAATCTTTTGGGTATGTACTTAGTAATGGGATTGCTGGGTCAAATGGTATTTCTCATTCTAGATCCTTGAGGAATTGCCACACTGACTTCCACAATGGTTGAACTAATTTACATTCCCACCAACAGTGTAAAAGCATTCCTATTTCTCCACACCCTCTCCAGCATCTGTTTTTTCCTGACTTTTTAATGATCGCCTTCTAACTGGTGTGAGATGTTATCTCATTGTGGTTTTGATTTGCAGTTTTCTAATGATCAGTAGTGATGAGTTTTTCACGTGTTTGTTGGCTGCAAATAAATGTCTTCTTTTGAGAAGTGTCTGTTCATATCCTTTGCCCACTTTTTGATGAGGTTGTTTGTTTTATTCTTGTAAAATTTTTAAGTCCTTTGTAGATTCTGGATATTAGCCCTTTGTCAGATGGATAGATTGCAAAAATTTTCTCCCATTCTGTAGGTTGCCTGTTCACTCTGACAGTAGTTTCTTTTGCTGTGCAGAAGCTCTTTAGATTAATTAGATCCCGTTTCTCAATTTTGGCTTTTGTTGCAATTGCTCTTGTTGTCTTAGTTATGAAGTCTTTGCCCATGCTTATGTCCTGAATGGTATTGCCTAGGTTTTCTTCTAGGGTTTTTATGGTTTTAGGTCTTATGTTTAAGTCTTTAATCCATCTTGAGTTAATTTTTGTATAAGGTGTAAGAAAGGAATCCAATTTCAGCTTTCTGCACATGGCTAGCCTGTTTTCCCAACACCACTTATTAAATAGGGAATCCTTTCCCCATTGCTTATTTTTGTAAGGTTTGTCAAAGATCAGATGGTTGTAGATGTGTGGCATTATTTCTGAAGCCTGTTTTCTGTTCCATTGGTCTATATCTCTGTTTTGGTACCAGTACCATTCTGTTTTGGTTACTGTAGCCTTGTAGTATTATTTGAGGTCAGGTAGTGTGGTACCTCCAGCTTTGTTCTTTTTGCTTAGGATTGTCTTGACTATGTGGGCTCTTTTTCGGTTCCATATGAAATTTAAAGTAATTTTTTCCAATTCTGTGAAGTAAGTCAACGGTAGCTTGATGGGGATAGAATTGCATCTATAAATTACTTTGGGCAGTATGGCTATTTTCATGATATTGATTCTTCCTATCCATTAGCATGGAATGTTTTTCCATTTGTTTGTGTCCTCTCTTATTTTCTTGAGCAGTAGTTTATAGTTCTTGAAGAGGTCCTTCACACCCCTTGTAAGTTGTATTTCTAGATATTTTATTCTCTCTGTAGCAATTGTAAATGGGAGTCCACTCACAATTGGCTCTCCGTTTGTTATTGGTGTATATGAATGCTCGTGATTCTTGCACATTGATTTTGTATCCTGAGACTTTGCTGAAGTTGCTTATCAGCTTAAGGAGATTTTGGGCTGAGATGATGGGGTTTTCTGAATATAAAATCATGTCATCTGCAAAAAGAGACAATTTGACTTCCTCTTTTCCTAGTTGAATACCCTTTATTTCTTCCTCTTGCCTGATTGCCCTGGCCAGAACTTCCAATATGATGTTGAATAGGAGTGGTGATAGAGGGCATCCTTGTCTTGTGCCAGTTTTCAAAGGGAATGCTTCCAGTTTTTGCCCATTTAGTATGGTATTGGCTATGGGTTTGTCATAAACAGCTCTTATTATTTTGAGATATGTTCTGCCAATACCTAGTTTATTGAGAGTTTTTGGCATGAAGGGCTGTTGAATATTGTCGAAGGCCTTTTCTGCATCTATTGAGATAATCTTGTGGTTTTTGTCATTGATTCTGTTTACTGATTTGTGTATGTTGAACCAGCCTTGCATCCCTGGGATGAAGCCCACTTGATCGTGGTGGATAAACTTTGATGTGCTGATGGATTCGGTTTGCCAGCATTTTATTGAGGGTTTTCACATGCATGTTCATCAGGGATATTGGCCTGAAATTTTCTTTTTTTTTTTTTTGTTGTGTTTCTGCCAGGTATTGGTATTAGGATGATGCTTTCCTCATAAAATGAGTTAGGAAGGATTCTGTTGTTTGGAATAGTTTCAGAAGTAATGGTACCAGCTCCTCTTTGTACCTCTTGTGGAATTTTGCTGTGAATCTCTCTGCTCCTGGACTGTTTTTGGTTGGTAGGCTATTAATTGCTGCCTCATTTTAGAACTTATTATTGGTCTATTCAGGGATTCACCTTCTTCCTGGTTTAGTCTTGGGAGGGTGTATGTGTCCAGGAACTTATCCATTTCTTCTAGATTTTCTAGTTTATTTGCATAGAGGTGTTTACAGTATTCTCTCATGTTAGTTTGTATTTCTGTGGGATCGTTGGTTATATCCCCTTTATCATTTTTTATTGCATCTATTTTGTTCTTCTCTCTTTTCTATTAGACTTGCTAGCAGTCTATCTATTTTGTTGATCTTTTTAAAAAACCAGCTCCTAGATTCATTGATTTTTGATGGGTTTTTCATGTCTCTTTCTCCTTCAGTTCTGCTCTGATCTTAGTTATTTCTTGCCTTCTGCTAGCTTTCGAATTTGTTTGCTCTTGCTTCTCTAGTTCTTTTAATTGTGATGTTAGGATGTCAATTTTAGATCTTTCCTGCTTTCTCTTATGAGCATTTAGTGCTGTAAATTTCCCTCTACACACTGCTTTCAATGTGTCCCAGAGATTCTGGTACGTTGTGTCTTTGTTCTCATTTGTTTCAAAGGACATCTTTATTTCTGCCTTCATTTCGTTACTTACTCAGTAGTCATTCAGGAGCAGGTTCATCAGTTGCCATGTAGTTGTGTGGTTTTGAGTGAGTTTCTTAATCCTGAGTTCTAATTTGATTACACTGTGTTCTGGGAGACTGTTTGTTATGATTTCATTTCCTTTGCATTAGCTGAAGAGTGTTTTATTTCCAATTATGTGGTCAATTTTAGAATAAGTGTGATGTGGTGCTGAGAAGAATGTATATTCTGTTGATTTGGGGTAGAGAGTTCTGTAGATGTCTATTTGTTCTGCTTGGTCTAGAGCTGTGTTCAAGTCCTGGATACCCTTGTTAATTTTCTGTCTTGTTGATCTAATATTGACAGTAGGGTGTTAAAGTCTCCCACTATTATTGTGTGGGAGTCTAAGTCTCTTTGTAGGTCTCTAAGAACTTGCTTTATGAATCTTGGTGTTCCTGTATTAGGTGCACATACATTTAGGATAGTTAACTCTTCTGTGTGCATTGATCCCTTTACCATTATGTAATGCCCTTCTTTGTCTCTTTTGATCTTTTTTGGTTTAAAGTCTGTTTTATCAGAGACTAGGATTCCTACCCCTGCTCTTTTCTTTTTTTTTTTTTTGCTTTCCATTTGCTTGGTAAATATTCCTCCATCTCTTTATTTTGAGCCTACATGTGTCTTTGAACGTGAGATGGGTCTTGACTTTAATCCAGCACACTGATGGGTCTTGACTCTTTATCCAATTTGCCAGTCTGTGTCTTTTAATTGGAGCATTTAGCCCATTTACATTTAAGGTTAATATTGTTATGTGTGAATATGACCCTGCCATTATGATGCTAGCTGGTTATTTTACCTGTTAGTTGATGCAGTTTCTCCATAGCATCGATGGACTTTACAATTTGGTTTGTTTTTGCAGTGGCTGATATGGGTTGTTCCTTTCCATGTTTAGGGCTTCCTTCAGGAACTCTTGTAGGGAAGGCCTGGTGGTGACAAAATCTCTCAGCATTTGCTTGTCTGTAAAGGATTTTATTTCTCCTTCGCTTATGAAGCTTAGTTTGGCTGGATATGAAATTCTGGGTTGAAAATTATTTTCTTTAAGAATGCTGAATATTGGCCCCCACTCCCTTCTGGCTTGTAGGGTTTCTGCCAAGAGATCCACTGTTCATCTAATGGGGTTCCCTTTGTGGGCAACCTGACCTTTCTCTCTGGCTGCTCTTAATATTTTTTCCTGCATTTCAACCTTGGCGAATCTGACAATTTTGTGTCATGGGGTTGCTCTTCTCGAGGAGTATCTTTGTGGTGTTCTGTATTTCCTGAATTTGAATGATGGCCTGCCTTGCTAGGTTGGGGAAGTTCTCCAGGATAATTTACTGAAGAGTGTTTTCCAACTTTGTTCCATTCTTCCCATCAGTTTCAGGTACACCAGTCAAATGTGGATTTGGTCTTTTCATATGGTCCTATATTTCTTAGAGGCTTTGTCCATTTCTTTTCACTCTTTTTTCTCTAATCTTGTCTTCTCAGTTTATTTCATTGAGTTCATCTTCAATGTCTGATATCCTTTCTTCCGTTAGATCAATTTTGCTATTGATACTTGTGTATGCTTCATGAAGTTCTAGTGCTGTGTTTTTCAGCTCCATCTGGTCATTTATGTTCTTCTCTAAACTGGTTATTCTAGTTAGCAATTCCTCTAACCTTTTTTCAGGGTTCTTAGCCTCCTTGCATTGGGTTAGAATGTGCTCCTTTAGCTCGGAGGAGTTTGTTATTACCCACCTCCTGACGCCTACTTCTGTCAGTTTGTCAAACTCATTCTTTGTCCAGTTTTGTTCCCTTGCTGGTGAGGAGTTGTGATCCTTTGGAGGAGAACAGGCATTCTGGTTTTTGGAATTTTCAGCCTTGTTGTGCTGGTTTCTCCCTATCTTTGTGGATTTAGCTACCTTTGGTCTTTGAAGTTGGTGACCTTTGGCCGGGGTCTCTGAGTGGACGTCCTTTTTGTTGATATTGATACTATTCCTTTCTCTTTGTTAGTTTTCCTTCTAACAGTCAGGCTGCTCTGTTGCAGGTCTGCTTGTGTTTACTGGAGGTCCACTCCAGACTCTGTTTGCCTGGGTATCACTGGCAGAGGCAAAGATTGTTGCCTGTTCTTCCTTTGGAAGCTTCATCCCAGAGGGGCACCCACCAGATGCCAGCCAGAGCTCTCCTGTTTGAGGTGTCTGTTGGCTCCTACTGGGAGGTGTCTCCCAGTCAGGATACACAGGGGTCATGGACCCACTTGAGGAGGTTTTCTGTCCCTTATCAGAGCTCAAACACTGTGCTGGGATATCCACTGCTCGCTTCAGAGCTGCCAGGCAGGGATGTTTAAGTCTGCTGAATCTGCACCCACAACCACCCCTTTCCCCAGGTGCTCTGTCCCAGGGGTCGGGGGGGGGGGGGGTTATCTATACGTCCCTGACTGGAGCTGCTGTCTTTTTTTTTCAGAGATGCCCTGTCCAGAGAGGAGGGAATCTACAGAGAGGCAGTCTGGCTGCAGTGGTCTTGCTGAGGTGAGGTGGGCTCCACCTAGTTCGAAGTTCCCAGCGACTTTGTTTACACTGTGAGGGTTAAACCGCCTACTCAAGACTCAGCAATGGTGGACGCCCCTCCCCCTACAAAACTCAAGCATCCCAGGTGGAGCTCAGACTGCTGTGCTAGCAGCAAGAATTTCAAGCCAATGGATCTTAGCTTGCTGGGCTCCGTGGGGTGGGACCTGCTGAGCCAGACTACTTGGCTCCCTGGCTTCAGCCCGTCTTTCCAGGGAAGTGAATGGTTCTGTCTCACTGGCATTCCAGGAGCCACTGGGGCATGAAGAAAAAACTCCTGTGGCTAGCTCTGTGTCTGCCCAAATGGCTGCCCAGTTTTTTTGCTGGAAACCTAGGGCCCTGGTGTCATCTGCACCAGAGGGAATCTCCTGGTCTGCGGGTTGTGAAGACTGTGAGAAAAGCACAGTATCTAGGCCAGAGTGCACGGTACAGTCCCAGTTGGCTTCCTTTGGCTAGGACAGGGAGTTCTTTGACCCCTTGCACTTCCTGGGTGAGGTGATGCCCCACCTTGCTTCACCTTGCCCTCCTTGGGCCGCATCCACTGTCCAGCCTGTCCCAATGAGATGAACCAGGTACCTCAGTTAGAAATGCAGAAATCACCCGCCTTCTGTGTCGATCTCACTGGGAGCTGCAGACTGGAACTGTTCCTATCCAGCCATCTTGCCAGCAGTACCCCCTGCATTTATTTTTATACCAGGTTCTTTCCTTGACAAATTACATGTCTGAATTCCTGAGGAAAATATTTTACATGAACTCAAGGAAACTTTTGTTAAGACTATCCCATTATTAATGACTTTTTCACTCTTTATTAACTTGAAGGGAAGTTTGGTAGGAAAAATAGAAGACTGTTCTGAGTACTTATTGATTTTGTTTTCCCTATCCTTTGTGGAAAGGAGCACATTATGAATTAAGCTGCTTGAGTTCAATATAAAGTTCCAGTAAATAATGCTTGGATCTTGAATCTTGTCACTAATCTAAAAGTCCAAGTTCCACAAAAATTGCCTGCTTACCAACCAGATAATTCAAAATAATAAAATATAGGGTGGTGTACTTGCTTTCTCTACCCACAATTTACTTTTATTCTTTTAGTTTAATGAACTTAAAATGATTTCAAGTGATCTATATGCTTGTTTCTATTCTTTAAGTACAAGAAAATCATGTTTCCTGCATTAAAAAAGGTGATATTTTATTCTCAGAGAACAGAAATTGCCTCAGTTGACTGTTTTTGAGACCAATTTATTATCAAATAGGTCTAAGTAACAATGTTTCTAGAAGTCATTACTTTTGATAATAGACCTTTAAATTTTAATTGGTTGTTAGCTGAGAAAATAGCAGCTGCACAACTCTGAATCTATCCACATAAACTTCAAATATCATGCCTTGAGTATATATAGAAGACAGAAACAAAATAAACATAAAATTACCTCTATATAGAAAAGTAAACTCCAATTTCCAGAAGAGCTATTTCCAGAGGTCTTGCTCCAAGACTTACAAAGGATTAGCTGGGTCCACAAAAGGAGTATGAGTAAAAAAAGAGCTAAAATCACCCCCAGAAAGAGAAAACCCACGCTACGTGCAAAAATAATGAAGAAGAATCATTGTAGATCATATAACATTTATAGGGAAGGGACCTGCAAGTGAATGGGATTCAAAGTATTAATCTTAGAAACACAGTGCTTCTGAGAGAGGTAAGAGTGAAAAGAAAGCGAGTGGTGGTATCCTTTAGAGACTGAGTGGTAAAAGAAAAAAAGGAGCAAGAGAGGAAATTTAAGATCCTGAAAGACATGCGCACAAAGGTAAATACATAGATGAATATTTTAAAAGGTCAATCTTAAGTAAAATGATGAAGAGAAAAAAGAAGCATGATAGGAGAATTTAGAATCCTGAAAAACACAAAATATAAGACACAAGATACAAAAATATATTAACATTTATACTGTGATAACAGAGAATATACATTTTCTTAAGAGGCACATGGAAGATTCATAAAACTTGATCAAATGTCAGATTATGTTGAAACTATAAATAAGTTTTAGAAAGTAGAAATATTGGCAACAATCAAAATGCCCATAGATAAGAGAGTGAGTGAATAAACGTTCCTATATACACACAATGAATAACTGTGCACCTATAAAAATAATGTTAATCTCTATAAACTAATATATAGTGATTTTTAAGTGAGAAGAAAAAGCAAAAAGTAAAATATTGTACATAAAATGGTACTTTTGTGAAAAAGGGGAGTAGAAATAAGAAAGTATATCTAGGCATGCTTATTTTTGCAAAAAGAAACATGGAAGGATAAACTAAGAAACAATGTAAGTCATTCCCTTTTGAAGGAGGGCAGGAATGAGGTAGAAGTCTTCCAGTATGCTATTTCTACTTCTCTGACTCTAGTTTTTTGTGTACAAGTTTGATTTATTGACTCATGTTAACTTTTGCATATTTAATAAAATAGAATGGGAGAAATTCTAAAATAAAATTAAAAAAAAAACAGAAACAAACAAACCCCTAAGGGCATCAAAGCAGATAAAGGCAAACAAACAAACAAACAAACAAACTGATCCAAAAGATAGCAACTTTAAAAATTAAAGGAACATCAGCCCACACAGATGAGAAACAGTCAGTGCAAGAACCCTGGCAACTCAAAAAGCCAGAGTGTTTTCTCACCTCCACACAATTGCACTTCTTCCCCAGCAATAGTTTTTAACCAGGCTGAAGTGGCTGAAATGACAGAAATAGAACTCAGGATATGGATATGAATGGATATCATTTGGATTCAGAAAGTTGAAACCCAGTCCCAGGAGTCTAAGGAATACAGTAAAACATACAGGAGACAAAAGACAAAATGGTGATTTTAAGAACAAACCAAACTGATCTGACAAACATACCTCAAAAATCTTATAATACAATTACAAGTATTAATAGAAGAATAGACCAAGCTGAGGAAAGAATCTCAGAACCTGACGTGTGGTTCTCCAAAAATCACTGAGTCAGGAAAAATATAAAGCAAAAAGAATAGAGCAGAATAAACATAGCCTCCAAGAAATATGGTATTGTGTAAAGAGAGCAAAGCTACAACTTATTGGCATCTCTGAAAGATAGGAAGAGAAAGCAAGTAACTTGGAAAATATATTTGAGGATATCATCCATAAAAATTTCCCCAACCTTGCTATAGAGGCCAACATTCAAATTCAGAAATGCAGAGAATCCCTGCAAGACACTATACAAGATGATCATATCCAAGACACATAGCCATCAGATTCTCCAAGTTCAAAATGAAAGAAAAAGTGTTAAAAGCAGCTAGAGAGAAGGGGCAGGTCACTTACAAAGGGAACCCCATCAGGATGACAGTGGACCTTTCTGTAGGAACCCTACAAGCCAGTTGAGATTGAGGGCCTATATTCAGCATTGTTAAAGAGAAGAAATTTCAGACAAGTATTTCATATCTAGACAAGTTAAGCTGCATAAATGAAGAAGAAATAAGATCCCTTTCAGACAAGCAACTGCTAAGTGAATTCATTATCACAATACCTGACTTACAAGAGGCCCTTAAGGTAGTGCTAAATATGGAAAGGAAAGATTGTTCCTTTCCTTATATAGCACCATAAAACCACACTTAAGTACATAGACCATTGCCACTGTAAAGCAATGATACAATCAAGTCTACATAATAACCAGCTACCAACACAATGACCAGATCAAATCTGCAAATATCAATATTAACCTTGAATGTAAGTAAACAGGCTAAATGCTCCAATTAAAAGGCACACAGTGGCAAGTTGGATAAAGAATAAAGACTCAACTATATGTTGTCTTCAAGAGACCCAACTCATATGCAATGACACTCATAGGCTCAAAGTAAAGGGATGGAGAAAAATCTACCAAGCAAATGGAAAACAGAAAAATGCAGGGATTGCTATTTTAATTACAGACAAACCAGACTTTAAGCCAACAAAGATCAAAAAAGACAAAGAATGGTATTACATAATGTTAAAGGGTTCAACTCAACAAGAATACTTAACTATTGTAAATATATTTGCACCCAGCACAGAAACACCCAGATTCATAAAGCAAGTTCTTAGGAGACCTATGACAAGACTTAGATAACCACACAATAACAGTGGGAGACTTCAACACCCCTCTGACAGTATTAGACAGATCATAGAGGAAGAAAACTAACAAAGATATTCAGGACCTGAACTTGACACTTGACTAAAGAAACCTAACAGACGCCTTCAGAACACTCCATGTGAAAACAACAGAATATAGATTCTTCTCATCTGAATATACTCTAGAACTGACCACACAATTTCCCATAAAACAATACTTAGCAAATTCAAAAAACCCAAAATCATACCAACCACAATCTTGAAATACAGTGCAATAAAAATAGAAGTCAATACTAAGAAAATCACTTAAAAGCATACAATTACATGAAAATTAAAGAACCTGCTCCTGAATGATTTTGGGGAAAATAATAAAATTTAGGCAGAAATCAAGAAATTATTTGAAACTAATGAGAGCAAATATACAACATACCATAATCTCTGGGACACAGATAAAGCAGTGTTAAGAGGAATGTTTATAGTGCTAAATGCCCACATCAAAAAGTTAGAAACATCTCAAATTAACAATTTCACATGGCACATAAACCAGAGAAACAAGAGCAAACCAGCCCTAAAGATGGCAGAAGACAGGAAATAATCAAAATCAGAGCTGAACTAAAGGAAGTTGAGGTGCAAAAAAACTATACAAAAGATTAACAAATCCAGGAGATGGTTCTTTCAAAGAATAAGTAAGATTGATAAATATTAGCTAGACTAATAAAGAGTAAAAGAAGATTCAAATACACATAATCAGAAATGACAAAGGGGACATTACCAGTGAACTGACAAAAACACAAAAACCTTCAGAGACTACTGCAAACACCTCTATGCACAAGTGAGAAAATCTATAAGAAATAGAAAAATTCCTGGAAACATCCCACCTCCCAAGACTGAACTAGGAAGCAATTGAATCCTTGAAAAGAATAACAAGTTCTGAAATTGAATTGGTAATAAAATATCTACCAACCACTAAAAGCCCAGGACCAGAAAGATTCACAACCAAATTCTACCACATGTATACAGAAGAGCTGGTACCATTCCTACTAAAACTATGCTAAGAAATTGAGGAGGAAGGACTTCTCCCTGTCTCATTCTACGAGACCAGCATCATCCTGATATCAAAACCTGACAGAAACAATACCAAAAAAAAAGAAAAAGAAAGGAATAGAAGACTTTAGGCCAATATCTTTGATGCACATATATGTAAAAATCCTCAACAAAATGCCAGCAAATTAAAATCAGCAGCATATCAAAAAAGATATCCAATATTATCAAATAGGCTTTATCCCTGGGATGCAAGGTTTGTTCAATATATACAAATCAGTAAATGTGATGCATTACATAAACAGAAAAAACAAAAATCTCATGATCATCTTAATAGATACAGAAAATTCAATAATATTCAATAATAAGTTTCAGTAATATTCAACATCTCTTTATAATAAAAAATTTCAACAAACTAGGTCTGAAGGAACATACCTCAAAATAGTAAGAGTCATCTATGACAAACCGACAGCCGACATCACACTAAATGAGCAAAAGCTAGAAGAATTCTCCCTGAGCACAGAAAGAAGACAAGGATGCCCATTCTTACCACTCCTATTCAACATAGTTTGGGAAATACTAGCCAGAGCAATCAGGCAAAAGAAACAAATGAAAAGCATCCAAATAGAAAGAGAAGAAATCAAATTATCTATTTCTGTTTGCAGATGATACGATTCTATAGCTAAAAAACACCATAGTCTCTGCCCAAAAGTTCCAAGATGTGATACACAACTTCAGCAAAGTTTCAGGACACAAAGTCAATGTACAAAATTCAATAGCTTTCCTATACAGCAACAACATCCAAACTGAGAGCCAAATCAAGAATACAGTCCCATTCATAATAGCCACAGAAGAATAAAATACCTACGAATACAGCTAACTAGGGTGGTGAAAGATCTCTACGATGAGAATTACAAAATACTTCTTAAAGAAATTAGAGATGACACAAAAAAAGGAAACAGCATTTCATGCTCATAGATAGGAAGAATCTAATATTTTTAAACTGGCTATACTTCCAAAGCAATTTACAGATTTAATTCTATTCCTATTAAACTACCAATGACATTCTTCACAGAATTAGAAAAAAAATACTATTCTATAATTCAACAGGCAATCCTAAGTGAAAAGAATAAACCTGGAGGCATTGTATTACCCAAATTCAAACTATGCTACCAGGCTCCAGTAACCAAAACAGCATGATACTGGCACAGAAACAGACACACTGACCAATGGAACAGACAAGAAAGCCCAGAAATAAGGCCGCATATCTTCAACCATCTGACTTTTGGTGGGTGAAGATAGAAAAACTACCAGGTACTATGCTTGTTACCTGGGTGACAAAATAATATGTACACCAAATGCCCATGACACACAATTTATCTATATGATGAACTTGCACACGTACTCCTGAACTTAAAAGTAAAAAAAAAAAAAAACTGGTAGCAGTTCTGTACACCAAGCTGAGAATAAAATCAAGAACACAATCTTCTTTACAATAGTCAACAAAAATTAAATACCAAGGACTACATTAACCAAGGAGGTGAAAGAACTCAAGAAAAACTACAAAAGATCTCGTAGTTTCACCTTGTGAAACTTTCCTTGTGCTTTGAAGGAAAACTTGCAGTTTTACCTCCTTGCTGTAAGATCTCTACAAGGAGAACTACAGAACACTAATGAAAGAGATTGTAGATGACACAAACAAATGAAAAAATAACCTATGCTCAGGGATTTGAAGAATCAGTATCATTAAAATAGCTTACTTCCCAAAGCAATCTACAGTTTCAATACCATTCCTATTAAATTGCCAGTGTCATTTTCACAGAATTAGAAAAAGACTGTTCTAAAAGTCATATGGACAAAAAAAAAAAAAAAAGAGTACAAATAGCTAAAGCAATCAAGCAAAAAGAACAAAGCTAGAGGCATCATCATACCACCTGACTTCAAATTGCACTACAGGGCTATCTATAGTAACCAAAACAACATGGTACTGGTATTAAAATAGACATGTAAATCAATGTAACAGAATAGAGACTGTATAAATAAAGCCACGTACCTACACCCAACTGATCTTTGACCAAGTCCACAAAAGTAAACAATGGGGAAAGGACATTCTATTCGATACATGGTGCTGGGAAAATTGGATAGCCATATGCAGAAGAATGAAACTGAACCTCTGTTTCTCAGAACATAAAAAAATTAACTCATAATGCATAATTTATGACTTATTAATAAAGCGAGTTTATTGTAGAATGCAAGGATAGTTCAGAATTTTAAACTATCGGTGTAATTTATCACATTAACATATTAAAGAATAGCAATGAATTAGACATAAAAGCTGAAAATAATTTCATAAAATGAACATTTATGATTTTTTTTAAATCTCATAAAATTTTGAGTAAATATAAATCAAAAGCCTATAGTAATATTATAATTAATGGTAAGGCTTTTAAAGATCCCCACAAATTTTTTTTTAAATGCAAGGTTTGCTATCAATCCATTTCAACAATAAATATTATTCTGGAAAGCCTAAAATATAATAAAACAAACTGAAGAAATAAAAATACAGACTACCAAGAAAAAGCCCAAGCTGTTTTGCTAAGATTTATACATAGCACAATTTTGCAGCAGATATCTATAGGTAAAATTATTTAACTCTCTAATAATGATGTTCAGATTGATAAATGGTGATGCCATTGTGTGAGTTAAGGAAACACTAGACAAGTTATGGATTTAGGAATGGGGATAGAATTTGCTCTATTTTGATATAGTGACTTTGAAATGCCTGTTCAACTTTCAAGTAAATTTGTTGGGATTTGTTGAGAGAGCAGTTGCGTTTCTACACATGAAACTCGGAGGATAACTCTTAGCTAGAGTAATATTCAATACATCTAGGATATAGTAGCATGCAGATAGTAATTAAAATCATGGGATTTCTTTGAATGAAAACATGGAAGAATACTTCTCAAAAGTTTGGTGCCAAGACCATACATTAGAAAATCATGGTAAACTTGTTAAAATTTATGTTCCAAAGCTGCTTCTTAACTTATTGAACAGTACAGAACACTGATAATTTGGGGGTGTAAACTATTGATGAAAGAATAATACATAAATAATACATAAACAATACTTTTTCTGATTACTATTTGATTTTCATTGCTTTTTGCTAGTTTTTAATACCACAGTTTCCTACTTCCTGAGTTATTCATTTCTGATGTATTTTGTATATCTTTTGATGTATGCATTTCTTAGCCAAAATATTCTCCAAATCATGTATTGAGGAATGTAAAACTGGTGACTTTCCTAAATATTAGTATATCTAAGAAAATTGGCTTCTTTATCTTACATATCACATTTTTTTAACTACAAAACTCTACAATCATTGCTCCTGTGCTCCTGAAACATAAGGTAACTGAGAATCTAAAGCAAACCATGCTTTCCTTCATATGTAGAAAGTCAGATTTTTTTCTTCATTGAGGGTATGATGTTTCTTTATGCTAAAATGTTACTTGAAAACCTGGATATGTTTTCTTATTAGGTTTTTATTATTGTAAACAGGTTCTTTATGGGTACTTTCAATCAGAAGATACAAAAGAAAATATCCAGAGCTAGAAAGAATAAAATTATTTTATTGATTTTGTCTTACACCTTCTATGTTTGTTTGTTTGTTTGTTTTGCCTTTTATGAGAGTCTATTATTGTACTTTAGGACTCCTAAATTTGTTTTCAAAATACCTCATAATGTTCTTCTCTTTGTTCTTTCTTAAATTTACCTTCTTGCTAAGGAAGTATATATATTTTCTCTATTGTAGGTTATATTTCAGCATTTTCAATTTTGTTTTTGTCTGTTACAGAAAAATTCCTTCTCTCAAGATTTTCCTTTGTGTCATGAATTTTTTATCCACTTTAAAAATTAAAACATTTATTCAGTTTTATTGGGTTCAAGTCAAATAAAGTTTACTATATTTTTCCATTTCTTGCTGTAAATATATTCAGTGAGAAGTGCTTATTTTGATTCTTCAATATTGACCTTATTTTTTATCTGATTTTTATAGCAATTTACATCTGTACATCTTTACAGATGACAAACAAGAAAAACAAATGGCAAAATATGAAAATATCTCATCTCAGTAGCAAATATATGTAAAGAATAGCAGCAAATTAATATTTTGCCCATCAAATTGACATGTATTAAAAAGTAAAATTATATGTTCGTGAAAATGTAAATTGATAAAACTGTAAAGAAAAGTTATTTATCATACTTCTTAGTTCTGCTTTAACAGGTAAAGAATTTAGAGGTCAAGACTACAATTCTTACAACAATAAAGAAGCTGAACAAACTAAAAATTAACCAGAGAATTGAAGTCACAACTGGACTGAATACAGAGGATCAGAGCTTACAAGGAGCAGGGACCCTCCACTCAAATTAGCAACTGGTAGAAACAATTAAATGGCAATTGACTAATCGCTAGAGCCTAAGCCATGGGCTAGCTTGGGAGTTAAAAATTCTAGAGGAATGCACTTTAGGATGACCCTACATTTTTGTGAGATTTACCTCCAGGTACTCCATTAGGTTCTTAAGTAAAGATTGAAGAAAAATCACCTCATGCTTCCAACAGGGAAAAAGAAAGAGTAATCATTCTGAAATCTGCCCATAGAGTCCTATTCTCCCTGGAAAGGGCCAGCTTTGGGGGAAACTACTTTGCTTGATTTTTGTCTGACTGAGAAGGGCAAATGGAACAACTGAAGTCCCTTCCAGTCTTCCTGTCTCACATGCAGTGAGAACAAAAGGTAGAAAACTGTTCTGAAGGTCATAGTCCAGGGAATGAGGTCCACTAAAAAAAATGGAGATATTAGCATGAGATTATAGAATACTTCTCTTCAAAACTTTACCACCATATCATCAGGGCTCCAGTATAATATCAGTGGATCACAACTGGAAGAGCTGAAAGACATAGACTGTATTTAAGAAGGAGTTTCAAAAAAAAAAAAACCCTAAGAAAAACAGAGAAGACAGAAACAAACACATTAGAGAAAACTTTAGCCATTAATGCCTAAAGCTAAGTCAAACAGTAAATGCAGCCATACTTCTAATGAGATAAATATAAAAATTCATAGTAAAGGCCTATTTACCTCTGTTTCTTTTATCCAATACATCATCTCCATCTTTCAACAAAAGTTACAAAGCATGCTAAAAGAAACGAAGAAAATGTAGTTTGAAAATATAAAGAAAGCATCAGAATTAGGCTTGGATATAGCAGATTTTGCAATTATCAGATTGAAAATTTAAAATTACTACAATTAATATGCTAAGAACTCAAATAGACAAAGTAGATTGCCTGTAAGAACAAATAGAAGATAATGTAATCAGAGACTAGATATTCTAAGAAAGAATCAAGAGGAAATGCTAGATATTAAAAACACTGTAATGGAAAGAAAGAATATCTTTGCTGGGCTTATCAATAGACTGGACATCACTGTGGAAAAAAAATGGTGAGCTTAAAGATATGTCAGTAGAAACTACCAAAACTAAAAGAAAAATAATTTAAAGAGAAAAAAGAATATACAAGAATTGTGGGTGAATTTCAAAAAGTATAATGTACATATAATGGGAATAAAGGAAGAAAAAGTCAGAAGCAAAAATATATGTGAGGTAATAATGGGAAGAGGTTTCTAAAATTAATGGCAGACATCAAACGACTGACTCAGGAAGCTCAGAGACAACAAAGCAGGATATATATAAAAAGATCTCACATATCATATTCAAACTTCAGCAAACCAAAGACAAGGAGTAAATATGGAAAGAATTCAGAAAAAAAAAACTTACCTGTAGAAGAAAAAGGATAAGGATTACATTGGACTTCCCTTCAGAAATCATTTAAGCAAGAATAAATTGGAAGTTGTGTTGAAATAAGAAAACATCAATTTAGAATTCTACATACGGAGATATCATTCTTTAAAAGTAAAAGAGTAAAAGATTTTCTCAAACAGAAACTGAAAGAATTTACTACCAGTAGACCTACCTTGCAATAAATATTAAAATAGGAAAATGTTATAGGTTGGGAACTTGAAGCTACAAAAAGAAAGAGTAAGCATAAGGGAAAGAATAAATCAAGATAAATAAAATCTTTTTATTTTTCTTATTTTTAATTTATCTATTTAATATAACATTTAATAGCAACAACATATTGAGTGCAATTACAGTTATGAATAAGTGAAATTAATGATAGCAATATTATAAAGGACAAGAGGAAAGAATTGGGAATACTTTGTTATAAGGTACCAGCACTACCCAGAAGTGGTATAGTGTTATTTGAAAGTAGACTTGATTTCAAAATAAATGTATGTTAATACTTGAGAGTAAACCACTAAAATAATTTTTAAGGAACATAGTTCACATGGTAACAAAAGAGAGAAATGTAATTATAAAATGCTCAGTTAAAACCAGAGAAGGCAGAGAAAGATGGTAATCAGAAAAAGAAATAAACAACAAATGCAATGAATAGAAAAGACTTACAAACATGATAGATATTAACCCAATTTACTTTAAACACCAGTAGTCTAAAGACATCAATTAAAACATAGAGACTGACAAAGCAGACTTAAAAAAAAAAGACAATTATATGTTGTCTACAAGAAACCCACTTTAAATATAAAAACACAGATATTTCAAAATTAGTGGAATAAAAATCATAGACTATACTAACACTAATCAAAAGAAAGCTGGAGCAATTTTAATTTCGGTAGAAGCAGAATTCAGAAAAAAGAAAATTATCAGGGACAAAGAGTTAATTTAAGGTAGTACAATGCATTACCTCAGTGGTCCTCAATCTTTTTGGCACCAGTAATTGGTTTTATGGAAAACAATTTTTCCATGGACAGTGGAGAAAGGGGCATGGTTATGGTTTCGGGATGAAACTGTTCCACCTCATATCATCAGGTATTAGTTAGATTCTCATAAGGAGCGCACAACCTAGATCCCTCACATGCACAGTTTGCAATACGGTTCACACTACTTTGAGAATCTAATGCCACTGCTGATCTGACAGGAGGCAGAGCTCAGGCAGTAATGCTCGCCCTTGGGCTGCTCACCTCCTGCTGTGCAGCCCAGTTCCTAACAGGCCACAGACCGGTTAATGGCCTGGGGTTGGGGACCCCTGCATTACATGATGATAAAGAGGTAATTTTCCAAGAAGTTGTAAGAATCCTTAATCTGCCTGTGCCCAACAACAGGGCACCAAAAAAAATTAGGAAAATACTGATAAAATTCCAAGGAGAAACAGATAATTCCCTGTTGTATTGGAGATCTCAACATAATTCTCTCAGTAATAGGCAGATCCAGCAGGCAATATATAAATGAGGTATAATTGAACAGAATAAATCAACTGGATTTAATTGACTTTAATCAAATATTTCCTTCAACAACAGTAGACTCAATATTCTTCCCAAAGTTGCATGAATCATTCAACAAGGTAGACCATATACTGGGCCATAAAACACACCTCAAAAAAATGTAAAAGAATAGAAATTATACTTGTAGAGAATGTATATTCTAAGACCACAATGTGACAAAACTAGAAATCAATAAGAAAAAGCTAGGTGGAAACCCCTAAGATACATGGAGATTAAGCAGCACACTTCATTTTTTATTATTATTATTATTATTATTATAATACTTTAAGTTTTAGGGTACATGTGCACAACGTGCAGGTTTGTTACATATGTATACATGTCCCATGTTGGTGTGCTGCACCAATTAACTCGTCCTTTCGCATTAGGTATATCTCCTAATGCTATCCCTCCACCCTCCCCCCACCCCACAACAGTTCCCAGAGTGCAATGTTCCCCTTCCTGTGTCCATGTGTTCTCATTGTTCAATTCCCACCTATGAGTGAGAACATGTGGTGTCTGATTTTTTGTTCTTGCGATAGTTTGCTGAGAATGATGGTTTCCAGCTTCATCCATGTCCCTACAAAGGACATGAACTCATCATTTTTATGGCTGCATAGTATTCCATGGTGTATATGTGCCACATTTTCTTAATCCAGTCTATCATTGTTGGACATTTGGGTTGGTTCCAAGTCTTTGCTATTGTGAATAGTGCCACATAAGTGTGCATGTGTCTTTATAGCAGCATGATTTATAGTCCTTTGGGTATATACACAGTAATGGGATGGCTGGGTCAAATGGTATTTCTAGTTCTAGATCCCTGAGGAATCGCCACACTGACTTCCACAATGGTTGAACTAGTTGACAGTCCCACCAACAGTGTAAAAGTGTTCCTATTTCTCCACATCCCCTCCAGCACCCGTTGTTTCCTGACTTTTTAATGATCGCCATTCTAACTGGTGTGAGATGGTATCTCATTGTGGTTTTGATTTGCATTTCTCTGATGGCCAGTGATGATGAGCATTTTTTCATGTGTTTTTTGGCTGCATAAATGTCTTCTTTTGAGAAGTGTCTGTTCATATCCTTCGCCCACTTTTTGATGGGGTTGTTTGTTTTTTTCTTGTAAATTTGTTAGAGTTCATTGTAGATTCTGGATATTAGCCCTTTGTCAGATGAGTAGGTTGTGAAAATTTTCTCCCATTCTGTAGGTTGCCTGTTCACTCTGATGATGGTTTCTTTTGCTGTGCAGAAGCTCTTTAGTTTAATTAGATCCCATTTGTCAATTTTGGCTTTTGTTGCCATTGCTTTTGGTGTTTTAGACATGAAATCCTTGCCCATGCCTATGTCCTGAGTGGTATTGCCTATGTTTTCTTCTAGGGTTTTCATGGTTTTAGGTCTAACGTTTAAGCCTTTAATCCATCTTGAATTAATTTCTGTATAAGGTGTAAGGAAGGGCTCCAGTTTCAGCTTTCTACATATGGCTAGCCAGTTTTCCCAGCACCATTTATTCAATAGGGAATCTTTCCCCATTTCTTGTTTTTGTTAGGTTTGTCAAAAATCAGATAGTTGTAGATATGCAGCATTATTTCTGAGGGCTCTATTCTGTTCCATTGGTTTATATCTCTGTTTTGGTACCAGTACCATGCTGTTTTGGTTACTGTAGCCTTGTAGTATAGTTTGAAGTCAGGTAGTGTGATGCCTCCAGCTTTGTTCTTTTGGCTTAGGATTGACTTGGCAATGCAGGCTCTTTTTTGGTTCCATATGAACTTTAAAGTAGTTTTTTCCAATTCTGTGAAGAAAGTCATTGGTAGCTTGATGGGGATGGCACTGAATCTATCAATTACCTTGGGCAGTATGGCCATTTTCACGATATTGATTCTTCCTACCCATGAGCATGGAATGTTCTTCCATTTGTTTGTATCCTCTTTTATTTCATTGAGCAGTGGTTTGTAGTTCTCCTTGAAGAGGTCCTTCATGTCCCTTATAAGTCGGATTCCTAGGTATTTTATTCTCTTTGAAGCAATTGTGAATGGGAGTTCACTCATGATTTGGCTCTCTGTTTGTCTTTTATTGGTGTATAAGAATCCTTGTGATTTTTGCACATTGATTTTGTATCCTGAGACTTTGCTGAAGTTGCTTATCAGTGTAAGGAGATTTTGGGCTGAGACAATGGGGTTTTCTAGATATACAATCATGTCATCTGCAAACAGGGACAATTTGACTTCCTCTTTTCCTAATTGAATGCCCTTTATTTCCTTCTCCTGCCTGATTGCCCTGGCCAGAACTTCCAGCACTATATTGAATAGGAGTGGTGAGAGAGGGCATCCCTGTCTTGTGCCAGTTTTCCAAGGGAATGCTTCCAGTTTTTGTCCATTCAGTATGATATTGGCTGTGGGTTTGTCATAGATAGCTCTTATTATTTTGAAATACGTCCCATCAATACCTAATTTATTGAGAGTTTTTAGCATGAAGGGTTGTTGAATTTTGTGAAAGGCCTTTTCTGCATCTATTGAGATAATCACGTGATTTTTGTCTTTGGTTCTGTTTATATGCTGGATTACATTGATTGATTTGCATATGTTGAACCAGCCTTGCATCCCAGGGATGAAGCCCACTTGATCATGGTGTATAAGCTTTTTGATGTGTTGCTGGATTCGGTTTGCCAGTATTTTATTGAGGATTTTTGCATCAATGTTCATCAAGGATATTGGTCTAAAATTCTCTTTTTTTGTTGTGTCTCTGCCAGGCTTTGGTATCAGGATGATGTTGGCCTCATAAAATGAACTAGGGGGGATTCCCTGTTTTTCTATTGATTGGAATGGTTTCAGAAGGAATGGTACCAGCTCCTCCTTGTACCTCTGGTAGAATTTAGCTGTGAATCCATCTGGTCCTGGACTTTTTTTGGTTGGTAAGCTATTAATTATTGCCTCAATTTCAGATCCTGTTATTGGTCTATTCAGAGATTCAACTTCTTCCTGGTTTAGTCTTGGGAGAGTGTATGTGTCAGGGAATTTAACCATTTCTTCTAGATTTTCTAGTTTATTTGCGTAGAGGTGTTTATAGTATTCTCTGATGGTAGTTTGTATTTCTGTGGGATGGGTGGTGATATCCCCTTTGTCATTTTTTATTGTGTCTATTTGATTCTTCTCTGTTTTCTTCTTTATTAGTCATGCTAGCAGTCTATCAATTTTGTTGATCTTTTCAAAAAACCAGCTCCTGGATTCATTGATTTTTTGAAGGGTTTTTTGTGTCTCTATTTCCTTCATTTCTGCTCTGATCTTAGTTATTTCTTGCCTTCTGCTAGCTTTTGAATGTGTTTGCTCTTGCTTTTCTAGTTCTTTTAATTGTGATGTTAGGGTGTCAATTTTGGATCTTTCCTGCTTTCTCTTGTGGGCATTTAGTGCTATAAATTTCCCTCTACACACTGCTTTGAATGTGTCCCAGAGATTCTCGTATGTTGTGTCTTTGTTCTTGTTGGTTTCAAAGAACATCTTTATGTCTGCCTTCATTTCGTTATGTACCTAGTAGTCATTCAGGAGCAGGTTGTTCAGTTTCCATGCAGTTGAGCGGTTTTGAGTGAGTTTCTTAATCCTGAGTTCTAGTTTGATTGCACTGTGGTCTGAGAGACAGTTTGTTATAATTTCTGTTCTTTTACATTTGCTGAGGAGTGCTTTACTTCCAACTATGTGGTCAATTTTGGAATAAGTGTGGTGTGGTGCTGAAAAGAATGTATATTTTGTTGATTTGGGGTGGAGAGTTCTGTAGATGTCTATTATGTCCACTTGGTGCAGAGCTGAGTTCAATTCCTGTATATGCTTGTTAACTTTCTGTCTCATTGATCTGTCTAATGTTGACAGTGGGGTGTTAAAGTCTCCCATTATTATTGTGTGGGAGTCTAAGTCTCTTTGTAGGTCACTAAGGACTTGCTTTATGAATCTGGGTGCTCCTGTATTGGGTGCATATATATTTATCTCTTAGCAGAAACTCTACAAGCCAGAAGAGTGGAAGCCAATATTCAACATTCTTAAAGAAAAGAATTTTCAACCCAGAATTTCATATCCAGCCAAACTAAGCTTCATAAGTGAAGGAGAAATAAAATACTTTACAGACAAGCAAATGCTGAGAGATTTTGTCACCACCATGCCTGCTCTAAAAGAGCTCCTGAAGGAAGCACTAAACATGGAAAGGAACAACCGGTACCAGCCGCTGCAAAATCATGCCAAATTGTAAAGACCTTCAAGGCTAGGAAGAAACTGCATCAACTAACGAGCAAAATAACCAGCTAACATCATAATGACAGGATCAAATTCACACATAACAATACTAACCTTAAATGTAAATGGACTAAATGCTCCAATTAAAAGACACAGACTGGCAAACTGGATAAAGAGTCAAGACCCATTAGTGTGCTGTATTCAGGAAACCCATCTCACGTCAGAGTCACACATAGGCTCAAAATAAAGGGATGGAGGAAGATCTACCAAGCAAAGGGAAAACAAAAAAAGGCAGGGGTTTCAATCCTAGTGTCAGATAAAACAGACTTTAGACCAACAAAGATCAAAAGAGACAAAGAAGGCTATTACATAATGATAAAGTGATCAATTCAACAAGAAGAACTAACTATCCTAAATATATAAGCAGCACACTTCTAAATAACACAAGTGTTAGAGACATCTCAACACAAAGCAAAGTCATTTTGGACTAAATGAAAATCACACTTATCAAAATATATCAGATACAGAGAAACCAATGCTTAGATGGAAATTTACAGCATTGAAAGCACATATTGGAAAAGAAGATGTAAGATAAATAATCTAAGCTTCCACATTAAGAATCTAGAGAAAGAAGAGCAATAAAAACTTAAATCTAAAGAAAGAAATAATAAAAAATAATATAGAAATGTACACTATTTATTGCAAGGAAACAATAGAGAAAAATAATAAAACCAAAACTTCAGTATAATTGATAAAACTCTAGCAGGCTAACCAGGAAAAAAGGGAGAAGGCACCCATTATAAAAATCATAAATGAGATTGAAACCATGTCTAGTGATCCTATAAACATTAAAAAGATAATAAAGAAACATTATAAACAACTCTGTTTATGAATTTGGTAACTTAAATAAAATGGACAAATTCCTTGAAAACCAGAAGTTACTAAAACTCACACAAGAATAAATAAATAATTTGAATAAGACTATAACTATACATTATAACTAAAAGAACTATATCTAACTATAAGAAATACCTGAGGTTGGGTAATTTATAACGAAAAGATGTTTATTTGGCTCGTAGTTCTACAGACTATTCATGAGGGGTCCACCCCGATGACCCAAGCACCTCTCACCAGACCCCACCTCCAACTTTGGGGATCAAATTTCAAAATGAGATTTGGAGGGGATGAAAATCCAAACTATATGACTCTTCCAGAAAATAGAGTCAGAAATATTATAGACCTTCTCAAAAAAAGCTATTTTATTTAAATATAAGTTATAACAAATCATTGTTCTTTAATTTCTTGAATGCGATGCTACATGATCAACAGATTTTTAAATATCTTCTGTGTGTGTTTTACTGTTTGGAGTTTACAGATAAAGTTTAGGAACTTAGAAAAGAGTTCACCCAAAACTGGTAAAAGTTTGAAAAGTTTTAATGTGAACTGTCAAAATGGAAATAATTCACAAAACTGGACTAAAATGAAATTTTGTATTCGAGTATAGGCCAATCATATTTGTGACTTTGTAAAGTTACTAAATCTCTTTCAAACTCTCCTAGATAAGTAAAAATATGAATGCTTATATGGTATAATAGTGAAAACTAGAGATAATATATGAAATATTTAGTCCAATGTCTGACATTTAGTAGGGGTATTGTAAGTAGTTACTACACTTGGTTAAGTAAATAATAAACTGTGAATAAAACAAGTTCAGATCACAGCTTGAACATAAATATTATTAACTTTTATTTTGTCATATATAACAATATTTAGAATTTACCCCTTTTGTGATTTTTAGAAAAAATGATTAATGAAATGCTAACATTTTTGTGTAATTTTGTAAAAGACAAAAGTGGTCACATTATAAGAAATTATTCAATTCACATTTTCTATTTGTCAAGAGCTTCTTTATTAGTTCCCTAACATCACTTTTATAAACTTAATGAAATATTTTTCTATGAAATTTTTCTATAAAACTTATTTTCATTTTTTTAAAGAGATTTTCCTTGTTCTGAGTAACAGACAGAAAATTTTTAACACTGGGGTATGGGATTGATCTTATGCAAAGATAATGTATTCAGGAGGGTACCAATTTGATAAGTGGCTGTTTTATTTTGAGTATTTCTATATTATAATTTTATTTTTTATTTCATCAGTATAGGATTCAGATAAAAGGAGCTCATCTTATTATTAACAAAACAGTATGTTCTATTGGGCAACATCTGGTGAAGGTATTTGTTTCAAATGTATTACTAGGAATGAAGTAAAGAAACCCTTGCCATCACCATAAAGTCAATTTGTTAAAAATTCTCCAATCATATCAGTTACAGATTATATTGAAGAACAAGCAATAGTAATGTAAATATAGTAATTTAATCAAACATGAAGTTATTTTTCTCATTAGGAAATCTAGAAGGCTGTAAGGACTAGTGCAGCAGATGTCATGAAACTCATACTATTTTTCCATTCTGCCACTCTTAGATGTGGCTGATTTCATCTTTGTTGTTAGTCACAAGATATATACTACCTTTCAGCCCCCAGCCTATGTTCCAGGCAGGAGAACAAATGGAGTGACAAGGAGGAGAAAATGTGACAGAAGTAAATCTTCCATAATGTCTCATTGACTATCACTATCTGCCCTATCCATAGGGTAGGCTGGGAAATTTTCAGCTGGGTAATTTTTTTCTATCAAACAAAACTGGGACTCTTTTAAGGGAATGGATTTTGAGCTAACAACTAGCAGTGTCTGCTATATCAGGAAATTCAGGCTTGGTTATTTCCACCACTATGGGCTGGCTGCTCCAGTAATCTATACAATACTTGATGGTGAAGTTCTCAGAGAGACCCTATTAATTCACTAAAGGCCATCTGGCCTTGAAAATATTTAAGTATTACTTTCATCTTAGAGTTATAAGAATATTTTGACCAATGTATGAATCTCTGCCTTTCTACTGGTCTACTGCTCTACCAGCTGTTCTATTAGTCTACTAACTGATCTTGTCTACAAACTACCACTGTCAACATCTCACTACAATAACAGTCTATAAAAATGCTATTATAGCTACTGTTTACTGCATTATGTAAGTCATCAAATCAGCCTAAGTAATTTAATTAAACGATCTTGCCTTTTTGCTGCTAAAGAAACATGTAATTGTACAATATTTCCAAACAAAATGGGAACCTACTTATTGTTTGAACTCGGATTGGTTATTCTCAAACTTAATGTGTATGAGAATTACCTGGGGATTTTGGTAGAAATGGTGAGTCCAAACAGTCACTTCCAGAAATATAGATTCAGTGGCTGTAAAACAGGGCTCTGAAATAATTTAAATAAGTTTTATAAGTGCTACAGGTGAATTCTGATACTGAAAGCCCACACATTTTGTTTTGTGAAACATTATATCAGGCAATTTGACCATAAAGTTAAAGTTCTTAAAACTATGTATTATCACCTCCTCCCGTAAGGGTGTCAAGAATATGCCCTTACTGGAAATATTTAATGATTAAAAATTAATTATTTGTAAGGCAATTGCCTCTTCTAGTTAAGATGAAAAATAAATATCCAATTCATTTTTCTAAATTTTTATTATAATAAAATGATTAAAGTACATGGATATTTATCTTTTATTTTGGATTCTGCCCTACAGCTCTATCCCTGATACCATGACACATAGCTCAAGCCCTCATTAGATTTTAGCTACATTTTTTGCAGGAGCTAATTAAATGCCTCTCTCGCTGCATTATCATTAATAAATGTAAGTGTCATAGATTCAACTAGTTGGAATAGACCTTAGAAGGCATAAATGTCAGTCTTCTCACTTTATAAAAATTAAAACTGCAGAAACAGCAAATACAGAACTTTCCCAAAGTGAGAGCTTTAATAAATAATAAAACTATAATTTGTAACATTGAAATAAAAATATCTTATTGATTCCACTCAATTTTAAATATTTAGTCTTGTGAATTGTATCAAATTTACAGTATGTTTGTAGTAACAGGCAAAAGATTTATATGATCTAGAGAGAAACCAGAGCATAGTATAAAATAGGGAAGAAAAAGTATGTGGTGATTGGAAAAGAAGAAAAGGGAGGTAAAGTGGAGGTTTAGTCAGAGAGGCATGGTAGAAATATATTTTTTTTTTGGCTGAGTGGAGATGGAATCTCACTCTGTTGCCCAGGCTGGAGTGCAGTGGTGCAATCTTGGCTCACTGCAACCTTTGTTTCCTGGTTCAAGCAATTCTCCTGCCTCAGCCTCCAGAGTAGCTGGGATTACAAGTGTGCACCACCATGCCCAGCTAATTTTTGTATTTTCAGTAGATATGGGGTTTCACCATGTTGGCCAGGCTGGTCTTGAAGTCCTGACCTCAAATTACCCGCCTGCCTCAGCCTCCCAAAATGCTGGGATCACAGGTGTGAGCCACCGCACCCGGCCAGTAGAAAGATTACGTTAATGAAACACCAGGGTTTCCATCTAGGTCCTGCTGCTTACTGCACAGAAAGAAAATCACTGAAACTATGAGCACTGCCAGGGAAGAAGACTTCAATCAGATTCTTCAGCCAAGGAGAAGAGAAATTAGTCTCAAATTTATCTGCCTGACCAACTGAAATGAAGGGGTTATATAGCAGGGAAAAAATGTAATGGTGTGTGGAAAAACATAAATTAGGGAGGTGTGAGGAAGAGAGAGGGTTCAACAGGAAGCAGGCCATTGGTTAGGCAACTATGATGGTTGAAGGATCTGGCATTTCATGTTCAGATGCAGTGATCCAGTAGGTTTCAGTTCCTCATCCTATCTGGGAGACCTGGTGGTTGGTTCTTGAGAAAGGAACTCAGATAAGACAAATGTATCTTTCTTAAGTTTTAAGATTGGGAGGGTCAATTTCTATGTTTGTTCAAGAGAAACCATAAACATCAGTTCTATGGGACAATTGGGCTGGCTTCAAATAAAGCCTTTAGGATAAAACTCATCCTAGTCAAGTGTGTTTTGATTGAAAGTGAAAGAATCCTAATCAAAATACCTTAAGCACAAATGAGAGAATTTTCAGGAATGGTGCAAAGATATCTCAGAAATCCCAGGTTAGGAAACATAGGTTATCTCACAAATGTCTTGGTTCTAGGAACTAGAAAGGTGTCTACGGCCAAAATCCAGTTTGGATTGCAAGGATTTGTAGAGAAAGATAGAAGTTCAGAAGAAAGAGAAGAACCTATGTTACTGGCTTTGAATATGGAGGTAGGAAATAAAGCCAATTAATACAGGCGGACTCAGGAAACTGGAAAAAGGCAAGGAGACAGATTATTTCTCAGATCTCCCAGCAGGGATGCAGGCCTTCTAACACAATGATTTTAGAGTTCTGACCTCCAGAAATGTAAGAAAACAAATTTGTGTTGTTTTAAGCCATGAAGTTTGTGGTAATTTGTTGCAGCAGCAATAAAATATTTATTTATTTATAAATAAATAAAATAAAAATAAAATAAAATAAAATAAAATAATAAATAAAATAAATTAAATAAATAAATAAATAAAATTTTTATTTCAGTTTATGTACATTAGAGCTTATGCTTTTAGCTATTATGCATAATGCTTCTGTAAACATTCATCTGTAAGTTTTTATGTGGAAATGTAGTTTTAATTATTCTAGGTATATACCTAGAAGTAAAATTTCTAGGTCAAGTGCTAACTCTATGTTAGCATTTCAGAAATTGCCAAAATGTTTTCCAGAGTTGTTTCCCTTCTTCATTATCCCACCAGCTATGCATAAGGGCTCCTAATTATCCACATTTCTGTCAATACTTGTTATTCTCTGTCTTTTATTTTAGCAAGCCTAATGGGTATAAAATAGTATCATATTGTGGTTTTGAATTGCATTTACATTCTAATGATGATGAGCATCTTTTCCTGTGTATGTTTACCTTTTGTATATCTTCTTTGGAGAAATATCCACTAAATACCTTTATATACATTTTAATTGTGTTATTTATATTTTTATTATGGGGTTCTAAGAGTTTATATTTTGGGTACAGGAATTATCAGATAGATGAATTGTCAGCCTTTCCTCCTATTCTGTGGCTTGACTTCACTTCTTGACTTCACTTTCTTGATGGCATCCTCTGTAGAAGAAACTTTTTTGTTTGTTTTGATAAATTCCAATGTATCTATTTTTCTCCTGTGTCTCTCTTGCTTTTGGTGCCATACATTGAAAATATTGCCTAATCTAAATCACAAAGATTTATTTTTCTATGTGAGTTTTCTATTTTTGCTATTGCATATAAGTCTGTGGAACACTTTGAGGGTTTTGTTGTAGTCATTTTTATAATAGTATGGGGTAAAAGTCCAACTTCATTTCTTTTGCATGTGTCTAACCAGTTGCCCAGCATCATTTGTTAAAAAGACTCTTTTTTCCTCCATTGAATTGTCTTGACACCCTTGTCGAAAAGCAGCTGACCATAAATATAAGGGTTTATTTTAGTTTCCTCAATTCTATTTTATTGATGTATGTCTAGTCTTATGGCAGTACCACACTCTCTTCATTACTGCAGCTTCATTACAAGCTTTGGAATAGGGAAGAGTCCTCCAGCTTTGTTCTTTTTCAAGATTGGCATATTTTGGGTGCCTTGTTTTTCATATTAATTAGCTTGCCAACTTCTGCACAACAACACAACAACAACAATAACAACAACAACAACAACAACAAACCCCTGGGATTTTGATAGGAAGACCAAATAATCTGTAGGTTAATTTGGGAAGAAATCATCTTCACAATATTTAGTCTTCTGACACACTGATATGAGATGTGTTGCCATTTATTTAAGTCTTCATTAAATTCTTTCAATATTTTGTAGTCATCAATGTGTTTGTCTTGCACTCTTTTAGTTAAATGTATACTACATGATGTAGAATTGTTTTATAAATTTTGTTTTTGGATTTTTCATTGCTAATGTATAGAAATACAGTTGTTATTTATATATTGATGTTGTGTCCTATTACCTTGTTTAATTAGTTTGTGAGTTCTAAAGTTCTTTTGTCTATTTCTTAGAATTGTCTGTATACAAGATTATGTCATCTGCTAATAGAGGTATCTCCTTCTTTTCCAAACTGGGTACCATTTATTTATTTATTTATTTATTTATTTTATTTCTTTGCTTAATTGGCCTGGCTAGAATCTACAATATAATGCTGAATGTAAGTAGTGAGAGAAGATATCCTTTTCAGTTCCTGAATTTAGAGAAAAAAAAAAACATTCAGTCACAGTTATCTGTGAGATTTTATAGATATTTTTAATCAGGTTGAGAAAGTTTCTTCATTTTCTTAGTTTGTTGAGTGTTTTAATCATAAATTAGTGTTAAATTTTCTTATGTGTTTTTTAATGTACCTAGTGAGTTGAATCTGTATAGCGGAGTGAGTTTATTTTTCCCTGTTTTTCTCTTAATGTGATATATCACATTGATTGAATTGTGTAAGTTAAACCAACCTTACCATCTGGGATATTTCCTACTTGGTGATGGTAAATAATACTTTTTATAGGAAATTTGATTCAGTGTGCTAGTATTTTTTTTTTTTTTTTGAGACGGAGTCTCGCTCTGTCGCTAGGCTGGAGTGCAGTGGCGTGATCTCAGCTCACTGCAAGCTCTGCCTCCCAGGTTCGAGTGATTCTCCTGCCTCAGCCTCCTGAGTAGCTGGAACTACAGATGTGCACCAACCATGCCCAGGTAATTTTTGTATTTTTAGTAGAGACAGTGTTTCACCATGTTGGCCAGGATGGTCTCAATCTCTTGACCTTGTGATCTGCCTGCCTTGGCCTCCCAGTAGTATTTTTTAAATTATCATGTATATATTTATAAGATATATTGGTTTCCAGCATTGTTTTTTTTTCCATGTCTTTATCTGATTTAGGTGTCATGGTCGTAATGGCCCCATTGCATAAGTTGGGAAGTGTTCCCTCCTCTTTTATTTTTGAAAGATGTTATGAAGAATTAAGGTTCATTCTTTATACTTGGTAGAAATTAACAGTGAAATCATCCGGGCCTGGACTGTTCTTTGTGAGGTTTTCATTGTTACTTATTCTATCTCTTCAAATGTTATAGGACTGTTCAGTTTTTCTAATCTTTCTTGAATCAATTTTGCAATATATGTCTTTATAAAAAATTGTTCATTCTATCTAAGTTACTAAATTTTTGTGGTAATGCCACCACTTTCATTCCCAATTTTGTAATGTGAATTGTCTTACTATCTTATTTTTCAAAAAATCTGGTTTGGATTACTACCAATTTAATTTCATTAGCATACATAAATTTTGCTCCAATATAATTCCATTCCCTTTACCCTCCTTTGTCCTACCATTTGTAATACAAATGGGATCTTTATATGTCATAAGCCCATTCACAAAGTTTTATAATGATGGCTTTATTCAATTGTCTTTGCATCAAAAATTTTTGCAATTAAAAAATCTATTATCTTATCTTTGATATATATTCATGTAGCTACCTTTACTGGTGCTCTTCACTTCTTTGTGTGAATTTGAGTTACTGCCTAGGGTTCTTTCATTGCAGCCTGAAGGATTCACTTTATTATTTACTGTAAGGCAAGTCTACAAACATCAAATAATTTTAGCATTATTTTTTGTTTTTTATCTATATATGTCCTAATCCCTTTTTCATTTTTAAAAACAGTTTTGCTGGATTTAAAATTCTTGTTGATCGTCTTTTTGTTTCAACATTTATTATGTTGTTTCAATCTCTTTTAGCCTCCATGGTTTCTGATAAGGAGTCAGCTGTTAATTACCTTGAGAATCTTTTGTATGAAGAAATTATTTTTCTCTTATTGCTTTCAAGATTATTATGTTTTCCCTTTGGCTTTTTATCTTTCACTACTTTATGTATAAGTTTATATATCTTTAAATTTGTACTATTTAGAGTTCCTTGAGCAAATAAGACGTATAGATTAATGTTTTTATCAATTTTAGGAAGTTTATGGCCATTAATTCTTGATTCTTTCTGTCCCCCTTTCCCTTCTTCTTGGACTCACATTATTTATGATATGACACATTTGATATTGTTCTATAGATTCTGTTGTTCTGTTCATTTTTCATTGTATTACTTAGAGTACATACTCTCACTTGACCTGTTTTCAAGTTTACTGATGTTTTTCTTTTCTAGTTCAAATATGCTGTTGAGTCTCCCTAGGGATGAGTGAAATAAAAAAATTAGTAAAGTTGTTCCATTTTATTTACTGTACTTTTCTATTTCAAAATTTCTATTTTCTAAAAAAATAATTTTTATGTATTTACTCATATTTTATATTGGTGATTCATTATTCTCAAATATTATTTTAATTCTTTAGACATGGTTTCCTTTAGTTTAAGAAATGTATTTATAATTGCTGATTTAAAGTCTTTCTCTAGTAAGTCCATCATCTGGGCTTGTAAGGAACAGTTAGTATTGACTCATTTTATTCCTGTATTAGAGTTATAATTTCCCTTTTTTTTTAGCCTGTCTTGTAAATTTTAATTAAATACTATCCATATTTTTAAAATGTGGAATAGCAACTTTAGGGATCAGATTACTGCCCACCACCCCACCTCCTGGAGTTTGTTTCATTTCTATTTTTTTGTTTAGTGACTTTCATGGAAAAATTCCATAAAAGTTTGTATTCTTCATGGTGTATGGCTGATGCTAAAGTCTCAGCTCTATAGCTTAGTGAACAGCTAATATTTGGGAAGAGATTTCCTTAAATACCTTAAGCTAGTAATTGTTTCAGTTTTTACTCTGTGTTTTGGGATGATTCCTTCAGTGTTCCGTGGGTTTAAAATTATTACTTAATTTTTACTTTCTATTCACACAAAGCCTCAAGGTCAGCCAGTATTGATAAATGAGGATCTTCTTCGATCTTTTCTAGGATGTACACAGCCGTGGGTGTGTGTGTGTCTGATTTTAAAGTTTCAAGAATACATCCAAGCTTGTAAAGTCTCCCGTGGACATCTTAATTCTTATATTTTCCTTTCCTTCGTTCTTTCTTTCTTCTTCTTCTTTTTTTTTTTTTTTTTTTTTTTTTGAGACAGAGTTTCACTCTTGTTGCCCAGGCTGGAGTGCAATGGCATGATTTCGGCTCACCACAACCTCCACCTCCCGGGTTCAAGCGATTCTCCTGCCTTGGCCTCCTGAGTAGCTGGGATTACAGGTGCCCTCCATCACACCTGGCTAAGTTTGTATTTTTAGCAGAGATGGGATTTCTCCATGTTGGTCAGGCTGGTCTCAAACTCCCGACCTCAGGTGATCCACCCACCTTGGCCTCCCAAAGTGCTGGGATTACAGGTGTGAGCCACTGTGCCCAGCCTATTTTCCTTTTAAATATATTTTGGTCATCCTCTTGTTTGGGCCAACTGGCATCACCACCTCAGGCAAGTATGATGTTAAACAATTGCTTTTAATTCTTTTTGACAAATGCACTGAACATAGCCTTCTTCATATTATGAACTTTAAGTCAAGCCAAATAAAGACAAGTTTTCTGATGGGATTTTCAATGGAGTTTTCAAACAAGAATGACATTTCTCAGAAATGTGACATTTTGGGGCACTCCAAACTCATTCTGTCCCTCCAGTGATTACTAGTTTGCTGATCTTAACAGTTCTTAACAGTGTTCATTTGCAAAGCTACAATGGAGCTAGAGAGAAGGAACAGGAACAGGGCATTTTAACATGCCATAAAACTCGATGTTTTACCAAAAGCCACACTTTTTTTTCCCCTTAAATAAATGCTTCTTAGAAAGCTTTTGGTAATTTCTAACGTTCTGAAAAAGTTGATTTTAGCAATTTTGCCAGCATTCTTATTGCTTTTATGAAGGAGTACATTTTTAAAGGCCAACACCCCATCACACTGGAAATACTTCCTACGGCTTTTGTTTTTAAGATGTACATGAGCTTTTCTTTAAAAAGCTTATTCTGGCTGGGTGCGGTGGCTCACTCCTGTAATCCTAGCACTTTGGGAGGCCAAGGTGGGCAAAACATGAGGTTAGGAGATCAAGACCATCCTGGTCAACATGGCCTTTACTAAAAATACAAAAATTAGCTGCGCATGGTCTCGCATGCCTGTAATCCCAGCTACTCAAGAGGCTGAGGCAAGAGAATCTCTTGAACCAGGGATTTGGAGGTTGCAGTGAGCCAAGATCGTGCCACTGCACTCCAGCCTGGTGATAGAGCGAGACTCCGTCAAAAAAAAAAAAAAAGGCTTATTCTTTGCTCAGTCTTCTTCCTTGATCTTCTTCCTTGATCTTCTTCAAGTGCTTCTCCTTCATAACCCTCTTCTTTCTTGCATAAGGGCATGGAGGAGTTCTAAATTTTTAAAGTAAAATAGAATTGTCTATGATTGCATTTATGTTTTTCAACTATTCAAATATATTTATTACCGAGATGTGCACTTCTTAACTAAGTTGAATGCAGGGCCATTTTTTTCCTGGTGATACACTGGATGATGAAGTCTTTGTAACAGCCAGTCATTGATGAGATTAAATTGTAACGCATTATGAAACTCTACCCTCTATCAGTTGTATTATTGTTTATATGTGCACATACATATTTTGTCATTTCAGTCCACTGCCTACATTATCATAAGTATTTTATTGCTGTAGTGAGACCAAGTCAAATTTAAAATGGCATGGAAATGAAACTCCACATTTAACTGAGGCAATAACAATTCTAGAAGACAGAAGAGTTTTTAAATGTCGTTTCTAGTGGTTTCCAATTCTTTTTAGTAGAAGAATCTGATTTTCATATCAATAAAAATACAGAAATATTTGAAATAAATATTACTCTACTAATGACTATGGTTGTAATACACATTTGAAATACAGATGACCACTTATGCATGAGATATTATTTATCCTGCTTATGAAATATAAATGTGGTGGGCATATGGTTTGATAAAAATATTTACTGTAAATCTGCTTTATTCCAAGTTTTTTTTTCACACAGATTGGAAACTGATATAGTTAATTGACAAGTCAGGAAAGAATACTACAGCCAGAGGATTTGACACAGGCATTTTTAGATTTGGAGAAGGACATTAGAAATCATTCACTCAAGTGTGTCTTAGTTTGGGATGCATGCAATGGTTGGTGCACATAAAGTCAGATAGAGGCTTTTGTAAGCATTAAGCACTGATATGTTGTACCCAAAAACATAATTTATAATAAAATAAGATTTACTTATTCAAAACATGAAAATAAGCCTAAATATATTTCCCCATGTTGGCTACTTGAAAGATATTTGAATTTTTTCCATAATGACTATTTAAAAGTAAAATATATAGAAATGAGTCCTATTTTCCCATGACCATTTGAAAGGTTTTTCTATAATAATATGTCTTAAATTCAGTATAATTATTTTTGTGCCTCTGAAATATCTAAGCTATCCATTGTTATATTCAGCATTGTATACAGTTATACAATTACTGTTTCTGTCATCAACTATTATGACTCTTTATTTTAAACTATATGTAAGTAAAACTGAGTATACTTTTTAAAATTCAAATCTACTTTAAAAATTAGTACTGAATATTAGAGTACTGGAATTAGGGAAAAGCTTAAATAATATTTTATTTTATATAAATCAGGGGTTTGACCAAACTTTCTTATAAAAAGGTCCAGATAGTAAATATTTTAGGTTTCACAAACTCTGCAATCTTTGTGGCAACTAGTCTACTCTACATTGACATGAGAAAGCAGCCATGAACAATTTGTAAATGGGTGTCAATTTTATTCCAATAAAACTTTATTTTTGGTATTTTATTCCAAAATTCAGGCTAAATTTTGTTCTTTAGTTTGCTGCTCCCTGTTATAAATGAGGGAATGGAGGATCAGAGAAGATGTGTTACCTTTTAAGTGAAACAAATGGTTAGTGGCAGAAATGGTCTCATATTCCCAAAAAAAGCATTTTATTTTATAATACACTACACCAGAAAATATCTCCTAGGATTTCTTAAGTTTAAGAAGTTTTACCAAAGGAGTAATCACTATTCTTTTTGGTTTTCCTTTCTTTCTCTCTCTTTTTTTTTTTTTGTGAGAGGTGGGTGAGGGGGGCAGATTTTTGGCTTGCATGTTGCTATTATTCATATCATATTTTTTATACAGACACTTACATATGTATCGTATTCTTATATATGTTATTCTAAGTTTGCTGACAATCATCTCATCACATATTAATATTAATATAGAAATGGAAACTGAAATTACTTGAATCAGGCATTTACCAAAGACTATATAGATAGGTAGTTTAAATAGATTAATATAATAAAATGTAACCAAAACATAAGGCACTTAAAATACTCATGTCTCTGGAAATGCTACACTAGGAAACTTTTCTAATATCCTAACTCTGGAAGAGTAATTTAGGTTGTTTGTTTGTTTGTTTGTTTGTTTGTTTGTTTGTTTTTGCAGAAATTGTTGTTAGTCATTCATTAAGGCCATAGGAAATAGATTAACAGCATATTAAGTTTGGTTAGTAATTTCTATTCAAATTCCCCAATGACTTGACTTCAAATTGAAGGTTGAAAATATTATTTTTCATCTATTTGTTGCTGAAGTTGGTATCATTTATAAGACGCAAACAAGCTCAGTTTAATTACTGTTTTTCTCAACCAAAATTTTTCTACACACTTTCATTTCCACCTCTGTGGAGTACTTACTTATTGACTCTTAATTTAAAAGCAAATATATTATATATTTTTTATTTTTTTAATCAATTCTTAGCTTTTAGGCTAAGAACAAGTACAGTATTATCTTTCTTCTTAAGAAAAAGTTCCAGTGATTCCCATAGAGTATGAATTGAGATTCTCAGCTCTCTTTACGAACATTAAGGAAATGTGTTTAACATATTTAAGAAGAGAAAGCCTACATTTTATTAATAAATACTTGGTCTTTGAGCTCTGTGTTACCACAGCCTCATTTAATGTACACTTTTGTTGGTTTGATGAAAGTGTGTAATTCACTTTTAAAATTCTAAATTAATACACTCACTCTGTGGTTTGTCTATAAATGGATATTGATCAAAAATGACTCATCCCTCTTGCAGTGAAGTTTTAGTAGCTTGTTTGGAATAATGATGTGTAAATTTAGATTTCCTCTGTATTCAAGTCCAAGAAAACTCCTGAGATTTTTGCATATCACTGGGAACTTTATCAAATACATCGCAGATAATGAAGGCAGTTTCAAACTTAGGATAATTTGTTTTTTAATATTTATTTATAAGTTTATGATTTGTAATGTATATTCCCATAGAAAAGTGTTATGATACATTACAATATAAATGTACAAGGCTAATCCAAAAGTTAATTGTTTAATCAATAACATTGCTAACTCATAGTATAATAGTACTATAAAAACTAACAACTCTATGCCATATATTTCACTTTAAGAAGTTCTACCAAAGGAATGATTTAGTAAAATCACTGGGGGGAAAATGTGCTCCAGTTTTCAATTATGCATTATGTGAAGTCATATGCCTAAAAGCACAGTCTCAGCCACATACAATGAAGAGTAGTCAAAATCCCATCACCTCCCTGTAGCAACAGCAGGACCTGCTCCTCTTCAGAGGGAGGCAGAATAACACACTCTCTAAGAAGATGTATTTCATAGTCTAATACATTCTAGTTTCATGCTGACTCTTCTATTTGCTAATTATATTACTTTGGCTGTATTTCTTTATCTCTCCAAACCTTTCCTAGTTTGTGAAGTGGAAATAATATCTAATTTATGGTATTGTTGGAAAGAGGAGTTAGGTTGTTTAAAGCATGAGACAACTGCTCATTATATGATAGATTCTTTAATTATTATAAAGAGATGGGAGGGCTTAGGGAGTTCAATAGTGTAGATGCCATAAAATTTATTGTCAAGCCTGTGTCATTTTTGGCTGTGAATGGGGGTGTAATGAATAATTACAGTGAAAGATAAGCATAAATAGAGACTGCCCTGAGCATATAATCACATATCATCACAATACTTACTATTATCCCCTGCTGGAGAAGAGGTGATTGCAGTGGTATAGAGGAAATAGCACAGATTCTGCCAGAATTAGGGTTTACAAAGGACTTAGGAAGGAAGCAATATCGAAGATATGGACTCCCCCCAGGGAATCAGCTACTCAAATTCCCTGGTAATAGAGAAATAGTGCTTTGTCAAGAGAAGCAGCATATATATATGCTCCCTCTATATATAATATATATGTGCTCTCTCTGTATATATATATATGTATATATATAATGAATATGGGGTCAATGTATGCAAAAGGCACTTTTATAAGTGTTCATGAGTAAAGTATATTTTGTCCTGCTAAACTTCAGGTGGTTTTCTACATATGAGCATTTAATATACTAACATCAAAAATGTACTCTCAAATTGTTATAAGTATAAATTATAATTTATTGCCATCGTAGACATTTAATAATTTGGCTTATCAGTTTTTTAACTAAACATCTCTGGAAAAAAGAGTTCAAGGAGGGTTATTTTTATCCAGAAATTCCTTCTCATTTTCTTCCCTGCTATCTCCCATTCCTGTTCCTTTTCTTTCTCTTCCTTCTTATGCAAGAAGTGTGTGTGTGTGTGTGTGTGTGTCTGTGTGTGTGTGTATTATATAATCTGAAAAAATTTGTAGCTACCCTTTTATCAGATATACTTTACAATTACATAGTATATAGGTACTTAAGCTTCCGGAAAAAAAAAAAAACTAAGGTCCATATTACTAAAGTCAAATAAACATTGTACAAGATAATCTTTACCTTAAGTTTTATTTCTGAGCAACCCAACTTAGGCAATAATTAAATTAACATCATAAAAACCAAGAATATCTGCACTTCATATATATATATGTATATATATGTGTATATATATAGTGTGTGTGTATATATATATATATATACTTCCAAATAGATATTTTCATGTGTTTGGATTCAAATTGTTGTTGTTTTTAAACTGTGGATTATGACCCATTAGTGGGTTACAAAATCAATCAAAAGCTATGAAGTGGACTTCCACCATTTTCAAAAAATGAAATGAAGAATAGGATAGGATAAAATATATTAGTGTATCACATAAAATAAGGAAATGCAAAAGTTTCATTTCAATTATATGCATAAAGAAATATGTTTATGTGTGTGCTAAAAATATAAAACAAATTTCTTCATGTGGATAACAAAAAAAAATGAAAAACACTGAAGTATTCCAGATGACTGATTGGATTTTTCACTTTCTCTCCAGATGCATTTTGCTATTGAAAGACATGAACAATGTGCATGTGAATCTTTTCAAGACACTGAATAAATAGTAATAAAGGGATTCAGGTCTTAGTAGATGTTTATCAAATTAATGCATGGGCTGTTAGACTGAAATATACAGGTGGTGCCAATTTATCTATTCATTTAGTTGGAAACTATTTTAAGAAATACAATTTGGTACTCTGAATTGTCCATATTGAGAATCTTCTTTGAAGAAATCCACTGAAGAATTATTGAGTGGGTGGGAAAGTTTGGGATGGATTGAGATGCCTCTGAGATGCTTGTGAAGGTGATGAATTTTACTACAGCTTTTGTAGGTCTCTGTTAACCTTGATGTGTCATATGAGTACATTCATGCATTCAACAAACATCAATTTTGTTTCTATCATGTTTCAGTGCTATCCTTGGTTCAGGAGATGGCATACTGAGCAAGACAAAGGAAGTTCTGATCTTCATAGAACTTATTTTGCAATGGACAAATACAAATAGGTAATATGCTTAAAGAAATAAGTTTTAGGAAGAAATTTAAAAGAATATTGCAATAGAGAGTTCCTGGGAAGTGGGATAGTAACTATTTTAGATACCTCTGTTAAGAATGAGATCTTTGTGGACACAAAATTGACTTGAGTTCTGAATAATTAAGGACCACTATTGCAAAGATCTGGGGCAGGTCAAGCAAGTGTAAGAGCCCTGAAGGGGAATGAATTTGGCAGGTTCCAAGATGAAGGGTAAGTTACTCAGAGTCAATTGTGTGAAGAGGAGAGTGATAAAAGATGAGAACATCAGGCTCCAGATCCATCAGTCAGGGTATTGTAGTGAGTTTGGATTTTAATTTTATTCATTGGGAAGCTATCGAAGCATTACAATAAGGGAAATAATATAAGCATTTTTTCATTTTGAAAAGCTTACTGTGTCTAATGTGTAGAAATTGAACTGTTAAGAAATAGAGGAAGAATCCAGGATAACATTTAGATGGTGTTACAGTACTTTTTGTCTTAATGGTGGATGAATTGTAGCACCATTAGGTAAGTGTGAGATAATATTAATAAACATTATCATGAAAATATTGATAAAACAATTACTCTATACCTGATGATACACTAAATATTTTATATATAGTATCTCAATCAATCCTTAGAACGACTCTGTGAGCAAGACACTGAAATTAATTCCAAATTACAAGTAAGCAAACTAGTGTAAAGACAATGTAAGTAGTTGCCCAAAGTCCTTACAGACATATAATGTAGAATAGTTGAAGAAAGGTCACCTTAACATTTATTCCTTTGGACATGAAAAAAACAAGAGCACATGCCACAAAGATGAAGATAAAGATGTGTGTGGCTCTCAAGACAAGAACATGATTGTGTGGCTCTCAAGAAAAGAACATGAATGACATGAGTTAATCAATATAGAGAATTTAAAAAATAATTCCAGATTATCTTAATTATTTCTGTATTTACGTATTTATTTATATGAGATAGGGTCTCACTCTGTCACCCAGGCTGGAGTGCTGTGGAGCAATCACAGCTCACTACGCCCTCAAACTCCTGGGCTCAATTAATCCTCCCACATGATCCTCCCAAGTAGGTGGGAACTACAAGCACGCACCACCATGCCCAGCTAAGTTTTGTTTGTTTGTTTGTAAAGACAGGGTCTCGCTATATTGCCCAGGCTGGTCTCCAACTCCTGGCCTCAAGCAATCCTCCTGCCTTGGCCTCCCAATCTGCTGGGATTACTGGCGTGGGCCATCATGCCTAGCCTCCCAGATTACTTTATATTTAGGGCAACATGTTAACAACAACAACAACAACAAGAAAAAAACCATATAACTTTTCTGCTCATAACCTTCAGTGGTTTTCCAAGCTTACAGAATAAAGATTTGCATAAACTGCCCCTTCACTCCTTTCAGATCTTACTTCCTAACACTTTATCCTGTGCCTGTGTCATTCCAGCTATGCTGGTTTCCTTGCCCTTTGTCAGTCCTGCAGACAATTCCCATCCAGGGCTTTTGCATTTACTATTCTCTTTCTGGAAAGTTCTTTCCCTAGACATCTGTCTGACCCCTCATTTTACTCTGTTCTGCGCTGCTTAGAAAGACCATATCTGACATCTCTCCTCCCCAGCCAGCTTAAGAATTCCCTTTTTAAATCTCTCTCTATTCCCTTACCCTGCTTTGTTTTCCTTCGGTGTTGTACATACATTTATGTGTTTATGCACTGTAGCTTACCACAAGAAAGTAAGCTTGATGAAAACAGAGGCCTTCTGTTTCGGTCATTGTTGTATCTCCATTGCCTAGACCAGCACTAGGCATATAGTAGGCAGTCCATAAATGTCTTTGAATAAATGAATGAATTAATGAACAGATAGATGCTGCAAAATGAATCATTTGATGGACAAACAGTCTTTCTGGAACAGGGAAGAATGACTGAATGGTGGCTTCCCAATTTGACCCCTTGGAGAGGTGCGAAGGTCAATCTAGTTCTAAGATGTTCGTGTACACCCCACTCCTGTCTCCTCCTTATGGCTGGACATCTAGAGGACATCACCACCTCATTCTCCCCAGAGAATGTCTTGACTAAGAATGTCTTGACCTTAGTTTCTCACCCTGGTATTACCACTCCTATTTTTATTTTCTTATCCTTCCTTGATGGAAATTAAATAGATTTCTCTATTTTTCAAACCCTGCCAAATGCTAAAATTTGAAATTATGGCACATATAGGCAGTCAGTTGTTGTTTGAGATTTCATAATGCCACTTAAACTTAATAACGGAGCCTCTAAATCTGTTCTTAAGTTCCCCCATATGCCCTGTAAAAATCTTTTCTGAAACCAATTCCCCATCCCCATAAGAATGATACATTCTATACTATGATGAACTGTAACTGAACTATAATATATTGAATGTAATATATTTTTATTTTGCCTAGAAGTTAATGCTGATGACCTATGTTTACTTTTGTAATAAATACAAGGGGAAAAAAGCAAAAATAAACTGCTTAAAGACAGGTAGGGAAAGAGTTTGGAACATCTGCCCTATGTACAGAAAGCTTTGTTACAGAACAGAGAAGACCCTAGGCAAAAGAGGTTTTCAAAGCATGCTTGGGTTTAATGACCTCAAAGATTTTATAACAAAAATCATATATAAAAAGACTTTATTTCTACATTCTGGAGGAGAAGACTATAGAAATATTTTGAAAGCTCTCATTACAGGTTTATACACGGTGAACATTTTTTAAGCTGAATAAATTGTAAGTAGTAATATGTCACAGAAATAAAATGTCCACTAATATTGAAATGTTTGGACGTTGCCCAGATGACCTCACCATATTTTTCATTTATTCAACACATATCTAGTGACTATATATTAAGAATATATGTATTTTGTATTGACTTAACCATATTCCATTATATTTTTCTTAAGATAGAATAAAAACAAAAACTATATTGCTCACTGTGTTAGCCTGTTCAGGCTGCCATAATAAAATGTCAAGACTGATATTAAAACTGGGTGGTTGAAACAACAGACATTTATTTTCTCACAGTTCTGGAGGCTTGAAGTTTGAGATCTGAGTGTCAGCATGGTCAGTTCTGTTGAGGCCCCTCTCTCTAGCTTGTAGGCAGCTGCCAGCTCACTGGGTGCTCACATGACATCACTTGTGTGCCTGCTTAATCAAAATAGGAAGGCAACTTTCATGCTAAAGGAGAGTTAGCATTTTCCGTAAAGCTTGTAGCATTTTAGTAGCTCAATTAATCCATCCTAGGGACAAACATCATTTTCTCCTTCAAACTGAATCCTCTAGGGAAGTAGGTTATTTATTTATCAGTTTTCATGAAGTAGTATGATTGATAATGGGAAATTAAACCCATTAACCATTAATGTGTTCAGAGCTTCAGGCCCACACCTGTCATATCCTCTCATCTAACAAATACACATGTAAAAAATATCTATCAAGCAAACCAAATGTTCTTCCACAGAAACTTCAAAATAATTATGAGGAGCCATGAACACCTGTCCTCAATACGATGATGTCAGAGTTTCAAGGCCTAAAATTGTGTTGAATCCAATGCAAATGCAAAAGCATTAAGGATTTTTCAGCAAAATTTGGTAAAAGATGCCTTCATCCTCTGCCTTAAGATTGGCAAATGGCAAACAAGGGAGGTATTTAAAAGGATCCAAACTCAAAAATAAAAGATTTTTCAACTCAGCCATCTTTAATAAACTACTTCCTCTTTAAGCCAGTCGCAATATTCGATTTGCTTTTCCCATTTCTCAAAGATCTGCATTTTTAAAGCTTCTATAATTTCTGAGAAATAAGTAAATAAGAAAAAAGCATTACCACCCGCATATGCAACAATGAAACAGAAGAGTTATGGGGCATAGATAGAGCCCATGAAACCATGACACTGCTGGCTGGATCGCTCATGGTGATCCCTGTGGTACATATAAGACTTGAAGAATAGGGAGGATTATATGTGTGGAGGAAAGAAAAAAGGCAGGCAACATGGTGCCACCAGAATGAGATCATGTATTAAGAATCTTTTTATAGAAAATAAAATCATGGATGGCTATCTTAATTGTACTAATATTTTCAAAAATAACATTTATATAATTTACTATTTTGCACATCCATACATACAACTGTCCTATTAGATACACATCTATATGGCTTTGTGGGGACCTGGGGAATGGAAGTGGGTTTGGGATATTACAGAATAAATACAAAGAGAAATAAAGATTTTCGATGTTGAATGGAGCACTTTGCTGAAGACTGTCTGGCTTGAAAATGAGGCAACTTTTAAAGAGAAGATATTTTCTATTTCCTCTCCCTCATTTAATACATTAAAACCAGAATAAACAGGGTTTTGAGTCAGGGAAATCCTGGGTGGACAGAGACAGTAAGTAAAAGGAAAGCCTACCTCTTTGGGCTCTGGAAGCTTGTGGAGAGAGAAGGCTGACAGAAGTTAAGCATTAGATCAAAAGTGATAGACTGTCAACCATGTGCCCTGATGTATTAGTCCGTTTTCATTCCACTATAAAGAACAGCCCAATACTGGGTAATTTATAAAGAAAAGAGATTTAATTGACTCACAGTTCCACATGGCTGGTGAGGCCTCAGGAAACTTACAATCATGGCGGAAGGGGAACCCAGCATGTCTTACATGGTGGCAGGTGAGAGGAGAGAGTGAGGAAACCACCACTTATAAAACCATCAGATCTCGTGAGAACCCACTCACTGTCACAAGAGCAGCATAGGGGAAACTGCCTCCATAATCCAATCACTTTCCTCCCTTGACACGTCAGGATTACAGGTCTCTCTCTGGACTCGTGGGAATTACAATTTGAGATGAGATTTGGGTGGGGACAAAGAGCCAAACCATATCACCTTATGTGCACTGTTCTGAGGAATAAGTGGACAGAGATCCCAAGGATAGAGGAAGTTTCTCTTTCCTGGAAAACTGACCTCTGCTTGCTACTGAAGGCTCTAATTCAATGTCTTATATTTTGAATTCTTATATGCTTTTGCCTCAATATCTCCTTCCATCTGATTTCTTCTAAACACACACTGCGATTTAGCATATCTTATTTATATTTAGGTGCCAATCAAGGAATTGCATTAAGTCTGAACAAGCCAGTAACTGATCAGCAAGTTACAGGTAATATTTTATAACTCAATTGCTCATCTCACTTTTATGATGCCATAGAACCTGTGGAAAGTTCTAGCATCTGTTCCCAAAGTGCCACATCATTATTGAAGTTTCTTGGGATTGTGGAAACATTATGAAATTTAAATAAAACCTGTTAAACAGAACTAGGTTCCTATTGTGCCTCAGCTTCTTACTAAATGGTTAGAAAGAATAAGTAACACCTAAATCTCCATTTCTTCTACAGTAGTAAGAGGATATTATTAACTTTGCATGATTAATAAGATTAAAGGTAATATATGCAAAGAACTTGAACATGGTCGTCATTCAATAAATAGAAAAATTATTTTACATTTGCAGCAGCCTTAATATTATGTTAGCAGCCTTAACTTATAGTCATTTCATTTCATTTACATCCACAGACTGGGAAAAGGAAGTTATCAGTAGAATTTTAAAAATTCAATAGTTAGGAAGCATAAATACTTTATGCCATGATTTTATTAAAATCACAGAAAAAAAACACTTATAGCCCACTTATTCTAATAGCTAACATATTTAATGACACTCTCATTAACAATATGTCACTAAGTTACAATAATTAAACTGAACTGGGTCTCACACATGAAGTTGGATTTTAAAAGCAGTATTTTAGAACAAAAAAGCTGACACAATATCTTACTAATTCCTTTATATTAAGACTTCTTACTGTGAATTAATTGCTACCCTAGAGGATTAAAATAGTTGAGGGCTTTTCCCTGCACTAAGTTAAGCCACATCACTTAGAACCAAGTTATGCAGTAACAGTAATATTCAAAGGAATGGAAAAGGCCTTGACTTTTAGTGTAATAGTATTTTAATGGCAGATATTCTTCAGTATGATACTAATTTTATTACTGCTGATATTTGGGTTACTAAAAGATGATTCATTTTTTAACTTTTAATTTAGTTTCGGGATACCTGTGAAGGTTTGCTACATAGGTAAACTCATGTCAGGGGGGTTGTTGTACAGATTATTTCGTGCCCTAGGATTTAAGCCCGGTACCCCATTACCTTTTCTGCTCCTTTCTCTTCTCCCAGCCTACACCCTAAAGTAGCCTAAATGATCTGTTGTTTCCTTCTTTGTGTTACTAAGTTCTTATCATTTAGCTCTGACTTATAAGTGAGAACATGAGGTATTTGGTTTTCTGCTCTTGTGTTATTTTGCTAAGGATAATAGCCTTCAGCTCCATCCATATGCCGGCAAAATACGTGATAGTGTTACTTTTTATGGCTGCATAGTATACCATGGTGTATCTGCACCACATTTTCTTTATCCAATCTGTCATTGATGGGTATTTAGGTTGATTTCATGTCTTTGTTATTGTAAATAGTGTTGCGACGAACATTCACGTGCATATATCTTTATGGCAGAATGATTTCAATTCCTCTGGATATATACCAAGTAATGGTATTGCTGGATCAAATGGTAGTTCTGCTTTTAGCTGTTTGAGGTATAGCCATACTGCTTTCCACAATGGTTGAACTAATTTACACTACCACCAACAGTGTATAAGTTTTCCCCTTACTCCACAACCTCACCAGCGTCTGTTATTTTTTGACTTTTTAATAATAGCAATTCTCACTGGTGTGAGATGTATTGGCAGTTGCTTAAAATATTAAGGATAGAATTATACCCTTTAAGTGTATATACCCAAAAGAACTGAGAGCAGGGACTCAAACACACTTGTCTTTTTGATTTGCATTTTTCTAATGATCAGTGATAATGACCTTTTTTTCATATGCTTTTTGGCTCCATGTATGTCTTCTTTTGAAAAGTGTCTGTTCATGTCTGTCGGCCACTTTTTAATGAGGTTATTTGTTTTCTTCTTGTAAATGTGTTTAAGTTCCTTATAGATGCTGGATATTAGACGTTTATCTAATGTATAGTTTGCAAGTATTTTCTCTTATTCCGTGGGTTATCTGTTTACTCTGTTGGTAGTTTCTTTGGCAGCGCAGAAGCTCTTAAGTTTAATTGGATCCCAACTGTCAATTTTTGCTTTTGTTGCTATTGCTTTTCATGTGTTTGTCATAAAATTTTTGCCTGTTCCTATGTCCAGGATGGTTGATTAGATTGTCTTCTGGGGTTTTTATAGTTTTGGGTTTTACATTTAAGCCTTTAATCCATCTTGAGTTGATTTTTATGTATGGTGTAAGGAAGGGGTCCAGCTTTATTCTTCTGATATGGTTAGCCAGTTATCCTAGCACTGTTTATTGAATCTGGAGTCTTTTTTCCATTGCTTGTTTTTGTCAGCTTTTTTGACGATCAAGTGGGTGTAGGTATGTGGCCTTATTTCTGGGCTCTCTGTTCTGTTCCTTTGGTCTATGTGTCTGTTTTTGTACCGGTACCATGTTTTTTGGTTACTGTAGCCCTGTGGTATAGTTTGAAGTCAGGTAATGTGATATCTCCAACTTCGTTATTTTTGCTTAGTCTTTCCTCTGCTATTCAGTCTCTTTTTGGGTTCCATATTAATTTTTAAATAGTTTTTTCTAGTTCTGTGAAGAAAGTCATTGGTAGTTTGATAGGAATAGCATTGAATCTGTAAATTGCTTTTGGCAGTATGGTGATTTTAATGATATTGATTCTTCCTATCCATGAGCATGGAATGTTTTTCAATGTGTTTGTGTCTTCTTTGATTTATTTGAGCAGTGTTTTGTAATTCTCACTGTAGAGTTCTTCCACCTCCCTTGTTAGCTGTATTCCTAGGTATGTTGTTCTTTTTATGGCAATTGGAAATGAAATTGCCTTTCTGATTTGGCTCTCAGTTTGGGTGTTGTTGGTGTATAGGAATTATAGTGATTTTTGTACATTGATTTTGTATTCTGAAACTGCTGAAATTGTTTATCAGCTGAAGGACCTTTTAGGCTGCAACTATGGGGTTTTCTATATATAGAATCATATCATCTGCAAACAGAGATGGCTTGACTCCCTCTCTTCCTATTTGGATGCCTGTATTTCTCTCTCTTGCCTGATTGCTCTGGTTAGGACTTCCAATGCTGCGTTGAATAGGAATGGTGAGAGACCACATCCTTGTCTTGTGCCAGTTTACAGGGGAACGCTTCCAGCTTTTGCCCATTTTATATAATGTTGGCTACAGGTTTGTCATAGATGACTCATTATTTCACAGTATGTTACTTCAATACCTTGTTTATTGAGAGTTTTTAACATGAAGTGGTGTAAAATTTTATCAAAAGCCTTTTCTGCATCTATTGAGATAATCATGTGGATTTTATCGTTAGTTCTGTTTATGTGATGAATTAAATTTATTGATTTGGTTATGTTGAACCAACCTTGCATCCCAGGGATGAAGCCTACTTGACTGTGGTGGATTAGCTTTTTCATGTGCTGCTGGATTCGGTTTGCCAGTATTTTGTTGAGGATTTTTGCATTGATGTTTATCAAGGATATTGGCATGAAGTTTCCTTTTTTTGTTTTGTCTGATAGGTTATGGTATCAGGATGATGCTGGTCTCATACAATGAATTGGGGAGGAGTCCCTCTTCCTCAGTGTTTTGGAATAGTTTCTGTAGGGATGGTACCAGCTCTTCTTTGTATATCTGGTAGAATTTGGCTGTGAATCCATCAGGTCCTGGGCTTTTTTGGTTGGTAAGCTATGTATTACTGATTCAGTTTTGGAGTTCGTTATTAGTCTGTTTGGGGTATCAATTTCTTCCTTGCTCAGTCTTGGGAGAGTGTATGTGTCCAGGAATGTATCCATCTCTTCTAGGATTTCTACTTTGTGTGCATAGAGGTGTTTGTAGTTGTTTCTGATGATTATTTTTATTCCTGTGGAGTTGGTAGTTACATTTGCATTGTCATTTCTAATTTTGTTTACTTGGATCATGTCTTATTAGTCTAGCTATGGCCTATCTATCTTATTAGTTTTTTTTTCAAAACAACAACAACAACAACAACAACTCAGATTCATTGGTCTTTTGAATGGTTTCTCATGTCTTGATTTCCTTCTCTTCATGTATGATTTTGGTTATTTCTTGTCTTCTGCTAGCTTTGGGGTTGATTTGTTTTTGCTTCTCTAAGTTTTTCCATTGTCATGTTAAGTTGTTAGATGACATCTTTCTAACTTGTTGATGTGAACATTTAGTGCTATGAATTCACTTATTAACACTGCCTTAACTTTTAACAACTATGTTTGTTCTCATTAGTTTCAAATAACTTCTTGATTTCTGCCTTAATTATTTACCCAAAAGTTATTCAGGAGCATGTTGTTTAATGTCCATGTGATTGCATGGTTTTGAGTGATTTTCTTAGTCTTGACTTCTATTTTTATTGCACTTTGGTCCAAGAGTGTGTTTAGTATGATTTTGGTTCTTTTGCATTTTCTGAGGTTTGTTTTATGTCCAATTATGTGGTCAGTTTCATAGTATGTGTCATGTGGTGACGAGAATAATATATACTCTATTGTTTGGGGGTGAGGAGTTCTGTAGAGGTCTATTAGATCCATTTGGTCCAATGTTGAGTTTAGGTCCTGAATATCTTTGTTAATTTTCTGCCTCGATGATCTGTCTTAACTGTCAGTGGAGTGTTAAAGTCTCCTTGTATTATTGTCTAGAGTTCTGTTTGTAGGACCCTAAGAACTTGCTTTATAAATCTGGCTACTCCTATGTTGGGTACATATATATTTAGAAGTTAGGTCTTCTTGCTGAATTGAACCCTTTATCATTATGTAATGCCTTTCTTTTTTTTTCATCTTTGTTGGTTTGAGGTCTGTTTTGTCTGAAATTAGGATTGCAACCCCTACTTGTTTCTGCTTTCCATTTGCTTTGTAGACTTTCCTCCATCCCTTTATTTTGATCCTATTGATGTCATTACATGTGAGATGGGTCTGTTGAAGACAGCATACCATCGGATCTTGCTTTTTTATCCAGCTTGCCACTCTTCATTTTTAGTGGGGCATTTAGCCCATTTACATTAAAGGTTAATATTGATATGTGTGGATTTGATCCTGTCATTGTGTTGTTAGCTGTTACTATGTTGGCTTGTATGGATGCTTTATATTACAGTAACACTGATATATGTGTTTAAGTGTGCTTTTGTATTGGCTGGTAGCAGTCTCTCCTGTCTCATTCTGTTGCCCAAGCTGGAGTGCAGTAATGTGATCTCAGCTCACTGCAACCTCTGCCTCCCAGGTTCATGTGATTCTCATGCCTCAGCCTCCTGAGTAGTTGGGACGACAGGCACACACCACTATGCTCAGCTATTTTTTGTATTTTTAATAGAGACAGGGTTTTGCCATGTTGGCAAGGCTGGTCTCAAACTCCTGACCTCAAGTGATCCACCCACCTCAGCTTCCCAAAGTCCTGAGAGTATTACAGGAGCCATGGCACCTAGCCTAGTGCTCCTTTCCAGATCTCTTGTAAGGCAGGTCTGGTGGTAACAAACTACCTCAACATTTGCTTATATGAAAAGGATCTTATTTCCCCTTTGCTTAGGAAGCTTAGTTTGGCTGGATATGAAATACTTTGTTGAAGATTTTTTTCTTTAACAATGTTGAATATAGGCCCCCAGTCTCTACTGGCCTGTATGGTTTCAGCTGAGAGCTCAGCTGTTAACCTGATGTTGTTCCCTTTGTAGGTGATGTGCCCTTTCTCTCCAGCTGCCTCTAACATTCTTTCTTTCATTTTGACCTTGGAAAATCTGATGATTATGTGTCTTGGTGATGCTCTTCTTCTGTGGAATCTTGCAGGCATTCTCTGTATTTTCTGAATTTGGCTGTTGGCCTCTCTAGCAGGGTTAGGGGAGATATTTGTGGATGATATCCTGAAATACATTTTCCAAGTTGTTTGCTTTCTCTTCCTCCCTTTCAGGGATGCCAATGATTGGCTTCTTTATATAATCCCATAATTCTCAAAGGTTTCATTCATTCCTTTTTAAAATTATTTTTCTTTATTTTTGTCTGTCTTATTTCATAGAACCAGTCTTCAAGTTCAAGTTCTAAGATTATTTCCTTAGCTTGATTCATTTTGGTATTAATACTTGTGATTGCATTGTGAAATTCTTGTATTTTGTTATTTAGCTCTATCAGACCCATTAGGTTCTTTTTTATGCCAGCGATTTCATACTTCAGTTAGTGTATCACTCTATTGCGATTCTTTTCGCTTGGCTTGGGTTTTGCTATCCTGCTGAATCTTGATGATCTTCATTCTCATCCATATTCTGAATTGTATTTCTGTCATTCTAGCCAGTTCAGCCTAGTGAGAGTTAAGAACTCTTGTTGGAGAATTGGTGCAGTCATTTGGAGGACATATGACACTGGCCATTTGGGTTACTGGAGTTCTTTCATTGCTTCCTTCTCATCTCTGTATGTGGGTATTCCTTTAACTGCAGTGTAGATTGAGTACAGTCAATAAACTTATTTTCTGGATGTCTTCACTGGGCTGAGGCTTTGTGCAGGATCTTTATTTGAAGCTGACTTATTGTCTCTGGTTTCAGAGAGGGGTATGTTAGAGAGGTATTTTTGTCGTTGAAGCTTTGGGCTGTGATCCAGTAGGTGGCACTTAGGCTTATTGGGCAGTGGGTAAACTTGCTCAGTTGTGTGGCTCCCCTGTGTTTCCTTACGCTTGCAGCTGTGTTCCCTCTCAATGCCCTGAAAGTGTGGGTTCCTCTCCCTGTTGAGTGCTGGCTGTAGATCACAGCTTGGCACTCCTGGGCTGCCCACTGTAGCTCTGTAGCAATCTCAGTATTTATGCTCCTTCCCCAACTTGGAGGCAGCAAAGGAAGGGACCTTAGTAGTCACTGCGGCCAAGGGTCTTTTGCTTATCTCCTCAGTGCTCCACCCAAGAGAGATTAAGTTCAGCAATCGCTCAGTGCAATTAGCCCAGGATGAAGGGTCTGTGCTGTGGGCCCAAGCCAGGGATTTCTTGTCTGTTGACAAACAGTGGGGGTGAGGGGGTGGGACCCATGGGAGATGGACTGTCCTCCTCTCCTTGGGTCGATTGCAGCTTGTTGGAGGTGTGGATAAAGCACTTAGAGTCTTTGTTCCTTCATTATTCTGAGGGTAGCAAGACCAGTTCCATTGAAGAAGCAGTGGCAAAGAAGCTTTCAATTTCCCCCAGAGACTCCACCCAGGCAGTTGCCCAGTTGCTACTGACTTGATAGCTCCAGTGGCAAGTGGCTGGATGCCCAGGCCTGAAGGACCTGTCCAGTGAGGAGTTATGGGAACAGGCACCCATGTAACAGTCTGGCCACTTTTCCAAAGGGCTGCTGCAGTATGCTAGGGGCTTGCTCCAGTCCCTAGTCACCTCAAATTTTCTAGTACCTGGAGGTATCAACCAGTGAAGGTGGCAAAAAAGCAAAGACAGCAGCCTGGCCCTCCCTCTGGGAGCTCCACCCCAGGGAGGTATGGACCTACTGCCAGCCCTAATGCAACTGTAGGACATGGCTGCAAATCACAGTTTGGAGGTCCTGCCCAATGAGGAGGAATGGGATTGGGGACCCAATTTAAAAAGCAGTCCGGCCACATTTTTGTAGAGCAACTGTGCTGTGCTGGGGGTCCGCTTCAGCACCTGGTTACCTCAAAGACTCCAAACCCCAATGGCCAGGATAGTTAAATCACTCAAACAGCAAAGATGGCAGCCAGCCCCTCCCCTGGGAGCTCTGTACCAGGGAAGTTTTCAGTCTCTATGGTTGGAGTGCACTGGCGTGGGTGGCTGAAGACCCCATTTGGGAGGTCCTGCCCAGTGAGGTGGAATGGGATTGGTGACTCACTTTACAAAGCCGTCTGGCTACATCTTCCCAGAGCAGCTGTGCTGTGCTCAGGGACTGCCTCCACCCAAGTAAGCTCGGATTCTCCAAACCCAAAGACTGGAAAGGCTAAGTTGCCCAAACAGCAAAGATGGTGGCCTGCCCCTCACTCCAGGAGCTCCATCCAGGGGGGTGCAACATTGCTACCAGTGGCTGGCTGAAATTCCAAGCTAGTGGGTCTTATTCTGTGAGGTGTTGTGGAAGTGAGGCCTACAGATTATCACTGCTCAGCCCCCTAGATTCAGCCTCTTTCCTAGGGGTATGTATAATGGTCTAACCTCCCACTTTGCCAGAGTTGCAGCTACTTGTGCTGAGAAACCCAGAGAGCTTGAGTATCTAAGGCTCCTGGGTTACTGTGCACGCCTGACCCGCTGCTCTGACGAGACTCTAAGTAATTTTGTTTGTCAGACTGGTGGAGTGGGTTCATGAGGAGGCCTCCTGACCTGAGGGTTGCAAAGATCCGCGGGAGAGGCATGGGTTCCTGGGGTTAAACATTCACTCACCACTTCCCTGGGTGGGGGAAGTTCCCTTGGCAACATGTCATTCCCAGGTGGGTCATCATCCTACCTTGCTTTTCTCCATTCTCCATGGGTTGTTTCCTTTATTAGGCTCAATGTGAGTAGCTGGATATTTCAGTTGAAGGTGCTATATTTACTCACCCCTTCCATTCCTCTTCATGAGAGCCATGCACACTAGCTGCTTCTAGTCCTGATTAATTTTTAAAAGGTTCAAGACTGGAGCATACTCTTACGGTATTGTATAGGGCTTACTTTTGTATCTTTGCTTAGCACATAGCATTAGATATATTCTAGGTGTCTGAAAAGGCTTTGTTAAGTTCAATCACTACAGGAGCCTAAACTGGACATTTAGAGGAACTGTCTAGCAAAATTAAGTAACTTGGTGAAAATACAGTTAATGATAAATGGATTTCTCTAAAGCATCACCCTATTTGAAGATGATAATTTACAACAAAACAAGGCTAATGATGACAGGTATGTTACATGTAGTATCTTAAATTCTTACCACAAGCCTAACAAGTTTGATATCACTACCATATACAAGAGTAAAGAAAAAATGCTTAGTCATAAAAAAAACAAAAGTAGGAAGTGGGCAAATTGGGAAGTGGGGTTTTATCCCAAACTTGCCTGTCTCCAGATTCTGTATTCTTTTACTCTGTGTTTTTATAGTCTTATTAATTGGGAGCCTAAGTAAATCTGAAGAGACTTAAAACTAATATATATTGGATATATTTGTTACTTGCCTTCAGCTGTATATTTTATTTCTATGGAAAACAGACAATAACAACACAGGCTAGATAGTTATTTAATTACTTGATCTATTCAGTAGGCCTAAAAGGATCTTCAAAATTATAATTCATTTCCTCATTTGACTGGTGAGAAAACCAAGGTAGTCTTATAGAAGTGAATTAAAATTCCCGTGCTTAATAAATGATAGAGCTAATGTCTTTGCCCAGTCTTCTGGCTCCAAGTCCAATATTTTCCCTAGATGCTAGATGGTTTGGAAATAGAATATTTAAAAATTATCCTCATATGAATAAAATTAATTTTTGTCACTTTGGGTATTCATATTGAAGTACCCTCTATTTGCATGTTCAGTAATTGTTATTATACATAAATTGGCTTCTGATGATTTAAAGGATTTTATCTTAAACAGGACTACATTTTTCTTTTGCTTGAATTTGCAGTTTTATCTATGAAATATAGCGAATATACAGAAAGCTATAGAAAAATTATAAGCAATTTCTGTGTACTTACCACAGATAATAAATAAATACTAACATATCTGTGTTGATTCTTTCTGGTAAAACTGAGTAAACTGTTACAGAATTAAAACCACACCTTAACCCTTTAACTTTCTTTCCTAATCCAAATGGGATCATTATCCAAAAGCTGATACACAATTTAAATTCATACCACATCATGGAATTCATAGCAACATTTAGGTCAATGAGAGACTGCATTTATGATGGTGGTCCCATAAGATTATAATGTAGCTGAAAATTTCCTATCACCTAGTGATGTTTTAGCCGTAGTCATTGCAATGGCTTAGCACAACTCATTACTCATACTTTCGTGGTCATGCTAGTATAAACAAACCTGCTGTGCTGCCAATTGTATGAAAGTGTAACACATAGTATTATACATAATACTTAATATAATACATAATACTTGATAATGATAACATATGACTATGTTACTGGTTTATGTATTTACTCTACTGTATATTCTATCATTATTTTAAAGTGTACTCCTTCTACTTTTTAAAAAAATGTTAACTATAAAATAGCCTCAGGCAGGCCCTATAGGAGGTATTCCAGAAGAAGGCATTGTTATCAAAGATGATGACAGCCCCATGAGTGTTATTTTCCCTGATGACCTTCCAGTAATACAAGAAGTGGGGTGGAAGACAGGATATTGATAATCTTGACCCTGTGTAGGCCTGGGCTAATTTATGTACTTGTATCTTAGTTTTATTCTTATTCTTATTCTTATTATACTTTAAGTTTTAGGGTACATGTGCACAACGTGCAGGTTAGTTACATATGTATACGTGTGCCATGTTGGTGTGCTGCACCCATTAACTCGTCATTTAACATTAGGTATATCTCCTAATGCTATCCCACCCTCCCCCCACCCCACAACAGGCCCCAGTGTGATATTTCCCTTCCTGTGTCCATGTGTTCTCATTGTTCAATTCCCACCTATGAGTGAGAACATGCAGTGTTTGGTTTTTTGTCCTTGCAATAGTTTGCTAAGAATGATGGTTTCCAGCTTCATCCATGTCCCTACAAAGGACAGGTGCTGGAGAGGATGTGGAGAAATAGGAACACTTTTACACTGTTGGTGGGACTGTAAACTAGTTCAACCATTGTGGAAGTTAGTGTGGCGATTCCTCAGGGATCTAGAACTAGAAATACCATTTGACCTAGCAATCCCATTACTGGGTATATACCCAAAGGATTATAAATCATGCTGCTATAAAGACACATGCACAAGTATGTTTATTGTGGTACTATTCACAATAGCAAAGACTTAGAACCAAGCCAAATGTCCAATAATGATAGACTGGATTAAGGCAATGTGGCATATGTATCTTAATTTTTAAGAAAAAATGTTCAAAAAATGTTAAAAATAGAAAAAAAGTTGGCCAGGCTCAGTGGCTCATGCCTGTAATCCTAGTGTTTTGAGAGGCTGAGTCTAGAGGATTACTTGAGGCCAGGAGTCCAAGACCAGCCTAGGCAACATAGGAGACCTCCATCTCTACAAAAAGAAAAAATATTTAAAAAATTACAGGTATAGTGGCATACACCTGTAGCCCTATTTACTCAGGAGGCTGAGACGGCAGGATCTTGCAGTGTTCTATGATCATACCACTGCATTCCATCCTGGCAACAGAGCAAGTCCCTGTCTTAAAAAAAAAAAAAACATAAAAAATGAAATATTTTTGTACAGCTGGACAACGTGTTTGTGTTTTAAGATGAGTGTTATTACAAGAGTCAAAAACTTAAAAAAAAAGTTTGTAAAGTCAGAAGTTACAGTGAACCAAGTTTAATTTATTATTGAAGAAAGAAAAAATATTTTTATAAATTCAGTGTAGCCTAAGTGTACAGTGCTTATAAAGTCTACAGCATATTTGCTAATACGGTATACTTAAAAATGTTCTTGCTTCTCCATGTGATTTACTTCAATCAACTGCAAATTACTAAAATCACTCATTTTCTAGAAAAGCATCTTTCTCTAAAGGTAATTTTATATATGTTGAGCACCTTATACTTCTGTGAGACCATGTCCACAATCTTTCTAATTACCTACAGCTTCGGTTGAAATGATCATTTGAATGCCATCGTAATCCTTTGAGAGGTCTTTTAAAAATGCATGACAGTCACACCCTTGATTTGATCTTCACACTGAGACTTTTTTGGTGACGCCCTGGATTTAACCTGTTTACTAAGGTTGTGTTTTAATGGCCACATTTTTTATTGGAAAAAATTATTTTGTTCTAAAATTTCTTGGCTTTCTACGAGCTTTCTCAATATTCATTACAACCTAAGCTTATTTCTGAGCTTATTTCTTTTTTTTAATATATCCTGTCAAATGCAGCTAGTAATTACAAGCCTACACTTCTAATATTTTTTCTTGAAATCTTCTGTAACTCTAGGAGTTTGCTAGGTAAAATTATTTGCCTTCTGGACTACCACAAATGAGTTACACCAAAATATGTAGCCATTACATAGCACGAGCCATATTTTTCTAGCCTCCTTAAAAAAATTGACTCTTCCTCACCACCTAGTCCCAAAACAAATTCAATATATTTTAGGTTTTAGTTAGGGCAGCACTACAATTGTAGATATCAGTTGCTGTATTGGTTAGCCAATGTCACAATAATGCTATATAAAATCATCTCAAAATTCAGTGGCTTAAAATGATTATTGATTCTTAGTCACATGTCTGAGGTCAGCTAGGAGTTTGCTGATCTAGGTTGATTTAGGCTGTCTTGGCTCTAACCTGCAGGTTGAATACCAGTCTGCTCCTCACTCACATCTCTTACCTTTCTTGGGCTAGTGGGCCAGCTATAGCGGGTTCTTGTTGTGGTGATGGAAGAAGCATAAAAGATGTGTTTCAACTTTCTACTTGTATCCCATCTGTTAGCATTCATTGGACACCGCAAGTCACAGGGCCAACCCCAAAGTCAAAAGATAAGAAATTACACTCCATCACTAACGAGAGGAGCTGCAGATTCCATAGGATTTGAATGGATCTGAGGGGTTAGAGTAGGTAAAAGAACCAAATATTGGAGCCAATAATTCAATATTCACAGTAATCTAATAGAGCAGAAAGCAAAATCAGGTTACACAATACAAACAGATCAGCAAAAGTATTCTAATGTTTCCAGATCCCAAGTTTATGCTTAGGGCACAGCCAGGTAAAGAAGTTAATGTCTAGGTGAACATGGGTCATAGCAGAACTTATGACAACTGAATTGCTCTCTTTCAAGCCAAGTCTTATGTATAAAAAGTCAGGTGACATGTAGAGTAGTCAGGAAAGGAATGCCAGACTACATCATTTGGGCCAGGTTTACTTCTGAATCTCAATACAATTATAAATTATGAGAGGAGCATCTACTATGTTAGGCTCAGGCATTGACACTGTCCCATTACCACTTTCAATTTTTCTGGCCTAAACAAATGCTTTGTAAAGAAGTTTCACATTGTCTATTAATTTTTATTTTTAGGAAAATTATTGTTTTAGTTCTACTAAAGATTAAAGATGTATATTTTAAACTCTGGGAAACCAATTTTCTTTTTGTTTGTGTGTGTGTGCGTGTGAAGTCTCGCTCTTGTCCCCCAGGCTGGAGTGCTATGGTGAGATCTTGGCTAACTGCAACCTCCACCACCCAGGTTCTAGCGATTCTCCTGTCTCAATCTCTCAAGTAGCTGGGATTAGAGGCACCTGCCACCATGCCAGGCTAATTTTTGTATTTTTAGTAGAGACGGGGTTTCACCATTTTGGCCAGACTGGTCTCAAACTCCTGACCTCAGGTAATCCACCCGCCTCAGCCTCCCAAAGTGCTGGGATTACAGGTGTGAACCACTGCGCCTGGCCTGGAAACCACTATTTTTTTAAATGAGGCACAAATAAAAAGCCAATAGTGAAAGTAAAATAGAATGATAATATTCAACTAATTTCAAAAAAGAAAAAGAAAAAAGTCAAAGAAGAAATTAAATAAGTAGAAAACAACTGGCAAGATGGTACATTTTAAGCAAACCATCAATAATTATACCAAGAAAAAAGTCTAAATATACCTATTAAAAGACAGAGTTTTTAATATTGGATTAAAAAAAGTAAAACCTAATTATGTACTTTACGAAAAATTTACTTTAAATATCAAAATATGTATGTGGTAAGAGTAGAAGGATTTTAAAAAGCTATAAATTGTTAACACTAACCCATCACATATGAGAACAGCTGTATTATTATCAAAGTGGACTTCAAAGCAATATTATCTGAGACAGAGAAATATTACATAAAAAGAGAGGTCATTTGTTAAAAAGACATGACACTTCTAAGTGTGCATGGACTTTATAACACAGCATCAAAGCATATGAAGCAAAAACTAATAAAACTAATTACAAAAAATTCATAATTTTAGATACCATTTCTCTGGTGATTGATAAATGGACAGAAAATCAATGAGCATATGGAAGACTTAAACATTATCAAGAAACACAACCTACCTAATATTTACATACCATTCACCAAACAGGGGAATATACAGTCTTTCCAAGAGCGAATGAAATAGTCACCAAACTAAACCATATCTGGCCCATACAACAAAATTTAACAAATCGAAAAGAATTTAATGATGCAAAGTATGTTCTCAGCCAATATAGCTGTTAAATCAAAAGCCAATACCAAAACAACATTTGGAAAACCCTCACATATTTGAAAATCAAACAGTAGACTTTTAAATAATTTATAAGAAAAAATAGAAAACACAAGAAAATAGAATTACTACACACAAACACACACACACACACACACATATATATATATGATATGTATTTTTTTTTTTTTTTTTTTTTGAGAGAGAGTCTCACTCTATCACCCAGGTTGGAGTGCAGTGGGGCAGTCTTAGCTTACTGCAGCCTCTGGCTCCCAGGCTCAACCAATCAATCTACCTCAGCCTCCAGAGTAGCCAGGACTACAGGCACGCCCCACCACACACAAATAATTTTTATGTTTTTAGTGGAGATTGGGTTTTACCATGTTGGCCAGGCTGCTCTTGAACTCCTGAGCTTGGGCAATCTGCCCACCTCGGCCTCCCAAAGTGCTGGGATTATAGGCAGAGGCCACCATGCCTGGCACAAAAATAGAATATATTTTTAATTTAATGAAATTAAAACATACATTAGAATTTATGGGATGCAGCTAAAGTAGTGTTGACAAACACGTGGAACTCACATGTATTGCAAATGGGAATGCAAATAGTATGGTCATTTTGGTAAACAGTTTGGTAGCCTCTTATAAAGTTAAATATAAACTTACCATAAGACCCAGCTAACACATTCCCTATTATTTACCCAAGATGAGCAAAAATGCTGACATATAATAATGTACCTGAGTTTGTCTTTAAAACTGTTAATGAGATTCTTTAATGTCTAATTGCTACCGTGGGTTTTTAGTGAGAGCTGTTTAAATAAAGTATGTTTAGGAATTAGAATTTGGGGCTTGGATTACTCATTTCTCTGTGTATTTGGAGCATATCTGAAATCACTTGCTAAAAATAATATTGTTCTGACCATGAAACATTTCTGCAACAGAGATATGATGGCTTTCTATTAAGTCACTTAGTTTTGTGGATATCAATCAATCCTTAAAGTATATAGAGCTCTGCCTAACTATTGATATTAGCACTGTACCACAGTATTTCAAGAAGAATATACAATTTCCTATGGCTCAAGAGAGAAAAATAATGTTAATAAAAACAGTTCTTAAAAGTATGCAGTTCAAAACTTTGTAACTTGAGACAACTGTTAGAGAAGAGTTACACAAATTAGATTTACCATTTATTTTAAACTTGGTATGATTTAAACTTTATTAGACTTGTTTTTTATCAAGTGTCAACTCTAATTATGGGAAAGTATACATATATATATATGTATGTATATATGTTCTAATATGTCCTAAATATCACCTTTCTACATATGTGTGGTAGAGAGGCCATCAAGTATGTTTGATAATAAATGGTTTTGGACTAGGTTAGACTCTTTTCAGTCACCTTCTAGAACTAGGTCTGCTTTTGAACATCCCTCTCTTATGCCACCTCTATACTAACATTGCCATTACCTTTTTAGAAATTAAAATTTAATCTAATAATGGAAAACTCTCCTTTTAAATAACAAATATTTGTTCAGTGATTCCTATTCATATACTGAAAGAAAATTTAAGTGAGCCAAATTCAACTGCCAAAAATAGTCTGTATATTCAGATTCTTAGAAAGTGCTATGACATATTATAATTCCTTATATTGATGTTTTGAATCAATAAATCTTGACCTACCAACATTAGTATTGAATTATTATAAAATATGTGAAATGAGTACCCACCCCACTGAATACTTAGTCCTTGGTTTTTCTCACTAGTAATGAAGTTGTTGAACACTGTGTAACCAAAACTAGAATTCTTTCTCTATTTATAGTTACACATGTAATCCATTAAGAAAAAAATATTGTCTTCTTTTATAATTTATGAATGCATAAATATCAGAGACCCTTTGTGAAATAAGCCATTTCCAGAAATTCATGCATTGATATAATCTTGCCCTACAACTGTTTAGATAATATGAAAATCCAACAAGTGATTTCTTCAGGCTGAAATTATGTGTGCTGATGTCCTACTCCATGATTGCACAAGGACCCTGATAAGTGAAAATGCAGTAAAATGTTAAACAAATAATGTTCCCTCCTTCAAAATATACTGATTTTGGCATGCAGTTCATTGATATCTACAAATATAGTCTATGTACTAGTTACCAAAAGTGATGGTATGATGATAACATTTTTAAAATGACATTGCAGATATGGATCATTACATGTATTATAAATAATAACATAATATAGATATTTCTGGCAGCTCTATTTTCTGGGTTCCAATTGAACTCAGGGAAGGGAATATAAACTGAAGTTTAATCATAAGATGACCCATAGAAATGTATTTGCCAACCAATAAACGATTACTGTAATGATTAAATATTGAATGCTTAAATGTTTAATGAGATGAATCTTGCTGATGTTATTTTAATTTATATAAAGTGTCATATCCAATGTATGGTGAAAATAATATTTTCTTCCTTATGAAGCATATATTCTTATAACACTTTGGGTCTGAGCAAGGTGTTGAATTTTTTAAATTAATGCCTCACCAAACAGAACTTCTTTTCCTAAAAAGCCTTGGTAGAAAACAATGATAACCTTACCATTTGATAAGTCTGCTTATGCCTAGCATATACTATGCCTCTATATGAAGGCACATAAAGATGCTAGACACATTGGCTCATATTCTCATGTCTCTGGTCTCAATTCTAGGAATGTGCTGGAGAATAGGAGCAGAAGATGGCAACCAGGACACCAGAAACTTGATGTAAGTCACCACTGCATATAGAAGTAAGAAATGCTCTTTGAAAGTTCATCCAAAGCAGGATATTCAGACTATTAATGTTCACTTTGAATATCAAAATGGGACAGGGAACAAGGGGTGAAGAAAGGTTACACACTGAGAGTTTCAGCATGTATCAATGAGAAAAGTAAGCTCTAGCCAATAGAATTGTATCAAACCTAAAAATGCCAACATTTTACGTAAAATTACACTCACAGATTCACTGTCTGATTAGGAGGAATATATATATATATACATATATAACTTTGTTATTTCTGAGGTTAACATTTACATTTTAGAGAGTAGAATGTGAATTAAAACTAAAAATCTACTAAAACAATTTTAAAACTCTTTAGAACGTATACTTTTTAGTACACTTGACAATTCCTTCAGAGTTGTCTTGGATTACTAATCAGATATAGAAGGAAGCCATGGGTTTTTATATTGAAATTATAGTAAAAACTGGAATATGAAATATGAAAGAACAAAAGTACATATTTTGCAGTTCACTATATTTTTATTCTAAATGGGTTTTAATGATTTGAAAAATAGCATATATGTAAATATTTAAGTAATGATTCTTCAGAGAATTTTACCACCAGCTTCATAGAGATTCACAGTCAGGACAAGTCAGCAGGTCTTTCATCAGTGAGTGATGGTTCAAGGTTTAGCTGTGTCTCAAGATCATTACCTGCTCTGCATACTATCTGGGTAAAATTATTCTTCTCATTTTCCATTGCTTTTTTGAAGTAGCAGGAAAAGCTGAATAGAAATTTAATTTGTCTTTCGTGTTTAATTGACTTTCATGAGATCTCCAGGTTTCTTCATGTTGGAGTTGTATAATAATGAAAATTTTTATTTTAAAAATTATCAAAACACATAAAAATAATTCTAATTTTGAGTGACTTTTTGGAATATTTAAATTCACTGTAAAACACCTTTTGTTAGATAGACTTTATCTGACTAATTACTATTGTTTTCTACTGAGAGACAATATTTTCATATTTGGCTCTTAGCCTTTTGTCCTTTAAAAAATATGAAGGCCACTAGATGAGCATTTCAGTGCTTCCCCATGGATAACTGTGTTCATATTCTTACTAAGAACATATTTCAGACGTCCTTTATCCACACCTTGACACATTTCACCCTTTCTAGAAAAGGAGTCTAGCACCTTCATGCTCCTAGGAAATTTTCTTAATTCAAGCAGAAATCCAGATGACTTTTGTAAGGGTAAGATAACAGTGGCTATATGTTTAAGTTTCTTGGCCAGAGTTTATACAAAATAATAATAATTTTGTAAAAAAAAATTGGATAATAAAAGGATGGGGAGCTGGATAAAAACTGCACACATACAGGCCCATTATGTATGCAGACATACACGTAATATTAGTTCTTAGGAACAGAGTGCTTAGAGACATGGAAAAAGATATAATCAAATTTTTCTTTATTTGAAATTGAAAGAGTCTTGGAGATAGAAAAAAAGCAGGAAAGACTTAACTGAACTGATAAGTGATAAAGAAGTTAGCAATATAGCATAGACCTTGAGCCCATTAATAAACCACAATAACATTTGGCCAGGGAAAAATTTTTAGGAACTGGGTGGTCAAAGTAATTCAATATTAGAAAGTTTAACTTTTAAAGAAATTACTGTTATATGTCTTTTTTCTATTCGAAATTTAATCAAAAGTGATATATTACTAATAATAATTACTTTTGTTGAGCATTGACTATGAACCAGGTGCTATACTAGGCACTCTATTGTCTCATTTGTTAATACAAAGCCACATTAGTCAGTTTACTTATTATTCCTATTTTAGACAAAGAGATTAAGTAAAGGCTCAGTGGTGGTACTGCAGAGAACAAAGGGACAGCAAATAATATGAATTGCTCCAAAGTCACCCTCTCTAGTCATTTATGCAGAGGTATCAGCACAATGGGAGGCAGATAGCGATGCAGAAATCCCAGACTGTTATCAGGCATCAGACACATACATGAAGTGTGGTACTGACTCAAGAATGATCATAAAATATCCATATTTTCCCACCAAAAACCTAGAAAGACATGATCTTTAAAAAGTGAAGGTGGAAATGGATGATGTCTGAGATAAAACGGTAATATCACTCCAAATGTAAAATAGTAAGGTCTAACTAAAAGGAATTTAGAGGGATTAAGTTCATTCTTTCAAAAATATATCACGTTTTCTTCTGATTTCTAAAGCAAAGATTTGGACAGTGCATTAAAAATTGCGTGGAAGTGACAAAGGTAACTCTGTACCCTTTGAGGGCGATTATCAGAGATAGAAGCTGAAGCCAACAATGGCATGTACCAAGACTGATGTTGTTGTTTTGTTGTCTGTTGTTTTGTTGCGTTTGTTGTTTGTTGTTATTGTTATTGCTAAACTTTTTGATGTGTGTTTCTATTAATAAATAAACCAGGGTTGAAATTACAGTACTGACTTATTTCAGTTGGCTAACTTTGGGCAAGATTTTTCATAAGGTTGTACTTAACATATGTCATTTTAAAAGTATGGTTAATAAGAGGACTCCAATGAGAAATGAAAAAATAGAATGTATGTAAAATGCCAAGAGCATTGTAGGCATTCAAGAAATAGCAACTCTTTTCTAGCTCCTAGTTTCCATGTTTTCTTATCTGTTATGAAGATTAAATGTGCACAAGAACATTTTGCAAAGCACTTCAGTTTAATAAATAATGCTGTGTTTAAGGAATGCCAGTTCACTTTCTCTTTCTCTGATGCATTAGTAATCTAAATGAACATTCAGGTGACTGAAGCACAAAGGGACAATCCAGATTGATAGTCAGTCAGGAGGAGAGTAGCACTAACCTGGAAGAAAAATCTTGAATTAAAAGGCTGATGAATAGTTACTATAGGTTCATGGCCAATTTTTTAAAAAGAACAAAACAATATAGCTAAAAGCAATTACCCTACTATTACTATGGCTCAGCCTTACTAATAACCTTCCTAAAGTCAAAAATTGTCATTTCTTATGTAGATAATTTTACATTCATTTTTAAGAGCTGATAGCACAATATACATTTATTCTATAACTTGACTTTTTTCAATTAACAATATATATTGGAAATAATTATATATTTTTAATTATTAATACTGTCTAGTACTACATTGAATGCATGTGTTAGTCATCTGTTAACCATATACTATAATCTGTTAATCATTCACTTCATAATGGGATTTCTAAACTCTTTCTATTACAGAAATTTCTGGTATGCACAAATTTTTGCAGCAATGAAATCACATTGGCATAAAATGTATTTATTGGGTAAAAGGCAGATAAACATTAATATTATCAATATATGTTGAAAATGGTATCCATAGAAGTGCTACCATTTTATATTTCATCAGCAATTTTGAGAGAAAAGTTCTTCAAACCCTTGACAAAGCATATCAAAGTCCTTTACCTTTGCCAATCTTTTAAAATTTGTGGTTCTATTATAAGCAAAGGGGATTTGGCTTTTTTCTCATAGGTTTAAGACTCATTGTTAATATTTCCTTTCCTGTGAACTTTCTGTTTATTTCACTTACATATTGAGTTATTGGACATTTTTTCATTGACATGTTGAGATTGCTGATATTAAGAAAAATGGTCTGTTGGTTCACATGATTGACAAATAATTTTCTTGGGTTGTTATTTGTCATATTGACATAGTCTTTTCTCCTATATTGTCAGTATTTTCTTCTATGAATTTTTATTTTTGTATCATATTAGGAAGGCAGCCACACTCTGCAATTATAAAAATAAAATTCTTATGTATTTTCTTCTAGTCAAACAGGCACACCTTGTTGGGTGGCTAGAAAGTGCAGTCTTCATTCTGGGTTACCCAAAATTTGGCATTTTTTTTACTGAAGGAAGAAAAGAATAGCCAGCCACAATCAAAAGCATGTGTGTGGGCAGGCAGGAGGGGGGTAGCACAAATGTATATAGCATAGACATATATAAGCTATATATGTGAGTTATTAAGCTTCACACATACAACATGTTATTTATGATCTCTCTGTATTCAAAAACAGAGCTTCAGATAACATCATTCAGGATTCTAGAATCTTTCTTACAAATTAGTAGTCAGGCAAGATTGGGGTAGGTTTCCTTGAAATAGGAGAGGGGATAAAGGGATGTGTAAATGACTTAATTTCTCCACCTCCTTATGGGTTTGAAATTTCCTTCCACAAACAGGTTAATGGTTTCCTTCAAACATCAGTGCCTATGAGAAACACAACTGAATGGGATCATCTGATTCCCAAACTTTAAATCATAAAGAGCAGTTTTGATTGAAGGGGCAATGCACAGTGGAAAACACAATATAAAAGTTTATGAGCTGAGGGAGTACTTATTTGGGAAGAACTTTCAGGGCAAGTACTGATGATGTGAGGCAAAGCAATAATTTAAATCTTGTAATCTGGGAAATAGCATGTCAAACTCCGCTATTTTGGATGGGATAGTAAAATTTAAGCCCCAAACCAAACTAGCTCCTCTTTCCCCAGAACTTCTTGTGGCCTATGTTTCTGTCACTTGAAAAAAAAAATCTCTCCCTCGATTTGCAAAAGTATTTTTTATAAACGTTTTAGTGAAATACATTAGAGGACATGCTTTTACTCCTTGTGAGCTTCCAGGGAAGTTGGAGAGTGAGGAAAAAGGAAAGAAACGATAGAAAACTAAAACACTGTGTAAGTGGTTGGCACTAAAGTCCCATTAATATTTTCTCTCTGACATTCTTCTAACTCTAAAGGCCTTAGAATATACCTGATGTTAAAAAAGATGAAGGATAATATCTAACAGCATCAGTAACCTGGAAGGGCCTAAGGTCATTCTTTTACAGTTTATGTCAGGAATTCATTGGCTGAAATAACATGTTGCTGCATTGGAAAGATGCAGCTAATGTTAAAGAAAACTGGGATAATAGCCATAGCTCCAAACCATTTAATTCTACCATGTGCATGTGTGTTTTATGCTTAAAACATCCTGAAGGACAGCATGACTCTAGGAGAGAGATGCTCTACATCATTGTTACCAAAAGGGACAGCCTGACCTTGGATCCATTCTCTGTTCCACTGGGTCACTTTCTTAGTGTGGCAGTCCTCTTCTGCTTCGACTGTTTTCAGAGTTCTCATGATCAGGATTTTAGGTCGCCTTCACATCAGTTACCAGGGCCATGCTCTCTTTTCTCCTTCCCCCACGTCCCCCTGCCAATTTGTAATGCTTACATAATGAAATTCTAGTTTTCAAAAGTGCTTTACAAAGAACACTTAGGATAGAATGGCTGGCTCTCTGGTATGGCTGATTTATTTATTTCAGGTTCTTTAATGGAGTGGTATGAGGTTAGGAAGAAGACAAATATTGACTCCCTTTGTACACAACAACAGCCTGCATATTTGTGACAAAAGCTAGAATGTCCATTTGCAAATCCCAATATAATGGGTTATGGCAATGAATAGATGAACAGGAGGAATAGTGAAACCACTGAGCCCAGAATCGTCTCCAGAGCCTGCGGGCATATCTATTGTGTTCAAAAGGATGTGAAATTAGGACTTCACAAGCCACCCTAGGGAGAAAGTCATCTACAGTCATTTTTTGGTTTTGTTTTGTTTTTGTTGTTGTTGTTGTTTGTTTGTTTTGAGATGGAGTCTGTCTTGCTGTGTCACTCAGGCAAGAGTGCAGTGGCACAAACTCAGCTTACTGCAACCTTCACCTCCTGGGTTTAAGCGATTCTCCTGCCTCAGCCTCCCCAGTAGCTGGGATTACAGGCTTGTGCCATCACGCCTGGCTAATTTTTCTACTTTTAGTAGAGACAGGGTTTTGCCATGTTGGCCAGGCTGGTCTCAAACTCTTGACCTGAGGCGATCCACCCACCTCAGCCTCCCAAAGTGCTGGGATTACAGACGTAAACCATTGTGACCGGACTTTTTTTTTTTTTTCTATATTCTTTTCCTAATCAACCCCCTGCAATCTAGCTTTTGTTCCCACTGTGCAACTGAAAACACTATCTGAATCTAAGATATAACCAATGACTTATTTCTTTCCTATTCCATATCTTTCTTGACATTTCTGTAGCCCTTGAACCTATTGCTGATTACCTTGTCTATTTTGCCACCTAAAAGAGAATCTTACTACTACAATAATCTGCATGATGTTAAATTGGAAACTGTGACTGGTTATTGTGTGTTTACATGAAGATACTATGTCAATCTAAAAAAACGTGCCTGAGCAAGATACACATTTTCAAAAATAATTTTAAAACAAAATAAATAACTTTAAAATATCTTATCTTCATTAAGAGTTTCAGTGGTTCTGGCTGCTGAATATTACAAAAAGATTTGAGAAATGTAATTGTGGGGAGAGATGCTTGTATTTTTTTGAGTTCGGTCTGCCATCTGGGTGAACAGAGTTTAGCAGAAAAGGGTTAAAGAATCACCTAATTTCCAGAGCCTGAGAACAGACACTAGAGATGAGAAATCCCCAGTAGAAGAAATTATCCCAGGCTGACAGCCAGCAAGAAAATAAGGATCTCAATCCTATAGCCTTAAGGAATGCACTTCTGCTAACAACTTGAACAATCTTCTAAGCAGATTTCTCCCGAGAGCCGCCAGATAAGAGACTAGCCTGGCCAACACCTTGATATTAGCATTGTGACATCCTAAGCAGAGAACCCAATTAAACCTTGTCCAGATTTCTAATCTACAAAACTGTGTGCTCACAAATAAGTGTTGTTTCAATTTGCTTAATTTGTAGTTTTTTTTACACAGTAATAGGAAACTAATACACTCTCCCTGCAAAGTTTATTGTAAATTCCTTAAAAGAGAGACCATATTGTTCATGTTCATAATCCCAGCACCCCAAGGGCAGTGCTTGACAAAATGTTGAAACTTGAATGAATGAACGAACTGTATATACTTGTTGTGGAATTAAAAGAGATAGTATGAGAGTTTTTAACTATAAAGCACATAAATGTGAAAGATTACTTTATCTAGTTCAAGGATAACACTTAACTGTGTCCTGGTACACTGTAGCCTGACTCTGACCTGACTCAGTGAAAAAGAAGGCACTATATGTATGAGAAGTGTCGAGGGTGGAAGAGCTAGAAGTGACAGCCCTCTGGTGGGTGTGTATTGGGATAGAATCCCTGCATACTGTATATGAGATCCACGTAGCTTTTTAAAATTAGGTTTATAAAAGATGAAAAATAGATAGCGGGGTTGCATTTACTTCTCATCTAAGGTTGCCATGAGATAATATATGTGGAGTAAGAGTAGCCTGGGGGCAATTTTTCAGCCCCAGAATGTCAATATGCAAGATTTATTAGATATAGACATTGCAAAGTTTCATGCTTTTTATGCATATACTTACATTAAGTATGATTTTTTTAAGGAAAATGAAAATGACAAAATATGTATAAAATTGTGTAATTTTTTTCAATCATGACTACAATATTTAACAGACTTTGAGTGATTTGACTGGAAATAAGTTGTTAAGCGTTCAATTGTGCCTTGATACTATTCTCATAAATGAAAATCTTTATATTTAAATGATTTATATTTAATTATAATTCAAAAATACCCAGATGCACCTTTTTGTTAATTTTGGCCTTGATATTTTCCAAAGGACTTAAGATCGTTTTGCTCAGATTGTTTGCAGATCTCAGTGACTACTCCATTTTATCTGGAACTGGGGAACACAAGAGAAGGAAAAGTTTACATCAAAGATTTCTCATTTCTTCAAAGCAGTTCCCAAATACAGCTAACAAATTAAATTAACCAATGAGAATGTACACAGTATGACTGACAGTTTGAATTTCTAGAGAGAATGTTATTGCTTTTTATCTATAACTTGGAATGCACTTTTAAAATTCTACTTTAAATCAGAGAATGCAATGAACACTACTGAAGAAAAATGTTTCCAAATCTCATTGATACTATGCCTTTATCACTTGCATTACTTTTCCTGTTTTCTTTGAATGTATAATTACATGAAGTATATCATTGATGATACAGTTGGAAACAGATATGCCAATAAATCCTAAGACCTATAGAGCAACAGTTTAGATTACACCATCTGGTTCTGATGAAACACATAGTGAGAATTCAAAAGGTGTGGAGATAGACGTTTACTGACAGCTAATGAGGATGCATTAATGGGCAGTCGTATTTTCCTCTAATTTTGTCTTGAGGGAAGTGGCTGTAAACTCTAGCCCTTTCCTAACAGAGCTCCAGGGGATTTGGTCATGGATGTTTACAATGTGCCATTCAGGGGATACTTCTTTATGTTGATGGGCAGCCCTAATGCCTAATGGCCCAACCTGTGACCAGGTGTCCCTTTCACAGGAAACTTATTTATACTGGCAAATGCCCTTGTAGCTCTGGTCTGACCCAGGTTCAGTTTATGCCTGCCAAGACAGCCACTGTCTAGGAGAGCCCTGACCCGGAAAGAAGTTAGGTATTTAGGTTCAGATGTGCCAGTCAGGTGAGAATCAGACGAGGCAACTAAACAAAACACATGAAATAACAGAAGCAGTGGATCACTCACGGATCACAGAGAGAAGAGGGCGGCACACCTTGCAGGGCCAACGGGAAGTGGGGAGCCATGCAGGACATGCATCTTCAACCAACAGGAGGGGGTCAAGGGAGAGACCAAGGGACCAAAGACTTTACTGGGGACCAGGGCATTACCCAAGCAGGGTTCTCTTGGTGAATTCTAATCGGTGGGTTGAGTTCCATGGCAGAGGGCAGGGAGGTGGGTCACAATGTGACTGAGAGGTAGTTGCTACAGCATATTTGCATGGCTTATGTGAGGTGTGGGGGTCAGTGGGTGAATGAAGTCGGTTGTATCTAGCAGTCCCCTAGGGAGGTGGTCACTAGGAGGTGATTATATAAGGCAGATAACTGGATCAACTACACTGAGGAACTAGAAGGAAGCAGAGAACCTAGAAACTATGTTCGAAGATTACTGAGCCCAGCTTCTCGTTTAAGAAAGTTAAACCTAGACTCAGAATGGATGCTATTGCAACACAAAATTCCAGGAATTTACTACGGTAATGCTTTACTTTTATATTTAAATAATGATTAATATACTACCTTCTTCTGACAAAGAAAAATACTGAATAATTATGTACAAGATGTTTTATTGCATCATACCATTTGATTTTTTAAAAATCACTCAGAAGTATTATTATTTCCATCTATAAAATTAATATGAGATTCAGAGACAAGTAATTTGTTCTTTTCCTCCATCTTTAACTTTTCATAAAGGAGATTTCTGTCATCTTCCATGAAGGGAGTATGTAGAGTAAAAACATGTAGCTCATTGGTTCCCTAACTTTGCTCCAGATTGGACTAATCTGGGAAGCCTGGCTCCCACTTCCAGAAATTCTTATTTAACTAGACTTGAGTACATCCTGTACACCAGAATTCTGGACATAAGAATCTTTAAAAGCTCCCCAGGTGCTTCTAATCTTGCCCCTTTGTCACACCCTAGCTAATATGATTGTTGAGAGCCTGTCATCTATTGACTAAGTAAAAGGCAATGGCTCACTAGTGATTGACTTTCTCTTTCAACATCTGCTTCAAGAATTTTAAGGACTTCTAGGCACTATGCAGGCAGCTATCCTGCAGAACCTGCCCGGCTAGATCTTTATTCTCTCCTATTCAGTGTCTCCAGCCTACCCTAAATAGGCGAATCAGGCAAGCCTTGCCTTTAGGCCTGGCTGCTTTCAGATTGCTGCTGGAATCAGTAGATACAAACCCCATTCTCCCAGAAATCTCTGTGTTTTGAGAGGCTGTTAGGCACTGTATGGTTTATATATAAAAGCCAATTTTTGTCTCTACTTGAGGTTTGTATTTTTGTATAAGTATTACTGTTTAGAATCAATAGACAGGAAGAGTAAGCTATTGGCACACCAAACTTTTAGTGTACAGGGGCTTAACAGGACAGTAAACTTTTAAAACAACCTTGAAGATTGATATTACCAGAGAAAATTACCAAATACCAAGGCCAAAGATTATAACAGAGTAATGAAACTTGACTCCAGCAGGAATATCATGTAAACATCTTTAGTTAGCGTTTGTAAACTCAGATGCAGGTAGAAAAGAGGCTGACATTAGATGACAGAGGAAATGGAGTCATCAAGACCTGGCTCCTCTAAAAGCAGATAAACTCTATAGTGAAAAAAAAGAGAGGAAAGGGAGATGGAGAAGAGACAATGGGAGGGGAGAGAGAATAAATCTGTGTATGCTTGCTTAACAGTTATTGGCCAATATGCATTTTATTATATTTTAGTTACATAAACACTAACTGATGCATGAGACCTGGGCCTTCAGATTGCTAGTTTTCAGCTTTAGAAGGCTGCTTTAGATGATTTTTTAAAATGTGTTCTTTCTCTATCATTTCGAACTACCAAGTGAAAGAGGAAACTGGAAAACAGTTTCAGAGATTCATTGGCTTGTTCATGGGCTTCTGAAGTTACCTCTGAATCATATAAACTTGTTAGTCCTGAACTGTTTGCTTCACAAGCCTTGATTATAGTTGTTGAGTTTAGTATCTTGACTGTGGGTTCAACTCATAGTGACATTATCTATTTTACCAAAGAAAAGGTAAGATATACAGAAAATACTGCATTTGCTTATATTTTGAATATAGATACCTCATAAATATGGTAAAGTAAAAATTTCAGTGAAACTATTTTCCAATAATTTCCAAAGGCAAAGAAATACATTTAATATAGGCTTACATTTGAAACATTCTGCCACTAGAAATAATGTACTCAAATACTAAAGGAGGATTGAAATGAATTTAGAAAGCAGGTGTATGTTTTGAGGTCACCTTTAAAAGTAGGCTTTGGTCTTCTAGTCTGAATTAGAACAGTAGTAATATGAAAGGGAAAAAATGAAGAAAGATCCATAGATTGAAACCAGAAAATAAGAGGTATTCAAACAGAAGAATGCTTAGGATATTAGAGAACCCACAGTTAGGTGTAAAAGGAGATATATATACACACATCCACACACGTCTTATTGTTTATAATAATCATACCAGAAAAGAGGGCAACAGTTTAGCTTTGCCTAGTTCAGGAATGGCAAATAAGAGCCAAAGGAACTTAACTGAGAACAAGAGGAAAAAAGCAAACTGGAATAACTCCCCAACAAAACAAACTACTAAGAGAAATCTTCAAGACATAAGAAAAGGAGTCACTCACAAAAGCAATCCACACTAAAATTATTGAAGACATTGAGCACTCACATACTATTTGGTATATGTAAAAGAGAAAAGCTGAGAAGTTGATAATATTATACTTCTGGCATAATTAACTGAATTTTAAGGCTATGTAGTTACTATAGATTGAGATGCCATTATGGCACATGTTAAGAGGGACTAAGAAACTTTTAGAGGTGGATGCCTAACAAAAGATATAGTGAGAAGTATCAACAGAGTGTCAGATAGGAGGATAGATCAAGGTCAGGCATATATTTCATCTTAGACTTATGCAAGAGTACCTTCCAGTTTGATTATCTCAGAGTGGTGAAGACATGAACATTTGTTTGAACAGTGACTAACTTGCTAATGGCTATGGAAAAGCTTTTTAGAAATATAAATGTCTGGGCCCAAAAATATAAAAATGATGTAGACGATATAATTCTTCAAAAATTTTTGCTCTACATGTTACAGAGAAAGACCTGGAGCAGATTAAATTTGTATAAGTCAGCTGAGCTTTCTTGAAAGGCGTAAGGAAACAACAGAGCAAAATAATCACATGTGTTTCTAATAGCCAATCCAATCACATGGCCCACAGTTTTAGCAATATCGTGTTACAGAAATAAATTTCTATGTTTGCCACTCAAATATCTCAAGTCACAAGACATCAGAAAATCAAATTTCTAAGAAAAGGCAATGTTTTGAGAGAGTTGCTTGATATAGGATAAAATAGTTTCCTCTGGGTATATAAAAGCAAGGACAGGGTTTGGAAGCCTCAACAGCTGCTTCAGATCAAGATTCACTGAGGCTGATTCTCCAGCAGAGACAAAAGCTCTTGCCACAAGGTAGGAACTCAAAATTTCTTGAAATGTTTCAGTGAACATAATATATCTGTAAGAATGCCTAGGCTTTTTTAAACTTAGAATTGTATGGGGGAGGCAGGCAAAAGAATTTTTTTTTGTTATTTTCTAACACATTTACATTTTATGTATTTCACAGTAGGACCTATAGATAGTTAACAGTTATATTAGTAAAAGCACTAATATGTACAAAAGCGTAAACTAAATTTATTGTCATTCTGATAAAATTTATATTTTTCCTTATGAGGCAGCCATGTGTCTCTGTTAGAAACGCCTGCAGATATTTTTTCTTAGCCTGGTAATGAATGCTCAGTCTATGAACTTTCTTGCTGACCCTTCAATGTAGGTTGGCTTCTGAATGGATAATAATTTTGAAACAAGCATATAGCTCAAGTTGTGGGGAATTATTAATCTCTCTGCCTGCAGTTAAACTTCAACCTTTAATATTAAACACAAATAATCACACTGATACAGCTTAGAGCCTGAAATGATCTTAAACTTATTACTGGCCATCCACAGTGCATTAAAGTGGAATTTCTAAAATTTAAGGAGCTGCACTGTACCTCAAAGTGTTCCCTGTGGAATGCCTGTCTCCAGAAATGGCTTTGCTTCATTCAAGGACTCAAATTCAAATGCTTTAAAAATTCCCTTTAGTCCTCTGATCCCGTGTCTATGGGAGAGATTCGGGTTTCCTCCCATTTGAGCAAGTAAGCTTAATTTTATTTGAAATGGCATTTTCCTGTACACAAAATAATTCATACATTCTGATATGCCTACATTTCAACATCAAACATCCACCCCACTATACTCCTACCGGTTGTTGGCAGCTTGGGAGTTGCTATTTAATCACTTCAAGCTCATTTTCCTATAAACTAAACTTTGTAACTGAAATTTCTTTAAAACTTTTGATCAAATTGACTCCTCAACTAATTCCATAACTTGTCAGTGGCTGAACAGTTCCACCAAAATACTGAAAATGTTTTGGAGCTACAGAAACAGAAATAAATCAAGTATATACCAGGGAAATGTGATATCTTTCATAAAATGTCAGACTTTTATATTCTTAATCAAATTAAAAAGACATTTTATCCTTGTTGCAAGCTAAGCAACCTATCTCATTTAATTCCATACATCTGGATTATTCTACAACGAGTATCAAGTCTTAGCAATTAAAACTTAGGCTACCCTCATGAGCCCACGAACTCCAGAGCAGGTGCTAACCCTGAATGCTAACAGTTGCTTCATCTTTACTATGTCTCAAGTAAGATTTCTCATTTAGTAGCAAAACATGGAAGAAGAGGCCAATTACTGAAAACAGAATTAATCCCTGTATGATTCATTACCTTGCCCATATAGTTGCTCACCTCTACTCAATAATAACTAAAGACAATTTGATAGGCTTCATCTGTAGGGAAGAGACTTAGAGAAGAGACTTAGCCATGAGAGAAATGCAAAGATGACTTCCTGAAATTTCCTTTCGGACTTGATTCAACGTACATTAGTGTCAGACTTTACAAGTGTTTATACTATGTAGTATACTAAACTCATTGAGCATAATGACTGCACACACCACAAATATTAATATAACAAAGGACAAATGGAAAGCGTGATTTATTTTCAAGTTGGATAAACAGTCCTCAGATAATGGGGAATAAACATTCAGATTGCTTCACTAGGTTAATCTTATGTGTTTCTAATATGCAATATTCTCTATAAGGGTGTTAAGTAGGGAATATGCAGGTTATAAGTATGAAAGAATTCAAAACTTTTTAGAATTCAATTTGAAGGAAAGTCTTTAACAAATGTGTTAACAACTCCTAGAACAGTGTGCCATTATTAACTATACATTTTAAGATTGATATGCAATTTGCTTCAAAATTCAACTTCAAATCATTATATCAAAAAAAATACTTGCACCCCCATGTCTATTGCAGCACTATTCACAATAGCCAAGATATAGAATCAGCCTGTGTTCACCAACAGATAAATGGATTTTAAAAATGTGGTTTATATACAAAATGGAATACTATTCAGCCATAAAATAGAATGAAATCCTGTCATTTGCAGCAATATGGATGGAATTGAAAATCTTTATGTTAAGTGAAATAAGTCATGCACAGAAAGATATTGTATGTTCTTCCTCAAATATGGGAGCTAAAAAGGTGATCTCATGGAGGTAAACAATAGAATGATGGTTACTAGAGGCTGGAAAAGGGAGATGAAGAGAGGTTGGTAAATAGGTACAAATATGCAGTTGGATAGAAGGAATAAGTTCTACTGTTCGATAGCACAGTAAGTTGACTATAGTTAATACTTTATTGTGTATTTCAAAATAGCTAGAAGATTTGAAATGTTTCCTACACAAAGAAATGATGTTTGAGGTGTTGAATGTCCTAATTGACTTGATCATTACACATTGTATGAATGTCCTAATCTGATTTGATCATTACACATTGTATACTTGTATCAAAATATCACATGTACCCCATAAATACATACTATTATTATGTCAATTAAAAGTATTAAAAACAAAATTCAACTTCTAAAAATATAGATTAATAGTTAATACATAATATTAATGATCACAAAGATCTGATTATAAGGATGCCAATTGAATTTTTATTTATAATAGCAAAAATTTGGAAACAACCCAATTGCTCAAAAATAGAAAATCAAGAAAATAAAGTATACTACTTTCATGTATGTGAATACTATAAGAGTATTAAAAATGTGATAAATAAGTAGATAAATGATAGATAGGTAGTTGGCTGGGCATGGTGGCTCACACCTGTAATTCCAGCACTTTGGGCAGCCAAGATCGGCAGATCACTTGAGGTCAGGAGTTCGAGACTAGACTGGCCAATGTAATGAAACCTCATCTCCACTAAAAATACAAAAATTATCTGAGAGTGATGGCAGGTGCCTTTATTCCCAGCTACTTGGGAGGCTGAGGCAGGAGAATTGGTTGAACTCAGGAGGCAGAGGTTGCAATGAGCCGAGATGGCACCACTGCACTCCAGCCTGGGCGACAAGAGCGAGACTCCATCTCAAAAAAAAAAAAAAGATAGATGATAGATAGATAGGTAGATAGATAGATAGATAGATAGTAAAATATTTATGATAAGTTATTTCTGAGAAAAACTAACACCTTGTCCTTCTGCCGTTATGGGTATGGGTACATCACCGTCAGAGGGGAGGGGAGGAAATTAAAACCTGAGATAGATAAAAAATATGAACAAAAATGAACAAAAGCAAATTGAAGAAGCAAGTTCATCCTGTCTAGTTCTAGACCCCAACATAAAAATAACGTTAAGCCTTTTTTGTTAATTACTGATTTCCTAATAAGTTTGCAAGACTGATATCTGCATGTATATAAAAAATGAAAAACCTTTCAGATAGGATGAATATGTGAGAAAATTACTACTTTTCCCTAGGAACAAAATAATGATAAAATCTAGGAATTTGTCAGAAGACATAATTGTTTTCTGTAAATACCTGCTTTTTGTTTGTTTAGTTAGTCCTTATAAACCCTGAACTCTCTTATAAACATTTATTTTAAACTTTATTTCCTTCTAAATGCTTTTATATCTCAGTCTTTTTGTGGCGATTGTTAAGTGTTCGTTTGAAGTCCTAAAATCAAGGTGTGAGCATGGATGCATTTTTTTCTGGACGCTATGGGAGAGAATCCCTTTCCTCACGTTTTCAGCTTCCAAACCCTGTCTACATTTCTTGGTTCATGGCCCCACATCGCTCTGACCTCTGTTTCTATCATCTTATCTTCTCCTTATCTGAATCTGATCTTCCTTATAAGGACTCCTGTGATTACATTGGTCTAACTCAGATAATCCAGTATATTCTCCCCATCTCAAGTAATGTAACAGAATCGCAATTTTAAAGTCCTTTTTTCATGTAAGGTAACATATTCAGAGATTCCAAAGACAAAAATATGAACATTAGGTAATAATTATTGTGTCTACCACAATCCACCCTCTGGCCCCCAAGGATTTATGTCTGTCTCACATGCAAAATTCATTAACCACATTCCCACATGCTCCAAAACCTCAAGCAATTCCAGCACTCAATGTTATCTATCCTAATATTTTAAGTTAGATGGGTTAGTCTCTGCTTATAATTGATTGTGGGACAAAATTCCTCTTCATCTGTCTGCTGGTAAACTAGAAAAACAAGTTATCCGCTTTAAAAATATCATGGTAGGACAGGTATGAAATAACAGTTATAGACATTCCCATTCGAAATGTATGAAAATGAAAAAAGGAATTACTGCAGTGAGAACGCAAAATAGTACAGCTACTTTGGAAGACAAATTTGGCAGTTTCTTGCAAAACCAAGCACACTTTTATCATAAGATCCAGCAATTGTGCTGCATGGTATTTACCCAAAGGGGCCAAAACCTTCTGCCCACAGAAACTTGGACACTGGTGTTTATAGTAGCTTCATTCATAATTCCCAAAACAGGAAGCAACCAAGATGTCCTTTAATAATTGAATGGATAAAGTGTGGTACATCCAGACAATGGAATATTACCAGGCACTAAAAATAAATAATCTATCAAGCCCTGAAGAAACATGAAGGAAATTTAAATGCATATTGCTAAGTGAGAAAAGCCAGTCTGAAAGGCTACATACTGTATAATTCCAATTAAAAGACATTCTGGAAAAGGCAACAGAATGAAGAAAGTAAAAATCTCGGTGGTTGTCCGGGATTAGGGGGAAGGCAGGGATAAATGCCCATAGTCCAGAAAACTTTTAGAGCAGTGAAACTGCTCTGTAGGATACGATAATGGTGGATACATGACATTGTATGTTTGTCCAAACTTATAGAATATAGAATAGCAAGTGAACCCTAATATAAACTATGGATTGTGGGTGGTGATGACATGTCAATATAGGTTCATCAATTGTAGCAAATTGTCCCCACTTTAGCTGGGGATGCAGGGGACACTGGATATGTAGAAAATGTCTGTACCTTCTGCTCAATATTGCTGTGAACATACAACTGCTCTAAAAAAATAGTCTTTTTTTTTTTTTGAAAAGAGTCACCAGTCCCAAGCAATTTTGAAATCTAGCTAGGAAAACAGTATTAGATTTCAAGGTCTGAGAATAATTCTTGTAGTTTTTGTCTCCATCCTCTGAGCTAAGGACTCTACTCTCTGGACTCAAGCCTTTTCGTCAGAATTATCCTTCTTTTTTTTGTGAAGTTTAGCACAAATTTAAGCTGAATAGTTTAATCAGCCTGTTTCCTGCCTGTAGAATTTTGGGACTCTAACAGCCTTCTTTAATTTTATTCTATCCCTGGCTCTTTAAGTCCAAATTGGCAGTTTTCTGCTGGTATAAAATTCTGAAGAAACTTGTGGGCCTCTTATGCCTGTCCTGGGATTCACTACATTAGATGAGAGATTCCACCTTACCCTCCCTCATCCCAGTATACTTCCTAGATAGTATTATATGTATTCCTCATTTCTGCTTAAATGGCCATTGAGGGGATCCATAAGTCACATCCCTCATCCCTTCAAAGATCCCTTTGTGCAATTGAATACCATGACATTTTGTGCCTTCAAAGGCACTAGCAAAAGATTTTCCAGCCACATCTGGGCTTACTTACCAGAGCACACTTTTTCTGACAGTGAATCTCCTAATTTTGTTGTCTTTTACAATCTGGATAAATTTGAGGATTTCCCAAAACTAATTTCCTGGTTCATTTTTGCTTAACGGGTTTTCTTTCTATGTGTTTCTTTCTTCTCGCATTTTACTATAAAGAGCAAGAAAACACCAGGCTTCACTTTCAGTGGGTTGCTTGGAAACAAACTCATCACTTACAAGTTGGACTTTCTACATAACCATAGGACACAATTCCACTAAACTTTCTGCCACTATATAAGAAAGATTTCCTTTCCTCAAGCTTCTAATAAAATGTTCCTTCTTAAGCCTCTGCAGCTGCACCTGTAAGGTTCATATTTCTAAGTCTGTTTTTGATTATTTAAGTATTCTCCATGATAATATAGGTTTCCTTTATCATGTTCTTCACATAAATTCTCAGTCCTCCCTAGCGGAGTTGTGAACATCTGTATTTCTAACTGTCCATTTAAGAAAATCTAACCTTTGTCTATCATTCTTCTGAAAACTTTTCCAATCTTTTCCCATTGTCCAATTCCAAAGCCACTGACACATTTTTAGATATTTGTCACAATAGCATTTCACATTTAATACAAATAAAGTTTGTATTAGCTGTCTGTTGCTGCTGTAACGAATTCGACAAAATTTGCATCTTAAAACAAGAAAAGTGTGTTACTGTTCAGGTTGGAGGTCTCAAGTTCTAAAATCAAGGTATAAACAGGGTTATGTTTTTTCTGGAGTCTCAAGTGAAAGTTTTCCTTGCCTTTTCCAGCTTCTAGAGAATGTCTGCATTCCTTGGCATGTGGTCCCTTTCTATCATCACTCTGAACTCTGCTTCCATCATCATATCTCCTTCTCCAACTCTAATCTGTCTGTCTCCCTCTTATGAAGTCCCCTATGATTATATTGGACTCAACCAGATAATCTATTATAATCTCCCTGTCTCAAAATTCTTAACTTAATCACATCTGCAAAATTCCTTTTATCACGTAAGGTCATAGATACACAGTTTCCAGAGATTAGGACACAAACATCTTCAAGAAGCGACGATTCCGTCTCACAAAGGTTAATCAGAAACATCTTAAATTTTTTTCCTATGTCTGTTTTTAAAAGATGTTATCAGTCTCAATTTCTACCCCCTTAAAGATATCTCAAGTTGATCTCACTTTTTTCTGGTTGCTACCAAGTATCAGACCAGTTTTATTTTTGGTAATTAATTGAGTATTTAAAAGTCTAAGCCAAGCTAATTGAGAACTTAAAATCTTACATCCAACTTGAAGGTTCTGTATTCTTTCAATGAGGGTCTACACTACAGCTTGAAAACCACAGTAGGGAAAGAGAAATGTAGTCTGCCATTTACTATACTTGTTTCACCCCCTCCCTGAATCCCTTGGCCCTTTCAGAATCAGTGTAGCAATCGGGTGTGAGAGAGTGGTTAAGGAAGAAAGCTATAAATCTGTTTTGGTAGCTGGTGTTATCTGTAGGTTTTCTTGGTTGATACATGTAATTCACCAAATTTTCCCATATGGCAATGACTCTTTTGTTAGAAGCATTTGCAAGGCCACCTCTCAAGATCCTGTGGGGACCTTTCCCCACACTGTTTCCTGACTCCAGTGATGCCCTGTCTGCTTAATTTCTATTCTCATCCCTAAGCACTGGACCACAGGCAGGAACAGTTGCTTATTATTAGATTCACCTCAACTCAGTAGACTATTTCCTTGCATTAAACCCATTTAAAATTTTTGGTCTAATTAATTTTGTTATTCATTGTATCCATAAGGATATCTGTACCATTGCTCTCCCAGTTGGTGAGTGTGCAACTTGCCCAATTTCTTTTTGCTCTGTCATGAAACTACAATTTTTTTTTGTTCTTACAAGCCTCCTCTCTTTTTATTTTTATGAGCAAGAAAGAGGTATCAGATTCTAAGGTGCCGAACTTGCCGAACTCAAATAACTACCTTGGGATATGTTAATTTATTCCAAGAATTCTTTGGTAACAATATAATGTGGGCCTATAAACTTCTGCCAATCAGCAATACTCAGCAGGAATTGAATGCTAATCTTTATTCTTATAGGCATCCTAATCTCTAGGAATGGTTATCTTGGAGGCAACTCAAAACACCACTGCTTTGCCCCATCCCCCTAAACCAATAGTATCTAGTGTAATATTCCTAAAATTGAATTTTGCCTGCTTTTATTGTGTCCAACATTTCTCTTTTATCTCTACTGATATATGCCTATCTTTACTCTCCAAATTTTATTCATCTTTTCATAAAAATCATTCTTTTTTATATTTTAGGAAATGATATGACATATGAAAGTATTGATGAATATTTATAATTCCTCAAAATAAGTTTGATATCCTGAGTTTTTGAAAACATAAATTTTATATCAAAGGGCTGCTTTATCTTCTTGGAAAGATCTAAGTAAATAGTCTGGGTACTCCTGTAAAGTACTAACTAAACTGAAGTTAGAACAGAAAGATGACCATGAGCCTCATTTCCCACCATTCTCTTAAATCTACGTGGTTTCCTGCCCCAGTCTTGGAGTAGTAAGACATTTTGCATTATGTACATTCTCTCTTATAGTTGTTATTGTTGTTGCTACTATTGTTCTTCATGTTCTTATTAGAGTAGGCAAGTAGCTAGACATGAGCAGCAGGGGGAGTCCTGAGAAAAGGGAGGTCTGGAAAATGTCACACCCCAGAGACGACCTAAAACCTGCATGCTAAATAACCTGCTCCTGAGTCATCATTGGATCAACAATGAAATCAAGATAAAAATTAAAAAATAATTATTTGAACTGAACAATAATAGTGACACAACCTATCCAAACATCTGGGATACACCAAAAATGGTGCTAAGAGGAAAGTTAATATCATTAAATGCCTACATCAAAAAGTCTGAAAGAGCATAAACAGACAATCTAAGGTCACACCGCATGGAACTGGAGAAATAAGAATAAACCAAACCCAAACCCAGCAGAAGAAATGAAATAACGAACAGCAGAGCAGAACTAGATGAAATTGAAACAAAAAAAAAATACAATGGATAAATGAAACAAAAAGCTGTTTCTTTGAAAATATAAATAAAATTGATAGACCATTAGTGAGAGAAAACCAAGATTTGTGTTTTGAAAAAGAAAACCAAGAAAAGAAGAGAGAAGGTCCAAATAAGCTCAATTAGAAACAAAACAGGAGATATTACAACTGGTAACACAGAAATACAAAAGATTATTCAAGGCTGCTGTGCATAAAAACCTTTATGTGCATAAACTAGAAAACCTAGAGGAGATGGATAAATTTCTGGAAATATACAATCCTCATAGATTAAGCCAGGAAGATATAGAAGCTATGAACACACTAACAGCAAGCAGTGAAATTGAAATGGTAATAAAAAATTACCAATAAAAAAAAACCAAAAAAAAGTCCAGGACCAGATGGATTCACAGCCAAATTCTATCAGACTTTCAAAGAAGAATTGTTGCCAATCCTATCAACACTATTCCAAAAGACAGAGAAAGAGGGAATCCTCCCAAGTCATTCTGTGAAGCCAGTATCAACCTAATGCCAAAACCAGAAAAAAAAAATAACAATAAATCTACAGACTAACATCCCTGAAAAACATTGATGCAAATCCTCAACAAAATTCTAGCAAAACAAATCCAACAGCATATCAAAAAGTTAATCCACCCTTGTCAAGTGGGTTTCATGCCAAGAATGCAAGGATGGTTTAACATACACAAGTCAACAAATGTGATACACCACATAAACAGAATTAAAAACAAAAATCACATGATCATCTCAATAGATGCAGAAAAAGCATTTCCAGCATCCCTTTATGATTAAAACCTTTAGCAAAATTGGCATAGAAAGGACATACCTTAACGTAATAAAAGCCATCTGTGGGCCGGGCAGAGAGGCTCACACCTGTAATCCCAGCACTTTAAGAGGCTAAGGCGGGTGGATCACTGAGGTCAGGAGTTCAAGACCAGCCTGGCCAACATGGTGAAACTCCATCACTACTAAAAATACAAAAAATTGGCCAGGCATTGTGGTAGGCACCTGTAATTCCAGCTACTTTGGAGGCTGAGGCAGGAGAATTGCTTGAACCTGGGAGGCAGAGGTTGCAGTGAGCACCATCTATGACAAACCCACAGCCCAACATTATACTGAATGGGGAAAAGCTGAACGCATTCTCCCTGAGAACTGGAACAAGACAAGGATGCTCACTTTCACCACCTCTATTCAAGAGAGGACTGGAAGTCCTAGCCAGAGAAATCAGACAAGAAAAAGAAATAAACAGCATCCAAATTACTAAAGAGGAAGTCAAACTGTTGCTATTTGCCAATGATATTATTGTATACTTAGAAAACCTTAAAGACTCATCCAAAAAATTCCTAGATCTGGTAAATGAATTCAGCAAAGTTTCAGGATACAAAATTAATATACACAAATCAGTAGCTCTGCTATACACTGACAGCAACCAAGCTGAGAATCAAATCGACAACTCAACCCCTTTTACAATAGCTACAAAAAATAAAAAATAAAAATACTTAGGAATATACCTAACCAAGGAGGTGAAAGACCTCTGCAAGGAAAACTACAAAACACTGCTAAAAGAAATCATAGATGACACGCACAAATGGAAACACATCCCATGTTCATGAATGGCTAGAATCAATAATATGAAAATAACCATACTGCCAAAAGCAGCCTACAAATTCAGTGCAATTCCCATCAAAATACCACCATCATTCTTGACAGAGCTAGAAAAAAATCCTAAAATTTATATAAAACCAAAAAAAGAGTGTACATATCCAAAGCAAGACTAAGCAGAAAGAACAAATCTGGAGGTATCACAGTACCTGACTTCAAACTACACTACAGGTCATAGTCACTAAAGCAGCATGATACTGGTATAAAAATAGGCACAGAGACCAATAGAACAGAATAGTGAACCTAAAAATAAAGCCATATACTTACAGCCAACTGATCTTTGGCAAAGCAAACAAAAACATTAAGTGGGGAAAGGACATTCTATTCAACAAATGGTGCTGGAATGTAGAAGAATGAAACTGGATCCTCATCTCTCACCTTTTACAAAAATCAACTCAAGATGGATCAAAAACTTAAATCTAAGACCTGAAACCATAAAAATTCTAGAAGATAACATCAGGAAAACCCTTTTAGACATTGGCTTAAGCAAAGACCTCATGACCAAGAACCCGAAAGCAAATGCAACAGAAACAAAGATAAATAGATGAGACTTAATTAAACTAAAAAGCTTCTGCACAGCAAAAGAAATAATTAGCAGAGCATACAGACAACCCACAGAATGGGAGAAAATCTTCACAGTCTATACGTCTGACAAAGGACTAATATTCAGAATCTACAAATAAATCAGCAAGAAATAAATAATCCCATCAAAATGTGACCTAAGCACACGAATAGACAATTCTTCAAAGAAGGTATACAAATGGCCAGCAAGCATATGTAAAAAATGCTCAGCATTACTAATTATCAGGGAAATGCAAATCAAAAACCACAGTGTGATACTACCTTACCCCTGCAAGAATGGCCATAATCAAAAAATCAAAAACTAATAGATGTTGGTGCAGATGTGGTGAAAAGGGAACACTTTTACACTGTTGGTCGGAATGTAGACTAGTACAACCACTATGGAAAACAATACAGAGATTCCTTAATGAACTAAAAGTAGTTCTTCCATTTGATCCAGCAATCTCACTACTGGGTATTTACCCAGAGAAAAAGAAGTCATTATACCAAAAAAGATACTTGCACATTCATGTTTATAGCAGCACAATTTGCAATTGAAAAAATATGGAACCAACCCAAATGCCTATCAATCAACAAGTAGATAAAGAAAATGTGGTGTGTGTGTGTATATATGTATGTGTGTGTGTGTATATATACATACACACACACACACACCATGGAATACTACTCAGCCATAAAAAGGAATTATATATACTACTATATATGTGTGTGTGTGTGTGTGTATACATACACACACAACATGGAATACTACTCAGCCATAAAAAGGAATTAAATAATGGTATTCATGGCAGCCTGGATGGAATTGGAGACTATTATTCTAAGTGAAGTAACTCAGGAATAGAAAATCAAATATAGAATGTTCTCACTTATAAGCAGGAGCTAAGCTATGAGGATGCAAAGGCATAAGAATGATACATTGGACTTTGGGGACTCAGGGGAAAGGATGGGAGGTGGGTAAGAAAAATGTACACACTGGGTATAGTGTACACTGCTCTGGTGATGCATGCACTAAAATCTCAGAAATTACCACTAAAGGACTTATTCATGTAACCAAACACCACCCGCTCCCTAGAAACACATACGTGTGTGTGTGTGTGTGTGTGTGTATATATATATATATATACATATATATATATATATGCAGAGATGGTTAGAAATATCTTTGTAGGAAGAAATGCCCTTTAAGATGCCCGGTAATCTTTCACTCTGCAGTTAACCTGTCAGAATGTAGCTAGCTGCATGCTGATAAGGAGGAAAAGAGGGCAAAGGAGAAATTGCTAAGAGACACACAGGTGCAATGAGTACAGATTTAACTGCTAAATGACCTTCCTGGTGTGGTGGTAATGAGCAATGCCCCCATTAGGTAGAATTCTAGAATTCATATCCAACACTGGGCTCATGCATGCTGATTAGCAGTAAGGGAGGGTCCCACAAGCCTGAGCAGGTCCCACAAGCCAGGTGGGAATAAAGATGGGGACTTAAGGTTAGGGCAGAAATGGGGCAACCAGACTAAGCTAAACGACAGTGACTTAAAACAGAGGTGAAAACTTAAAGAAAGACACCAACATAATAAAAACCCCAACTCAGAACTCTCGGGGCTGTTGCTTGCTCATTCTCTTTCAGCAGCCTGCTCTTCCCATCTTTCAGAGTGTACTTTGTCTCTAAATAAACTCTCTGCTCTCTATTTTCCTTCAGTAAAATCTCTTTTTTGGCTAAATTGTCTCTTGGCCGAGAAAGACAAAGGATCAAGTATTTTCACACTTCCTGGTAATATCCTGACCCAGCTAACCTTTGTATGAAGGAGAAATAAAAACAAAAACTGACAGTTTTTCTCTGCTTCTACTTAGAATTTAAAATTTGCTACATTTCCAATAATAAGTTGATTTGTATAACAACAATTTCTATATTTTTAGTAATTTTTGAGGTTGGCTTTAGTTTAGAAATATTGTTCTCATTAATTAAATGAATTTTAATTTATTTCTAGGTACATTTCCCTCTGTTTTCCAAATGCATAGCTGCCTCATTTCATAAACAAAATCGATTCATATAATAAACTATCTGATTCTACAAACAATGAAATGACACAGCAGAAAAGTGAAGGGTTTGAGGCATAATCTGATCCTTCCCATTGGCCCTGGATTATGAAAAAGTTTCAAACTGTCCATTTTCAAATTGTTCAATGTGAGTAGAATGGTCTCATAACTACCAAAATTCATCCCATGATGAAAAGCCTGGAATTTCTTTGTAGACTTATAGCATAATCAAACATTATAATAACATTCACCATTCATATCAAATGAGCCCACTAATTGTTTCTACATTTTAATTATTTTTCAAAAACTGGTCGTGGGAGGGGCAAATTCAACACATAGAGATGATTTATAGGGCCAGTAAAATTTTTTTTCATTTGTGAGCTTTAATAGTGTTAGGTGAGACTTGCATCCTCTAATTTATCAAAAAAAGATATTAAATATTTATATTTATATATTATTATTTTGCCTGATATCTGAAAACTTTGTCTGTGTTTTCTCTGGTTTTAACTTCCCAGCTAGTTATGCTTCCCCTCCACTATTATGCACAGAGATCTGTGCATGTTAACTTCTCCAGTGTAAGAAAACTGACAAACTTCAAGCTGGAGGAATAGGGTAAAAAAGGGAAGAGAGAGTCAAGAAGAAAATAGAGAATAAGTTTTTACAAATAGTGAATAGTTGATGCCACATAAAAATAAGCGTCAGTCATTCATTTGTTTAACAAGTAATATTAAGCAACTTCTATGTTCCAATATTTTTTTGAGATATATTTATACAATAATGAAGAAGAAATACAAAGTTTCTGCCCTCATATAGCTTGCATATTAGTGGGAGAGACAATGAAGAAATAAACTATATAATTTCAACATCATTTCAGTTATTAATAATTCTATGAAAAAATAAGTTATTAAATAATGTTGGGTTTAGTAATTATCGTTTTTCTTGAAGTGGTCAGAAAACATCCTCTGAGGAGGTGACAATTGAGCAGAAACTTGTATAAAGTGAAATAATAAGATAAAGACTTAAAAATTTAGAATGCATTTTGAAGTTTACTGGTCATTTATAATACTTGTACCAGTTACGGAGCAGTAGGTGGGAAAATTCAGATTTTAGTAGTTGACAGGTACATGAGAAATGTAGGTGGAAAATAATATGAGTATACTAAAGAAATATTTTTCAAGAATATTGTCTTTGCAGGGAATGAGAAAAAATAGAAATATTTGTATCTAATAATATTATGAAGATAGAAAAACACCAGGCAAATACAAAGAAAGCAAGAAATGAAGCGATATTAACTTCAGGCAAAATAGACTTAATAGTAATTTGTGTTGTGTCAACTGAGCTAAGCTGGAACTATGTTCCCCAGAATTCCCTTTCCATTATGCTTCCGGGTTAAGTTAGACCATAAGAAATTTTGGCTTGAGATTTCAGGCTGGGGAATGAAGTAAGGCAGTGGCCATTACACTCTGAACATCTTTGTTAGTTAGAGGCAATGAGGGATGAGTACAGAGGTGTCAGCGGTTCCGGTTGTTTTCGCATTTCCCCTGTTCTGTGTCCAGCTCTGCTTCTGGACTGTCAGTCCTGCTGACAAAAAGTGACCCTATCCCTACCACAAGACACTTCACTGTTAACTCATAGAGGTAGAAACAATGAAGAGCCAGTAACCTTCCATAGGCTTCCACACCACCCACTTGCAGATGTACTGCAACAACTGACATAACTCACTTTCTGCAAGCTCTAAACTCATTCACCCATGCCAGGCGTGATTAGCTGCTCCTACATATTTGCAGAGTCTAATTCCTATTACAACGTCCTTATTCCACTGTATTCATAGTGGTTCTTCTTCCCCGCCTGAAACTTCGATGATACAAGAATGTAAAATAAACAAATATTAATAGAATTAAAGAGTTAGACCAAATACCATTTAAACAGATGCACATAAGAAACAATTATGAAACACTACTGGAACTATGCCTAGAAATATATAAAGACACAAATAAACAAAAAAGCACTAGAAGAAATTGACAAGATTTATAAACTCTCATCCTTCTGGAAATTTTAAAAATCACAATGGATATAGAATATGTGTCAGTGTAACTAACAAGCTTGATCTGATATTCAGAGCTCAGTTTCTAAAATTTAGAGAACAGATACTTTTTTTAATCACTCAAAATGTGACATACGAAGTCACAAAGTGTCAACAAATTTCAAAGAATATCAGAAAGATCTGTTTTCTGAAAAGAGTAAAATTAAATAAAATAGAAAATATTGTCAAAATTATATATGTTTTAATTTTTTTTAAACCCAAGTAATTGGGAGTTTAAGGAAAATCATTATAATTGAAATTATGTATTGCTGACAATTGACTGGTAATAATAGTGCTGTATTATTTATAAAATATTGTGAAATGCAATAATAGCAGCATTAAAAATAGTTGTTTGGATTTGAAAGCATTTCTGTAAGAATAGGATGACTTAAATTACACGGTTTATGTCCAAAAGGCAGAAAAGAACAAGACAAAAGTGAGCCAAGGGAGTATAAATGATTAAAAAGAAGCAGAAAAGTAAAAGAAAACAGCATTAAAAATAACAGTCTTAGATAAATTTTAAAAGATGATTTACTTGAAAAGACAATAAAATTTATAGGTCTCTAGCACAAATAAGAGAAAGAAAGAGAGAAAAAGGAAAGAGCAAAGTGAAAGTAAAAATTAAACTTAGGAAGAGAAAAAGAATATAACTAAACATAAGCAAATATTTCCAAAGAATTATAGTGCTTGAGGTGCACAAATTAGGAAAAAATGGAAAAATATATAATTTTAACAATTTTATGACAACTGATTCAAAAAATATAAAACATAATAAATCTATGCTGATTAAAAACAAAAATGCAGTTTAAAAACATCTTCCTGTTTTTCCCCTATCCCAACAGAAGACATCAGACTCCCATGATTTCATGAGGCAAATTTTGTAGTGATATTACAAGCAAATCACAACCCCATATAAATTGCCTAAATGCTCAGCCAAAAAAAAAAAAAAGATTGAGAAGGAGAGGAGCTATTCAATTCATTTTAAAGGTAACTATAATCTTTACTAAAACAAATGAAAAAACCTACAGGACAAAAATAGAAAAAAAAAGAAAATTAAAAATGTAGGTAGATAGATTGGCTACATGTAGAATAGCCAAGGGAGTCTAAAATAATTATTTGAATTAATAATTATATTTAATAAATTTATAAGTACAAATACTATGTTTCTATATACTAGCAACAAATAATTGGGAAATGTTTTTAAGTCAATTTACAATAACACTGGAAGTCACAAATACTTAGGCACAAACTTAATAACTGAAATATATACAAAGTCCACAGAAACTCCAAAACAGTGTAGAGAATTAGCAAAGATAGATTTAAAGAAATCTGGGCTGGGCGCGGTGGCTCATGCCTGTTATCCCAGCACTTTGGGAGGCCGAGGTGGGAGGATCACAAGGTCAGGAGATCGAGACCATCGTGGTTAACACGGTGAAACCCCATCTGTACTAAAAATACAAAAAAAAATTAGCCAGGCAAGGTGGCAGGCACCTGTAGTCCCAGGTACTTGGGAGGCTGAGGCAGGAGAATGGCATGAACCCGGGAGGTGGAGCTTGCAGTGAGCTGAGATTGCACCACTGCACTTCAGCATGGGAGACAGAGCCAGACTCCATCTCAAAAAAAAAAAAAAAAAAAAAAAAAGGAAAGAAATCTAAAAAATAGTGAAATAAACTGTTCAAAATATTTGTGGTGTAATTTCTTTATAGACTCAACAAATTTATAGTCATACACCCAGAAAGCACTAGTATAGAAGTTGTGATGACAACTTTAAATTTACATAGAAATTTAAGAGATCTATAGTAGCCAAAAATCATTTTTAAAAGGATCAGAGTTAGAGAACTTGCACTACATGAAACAGAAAATGTATCATAAGGCTACAGCCATCCAGGCAGTGTTGTATTGCTTTATTATAGACAAAGAAACAAAAGTATTTTTCAGGAATATCATTTCATTTATATAGTCAATTTTTCTAATTTATTAATATATAATTTGCATACCATAAAGTTCACTCTTTCAGTGTACAATTTAGTAGATTTTAGTGTATTCACAAAGTTGTACAAACATCACCGTTATCTAATTCCAGAACATTTTCACCATCATAAAATGAAACCTCAAATCTATTGGCAGTCATTACCAAATCTTCTCTCCCCAGCCCTTCAGCCACATATCTACTTTCTGTCTCTATGGATTTGCCTCTTCTGGACATTTCATGTCAATGGAATCATACAACATGTAGTCTTTTATTACTGGCTTATTTCACTTAGCATAATGTTTTCAAGGTTTATGTGTCAGCATGTGTCAGTATTTATTTTTATGACTGAATATCATTCCACTACATGGATATTTTACATTTTATGTATTCATTCACCAATTGATAGACTTTTAGATTAGTTCCACTTTTTGGCCATTATGAATAACTACACACACATGTATATGTTTGTGCATGTGTGTGTGTGTATCTATACATATACATGTTTTTGTATAGACACATTTTTAATTATCTTGGGTATATACCTAAGAGCAAAATTAGTGATTCAAATGGTAACTCCAAGCTTAATTCTTAGAACTTCTCAAAGTGGCTGCAACATTTATATTCCCACCAGTGATGTAGAAGGTTTCCATTTTTTTCACATCCTTGCCAAAACTTGCTATTGTCCATCATTTTTATAATATCCATTGCAGTGAACGAGTATCTCATGGTGGTTTTGATTTGCATTTTCCTTGGTTAACAATGTTCAGTATCTTTTAGCATGCTTATTGGCCATTTTAAAATTATTTTTGAAAAGCAATCTCAATGAATTCAGATCATTTGCTTACTTTTTCAACTGGGAAATTTGTCTTTATATATTCCAGATACTATACTTTAACAGATAAATAATTTACAAATATTTTCTCTGAAGTATGTTTCTTGTAAATAACATAGTTATTTATATTGTAAATATAAGTTAAATATATAGTTATTTATATTTGTAAATAACTATATGTTATTTACAAGAAATGAAGGATTTTGTCCATATTGCCAATCTCTGCCTTTTGATTGAGGTTTTAGCCCTTTTACATTTAATGTAAGTATTGGTAACAGAATCATTACTGTAATTTTGTCATTCCATTTTCTTCTGTCTACCTTACTTTCTTATGAGACATCAACTGTTGTTTTTTGGAGATCCTTTGGGTATAATGAGTTGTTTATTTCTTGCTATTTTCAATGTTTTTTTATTTGTCTTTTTTTGAGTTTAATTATGATAGTACTTGGAATTCATTGAGTTTCTTAGATGTATAAAGTTTCTCTTTCAATTTGGAAGTTTGGGTCATTATTTCCTCTGCCATTTTGTCTGCTTCCTCTCCTGCAACTCCCAGAAATAAGCTTCATAGTATCCCATGGGTCTCTGAGATTTTATTTATTTTCATTAGTTCTTTTTTCTTTCAGCTACTCAAAATGGATAATCATAATTGACCTGTCTTTCACCAATTCTTTATTCTTTCCTTCAAATCTGATGTTGAGCTCATCTAGTAATTTTTTTTTTCATTTTAGTCATTGTACTTTCAATTCCAAAATTTCTGTTCTTTAAAAAATATAATTTCTATATCTTTACTGATTTTTTAAATGAGATATCACTTTCATACTTTCTTTTAAAATAGTTGATTTAAATTTCTTGTCTAGTAAGTCTAATCTCAGGGCTTCTTCAGGGACGATTTCTATTGGCCTCTCATTTTGTGTTCATGGACCATAGTGTCTTGTTTCTTTCAATGTCTCATTTTTTGTTAACTGGATATTTTAAAAAATAAAACATAGCAACATGCTGGAAATCATAATGCTCTCACTTCAGGATTTGATGTTGTTGTTGTTCCTGTCACTTTAGTAATTTATCTGAACCAATTCTGTAAAGCCTATATTATTTGCCATGTATAACCAATAATATTTCTTCTCAGCTAGTTTAGGGGTTAGCTGGTGATTCAACATAGATACACTTAAATAAATTGAATGTATAATCTTCCAGCCTTTGACAGCAATTATTTGTGCATTTTGGGGTACGCTTTTAATGCTCACAGAGCAGTTTATAACTTCACTTTACTTCTCACTTTCTACCTGTACAGAACCTCAAGTTCAGCCAGAGTTAAGAACTTTGGACATTCTCAGGTCTTTCCTGAGCAGGTGCACAGCTGTCAGAAATTACTTATAGCAGAATACAAATCATATTATCCTTTAAACGTTTATCTGTGTATAAATTTTAACTGTAGCAAGACTAAGTACAGTCTTAATAATGGTGAGCTGGAAGATATTTCATTAAGCATCACATGCAAGTTTATCTAGGCAGTACAGCTACTGAGCCTCTTATACAAAGTGCAAATGCTGTCGCTGAATGATTGTTAAAGGTGACCAAGTCATGCATCTGCTCTCAAGATACCGAATAGAGAAAAATCAATCATTGCTACTGGTAGTAATAACATTGTATCCTTTATAACTTGAACTAAAATTATAGGAACAGTATTAGGCAAAGATTCAAAAATTAAAATGCAAGCAAGTGTAATGCACTTATACTGACTCTGTTATAATGGAAGACTCCGAAATGGTTCCAATGATTAAAAAAAAAAAATACTGATGTTAAAGAGGCAAGAGGGAAGTTTGAATAAAAATGTTATCAAATGTGGGCATTAAAAAGTGATCTTTCTATAGTAATACAGGACTTTTCATAATAGATTTTAGAAATATTTGTGTAAGTAGATTAAAAATCAAAATTTATGGCCAGATTTCTCCTCCTTCCTAGCATGCTTATTCATGTAGGCCAAAAAAAAATTATAAGTATTAGAAAATGGGAGTGCTGTTTTTAGTTTACCTTGTATTTCATTACATGTATTTCAAATAACCTAGAATAATGACCTAACAGAACGAGGTTTACTTCCTATGTGATTCTTACCAGGACTTAATGTATTTGGCAACATTTCCTATTCTTGAATTCTTTCTTAGTAAATTTGTTCTTTCTTTCACCTACCAAGAAACTGAAATTCTATAACTGAATTCTTAATACCCACCTTCCAATTGATAATCTTAAAAATTCCCTGTGGTATGGTCCCATATGGAAGGCTTGTCAGACTACCGTGTGGATTTCTACCCTATGTCTAACCTGAACTTTGTTTAGTAGCAGTTGCCTTTTTCTTACCCAGGTTGATCTTTTAATTTCAGACATTTTGGAGAGACTGATCTTTTAATTTCAGACTTGTTGGAGACACTGTTCTTATCACTGCCTCCCATTTTTTTTAAAAAACAACTTTTTGCTGTAATTGATCTTATGTTCTATTATATCAGCCCTGCGTAGGATTCCTGGAACAAGCCAAGTTTCATTTTATCATGTCAAATGTGCACACACCTTGGTATATTCATTATGACAAAATGCAGCATTCTTTCTGTGCCACTATCACCCAAAGTTTGAGATTATGTATCTGTGGCTGTGACCTCAAAAAAACATGCTGTTCTCTTATGTCTTTTTTTAATATCTAGTTGATTACAAATGGAAAGCAGCAAATAGAATATTTAGAGCCACCTCAGTTCTGGATTTCTGTCTGATCCCAAGATTCCAGCCAGGTAGTGGCCCAAGTTCACCACTCAATTATGACTTCAGTTGTAAGTCTCCTCTTAACTTGAGAATGTTTTGATCTCACCCGATTACTATGAAATATTGAACTCTCATTTAGTGCCCAATCTTTATTCCTAGTTTATCAGTGCTGAATGTCCTTTCTTAGTTCTTCAAATATCAGATCTCTTTAGGGTCTTAGCTACTGAGAATTCTTTCCCTTTTTTGCAATTTAGGACACTTCCCCCTTCTGCCATTTTAATAACACATTTGTACTTTTATCTATGGCCTCTGAAATTTCAGCTTTTATGAATGACCCATGGAGCCAATTAGCATATTCAAGCACATTCACCACCCACCTTTGCTATTGTCATCACCATTGATCACTTAATTTCGTAAACTTCTTAGTCTGTGCCAGGCACTGACTACTTCACCAGAAGTAACATGATTACCAGAAGGCCCTGCCAGACTAGGTGATATAAAGAACAGGAACTGAGTTGAACAGTGAGAATAGAAAATAATTTTTAATTTCTTCCCCCATTATATGATATTCTAGAGGACAAATTCAAAGAAAAGGCAGAGGCAGATTCATAAAAATTCATGAAACTAGCCAACTCCTTTCATACCTAGAGCTCATTGCTATATATCATATGCTATTAAACTTTACGCCAAAAAGAAATGTGCTTTCTGAAAATGTGTCAGGTGTATTTTCCAAAGCACAAACCCAGTGTTATTAACAACCAGGAATTCATTGTGAATCCCCTTCTGCACAGATAGGAAAATAATATAGCTTGGCAAAATTTTGAGTTTGACAGCTTTTGGGAGTTCAGGTTAATTAAAAAAAAAAAAAACCTTACTTGATACAAGTCAGAATATTGTATTTCAAGCCCTAGTGAGTCAACATGCCTGAGGGATCAATATGACTGGTGACATGCAACTTAGGAACCACACCAGTGTTAATAAAAGATCATGAAGTCTGTGGAGAAAAAGAAAATGAGAGCTTTATTTTCTATTAAAAAAAAAATCTGCAGATGGGGAGTTGCAACATAGTCAGCAGAACAAAGAGGGAGTCTGGCTTAAATAGGGAAAGTTCTAGCCCCAGTCTCCAATCAGCTGTGTACGTGCAAATCAAGGGTTCAAACTCATCCATTCCCAACTAGTTGAAAACAGCTGAGTCTTGATTGGGTAGTTTCCAAGTCCAAAACCAGAAGTCTCTGTAGGATGTCCCTTTCAGGTAGCTGGTAGGAGGAGTTTTCCAGCCATAGTGTCTCAGCTTTAGTTGTCAAAACTGTCTTACCTCAGAGGTGCAAACAGGATGTTTGTCTGAATCAGCCCTTTTAGGCAACCAAGGGGTGCATGTCCACCTTTCTCTAGCCATGGCCACTGGGTTCCTATTATCTTAATTTGGGTATGTTTATCCACCACAGGGAGTCCATCTTCTCTGGCGAGCTTGGGGTCATGTTTAGTTTCATTTCACACCAAAACATCAATACTTTATTGTGTGTTCTCAAATATTAGTCCTTGGGCATGAATGATGCTTCTCAACCCAGACTGCCCCCCTGCTGGCACTGCACAGACAGAAGCTAGCCTTATGGTTCAATAGCTTTGAGAATTCGTAGACCTATATAGTCATTCAAGTATTTAAGGAGCAGAGTAGGCTCTAGAGATAGAATGGTGAACAAGACAGGATACATACTGATTTAATGGACTCCAGTGGCAAAAGAAATCAGTATCTAAGTAAACAAACATGCAAAAAAAATACTGCTAAATGGCAATAAGGCTACTGAGTTAAGAAACAATGGTCTGAGAGCGTGAACAATGGGCTGTACGAATTAGGGTAGTCACGGAAAACTTCTCAGGGCAGGACACTTAAGAAAAAAGGAAGAACAAACGGAAGAGAGTTGCAGATTGAAGAAACAGTATGTTCATGACTTGGGGTGATTCCAAGAGGGAAATTATCCTAAAAGATGATGCACTCATTAAGCACAGTGCCTACAGTACCACAAATGGAGTTTCAGGTTTTTCTTTTTCATGCCTAACTCACTGGAAATAATAACCTATAAAACTATTTTGAATAATATTTTGAAATTATAAGACAGTTTTAAAAAGTAATATAGAATTGAGATGGAAATGTGGCTCTGACGTTTTGAAAAGAGGACAGGTCTTGGAGTCAAGTTCAGGGTTTTTATTTAACTGTGACAGTTCCTATGTTGACAATACCAATTAATACATATAATTAATGACAAATCACTTGTCTCAAAGACAGTATCCTCAACTATAATTCAAGGTAATTACATAATCCGATGAGGTAATGATTATAAAGTTCTTTATAAGTTGCTGTTGTTTTTAAAGAATAGGTGGAAGAAGACATGACCACCTTAAAACATTGATAATTTTTCCAACACTGACATCTAGCTCCAGTTATGCCTATTGTGAACAGAGAGGATATTAATGAAACTATATTGAGAACTTCATTCATAGGCTCTGGCTGACAGTTTCTCTGTAGGGACTAGTCACTAGTCATTTTCTTTTAAGATTTTTCTAAGCAAGTTACTAATATCTAGTAGCATTCTATTTTTATTGGAGAGTTTTTCCTTAGTCACCTAAACACAAGACAAAATTCCTGTTGGTGAATTGAGAATCAGAGGTGACATTTGTACAAAGTGCCATTTTTTCTTAGACCTATCTACAACAATGGTCTCTACAGTCTGAAAGAGATTTATCAAGTTTCAGAACATGTAACTATTTTCTATTGCTGTTGATGGTATCACAGAGAAGTTGGTAAATTTGGGGAATATGCATAGACCAGCAACTAAGCTAATATCAGTCCTTAGTCAAATTGCGAATCTGGGAGGTTTATATAGAGTTAATGGAGTTAATGGTTTTATAGCTCCAGCTTTCAAAATCCCTATGCTCTTTCTATAGATAAAACTATCGTTAAGAAGAATCCAAAACTCACACTGATGTATGAAGGTCTAACAAGTTATATTTGACTGGAAGTCTAGAAAATGAGGCTCTTCTCTTGGCTTTGAGATGACTTACTCACCAAGCTTCCTGCCTCTCTCAATCTCTCTTCCCTCAAATATAGAATGAAGGGACTAGTTATCATGGTGATTCCCAAACTCAATTACACATAAGAAATACCTGGAGAGGTTTTGGACAGACATATAGATGCCAAAACTTCAACCACAGAAACTATGATTTAATAGAACTGAGTTGGAGCCTAGGTAATTCAAATTCAAAATTAAATTGAGAATTGCTGGACTTTGCAAGGAGAATTCCAAGGCTCCTTCTAGTATGAAAATTCTAGAATACAATTATTTAACTGAGAATAATTATCCTATTGAACTACAATCATAGATTAATGATTTTATGGTCCCTTAACTAGCCAACTGTCTAACAGTAACAATAAAAATACCTAATATTTTCTCAAGAGTTTACTCTGTGCCTGATACTCTAGCACATTAAATGTATTTTTGTATATTTTTAACAATCCCATGAAGTAGGGACTATTGTTATCCTCATTACAGAGATGAGAAAATTTAGAAATAAATGATAATGTGGCAAACACTATCAGAACACTTATTTTGTGCCAGGCATTATTCTAATATTCTAAGATTCAAATACTTGAATATTGTTAGCCAGGTGTGGTAGTTCACATCTGTAATCCCAGCACTTTGAGAGGCTGAGGCAGGTGGATCACTTGAGGCCAGGGGTTCGAGACCAGGTTGGCCAACATGGCAAAACCGTATCTCTAGTAAAAAATACAAAAAAAAAAATTAGCCAGTCTTGGTGGTATGCTCCTGTATTCCCAGCTACTAGGGAGGCTGAGACATGAGAATCACTTGAACTTGGGAGGCAGAGGTTTCAGTGAGTGGAAATCGAACCACTGCACTTCAGCCTGGGTAGTAGAGTAAGACTGTCTCAGAAAAAATAAATCTTCAAAGACTATCTATTGTTAGAATTTAGTCTTATATTCCATATGTTACATATAGAATATATAATGTATATTTTATATATCTAATATATAATTTACATATAATATATAATGTATAATATATATTTTATATATTATATATATAAAAATCTCACAACAACACTATGAGGATGGACTGTTATTATTCTCATTTTTACAGATGATGAATTAAAAATACATTAAATAACATGTATTAAGGTTACATAGTAATTGGCAGATCTAGGATTAAAACCCCAGCAGTCTAGCTCCAGAAACCATGCTCTTAACCACTATCACAATACAGATATACATACCATCTCTCAGAAATGTTGGGTAACCATTTCAAGTTCATGTAGTTAGTAAGAGGGCATCACTAAAAGGAAGTATACACATCATTTGATTCCATAGCTCGTGTTCATAATTATTACACTATTAGAAATGCCTGGAAGCAACTGGTTCTACCTGATTGGTGGTAGCATGTGGGAAACTCAAGGGCATGAGGTAGGAATGCCAGGTTTACTCAAGCTATATGTCAGAAACATAAACATAGGATGGAAAATATTATGTTCTCCTTTAAGTTCTCACATATCACCTTTTGAATTCTTTCACTCTTCTGTGTAGTTCTTCTAACTATGTGCAGCAATGAAAAATATGGCACAGGTGAATAAATTCATCTACAGTCTTCCTCTAATATTGAATGGTGCTGCATTATAAAAGGAAAAATTGGCTTTTATTGAGTGTCTACTATATGCCAAGCATCACACCTGTCTGTGGCAAATTTTTTAAAAATGCATTAATTCATGTCAAATAACAACGACAAATCTATTACATTACCCATAACATATTTTTATGAAAAGTGACAATATTTTCAAAAACAAAAAATTATTTGTATTCATGAGAAAAGTGACATTGTTTTACATTTTTGCAAATCTTTTTAATGTCTAGCTTAGGTAAATTCAACTGGATTCTCATGTCTGCCTCTATATTTAATCTGTTATACTGTCAGACATGTAGTAGCTGGAAAATTCAGTGTACACGTGGTGGAGTGGAAATAGTTTTGATGCCGTTAGACCTCCTGAAAGAGTCTCAGGGTCCACCAGCGGCTCTCGGACTACACTTTGAGAGCTACTGTGAAAAATAAGAGATGTCAGTTATTCTCAAAAGAAATGCACTTCAACCACCATATAAAAGAAGTTTAAAACTCAGTCATTAAAACAAAAAAATAATTTTAATGGGCAAAGGATTTTAGTGGACCTTTCTGCAAAGAATGTATACAATAGGAGCATGAAAAGATATTCAACATTAGTTATTAGGCAAGTGCAATTTTAAAACCACAATGAAATACCACTTCACACACACTAAGATAACTAAAATGGACAAGACCGACAACAAATGTTGGTGAGGATGTGAGGGAATTGGAACCCTTATACATTGCTGGTAAGTTTACAAAATGGTAAAGCTGCTTTAGGAAACTATTTAGCAGGTCCTAAAAATAGTAAGCATAAAGACCAAACATCACATTCCTTGGTATATATTCAATAGAAACATATATTCATACCAAAACTTGTACACAGTATTTATGGCAGCATTATTTATAGGAGCCAAAAACTAGAAAGTATCCACATGTCCATCACCTAATGAATAAAAATATGTGTAATATCCAAACACTGCAATATTGTTCAGTCATAAAAATGAATAAAGTGCTGGTGCATGCTGCTACATGGATGAACTTTGAAAACATTATTGTAAGTGAAATAATCCAATCACAAAAGTTATATATTGTATGATCCCATTCATATGAAATGTCCACAAAATAGACAAATCCATAGAGGCAGATTTGTGATTGTCAGGAACTGGGAGAGGGGAGGAAGGGAGAGTAAGTGCTAATGTTTATTTCTTGGTTGATGAAAATGTTCTGGAATTGGTAGTAATGGTTGCACAACTTGTGAATGTACTAGAAACAACTGAATTTTATAGTATGTGAATCATAACTTAATAATGCTTTTACAAAAACAACTACTGTTCTCACTTCTCCCATCTTCCCAATATTCTAATATGTTCCCTAGGTTTAGCAGCTTACTATGTATCTTGCCTCCCTATTCTCCAGACTGTCTTACCATTGAAGGTTGTTACTTTAGTGAGCAACTGATAAAAGTGAGGGAGAAGTTCCCATCCCTCCAGTATGCTGAAGTGAACTAGGGAAAAAATTGAAAGCTTTTACTTTACATGCATACTGTTGTATAAAGACTACAACAAATAGAAATGGTTATACCTATGCCCATTCCACAGGTCAGCAACTTGGACCATTAAAATTTAGTAAGCAAAGAATGATAGCAGATGTATAACTTTTGATTTAGATTAAAATCATGAAATTATAACTCATATAAAATGAGTTGAATTAAAATAAAGGGTAGTTATACACCTAATCACCACCTCTGTCTCTCCTAATTATACTAAACAGACTCCAGTGTTTGAAACTAATGTCTGCCTAGACTAATTCCTACGTATCTCTTCTCTTGACGCCCATGTCTTTAATGTCAAACCTTTCTCTGTTTCATGTTCTTTTCCTGTCCAGAACTGTACTGACATAAGTGATTGGTAGGGGGGACCTTATGTCAATAACTGTGACTCTCTTAGCAATTTACATGAAGAATCAGCTTTACTTAGTCATCTTTTTTTACCGGCAGGATGCAGAGTCTAGTCCTTACCTTTCCTGGGCTCCAGGGCTGTCAACACCGTTGTAAATAAATTTTTGTTTTTCATCAGCAACAGAAGCAATGTCTCCTGCTCTGCTTTTAAAGACTTCTGATCTGACAGCCACTTTGTGGAACTCAATCTACCTCAACACATTATTTGGAGTCTAATACTCCCTTCCCCACCAGAAGTAATACAATCTTGTTAATAAATGTATGGGCACAAATTTCAGATGCCTGCATTAAATCCCACTTACCTTCTAACTCTGTGGCTTTAAACAGGTTACTTAACCGTTTTAAAAGGTCAACTATAGAGTTTAAAAATAACATTTAAGAGATTAATGATATAATTTACTTTATCAATTCGTTATAAAGATATAATCCATGAACAGTACTAAGAAGAGTTCCTGACATTTGCTAAGAGGTCACGGGATGCTAATAACATGTAAGACTCCCTGCCTTTGGTCACCTAGAGAAAGAATGTATGAAAAAGCTGGGATTGAAGAGCAGGTCATTTGTTTCAAGTACCGAGTCATGGTTTATTAATTTGAACAGCTTCATTGTGATATAAATGACATGTAGCACAGTGTATATATTTAAAGTGTAAAATTTCGTGAACTTAATATATGTGCATACCTGTAAATCCATCACTACAATCAAGGAAATAAACATATCCATCACTCCAAGAAGTATTTTCATGCCAACTTTGTAATACAGCTATTCTTCCCTGTCATCACCTGTCTTTTGTCTCCAGCAACCACTGATATTCTTACAGTTATGACAGGCAAGCTTGCATTTTCTAGAATTCTATGGAATTGAATCATAGTTTTCTTGTCTTTTTTCTTCCATTCACATTTCTTTGTGTGGGCACGTGTTTTCATTTATCTTCATTAAGTAGATACCTAAGAGTGGAAGAAACGTGTATATTTCACTTTTTAAAAGATGATAATCTGTTTTCCAAAGTTGTACGATTTTATATTTCAATCAGCATTACCTAAGAGTTAAAATTGTTTCACACCCTCACCAGCATTTTACATGATCAGGCTTTTTATTTCTACCCACTCTAAAGAATATACAGTGGTATCTCATTTTGGATTTAATTTGCATTTCTCTAATGACTAGTGAATTTGTGATATTTTATGTATTTATTAACTATCTGTATATCTTCTTTGATAAATGTGTTAAAATCATTTGCAAATTCCTTTTATTATTTATCTTATTGAAGTTTGAGAGTCCTTGATATAATGCAGCATAAGTAATTTACCAGATATGTTTTGTAAATATTTTCTCATCTGCTTTGCTTTTTCATTTTCTAAAAAGAAACTTTATTTGGAAGAGAAAATGTTTCTAATTTTGACAAAATAAAAATTATGTTTTACTTTTTAACTTCATAGTTTTGCCAAAATTTGGAGACTTTTGCATCTTAATGAGCAGATGAAGCTCTGTAGTTTTCCTTTCTTCTGATTTTTTTTTTAATCAGGGCAATATTGGTCTCATAAAATTAGTCAGGAAGTATTCCCTTGTTGCCCACTTTCTGGAAAGGTTTGTGTGGAAGTAATATTTTTTCCCTTCCTAAAAAGTTTTTAAAAGTTTTAAAAAGTATGTTTTTAAAAGTTTTAAAAAGTATGTTTTTAAAAGTTTTAAAAAGTATGTTTTTAAAAGTTTTAAAAAGTATGTTTTTAAAAGTTTTAAAAAGTATGTTTTTAAAAGAGATTATAGTTTTGATGTCCTATTAAGGAAATGTCTTTCCAAGCCCATGGTCACCAAAATTTCTCCCAGTTTTCCTTCTGGACATTTTATAATTGTCCTCTTTCGGAATATGATCCATTGTGAACACATTTTTGCATATGATATAAGGTAGAGTTTGGGGGTTTGGTTTTGGTTTGATTTTGCATTTTTTCCCAGCACCATTTATTAAAAATATTTTTCCAGTGAATTTTCTTGAAAACTGTAGAAAATAAATTGACCATGTATGTGTAGGTTTATTTCTAAAATATTCTGCTTCATTGATCTATATACTGTATCTATCTTTATACTAATATGAATGTATTCATTCTCATAGCTTTATGGCTAAGTTTTGATATCAGGTTGTATAAGTCCTACAACTTTGTTTTTCTATTTTAAAATTTTGGGGGGGAAGTATTGTAGCTCTTCTGAATTTCTATGTTAATTTTAGAATTTGTTTATTAATCTCTGTAGAAACAACATGGTACTCTTTTGTTTAAGATTGATTTGAACGTAGACATATCAGTTTGGGAAGATTGACAAAATAACAATGTTGAGTCTTCTAATTCATAAACATAGTTTATCTCTCACTTTATTTCTTCTTTAATTTCACTTAGAAATATTTCCACAGTTTTCAGCATATAGGTCCTGAAAGTTTTTAATCAAACTTATCCCTAATTATTTCATATTTGATACATTTATAAATTATGTTTTTTCTCATTTCAATTTGTAAATTTTTCATTGCTAGTACATAGAAATACAATTGATTTTTTGTATATTGACTTTTCATCTTGCAAACATTCTAAATTCACTTATTAGGTCTACAGCTTTTTGTATAACTTACCTGGATTTTCTACATAGACTATTACATCATCTCTGATAGTTTTACATCTCTCTTGTAATTCTGTATGTATTTTATTTCTCTTTTTCTTTCTTCCTCTCTCTCTTTCTCCTCCCCCCCCCACCCCCACCCCCTCTCTTTCTTCCTTTGTTGTTTTTGTCTTATTGCACTGGGTAATGTCTCTAGTACAATCTAGTAAATTAGAAGTGGTAACAGCAGTTATTCTTGTTTCTTCCCTAATTATTAGGGAGGAAAGCATTGTCTTTCACCATTAAAGGTGGTGTTGATTGTATGCTTTTTATAGATATCCTTTATCTGGTTGAGCAAGTTCACTTTTATTTCTAGTCCCTTGAGAGTTTTTATCATAAACAGATATTAGACTTTGTCACTTGTTTTTTCATTTTTTCTGAATCTGTTATGAGGGTCATATGATTTTTCATGTTTAATCTGTGAATATAGTGAAATACATTAAATTGTATATGTTAAGTCAAATTTCCCTTACTGGGATAAATCCCACTTGGTCAGAAAATATTCTTTTTATACATTGCAAGATGAGACTTGCTAAAATTTTGAGATTTTTGCATGTTAGTTAATGAGCAGACGAAGCTCTGTAGTTTTCTTTTCTTCTGATTTTCTTTTTTTTAATCAGGGCAATATTGGTCTCATACAATTAGTGAGGAAGTATACCCTTGTCTCCTACTTTCTGAAAAGGTTTGTGTGGAAGTAATATTTTTTCTCTTCCTAAAATATTTTGTTAACTTCGCCAGTCAATATTTTTGTACCTAGAGTTTCCTTTGTAGGAATATTCTCAAATACATGTGTTCTATTACTTTAATAGATATAGGAATATTTAGGTTTAATAGTTTGTGTTTCAAGGAATTTGTTTCATTTAAGTTGTTAGTTTTTATTGGCAAGAGTTATTCATAAAATCCCTCATTATCAATTTAATGCCTGTAAAGTATGTTGTGATTACCCTCTTTCATTTTTAATATTGATAATTTTTTCCTAATTCATATTTATAGATTATTCTAAAAATCTAGCTTTCGGTTTATTGATTTTATCTATTGTTTTTCTGTTTTCTATTGCACGTTTTCTGTTCTTTCAGTGGAATTTGCTGTTCTTTTATTGATAACTCTTATATGCTTTCTGTTTAATCTATGCTTCTTTTTCTTGGTTCTTAAATTAGAAGTTTAGGTCATTTCTTTTAAGCTTCGCTAATTAATTGAAGAATTCTGCAACATTTTCTCTAAACATTCCTTTAGCTACCCTACCATAAAATTTGATATGTTGTGTTTTCATTTTATTTCAGTTCAAAATGCTGTCTCATTCCCTTTTGATTCTTTTTTTTTGTGATCCATCGGTTTTTAAGATGTTTTATTTAATTTTAAAATATTTTAGATTTCCCATTCTTTTTAGTTAATGATTTCTAATTCATATTATTTTCATTGTGGTCAAAGAATATACTTTGTCATAATTGAATTAGTTTATATTTATGCAAACTCATTTTTTGACAAAGTATGGTCTATCTTGCTAGACGTTCTATGGGTACTTGAAAGTAATGTGTACATCATTGGTACTTATTTGGTTGAGCGTTCTAGGTCATTTTGGTTGATAGTGCTTGAAAGTGCTGTATCATTGTCCTGTCAGTTATTTACAGAGAGGTATTGAAATCTGTCTCTGTAATGGTGATTTGTCTGTTTCTGTTTTCAGTTCTTTCAGGTTTTGCTTCATGTATTTTGAAGCACTGTTATTAGCAGCATAAATGTTTAGAACCATTATTTCCTCCTGATCAATTGATACCTTTATCATTATCAAATTATCTTCTTTATCCCTGGTAATATTCTTTACTGGTATAATTTGTCTGGTATAAAATAATTAATTCTATTGTTCTTTGATTGTTAGCTTGGTATATTAATTTCCATTATTTACTTTTAATTTGTTTGTATCTTTATTTTTAAAATGTATTTCTTGAAGAGGGACATAATTGGATCCTACTTTTACATCCAATTTGAAAACCTATGTCTTTTAATCAGGGAATGTTGAAAACCATTTAATTTGATTAATGATATGATTAGGTTAAATCAACCATATTGCTATTTGTTTTCCATTTTCACACTTTATTCTTTTTTTCCTTCTTTCTGCCTTATTTTAAATTAATTAATTTTAAATTTTTGTTTTACATTCTTGACTGGCTAATTAGCTTTAACTGTTCGTTTTGTGTTTTACTGTTTGCTTTAGTGTTTATAACATGCATGTTTAATATGTCACTGTCTAGCTTAAAGTAATGTCTCACTTCACATATAATGTAAAATCTTATTAGTGTATACTCTTTATTTCCTTTTCCCAGTCTTTGTGCTGTTGTTATCATCCATTTTGCTTCTACACACCTATATGATAAATTCAGTTATTTTTATTTTTAAAAATCAATTATCTTTCAAAGAAACTTATAAATAGGAAAATTATATTTTATTTTCACAAGCATACTTACTTTATCTGTTGATCTTCATTCCTTGAATAGATTGAGATTTTCATCTTCCTGAAGAACTTCCTTTAACATTTCTTTGCAGTGCTGGTGGTGAATTTTGTTAGCCTTTGTATGCCTTTTTTTTTTCATTTTCCTTGAAAGATATTTTTGTAGAATATGGAATTCTAGTTTGATAGGTCCTTTTTTTTTCTTCCTTTACTTAAAAAAGTACTGCCACAGTAATCCTGACTTGTATTCTTATCTTCATTTTCCTATACATAATGTATCTTTTTCCTGTGGCTGTTTTTAAGATTTTTTTTCTTATCACTGGTTTTAAGCATTGTGATTATGATGTCCCTTGCAGTTTTTTTCGTGTTTCTTAAGGTTGGGGTTTGTAAGCTTCTTGAATCTGTGGTTTATAGTTCTCATCAATTTGAAAAAAAAAAAAAAAACTGAAGTCATTATTTTTCATGTATTTCTCTGCCCTCTTCCTCTGCTTTGGGGATTCTATAATTTGAATGTATTTTAGGTTATTTGATATTTCACAGCTCACTGATACTGTTCATTTTTTTCACTCATTTTTCTCTCTTGAGTTCATCCAGGATAGTTTAATTGATATATCTTCAAGTTCACTAATGTATTCTTCTTCCATTTCTAACCTCTTGGCAATGCCATGCAATGCCTTTTTCCTCTTAGACATTGTATTTTTCATCTTCAAAAGTCCATTAATCTTCCATGCCTCTCCTTAACATGTTTGTGCTTATCTGTCATCTTGAGTATATATAGAGTATATCAAAACTGTTTTTCTTTTTTTAATAATTATATCATTTTTGGCATTTCATTATTTTTTCCTCTTTATTAAGAATCTTATTTTCCTACTTCATTGAATACCTGCTCATTTCTTTATTAGATGCTAGGTATTTTGAAATTTATTTTGTTAGGTCCTACATATTCCATCTCAGTGAAATATACTTAGAATTTATTCTGAGACACAATTACAGCATTTGAAAACAGTTTGATCACTTCAATTCCTGCTTTTTGCTTTGTTAGGTGGATCCAGAGTAGCCACTAGTCCAGAAAATAGAAATTCCAGCACATTAGTCCAGAGCTAATTTTTCCTCTTTAAGAGAAATATTTCTTAGCACTCTTTTTGATGCCTTGTATATTAACAAGATTTTTTTTTTCATTTGAATTAGTGAAAACACAAACTATTCCTGGCTCTGAGTGAGCTGTAGGGATTGTTCTGATTATTCCTTTCTGGTGATTTTTTTTCCCCTACCTTCAGATAATTCCCTTACGTGAATGTGCTGACCAGCATTCAGCTGAAGACTTTACAGGAGCCATCTGCAGACATTTGGATGTCTGTGCATTTCTCTTCTCTCCAGTAACCTGCCCTGCAAATTCTAACCACTTTGACTTCTCAGAATGTTCAACTCTGTCCCTTCAACTTAGGCAGATAGCCAGTTGAGCTGTGATATTTGAGTTGTGCTATGGCCTGGAAATTCTCCGAGCAGTAAGCACAGCAATCTTAAAGCTCATTTCATTAGTTCTTCTCTCCTAGGTGTTACTGTCTGCACTGATTGTTCTCTGATACTTGAAACATCATTATTTTCATATATTTTTCTGACGGTTCAGTTGTTTAACATGAGAAGCCAAATCTGTGCTCTGTTATTCTATCATGGCTGGAAATAGAAATTCCAGTGCATTATTATTCAAGATAATTATCTTAAATACGTATCTTAATATGTATTCATAATAATGATGTTTTGATTTTACAAATTAATTAAATATTACAATTTTTATCAGGCTTTCATAATTTTTGCCAAATTCAAATATTATTTATAATTCATCTTTTCATCTATACATTCTAAAAAATTTTAATAGACATGGCCTATGTCCTTGAAAATATTCTGAGTTTGGGTAATACAGAAGTGAAAAAACATATGCAGTCTCTGATCTTATGGAACTTATATAGTAGCTATAAGATATAGATAGTAATTATATATGCAAACACAGAAATATAATAATATAATGATATATACAACAAAGTAATAGAAGAGTGCATAAAGTCAGAAGTGGTATTGAGGTGGGTGCCATATTAGCCAGGATGATGAGTGAAAGCCTCTGTGATGAGGTGATATTTAAATAAGGCAATAGTTCACCTAAGAACTAAAAGGGTGTGGGGTGAGCTTTGTTAATAACTTAGGAAAGCATGTCCAGGAAAAAAGAACAGCACATCAAAAAGGGTGCTTTTGTAAAACAAACAAATATATATGTATATAATTATATACATAATTATATAAATTATATATTATATAGAGAGAGAGAGTGAAATGGAGTTAACAATTTTCAGAATAAAATAAAATGGTACTGGAGAGGTAGGCAGACACTAAATTGCAGAGCCTTGTAGGTTGTGATTTATGCTTTCAGGAAAGCGATCTAACTAACATATGGAATGGATTCTAGGGGTAAAAATGGAAGCAAATTGCAGATGCAGTAGTCCAGATGAGCAACCATGTTGGCTTAGCCTTGATGATAAATAGATTTAAAAAATACCTTGGAGGCATCAGCAATCAGATTTGTAGATAAAGTCTACATGTAGGGAAGAGAAGGGTGATTTGAGGTAAAGAGATGAATCAAGGAAGAGTTGAAGATTTCCGCGTCTTTGATTTGAAAGATTGGGTACATGGCATAACTTTTTACGGAAATGGGGAAAGTAAGAGAAGCAGGTGTAGAAGAAAAGTAATAAATGTTCTATTTTCAGTGTGTTAAATTTCCAAGTGGAAATGTCACATAGATTGTTGAATGTATGTTTGGACCTCAGGGAAATGCCAAGACTGAAAATTTAAAAAAAAACCTATTCATTTGCCATTGTATAATTTCATTTGCTTTTACCTGGTGACATTGTTCTCTTTGAGAACTATTTGGCCTGCTTCACTCAGGACCCCAATTATTCACCTTTCAGAGGCCTAATGTTATCTTCGATCTTCCAGGCTACAGTTAAACACAGGCGGGGCTGGAGTGCCCTCTGGTGGATAAACTGACAAGGTTTGGGACACTGGAGTATGGACAAGCTAAAATAGGAATTAGGGACTTCCCACACAGGTGATAGAAGAGACAACCATAAGAGCATAACTACATGAATTGTGTTGTGTTAGCTGTTAAGAAGATACATCGAGTAGCTGAGTACTAGTATAAAAGGGAGAATGTGTGTTGTGTAATCGAACTGCTATTCAGTTCTAGCCTGATTTTATGTATAGAATGCAGTCCCAGTTTTGAGAAATAGGATTTTTTAAAGCAAAATCAGAAATCTATACCATTATTTAAAGTTTTTGATTTGTAACTATTAGCTGCTATTCAGATTGAAAATACTATATAGGGTAAAATTATGCAATAAAAGATGTGTGTAGATAAGATTGGTGGATTGTAGTTATGTCAGTATCGTGGTGGTCATTCTCTACAATTGCTTTGCAAGATGGGATTATTGGAGGAAACTAGGTAAAGAGTCCATTGGATCTCTCTGTTGTATTTCCTACAACTGAATATGAATCTATAATTAGCCCAAAATGAAGAGTTTAATTTTTAAAACTAATTTTTCCATGGGTCAAATTCAGCCCAGGGACCATTAGTTTGCAACTTTTATCTCAAGGAGAGAAGACATATACAGTGGTGCAGTTTAAAAATGGGGCCCCTAAAATTCTATAGAAAACAATGAAGTATTTGTTTGTCGACATAACAACCAAATCTTAGGCACATCTATAACGAGTAAATGGAGCTCCTGCCCTTTGCCCTCAAACACTACAGGAAGAATGGTCAAGATGGCAAAATATGGGCAATTGTTTGGGGAAGCCAGAGGGGTTGTAATACCAAATTCCAAGAAAGTAAATACTGCTCTCTGGTTCTTACCTGCCAATATTTGAAGTGATGCCTTATGTCAGAGGAAAGTTAGTAATCCAGAAGGCATGAATGTACCACCCTCTTTTTGGATGAGTTACTTATTTGACTAGTTAACAAAATGGGAGAGCATGGTTTAAATGGATTACCAGTTTATAGATGAGACAATTGAGAGGTAGACCTTTCAGAGCTTGAGAAAACATACAGACATACATTTATTTAATTGTAATTTACTCATAAAGAGGTGTTGCCTCTGTATTTACTTTAGAGAATACACACGGTCCCCGACTTACAATGGTTTGACTTAAGTTTTTTTAACCTAACGATGGTACAAAAGCAATACACATTCAGGAGAAATTGTACTTCGCATTTTGAACTTTGATATTTTCTTGGGCTAACCATATGTGGTACAATATTCTTTCTGGATCCTGGGCAGTGGCAGTGAGCCACAGCTCCCAGGCAGCCACATAATCACAAGGGTAAACACCAGTACTCCACAGTGTACTGTGTTGCCAGATGATTTGTCTTACTGTAGATAAGGTAAGTGTCCTGAGCATGTTGAATGTGGGCTGGGCTATGCTAGGATGTTTGGAGGGTTAGGTGTATTAAGTGCATTTTCAACTTACAGTATTTGAAACCTTCAGTGGGCTTATTGAGTTTGTCAGGATGTAGCCCCTTTGTAAGTCAAGGGGCATCTGTACATGATACGGTTTTTTTTTTTTAATGGGCCTAGTTTCTTATTATAGTATTGCAATCAACTTCAAAAAACATCAAATGTTTTACAGGAATTGCATTTCTTGATACAAGAAATTTATCCTGTTGCTCATTACATAAGTTCTGTGCTACACATTGCTTAGACAGCTTATACTCTTTACCCCATTCCTAAGATCAGTAATTACGCCCACCTAGTTGATTAGTGAAGAAGGAACGGAGAGGATGGAAGGAAGAACAATTTGCAGAGGAGTCAGCAAGAGGTCTTGGTAATGGAAGCTAATGAACTGGAAAACTTTATTTGAAATTGTCATCCTCAAAAGCACACCTTCCAACCCAGCATCATCACCATAGATATTGGGGTTGGAGTTTGATAATTAGTCACAGTCTTTTTTCTTCCCCATGATTTGACATAGGCCAATGGAAAAGTAGACATTTGTAACAGACATATGGAAACCAAATATCAGCATTACCACTTATAAGGCTAAATTAGAAATTAGACGACAGACCATATACTTTCTTCCAAGTCTAGCTATTGGAATTATGTGTTGGATGGCAAATGTGGGTCTACAGAGTTGAAGCAAGAAACTAGAAATGTTCGTCCAGTTATGATCCAGTGGTAGAGAGAAGAAGATAATGGGGGAGGGGGAAGGTAGAAAGGGGAAGAGAGAGAAAGACACCTCCATTCCAGGACATAAAAGCAAGACAACCCAAAGTAAAACTGTAAATAGATAACATCTGTCTTAGAATAACCTCACTTAAAAAATATTTTAAATTATTCTATATATGTTAATCCAGAATTGTGCTTGGCTTTGAAATACAATCATAAACAAGAAATAGTTCCTGTAGTATGGAAAAAATTCCATAGTCTAGAAGAAGAGCTATAAATAGACAAGGTCAAGATATACTTATCTGAAATGACTATATAAATTATGTCATTATGACATAATAACATGCATAATAATACAGCATGAAAGTAAATATATTAAATGTTGAAATAAACATAATTATGTTCGTTAATAAATATGTACTTACATATACTGGTATATGTACTTCAAAATAGGTCTCAAAAGTATTGAATTTAAAAAACAATAATATGATTTTTAGTTGGCCAGTTATGTTTTGTTGTATTTCTTTATTTTTTATTTATTTATTTATTGAGATGAAGTCTCGCTCTATCGCCCAGGCCACTCTCTAGGAGAGCCCTGACTGGGAAAGAAGTTAAATCTGCATGTGTCAGTCAAGTAAGAGGAGGCCATAAAACAAAAACACATGACATAACAGAAAGTGTATTATTCTCAGATCCATGAGAGTAGAGGGATGCCTCTGGGAGCCAATGAGAGGTCACAGGGCAATGTGTTCAACCAGCAGGTGGGGAGCAAGAGAGACAGAGAGAGATAGACCTATAGCCTGAGGCTTTACTGGGATCCAGGACGTTACCCCAGCAAGTTTCCCACATGGAGTTCTAATTGGTGGATGCAGAGCAAGCGGGTGTGAGTCACATGTGGTGACTGGGACAGGGAATGCTCCCTGTAGCATACCTGCATACTGAGTGGAGAGTGGAGTCAGTGAGGTGAGTCAAGGAGGTTATCTCTGCATATCCCATGGGGAGTTGGACACTAGGAGGTGGTTACTTAAGGCAGATATCTGGATGGACCACACTTAGAATCAGAAAGAGCTAGAGAAATGAAAACTGTGTCAAGAGTTACTAAGCCCTTCTTCTGGTATGCGAAGTTAAACCTAGGTTCAGAATAGATGCTGAGACAACATAAAACTATAAGAATTGACAACATCTGCATTCTATGGAGGAGGAGACTGGCTTCTTTCTTTGAAGTAGATTCTTCCTTTATTCTGATAGGGGAAATTTTGTTGATCTCTTTTACCCATTAAAGAGAGGTAAAAAAAAAAATGGCAGTTTACAAGCTAAATCAAAATGTCAATATTCTGTTCACAACAGTGTGAAGACTGTTGTCTCTGAACATGTAATCCAGGTATTCACAGTTCCCAGCACTCCATATTGTCATACACTTGTTGCTTGACATATCATTTTGTTTATCTATCTCAGCAGACACTTGAGTTTTGCCTATGTTACTGTTAATGCCTCTCTCCAGTCTTGGGGAGGCCCTGAGAAAGTGACAGAATCCAAGTACAGGCCCTTCAGTCTTCGAGTATGTGCTCTATTTAGTAATAAAAATGAATATATAGTTAGAACAAATCTTCCCTTACTAGGTTAATTTTTTGTTCCTAAATCTAGATTTCTATCATTTTTCTTAGGTTATTGAGTATTCATAGGTCTAAACAGTTGTTTACATTCAAACCCTGTCTTTTCAATTGTGAGTTTGAGGAGGCTTCTATCAGAGAGAGACCCAGTCTACCCATTTTACTTTCATTTTTTTTTGTTATTTATCTTCAGAAATTTCTCTTTTTAAAAGGAAAATCTTCCCCACTGTCCGTATCCCTTTTTTTAAAGCCTATTTTTCCTTCAGTGGCAAAATCTAGTCCTAAAATGTTGTTTAAACTTAAGCATATGAATTGTTATCATCATTTTCTTTTTGGCAACAAACATATAAGTTTAAACTCCCATCCTGAACCATAAGTCACTGGTAACTAAAGCTAATAAAGCCACAGTCTAAATTATAAATCTGGGAAATGTTGATACCTACCTACATTTTACATAATTTTCTCCTGGCAAATCTCCATCTAAAGTAGCATGGGGGTCACTACTTGTCACTTGTATAGTTGGGTCATTTACTTTCTAAGTGGCTTAGAGACCACAAATGTAAAATATCCCATGGAATGAATTGTGTTTCACAAGAGAGGCTGCCATTTTTGAGTTCCTCTGACTTTTGGTTATGGATTGCATGTCCTCAGGCTGTGAGCTGAAAAAACAGACTTCAGTGATGTGATAAAATGAGATCAATGATCATTCCAGCTAAAAGAATAAAACTCTAAATCAGCAGCAGCCAAGCTGGGTGTTTTTAGTAGAAAGACCCCTCTGCTATCATTAATTTATTAAGATGTCTAACACAATCAGGCCCCCAAAAAATTATTTTCCCCATTAAACTGCAAACTACAAAGTCCATCCTCTACTTCTTTCCCTTGTGTGGAGATTGAGTATGTCCTCAACAAAGGTTACCCAAGTAAGTACATTAAAAAGAGAAAAATGGGAGAAATAAAATCTGTGTGGTATATAGTAATTTTTCTCCTTTCTTATCTTTCATCTTTGTAACTTTGTGAATCTTTCTATAGTAGAGATTTTTTAAGTAAAGCAACAATTTTATATGTTAAGTAAACATTTTAGTTGCTAAATATACTTTAAATCTAGTTATTTGTTGGTTTAATAATCAATAGAAGTACTTACTATGAGTCAGGGATATCAGGGAATAAAATAAATAAAAATTACTATCCTTGTGAAGTTTAAATTCCAGAGGAAGGAATAATAAACAACAAACATAATATATAAAACGTTTTTATTGTTTATTAAAATATATTAAGTATGCTGAAAAAAACAGTGATGAAGCAAACTAGCTTGAAATTTTAAATATGGTGTCCATGGAAGGCTTTGTGGAAAACAGGCTATAGGCACAAAAACTTAAGGAGATTGAGCAAGTTAGCAAAGTGGACATTTGAAGGAAGTTACTCCAAGCAAAGGTAACAGCTACTACAAATACGAGGATGCCTGACATCAGTGGGGTAGTAGGGAGAATAGGTCTTAGCATCCTCATTTTTGGCTGTCTTACTGAACATTAGCAAGTACACCAAGAATGTGAAGCGAGTAAGTGATGTAACCAGAACTCACAGTTGGGCTGCCATGTTCCGTTCTTCTTTTGCTCTTTTTGTTAATTAGACAATGCCCTAATAGATTCCTTTGGCTCACCTATATTCTACCTTCCTGAATGAAGAAAAGACAAAGCAAACAAAATCACATCAATTTATTTATCTCTATTGGCAATTCAGGAGAGAAAATTGGGAGCAGAAGAAATAGTTACAGAAATTGTGATACAGATACAACTGTGGAGCTCAGGAGGTTGGTTCAATGTTCCAAGTCTAATTGGAGACAACCCTTCTAATCCAAATCTGACACCGGAGCCAGGTACTATATTTGCTGTATCCCACTAGATGACACCATTACAATGTCAGTTTCTCACCAGAAAAATATTATCTATCCTGGTACTAAAGATTACATAAAGACTTGGAGGTAATAATTTACCATTGAAGGCATGTTACTTGGTCAGCACTGTGCTGTGTTCAAGGACAAAAGTGAACATTAGTGATTATTAAAAGATTGAGGCTCACAAGTATGTACAAACTCCAACTTCAGCATAGAAGTCCTACCACATGATTGGGAGTGTTATTACAGTGAGGCCAGTGGAGAAAGGTCCTCTCTGACCAGGTCAAAATTTGTTAAAAACCCAAAAAGTACTGACTTACATTCTTAGTTTATGGAACAACTTTTAATGTTAGACAAGAAGAGGGTCTTCAATGACATATTTCATCTAGTACCCTCTCTTTCCTTTGAACTTCACAAAAAAATTCCTTCAAAGTCTGTGCCAGAACACTATATGGGTGGCATTGAACTCCAAACTACTTCTCTAACAACATTCAACCTCCCCTCTAACCCCCAAGATGAAGCAGACATCGTCTCCTTATATGGTAAACCTTATCTGATACATACCCAATTAGGCTAATAAGTAGACTGTCTCTGTGCTCAGTCCTGAAGATCAGCTTTACCTCTAAACTATCTGAGCATTATTCTTCCCTTAACCATGTATAAATATAACTGCTAGTATCTATGTAAGTCCATCCGAATTTTCAGTGATTCATTCCCACTCTTATACCCTAGGTATCAATATTTAGTAATGTTTTGCTAGAAAGAATTTATAGTTGGATGCACGTTGAAACCACATGCTAATGTAACCCTCTTAAGAGTGAAACATTTTACCTTCTTTTTATCCTCCTTTTTCCTCTTTGCTGATGGAAGAACAGAGAGGAAAAAAGAAAACCTTTTAAGCTTCTTCTCAGTTGTCTTTTATCTGCATCTCTTTTCATTGGCTATCTTTCTTTCCTCTAGCTTGAGATTACTACATTTTTAAGAGAGAGAGTGTGTATTTGGAACTGGTTCCATGCAATTTACCATTAGAGTTGGAGTTTATGAGAAAGAAAATGGAGTGAAGGGAAATATTCTTTTTTTAGAATTTCCATCTGATACAGGAAAAAATGAAGAACAAATTCTATTTCTCCATGTTTGTAAATATGAAGAAATATTTCTGAAATTACTCTGTGATATTTCTTTGGGAACGGGAATTTTACTTTTATATACTCAATATAATCACCAATATTTCTTCAAAGTATCATATCATATATGCAGGAGTCTGAAAATTCTCAGTCCACCTACCACATTCACATTGTTTTCAAAGCGGTTTTTAGATTGCTTTTAAACAATACAGTTCTTAATTTTCATAGCCACCTTTTCCAAATGCATTCAGAAACTGAGTTCGGGAACACTTAATCATGCCATTGGAAGTTTTATCTTGGCCAAACATTAGTATGCAAATTTGAAAGGATACCCCCCTCAGCAGAGAGTTTAATTTTGAAGCTGTGAAGTAATATTCTAACTTCTGTTTTATTCCTGTTGTGTTCCCAAATCACTATGACTACAGAAATGTGTAAATCTTAGTTCCAATAAATTCAGAGAATAGATATTTGAGCCTTTAAGTCCTTGGGGAACAATAGTGAATGCATTAACTGCTGCTACAACAAGTAATTATATCCACACAATTCCATTTCTTTTGGTCTGGCATCAAAAGCTGCTGAGAGGCAAATGTCAATAGAGGAAAACTGCTTTCTGGAGTGGTAGATCTATTATTTACACAGTGATGGTTAGTCAGTGTCAAAAAGAGTTCTTGCAAACTAACAAATGCTTTAACTGAAAGAGACTGTTGTGCCTGTTTAATAACTTGATATTAATGACATTGAATCCTCTTGAGTTTTTGTTTTTAAAAGTAGACAATGATAGATTTTGAAAGATATCAAGAATAGAGCAAAATCCTAAGTAATAAGAAGGACAATCTGACTTTTCCATCAACACATTAAAACTATATCATGTGAATTTACAAAGCAAATTATCCACCTCTTGGTTTCTTAGTGTTGTGACTTAAATACTGGTAAGGCAGAGACCAGGATGACTTTCAGAATCTTATGCAATGTTAGTGGGCTCATGTTCTATGGATGTTGCTATCATAGAAATAGTTTAACTTAACCTTAAAGCAACATGTGTATTTTGTTACCATGATTTCTGCTGTTTTGGATTTTGTATTTGCTGTTCCCTCTGCCTGGAACACAAGTCTCTCAGGCCTTTGCATGGATGGCTCCTTCTCAACATTCAAATCTTTGCTTGAATGATACTTTTTTAGAGAAGCACACCTCGCCCCAACATATGGTATACCTTCCACTAACTTGCTTTACTTTATGCTTTATATCTGTCTGTATTTAAATTATCAGTGATATTTGGTTACCCGATTATTGCTTATTTTCTCCCATTATTTCCCCTATTATCAGTTTTATTCACTGTTATATCCCTACAACTCATTCAGTGATTGCTCAACAGTGGTGTTGAATGAAAGGAAAAACAAAAGAAACCAAACATGCCAATATGTGTTCAAATCCAGTGATCTTTGGGGTACAGTTGTTTAACACTTAGCTTACAGAAAATGGCACAGGAAGAATATGTTCAAAAGCTTTCTGTTTTACGTGAGACACTGACTCTTTAAAGTGGCTCATAATGATTCTCCCAAATATAACATTTTAGAATGAATTATCTATCTTATATAAGTTTCCGTTTGTTCAGAAATGGCCAAATTACCAAGTGACTTTGCAACTATTGACTGGTTTTTGGTTAGGATGTTTTTAAAGAACCCCTCGAGGCTCAGCATATAAATGAGAGCCTTTTTTGACTTGTGCATAAATTTAGGCTTGAGCTGGAGAAACTCAGGTCTGAAGGACTGTATGTGGAAAACAATGACCACAGAAATTACAGGTTTGTCTGAAACCCTCTGAAGCTGAAAGTTTTAAACAGATAATAAAATATTTAAAAAGAAAATAAAGCCTTTCTAAAAGAACTATTATTGGGCAGCTCTTTCATCTGGGAGATGAGAGTTTTCTCATTTATGAGCAGTTTATACTTTTGTGGTTTTGTGTAGTTTTATTTTTTTTCATTGAAGTCAGTGACTTGAGAAGTTACAAGGGAATTGTCCCTCTTTTCTGACAAATAGGAAGGCCTGAATGAAGGTAGAAATGTCAGAATTGTCATCCCAGAATTCTTAATTATTCATTAATCTTCTTGGATGCTATATTACTAAACAAGTATGTGTACAAACAGAATTACACCCATAACTTTAGCCCCTTGCTTGGACAATCTGGGAACTCATTAAGGAAGCACACCCAAATTGAATTATTTCTTCCTCAAAGACAATGCAGTAGTTATGCTGAAGACATGTTTATTTTCTGTAGTGCAGGATTAGTGATAGTGCCAATGTAACACATTAATCATCAACTTATGGCACCAATTCCAGGTACTTCTATCATTTGTTACTATACTGTTTTTGAGCAACTTCCAAAGAATATTATAATCACAAAATGAATACCATGTTTCAGATTGCTCTCATGAATAAAACTGGTTCTTTCCTAATCTAAATGCACTCCTGAGATAGATAGGTACATCCAAAGCCACAATGATCTTTTCCTGGATCCTACATCTTTTCCATGCTTGAAACTGCCATTTGATATTTCAAGATAATTCATTTGGCAAGAAGCTGATAAAGGATGAAAATGGATAAAGCAGGAGGCTTTTGGCCTCTAAAAAGTAAAAGCAGGATTCTCAGTTCTCGCCTGGCATTTTTAGCAATGCTAGGAATAATTGGCAACAATGCAACACAGTACCTTATTATATTATTGCTATTATTCTTTTAGCTTTGTAAAAAGGTAATCATTTTGGTTGCTGCAATTACAGAGAACATTCTTATTTCACTGCATCGTGTTGAACTGAGATTTCTGCTCCATTGCGAGCTGACAGGAGTGTGGTATTTACATTTTCTTCTTTAAATAATAGTGCAAAGAAGTTAGTTATCAGACTGTGACTGATACTTCACAGTACAGGGCATAGGTGATTATTTTGGGGCCTATGATTGGAATTCCAAACAGTAGGATCCATGCACAGGACATGGCACCTACCAAATCACTTGTCTATTTGCCCTAAATTACTAGAATTGTATCATCTTTATAAGTATTTTTGCCTTAGTACACATTATCTACATTTTTGGCATAATGAATTGAAAGCATTTCCATTTTAGTTTGTGATTATTTTTCAAGATGAACTCTTGAAAAATGTACCCAGGGATTATATAATATTAATGTAATTCTCTTTTAGTGTAAGAACTGACATGCATTCATTTTAATAATAGTAGCAATACTTCAAGAAACTTTCATACAAGGAAAAGAGATTCGCTTTAAAAACTCATCAAAGTAAGACAAATTCATGTCAAGTGTTTTTTCCCAATTATAATTGATTTTTATTAAAAAGTAATTATTTTTCCCTGATATCTTAAATGTTTTATTTTTCAGTAGGATAAGCTAACTTTACATATAATAAGAACAAATTAAATTTTTAAGTTTTAGAAACATATTTGGGAAAACCTCAGCAAACTCTGAATCTAGATTGGGGATTGCTTACAGTAGATATATCCCATAATTATAGTGAAGTTTTTCCATTGCTAAGGCTGATAAAATATATTAAACTACTAAAATCCTGACTGAATGCAAGAATCAGCTGATTCTAAACTTCCACTCTGCTTTCTAGTTTCTCTAGCGGATAATAGCAACTAGGAGATGATAGACTTTGTGTGCAGCAGTGCCAATGCAAACCTTTCTAATTCTGGCTCAACTCTCTTGCAGAAACCAGGGAACAGCAAATGGTTTTCAATAATGATAGCTAGGGAAGGGACAAAGAAAAAACAAACACACTTCTTTTGTTTTTTAAACTAGTTAATAGGAAAAAAAAAGTGGACAAAGAATCAAACAATAATTAAAAATACAACACGAGTTGCAGTCAATTCTTCTCCTCCAAGATGATCAGATAAAATGAAATTGAGTCAAAAGAGGAAATTCTACCAAATACACTTGGAACTACAAATGACCTTAGAAGATAACACTTAAATCCCTGCACGTGTTGTGGCCTCTCCACTGAGTTACAGATTGTTGATCCTGGAACAGCAAGTTAATAGACTGTGAAAGGAAAGAATAACCATGAAATGAGATGGCTAATACATCAGCAACCATTGGGATCAAAACAAGGAATAACTATTACTTCTTACTTTCTAGGATGCTATAATCTTCTAAATTTCAAAACAGAATACATTTACTGTGGCAGTCAAGATGGAAAAAGATACACGTCTAAGAGCAATTTTTATGACACCCTTCATTTAAATAGAGATTTGGGGAGAACAGAAACAAATACTAGAGGTGAAGAGGATTTTGGCTTCTGTTTTCTAATGTGTTGGGAACAACTTTATTCCCCTTTGAAGTACTAATAAATCTTGCCATTCTGAATACAGTGAAATTCAGTTTAGGCAAAAAAAATTTGTCAGAATTTGATGATAAATCTTTGACAGCGAGAGTTGTTAAAAACCAAATAAACCTGATGACTTACATGAATTTTATTTGAGATACATGGCTGTTAGGAAAAAGGCAGAGGATTATCCCCCAATTTTTCCTTTATTCAGCTATCAAGCAATCTACAGACTCTGCTTTTTATAATAGGAAGAACTGTGACCAGTCTATTCCAGGATTTCTCCCAACTCTATTTGGAGAAATAGCTTCGGTCCTGGCCTGAGGCTCTCAGAGCTTGAAGTGTTTATGAGTAGTACGGTGATTAAAAATGCTAGGTAGGTCTTTTGTTATAGCAATTCTGAATGCTAGGAAATAATGGTACAATATCTATTAATTCTTCAAGAAAAAAATGTGTACTCCACAACATTTATTCCCAGAGGGAATACAATTTTTATGTACCCTTCTTGACAAAGGTATTAGAGAATCAACTTTAGTGAAGCAAGAAATGAAACCTCAGGAACAGAAAAGAATGGAAATATCTCAAACCCTGATAATGTTGGAAGCAGGAGGATGAGAGATGATGGAGGATGAATTTATCACAAACAGCCTCAAAGTTTCAACTTTCTCTGGATCAGTGTCTTTTGCTATGTAACTTTTCAGTGCCCTTATATTGTGGCTGGGTCATTCAGCCCTACTTCTTTAATCTAAACTCAGCTATGTTACATGTTTTGGCCAAAAACATTATATATATGTGTGTGTGTGTATATATGATTTTTCTCCCCATTCTTTCTCTGCCCATACAAACCATATTTGCCTACACCCTCTGGGAAAATTGTTATGAGAAATAAACTTTTAAAATATATGTGTATACACACACACACACATATATATACACATACATACATACATATTGTGTGTGTGTAGATAGAGACTGAGTGAGAGATAGATAGATGACAGACAGATAGAAATTGTGTTAGGAGGTGGGCAAATTCAGGTAGGTATAGGCAGAATATAGAATGAAATTCATACAATTTTATTCCTTTGTTGATTTGTTATGTCTACTCAGATGTCCAAGGCCTAAGTCAGCTCTCTTGAAATTCCTTATTTTTTAAATTCTAATTTTAAAGTGAAATATTTATAGCTTACATGACATAGTTAAAATTTAAACTGTTATCTCTGAAGTAAGGAAATGCATGTATCACTAATCTCTTTTCTGAAGAACTACACAGCTTCCATTTGCAGTTACAATGTTAACAGATTATTTTTTTTCTCAATTAATGATTGCATCAACAAAGCTTATCTCCTCCTAATATGCTTGGCAAAGAAGATTAAAAGATGTGTAGAGGAAATCTAAATACAGGTGAAATTTTAGCAAGTCAAGCATATATTCTACAGCATTATTAAAGAAAGTTTCCATTGTAGGAAATATATTTAAACAGAATTTTTTATAATTTTATAAACAGAAACATCAGTAATAATTGCTTAGAGTTTAAACAAGATCATAATTTTGGGTTCATAAAATTGAATTTGCCTTCAACTTGAAAAATTCTATTTTTTTCTCCCCATTCTTTCTGTGCCTACACCAACAATATTTGTCTACACCCTCTGGGAAAATTGTTATGAGCAATAAGCTTTAAAGTTATTAGTGATTGGTGAAGAGTAAATTATTGCTGGTAGAGCAAGTTAACTTTTAAAAGTAAACATATATGTTATTTACTTTATAGGTTAGTAACACTATTATTTACTGTATCACCATCTCCTACCTTAGTGGATTTCAGCCTAATCCAGAAAATTTGTCATATAATAGTGTATAATTACTCTAGAGGCTTGGAAAATAGTATATGAAGGTACCAAATCTAAAAGTGGCATAAGCTGCTATGATGAAAAGATCTATCGATACAATTTCTTGATCAAGGTAGATAGGTATTGTGCCTGGTAGTGAGCAAATTAGGGTAGGAATAGGCAGAGTATAGAATGGAATGCATACATTATTCTTCTCTTATGAAACAATTCCAAGATACAAAGCTCGGGGTAGTAGAGAGACTCCATTGTCATTAAAATGGGGCTCCTGGCTGTGCATGGTGGCTCATGCCTGTAATCCCAGCACTTTGGGAGGCCAAGGCGGGTGGATCACGAGGTTAGGAGTTCAAGACCAGCCTGGCCAAGATGGTGAAACCCGATCTCTACAAAAACACAAAAATTAGCTGGGTGTGGTGGCGGACGCCTGTAATCCCAGCTATTCAGGAGGTTGAGGCAGAGTATTGCTTGAACCCAAGAGGTGGACGTTGCAGTAAGCCAAGATCGTGCCACTGCACTCCAGCCTGGGTGACAAAGCGAGACTCTGTCTCAAAAAAAGAAAAAAACAAATGGGGCTCCTATGATTGCTCTGATCTTCATCATTTCTAAGCTAGTAGAAACAGGGTGAGAGAAGTCAATGACAGTCAACAAACTTTGCTTTAAGAAATGGTCTGGAAAATGTGCATATCATTTCCATTCACATTCCTTGGCTGGAACTTAGTCTCACGGCTATAATAAATAAATTAATTAATTAAAAAATAAACTTTTAACTTGTTATAACTTTAAAAAAAAGAGAGAGCTAGAAAATGTTTTTAGTGAAATAGCTATGGACCCAGTTATAACTCTGAGAATTATTCTTTAAAGGAATGAGAGATCTATATTACAAAACAATGAGCACTCTCATCACAGAGGATGTGGAAGACGATATTTTCCTAAGATAGCCTAAAATATATCTCATCTCAAATGTTCTTAATGTGATCTTGCTACTCCCACATCAAAAGATAAAGTCTAATAACCTGTCTTGCATGTGGGCTATTTGACCAATAGAATATGGCAGAAGTGAAATTCTGTGACTTCTGGGGCTAAGTTAAAAGAAGCTTCATAGCTTCTCTGTGTCTCCTGGAATACTTATTTTTGGGATCCTCCTTTTGCAACCAAACCGTTCTAAGGAAACCCAATACACGTGGAGAGATCTTCAGACATACGTAGGTTCTTTAGTCAGCAAACTTACCTGGGCTTCCAGTGGACAGTCATCATTAATCACCAGCTATATTAGTAGCCCATTTTTAATATGCAGCCAAGATAAGCCTTTAGATGACTCCAGGCTCAGCCTCCATCTGACTATGACTGCATGAGAGTCCCCAGAACAGATCACCCAGGTGTCAACCACAGAATCGTCAGAAATAATAAGTTGTTTTAAACATCTACATTTGCAGTTTGTTACACACAAAAATAAACACCTGAAAAAGATAAGTATTTATTACAGACATTGATAAAATCTCTGTCTTCATTCCTCTCCGAATTGAATAATTAATATTATGCTATCAAAAGGTATATCTTCCTTTCATATTTTAAGTGGTTATTTAAACCTAGGTGTAGTGGGGCTACTTCAAGGTTCTTGGCTGGAATACCTTTCTTCCATTTCACTCTAGATCTTAGTCATTATTAAAATTCAACTGCCCCAAGGAGAGGAAGATTTTAGATGTTATCAATCATTTTTGCCTTCATAGGAATAAAGGATTTAAGTTAGCATGTTAAAAATGGGTTTGAGAGATGGCTGGGCATGGTGGCTCATGCCTGTAATTCCAGAAATTTGGGAGGCTTAAGCAGGTGAATCACTTGAGGTGAGGAGTTGAGAACAGCCTGGCCAACATGGTGAAATGTCATCTCTACCAAAAACACAAAAATTAGCCGGGCATCATGGCGGGCACCAGTAGTCCCAGCTACTCGGGAGACTGTGGCAAGGAGAATTGCTTGAACTCGGGAGGCAGAGGTTGCAGTGAGCCAAGATGGCACCACTGCACCCCAGCCTAGGTGACAGAGTGAGCTCCATCTAAAGAAAAAAAAAAAGATGGATATGGGATAGGGGATAGATTAGATTGCAGGCTTTGAATATGTGAGGGAAGCAGAAAATGAGACAGCAGGAATAAATGGGGACAAACTAGAAGCAATCAATGCAAATTTCACTTCATAATTCTGTCTACAGTCTATCTCATATTCAGTAATCGCTTATAGTAAAGCAGAACTTCTAGGAGGACAAAAGAATCAACAAATTGCTTTCTTGTATATCTTATAGATTTTTGTACTTCCATCATAGTGTTTATTTTGAATTTATTTTGAATTATTTTTATTTGTATCTACATAGGTGCCTGTAGTTATCAATAAGGTGAAATGTGCCATGGTTTGCAAGTGATTACTCCCTCCAGCAGGCTTAGGTTCCAGAGGCTGGTCATTCAAAAAGGCTGCATTATGTGGTTGGTTACACTTCCTTATAATTAATATATCAATGATTTTCCAGTAACTGCTTGGCTAGAGCATTCTTCAAAAATTGAATGAAGATTTTTTGTTCATAATTCTTAAAAAGAAATTCAGATGAAGATCATCTCCAAATTACATAGATATTTAATGATTCATATACTTGCATGATCCATACTATAATTAATTTTATATTTAAAGGTGCAATTCAGTAACAAAATGAATAGTAGTGCTTTCATTTGTCAATGCATATCATGTTATAAGGAAACAAACCTTTTATATAGTGTATATTTATCTATATCTATTTATCTATCTGTCTTTCTCCCTATATATCTCTCCCTGTGTTTTTGACAAAGAGTTATTAGTCTGAGTTACTGAAAGTGGAAACGTCAACAGTCTATTATTACCTAACTCTTTCTTTTTTCTCTCCCTCTTTCTTCCCTTTTACACTCTTGAATTTGTCACGATGAATCTCTCTGAGGATTCAGTTATAGGCAAAGCATGACTTGGGCTATGCAGAGAAAGAAGTCCAACATACCTTGTTAATATCATGCTGAAAGTGGATAGACCTGAAGATATCTATGTTATCAAAATTAAGATGTCAGATTTTTGTAACATGTTCAATCACAGAAAGGAAGAGGAAATCAGACCTAATTTCCTTATATAAACAATTTTTAGCAATCCAAAGTCTGCAAGTTACAATTCTGAAAATATAGTAGTTTAATCTTGAAGGTGATTGGTTGAAAAAGTCACTGCCCTTTCTGACACAATATATCATTACAAAGCCTAGCTATTCTGGAATAGTTGCACCTACACTGTAGATCTGTGAACCCCTTTAGGATGGCATTCATCTTTCTGAGGCAGAAAACCTAGATGCCAGTGACTTTAAGTGTAACAAGGTACAATTTTTCTCAAGAAGTTCAGAGATAACCAGAGCTAGTAATTTGGCTCCTAGAAATACCTAAAAGACCTAGTCATCAGCAGCCTTGCTGGCTAGTTTCATCCTTATTTTCACAAAATTTTATTCCAATATCATATAGAGTGATCACACACCAGGGAAAAAAGCAGGAACAGAGAAAGGCAAGGTAAATGCTAGAGGGTTTGTCCCTTTTTATAAGAAAAAACACTAATTTCCTATAAGCTCCAGTCAGTGAAGCACTGCTTATATTACTTTGGTCAGTTAGATCACAAAGCAACTAAACCTGGGAAATTAAATGTGAAGGTGGGTACATTGCACCCCAAAACTAAATAGGGGTTTCCTTTGTAATAAAGGAGACAAAAATGGAGATTAGGCAGCAAAAGCATCCTCTGCCACAGTCCTGGATGCCCTTTGTTCCTTTGAAAGTAAAGATTTTCTCAGGGAAAGAGTAAAGGGGACTTTTATTTCCAAAGCATTGTCGAGAACTTCGCTATGGCAGGGTAACAGGGAAAAGCTTTGGGTGGCAAAAGTGATCAATCATGGAAAAGGAGTTGGACAGGTCAATAAATAAAACACTGGCAAGCAGACTTTGATGTATGAGGGAATAACACTCTAACTTCCGATAGTGCTGTGCCAGGCACCTTGATGGGAAACAAATGCATCATTCAATATACAGCTTAGCTTGGAATTGCCATACATAAATTGGCAGCCAACTTTCATTACTGATAACAGTCAGAAGTGCTAAGATGGGCCTATCAACAGTGATGTGAGTGTCCTCATGGGACAAGATATGACTTCTATGATTTCATTTATAATATTGTTCACAGAATAATTTCAGGGACCAGCAATCATTAGCTACCGTAACTGGCTCTGTCATTCTGCTAGAGAAATTCACCTTTTTAAAATAATGATGGTGGGATAGCAGGTATATGTGAATCTATTGTTTACTCCCTATGTCAAAAAAATTAAATGAAGAGGTGCCACCACTGAAGCCACATGTGAAGTAATATGCACCATAAATAGTTGAACGAAGGAACTGACTTTATCGCTAGAACTCTTATCGTCATATTAATAGTTTTTATTTTCCATAAAATACCCAAGTAGATGGGAAAATTTAAAAGTTATTTTCTTTATGTTTGTGAATCTGTCTTCCTGGGTACTGTTATTCTTAAATTATTGCTGTTTTTTCTTTTTTATTGTTATAGTGTAGTAGTTATATATTTAAGCAGAAATTGATATGGAACCGCTTTAGCTGTTGAGTCATGTTCAAAATATTGCAGTTGGTCAATATTATTTAGTAAACATCTCATACGTTCTGGCCTTGTGTGAAAATGATAAGAAAAATAAAATGAAATCTGAGGACATTCTGTCTCCTCAGGAGACATGTAATCTAATGGAGGTTACAGGACAAAACTTTACGAAGGATGAATAATAGCAAGAAAGCGTTATGGTACTGGCTCCTAAATAATACTTTCACGCTTTTCCTCTTTTCCTGAACTCCAATTTGAGAAAGAAGCTTTCTTCGTATTTACTTTTTATTTTATTTTTATTTTTATTTCATTTTATTTTTTAGATGGAGTTTTGCTCTTGCTGCCCAGGCTGGAGTGCAATGGTGTATCTCGGCTCACTGCAACCTCCACCTCCCAGGTTCAAGCAATTCTCCTGCCTCAGCCTCCTGAGTAGCTGGGACTACAGGCATGTGACAAAATGCCCAGCTAATTTTTTTGTATCTTTGATAGAGATAGGGTTTCACCATATTGGCCAAGCTGGTCTCGAACTCCTGATCTCAGGTGATCCACCCGCCTCAGCCTCCCAAAGTGCTGGGATTAGATGTGAGTCACTGCCCCCAGCCTATATTATTTTTTTTTAAATGTCCAATCCTAAGCTCTCATTCTCAGCCTTCAACCCACCTTAGAAATGTGCTCTGTCATAAATCTTCCCTCCTCTTCACCCACCCACACACACCTTTCATTTTCAGCTTCTTCCCATTCTTTGGTTATTTTCCTCAGCCTAGAGACTGGCATAGACTCTCTCATCTGTGTTAGTGTGCTAGGACTACCATAACAAAGCACCACAAACTGGGTGACTTAAGCAACAGAAAGTCTCACAGTTCTGGAAGGTAGAAGTCTAAAATCAAGGTATTGGCAGGGTTGGTTCCTTCCGAGGGCTACGAGGAAAAGACCTGTTCCAGGCTTCTCACCTTGGCTTGTAGATGGCCATATTCTCTCTATGCCCCTTCATAATGTTTACCTTCTGTATGTGTCTGTGTCTGTGTCCAAATTTCCCCCTTTTTATAAGAACAACAGTCATATTGGATTAGGGCCCACCCTACTCTAGTATGACCTCATCTTAACAGTAATTACAGCTACAATTACACTACTTGCAAATAAGGTCAGATTCGGAAGTATTGGAGGTTAAGACTTCAAACTATAAATTTTAGGAGGACATAATTCAATCCCTAGCTCCATCCTAAAAAATTTTCCCATCTTTTCAAATTCTGTGCCAGCTCTCATTTTCCCATTAGTGCCAAACTTCTTGAACGTATGAATAATTACTAGTTCTGTTAAGTTTCTCTACACACGTTCCCATCCAATTATACCCTTCTTGAAGCAGCCTTGTGAGATAGTATACAGTGAAAGGTGTCACACTTTCATAAATAAGTGAAGTAACAATGACTTACAGATTTTATGTGATTGGATCATTAGGCAAATAGGTGGCTAATCTAGGACACAAATTTACGTTTTCTGACCCCCAAATTCCAAGATATTTTCAAAATCTTATTCTTCTTCTGCTTCTTTACCACTTATGCATATCTTCATTTCAGATCTTATGCTCTTTTTGGTTTTTTTCTGCCTGAACTTTTGGTTCACATATTTTGTTCAAAATATTTGGTTTTATAATGCTGTGTTATAAAACATAATGAAAGTTGGCTGGGCGTGGTGGCTTACGCCTGTAATCCCAGCACTTTGGGAGGCTGAGGCAGGTGGATCACGAGGTCGGGAGATCGAGACCATCCTGGCTAACATGGTGAAACCCTGTCTCTACTAAAAACACAAAAAATTAGCCGGGAGCGGTGGCAGGCGCCTGTAGTCCCAGGTATTCGGGAGGCTGAGGCAGGAGAATGGCGTGAACCCGGGAGGCGGAGCTTGCAGTGAGCTGAGATAGCGCCACTGCACTCCAACCTGGGCAAAAGAGCAAGACTCCATCTCAAAACTAAACTAAACTAAACTAAACTAAACTAAACCAAACTAAAATAAAATAAAATAAAATAAAATAATGAAAGTTAAAGAAGTTAAAAATAATTCTTTTTTTTAATACTTTAAGTTCTGGGGTACATGTGCAGAACGTGTAGGTTTGTTACATAGGTATACATGTGCCATGATGGTTTGCTGCACCCACCAACTGGTTATCTACATTAGGTATTTCTCCTAATGCTATACCTCCCCTAGCCCCCCACCGCCACAACAAGCCCCAGTCTGTGATGTTCCCCTCCTTGTGTCCAGGTGTTCTCTTTGTTCAACTCCTACTTATGAGTGAGAACATGCGGTGTTTGGTTTTCTGTTCTTGTGTTAGTTTGCTGAGAATGACGATTTCCGGCTTCATCCGTGTCCCTGCAAAGGACATGAACTCATCCTTTTTTATGGCAGCATAGTATTCCATGGTGTATATGTACCACATTTTCTTTTTTTTTTTTTTTTTTTTGAGACGGAGTCTCGCTCTGTCGCCCAGGCTGGAGTGCAGTGGCGCGATCTCGGCTCACTGCAAGCTCCGCCTCCCGGGTTCACGCCATTCTCCTGCCTCAGCCTCCCGAGTAGCTGGGACTACAGGCGCCCGCTACCACGCCCGGCTAATTTTTTGTATTTTTAGTAGAGACGGGGTTTCACCGTGTTAGCCAGGATGGTCTCGATCTCCTGACCTCGTGATCCGCCCGCCTCGGCCTCCCAAAGTTCTGGGATTACAGGCGTGAGCCACCGCGCCCGGCCACCACATTTTCTTTATCCAGTCTATCATTGATGGGCATTTGTGTTGGTTCCAAGTCTTTGCTATCGTGAACAGTGCCGCAATAAATATATGGGTGCATGTGTCTTTATAGTAGAATGATTTATAATCCTTTAGGTATATACCCAGTAATGGGATTGCTGGGACAAATGGTATTTCTAGTTCTAGCTCCCTGATAAATTGCCACACTGTTCTCCACAATGGTTGAACTAATTTACACTCCCACCAACAGTGTAAAAGTGTTCCTGTTTCCCCACATCCTCTCCAGCATCTGTTGTTTCCTGACTTTTTAATGATTGCCATTCCAAATGGCATGAGATGGTATCTCATTGTGGTTTTGATTTGCATTCCTGTAATGACCAGTGATGATGGCCTTTTTTTCATATGTTTGTTGGCTGCATAAATGTCTTCTTTTAAGAAGTGTCTGTTCATATCCTTCACCCACTTTTAGATGGGGTTGTTTTTTTCTTGTAAATTTGTTTAAGTTCTTTGTAGATTCTGGATATTAGCCCTTTGTCAGATGGATAGATTTCAAAAATTTTCTCCCATTCTGTAGGTTGCCTGTTCACTCCAATGATAGTTTATTTTCCTGTGCAGAAGCTCTTTAGTTTAATTAGATCCCCTTTGTCAATTTTGGGTTTTGTTGCCATTGCTTTTTGTGTTTTAGTCATGAAGTCTTTGCCCATGCCTATGTCCTGAATGGTATTGCCTAGGTTTTCTTCTAGGGATTTTATGGTTTTAGGTTGTAGATTTAAGTCTTTAATCCATCTTGAGTTAATTTTTGTATAAGGTGTAAGGAAGAGATCCAGTTTCAGCTGTCTGCATATGGACAGCCAGTTTTCCCAACACCATTTATTAATAGGGAATCGTTTACCCATTGCTTGTTTTTGTCAGGTTTGTCAAAGATCAGATGGTGTAGATGTGTGGTGTTATTTCTTAGGCCTCTGTTCTATTCCATTGTCTATATATCTGTTTTGATACTAGTACTGTGCTGTTTTGGTTACTGCAGTCTTGTAGTATTGTTTGAAGTCAAGTAGTGTGATGCCTCCAGCTTTGTTCTTTTTGCTTAGGATTGTCTTGGCTCCATGGGCTCTTTTTTGGTTCCATATGAACTTTAAAGTAGTTTTTTTTTCCAATTCTGTGAAGAAAGTCAATGGTAGCTTGATGGGGATAGCATTGAATCTATAAATTACTTTGGCCAGTATGGCCATTTTGATGATATTGATTCTTCTTATCCATTATCATGGAATGTTTTTCCATTTGTTTGTGTCCTCTCTTATTTCCTTAAGCAGTGGTTTGTAGCTCTCCTTGAAGAAGTTCTTCACATCCTTTATAAGTTGTGTTCCTAGGTATTTTATTCTCTTTGTAGCAATTGTGAATGGGAGTTCACTCATGATTAGGCTCTTTGTCTATTATTGGTGTATAGGAATGCTTGTGATTTTTGCACATTGATTTTGTATTCTGAGACTTTGCTGAAGTTGCTTATCAGCTTAAGGACATTTTGGGCTGAGATTATGGAGTCTTCTAAATATACAATCATTTCATCTGCAGAGATAATTTGACTTCCTTTTTTCCTAATTGAATACCCTTTATTTCTTTCTCTTGACTGATTGCCCTGGCCAGAACTTCCAACACTAAGTTGAATAGGAGTGGTGAGGGAGGGCATCCCTGTCTTGTGCCAGTTTTCAAAGGGAATGCTTCCAGTTTTTGCCCATTCAGTATGATATTGGCTGTGGGTTTGTCATAAATAGCTCTTATTATTTTGAGATACATGCCATCAATACCTAGTGTATTGAGAGTTTTTAGCATGAAGGGGTGTTGAATTTCGTTGAAAGCCTTTTCTGAATATATTGAGATAATCGTGTGGTTTTTATCATTGGTTCTGTTTATGTAATGGATTATGTTTATCGATTTTCGTATGTAGAACCAGCCTTGCATCCCAGGGATGAAGCCAACTTGATCATGGTGGATAAGCTTTTTGACGTGCTGCTGGATTTGGTTTGCCAGTATTTTATTGAGGATTTTCGCATCAATGGTTATCAGGGATATTGGCCTAAAATTTTCTTTTTTTGTTGTCTCTGCCAGGTTTTGGTATCAGGATGATGCTGACCTCATAAAACGAGTTAGCAGGGGGATTCCCTCTTTTTCTATTGTTTGGCATAGTTTCAGAAGAAAGAGTACCAGCTCCTCTTTGTACCTCTGGAATAATTTGGCTGTGAATCCATCTGGTCCTGGACTTTTTTTGGTTGGTAGGCTATTAATTCCTGCCTCAATTTCAGAGGTTGTTATTTGTCTATTCAGTGATTTGACTTCTTCCTGGTTTAGTCTTGGGAGGGTGTATGTGTCCAGGAATTTATCCATTTCTTCTAGATTTTCTAGTTTATATGTGAAGAAGTGTTTATAGTATTCTGATTATAGTTTGTTTTTCTGTTGGATCAGTGGTGATATCCCTTTTATCATTTTTTATTGCATTTATTTGATTCTTCTCTCTTTTCTTCTTTATTAGCCTAGCTAGCAGTCTATCTATTTTGTTGATCTTTTCAGAAAAGCACCTCCTGGATTCATTGATTTTTTTTTTTGAAAGGCTTTTCATGTCTCTGTCTCCTTCAGTTCTGCTCTGATCTTAATTATTTCTTGTCTTTTGGTAGCCTTTGAATTTGTTTGCTCTTGCTTCTCTAGTTCTTTTAATTGTGATGTGAGGGTGTCGATTTTAGATCTTTCCTGCTTTCTCTTGTGGGCATTTAGGGCTATAATTTTTTTTTTCTACACATTGCGTTAAATGTGTCCCAGAGATTCTGGTACATTTTGTCTTTGTTCTCATTGGTTTGAAAGAACATCTCTATTTCTGCCTTCATTTCGTTATTTACCCAGTAGTCATTCAGGAGCCAGTTATTTGGTTTCCATGTAGTTGTGCAGTTTTGAGTGAGTTTCTTAATCCTGAGTTCTAATTTGATTGCACTGTGGTCTGAGAGACTGTTATGATTTCTGTTCTTTTGAATTTGCTGAGGAGTGTTTTACCTCGAACTGTGGGGTCATTTTTAGAGTAAGTACAATGTGCTGATAAGAAAGTATATTCTGTTGATTTGGGGTGGAGAGTTCTGTAGATGTCTATTAGGTCTGCTTGGTAAAGAGGTGAGTTCAAGTCCTGGATATCCTTGTTAATTTTCTGTTTCAGTGATCTGTCTAGTGTTGACAGTGGGGTGTTAAAGTCTCTCACTATTACTGTGTGGGAGTCTAAGTCTCTTTGTAGGTCTCTAAGAACTTCCTTTATGAATCTGGGTGGTGCTTCTGTATTGGGTACACATATATTTAGGATAGTTAGTTCTTATTGTTGCATTGATCCCTTTACCATTACGTAATGGCTGTGTCTCTTTGATTTTTGTTGGTTTAAAGTCTGTTTTATCAGAGACTAGGATTACAAGTCCCGCTTCTTTTTTTTTTTTTTTGGTTTTCATTTGCTTGGTAAATATTCCTCCGTCCCTTTATTTTGAGCCTATGTGTGTCTCTACATGTGAGATGGGTCTCCTGAATACAGCACACCAATGGGTCTTGACTCTTTATCCAACTTGCCAGTATGTATCTTTTAATAGGGGCATTTAGCCCATTTACATTTAAGGTTAATGTTGTGTGTGAATTTGATCCTGTCATTATGATGCTAGCTAGTTATTTTGCCCATAGTTGATGCAGTTTCTTCATAGCGTCAATGGTCTTTACAACGTGGTATGTTTTTGCGGTGGCTGGTGCCAGTTGTTCCCTTCCATGTTTAGTGCTTCCTTCAGGAGCTCTTGTAAGGCAGGCCTGGTGGTGACAAAATCTCTCAGCATTTTCTTGACTGTAAAGGATTTTTTTTTTTTCTCCTTCACCTACGAAGCTTACTTTGGCTGGATATGAAATTCTGGGTTGAAAAATCTTTTCTTTAAGAATGTTGAATATTGGCCCCCACTCTTTTCTGGCTTGTAGGGTTTCTGCAGAGAGATCCACTGTTAGTCTGATGGGCTTCCCTTTGTGGATAACCCAACCTTTCTCTCTGGCTGCCCTTAACATTTTTTCCTTCATTTCCACCTTGGGTGAATCTGATGATTATATGTCTCGGGGTTGCTCTTCTCGAGGAATACTTTATGGTGTTCTCTGTATTTCCTGAGTTTGAATGTTGGCCTGTCTTGCTAGGTTGGGGAAGGGGAAGTTCTCCTGGATAATATCCTGAAGAGTGTTTTCCAACTTGGTTCCATTTTCCCCATCACTTTCAGGTACACCAATCAAACATAGGTTTGGTCTTTTCACATAGTCCTATACTTCTTGGAGGCTTTGTTTGTTTCTTTTTACTCTTTTTCTCTAATCTTGTATTCTCACTTTATTTCATTAAGTTGATCTCCAGTATCTGATAGCCTTCCTTCTGCTTGATTGATTCAGGTATTGATACTTGTGTATGTTTCACAAAGTTCTCGTGCTGTGTTTTTCAGCTATATCAGTTCATTTATGTTCTTCTCTAAACTGGTTATTCTAGTTAGCAATTCGTCTAACCTTTTTTCATGTTCTTAGCTTTCTTGCATTGGGTTAGAACATGCTCCATTAGCTCAGAGGAGTTTGTTACTACCCACCTTCTGAAGCCTACTTCTGTCAATTTGTCAAACTCATTCTCCATCCAGTCTTGTTCTCTTGCTGGCAAGGAGTTGTGATCTTTTGGAGGAGAAGAGGCATTCTGGTTTGTGGAGTTTTCAGCCTTTTTGTGCTGGTTTTTCCTGATCTTCATTGATTTATCTACCTTTGGTCTGTGATGTTGGTGACCTTCAGATGGGGTCTCTGAGTGGTTGTCTTTTTGGTTGATATTGATGCTATTCCTTTCTGTTTGTTAATTTTCCTTCCAACAGTCAGGCCTCTCTTCTGCAGTCTGCTGGAGTTTGCTGGAGGTCCACTCCAGACCCTGTTTGCCTGGTTATCACCAGCGGAGGCTGCAGAACAGCAAAGATTGCTGTCTGTTCCTTCCTCTGGAAGGTTCGTTCCAGAGGGGCACCCACCAGATTCCAGCAAGAGCTGTCCTGTATGAATTGTCTGTCAGCCCCTTCTGGGAGGTGTCTCCCAGTCAGGATACATGGGGTTTAGGAATCCACTTGAGAAGGCAGTCTGTGCCTTATCAGAAGGTCAAATTCTGTGCTGGGAGATCCACTGCTCTCTTCAGAGCTGTCAGGTAGGGATGTTTAGGGCTGCTGAAGCTGCACCCATAGCCACCCCTTCTCCCAGGTTCTGTGTCCCAGGGAGATGGGGATTTTATCTATAAGTCCCTGACTAGGGTTGCTGCCTTTTTTTTCAAGAGATGCTCTGCCAAGAAAGGAGGAAATCTAGAGAGGCAGTCTGGCCGCAGAGGCCTTGCTGAGCTGCCATGGGCTCTCCCCAGTTCGAAATTCCCTGTGGCTTTGTTTACACCATGAGGGTAAAACCCCCTACTCAAGCCTCAGCAATAGCAGACGCCCCTTCCCCCACCAAGCTCTAGCATCTCATGTTGACTTCAAACTGCTGTGCTAGCAGCGAGAATTTCAAGCCAGTGGATCTTAGCTTGCTGGGCTCCATGGGGGTGGGACCCACCGAGCCAGGCACCAGAGGTCTGCTGGTTGCGAAGACTGTGGGAAGTGTAGTATCTGGGATGGAGTACACTCTTCCTCCTGGTACAGTCTCTAATGGCTTCCCTTGGCTAGGAAAGGGAAATCCCCCAACCCCTTGCACTTCCCAGGCGAGGCAACACCCCACCCTGCTTCAGCTCCCCCTCTGTGGGCTGCACCTACTGTCCAACCAGTCCCAATGAGATGAATCAGGTACCTCAGTTGGAAATGCAATAATCACCCATCTTCTGCGCCAATCTCACTGGGAACTGCAGACTAGAGCTGTTCCTGTTTGGCCATCTTGCCAGCAGACTTCAAAAATAAATTCTTCGGAAAAATTCACATCAGGTCAGAAAAGATTATGATAAATTGCTTACCATAAATCCTATTAAACTCTTCACATCTCTTCCTCCTTGCAGCCCTCTCAGACAAATAGCTTTTCAAATTATGGTCTATTAGAGAAATATTTTAGAAATGATATAACTGTGCACATTTTACATTCTCATTAATGCTAGGCTATTGTTACCCCATTGCTTCCACAGGAAAATACAGACTACATTTTTTTCTAAATACTCAATAAAGAATATTCTGCCTAACACACTACTCTTCAGAGAACATCCATGGGATAAGGAAATGGTATAGTTTACTTTGTCAGTTACATCTACAGCTTTGTCATGAAATTCAGTAATGTCTGTGTAGTTTTTTTAAAATTCAGTTTATTTCTAAATTTGTGTTACTGAAGAGAAAGCAGTCTCTGCAAAACCTTCACATTCATAAGTCAACATTAGAATTGCAACCTGACTATGAAAATATGAAACTAGGCCCCCAAACTTTAAGAAGTAGTGATGGGAAGAATGTTAAGAGTACTTCTTTAAACAGCAGGCCAAGTAAAGTTTGTCTCTGATTATGTTATTTTGAAAATCAGATATTAATTAATATGTAATTTAAGTCCAGGACATGTCTTAGAGGATAATATTGTGATTGCAGGAGCTTTTTAAATTTTACTATCATATTCCCAATATTTAGTAGAGTACCATGGATATAGTAGATGCTCAAAAATGTTTTTTGAATGAATAAGTGAATATTAGTGTTAATAGAATGATTTTAAATACCAATTTAAAGAAAAGGAACTTTTACATTAATCTGCCTGCCATGAAAACACCAGATTAATTCCCACCTTCCAGCAGGCTAGAATTTTGCTTAAGAATTTTACTTATTTTATCTAGGCATCCATACAGTCATTAATGCTTTCATTCATCTGAAACAAATTTGCTTTCTAGTATAAATGAGGGTCTGAGATACTATAGAAAGTAAGAACGTCTAAGGTGATAGCAGAGGTAAAGGTTGTTAGCATGTATTTATACTACAATATAGATACAATGTCACATATTGGATATACATACATACATAAATATATGTGTGTATATGTGTATACATAATATGTGCAAACACACAGGTATATTACAATGGCAGTGGGAAGTACTAAGAGAAACACACTAACATGATGCTATAGGAGATATACAGCAGAAAATAATTCCTCTAACTGGAAGCATCAATCAAGGAGCTTCATGCTGTTTTCACTCACCTCTGATTCCTATTTAAATAGTGCTACTGATTCAAATAAATGAACTGGTCAATGTGAAAGATGCTGTTCAACTGAGACCTTTGCTTTTCTCTTTGGACAGCCTCCAGAGGAGGCAGAAATCAGAATTGATCTTCTGCTCAAGAGACATCAACCACAAAGCCTCAGGCATATCTTGACCATCCTGGCATTGAGAAGAATAAATAAGTTTGAAAAAGAGATACTATCTTTGCTACCACATTCTTTAGCTGGTGCTAAACTTGTCATCAGCATTATGTCAAAAAAGAATGCCCAGGTCAAATTTCAGGTTCTTATATTTTCTTTTTGGTATTGTTTGTGTGTAAACACACACATATATTTGTATAAGTTAGTATGTAATTATATAATGAATACATAAATATAATTATATATAGTATGTTATATGTGATTATCAATTATTACCAAAAAAAGTGTTTAGAACAATCAAAATCAACCTAATACTATAAAGACTCTACTTAGATATGACATCATGTTAAGTAACACACAAGGAAATTTAAAAAGCACAGCTACAATACCTTTTATGTTTTTAACTTCCACCAAAGGCATTTTTTTTCAAGCATTTTCTCTTTTGACCCTCATAAGAACTTTGTAGAGAAAGTATCATTGACCAATTTTATGGTTAAAAAAATATCTTTGCATGGTTTGATGACTTCACTGAGGTCACACAGTTGAAGCCAGGTCTCCAATCCCAGTGTGTTCCCTACTAGACTATGACTACAGCATTCTTTAATGAATGGCCCATAGCCTGATGGATATATTTATGGGTTCTTTTAGTGTACTACAGGTTGTCTAAAAATCTCTTTCTTTAGAGATTATAGTTGATAACAATCAAAGTTTTCTGTTGGCTTGTTTTTCCAGTTCCCAAACCAGGAATCATCTTTTCTCTATCTCCTATATTAAATTCATTAGCAATTTCTTATGGCCCCAATATGTATCTTAAATCCACAACACTTTAGTTCTGGTGAGTATCATCTCTTGCCTGGCATCCTGTCTCCCTGTTTTCACTGTGGTACTCATTTCCATAAAGGGCAAAGTATGTGAAAGTTATAACAAATTATCACCCTAATTTTTTTTTTTTTTTTTTTGAGGCAGAGTTTCTCTCTCGTCACCCAGGCTGGAGTGCAGTGGCGTGATCTCGGCTCACTGCAACCTCCGCCTCCTGGGTTCAAGTAATTCTCCTGCCTCAGCTTCCCCAGTAGCCAGGATTACAGGTCCCCAACACCACACCCAGCTAATTTTTGTATTTTAAATAGAGACGGGGTTTCACCATGTTGGACAGGCTGGTCTTAAACTCCTGACTTCAGGTGATCCGCCTGCCTCGGCCTCCCAAAGTGCTGGGATTACCCGTGCCTAGCCAGGAGAATTACTTTAAAACCTAAATGTATACTTCATTTGATAACAAACATATTTTCAAAATACTAATGTCTTATATATAAGTTTTTAACAGGAATAGGAATAAAAGAGTTGATATACCCTCTGGGTCTCTTGAAAGTATTACTATATCCCCCAAAATAATTAAGTTTTCAGGCAGATTACCTTGGATATGCTCAAGAATTTTCAACTGGGAGGAAATGGCCTAAGTGATAAATTCTAATGATATGGTTTGATTTACTGCATATAAATTTTGCTTTGTAATTTTGATTAATTGCTCTGCAAGGCAATTCAAAATGAAGTGCAGTAGTAGACTGGTATCATTTCTGTGGTTGTCTTATGTCTGTAGTTCCTAATAAATGAATAAAAAAAGGAAAAATGAGGTTTGCATGCAGACACTGACCAATTCTTGAGCATCATTACTTCCCTGTGTATTAAATAAGCAGAATTCTCGTTAAGGATACAATTAATCAGTTATCTCAGTCTGGTAAATTTCATCAAAAGCAGGCCCTGTGTCCACAGTTTGAAGTTGCTGGGAAAAAAATTAGATTGTCACCAATGTATTATTCTCAGTCTCTCCACTTCTAAATACTTCTCCACGCTCTTCCTTCTTTGTGTGGCAAAGTTCAGTTCAGTGATCAGTGATCCTCACGTTTTTGAGATTGAAGGGCTTTAGCCTATAAGTCTGTTGAAACTTACAATACAGACATCTCAGGAGATAAAGAAATCAAGGGAAGGAGAAAGAAGATTTGGGATCAGTGAATGAAATAAGTTTTTGGTTAAACTGTACTTTATAAAATTGTCCTAGCCATTAATTGCCATCAAGAAATGGGGAAAATAATTTGTAAAGTACAATGAAACGACTATGCTCTGGAATATCTATGGAAGAAATCTAGGCTGGGTAATTACTAGTTTATCCATAAAATGTGCCTGGAAGATTACAAAACTTGGCAAAAGCCATAAGAAACCAGCAACAAACACCTAAATCAACAGCACTTGTCTTTCAGAGAATGGTTGCTGGGAACACTTATATTTGAAATGCATTACAGCTGCCTGCAAGAATTAACTAGCATATCCAGAGAACTAGTCCCTCTGATTGTGAAGATTTCAGCCATTTTCTTCCCATCTAAGTAGAATAGAGTTGAGTAAGGAAACCGTATCTTTTTATTACTAACAACAACCATATCTTTGTATTATATATTTTATTAATTACTAACTACTGGAATTTCTCAGCAGTTATCAGAAAAATATGGTAAACAATAATGCATTTTTCCATTCCGAGTGTATTTTTTTTCTTCCATGTAATGAATAACAAGAAGTTTTACGGCCCATACAAATGTTAGAAGCTAAAAATATATGTCATTCCTTTTAAAGAAGGATCCACCTGGAAACTGAGGAAACATTCCAAACTAAGATACCTGTATATATTTTAAAATATTTAAATGCTTCTTAAATACAAATATTGGATGTAAACCAGCAGTTCTCTGCTCAGAGAAGCCTCATAAGAATTTGCTAGTTTATCTGTGTGTCTTTTATCTACTTATACATGATGTTTAGTTAAGATGAATTACCAAGAATTTGTATGTAGTATTACAGTTACTATAAGAGTCTCTTGATTGACAAAGAGTAATAATCAAATAATTAACTTAAATTACCAGGACTGGACACCAAATATTTCAAGAAAATCCATCCCAAATTTGACCTTACATATACTCATAACAAAGTTTCAGACAAGAAGGTGAGAATGAAGTGTCTTGGAATACCTCCAAAATCTGCAGCCACTATTCTCATTTATCTTCCTGAGTTTGTGAAAAACATTATGGTCTGACACTTACTTCTAGGGTTCTCTTTAGATATCAAATGGTGATTACTTCTAGACCTTATTTTTGGTTTATACTAATAGTATTTTCTTGAGCTATAATTTGTAATAAGTAAAATGCACAAATCAAGTGTAAAACTTGAAGAATTTTAAGAAAGGTAGACACATTTTGGCAACCATTAGCCAAAACAAGAAAAGGAATATTTCTGTCACCCCAGAAAGCACCCTTGTTACCTTGTTCAATACATCCTAACATCTGTCAGCATAGATTTAGCTTTGCCTATTTCTGAACTTACATACAAATGAATTCATACAGTAAGTACTCTTCTATGTGTGTCCTACTTTCATAAAAAATGTTTTTGAGATTCATCTGTGTATTTGTGTATAATGCCAGTAGTTTATTCTTTTGTATTACTCAGTCCTGTTCCTTTGCTGTGAATATTCCAGTTTGTTTACACTTTCTCCTACTGATGGGCATTTGGGTTGTTTCCAATTATGGGCTATTACTAATTGAGCTGCTATGAATATTCTTGTACATGTTTTTCTATAGGCATATGGGTTTATTTCTCCAGTACCTAGGAATGGAATCACTGGGTCATAGAGCATGTTTGTTTATGTGTAAACTTTTAAGAAACTGACAGTTTATCAAAGTGACAATAGCATTTTACAATCCTACAAGCAGTTTGTAAACATTGGCTTTGTTCTACATTCTTACCCACACATAGTGTCATCAAAATTTTTAATATTACACATTGTAGAAGATGTGTAACGGTGTCTCATTGTGGCTTTTAGTTTCTTTATTCCATACTGAGTAAGAATGTTCATCAAATTTTCCTTTTTTTTTTTTTTTTTTTTTTGAGACAGAGTCTCGCTCTGTCACCAGACTGAGTGCAATGTTGCAATCTCAGTTCACTGCAACCTCCGCCTCCCAGGTTTCAAGTGATTCTCCTGCCTCAGCCTCCTAAGTAGCTGGGACTACGGGTGCACTCCACCACGCCCAGCTAATTTTTGTATTTTTAGTAGAGACAGGGTTTCACCATGTTGGCAAGGATGGTCTCGATCTCTTGACCTTGCGATCTGCCTGCCTCGGCCTCCCAAAGTGCTGGGATTACAGGCGTGAGCTGTTCATCAAATTTTCGTATGCTTATTGACCATTTGGAAGTCTCCTTTTGCAAACTGCCTGTGTGAATTACTTTTGTCTCTTATTTTTTTTTAGGGTGTTTGTTTTCATCTAATTAATTTGTAGAAGTTTGTTATATATTCTGTATATCAGTTCTTTCTTTCATATCTCATATTTCATATGATGCCCAGTGTGTGGCTTGCATTTTCACTTTTGCTTCCCGACAGAAGTTTTTAATTTTGATAAATTGCAATTTATATATTTTTTCTTTTATGGTTCTTACCTTTTCTCATCTCTGTTAGAAAACTTTGCCTGAGAGTCACAAAAATATTCACCTGTTTTATTTCTAGAAAATGTATAGTTTTTGCTTTCAGATGTAGGTAAATTATTATTTTCAATTTAATTTTTACATTTGGTATGAAGTGAGAGTCAAGGTTTACTTTCCATTCTCATTTGGATATGCAGTTGTTCTAGAACCACTTATTGGAAACACTTTGCCTTCTCTTTTGAATCATTTTGCTATGTTAAAAATGAATTGAGTAAAGATGTATGGTCTATGTTTTGGACTCTGTTCTGTTAGTTAATCTATATAAGTATCATGCCAACTATATGATTTTTTTTGGTTTTTTGTTTTTGTTTTTTTTTGAGATGGAATCTCACTCTTGTTGCCCAGGCTGGAGTGCAATGGTGTGATCTTGGCTCACTGCAACCTCTGCCTCCTGGGTTCAAGTGATTCTCCTGCCTCAGCCTCCTGAGTAGCTGGGATTACAGGCGCATGCCACCACGCCCAGCTAATTTTTGTACTTTTAGTAGAGATGAGGTTTCGCCATGTTGGCCAGGCTGGTCTCAAACTCCTGACCTCAGGTGATCTGCTCCCCTCAGCCTCCCAAATTCCTGGGATTAGAGGCATGAGCCACCGTGCCCAGCCCAACTATACGATATTAATACTTGTGGCTTTCTCTACAATGTCTTGAAGTCACATAGTGTAAGACCTTCAATTATTTCCTTCTACTTTTAAAATATTTTTTTGGTTAAGTCCTTTACATTTTTATATAAATTTTAGAGTTGGTTTTTTTCAATATTTATGAAAAGAAAATCCTTCAAGGATTTTGAGTCAGAGAAATTACATTAAATATCCAAATCAACTTTAAGAGAATTAACATCTTAAAAATATTAGTCTTCTGACCTATAAACATAAAATCTATCTCCATTTCTTTAAATTTTATCTAATTTCTGTCAGCATTTTTAGTTTTAAGTTAGGAATTTTATATTTCCCAAAGTAAATCTATGTCAATGTAATTGATGAAATATTTGATGCTATTGTAAATAACATCTTTTTTCAGTTTTCAAATATTTCTTGGTAGTATATAGAAATATAATTTGTTTTTGGTGTACCATTCTTACACTCAGCTATCTTCATGAATGCACTTATTACTATAGTTTGTTTATAGTTACATATTTTGTGTGTACAAAATTATGTCATCAGTGTATATGACCATTATTACTTAATGTAATTGTTAATATAGATAAGTTTGTGTTTATAATCTAGTTATTTGTTTTCTATAGTTTTCAGTAGTAGTATATTTATGTTTGCTATGAGGATTGCAAATGCATCTGTAGCTTTTGACAGTTTATCTTCAACTGTTTTACCATCTAATATATAAGGACTTTAAAACAGCAAAAGTGCGTCTATCCTCTTTCCTATCCTTTGTCGTGTTGTTATCTACATTTCATTTCTACATGTTAAAAACTCTAGCATTGTTATTATTTTTGTTAAAACAATTTTCTGTATATATAGGGGACATACATGCTATTTCTAATAATATTCATCTGTCTCTGAAGATCCAGGTTTTTATCTGGAATAATTGCTCTTCAGCTGAAAGAACATTAGTATTTCTTGTACTGCTAAGTGCTAATCAAAAAACACATTTTCCTAAAATTGTCTTTATTTTATCTTCATTTTTCAGAATGAGTGTTTACTTAGTATAGAATTCTGGGGTTTTCTTCCAGCATTTTAAATATATTATTCTATTGACTCCTGGTTTTGTTGCTTATGATGAAAAGTCAGCTGTAATTATTGTTGTTCCTCTGAATATATGACTTTTTCCTCTGGATACACTTAACATTTTCTACTTAATTTTTTGATTTTAAACCTTTTATCTATGGTATGTGTTTAGTAATCTCTACCTTTATCCTGCTTGAGATTTAACAAACTCAGTCCATGCACTAATGATTTTTACTAATTGGGGACAAAATTTTGGTCCTCAATTAGTAAAAGACATTAGTGCATGGATTGAGTTTGCCCCAATTTTGGATGAAATTATATCTTCAAATATTTTTTCTGTCCCTTTTGATCATCACTCTCCTCTCCACTTGTGTCTTGGATTACATGTATATTTTAGACCATCTGTTACTGTCCTAAAATTCTCAAGTGCTCTGTTCTGTATTTTATCTTTTTTCTCTCTGAACTCTATCACTTACATTGTATAACCTTGTTACATTTGTTCTCAATGGAAGAGGAGGGCAAGTTTGCCCCCAAGAGGACATTTAGCAATGTCTAGAGTCACTTTTTGATGTCATAACTGCATTCGGTGGGAGAATGGGATGTTCTATTGGCTAAACATCTTATAAAGAACAGGATAGCTCCTCACAACAAATAATGACCCTATCCAAAGTGTCTATTGTGCTGATATTGAGAAACCCTAGAATAGAGAGACATACCACTTTCATGAATCAGAAAACTCAATATTATAGTATTTCAATGAATCTCAATTTGAGAGATATAGTGCAATCTCAATCAAAATTCCAGCTCCTTTGCAGAAATTAATAATCTAATTCTAAATTCTATGGAAAATGTTATATTTGGACCATGGATTTTTATAGGTTTTTTTTTTACTTAAAATCATAAATTTGGAAGGATGAATACTCTGTGTTGTATGAAATGCTTTTTTTGAAGACATTCCTCTTGAATGTCTCTGTGAATTCCTCTTGAATTCCTCTTTTGGGAGACATTTCTCTTTATCATTGCAGTCATATGCTATGTAACAACATTTTTGGTCAATGACAGACCACACATATGACAATATTCCCATAAAGATTATAATAGAGCTGTGTAATAGAGTAGGCTATACCCTCTAAGTTGGTATAAGTATTCTGCGGTGTTCATACAACATCAAAATCTCCTAATGACTGTAGTTATAAATTGTTTGATTACATTTCTGACATCTCTCAAGTAATTTTTTCCAGAAAAGATGTATGGGCAATGACATTTTGGGGTTCTGAGGTACAGAAATCTATATTTTCTCTCTCTTCTAAAAAGTTTGGCTAGATATAGAATTTTCCATAAATCTTTGAAATAATTGCATTATTTAATTCCAACTAGAATTCTCAGTTGTGAGATATTATTTAATCTATTAGTGTTAGAAAGTTATTAAAGCTTCAAATCTAACACTTCCAATCAGAAAGCTTCTCTGTTTCAGATCAAAAAATAGGAAAGGTCTCATAGAAAAAAAAAAACTATATATGATAAAATTTAAAAACAAAAAATCTTCAGAAGAGTGGGAGGAATTTGTTGAAAAATTTTCCAGAATACAGAGCAGCAACACAAAAGAAGCAAATACAAGAGAAAACTGAAAAAGATCTAGAATGTTGCTGGGGCAGGGTGCAATTTAAAATAAAATGGTTAAGTTAGATATATTGAAAAGTAGCATTTAAGAAAAAGAGTTCAGGAAAAGAGGCCATTGGATATCTGAGAACAATCACCACAGACAAAAACAACATTCCAGGTATGTTCAAGGAACAGCATGGAGGCCAGTAGTTAATTCAGTTGAATCAGAGAAAGCAAGATGGAAACTGGTAGTGAAGAAATCTTGAAAGTAATAGAGGACATGGTTTTGTAACATTTAGAGATATGTGGACCATTATAATAATTTGTTTCTTACCTTGGGTGAAATGGGGAGTCATTGCTAGGTCTTGGGAAATAACATAATCTGTATTGCATATTTTAACATAATATGTATTGCATATTGCAATGAGACAAAATTGGATATGGGATATAAAAAAATGAACTCATGGAAGAGTCCAATTTGGTTTTAGGATTTAAAAAATTTTATTATTTATTCATTCTGAGCAACTAAATGATGAATAAGACTAGGGTGCAACAGTTCTAAGAGATACACCAAGGGTTCAGTTGTAGATATATTGCTTGAGATGCCTACCATACATCTTTTTTTTTTAATTTAATTTTAAATTCCATGATACATGTGCAAGATGTGCAGGTTTGTTACGTAGGTAAACGTATGCCATGGTGGTTTGCTGCATCAAACTGTCTCTGTTTGTAGATGACATGAGCCTATATCTAGAAAAACCCCATCATCTCAGCCCAAAAGCTTCTTAAGCTGATAAGCAACTTTAGCAAAGTCTTAGGAAACAAAATCAGTGTGCCAATATCACAAGCATTCCTATACACCATCAATAGACAATCAGAGAGCCAAATCATGAATGAACTCCCATTCACAATTGCTCCAAAGAGAATAAAGTATTTAGGAATACAGCCAACAAGGGAAGTGAAGGACCTCTTCAAGAACTGCAAACCACTGCTCAAGGAAATGAGAGGACACAACTATATGGAAAAACATTCCATGCTCATGGTTAGGAAGAATCAACATCGTGAAAATGGCCATAATGCCCAAAGTAATATATAGATTCAATGCTATTCCCATTAAATTACCATTGACATTCTTCATGGAATTAGAGAAAAAAAACTACTTTAAATGTCATAAGGAATCAAAAAAGAGCCCAAATAGCCAAGACAATTCTAAACAAAAGGAACAAAGGTTGAAGCATCACGCTACCAAACTTCAAACTACACTACAAGGCAACAGTAACCAAAACAGCATGATCCTGGTACAAAAACAGACACATAGACCAATGGAACAGAATAGAGATCTCAGATATAAGACTGTACATCTACATCCATCTGATCTTCAACAAACCTAACAAAAACAAGCAATGGGGAAAGGATTCCCTATTTAATAAATGGTGCTGAAAAAACCCGCTAGCCATATGCATAAATATTATTTAAGTAGCTGTTTATATAATTCTGGAGTGTGATTTTTCTCTTCCGGAGAGTTCTGTGCTGGAGATTTAAATTTGGGAGACGTAAGCATGGATAAAGCATGAAATCACTTAATTTGCCCACATTAAAGCATAACACTCTTTATTCTCCTTAAAATAATATTGTTATTATTTTAAAACTTAACAATACTTAAACTTTTTTTGTTTTTGAGATGGAGTCTCACTCTGTCACCAGGCTGGAGTGCAATGGTGCTATCTCAGTTCACTGCACCCTCCACCTCCTGAGTTCAAGCAATTCTCCTGCCTCAGCCTCTCGAGTAGCTGGGACTACAGGCTGTGCCACCACGCCCAGCTACTTTTTATATTTTTAGTAGAGAAGGGGTTTCACCATGTTGGCCAGGATGATCTTGATCTCTTGACCTCGTGATCTGCCCACCTCAGCCTCCCAAGGTGCTGAGATTATAGGCATGAGCCACTGCACCCAGCCTACAATATTTAAAGTTAAAAATAGTAGCAATATTTTAGCAAACTTAACAATATTTAAAACTTAACAGTAGTATTTAATATTAAAAATGATATTTAGTATTTAAAACAATATTCTTAATAAAACAATTGCTATTGTTTTAAACTTAGTGAAGTTTAAAACTTCGCTAACTAAAATAATTTGTATAACGTTTAAATTAAAAAAATACATAAATAGGTTTACAATTAGACACTTAAAATATTTTAGATAGTATTTTAATATTCTGATACAGAGTACTGAAATCAACAGAAGGGGAATTTACTTCTCTTTAGCATATATAAAATCAAAAAGAAAGAACAAATGATAGCCAAGTAATTCTGTATCTAATTGATGACATCTCTGTCTATGATACATTATCTATATAAATTTGAACTACAAAAGTCATACAAGTTTGTGCACTTACACAAACGTAGATGATATAGCTTCATTATAATCTTATGGAGCCACTATAAGATTTGCAATCTGTCATTGACCAAAATGTCCTTTATCACTGAAATAATAAACTTCAAGAGGAATATCTTCAAAAACATAGGATCCAAACCCAAGGAATAGTAATTACCTCAAACTTTGCATATTTCTTTCTTACATAACTCTTGTGTAACTAATTATGTTTCATGACTTGAATGCTTTAGCTGAATTCCTTTTTTAAATTTCCACAGTACATTTTTTTCATTCAACTTTTAAATATCAATGGCTAATTAGTGAGTGCACATCTATATAAAAAGTACTCAAACTTTTTTTTAAAAATTTCCTTTTAGTCATTTTCAAATGTCTTCTGATATGCTTGCTTAGTCTTCTTCTTAAATTTGTTTCATTTGTTCAGTCTTGCTTGCTTTTGGTAAATTATAAAAATTTTACTAGTGTCAGGTAAGAAAGGAAAGATAATAGGGAAAATCCATTAATTAATAAGATTTAAAACACAATAACAAAGGGTTAAATTTTACACAGTGAAGTCCAAAGGAAATGAAGACTATTGTATGTACATGATGATGCTGATATCAACTGACCTAGTATAGTTCAATGTTTCTCAAAATGTTTGAACAGTCTTCACCCTAGGGTGCTTGTGAAAATGCATTTCCCTAATCCACTATACCTACTGAATGAAAATCTGTGGAGTTTAGGGGCAGGAAGCCTGGGAGTCTACATTTTTATTACTTTTTTTCATTTTGGGAACCCCTATTTGAGTGTTTTATAGTTTATAAATTATTTCTCTATTAATTCATTTGATCATCATAATACCTATATGCATATAATATTATGGGCAGTTGCTATTATCCCCCAATATAACTGCTCCTTAACTTATGATGCAGTTATATCCCAATAAACCCACTGTAAGTTAAAAATATCATAAGCCAAACATGTGTTTCTGACATGATAATTTCAGTTGAGGATGGATTTATCCAGACAAAACAAACACCCTCATAAATCAAGGAGTATAATGAATGTGTATTGCTTTCAGCACCATCATAAAGTTGAAAAATCACAAGTTGAACCGTTCTAAATAAGTTCTGTGTGTATATAGATTAAAAACAGACTCAAAAAGGTTAACTGAATTTGTGGCAAGGTAAAAACTTTAACACAAATGTTTATCTTTAGTAAGAAGACCTCATGAACTAATGAAGAGAACAAAGAAGTAATAGTGGTTTAGTTAGATTTTCTACCTCCTGCATTTACGAAAAGTACGTTCTTAGAAAAAATATTTAAACTTTTCATTTATCGTTTTTCTTAATTTCTTAGAATGGATTCCTGAAACACCAATCGTGAAGTGAGGAATTATGTGCAAGTGATTTATTTATTAAACTTTAAGTTCTGGGGTACATGTGCAGAACATGCAGGTTTGTTACATAGGTTTACACATGCCATGGTGGTTTGCTGCACCCATCAACCCGTCATCTACATTAGGTATTTCTCCCAGTGCTATCCCTCTCATAGTCCCCCACTCCCTGACAGGCCCAGTATGTGGTATTCCCCTCCCTGTGTCCATGTCTTCTCACTGTTCAACTCCTACTTATGAGTGAGAATATGCAGTGTTTGGTTTTCTGTTCTTTTGTTAGTTTGCTAAGAATGATGGTTTCCAGCTTCATTCATGTCCCTGAAAAGGACATGAACTCATCCTTTTTTATGGCTGCAAAGTATTCCATGGTATACATGTGCCACATTTTCTTTATTCAGTCTGTCACTGATGGGCATTTGTGTTGGTTCCAAGTCTTTGCTATTGTGAACAGTGCTGCAATAAACATATGTAGAATGATTTATAATCTTTTGGGTATACACCCAGTAATGGAATTGCTGGACCAAATGATATTTCTGGTTCTAGATCCTGGAGGAATTGCCACACTGTCTTCCACAATGGTTGAACCAATTTACACTCCCACCAACATTGTAAAAGGTGTTCTTTATTAGTCTGTCTAGCAGTCTATTTTGATGATCTTTTCAAAAAAGCAAGCTCCTGGATTCACTGATTTTTTTCGAAGGGATTTTTGTGTCTCTATCTCCTTCAGTTCTGCTATGATCTTAGTTATTTCTTGTCTTCTGCTAGCTTTTGAATTTGATCTTTCTTCTCTAGTTCTTTTAATTGTGATGTTAGGGTGTCGATTTTTGATCTTTTCTGCCTTCTTTTGTGGACACTTAGTGCTATAAATTTCCCCCTAAACACTGCTTTAGCTGTGTACCAGAGATTCTGGTACCTTGTATCTTTGTTCTCATTGGTTTCAAAGAATTTATTTATTTCTGCCTTAATTTCATTATTTACCCAGTAGTCATTCAGGAGCAGGTTGTTCAGTTTCCTTGTAGTTTTGCAGTTCTGAGTGAGTTTCTTAATCCTGAGTTCTAATTTGATTGCACTGTGGTCTGAGAGACTGTTATGATTTCCATTCTTTTGCATTTGCTGAGGAGTGTTTTACTTCCAATTATGTGGTCAATTTTGGAATAAATATGATATGGTGCTGAGAAGAATGTATATTCTGTTGACTTGGGGTGGAGAGTTCTGTTGAGGTCTGTTAGGTCAGCTTTGTCCAGAGCTGAGTTCAACTCCTGAATATCCTTGTTAATTTTCTGTCCTACTGATCAGACTAATATTGACAGTGAGGTGCTAAAGTCTCACACTATTATTGCGTGGGAGTCTAAGTCTCTCTCTTTCTCTTTGTATGTTTCTAAGAACTTGCTTTATGAATCTGGGTGCCTCTGTATTGGGTGCATATATATTTAGGATAGTTAGTTCTTCTTGTTGCATTGATCCCTTTACCATTATGTAATGCCCTTCTTTGTCTCTTTTGGTCTTTGTTGGTTTAAAGTCTGTTTTATCAGGGACTAGGAAAAAGCCCTCTGCAGCTCAGCAAAGCCTCTGTAGCCAGAATGCCTACCTAAATTTCTCCTTTCTGGCAGGGAATCCCCGAAAAAAGGCAGCAGCCCCAGTCAGGGGCTTATAGATAAAACCCCCATCTCCCTGAGACAGAGCACCTGAGGGAAGCGGCAGGTGTGGGCGCAGCTTTAGCAGACTTAAACAACCCTGCCAGCCAGCTCTGAAGAGAGCAGTGGATCTTCCAGCACAGCTTTTGAGCTCTGCTAAGGGTCAGACCGCCTCCTCAAGTTGGTCCCTGACTCCCGTGTCTCCTGACTAGGAGACACCTCCCAGTAGAGGCCAACAGACAACTCATACAGGAGAGCTCCAGCTGGCATCTGGCGAGTGCCCCATGGGATGAAGCTTCCAGAGGAAGAACAGACAGCAATCTTTGCTGTTCTGCAGCCTCTGCTGGTGATACGCAGGCAAACAGGGTCTGGAGTGGACCTCCAGCAGATCTTCAGCAGAGGGGCCTGACTGTTTGTTAGAAGGAAAACTAACAAAACAGTAAGGAACAGCATCAACATCAACAAAAAGGATATCCACTCAGAAACTTCATCTGAAGGTCACCAACATCAAAGACCAAAGGTAGATTAATCCATGAAGATGGGGAGAAACCAGTGCAAAAAGGCTGAAAGTTCAAAAAATCCAGAACACTTCTTCTCCTCCAAAGGATCACAACTCCTCACCCACAAAGGAACAAAACTGGATGGAGAATGAGTTTGACAAATTGACAGAAGTAGGCTTCAGAAGGTGGGTAATAACAAACTCCTCCGAGCTAAAGGAGCATGTTCTAACCCAAGGAAAGGAAGCTAAGGACCTGGAAAAAAGGTTAGAGGAATTACTAACTAGAATAACCAGTTTAGAGAAGAAAACAAATGACCAGATGGAGCTGAAAAACACAGCAGGAGAACTTCGTGAAGCATACCCAAGTATCAATAGCCGAATTGATCATGTGGAAGAAAGGATATCAGAGATTGAAGGTCAACTTAATGAAATAAAGCATGAAGACAAGATTAGAGAAAAAAGAATGAAAAGGAATGAAAAAAGCCCCCGAGAAATATGGGAATATGTGAAAAGACCAAACTTACATTTCATTGGTATACCTGAAAGTGACAAGGAGAATGGATCAAAGTTGGAAAACACTCTTCAAGATAATTATCCAGGATTATCCAGGAGAACTTCCCCAACCTAGCAAGGCAGGCCAACATTCAAATTCAGGAAATACAGAGAACACCATAAAGATATTCCTCGAGAAGAGCAACCCCAAGACACATAATCATCAGATTCACCAAGGTTGAAATGAAGGAAAAAATGTTAAGGGCAGCCAGAGAGAAAGGTCGGGTTACCACTAACAGTGGATCTCTCTGCAGAAACCCTACAAACCAGAAGAGAGTGAGGGCCAATGTTCAACATTCTTAAAGAAAAGAATTTTCATTGTAGAATTTCATATCCAGCCAAACTAAGCTTCATAAGTGAAAGAGAAATAAAATCCTTTACAGAGAAGCAAATGCTGAGAGATTTTTGTCACCACCAGGCCTGCCTTACAAGAGCTCCTGAAGAAAGCACTAAACATGGAAAGGAACAACCTGTATCAGCCACTGCAAAGACATACCAAATTGTAAAGACCATCGAAACTATGAAGAAACTGCATCAACTAACAGGCAAAATAACCAGCTAGCATCATAATGACAGGATCAAATTCACACATAACAATATTAACCTTAAATGTAAATGGGCTAAATGCCCCAATTAAAAGACACAGACTGGCAAATTGGATAAAGAGTCAAGACCTATTGGTGTGCTATATTCAGGAGACCCATCTCACATGCAAAGACACACATAGGCTCAAAATAAAGGGATGGAGGAATATTTACCAAGCAAATGGGAAACAAAAAAAACATGCAAGTGATTTATTAAGGAAGAGCTCCCAAGAATAAACTGTAAGGGCTGGGAGATGGAGAACTTGAAAGTGAAAGAAGCCAAACAAAGTTGTAATTATAGAAATAGTCCAAGCATCAACTTGGTCTCATGAGGAGTTCTGGGGTATAAATGCATATCAGTTTGTCTGACCCAGGTAAGGGAGCTGGGCTGGACTGCCTGCCCTAGTCATTGATTATGAACCATACTGGGAGAGACATAAAATCCAATCATTTCCAGCTGTCTGTGCATGCAAGCAAAGTATCCCCAGTAGCCCTTGAGCAGGCCTCCAAAGAGTTGCAGGTGCAAGCTATTACATATAAGAGAAAACAGAAGCTGAGGAAATATGGATTACTTAAAAATACATGTTTTTAAAAAGAAAACATTACAGATTCTAATACCAGTAATACAGCTTACTAGTAATTAGGAATTTGTCCTACAGTAAAATATTTTACCTCTTCCAACTGTTTTTAATCTTTTTTAACATAAAAGGTTAATTGTAACCTCTGCCCTGCTTCATGTAGTATTGTTGATTAGATCAAAGAGAATATTGTGCAACATTTTGTAAATGATATAAAATTATATTCTCATACAAAATTTTCTTTTATTACTGAAAAAACAGATGTTGGAAGACCTGTTTCCTGAGGTTTATTTTGCTGAGAGCCCTTCATTCTTTCTATAAGCATGCAAGATAAGAATTCTTGAATATAGCTGTTATCTAATACTAATAGTATATGTGGTCCTAAATTTATTACTGCACACAATATTTTACTTAAGACTAGTATGTTTAAACAACATGAAGGTTATTAAAAGCACATTTCTTACCAATATCAACAGTCAATGTTTGGTGATTTATCAGTTAAACATTGGCTCAAGGAATTCCATTTTCTAGTCTGGTATGTAAGAAGTTAGAAATTGCCATTGAATCCTAACAGCAAATAAAAACTGAGACAAACTGAAAAATCAGTAACTCTTTTTAGATGCATCAGAGAGATAGAATCACAGGGCAAACCACTGCCCCCAAAATTGGAGAAACTGATAGAGAAATGCAGACAACTGTGACTTGCTGGAGCTGAAACTCCTAGCATAGACCTCCATGGGAAGCAGTGCTGAGGTAGGGAAACCTGAGCTATAACTGACCAGTTGCTAGAGGCTCATGGTAGACCAGTCTGAGAGATAAAAATTCTAGAGAGATCTAGTCATTGTGAGTCCACATACTTTTGTGAGTTTTATCTCTGTGAGTTCAACCAAATTCTCACAGGAAATATTAGAAACAAATCCTATTGTGCTTCCATCAGGAGGAAGGAAAAAGGAGCCATTTTGAAATATTTGAAATATGCCAGAACATTCTTTTCTTCTTAATGAGGTCTGCCCTTAAGAGAAATTACTTAACTGGAAGCTAACCTGCTGGAGTTTTATCGGAGCCTAACTGACTTGGGGGTAGGGAAGTAAACAACTCTAGTCCCCTCTAGCCTTCCATGTGGAAGAAGATACCCAACTCCAACCACTCTAGCCATTTTGTTGCACTGAAGTGGGCAGGGGAGACTGAGAAGCAGTTGTGAAGTTCCCAAACCAGACATACAGTCTCATTAAATGCCTGATACTTACTTATAGGACTATAATTGGTTCCTCTCACCCTGTTCACACACACCTTGCCACCACTTTATCAAAGACCTTTTTACAGCAGTTTCTTTCACCCAGTATATCATGTCCAGCTATCAAGAAAAAAGTACAAGGTATACTAAAAGGAAAAAACACAGAGTTTAAAGAGACAGAGCAAGCATCAGAACCAGACTCAAATATAGCAGAGATGTTTGAGTACAAGACTGGGAATTTAGAACAGCTATGATTAATAGGCTAAGGGCTCTAATGGAGAAAGTAGACAGCATGGCATGAAACAACAAATGGCCAACATAAGCAGAGAGATGAAATTCTAAGAATAATACAAGAAGAGATTCTAGAAATCAAAAACACTGTAACAAATAAAGAACACCTCTGATGGGCTCATTGGAAGAGTGGACACAGCTGAGGAAAAAAATCGCTGAACTTCACAAAAAAAAAAAAAAAAAAAAAACACACCACCAAAACTGAAAAAAGAAAAAAAGTGACCAACAAAAAAAAATAGGACCAAATATCCAAGAACTAAGGGACAACTACAAAAGGTAAAATATACATGATAGGAATACCAGAAGAGAGAGAGAAAAGAAGAAGGAATAGAAGCAATATTTGATGCAATAATGACTGAGAACTTCCCCAAATTAATGTCAGATGCCAAACCACAGATCTAGGAAGCTCAGAGAACAAGTAGAATAAATGCTGAAAGTCCTACATATAGGCATATCATTAGGTTGGTGCAAACGTAATTGCGGTTTCTGCCACTTAGAAAGCAGTTGTGATTTTTGCCATTGCTTTCGATGGCAAAAACCGTAATGGCAAAAACCTCAATTACCTTTGCACCAACCAAATATTTTTAAACTACAAAAAATCAAAGATAAATTTAAAAATCCTGAAAGAAGCCAAAGGGGTCTATCTTACCTACAGAGGAACAAAGATAAAAATTATGCTTGACTTCTTCTCAGAAGCCATGCAAACAAGAAGAGAGTGGAATGAAATATCAAGAGTCTTGATAGAAAAGACCCACCAGCCTAGAATTCTGTACCCTGTGAAATTAATCTTCAAAAATGAAAGAGGCTGGGCTCAGTGGCTCATGCCTGTAATTGCAGCACTTTGGGAGGCAGAGGCGGGTGGATCACCTGAGGTCAGGAGTTCAGCCTGGCCAACATGGTGAAACCCTGTCTCTACTAAAGACACAAAAGTTAGCTGGGCATGGTGGCAGATGCCTGTAATCCCAGCTACTCAGGAGGCTGAAGCATGAGAATAGCTTAAACCCAGGAGGTGGAGGTTGCATTGAGCTGAGATGGTGCCATTGCACTCTAGCCTGGGGGATACAGCGAGACTCTGTCTCAAAGAAAAGGAAAAAAAAGGAGAAATAAAGCCTTTCTCAGACAAAATGGAGGGAATTTGTTTTCAGGAAACCTGCATCACATGGAATGTTGAAAGAAATTCTTTAGAGAGAAGGAAAACAGTAAAGGTCAGAGAATCAGACTTACTTAAAGAAATGAAAAGCATTAGAGATGGTAAAATAAAAATATGCAAAGAACTCTTAAACTCAAGAATACGAACAACCCAATTTAAAAACTGGGCCAAAGACCTTAGCAGACACCTGACCAAAGAAGCTACATGGATGGCAAATAAGCATATGAAATAATGCTCCACATCATAAAGTCATTAGAGAAATGCAAATTAAAACAACAAGAGATAGATATAACCACACATGTATTAGAATGGCCAAAGTCCAAAACACTAACAAAGGCTAACAAGGATGTGGAGCATCAGAAACTCTTATCTATTGCTGGTGAGAATGAACAAGGGTACAGCCTTTTGGAAGACCACTTGGTGATTTCTCACAAAATAAACATACTGTTACCATACAATCCAACATTCATTGCTCCTTGATATTTACCCAAAGGAATTGGAAAGTTATATCCACACAAAAACCTGCACACAGATGTTCATAGCAACTTCATTAAAAATTTCCAAAATGTAGAAGCAACCAAAATGTCTGTCATCAGTAGGAGAGTAGATAAATACACCGTGGTACATCCAGACAATGGAATAAAAAGGAATAAGCTGTCAAGCCATAAAAAGATATGGAGGATGATGAAATCATCATTCTCAGTAAACTATCGCAAGAACGAGAAACCAAACACCGCATATTCTCACTCATAGGTGGGAATTGAACAATGAGATCACATGGACACATGAAGGGGAATATCACACTCTGGGGACTGTGGTGGGGTGGGGGCAGGGGGGAGGGATAGCATTGGGAGATATACCTAAGGCTAGATGACGAGTTAGTGGGTGCAGCGCACCAGCATGGCACATGTATACATATGTAACTAACCTGCACAATGTGCACATGTACCCTAAAACTTAAAATATAATAATAAAAAAAAAAAGATATGGAGGAAACTTAAATGCATACTGCTGGTAAAATAAGCCAATCTGAAAAGGTTACATCATGATTCCACTACATGATACTCTGGAAAAGGCAAAAGTAATGAGAAAGTAAAAAGATCAGTGGTTGCCTGCGGTTGAGGGAAGGGAGGGATGAATATGTGGATCACAGGGCATATCAGGGCAGTGAAAAAATGTATACTACAATATTGTATACTACAATAGTGGATACATGTCATTATATATTTGTCCAAACTTGTTGAATGTACAATCCTAATGTAAACTATAGACTCTGGGGTGACAATGATGTGTCAATGTAAGTTCTTCACTGGTAACAAATGTGCCACTCTGGTGGGGGATATTAATAATGGGAGAAGCTATGCATGTGTGGAGGCAGTGTGTATATGGAACATCTCTGCACCTTCCTCTCAATGTCACTGTGAACCTAAAACCACTCTATAAATAGTCTATTCAGTTGAAAAATAATTAAATCAAAAAACTTCTGAGGGAATTCTGTTTGTCACAAGATTGTTCTACATTTTGACAACAGGCTCAGGAATTCCTTAGATATTTTGAACTATGGACTTCATAAATGAATAGGCTGCTTGTGTCAAACTTCTCTTAACCAAATTTAACATTTGTAATAGTTCAAAAATAGACCATACCCATATATGTCTTTGGATAAAGGAATATGTTCTAATATAAATGGCCCCTGAAATGTTCTGATAGGAAGTTCATGGCAACAAGAATTGCACACTGTAGAATACTTATAGATCCATTTAGAAATGCCATTCTCTGCTTAAGATGTGGAGGTTTACATTCAGGAATTGGTTTCAAAGTTAGCATTGCATAATATAAATTCTGCAATAGGAAGTGATGTTTGAAGTAAGGGTATATTTTATAAGGCATCAGAATGGAATCCACAAGTTGCCAAGGCTGTTTTCGTTAAACAGAATATAGTGATCTCAATTTTTTACATAATCAAAAAGAGAATCATATTCACAAGCATCTGGGCAAAATATCTCTAAATAAAACCACACTTTCAACTTCATTCAAAAGGATTAAAACCTGAAATTTGGAAATCAATTCTGATTTTCATTCACTATTATTAGTAAAGAGATCTTAATACATATTGTTTCACATGGTCTTTTACCAGAGCTGTTGGAACCATGTGACTATTTGTCTCATGATTATAATTTTTGGAGTTTCATGAATATTGTTAGAAGCTCTGCTATGTACATGAGGACTGACAGGCCAATTTGGAAGAAATATTCTCATGACCATCTTTGTCAATGGCCTTCATACTATTAGGAAGTCCTGAATAGAAGAAATTGTCAAATTAAGAAAAGGCCTAATCTGTTCCATTAGATTCTGGGTTTATCTTAATTCACCTGAAACTAGAATTAAAATTTTAGCCATAAGGAATACAGAGAAACGTAAAACATGTGGCCAGTTAGTGATTCAATTAACTGTCTTTGCATCTGTCTTTTCTCTTTCCTTTAGATGATAGGGGCAATATGGCATGATTTGTATTTTATAATATTATCTGGCTGCTGCATAGAAAGTAAGTATTAATCAGGCTTGGAGTCTTTGTTCATGCTTCTAAAATTGCTTTTGTTCTCAACTTTCACCTTTCAAAATCCTCTAAAGTTACATTCAAATGCTATCTCCTTAATTATGTTTCCCCAAGTTTCTTATAGCAGTTACTCATTTTCTCACGAATTTTATTTTTCTATATTACTTGCTATTCTTATTATGGTTTATTGCTTTAAACATCTTTGAGGAGAAACAACTATATAATGTGCATTTTTATATTCATGTCCTTGATACCTTCCACAAAAGTGATGCTCAATAAGTGCCTGCTGGGGAAAATTAAAAATATAATTGGACCAATTACACTTTGTCAAACAACTCCACAAGCTCTAATGTTTAATATTTAAGATCCTAAATCCTAGAATATGCTAGGAATAAAAACCACCCTTATCTAGGTGGGCACTAAGTCCATACATTCTTTGGTGTCTTTGTTGAGGACCTGTTGACCTTCCACAATCTCACAAAGAGCTACTAAAGGAACCAAACAGACCTTATATTCTAAGGTAGAGCTTCTGTGTTCAGAATTTCTGTTGCTGTAGAGATTTTTTTCCAGTGATTTCTGAAGGTTGTCTTTTTAGTATTCTAGGTGTAGAGGAGATGTTTAGTGTTTCCTTACTGTGGGATGAACACACTACTCACTCATAGAAAGATTTCGGGATACTTATCACCCGAATGAGAAATGAAAAATTAAGAAGTAAAATCCCATGTCACCAGTTCAACATCACTGATATTTTTCCTTCATCCATGCAAAAGGACATTCAATCCATCACACACTTACTCCAGCCAACAAGCAATAAGGTTAAGCTTCCTTAAATTCCTCACTGCTATCAAGACTTTCAAGAAGAGATCATATTCCTGAACAACATGATGATCCACTAAAAAGAGGATACGAAAATGTAATTCTAAGATGTAAAGCAGCAAAGCACTTCCTAGGCGATGCTAACACATAAAAGTAAAAACAAACTACTGCCCCTGATTACCAATATCCTTTGATGTATGAATTGCCCTGAATAATAATAAGCGCAGAGGAGTCAGATAGTATCTTGTGTTAAAGATACCACAGGTGTTGTAAAATTCAACATATCCACAAATAAACATATTTCCCCCAAATTTAAGATTGTTTTCTATATTTGCCAACTCAGTGAATGTCATATCAAGTCCTATGGCCAATCAAATAAGAGATCTGGATATAATCCTTGATTCTTCTCCTCCTTTAGCATATGCATAAAATTAATTTCCAAGTCTTGTTGACAAAATGTTCTCAATATTCTCCACTGTTCAGCCTCTTTCCATGCTTATGGCTATTGCCTTCTTTCTCATTGGATGACTACAACAGCTTCCTGCAAGTGCTGCCTTTCAATTTATTCTCCACATTGCTATTAGTGATCTTTCTAAAATACAATTTGAATTGTGTTGTACTACAGATTGAAAGCTTTTCTTGGTTTTTTATTTCTTTCATGATAAAGTTCAAATTGAAAAGGCACGCATGTAAAAGATAGGACCTTTGATCCTCCTTAATCTCTGCCTCCTGACACTTTCCTACTATCACATCTGCTTTCAGGCTAAGCAACTTACAGATTTTTTTAGTGTACCCTGCTTCCTCTCAACTTTTGCTTTTGTAGGTGTGACTCTCTCTTCCTATAATACCACCATGCATATAATCCTCCCTTTTTGCAGATGACCCCCTTTATTTAGTTTTTCATGACTTAGTTCATTTACTACCTTCTTATCCAGAGGCTTCCCTATCTCATCCCACTGAGTGCAAATTAGGTATGATTCTTATTACACCTTACACATATTCCCAATTAATGCTATTTTAATTGTCAAGGCACTTGACCTCATTTCTACCTGATAAGATTGAGAGTAGCAATCATTTCATATATGTTGCCAGCACATAGACCAATGCCTAAAGATTTATAGGCATTTAACATATAATCTTATGAATCAATATTGTTTACGTGGGCATATTTTTGTTTGAAAGGCAGACACAGATAATTCTTTCTGGTTAATCCTAGAATCAGGACATCTATGGTAAGGCAATGTCCCTTAATTTGTATTGATCACAACCTTTTTCTAAGGAAAAAATTCATGACATTAATTACTCAAGACTTCTGACTACTCAATTATTCAAGTCAGGAAAAAGCAACAGGTGATTCAAATATCTAAAGCCACCTGCCTCTGCAAATGGTAGGTATTTTACCAACCTCACTAAACTTTTGTCAAGTTTACTAAATTATACAATCAATTTTGCATCCAAAATTTTGCACTTAACAATGGGAAGTTGGCAAGGTGGTAGTAGACAAATTGTCTAAAAATTGTATGTTATTAGTGTTGGTGTGTGATGTGATTATAAAATGATTATCAAAAATAGTTGTTATTTCAAAAGACAGATCACTGTTTCGTCACACTACATGGAGAAAGTTTATGGTTTGTTCACATAAATACAGTCTCTAAAATGCATTTGCTGACTCACAATTTATTCTGACATATACATGACTAATATAGCCAATGAAAATCCATGCCAAAATTTACCATAGACATCTGCATTTACTACTCCTTGAGAAGTGGTTAGGGAGCACTGATCAAGAATTCATATCAATTCCTGGACCATGAATGGAAATTTTTATTTGTGGGAGAATCACTAACAAAAGGACTCCAATTGCTTGTAGGTGGTTTTCAAAACCTGTGATACTTAAGCCTCAGATCTGTTTCCATTATATCTAACATGTAGATATCTAAATGTCATTTGTATGTGGAGTCTCAATATAAGAACAGATTGAACTGAGGCTTTATATGTGTTGCCATTATTGCACCTCCTTACTGTCAAGGATATTGTCAGGATGGAAGAACAGCACCAATTAAAAAGGATATTCTCATTAGTAAATATGATTGACTTGCAAGAATTTGGTAAGGAAAAGGAAAACTTAGGACTCCTTCTAAAGGAGGCTGAAAACATAATGGTTTGTATCAGATATCGGGGTTCTTTCAAAACATGGCAGGTTAATGCCACTTAGAACTGGGAATAACCAATTCAAAATTATCCTAGGGAAAAAGGAAATCAATCAACACAGTATAATAAGCTGTCAATCCTAGCCACTCAAGTGACTCCTGATATGTGATCATGTTGTTTTCCAATCTCAGTCGCTTCCCTAATTGCAGGTTTTGCAATTTCGTTGACATACTTGTGTACCTGAATCTATGCACTTTTGACACATTCTACTAATGGTTTCTCTCATACTCATCCTAAAAATGTTTCTTTTTCCATCCTTGCCCAGCCTTGATATCATAGTGTGTGCATATTTTTGGTTAAGAATGTGTTATGTTCACTTGAAGTTTCCATTAGTACTTAGAAAATTTTCCAATATGTACTAATATTAGTCAGAGGGAAGATATTTAAAATCAATTATCTTGTGGTTGACAGCTCACCAAACCAAGAGCATTATTTGGATATTAGCAAAATCAGGATAAAGGAAGCCACATGAAGAAATCTTAAGCAGTATAATAAATCATCTTCAAAGTATAAAATAACAACAAATCCCCAAATAAATATAATCATCAATTAGGCTTTAGAAACAAAAGCATAGACTGCCAAAAGATGTTTCTAAAAATATGTAACAAGACAATAAGGCCAGGTACAGTTGCTCACGCCTGTAATCCAAGCACTTTGGGAGGCTGAGGTAGACAAATGACCTGAGGTCAGGAGTTTGAGACCAGCCTGGTCAAACCCCATCTCTACTATAAATACAAAAATTAGCCGGGCATGGTGGCATGCACCTATAATCCCAGCAACTGGGGAGGCTGAACCATGAGAACCACTTGAACCTGGGAAGCAGAGGTTGCAGTGAGCCGAAACTGAGCCACTGCACTCTAGCCTGGCCAACACAGCAAGACTCCATCTCAAGAAAAAAAAAAGACTGTAAGTAAGAGAGCTTATATTAATCAATTCAAGAACCTTTTAGAAAAAAATATGCGTGCTCTGAAATTTCAAATTCAATGGGCATTATCCTTAACAAAAATGTCTTTTCTTTTTTCTGGTGATTTACTACATATGGAAACATAGATGGTGTGGGCTCTGAAATATAATTCTCTAATTAAGATGGTATCATAGTTTGTTTCCATCGTGTTGCTGTGGTATTCAGAAGCAAGAAATAAATAGAAATGCTCCCGTGAAGTACATCAGTTTTATCCAGAAGTCTGAGGTAACAAACCTGGAGGGCCTAGACAGTGACATTACACCTGGGGCCCAGGAAAATGGAGTTTCAAGCACTCAAGCAAAAGACTAAAACAATTTAACAAATAAGAAACATTCTTTTTATGGGGTGAAGCCTCAATTGAAGACATACCAGATTATTGCTAAGCAATTACTAGACTGTTTTCCTGAGCAGAGACCTTCTACTAAATAGTCAATAAACCTGAAGTAAATCTAGCTCTTCTATAACAAATCTCTGTTTAAAGAACCATATTTTGGGCAAAAAACCCAGGTCCTTGGAAAAAGTGACTAAAGGTAAATGTCTGAAAAATAAGACATATCTACAGATATCTACATCAAGGCCACAATAGTATTAAATATTAACATATTCACAGAGGAAGATGTGTCCAGTTCTCTTGGAGTCAAATGTAAATTGAAGGCACTCTTTTTCATATTTCTAAGGTCCTTATAAATATGTTATAATGAAAAAAGGAGATCATACAGAAGAATATTAAAATAAATCCTGTATTTCATTATATATGTCTATAGAAAAAGAAATAATATTAAAGCCGCTGTTGTAGGGCCAGTAGGCCAGAAAACAACACAATGAGAGAATAGCAATTCATATTACTAAAGAATACAAATTAAGCCATGCACCATATGACTAGAAAGTCAAATAAAATCAAATACCATGTCTGAAACTTAGATACATTAAAGTTTATTGAAGATGGCCTTTTTGTCATGTCCAAAAGAATTTAAGCATTATTAAAGGTGACACCCATCATTAGGCAGCTATTTAATACTTAGAGCTAACAGTTATTGATGACTTACCTTGAAAGAGGCATCTGTTTTATATTCATCTGATCCTTAAAGCAACCCAGTGAAAAAGTGTTAATAGGATCCCCAGTTTAGAGCACGGAAGTCTGATGTTCAGAGAGGTTGAGTAAATTGCTCAATGTCACACAGGTAGTATTAAGTATTGGTGACAGACATCTAACACTGGCAATGTGATGCCATTACTTATGCTCTCAAACACTATCTGATTTTGTAATCCAGGAAGTGACCATAAAGCAAAGCAGAAGGAACTTGAATGTGGAAAACTTATTTTGATATGATTGGGCTGCCAAACAAAAAGAGATGCAAACAGATTTAAGAGAACACTTGAAGAAATTGTGAGATTTTCCCTAAACTCCTGTGATACTTGTCACATATATCAGTGGCTTTCAGATTATTAAAATGTATTTTATGTATAACCTTATCGAGTAAAACAAGTGAGACTGAAGCTGTTCTATTTATAGTAATTAGAGAACCTACAATACTATCCCCAAATCTGTTCCCTGGTCCCCTTGCAGCTTCTGAGATACCTCAGAAGAATCCTAGGATTCCAAAGAACACACATTGGAACCCTCTGGGAACTGGACTATCAGGATTCCGAGTGACCTTTAAGGTGATCCAATCCAACTATTCACTTGACACTTAAAAAAAACCAAGCGCTGTATATAGTTGTTTCTTATTTTGAATCAGGATTAAATTATGAGTCATCTTTAAAAGACGAACGTTAAGACAAGTGCTCTACAGACAATAAACATGGCTTTTTCATTCAGTTTGTATCACACTTCTTAGGTGCTTATTCTTAATTAAATGAAACAATGTGAATTGCTGTTTTTGGAAACAAAAAAATACCAATAACTGCATAATTATAAAGGTGGGAAAAGTAGTCCTCAATTTTCATATGAATAAAGTGGTATGATAATCATACAAAACTTGCAGGGTGTCTTAGTTTTGTTTTGCTATAATGGAATAACCAAAAGTGGGTAATGTATAAAGAAAAGTGTTTTAGCCGGGCACAGTGGCTCATGCCTATAATCTCAGCACTTTGGGAGGCCAACGCAGGGGCAGATCACCCGAGGTCAGGAGTTTAAGACCAGCCTGGCCAACATGGCAAAACCCTGTCCCTACTAAAAATACAAAAAATAAATAAATAAATAAATAAGCCAGATGTGGTGGTGCACACCTATAATCCCAGCTATTTGGGAGTCTGATGCAAGAGAATCACTTGAGCCTGGGAGGCGGAGGTTGCAGTGAGCGGAGATCAGGCTACTGCACTACAGGCTGGGTGACAGAGTGAGGCTCCATCTCAAAAAAAAAAAAAGGCAGGGAGGGGGTTTATTTACCTCATAGTCCTGCAAGCTGCTCTGTTCAAGGACATGGTGCTGGCTTCTGGTAAGGGCCTTGGTCCTGCAACACAACATGGCAGAAGGTCAAATGGGAAGCGGACATGTGCAAAAATGGGACCAAACCAAAGGAGGAATCTCACTCTGTAACTACCTTCTCTAAATTAGACTGCATTAATCTATTTATGAGAAATCCACCCCGCTAACCCAAACACTTCTCACTGGGCCACACCTCCCAACACTGCCACACTGACGATCAAACTGCAACATGAATTTTAGTGGGAAACATCCAAATCCTAGCACAAGGTAACTATAAAGATTAGAAGCAGTACACCTGAAGTGCCTATCAATGCACAGCAAGGAGGTTTCATAAAGGATAGCTCTTTTTGTTATAATTTCTATTGGCTTTTATTTCATAAAAATTACAATGTACTGAACTGAAAATGCACTATACATTTTGTTCATGTTTTTTGATGAGTGACCAAGTGTTATTTTTCTATTTTTCTCTTCTATTACTTTTAAGATGAATACAAAAATTCAGTTGGACTTCATAGGAGGGCATGGATGAAAAGAGAAAGCCAAATGTATTAACGTAGAATCAATTTGGCATAGGTTATCTTCGAGTTAAGAATATATTTGTATCACTGTGCTCAGAGAGGTAATCAGTTAGTAAATGTTCTGATAATTCTGGTTTAAAAGAATAGGGCTGCTTAGAAGAAGAAATACAATGCCACACCAGATATTAGAGGATATTGGTTTCCTGGAACAGTAACTATAGGTGTTTATTCAGAGTGACATATATAACAGAGGTTGCTGCTTAAGCCTGTCCACCACTGGGATTGAAACATGTCAAGGCATGGCTAGCAAATTGGTAGGATGAGCCAGCAATGACATATTTGCAAAAGGAATTGAGGAGTCTCCTAGGGGAGAAGTCTTCCTCAGAAAAGAGGCAGTCAGGCAAACCATGTTGGCTTGATAAGAGCTGGTCATCAAAGGGAAAATAAATCATGAGGGCAGCATGGTGTTTTTCCAAGATTTTTCCTTTGACACAAGGAAAATGATGTAATTTCAAATGAACTCCTATCTCCATCTAATAGAGAAAGCAATGATACAAAGTTCGATAAAAGCTTGTTCACTAAAATCTCTATAAAATTTGGATAGCACAAGAATAATATCTTACCTTTTCTTTTTGGTACCTGTAATTAATATGTACATATTCAATTCTAAACAGACAAAGAGAAATAGTCTCTTCATTTCCACATGAATACAACATGGCTTTATTTCACTAAAGAACTTATACTTTCAGGAGAGTTTAACACATTTAGAACCCCAACAAAATAGCTGTCTAAAACAGCTACTAGAGGTGTCTAATGTAAGAAGACTAGGAAGGAAGTTTAAAAATCAGATGCTTCATAATAGCTGACAGGATTTGGTTTTGAAGTTGAGGGACATTCCCAAAAGAATTTAGGAAACAGTGTAGCAAAAGGAAATTTGTGGGGAGGCAAAAAGTACTTTAACAGTAAGTAAGTAAGGCATGTGCCAGCAAAACTTGGGTTGTATGAAATGCCAGATGCTGCAGATACAAGAATAAACCTCATGAGAGCAGCTTCTGCTCCTAGGTGCTTTCTGTTCTGGGGTCCAAGTTGTTCCAGATGCTTCTTAGAGCTAATCTGGGGCAGTTTTGCAAATTGGCAGTTGTTCCAGTTTGCGTTTCCACAGAAAGAAATTTGTGTTCTCTTCAGGATGAGTACAACACTCTCTCTTCTAGGTAGAATTTGAGTAGTCTTCTAGAAATACTGGAATGTACCCTCTTCCACCTGCTCTATTATAAGAAAAGTATGGAGAGCTGATACCTTATTTTTGATTCAAAAGAGTGCTCTTTCATTTATCAAAAGATAATTGTGGTGAGGATGAAAGTGTCCCTTTCAGCTCTCCCAGTGCAGAGTGTGTAAGTAACTGGCCCTGCTGCTGCACTCAGAAATTCATCAGCGAGTTGTTGCCAAAGCCACGCTGCTGACAGGCTGCTACAAGCTGATAACTGAGCATAGTAGGGCTACTGAGGCAGGCTCATTCCTGAGTGGTACTAGACTATACTGATGAGCAACTAGGCTTGAAGACTTCTCATCAACTTTTCCAAACCTACTTTAGAACTCTGCTATAGTCTTGTGGTCTTTTCTACCCAAGCATCCTTCCTTCCCCTCTCCTCCACAGGGGTAATCTGCATCATGGACTTACAGCTTTTCCAACCTCTGGCTTTTTTTGCCATCAAAAGGAAAAGACATCATTATGACAGCATAGTGTTTCTCCCAGAGATTTTTCCTTTGACGTAATTCCAAATGAACTCATATCTCCATCTAATAGAGAGGGAAAAGACTTACTTACAAAGTTTTGCAAAAGCTTGTTCACTGAAGTCTCTATAAAATTTGGATAGCACAAGAATAATATTTCACCTTTTATTTTTAGTATGTATAATTAATATGTAAATATTCAACTCTTAAACCAACAGACAGAAGTGTCTTTTTTTGTCTCACATGCATTTTCCTTAATTACGCTCTTGCGTACTTAATCCCAACTTGGCGTACACTTTCTAGATAACCCAAACTAATACAATAAATAAGTGAAAATATTTTCCATAATTGCGTTTGCTACAGCTGGAAAGCAAGTGGAGATCTTATGAGCAAGTTAGATCCTGTGATCAGACCCCATGGTAGTGTGCAGTATAGCTGAGACCTAGGCTCCAATCTTACCTCCGTTTTTCATCTGTAGCACATGGTTTTTATTCTTAGATTCCAGTCATAGCTGTGGCACACAGTTACAAACTATGTTTGTCCACTCTCTCTCAAAACCCTCAGTCAATGGAATCATGTATCAATGGATAAGTGGCCCAGCACCCACCCCCTCACCGCCCCTGGCTTTAGATGATAGATAGCTCTGGAAGGCATTCCACGTGTTTCTCAGAGGTCCCTGCAGGGTTGACTCCTCTTGTCTACAGCAGCAGCAGCAGCAGCAGCCGCACACCCATTTTTGGCTTTCTTCCCTCTCCCACTCTCCATCTCCCTGGGATAACCTTCAAATAAACTACCTGCATCTGTCTGTCTCAGGTTCCGCTTTGGGAGAACTCATACGTGGCACCATTCCTATAAAATGAGGAAAATAGCTTTGAAGATGATGATCTACTTCCATCATGAACATTCTACCAAGCGTGAGTATGGCATCTATGGCACCCTCAGCTACATTTAATCATTCAACTCTTCTGCACACGCTGCGCCCCAGCCATACCAAACGAGCTAAACCAAAAGATCTGGATTATCCACATCACTATACCTTTCATATGCTCATCTCACCTTCTTTGTTCACCTGATTGAAGAAACAAGGAAAAGTCATTTACCGGTTCTGACACTTCACCTCTTCTGCTCCCATACCCACCCCAGCAGCACATCTGTTGTAGGTGCACAGGCCTCTGCAATAGAACCTATTATCTTGCATTACAATTGTTAGTTCCTATGCCTGATTTCCCTATTCAAATAGAGGATAAGGGGAAAAAAATCTTGTCTTCTAGAATGGCTTGCACATTGTCTGGTCCTTGGAAGTTTCTCAATATGTTTTTTTGACCATAAGTGAGTGAAACAATGAATAAAATAATATTTTAGGCAGAGTTGAAATATGATGTAGATAGTGTATGAATGTAAAGGCTTTCATGTTACCTATCTTGTTCTGAATACGTGTATATGATAATAATTACTTTTAGTTAATGATTAAGCTTTGTAATCACTAAGTTTGGTACCATAATTAAAGCAAATATTTTAGTTGTTAAAGAACTGATTTATCCCAATAGTTTTCTTCCCTGTCTGTTCTGATCAGAGAACCTCATTTACCATGTAGAGGTTTAAAATGAGAAAAAGAAATTCTCTACCATAGACTCACAAAAAGTCTAAAGAAATTTTAAAAGAAAAAGGATATCTTTTTTTTTTTTTTTGAGACAGAGTTCCACTCTGTCACCCAGGCTGGAGTGCAGTGGCGCAATCTCGGCTCACTGAAAGCTCTGCCTGCCAGATTCATGCCATTCTCCTGCCTCAGCCTCCAGAGTAGCTGGGACTACAGGCACCCACCACCAGACCTGGGTAATTTTTTTTGTATTTTTAGTAGAGACGGGGTTTCACCATGTTAGCCAAGATGGTCTTGATCTCCTGACCTTGTGATCTGTCCTCCTCGGCCTCCCAAAGTGCTGGGATTACAGGAGTGAGCCACCACACCTGGCTTAGAAAAATTAAATCTTTAGCAGCAGAATTAGTGAAATAGAAATGTTTTTGAATGGCAATGATCAACTACAACAAAAATGAACTTTTGAAAATATAAAACAAGCATATCTTCCATAACAGTGTTCAAGAAATGAGAGAGAAGGAATAAATGAACACTATGAAACATAAAATAGTATGTATAAACTATATATATATATTTTATTTTAGAAGTGAATTATTCAAATATCTTTATATCAATGTATTTTAAAACAAATGTTAAAATATATTAAAATTTATTTAAAAATTAATAAAGTGAAAGAGTATATATGAAATATAATGTAAATATATTTTACAAAATGTTTCTTATTTCAGAGAATAGCAAAAAAGGAATGCTATTCTATACATTTTCTAAATCTATCATAAATATGTTATTAAATCTAATCAAGAAATATTTTTAAAAATAAAGAAAATTATAGACCAATCTCACTTATAAGATATAAAAGTCCCGAATAACATATTACCAGATTGAATCAATTTTCAAATGTAATAATCAGATCCAATTTACTTTCAGAATTCAAAACTATTTCATTTTCAAAAAAACTAAGTATTAAAATTAACCACATTAATAAATCAAATTTCCAGAATTATAATATCTAACCATATTTAGTACTTGTTCATGCATTTTAAAAAATCTCTTAGAAAACTAGAAATAGAAAAAAATGTTTTACAGGACAAAAAATGTGTTCTAAAAAATAACAGTAAGCATTATTCATAAGAGTAAAAATTTAAAAGTATTTTCATGACAGGCAAGAGAAAATCAATGATACGATTCCTTTCATTCACTATTTTATTAGACTTATCAACAGTGCAGAAAATGGAATAGCATATAGATAGTGAAAAAGAGGAGGTAAACCTCTCATTTTTTAAAGACAATGGGATTATCTATCTAGAAGTTTCAAGAAAACCATAGCAAATTATTAGAACAACAAAAAACTCAACACATTTTTAGCTGCAAGATTAGGCTTCAAAAATATATAACATTTTATATACCAAAAATAATCCCAAAATGTAGTAGAAAAGATACTATTTACAATAGCGATAATAAAATAATCAATTTTTGTTATAAAGTAACAAGGAAAGAAACAACCCAATTAAACATATATTTTGATTATACACTTCACCAAGAAGAGATGACAAATAAGCACATGAAAAAATGCTCACAAAAGGATGCTCAACATTATTATTCATTAGTAAATGAATGTAAATTAAAACATAAATAAGATGCCATTACACATCTCTGAGAATAGCCAAAATTATATAAAAGTGAAAGTATCAAGTGCTAGTGATACTACATAGCAGCTAGAACTCTCATATAGTACTGGTAAGAATGCAAAATGCTAACGTCATTAATAAAATAAGTAGGCTGCTTTTTGATAAAGTTAAAAATACTCTTACCATGTGACCCAGCAACCAAATTCCTAGGTGTTCATTCAAGATAAATAAAAGTATATGTTCACACAAAACCTGTGAATGAATGTTTATTCGTAATCACTACAAAGTGGAAATTTAAAAAAATGTTCATCAGTAAGTAAATGGATAAATAAGTTATGGTACGTCCATTCAATGGAATACTACTTAGAACTAAAAAGGAGCAAATTACCCTTTCATAGAACAACATGAATGTATCTTAAAGCATTGTTGTAAGTAAAGAAAATCATACATGCTATATGATTCATTGATATAATACTCTGGAAAAGGTGAAACTACAGGAACAGAAATCAGATCAGTGGTTGCCAAGGGCTACTGATAGGAGAGTGGGTTAACTACAGAGAGGTACAAGAAAACTTTTTGGAGCTGTCTTAGTCCATTTCATCTGCCATAACAAAATACGACAAACTCTGTGGCTTGTAAACAACACTCATTCCTCATGGTTCTGGATTCTAAGAACTCCAAGATCCAGGCATGAGCAAATTTAATGTCTGGTGAGGACCCCTTCCTCATAGATGGTGGTTTATTCCTGTGTCCTCACATGGTATAAAGGACAAGGCAGCTCTCTCTTGCCCCTTTTACAAGGGCACTAATATCATTCATGAGGATGGAACCCTAATGACCTGATCACCTACCCAAAAGCCCCATCTCCTAATACCATCCATGACCTTGGGGATTAGAATTTCAATATATGAGTTAGGATTGGGAAGGCACAAACATTCAAACCACAGAAGGAGTGATGATAGAAATTCTATATTCTGAGATAATGGTTACATGACTTTATACATTTGTCAAAACTCATTGAACTGTACACCTTAAAACGGTTTAATATATTGTTAATATACTGAAATTATTATAATTTCTATATAAATTATATCTCAATACACCCAACTTTAAAAATAGAAGGCATATGGGGACCTAGAGAATGCATGAATAAAAAGGAAAAATATGTTTACAATCTTTAGATTTGAAAAGAATTATTAAAGATATAAATCTTTTCAAATTAATCACAAAATTAAATGCAATTACAACTCAAACACCTTGTAATTTCAAAAGCAATTTCTAACATTTACACCAAAGAGCTAAAGGACTATTAGTAAGCACAATATTTTGAAGGAGCATAGGTTGGGGTAACTTGCTTTAATCAGATATCAAAACTTATTGTAGAACTATAGTAATTAAGATCTGTAATATTTGTTCGGGAAAAAATAGATCGATAGGAAACAGATGAGCAATTAAGACACTAAATGTTTTCTGGGATCTTTTTCTACACTATAGGAGGAATTAAAAATCAGAAGGGAAACTGTAGTTACTCCATAAACAATGCCAGATCAATACATGTCCATAATAAAATTTAATACCTGAGTCAAACCATACATAAAATTATTATGTATAAGATATAGACATAAACACATGAAAAAAGAAAAGCTTTAAAACTATACTTAAGACTAATATTATAACATTTTGGCAGAGATTTTTCTTGAAAAAGACATAAATCATAAAGTAAGAAATTAGCAATTCCTAATTATAATAACATCCAAAATTTCTATATTAAAAGGGGACTATCAAGTTAAAAGAAAAGCAATAAGATGGAAAATGTAACCAATATATATTGCAGACAATAGAAAAATTCAAATAATTCTTATCTGTCAATAAGAATGTGATAAAAGAGAATCCAATAGAAAGTAGGCAAAGGACATGTATCATTTATTCAAAAAACAGGTAACAGGTGAGTAAGTATAAAACAGATAGTAGTGGTTGGGAAAAAGAATGCCAAACAAAATGAGGTACCATTTCAAATTCATTATAACGGCAAAAGTTATGATAGGAGGATGTGAGAATAGATCTCTGACACACAGCAGGTGGGGATGTAAATCAATACCAATTTCTTTTAGAGGGCAACTCTTGAAGTGGAAAATAAGCATATCCTACAACCCAACAGTTCTGTTCTCTCTATACTCACATATGCATGTAAAGCTAAATGCACAGGGATATCCACTAGCCTTTTTTGTAATAGCACCAAAATAAATAAATTAGATTCACTATATCTAAATGGTTTAATTTACATGAGGTAACTCAAAAAGGTAATTTTGAGTAGACAAAAACATGTTATAGGATAGTATGCAGAATATAATACTATTGGATACATATTAAAAACATAGTATTTTGGTACCTTTTCATGGATATATGTGTATGTAATAACAATTTTAAAATCTGGACAAATGAGATACTAAAATTAATAATAGTGATTTTCTTTTGAGGGGAGGGGTGAAGAAAATCTGCCTTGTAGAAGAACATAGGAAACTTGAGCTTTATCTATTTTATTTGTTTACGAAAAATAAACAAACTCTAGCTAGTACATCAGGCCAACCCCAAACATGATTAGTAGAGACAATGTTTAGTCATTTGTCATGGTGCTTTTCACAGTCCTGGTTGACAGTTTACAGGGATCACAATGCGACCTTTCATTAGGGTTTTCAACATGGCAGGCCATAAAATGCTGAATCTCACCTGATAATTGGATATTTACCATTTTGTGTTAAAACAAGTCTGATAATGTCCAAGTTGACTGCTATGTTGAAGGTCTTACCTCTTCCAGCCATGGCCCTGGCCCATCCCAGCCACCTTTGTATAGGAAACTGGAATTCCAAACAGGAGAAGGACTATAAGAGAGTGTGGCTAATGACCCTTCTCCTGAGTCTTCTGAGGTTTTTGTTGTCAGGTGCCTTCAAATACTTTCTCAACATCTGAGGAAATTAGAAATAAAATTCTTTTACAAAATATTGGTGACTCAAATGTTAGGACTATTAATCAAATGGAATTATTCTATTCTTGGATTTTTATATCAAGCAGACTACTTTGGAGACAGTATTAACTAATTCCTTGAGTAACTTCTGTAGTGAAAATTCAATAGAATTAAATATATTTAAACCACTGACTAATAAAGAAGTCAGGAAATGTGACTCTCATTTTTGCAAATATAAGTCAATACGTTGTTGAATATTCTGCCTCTCCAAATAATATGAATTGTGATTGTCATATTTGTACCACGAATTTTTATTTTCTACTTATCTTCTTCTGTATGTCAGTGCAAATATTGATTCCATAAAACATATTTACAGATGGCATGAGTATTAATGCTCATGGTTGGCTTTGAGAACAAGTTGAGTAGATCTTTGAGGATCATGGTTTAGGGAAAGAGCTGGATACATATATTATGTAATGCTGACTGTGTGTAGGTAGTCCATATTATAAATCTATCTGAGTGAAAGAGTGCTATATTATTTTTAGAGTATACAAAATATTTTGAGAATAGTCATCTCTTTACATTGAGAGTTGTCAAAGAAGAGCCACGAAAACAGCAAAGATTGTTTTTAAGGAAATAATCCTGAGTCTTTTCAACATGAAGCAATGAATAAGAGCATGACAAAATGGCCATAATTTTTTTACCTGACTTATTTCAAAATGCTTATTAGCCATCAATAGCAATTGCCTTAGAAAACTATTAATATTGCACTCAAAATCACTTAATACTTTACCTTACTGGTGAACACACTACAGATTTTTCTAAAATTTTTAATGAAAACTGATACAAACAAATGATGCTACTTTCTATAAAAAGTTGTAGAACTTAAGCCAAATACATTTTGGAGACTCTTTACAAAATTGATTTTATTTTTATAGCAGTCATTTGTTTTAGCATTTGTTGGAAAGTAGAGTCAATACCTATTGATTTCACATTTGGTTGATAAAATAAATTAGCATAAATGAGCATAGTGTGTATATTCCTAACCTCTATAAAAGAAGGATCTGCATTAACATATTCTAAAAGTAGGCTCAAAATATATAAAGATACTGTTCTGAGCCATAGCTCAGAGTACAATACAGCCTTTCTATCACTCCAACAAATAATTATCCTAAAAATGTAAACTTTCTGTTTGAGGAGGATATAACTGGTACAAAGAGTAGACTTGATATCAATTAATATATTGTTTTTAGTTATGAGTCGCTGTGCTTTGGAAATGAGATATATTTTATTCTCTACCCATCTACATTTGATTACACTTGACCCTTAAATGACACAGAATTTAGGGGCACTATCCCCCTTGCAGTTAAAAATCCATGTGTAACTTTTGACTCCCCAGAAACTTAACTATGTACTAATAGCATACTATTGACCAGATGTCTTACTGATAACAGCAATAGTCAATTAAAACATATTTTGTATATGTATTACATAATGAATTATTACAATAAAGCTAGAGAAAAGAAAATGTTATTAAGAAAATAATAAGGACTCCCTCTTTTTCTATTCATTGGAATAGTTTCAGAAGGAATGGTACCAGCTCCTCCTTGTACCTCTGGTAGAATTCGGCTGTGAATCCATCTGGTCCTGGACTTTTTTTGGTTGGTAAGCTATTAATTATTGCCTCAATTTCAGAGCCTGTTATTGGTCTATTCAGAGATTCAACTTCTTCCTGGTTTAGTCTTGGGAGGGTGTATGTGTCGAGAAATTTATCCATTTTTTCTAGATTTTCTAGTTGATTTGCGTAGAGGTGTTTACAGTATTCTCTGATGGTAGTTTGTATTTCTGTGGGATAGGTGGTGATATCCCCTTTATCATTTTTTATTGCATCTATTTGATTCTTCTCTCTTTTCTTCTTTATTAGTCTTGCTAGCGGTCTATCAATTTTGTTGATCTTTTCAAAAAACCAGCTCCTGGATTCATTGATTTTTTGAAGAGTTTTTTTGTGTCTCTATCTCCTTCAGTTCTGCTCTGATCTTAGTTATTTCTTGCCTTCTGCTAGCTTTTGAATGTGTTTGCTCCTGCTTCTCTAGTTCTTTTAATTGTGATGTTAGGGTGTCAATTTTAGATTTTTCCTGCTTTCTCTTGTGGGCATTTAGTGCTATAAATTTCCCTCTACACACTGCTTTGAATGTGTCCCAGATATTCTGGTATGTAGTGTCTTTGTACTCGTTGGTTTCAAAGAACAGCTTTATTTCTGCCTTCATTTCGTTAGGTACCCAGTAGTCATTCAGGAGCAGGTTGTTCAGTTTCCATGCAGTTGAGCGGTTGTGAGTGAGTTTCTTAATCCTGAGTTCTAGTTTGATTGCACTGTGGTCTGATACACAGTTTGTTATAATTTCTGTTCTTTTACATTTGCTGAGGAGTGCTTTACTCCCAACTATGTGGTCAATTTTGGAAAAGTGTGGTCTGGTGCTGAGAAGAATGTATATTCTGTTGATTTGGGGTGGAGAGTTCTGTAGATGTCTATTAGGAGAATTTTAGACCAATACCCCTGATGAATATGGATGCAAAAATCCTCCATAAAATACTAGAAAACCAAATCCAGCAGCACATCAAAAAGCTTATCCACCATGATCAAGTGGGCTTCACCCCTGGGATGCAAGGCTGGTTCAACATATGCAAATCAATAAACATAATCCAGCATATAAACAGAACCAATGACAAAAACCACATGATTATCTCAATAGATGCAGAAAAGGCCTTTGACAAAATTCAACAACTCTTCATGCTAAAAACTCTCAATAAATTAGGTATTGATGGGACGTATCTCAAAATAATAAGAGCTATCTATGACAAACCCACAGCCAATATCATACTGAATGGGCAAAAACTGGAAGCATTCCCTTTGAAAATGGGCACAAGACAGGGATGCCCTCTCTCACCACTCCTGTTCAACATAGCGTTGGAAGTTCTGGCCAGGGCAATTAGGCAGGAGAAGGAAATAAAGGGCATTCAATTAGGAAAAGAGGAAGTCAAATTGTCCCCGTTTGCAGATGACATGATTGTATATCTAGAAAACCCCATCATCTCAGCCCCAAATCTCCTTAAGCTGATAAGCAACTTCAGCAAAGTCTCAGGATACAAAATCAATGTGCAAAAATCACAAGCATTATTATACACCAATAACAGACAAACAGAGAGCCAAATCATGAGTGAACTCCCATTCACAATTGCTTCAAAGAGAATAAAATACCTAGGAATCCAACTTGTAAGGGATGTGAAGGACCTCTTCAAGGAGAACTACAAACCACTGCTCAAAGAAATAAAAGAGGATACAAACAAATGGAAGAACATTCCATGCTCATGGGTAGGAAGAATCAATATCGTGAAAGTGGCCATACTGCCCAAGGTAATTTATAGATTCAATGCCATCCCCATCAAGCTACCAATGACTTTCTTCACAGAATTGGAAAACACTACTTTAAAGTTCACATGGAACCAAAAAAGAGTCTGTATTTCCAAGTCAATCCTAAGCCAAAAGAAGAAAGCTGGAGGCATCATGCTACCTGACTTCAAACTATACTACAAGGCTATAGTAACCAAAACAGCATGGTACTGGTACCAAAACAGAGATATAGACCAATGGAACAGAACAGAGCCCTCAGAAGTAATGCTGCCTATCTACAACCATCTGATCTTTGACAAACCTGACAAAAACAAGAAATGGGGAAACGATTCCCTATGTAATAAATGGTGCTGGGAAAACTGGCTAGCCATATGTAGAAAGCTGAAACTGGATCCCTTCCTTATACCTTATACAAAAATTAATTCAAAATGGAATAAAGACTTAAATGTTAGACCTAAAACCATAAAAACCCTAGAAGAAAACCTAGGCAATACCATTCAGGACATAGGCATGGGCAAGGACTTCATGTCTAAAACACCAAAAGCAATGGCAACAAAAGACAAAATTGACAAATGGGATCTAATTAAACTAAAGAGCTTCTGCACAGCAAAAGAAACTACCATCAGAGCGAACAGGCAACCTACAGAATGGGAGAACATTTTTGCAACCTACTCATCTGACAAAGGGCTAATATCCAGAATCTACAATGAACTCAAACAAATTTACAAGAAAAAAACAACCCCATCAACAAGTGGGCAAAGGATAGGAACAGACATTTCTCAAAAGAAGACATTTATGCAGCCAAAAGACACATGAAAAAATGCTCATCATCACTGGCCATCAGAGAAATGCAAATCAAAACCACAATTAAATACCGTCTCACACCAGTTAGAATAGCGATCATTAAAAAGTCAGGAAGCAACAGGTGCTAGAGAGAATGGGGAGAAATAGGAACACTTTTACACTGTTGGTGCGACTGTAAACTAGTTCAACCATTGTGGAAGTCAGTGTGGCGATTCCTCAGGGATCTAGAACTAGAAATACCATTTGATCCAGCCATCCCATTACTGGGTATATACCCAAAGGATTATAAATCATGCTGCTATAAAGACACATGCACACGTATGTTTATTGTGGCACTATTCACAATAGCAAAGACTTGGAACCAACCCAAATGTCCAACAATGATAGACTGGATTAAGAAAATGTGGCACATATACACCATGGAATACTATGCAGCCATAAAAAATGATGAGTTCATGTCCTTTGTAGGGACATGGATGAGGCTGGAAACCATCATTCTCAGCAAACTATCGCAAGGACAAAAAACCAAACACCACATGTTCTCACTCATAGGTGGGGATTGAACAATGAGAACACATGGACAGAGGAAGGGGAACATCACACACCGGGGCCTGTTGTGGGGTGGGGGGAGGTGGGAGGGATAGCATTTGGTGATATACCTAATGTTAAATGACGAGTTACTGGGTGCAGCACACCAACATGGCACATGTATACATATGTAACTAACCTGCACGTTGTGCACATGTACCCTAAAACTTAAAGTATAATTAAAAAAAAAGAAAATAATAAGGAAGATAAAATACATTTACAGTACTGTATTTATTGATACTGTAGGTTTACACTATCTGGTTACAAGATGAATTGTCAGTCTGAAATGGTGGGCAACCTCAGCAGCAGACCTCAGTCTATGGTATACATCAAGGAATTCAACTTTTTCTCATAATGTCGTGAGTTTTCTCTGCTTCTTGTGAGCACTTGCAGCATCATTAATGGCACTTTGTATGGGTCCCATGGCATTATTCAAGGTTTATGGTATAGCACTAAATGCGATTAAAAATACAGGAGAACCACAATAAGTCACTTTGTATTGTGGTATGCAATTTATTGGAGAGATGAGCTGCTCACAGGATGATTAACGTCACTGTTTTAAACAGATACTCAACACTTGAGCTCACTGCAATAGCAACAGAAGGTGGCTACAAGATTATTACAGTAGTAAAGCATTTATTACAGGTCATTTTATGCAGTCAATAGTTACTACCACACATCTGCCTTTGTTTAGATTTCTCTCAACTGCAAATGGCCCCATGTATGTTCTACAAATGTTTGTATGCATAACTTTTGATAAATTTGAAATTTTTATAATAGATTTGTATATATTTTATGGTAGTAAATGATCAAATGGAATAGTATCTACATTTATTTATGCATTCATAACACATCTTTTTCTTGATAGTTTTACTATTTCTGGGCTATGTAGTTTGCATGTTTTTCAAATTGTCACAAATCTAAAAACAATTCCAATGTATTTACTGAAAAAATTTATGTATAAGTGGAGTTGTATAGCTCAAACTGTGTTATTCAAAGGTCAACTGAATACGAGTAAGATTATTGCCGATTAACAGAGTGGATAAGCATCAAAATCCAATAAAATTTTCCAATTATCTACTGGACCCAAGCTTCTCAAGTCTCTGAGTTATATCAGTAGTAACTCTTTTAAAATCTGATGTCATTTCTCTTTCTAATGTCCAAACTTAGGATTTTACTCACATATAAAAAATTGTTAGGAAGAAATTTCCACATATTTGGTTTTACATGACAAAGAAATGGAACATAAATGAAACACTTAAATCAAGCTTTACCCATGATGCTTTCTTTATACAGGTTTTTACTATGCATAAAGACATTTAGATGCTAAAGCAACTACAATTTTACAACTCTTGGAGGAAAGACAATTGAAAGAAAAGGAGTCAAAACAAATGTACTAGAAGGAAACCAGTATTGCCATCAATATATTTTTCTACTTTTAAAGCACTTTTATGAAGGCAAAATAAAAATGTGAGTATTGAATAAAACAAGTTTAAATGATATTTTCCAATATTGACGATACAGTACTCTTAATAGCCTGAATTTTGAACTCACAGGTTTAACCTCTAAGGCTCTTCATGTAAATAAATTACCTTCATGCTTTCAAGGCACAGAAGGAAATTTGTGTTCACGATACTGGGGTCTACTGTCACCCCTGCATGTCAAAGGAATTATTGGGATTATTAGACAAATGTTTGTTCTTTGTGTTTCCCAAAGATACCCTGTACAGTGTATAAACTTGTGCTATTTCTCACTTCATTTTATGATATTATTCTGAAATTTACAAGATTATGCAATGGAGTTCACTCAATTATTGAGTTTTGTACATATTCTAACTGTAAGTAAACCTCAACTCCTCATTTAACAACAATTTCAGAAATTATACACTTACAGATAGAGTGAAAATAAATTAGAGGAGCCCAATAATAGCTTTTATATCCCTGCTTTTCTCTTTTTTATAATAAATTTATTTTAAAGGTAATGTGGCTTAGTAAAAAATGCATATGCTTAGGAGTGAAAAAGACTCATTTATAATCCTTGCTGTAGCCCTTGATACCTGAGTGACCTTGGGGAACTTACTATTTCTGAGCTTCCTTTACTTCATTTTTTAAGTTGAGCTAAAAACACTTACCTTATACCAACCATACTCTCAGACCAAAGTGAAATAAAAATAGATATCACCAAGATTTCTCAAAACCACACAATAGCATGAAAATTAAACAACTTGCTCCTGACTTTCGAGTAAACAACGAAGTCAAGGTAGAGATTAAAAAATTCTTTGAAAACAGAAACAAAACATATCAAAATCTCTGGAATGCAGCAAGAGTAGTGTTAAGAGGAAAGTTTGTAGTGCTAAATGCCTATCTCAAAAAGTTGGAAAGATTCATTAATCTTTAACTATGCAAAAAAATTAAAAATTTAATTAATCTCAAACTAATGATCTAACATCACACCTAGAAGAACTAGAAAAAGAAGAACAAACTAACCCCAAGCTAGCAGAAGAGAAGAATAAAATTGAAATCCAAAAATCCATACGAAGGACCAACAAAACCAAAAGGTGATTAATGGAAAAGATAAACACAATTGATAGGCTGCCAGCCAAATTAACAAAGAAAAAGACAGTCCAAATGAACATAATCAGAAATGACAAAAGTGACATCATAACCAATCCCACAGAAATACAAAAGCTCCTCAGAGACTGTTACAAACACCTCTATGTATACATACAAGAAGGTCTAAAAAATAAAGAATAAATTATTAAAAACGTGCAATCTCCGAAGCTTGAATCAGGAAGAAATTGAAACACTTAACAGACCAGTATTGAGCTCTGAAATTGAGTTAATTAAAAAAAAAACCTACCAACCACACACACAAAAAAAACCCACCAACCACACACACAAAAAAAACCCAGACCAGAGGGATTTATGGCCAAATTGTGCTAAACATACACAGAAGAGCTGATATCAATTCTACTGAAACGATCTCAAAAAATTGAGGAGGGACTCTTCCCTTACTCATTCTACAAAGCCAGCAACACCCTGATACCAAAACCTGACAAAGGCAAAATAATAAAGCTACAGGCCAATATCGCTGATGAAAATAGACACAAAATTCCTCAACAAAATACTAGCAAACCAAATTAAATAGCATGTCAAAAAGTTACTTCACCATGATCATGTAGACTTTATTACTGGGATACAAGCTTGGTTCCACATATGCAAATCAATAAATGTGATTCACCACATAAACAGAATCAAAATCAAAAACCGTATGATTATCTCAATAGATTCAGGACAAGCTTTCAGTAAAATCCAACATCCCTGAGATAAAAACCCTCAAGAAACTAGGCATCAAAGGAACATACCTCTACAGCACACTGATGGGTCTTGACTTTTTATCCAATTTGCCAGTCTGGTTTTTTTAATTGCGGCATTTAGACCATTTACATTTAAGGTTAATATTGTTATGTGTGGAATTTGATCCTGTCATTTTGATGTTATCTGGTTATTTTGCCTGTTAATTGATGCAGTTTCTTCATAGCGCCAATGGTCTTTACGATTTGGCACGTTTTTGCAGTGGCTGGTACCAGTTGTTCCTTTCCATGTTTAGTGCTTCCTTCAGGAGCTCTTGTAAGGCAGGCCTGGTAGTGACAAAATCTCTCAGCATTTGCTTGTCTGTAAACGATTTTATTGCGAAAATCCTCAATAAAATACTGGCAAACCGAATCCAGTAGCACATTAAAAAGCTTATCCACCATGATCAAGTCGGCTTCATCCCTGGGATGCAAGGCTGGTTCAACATATGCAAATCAATAAACGCAATCCATCACATAAACAGAACCAACAACAAAAACCACATGATTATCTCAATAGATGAAGAAAAGACCTTCAACAAAATTCAACAGTCCTTCATGCTAAAAACTCTCAGTAAACTAGGTATTGATGGAACATATCAGAAAATAATAAGAGCTATTTATGACAAACCCACAGCCAATATCATATGGAATGGGCAAAAACTGGAAGCATTTCCTTTGAAAACCAGCACAAGACAAGGATGCCCTCTCTCACCACTCCTGTTCAACATACTGTTGGAAGTTCTGGCCTGGGCAATTAGGCAAGAGAAAGAAATAAAAGGTATTCAATTGGGAAAAGAGGAAGTCAAACTGTCTCTCTTTGCAGATGACATGATTGTATATTTAGAAAACCCTATCACCTCAGCCCAACATGTCCTTAAGCTGATAAGCAACTTCAGCAAAAAGTAAAGAACAGGAATAAGACAAGGATGTCCACTCTCACCACTCCTATTCAACATAGTACTGGAAGTCCTAGACAGAGCAGTCAGATAAAAGAAAAAAATAAATAAAACATCCAAATAGGAAAAAAAGGAGTCCAACTGTCTCTTCATGGACAATTTGATTCTATATCTTGAAAACCCTAAAAACTCCACCAAAAGACTCCTGGAACTGATAAATAACTTCAGCAAAGTTTCAGGATACAAAATCACTGTATAAAATTTAGTAGCATTTCTATACACCAATAACATTCAGGCTGAGAGCTAAATCAAGAATTAAATCCAATTTACAATAGCCACACACACAAAAAATAGAATACCTAGGAATATATCTAAACAAGAAGGTGAAAGAACTCCACAAGGAGAACTAAACTGCAAAATACTGCTAAAAGAAATGATAGATGACACAAACAAATGGAAAAACATTCCATGCCATGGATTAAAAGAACCAATATTGTTTAAATGGCCATACTGTCCCAAGATTTAATGCTATCCTTATTAAACCACCAGTGTCATTTTTTACATAATTGGAAAAAGCTATTCTAAAACTCATATCAAACCAAAAATGAGCCTGAATAGCCAAAACAGTCCTAAGGAGAAAGAACAAATCTAGAGGCATCACATTACCCAACTTCAAACTATACTGTAAGGCTAAAGTAACCAAAACAGCATGGTACTGGTACAAAAACAGACATATAGACCAATAGAATAGCATAAAGAACACAGACATAAAGCCACACACCTACAGCCATCTAATCTTCCACAAAGTTGACAAAAATAAGCAATGGGGAAAGGACTTTCTATTCGATAAATGGTGCTGGGATAGCTGGTTAGTCATATGCAAAAGAACGAAATTGGACCCCTACCTCTCACCATATACAAAATTGACTCACGTTAGATTAAATATTTAATGGTAAGACCTCAAACTATAAGAATCCTAGAAGAAAACCCAGGAAACACCATTCTGGACATGGGCCTTGGAAAAGTATTTATGACTAAGTCCTCAAAAGCAATTGCAAGAAAAACAAAAATTGACAAGTAGAACCTAATTAAACTAAAAAGCTTCTGCACAGCAAAAGAAACTATCAATGCAGTCAAAGACAACCTACAGAATGGGAGAAAATATTCACAAACTATGGATTCAACAAAGGTCAAGATCCAGAATCTATAAGGAACTTAAACAATTTAATAAGCAAAAACCAAATAACCCCATTAACAAATGGACAAAAGACAACAAGAGACATTTCTCAAAAGAAGGCATCAAGTGGCTAACAAACGTATGAAAAAAAGCTCATTATTATGGATCATCAGAGAAATGCAAATGAAAACCACAATAAGATACCATTTCACAGCAGTCAGAATGGCTACTATTAAAAAGTTTAAAAAAAAAAAACATGTTGGCAAGGCTGTGAGAAAAAGGAACACTTATACTCTGTTGGTAGAAATGTAAAATTTGTTCACCCACTGTAGAAAGCAGATCGGAGATTTCTCAAAGAACTTAAAGCAGAAATACCAGTTGACCCAGCAATCACCTTAGTGGGTATATATCCAAAAGAAAATAAATTGTTCTACCAAAAGACACCTGCCTTTGTATATTTATCACAGTGCTATTCACAATAACAAAGACATGGAGTCAACCTACGTGCCCATCAATAGCAGATAGGATAAAGAAAATGTAATACATATATACCGTGGAATACTATGCAACAATAAAAAAGAACAAAATCATGTATTTTGCAGCAACATGGATACAGTTGAAGGCCACTATCCTAAGCAGATTAATTCAGGAACAGAAAATCAAATACCACATGTTCTCATTTATGAGTGGGAGTTAAACATCAGGAATTCATGGACATAACAACAGCAACAGTAGACACTAGGAACTCCTGGAGAAGGCAGTGAGGGAGGGAGGCAAGTGTTGAAAAACTTACTATTGGAAACTATTCTCAGTACCCAAGTGATGGGATCATTTGTACCCCAAACCTTAGCATCACACAATATGCCCAGGTAACAAACCTGCACATGTACCCTTTGAATATCTAAAATAAAATTTGAAAAGGAAAAATAAAAAGGATTCTTACTTTATAGCAATGTTTCTTAAACTTGAGTTGTACCAAAACCACCTGGAGACCTTGTTAAAACACAGATTGTTTGGCCCCACCTTCGGAATGTCTGATTCAGTAAGTTTCTAAAATTTTATTTCTAACAAGTTCTCAGGTGCTGCTAATGCTGCTGCTGGTTTAAAGACCACCACTGCCTTGCAAGATGATGGGATTTGAAATAAAATTCTCAAACTATAAACACTCAATGAATGACTACTTTTGTCATTGTTGATTTATTCATATGGAAATAATGTATGGTCATTTTGAAACTTTACAAAATCAAGAAAATATTAAAAATTAAAATAATCCATATCCTACCTTCAGCCTTTATAACTTGGTCTCTTCACTGTTTTCCAGCTTAACTAGCATTTCTACCTGTTTGTATTAGTTCTATCCATCTACTCCTGACTGAGGGGTTATACATTTATCTCTGACCTTTCATTACACATTCTTCAATACTGAGCACAGATTATATCTTCTCTATGAATATTTCCTAATAGGTATTGACATAATTTACATTTTCTCCTCTGAACTCCTGAACAAATTGGAAATTAGACAAAAGACCTCAGAGATTAAAGTGCAGTATTTGTATAATATATATTTAAGAAAATCAAATCCACAGAGATTAACCAAGAGGACCAAAAAGGAATGTTCCCATGACCAGGAGGTCTTTGTTTTTGTAGAGTGCCACCAAACTCTTGGCCATTGAATATTTACATCCGTTCAGTTCAGTTGCTGGACCACCTCTGTGTGAAAATTTCCCATCTGGCAGGAAGAGATGTCTCGTTCTATTTTCTGCAAACTTCAAGTATACATCTTGATGGGTTAAGTGCAACAAAAATTATAATTAACTTATAGCACAGCTATATGTTAATTCAAAGTCCATTCTCAAAACCAAAAGTAAGGTACAGAATTCTGTTTACAAAATGTGACTCATGTTTTATTGGCTCACTATGAACATACTTTATTTAAAATTTGCTTGCAAGCTACAGCAAACCTTGAAATCACTGAAGCATTATTTCACAAAGACATGGGCAGAAGTATTGATTTTTATTTTTAATCTGGAAGCATAAGTCTGTGTTTTTTCTTCTTTTTCTGTTCATTACACCCTTAGCTCCTTCTGAGAAAACTGTGTAAAAATACAGTTTCTCAGGTAGGGATAAATTATATTATTAGCCAGTTAGCCTGTGCTACCCACATGAAGGATCAGCAGTAAAAGTGCAAACCCAGCCTTCCTGAATGCAGGAGAGCTAAGGAGGTCATTTGATACATTATTTTATCATTGTTCATTATTTATGCTCTTATTCTAGTAAAACGTATATGATCATGTTACTATAGTCAACATTTATTCTGAATGACATTATTAGACCATTGAGTCATGTTGCTTAAGCATTATTCCAATTATGAAAATTAGTACTAGAGTCCAATTGTTTTACTGCCAAAATTTATATTCCATAAGCTACAGAAATCTGTATATTCTCAACCTAGTAAATCTACATCCAGGAATTTATCCTGAGGATATAGTCATCAGTAAGTACATGGAAACAGAAGCAAATCAAGGTTGTTAAATGCAGGTTTCTTATAATGGTGGAAAACATAAGTTATATAATGACCAAGGAAGTAAGTTTGTTAATAATGATACATTCTCAAAGGAAATACTTTTTAATATTAAAAAATTGTTGTGGCCATGTGTGCTGTAATCCCAGCACTTTGAGAAGATGAGGCAGGTGGATCACTTGAGGTCTGGAGTTTGAGACCAGCCTGGCCAACATGGTGAAAGCCTGTCTCTACCAAAATTACAACAATTAGCCAGGCATGATGGTGCGTGCTTGTAATTCCAGCCACTTGGAATGCTGAGGCAGGAAGACTGCTTGAACCCAGGAGACAGAGGTAACAGTGAGCCAAGATCATGCCACTGCACTCCAGCCTGGGTGATGGAGTGAGACTCTATCTCAAAAAAGAAAAAAAAAAGTTGAATAAATAGATAATTGACTTAGAAAAGTGTTTACCAAAATGTGTTCCATAAAACACCAGTCCTGCAAGATGTTCTTAGGCATTTCATGAGGAAAAAGATATTTGTGATTAAATGTGTAGGAAAAGCTCGGAACACTTCCAGTTGTGAGAAACAATATAGCTATTTCAGTCTGCCTTACATTCTTAAGCAAATATCTTGGCTTATATAATTGAAAGTCTAAAGGAAGTCTAAATATGCAGCAATACTCCAGCCAAGGCTCCATCTCCATTACTCTGTGAGGATGCTCACAGCTCTGTCTTTCTCCACATGTTGGCTTCATCTTCAAGCTGGCTTTTCTCATGGTTATAATTGTTGGGGAAATATAATTAAAAACAAAATCTCCTCCCAACCTAGAAAAACTCTTCATAAAGTTAGAAAGAAAAGAACATGTTACTATTGAATAAGCATTAAATTACAATGCACATAGGCATCGCAAGGCAATCCACCAAGAAATTGCAAAACCAGAAAGAAATCTCACTCTTCTATGTAGCCAAACAGATACACCCGTTACATACATGTTCTTAGAAAAAAATAACCAGTCCTCAACTAAGAAGACTTGACAGTAACATTAACCACACACATAGTTCATCCTAAATTCACTTAGTTTTTGGGATAGTCATCTGTATTAGCTAATTGGCTTTCACATCTTTATAACAAGAGGTAATTGGCAACTTGGAATGAGGTGCCCTGTGAAATTAGGCTCCTACCCTCTCATAGAAATTGTGAGATGGGGGTGCTATCTTTCTCAATGATTACATCTCAAAGAGATGGCTCTCAGATTCTTGAGAAAAGACATTCCTGGGTCACAAAATGGGCAAAAGTCTTATTTAGTTTTTAGAAGAATTTACATATCAAAGAGTCAGAGAAAAAACTTAATGAGTTTTCTAAAGTAAGTGTACTAAGAAAAGAAAGGAGGAAAGTCATTTCCTTATTTTCAACAGAGAGAATTAAGTCTCTCCTTTTTAATTTGTATTTGGCCTTATGCAACAAAGCTGCCAGCCCCAATCTGGGCAACGTGATTCCTCAGCCAGATCAGGAATAGGGGGAAATAGAAAGAGAGGGTATTTTCCCCAAGTATAGAGCAAAAGTCCTTCTCTTTAATATTTGCCAGATTTTTGAGTAAATCTGGCAAATATTTGGAGGTAAGGAGAGCACTGAGAGTATTCTCCAAAGCCGTGCCTCTCTGAGGGTATGTGACAGGAGGGTTTTAAGGGGCAATGGAGAGGGAAGAGGGTGTGTCGTCTTATGTAGATGAAGGTTCCCAGTTGCACAGTTGAGGTGAGTCAGCATGCCAGCATATAGGTCCCATGTAATGGAAATGAAGCTATAGTTCCTCCCAGGATGGAGACTTTAGCATGGTAATGAGGCAAGGTCACTGGGGTTCATCTATAAGTTCATCTGTAAGTTGCCAGGAGTTGGTTTCAACCTAGTAGGTGACTGTATTTATGGTATTTCATGAAAGGTTTGGGAAAAAACAGGCTGCAAGGCAGGAGGCTGTAAAACAAGCTGATTGTTCAAGTTGATTAAATCCCTATAGTTCCTGGAGAACTTCTCTGTCTGCTTACAAAAGAACGACGCACTTGTTGGCTTAGAAGTGGTAAACTCTCAATCTCTGAAACAATAACTCTGACAAGAGAAATTGGAATGACCTGACTGGTTTCAGTTTTTCAGAACACACTCTTGGAGGTAGAGGTAAGTTAATTCAGCTTAAACCACTCAGATATCAAACAATGCAGGAGCAGGAGGTGTACCATAGAAGGTAGGGCAGGGAGCATCCATCCTATCATAAATCAGCAGCATAATTGGAGACAATATTTTCAGATTCTCATCCCACCATTCCTTCTTTTCTTCTACCTGCCATCCAGGTGGTGGTAAGGGGCTGCACATCTATTCATTGGTGCTGCCAATGCCCAGTGCTATCCTAGAACTCTTCTCTTGGATTGACTTCCATGCTGTGGTTCATATTTTGATATCTTAAGTGAGGTTAAATCATCCTTTATTGGTGAATTCTATATCAAGTAATGGCCAAAAGTAGTTACTAAAGCCAAGGCAAATAAAAAAGGAAATTACATTTTAAAAATCTGCTAGCCTCAGAAATGGAAGAAAATTGCTAATAGCTAGAAATATTTTCTTGTGTAGTTTGTGAACTTCCCTTGAACAACAGCAGCATTGTTTAATTGGATGCATTTTCTCCAAAGGCACTGTTTGAATGTGAATATATATATTTGAATGTAACTAAGTTATAAAACCCCCATTTTAAAAATGTCTTGCCTTTACAGTAAAGGAAAGCAGTATTTCGGGGATACACTAATTATTAATATACAAGTACTCCCAATTTGAATATTATAAACTTTTAGTCTATACTTCTAAATAGTCTAACCAATATTAAATGTAATCTCTTGCAATCCTTTATAAATTTAAACCTCACTCACTTCTTGGCATCCTGGTTGAATCATGAAATACCACCTCTGGTGGATATCACAGCTATAAAATGTTAGTTGGCTACATTGTTGCATTTTACTTAGCTGTTAGAAGCAGCGTACAGACATTTTAGTGCATCCCAGTGCACTAATAATAAACAGTCTAATTATTCATTTCAATACCACAAAATTATGTTGTAAGAAAGTTAGAATTAGAGAGGATATTAGTCATTTCCTTTGTGTTCCTGTGGGTAAAGTGTAATGATGGTTAATTGTATATGTCAACTTGACTGGGCCATGGGATGCTCAGCAATTTGGTTAAGCATTATTCTGAGTGTGTGTGTGAAGGTGTTTCTGGATGAGATTAACATTTGAATTGGAGACTGAGTAAAGCAGATGGCCCTCTCCATGTGGATAGGCCTCATCCAATTCTTTGAAGGGCTGAATACAGCAAAAAGGCAAAGCAAGAGAGCATTTGCACTTGACAGTATTTATTTATTTATTTTTTTATTATTTTACTTTAAGTTTTAGGGTACATGTGCACAATGTGCACGTTAGTTACATATGTATACATGTGACATGTTGGTGCGCTGCACCCACTAACTCGTCATCTAGCATTAGGTATATCTCCCAATGCTATCCCTCCCCCCTTCCCCCACCCCACAACAGGCCCCAGAGTGTGATGTTCCCCTTCCTGTGTCTATGTGTTCTCATTGTTCCATTCCCACCTATAAGTGAGAATATGCAGTGTTTGGTTTTTTGTTCTTGAGATAGTTTACTGAGAATGATGATTTCCAATTTCATCCATGTCCCTACAAAGGACATGAACTCATCATTTTCTATGGCTGCATAGTATTCCATGGTGTATATGTGCCACATTTTCTTAATCCAGTCTATCATTGTTGGACATTTGGGTTGGTTCCAAGTCTTTGCTATTGTGAATAATGCCGCAATAAACATACATGTGCATGTGTCTTTATTGCAGCATGATTTATAGTCCTTTGGGTATATACCCAGTAATGGGATTGCTGGGTCAAATGGTATTTCTAGTTCTAGATCCCTGCGGAATCGCCACACTGACTTCCACAATGGTTGAACTAGTTTACAGTCCCATCAACAGTGTAAAAGTGTTCCTATTTCTCCACATCCTCTCCAGCACCTGTTGTTTCCTGACTTTTTAATGATTGCCATTCTAACTGGTGTGAGAACCACATTCTAACATTGTGGTTTTGATTTGCATTTCTCTGATGGCCAGTCATGGTGAGCATTTTTTCATGTGTTTTTTGGCTACATAAATGTCTTCTTTTGAGAACTGTCTGTTCATGTCCTTCACCCACTTTTTGATGGGGTTGTTTGTTTTTTTTCTTGTAAATTTGTTTGAGTTCATTGTAGATTCTGGATATTAGCCCTTTGTCAGATGAGTAGGTTGCGAAAATTTTCTCCCATTCTGTAGGTTGCCTGTTCACTCTGATAGTAGTTTATTTTGCTGTGCATAAGCTCTTTAGTTTAATTAGATCCCATTTGTCAATTTTGTCTTTTGTTGCCATTGCTTTTGGTGTTTTAGACCTGAAGTCCTTGCCCATGCCTATGTCCTGAATGGTAATGCCTAGGATTTCTTCTAGGGTTTTTATGGTTTTAGGTCTAACGTTTAAGTTTTTAATCCATCTTGAATTGATTTTTGTATAAGGTGTAAGGAAGGGATCCAGTTTCAGCTTTCTACACATGGCTAGCCAGTTTTCTCAGCACCATTCATTTAATAGGGAATCCTTTCCCCATTGCTTGTTTTTCTCAGGTTTGTCAAAGATCAGATAGTTGTAGATATGCGGCCTTATTTCTGAGGGCTCTGTTCTGTTCCCTTGATCTATATCTCTGTTTTGGTACCAGTACCACGCTGTTTTGGTTACTGTAGCCTTGTAGCATAGTTTGAAGTCAGGTAGGGTGATGCCTCCAGCTTTGTTCTTTTGGCTTAGGGCTTCATCCCTGGGATGCAAGGCTGGTTCAATATACGCAAATCAATAAATGTAATCCAGCATATAAACAGAATCAAAGACAAAAACCACATGATTATCTCAATAGATGCAGAAAAGGCCTTTGATAAAATTCAACAACACTTCATGCTAAAAACTCTCAATAAATTAGGTATTGATGGGATGTATCTCAAAATAATAAGAGCTATCTATGACAAACCCACAGCCAATATCATACTGAATGGGCAAAAACTGGAAGCATTCCCTTTGAAAATGGGCACAAGACAGGGATGCCCTCTCTCACCACTCCTATTCAACATAGTGTTGGAAGTTCTGGCCAGGGCAATTAGGCAGGAGAAGGAAATAAATGGTATTCAATTAGGAAAAGAGGAAGTCAAATTGTCCCTGTTTGCAGACGACATGATTGTATATCTAGAAAACCCCATTGTCTCAGCCCAAAATCTCCTTAAGCTGATAAGCAACTTCAGCAAAGTCTCAGGATACAAAATCAATGTGCAAAAATCACAAGCATTCTTATACACCAATAACAGACAAACAGAGAGCCAAATCATGAGTGAACTTCCATTCACAATTGCTTCAAAGAGAATAAAATACCTAGGAATCCACCTTACAAGGGACGCGAAGGACCTCTTCAAGGAGAACTACAAACCACTGCTCAATGAAATAAAAGAGGATACAAACAAATGGAAGAACATTCCATGCTCATGGGTAGGAAGAATCAATATCGTGAAAATGGCCATACTGCCCAAGGTAATTTATAGATTCAATGCCATCCCCATCAAGCTACCAATGACTTTCTTCACAGAATTGGAAAACACTACTTTAAAGTTCATATGGCACCAAAAAAGAGCCCGCATCGCCAAGTCAATCCTAAGCCAAAAGAACAAAGTTGACTGTATTTAAACTGGGACATGGGTCTTCTGCCTTCACACACACATTCAGCCTAGAACTTACACCATCAGCTTTCCTGGGTCTCAAGTTTGCTGACTGCAGATCTTGGGAATTCTCAGCCTCCATGGCCACAGAAGCCAATTTCTTATAATAAATATCTCTCTCTCTCTCTCCGTTTTTTGTAATGAACATGTATTATTTAGTAATCAGAAAAATTATTTTAATGACTCAATTTTTCAGTCTATCCATATTATTTCAGATGTAAAACATTGTATTTATGTATTCTTTAAATATATACACACACACACACACATACATATATATATGCATATATTCTATTCGTTCTGGTTTCTTGGAGAACCTTGACTAATACAGTTGTGGTGAGTGAGGGGGAAAATACATATGAAGAATTACTATTTTTCAATGCTATTCATTTATACCCCACAGTATTCATACCCACACACACATAAAAATCTGCTTTCATTAATTTTGTATTTATGTATCATTTAATCTTTGGGGTACAAATTTGAAATAAGTTTTCATACAACTTCACTTCTACTATTTTTTAATCTGATAATTTAAGACAGAGGCATTCCCTCTATGGTAGGAATTAAAAGATTCCTTTACTAAATACTTCAGAGTATAGAATATATGTGCTCAACATGGCTTTTTCTTTACTTAAAACTACATTCCAACTGACCCTACCAGAATAGGTTTCTGGTTGCTTCTCTCTCCTCTTAACCTGTGTCCAAATGTTCTTTGCCTTTTAAACAGGCCAGCTTCCTGCAACCATTACCTACTAATGTGCACATGGACTTGGCTCCTGAGACAGTTCTCTCCTATCCTCACATCACTGGTAATGTGGGAGGGACCCAGCGGGATGTAATCAAATCATGGGGGCAGGTTTTTCCCATGCTGTTCCCGTGATAGTGAATAAGTCTCACAAGATCTGATGGTTTTATAAAGGGCAGTTCCCCTGCACACCCTCTCAGGAGCAGTGATGGTCCTAGCTCTCTTCTGCTTGGACCTTTTAACTTGCCTTGGCAGCAGAGCACTGCCAGGACCTACATTTAATGGCCTTGAGGGTCAGACTCCACCTTTTCCCTCCCTGTCTCCCCAGCCAATATTCCCTTGCCTTATCACATACTACTAACTTATCCATTTAGTCAATTAATATAGATCCACTCTGCTGGCTACAAAGTGCAGAGTAATAAACAAAAAGATACCTGATCCCATAGAACTTACAGTCCAAGAAGGATTCAGACATTAAAGAAATAGATGATGATATAATTGCAAATTAGAGCAGGTGCTACAAAGGAAAAACAAACAAATACAGCCAACCTTTTTCCCTTTTGAACTCCTTTGTCATTGACCTGAGGGTCTCTAGTAGGTGGACAAAGTATTATGAACTAAGAGTGAGTTAGGGTGATGGAATGGCTTTGTTAACTCATTTCCCCAGGTTTCTTCTTCCAAGGATACCATAAAGCCACAATGAAAGGAGAAAAATCATTTTTCTTCTGGGTCCCAGAAGTAAAGCTGTGTATCACACCTGCCTGGAACATCTGATTGCCAGTTTCTCTCACTTTAGGCCCATCTTTCCTAGTTCTGCTGAATTCATCTTGTACCATACCAGATTCTCTGATGATGCTGCTTATTACTTTACTATTAATAGATTTGTCATCCCTCCTTCTGTGCTCTAATAGTCAGTTTGGGGGCATTAAAGCAGTGCGCCTGTGCCTGTCTTGTCTTACAGAAACAGTAGATGTTCCATTTACTTATTTAACACACTTTATATGCCTCATCTTCCCCATAGAGTTCTATAAAAATCCTCGGTGGGAAGGATACCACACAGGAGAGATGCATTATGCCCTATGCAAAATATTGTGCCCCTGCCCCTCTTACTGTTCCTGTCACTCACCCTTGCTGACTCCAGCTAGCCCATGTACTTCAACTCTCTTCCTCCTTGAATGTATTGTTTCTAACTAATATCTGGCTCTGGTAGGGGTAAGGTTAAAAGGGGGATCCTTTCAAAATTGGGAGTCAGTTATGCCCAAAGTATCCTTTACTTGGCCTTTCCATAAAACCTGTTAAGAGAGCATACCACTGCATGAATGCCTAACATATGTTCACTGCCAATGTCAGACTTTGAAGTAGACAAGGCCAGGGCCAACAAACCAAGATACTCAATTATTGGTGCTTACTGTTGTATAGTTTATGAAATATTCTCACCAAGGTTACCTTACTGAAGCCTTCACCTCCCTTTACGCTCCATCCAATCCATGAGATAACTCAGACTAAAGAAAAACCATTAACACAGATTTTAAATCTGAAAAAAAAAAATATGAACAGAGTTGCTGAGAAATTGAGTAACAATTACCTTTCTAATTATTTTAAAAAGGCATATTTATTGTAAAAAAATTGTAGAAAAGTATAATGATGATAACTATATCATAATTTACTTAACCTTTACACTATTGTTGAACATTTAGGTAATTTTTAAATTTTGCTATTAAGGAAAAATGCTTTGGTAAACATTTTTGTCCATAAAAGCCTTGTGTACCTTAGGATTTTCTTAAGAAAGCTTTCCCAGATGAAAAATTATTAGGCGAAAGAGATAAGCATGTTTCAGACTCATGAGAACACAATAGCAATTATCATCTTCAGTGGTTGTATCTGTTTCTCCTTCTAAGCTCAGTGTTTAACAGTGCCTGTTTCACCACAAATATATAAGCTGGAAGGTTTTGGAAATAATGTGATTATTTAAAAGTAAAAACAGCCATAAAAACCTGGTTGAGAAGGTAACTCAAAAAGATAAGTATACAAAAAGGCAGAGTTCATGCATCTGGGAAGACCATATAAATCTGGATTTAGTGGCTATAAAGAGACATTCTGAACATAAAAAAAAAAAAAAAGACTTTCTCTGGAAATGAAGTAAGTCATGAGAAATGTTCAACTGTCCTGAACTCTATTCACTTTTAATACCCAAATATCATTGGCTTATATCAATGTCTTGCCTCTCTACTACTCTTATCCTGGTCCACCCTCCCACCATGTCTTTTGACTTTTGTAATAGATGTGTAACTATTTTCTCAGCTTTCATTTTGATTCTTTCCAATTCATTTTCCTTTTTATGTATGGTATAGTCTTTTTTAATTATTTTTTTAACTTTTATTTTAGGTGTGGGGGTTTATGTGAAAGTGGTGAACTGTGTCACAGGGTTTTGTTGTACAGATTATTTCATCACGCAGTTATTAAGCCTAGTATCCAATAGTTATCTTTTCTGCTCCTCTCCCTCCTCCCACTCTTCCCCATCAAGTAGAACTCTGTCTTTTGTTTCCTTCTTCGTGTTCTAATTTCTTGTCATTTCACTCCAACTTACAAGTGAGAACATACGGTATTTGATTTTCTGTTCCTGCATTAGTTTGCTAAGGATTATAGCCTCCAGCTCCATCCATGTTCCTACAAAAGATATGTTCTCATTCTTTTATGTGGCTGCATAGTATTCCATGGTGTATATGTACCAGTTTCTTTATCCAATCTTCACTAATGGGCATTTAAGTTGATTCCATGTCCTTGCTAGATAATACATTTTAGGTGAAATTCCAATTTGTTATTTTCCTTATTGTATCTTTTCAGGAGCTTCCCATTACTCTTAGGATACTTTGGGGATAAAGTTGAAAATCTCCAATACTGCCATCAGAGACTTGGATATGCTGGTCTCTGCCTCTGTCCTCAGTGTCTAATGCATTCCACTTTCTTGTCTTCTCTCTGCTTCTGACAACTCTGCCTTTGTCCCACTGCTTGGATAACCCATGCTCTCTCCTATCATCTCTGGAGAGAGAATATTATGTTCCATCTGCTTAAGATTACTTTCCTTCACCTTCTAACTCCTGTTTATTATTTTTCATCTTTCAGTTATCATATCCCCTGCATAGAAAGCATCCGTATTTTCCCCCAAAATACTTATCACATCTATGAATTATTCTTTCATGAGATTATTTGATTATCCACACCAGTCTACAATTCTTGGTTGTATCAGATCTCTTTTGTTCACCTTTGAATCCTCAGAACCTGGCAGAGTGTCTAGCATCTCACTGAAGCTTAATATTATTTATTTATGAAATAAAAATATCTATCTAATGATGCATAACTTAGATCTGGTGAGGAAGCTGGGAGAACTAATAATAAAGGAGACTGACTCCAGATTATAAGGCATGGAAAGTGCTTACATTTTCAAACTGAGCCAAGCCAGTTGAGGAGTGTGTGATGCTATAACTGACTTTCAAAAAGTTATCTAACCTCTTCGTTACTGAAATGCCTCATCTCTATAATATTAATGAAACCATGTAATTTAAGTATTGTCTGATATCAAAACACCATATAACCTTTATGTTAAATTTGATTCAAACTGCTATAAATAGTTGTGCACTTTGATACATATGCCTGTGTGGATTATAATATAAGTGAGCCAGGAAGGAAATTGTAAGAAAAAGAAAAGGGAGAATCTATATAAATCCCTGCAGAATGAACTTTGAAGGAAAAATTTCTGTTCTTTTTATTTATGAAGAGGCCTTCGGTCTGAGGCATTTGTTTTAGAACAAACTATGTAAATTAATTCAATGGTAACTACACAGTCCTAAGTTGTGTACAACACCAGAGCTGTGTGAAGTAAAGTATTAAAATAGTGTATAGCTAGAGAGAGTTAGTGTTCAAAGGTGTGCTATTGCTATTTTTTAATAAAAGAAGAATAAGTAAAAACTTAGAAAAATAACTTGTGAGTTCTTATTCAGGCAAAACTTCCTCTATAAACAATTCCAGTTTTTCTACAGCCTAATTATTGGCTTCTCTTTTCAGACAATTAGACTCTCCTACTTTATCTTCATTTTCTCTGTAAATAACTATACATTATGACCATGATTCAAATGCATAACTTTGGCAGGGAAAGCAATGATCACATGAGCGATGAGTGCCAATAGGAAATACGAACCTGCAATAAACCATATTTAGGGTTGAAGATAATCTGAATTTTACATAATTTAGGCTAAGAAAATATTTAACTGGCAGTAATCAACTAGGGAAAATTACTTGAACCATCTTTCATCTTAAAGTATGAAAAAATAGATGCACTGTGGTGCAATTTTCCCATGATATATCCTGGAAGTAGAGAGCGTTTAAATGATGACAAAACACCCGCGGGTTCGAATGTTCAGTTCTTAAGAAAAGTGGTATAAAACTGTGAGAATAAAGTGAAATCTAAGGAGTATGGTGTAATTGAAGAAGTCTTAATTGAGGCCATTCCCATTTCTCTAATCATAAAGCCCTTCAGATGAAATCCAAAAGGTTAAAGTCTGTGTCGTATTATTAAGCAACTTCAGAGCGAGTTACAATTACAAAGGAAAAAGTCCATCCATATCTCCTCGAGTTCAATACTAAATCATCTCTATAAAGCGCTTGCTTGGGACTCCTAGAATCCTCTACTCTTAGGTAAATTTTCACAGGGTTCTTATATAGAAAAAAAAAAATGAAGATCAGAGTTGACAGAAATCACAATCAAGCTGAAATTAACATTATAGTTGTTCTACTTTTGAAGAACTTCTTTTTCTACAAATATTCTGACATGGAAAGAAAAATTCAAACATATATGCAAATTAAAAGAAACTTAAGGATTTTTAAAGAAACAAGCCAGATGATTGTTTCCTCTGCTTTTTAAGAATGTGCAATTTTTAAAAATGCTTATTTACATAATAGAGATTGAAACTATGTATTTCAGCATATGTTTATAGCTATTGTCAGATAAAGGAAAAGAAAGCAAGAAAAGAGAAGTTTAGGGAAACCTGAAGTATGTTTTAATATCTGTTAAGTACCCACCAACACACTAGAGAGGCCTCAGTGTTCCACAGAAACCAGACTGTATATTATCATGGCCCTCTTATGTTTCCATTAGCTCTCTAGGAGTTATGATCCTTCCCTTTGTCTGAGGTAAAGCTTTTATTGTCATTTGCGAGCTGCAAAGATCTTTTCAAAATACAGATTTTTTTAATCTCCTGAGATATTGCAATAGTACATTAAAATGATTTAGATATTTTTGAAATATAATTTCTCATCTTAGAACAATAAATAAATTTGTCTGTTATTTCTAATTAAGTGCCTTTAACTTTCAAAACTTCCTGGATGGACTTAGGTCAGTCCCTTGTAGACTTAGTACTGTTTACTTCTGTTTTCAGGCCAATCTCTAAACCTTTCTGGATGTTGTTTTCCACTTAGAAAATCACTGGATTGACTTGGATGATCTTCAGGATCCATCCTATCTTTAATATTTAATCACAATTGTTGCTAAGTTTACACTTGGAATCAGTATTTATTTATAATTATAAGCATTGCCTCCACATTTTTAAAGTTCAAAAATATTTATTTATTGTTGGTCAGTGGTAATAGGAATAATTCATGTCTTATTTCCTAAAGTGAAAGTTTTTCTGAGAAAATATACAGACTCTGTTGACTCTCATCTGATACTCCAATTTGAATGAAGAAAATGCCTCAAAAGCCTCTTGGGTGGGGAGTGGTTTGGGTGCTACAGCTGCCTACTTTAGTCTCCACGGTCTTCCCTGACTTGTTTCCCTCTGACCAATTTAAGCTACTCCTAATTGAACCATGGCTGCCTTTTGAGTCTCTCCATTAATTAACAAACAATATTTTCTCATTATTTTTCTAAGATTAAAGAAAAAGGAATAAGACCCAATCCTTACCCTCAATTAATTTAAAAGTTAGAAGTAAGAGTTCGTAACCAACTGCCTATAATATAGAATACCCATGATGAAATAGAGGACAAAGAAACCCATTACAGGAACATAGAGAAATTATAGTTTATTACACTTCAGATGTATTAAAGAAGGCTTAAAAAGAAGGTGTTATTTTAGTTGAACTTTGAAGGAGGAATTGGCTTTTAATCCATACAGTAGCTGAGTATTTCAGCAGGAGCCACAGCACCCTCTCCTCTTCCTTTCCAACCCAAGTGTGTTCTTCATAGATAAAGTATAATGACAGATGACTGTAAGGCCTGATGGTCCATTCATTCAAGCAACAGTCATATTTGTTCTTCCTCTGAGCACCTAATGCATGCCCAGCACTGGGCTAGGCACTGAAAAATACAGCAGTTAGGAAAATAACATTGTGTCTTCCCTCATGGGGATGAGGATGGGGCATTGATTAAACAATGCTTTTTAGATTTCCATCAACTCTAAGATACTATGAGGAATTAGCTTTCAAACTTCCTATTTATTTCTTATTGAGCTTTATTGAAAAAAAGGTAGAAAAAACTGATTTATGAAGTCATATGCATGGTAGTTAACTTAAAATAGCTACTGAGCTTGAATATCTCTAACTTGAAAATAATCAGATGCTATTTCTCTGCATAGCTGAGGAATCTGTAGCAAACACTGAGGCTTGGTCTTCAGGCTTTTAATCATTTTTTTGTTTTTATCAGGGTGTGGGGTGGAAAATTTTGAAAATCCATGAACGAAATAAAGAAAGTATCCCAACTGCCTATTTCCTTCCACATACCCCTTAGGCTGTTTTTTCTTGCGTGTGTGTTTTCCTAAGCTTCCCCTTAAGAGATGTGACAGCTATTGTTTATTATTGATTTGGGCACTTTGGTGAGATGGCATATTCAGGGCATTGCATTGGAAAGTATGAACCAGAGAAAATAAGAACAAGAGGACCCCCCAAAGTTATCAATAATCAAAACTATAGGATTTTAAGCTATACTTTTGAAAAAGAACAACTGGCCCACAGGTGAATAGAAATGTCTTTTACACATTCCCAAATGTATGGGAAAATGTGTGGTCCATATGTGACCTCTTCTTATCCTCTGAATAAGACACACGTCATTAACTAAAAATGATGCTTTTTCCTAGCTGAGCCTGAACGCAGCATCAAAATTATTATAGTTAGTGCCATGAAACTATTCTCAATCAGAATTATTGAACACATGAAAACCTATTTACTATCAGTGACCTTGACCAAAGATGTCATTTTACAGATATAAAAACAGGATAAGAGTGATTCCTGTCATGTCCATTTATTTAATTAATGGCAAGACATGAATAATAGCCTATGAGTTTGTCCAAGTCTTTTCCTTAAGAAATAATTCATTCATCCAATATTTATTGAATACTTGTTATTTGCTAGATGAGGCACTAGTTTCAATGGCTTTAAAAAATATATCAGTGAAATAAATTTTAGTTTTTATGATTGAGGGGAAAATTTAAATATAAAGTTATGAATTTAGACATCTTTAGTCAACTTTGAAAATAAAACACCTCCTAAATTTTTCCAGAAGTGCTGTAAAGGAAATAAATAACAGATTCTTAATTACTATTTAGTTTTTCTAGATTACTTGGTTTAAATAGGTCAAATTTTTATAATGTTGAAACACTCTGATTTTTGATATTGTACTATTGTATTTATTTCATAGTTACATTGAGCTTCTTAAATAATTACACTTCTACTGGAATTATAGCCTTGGGACTTGTTATGAAGGAACTTAAACTAAGCTGGGAATCAAAAGAACAGGGTTCTAATATCACCTCTGGCACTAATTAGCTATGTGACATTGGCCAAAAAATTTGATCTCAAAGGTCTTAGTAAAATTAAAGTGGAAAAAGTGACATTAAAGGTTATTTGTGGTTTTAACAATGACTAAAAGTATAGCACTAATATTTTATTATTAAATTACTTTAATTCTAAGTTTCATAGTTCTTATGTTTTAATTTTGTAGATTATGTTTGTTTATATCTACCATTTTATGTCTATGCTAGTCTGTTTACAAATAAAATCAGCAAATAAAAAAGGAGTCAGGATATATAATATTTGAATAATCCACATGAAAATATTGAGAATAAAAAATATGATTATTGAAATTAGAATTACAATAGATAGGATAAACACTGGTACAGGTACTGCTGCAGGAAGAATGAAAAGAAGATAGACAGAAAAAAAAATGAAGACAGACCTGAAGAAAATGTACAGAATGAAGCACAGGGAGAAATACACAGTCTGCACTTTTTCTTTTAGTTTAAATTCACGGACATTTTCTAAAATTGTCCACATTAGTATACTAGTGTTAGATCATTGCTTAAAAGTCATAAAGTGTTTTTATTAAGTTGATATAATTTATTAACTGATCTCTATTCTTGTACAATTGAGTTTTAATTACTTTTGCTCTGTGGTTATTCTGGCATTCAATATTGTGAAACAGATAGCTAAGAACAGTCTAACTCTTGGAAAAGATGATTTTTTTTAGGTCATAGGTCCACAGCAAAACTGAGAGGAAAGTACAGAGATTTACCATGTAAATCTCCTACCCCCACCCCTGCTAGCCTCTCCCAATATCAACATCCTGCACCAGAATAGTACTCCTTACAATCCATGACCCTATGTTGACACATCATTATCACCCAAAGTCCACAGTGTGCATTAAGATACACTGTTAGTGTTGAACATTCTATGGGTTTTGACAAATGTTTAATGACATATATTCACTGTTATAGTAAAATACAGAGTATGTTCACCACCCTAAAAATTGTGATCTGCCTGTTCATCCTTGCCTCCCCTCTAATCTCTGTGGCAACCACTGACAGTTTTTTTCCTTTTTTTTTTTTTTTACTATCAATCACCACAGTTCTGTTTTGTCCAAATGTCATATAATTAGAATCATACAGTATGTGGTCTGATTTTTTTTCTCCAATGTGAAAATATATTTTTTTCTTTCTCAATTCTTTTTTTTTTTTTTGAGATGGAATCTCACTCTGTCTCCCAGGCTAGAGTGCAGTGGCGCAATCTTGGATCAATGCAACCTCCACCTCCCAGGTTCAAGCGATTCTCCTGCCTCAGCCTCCCTAGTAGCTGGGACTACAGGCGCGTGCCGCTACGCCCGGCTAATTTTTTGTATTTTTAGTAGAGCCGGGGTTTCACCCTGTTAGCCAGGATGGTCTCGATCTCTTGACCTCGTGATCTGCCCGCCTTGGCCTCCCAAAGTGCTGGGATTAACAGGCATGAGCCACTGCACCCAGCGACTCTTTCACAATTCTTATAACATCTGTTTTGCATTTTTTAATCTCAGGAATTTCCTGAAGTAATATCTAATTGTCCGCTCTTCCTTTCTTTTTTCTTATAATTTATGGATTATTTTGATACTCAAATTCAGGTCTTCTCCCATTTCAATAATGCATTTTTATTATTATCATCATCATCATTATTATCATCATTGTATTGAATACTCTTTCTGTTCACTCTTGGAACATCAGTTATTTGTTTTTTATGCCACCTATTTAGTCTTTAGAATATATATTATTCTCTCTGATTCACTGAATTGTGGATGCATCTCAAACTTATTAATGTAGATCTAATTTTATGCAGAATTAATACTATTGTTCTTTTCACTGACTCTAAAGTAGTTGGTAATTTCTTTATGAACATGTCTTACACTTTCCAGTTCTACTCTGCTTGCTGGAAGTGTGGCCAGTTAAAATCATATGTACATATAGTTTCACTGCTAGCTTTTACAAATATGAAGTTAACTAGAATTTCTTTGTTTTCTTTAATCTAATACATAATAGCCATTTAGTTGGCATTTTAGTTCATGTGTTGGGAGTGGAAGTCTTTATCTATGGAGTTTGTGTGTATACTGATTTTGACAACTTTGTTCAAAATCAATTTATTGAGGACTGTTCAGAGTCTGAGGTTTAACCGTACCTACAAACTGACAAGTAATACTGCCACACTTTCATGGATGCAGGCAGAAGACTTGAGACCCTTGGGTCTGAGACAAAGTACTTTTTACTCAAACCAATAGTAGTAATAGTTATTAGCATTTTCACCAGTTCCTCTAACTCCAATTCCTTCAGAATAATATAACTAGGGCCAGGTAACAGCTACAAACACAGTGGGTTTTGTTACAGGAGAGGAACCCCAAGCTTAGAAAATCTGAACTTTTTACAATGGACAATAAGCATACCTGAAGGAAGCATTATCTTTATTATACTTTGGCATAAGCAAAGCACCCTTTGCTCTGGGAGTGAAGACAGTATGTTTATTTTCTAGTTACTTGCTATAGTACAAGCATCTTTGAAAAGACAGTCCAGAACAAAGGAGTCAATGCTTCTGCGTGCAAGATGTGCAGAAACAACAGAGACTATGAAGAGGTGTCTCCTAATACATACAAGTTAGAGTTCAGTTACACATAACAGAAATCCTAACTAATGATGGTGTAGATAATGACATATTTGCCTCATTCCTCATGCAAAAGTGTCCAGGGGGACGTGGTCCCATGCTGGTTTGGTGGTTCAGTGACACCATCAAAGATCAGGCCAGCCTCTACCTTCCTTTGGTTTTTATTCATAAGCATTCTGCTCCATGGTGGCAACATGGCTCTTACACTCCACACATCATGTCCACATTCAAGATGGGGAGAAAATGGAAATCTTCTGAATCAAGAAAGCCAAAACCTGTCTTGAAGACCTCAGCTTGTGCTTATTCACCAAAATTATGTCACATAGTTTTCATAATTGCAAAGTAGTTTGAGGAAGCAGGTATTATTCATCTGGGCATTTTATTCTTGACTATTGTGTGATAATCCTTCTTTAATGGCTCTTAGTATGCTATTATTCCAAGTTCTGATCTCCAGGTGGTTGAAGAATCTCTCTGAGATTCTATAAGTTGTAGCCCCACTGCTATAGTTTTCTTTGTCTTGCTAGGTACAATAGCTACTGCCCCTGGTGAATCAGCAAAGTAAAACAAAGCAGATTTGTTTTGCTCCGTAGTTGGAGAAGTGCATTGCTGCACCCAGGGTATTTACAATGCAGAGAATCACTCCTCATTTCATAAATGTTGGAACAGGGACTAAAAGATTAAGTGATTTTCAAAATGTAAATCAATATCAGAAACAGACCTAGAATGCCAGGGTGCATAATACTGGTTTGTATTTGATGTTGTTTCTATGGGTACATTACTCGTTCTAAATTGTTATTGATCTTTCTCTGAAAAAAATCTCCTAAAGCACGGTTCAGTTATCTCTTATTTGTGAATTTGTCTAGATCTTGACTGGTGCATGGAAATAAATGTGAAAATATTCTCCTCTATATTTTTCTTATTGCCTGGGAAGTTAAATAGTCAAATACTCATTACTACCAGTAATGAGAAGAAGGAATGGATATCCTTTTCCAGCTCATCAGACTTATGTTTTATTTTTCATGTAAAAGCTTGAGTATTGTCCTGCTACATAGGAAAGTTAAAGCAAGAATTTAACCCAACTCTACCTTTTCCACAATTTTAACATTTCTATAAAAATGTCTCACAATTAAAAGATGACCCAGAAAACATGTGTATCTTTACATATATTTGTTTCCCAAATATATCCCATGTTATAATGCAATGGTTAAGAGCAAGATCTTTGTAATATGAAAAATTTGTGTTTGAATTGTCACTCTGGCACTTAGACCATTTCTGAATAAGTAGATTTGTGTGTCTCGGTATATGCTTAATAATCAGGGCCTTGCTTAATGCCAGGCTTATCTCATGGCTCAGCTAGATATAATCTCAGAGATCATTTGATCAAATAAATAAAGTGACCTCATACTTCTGGGGGCATTCTAGAAGACAGGTACTCATTGAGAAATTCAACCCCCTCTCCCATCTAACCTATTTTTTCCTCTTTTCAGAAGTGTTTCTATGCTGTCAAACTTTTTCTTAGTTCCTTGATACTCTCTAGTAGTTCTGATTCCAAAATTCCTAAGGAAATCATGCTAATATCCCAGTTCCGCAAGGGCAGAGTGTGGCGTAAAATGAACAAGAACACTTTAATACACTGAATAAACTGAGAAATATAAAGTTTCTCTTTGAAATGTAGTCAGGATACTAAAATTAGCTCTGATCTGCTGTCCTCACTAACTCAGTGGGTCAGAACTCTGATTTTTGTGGCTAACCACCAGCTAGTGTCCCTAAGTATGAACCACAAACTGCACATATTTTATAAACACTGAAATACACACATCAAAAATATCATCCTTGTCTTCATGAAAAATGTTTGTGGATTTTGGGATAAGTAATATTGTATGTACTTTTATTACTAGACATCAGAGAATAGCATATTTCCAAATGTCTAGTAAACTTTAAAAGTACTGTGATTTTGTTTTAATCCAATAGCTAGTGGTCATAATTTAAATTTAAATTGATTTAAACTGTCTCAACACAATACCAATACAGATGATGACAAATGAAGTGTTTAATCAAACTGATCATTTAATTTCATAGTCAATATAAGTAAGTGTTTGGCTAGTTCTGCAAGTTTTTTGTTTTATTTTTATTGACCAAGGTTAAATCTTTTATTATGTAATAAGACCGATCCAATACTGCCTCCAAAAAAGTGTTAGTAAGTACCTCCTTAATACCAGTGCCTTATTCTTTCTGTCTCTCAACAGGTAGTGTGCAGCAGTGCCTATTATCTTCAGAACATTATTCTTCATTCTAAGGAATCAAAATAATGAGTTCTTAACTCTGAGGGAGAAAGTTCACAGTATTACGTGGAACCTTATTATTTAACTCAAAGAAAAATGAAAGCCCAATTCTTGATTATAACTGTAGGTAAACATCAATAAATGTAGTCATTTGTGAAATTACCCTAGGACATTTTACAAACTGCTTTTTAAAAATCTTAGAAAAACTGTGGAAATTGCTGAGATAGCATCTACTTATTGCTATGTAATTACTCCTGAGGTTGTGGCAGAGGTGGTTCCTCCAAATGAGTGCACTTTCCACAGAAATGACGTCCAGTGGAGCTCTTTTAGGATCAATGTATATTCCACCTTTATCATTTGATTGCATTTTTACATAAATGTCTATGAATTAACTCTAGACTTCAATAGGTACCTTTCCTACCTGCCTCCTCCAAGCTTAATCCCAGAAAGGAGTTTGTAGCCTTAATGACCTGTCTACACCTGTTTTTACAGAGTGAAGCCTGCAGCATGGCAGAACAGTAGCAGTGTTTTGTGCTTGTCAGATAGAAAACCCAGCATCCCAGAGAGATGAAAGGACTCGTGTCTATGGACTTCACCCTATGAAGTGTGGCCTACAGCTGGACTCTTTTCATGCCGGATATTTAGCCCTGTTATATGACTGCTCTGTCACGCATACACACACACACACGAGAGAGAGAAAGAGAGAAAAAAAAAAATCTCACTGGTACCATATGATGACCTGGTCCTACAAAATATTAATGCTGTCTGCTAGAATTCTACTGTAAAGGAGCTATAAAACAGTTTGAAGAGTTTGAGAAATCAGACTCAAATATGAAATAAGCAAAGTGCTATCAGGCTACTAGAGACCTATTTTTTTCCCTGTCTTATTGAAAACAGGATACACAGGACAAGGAGAAGAAGATAAAGTCAAGATTCTTAATCTCTATGTGCTTGGCATCAAAATGATATCAAAATAGTATCAAAACTCAGGCCTGGGATGCTCCACAGCACTTTGACAGTACTGAACTTTTATATCGCTACAACACCTGCAATTTCTGAAGATGCATCCAGCTCTTCAAATAATTCTATTGACTTTAATAAAAATCTATGTATCTTGTGACCTAACCAGTTGGTGCCTGAAATTCTAGGAACATGGAAAACAAAAATAAGATCAAGAATTTTTTTTTATTGTAAAAACTGGCTAACCATATACAGACGAATGAAACTGGACCCCTGCCTCTCACTGTGTATGTACAAAAATTAACTAAAGTTGGATTAAAGACTTAAACGTAAGACTGCAAACTAAAAAAACACAAAGGAAAACCTAGGAAATACTTTTATGATTAAGTCCCCATGAGCAATTGCAACAAAGATGAAAACTGACAATTGGGACCTAATTAAACTAAAGAGTTTCTGCACAGCAAACAAAACCATCAACAGAGTAAACAGCCTACAGAATGGGAGAAAATATTTGTAAACTATGCATCTGACAAGGTCTAATATCCAGAATCTATAAGAAATTTAAACCATTGAACAAGAAAAAGAAACATTAAAAAATGAGCCAAGGACATGCACAAGCACTTCTCTAAAGAAGATAATGGAAGCAGCCGACAACCATATGAGAAAATGCTCAACATCACTAATCATCAGAGAAATGCAAATCAAAACCACAAGAGATACCATCTCACATCAGTCAGAATGGTTAAAAGAAAAAAAATAACAGATTTTGGCGAGGTTGTGGAGAAAGAAGACACTTACATACTGTTGATGGGGACATAAATTAGTTTGGCCATTGTGGAAAGCAGTTTGGAGATTTCTCAAAGAACTTAGAACTACTGTTAAGCTCAGAAATCCAATTACTGGGCAAATATCCAAAAGACAACAAATTATTCTACCAAAAAGATGTCCAGTCACATGTTCACTGCAGCACTATTCACGATAGCAAACACATGGAATCAACCTAGATGTCCATACAGAATATTAAATAAAGAAAATATGGTACATATATGCCATAAAATACTATACAGCCATAAAAAAGCACAAAATCATGTCTTTTGCAGCAATGTGGGTGCACTGGAGGTCATTATCCTAAGCAAATTAAAACAGAAGCAGAAAACCAAATACTGTATGTTCTCACTTATAAGTAGGAGTTAAATATTGGGTACAGTGGAATAAATATGTGAACAATAGACACTGAGGACTGCAAAGGTAGGGAGGGAAGGAGGTGAGAAAGGGCTGAATAACTTCCTATTGAGTACTATGTTCATTATTTGGGTGTCAGGATCAATAATAGAAGCCCAAATTTCAGCACCACACAGTATATCCTTATAACAAACCTGCACATGTACTCCTGAACCAAATTTCTAAAAATAAATTTAAATTTTTTTTATTCAGGATCTTATTGGTTCAATGTGTGACTCCTCTTATGCATATGCAAGTTACTTCCAGTCCTTATATTTTGCTTACTGACACAACTGCATTAAAACCCTGACTCTGAAGAGTTCATATATATGTAGATTCTATTTTAGAAGGTAAGTTAGTTAGCAATTATTATTGACTGTCCTTCATCAAATATTCAAGAGAAAAAATTCAGAATTTAGATAAAAATCTTGATTGATAATTATGTAAACAGTAGATATGAGTTATTAAAAGATAACTTTTTCTCTTTCTGCTTGCTGTGCATTTTTGTGTCAGTTACTTATAATGCAAAGAATGTTTTTCTCCCAGTAGATCTATACAGTCAATAAAGCTTGTGGGTAGAGAAGCTGGGTATTCTCATGCTTCACCTACAAAGCTTACTTTAAATTGCAGAATTTGTGGTTTATTGATGATGCTAGGTAGAGAGAGCACAGCTTGATGTTCACATCACAGGCTGGATTCTCAGCTCTAATAGTTTTTAAAAATCAGCCTGCGATTTCAAAACTGAAAATGCAAAGTATATGTAAATAAGAAAGAATAAGTATGGAAATCTTCAAGGTCAGACTCCTCAGATTCTTGTCACATTTCAAAACTAATACAGGAGAAACTATCTATGATATTGTAATGATGCTTCAATCATTTATTTACTTGCTCCTCAAGTACTTTGTGAGCGTCTACTATGCATCAGGCTTATTCTGCTACCTGGACATAAGCGATAAAATGGGCACCCCCAAGTTCCTCATGAAGCACACAGATATAAGTATTATTAAACAAAAATGTAGGATGCTTGAGAAGTTATGACAGGAGAATCTGACTATGGACATAAGAAAACGTTTCCCCGAGGAAAGTCATTTGAGCCAAAATCCAAATACCTATAATAAGTGGAAGTTAAGTAAGTGAGGGTGCCAGTGGAGATGGTTTGCCAAGAACAGCATGTTCAGTCCTCAGAGTGGGAGAAGGGATGGCTCAGTAGTGAAAATGAACAAAGATTACTATTATTGGGACAAATAAATTAAGAGGGAATCACAGGAAATGACAATAATTATGTGAGTAAAAACCTACTAAATGTTTTTAAGCATGGAAGTAACAAGATAAGAATTAGGGCTCGAAAAGACTTGCATGCAGCAAAAAAAATGAATTGGAGGGTGTAGAGCAAGAGTGATTGCATGGAGATTCATTAGGGGGCTTTTGCAGTCTAGTTTTGAGATGAAGGTGGCTAGAAATTAGATTGGAGTGGATGATGTACAGAGAAGAAGTCAGATTCTACATGGTAAAATTAGTAGGACGTAGTAGTAAGTATGATAGAGGAACTGGGGAAAAGGAAGTGAAGCAAAAGTAAATATGAAGAATATTCTCAGATTTTTAACTTATGCAAATGAATAATTATGTTACTTACCAAACTGAGGAATACTGGGGGAGGGCAGATTTAGGGGGAAGATCATGAGATACGTTTTGGACCCATTGCATTAGAGGTGTTTTTGAGAAAACTGAGTCAAGATATTAAAGACATGGTTGGATTAAAAGGTCACACATTAGATGATGATACACATTTTAGAGTCATTGGCATATGGTTGGATAGGAAAGCCATGCATGTGTGATATGTTCCTAAGAAGAGAATATTAAAAAGGAAGGAAAAAGATGGCTGAAACTTGAGGAGCTAAAGGAAAAAGGAAAGGGTCTAAGGTGAAAGTAAATTTGATCCAAGTTTTTGATTGTTTTAAGTTTGGAAGGATGTAAGCTTGCTATGAGCAAAGAATAAATTATTGACTTCAGAAACAGTTTCTTTTCCCAGAAGGCGTATGCTACTTTTTTTTGAAATTCATTCTTTTTTAGAAAATACATAATGTATTCCTAGAATTTTTCCTTTTTAGAGTGTTCATCATGAGAGAAATGTATAGTCCATTGAAGTATAATCAGAGATTTATAAGCTAGAAAAAGGGTCAGAAACACCTTGATTTTGGACTTCTGGACTCCTGACTGGGAGAGAATAAATTGCTGCTGCTCTAAGCCACCCAGCTTATGGCACTTTTCCTGGCTTCCCTGGGACCCGATATAGGCTGAGTTGATGTGACCACGCTTACGTACCATGCCCACGTTCACAGGGAAGGGTGACACATCCCTCACATTGATCCGCTGGACGTTTTCAATCAGCAGACCAAACAGAGGCAGGTGGAGGGTGGCTATCCTTGCCTGATGACTCTGAAAAGAAGACACACATGGTAAGTTTGGCCCAGGATTCTGAGAACCGAACTAAGTTGGCGCTGACCATCTCCTTTATTTGGATCCTTCCTATAAAGACAGATATTTGATTTTAGTCCCAAAACAGAGCAAAATCTTAGTGCTGTTACCATGAATTTTACTGATTACTTTCTTTACACCACTTAAAATAAAGGACATTATTAATGCACATTCCTTCCATTGGGGACCACTCACCCTTGAAGCATATCTGTCATCAAAAGAATGCTTTATCAGCAGGTTCTTGAGCACACTGATGGCGATCAGATGGACCTCCTGGAACTCCTGAAGGGCGGTCCCCACCTCCCTCAGTAACAGTCCCACCAAGAAGTGGTTTCTGCAGAACTCATCTGTTAATGAGTAGTCAAGCTGGAGGTCTGAAATGAGGATAGAAACTACTTGAGTTAGGAAAGATGCAATGCTCTTTGAATAAAAAAAAAAAAAAAACTAAGACCCATCCTCTGCATTCAGCCCAATCTGGGTGTCAAGAGATGATCAGACTTGGCTTCAAATGAGAAAGGATCAATTCTACAAGGCTGCTCTACTTCTTAGCATGTGAGGATCTTAAATGAAAACCAAATTTAAATACAATTAAGTGCACTGGATTTTGGAACATATTGCATCCTACATAATTAAATTAGTGAACAGTTTAAGCACCAATTTTTAGACTAGAGCACAGCATATGTTACATTACAAATACAAGTTTGTTATCGACAAAGTTAAAAACGTTATTATACTGGCTAACAGAACTGTATAAGAGCAGTTTGTGCATAACAAACATGTAATTAAATAGTAAACATACATGGCTTATTAAAATGGTATTACATGAAAAAAAAAAGAAAAAGGGTCAGAAAAAGAGTAATCGGGAAACAGTAGGAAAACCAGATTGTGATGTCATTGATGCAAATGGAAAGAAAGATTTCCCGGAAAGAAGAAGGGGACAATATTATTGAGTGATGCTGAGGGGTCACATAAAGTGATCATTAAATACAGTTATTTAATGGCAAAGCAATCATCAAGGATTATTTTGGTAGAGTTTTAAGAATGGAAGCCAAATGTTAATGACTGAGGAGTAAATGAAAAGTGAAAAAATTGAAACTATGGGTGTAAGCTATAATTCTGAGAGACCAATGAAGAAGAGGAAAGGGTCTAAGGTGAAAGTAAGTTTAATTGAAATTTTTGATTATTTTAAGTTGGGAAGGATGTACGCTTGCTATGAGCAAAGAATAAATTATTGACTTCAGAAACAGTTTATTTTCCCGGAAGGCATATGCTACTCTTTTGGTTTGAAATTCATTCTTTTTGGGAAAATGTATAACATATTCATAGAATCTTTCATTCTTAGAGTGTATACATAACAAATTAAATATTTTGAAATTGATCTAAATTGATTACTGATATATGATTGAATTATCTAATCAAATGGTAATTTGTACACTCTTAGAAAAAAAGTCTCATTTGTTTTTTGTAAGTTGTCATTTAGGATTCAACCAGGGAAGAAAAATCGGCAGGAAAGATAAGATATTTTATATACACACACGTACACACATACATATACGTATATATAAATTTGGGGTAGACATAATTCAGCCCATAGCATCATGCTTCTGACTTAACACTTTAAAGAGTGTATGTCAGATCCAGTTACTCAAATTCTACATTTATTTCAGTGACTAGGAATGTCAAACAGTTTCAAATCATTTGTCAGTACACTCAATAAAAGCAAAGGTAAGAAAAGATTTTCTCTTCATCAATAGAGAAGCAGCATCCTACCCTTCAATAATCCACACTCAAGGGAGGAAAAAACTTTCTTGGGCAGCTCTTCCTACTCACTTATCACCTTTCCAATGAGGCCTGCCATGACCACATATGCCTTATCTCACCTTCTGCCACAACCAATGTTTAACTTTGATCTATGTTTTTATAGTACCTATCATAGAACTTCTATATATATATGTTTATTTTTTATTTTTTCCTATTGGAATCTAAGCTCCATGAGGACAAGGATTGTTGTCTGGCACTTAGTAATGCTCAATAATATAATATATCCTTATTCCACTAAAAAAGCTTCAATTTACTTATTTCCATTTTTTATATTATTATGTAGATCAGATCATAGCCCTTAAAAATGGAAAACTAAGGGAAATTGAGACATGAACTTTCCAGGATATGAGGAAAGAATCTAAAAAACAACATCTCTGTGTAATTCTTTTATCAAACAATTAGAGAAATAAATTCAAAGTCCCTTAGAAGAGAATTTATACTGAATCAATTCATATAACTCTCAAATAATATTAGATAACGTTATTTTCCTATGAGCATTGTTTTTCCTGTTCAAGAAATATATAGTCAGTAGGGAAGATATGGAAGAAAGAAAAGTCTGTAATATAAATATAATTGTAATATGTTAAATAATTCCTTTATTTGCAAAGTAAAGGAAAGCAACATGTCTGGTTATAGAATTAAACTGTTGCTGGAGAAGTTGAGATATGAAATAGAAGGAAATGCTATTTTGACAAGTAGAGGTGGAGGAGGGCCTTCCAGGTGGCCAAAATTAAATCAGAAAACCACAGAGCCATGAAAGCCTGGGTGTAATGAACATTACTTATGCTGATTTGACTGAACCCAGGGTGCATGTTGAGGCATAGTAGAAAATTTAACTAGAAATACACATTGGAGTGAGAGCATGGAAGACCCTAAATGACCATCATAAGTTGTTGGAATTTGGTAAGTTAGCAACAGGCAGTCATTGAATGTTTCCTGTAGAAGACTCTGCTAGTATGCAAGGAAGATTAATCTGGCAGTATTGAACTGATTTTGGAATTTTGAAAAAAAATTGATTTTTAAAATAAGTTTACTGTTATTAGCTTATAACAGTGAAGCATTTAGAGAAGAAAAGTGCTCTAAAATGATTTGCAAGCCTCTGTTTTCTTATCTCTAAAATGAAGGAATAATAGTACTTAATTCACACAATAATCGTAGAAATTAAATGAGTTAATATATTGCCATTTAAAGTAGTGGCAAAAACTGCAATTACTTTTGCGCCAATGTAATAAGTAAAGCACCATTGAAGTGCTCTGCAAAAGTTTATTATTACTGTTGTTGCTATCTATTTGACCCTGGACAAATTATTTAACCTTTTTGCCTTGGTTTCCTTATCAATAAGATGAAGACAGTAATAGTAACCGAGGTTACAAGTATTTTTAGAGCTTAAATATATTAACAGATTAAACTCTTAATTGCCAGGAGCATATGAGGTGATTAATAAAAGTTAGCTATTGTTATTATCATTTTTATTACTCTCAATGTATATTAATATAATTGGGAAATATCAGGAAAAAATTTAAAGTTCTAATGTGTTCATACCAAACTTCATATGACATTTTTTCATAATTTAATACTTGACTGATTATAACTACCCACTGAAACTGTCCCCAAATAGCATGGTCTTCCTTTCCAAAGTATCTTTTGACCTACACTGCTTACTTATTTGGTTTGGGTCAGCACGAATATGTTGACAGGTTAATAAGTGGAGGAATTTTCCAGGGGAAAAAAAAAGATGATATTTACTAAATACTTAGAAAAAGTTTTAAGGACTTTTCTGGTGGGGGGAAAATAGACATTGGAAATAAAATTTTAGGATAATTATCCTAATCAACAAATTAATCCATCAGCAAATTTTAATTATATTGTTACTTTGTACAAAGTACTAAACTGTGTGCACTGAAAGGTAAGAAGAAATTAAGGATAAGGCCTGATTCTAATTTAAATTAGATTTTTTTTTAAATTCTTTAGAATTTAAAGTTTTCTAAAGCTGCATAGCAAATTACTGCAAACTTTACTTAAAAAAATAGAAATGTTTTATCTCACGGTCTTTGTGTGGCAAGGGCTTGGGTGGAGTATAGCTGATTCTCTGCTCAGGGGTCCGTAGGCTGAAATTAAGGTGCTGTATGGGGTGCATTCTCATCTGGAGATTAGAATATTTTTTCCGGCTCATTCAGGTTGTTGGCAGGATTCAGTTCCTTTTGAGGGAGGAAGCGAGATCCCCATTTCTTGTTGGCTGTGGGGATGGTAGTGGCTTTTAACTCCTAAAAGCTGCCTTTGAGTCCTGGTCACATTCCCCTCTCACAACATGGAAGCTTAGTCTTTAAAGCCAACAGGAGAATCTTTCTCCAGGATGCTAAGGAGTCTTATATAACTTAATGTAATCACTTGAGTAACTATACAAACCTTGCTATGCCATTAGCATCATTAATCATATTAATGGTGCCACCCCCAGTCAAGAGTATGAAATTATACATGGTGGGCATGCCAGGGGGCAGGAATTTGGGGACCATCTTAGAATTACACCTGTCGCCACATGAAAATATAAAAATATCTGAAATATCTGACAGTAAAATGTAAGGGGGCAAACCCTGGGAGGCAAGGCTGACAGGGGAGAGTAGAGAGAGGGGCATTTGGGAGAATTTCCACAGAGAAAATAGAAGAGGACAAAGAGTCTGAACAAGATTCGTGTTGGCCATCATTTCACCAAAACTGCTTGCCTCCGTCAATATTCCTTCTATCCTAGAAATTCTGACTCAGCGCCTACCCAGAAACAGCGTAATGGGAATTTGTATGTTATATTGGTATTTCCTGAGTATTTTCTCATGTAATGTTATTTCACATTTCTTTAATTCCACTTCAAGAATTGAGAACTTCCCATGTCCTCATCCCCATTTTCTCTTTTTATGACCCCCGCCATTCCTAACATACGGTGCCAAACTCAGTGCCGCTGAACTCACTGCTCCCCAATCCCAATCTTTGATCAAAAATCAGAAACAGCAGGAAGATCTAGAATTGTCTTTGGCTACACAAGAGAAAGCTAGCCGGATCACCTTCATGGCCCTTAGTTTCACTTCAAGTAAGTGGACCCTTCAAACAAGTGTTTTTCACCAAATCTTTCAACATTATCTAGTGATTAAACCAAGGAGTTGCTAAAGAATACTAAAGAAAATGGTTGAAGTAGTGAATTTTCCATTGTTGGGCAAAGGCCCTGATATGTTTTCAGTGCCTAAAGCCCATTATGTATGGAGCTTTCTGAGGAAATATATCCCCAGAATTTTGAAGATAGAATGAAATGAATGTTTTCCAGAAATTTTATTAAGGAGCTTGTCTTTTTTTTTTTTTTTTTCCCTAGCCTTATCCATGCTCTTTGGGAAGGACAATAACAGGTTGTGTCACCTAATCTTCTGCTTTTTTTAACACAGCATGCAACTTTCATCCTACACATACTCTATTCATACCAAGGAATAAGAAATGTTAAGTGCCTTCTATGTACTTTCTGAGCTGATTTACTCCTCACAATTAACTCATAAGGTTAGCACATTAGTATCCCGACTTTAGGGATGAAAATTCAAGGTTAGAGACGATAAATTGCTTAAGATCACCTAACTAGTAAATTGGAGAGCCTAGTTTTAAACCCACAACAAATGGGATCAACATATTGACAATGATGAGAGAAGTCATCGTATAACAACCATTGGAAAAAAAGTTTAATGCTAGAAAAGATAGTTCAATTTGAATGTGAAAGTATTATGCTGAAAATATATTTAAAGACTGTTACTCAGAGATTAGAGAGGGCAGTGGGCATTTATTTTTTTATCTTCTCAGAAACATATTTCTCTAGGCCGGATAATTTTCTACTACTCTACACCCACTAAGTGGTTCTGATGGAAGCCCCAGTTCCAGTACCCTGTCTCCTTGACTATAGTGATTTCACTGGCGACAATCTCTTAATCAAAGCAGAACCAATTGTAGCACTTAAGTTACTTTCTGAACACAACTGACAAGAAAGAGTTTATTTCCTCTTAGATAACTACACTGCAGAAATATGAATATGAAGTAGGCTGAGACTATGCTCCTTACCACACAAAGTTAGCTTGTATGCAGAAGATGAGAATGAAGCTAACATAGAAAGGAATCAAGAGATGGGAAGAGAGATCTGACAGCTTGCCAGTCCTTGGATTCACTTGTCTCCCAGATGAGGTTTACTCCTTTTTTTAACCAGGTTACCTACATATGCCAAAAACTCTCCTTGTTCATTTAAACTAACTCATTTTAAAAGCCCTAAAGAATAGAAGTTGACACAATAAGAGGTCTGTACCATTTACAGGGTTGTGAGATCATGGAGAACCATACTAGAAAAATAAGGTAAATAGAAAGGAAGATCTGAGAGACATCATGAAGAAAGTATCCACCAACTTTGAAACAGGATGACCTTGACAGGATAAAGAAAAACAGAGATTCCAAGTTTAAGAGAGAAGCAAGATAACTGGTTAGGGCTTGATGACATCTTATGATTTACTGTGCTGTGGTAGATACAAAGGTATCAACTAAATTTTGCTCTATACCTAGGACACACACCAGCTCTCTGTGCAAGACACTTAATGCCTTCACTAAGCTACTGCACAAGCTGACTCTGACAACTCTCCAAAGCAGCCATATTTGTCTGATGTTTACAATTCCTTGCAGACCCCAACAACCAAAATGTCGTCATGCCACTGTTTATGGACTTACTCTCTTCCCCTTGAATGTTCCCTCCTCTAAGTGGTCCAACGTAAGGTCAAATCCTGCACTTTCTTCAAAACCTCTAAACCTTTCCTGGCATCGTCTTTATCAGATAGCACATCTCTATGAGACTTAGAAAATACTGTTTTTCCTTGCTATTTTTCTTGTTGTATGTAAGTAAATACAAACATACCTAACAAATTGAAGAGCCATCTATTTTTTGAGCCCTAGTCGCATAATGTTTTTTTTAATATATGTGTGTGCATATGTTTTTGACACATTTCAAATAGTATATTAACTACAGCATGCCCTGGACAAAGAAAAACACTTGAGTATAAATTTACTTATACTTCACTTATTTATATTTCTCTTATTTTAAAATTTCAAATGAAAAACTCCCTTTTCTATTAAAAGCAGTTCTATAGTTTCACAATATTCAGGTAGGTAGGTCATTACACCACTTTCTCTTTATCGTAAGAGACTCAGTTAGGAGTTTAGGTTTGGGCCCTGCCACTTCCTAGCTATGTGACCTTGAGCAAGTTCATTTTCCCTATACATCCCAATTTTCCTCTCAGTAAAGCTCAGGTAATAATAGCTCCTCTCTCATACGGATTTTATAAAGATTCAATAAATTAATGCATGTGAAGTCCTTAAAAGAGTTTTTGGCACATGGAAGACCTCAGTTTCATCCATAGTATTACATCATCATCATGATGATCATTTTCTATGTCTCTAAGAAATATTGTAGTAGTACCAGAGTTTTAACAAAATCTCTTGTTTCATATGCAGAAAGTTACTGTTTAAACAGGCACCATATTTAAACTGAAAACAATGGAAGAGAATTGAAAAAATGTTTTTCTGTGGAAAAAGAGGTCTTAGGATAAGTAATTTTTTACCACTACAAAGTGCAAATAGTCTGAGATGAGAGATTTATGCAAATGTCCCTGAACTATAACATACAGAACTTTCTTGTGACCTGAATTGCTGGTAAAAATACTGGTTCTCTGTGTTTTTCTTAGTAGAAGCCTCAGGGATTCTGTTTCTGTTTGCACATTATTTTCATGATATTGTTGCTATTTTTGCAAAGAAGGAATTAAGCTTTCAACAAATCTTTATTCAAATTGGCTTCATATGTCTCATTCTTAATGCTACAGTCAACAAAGAAAATCTGGATTTCCTTGTGCCAAGGTACAATTTTTAAAATGCCAAAAACTTAACAGAAAATGAGTTAATAAAAAGATAAACAAAGACTTACATTTTCAATAAGATAATGTCATCTGCTTTCAGGATTTTTTAAGTCACATGGTTTAATTAATTACAATTAGAATATACCTGCTCATTTGAATAACAAGTTTCTATATTTTAAGTTTTTAAAAATAATTTCCTTTCATCTTCAGACAGTGTCAAAATTATGTAATGCCTTCTCTAACAACTAATCCTTTCCCTCCCCCCTTGAAAAATACATATACGCTCACTTTACAAATTTTAAACAATCCTGAAAATTATAATTTAATGTTCATTTAATATTTAATGTTTTCATTAAAATATTTAGTGTTTAAACAATTTTATGCTATCAGAAAAATACATTTTTGTTAGAAAAACATAGTACATATCATCAATTTTAAAATAATACAAAAATTAAAATTTGATAGGTGCCCACTGCTCAGTAAATATTTAGCTAACATTTTGATGTACATACTTCCACATGTCCATATATAAGCATGTTTTCAAGTAGTAGAACAATAGAACAATATTGGTTTTTTTTTTAGTAGTCTGCCTTTCAACTTAACGAATAGCATGCATATTTTCCCATGTCATCAAATTTTTATTAAGGCAGTTTTTCATTTTCATAAAGTATGATACTTGTAAAACAAAAATTATGTGACAATGTGTTATTTGAAAACCAAACATTCTGTAGTAGAATGCATTTGAGAGAAATCAGGTTAGATGGAGTTAACCATACTTATTTATTGCAGTACATCTCAGCTTTTCAAAGCTAATCTGCATTGATTCTCCAAATGATAGATTTGTTTCCCAGATATGTTGGTCATGGCCCTTTTGTATTAGTCAGGGTTCTCCAGAGAAACAGAACCAATATGATACACACACACACACACACACGTATGTATGCTATATACATGATCACACACACACACACACACACACACACACACATATATTTGGAGAGAGAGAGAGACAAAGAAGAGAAAGAGATATTTCATATGGGAATTGGCTCACATGATTACAGAAGCCAAGAAGTCCTATGATCTGCTGTCTGCAAGCTGTAGAACTAGGAAAGCCTGCAGTACAATTCAGTGAGATTTTGAGGACCTAAGAACCAGTTGGAATGGAAGGTTGAGGGAAATCTGATGTAAGACCTAGAATTAAAAGTCCTGAAGACCAAGAGCTCCAATGTCCAAGGCAGGAGAAGATGAATGTCCCAGCTTAAAAAGAGATCAAGAATTGTCCCTTCCTCTGCTTTTTTGTTCTATTAGAACCCTCAACATATTGGATGATGCTCACCCACATTGGTCAGGGCGGATCTTCTTTACTCAGTCCACTGATTCAAATGTTAATCTCTTCTGGTAACACACTCATAGACATACTCAGAAATCATTTTTTACAGGTTATCTGGGTATCTCATAACCTAGTCACACTGACACATAAAATTAATCATCACGACCCTCCACTCTCTACCTGAAATGTTTCTCTTGGAGTACTGTTTGTCAGAACGTCTTCTAGGAAATGTTATTTTAAGCAATAATTTAGTTAGAATGATTTCATGGTATTGCTTTGTTTGCATAGACCATAATTTATTTGACCATTCTTCATCTACTAGACATTTATTTCCAAATACTTGCTATTATTTTCTAAAATGAACTTACTTTTCCAATATCATGTCTTCCAAAATGTGTATTAATTTGCTTTAACGCCAGTAGAATTAAAATGCCATAAGCATTTGCTAACATTAGGCTTTCATTAGGAGTTTTATAAATATTTGAAAATAGGTCAATTAGGCCAAATAGGTCAATAGAAAAGAATGAGCCAAAAATAAATGAAGTAAAACTATCTTTATCGAAGGATGACATGATAATATACCTAGAATGTCCCAAAGAATAATTAATTTAAAAATTAAAAGAATGCAGTGAAGTATTAGGATTAAAAAATTTACATATGAAATAGCTCTCACGTACACAAACAACCATTTTGATAAAGTAAACTTCATTTATAAGGGAAACACAGAAGATTATATTTCTAGCAATAAAGTTGACAAGAAATATGCAAAATCTGTTTGAAGAAAATGTAAGATCCCTCTTGAAAGATAAGAATAACTTAAACAAATTGAAAGACATACCCTGTTCTTGGATAGGACATCTCAATATTATAAAGATGTCAGATGTCTAAGTCTATGAAGTCAATGGAATCCCAGTGACAACAAAGACACATTATTTTATTGAATTAGAGAAGTTGAATCTAAATTTTATATGTGAAAATAAACAAGGAAGAGTGGCCATAAAAACATCAGAAAAGGGTTTATTAGTATTTATTAATAAATCTTAGTATTAATAAAATACAAAGATTAGTATTTATTAGCCTATTAAGGCCCTATAATTAAAACAATGTTGTACTGACATGTGAATAGACAAATTGATCAATGGAATAGAATTAATTCCAAATTAGACTTACATTTGCATATAAATGTAACGTAGGATACAGGCAATATCACAAATTGCTGAAGGTAAAGACGAAATGTTTAATAAATGGTATTAAGAAAACTGAGTAGCCATTTGGAAAAATCAGATCCATAGCTCATACCATACACAGAATATTCTCCAAATAGGTTAGTAATCTAAATGTAAAAATGGAAAGCATGTAATTTCTAGAAGAAAATACAGGTAAATTTTTGTTTAAACTGTGTGTGGGGAAAAGCTTTCTAACTATAACTCAAATTTGAGTCAATAAAAGAATAGATCAATATAGTTGTCTATGTAAACACGATATTGCATGTAAAAAAATCATTGCTCATGTACAAAAGATTTGGGCAAAAGAAATACAGGAAAGAGAAACCAAAAGCTAAAGAGATTGGTAATCTACATGTAGCAGGTAAGAAAGGGTGGCAAGAAGGGGGCGATGGGAACAGAGTAGCAGGAAAGAAGAGGGAGTAACACTCCCTGAGTATATCTTATGTATATGGACTCTTAGAAATTATCCTATACAGCCAACTTATTTTTTTTAATTTACATCACTAAAAAGCACCATACGTAAACTGGCAAACTAGGGGAAAATGTTTGAAACATATACCACAGAAGAAGTGCCAATGTCACTTATATATGAAGAATTTTATAAATTGAGGGACAAAAAAAAACCCACAAAAATCTGATAGAAAAATGGGGGGGAAAAGACATGAACAGACAATTTTTAAAAAAGAGACAAAAGTTGCTCTCAAATATATAAAAATATCCAAATTCACTCATAATTAAAGAAATACAAATTAAAGCAACATATGATATGCCATTCTAATCAATCACATTGGCAAACATTTCAAAACTATGAAAATACTTTCTGCTGGTGAAGCTGTGGGAAACAGACACTAACATATATTGCTAATGGGCAAGCAAATGAGTACAGCCCTTCTGGATTGTAACTTGGCAATATCTAATAATGACATTATATATTTATTTATTTTTGGCCCAGTATCCCACTTATCAGAATAGATCCTGTAGACACACCTTCAGAACATATGAAAATACATATACACAAAGCTATAGTAGCATTGTTTATATTGCAAAAAATACTGGAAACAACTTACCAGCCCACCCATAAGAGAGTGTTTGAATTAACTATGTACAGCCACGCAATGGATTATTATTTGGCTATATATTTTTAAATGATGAAGATCTCTATGAACTGAAATACAGTGATTTCCAGACATCTTGTTAAGTGAAAAAGTCCCAGCCTCCATGAGTATCCATAGTTTGCCATCTTTCAAGCAAAAAAAAAAAAAAAAAAAAACACATGTATCTGCTCATGTGCAAAAGATTTTGGCAAAAGAAACACAGGAAACAGAAAACAGAAAACAGAAATCAAGGAGATTGGTAACCTACACGCAGCAGGTGGGAAAGAGTGGAGAAAAGGGGGAGATGGGAAGAGAGTGGCAAGAAAGAAGAAGGACTAACACTCCCTGAGTATATCTTATGTATATAGACTCTTAGAAATCATAGTGATATTTCACATACTCTTCACATACAAAAAAGTAGACACTAAGTTTATAAAGGCAATCCAAAGTGGGATTCAAACACTAACATTAGGCATTCATTAGGAGTTTTGTAAATATTTGAAAATAGGTCAATGAGGCCAAATAGGTCAATTAGGCCAAATAGAAAAGAATGAGCCAAAAATAAATGAAGTAAAGCTATCTTTACTTTACTATCTAACAAGCCTGACTATTTTAGGTTGTGGAACAATCTCCACACTCAAGAGTGGAGGAGTGGAAGAAGAAAATTACCATAAGTACTTGTGCAAAACAGTATCTTGACTGAATATCATACAGCTAAAGACAAGAGCAGCTGTGTATAAAAGCTGTAACCTAATTATAAAAGTGCTTCCCACAGGGATATAGGTTAGCAATTTCAAAACTACCATAATAGAACAAATAAGTAAATATATTACAGATAATGAGAGCCAAGTTTTCAGTGTGGGAGAAAGATGTTATAAATCTTAAGCCCTGGGAGAAGAGGGCCTTAAACCCTGTGGTGTTGGGATAGAATCTGAGGTAGCGGTATAAACTCATGGCTTTTAACATAGGTACCAATTAACAGGAAATACAGATGTGTGTATCTGTAGATTTGTATACATACACATATTTATTAGTCCTCTCTGCTCAGGCCTAGAAGCAATGACCCAGATTCTATGAGCACACCTAAAACCCAGATCTTGATAGTTAAGTATCATTTTCCAAAAAAGAGAGAGGAAGCAGGGCTCCTCAGAGAAGTTGTTGATTCCAGAGATGGGGAACGGAAAATAAAAAATGAGCCTCAAACATCCGAACATCCTCACTATACCAAAAAGCAAGGAAGTGCTCAAAAACAAAGAACCAATCTAAAGGACTTCCTGATAACCAAAGTGGGAACTATCTGAGCAACAACAACAATGGCAAATAATAATGGTAGTATTGGATTTTAATCTATAAAATATTCATCTGTAAATAACAACTACTTGTTTTTATCTGTGTTAAAATATTCATCTATAGATTAAAATAAACATCTATGAATATGAGTATGAATGAAAAATAAATAGGAAGAGATAGCTCTTAAAGTACAGGTCAAGTTAATTAATATAGAAAGAAGAGTAAAATAGAGCATCACCATTAAACAAACACCACAATTATAATAGTGACACACAAGACCCAAGATAAACATCACCTAATGAGACATATTGACATAATGAACCCCTTGATACAATATAATTACAAATACACAGCATTTTTGTGACATTCTTCCCACAAATGCATAACCTCTTTCCAATCATGAGAAAACTCCAAATTGAGGGATATTCTGCAACTATGTTAAGGTCATGAAAAACTAAGACACACTGAGAGTTATTAAAAATGGGGGAGAATAAAAAGAAATAACAACTAAATTCAATATGCAACAACACTGGATAGGATCCAGTAAGAGAAAACAGATATTAATGGAAAACTTGGTGAAATTTGAATAAGGTCTATAGTTTAGTTAATAATATCATGCCATTGTTATTTTTCTGCTCTTGGTAATAGTACAATGGTTATATATACTGTTAATATTATAGATAGAGGAGTGAAGGGCAAAAGGGAACTATTTGTATGATTTTTTCAACTTTTCTGTAAGAATAAAATTAGTTCAAATGAAAACTTAAAGAAATTCTGTTGCACTCTAAAAAGTTTGTATGATTTTGAGTGTCAGGAATCTGCCCCAGATAAGCAAGTGCTTATGTATTTTCTCTCCTTGAAGGAAGGTGTTTTCCTTCAGATTTCAGGAATGATTTTTTTCCCTGTGACCTCAGCTCACTGACAAATTCAAAAAAGGTTTTGGTTTTGCAGAATATTCAATAATTTCTTTTGTTGTGAATATGGGAGCAATGCTCTGTTCAGCTTACTACATGCTAAGCAGAAGCTGAAAATCCTAAATATCCTTTTAATTGCATAACTGAGCTTTCAAAAAAGTAAAGGAAATCAACAGGGACCCAAAACAAGGAGAAAACACAAAACAAATCTACAGATGTGGCAAATAAAAGAGGGCTCTTATTGCCCAGTGTGTCAAAAAATTTGCAACCATCTTTAATATGACATATTCATGAATTAGAATCAGCTGCATCAACTAAAAGACATATTAATAACATAAACCTAACCTGGTACATTTTTAAAAGATTAGTGTGAGTATAGCCTGGAGAAATACTTCAGCTGGGTACAAAGCAGGTCAAAATGTATAGATTTTATAATTTCTGGGATTACCCACATTTCCCAAGTAACTAAGTTATTATTTACTTGAGGTAATTAAGTTTAAGTGTTGCTATAATTTGTGCCATGATTTTAGTTATTAACTTATTTGGTTACAAGAATAATTGTATTTGTTAAAATGAAATCCTTCTAGTAATGAAGCTAAAAGTCATATGTAGACAAAAACAAATGTAAAGGAAAGAATTATGAGAAATGCCCTTAACAATAATGGTTTTCAAAATTTTTTTCTCTTGGACTAAAGTTTAGGAAATATTCATCCTGCTTGGAATCAATTTAAAAATGAGCCTTGCAGTCAGGATTTGGCCATGAGGGAAGGTTAGTGAGCCTCCAGTATCATGAAGTATTGGGTGAGTTTCAGAAACTTAAAATGGCAAATAGAATTCCAGAGAATTAGAGAATTAAAATCTAAGGGCTTTGTATGAAATGATTCTAATTTACAATATAAAAATATATGATATTAGATATGTGTATTACATTGTACAACATATAATAAAACTCAAAAATTTTCTAAGTATCATTTAGAGACTTATTACCTAATATTATAAAATAAAGAAAAGCTTGTGACACTTGCATTGCCAAATGTTAATGGTGGACTGATGCTGACAGAAAGACCAGACAAGACCAGTACTTGAATATATAAAAATGTACTCATCTAAAAGATACAAAAGGAAGTAGAAGCACAACCTTCCATTGTCCTAAGATTCTCATCAGGATCGACGTGCCCAGTTGCAGATGACAACATCTGAGTGAGTGAGTCACACAATGCATTCAGGAGGGACGGCTGTTCCCCCTAAACCCAATCTCATATTCATAAGGCTAAAGAAGTTGTGCCTTCTAGTCTAGAGAGCACTTGATCTCAGCCAGGTATAGTTTATTCTTAGGGTTATACAATAGAAACCATGATTACAGAGTGTGATGCATTATCTCACATCCAGGCACCAGCATTGTTCCTCTATCACTTTCAGCCTCTCCTGACTAATGTGGCCTGGCCCAGGGGTATTCATAGTCTTAGACCTGAGGACCCAGAACAAAGTTCATCTACCCAGTTTCACGTATTCTTTTACAACAACACAAAATGGACTTAGACCCAGTTTTCTCAGAAAATAGTGTTAACAGCCCTTGAATAAATATAAAGCCCACCCCAAAGGTAAATTATGGATTTATTTTTTCTTCATTCTTAAAAGCTAGTTTGTTATCAGTATCATGTTTGATCTCTGTGTTAATCATGAATTTACCATTACTAAGTAGATTATATTCGATTGTATTTTTATGTAATAAATAAAAATACAATTGATAATTTTTAATTGAAATGAACAAGTGTTTAGTAAGTTGTTCATGGGAAATAAAGACAATATTTTGAAAATTAAATGAATTACTCAAATATTTTGGATAAAAATTAGATGGAAACATTTTCCCCTCTGGTGATAGTAAAAGTTTTCTTCATTAGATGTATTCTAAGCAGAGATTGTCTGCCTACTGTAGAGGTATCTCTGGCTAAAGGTTGTGAAACTTCCCTACCGTGGCATACAACAGGGATTCTGATTAAAATGGGTTTAGTAGTGTGTCACCATCACATCCTTTAAAAAAAATTAGAAAATGTAATTATGATAGATGGGGAAGGATTCTTACCAGCATCAAAAGCAGGTTTCAAATTAAAACATGGCCCATATGCTGATTCCTTTCACACTCACCTCTACCCTACTAAACACACACACATACCGTACACACCTACAAAATTCAGACACACATTGTCTTAGTCCATTTTGTGTTGCTGTAAAGGAATACCTGAAACTGGGCAACTTATTTTTTAAAAAAGATGTATTTCACCTGTGGTTCCACAGGCTGAGAAATACAATGATATGGCCCTGGCTTCTAGTGAGGGCTTTCTTGCTCCATCACAACATAGTTCAGTAAGTCAAAGGGGAAGTGAACACATGAAAGAGGGGGAAACCTGAGGGGCAACCTAGCTTTATGACAACTCACTCTCATGAGGACTACTCCAGACTTGGAAGAGTGAGAACTCATTCACCACCAAGAACAGCACCAAGATACTCACGAGGGAATCTGTCCCCATAACCCAAGCACCTCCCATGAGGCCACATCTCCCAATACTACCACACCAAGGATAAAATTTCAACATGAGCTTTGGTAGGGACAAACCATATCCAAACCATAGCACACATACACATACCCCTTAAAAAGGGGGGCACAAAACTAAGAGCAAACTAACGTAGTTTAAAATATACATAAAAACAAAAGGCATTCCATATACTTCCTTTTTTTCTTGACTTGGGCTTTTTAGGCCCCTTCTTCCCATCTGTACTAACTCAAAAATAAGACAAAAGTCAACATAACGAGGTCAAAATCTCTCCTTTGTTACTTGCAAAATTTAGGCTAGAGTACATAGCCTAATATACAGCCAAGTAGACTTTCTAGTACTGAGTCTCAGAATTAGAATAAATTGCTTTACCCGTCAAGATCCATCAAAGGCGTTTTCAATAGATGTGGTCTGAATGTGGATAAACCAACAAGGGATAAAAGACAATAGTTAGGAACAAGAAAGAATGAAGCTGTATTGCCCCTAGGACTGAAGAGGGAGGAGAGTAGGCAGTAACCAATATCCAGGAGAGAGTTGCCTACTGAAGGAACTACCTTGAGCAAAGCCTCACTCAAGGGATACATGCAGTTCATGGCAACCTAATGAGGAGAGACCTAAAGGAATAAATACCTTGACCTCACTCACCTTTCTGATCTCCTCTCAAGGCCTCCCTTTCACTGAACCCAACTGGAAGTCAGTGATAAAGGTTGCCTGTTATGGACCCCAACACTTAGCCTCCTGAAGCAGAAACCAGGGTTAAGAAGGGTAAATAGTTTTCTAAAGGGACAAACAGAAGACTGGCACACTTACCAGTTGTAGAATTCCTGAGTCAGAGTAGTAGAAGAGAACCTTACTCCCTGCAGCCACCTAGTTTCCCAAAGAAGGATGAGGGCCTCAGCTATGCAAGCCTATTTTTTTCTTTCCAGCATCACCAGACATGCCATTATTCCCTTCCACTCAGGGGGAAAATGCATAAGGTGATAGAGGTTGAAGTGCTGCACTAATAGGACCCTTTTCACACTGAGGGAAAAAAATAGGGCAGTAAAAATTCCCCAAAAGCCATTCCTCCAATTTTTGTTCTAATAACCCATTGGGCTTAACCATTAAGCTTTTAGTCAATGAGAGATCCATCTGTCTCCCACCAATGAAGAATATCAGTTTCTAGTAGGTCAGCTTCCTCTCCCCACACCACATACCCTTTGTGATGCTATACAACCAATACCAACCACTGCCCCAGTGGAATATTCTTCAGGAACCTAGTAGGCAATGCCTTGGAAAGCATAAGACATTAATTAAACCAGTCCCAAGCCATTCTTAACTCAAGGCTAAATATGTATTCACTATTCACTTCCCATTTCAAATTATGTCTAGCCATGTTGTCCAGTAGAGCCCATAAGACATTTAATGAGATTAAATTTCAACATTAATACATTCAAGTTAAAAAAGATGCCAAAATAGAAATGTCCTAAATTTGGATGTAAACCTCCTCCACGTATCTAACTCCCAGAGATAAAATCAAGTCTAAAAATTAAATCTTCTTTTAAATTAAAGGTAAAGTGTGTTAAAGTCCAAGGGAAGTATGAAGTCCAAGGGAAGTATGATCCGAAAGCAAATTAACTTTCTCTTGTAATTTAAAATTCAAAAAAGCTGAAGTTCAAAATTATTCCATCCCAACTTGTTTTGCCCAGTCACATTTCAGAGGGGTTCTCAGTGTTCTTTCAGCAACAGTAGCCTGGGCTGATTCTCATCATTATGTGTGTAGTTACTTTAAGGTCAGCTCTCAAGAATTGTATTAGTTTTGTGGCAAATTGTCATGACTGCATGATTTCAAGTACATAAATGCAAGATTATGAGAGCACTGACCCCCCACTGACCCTCCACCCTCCCCGTCCCCGCTCAAGGCAGTTATCCCAGGATTATGTTCTAAGTACTGCCAGTACTAAGTGTTGACAGACTACAGCAGAGACTCAGTAGGTTTGTCAGTGGTGCAGATCAACAAAGAAAATCTGGTTTCAGTTTCCCCAGGATGCCAATAAATCTCCGTCCCTTTTTCAGAATCCATTATCTGTGATCCTAAAATCTACTGGGAGAAATCTCTTAGCAAGAAGTTAATTTGGGCACTATGCATTTAACACACATGGAGAAGAAATTCCTACACACTTTTCTCAGAGCATGGAATCTGAGACTGCAGACTTATGGCGAAGTTAGATATTTGCCAAAGTAGTGGCCCCATACTGGGTCTCATTTAACATACTGTTTTTCTATAGACAATAGATTTTAAGTGTTTTAACTTCCATCTTGCCTTTGGGTCCTGTGAGTTGAGTGTGGACGTTCCCTAGTGACACAGCCATTTCACTCTTGAGCAGTTCTGAACTACAGTGGCTGCTCCATTGTCTCTTGCTATGGAAGTGCTCAGTCCTGAGAAACCTGCTTCATAAGGATGTTCTGTCACTCAAGTATAATTGTGAGAAATAAAAATAAAATCCAAAGCCCCCCCAGCCAACTGAAAGGACCTTCTCTTGACCAAGGGGATCCCAGAGAAACTTTGGAAGCTGAATTTCCAGTCATGACAGCATGGGAAACCAGACATACCTTGCCTTGTTATATCCCCTCCCTCACTAACTGTCATTAGGCTTCCTGCTCTAAGGGCTAAACAAAAACCAGCCCTTTTGAAAGAATCCACCACTGATATAAACCAACCACCTGACCCTGCCCCTCCCTTTTGCAGTTTTGACACAACAACCAACCAGCATTCCTTCCTAGTAGGAGACCTCCAACCACGGAGGGGTTCTGACCAGTCTATGGAGGATGTGCAGTGAGAGTTTTCCTCTCCTCTGCTTCACCTTTTGACCTCAAAAGGTCAAAAACTCTACCCATGGATGATGCCGATGATGCCATTTTTTGTTCATGCAATTTATAAAGGGGCATGAAACTCAATTGCATATACACCTGTTTCTCCTTTCATAAATATTGATGACTTCTCCTATAGCTTACTAAATATGAATATTTGGCCACCCTACTCAGCATAAATTCCTGTTTCCTTTGCCCCTTCTTCAAAGTGTCTGTTTCCAGCTTCTGGTCAGAGGCTATAATTTCCCAGCCTGTCAGAATGACTACCCTGAGTGTAAATTAGTTCAAGCATTGTGGAAGACAGTGTGGTGATTCCTCAAGGATCTAGAACCAGAAATACCATTTGACCCAGCGATCCCACTACTGGGTATATACCCAAAGGATTGTAAATCATGCTACTATAAAGACACATGCACACGTATGTTTATTGTAACACTATTCACAATAGTAAAGACTTGGAACCAACCCAAATGTTCATCAGTGATAGACTGGATTAAGAAAATGTGGCACACATACACCATGGAATACTATGCAGCTATAAAAAGGCATGAGTTCATGTCCTTTGCAGGGACATGGATGAAGCTGGAAACTATCATTCTGAGCAGACTATAACGAGGACAGAAGAGCAAACACCACATGTTCTCATTCATAGGTGGGAGTTGAACAATGAGAACACTTGGACACAGAGTGGGGAACATCACACACCGGGGCCTGTCATGGCGGGGGAGAATGGGGGAGGGATAGCATTAGGAGAAATACCTAATGTAAATGACGAGTTGATGGGTGCAGCAAACCAACATGGCACATGTATTCCTATGTAACAAACCTGCACGTTGTGCACATGTACACTAGAACTTAAAGTATAATTTTTAAAAAATCCAGAAAAACAAAAAAAGAAAAAAAAGAATAAATAAATAAATAAATAAATGAATCTATGGATTGATGCCCTCCACCCAAAAAAAAAACAAAAAACAAAAAACAGAACAACCACCCTGCAGGCTGCAAACCTGTATGAGAAACAAAGTTCTCCTTTTCAGATTTATTAACCTCATCATTCTTCAGACAATTAGCGAGTTTTGAGCCAACTTGAGACCACATAATGTAGTAGGATGCAGTGTCTCTTGGGTCTGTACAGCAAGCTACATGTATGCAAAGTTAGTATATTCCTAGGCCCTAAGTGCAAAATTGAGTTTAGGGTAACCAATGAGCATTGCCAATCTAGCACCGGTAAATTAAAGCATCTAGTTTTCTCTGTGGGACAGTTGGAGCTACAAAATTTTTAAAAGTAAAAGCAACAAACAATGCTCTCTCCAAAGCATCAAGAGCCTATATACACAAGAATTAGTTTCTATATAATTGATAGTTCTGCATCAGCCAAGCCTGCAAAGGAATTGGTCAAACTTATCTGAACTACACCCTATGCCTTTGCTGAGTCCCATGCAACCACAGGATGAGGGCTGAGCTGCCTCATCCTCACATTCAGCAGAGTCTCTCACAGGCCTCTGCTTTGTTAATGCCCCCCAAACCCCATGCATTTTCTAAGGCCCAGAAAGATCTTCAACTTACTTAAGACCGGAGTGGTCATGTATCTTCCCTAAGGCTGTGAGCCTAATCCATCCACTTATGCCTTGTGTTACTGCTACGTTAGCTGTCACCTGCAGCTGATGGCAGTTTTAATACACAAAGAAGTGGCTGCTTTCCTCTTAATGGAGAAGCAAAGTCTATTTTGCCTGCTCTTGAATCTTGACTGCCCTCTGACTGTTTCTTTGGAGTTCACAGGCCTCAGAGTGAATAGGTCTACTTTTCTATACTTCTACGTATTTTTTTCTTACCTGAGATAGTCATAAATCAAAGAACTGCTTGGCCAGGAACATCTGCAACATGCTTCATGTGGCCAAAAAATGTATCTTGCTGTGTGTGTTACTGATATTTATGGTATCAATTAGCCTATAATGGTCTAATATATTGATCAACCCAGGCTGTCATTTTTTATAGTGAGAAGAAATAGAAAATAATTCCACAACGAATGATAATCAGCAGCCTGAATGTAAAAAATGCATATATATTGATTATTTAGAAAGGTGTGGTTGAAAAGCAGGGATGATATTTTTAAAATACACAATTTGTAATTTCAGCGAAAATCAAAAGGATAATTAATTTATCATTAATAAGAATAGGTTATTAGGAAAATGAAGCAGTTATAGAAAAATAAAGATTTCTTACAATGATAAAAATAAATATCTACCAAAAATAATTCAAGAAATACTAATAAAGTAATCACTATCAAGTATTTTGGTAGTTTAACAAGACATTTAGGCAGCATTTAGCCAGAAATATAGTATTACTACATAATAATACAATATTCATTTTACCAGGAATATATGAGCATTCTAATGAGGTATGCATGTAAGAAGTGAGCTTTGAAATGTATAAAAAATTAACAGAAATTTAAAAATAATAATCTTAGCCACCAGGGAATTTCATATTAAAACCATGGTGAAATACTACTTTATACCCCCAGGATGGCTAGAATCAAAAATACAGTAAGTATTGGTGAGAATGTGGAGAAATTGGAACATTTTCACACTACTAGTCGGAATGTAAAGTGATGCAACTCCTTTGGAAAATAGTCCAGCAGTTCCTTAAAAGGTTAGAGTTATCATATGACCAGCAATTGTACTTCTAGCTATATGCCCAAGAGAAACCCATGCAGAAACATGTATATAAATATTTATGGGCCAGGTGCAGTGTCTCATGCCTGTAATCCCAGCAATTTGGGAGGCCGAGACGGGTGGATTACTTGAGGTCAGGAGTTTGAGACCAGCCGGGCCAACAGGGTGAAAGCCCATCTCTACAACAAATACAAAAAATAGCCAGGCGCCGTGGCACATGCCTGTAATCCCAGCTGCTCAGGAGGCTGAGGCAGGAGAATCACTTGAACCAGGGAGATGGAAGTTACAGTGAGCAGAGATAGCACCACTGCACTCCAGCCTGTGACAGAGTGAGACTCCATCTCAAGAAAATTAAAAGAATAAAAATTTTAAAAATAAAAAAATAAAAATAAAAAGTAAATATTTATGGCAGCATTATTTATAATAGCCAAGGAGTGGGAAACACTCAAATGTCTGTCAACTGATGAATGGATAAATCAAATGTGGTGTATCCATATAATAAAATATTTGGACATAGAAAAAATGAAGTATGGATACATGTTATACATGAATGCATTGAAAACAATATACTAAGTGAAAGAATCCAGACACAAAGCACCACATGTTTCATGACTCCACTTATATAAAATGTCCAGAATAGGCAAATTTATAGAAACAGAAAGTACATTAATGATTGCCTAGTACTGTGGTTAGGGAAGGAGGGGAAGGGGGAAATCGGGAGGGACTACCAATAGGCTTGATGTTTCTTTTCCGAGTGATAAAAATGTTCTAAAATTGTTATGATGGTTGTACAACTCTAAAACTACTAAAAATTATTGTATTGTATGCTTTAAATGAATGACTTTTATGGTATACAAACTAAATTTCAATAAGCTATTCTTATGATGGACTGAATGTTTGTGTCCCCTCCTCCCAAATGTATATGATGAGTCTCTAATCCTCCATGTAACGATATTTGGAAGGAGGTCTTTAGGAAGTAATTAAGTTTAGATGAAGTCATTAGGGTAGAGCCTCATGGTGGGATTACTGTCCTTATAAGAAGAGACTGGCCAGGGCAATCAGGCAGGAGAAGGAAATAAAGGGTATTCAATCAGGAAAAGAGGAAGTCAAATTGACCCTGTTTGCACATGACATGATTGTATATCTAGAAAACCCCATCGTCTCAGCCCAAAATTTCCTTAAGCTGATAGGCAACTTCAGCAAAGTCTCAGGATACAAAATCAATGTACAAAAATCACGAGCATACTTATACACCAATAACAGACAAACAGAGAGCCAAATCATGGGTGAATTCCCACTCACAATTGCTTCAAAGAGAATAAAATACCTAGGAATCCAACCTACAAGGGATGTGAAGAACCTCTTCAAGGAGAACTACAAACCACTGCTCAATGAAATAAAAGAGGATACACACAAATGGAAGAACATTCCATGCTCATGGGTAGGAAGAATCAATATCATGAAAATGGCCATACTGCCCAAGGTAATTTATAGATTCAATGCCATCCCCATCAAGCTACCAATGACTTTCTTCACAGAATGGGAAAAAACTACTTTAAAGTTCATATGGAATGAAAAAAGAGCCTGCATCGCCAAGTCAATCCTAAGCCAAAAGAACAAAGCTGGAGGCATCACTCTACCTGACTTCAAACTATACTACAAGGCTACAGTAACCAAAACAGCATGGTACTGGTACCAAAACAGAGATATAGACCAATGGAACAGAACAGAGCCCTCAGAAATAATGCCGCATATCTGCAACCATCTGATCTTTGACAAACCTGACAAAAACAAGAAATGGGGAAATGATTCCCTCTTTAATAAATGGTGCTGGGAAAACTGGCTAGCCATATGTAGAAAGCTGAAACTGGATCCCTTCCTTACACCTTATACAAAAATTAATTCAAGATGGATTAAAGACTTAAATGTTAGACCTAAAACCATAAAAACCCCAGAAGAAAACCTAGGCAATACCATTCAGGACATAGGCATGGGCAAGGACTTCATGTCTAAAACACCACAAGCAAGGGCAACAAAAGCCAAAATTGACAAATGGGATCTAATTAAACTAAAGAGCTCCTGCACAGCAAAAGAAACTACCATCAGAGTTAACAGGCAACCTACAGAATGGGAGAAAATTTTTGCAATCTATCCATCTGACAAAGGGCTAATATCCAGAATCTACAATGAATTCAAACAAATTTACAAGAAAAAAAACAAACAACCCCATCAAAAAGTGGACAAAGGATATGAACAGACACTTCCCAAAAGAAGACATTTATGCAGCCAAAGACACATGAAAAAATGCTCATCATCACTGGCCATCAGAGAAATGCAAATCAAAACCACAATGACATACCATCTCACACCAGTTAGAATGGTGATCATTAAAATGTCACGAAACAACAGGTGCTGGAGAGGATGTGGAGAAATAGGAACACTCTTACACTGTTGGTGGGACTGTAAACTAGTTCAACCATTGGGGAAGTCAGTGTGGCGATTCCTCAGGGATCTAGAACTAGAAATACCATTTGACCCAGCCATCCCATTACTGGGTATATACCCAAAGGATTATAAATCATGCTGCTATAAAGACACATGCACACGTATGTTTATTGCGGCACTATTCACAATAGCAAAGACTTGGAACCAACCCAAATGTCCAACAATGATAGACTGGATTAAGAAAATGTGGCACATATACACCATGGAATACTATGCAGCCATAAAAAATGATGAGTTCATCCTTTGTAGGGACATGGATGAAGCTGGAAACCATCATTCTCAGCAAACTATCGCAAGGACAAAAAAGACAAACACCGCATGTTCTCACTCATAGGCGGGAATTGAACAATGAGAACACATGGACACAGGAAGGGGAACATCACACACTGGGGCCTGTTGTGGGGTGGGGAGAGAGGGGAGGGATAGCATTTGGAGATATACCTAATGTTAAATGACGAGTTACTGGGTTCAGCACACCAACATGGCACATGTATACATATGTAACTAACCTGCACATTGTGCACATGTACCTTAAAACTTAAAGTATAATTAAAAAAAAAAAAAGAAGAGACCAGAGCACCCTCTCTCTCTGTCTCTGTCTCTCTCTCCCAGACATGTGAGAAAACAGCAAGAGATAGCCATCAACAAGCAAGAAGAGGACCTCACCGGACACCAAATCTGCCAGCACTTTGATCTTGCACTTCCCAGCTTCAAGAGCTGTGAGGAATGGATGTCTGTTGGTCAAGTCACCTAGTTTATGGTATTTTGTTATGGCATCCCAAGCTGACTAAGACAGTTGTGATATTAAAAAACATAATCATACTTCTCTCAGTAATTAACAAACCACATAAAAATATATAGGTATAGAAGAGTTGAGCAATATACTTAAAAGTTGTTCTTATAGACATATGCTTGACACTGCATCTAACAAGTGGAGACTATACTCTAGGGGCAGGGGACTATTAAAATATTACTCCCATAAAGCATGATAGCAAATTACAAAATCTATCAGATGTAATCCAATTACATTCTCTGATGCAACTCCAATTAAGTTTCTTATAAGAAAAATCAAATTTTAAAATAAGAGAATTATGAAAATTGTAGCTCAGCTTTTAAAACTTACATGTAAAAATATTTATGTTGTTCTAAAAATATTTTAAATATTTTTAAAACAATATAACTTAACAAAATGACTTAAGTAGAAGTAGAAAAGCTGAATAATCTTGTAATAAGTAATAAAATGAATAGTTAAATATGCTCAAAGAAAGCCCACATAGTGTCAGTGGTAATTTTTACCTACTATATAATTAATTCCAAACTTACACAATATCTTTCAGTCAATAGAAAAGGAGGAAAAAACTATACAATTCATCTTATGCGCCTACAATAACAGTGACATAAAAAAACTTAGAAAGGACCAAATGAGAGAAAATTACAGAGGAATCTCAGAGTTAACTATACATGCAAAAATCATAAATAAAATATTAGAAAACCAAAATCAGTTGTTTATAAAAGTATTGGCTCTTGCTCAAGTTGGGATTATATAAGAAATATAATCAGGTGGATCACAAGGTCAAGAGATCAAGACCACCCTGGCTGACATGGTGAAACCCCATCTCTACCAAAATTACAAAAATTAGCTGGGCATGGTGGTGTGTGCCTGTAGTCCCAGCTACTTGGGAGGCTAAGGCAGGAGAATCACTTGAACCCGGGAGGCGGAAGTTGCAGTGAGCTGAGATCATGCCACTGTACTCCAGCCTGGTGACAGAGCAAGACTCCATCCCCCCCCCAAAAAAAAAAAAAAAAAATATATATATATATATATATATATATGTGTGTGTGTGTGTATATATATGTATATATATGTGTGTGTGTATATATATATATACACATAATCTTGGTTTAATATTTTTCAATGTGTTGACATAATTTACCTTGGTAACAAATTAAAATTATTTAAATATATGCATTGAAAGCTTCTATCTGATAGCCAATTTCTGAAAAACATATATGATATAAGCCCTTCAAAACTTAGGAATAAATGTAAATGTTCTTACCTGATAAAACAAATCTACATCAAACATATAGAAATGCAATAATGAACCACAAAAAGGATTAACCATAAAGGAAAAGATAGTTAAATATAACTACGTTAGAAATAAGACTCCATTCCTCAAGAGACATCTCAAAATAAGTGAAAATGTAGTCCACAAACTGGAGCTTGCACTTTTTGTATATGCTGCATATATATATAAAATAATACTTTATATCATGTACAAAGAATTTCTATGAATAAATGAGAAAAGACAATCTAATAGAGAGTATAGCACAAATATGGACAGATTTTCATTGAAGAGGAAATGCAAAGGTCAAATAAATATATGAAAAGATAATCCATCTTATTAAAGATCAGAATAGGCAAACTAAAGGCATTTCATTACACTCAAAAATTTGAAAATATAGTTATGATCAAATATTAGCAAAACTGTACAGCAATAAGAATACTCAAAACTAAAGCTTGGGCTTATTTGTAGTGTTTACCCTAAACCCAAGGTTGGCTAATACCCATATGGACAACTTCATAACCTCCAAAACTTTCTCCCTTCTCTAGAATTTAAATTTTTCTAGTCCTACTTTTATGTGTATAATTTTTGTAAAATTTCTGGCTTGAATAGTTGTTTCAAAGGAAGAATATGCCTGCTCCAAAGTGTTATATTCCACTAGGAAATGGAACTTGCTCTTTTTCAGCTCTATTTTTTTTTTTTTGAGACAAAGTCACACTCTGTCACCAGGCTGGAGTGCAATGGCACAGTCTCAGCTTACTGCAACCTCTGCCTCCTGGGCTCAAGTGATTCTCCTGCCTCAGCCTCCCTCAGCTCTACCTTTTACATATAAATTAATAGAAGTCATTTATAAATGGATGGATGGTAAAATAATGAAAAGGTGAATTAGTAACAATGGTGAGTTGTGGCAGAATTGTAAATTAATTTAACTAGTTTGGAAAGTAATATGGCATTACTTTTGCAAAATGAATATACACATATTTTATAATAGAGTAATTTTTTTCTTAAGTGTATTATATGCATGTATTAATAGACATTGGATTGGGGCCAAGATGGCCAACTAGAAGCAGCAATGGTATGTAGCTCTCATGGAGAGGAACAAAAGGGGTGAATAAATGCAGCACCATCAACTGAAACATCCAGGTACTTGCACTGGGACTAATCAAGGAAAAATATCGACCCATGGAGAATAAAGAAAAGCAAGACAGGATGATGGCTCACCCGGGAGTGACATGGAGCCAGGGGAACCTCCCCAACCCAGGGAAGAGGTAAGTGAATGTACAAGTCAGGAAAGCCACACTGCTCCCATGGATCTTTGCAACCCTCAGGTCAGGAGATCCTCTCGTGAATCTACTCCACCAGGGCCTTCAGTTTGAGAAACAGAAGAACTGTGTAGAGTCTCAGCAGAGCAGATGCTTAGGCACATGCAGAGACCCAGGAGCTTTACATACTTCGGCTGCAGTCTTCCTGGCAAAAGTGACTGCATTTCTGGCAAGGTGGGAAGTTGGACCTCTGTACATACTTCTAGGAAGGATGCTGAATCCAGGAGGCTAAGCAGCGATGGTCTGCTGGCCCCACTTCCACAGCACCTCACAGGGTAAGACCCACTGGCTTGGAATTCCAGCCAACTACCAGCAACAGTGTCACCCCTACCTGGGACAGAATTCCTGAGGAAAGGGGTGGACCGCCTTCTTTGTTGTTTGGACAACTCAGCTATTCCAGCCGGCAGGCTTTGGAGAGTCCAAACTGACTGGGGATGGAAGGGATCAGTTGCTCTACCAAAACGTGGCCAGACTGCTTATTTAAGTGAGTCCCCAAACTGTTCCTCCACACTGGGTGGAACCTCCCAAATGGGGCCTCTGGCCAACCCTGCCGGTGTTCTCAGGCTAATAGAAATTTGAGTTCTCCCTGGACAGAGTTCCCAGAGGGAGGGATGGGCCACCATCTTTGCTGTTTGGGCAACTCAGCTATTCGAGCCAGCAAACTTTGGAGAATCCAAACTGACTGGGAGCAGAAGGAATCTCCTAGTACAGCACAGCTACTCTATGAAAGTGTGGCCAGACTACTTCTTTAAGCAGATTTCCAATCCCGTTTCCCCTGACTGGGTGAGACCTCCCAAGCAGGGTCTCCAGCCGTATCCTACAGGTGCATTCCGGCTGGCAACAAATCCATACCTCCCTGGAACAGAGCTCTCAGATGAAGGAGCAGGCCACCTTCTTTGCTGTTTTGCAGCCTTCACTGGTGATATGGTTTGGCTCTGTGTCCCCACCGAAATCTCATCTTGTAGCTCCCATAATTTCCACATGTTGTGGGAAAGACTTGGTGGGAGATGGTTGAATCCTGGGGGTGGGTCTTTCCCATGCTGTTCCTGTGATAGCGAATGGGTCTCACAAAATCTGATGGTTTTTAAAAACAGAGTTTCCATGCAAAAGCTCTTTGCCTGCCATCATTCACATAAGATGTGACTTGCTTCTCCTTGCCTTCCACCATGATTGTGAGGCCTTCCCAGCCATGTGGAACTTTTAGTCCAATAAATCTCTTTCTTTTGTAAATTACCCAGTCTCGGGTATGTCTTTATCAGCAGCATGAACATGGACTAATACAGCTAGCAATACCTTTAGGTACTGGAAAATCTAAAGTGACTAGGGACTGGAGCAGACCCTGAGAAAACTGCAGCAGCCTTATGGAAAAGCAGCCAGACTGTTTAAAAACCAACCAAACAAACAAAATATCATCCAAAGGTCAGCAACCTCAAAGATTGGAGGTAAATAAGTCCACGAAGATGAGGAAGAATCAGTGCAAGAACACTGAAAACTCAAAAAGCCAGAGTGGCCTCTTTCCTCCACATGACCACATCACCTCCCCAGCACAGGTTTGGAACTGGGCTGAGATTGATATAGTTGAAATTATAGAAATAGAATTCAGAATATGGATAAAATCCCCCAACTTCACTGAGCTAAAGGAGCACATTGTAACACAATGCAAGGCTAGAAATCATGATACAACATTTCAGGAGCTGACAGACAAAATAGCCAGTATAGAGAAGAATGTAACTAAACTGATAGAGCTGAAAAACACAATACAAGAATTCCATAATGCAATCACAAGCACTAATAGCAGAACAGACCAAGCAGAGGAAGGAATCTCAGAGCTTGAAGACTCTTTTTGAAATAGACAGGCCGACAAAAATAGATAAAAGAATAAAAAGGAATGAACAAACCCTCTGAGAAATGTGGGATTAGGTAAAGAGACCAAATCTATGACTGATTGGTGTACCTGAAAGAGATGGGGAGAAGGGAACCAATTTGGAAGACATATTTCAAGATGTCACCCATGAGAACTTCCCTGACCTAGATAGACAGGGCAACATTCAAATTCAGGAAATGCAGAAAACCCAAGTAAGATACTCCATAGGAAGATAATCTCCAAGAGTAATAATCATCAGATTCTCCAAAATCAAAACAAAAGAAAAACATGTTAAGGGCAGCCAGAGAGAAAGACCAGGTCACCTACAAAGGTAAGCCTATCAGACTAGTACCGGACCTCTCAGCAGAAACTTTGAAAGCCAGAAGAGATTGGGGCCCAATATTCAACATTCTAAAAGAAAACAAATTCCAATTCAGAATTTCAAGTCTGGCCAAACTAAACTTCATAAGCAAAGGAGAAATAAAATCCTTTCAGACAAGCAAATGTTGAGGGAATTTGTTACTAACCAACCTGCTTTAAAAGATCTCCTGAAGGAAGCATTAAATATGGAAAGGAAAGACTGTTACCAGCCACTATAAAAACACATTGAAGTACACAGACCAGTGACACTACAAAGCCAACACATAGGAAAATCTGCAAAATAACCAGCCAACATCATGAAGACAAGATCAAATCCAAACATGTCAATACTAACTTTAAATGTAAATGAGCTAAATCCCCAATTAAAAAACACAGGGTCGCAAGCTGGATAAAGAAACAAGACCCGTTAGTATGCTGTCTTCAAGAGACCCATCTCATGTGCAGTGACACACATAGGCTCAAAATAAAGGGATGGAGGAAAATCTACCAAGAAAATGGAAAACAGAGAAAAGCAGGGGTTGCAATTCTAGTTTCTGACAAACAGACTTTAAACCAACAAAAATAAAAAAATGACAAAGAAGGACACTACATAATGGTAAAGGGTTAAATTCAACAAGAAGAGTTAACTATCCTTCATGAAGATAATTACTGCTATGAAAATTTAAATGACTTTAAATCATGGGTCCACTTTTTATTCTGCATAGCTTATTGACCATGCATTCACACACCTTTCTAAGAACTGAGACAGTCATAAAGTATCAGATCACAAGTAGGGTTAGAATTGGGTCTGAAGTCTTCACATAAAATTTAAAAACAGGATGGAGTAAGTATTTACAGCCATTACTTATTTACAGAATTTGGCAGAACTTTTTCTCTCCTGTTTTTCAAATATATGTGTATCATCTGCTAAATAAATAACTAGATATATTTTAGCTAATTTGTTGTCATTGTCTATGTCATAAATCTAAATAAGGATCTTGACTCTGAATTACTTTCATCAACCCCTAAAATGTAATGATGAAACACTATACTCAAATACTTAGAGCATATATTTTATTTAACATGCTGAGTTTACTTGCCAACATGAAGATTAAAAGACTGCTCTTTTTAAGATATTTACCCATGAGAGCACACATTGTCATATTGCCTGCTAAATAAATACTTCTAATGGTTTCTATTTGAAATTTATCAGAATCAATTTGACAGCACTTAAGTGTATATATTTGGTAATATAATGGACTTGCTGTAGAAGGAGACATATCATAATGCATAAGAAACAAAAAAGATATGTAAAATATTAAAAGTAGCTTGCATTAAGAAAGACAAGTAAGGGGAATAAATGACCCAAGTCTATAAGTCTACAGGGATAATAAAAGAAGATCTGAACCTGCAATTTCTCTAGGAGCACTTGGGAATCTACAGTGGCCCATAACCTCAGTTGTAAAGTGTTTATTGGATGGGAGGACAGGAGACAAAATCTGAAGACTGAGAATGGTGAGAGGTTATATTGAAGACATCCACATAAAAATAGGGCCATGGAAGGATGACACACTAGAGAAAAACTGCTAAAATGGATAGTTTCCTATGTCAGCACTGTCTATGAATGAAGAGAAAGAAAAAAATAAGTTCCCCTTAAACTCATATTCATATGGGTTTGAAGTTATAATTCAAACCCATGTGAAAAATTTAAACTTCAAAGAAGTATCATAGGCAAAATTGCTAAAATCGTGAACTCATGAGAAAACATACACACAAAAAGAAATGAGAAAATAAGCCTTCCTGAGCAAGAACATACAAAAGCCACAATGGCATGAGATATGCAATGACTGCAGAAATTGAAGGCTACAGAACATAAAATGCATATGCTAATATCATAAAAGAATTGAAAGTTAAATTAAGAGATGTATAAAAAAGTGTTACATGTAACTAGGCAGAGTGTGCATGTGTGTGTGTGTATCTGTAAGCATATGCAGGTGTGCCTCATTTTATTGTGCTTTGCTCTATCAGACATCACAGATACTGTAGTTTTTTTTTTTTAACAAATTGAAGGTTTGTGGCAACCCTGCATTGAGCAAATCTATTGGTGCCATTTTTCTAACAGCATGTACTCACTTCATGTTTCTGTGTCACATTTTGTTAATTCTTGCAATATTTTAACCTTTTCATTGTTATATTTGTTATGGTGATCTGTGATCAGTGATCTTTTACAGTATTATTGTCATTGTCTTGGGGTGCCACACATTGAGCCCATAAAAGATGAAAATTTTAATTTATAAATGTGTGTGTTCTGAATGTCCCATTGATCAGCCATTCCCTTATCTTTCTCCCTCTCCTCAGGTCTCCCTATTCCCTGAGACACAACAATATTGAAATTAGGCCAATCAATAATCCTGCAATGGCCTCTAAGTTTTCAAGTAAAAAGAGGAGTCACAAGCCTCTTACTTTAAATCAAAAGTTAGAAATGATTAAACTTAATGAAGAAAGTTTGTTGAAAACCAAGATAGGCCAAAAGTCAGGCTTCCTGCAACAAACACTAAGTTGTGAACGGAAAAAAAAAGAGTTCTTAAAGGAAATTAAAAGTGCTAGTCCACTGAACACATGCATGATAAGAAAGTGAAATAGCTTATTTACTGATATGAAGAAACTTTTAGTGGTCTGGATGGAATATCAAACCGGCCACAATGTTCCCTTTAGCCAAAGCCTAATCCAGTGCAAGGCCCTAACTCTCTTCAATTCTATGAAGGCTGAAAAAGGTGAGGAAGCAGCAAGTGCCGATGTAGAAGCTGCAGCAAGTATTCAAGGAGGTCTAGCTAAGATAGTTGATAACAAGCATCTTGCTCTGTTGCCCAGGCTGGAGTACAGTGGCACCATCTCAGCTCACTGCAACCTCTGCCTCCTGGGTTTAAGCAATTCTCCTGCCTCAGCCTCCTGAGTTGGGACTACAGGCACATGCCACCACACCTGGCTAATTTTTGTATTTTTAGTAGAGATAGGATTTCACCGAGTTAGCCAGGTTGGTCTTGATCTCCTGCCCTCAGGTGATTTGCCCACCTCGGCCTCCCAAAGTGCTGGGATTACAGGCATGAGCCACCACACCCAGCCAAGCAATAGATTTTCTATGTAGATGAAACAGCCTTCTATTGGAAGAAGATACCATCTAGGACTTTCATAGCTAGAGAGAAATTAATGCCTGACTGCAAAGTTTCAAAGAACAGGCTGACTCTCTTATTAGGGGCTAATGTAGCTGGTGACTTTCAGTTGAAGCCAAGGCTGATTGACCATTCCCAAAATCCTACAGCCTTTAAGAATTATATCTACTCTGCCTGTGTTCTATAAGTGGAACAACAACGCCTGAATGACAGCACATTTATACCATGATATAAACTGACTATTTTAAGCCCACCGTTGATACCTACAGGAAAAAAGATTCCTTTCAAGATATTACTGCTTGTTGACAATGAACCTGAACACCCAAAATCTGTGATGGAAATGCACAAGAAGATTAATGTTGTTTTCATGCCTGCTAACAAAACATACATATCGTAGCCTATGGATCAAGGAGTAATTTTAACACTCAAGCCTCATTATTTAACAAATACATTTTGTAAGGCTGTAGCTACCATAGATTGATTCTTCTTATGGATCTGGGCAAAGTAAATTGAAAACCTCTGGAAAAGTTTCACCATTCTACATGCCACTAAAAACATTTGAGATTGTGAGAGGAGGTTAAAATATCAACATTAACAGGAGTTTTGAAAGTTTATTCCAACCCCCAGGGATAACTTTGAGGGATTCAAAACTTTAGTGGAGAAAATAACTGCAGAGGTAATGGAAATAGCAAAAAAGCTAGAATTAGAAGTGGAGCTTGAAGATCTGACTGAATTTCTGCAATCTCATAAAGCTTGAACAGATGAGGAGTTGCTTATTATGGATTAGCAAAAAAGGTATTTTTTTTAAGATGGAATCTACACCTGGTGAAGAATCTGTAAACACTGTGGAAATGACAACAAAGGACTTAGAATATTACATCAACATAGTTAATAAAGCAGTGGCAGGATTTGAGAGAATAGACTTAAATTTTGAAAGTTCTACTGTGGGTAAAATACTATCAAACAGCATCACATGCTACAGAGAAATATTTTGTGAAAGAAAGGCTCAATTGATGTGGCAAGCTTCATTGTTGTCTTATTTTAAGAAAATAGCCACAGGCCTCCAACTTTCACCAACCATCACTCTGATCAATCGGCAGCAATTAGCATTGAGGCAAGATGCTCCACCAACAAAAAGATTATGATTCAATTAAGGCTCAAATGATCATTAGTATTTTTAGCAATTTATTTAGCAATTTAGCAAAGTATTTTTTAATTACAGTATATACATTTTTAAGAGTTGATCCTATTGCACACCTAATAGACTACAGTGTAAACATGACTTTTATTTGTACTGGGAAAACAAAAAAATTGTGTGACTTTATTGCAATATTCACTTGTATTCCTGTGGTCTGGAACTGAATCCACAGTATCTTCAAGGTCTACCTATACACACACACACACACACACACACACACACACACAGAGAGAGAGAGTGAGTGAGACATAGAGAGGGAGAGAGAGAGAAGAAAATGTTGTAATGAAATTAAAAACCTGCAGCATGTTAATGGAATATCAGGCAGATAAGCTTCTTTCAAACTAATCCTTTCTGATAAAAATAACCAAAAAAGATGAAAACAATATTTACAAACATCTGTTTACAAGTATCAAAAAGCTAACAAGGCAGTAAGAATGTGAGGAGCTAAAATTCAGGGGTAAATAAATACCACTTAGGCAGGCCAGATGTGTGGCTCAGTTATTCCCCTTGAGGCAATTGTACATATGAAAGTCCCTGCAGAGTGACTGAGAATCTGAACAGAGATTTTTAAATTTCATGGGCTGGAGAGACAAAAAATTGATTTTAGGACATGCCAAGGAGGGCTTTTTGTAAACATCTCTGACTTTCATTTAAAATTGTGGAAAGACTACACCCAAAAAGGAGATCAGCATTTACAAAAAAGCCCAGTCTCTGAATTAGGTGGTCTACCTCTATCCTAAGTACATACCAGAAATAGAAGTAAATATTCCTTAGAAAAAGATAACATGAGTCAGAGATCCAAATTATCCTAAAAGTTTTCATACAAATTCCCAGCATTCAATCAAAAATAACCACAATTACAAAATAATTATAACTCAGAAAAATTAAAAGGAAAAAACAAATCTGTAAAAAAATCATAGAGCACCTAGTTATTAGAGTTAAGACACATAGATTTTATAAAAACTGTTACTAATGTGGCCAAGAAACTGTGAATAAATAAAAAAATTTTAGCAAATAATAACTGTAAAAGAAAAATTGAAATTCAAGAGTTATAAAATTCAATAACAGATATTGTGACTAAATTGTTGGGTTCCATTGTAGATTAAAAACAACTTAGGGGAGAGTAAGTGATAGAAGAAAGTCATAAGAAAATATTAAGTCTGAAGCACTGGAAGACAAAATATGAGAGAAAGAGTAAAGAATATGAGATCTATGAGACATGATTAAAAGTCTAACATGTATAACTGAAGTCCAAGAAGAAAGGAGAATATGTGGAAAAGAATGTATAAAGTGATAATAAAAAGATTTTCTCCAAACTGATAAAAGACATGAAGGTAAGGATTCCAGAAATGTGGTTCAAACTCAGCAGGATAAATAAAGTCACACCAAGGCAGGAACACTGATAAAAACTTCCTCAAATTCACAAATAAATTACATATACACATTACCATCAAATAATATATGTTTGGTTTAACACTGAAAAATCAATGAGTATAATATACTCCATTTACAAAACAAATAAGAAAAGTTAAATGTCTCAATAAATGTATAACGTACTTGATAAAATTCAATGTGTTATGTTACAAAAACATGGAATAAAAGTAAACAACCTTAGACATAAAGTATGTACAAAATACCTATCCAATATTTAATGGTAAAATATTGAAAGCTTTTCACTGAGATGAGTAATGACACATTTTATCACTTTAACATTGCGTTGGAGGACCTAATCAGCATGATAAAACAAGAAAAGGGATTACAAAGAAAGATTAGAAAAGATTAGATTAGAAATATTAGATTAGAAAGAAATAAGATTAGAAAGAAAGCAATAAAACTGTCATAGTTGGTAAATTATATGATTGCATGCAAAGAATTAATCCAAAATAATCGAATAACAGAGAACACAGAAATAAAGTTGCACACCTAAAACCATCTGATCTTCAACAAAGTCAACAATACCAAGCAATGGGAAAAAGACTCTCAATTTTGTATATAGTGAGTGGTGGGAGTACACTGGGATAACTGGCTAGCCATATGCAGAAGAGTAAAACTGGACCCCTTCCTCTCACCACATACAAAAATTAACTGAAGATGGATTAAAGATTTAAATGTCAGGCCTCAAATTACAAAAATTCCAGAAGAAAACCTAGCAAATACCATTCAGGACATTGGCCTGGGCAAAGAATTTATGATTAAGTCCCCATGAGCAATTGCAACAAAAAAAATTGACAAGTGGGCCCTAATTAAAGAGCTTCTGTACAGCAAAAGAAACTATCAACAGAGTAAATAGCCTACAGAATGAAAGAAAATATTCTCAAACGATGCATCTGACAAAGATATAATATCCAGAATCTATAAGGAACTTAAGTTAACAAGAAAGAAACAAATAATCCCATCTTTAAAATGGGTAAAGGATAAGAAGAGACACTTCTCAAAAGAAGATGTACATGCAGCCAACAAATATATGAAAAGATGCTCAACATCACTAATCATTATAGAGATGCAAATCAAAACCACAATGAAATACTATCTCCTACAAATCAGAATGGCTATTATTTAAAACTCAAACAATAACAGATGCTGATGAGGTTGTGGAGAAAAGGAAACTCTTATGACCTGCTGGTTGGAATGTAAATTAGTTCACCCTCTGTGGAACACAGTTTGGTGATTTCTCAAAGAACTTAAAACAGAACTATCATTCGATCCAGCAACACCATTACTGGGTATATACCCAAAGGAAAACAAATTATTCTAACAAAAAGAAACATGCACTAGTATGTTCATCACAGCACTGTTCACAATAGCAATCTGTGAAAATCAATTTTCTCCAAACTGCTTCATAAATTCAGGAAAATTCCCATCAAAACCCTAGCACAGATACTTGTAGAAACTGACAACCTGATTCTCTGAAAAAGGTAAGAATAGCCCAGACTATCTGGGGGCCGGAGGGAAGTATTCTAGAGGATATTAAGACTCTTCATAAAGTTGTAGTAATTACAACAATGTGGTGTCCAAGCAAAATGACAAATGAATCAATGGAACAGAATGAAGCGTTTAGAAACAAATCCATAAATACATGACCACTCGAAATATGGCAAAAATTGACAGTGCAGATAGTAGGGAAGGAATAGAGTCTTTCCAATAAATGGTGCTGGATAATTTATATGTTCATGTGGGAAAAATGAAAATAAACTGTACATCACACCATAACAAATTAATATCAGAAAGATTGTGAGTCTATATGTAATAAGTAAAATAATAAAGCTTTTAGAAGAATATATTCATGAACTTGATGGGATCAATTTATGGAATCAGAAACAAAAATAATTATAAAGAGTGATGCTTTCAAGTACGTGTTCATATCGTAAACATTATCCACCTGTACAATTATCACTTGAGAACTTCTCTTAATATATGTTCTGCTTCAATAAAAATGATGAAAATTCTACAACGAATTTTAAACTCAGTGTTGAGTCTTAAGAACATTTCCTTTAAAATATGAGGAATGCAAGGATGCCCACTATCAATACTTCACTACAACACTATACTAGAAGTTCTAGAAATGGAATAAGAAAAACCATCATAAGAATTGTCAATGTATACGCAATGCTGTAATCATTTAAAAATGATATAATTGTCTATAGGAAGCTCAGAAAAAGTAAACATAAAATATTAGAATTAATAAGCGCAAGGTTTCTGCATATAGGATAAAAAGCGTAATGAATATTTTGTGCATTAGCTGAAAACAATTGGAAAATAAATTTTAAATGATGTCATTTTTAGGAGTGACAAAGAGATATACTACCCAGGAATAATCAAACAAAACATGTACAAGACCTGTATGTAACTGTGAAAAAAATATATTACAGAACAGTTAGATATATGGCAAAGCATACCATGTTTATTGATATAAAAATTAGTTAAAAAAAAAAAGCAATGTACCCAAAATGCAATTCCAAATGGGATTTCAATACTATATTTTATGGAATTTGATAGTAATTCTAAAATGTGGAAGAATAAAGATTAAAGCATTTCTAAGACACTAATGAAAGAAAACAAAAGGACTTCCCCTACATGACGCAAGACTTCAATATAAAATTCAGTAATTAAATCAATGTGGTGAAGGAATAGGATAGATTAGTCGATAAAGAAACAAATGCAATAGACTGGTAAGTTAAGAAATAGTCACAGGCACACGCAGAAATCTGATACACAGCCAAGCCAGCATTGCAGAATGGAAGTAAAGGATTGACTGTTCAAGAAATAGTGGTAGGATAATTGGTAATCTATAGTGAAAAAATAAGGAATCGATACCTCACATAGAAATCAATATTAGAGTGATAGACACATACATGTGAAAGACAAAACTTTAAAACCTTTAGAAGAAAACAGAGTATCTTATATACGACATAGGAAGCAAAAATCATGAAGAAAAAGAGTGATATTAACTATATTAAAAATAAGAAATTCTGCTTATCAAAAAACATCACAAAGGACTTCTGTCATAGGTCAGGAGGGGTGTCTTACACCATAAACAATTAGAAAACTGGGCAAATGCATATGAAATCACTCTTTGCAGCCATTAAACTGTAAGTACTACTTAACTAAAATCCCTAAAAGAAAGAGAAAAAAATGAAATCATTCTTTTGATTACCCCATATTTCTACTTCTAAGCAATTTTTAGACAAGGAAGTCGGATGCAAAGAGAATCTGATGGTCTCTCAGTGAGTAGAGGAGACGGAGATGCTAATATGGTGGGAACTTACAGCACAGAGTAACAAGAGGAAGGAACTACACAGAGAAAAATCTCCATATATCTGTGGACCTTTGGAGTCTTTGGCCAAATACTAAGTTGTTCACTCTGAGGGTAAAATAGGCAGGTGAAGAACAATTTTCAGGAAAAGAAAATATTCTGGAGAGCTATAAGCCAAACAATTCCAAGGGCTCACACAAGGCTTGGACTCATCCAAGGCCTCACAAGCCAGAATGGAGAGACCTTGCCAAATACATGGAGCTTAAAGTAGAGACCCTAAACAACAGTAATGTAGTGGGGGAGCTAAATTAGCCCTAGTGTAAAGACTACAACATACATGTCCTTAAAAAGGCTTTAAACAAAACGGCTATGCCAGCACTGTAATTCCCTTCAGGGCAAAAGGCCAATAGTGGCTATCTAAGTAAATACAACACATTATACATATGGACAACATTTACGATGTCTGAGATCCAATCGGAAATTACCACTCAGGCAACAAAAGAAGGAATATGTGACCCATTTCCAGGAAGAAAAAAAAATCAGTAAATAAAAAGAGATTTGGGAATCACAGAGATGATGAAATTAGCAGACAAGGACATTCAAATACCTATTGTATTACTCAGCAATTAAAGGAAATGAATCACTAATACATGTCGTAACAAGAATCACCAAAGCATTGAGTGAAAGAAGCCAGACACATAAGATTACACACAACATTATCCCCTGTACTTAAAGTGACAGAAAATGCAAAATTATGGGGACAGAAAACAGATCAGAGGTTGCCAAGGGCCAGAGGTAGAGATAGGGAATTTGTTGCAATGGAGCAGGAAAAAACTTTGCAAGGTGATTAAATCGCTTTGGACTTTGGTGGACTTAAGAGCATTCTTAATTTGTGAAAATGTTTCTTGATTGTGGTGGCAATTACATGATTATATACCTTTGTCAAAACTTACTGAACTGAGTATGTTGAAAGAATAAGATTAATTGTATATAAATTATATTTTAATAAACCTGACTTTTTAATAAAAGAAGGTACAGTCATACGTTACTTATTGACAGGAATACATACTAAGAAATGCACCATTAGACCTCATTGTTGTGCAAACATTATAGAGTGTGCATACAGAAACCTAGATGATATAGCCTACGATACATCTAGGCTAATGGTATAACCTATTGTTTCTAGGCTATAAACATTTACAGCATGTTACTGTAATACTCAATAGTATAGGCAATTATAACACAATGGTAAGTATTTGTGTATCTAAACATATCTAAGCATAGATAAGGTACAGTAGGCCAGACGTGGTGGCTCACACCTGTAATCCCAACACTATGGGAGGCCGAGGTGGGTTTATCACCTGAGGTCAGGAGTTCGAGACCAGCCTGGCTAACATGGTGAAACCCCATTTCTATTAAAAATACAAAAAATTAGCCTGGCATGGTGGCACACACCTGTAATCCCAACTACTTGGGAGGCTGAGGCAGGAGAATCGCTTAAACCCGGGAGGTGGATGTTGCAGTGCAGAGGCCAAGATTGCACCATTGCACTTCAGCTTGGGCAACAAGAGCAAAACTCCGTCTCAAAAAAAAAAAGAAAAAAGATAAGGTACAGTAAAAATACAGTCTAAAAGATTTAAAAAATGATATACCTATACATACAGGGCACTTACAAGAATGGAGCTTGGATGACTGGAAGTTGCTCTGGGTGAGTGAGTGAGTGAGTGGTGAGTGAATGTGAAGGCCTCAGACATTATTGTACACTACTTTAGACTTTATAAACATTGTACACCTAGGCTACACTAAATTTATAAAATAACAAAGCAATTGATCTACAATGGTAAGATGGCTACAACATTACTAGGTGATAGGAATTTTTCAGCTCCATTATAACGTTGTGAGACCACTGTCATATACTTGCTTAGTCATTGATCAAAACATTGCTGTGCAGCACATGACTATAACTGTGTGAAAACAGATAGAATAAAAACAAGAAAAATGGAAAATTAAGAAAACAGGAAGTACCAAAAACAAAAATCTCAAGGAACAGGACAGATAGATTAGACACTGTAGAACAAAAGATCGGGGAACTATAAAATAACAGAAACTACCCAAAATCAAGTTCGGAGAGAAAAAAATAAAAGAGTAAAGCAATGACCTGGGAAAAGATACTACATTTTCTAGCATGCATGTCATTAGAGTCCTAGAAGGACTAGAGAAAAGGAGGAGAATGGAAAAAACACATATGAAGAAATAATTGGGCTTCTTGCTTGTGCTTAGGTGGTCGACATCTGGAAAGAACTTTGCTTTAGCCCTAACAAAAAGAAGCCTGAAGATAACAGTCTTTGCTGTTCTTCCTTTGTAGTCCTAAGGCTTTTATTCCACAGGGGAGAAGGATCTGGACAGGGCTGCCTGACTTGACCTGACTTCATTGATACCCTATCCTGGTCTTTGATTACCATGTGGAAATCTGCAGAAAAGAGCCTATGGGGGGTGCAAACTCCCCTTGTATCTCTGGGTCCCAGGAGGTCCTCTGGAGTTCTGAGACACTCCTAGGATCCGCAGGAACTTCAGAGGAACTCCTGGGACCCATTGACGCAAAGGGAGTTTGTATCCTTTTAGCCTATAGAATGCTGCTATAACAGAAATATCATAGACCAGGTGGCTATTTTTTATAAAATCTACAAAAACATACTGTTTAATGAACGAATTGAAGAGTTAAAGTTCCACAAAATCAACTAGACTAAAAATCTAAGGAAAGTCAGGCACTTCCAAGAAATGCTTGGGCATGAGAACTGACTCATCAGGAGCAGAACACAGGAGATATATGAACCAGCATACAAGCAGGTAAGCTAAAATTTTTAGCAAGGTACTAAAGGCCACACATGTAGGTGAGTGTGAGAGACTAGAACTCCTGCATCTACAGACTCAAGGAGAGTTTGCACCCCCTCACAGGATCTTTTCTGCAGATTTCCACATGGTAATCAAAGACCAAGATTGGGCATCAATAAAAGCAGGTAAGTCAAGCAACCCTGTCCAGATCCTTCTTCCCTGTGGAACAAAAGCCTTAGGACTACAAAGGAAGGGCAGCAAAGACTGTTATCCCCACAGCTTAAAATCTACTGCAGGTGGGGAAAGAGAAGAGAAGATGTCCTCTATGCTAAGGAGAAGGCAGAAAACTACTGGCCTGGGCCTACACCATTGTAGGTCTGTGCTGGGAGAAATCATTACCAGTAGGCCTACAGTCCAAATTGTTAAGAGATGTTCTTTGGCAAAAAAATTAGTAAATAAATAAATTGAAAGCTTGAATCTACACCAGGGGTTGGCAAACATTTTCCACATAGAATCGGTAAATAGTTAAAAAGTAGGTTTTATGGGCTGCACAGATTCTGCTGCAAGTCCTCAACTCTGCCATAGTGGCATGAAAGTAGCTGTATACAATATCTTAGTCTGTATTATGATGGTACAATAGAAATATCATAGACTGGGTGGCTATTAAACAACAGAAATTTATTTCTCACAGTTCTAGAGGCCGAGAAGTCCAAGATCAAAGTGCCAATAGATGTGGTATCTGATGAGGACCTATTTCCTATTCATAGATGATGTCCCGCATGGCAGACAGAAAGCACTAGAAGTCTCTCTCAGACTTCTTGTAGAAGGGCATTAATTCTACTGATACAGGCAGAGCCCTCATGAACTAATCACCTCCCTAGGACCCCATCTCCAAATACCATCACTTGGGGGGTTAGGATTTCAGTACATGAGTCTTTGAGGGACACAAACATTCAGACCACAGCCTACAATATGTGAATGAATGAATGAGTTTGCATTCCATAAAACTTATTTACAAAAGCAGGTGGCACACTTTCTTGTGTGTTGCCCTGATCTACATGGGAAGGAAGAATGTCAGAAATGGTAAATTCACAGGTAAATATAAAATACTTATTTTCTAATTTTTTTAATTAAAAACTTTCATTACCACTTCCCTAGAGCAAATTTTAATGAAGTAAATACAAGACATAAACTAATAAACCCAATTGTGGAAATAAAATAGAATACTTAAAATAACTAGTAAATTCAAAAAAAAGTCAAAAATGGAAGAGAAAACAAAAAATGAAACAAATAGCAGGAAAAAAGATGTTATAAAATTTTAATTATGTAAAATGGAAATAGTCTAAACACACCAATAAAAAAGCAGAGGTGCCAGGCACGGTGGCTGACACCTGTAATCCCAGCACTTCAAGGGCTGAGGCGGGCAGATCACTTGAGGTTAGGAGATCAAGACTAGCGTGGGCAACATGGTGAAACCCTGTCTCTACTAAAAATACAAAAATTAGCCAGGTGTGATAGCAGGCGCCTGTAATCCCAGCTACTCAGGAGGCTGAGGCATGGGAATTGCTTGAACCCAGGAGGTGGAGGTTGCAGTGAACCGAGATCACATCACTGCACTCCAGCCTGGGTGACACAGTAAGATTCTTGTCAAAAATAATAATAAATAATAAATAAATACATAAAAAACAGAGATTGTGAGATTGGTTTAAAAGGCCAGCTGTATACTAGAAGTGCATTTTTAATATAACAACACAGATGGGTTAAAAGGAATGAAAATAATATAACATATAAACATAAATTACAAAGCAGGATTGGCTACATTAATATCAAAGTAGACAAGGACAAGGACAGGGAGTATTGCCAGAGATAAAGAGGAATTACATAGTTTCTGACAAAAGGTCTGTGAACATTCTTATCAGTACTGGCTGCTTTCAATATTTTAATATTTTCTTTGTTGCCAGTTTTCAACAATTTGATTAAAATGTGCCAGGCGTAATTTTCTTTGGAAATAAAGAGGGTTTGGCCAGGTGCAGTGGCTCACGCCTGTAATCCCAACATTTTGGGAGGCCGAGGCAGGCAGATCACTTGAGGTCAGGAGTTCGAGACCAGCCTGGCCAACATGGCAAAACCTCGTTCTACTAAAAATACAAAAAAATTTAGCTGGGCATTATGATGCACACCTGTAATCCCAGCCTCAGGAGGCTGAGGCAGAAGAATCACTTGAACCCAGGAAGCAGAGGTTGTGGTGAGCTTAGTTTGTGCCACTGCACTCCAGCCTGGGTGACAGAGTGAGACTCCAGCTCAAGAAAAAACAAATAAATAAGTAAATAAAAATAAAGAGGTTCAATTCATCAAGAAGATGTAATAATCCTAAATATGAATGCACCTGAAAACAGAGCATCAAAATATATGAAGCAAAAACCAATGAAACCAAAATAAAGGTACAGATATATACATGAGAATTTTTAAAGAATGGAAATGAGGCTGGGCACAGTGGCTCATGCCTGTAATCCCCGAGGCAGGCAAATTACTTGAGGTCAGGAGTTCAAGACCAGCCTGGCCAACATAGTGAAACCCAGTCTCCACTAAAAATACAAAAGAAAAAAAAATTATCCACATGTGGTGGTGCGTGCCCATAATCGCAGCTACTTGGGAGGCTGAGTCAGGAGAATTGCTTGAACCCGGGAGGCGGAAGTTGCAGATTGCTCCACTGTATTCCAGCCTGGGTGACGAAGCAAGACTCTGCCTTGAGAAATAAATAAATAATAAAATAATAGAAATGAAATAATCTAATAAATAGAGGATAAGAAACCAATAGGGATATAAAAGACTTGAATAATACAATCAAACAAAATTACTGAATTGATATAACATTTCACCCAATACCAAAAAATACACATCTTTTCAAAATGTACAATTCAGTGGATTTTAGGATATTTTCTTTTTTTTTTTTTTTTTTTTTTTTTTTTGAGACGGAGTCTTGCTCTTTCGCCCAGGCTGGAGTGCAGTGGCCCGATCTCAGCTCACTGCAAGCTCCGCCTCCTGGGTTCACGCCATTTTCAAAGCTGTGAAACTATCACCACTATAATTCCAGGACATTTCCTGCATCTCAGCAAGAAATCCAGTGCCCATTAGTAGTCACTCTTCATTCCTTTCTCCCCTTTGCTCCTAGTAGCTGCTAATCTGTTTTCTGTCTCCATATATTTGCTTATTTTGAACATTTCATATAAATGGAATCGCCCAGCATGTGGCCTTTTGTGTCTGGCTTTTTTTTCTTGGCATATGTTTTTAAGATTCGTCCCTGTGTAACACCAATCAATATTCCATTTCTTTTTATGACTAAATAGTGTTCCATTGTACGGGTATGCAATGTTTTGTCTATCCATTCATCCATTGAGGATTTCTTCAATATATTTCATTTGTTATTAATTTAGTTTCATTGTGATATCAGAGAAACAAAGAAAATACCAAGGAAAAGAACAGTTAGAAACAAGGAGAAAAAATGAAACTTAGTTTAGATGTTAGGCCGCTTAATTTTCACTTGCTGTAAAAATTAAAGCCCTCTAGAAAAGACCTGGTTCACCATTCTACCTCATTGTATTCCATCAAGTCCAGATTCCAAAAATGATATATCATATTCAAAAATAAAATCATAGTTTTATCTATAATTTTTTACTGTCCTTGAGGTCACAGTGATTCTCAAGGGAAAGCTTTTTTAAAAAATTCTGAACATTCTGAGAATAATTTCTTAAATAAAATATTAAATTGAGATCACAATACTGCCCTATAAATCAACTGTAAATCAAATTAGTTTAAGCTGGAAATATCTTAGTTATTTTATATATATTTATTACAAATTGAATGGTAACTGATTAGCAGAATCATTCAGGAAAATACTTTCTTAGCAGGAATATATTTGTCCAAGAATTTTCTATAAGTCTATGCCAGTTTTATGGGTCATGACAGCAGTTCTCGATCTGCATTTTCCTGAAGAGTTATAATAAGAATGTTCTTCAGGGATTGGCATCTAAAGTATAATGAAGGACATTGTTAAAGAAAGTATCTTTTGGGCTTAATGAGTGATAACAAAATGCGTTTTTCACATGCTCACCAGAGAGTGAAAACATCAATAACACAAACTGGAATTCTATTCCTTGTTCAGAAATGCTATTCTTCTTACGATAACTTTCCATCACTTTAAACTTTGTCAATTAGTAATACAAACATTTAAACAGAAATAAGTTATATTTTACGTTTCCTATGCAAATTGTACCTCTATTTTTGAAGTATTATAAACAAGACTGTAAGGAAAGACTGCAACTGCACAATGGGTTCACCTTGCCTGCTGCCTAGACAGAGCCTATTTATCAAGACAAGGGAACTGCAATATAGAAAGAGGGCCTGCTGTGTGGGAGACTGGAATTTTATTATTACTCAAATCAGTCTGCCAGAGCATTCAGGGATCAGAGTTTTTAAAGACAATTTGATGGGCGGGGAAGGGCAGTGAGTCAGGGAGTGCTGATTGGTTGGGTTGGAGATTAAATCATAGGGTGCTACTGTCTTATTGCGGAATCAGTTCCTGGATGAGGGTCACAAGATCAGATGAGCCAGTTTATTGATCTGGTGGTGCCAGTTGATCCATCAAGTGCAGGGTCTCCAAAATATCTCAAGTGCTGATCTTAGGAGCAGTCTAGGGAGGGTCAGAATCTTGTAGCCTCCAACTGCATGACTCCTAAACCATAATTTCTAATCTTGCAGCTGATGTTAGTAGTCTAATCCCCAAGATAGAAGGAGGTTTGTTTTGGGAAAGCACTGTTATCTTTGTTTTAAACTATAAACTAAGTACCTCCCAAAGTTAGTTCAGCTTACACCCAGGAAGGCTTAAATGTTAGAAGCAAGATGGTGTCAGTTAGGTTAGATCTCTTTCACTGTCTCAGTCATAATTTTGCAAAGGTGGTTTCAAAACATTTAAAATGCTTTAATGAACAAATCATGTTCCAGAAACACCAACAATACCTTCTACAAACATACATATAACAAGTACAGTTTAGAACTGTAGGGTAGAAGGAAAATGTCCCTCCCCCTGCTGCTCTCTGAAGGTTCACTGCAATGACTGACAGGAAACAATAGGAGAAAATTCATAGACATTTGCTAATGTACATAAGCATGGAAGCCATATAAAATATGAAACTCAAAGAATACACAGTAGATGAGGCTTATATACCCTCTTCATAAGAGAAAAGGAGAAGGGAAAATATAGACAATTTGAGGGGTTCTAAATGATTTTTAGTGGAATTGAATAAATCCAAGAGGTAGATGTTATCTTGTAAATTATTCTTTTAGGAAACTGAATGGGACAGCAAGTTATGGGAAGGTGAGGGGCAGAGCTATACTGTGAACAAAGGTTTTCTTATTATGTAGATAAAGTCTCTCAGATGATCTCTTGAAGCTGCCCTCAGAAGAATGATTGAAAAGTCTCTCTCAGCATGGTGATAGCTTTTCGTCTCTTCTCTTCTCCAGTGGTTAATCTTTTCTAGTTATTTGATGATATTCCTAGGGAGGGGGTCTTAAGACAATTGCCTTTCTTTTAAAAAGAAGTTTCCTTTGTCAGATAAGGAAATGCCAGAGAGAGCCTATTCCTGCCCTTGAGGGAAGAAGAAATAAAAGATTAGAATGTTTTTGCTGAGGCAGCCCCTAAGGCCTTCTAATTCTAATATGCTCAGAATGCCAAAGCACCATACTTTGGGATCTTGTTCTCTGTACCCTAACAATAGCTTTTGTTTGTTAAAATGTATCTTCTAAGAAACACTTATAAACAATACTTTGTTCAATCAATATTTATTGAGCACATACTCTGTCATCTTTTAGGTACCTGGGATACACCCATGAATAAAAAAATAGGAGAGGGGAAAGGGAAATAAACAGTAAAAAGAATGAGTATGAAAATTATCCAGTATTTTAGAAGGTGATAAATGATATGGGAAAAAGAAAAAGTAGAGCTAATTAAGGGGCATCAGAAATGGTGGACAGGGTGTGGGAATGGTACAGGATACAGTTTAAATCTGATGCCCAGGATACCCCTCATCGATAAGGTGAAATTTTTAAAAATGATTTAAAGTAGGTAAGGAAGTGAGCCATATTTGAATATCTGGAGGGAAAACAGTCTAGGCAAAAAGAAAGGTCAATGCAAATGTCCTTAGGCAAGTGCATGTGTGGTGGGTTTTGAGATCTCCCTATTTTGGATAATATCTTTGCTTTTCTCCCAATCCTCCAGGAAGAATTAAATCTTTGGGCCTTCTCTTTTCTTTCTTCATGTGGAGTTACTTGGCCCTTCCTGACCCCTGTCCATTATACCCTTCTTGGCAGTACCTTCTCTCAGCACTTTTATGCCTCCTGCAAGGATGGCTACAATTGCATCCAAAGCAATCACCTTGATTTCTCAATCTCACTGTTCTGATCATGGATCTTTCTTACTGTTTCAGTAACTCTCTACCACCTCTAGAGAAAGTTTGAATTTCTTAGCAATTAAGGATTTCTTGGCTCTACTCTCTCATGTGCCTTTTTATCTTCATGTTCCCATTCCCTCCCTCTAGGGCAAAATTGGACCACTAACTTCCCATAATGGTACTGGCACTTGCCGACCCTTTATTTTTCTCATGCTCTTCTCTCTCCCTATAATGTCCATTTGCCTCCATCTCATCCTGTTGAAATCTAAATTCTTCTTAAAGGACCCACACACCACCTCATTTCTTCAATGTTTTCTGATTTCCCCAACGAAATGATGGCTCCCTCTTCTGAACTTTCAGAGCACTTTGCACCACTCTTGGCTCATGTATCATGCTCTGCTTTGTATTATGTTCGCTTTTAATATGAATTTGTCTTCCAGTAAATTGAAGTCTCATAAATTTGGGCACCAAACTTATACATTTATAACTTATACAAAAATGTCTCATACATTTTTAGCATCGACAATAGACAACACAAATATGCAATCAATATAATGGGATGAACAGGCAACTGAATTTTTTAGGAAAAAGGAAATATACATTTAATTGAGATTATATTTGTCATGTTGATCAAGCTTTATAAATTTGGTCTGTACAAAGGAGTATAAAGATAGCTATGAATGACTATACGCCTCTCACCAGAAAGGTGTTTTTAGCAATAATAGAAGTAAAAAACTGACTCTGGGACTATTAACTTATTCGAAAGCCAACATTATAATAATGAACCATTATTAAATGAGTATTATATGCTTGGCACTGTGGTTAGTACTTATTGGATTTACGTTATTTATTCCTCACAAAACCCTTGAATTATGTATTCTTGTTATTCTCTTCATTTTCAGGTGAAGAAACACAGGATATGTTTGGTTGAGTAAACATATTAAAAATTATGTTTTCACAACATCATAGATATCTGTTCTGAGGAATTAGAAGACAGATTTTTCTTCATATATAAATGTATTTATAAATTTTTATACATTTAATGCTTTATGTTGCTCTTCTGTGAGCACTCTTGGACTGTACCAGAATCTCACTTTTATTAATTGAAAAAAGTAGGATGGCTTAGTTTTAAGAATTAAAGTTTCAAAGTACAAATCTGGATTAATAAATCTAGAAGGGTTTTTTTTTTCATAAAATGGCCTCAGTTATATGTGTTATTAAAAGTGGCCAATGATGAGAACCATATCCTTCACAGATTTTACTGCTGAGGTGAAGGAGAATGAATTTTTCCACTGAAAGTTGGAGTGAAATTCTTAAGCCACCTTCGAGTAAAATACTTATATGTGAATCCAAGTTGTCAGGATAGACTAACTTTTTTTTTTTCTAGACAGGGTCTCACTCTGTCTCCCAGGATGGAGTGCAGTGGCACGATCTCAGCTCGCTGCAACCTCCACCTCCCGGGCTCAAGCAATTCTCGTGCCTCAGCCTCCCAAGTAATTGGGATTACAGGCATGTGCCAACATGCCCAGCTAATTTTTGTATTTTTAGTGGAGACAGGGTTTCGGCATGTTGCCCAGGCTGGTCTGGAAATCCCGAGCTCAGGCAATCTACCCACCTTGGCCTCTCAAAGTGCTGTAACTTTTCTTTAATTGCTAATTATCTCCTGGAGAAGGGGGTGCTCCTACTGAAAGGCAGGGGTATAGACTATAATAACAAATCCTGTGTCTGCTTCATGAGCAATATTTGGCTTCACAATACAAATGGCAGACTCTAGTCCTTAAAAGTCATTAGCCAGAAAGAAGGGGCTAGAATATCTGGTTCTTTGGCAGGCCTTCCATGATAAGAAACAATCCTTTGAACCAAGCAATCAAAGACGTCTAAGCTCCTGGGTTTAGAACTGGCAGAGACTACTGGCAGAGCATGTTTTTATCCTTAACAAATTACTTCAAAAATAAGCAAAATAAATTATTCTAATAGATTATGTACAGTATCCCTGGTGAACAAAATTACACATAATTAATGCAACAGAAAGCCGAATACAATGGGAAATGTCATGAGTATCAAAGAGAGAGAAAAAAACCATGTGCAAAGCAAGAGGGGTTTATAACTGGGTGACATTAGGAAAATTACTTTAGTAACTGGAATATCAAGAAGGGCATCATTTTTATGGAAAAGATACAAACCACAAATTAAAAATGATGTTACCTCTATATAGCAAAAAATCCTGGTCACTTAGTGTTTTATAAGAAAAAAAATATATGAAGCAAAACACTCTCTCACTGATCATTCAGGTGAGCAAGTTTAAAGCATTCTAATTCATTTCACTATTATGCTAAATCACTAGCAACACAATTGTAAGAACCAATTAAGTAAGAAACTTTTCAAAGTTAGGAACTGTGTGTCTAGTGAAGGAATTTTGGCGTCTACTGAAGCGATATGTATGATGATTTAAAATCAGCATGCACTTAATCAATTCTTATTGAATAAATTTTTTGTTATCTTTAGATTGTGGCTGTAGGAAGTTTATGTTTATAGCTTGAACCAACACTCCTGACCTTGGTTTCACACAGAAAATTTTAAATTCGGCATTCAGTTTCTCAACTAGAATTTCTAAATGTGTAAAATGGACCTTTGACCTAAGTGTCTATTATCATAATTAGCACAAAAAACAAAGGACTTTAGCTCTGTGGCTCACTTAGCAAATAGTGCAAATCCCATAGTCCAGAAGACCTTGAATAATGTTTGCTAAAGTGTGTAGCACATTTTACAAAGCAATAAAATTTGTAGAAAATCCCTAGCCTCCTAGAATGGAATAAAATTTTCTTCCCTCTATGGTCCACGTCTATTTGCAATGGAGAGATGTGTATTGATCTATCATGCAGTGAATCTCTCTCTCCGGCCACTATTGATTTCAATTTACCAATTGACAAGGTTCACAGACTTAGTTTTAAATGTGTTGAAACTATACGTGCTGTCAAAGGACAACTATTTATCAAGGGAGCCTTGAAGCCATTGGATGAAATCAATTTGCCGGTAGCCTGTCACAGTCTACTAAATCTAGCAGAGTTGAAGGAGCATGGAAAAGTTTCAACTGAACAAGCTCTTTAGTCCCCCCTTGTTATAATATTCTAATGCTCCAACCAATTTCTAGGCATCCACTCTAATTAAATAAACAAGTATCTTCACTTACTTCACTTACTATGTATAACAAACTGGGCTAACTCTCAGAAGGTGGGGTTCTAATAATGACCATTGACTCATCTTGGGGCCCCAGGAAATCCATGTCATGTCCATGCTCCAGTTTCTCCATCTGTGCAACACATATGGTAGCAGCTGCTCTTTTCAAACTTGCCATCATTCTCAGCCTCCTCTAATTCACAGGGAAACACTGAGGATAAGTGAGAAAATGGATTCTATCCCCAAGCCAAAGGTCATTTCAGTGGTACTCTTAAGAACAAGGAGATGAGCTTCTATACTTATAACATACTTATAGGATACTATGTTATACTTCTATAGCATCCTCTCTATTGCCACACCGTGTGCTCCCTTCCCTACCCCAACATCTATTCATATCTAATCACAAAAATACAGAGCTATACTGGCCTTAAAGGGAGCAGAGTTTTATTTCCTGAATTACTGGGCAGAGAATCAACCCTTCTGATGCCGGTCAGTTCCCTCTTGTAGTCTACTTTCCAAGTGAACATCAAACTGTTTGCTAAGTGAGTCACAGAGCTAAAGCCTTATTTTTTCCTTATAAAACAGTAAGTGACTAGGATTTTTTGGTACATAGAGTTAACATATTATTTTTAATTTGTGGTTTGTATTTTCAATAACAATGGTGCTCTTGTTGGTAACCCAATTATTAGAATAAATTTTCTTAAGTCAGTATAGCTCCCTATTAACAGATGTTAGGGTAGGGAAGAGACACATAAGTGTGGCAACAGAGAGGATGCTATAGACATATAACAAAGCTCATCTCCTTCTTGTTCTTAAGTGAAGTAAGTAAAGATGTTTGTTTATTTAATTAGAGTAGATGCCTACAAGTTCACTTGTGACTTGTAAGTAAAAGTAAATCCAGCCCATCTCTGTTCTTTGTCTTGGCTAATAGTATTACCTATCCAAGCGCCAATTTTTGTTTCAAGTGTTGCCCTGGAACCACCCCTGCCTACGTTCAGCCTAGTCAGTACAATTTGCCATTTCTTCTATCACAAAGTTTCTTAAGTCTGTGGCTTCTCTTAATATCACCTCTTATATCTTGTTTAGGCCCTTATTATTTATTTTCTAAATTATTACAATAGCTACAGATAGGAGGAATCACTCTTGCATTCTATTATTGCTAGAATTATTTTGAAGGTACTAAACTGACCATGTCATTTCCCTACTTACACTCCTCTGATGACTTCTCATCACTTATAAGAGAAAGTCTGAAGGCATCGGAATATAAGTCTCTCTTACCATTTTCAGCTACACTCTCATGATAACTAAATTCTAGTTACACCATTATACTCCTCCTCTAGGTTAGGTTTCCCAAGACGATGACCCTGGAACAGGATGGAATGGCAAGAATTTTATCAGGAAAGTGGTCCCAAAAAGCACCAATAAGGAAGTGTGAAACTGAGAAAGTCAAGAGAAGAAAGTCAATTAGAGCTTGCTAATAAATGATTACTTTTGTGGGCTCAGATGCACACAATTCCCCAGCAGATACTGGGTGGCCGCGTGGAACACACTTCAGAGTTACTCCATCCAAAGAGCAAGGATGCTGGGATATTAATTTTTCACTCCCATCTGTCACACTTTGAGAGCAGCTCCAGAGCACATTCATTTGCCCTCTCCAACACTTCCAGCCTGCAGGCTGTACAGGTTTCTATGGTCAGAGGGGCCTTCAGACAGAGCTTAAGGAGCCACCAGCCTGAATATAAATAGGATACGCACTAAGAGTGCCCGCTAGCTCACACATCTGCAAAAACGCCACGTTCTTTCCCACTTCTGGCATGCTTTTTTGTATTTCTGTTCATTTTTAATGCTGTTGTTTCTATCTCTAGTGTCTTCACCTCACTTTTCTTCCAAGTATAAAGCCCACATCTCTTGAGACTCTCCACATACACAAGGTTTGTTGGCCCCTCTGTCTTCTGGGCTACATAAGATTCTACTGCAGGATGCAGACAGAATTGTGTGCAGCAGAAGAGTGGCTACATTACTGTAAACAGTTTTTACTTCCATCCTTTCTCTGTTCAACGTCAATTATTCAGAGTAGATAATGGTAATTTATGTTTGTATCCTCATGATCTGTCTTGCTCCAAGTACCCAATATCTACTCAGTCCTTTGTAAATACCTTAAATGGAAGACACATGAAAAAATTACTCATGTCTGGTTTTCTCAGAAGGTATGCTATTTCCTTGGAATTTAACTTTTTACAGAGAATGGTCCATCACATTTTAATGTTTATTAATATGTGAAAAAGTCATTCACTCAGGCAGACCCACACCTCCCTTAAAATTGTAACTGTGAACCTGCATTTTCTGTTTCTTGATGTTATTTTGTGACTGTATTCCAAAGTCCCCAGGATGTATTTTTCTTGCTCTTTTATGTTATGTCTTACTAGTTGCTAAAATCATTTTAATTAAAGTTATGCCCTTGCATTATAGACCAGTTAGGTGGAGTTACCACGCTTATCATAAAATGTGTGCCTGACCATCAAGAAAAGATGGTGTTTGGGGCAAATACAACAAATTCCACCCTCTTCCCATCTTATGTTTAAAAGTGATAACTGCAATTAATCTGAAAACTTGACTATAAGAAAATGATGTATCTAAATAAAAACAGAAATTTTAAAACTTTCTGGTCTAGACCTTTAGTCTAAACAATTTGATACAGATTGTGAGTCAGCAAACTTTTCCCATAAAGGACCAGATAGTAAATATTTTAGAACTCTTTTGCAGACATATGACTCTGCTGCTGTAATATGAAAGCAGTGTTAGGGCAGAGAAAGCTTCCTTCCCACGCTCTGAAAGTTCACTGATATGGCTGACAATAGCAGAAAAGGCATATAAATTTATTAACTTGCACATGGACATGTGAATTCCACAAATATGACACTCAAAGAAGAAGGACCAGATGGTTGAGGCTTATATACTCTCTACCTAGGGGAGAGGGAGATGAGAGAAATGTAGGCAATTTGAGGGGTTCTATATTATTGTTAGGGAAATTGAATAAACTGAAGAGGCAGACATGATCTTGTAAGTGATTCTCTTAGGAAACTGAATGGGACCAGCAAGATTTGAGAAGGTGAGAGATATAACTGCACCATGGGCGATGGTTTCCTTATTATATAAAGTCTCTCAGGTAATCTCTCAAAGCTGCCCTCGGAAGATTAGATGAAAAGTATATCTGGTCAGGGTGATGACTTTGAGTCCCTTCTTATCTCTGGTGGTTAATCTTTCCCGATTATTTGATGAGATTCCTAGAGAGGTAGTCTTAAGACAATTGCATTTATTTTGAAAAGAAGTGCCCTCGGTCAGTTAAGAAAATTCCAGAGAGTCTTTCCTTGTGCTTAGGGAGAAAAGAAGCAAGAGAAGATGAGAGAGTCTTGGTTCTGAGGCAGCTTCTAAGGTTTTATAATTTCTTTTAATTCAAAGTGTTCAGCCTGCCAAAGTACCACATTTTGGGGTCTCTTTTACTAAACCCCAGTAGTAGTCATAAAAATATATAAATCAGCTGCTTTCTAATAAAACTTTATTTACAGTAACAGGCAGGAGACCAGATGTGGCCCATGGAACATAGTTTAGTTTCCCCTGATCAACAGGATTAAAGTAGTCCACTGGCACTCTACCCTCCTCTACAATTTTTCATCTTCAATATCTGGTGACAAAAAAAAAAAAATACGAGGCAAGCTAAAAAATAAAATTAATTCATAGTGAAACAGAAACAGCAAAAAGACAGTAGAAACAGAAACACAGGGTGATTAATTATTTGAATTCTATAGTTACAAAATGCCGAAAGCACTCAGAACCTTTATATTTGGAAATGAGAACTTTTAAGCTTAATTTTCTCTTATGTATTTATTTTTAGAAGAAAAATTGTCTTCTCTCACAACGATAATAATTATCATTTTTCTCTCTGCTTTAAAACATACATAAAATAAGACTTTTAAAAAACACTTTTGAGGGTATTTTTGGTTTAGAATCCATTGTTTGTTTGAAGGGTGAATAAAGCTCATAGAATTTACTTATGGAGCACATATAGGAAATGTTAAATTGCTAATGAATGAGGGGGTGTTGGCAAATTGTTGCTGTAGACAAAAAACTACTGAGGGATTTTTTGATAATCTTATGTTTAAGAGGTGCTAACTTTATTGCTTCAGAAGTGAATAGCATGCATCAAAAACTCCACAATTTATGAAAATAGGGATTAGGTTTCAAGATACTATTTATTTAGGGTATTTGCAGAAATGTACTTCTTTAGCTTGTAAATTTAGAAGTTTTCACTGGAGAAGAGCAGTGGCTGGTCAAATTCAAATGTATTAATCTTGCACAGAATAACAGTGATGACAATAGCAAAAGTCCAAAAACAAAACTTTCACTGTTTTTGTAACTTCTCTTAACAATTAAATGTGGCCCGACCACAGGACACCTTAGTTAAAATTCAGAAACTGTTGGATATTGTTTTGGTTCCTCAGGCCAAGATATCTTGCTATATCAATTTGTATGCTCAGAGCCTGCATGAATATAATGAATACAAAGGGGGCATAATTTTTAAAAAGCGTGTTACTGTGCTTGAGCCATTTCCCAGGTGATATGCAGGAGCTGAAACAAAGTGTCAATAATATAAAGCCAGAGGCTCTTGGAAGTCTCTTTGTTCAGGAAAGAGTACATTCCACTTGTTCAATTTCCAGTAGTTTATATTCCTTTTTCACCAGAAATTCAACAGTCCAACCAATTTCTAAAACCAAATTAGAATGGCAGTTTCAGACCTCGGACATAAGGGAAACAAACAACTTTTTCCAGAAGCATCAGTGTAGACATTTTATTAATGAATATAGATGTGATCTTTAGAGATAATGTCCTGAAATGCTCGATAGTAAATCATTAACTACAATTATCCCTGGGAATAAGTTTCTTCCAAAGCATATGAAGCCCATTTTTTCAAATTCTGCACACTTTCAATTTGTTAAGGAGTGAAAAGTTTGGTAGTATTGTGAGAAATTATTAGAAGGCAAAGCTTTGATGGTGACTTACTTGGCAAAATCTGACCAGAAAAATATTTTGTGGTTGTGTTGAGCAGTGAATGCATCAGGTCCTGGGTTTCTTTTTTTTAACAGGAGACTTTATTACAGCTTCTATCTCATTACTCATCATTAGTTTGTTGAGATTTTCTATGTCTTCATGATTCATTTCTTGGTAAGTTGTATGTGTCCAGGAATTTATTCATTCCTCATACGTTTTCCGGTTTGTTGGCATATAGTTGTTCATAATAGTCTTTAATGAGTCTTTATATTTCCGAGGTCTCAGTTGTTACAGCTCCTTTTTTCTGATTTTATTCATTTGGGTCTTCTCTCTTTTTTTTCTTAGTCTATCTAAAGGTTTGTCAATTTTGTCTGTCTTTTCAACAAACCAACTTTCCATTTTATCTTCTGTATTGTGTTTTTATTCTCAATTTTATTCATTTTTTGTCTGATCTTTATTATTTTTTCCCTCCTACTAGTTTGGGGTTTGGTTTGTTCTTGCTCTTCTACTTTTTTGAGATTCATTGTTAGGTTGTTTGCTTGCAGCGTTTCTACTTTTTTGAGGGGTGTTTGTTGCTATAAACTTGCTTCTTAGTGCTGCTTTTGCCATATCCCATAGATTTTCTTTTTTTTTAAGAGACGATACCAGCATTGGTACAAAATGGTGACATTTTTAATAACAAATTCCAGTAGCAATGCCTTCTGTTACTTCTCTTGGAAAAAAATGAGGAGGATTGCAAATTTTTGGAGGATTTACATAAGAAGAGTATTAGTTATGTATGCTATTTTTCAATGCAAAATGAATTGACAATAAAATCACAGCCACATTTTTATATTTTTACAAAAGGGATTTTAGATTAGATACAATTACTTAGGCTGGCAAAAAAAGATTGTAAATGTCTGTTTTCTTAGAAAGCTTGTTTTGAAGTGTGAGAGATTGTTCCTCTGGCTTTGTATTTTCAAATAGCTGATCTTCAAGTCCACTGATTCCAACCTCTACTTGGTTCATTCTGCTGTTGAGACCCTCCAAAGAGTTCCTCTGTTCAGTAAATATATTTCTCAGTTCCAAGATTTCTGTTAAATTTGTTTTTTATTATTTCAGTCTCTTTGATAAATTTCTAAATTGCTTTTCTGTGTTATCTTGGAGATCACTGAATTCCCTTAAAACTGTTATTTTGAATTCTTGGTCAGAAAGCTCACAAATTGTCATCTCATTAAAATCAGTCACTGGATTTTTGCTTTATCCTTTTGGGGAGGTCATAGTTCCCTAATGCTGTTGTTTCTTGTGCATCTACATCTGTATCTTTTTATTGAATGATTGTTTTTCCAGTTTTCTCTGGCTTATTTTGGTTTTTATTGAATATACTTACTTAGCAAATCTTGGTCATTAGGTTGCTGCCTCCTTTTTGGCTGTAGGTGGTATCTTAAGCCCAGGTTCACCTCAACTCTAGTAAATGGTTAGAGTGCTGCCTGTCCGAAATGGGGGAAGTCCCAAAGGAATTATCCTAGCAGTGTGGAAAGTCTGGATAAGGGTTTGTGTTCAGAGGACCTGCAGAATGTACTTGCTACAGCATGGTGTTGCTGAACAGCCACTCCAATTAGGTACCTCTTTTTGGCTGAGTTACAGAAAAGAATTTCGGCTGGGCGCAGTGGCTCACGCCTGTAATCCCAGTACTTTGAGAGGCCGAGGCGGGCGGATCATGAGTTCAGGAGATCGAGACCATTCTGGCTAACACGGTGAAACCCCGTCTCTACTAAAAATACAAAAAATTAGCCGGGCGTGGTGGCGGGCGCCTGTAGTCCCAGCTACTCGGGAGGCTGAGGCAGGAGAATGGCGTGAACCCGGGAGGCAGAGCTTGCAGTGAGCCGAGATCGCCCCACTGCACTCCAACCTGGGCGACAGAGCGAGACTCCGTCTCTAAAATAAAATAAAATAAAATAAAATAAAAATAAAATAAAATAAAATAAAATAAAATTTCCAAGGCTGAGAATGGGAGTCCTGCCTTCCTCTTTTGTCTATGGCTATCGTTATGGGTATTTCCTTCTTTAGGCAGTCACAATGCTTCCTGTGGGAAAAGATGAGGACAGGTCTGCCAGGGAAAGGACGAAGATGGGGAAGCTGGGTGACCACCTCAAGTTCACTTTTTCCAATGTAGAAACCATGAATTGGGGAAAAAATGTTCACATACTTGGTGCCAGGTTGAATGAGGGGGAGGGGCATCATGGACGTGGAGGTCCAATTCTCTTGCTGTCTACTCAGTTTTTCTACTTCTCTGTGGCCCCGGGAATTTTCTCATCCTCATATTTGAGTTCCAGGTTGTTGCTGACGAAAATCTCAGCACTGTGTATTTGTTTTTGATTTTCTGTGAGGGGGAGTGAAGCTAGTTTGGCTCTACACTGCTATTTTGTAATCACAATTTTATGAATGATTGTACTTTTGAAGCAACTACATTTTGGGCTGATTTGTTACACAATAAAAGCAAACTCGTGCCATTTGAAAGCTTTATTGACAGTATTATCTAATTTTTCTAATGTAATTAGATCTAATTTAAGATCTAATTTCTAATTTCATTCTAATTTGAGATCTAATTGAATAAAATTAAAAGACAGATTCCAATGAAGACATTTATGTTCTAACTGATCATTCAGAGTTTTAAGGCATCTTGCTACATAGCAGAGTAAAAATTATTCTAAAAAAGCTAAACGGTAGCTGCTTCTAGTTCTGGATGAGTGTAAGACTGGAGTAGGGAAAAGATAATACATAAGTATGGAATACCTTATCTCTGTATTGCCTTCTAGAGACTAGTGGAACAGGGAAAAGGGAATGGTTGAAATTCCAAAGCTTTTGTCTGTTCTCCGTGAACATCTCAAGTAAACAGCTTTTTTTTATATTCATACTTTGCAATATATGGAAACAAGGAGCAATTAGCACAGAAAATAATAATAGGGTTTCGAAGCTTGTCAAATACTTCCTTTTTTCAATAACATCACTTAATGCTCACTGCCAGTATTAGTCTAAAGAGAACTAGATGTTGAAGGTGAGGTTGTTGACAAATAAATGACAAATAAACTCAGTGAGCTAAACAGAAAATTTAAGGGAAGGCCCCAAATTATTTGGGCATCCCCAAAAGTCCATGCCTGCTAAAAGAGGAGACATTGGTTCAAATATTATAGTATTACTATTCTTAGTTTATACAGAAACCGAGGCTAAAAAAGTAAAACAACTTAATAAAAGCTCCTTAGCTCACAAATTTCAGACATTACAATGTCAGAACAATCTCTTACACTTCAAAACAAGCTTTCTACAAAAACAAACATTTAGACTTAATTTACAATCTTTTTTGCCAACCTAATTGTATCTAATCTAAAATTCCTTTTGTAAAAATAGAAAAATATGTCTGTGATTTTATTGTCAATTTATTTTGCATTGAAAAACAGCATATATAACTCCTATTCTTATTACACAGATCCTCCCAAAATTTGCAATCCTCCTCATTTTTTCCAAGAGAAGTAACAGAAGGCATTGCTACTGGAATTTGTTATTTAAAATGTTGCCATTTTGTACCAACACTGGTATCATCTCTTAAAAAAAGACTTTGAAATTTGAAGGCTGAACTTGCATGTGTCATGCAGTTTCTCAAATCTATAGTTCATATTTAGCATAATTTGCTATGAAATATAATATTCCAGTTGCTTTCCATATTCAATTAATTATCCTTTAAATTGTAAAGTGGATCACACTCTGAAATAAAAATAAGAGAGGAAAGCAAAATGGTATCTGAGTCCTTGTAATGGGACTAACATCATCCTTTGTAATTTTTTGTTTGTGCTTAGCTTATTTCATCATCACTTTCAGGAAAAATAAAAAGATTTTAATTTTCTTGACATGAAGTTGACAAATACAAACTGGATAGGTTAAATTTTTCTGGAAAATGGACATCTTAATAAATATCTGTGCGACACTGCTATGGCAACCACGTTTAGAAAACAAGTGCATTTCCTTGAGAATAAAAATGTCATTGTTTGTTGTGTTGCTAAATAATGCCAAACTGTTTGCTAATAATATTCTAGCTGACAGAGAACAAAGAAAGTGACAGAAATTAACTTGTGATAAAGAAAATACTGAAGTACTAACTTTGATATTTTTCATATTTCCAATAGATATTTATTGAGCATCTTTTTATATTCAAGGAACTATGCAAGGGATGCAGGGGCAATAAGACACAGAGCCTCAAGGAGCTCAAAATCTGAAAAGATAGACACATAATTAACATTAAGATAAGACACAAAGTTAAAAATGCCATTGGAGAAGAATAAGAAAACAGCTATAAAGGAATTATTTAGGCAGTAAAACTGTTGATTGCTACATGACATTTAGATTAAATGTACTTCAGCCACCCCATGAATGCTTGTGTAAATAGCTAATCCAAAAAGCATATGATGAAATTCTGAAATTTGTCTGCTACTTACAGCTGTAAAGAAGATGTGTCTAGTGAGAATTTTATTCCAGAAATTCACTTCAAAATCCTAGTGGAGAAGGTGGAACTTACAGAACAGTGTAAGAAACAAATAATACATAAGCGTGGGATACCTTATCTGAGTATTTCCCTCCTTCCATTTCTAGAGACTTGTTGGCAGGGAAAAAAGGAAGGACGAAATTTCAAACTTCTGTCTGTTCTCTGGGCTGCTAACAGTTGACGCTCAAACTAAAAAAACTTTTCGTATAGCCATTCTCTACAAGACTAAAGAAACCAAATGTGATTAGCATAAAGAAAAGAACTTGCCAATCCTTTCTCCAAAAAGCAACAATACAATTTGCAAACAACCATTTCAAGACTTCGGAAATCAATCAAAGCCTTGGAAAAATCTAGAAGCACTTATTCAAGAAAAACTACTAAACCTTCGGCAAAAAACAGTGACAGTCTGTAGCTTTCTTGGAGGAAGCTTCTCTGCTGACACTGCCAAATTAGTGACCAAATTCGTCACCACAGTAGTTCTATAATGGCAGGGCAAGTCAAGCGTTGCTGCCAGCTAACTAGGTTTGGAGCAGAAAGCAGAAAAACATTCAGGCACGTGGTCATAAACAGTAGCAATCTCAGTAACAAACAGGAAAGGCCAACTGCATGGCTAACTTGAGGTTGCAGTTCTGATTGGGGGAAGCAATGGAATGACAGAGTAGCTAGATATTTAACAGGAAGAGCTAAGTGATGGGATAGACATAGGGAGTTTTGATAAGCATTCCCATATCCTGACAGGTTTAGAAAGCAGAGTTCATTTGCAAGGCTCTCTGCATGCACAGAAGAGGTAAGAAAGTGCCCTAGCCATCATTTACCCCTGGCTGGACACCATGTGCACATGCAGGGAAATTCAAGAGGAACCAACGGAAAGTAGTAGCCTGAGATGTGCATTTATTCTCCAATCCACACACAGATTTCATATGGAGGATGGAAGGCTCACTTGATCTAAATGTTTCAGTATGATTTCTATTCAGTCATTGGCTGAGTTCACACAGGAGTGACCATTTGGAATCCGGATTTACAAAAAAGAACAAAAACAATTTTTGAGCAGAAACATTAGTGAATGCATACTGGCGGGGGTGGGGGGAAACAGACAATACAGATTTTGTTCAAGTAAGTAACTAAAGAAAATATTTAAAAATTAGAATCCAGAATTTCTATATTATTTAAGATCGTTTTTCAACAAAAATTATGTGAGACATGCAAAAAGGTGGAAAGTGTCACTGATACTCAGGAAAATAATAGCCAATAGGCACTATCTTTGGTGGGTAGGGTACAGATGTCAGATTTGGCAAATAAAAACTTTAAAGTAGCTATTATAAATATATTCAATGAAATTTTTTCAACCATGTATAAAGAACTTTTTAACAGCCTTATTGAGATATAGTGCAAATAATGTATAAGTCGCCTATTTAAATGTACAATTCAGTGTTTTTTTTCTGTATAGTCACAAACATGTGCAACCATCACCTCAATGGTCAATTTTAGAGTCGTTTCATTACCTCAAAAAGAAATGTTGTACCCTTTAGGTATCACCTCCTATCCCCCAGACTACCCATCCCTCAGTCCTAAGCATTTTAATCTACTTTCTATCTCTATACATTTGACTATTCTAGATATTTCATATAAATGAAATTATATAATATCTAGGTTTTTTTTTTTTACTGGTTTATTTCACTTAATATTTTCAGGTTCATCCATGTTTATCTTGGAAGAAAGTATAGATGTTGTACCATGTACTTCTTCATTCCTTTTATGGTCAATCTTCACTTGTATGGACATTCTGCATTACATTTAACCATTCATCAGTTGATCTGCATTTGAATTGTTTCTATCTTTTGGCTATTATGAATAATACTGCTATAAATATTCATGTACAAGTTTGCGTATGCATGTATGTCAATATTTCTCTCAGGTATATATCTAGGAGTGTAATTGCTATAACTTCTATGTTTAGCTGTTTATGGTACTGCCAGACTGTTTTCCAAAGTGGAGGTACCACTTTGCACTACCATCAGCAGTGTATGAAGATTCTGATTTCTCCTGATGTTCACCCACACTTGCTATTATCTGACTTGTTGATTCCAGTCATCCTAATGTGTGTGAAGTGGTATATCATTGTGGTTTTGATTTGCTCTTCCCCTATGGTTAAGGATGTCAACCATCTTTTCATATGCCTATTGCCCATTTGTATATTTTCATTTGTAAAATGCCTAATCAGATACTTTGCCCATTTTTATTTGGGGTTTTATTTATTAATAGTTGTATGAGTTATTTGTATAGTCTAGAATAAATACTTTATTATATATGTGATTTGCAATTATTGTCTTTTTTGGGGTTGTCTTTTTATGTTCTTAGTGTTTTTATGCAAAAATCTTAGATTTTGGTGAAGTCTAATACATCTATTTTTTCTTTTGTTTTTCATGCTTTTGGTTTCACATCTAAGAAGCCATTGTCAAATTCTTTGTCATGAATATTTAACCCTAAGGTTTTTTAAGTTATATAGTTTTAACTAATATGTTTAGGTCTTTGATTCATTTTGAGTTAATTTTTGTATATGGTAAGAGCCCAACTTTATATTGTGAATGTAGATATCCAATTGTCCCAGCACTATTTTTTGAAAAATAACTGTCTTTTTTTTCTGTTGGATAGTCTTAGCAACCTTGTTGGAAAGCAGTTGACTACAGATGTACAGGTTTATTTCTGGACTCTCAATTCTATTCCACTGATCTATATGCTTATGCCAGTACTACAATATCTTCATTACTTCTGCTCTGTGGTAAGTTTTGAAATCAGGAAGTGTGAGTGCCCCAATTTTGTTTTCTTTTGTCAAAATTATTCTGGGTATTTTGGGTCCATGGCAATTCCATATGAATTTTTTAAATCATCTGGGCAATACTTACAAGAAAGTCAGCTGAGATTCTGATAGGGATTTCGTTGAATCTGTAGTTCAATTTGGAAAGTAGAGTTATTCTAACAATATTAAGTGTTCAGATCCATGAACATGGGATGTTTTTCCAATTATTTTAATCTTCTTAAATTTTCTTCTGCAACATTTTATAGTTGTTAAAAGTTTTGAACTTCTTTTGCTAAATGCATTCCTATTTTATGTCTTGATGTTATTGTAAATGGAATTGCTTTCTTAACTTCATTTTTGGAATCTTCTTATAACTATACAAAAATACAACAGATTTTTGTACATTGATCTTATATCCTTCAAGCTTGCTAAACTTATTAGTTTAATAGTTTTTAAGTAAATTCCTTAGGATTTTCTATACATAAGATAATATCATCTGCAAATAGAGATAGTTTTACTTCTTTCTTTCCAGTCTCAATGTCTTTTTAAATTTTTTTCTTACCTAATTGCCCTGGCTAGACCCCCAAGCACAATACTGAATAGAAGTGGTGAGAGTGGCCAATATTTTTGCTGGTCTTAGGGGAAAGCATCCACTGTTCCATTATTAAGTATGATGTTTGCTGTGGGGGATTTTGTGGATATTCTGTAGCTGGTTGAGGAAGTTCTTCTATTCCTAGTTTATTGAGTATTTTTATTATTAAATTACATTGCCTTTTATAAAATAGATTGAAAGTAAAAGGATGGGAAAAGTTATACCCCACAAACTATAACCATAAAAAAATTTGAATGGCTATACTAATATCAGATAAAATAATCTTTCAATTTCAAAAAAATACTAGAGACAAAGAGGAACATTCCATAGTGAAAAGTGTTATTTAATTGGGGAAATATAATAATATTACCACATATGTATCTATAAAGGAAGCCCAAAATACATTAAACAAAAATTGCCATAATTGAGAGAAAAAAATGGTAATTCAACAATAACAGCTGAAGACATTAATACCTTAGTTTCAATAATTGATGTAACAACAAAATAGAAAATCAACAAGAATAAAGAAGGCTTAATTAACACCATCAGCCCACTTGACCTGACTGAAATCTATAGAACACTTCACAAATAAGAGCAAAAACACAGTCTTTTCAAGTGAATATAAAATTTTCTCCAGGATAAACTACATGCTAGTCCATAATACAAGTCCCAATGCAAAATGATTTACAATGTAAATTCTCCAATCACAACAGAATTAAATTATAGTTAAACAATAGGAAAAAATGAGGAAAGTTCCAAATATTTGCAAATTAAATAACACAATTCTAAATAACACATAGGCTGAAGAAGAAATTACAAGTAACACAATTGTTAATTAAATAAAAATGAAAACAACAGATAAAAATTTGCAGGACACCACAAAGCAATGCTCAGTGAGAAGTCTATGGCTTTAAAACCCTATCTTAGAAAAGTACAACAATCAGAAGTCAATAACCTACGATTCCACCATTAGAAACTACAAAAAGAATAAAACAAAACACAAAGCAAACAGAAAAGGGAAAGCAATAAAGGTTAGAGACCAAGTAGATTAAATAGATATAAGAAATCATTAGATTTCTTTTCCAAAGAATATTGGTTTTATTGATTGTGAAGTCAATAAAAAAAGAGCAAAATTAACAAAGACTGACCAAGAAAACGAGTGAAGGCACAAATTGTTAGTATTATGGATGAATTTAGACCCTTCATTTGCCCCATACACAAACATAACTCAAAATGACTTATAAACCTAAATGTAAGAGCTAAAACTATCAAACTATTATAAGAAAGCATCAGGGAAAATCATGGAGAACTTGTTATTAGGCAAAGAGTTAAATGTGACAACAGAGCATGATTTATACAAGAGAATATAGATAAATGAATGTCATCAAAATTGAAAACTTTTGGACTTCAAAATATATTATTAGGAAAATGAATAAACCCAGAAATGGAAAAAATATTTGCAAATTACATATGCATTAAAGAACTTGTATCCAGAATATACAAAGAACCCTTATAACTAAATAATTAGGAGACAAGCCACCCAATTAAAAAAATGAGACAAGACTTGAATAGATATTTCACTAAAGAAGATATCCTCATGGCTAATAAGTGCATGAAAGATGGCCAACAATACAAGTTATTAAGGAAATGCAAATTAAAGTAAAATGAGATACCACTTTATACCCACTAGAATGGCTTTATTCAAAAAAAATCCTATAACAGATGTTATTGAGAATGAGGAGAAATTGGGACCCTCATGTTTTGTTTGTAGTAATGTCAAATGTTACAACACATTGGAAAACAGTTTGGTGATATGGCAGACAGACTCTGAAGCGATCACCATACAACCTAGCAATTCCAGGCCTAGGTATATACCCAAAAGAAGTGAAAACATATGTCCACACAAATAATATACACAAATGTTTATTGCAGCATTAATAGCCCAATACTGGAAAAATATAATTATTCATCAACTGGTGAGTGGACAAACAAAATGTGATCTATCCATTCCATAGAGTACTACTCAATTAAAATTAACTGCACTGCCACATGAATGAACCTCAAAAATAAATTGCAATTGCAAAAATATGAAACCAGCCCAAATGCCCATCAATTAACAAGTGAATAAAGAAAATGTGGTGTATATATATATATATATATATATACACACACACACACACACGTGTATGTATGTATATATGTGTGTGTATATATATATATACACACACACACGTGTATGTATGTATATATGTGTGTATATATATACACACACACCATTGAATACTAGTCAGCCAGCCATAGAAAGGAATGAAATAATGGCATTCACAGTGACCTGGATAAATTAGAGACTGTCATTCTAAGTGAAGTAACTCAGGAATGGAAAACCAAACATCGTATGTTCTCACTCATATGTGGGAGCTAAGCTGTGAGGACGCCAAGGCATAAGAATGATACTTTGGACTTTGGGGGCTTGGGGAAAAGGGTCGGGTACACTGTTCGGGTGATGGGTGCACCAAAATCTCAGAAATCACCACTAAAGAACTTATTCATGTAAATAAACACCACCTATTCTCCAAAAACCTATTGAAATATAAAAATTAAAAACTTTTTTAAAATCTTGATAACGATCCTACCTCAGGAAGAAATATTCTCATTCTGTATCATTGTGTCCTGCATTGCAACCCCAAGTGAAATATGCAGAGAACCCTCATTATGCCATCAAGAGCCTCCCCAGCCAAAACTGACTGCTCCCAGACTTTGGCTTCTCTGAGCAGCTAAGAAGAGGAACATCAAGGTGGTCTGGCTATACACCTTGATGGAAAAGTGGAATTTTCAAGCTGGGGCTTGAAAGAAAGGTAGGATTTATGGAGCTTGGAAGGAAGAGCATTATAAGAAAAAGAAGAAAAGACAGGAGCCAGAAAGAATGAGATGGTAATTGAGGAAGTCCAAGTAGTTTGTTTTAGCTGAAATTTTACAGAAGGAAGTAAATCTAAAGCTGAGACCACTGGGATTCTTAAAATTAAGTTGGTCTTTACAGACAGAATCTCTGTGATGATTGTTATTCATTTCTTCATCACTCAGCAGTATTTACTGGGAACTTGCTACACACAATGTTAAATCATAGGGGTAAAATGTACAGCAGCATATATAACCTCTAGACCAACAAAAACATTTAAAAATGGTAGAATTATAAAAGAGGAGACATTCTTTCTAAAAAATACCTCTCCTATTTTTCTCTCTTTCTCCTTACACAAACAGGGAATAAGAAAAAAAAAATTCACTCTACAAGATTCTCTAACCCAGAAGCCCAAGAAGGAAAGAAAGAGCTGCATGGTGACCCTGACAACTCCCTTTTTCTCAATCCTAATCTGAAATAGATGCATAGTATAAGGTCAGAGACTCCAGTTCTGATCACTGACTTTGCCAACCTGTATTTCTAAAGTGCTTTCTCAGAAGCACTGCAAATGGCTGGATTAAAAAAAAAAAAATCCTTTCCATACAGTGGGACAAGAAAAACCTAATAATAGAGCCACATGGCATTCCATTCCTTATAAAAAACCGAAACTATTCTTTTTAAAAAGTCATGTGGAAAAGTGATGGTTATTATGCAATATTATAAAAGAGACTCTTACTGTGCTCCTGTTTCTTTTTTTACTTTGTAGGAGGCACAATGATAATGAGCTTATTTCCTTCAAGCTACAATCAAGATGCTGAAATAAAGGTTGTGCTACAGTATCTTTTGCCTTATTTTCTGACGTCAGTGAAATCAAGGCAAGTGCTCTGCTCTGGCCAGTGTTTTAGTACTTTCTATTAGCGATTTCCATACAAAACACACGCTTTTAGGAGTCCATAAGTTATCTCAGGAATTCGTCTCTCAAAGGCAATAGTAGCCACCCATCTATAAGGAAAGCTACACTTTAACTTCTAAATGGAACTGCAGTGATGCATACAGAAATTAGAACTGCCTGCAATGCACAATTCAAAATGAAGAAAGCCAACAAGGGCCACAATGAAAGTAATTATAGCTCTAAGAAAAGCTTTCAAGGATTTGAAACAGACTCAGAATTTCTGAGCTTAATTGGTTTCTACACAAATATACATATAGTCCATCTGTCTGTATGAATATACATTCTTCTCTGTTTTGGTTAAACCTTCATTTCATTCCTTGGTTAACTACTACAGATACATTAGAAAGTTTTGTTCTGCTGTGTTAGAATGTCACAGAATGACTAACTAAAACCTAAAATAGAGAACAATGTGAAAGCCTGTGAATGTGACATTCGACTTGAGGGCCACACAGAAAGTGACAATATCAAGTAAGCAGAGGATGGTGCTAGATATACCCACAAACTGCTGCCATGGGATTACTCAAGTTTTGGTGCCTTAAGGAATTTTCCTAGGCAGCCTTTTCTCTGCACCTCATTCTACTTATCTAATTTAGTTCTGCAAATTAAAATTTGCTGAGGTATCTGTAAAGATGCACATTGTCTACCTTAAACAATTCTAGAAATGTGACAGGAGATGGGTAACTTCTGGATCTTTAATATTCCCTTTTGGCTTTGAATAGATGATGCTACCACCCTTATTTTATGTGTGAGAGAATAGTAGATAAAATGTGTAGACATTCTGAATAATATATAAAGTAGAACTAGAATTATAATAGTATAAAAATCATCACAATATATTTTTAAATAATAAAATAGCAGTAACAATAGTAGTAAAAAAAAAAAAGTTTGTGGGAGATTTGGACTGAAAGCAAAATGTCATAATTTGTTGTTTCAAAGATAAGTGATGACAAAGATTTTCTCCTTGAACAAACTCTTATCAGGCTCCAGTGAACTCTCTACTCACCTAGACTCAGACTTTTGAGCTTCTGTGTTTATCTCTGCATTGTCCAATTTTAGCAAGAATTCTACTAAGTCAGTTTAACCGGAATCCTCTACTCTGATCGCTTGACATTTGATTGGCTTCCTCATCTTCCACCATCTCCCAGGTGATGTCTGATCACCCTGGCCTGCGTTTAGCAAGAATTCTGTTAGGTCAGTTTGCTAAAAATTCCTATTAACCCTGACGTTTCCCCTTAGTAATTTTTCATCAACTAACTGCCACCCACCACTCTGCTTCTTGACTATAAATTCCCACTTTTCCTTATTATATTTGGGATGGACCCCAATTCCTTTCCCCCACTGTAAAAAATCAATTATGGTGGTCCCTATAACTATTGTGATGGTCCTGAATAAACGCTGCCTTACCATTTTTTAAGTGAATGAATTATTGTTTCCTTTAGCCGTTATGTGCTGTGACTTAAACAGGATCAGTATATCATTGGACCCCTGGACCTCTCACTTAGTACCTTAAGTGTGTGCACCTATGAAGCCTTTGTCTTCACTTTTTACTGATTGATCACAAATCCTTTGGTCAGTCAGACTCCTGAACCATTCATTGTTCTGAACAATTATCCGTGGAAGCTGGTAAAGAGAGATTTTTATTCCTAGGATTCTGAGTATACTGTAGAAATTGGGTTAGTCCCAGACAAACAGAGGACAGCTTTCTGTCTCTAGTGGGGATTATTTCTTGACTCCTGAGCTGAAAGTACTTCTTCCTGGCTTTTTAAGTGGGGATTCACTCTCTAATTTCTGAGATAGAAAATTTTTTTCTAGCTCTTTGTGAGGCTTTGTTGTTCTATTTGATCGAGCTCCTTCCAGAGAAACATCTCAGTCTACTGAAACTCCCTTATTGAACCCCTCCTGACTGTATGTTCCGCCAACTCTGTCTGTCTCCTTCTCTTTGGCGTAATTTTGCTGAGGATAACTGGGAACCTCATTGGTCTCTTCGGGAAACTTAAATCTCCCTCCTCTAAGACCTCTCCATTCCCATTGCTTCTGCTCCTTATTTCTCCTCTAGCCACCTTCAATCTTCCCTTTAGGTTCCTTAAATTGAACCTCTACCTCCTCCATCCAAATCTCCAGGCCTGCCAGGCCTTTCCCTTCTCACTTCAGCCTCAACTTCTCTACAGTCACTGAAGTGTAAGGCCTCTATCACTATTGGGGGCCCCTAGGGAAAGGACTCAGGGTGCCCCCGAAGCAAATACCTGAGGCTAAAAAGCAGAAAGACTAAATGAAAATAGATTGAATATTTTATCAACTCAGATGGGCTTTGGAGACATCAAGACAGCTCGTGGTTGTCTCCTCAGCCTAAAATATAGTCCACAGCCCTCCTAAAATTACATATCAGGGCAAAACAAAATTTAAAAGGTCTTCTCCATAAATATTGGTAAAAAAAATAAAAGTTTTAAAAGCTTATTGAGTAGATAATCTCAATTTGCCCCACTTTTGTCAGAGAAACAATTTTGATAAAAATATAGAGTGGAGAAGAATCAGTGAGTTTCAGACTGGTATTGCTATGTTTTACTGTCCCAGGGATAAAATTGAATAATGACAGCTGTAAGACCTCTTTTTGCATCTGTCTTTGTTTATGTATGTCTAGGTATGCATGTTAGATATATGTTATATTTTTCTACCTCTGGAGGATATCACCAAATTAATTTGTAAAATCCCTTCTTGGAGTTCTAAAATTGGCTTAGAAAAAGAGCACTTATATAACTTAAGTATTCTTCAAACTCTCAGAAATAAAAAACTAACACAAATGATTCCTGAGTTCAAATCTTTGGTAAATAAGATTAAATATTGTTGGTTTAATTTTTTAAAAAACAGCTTTGTATTCTGCATTATCAGCATTAAATATAATACGAGCATACATTTTTATTCTATTTGGGCTTACAAGTCATATAAGGTTAAAAATAGATGATCTAGAAATAGCTTTAGAAGATGGTTAGCTTCCCACTTTTTCATGGGGTTGTTTTTTTCTTGTAAATTTGTTTGAGTTCTTTGTAGATTCTGGGTATTAGCCCTTTGTCACATGAGTAGATTGCAAAAATTTTCTCCCATTCTGTAGGTTGCCTGTTCACTCTGATGGTAGTTTCTTTTGCTGTGCAGAAGCTCTTTAGTTTAATTAGATCCCATTTGTCAATTTTGGCTTTTGTTGCCATTGCTTTTGGTGTTTTGGACATGAAGTCCTTGCCCATGCCTATGTCCTGAATGGTATTGCCTAGGTTTTCCTCTAGGGTTTTTATGGTTTTAGGTCTAACATTTAAGTTTTTAATCTATCTTGAATTAATTTTTGTATAAGGTGTAAGGAAGGGATCCAGTTTCAGCTTTCTACATATGGCTAGCCAGTTTTCCCAGCACCATTTATTAAATAGGGAATCCTTTCCCCGTTTCTTGTTTTTGTCAGGTTTGTCACAATAGCAAAGACTTGGAACCAACCCAGATGTCCATCAGTGATAGACTGGATTAAGAAAATGTGGCACATATACACCATGGAATACTATGCAGCCATAAAAAATGATGAGTTCATGTCCTTTGTAGGGACATGGATGAAGCTGGAAACCATCATTCTCAGCAAACTATCACAAGGACAAAAAACAAACGCCGCATGTTCTCACTCATAGGTGGGAATTGAACAATGAGAACACTCGGACACAGGAAGGAGAACATCACACACTGGGGCCTGTCATGGGGTCGGGGGATGGGGGAGGGATAGCATTAGGAGACATACCTAATGTAAATGATGAGTTAATGGGTGCAGCACACCAACATGGCACATGTATACATATGTAACAAACCTGCACGTTGTGCACATGTACCCTAAAACTTAAAGTATAATAATAATAATAAAAAAAGAAGATGGTTAGCTGCACTGTTACAGTAAGTCTGCCTGAAAATAGTTTCTACAATCTTTTTGGTAATTTGAAACCTAAAGTTACCACTGGTTAATTATGAATATTCAAGGAATAGATTATTCCCAAATAGAGACACTACAGATATTTGAGTCTGTTAATAAATATTCTTTTTTACACATTATTTAACTATGAGGAAAATGGTACCTATAGAAATTATGAAAAGATGTATTCATACATTTTCTATTTTGATAGAGAATGCTGATATGTGATAGACTGACCACTTCCCAATTTTCTCTGTAAAAGGTTACTAATGGTTGATTATATTCAATACATGTAACTGAAACTACTAATTATATGGGTGAAGGGAAACAACTTTGAAAAATATTCAAGAATAGTAAGGTGTATTATTATGGGAGCCATAAGAAGGTTTGAAGGATATGATTTTGTTCAGGAAAAAAGTAAGCAATTTTATTCTAAGGTAGAATTACTTATTGTTCTATAATAAGAAAGAGGAAAATGTGGGGGTGAAAAAACCCTGAATGCATATAAGAAAGTTGCAAAAGTTTGTGAAAAAGGAATTTTATGTGTGGTTAAGCTGACTAAATTTAAATTAATTTATGTTTTATTAAAAATGAGCTTTAATATCATAAGTACACCAATGTAAAACTAGAATTTGGTTTTCTCTTTGTTAAAATAACAAAGTTTTCTGAATTATGGGTGGACTCACAATAAGAAATTGTAAAAGGTTTTTCTTTACCCTTTAAGTAAATTGACTAGGAAACTAAGATTTTGTGCTTTCTGTTAACTTTTATCATGTCCTCGTTATTTAAGAGAACTAAGGCCTCTCACTTTTAAATGAACTAAGGTTTTTACATTGTTGACAATTTTGCCCTCACAAAATGAAATCCTTAATGAAATCTTCTTGTCCTTAAACTGAACTCATTTCCCAGACAGCTCCTGGAAAATTTCAAAGGATTCTTTATTTCATCTTGTAAAATGTTTTTTAAAAATCAATGTATTTGATATATTAAATTGTATTAAAAACATTATCAAATTAGAAGAGATGCTTTAAACTTCCCTAGTTATATTTGTATGGGAAAATATTCTTAATATAAATATTTCAGAAATTGTATGAAATTCATAGAAATTTGCCAATAACTTCACTGTCCGTGACATATTTTGGTATAATGCTATCAGTCATAATTCTGATTATTATTTTTGTTGTGCGTCAAAGAAAAAAAATTTTCTTGTCAAATAAACTCTCAGATCTTTAACCATGGGCAGTTTTTTTCTGTCATCCACAGATAGTTTTTGTTTTACTCTGATGCGTTCCTGAAAGAGCTTGCAAACAAAAATGAAATTTTTTTTCTTCCTATATAATCACTTCAAAATCTGAACCTCTTACTATTCCTAATTTCATGGCAATATAGTTATTTGCATAAGTTCAATAAGAATCTGTTCTTGCAGCAGGACACAATTGCAAAACTTGGTTATTTACAAAGGCTTTCAGTGGAATGTCATATTTGAGAATGAGGCATAGAATATGATATGATCAGATAGGATCAGATAAGTTTAAGGAATCAAGGTTGACTTTATGAATCCAATGCTTACAAAGCCCTCTTGGAAAAACTGGCCTACCGCCTGGCTTACAGGGTTCTCAACCTTAAAAATGGGTAGCGAAGTTCACTTTCTTGGAGGCTGAAGAACACAAAGATAATTGAAAACCTCAAGATGAGAGGAATTCACCCAGATCTATAGGTACTGCAGGTGAAGTTTGCTGGTGAGTTCCTGGCTTGGCTTCCCAGCTTTGAGAGGCTTTTTAAAGTCTTAATTCCTTTCATAAGATTCCTTATTAAAAGCTCCAGCAAAGCAAACTGAAAAAGACCTATATAGTCAGTTACCATTTTTGCTGGACTTAGGAAAATAATTGAGCCAAATCTAATGAGACAAGATTTATTTTGCGAACAAGAATATTACTTTATTATCTTTGACAGAAATTAGGATGTTTATAGACAGAAAGTGTGTGTTTCAATGGAAAGCTATAGCACATCATGGTGGGTACCTGATTATAATCCCGTTGACTGTCTTTCAGCTATTTTTTACCTCCGTGAACTCCATTTTACTTTCCAATTTGTTATGTACCTGTAAACTGGATTAAATCCTAAATTTTTCTAGTTTCCTTTCATATCCAGCTACAACCCTCTAGACTAACATTTCCAAATTTTATCTTACCCTCCTGACTTGGCTGAGAACTAAAACAGAAGCCCTGCAAGCTGAAGCTGGACAACTTGATATAAACTTTAAAGAAATAACTGTAACAGATCATGTGTAGTTAATGTTTGTGCCTGCGCTATATGGGCCACTCAGAAAGTTCACCAAAACAATCAATGCCATCACAGAATAACCAATGCCATCACCAAAGACATTCAAACTGTAAACCAAGAAATTCCTTGGATGGCCACTACCATTCTCACTTCACCATCTAAAGATGCTTTCAGCCCAAGTTTAGAAATATTGACTTGCTGCCCTCTGGAAACTGGGTTTCCAACCATTAATTTCTGTTTTTCTTTTATTTTCATAGAAACTCCCCTTTTTAAATACCTGCCTGCTAGCATCATCCAGCAAATATCCTCTACTACCAATTTCCAATATATAATTCTGCAGATCCTTAATAAACAAAAGATGACTGAATGGGACATGGACTTTTATTGTTCATTCTTCTTTCCTTGAACAAGAGGGTGACTGAAAGAGTTTCTTCTTGAACAAACTCTAATGTCTCCTCTGAACTCTTCTCAACTAGGCCTTGACTCTTGGCCTTCCATGTTCCTTCTGTATCATCCACTTTTAGCAGGAATATTGCTAATCAGTTTACCCAGAATCTCCCACCCTCAATATCTGATCACCCTTGATACTTGGTTAGGTTCTTCATCTTCTACCACCCTCCAGGTGATGTCTGATCACCCTGGCCTGCCTTTAGCAAGAATCCTGGTAGGTCAGTTTAGCCCGAATCCCCTGTTACCCCTGATGTTTCCTTTTAGTAATGTTTCAACCACCAACTCCCCTAACTCATCTCCTTGGCTGTAAATTTCCACGTTTTATTGTTGTACTCAGAATGGAGCCAATCTCTCTCCCCAATGCAAAACCCCATTGCAGTGGTCCCTACACCTATTGTAATGGTCTGAATAAAGTCTTCCTTAATGTTCCTGAAGAAGTAAATAATGTTTTTCTTTAACAGCCCCCACTCAGGACTGACATGGACTAAATCTGTGTCTTACACCATAGTGGGGTACACACTCTGCCCAGGTAACATGCTGATTGGGATTGAGGAAAATACCAATAAAATCAGCTGCTGATGCTTCCTAGGCTCTTGCCTCCCAGAGAGCCAAGTGACTCTCTGTGAAGAGATAAACTTTATACTTGATTTTTATGAGCTGAGCTGAGAACATTTCATTTACTTCCTGCAAGAACTGAACTTCCAGTGATGAGCATTTAATCTGATGTAGAGCTATGCAAAGACAATTTATCTGTTTGTTTATTTTCTTGAGTTTCTAAAAATGTGCCCTTTATAAAAACAGCCTCAGGGTATAAAAACCATCAAACCACATCAGTAAAATACAAGAAAAACAAGCTTCAATGATTAAAATATATGAATTTACTAAGGCATATTTTAATTGTATATTAACTCATCTATCATTTAGGATGCTTAGAAATTTCAAGGTACAGATGTATGATGGCCAAACAGAGCATTTAATGCAGACAATGTGCAAGTGTCTCATTTGAGGAAATTATAAGAGTGTGGCTTTGCATGAAATGGAGAAAAAAGATGACAACACAGCAATAAAAATCACCACCAAGGGCCTAGTAGTCATCTGGGCATACCAGCTAGACTACCCTGAGTCATCATTTGTGCCCTATGCTGGGACAGAACCCAAAACTGTCAATCTTGTCTAAGCCTTGTCTAAGTTCCTGTAAGTCTGGGCTCAAAAAGTAGTTCTGACAGGCAGGACCCACCTCACTAATATTTTTATTTTTTCATTTATTCAGCAATTATTTATCAAACATGTATTATGTTCAAAGTTTTCAGAGCTATATGGATAAATAAAACACAGGTTCTGTCCTCCAAGAGTACCTGGGCTATGAGTCTTTGTGGTAAGAAGGTTTATATCCATCCCCTACATATTCTTTTCCCCACAAATAACTTTCCAGGATAGTTTTCACTTTAATTGGAATGTGCTTATGTCATTAACACTAAAATCCTTGTCCCTTGTCTACCTGTCCCAATAATTATCTTAACTTGGGAACCTCCCTATCAACTCAGTATAAATGTATTGAATATAAGTTAATGTCAGTCTTTTGAAGAAAGAAAAGACATGTAATTATAGACAGGAACGTCTCACATCCAAGAAGCCCAATAGAGGACGACAGTATGTAAAGTCTTTCATGTGCAGTTTGGGTTAGTGCACGTGCCCATGTAGGGTTACTGTATTACTAAGAAACATAAGCAAAAATTTACAACAGCAACAACAATAAAACCTTAAAACAGAACCTAGTGATCTTAGATAATACTTGTTTGAAGTAGAGAAAGGGATGCATGAAGATGTAACAAAGCACTTAGAGAAGGTAACATGGGGTCACACTTCCACAAATTGAAAGAATCTAACTTTATATCTTTTCATTATTCTCCCTTTGCATTTCCTACATCTCGACAAATCAGATCCCTACCACAGGAAAGACTCCCCTTTCTCAGCTCTGTTGACACCTTGTAAAATTGGGACAACTGCAAATCCTAACTGGCCAGGAAATAAGTTTCTATGCCATTTTATGACTTTATTTGAATTAAGCATGTGATACACAAAGCCTCCTCACTTGCAATTTGACATCAGTGGGTAGCTGGAACTGGCCTATCCAGGTAAGGGGATGACATTCACAAGAGTAGAGGATGGGAATGGAAATCTCATCAACAGCCAAATAGGAAGAACCTATGTGGGAATGACCTGGGGACATTCAGGAAGTCAGCCTTTGAAAACTCAACTCAAGAAGGCAGGGAAAGTATTTGACCCATGACAGGAAGCCCAACTATAGAATTTTGATACTATACTCCAGACCTACCTCTCCAGAAGCCATGTAGACACCTCTATAAAAGTCCAGTGAAAATTATTACAGATATTCTATTAAACACGGTAGATTGTACTGAAAAATAATCTGTTTCCTTCAGAAACTTTATTAAAATTAGAAGAAGGGAACCAAACATGTGAGCCCTAAAGGAAAAAGAGAAGTAGAGAGTAAATAAGAGTAGACAAGAAAGGTCATCCAAATTTTGCAAGATGGAAAGTGGACACAAGAATAATTGTTGACTTAGGTGAAATTGTACTGCTTGCAATTGTGCACACGGAGAAGCAAACAGATTCACTTGGAGGATCCCAGAGAAGCTCAGGATTTGGAATCAACAGGCACACAGAAGTCAAGGACAACACAAAGAGCTGATATCAGATATTATTGAAAGTCTGGTTGGAATCCCAGATACCCTCACCCACTCCAAAAAAGAAGCAACCATCCCTCCCCTATTCCTGAAAGAAATTAGTAGATATGGATCTGGAGGATTGAACTGTAGAGGCTCCAGTTTCAGCAACACAAGGCACAGGCAAGTGTGGGGAGGCCCTGACTGAATAGAGAAGGCATATCCGAAAGGTTGCATAATGAATGATGAGGCCTCCCAAAGTCCACACTTCTTGCCCACCATCAGCCACCTTCTTCCATCTATGTCCAGGGACACTGGAGGCCAAGCAGGAGACTAGAAGGTTCTTGTATAGGGAAAAAGAAAATCCCCAGAGAGAAGTTCTACATCTCCACCAATAACCAAGCTAATCACCTAAACTATTATGAACCTGTTGCAAATCTGCCCAAACTCACAAAACTTCTAAAAATTTTAAGTGTCTTACCCTTAACTATGGACAAGTGAGGAGAACAAAACACTTGGAAAAGAAAAATAATTCAAGATAAAAGACAGAGAGAAAAACAGACAAAAAAAAATCAGAGGCAGACAAAACAGGAAGGAGCAGTAGAATCTTTTATAGTTCTGTCATTAATATCCTCTGATAGATAGGATGAGAAAGAAAAAAAAAGTGCTATTAAATAGGAAAGTCACAGAATATGAAAGAGCCTTTGAACATTAAGTCTGTGATGGCTCATATAAATTGAGCTTAATGAAGGGACTGGAAGATAAAATCAAGGAAATCTGACAGAATAGATCAGCAGAGACAAAAGATGCACAATAGAAAAGATAAAATAATTGGAGGATCACCCAAAAGGCCCATCATCTGAATGCTAGAAGTTCCAAAAAGAGATGGCAGGAAAAATGAAGAGGAAGGGAAACCATTAAAGAAAAATTTCCAGAACTGAAGCCCTTGAATATCCTGCTTGAAAGTTTTATCCATATTGTTGCACATGAATATAGATCATTCATTCTCATTTCTGAATAGTATCTCATTTCTACCATTTATTCCTTAACATATATGCATGCAAAACTTTTGTTAAACAATAAAAGTTTCTATTAAAGAAAAATGTAAGCAAGTTACCAAATGCTTATTTTTAAACTATCTTTTCAGCCAATCATCACTTTAAATAAACAATATTTTTAACAGAAATAGTTGGAGCTTCCTTTTTTCCCTTTACATTTTTAAGGAAACTGTAAATTCCATTACATTCTGTGTTAACAATATAGTTAATATGAAATACTTTAGTGAGACTTTGCCACTATTTACAAAAACAATGCAGATGAAGCAGTAATGAAAATATTTTGTGAATTGCCAATGCAGCACAAGAGGTAGAAATAAATGGAAGATCTCTTAAAAAAGAGGTTGCAAGCTTAACTTAGCCTTCAAAGCTAAGACCTTGCAATACCTACCTTTTCAGTTTATACTCTACCACATAGATTTCTCTGCTCTATTCCCTCCAAGTATAACTTCCAACCCTCAGCTTTGTGTCTTTCTCTCTTCCTTCGTCCCCATTCAAAAATGTTCTTTCCATTTCTTGCTGCCTAGCAAACTAAATCTATTTATAATTCATAGAGAATTTCAAATGCTGTTTACCAAATGATTACTTTTCTAATCACTCCAACCATAGTAAACATTATCAATGTCACCTTGTGCACTTTTACAAAACAGACTCCTGGGCACAATTACCATCTAGGTGAAATCCATATTAAAAGAAAGAGAGAGAGAGAGACAGACAGACAGACAGACAGACAGACAGACAGATAAACAGACAGGTAACCTTTCCTGATGCCTCTGATAAGTTATATTTAGGTTCCACTGGTCAAAGCTACCTGTTCATTAATTAGCATACACATACTACTTGTAATTAATATCAACCTGATGCCTCTTCTAGGCTAAAGTGTAAGTTCCATGAGTTCAGGGCTCATTTCTCAATGCATCAGCTCCTGTATGGTAGCAGTGTCATCAAAGCATCAATTCAGTAGCGAATGCTTTTAGCAAAAAACTGTTTCTTCTCATTGATGAATCCAATCACTGGGCACAAATATAATCAGGTTTTCTAAATGATATGGAAGGGGATCATGACCTTCATTATTTAGAGAATTCCTCTGACCATCTTAATTATCTTTGTGGGAGCCATCACAGACTATTCTGTGTGGCTATAGATTATGCTTTATTTCTCCTTCTGGTGTATTCACCATATATGGAATGCCTATGTCAATACTATTTTTTTCTAATTTCTATATAAAAACAAAGTTGCCATGATTATGGAGAACTTGTATTTTATGCAATAAAGACATCAGAGCCTATGAATTTTAATATAAAAATATAAATGTAAGTGCAAACACAGACACACAAATACTGAAGTGCTTTTCCTCTTGGAGCCTAATCAAAATCAACCTTTTCAAACAGTGTTGTCACTGATGTAAATCTCATCCTAGCTAAATACAACATATTGGATTATTTGATGCAAACTAAGATTTGGATCAGTTTTTCATTTTAATAAGTAGAAACAACTTGCTCAAACCTTGATATCAAACCCAAAACGCACTTTTTTACAGATTAGCCACAAAATTACTCTAAAAAATGTTTCCCTGAGTGTATTTCAAAAAATAGCTCATGTTTTAAGTAGCAAGACAACAATATTTCAAAGTTGAATCATGTTGATTCTTAACGTATTATAAAGCTCTGTAATGCTTGGGTAAATATGTTGACTAGTTCCCCGGACTTTAATTATACCCCTTTAAAAATAGATTAACCCATTGAAACCAGAAGCATAGATAATTAGAATTAAAACATCATGCCTATTTATGTGAATTATGTGTAGTCTTCAAAATGCAAAAATAGTGAAGCTAATGCTCGCTATACATGACTCTTAATTTATTATATATCTTCTTATATTTTTCATGTGAGCATACTTACTGGTCACAATTTTTTCTGGTGGCTGGTTGGGAGCAATGTTACAAATCATCCATAGTATATATGTTGTAGAATTTTTGATTTGTGAATCACTGACAATGAGTCCTAAGTTGTAATTTTGAGAACATATTCAAAAATGATGAGCTAGAAATAATAATTAACCATATGTCATTTATATTTAAGCTTATATTTAAGCTAATCTGAGGACTTTTTGCATCAAAATCCAACGAAAGCAACAGATTACATATTAGTGTGTTAATATGCCCTCATTACGTAGCAAATATTACTCCATACTGGTTAGATGAAGAATGAATTACTTAATTTATTTCCCAGTAACACAATCAGCTTGTTTTACCATTCTTATTCAAGGATATGCTTAAGGACAAAAATCCTTAATTACAATAAAGGATTTTAAACAATTAGGGTGTTTGTGCCAACAAGCACCCTATAGAGTCCCTCTGCTTTCCCCAGTGATTTATCATTACAGGGAGAGGCACACAACTTCACTATATATGCCTAGAGGCCCAGCCTAGAAGAGAAGGGAGAGAGATAAATAATCAATGATAAAAGAATAATAAGCCATTGGAAATAAGATAATTTAAATGGGTATAGTCGCACCTGTATTTTGCCTTTGGAATTAGCAAGTAATTAATCTACGCATCATGAAACTTTACCTGGAGTAGTAGATTAACAGCCTCAACAATAATAATATACTAAGTGATTATTTTATGCCAAGAACTGTATTAGGAGCTTTACGTAAACCTCTCATTTGTTATTTACATAAATTCTGTTTTAAAAGATAGTATTAACATCTGACAACAAACTCTTCCAAGTGAGAAAATGTATTAAAAAACTTGAAGTAATATATTCAGCAAATTGGTAGTTAAAGCATAGCCAGCTCCTCTTAATCCTAGTCTTTTCCATAACCTCAGATGCAATACAATGTAGTAGACAAGGAAATTAGGATTGCAGTTACCTAGAATGTAGTTAAGGGTACTTGGCTCTACCACTTACTGATATAACACTGCTGAACATATTACTTAACCTTTCTGAGACTATACTTCCTTGTTTATAAAACTTTGTCCTGGGCCTGTTATGTTTCAAGGCGTTTTATAAACTCAATTCAAAATCTGAAACATGGTAAACACTCAATTGTGGCAGGTGTCACTTATGATATAGGATTTTACATTTCTGTATGTATAAAGTGGAAGTCTAGTATGCTCTATGTGCATTTTCAGAGCTCCTTAAAATGTCTTAAAAATCACACCAGAGTAGAACAGAGATCTATGTCTCTCCCACAAGTAGCCAATCTCTTTATGGCCAGTATCATCTGAAGTGATGGCATGACAGATTGGCCCAATAGGGACAGAAGTGCCTAAATGTCAATAACATCAGTAACATCCCTTATCCTGGGGAGTTTGAATCTAAAAACCTTAGAAAGAATCAGAAGGTGATGGCAGTAGGCATAATCTCAAATATATACCTAGAAAGGGCAGTACACAGAAGCCATGAGTAAACCAGAGGCCGTAAAGGAAAGTATACTTAATTGGCTGGTACTACCTGAAGTGTCCCTGATCATTAAAACTTGAAACAACCTAACTAACTCAGAGTATATTTGGTGTCAAAATGACAAAGAAGGGGACCAAGTGAACATAGCTGATAAAAAAAAAAAAAGGAAAAAAAAAAAAAAACACCAAGCACCTAACTGCAGTATTGAAGCACATTTCCCAAACTGAAAAGAATATAAGGAGGAATATGATATCCATATAATTATTTAGGGAGAAGAAAGGATTAACAGCAAAAGGAATATCTGGTCTTCTCCCTCGGGACTAAGCAAGTCTCTTCATAGGATTATGCATTAAAAGGACAACTGCAACAACAGTAAAGAACAAGCCTGAACGAGTCCACTCACCTCACCAGCAACTTCCATCCAAACAGTGCTCGTTGACGAATAATTCCAAAATGTCACAAGAAGCATTTAATTAAGCTGATAATGGCTGTTCCTGTTAGCTTAGTCTATAATTATTCTTTATTTCCTTAACATAAACAAATTAGCTGTAATAGTATGTAAGGCAGTGTTTTTAATCTCCACAGGACTTCTAATTTGTAGCCTTTTCAGTTGCTGATAAATCAAAACTGCTGAGAAAACATTCTCTCAACCCCATGCATCTGTCCCTGTAGTGCTCTTCTGGCTCTGAATATCTATTAATTTACTTTCCTGACACTGGGACAATTTTTTCCTTTGTCTTTAAAGGGATAATTTCACTTTCTGAACATGTGGTACAACTCTAAGATACCAGTATAATTTTGATGATTTCATGGATGTATTAGAAAATTCCCAGGTTTAAGGCAATGATTTTCTTAATTTCTTAGTGTGATTGAAAGATAAGATACATTTTATAATTTGAAAATATCTTTCTCTGTCAACTAGCTTAAAATGATAAGTTCTACTGGCATCTAAACATAATTAATGGGGATGTCATATCTGTCTATAAATACAAAAAGCCATTCAAGTGAGAGACAGGAACAATTGAAAACATTCCCATCTATGAAATAGGATGGGCTTAAAGTGTTGCTTTTTTTTTGCTGACTATAAAGACATTATTCCTCATACAGGCTATTGTCACCTCTGCCCCAAAAAGTGGGTCATCAAACATAGGCTGCCATGGCTGATACACGGGAAAGAAAGGACAAACACATTCGACTCTGTCCAGCCAACCCTTATTCCCAGCACATCCAATATAGTGCTCCTTTGTTGGTATTATTAAATGACATGGGACTGAAAGGAGAATTGTCTAGGCAGAACAATTTTGACAGTGGTCTCAACTAATTATGCCACAGTGGATATTAGTCTCTTATCCTAAAGCAGCATAATGAGCTGGCCCCTATATTTAGAAATATATGTACTCTAACCTGAAGAAAAATTAATTTTATAATGCAATGGTAATCTAGAAATGTAATTTTAAGAATTAGTTTCAGTATGTTTCTGTATCAAGTGGCTCACTGTAGCTGCTCATTAAAATCTTCTTTTTGCTTCCTAAAATGCATCTTCCTCGTATTATCCCATGTCCTTCCTATAAACCACTGGCTTTAAGCTTTCTTGATACGACCTAAATTTTGAAAATCTAAGCTTATCTTTTAGAAATCATTTGGAGACAACTAACATGTTATGGAGATGAAAATAATGTATTTCTGAGACAAACAAGTGAAAAGTATCATCACAGTAGGCAGTCTCTTCCCTAGGCAAACATATCAGAGAAACATCTTTTTATCAACCCTAAACCAGCCCTTGGGTAACTCAAATGCAGATTCCAATGTCTTTCTCTATTCCTTCTGAGCTCTTTTTTGAGGCACCAGCTAAGTCGCTGCTTTAGCAGTCCCTCTACTTTTCAGTAATCCTTCAGAAATTGGAAGCTTTGGCTAGCTTATATCAGAATCACAAAGATCAACAGGAGAGACTTCCAGAATCTTTATAATAATGACTTTTAATACTTGAGGGTAATTTATTTTTGTTTTCAAAATGAAATGACCTTTCTCCACTGTTTAGCTGTGTTCATTCAAATGTATTCCTGGAATATTTAAATATTTTAGCTCAATTTGATTGAATTCTAGAATGTCAAAAAGAACCAGTAGACCTTCAGAATCATTAAATGTCGACAAGAAAAAACTTCAGAGTAGGAAGGAGGAGGGATGATATCTAAATATTAATGTTCTTAGAATCTGGTGTCATTTTTCAGTCTTTTCTTCTCCAGTCCATAGCTTCGTGTGCCACATGAATGAGGACATGCATGCTCTCTGCCTGAACTTACCAGCCTTCATGTCGAAATTTTGCAGTAGGCGTGTTGATATTTTTCTTAATACAGTGACATTTTCCCTGGGAAAGGTTTTAATTCAATACCTTGGGAGTAAAGGTTCAAAGTTTATTGCCCTTTCTGTTATAACTTTGTTTTTTCAGGATCTCCTTCCAGTCTGGAGGGAGAGTTCAATGTTAGATAATATCTGAATATTACATAAAAACTCCTTCTGTCTCCATTTCACATGAGCTGGTGAGCAAAGCTAGAAGCAATCTATTTGCTTGGAACCAGTGAAAAGCAATATTTAAGTATGTTTAAGTTTAAGCAAATTATGTGATACTGGGTGTTGTAACATCACAACTGTAGAGGTGGGCTCCATAACATCTGCAGAGATAGGCCCAAATTTATCCATCCCTTCAGCCCTCCGATTCTCTATAGATTTCTACATGCTTCCGACTGGTAACGCTTTATGACAGATTACAACCATCATTCCAAATAAGCAGTTTTTTCTATTTTTTATATATCAAACTCATGTATTTTTTAATTCCCCTTGACTTTTAGAAACCTAAGCTATTAATCCAAGGACACTCCTTGCTTCAGTGCAAGGACTGATACAGCTTTTAAAACAGACAATGTTGCTCAGTTTTAGTTGCAAATTTAATTTGTTCATTCCATGGTGATTTCCAGGAGGCTTGATAGCTAGGCCTTATTGAGAGATGAAGCCTCCCTTTACATATCGAAGCCCTAAAGTGCTTTATGTCCATTGAGTTTTATAAATATTACTTTTGAAAGGATAGATAATATGACAAAAGGAAATGTTGCCATCTGACAGGAAGAGGAAGTAGAAAATCTTTGGGAAATGGAAAGAGATGTGGAGAGAATAAGACTAGGAAAACTTGATCTCTGGGTTTCTGAACACAGCGTTGAGAAAAAAGTCTGAAAAACTGTCAGATTTTCAAGCTGGTGGTAAGCTTCCTCACTGCTTCCAATATGGCACAGAATGAGACAGTCACAAGATAGAAATGGGTCTGGGTAGACCATGCTGGGAGATTGGACCCGAGTCTCCTTGATCTGTATGATGTTAAAAGAATCCAGATGTTCTCAAATGTCCATCGGTGGTTGTGGGAGATGTTTCATCACAATGAGGAACAAAACTTGCATTGGAGCAGAAAGACAAAGGGAAGAACATGCCAATTCTGGATTTTAAAAATGGTGCTGCAGCCAGGCCTCCAAGGGTCAATCATGCCTTCAGGAAAAATCAGTGTGGAGCTCCATCAGGCCTTGGCTGTGTGAAAAGATCAAGCTAGAATATATGCAAGCCCAGGCTGTGCTGCAATGGCTGCAATAAGAGTCAGCCAGAGCCCACGGAGAGCACTAACATGACCTAGACTCCCCTCCCTTGCCACAGTGAGGCTGCTTTCCACAAGCCTTCTCCACAGTTGGAGAAAAAAGAGGCATAAAGGAGAAGAGAGATGGAAGAAATCCAGAGAGGCCGAGGGTTTACACCACAATGTTAAGTCAGAGGGAAATAGATGGCTAAAGGCTAGAAGAAAGTTACCTCAAATTGGCAAGTTTTCCTTTTTCTTCTACCAACATTAGATAAGGGCTTCATAAAGAATTATATGGGAAGTTACATTTTTGCTCACTGTACCATATAAATAATGCCCACCTCTCTAAAATTGTAGATTTCATTCATATCAGTTTATATTTATGAATTTCCTATTAGGTGTAATAACAATTATATCTCCCTCTGTGGTGCCTGTCATGTCAGTCTTCAGGGAAACCTCTCTGTTTCTGTCTCTTTCCTTCTCTCTCTCTCTCTTTCTCTTTCCCCTATTAGTAATCAAACCCACTCTTTCTGCCTGATATAACTGCAGTCATGTGGTGCTGCTTAACCATAGGGATATGTTCTGAGGAATGCATTGTTAGGTGACTTTTGTCTTTGTGTGAACACAAGAACACAAGTGTACGTGCACAAATGTAGATGGCATAGCCTACTACACACCTAGGCTGTATGGTGTAGCCTATATCTCTTAGGCTACAAACCTGTACAGCATGTTACTGCACTGAATACTATAGACAATTGTAACACAATGAAAATTTTTTGTGTATCTAAACACAGAAAAACAAGGTACAGTAAAAATACTGTATTATTAACTTATGGACCACCATTATATATGGGATCTATCATTGAAATGGCATTATGCAGCACTTGACTGTATTTTTAAATCTTTCCATTTTCCTCCATCTCCACTGCCACACACATGAATAATAATTACAAGAGATTTCCAACTGGTCTTGATCTCCCTGCTTCCAAATTTTTTTTCCAAATCCATTTTCTCCTAATTCATAGCTAACATAATTCTATGTCTCTGTTTCATTCTTTATATATTACGTCTAAAATAATCCCTCAATATCCAGATCCACTCCATTACTTCCTTATGTGAAATCCAAAAGTTCTTTATTTTCCTGAGGATAAACCCATGCATATTTAAATGCAGTATCAGCCAGGGTACTAATGGGAAAGATATAGCCTACTTAAATTGGGGTTATTTCAGGTGAATTTTCTAAATCGTGGGTGGGATGCAGGGAAACCATAAAGAATAGGATGGTGGGATTTTACCATGTCGGTCTGGCTAAACTAGAACCACATTTTCCCCCCATTTTTTTTTTACTGTATGGTTCTGGATTTAAGTTGACCAGAAAAGAAAATTATTTTGAGATTTGGAAGCCAAGAGTGAGGCAGGGGCCATTACATTCTGCAAGTAGGTGTTTTAGAGTAGTAAAGGACAGATACAGAAACGAAAATGGATCCCGCTTGTTTGCTCTCCCTGCCCCATGTCCAGTTCTGCTGCTGACCAACTCCTGACTCTTCTGACCAACAGCGACCTCAGTCTCACCATAGGTGAAGACTTCTTCACCGGCTCTCTTTCATTGTCTCCAGGCCAGCAGCTTAATATGACTAACTTCACAGATTCCCTGGCAAGCTCTGACTTGGCTCCCTCTGCCAGTGCTTCAAAAGGCTTATTTGTGATATTTCTCTGATCCTCCAATTCTCCCTATTAGACCATTATTTTCCCCCAGATTCTCCCACAGTTGTGTAAAGTCTTATTTCTGTAATAATTCTTTATTCCACAATACCATAGAAATTCTGCTTCCCTGATTTGCCGATAGTGTAGTAGTCCAGGACTATTGTTATCCCTAAGTTGAAAGGAAAAAAGGAGAGAATCATGTAGAGAAAGCCTCTCTGAGATAAGGTGGGACCTTCAGTATGGAACAAAGCTACTTCAAGACGGCTCCATAGGAAGGACAATTGGGAAGAAAATACCCTGATTTTATTCTCCTCCCCTCTCCCGGTTTACTGCCTGGGCGTCTCATTGACAGAACACAACCAGAACCCACCATTGACATAATCCCCACGTGTCAGCCTCTGGCAGAGAGCAGGGCATGTGGAATCTAGAAGATATGCAGCACATAGAGCTCACATGACACACCAGACCTTTCTACCATTGCTCACCATCATTTTCTCACACTCTAGATGCTACAGTCACTCTGACTTTCTTTTACATCCTAGAATCTTCCATATTTTTACTTTGTTGGGGACATCAGCACATAGTGTTCTCTCTGCATGTACTATTCTTTCCTTGCCTCTACTCCCTCACTTGAATAATCCTCAGTTACCCTTCAGGTACCAGTTGAACATCACTTTGGTATAGAGCCATCTCTAGGTATCTTGGCTAAATTATATGTCTTTTATGTGGACTTCTGTACCACCCTGAACTCTCCCTATAATATCTTACAGCACACTTTATTTTATTAATGATAATGTCTTTCTCAACAGAACATAAACTGTCCTATCAGGTATATGTTGTTGTAAATATGCCATGTATGCATTGTTTACTGTTGTAACCCAAAATATAGCATCATGCCAGACACTTAGTAGGCACTCAATATTTGTTAAATGAAAAAATGAAAATAATGTGGACTACAATTCTACTACTAAGTAGGTGAAGAAAATAACGCCCAGAATTTTTGTAATTGTAGAGTTTATGCCTAAATCTCAAGAGGGAGACCACTGGCAGCATATGGTGCCCATGGCCTCTCTGTATAGTGGAACTGCAGGATGTGCTGGGAGCCTATGATCCTGAGAATATTGCCTTTCTCTGAGAGGGAAATAAAAATGAAACAAATAGTGACCACTGTGTCCTTAACAGCCAAGGTTCAGATTACATTGTAAATTTCCACCTCTAAGTAGGACAAATTTAGTCTACTAGATGGACTCCTCTGCAGAAAGCAACTTAGAACTTTGAGACACATTTAAAAAGCAACTATCTGAAGGTACTGGAGAATGAACAGAACACATCATATCTGATAGGAAGTATACACTCTCATGGAGTCAGGAAAAGGGTATGTTCCACAAATTAGTTCCCATCTTTTCTGGCTTTTAGCCTGAGGCCAAGTGCATTCCACATGCTGCATACAGTGTTGAGAGGGGCTCTCATGGGAAAATGTGCAGTCTTTCTGGTCTGGAGAACTGAAAAGTAAAGCCAGACAATGGCAAATATTGAAGAAGTGTGGAAATTCTGGAATGGAAAAACCAGAGAAAGGATCCCCAATCTCTTCTGCCTATATCTCCAACTGACCCTGAATACACTCAAAGCAGAACAGACTCAATGCAGCTCAAAGACAAAAGATCTAAATCAAGATCAGAGCTGATGCCTAAGCAACAGACTTTATAGTTCAAATCTAACCAAGACAATTACCTGCTGAAAAATAAAATAACCTTCATTACAGAAAAATAACAAAATCCAGAATCTCTACAACTTAACTTTTGTAATGCAATGAATATAATTCAAAATTGTCCAATGTTAAAAAAAGAAACTAGAATGCATTTTTAAGAGAAGAATATCAATAAAATTTGACAATGATATAAACAAGATGCTGAAACATACAAGACTTAAAAATGACTTTTATAATTATCATCAGTTAACTAAAACACAATATTTTCTCAATGAATGAAAATATCAGTAAAGAAATAGGAAACTACCCAAGATAAAGAAAAGGAGGATAAAAGATTGGGGTTGAGGTGACAGACTAGGGAACTGATTAGATGATTGCTAATGGTCTAATATGCCTGTAAGTGAAATACAAGAATGAGAAGAGACAGAATGAGGCAGAAAATTTTATTTGAAATATAATAAAGAATTTCTCAACTTGATAAAATATAGAAAATCTCAGAAATAAGATGCTATCTGAATTCTAGATATTAAGGATATTTTCTTTTAAGAATAAGGCAAATCAAAGACATTTTCAGGTAAAAGAAAACTAAGAAGAATTATTGCCAGTACATTTGCACTGACAAAAAATGCTACAGGAAATTCTTCAAGTTGTAGGGAAATTATATAGGGTAGAAACATGGATATTCTGAAAAGAATAAAAGGCAAGTACTTAATTCTGCCAGCAACTAGAATGAGCAACGAAATAGATTCCTCTAGTGTCTCGCGAAAAGAACTCAGCCCTGCCAACAGCTTGATTTTAGCTCAGTAAGATCCATGTCAGATTTCTGACCTACAAAACTGTGAGATAATAAATGCTATTATTCTAAGCTGCTAGTTTGTGGGAATTTGTTATGGCAGCAATAGAAAACTAAGACAGGAGTGCTTGGGTAAATATTAACCTTGCTCATGTTTTGAATGGAAAATTCTGAGGTGAAATCTACACTGCTTTTCAAAAGGTACACAACAGAACTGAGCCCTAGTTTCCCAAAACAGTAAGCAGTTCAATGATACAACTTTGAATAGACTTTCCCTTCTGCCTTGATTTATTCATCTCAGGCCCCCAACTGTGAGTCTCTAGAATCACATTCCAAAATATGCTATTTGCAAGGCCAGCCTTTGTCTCAACTTCTGCTTCTAGGGGTGCTCAGGCTAAAACCATTATCCTAGAAGTGACCCTTGCCAGGAGATCTTCAAGCTGGGAAGGTCCCCAAGTTAGGATCCTTGATGATTCTGGATGATTTTCAGGTCAGTTGGCAGTCAGGACTCCAGTGCCATCGGTAGGGGAAGTGGTGAAAATTGCTGGTTGTAGTAGCATTATAATGACTAACACTAACCCATGGTGGACTGGGACAGGTTGCAGGTGAAAGAGAAGCACTGGCTTATGATGTAGGGATAGCCCTTGAAAGGTTTGTGGGTCAATGGTAATTATGAGCTCTGTAGAATTGGCTGCCTTAACTGCTTTTAGAGTCTTGAAAAAAAAACAAAAAACAAAAAACAAGACAGGCTCAGGCTAAACAACTCAGTTCAAAGCACACTAGGAAAGTCAGAAAGCCTTCATGGCTATGTTTAAGGCCCTCTTAGGCTCAGGGTTCAACAGTACAGGTGGCACACTTACAAGATGAAATATATTCAGCAGGATTTCTACACCAAAACCAGGGCCCTAATAGAGAAAGTGATACCTAAGAAAACGACCTTGATACCTAGGAAAAGTCCACTTGCCTGAAGGAACCTGAGACACATGAACGCCCAAGTTCATAGTAGCAAATACCCACTTCTTGTTTAAGAGAAACCTTCCCTTGCCTGGGACCCCTGCAAAGACCTCACCCAAGGCAGGTGCCTTATAACATGATGTATTTTCCATCTCCACCTGCAAAATGCTAGCTTCAACTTGAGATATCTCTTTTGTAGGACATTTTTGAAAATTGCAAGGAGCCACAAACACATCAACATTCTGAATTTGTATGAAGCTAAGAACATATATCCTTCTTTGAAAAAGAGTTTTGTTTCATAGAAAGAAGAGTGCAGTGAGAAACAGAAAAGAAATATAAAAGATGTAGGTGCTAACGTCATTTAAAATCAATGTATAACCTATGATTGTTATGTCTATAAACATTACTGTTTAGTTTTTACAAGGATTTCTTAGGCAGGAAATGCTATTTGATTTTTGTAAGCACTCTCAGTGAATAAAAATATTTAATGCAGGACTTAAGGCAAATAGGAAAAAAAAATACCAGGTAGTCAATTTTGGTTTGTTTATATTGCTAAATGAGGTAAGAGAAAGAAATCATTTGTTTTAATTGAGAGAAGATACTAGTTTAACAGATACTATAATCCAAATGTTTGTGGTTTCTCTGGGCTCTAGGTACTTTAAATAAAAGGCCTAAGGCCATTTTTCCAGAGATAAATACATTATTCACTACCAAATACAATGAAATTGTGGAGTACCGGCACAAAGTTAGTGCTTCCTATATAAATGAAGAGATTTGCCTCTGCTCAGACTTGGCCCCTAAGTCAATTGAATGACGCTAACAAGGAAACCTTGGTAATTGCCTTGTCAAAAACAATAACAAGCCAATGTTTATGAATGTAACATGGCAAGATATAAATAAATAATTAAGTGATATGCCCATCTGTGAGAAATGTGTGAATGAAATTAACACTGGCTGTGGGTCCAGAGAAAATTGGGCTCAAATCCTATTCTTCATTTACAAGTTGCAAGGACTTTAGTAAGTCAGCTTCTCTAAACTCAACCCATCTATTCCAACACACTGATACAAAAACTATCCAGCAAATATAAATAGAGCAAAAGTACGTTGGAGAAATACAATTAAAAATAAAATTGGCCAGGTGCGGTGGCTCACGCCTGCAATCCCAGCACTTTGGGAGGCCGAGGCAGGCAGATCACCTGAGGTGAGGAGTTCCAGACCAGCCTGGCCAACCTGGTGAAACCCCATCTCTACTAAAAATATAAAAATTAGCCGGGCTCAGTGGCACACGCCTGTAGTCCCAGCTACTTGGGAGGTTGAGGCAGGAGAATTGCTTGAACCCGGAAGGCGAAGGTTGCAGTGAGCCGAGATCGTGCCACCGCACTCCAGCGTGAGTAACAGAGCAAGATTTCGACTCAAAAAAATAAAATAAATAAGAAAAGAAAAGAAAATCTTCTGCCCACCCAATAATCTTTCCACTAAGGTAGAATAGAAACAAAAATTTTATTATTGAATAAGCATTAAGCCAGAATGTGGTGTAGATCACAGGCAACCACTAAGAGACAGGAAAAAAACAAAACAAACAAACAAAAAAAACCTCATGCTTTTATCTAGTCAAGCAGATACAGCCCCCATGTTCTCAAGGTAAACAGTATCTAGTCCCCATTTGAGAGAATTTCACACCATCATTTGTCACACATAGTTCATCCTAAATTCACCTGGTAATTGGGGTGGCCATCTGTGTTGGCTAATTAGCTTTATCCAAAGGAAAAATGATCTTCTCATGTCTTTGTGACAGGAGGTAGTTCTGCAACTTGGAGCAATGGGACACCAAAGCTAGGCTCCTACTCTCCAACAGAAATGGAGATAGGGATGCTATGTGTTTTAATTATTACTTTCCAAAGAGATGGGTCCTAGGTCCTTGAGAAAGATATGCTGGGGTCTTAGAGCTGTCAAGAGGTTTGTTTAGCTTTTAAAAAGATTTATATACACTTCAAAGAGACAGAGAAAAGACTTATAATTACAAATATTCTAAAGTAAATGCTCTAAGGAGAGTCTCTTCCCTTATTTTCAACAGGGAAAATTAAGCCTCTAACATTTGTTTATTTGTCTTTATATTTAGCACAATGTCTACCACATAATAGATACTCAAAAACTGGTAAATTTTATTATCTCTTTATGCAGAATCTTAACTATTATATTTACATACAAAGTAAGCATGTTTTTCACTTCCTGCCAAATTTAAATTGGTAAATTAAATCTCCTAAAATGTCTTCCGTTGTACTAAGTAGCAGTAAAACAAACAAACAAAAAACAACAAATGTATAGGCCCCAAATAGTATGATTCATACATGCAGTAAAAATTACTCCAGATTAATACCCAGATGAATTACTCCAGAAACACTGCAGCAGGAATTTAACTACAGGTAACTACAATTTTAAAGAACCAAAACATTGGTCTACAGAGGTTGAAGAATGTGAGGTAATCCCACTTCAGGAAATTAAAGAGAGAATATTTCTCTTTGCAATTTGCAGTGCTCATGAAGCTTATTAGGTAGACCATGTCAACATTAGATAGCACCAGAAGTGAAGCCCCTGCAGGTTATAGGATTCTTCTTCTTCTCTGGAAGGACATGCCTCACAGTGGACTTTAATCAGGTCATGGCACAGGGCAGGGATCTCACATACCACACACTCCCATGATCTTATGTTTTAGTGGCCAACCCATTTTTGTCCAGCCTCAAAGTTACTGGGGGAGAGAGAGGAAAAATAACAACAACAACAACTATTGAGGTAAAAGTAAATTCCAGGTTTTTGTAGGGCTATAGACAGTATAATGTTATATTTTAATATAGCTCCTCATTAATATCTAGAGAGAGAGAACAGAGCATTCTGAGTTGTCATTAGCATCTGGAGGACAATTGCTGAGCACGATGGGGAGCTCAGCAAGCGCATCCTCTCAGTCTGACAATTTGCTGGAGGCATGAAAAATGTCAACTCAAATGAGGTTGCAGTCTACATATTCCTTAGAATGGCAAGTAAAGTCAGGCACATTGTGGAAAATAATATTATTTTAGCATCTATTGTTCACAAATACCTTAATAAATTGTAGTATCAAAGAGAAAAACCACAGCCTTGAAATATATGAAAAAAATATTAACAGAATTACAGGGAGTAGTTGATAAATTGACAATCATAGCAAAAGTGATTTATCAATTACCCTTCGAGTAATACTAGATTTTTTAGAAAAAATAGAGATCTAAAAGACTGAACCATCACAGTTACGAAGCATGATCTAATGCTCACACAAAATCCTTCATCTATAGGCAAGATGGAAAAAGAGAGTAACAATTAGAGAATACACATTCTCCCTAAACACATGTGAAACATGTATAAAATCTACCCACTACAAACCCTCAAAGCAAGACTCAAAAAAAAAAAAATCACAGGACAATATTCTAAGACCATGATCTTCAATCACAATGCAACAAAATATGAATAAATAACATAGAAACAACAGGAACCCCCCAAATATTTGATTTTTAAAAAAAAATACTTCTGTACAATTCAGACATCAAAGAAGAATTCCAGATGGAAATAAAATGTACCTCTACCATCATTGGCTAAGGATGGAAAGAGACAAGATGCAAATAAGCAAAATACAAAATGAACAAAGGGAACCTGGCTGGACATAACAGATTCAAACAGAGTAAAGGTATTATAGTCTACTATACTCTAATCAAGGTGATGACCAATATTAAATGGATAAATTATTTAAAAATTATAAAAAGCCAACACAAGTACAAAAAGAAATAGAGAACTTAAATAACTAATAAAAATTTAAAAGATAATGAAATAATAATCGCAACCCTTCCTCTCCCAAAAGGGTTTGCAGTTGACTGTTCTCAAATATTCAATATCAGTATCAGGTTTTCCAATTGAAGCTAAACAAATATTGCTTTTTCTGTTAGCCTCAAAAGAAAAGTCAATTTTGGAGGCAGGGAGGAGGCTCCAAACAGATTTTGTTGCAAATATATTTCAATGGTAATTGCTTCTAACTTAACACTTTCATGAGAATTTTCTACTTGGAGTTGGGTTTTATCCACAACCTGAAATATCTCCATAAGGAGCTGTGGGCAGACCAAGGTAAGTCTCCTCGGGTTCAGAGAGTTCATTGCTTCAGGTGAATCCCAAGAGTCTGTGAAAAATTAAATTTCACACTGCAATGATAAAGAACCAACTATAATAAAACTGAGTTACAATGAGCTGACACACATAATTTAAGAACCAGCACACCACCAGTTCTATTGATTGAATAGGCTTTACAGATTAGCTGAGCATCTCAGCCCCTACTCAAGACAATGCTCCCTTGGGGGAAAAAAAATACCTCATGCCCTGAACAGCTGACTTACAAATGGACTTTGGAATAAAGGACATCCTATTCCTTTTGATCATTGAAGCCTCACATGTCCTCAGCCCCCAGTTCCCCATGTTTTTGTAACTATGTTATTTTAATAATCTGTAACTATTAAGAAGGAACTTAAATTATCTTACTAGTTGTGCATATGACTAAACCAATTGATAACAAAATATTATTAAAAGTATGCCTCTTCTAAGCGATTCATTAAAGCAGTATTCTCAAAGTGTAGTTCCAAGCCTGTACCATCAGCATCACCTGGGTGTTTGTAAGAAATGCAAATTCCAGGGCTATACTGAAAACCTACCCAATCCAGAACTCTGGGGCTAGGGTCCAGCAATCTGGTTTTAGGAAGCCTTTCAGGTTATTCTGATGCACACTTAACATTTGAGAACCACTGGCCTAAATAAGGTCTACAATGCAAAAACAGCTACTACAATTTATTAAGGTCTTTGTGAACTATAAATGGTAAAACAATATTATTTTCTACAATGCGCCTGACTTTACCAATCATTCTAAGGAATTTGTAGACTGCAACCTCATTTGAGTTGACATTTTTCATGCCTCCAGCAAATTGTCAGGCTGTGAGGATGGGCTTGTTGAGCTCCCCATCATGCTCAGCAATTGTCCTCCAAATGCTAATGACTTGGTAACTCAGGATATCCTGCTTTCCCTCTCCAGATATTAAAATACCAATCCCCAGACCCCACTGCCAGCAATTCTGATTTAATATATCTGGTATAAGATCTTGATATTAACACACACACATGTGCATGCATCCACACATATACACACCTCTTCCTAGTATTTAGACATGGTTGAATACCACTGTTCTTTAAAACTATTGCTATCTAAAGGTTAAATATGCAAATGAATTTTCCAAAGGTGGTCTGTGAGAGAAAAATTTCTGGTGCCAAGTGCCCATGCTGGTCTTCCTGACCCTGCCCCACCTCCTCTTCATTTTCCAAGACTTACAAGATAGAGACTAAAATGGAGGAGTGAACATAGTTAGGAACATAATGCTCCACATCCCCATGTCTCACTTTTTAAACTTTCACAAATGAGTCTACACTCCAGGGAAAGCATTCCTCAAACTGAGTCATTACTGAGAGCCAGAAAAGTGACCCACTTTTTCTCATATCCCAGAGCCACCTTTGCTTTCCTGAGCACCCATTTCTTTCTCACAATGAGGCTCTGATTTTGTTGGCATAAGGGCTGCTATAGACTGGGAATCACTTAAGGAATAATGTCTCACCAGAAGAGTTTAAATTGATAATTGTTCTTGCTGTTCCATGCATGACAAGCTTTCCTGCCATTAAGAGAAGCCCACACTTAGGATAACTTCCTAGAATGCTTCTGCACTTGAAAGGAGTGCCCCATGTTGCCAAATGACACCTCCTTCTTCACTTCCAAGTGCTCTGAAATCTCCACAGGAAAGGACCTTCCCAACATAGAAATATGTCTTTTGCCACTTCCCCTCTCTCCAACATATGTATTTGCCAACTGAGGTGGCAATATCTGCACTGTGGGATTACACAGTGCCAAGTCAATGTTCACAGTCATAGTCATGTTCAGAAATCATCTGGAAACACATTTCATTAATGCTTTTGTTCTGCTTCATCATAGACTCTGGATCCAATTTTATTTCCCAGAGAAGGAACCAAATCTATGCCCCACTTCCCAACACTGCTGGTTCCTCCATCGCTCTCCTTCTACCCACGACCACCACCACCACCACCACCACCACCACCACCATCACCATCACCACCACCACCACCACCACCACCACCACCACCACCATCACCACCATCACCACCACCTGTGTGTATTAGCCTTTGAAAACTCATTGCTTTGAGGAAGTGATATTAAAGCTTAATGTAAAAGTGTATGTGGCTTCATACACATGCTGCAGGGGAAAAATGAGTAAAGCACTTTACATACTAGAAAACAAATTTATTTTTGGTATAACTTGCTGAATTGCACCCCCAACAAAAAAATTTGTGTTGAAGTTCTAACCCTAAAACCCAAAGACTTAAAATGTCTTTGGAAATAGTGCTTAAAGAGGTAATTATGGTTACATAAGGCCATTGGAGTGGGCTCTAGTCCAATCTGACCGGTGACTTATATGAAGAAGAGAATAAGACACAGATACACATAGAGGGAGATTATGTGAAAACATGGGGAGGAGAGGATGGCCATCTTCATCCCAAGGAGAAAGCTCTCAGAAGAACCAATATCTTGATTTTTGGCTTCTAGCTTCCAGAACTGAAACTAAATTTCTGTTGCTTGAGCTGCCCAATCTGTGGTACTTTGTTCTAGCAGGCCTAGCAAACTAATGCACTTGCCTTTTCATGACCCACCTTTTCTCACATCCCAGAGGCACCTTGCTTTCCTGAGCATCCATTTCTTTCTCACAGTGAGGCTCTGATTCGGTCAGCAGGCAAAATGGAATTTTTAAATGTAATTTTCTCTCTCATCTAGAAGAGAAATATTTCTCTCTCTTCTCACAGATTTTGTTCTCGCTAGGATGTGCAAGAATAAGAGAAAGGGGAACTAAATAAACTTGAATTAAGAAAAAGGAGAAAGATGGATTTTTTAAAAAAACAAGATATAGAATGAAGTAAGAAGGAAGGAGGCAGAGTCATAAGAGAAAAAGAAAAGCAAAGGTACAACAGATGGTTTAATAGCAAGAAGCACAAGGATCAAATGATTCAAGATTACATAAAGGATCCCAGCATGGATGTAAGATAAATATTAATTTAAATCAATTATTAGGCTGAATGTGCTGAGTACATTCATTGAAACCAGGTCAAAACCAACAAAAATTAAATTATCAATTTTTAAAGCATCCACAATGGTGAAGGCACTTTCAATGTTATATTAGAGAGAAATCTTTTCATAAAGAAAAAAGACATTCTGAAAGAAGATACAGTAGAATACTATTCAGCCACGAAAAAAATAATGAAATCCTGTCATTCACAGCAACATGGATAAGCCTAGAGGACATTATGTTAAGTGAAACAAGTCAGACACAAAAAGATAAATGTCACAGGTTCTCACTCATATGAGGGAGCTAAAAAAATTTAACCTTACAGAAGTAGAGAGGAAAATTATGGTATTAGATGCTGGGAAGTGTTGTGGGGAGGGAAAGATAGGAGAGGTTGATTAATAGATACAAAATTACAGCTGGGTAGGAAGAATAAGTTCTAGTGTTCTATAGCACTGTCTAGTGAGTATAACAACAATTCCTTGGATATTTTCAAACACCTAGAAGAGAAGGTTTTCAGTGTTCCCAAAACAAAGAAAGGATAAATGTTTAAGGTGATGAATATCTTAATTACCCTGATTTGATCATTATGCATTGCATGCGTGTATCTGTATATCACCTTGTATCCCATAAATATGTGCAATTATTACACATTAACTAAAAATGAAAGAAAAAGTCCTGGAGAAACATTATAGAAATCCAAATTGAGAAGCATTCTATAAATAACTGGCTGATTTTATCGGTTTCAAAAGGTAAACATACATTTTAATAAAGGACAAAGTCAACAACATTTTTTTTAAATGTGCAGTGAAAGAAGGCTCTGAGGGTACTTCTTCCTCCACAACCACTCCTGACAGGCATAAGTCACTTCCATCTGCTTCCATTATAGCTTCTAGAATTTTCTCACTATCAAACCTTGGGAAGAAAGGCAGGGCCAGATAGTGGCAAATAGGGGAAGCAGAGAGATTAGGTGGCCCAATGTGAATGAAGAATTATCAAATTGAAATTTCTAGCTCTTCTTCGTCTTCAGATGAAACATTTCCCAAGAATTTGAGTTCCAAACATACAGCAAAATATCATTCATATTTCTTGTATCTAGATCTTTTGTCTTTTAAATTGATGGAAAGTAAAAATATTTTTTTCAAAACCAAGAAGTTGCCTGTTGTACAGATTAGCACATTTTCTAACAGGATATTACTAGCAGTATCGCTAGACGGTATTGCTGTCATAATCAGATCTTAATTTGCTGAGAACAATATCTCCACAGGAATGACTTTTAGCCATTCAGACGTGATCGCTTTCTGAATATTCAATATCCAGAAAGAATTACATGTCATTGTTCTTTTTCCCAGCTTTAACAAAAAGAAAACTTGATAAATTACAATGGAAATAAACAAGGTTTTTCTCCCCCTCCTTTTTCCCCTGAATTTATTCTTATTTTTTTCCAATTTAATCTGTTGCCTATTAAGCAGAAATTGACTTCAGATCTTTCATTAATATGGTTCAGAGACTCTCATTCCAATGGTTTAGCTTGACCACTAGCCTGGCACCAATCATTGACCTCTTTGTCTTTTAATTATTTGAATCTCATGAAGATACTATCCATAGGGCTCAAGTCCTTGGGCAAGCTAGTAAGCATTGGAGGAGCTGTTATGAGATCAATAGTGCAAATACTTCCAGGAAATATAGGAATGCCAACATTTCACTCAACAGAAGCATAAAATCACACAGAAAGCTTAAATTGTTATGATTTTTCTTTTGTATTTTCAAGAGGCAGAGGGACAGGACTAAGCAGTATATTGCAACTTGACTTTGGCATGGAACCGAAAGAAAAATAGAAAATACGGGTTGAACCACTAGTACAGAAGAGATAATGTCAATAGAGTAAAATATTTCCCCTGGCCAGAGGCATCCCTATAGTATATAAATTTTAGGTAGTATCAAAGCAAGCTGAGCTTTATATAATCATCAGTATAAGTGTCATCTATATAAGTTATCAATATAAATGTCTAAAAACTCAGTTTTATAGCAACTCTAACCAGCTGAGGTTGAGAAACCAACTTATGCAACTGTTCAAGCTGAACAGGCTATCAGCACTAATGAAGAGAGCTAATCATAGAAGATACTATCTATATAAGACTCAATGAGGTCTTAAATCAGGTTAGCTGACTCTCTTAGACAATGTAATTTGTGACTCATCTCTGGAAAACTTATTAGATGCAAAAAGGTTCTGAGAGGACACTTGGAAGGGCCAAAGCAAGGTAGCCTAATAGATAATATCAGAAAGATTGGAAACAATGGGGACAGAGGTCATATATATTTAAATTGAGTAAAAATTATCCATTTTTGTTTGGTTATCTATACAATGACATAAACCCTCAAAGACTGTGTGTACTCAGCTATAAAAAGAATAAACAAGACTGAAAACCAGAATTACTCATTCTCTGAGATTCAATCTAATAATGATAAAAGTAACAAGAATAATATATTTTATCTATAAATAACTTTCCTTTTCTTACTATTATGACTTTATTTTCCTAATAGCCCTATGAGATGGGTAAAGAAAGGTAAAATTGTCCCCCACTCTATACAAGGCCAAACAAAGGTCTCAAGATCTTAATTGATTTACTTAAATTAGCAATAAAAATAGGTTGAAAACTCAAGACAACAGATTCTTTATTTCACAGGAGACGCTAGAAAAGTTAATGTGATTCTCATAAAATAAACCTGATTACAGCCACAAGATACCAATGTGGAATTTCCTTGACAGATTTGGAAACAAAGTCATATTTGCCTATTCATCACTCTGAACCTACCCTTCTGTGTGCTTTTGCCTTTATTTAGAAAGCATAAAAAATAATACTAATGGGCAAATATATCTAATCTACTATCATTAGAAACTTATTTAGGAAGTTTAGGACTTAAAAGTCATAGTACATAAAATGGACCACATAAAATATCGACATATAAAATTTCAAAAGATAGTATATATAAGGTGTAAACACAAATATAATCAAGAATAGAAATAATTTTTTTAACAAAATAAAGAGAATCTAGAAGATCCCTATAGTAGGCATCATACTTAGTGGTAAGTATGAAAATGAAAAGAAATTCTTTTTAAAACCAGGGGAAAAAACCCAAGAATGTCTGCTACTACTTTTATTTTTCATTATCGCGCTTAATGTCAAAACAATTCAGCAAGAAAATAAAAGAGAAATTAACCAGGGATTAATATCAGAAAGGAAAAGTTAAAAACTATCTTTTTTGAAGTAATGGGTTATACAATGAAAATGAAAAAAACAAATCAGTGCTAGTTAAAATTTCTTTAGAAGGCTGGATATAGATGTTAATCCCAAAATCAATAGCTTTCCTATAACTCATTAATATCTAATTATAAAATATAATGTTTTAAGTTTCCATTTTTAAAAAACATTTATTTTTATTTTGAACTAATTACGGATTCACAGAAAGTTGCAAAGATAGCACAGACAGTTTCCATGTACTCTTCACCTGTCATGTCCCAATGATTATTTCTTATAGAATGATAGTACAATATCAAAGCAAGAAAACTGATACTGGTCTAATGTGTGTGTATATTTTCACATCACATTATCATGTATGTAGATTCATATAGCCACCATCACAATCAAGATACAGAGCTGAAAGATCTTCCACATGCTTCCCTGAGGAGATGTAGCACACACCTATTCCCTTCCTCCCCACCATTCCTAACACCTACCAGCAATTAATTTGTTCTCCATCTCTATAATTTTGTGACATTAAGAAGGTTAACAAATTGAGTTATACAGCATGTGACCATTTAAGAATGGCTTTTTTTGCTCAGCCTAATGCCCTTGAAAAAAATGGACATTTTGAATATTATAATGTGGCAATTCTAGAAATCTCATTCATCCCCTTCCTCAGAGCCTTTTGTAGTTTATTGTAGGCACTAGCTACTTGTTTAATGACTTTTCTAAACTATTTTTTGTGAAGTCTGTATTCTTTGTAACATGTGGTATCTGAAGTCTCTGCCCTTTTAGTTTGGATTTAGCTATTGTTTTGACAGATTTTCTTGAACTCCAGAATGCCAGAAGCCAGCTGAAAGGACAGAGAAGTAGAAGGTGGAGGGAAGGTGGAGGAGAAGGAAAAGAAGAAAAGAAGGAATAAAAAAAGAAAAAGAAACGCTCTCCCAGTTTTTGCAGATTTGCTCTACACTGGTTCCCTCCTTCAATATTTAATTGGGCTATTTACAAGCCTGCCTTAGCCTTTGATTCCTGCTTGCACTGAACCCAGGGATGAGTCAGAGGTGAAATGTTTGGGTCTTCTCAAGTCTTTTCTGATCATACCTTCTGCCCTGGACGTGCATGTGGCATTTCCCAGCCTTTCGCTTTGGTTTTGTCATGTGATTTGCTTTGGCCAACTGGTTAATAGACACAAGCCAAGCAAGAGCATGAAATGTGCTTGAGCAGTTAAGAAGTGCTCCCTCTTGTGCCTCTGTCATTGTCATGGGAAGAACATGTCCTCCCCACTGGTCCAAAGAGAATGAAAGACACAGATTTACATCTCCTATGAGCCAACAAGATCCATCCATTTATGTGTAGTTTGCTTCTAAGAACCCAGCTATCAGTGAATAATAGCAAGATGGGGAAAGGATAATCCTGCCTAAAAATGGATAGAGAGCTTAAAGATGGGGGAGGGACAGCATTAGGATATACACCTAATGTAAATGACAAGTTAATGGGTGCAGCACACCAACATGGCACATGTATACATATGTAAAAAACCTGCACGTTGTGCACATGTACCCTAGAACTTAAAGTATAATAAAAAAATATATATACATAAAAAATAAGTACTTTAACACACATGCACATACAAACAAACAATGGAAGTGTTAGTTTACTGTGATAAGTACAAATTATTTATTCTTAAAAACTTATACTAGGAAATAGCAGATAGGGGAATTTCGTGAGCACAGTTTTTCAAGTCTACTTAATTCCTCATGTATGATCCCTGAGGTTTTGCCTGTCTATGCCAAGTTTCGTATGTCCCCAACCACATAACTCTGAACAGCCTACTTAACTACCTCGTATAGTTGGAAAGACTGACATTAGCAAGTCGCATACAAGGATGTAACATTTTGTTTTCTGACATGTTTTCTATCAACCCCATCAATGCTATCTTGCAAAACTTCCATAAGTTTGTAACAACTGGGCTTTGCACATGTATAATCATAATGTAACTTTATAAGACATTCATGGTCTGTAATGATAGAATACAGCAGATCTTACCTGGACCTACCACAGGAGACTTACCTTGTGTTTACAGCCAAACAGCAAACAATCTCCCAAATGAATAAATGAACATATTTACCCATTCTTCATATTTACATACTTTTCCCCTAGTAATGAATAGTAGCCCTTGTGTAGGTTTTTAAATGTTTTATGTCAATAGCTTTTAGGCTACAAATGTTTTTTGTTACATGGATGAATTAGTGGTGAATTCTGAGATTTTAGTGCACTCAACACCCAAGTAGTGTACATTGCACCTAATTTATTGGGTTTTTTTTTATCCCTATCCCTCTCTCACTCTCCCCCTTCTGAGTCTCTAAAATCTATTATATCAGTCTGTATGCCTTTGTGTACTCATAGCTTAGCTCCTACTTGTAAGTGAGAACATATTGATTTTGGTTTTCCACTCCTGTGTTACTTCACATAAAATAATTAGAGATTATTCTATGTGAAAAATTACTTCACATAGAATAATTAGATTAGAGATTATTCTATGTGAAGAGAGTATTCTATGGACACTTAGGTTGGTTCCACATCTTTACAATTGTGAATTGCCTGCTATAAACATATGTGTGCAAGTATCTTTTTCATATAATGACTCTTTTTCCTTTGGGTGGATACCCAACAGTGGGATTGCTGGATCTAATTGTAGATCTACTTTTAGCTCTTTAAGGAATCTCTATACTGTTTTATACAGAGGGTGTATTCATTTACGTTCCCACCAGCAATGTACAAGTGCCCTTTTCCCGATATCCATGCCAACATCTATTATTTTTTGACTTTTTAATAATGGCCATTCTGAAGGAATAAAGTGGTATCTCATTGTGGTTATAAATTACATTTCCCTGCCAGGCGCAGTGGCTCACGCCCGTAATCCCAACACTTTGGGAGGCGGGCAGATCACTTGAGGTCAGGAGTTCGAGACCAGCCAGGCCAACATCGTGAAACTCCATCTCTACTAAAAATACAAAAATTAGCCAGGTGTGGTGGCACATGCCTGTAATCCAAGCTACTTGGGAGGCTGAGGCAGGAGAATCACTTGAACCCGGGATGCGGAGGTTGCAGTGAGCCAAGATCATGCCACTACACTCCAGCCTGGGTGACAGAGACTCTGTCTCAAAAACAAAAACAAAAAAAATGCATTTCCCTGATGATTAGTGATGTTGAGCATATTTTTATATGTTTCTTGGCCATTTGTATATCTTCTTCTGAGAAATGTCACTCATGTCCTTTGCCAACTTTTTAATGGGATTAGTTGTTGTTGTTGTTGTTTTCCCTTGGTGATTTGAGTTCTCTGTAGATTCTGAATACTAGTCCTTTGCTGGATGTGTAGTTTGCAAATACTTTCACCCATTCTGTGGGTTGTCTGTTTATTATTTATTTTGCTGTGCAGAAGATTTTTGTTTAATTAGGTCCCATTTATTTATTTGTGTTTTTGTTGCATTTGCTTTTGGGGCCTTAGTCAAGAATTATTTGCCTAGGCTGATGTAGAATAATTTTTCCAATGTTGTCTTCTAGAATTTTTATGGTTTCAGGTCTTAGATTTAAGTCTTTGATCCATCTTGAGTTGATTTTTGTATATAGTGAGAGATTGGGATACAGTTTCATTCTTCTACATGTGGCTTACTAGTTTTCCCAGCACCATTTATTAAATAGGGTGCCCATTCCCCAATTTACATTTTTGTATGCTTTGTTGAAGATCAGTTGGCTATACATATTTGGCCTCTTTTCCGGATTCTCTATTATGTTCCATTGGTCTATGTGCCTACTTTTATAACAGTATGATTCTGTTTTGGTAACTATAGCCTTATAGCATAATTTGAAATCTGGTAATGTGATGCCTCCAGATTTTTTCTTTTAGCTCAGGTTTGTGCTGACTATTTGGGCTCTTTTTTGATTCCATATGGATTTTAAGATTGTTTTTTCTAATTCTGTGAAAACTGATGTTGGTATTTTGATGGGAATTGAATTAAATCTCTAGATTGCTTTGAGTAGTATGTTCCTTTTCTCAATATTGATTCTTCCAATGCATGAGCATGATACATGTTTTCATTTGTTTGTGTTATCTCTGATTTCTTTCAGCAGTGTTGTGTAGTTCTCATAGAGATCTTTTACTTCCTTGGTTAAGTATATTCCTAGGTATTTTATTATTACTATTTTTTGCAGCTGTTGTAAAAGGGATTGAATTCTTTATTTGATTCTCAGCTTGGTCACTGTTGGTGTATAGCAGTGCTACTGATTTGTGTACATTGATTTTGTAACCTAAGACTTAACTGAATTAGTTTATCAAATCTAAGAGTCTTTTGGAGAAGTCTTTAGGATTTTCTAGGTATACAATCATATCATTTGCAAACAGCAAGAGTTTGACCTCCTCTTTTCCATTTTGGATGCCCTTTATTTGTTTCTCATGCCTAACTGCTGTGGCTAGTGCTTCCAGAACTATGTTGAATAGGAGTGGTGAAAGTGGGCATCCTTGGCTTGTTCTTGGAAGATGTGCTTTCAGCTTTTCCCAATTCAGTATAATATTGGCTGTCAGTTTGTCATATGTGGCTTTTAATATTTTGAGGTAGTCCCTTCTATGCCTAGCTTTTTCAGAGTTTTTATCACAAAGCGTGCTGGGTTTTGTCAAATGCTTTTTCTGCATCTGTTGAGATGATCATATGGTTTTTGTTTATAATTCTGTTTATGTGGTTTACCACATTTATTGACTTGCATATGTTAAACCATCCCTGCATCCCTGGGATAAAACCCACTTGATCATGATGAATTATCTTTTTGATGTGCTTTTGGATTCAGTTAGCTAATATTTTGTTAAGAAGTTTTGCTTCTATGTTTATCAGAGAAATTGGTGTGTAGCTTTTTGAAAGAGAAATATGGCTCTGTTCCGCCCAGCTCACTGGCGGTCAGAGTTTAAGGTTATCTCTCTTATTCCCTGAACAATTGCTGTTATCCAGTTCTTTTTTCAAGGTGCCCACATTTCATATTGCTCAAACACACATGCTGTACAGTTTGTGCAGTTAATGCAATTATCACATGGTCCTGAGGCAACATACATCCTCCTCAGCTGACAGGATTAAGACATTAAAGTAAAGACAGGCATAGGAAATCACAAGGGTATTGATTGGGGAAGTGATAAGTGTCCATGAAATCTTTACAATTAATGTTTAGAGACTGCAGTAAAGACAGGCATAAGAAATTATGAAAGTATTAATTTGGGGAACTAATAAATGTCCATAAAATCTTCACAATCCATGTTCTTCTGCCATGGCTTCAGCCAGTCCCTCCATTTGGGGTCCCTGACTTCCCGCAACAGTTTTTTTTTTCTTGTGTCCTTTCCTGGTTTTGGTATGAGGGTGATACTAGCTTCATAGAATGATCTAGGGAGCACTCTTTTCTTAATCTTTTCAAATAGTTTCAGTGGGATTGACACCAGTTCTTCTCTGAATATCTGGTAGAATTCAGCAGTGACTCCATCTGGTCCTGGGCCTTTTTTTTTTTTTTTTTTAGATGGAGTCGCGCTTTGTCACCCAGGCTGGAGTGCAGTGGCACGATCTCGGCTTACTGCAAGCTCTGCCTCCTGGGTTCACGCCATTCTCCTGCCTCAGCCTCCCAAGTAGCTGGGACTACAGGCACCCACCACCACGTCCAGCTAATTTTTTTTGTATTTTTAGTAGAGACAGGGTTTCACTGTGTTAGCCAGGATGGTCTCGATCTCTGACCTCGTGATCTGCCCGCCTCGGCCTCCCAAAGCGCTGGGATTACAGGCGTGAGCCACTGTGCCCAGCCTGGTCCTGGGTTTTTTTTGTGTGTTGGCAATGTTTGAATTACTGATTCACTCTTGCTGCTTGTTATTGGTCTGTTCAAGGTTTCTATTTCTTCCTTATTTAATCTAGGAGGTTTGTATGTTTCCAGGAACGTGTCAGTTTCCCCTAGGTTTTTCTAGTGCACATAAAGGTGTTCATAGGGGTCTCAGATGATCTTTTGTATTTCTGAGGTGTCAGTTGTAATGTCTCCAGTTTCATTTCTAATTAAGCTTATTTGGACCTTCTCTCTTTCCTGGGTTAATCTAGCTAATGGTCTATAAATTTTGTTTCTTTTTCAAACAACCAGCTTTTTGTCCCATTGATATTTTGTAATTTTTTTGTTTGAATTTTATTTAGTTCTGCTCTGATCTTTGTCATTTCCTTTATTCTTCTGCATTTAGGTTTAGTTTGTTTTTGTTTCTCCAGTTCCTTGAGGAATGACATTAAGTTGTCAATTTGTGCTCTTTCAGACTTTTTGATGTAGGCATTTAGTACTATAAACTTTCCTCTTAGCACTGTTTTTTGCTGTATCCCAGAGAGATTATGATGACTTTCTCATTATTGTCATTCAATTCAAAGAATTTTTAAATTTACATTTTGATTTTATTGTTAACCGAGATATTATTCAGGAGATTATTTAATTTCCATGTATTTGTAGAATTTTGAGGATTTGTTTGGGAGTTGATTTCTAGTTTTATTTCACTGTAGTGTGAGAAGATACTTGATATGATTTCAATTTTTTAATGTATTGAGACTGGTTTTGTAACCTATTATATAGTCTATCTTGGAGAATGTTCCATGTGCTGATGAGAAGAACGTATATTCTGTAGATCTTGAGTAGAGTTTTCTATAAATATCTGTTAAGCCCATTTATTCTAGTGTGTCATTTAAGTCCATTGTTTCTCTGTTTACTTTAAGTCTTGAAGATCTGTCTAGTCCTGCCTGTGGTGTACTGAAGTCTCTCACTATTATTGTTTTGCTATTTATCTCATTTATTAGGTCTAGTAGTAATTATTTTATGCATCTAGGAGCTTCAGTGTTTTGTGCATATAAATTTCTATTGTAATATCTTCTTGCTGAATTAATCCTTTTATCATTACATATTGACTGTCTTTGTCTTTTTTTAACTGTTGTTGCTTTGAAGTCTGTTTTTTCTAAGAATAGCTATTCCTGCTCACTTTTGGCTTCCATCTGCATGGAATAGCTTTTTCCACTCCTTTACCTTGAGTTTATATGAATCCTTCTGTGTTAGGGGAGTCTCTTGAAGACAGCAGATATTTCTACTGTGATTTTCTAATTCATTCTGCCATTCTGTATCTTTTAAGTGATGCATTTAGGGCATTTACATTCAATGTTAATATTTAGACATGAGGTACTGTTCTCTTCATCATATTAATTGTCACATAGATAGGGTTTTTTCCCCATTGTGTTATTGTTTTATAGGACTTGTGAGTTTTAAGTTTTCAAGAGGTTCCATTTTGGTGCGTATTGAACTTCTGTCTCAAGGTTTAGAACTCCTTTTAGTATTTCTTGTAGTGCTGGTTTGGTAGTGACAAATTCCCTCAGAATTAGTCTGAAAATGATTTAATTCTCTTTCATTTATGGAACTTAGCTTTATGGGATACAAAATTCCTGGCCGACAGTTGTTCTGTTTAAGGGGGTTGAAGGTAGGACCCCAGTCTCTTCTGGCTTGTAAGATTTCTGTCAAGAAGTCTGTTGCTATTCTGATAGGTTTTCCTTTGTAAGTTACCTGATTCTTTTGTCTTACATCTCCTAGAATTATTTCCTCCATGTTGACTTTACTCAGCCTGGTGACTATATGTCTTGGTGAAGATTTTCTTGCAAAATTTTCTCAGGAGTTCTTTGAGCTTCTTCGATTTGGGTATCTAGAGCTCTAAGAAGGCCAGAGAAGTTTTCCGCAAGTCCTTCCTCAGATAAGTTTTCCAGACTTATTTTCTCTTCTCCCTCAGGAACACCAGTTATTCTTAGGTTTGACCATTTTACATAATCCCATATTTCTTGGAGTCTTTGTTTCTTTTGATTCTTATTTATTTTTGTCTGTTTTGGCTAATTCAAAAGCCTTGTCTTCCAGCTCTGAAATTCTTTCTTCTACTTATTCTGGTCTATTGTTAAAACTTTCCACTGCAGTTTATAATTCCCTCAGTGTGTCTTATTTCCAGAAGTTCTGATTGGTTTTTCTTGATATCTATCTCTAGAAATTTTTTCATTCATATCCTGAACTGCCTTTTAAACTTCTTTATGATGGTTTTCACCTTTGCCTGCTATCTCCTTGAGTAGCTTAATAATTGATCTTCTAAATTCTTTATCTGGTATTTCAAAGATTTCATCTTAGTTTGGGTTCATGGCTGGAGTGCTAATGTGATCTTATTGGAGTGTTATAGCACCCTGTTTTGTATATTACCAGAGTTATTTTTCTGGTTCCTTTTCATTTGGGTAGACTATTTCTCCTAATTATTCTTAAATTTATGTTTGATTTGACTCTGTTTCTTTTGTTTTTACATTTCTTTTTTGCCCCTAAGGATGAGAATTTAATGCTTACAACTAATTATAGCCTAATTTAGTTCTTGGTGCTTTCAAAGAAGAAGGCTCTGTAAGAGTTCTTTGGTTATAAAGAGTCTTTGTATGATGGCTTTCTCATATGCTGGTTGTAGTAGCAATGTACTCTGTATGAGCAAGTTCACTATCTCCTGTGGGGTTGGAATGGTAGAAGTCTCTTAAAACAACTCATTCTCCCATGGCATGCACTTTCTTATTTATTTCTCTTCCCAAGTATTTTATGTACTGGTTTGATGGTTCAGGCTTCAGGCCAGTGGGAGAGGTATCCCTCAGTAGGAACCTGTTGTGGCTAAAGCAGGTGAATAAATGAAGGCCTAGCCTTGATAGAGGCAGCTAGAGGAGCTCTCAATGAGTTTTAAGAGGTCTTATCTGGGGGAAAGGTCGGAGCCACCTCAGCTTCCCTGCCAAGTCAGCAGGAACGTTATCCACCTCTCAGACACACTTCTGACCCAGCACTCCAGCTATTCAGATAAGACAGACACCTCTTTTCATCTGCAGGAATGTTGATGTTCCAAACAGAGAGGAATTGTGACTCTGTCTCTCACGCAAACCTAAATCTAGAGGGTGCTCCTACTGCGGGGGTGCAGTCACCCTAACATGTTCCAGAAAGGCTGTCTATAGTTGCACCCATGCCAAACTCCCATGGAAGAAGCCCCAACTGTGTCTATGGTAGTGGACAGGGGGAGAAAGACTTCCTCTTTTCCAAGTCCCTTCTCATGCACCAGGACTAGCTGACTGTTGGGATAGGGCTGAAGATTTTCCCTGCTGAACCCAGCACTTATGCTGTGCCTCTGCTGAAAGAAGCTTTCCACAATGGAAGGATTGGTGCTCAAGACCTGTTGTCCAGATTCTTTTGTTCCACAAGGTGTTCCCTTGATATGGTACACTCACTCTTCCACTAGGAGTGGGGATCCCTGGAAGCCATACTGCTATGAGTGTTATTGCTCCTCTGAGTCTAGCCATCCACTCCAGGCTGGTGTTGGGAAATGTCTGTAAGGGATCCAGTGATGTGACCTGTCCTCAAGTTTCCCAGCAGTGGGTGCCAGTGCCAGCTCTAATGGGGGGTGGCAGGGGAGTGACACAGATCCTGTGAAATTCCCTGGTTATTGATAACCTTGGTGTGTTGGCTTTCTTGAATACCAGTTATAAAAGTAATGAACTAATCACCTGGACAGACTCAGGATCTCCTGGTTAGCCAGACTGCTTCAGGCAGTAATGATATCTGAGATCACTCAGCCATTTTCTCCTTCCTCAGCACAGTGTTATTCTCCAGGATATACTGTAATGAACTATGTTGGTTGGCCTCCAGTCAGGATGTGGTGCTTGCAAAAGAGCACCAGCTATGGTAGTAGCAGTGAGATTTTTACTTACCTTATGGTGCCCAGGGTGGGTACCTAGTTTCTCAGGCAATGGTCAGGGCCATGTATCTCCCAAGAAATACTATCTTTTGTGTTAAGCTACCAGAACCAGAGCAGGTAGCAGGGCAAAGCCATGAGGGGACTGGGTCCGGCAGGTTTGTACTTTGGGTCTCCATGTGCAGGGCAAGCAGCAGCCCAATAGGGAGCAGCCTCCTGCTTTCCTCAAAGAGTCCATAGATTTCTTTGGTTTTCCTGTTCAATTCTGTGTCACTTCTTGAAATACAGTTTACTATGTGAATCTGTTCACCCTATTTTGTCCTTCCAAGTGGGGGAGGTATGGTATCAATGCCTTTAACCTGCCATCTTCCCTCCTGCAGGTCTTACACAATTATTGTATCAAAAGTAAGTATCTTTGTGTACTAAATCACATATACATACAAAGACATGGTCTATAATTTATCTCTATACCCAGTAGGTATGAACACCAACAGTACTATTCCAGTGACCTATTTGTGATATTCATCTTTTTTTCCTGACACATTCATTGATTGTATGTGCACATTCTTCAAATGTAATGTGGTTTCTGTGCTTGAGGATAATGTGAAAGCAATTGAAGAATGACTCAAAAACTCTCCATTCTTCAACTCCTTGGAGTATGATATAGTTTGGATGTTTACCCCCTCCAAATCTCATGTTGAAATGTGATCCCCAATGAAGGTGGGAGGTGTTTGGGTCATGGTGATGGATCCCTCATGAATGGCTTGGTGCCCTCCCCATGGTAATAAGTTCTTGCTCTGTTAGTTCACCCAAGAACTGGTTGTTTAAAAGAACCTGGCATCTCTCTTGTTCCGTCTCTTACCATGTGACATGCCTGCTCCTCCTTCACTTTCCACCATGAGTAAAATCTTCCTGAGGCCTCACCAGAAGCCAAGCAGATGCTGTTGCAATGCCTGTACAGCCTGCAGAAATGTGAGCCAAATAAACCCTTTTTCTTTATATACCCAGTCTTAGATATTTCTTTATAGTAATGCAAAACAAACTAATACTGTCTATGTGTATATATATATATATATATATGCATATGTGTGTGTGTGTTTAATGAAATTAAAGAAATAATCTACCAAGAGGAAGTAAAAGATAATGTCTTATTATCATGAGTTCAGCAAGTTTCACACATTGCATTTGGCAATTATATTGGTTAAGTTAACTGTGTGTGTCAAGATAGTGACTTCAACAGCTGCAACAGTCAAACCTTGAAACCTCAGTGGCTTAACCCAACAAACATTTATTTTTTCCTCACATTATGGTCTGATAAATCTCATGCAGCTCTCCTTGGTGGATTTTCTCTCAGATTTAACTTAGCAGCCTGGCTACTTCCATTTTGCAACTCCATCATTGAGGATTCTTCTCTTCCAACTACATGTGTGAAAGGAGAGCACAGAAAGCATTGTCCTGACCTCATGCAACACATCACTCTTGCTCATCAAAATTCCTTTTATTGCTTAGTCATTTGGTCCCAATCTAATTACATGCAGGCTTGGAAATTCACTCTTCTTATATATCCAGGAAAAGAAAACTATGACACGAACATCCTTAACATTACAAATTTGTATTATTTCTTATTTACATAAAGTCCACACAACAGAGAACAGGCTTGAGAGAGGGCAAGCTCTGTTCCCCACAATTATTCAGCAGCCCAGTCTTACGGAGGTTTCACTTTGCTTACATGTAGCCTTGAAAGTTGTTTTGCAAGTAGAAATCCATCCGAAAGAGGAGGGAAGGGACAAAGAATGGAAAGCTTCCCTCACTTCTTAAGCACACAACCTTAAGTAACACACAATAGTTATGCTCATATAACAGTTCCATGAAGTAGTCTCATTTTACCACCTAGATACAAGGAGAAGGAGGAGAGGTTGAGAAATGGAATTCCTAGCCAGACAGCAACTTTGCAGCAGCAACTCCACATTACAAAATGGAAGTATCAATGTTTGGTGGACAACCAGTCATTGCTAATTTGGTTCATTGGCCAGGTATCTCTCCCGACCCAAGCCAGACCCCAGAAAAGCCAGTGGTCAAGCTTTGCAGTCGTAAGACAAAAGTTTTCTATTATAAGTTTATTTGTAGTGCAAAAATTTTAAAGAATCGAAATTTTTAAGTAAAAAGAAACCAAGAATTTAATATTACATCTACTAGATGTTAAGTTATTCTGGCCATTAAAAATACAAGTTTTATAAAAAGAATGCAAAACCATATGCTCATAACACATAAAAAATGATTGAGGAAACAGTAGAAGACTACTTAAAAAGTGAGATATTATCTATAGAAAAGTAATAATATTAGATAAATAAGATTAGTAAGGATTTTTTTCTTTTCTTATTTTTCACACTTTCTTTTGAAATACTTTATACATTTTTACAAATAAATACCCACCAATGTACACATGCACACACATACACACAGCACAGATTGGCAAGAGAAAAATTGATACCAAATAGAGATTTTAAAGTCTTAATGAACCCTTAAAACTATGAAATATGTATGAAATTCTACCCTTATAAGTGGGTATCCTTTAATCATGCATTGTATTTTTATTCCAAAAAATAAGTTTTCAGATTATTAGAGATAGAAAATATACATCTTTGCCTGCTTTACATCGTTCCCCTTTTCCCATTTTGAAAAAGCTCAAAAAAAAGCTTCTGTAAGAAACCTGAAAATAAACTAGATCTTTGATAAAATAAACAAACAAATATTACTCTAACTTTGCGTGTGTATAGATATGACTCCCAATTGTAGTGAATACTTGCCAGAACGAGAGAGATACTGAGAGGGGAGGCTGAGACTGAAGAGCTCCTGCTAAACCCCTCAGATTAGTAAGTTTTTCAAAGTTAGTGACAAAGCATGAGGGAAAATTCATAACCTCTTGACAAAATAATTCCTCGTCTGCAACAAGAGTAGGACATATGGGCTGCTGTAGGATCTTTCTCTTTGTGTGGAACAACACTAAATGCCACAGAGGGTCATGTTGAAGACCTTTATAACCACACCACACACAAGGCAGAGAAGACTCTGAGCGAGAATCTTGCAGCAATATGCCAGGCGCAGTGGTTCACGCTTGTAATCCTAGCAATTTGGGAGGCCAAGGTGGGTGGATCACCTGAGGTCAAGAGTTTGGGACCAGCCTGGCCAACATGGTAAAACCCCATCTCTACTAAAAATACAAAAGTTAGCAGGGTGTGGTGGCAGGCCTCTGTAATCCCAGCTACTCGGGAGGCTGAGGCAGGAGAATCACTTGAATCTGGGGGTCCAAGGTTACAGTGAGCCGAAATCGTGCCACTTCACTCCAGCCCGGGCGAAAGAGCAAAACTCTGTCTCAAAAAATAAATAAATAAATAAATAATATATTAATAAAAGAAAAGGAAGGGCTAAACTTGCTAGCAGCATATACACTGCAGAGGAAAAATCTAATAAGAGGCTTCCCTGTAAGCCAGGCAGATTTCTATCTACCTCTGAGTTTACTCTTTCCTCCTTTCCTTCACTATCAGCTAGCTCATCTCAGGAAGAACTTGGCTCATTCAAAGATGATCAATAAGTCAAAAGAATAAGTACAAGATGTATAAGACTACTAAAGGAAAAGGAAAGAAAAAGATTTGGCAAATATTAGTAATGGGCTGGGGGAACATTTCTCCTTCACTCCTCATGCTTCTCTTTGTGGTGGAAGTTCCTAGCTCTCTCCACACCCTCACATGTTACTCCCTAGAGGAAGAGGAGTGACTTCGTCAGATTGATAGGCTTTAAAATAAAGATGGGCAACTGAGAAGTGGGTTGTGTAAGGAGGACATTTCTCATCCCTTCCCCATGCTGTAGGTCTGTTCTAAGGTCTGCTGCAGAGTAACGGTACTGGGTGGTTTTATACTAAAAGTGTGCTTGCCAATAGATATGTCTCATTTTCCTCTCACTTTTATCAATAAAAAGTGATATTTTGAATTCTAAATGCCTCACTCTCCATTTTATTATTGAATTATTTCCGAACTAGGTAAGAAAGAAAGATGTTGTCTATTGAATGCCTTAGACAAAAAAAGAAAGAAAGAAAGGAAACAAAAAGACCCAATAAAAGACCATTGTGAAGTTCTTTCTTCAGGACATAAGTGGGCAAATTTTTAAGCAGTGAGTTCAAGTATTGAATGAAAAAATAGCAACACAAAGTAGAGACAAAACATTACTTTGATGAAGAGGTCAGGAAAGAAGAAAAAAAGTGTGAATCCAACAAAAAAGTAAAGATTTCCTAGAATCAACAATAAGTGTCATAGACACTACTGTAGTTAGGGGATAGAATAAGGGCTAAAATAATTGGGTAAATTATAGATGAAGAACACAACCAAAACATTAAAAACTATTGCAAATATTCATATAAATATTGACAAAGGTGGAGTGGAGTTAGGAGGTTATTTAAGTCTTCCTACTTTCTCATCCTGGGGACAAAAATCATTATCTAAATCAAGTGATTGAGGCATAAGTATATCCTCAGATATTTCATTCAAAATGAAAATAAGATGATGTGGCTTAAAGTGGGGAGAGGGAAGGCAGGTGAGGTGTGAGGAAATATAGTAATTTTGCAATTATGCTTAGTGGAAAAACAGATTTTTCTAAATAAATGGAGAATTAAGTATACAATATAATTATATATGTGTATATTTTATCATTAGGAAAACTAAAAATAGATGTAACAACTACAAAGTTATCAAAAGGAATATATACAAGCAATACATTGTATATACAGTTGTATATTGTGTGTGTGTTATATAGTAAAACATAAAATTACAAAAGGAACATTAGAAACAGAAAGCAAAAGCAAAATAATGTAATAAACTGAAACCAGAAATATCTGTCATATCAATAAGTATAATGCATAAGCAAATAAATAAAAAGCCAGATTGGATTGAAAACCATAACTCCAAATAATGTTGTTTTAATAGACTCTTCTTGAGTAAAGTGACTCTGAAAACATTAAAAGTCAAAGTATTGGAAAGTGACTTATTTTGAAAGTAATTAAACTAAATCACTATATTTCCTGTATACAAATAACAATCATTTAGAAGGATTATTAAAAGGAGAAAATATCTAAATTAAAGTTAATGCAATACAACAAAGATAAATCAAAAGGGCAATTGTAAATGGAGCAAAGTTATTTCAACGCACATGATAGATGAAGGGTAGAATTCCTTGAAATTATTAAAAGAAGACTAAAATACAATAGGAAATAAAAGTTTTCAAGTAGATCATAGAAATGAAAATATAAGTGGATATGAATACTTTAAAAAAGATGCTTAATCTTACTTATAGTTTAGAAAGTATGAATTCACTTTGTAATGAGGTGCTATCTTTCAATCATCAGATTGAAAAAAACAAAAAAGTTTGGTCACACAGCATTAGGAATTGTATGAGAGAACAAGCATTGCCATATCTCAATGAAAGGCAATTCTGCAGTATCTGCAAAGTATCCATAAACATAAAATTGATATTTCATTTACTGTGTGTGTGTGTGTGTGTGTGTGTGTGTGTGTGTGTGTGTGTGTGTGTTTGGTAACTGGAATATGTCTATTGCAATCTCTGGAAACTGAAAAGAAGAGTGATATCTGAGGAGAGACGAGGATGGGAAGGAAAAGCACTTTCCATTTATGCCATTCCAAGCCTCAAGTCCTATGTGCACTTATTCCAAAAACAAAGGGGAAAGGGTGGGAGATAAAAAACAGTGATATAGTTTAAATGTTTGTCCCCTCTTAATCTTATGTTGAAATGTAATTCCCAGTGTTGGAGGTGGGGCCTGGTGAGAGGTATTTGGATCATGGCAGTGGATCTCTTATAAATGGCTTGGTGCCATCCCCTTGGTGATCAGTGAGCTCTCACTTGAGTTCACCTGAGTTTGCTTGCTTAAAAGGGTGAGGCACTTCCCCACTCTCTCCCTTGCTCCTGCTTTCCCCATGTGACATGCTGGCTTCCCCTTCACCTTCTGCCATGATTGCAAGCTTCTGAAGCCTCACCATAAGCAGATGCTGGCACCAACCTTCCTGTAAACCCTGTAGAACCATGAGCCAATTAAACCTCCTTTCTTTATAAACTACCCAGCTTCAGCTATCTCTTTATAGTGTCACAAAAACTTACTAATACAAACAGGAAAAGAAGGGTGGAAAAAGAGAAAGGAGGAAAGGAAGAAAGGGAAGGAGAGGGAAGAAAAGGAAAAAGGACCCTGACAGTAAAATTCTGTGTGGCTATTAAAATTGTTAAAGTGTGACATAAAAAGATCCTCAATGTTATACTACTAAATAAAAATGAATATACACTATAGTTTGTATATTGTCCTTTTATACATGAAAAATAAATGGATAGGCATAAGTAAATTCACTGTGGTCACACTCACAAGAAAGGCTGAAAATGAAAGATTAGGAACTCTTGACTTTGCTTTATATTTGATAAACATCATATAAACATTAGCATTTAAGCCTTTTTTTAAAAAAAAAGTATCAATAGGGTTTATCGGGAATTTTGGACAGTAGGTGATTTTTTAAACACTTTTTTTATTTTAAAAACTGTTAACAGCATTTTAAACATTTTTTCAGTCTCAAAGGAAAAAAAAAGTTCCCACTTTCATATATTATCTAGTATATATAGTACCAATGTATTAGTTTGTTTTCACACTGCTATAAAGAACTACTTGAGAGTGTGTAATTTACAAAGAAAAGAGCCTTCATTGACTCACAATTTTTCAGGCTTAATAGGAAGCATGGCTAGGAGGCCTCAGGAAACTTACGATCATGGCAGAAGGTGAAGGGGAAGCAAGCACGTGTTACCATGGTGGAACAGGAGAGAGAGCACAAGGGGGAAAGCACCACAGTTTCAAGTGATCAGATCTTGTGAGAACTTACTCACTATCGTGAGAAGAGCATGGAAGAAATCCACCCCCATGATCCAGTCACCTCCTACCAGGTCCCTTCCCTGACATTTGGGGATTACAATTTGACATGAGATTTCGGTGGGGACACAGAGCTAAACCATATCATTTCACCCCTGGCCCTCCCAAATCTCATGTCCCAAATGGGAGAATTGGCTAAAACAACAGGGCTACAGGTGCCATGCAAGTTTAAAACCCAGCAGGGCAGTCATTAAATCTTAAAGCTCCAAAATAATCTCCTCTCACCCCCACCCCAGGGCACACTGATGCAAGAGATGGGCTCCCCAGCCCTTGGGCAGCTCTGCCCCCATGGCTCTGCAGTGTACAGCCCCACAGCTGCTTTCACAGGCTGGCATTGAATGCCTGCCACTTTTCCTGGTGCATCATTGCAAGCTGTGAGTGGATCTACCATTCTGAGGTCTGGTGGATGGTGATCCTCTTCTCATAGTTCCACTAGGCAGTGTCCCAGTGGGGACTCTCTGTGGGGGCTCCAGCCCCACATTTCCCCTCTGCACTGCCCTAATCGAGGTTCCCCATGAGGGCTCTACCCCTGCAGCAGACTTCTGCCTGGATATCCAGGTGTTTCCATACATCCTCTGAAATCTAGGCAGAGGTTCCCAAACTCTTGCCTTCTGTACACCTGCAGGTCCAACACCACATGGAAGTTGCCAAGGCTTGATGCTTGCACCCTCTGAAGCAACAGCCACAGCTGAAGCTGGAGTGGCTGGGACTCAGGGTGCCATGTTCCTGAGGCTGCATAGAGCAGCGGGACCCTGTACCTAGCTCATGAAACCATTATTCCCTTCTAGGCCTCCAGGTCTATGATGGGTGGGGCTATTGTGAAAATTTCTGAATGCCCTGCAGACATTTCCCCCACTATCTTAGCAATTAACATTCACCTCCTCCTTACTTATGCAAATTTCTTCAGCCAGAAGCTTGAATGGCTTCCCCCCAAAATGGGTTTTTCTTTTCTACAACATGGTTAGCCTACAAATTTTCCAAACTTTTAGGCTCTGCTTCCCTTTTAAACACAAATTTCAGTTTCAGACCACCTCTTTGTGAATTCATATGACTGTATGCTTCCAGAAACAGCCAGGTCAAATCTTGAATGCTTTGCTGCTTAGAAATTTCTTCTGCCAGATATCCTAAATCATCTTTCCCAAGTTCAAAGTTCCACAGATCCCTAGGGCAGGGGTAAAATGCCACCCATGTCTTTGCTAAAGCATAGCAAGAGTAACCTTTGCTCCAGTTACCAGTAAGTTCCTCATCTCCATTCAAGATCACCTCAGCCTGGACTTCATTGTCCATATCACTATCAGCATTTTGGTCAAAACCATTCTCTAGGAAATTCTCTAGGTCAAAAACAAGTCTCTAGGAAGTTCCAAACTTTCCCACACCTTCCAGTCTTCTTCTGAGCCCTCCACACTCTTCCAACCTCTGCCAGTTACCCAGTTCCAAAGTTGTTTCCACATTTTCAGGTATGTTTATATAGTATTCCACTCTCCTGTTACCAATTTTATGTATTAATTTGTTTTCACACTGCTATGAAGAACTACCTGAGATTCAAAACTACCCGAGTCACTGAAAAAGATTTCATTGACTCACAGTTTTGCAGGCTTAACAAGAATCATGGCTAGGAGACCTCAAGAATCTTACAATCATGGCAGAAGGCAAAGAGAAAGCAAGCATGTCTTACCTGGTGGCAAAAGAGAGAGAGCAATGGAGGTAGTGCTACACTTTGAAACTATCAGATCTCATGAGAACTCACTCACTGTCATGAGAACAGCAAAGGAGAAATCCACCCCCATGATCCAATTACCTCCTACCAAGTCCCTCTTCTGACACATGGGAATTGCAATTCGACATGAGATTTTGGTGGGGACACAGAGCCAAATCTTATCAATCAAGAATGTTATCAAGATACTGGCCCTGATTTGGCCCTGATCTCACTAAAGTTGGTGACACTAAGAGCATGTAAAAGGCAGCAACCAATACTCAGTTTCCTAAAGTTGAATGTGTACAGGATCCCCGTTAGTTGGTCTTCTGTGTTTCTGGATTACAGAGCAGCACCTCAGAAGTTTCCTCCAGTTGGGGTCCTAGACCATGTGGTGACCTATCAAAGGATCAGCAGTCAAGTTGGCAGTTTTGGAGGAAAAAGCATAGCAAAAAATTGCTTTTATTTTTTAAATGTAAATGTAAAATTAAATTTTATTTTTTATAGAAATACCATGAAGTTATTTATAATATTTATAGTTATAAACAATTTTTAGATACTTCAAGATCTTTAGAGGTCTGGTTCATCTTGACCAAAGGCTTTTATCATGTCAGTTCTATATTAATTATTTTGTGTTTTAATTTGCGTGTTTCATTGTCACCATGATGTTATATTATATCTCAAATTCACAAAACTGAGTCAATGTCTCAAAGAGGATTCACTGAAATAGCAGCATTACTACTGCAGTTCAGAGTGGGAAAAAAAAGTAATTTTAAATATACTGAGATTAGTGACACTGTAGTTATAGTAATTCCCTACAGGTAGCCCTAAAAGCACAAAAGGAAAGTACAGCTAGAAAGTGAAATGATGAATATCAGAAAATCTGATTTTATTTGGTAGAGCAATCCATTTTGTCCTTTTTCAGTTTGGCACTGTCTGTATGAAACATTATCAAGCAGCATTATGAAGGCACAGAAGTTTACACACCATTTTAAGAAAAAACACAGTGCCCTCACTAGCAGGCAAATTGATCTTTTCCCAGAATGTTTTCCAGTATCAAATTCATTAATTTTGTGGCAAACATACACAGACTAAAAATACATAAGCATCATTCAAAGTTGCACCCTTTCTAGAAAATGCAAATTTCAGTCACCCTATTGACAAGAAGATAGTAAAACAGTGTAAAATTAATGGATGTTTTGTGCAGAAAAAAAGTAGAAAGAGCCATAGGATTGATTTTCAAAGGGTACTGCTAGACATAACACAATGTCACTGGCATTCAGTGTGAGTGAGCAATGACTACCATTCTGTTTGTGGTGCCAGAGACTCAACTTCACACATACAAAGTGTATGAATCTGTTCTTGGTTTACGTGCAGTATATATATGAGAAACATTTTTCTGTTATCCTTTTAAAGCACTTATTCTAAAAAACACATATTATATAAAAGATCTGGTTTCAAAAAACATTTTCTGAGCTGTGAAGGCTGGAAAAGCATCAGCACTGAGTACCTGCATTGCAGGTGCAGCCTCGAGAGAAACCACTGTGATCAAAAGATTGTATGGGAACCTCAATTCAGACCGTGCTTCCTATGCAGGGAATGGTAGGGGATGAATGAAGAACATGGTGAAAATTATGAATACGTCTAAGTGAAGATACTGTATGAATATGTCTAAGTGAAGATACTGTATGAATATGTCTAAGTGAAGATACTGTATCTTTTTTCCAATATGATATCCTAAGAAATATTCAGTAAGTTTAAGAAATATTTCACATTGAAAAACATTCTCTGTTCAGATCAAAGATATAATTTACTAAGTGTTTTCTGGGTCCCAGTCATTCTACTTACATTGTAGTATTTAATTCTCACCACAAACCCTATGTGGAAGGTGTTTTTGTTCCAATTTACAAGGCAATAAGGACTTTTACAAGTCAACTAACTGACATTTTGCTTTTAAAAATCTAACTTGGGACTTAGAAAGAAAGTCTTTTAACTATATTTAGTAAATTAACTATATCCAGTATGCACTTTATTTTAAAATGAATAGCTCACAAAGCTCTTTTGCAGTCAGCAGAATCTTAAGACTAGAGAATATATAGTACCTGTCTATTTCTCTACCTATCTACCTATTTCTCTATCTCTGTAGCTCATATATGTAATAACACCTGGTTGTAAATAAAAACCTTAATGTTTATAACTCATCTTAAATATTCACATACAGAACTCGGGGTAAAATTTTTAAAACACACTAGTATTATACAAATGAAATAGCATAGATTCACAGAATGGGGTCTAAAATACAGCCACACAATTATTTGAAGGCAGTAACAATGTCATTTCCTCCTTGTACTCTTGTATTCCACACCACCCTAAGCATAGTGCTGTTAAATACAGTTTTAAAATAATATCACATGATAATTTACTTCAATAATATTATGAAGGAAGATTTGGCAAACAGACTGCTTGATCCATGTAGCCTGCCAAGTAGAGCAAAATATATTTTCCAAAGTCCATATTCTGGACTAATTTTCTGATTTGATTGTCCTCATGTCCTTCCAGATCAAATTAAAAATTTTTGGCAAATTCTGCTTTTGGTTGACTGGACATATTTACTCAACCTGTTATGTATTTAGGGGAAAATGCTTGCTTCCCACAGATGTTGTCACCTTTGCATTTGTGAATTGGGCCAATCTAAACAAACAGGATTTAAAGACATTATCTAAGAAGCAGAAATTAAAATTGGGTGTGGTTGTTGATCAGACTAAGGCCACTCTTTGGTCAACTCAAGCAATGGTGACAGCACAGATGGCAGGTCTTCCAGATAAGAGAATCTATTCTAATCAACAGAATCCAAAAGTGCAGCTTTCTTGGCTGCCTGGGCACACTGGAAACAAGGCCCAAGGCTACCACTGCTGGTGCTTCCTCCACACTTGTGTGTGCCTCCACCATAGTGTTCATTTCTAAGTGATTTGTAGAAATATGTCTTAGAGGGAGTTTGCTCAGAGCGTTTTCTTGTTGTTGTTTGTTTGGTTGGTTTTTTCCTTTACCATAGTGATGAGGTATATTTGGTTTATTGAACCCAAGGAAGGTTTTCCTTGATTGAAAAGACCATAGGCAAAGTGAAATCCTTGACTGAAAAGACCACAGGCAAAGTAAAATAGCTAGAATTATTCACTGTTAGATCTTATGTCTTTGTTAACTTAAGCCTCCTTAGCATTTATATCCATAGATAATTCTTTGTCTTCTGGAAATTTCCTCCCAGAGGGAATAAAATTCTCAGATTTTTGAGGGGATAAAATTCTGAGTTGTCTGTGGGACCATCTGGTCCTCTTCAGCTTGCCCCCAATGGAAATATCATCAAGACCTGTAAGGCCTTTTCTTTTCCACTCTCTGTTGATAAGCTCTGTCCTGTTTTTACCTCCTTCTTTAGGTCCAAGAGATGTTTGTGATAACTATGGGCTGCTTGAACATCTCTTTCAGGTTACTTGTCCACATGGCTAGCTTGGGCTTTCTCACAGCATGGCAGACTTCTTGCATGACAAGTGACTTTCCCCCAAAAGGTGTATTTCAAGGACAGGAAGCAGACACTGCTAGTAATTTACCACCCGGTCAAGAAACTGACACAACCTCACTTCCACTGATTTTAGTGGTGAAACCACATATAGAATGTACCCAGATTTGAAGGAAGGAGCAATAGTCACCTCATCTAGATGGGGTGCATACCAAAGAATTTGCCGTGAATCTTAATCTGCTATAATCATACAGCTGTAACTCAACTCAAGATGAGTTAGACTGCCTACTCTGATTCCAACCCTGGCTGCTGAATATTCCCAGGGAAAATCACACCACTCTGAAGGCTCATGTCACCACAGAATCTTCACCTTCAATCTCATATGCAACTCAGTGCTGTTCATCCCTCTCTTCTCTTCAACAACCATTATTAACTGCTACCCTTCTCTAACTTCCTAACCCACCATCGTCTGATGCCTCTCAGTAGGCAATCTTACCTTCTGCTTCACAGGAGAAAATCAGGCCATCAGATAGGACTCCCTCAACTTCCAGCCACTCCAGCTACAGACTTACCTATATTCTTACCTACTGCCTCCATTAGTCAAAAGACAACAGGTTCTTCTGTTTTCTGTGGCCAATATCTCTAGATCCTGCCCCTCCCTATCTCCTCAGTTATTTGTCATAATAAATTTCCCCTCTCATCCACCTTTGCAACCTATCCTTCTCTATTTTATTTATTTATTTATTTATTTATTTATTTATTTATTTTTGAGAAGGAGTCTCACCCTGTCACCCAGGCTGGGGTGCGGTGGAGCAATCTCAGCTCACTGCAACCTCTGCCTCCGCTCAAGCAATTTTCCCACCTCAGACTCCTGAGTAGCTGGGACTACAGGTGTGCAACACCATGCCTGGCTAATATTTGTATTTTTAGTAGAGATGGGGTTTTGCCATGTTGGCCAGGCTGGTCTCCAGCTCCTGACCTCATGTAATCCACCCACCTCCAACTCCCAAAGTGCTGGAGTTACAGGGGTGAGCCACTGCACCCGGCCCTAGCAATTCTCCTGCCTCAGCCTCCCGCTTAGCTGGGACTACAAGCGCATGCCACCAAGCCCAGCTAATTTTTTGTATTTTAGTAGAGACGGGGTTTCACCGTGTTGCCCAGGCTGGTCTCGAACTCCTGAATTCAGGCAATCTGCCCGCCTCAGCCTCCCAAAGTGCTAGGACTACAGGCGTCAGCCAACGCGCCTGGCCTATCCCTCTATTCTTGACTTATAATTAGCCCTTAACCAGTCTTAAATTTATCTTAAAAGGATAAAATTCCCCATGATTCAATGACCCCTCCAGCTAGCAGTCTCTCACTTCTCATTACATGGGGAACTTTTTTTGCATGAAGAAAATGGACTGTATCTGTATGGTATATAGACACATATATTTCTGTATATGTCAAAATTTGTTTCATTAATATTTGTGTTAATTACTATTTGTCATTAACATATACACATATCAATATGCACATTTATAGTATACAAATATGTGCATCTATAGTATAACATATGCACATATCAATGTGCATTTATATTATAGTAAACACATATATCAATATGTGCATTTATAGTATTAAAGTATATCTCAGTATGAAAAAGAAAGTTAAACCGGGGTAAAATGCACCCAACTTCAACTTTCAATATAGCTTAGACTGTACCAATATTTTTGAAATAATGTTTATAATTTAGCTCTCAAAGTGATTTAATTGTGATTAAAATCATCTAATTTATTAAGTATGATATTTCACTTGGGAATTCCTGCTAATTAAGAAAAAATTAACCTATAAATCATTTTTAAATATAACAAAACATAGGTAAATATTAACAAAAACAGATATGTCCTTTGAACTTAACAAGCCAACTTTTGTAAATCTATAGAAATAGAAATGCCAGTTTTTTAACGAATGTACACAGATAAAGAATAATTGTTTATAGAGCAAAATTACTGGAAATAAAGAGAATGCTCACCAATAGAGTATTAAATAAATTGTAGTCACATTTCTACCGTGGAATGTGGCAAAAGCTGGAAAAAGAATATTAGGTCTGTACTAGGTTACTTAGTGGGATTACTATATTTTTTAATGATATAAGCAAGATGCAAAGAAGTATGTTATTCCGGGTTTTTAAAGCAATGGTACACAGTCCTTTTACTCAAGTTTATTAATGATGATATGAACAGGGAGAAATTTAAGAAAGAATACACCCAAGCAGTTAAACTTAGTTATCTGTGTATGGTGGTGTAAGGAATAAGGTTAAAGAAGGAGAGGAATGTAATGCTTTTTTAAAGACAGTGCAAAATCATAACATCTAATTTGGCCCTAAGTTAAGATTAACAACTGAGAGAAAGCTCCCTAGACCAGCGGAGGCTAAGTAAAAAGAGTGTAGTTATTTTCAAGGGTGATGATGAGTTCTTCACTCATACATTCTGTGCAAAATGAAGGTCAGGAGGCCTTTCCTGAAATTCCTTCTAATGGTCCTGAAAGGGCCAGTCCTCATGGGAAAGAGATACTAAGCTCTCAAGTATCTGTCTCCCCAACTTTTTAGTCTAATATACCTTTTTCCCAATCACAGTTTTCTGAATGACACTTTTTCTGTGTACCATTCTCTTCTCCACCCTGCCTGAAAAATGTACAACCTAGATTTAGCAATGCTTAGTGTGTAGATACTGTAGCCCACTCTGTCTTTCACAAAGGTTTAGCTTTTCTGCCTGTTGTTGGCTAATTTTGGGGTGAAACTCAAAAATAGCCCTGCGTCTTGTTAGTGTCAACACTTATTCTTTATTCCTCACATTTCATAGGGACAGAAACAATATGTATACTACTGACCAGGAGGGAACAATCTGACTCTCTCCTGCCCCTCTTTATCTCTTCCATTGGAGGAGGATGTGACTTCATGGGTTGGTGAGCTGAAGGAAGAAATTCAACTTAGCCCTTCAAAATTCTCTGCCTCATGTCTTTCTGCCTGGAAAAATCACCATGTAATGAGTTTAGCAGGGAAAGTGGTGCTCTTCAAGGGAAGGCCTGCTATTGTTGCTTTTTTCGCCTTTTGTTCTAAGCTATGTGAGTAAAGAGGGGATGTTTATATCCCATTTCTCCTAAAATCAAAACCTCTAAGATACTGACCTGTATCTTACTATAGGAACCTATTCACTTGGTTGACCCTATACCCATTCAATCAGTTTCCAGAGCAGAAATTATTAATCATATGAGTTTAAGGAATCTTGAACACTATGAAAATATAAGCATAATCTTGTATTCATTTGCAACTTTAATTTGCATCAGATTTCCCAAAAGGTCCGTAACTCAAAACTGGCTTAGAACCACTGCTCTTGAAATATCCCACTGAGCTTCTCTTTCTTATACCCTACCTGTTGCACCTAGTTCTTAATTTATTAGCAGAAGTAAATGGTCCTTTCTCCATCCAGGTAGTTATTTCTAATTATTTCCAGAGGAATCTCTGACTGATATTTTCTTTTAAAAATTACCATTTTGCAATAGCAATGTATCTCAAACTTATGGAAATAGAAGGCACATTAGCAAAAGGGATTATCCTCACAAAAGCTAAACATAGAAATAATCAACTACAGTCTACAATCCTTGGGGACAAATGGGTTTCAAAATTCACACTTTATCAAACTTTCGAACTCTGGAAAGGGAATATGGTTCATATATTCTATGTTACTCAATGTCTCCAAAAGGGTCTGGAGCAATGCTTCAGGATCAAATGCACTAGTTTTTTTTCTGTAAAACATAAATATTTATATTAGGTGGGATAGAGACTATAAATAGTGCCACCTTAGTTTAGGTCAGGTTTTTCCTACCAAATGAATTATACAATATTTGTTTTTTAGTGTTTTGTGGGAGACGTGGCTAAGGGATTGTGAATAACTAAAGACTGTCTTTGTCTCACTTCAATCTTGCTTTGTCTGGAGCAAAATATCTCCAGTCTTTTCAATATTTTCTTCAAAGTCTATTTGTCAGTGGTGGCCAAGATGACCAACCAGAAGTAGCTAGTGTATGTCGCTCTCACGGAGAAGAATGAAAGGGGTTAGTAAATACAGGACCTTCAACTGAAGCATCCAGGTACACGCATTGGGACTAATCAAGGAAACAACTCAACCCATGGAGAATGGAGAAAAGCAAGGCAAGATGACTGTCCCAGGAGCTAACCTCACAGAACCAGGGAAAACTCCCCTACCCAGGGAAGCAGTGAGTGAACCCACACTTCTCTCACAGATCTTTGCAACCCTAGGATCAGGAGATCCCCTTGGGAACCCACTCCACCGGGGCCTTTGGTCTGACATGCAGAGCTACATGGAGTCTCAGAAGAACAGCCACTAAGGCACACACAGAGCCCTGGGAGCCTTAGATGACCAGGCTTCCAGGCAAAAGCAGCTGCAACTCTGGAAAAGTGGGAAGTTAGACCCCTGTATATACCCTTGGGAAAAGGACTGAATTCAGGGGTCTGAGCAGCGACAGGCTGCAGGCCTCACTTTCACAGCCCTGGAAGGATAAGATCCACTGGCTTGGAACTCTACCAGCCATGGCTACCAGCCTTACACCGATCTGAGATGGAGCTCCCAGAGGGAGGGGGTGGGCAGCCACTTTTGCTGTTTGCTGACTTAGCTGCTCTTGCCTTCCGGCTTTGGGACTGATTCTGAGGCGACTGAGGGCTGGAGTGGACCCACAGCACAGCAGCCCTACAAAAAAGTGACCAGACTACTGTTTTAAGCAGGTGCTTGATCCCATTCCTCCTCACTAGTTGGGACCTTCCAACTGGGATCTCTAGTCACCTTCTACAGGTGTGTTTGGGCTGGTAACAGGTCAGTACCTTCCTGGGACGGGGTTCCCAGAGAGAAGGGTAGGCCGCCATCTTTGCTGTTTCACAGCCTTGGGGGTGACTAGGGACTGAAGCAGAAGCAGACCCCCAGCATACCACAGCAGTCCTACAGAGAAGTGGCCAGACTGTAACGTGGTGGCCCATTCCCATATTTCCTCACTTGTTGGGTCCTCTGGGCCTGGGCCTCCAGCCAACCACCTCCTGCCTATAAAGCCAGTAGCAGCTCTGCAACTCCCTGGGACAGAGCCCCCAGTGAGAGGGGCAGGTTGCCACCTTTGCTGTCTTGCAGCCCTTGCCCTTGCTGTCTCCAGGCTTGGGAGAGTCTGTGAGGACCAGTTTAATACCCCCCGTAAGAGCGGCTCCATGTTTCTCGGAGGTGGAGCCCCGAGTAACAACCAAAAGCCTCACTGCCCATTGCCTCTGCACTGGAAATACCCTTGCTACCCTTGGACTCATGAAGGTATTTAGGTGGAAGCTAGGCAATATAGTGGGTGTGCTCATAATACGGAACAATAAAAACGTTCATTTAATACTTGTATGATTGTACATTTCATCTACGAAACCTATTAGGTTGGTGCAAAAGTAATTGCAGATTTTGCCATTTAATGCAGTTTTTGCCATTAAATGGCAAAATACTAATACTTAGTGCTAAGTATGAATACCTAATGCTTAACTTCTACCTAAATACCTTTAATAAAAGGAAATTCATTGCACCCTAAGATAGCCTGTTCCATTTTAGGACACCTCATTTTGTTGTAGGATGAAAGGATTGTTAGGTCCATTTCCAAGGGCTGTTAAGAGCAAGATGATTTTTACAAATGCTTGGAGACTGCAGTTTAGATCAGCGATTAATGATCAACCATTTGCCATTAAATGGCATAAATAGCAATTACTTTTGCATCAACCTAATAGTTGCACAGCATTTATAACTAAGCCTTATTCCACATGCTCAAAGTTATTAACTAACATTTGGTCAACTGAAAATCTGTGGTCTCGATTCTTTTATTGTCCACAAGAATAAGCACCCTATTTAGATTCACAGGGTTCTCATCTCACAGGACTGCCCTTCCCAGAAGGGGTAAACAACTAGAATTCATTTCAGTTCAAATCAGTTAATAGTAGTTACTGCAAACTTGCTGTATCTTTAATGAATTGCTTAGTCTATTGAGGAAAAAGTTTATATGTGTATATGATCACTACATAACAGCTCTGAGGACAACATAAGCATGCATAAAATAGCATGGTAAATTCCATAGCCAGGAATACAGAGAGAATTTCAATAAAGAAAGAAAATTAAGAAGCAAAACATTCCAATTGAGTCTAGAATCTTACTATAGCTTGAAACTTCTCAGGGCAAACTAAGAATTAGAAGATATTTGTAATCAGGAGACAAACCTATTTTTTTTCACTGTTTCCTCCTTTGAGTATTGAATTCTTATTGAATCTCAACTCTTCTTCAAACTTGGTATTAGAAAAAACACTGATCAGATTATTTTCTGATTCATATTAGATTATATTGATGATTAAATAGCATTTAGCCCAGTGATAGACACATTAGTAATCCCTAAGCAAATGGTAGCAATTATTATCAATAAAGCATTGGAATTCTTTTTTTTTTTTTCTTTTTTGAGACGGAGTCTCACTCTGTCACCACACTGGACTGTAATGGCCTGATCTTGGCTCACTGCAACCTCTGCCTCCTGTGTTCAAGTGATTCTCCTGCCTCAGCCTCCTGAGTAGCTGGGACGACAGGCATGGGCCACCACGCCCAGATAATTTTTGTATTTTTAGGAGAGATGGGGTTTTACTATATTGGCCAGGATGGTCTCAATCTCTTGACCTCGTGATCTGCCCGCCCCTGCCTCACAGGCATGAGCCACCCCGCCCAGCCAAAGCATTGTAATTCTAAGAGTATTAACAGGAGATAAAAATGTGTAATAAAATGGAATACTATTTTAAAGAATATATTATTTTACTATTATAAAAGCGAGTTACAGAAAGATGTATGTAAAATGATATCTTTGACACACACACACAGTTACTATATGTTTAAGCGTATTGGTTTAAAATATGTTAAAATATATTAATGCACATAAGAAGAATATACTCCCACTTAACAATAAGTGGTTTTCTCAGGCAAAGGAGGTGAAATTATGTCTATAACAATTTTATTTAAAAATAAGACAGCAGAAAAATTTAAATATGCAGAAAAGTATAATGAAATAAAATCCATAAGCACCCTCTTAGTAACCATTGCCAATATTTTAGTTGCTTCTCTTTTAACCAGTTATATTTTTATCTTACATAGTTGAAATCCTCTACCAAGATTTTTATAATCTACCTTAAGCATTTTCTCCTCTCGATGTTTATTTGTAAACATTTTTAAAATTATTCCTCTATTATGTTTACTAATTACTAGGCTAAAATGCTCTCATAGGAAAATGTAGGGAGAATGTATGTATGAAGAAAAATTTAATAATCTTCCCTCCCCTTTACCCTCTTCAACACCACCCTCTTGATTTAATCAATGTTAACATGCTGATGGGTGTATATATAACGCATACACACACGTACACACACAAATTCATTCCAGCTTTATCCATGCTCATTGAACATTTTTTTTACAAAATTACAAAATCCATTTATAAGTTCATTCAACAATTACTAATTAGGCATATTATGTACTCCAAGCAGTGAGGATATAACTGTGTACACTACAGACAAGATCTCTGCATTCATGGAGCTCTCACTTCACATTATATCATGATCATTTTTCAAGGTAAATGTACAGATATGTCACTGCATATTAATAGCTGCCTAGTATTTATGTACTATTTACTTATAGTAGCTAAAGATAATGACAGATAGATGGATAGATAGAAAAGCAGATAGAAAATAGATATTGTGTGTATATATATGTGTTTTATATATATATAACATACATATATATATATACACAAAAGACATCTATTGTATTACAGATAATCCTAAACCACACTGCAAAAGAGTCATGTTTTTCCATGCAATGTATAATTGAGACAATTTTCCTACACAATCACCAGTTTGGGAAATTACAATATAGTTTTCCATTTTTGTCACTGTTGTTGGTAAAAACAACAACAACAAAAAAAACTTTATATCTGCTTTAATTTGTACTTGCTGATTTCTAATAAGTTTGGTCATCTTCTCAATGTTTATTTGATATTTGAAAGTTTCTATAAAAAGCTTTTGCCCATTTTTTAATTCCATTTGTTCTCTTTTTCTTATCAAATTGTAGAACCTCTGTATATTCGTGATAGTAACCCTGTTTCATCTAATTGCAAGTATTTTTCCTTATCTATCATTGGCATTTTTACTTTCTTATGGTAGTTTCCACCCTACAATTTCTACAAATATTTATGTTGTAAAATTTTTTGTCTCTGATTGATGGCTTTTTTATCTTTCCTGCCATAAAGTTATAGAAAGAGTCTCCTCTATTTTCAGTTTTTTCACATTTAGATATTTAACCTGTCAGAAATATGTATTTTGTAAATAATGTGCAACAGTCATTCAAATTTCTTTTCTTATGGATAGAAAATCAAATGTGTTAGTATCATCTACTAAATAATTACATTATAATATATTGAAAGAATACTATTGTCTTATATTAAGTTCCCAACTATTCTTTATTTGTAAGCTCTGTTCTTCCCCAACAGTCTATGTGTCCAATCCAATACCAAAAGCATATATTTTATTACAGTGACTTGACTATGTATTTTAACATCTGGTAGGACAAACCCACACTGGTCATTCTGTTTATAAAATATTCTTGGTTATTCTTAGATATTTATTATTCAATTTAAAATTTTTAAACAGATTTACCCAGTTCCAAAATTAAACTCTACTTTGAGTCTGACTGGTATTGCACTAAGATTGATGTAAATTTGGAAACACTAACATTTTTATATTATGTCTTCCCGTTTAAATATATATCATATTACTTAATTTGGTTTTATCATGTTTTACATCCTTGAATGATATTTTATTATGTATTTTACATAGAAACTTTGCCTTAATTTTCAATTTCTCTCTCATATGTTTTTCCTCCATGACAAATGTGAGTTTTTTGCAAATTTAAAAGAAAGCAATAGATTGTCATGTATTTAGCCTATATTCAGCCACTTTCCTTGGCCTATAATTAATTACACTAATTTAATAAAGTGTCAAATATTTCTAAGGTATTATTAGTTCAATTGTTCAGCATTATAAATGCATGTTATTGTGGGGACTTATTGCATTGATTATGATTTCAAAACAAGGTTAAATAATGCTGCTGGTAGATGTCTTATTTCTTATTTTAGTGAAAATTGCTTTAATATTTTATATAATATTTATTTTTAGTATGTGGCAAAAACATGTATTTTATTTATTTTCCCTTATTCTTATTTCACTTTAGATCAAAAATGTTTTTGAAGTTTATGAAATCTTTCTTCAAATATTTGTATGAACATAAAGGTTTTCTTTTTAAAATTACCAATGTAATTATGTTGATAGATTTCCTATTGTGAAGAAATGTATATATATCTGTAGTAATTAATGCATTGCTCTTTTAACACTACTGGATTTGATTTACCATTCAGAATTTTTTCTGTATGTGTATGTTAAATTTGTTTATAGTTTTATTTTCTTATCTTTATTAAGAATTGGTACTGAAATTATATTTGCATTATAAAATTAAGTGATCCATTTATATCTTTTTTATAATCTGAGTAATTTATTAGTTATTACAGGCTATAAATAACTTGGCTTTTAAAACAACAGAAGCATAATTCCTGTGTAATAGTAAAAATTTTTATTACCATTCCTATATTGATGAATCAAGACTTAAATATCTAAGAAAACAAAATAGTTAATGAAAGGACAAATGTAGTAAGTATCATATAAAGGAAGAGCACTAAAATGTCAATATTTTATTAAGACAGATGTGTAAAAGTTTTAGACAAATGCCCAGTAGCTGCTGAATTCCAATTTTACAAATTAAACAATTTGTGGTAAAAAGCCTCCACAGAGGCCCCCTTATGAAATTTGCTCCTTTTGAGTGTGGGCTAGACCTAGTGACCCATTTTTAATGAATAGGCTACAACAAAGGTCATGAGATCGCCCTTCTCAAATCAGGTTACAAAGAATCCGGCTAACATCTTGTGCTTGTGCTCTCGCGTGCTCTCTCTCTGTCTCTTTTTTCTCTTTCCCTCAGTTTGGGGGAAGCAAGCTGCCATGTGAGCTTCCCTATGACGAGATCCATATGGTAGGGAACTTGAGTCTCTGGCCAGCAGCTAGTATTGACTTGAGGCCCTCCCATGTCCACAGGAGGATACAACAGACTTTTCAGTGGTCAATGAATAGATTTCTCGAGTAAACACAGGGTACTTATGCTCTGATTTCCCTACCACAAGATTCTAAAATTTTATGTTTTACAGCTGGGGAATTTTTGTAAAATTCCTATATGTGGTTTGACTAATTGTACTTTTTTATTATGACTACTTATACCTAACAGCTTTGTCACCATCTTTTTCTAAGTGTAATCTTTTAGAATAACAATTCCTTTTCTCAACAGCTGAGAAGCTAAAGGTGAAACACCGTTTTAGGTAACCCTGTACAGGAGGATTGCAGTGAATTACTAGCACCGGAGCTTCTGTCCCCTTATCATCACCTTAGGAACCGTGGGGAAAAAAAAAAAAAAGAAAGATTGCAGGAAGAAAAGTCTTTTTCTTTCCTTCCCTTGTTGACTTCTCAGCACCACACATTCATACACAAGACATACACACAGACACGCACAGAGATACAGATTCATTCTTCTAGCCAACCAGGATGCTGCAGAATTTGGTGTGACTCTAAAATTTTAACTATGTTCCTGACTCATTAGAATAGCACTTTTATATTTGTTTACCCAAAACAATGACAGTAGAACCACATTTGAACCACTTTCTTCTTTAATGAGAAGGAGAATTTTAACGAGGTTCAGTTTCACTTATTTATGTCAGCCAGTATGAGATCTCTAATCAGAGCCTTGGTGTGATTCCAGTTGGCAGGACAGCAATAAAAGGCATGGAAAGAGCCCATTTTAGTAAAGTAAACACATTGCTGTTAAGAAAGTGCGGTCTGTAGTGAATTCTAATAAAAGGAATTAGATTACCCATTCCCATCTTATTGTTTACTACAGCACTTTCTTCTATGCTATTCTGAAATCTTAACAATTTAAAATTTGGAGGTTTAACACTATCTCACTTTTTTAAAAAAAATTCCCATTTTCAGATTATTAAGGGTATTTTAAACTACTAAAACTTTCCTAAATACAAATAAGAAAACATGATAAAATTTGCATGTCTTTGGCCTAAAATTAAATCAGACTCTACCATCATCTTATCATCTGACTAGATTCCACTCTCTAATCTCTAAAACTTGGCCATTAAGTCATCCATATTATACAGTACAGCAGCAAATAGAAGCAGATCAAAAGAAAGAAGCAAATGTGAAAAAAGCAGGTTTGGGTTTTTTCCCTAAGTATATTAAAAATATTTGGTTATACTGTAGAGTGACTAGGAGTGCTTTCTGTGAGATTTCATGGAGGATGTGTTGTATAATAGAAAGAAAAGTTCTAATCTTCTTTGCTTTGTTATTTTGTAAAGGATAAGGTGAAGAAAAAGAAAAGAAATGCATATTTAAGGCTTGTTTCCCCAGAGCGTGTCTCCTCTTGATATCATCCGTTTAACTTATTCCATCACAAAGCTGAATCCCCAGGCTCGCAGAGAGTGCAGACAAAAATAGTCAAATTTTAAGAATCCAGGTTGAATTTTATGCTACTTGTATTTACTCAAATCATTTTTTACTTAAATCTGTTTCAGTGCTTGAAGGACAATCTTAGCACAGACTGTGAGAAAGCCAAGTCTCGAACTTAGGTCTTTCCTCATAGAAGGAAAAGTTCTATCCTCCCAAACCCAAATGTGGGGTTTTATTTTTCCTTCATTAAGTATATCAACAGAAACATTCCTGATAATTCAGTAAACAATAGATGTTGTGCCTTTTAGGAGAAAAATACAGCAATTCCAGAGAATGAGAATTTCTATTTGGGTGTAGGCCTGAGCAGACAGTTCTCGTAATGGCACTAAAGTCTGGCTGGCAGCCTTCCCCAGTGGTGGTGTTGCTGGCCATGTCCACTATGCCTGATGCCCAAGTGACCATGACATCAGAAATAAACAGATTCAGCCAAACAGTCAATTAATAAATATGTTCTAAACCTTCTGCGTATTCAGCACTGTGCTAGGCACCACGATGGACATAAAGTATTACACCTCAAGAAGCTTGCAGTCATCCAGCAGAAAAATGAATGCTCTTGACCAAGATAGATAAGTCAGTCAAGAGTATTAAGACACAATCCAAAAACCCAGACTATGGTTTAACTTTGTGACCTTGGGCCAAACAGAAAACTGAGTCTTCATCTCCTCATGGAGAAATTAAGGGGAATGAGCTAAATTATTTCCCCTAAAGATTTAATGATTGATCCTATGGATTAAGTTGTGAATTACATGCTCCTGAAGAGAAACTGGGTAACGTAATATATAAGCATGTAAACTCTGTAGTCTGTAGCTAAGACTCTCTTGGCTCAAATCCTGCCCCTATCACTTACTCACTGTGAAAATTTAAATGAGTAACCTAATCTTGCAACCCTAAATTTCCTCAGCCAGTAAGTAGGAATATTAATGGTATTTACATCATTGTATAAGGAGGCTTAAATTAAGTAATATACTGTGTGAGTTAGCTCTTGCTTAGAAACACCCCATCCAAAATACAGTGGCTTAAAAAAACAAGCATCTTATTGTTTGAGTCTATGGGATATCTAGGTGTTTCCATTGGTCTTCGCTGGGCTCACTTTTGCATCTTCAGTCAATTGTGGATCAGACAGGCAATCCTATTGCATATTTTGGTACAGCTGGTATAAACTAACCTGGGAAGATCTTAAGAAGGACAGCTGGACTCTCCTCCACATGGATTTCATTCTTCAGCAGGTAGTCAAAGCTTAATCCCATAATGGAAGGGTTTCAAGATAGAGAGTGAAGATACACAAGGCCTCTTGAGGCCTAGGCTCAGAACTGATATGTTATCAACTTTACCACATTCTATTGACCACAGTAAAATACAAGTTCAGTCTAGATTCAAGAGACAGAGAAATAAATTTCACCTCTTGGTGGATAAATAGGTATGGATACCTGGAGAGGGTAGGGGATATTGAAGAATTGAAGCTGTTTTTGCAATTAATCTACAACATTCTTTAAAGAACTTAAACTGCCTGGTGCTTAAGTATCGATTATTGTCACTACAAGTTTCAGTAAGAATTTATAGGGTAGAATCATAGAATGCATCATATATATGGGATCAAAGCTGGACATTCTTAAATTAATAGACAGAATTTCCATGTGGATGGCATGGGAAGTGAGTAACATGGAACATAAGAATTGAGTGAGGGATGGAGAATACTAGACAATGTAAGGGTCACTACTGGATGTTGGAGGTATGTCAGGAATTAACATAATGGAAAGGTAGACCCTAATAGGATCCATTGGCTTGAGTGGACATTGAGCATCCCTACCAAAGTAGGGCTATAACTTGCCAACCTCTCCTCGGTCCTTCTAACTACCTTTATTCAGAAGGCAAAGCATTTGAAAACCAATAAGGCTGCAATCAGTCTTTTCACTAAGCAATCTTGGCCAATCCAGCGCAAATAATTAAGGATAACAGCTTGGACTAGCTGTAGGTAAAACAAGTGATACTTAGACTGATAAGACAGCTAAGAAGCAAACGTGGGCAAGGCAAATATGTCTGCTCCAAGACCTCCTGGGAGAGAGGTCCATGTTTGTGGCTACAAACTAATGACTTTAACAAGAGAATTTTCAGTCAGTGGGGAAGAAAATCTGGGGAAGGAAAAGCCTTTCCATGCTTCTTGTCCAGTCACAGGATGGGCTTATCTTAGAAATCAACCAAGTTGTATACATTTTTTTTCTATGAAAACTTGGCAACATATTGTGAAGGTTGGGGCTTAGAAGAGAAAATGGCCAAAGATACCAAAATTCCTCTGACTAGATTTCATTATGCAATCAATAATTCCTAAGCATCATTTACATTCAAGGCCTTATAGGTGCTACATTGGCTCCATATATGAACACAACACAATCCTTGCTCCTGACAAGTTTGTGTTCTTACTATCAGATGCAGAAAATAATTGTTAATAGTGGCTTGTCCTTTGAACATTGATAATCCCTCAATGGGAACAACATTTAGCATGTTCTAGTAACCAGAAAAGTTTGTTTTATCAAAATCAGGCATTGTATGAGGTCAAATTTCCAAACTTCCTTCTGTTTATGTGCAGTTTAACACAGTGAACTAGATTCAAGGTTTACAATTAGAGAGCTAGCTAACTGCGTTTCTGGGTTTAAGTCCTGGCTCTGATGTTAGGTCATAGAAATGTTTTTAAAATTCCTTAGACTTCAATGTGGTTCACCTGTAAATTAGGGATCAGTAATAATTATTTGCCTTACAGGGTTAGTGTGGGAATTAAATGTGATAAAACTTATTCCTTAAAAAAAGTTATTATCTATAAATTGCTTGTCATTTATTTTGCATCTAAGAAGTACCCAGCACCATGCTAACAATTCATAGATAAATACAGAATTTTTCCTTAAGGAACTTATAAATTATTTGGGGAAATATTGATACCTAACTACAAAACAGGTTGTGATAATGATAACAAATTGTTATAAAGGCCAAAAAGAATGATTAATTAAGAGAGTAGGCAGACAAATGAGCCAAAAGATAACAAATAAGGTGTGGCATAAGAACTGGGTCTTAAAGGATGACTAGAAATTTGTGTAACAAATAAGCTGTAATAAAGGCAAGCCCTGCATGAACACTGGACAAACACTTGGGAAATAACAAGTTGGCCCTTGCGGCTAGTCAGGAGAGATTTCTTAGAGGGGCATTCTGCCCAGTTGTAAAAGATCTCATTGTTTTGAGAAGAATCAGGACTCTATTTTTTTGGCCTTGTGGGGACATCAATGCTTTTTGAGCAGGGAAGGAAATAATGCACCTCAGTTTTATAGGAAGATTAATTTGAAGACAATATACAGGACAAATTACAGAACCAGAATTGGAGATATAAGTAAGAATCTTTTTCCACTAATCTGGATGACGGCTGATGAGACAATGAACCGAGAGAGATGGTGTGGAGAGGTGGAAACAAAGGATGGATTTGAGTACTCTTTCAGAGGAAAAGGAAACAAACTTCCTGACTGAATGAATATGGAAAGTGAGAGAAATCAAAGATGACTCAGAGGCTTCTACCAGGATAGTTGTGTGGACGGCAGTGCCATTAGCCAACACACAAGTCTCAGAAAGGAATATATTTTGTAAGAAGAAAGAGAATGCATTCAATTTGGAGTAAGTTGGGTTTGACAAGCCCACAAGACATCCAGATGGAAATGTCCAGAAGGCTGGGGAACAGATGTAAAGTGAGCAATTTACTTTGCCTTTCTTTCTTCCACTGCAAAATGGATGGGATATTGCTTGCCACATCTCCCCAAGGACCAGAGAGAGGATTAATGAGGCAGTATTCACATTTATTCCACACCAAGGATCAATGAGAGCTTGGCAAAGTATTAGGTTGGCGTTCCATTATGTTAAGTTGAAAACAAAGCAGCTTTGACAGGAAAGTCATTGAGAGAAGAGAGTGCAAACCTGCAAGACCGCAGGCGTGGGCACTAACCCGTTTCCAGCTGAAAGCAGTGAAAGAAAAGCCGCTTTCTGTTGTCTGCCCTTTTCTCTTTGTCTTCCTTCCCTGAGCCTCCAGGACTCAGCCAAATGTGAGTTTAGGAGTTGGTCAAATAAAGATCTTGCAACACTTTCCAGTAAAACTCATTTCACAATTTCTCAATCTGTCAATAACATTGATTTCTGGAACAAGCTGTGATTAGCTGCTTCTGTCCGAAGTAAGAGTACCTTTGCATTATCTCATATGCCCATGTTTGCAACAGAGATTTTTAAGTGGACAGTTCTGCAAAGAAATCACCAGGCCACACATGCCTGAGACCACTGCCAAGCCAGCAGCACATATCTGAGATGTCTCTTCTAAAAATGGGGACTTGGAGATAGAATTATGCCTATTCCTATAATGGGAATCTTTCATAATAATTCAAAACACATTAATTCACAAATTTTATTTCCTTTTCCTAAACCTCAGAAGGAGTGAGGAAAAAAATTGCATGGAAAATATATAATAGAAAGAACATGTTCTTTAACTAGTCAGACAGACCTGATTTCAAATTTGTCACTTACTGTGTCCAGAACATTGAGTCTGGTCTCTCTTCGCCTCAGTGCCCTTATTTGCAAAGTATAGTGTCATGAGGTTGCACTCTTGTCACTTGTTATCTGTGTGACCTAGTGCAAAATACTGAGACTTTCAGCTTCAGTTTTCCCATCTGTGAAATGAGGATAATATTACCTATCATAGGACATGTCACTGTTAAATGATATAAAATGAAAGTCTTTAGCCTTGGGTCTGACACACGGTTATTACTAAATAAATGACAGTTGTTATGCTGCTAGTGGTACTGCTGCTGCTGCTGATGTGATAATTTGGAGATTAGTAATTACAAAGCCCTAATAAATGTAAATTTAAATATGGAGAGTATAAGTAGGGATATCACCGTAAGTAGGTCCTGTGTAATATAGGTGGTTACAATAGACGTGAGAGGTTATTTTAAATAGGAAAATAAAGAGCCAAAAACAGCCTTGGAGAGATAAAAGGACAATTTTACCTGCTTTGCTTTGGTTTAGATAAAGAAAGTCTAATAAATTGTCTGGACATAAAAATACTAAAATAAAATAAAAACATGAAATTATTTTTAGTTGCCCTATTATAGAGCCAATTCCTTCAACCCCAGTGGTAGTTCTCCTGATGCTCATGGAAAGAGTCTTAGAAGCAGGCCCAGGGACATTGGCCTCTCTTGGCCTTAGCCTAGGAAAACCTCTGAATATGCAATGAGAAGAATGTCAGTGATATCTTCAGCCACTAGGATAATCAGCAGAGAAGACAAGACAAAAATAGATGGCCCCTAGCTTCCAGTCCAGTGGTTTCAGGAACAGGTAGCACTTTCAGTGAAAATCAGAATTACTTTATTTTATAATAATTTTCCTCTCTTTCCTTAAAAAATAGATGGCTTCTCCTCCAGTATGTTATCTGTAGCCATGTTGGCATTTTAAAATAGCTTAACCATATATTCCTAAAAGACAAGGTCATTCAGGAATAGAATCAGGAAGTAGGCCAAAAAATGGGACTCCCTTTCTCCTTCCTTCCCATGATTACAGGTTGCTGAAACTAGAAATAACCTAAAGTCACTACGAATCAGGAACCAAGTCAGGGATAGAATACGGTTTAAAGATTACAGCCTGGGTCAACCCAGAAATCCCATTACTGGGATTATAAACAAGGGAATATAAATCATTCTCTTATGAAGACACATGCATGCATATGTTCATTCCAGCACAATTCACAATAGCAAGGACATGGAATCAACCTAAATGCCCATCAAAGATAAACTGGATAAGGAAAATGTGGTACATATACAGCATGGAACACTATGCATCCATAAAAAAGAATGAGATCATGTCCTTTGCAGGAACATGGATGAACCTGGAAGCCATTATCCTTAGCAAACTAATGCAGAAACAGAAAACCAAATACTGCATGGCCTCACTCATAAGTAGGAGCTAAATGATGAGAACACATGGACACATAGAGGGGAACAAAACACACTGGGGCCCATTGGAGGGTGGAATGTGGGAGGAGGGAAAGGATCAGGAAAAATAACTAATGGGTACTAGGTTGATACCTGGGTGATGAAATAATCTGTACAACAATCCCTCATGATACACGTTTACCTATATAACAAACCTGCAAATGTACCCCAGAACTTAAAAGTTAAAAAAAAAAAAAAAGAAATGACAGGTGATCTGAAAAAAAATGATTATCGCCTGTATTCTTTCAATTAGTTCCTGCTTCTTAACACTGCTGTGTTTCTTCATGCTGTTCCTAAATTCAGTTTCTCAATCCCCCCAGAGTGTCCTCCCCACTCCCAAGCACCTAAGGTTACTTACCCCATTCCTCAGAGAAGACCTATTAATTTAATCATCCTCAGGAAATAAGAATGTATTGTGTTATCTCTCCCAGGAGTATCTACTAATCTCCCTGGGTAAAAGAATAATTGATCTTAATGATGTAGGCTTTGTCCCATCTTTTATTCCACTTCATTCGAATTTGGAGGAATTTGCCCACATCTCCCTTCTACTGTACCCCTCTCCACAACCACTATAAGGACGGAATTTCAAGCAATTGCATCTAAGGAAGAGGGGGAGAAATATAAATTGAATTTGCCCTTCTTATCACCTCCTTAAGCCACACCATGGGTACCATGACTTATTTTATCTCTTAATAGGACCAGCACTGGTTATAGGAAAGCAAAAAAATCATCCATAATAACAGTAACAACTGTCCACATAAATTAGTTTCCACTTCCCTGATGCAAGTTGCTGGATGCGTGAATAGTGGGACAGCTTGCAATGGAAGGGAGGAAAGTTTATTTTATATCACACTCAAAATCTGTCTGATATTTGTGATGGATTCATTGTTATATACATTGTAAAAACTAATCTTCTGTATAGAATGCTTTGACTTACTCATACGTTACTTTGCTGAATAGAGAAGTGAAGTAAATATTTATAAATAATTTGATTCTCATTGTCAGCAACAATATTAAGATGTTGCCTTTCGTTGTAGCACAATATTGCTATTAAAGTTAAATTATTTCCAAAAATGATTGTGTAGTTGGCCAATTAACTATTGTGGTGACCTTGACCTTTCATTTGTGCTGAAAATTAATAACTATTACATACTGTTTTGCCCCAAGGAATATCAATGTTTGAAATTATTTGTGAAAATATTACTTCAGCTGACTGACCTCATTAAAATATAAATGCCAAAACATATAGCTGCCAAATTCTAGAGATTAGAGAAACAAAGTGAAGAAGTATAATTCTTAAAGGTGAAAGTTCTTACAGTGATAAGTGTGCAAATGTTACAGCATTATTATAATGTTTCTCAGGAAACGTGTATTACAAATTTTTTCCATACTTAGTCCCCCAAAATGGATTTTTAAGGCAGGTTAAGCAAAAGTCATATGCAATAAAACCTTTATGACAAGGATTATAATGACAAAAAACCTGAAAAATAAATGAGAGCCCTGTACCATTTGTGGTTAAGAACATAATCTTAAGGTTAGAAATAAGTATTAAAACAGAATATAAAGTGTGGCACTCAGATTCATGACATCTATAGGAAAAAAACTTATTTGCTCAGGAGGGACAATTTTACTTAGCACCAAACTCTAAGGGGAATTTATAAAAGTTACATTAGACAAATAACATTAGTTATTGAACAATGAATTAAGTAGCTGTTTTACCATACATAAACCAAATTTTTGTGATTAGGTTCTATACATATCTGTAAGAACAGTCACAAATAATTCCAAGAGAATAATAAAATCATAGTTCTGTGAAGAGTTTCTTTTTCTTTTTTTTAGTTTTATTTTAGGTTGAGGGGTACATGTGCAGGTTGGTTATATAGGTCAACTCGTGTCACAGGGGTTTGTTGTGAAAATTATTTCGTCACCCTGGTACTAAGCCTAGTACTCCAAAGTTATTTTTTCTGCTCCTTTCCTGCCTCCCATCCTCCACTTTCAAGAAGACGCCAGTGTCTGCAGCTCCCTTTTTTGTGTTCGTGAGTTTTCATCTGTTGGGAGTTTCTACTTGGCTCTAAAATGTTGCATTTCACCAATGCTATATTTGGGGGCCTAATTGATAACAGGAATAAAACCTCTGAAAGGAAAAGTCCACCTCCTGATGTTTGGAACAAATTGCTCTATGGTTGATTGGTAAGCAACAGAACTCTTTATGAGTAGGCATGTGCTATGGGCTGAATGTTTATCCCCCCATTTCCACCAAATCCATTTATTGAAACATAATCTCCAATGTGATGCTAGTAAGTGGGACCTTTGGGGGTGACTAGGTCATGAGAGTGGAGTTCTCACAAATGAGATTAGGGCCCTCATAAAAGAGGCCCACGGAAGCTTGTTTGCTCCTTTTACCATGTGAGGACATGGTGAGAAGGTGCCACCTATGAACCAGAGAGCAGCCCTCAACCAGATACCACGTCTCCAGGTACCTTGATCTTAGACTTGCAGCCTGTAGAACTATGAGAAATAAATATCTATTGTTTAAAAGCCACCCAGTTTACTGTCGTTTGTTATAGCAACCTGAGTGGACAAAGACAGCATGGCATCACCAATCAATACAAATTGCTGATTTTTTTACAGGGTTTTGGGGAAACTGGGGTTCAGGAATTGATGTACTTTCAGAAGAGGGAGTGATTTGGAGTTGGTTGATCTTTATCCATGGAAGTGTCTCTAAAAGTAGAAGTATCTCTTTAGACGCACAAGTGTCTCTAAAAGTCACTCACTATTGCTGATTGGCTGACCTTCAGAAATGTGGCACTGTCACCAACTGGGTAGTTTTCAGAAGCATGGTTATAAAAGCAAGTTATCAGGGATTGATTAGAATAGATTAAAGCCAAAAAAAAAACAGCAAATCTTTTCCTTTTTGAGTTTAGAATATAGAAAGTTTTCATTCTCAGAGCAGAGAATCTAGAAATGATTTTACTCCTTCCCAAGTTGCCTAAGCTAGAATTTTTAAGACGCTCATAAGTAATCAAATTAAGGTTTAGTCCTCAATGAGTCCTTGAATAACAAATTTTCATGCTTTGATTATAGGAGAGCAACATTGCCTTGGAAATCAGATGTATAAGTAATAAAGCTAGCATATTATAAAAAGTGAAAAATCTAAGTTAATTACTCTCCTATATACCATCAATCAATAATAGTAATTTGTTATTAAAAACATCATTTACATTAGCACCAAAAAAGTGGTTAGGCATAAATCTTTTAAAAAATTATGTACAAGATATACATGAGAAACTATATAAACTATAAAACTATAAAACTTTGATGAAGAAATTTTAAAAAGTCTATATAATTATAGACACATTGCATGTTCATGGATAATAAGAAGACTCAATATTGTTTAAGATGTCAGATCTTCCCAACTTGATCTATAAACACAATCCCAATAAAAATGCTATAAAGCCATTTTGTAGATATCAACAAACTGATTCTAAAGCTTTTGTGAAAGGCAAAAGACCCAGAGACACTAACACAATATTGAAAGAGAAGAACAAGGTCATAGGACTGACTACAAGACTTACTGTAAAGCTACAGTAATCAAAACAGTGTGGTATGGTAAGAGAATAGACAAATGGGTCATGAACAAAATAGACAGCCTAGGAATAGACCCAAACAAATATAGGCAACTGATCTTTGACAAAGTAGCAAAGACAATTCAATGGACAAAGGACTGTCTTTTCAACAGGTGGTGCTAGAACAATTGAACATCCTATTGCAAAAAAAAAAAAAATGAATCTAAACACAAAACTTACACCTTTCACGAAAACTCAAAATGGATCATAGACCTAAATGTAAAACACAAAACTATAAAACTTGTAGAAGATTAAATATGAGAAAATCTAGATGACCTGTGGTTTGACAATGAGTTTTTAAGATACAACACCAAAAATGTCATCTATGAAAAAAAAATGACTAGTTGAACTTTATTTAATTTTTTTTTTTTACTCTGTGAAAGACAGTGTTAAAAAATTTAAAAGACAGGTAGCAGGCTGGGAAAAGATACTCACAAAACACATATCTAATAAAGGACTTAATTCAGAATATAAAAAGAACTATTAAAACTCAACAGTAAGAAAAACAAACAATCCAATTTTAAAAATGGGCAAAAGATCTGAACAGACATCTCACCAAAGAAGACATACAGATGGCAAATAAACATATGAAAAGATGCCCAACATCATATGTCATTAGAGAAGTGCAAATTAAAATCACAATGAGTTATCACTACCCACCTATTAGTATGGCCAAAATCTAGATCACAGACAACACTAAATGCTGATGAGGATGTGGAACAACAGTAACTCTCATTCATTATTGAACAGAATGCAAAATGGTATAGCCACTTTGGAAGAATGTCTGGCAGTTTCTACAAAGTTATATGTAGTTTCACCATACAGTCTAGCAATCGTGTTCCCTGGTGTTTAGCCAGTTGAGTTAAGAATGTATGACAACACAAAAACTTGCACTGGATGTTTATAGCAGCTTTATTTGTAACTGCCAAAACTTGGAAGCAACTAAGATTTCCTTCAAAAGGTGAATGCATAAACAAATTGTGTTATAGCAATACAGTGGAATATTATTCAGCAATAAAAAGAAATGAATTATGACTCCATGAAAAGACGTGGAGGAATCTTAAATGCATATTTCTAAGTTAAAGATGTCAGTCTGAAAGGGTTCATACTGTATGAATCTAACTATATGATACGGAAAAGAAAAAATTTCAGAGATAGTAAAAAAGGTTAGTGGTTGCCAGGGGCTTGGCAGAAGGACTGGAAGAATGGATAAGTGAAGCACAGGGGATTTTTAGGGTAGTAAAACTATTATGTATGATACTGTAATGATGGATATGCAACATTATGCACTTATTGAAATCCATGGCACTGTACAACACGGTAAACCCTAATGTAAACAGTGGGCTTTGTTTAAAATAATGTATCAATAATGATTCATCAACTGTAACAAATATGCCACACTAACGCAAGATGTCAAACTAGGTGGGAGGGAGACAGTGTGGGGAAAATTTCTGTTCGATTTTTCTGTAAACCTAAAATTACTCTTAAAAAGAAAGCAAAATTATTTTAACAACAAATGAAGAATACGACTTGACTTCTTGCCCAAGTGAAAGCCATCCTATGCCTACAAGGAAATAAGCTACATGAGTCAAATAATGAGGCATAAGTCAAGACAAAACTTTTCTCAGGAAGTTGATTTAGATTTGCTCATAAGGTCAATACTGAGTATATTTACATTTTATAAATTTTTTAAAATCCAGTAGGACTCTGAGGATACATGGCTTACCCTTGGTTCTCCTGCATTTTCAAGTGTCCTTCAGCACATCAACAAACCACTTCACTCTAAAGACCATTGACTTACTTTCCTAGATCTGGGTAGGAATATGAGTTGAATGCAAAACATTTCTTGTACAACAATCATATATGAAACAGGCTTGGGCACAAAGAGTGCTGCGACATCCTGTCAAAGAGGTGGGAGAAAGCAGAAGCAAGTGTAAGATTGAGGCTAAGGATGAAATAACTGGAGAGAGAAGACACTAGTCCAAGTTATAAAGTCTCAGATAGTACAAGAAAACTGAGACTGAGCTAAATATTGATAAACAAGTTGTAGAATCATGTATCAGGCATTGTATGGGGACATAGGCGTCTTAATGACAAAGGTGGTCAAGTCAGGTGGAGACCAGAAATCAAGCTCCATTCAAGGAGAGCCCTACTGGGAAAGGCAAAGGAGTTGGGGGCTCTAATCCTACAGACTGGAGTTCTAAGGACATGATCGAGTCCCATTAGCTAAGACCTAGAGTAGAAACTAGTTGCATGGCTCTGGAAGCATGTCCATCACATGCAAGGGGAATGGAGACTATAGATCCAGGCTCATCACCTGCTAGGGCTCTGCTCCTCCACTGGATGTTTTCCAGACATTCCAGACCACACTCTGGTGGGGGTAAAAATAAAGCCCATAATACCCTGTAATATTTTGTTCTCACTGGTTTCAAAGTTAAGTGGAGCCCAGTAACAGATCTCTAGTAGGTCCTGCTAGCCTAAGCAGAGGTAGTCATTTTCTGAAATATTTGATAGAGTAAATTCTGAAGTGTTGAATTCCTTGCCAAAGAGGCTATGACTTTGTGGGACTTCCCTGTGGGCAGCAGTTAAGCCCAAGAGCACTGGGTGAGTTGGTGCTGCAAAGGCTAGAGGGCCAGACGAGAGGAGGGTAACACCTCTTTAATATCATTCCTCCCAAAATACATTTGGAATTGTTTGCAGACATCCCAACTCTTTTTCCCTGGAAACTGGGCAGATCATTTCTCTGTGTCCATTGTTCTTCTGAAGCCTAATTATTCCAACCTCGTTTCCCAAATGTCAAACCCCATTCAGGGAGGAGAACTCAAGGTAAAAGCTAAATGGGAACTGAAAGGAGAGTATGCATGTGTGTTTCTCATAAAACATGCATCTTTAGCTGAATATGGTGACATCTTATTAGTACAACTCAACAACTCACACTTGATAACTTGAAGACATCTCCTCCTGACCCAGATTATGTCCCTGGCTTACACGGTAAGATAAATAAAGAAACATAGCATAGTGTGTAGCTACACTGAAAGGTGGAGGGCAGAGAGGGAGGAAGAAATGGAGAGGGAATTCAAATGGTTTCCTAGGCATGGCCAGTTATTAGCATCCTCTGGTTAGAACACTCCCACAGTGCTGCTGCTCCCATGCATCCTTACAGAGGAGGTGACAATTCAAGTGAGCTTCATCAAATAAAAATGTATGGAATACCTATATTATGCTGAAAACTGCTAATACATTAAGGGCCAGAGAGGATACCAAGAGGTAGAAGGGCCGGGCACGGTGGCTCAGGCCTGTAATCCCAGCACTTTGGGAAGCCGAAGCAGGCAGATTGTGAGGTCAGGAGATCAAGACCATCCTGGCTAATATGGTGAAACCCCACCTCTACCAAACATACAAAAAAGTAGCTGGTACTAAACATACAAAAAGTAGCCGGGCATGGTGGCACACACCCGTAGTCCCAGCTACGTGGGAGGCTGAGGCAGAGCTTGAACCCAGAAGGAGGAGGTTGCAGTAAGCCGAGATCACACCACCGAACTCCAGCCTGGGTGACAGAGCAAGACTCTGTCTCAAATAATAATAATAATAATAATAATAAATAAATAATTTAAAAAGAGGTAGAAGACAGAGTCCTTTTCCTCATAAGGCTTATGACTTAATTATAGAGACAAGATACACAACCATAAAATATGTATGAACTGTTACAGGACAGTGCATGATTAAGTGTCAAAAGATGGGCCTTGATGAGCACTGTCAGTTACATCTGTCAAGAGATATTTTAGGGAGCTGTAGCAAAGGAACAAAATTAAACAACATCCGAATTATCTTTTCTTATACCCTAAGTGGTGTGTTTTTGCCTCTATCCTATATGACAGTATGTGTAATTTTGTCAGGTGCCAGGAACTAGAAAATCTCCCCTCTGCTGACAGGTATAGTTTACCTGGAAAAGAGAATGTCAGTGATTCAAAAGGCATGAGCTCTAGCTGGCTCTCGTCTTCATTATGAGTTCTCCCTTGGGCAAAAGGTATAAAAGAGCACATCACTTACATACCTGAACCATAATGAAATTGCATGTTTTGAAAGGTCAGAATGACAGAATGTGTGACTATATTAGTCAGGGTTCCCTAGAAGGACAAAACTAATAGGATATATAGTTCTGTCACTTGAGGGAACCCTGACTAATATAGGTTTCTGATATATGCATTCTGACCTTTTCAAAACATGCAATTTCATTATGGTTCAGGTATGTAAGTGATGTGCTCTTTTATACCTTTTGCCCAAGGGAGAACTCATAATGAAGACGAGAGCCAGCTAGAGCTCATGCCCTTTGAATCACTGACATTCTCTTTTCCAGGTAAACTATATCTGTCAACAGAGGGGAGATTTTCTAGTTCCTGGCACCCGACAAAATTATACATACTGTCATACAGGATAGAGGCAAAAATACACCACTTAGGGTACAAGAAAAGATAATTCGGATCTTGTTTAATTTTGTTCCTTTGCTGCAGCTCCCTAAAATGTCTCTTGACTGATGTAATATATATAGAGAGAGGAGTTTATTAAATATTAACTTACATGATCACAAGGTCCCACAATAGGCTGTATGCAAGCTTGGAGCAAGGAGAACCAGTCCGAGTTTCAAAACTGAAGAACTTGGGAGTCCAATGTTTGAGGGCAGGAAGCCTCTAGCACAGGAGAAAGATGTAGGCTGGGAGGCTAGGCCAGTCTCACCTCTTCACGTTTTTCTGCCTGCTTTATATTTGCTGGCAGCTGATTAGATTGTGCCCACCAGATTAAGGGCCGGTCTGCCTTCCCCAGTCCACTGACTCAAATGTTAATCTCCTTTGGCAACATTCTTACAGACACGCCCAGGATCAATACTTCACAACCTTCAATCTAATCGAGTTGACACTCAGTATTAGCCGTCACAGTGACTGTTATGTTAAACTCTTATTTTAAAAAAAATCAGCAATCTTAAACTATTTGCAGAAAATCAAAGTTAAATGCTAGGTAGAATTACATTACTGAGCCTTTGAAAAATGTTATAAAAAATGCTATTCTAACAAAACCCAGCCCCCACCCAGAAGTTTGCTAAGGTAAGATTTCTTGGCCTCAGGTTCTTCAATTTTCAAAGAATTTATTTTTGAGTTATAAATTCTCACTTAGCTCACTGTTTTAGGTCAACAGCAGCTCAAAAAGCCAGATATAACGATCGAGGTGGAATTACAGGGATTGCAGTCTTTAGCTTACAGCTACTCATTCATTTTGGCTTTACCAAAGTGTCTGCCTTTGACTTATAATCTATTTCTCTTGGGTGGCTGCTTGTTAACTCTAAGCTGCTTCCAAAGAAGTCGGAATTCCCCTGCAGGAATTCTCAAGAGGCAAAAAGTGACATTGGGAATGCCATTAACACACCCAGTTTGTGAAATATGAGCTTTCAAACCCAAGTCTTGAAGGTTGATTTCTTCAATGGTTTATCAAAACTGAATTATCAAAAAAACAAGGACAATGATTATTTTGAAAGTTGCAGGTTTTAAGTCAATCCTTACATATTGTTATTATTATTGCTGTAGTCATAACTATTTCTAATATACTGAAGATTATTTATTTAAAAGTAAACTATACTAAAACCTAAGCCCCATCTTTACTAATGTCCCCAAATGTCTCACTCCTTTGCTCCCTCTAACCAGCACACACCCCCTAACAAACTTCTACCTATAATTCAAGAGTGAGCTGGAAACCTCACCTCCTTTGGAAAGTCTCCCTAGTCTCTCAGGCAAATTAGGCATTATAACCTTTGGAGTCACCTGACATTTTGCATATGACTCCATTTTAACAATTATAATGTTGCATTATATTTGTGCATTTTCCACTAGGCTTCCTTGAAGGAAATAACTGTTTCTTAATCACTTTTGCTTTCCAGTACCTAGTAAATAATCAACACAGAGCAGGTGTTCAAAAAACACTGTTAAAGGAATGAATAAAAATCTGAAATTTAATTCTTAAATATACTCTTCCACTTAGATATAATCGAGATATTTAACATGCTACCCAGTCCATGGCATTTTGGAGGCAAAAATGAATCAGAAAATCCTATAGCCACTGATTTAATCATTTATTCTTCTATTTATTCTTTTAACAAATATTTTAGTGCCCAATATCTGCCAGGCACAATTATAGGGGCTAAAGTTATAGAAAACAGTCTTTGTTTTGCATGTGATTTTTAAGTTCACATTTAAATTGTTTTATATGTTTAAATATTTGAGAAATGTGTCATTTACTGTCAAGCAGTACCTAAGCAGTAGTACCATGGTGGCAGCTGCAAAGTTGTCTTCCACACTTCCACAGATTCAGTTGATACGAAAGCAATGAGTCCAGATGGATTTAGACAGTTATTACTTTCAGCAATAATAACATCTTGGCACCATTTTTCCCCAAGCTCCATTTTCCACGGGGTGATGTCATGAGGTCAGATATTGCCTGCACACATGGTGGGGATACATTATAGGAGAACCCTGAGACTGAGAGGCTGATGTTAGATAGGGGCTTTTAGAAAATGTGCCTATCCTCTCCACTGGAGAGTTGCATTATTCCTTTTTCCCTGAAATACAAGCAAATCTTTCTGTGAAAAGGAAGGAAGTATCTCTATCTTTAATGTTAGGAATATAAGTAAATTTGCTCCAGAGGGAGTCGCTTCTCTATCTTTCCAAGGCAATCTATTTATGTGAGCCTTCCTAAAAAGAGAGTCTTGGAACATTTGGCTAATAGTGCCTAGACATGTAGAAATTTGAGAGATTTATGGAGAATGGTCTCCCAACAGTCCTTTATAGCATATTATAAATATTTATATTTTTAAATAAAATTGCTATGTACCTCTTCTAACTGTACAAATAGAATGTAAATAGCATCACAATACTCACTATTATTCATTTAAAAATTATATAAACAAACTTTCAGAGATTTTAATTATTTTTTCTACTTGAATTTATATTTCCATTCCACTTTCAACATATCATTTAATCCCTATCATTTTATACCTGAAAATATTTTATTAATGATTCTATACTGTTTATTTATAATTAAAATTTATTTTGTTATGTTACTATAAAATTCTAAGGGTTAAAATTTAATGCATTTAAAATTAAAATTATATTGGAAATGCATTTTTATGTGATAAATGAGCCTTTAAAATTTAGCTTATGTATTCTATCCATTGGTGAGTATCATCTACTACCAGGACAAAACAGTTTCAAGATCAGTTCTATTCTATTTTTTTGGTAGAAAAGTGCTGAAAACTTTATGTACCTAAAAATTAAAGTAAATTGGAGGAATTTTATACTGCAAATTACACACTAATCTGTCATCCAAAACAGTTTTAATGATTTATCAGTTCACAATTATTCAAAAGAAAAGAATTGGAAACCAAATGACTTGCTAAAGATTTGTTATAGCCATTTTAAAAAATTTATTAGAAGTACATCTACATAACAAAGAAAAGTTTGTCCCTCGCCCATCTCCTGGAAGGTAACCTCTATGCCCTTGGAATATTTTGCCTGGTAAGGGTGTCTCTGTTTTCCTGGAGGCCTTGAGCCACTCCAGATAATGTATACTAATGATGTGGCTTATGGTGAGGCCTTGGGCCATGCAACACCAACTTGACCTCGGAAGGGGCTAAAGACTAAGGTCAGCCATGCAGACACTCAACTTTGCCTGTGTGACTGAGCTGCAACAAAAACCCTGGACACCAAAGCTCAGGTGAGCCTCCCAGGTTGGTAATAGTCTGTGCATGTTGTCAGTCAACATTGCTGAAAAATTAAATTTGTCCATATGACTTCACTGAAAAAGGTCAATCAGCAGGTGGTATTTGGTGTTCCCTGGACTTTGCCTTATGTGCTTTTTTCTGTTGCTTATTTTAATAAGTATCCTTTCACTCTAGTAAGTCATGACTTTAATAAATCATGAGCATAACAGCTTTTTTGAGTCTGTGAGTCCTTCTAGCAAATGACTGAATGGTCTTGGAGACCAGGTGAAGCTATTTTCTCTACGAATTTAAATAGCTTCTCATGAAACTACTACACACTAACTGAACTGTGATATCTGTTCCCTTTTAGCACTGATCAGATGCAGGTAAAATCTCTTCGTTTCTGAATGCTAGGTATTGCAACTAAGGTAGAAACCAAGATCTGAGAGTATGAAAGTGCTCACCAAGCTCTTTCTCATTCATCAGAATGGTGAAAGTGGCAAGGGCATCCTGCATTGCCAAATTGTGTTTCCAAGAATTTTAAAAATCTTATTTTCCTGTTTATGAGTTCTATAGGTACATAAGGTATGTAGCCTTGCCATGAGTTTGTCATCTAGATGAAAGGAAATGCTGCTATCACTATTTTTTTTATGATGCTCTTCTTGTTCTGCTCTCATGATACACTTCCCCAGGTGTGACGTGACAACAGACCATGGAGTAAAAGTAACAAAGTCTTGGGGGAAAAAAAAAAAAGTTTAACCATTTCATTGCCTATTAATACTACATACTATATCTGAATTCAGATTATCTCAATATAGGTCAAAATATCCATTTCTAATCCAACATTTTTCTTCAAATATGTAACAAAAATAAATCTAAAATAAGAAAAGATATGAAACACTACCACAAGTCTATGATGATTTGATTATAAAGAGCATCACAGCACTCCCAGTTCTGCCAAGATGAAGTAAGTTCATTCCTCCCAGGTCTGTCCTCTTACAACAAAAAACCCTGGACATAGCAAAACAAATAAACATAGAAAGATGCTGAAAACCAAAAAGAAAAAAATCAGACTGCCTAGAGATGTCAGGGTCTAAGGAACAACAGAGCAGTCAGCTCCCCAAGCCTTTTTACTGCCTCCTGTATATTTCAGATAGGGCATCGCAAGACCCTCCAACTCAGAACCACCAATAGGTACAGATTTTTAAAAAGCTCCAAAGCCCTGTTTATACTACACTGTTTTCTATGAACTATTGTTTATTCCAAAGGCAACATATACGTATATTTGCGTTTAAAGAATTGCTGACAGTCAGAAGACAATAGCAAGTACATAGAGTCAGCTCTTTACCTCCCACTGGAGAAACAATTATAAAGTATGTTTCTGTCCAGACTAGTTGTTCCCAAACTTTGGCTTTAATCACGATCACCCAGAGGGCTTGTTGAAATACATTGCTGGAATATACACTCAAAGTTTCTAATTCAGTAGATCTGGGATGGGACCTAAGAATTTATATTTCTAAAAAATTAATACCAGCATAATCCAAAGATCAAGTATCTAAACCAAGCAATGCTCAACCTAACTGTAGTGTTGAGGCTCTCCCATAGATTGTGTAATTTAAACCAAAAATTCCAAATAACACTGTACTGGTAATAGAGAATTACATTCTACATGTACCATGCAAAGAACAAAGACATTATCCTCTGGGTAGATAATGTGGTTTACTTGGAAGGAAGAGACTATCTCCACCGTCTATCATAGTGAGAAGAGATAGATGCAGAAGCAGAAAATTAGCATGTGGAAGGCAAGCCTTAGAGCATGAAGTCAGATGAGTCAGAGGAACATTTCTTCTCCTTGAGTTCCATGGCTCTTGAAGGTTGAATACAAGAAGTATAGAGATGAAACCCTTCCAAGACTAAAGTCATGGAAGTTAGTCTTTTTTAGAAGGCTGAACAAGTAGCACCATACTCTGTGAAAAAGAGACATTAGGTGTTTTGGAGTTAAGAGTTGATACTTATGTAGGAAAACAGAATAGTGGTTTGGGTTCTATACAGTGACAGACATACCATAAGTGATTCTGTCTCAGAACTTCTGGAGCTAACTACCTGGAACAATGGTAAATAGCTTACAATGGGCTGAAATATATTGACACTAAAAATCAGACAATTTGGGGTATTCTTAGTCAAGCTCAGCACTAAAGGATTGTCCAATAACGAAGAACCACAGTAGCCTCTGCAGGAATCTGGGTCACATAGAACTCTTGACAACAGTGATTCCATACTAATTCTCTGACGGAACAGGACTAAACTCAAAACTCACACTATGTGGCAATAGACATCATGGCAGGGGATTGGTAAGGCCCCAGGATTCTCTCTTACTGGAGCAAAACTATGAGCTGCTTTGGTGCTGTGTCCAATGCTGAAGTTCTGTACAAAATAAAGGCAAAGGGAAACCCCAAGAGAGAGATTCTTGGTTTCCTGATAAATAAGAAAGTTGGGTACTGAAGTGATTAATTGAAAAATTAAGGAGATGTGACCAAAATGGTCTTCTGAGTTAGTGGAGCATTTCATACCAATTACATGGTTGTTAAATTCCCTGTGGCTGGTTGGCTCATTGGTTAAATCATGATGCTAAGAAAAAGTGGGAAGATTTAATTTTGCACTTGAAGAAGCTGGTTTGCTCATGGTCATGTACTCTGGATTCTCTCCTAACACTGGCCAGTAATTTTACAAAAGGATGAAGATAATGGAAACTAGGAGCTTGAAGAGATCATGGCTGATGAGTGCAAATTCATTACCAGAGCTGAAAGAAACAGCTCTAAAATATGCCTAATGCCAGTGGGCAGTTGTATCAACTTGGTATTTCAATTTAACTACTATGAAAAAAGCAGAATTCCAAATTAACTAAGAAATGTCATTTTTACTTTTATGGAGATCCTTAAAATTCATTCAAAAATTTATTATATGCCAGACATTATGCTATGCTAAATGCTTTAATATCCATTTAATCTGTATAACAACTATATGAGATAGGTATTATCCTCCAATTACAGATATAGAAACCATGACTTAGAGAAATTTAATTATGCAATTTAATTTAATTATAATTTGAAATTATAATTATGCAATTTAATTATAATTTGAAATTATAATTATGCAATTTAATTTAATTATAATTTGAATTTTTTTCTAAAAGAAGGTTCTGAGTTGTTAGGGTGGTGCTATCAAAACAAGTTAAGTTTTATCTATTTAATATGGATTCCATAGAGTCCAATCATTACGCAGGCATGAAATAACCAAGGTCAGAATTTTATCAAAATGACTTGTACCCGTGGAATTATAAACTAACATTATGCCTGAATTCCTCTGAGACTCTTTAAAGTAGTTTAAGGTTCCAAACCTGTCTGTGAATGAAATTTACTTGGAGAATTTTTTTTTAGTTATAGATTCCCTAGTTCTACCCAAGAGTGCAAATCTAAATTTTGCTAAAGCTCTCCAAGGTCTTTCTGATGCACAGTCAAGTTTAGAAACCACTAGTTTATTTTGTTCTTTGTCCCAAAGAGCTAGAATAAGTAATACATAGAGAAAGAAGCTCAAAGATTGTTACAGCTTTTTGTGACATATCAGAGGAGGTAGGTTGAAAAGCCCATTTGCTTCAAACAACACAGACATTTTGTAGATTATCACAAAGGGATTTTTTGGAAATTATATGGAGAATAATAAATATAGTAAAGTATACAAATCATAAGCATCAGCTCAATGAATTTTTACAAACTGAACAAACTCATGTAAATAGCACACAGAACAAGATACGGAATATTACACACATTCCAGAAGCCATCCTTATGCTCTCTTCCTGTCACTACTCGAACCCAATTCATCCCAGGATAAGCACCATCTGACTTAAAATAGCACAGATTAGTTTTGCCTAGTTTTGTATCTATATAAATTAGTCATAGGGTACATCTTTGCTATATAGCTTTTTTTATTGTTGATGATTGAACCTCAATGCAGTATAGAATTCCAAAATGTATCCATTCCATACCACTATTTATTTATTCATACTATACTCAAAGGGCATTTGGGTAGTTCCCATTTTTCAGCCTCCACAAAAAGTTCTGCTCTGAAATTTCTTGTGCATGTCTTTTGATGAAACCACCTATTTCTATAGGGTATATATCTATAAGTGTAATTGCAGTATCATAGGAATGCATATATCAGTTTTAGTAAACACTGCCAGTTTTACAAAATGGTTACACTGATTTATACTCCCATCAACAGTATAGGAGAATTCCAATTGCTCCCCATCCTAGTCAAAACTTAGTATTTTTTATCTTTTTTATTTAAGCAAACTTGGTTGTTGTGATATCTCATTCTGGTTTTGATTATTATTCTGCTATTGGTCGATGAATTTGCTTATATTTTCATGTTTATTCATATTTAAATAAAAGATAGCTCCTGCTATCTTTTTTGTTGTATCAGATCATCTCTTTTCTTTTTGATGGCTTGTAGAAGTTCTTTACAAATTCTAGATATGAGAATTATTTGTTGGATTCATATTCTGAAAATATCTTCTCCCACTGTGTAGGTTGCCTTTTCATTCTCCTAATGGTATTATTTGGTGTACAAAAGTTTCTAATTTCAGTATAGTTCGATACCAATCTTTTTATGGTTTTGTATTTTGCTCTGTTAGGAGATATTTGTCTGTCCCAAAGTGATTAAAATCTCCTCTCATGTTATATTCTAAAATCTTTGTTGTTTTATCTGTCACAATGAGATCTCTAAGTTATTGCCATTTTAAATAAATTTGTGTGTGTGGCATGAAGAGTCATGGTTCATTTTTATCATATATATTCAATTGACTTAGTATAATTTATTGAAAATACCATGTTACCCCCACTCAATAGCAGTAATGCCTTCATTGTAAATCTGTTAAACCATTTGGATGTGACTGTTTCTAGACTACTTTTTTTCCATTGTTGCATTTTTCTATTCTTTCACCAGTATCACACTGTCTTAATACTATAGCTTTATAGTAAGTCTTAATACCTCATAGTTTGAGTATTCCCACTTTGTTCATCTTCAAGATGTTATTGGCTATTTGAGGTCCTTTTCATTTTCATGTAAAGGATAGTACCAACTTGTCAATTTCCAACAAAATGTAACCTTGAATTTAGATTGAGATTGCACTGAACCTGTGGGACAATTTATATAAAATCAAACTGTCAGCAATGTTGAATACTATGATCCATGAACACAGAGTACTTGTCTATTTATTTAAGTTTTATCAATTTCTCTCAGCAAAGTTTTGTAGCTTTTCATATTGAGGTCTTGTATAATCTTCCTTTGACTTATTCTTAGCTATTTAATTCTTTATAATATTATAAACTTCATTTTCTGGCATTTGGTGCTAGTATATACAAACAGAATTGATTTTTGTATATTTACTTTTATCCAGCTGCCTTGCAAATTTTGCTTATCAGTTCTGTTTATAGATTCCTTTGAATTTTCCGTGTACAGCATTGTGTGATCTATGAATAATAACAGCTTTACTCTTCTCTTTTTAAGGCTTGCATCTTGTATATATTTAATTTTATTGCCCTATTTCTCTAAGACATCGAAGAACAATGTTGAATGGAACTGGTGAAACAATGAGGTAACCTCTTGTTATGTTCCAGAACTCAGAGCACATGTGTTCAATATTTCAACACTAAGTGTAGAGTTTACTTTAAGAATTTTTGTAAATTTTTTATATTAAGAAAATTATCTTTCATAATTTCTGAGAATTTACCTCCAATAGAAACTAAGTAAAGAAAATTATAAAGCCAATACTTTAAGCAAAATGAGTCCAAAAAAGAGTCTAAGATGAAAGAAGGAACAATAAGTATACACATTGGTAAATGTAAACAAATACTTACTTTATCAAACTTAAAATAACGTCTGATTTGAAGGGGTTTTAAATAAACATATTGATAGAAATATGGAAGTAGCTTTATTCTGAATCTTCTGGTTTCTGCTTCAGGAAACCAAAAGGAATAAAGTGCATTTCCTATTTCTCTCTTTCTCACTCTCTCATTCTCTCGTTTTCAGGGAAACTAGACTCAGAAAAATCAGCAATCTCTAAAATACATGTAATGATACCAAAATCCAAGCCAGGCCATAAGAAGCTGTGACGGTGCAACAGGGGGAGACAGGATGTCTAGGGCATTCCTATTATAACAGTGATTTAGCAAATACTCACTTTCCAGGGGGGAAAAAAAGGCCCCAGTGACCAAACCGACATGAGGGGGCTGAGATGCAACTCTACTTTTTTGTGGAAAGTAAGGAAAAAAGTTCCAGCAAGTACCCAGGGCAACCACAATGGAGCAGATCTCAGAAAATACTCTTAAAAATGACTCAGCCGCCTGGCAAGCAGAAGTCCCTGGATGATGGTTGTCTCTCAGCCAGCCTGTGAAGAAACTTGGCAGTCCCAGGAGTGACCCTGGAACTTCTCCTGAACCAGATGATATTCTGAGATTCAGAGAAGCCCCAACATACAGGAGAACCATATTCTGTGGAAATAGACTATAGTTACAGCAACTAAAGGAACTCTGAGCTGAGAGGTTTGTAAAACTACCCAGGCTTCTCCCGCCACCATCTCCCACGGGAACTTCATGCTAATAGTCTAAGAAAAGTCAAGTCAATCAACTTTGAGTAACAACAAAAATAGATTGTGCTCGATATCATCAGAATAAAAAGGGAAATGAACAGTACAACCATTTAACATATGATGAAAACTCACTGGAAAAATGGAACTGCAAAGCAGTTAAAAAGTATAAACCAGGCTTGTAGTTTCAGCTCTGAGATGTTAAGAGCTTTTAATACGTTACTCTGTATTTACAAGAAGAACAAAAAACCGGAGAAACTTAAAAATCAAGGACTTTTCTTGAACCCGTCAGAGAACCGAGGTTGCAGAGCAAATCACCACCCCGAAATGTGGAGAGCCGGGTACAGCCAGAGGAATATAGCTCCTGATATACATTTATTTGAAACAGAAGCTGCTAGATGTCATAAGCTGGTATGAAAATTAAAAGGTGTTTTTGACAAATTGCTGGAGACTGGGTATGGACAAGCTTGAAAGTGAGGGGTGTTGGGGCCCACAGCCATAGGAGGACACTCCCTACGTGCCCATGGTCACAGGCTTTTCCTCCAGGAAATCCAGTTCAGGGGAGCTTTCAACATCAGATAATCTAAGATGTCCAAGAATAAAGAAAGCATATATTTCAGTGATAGAAAACTTAGGGATTAAAGTTAATATTTATTATATAAATGTCATTAAAATTTTTAAAAATCTTTAAGTACAAAGTTCATTTGTGAGCTAAAGATTACTTTTAGAATCTTTATTATAAGAACACTTGTTAACAAATGATTTTTGGTATAAAATAATCCATATGAAACTGAAAACAAATTTTAAAGTCTCATATTTCTATCTTAACAAACTTGTAAAAATCAAGATTTTAAAATAACTATTAATCCTGAAAACAGCTAATTTTAGAAAGAATAAGAAAACAATACTATTATAGCAATGCTACTCTTTTCCCAAGAAAGAAGACACATAAGATTTAAGAGATTCTTTATAAAAGCGTTATTTAAGTATAATTGGTTTACATGACTACTTTTGAAATGTTTAATCTTTAAAACAAAATGATGAAGACTGTAAAAGAGTGGAAGAATGTGTTATTAATAAATATCTTGAAAGAATTTCATTTTTTATGAAGTAATTTAATATAAATCCAGCAAAATTTTTACAGAGTCTGCATGTGGAAAACTATAACATGATAAAAGAAATCAAAGATCTAAACAAATGTAAAGATAATCAGTCAATATCCATTAATTGGAAGACTTAATATTGTTAAAACGTTAATTATTTCCAATTTGGTCTGTAGATACAATGCAATCCCAATCAAAATCCAGGCTAGCTCTTTTTGTGGATATTAACAAACAGATTCTAGAATTTATATGGAAAGGCAAAAGTACTAGAATAACCAGCACAATTCTGGAAAAAAAGATAAAAGCTGAAAGATTCACATTACCTATTTTCAAGATTTAATGTAAAGCAATAATAATCAAGGTAGCTTGGTATTGGTAAAAGAATAAGCACACATATTAATGAGACAGAATAGCAAGCCCATATATCACCCACGCTAATAGAGTCAACTGATTTTTGACAAAGATGCAGAAGCAATTTAATGGAAACAGGATGAACTTTTCAGCATATGGTGGTGGAAAAATTGGACATTCACTACCAAAAAAAAATGAACCTTAACACAGACCTCACACTTTACATACAAATTAACTCAAAATGGATCATATATTTAAATGACAAAGGCAAAACTATAAACATCTAGAAGAAAGGAGAAAATCTGAAGGACCTTGGATTTGGTGATAAGTTTTCACATATCACATATCAAAAACATGATCCATGACAGAAAAAAAAATAATCAGTTGGGCTTTATTAAAAACTTTTGCTCTGCAGAAAACACTGTTGAGAGAATTAGAAGATAAGCCACCTACTTAACATTTGCAAATCATGTATCTTATAAAGAATGTATATCCAGATATACAACAAACTCTTAAAACTCAACAATAAGATAAGGAAAAATTCTCCAAAATGGGCAAAAGATCTGAACAGACACCTCAACCAAAGAAAACATGCAAATGGCAAAGTATATGAAAAGATGCTCAACATCATGCCAAATAATGTAAGCTGATATTCCCCACTCAAGGAAGTGGAGAATAACTCCCTACCCCTAGATAATGGGCTATACTCGATGGCTTGCTTCCAAAGAGCAGTATGGGAAAAGTAACTTTACAGTGGAGAAAACTGGCAAGCATTATCCTAGCTAGGTGATCAATGTTAGGATCATAAATAGGAAGTCATATGTCATGCTGATGGCACATATTTTGTTTTCAATTTTTTATTTTGATAAGATATATATAACATTTACCATCTTGACCATTGAGGGTATGTACTCTTGATATTACAGTAGTCCCCCTCTTATCTGCAGTTTCACTTTACATGTCACCTGCAGTCAACGATAGTCCAATAACATTAAATGAAAAATTCCACAAATACACAATTTATAAATTTTAAATTACACGCCATTCTGAGTAGTGTGATGAAATCTCATTTTATCCTACTGTCCTGTTCAGGGTGTGAATCATTCCTTTATCCAGCAGAACGAAGCAGTAGACCCTTCCTGCCTGTTAACCATTTAGTAACTGGCTCGGTTATCAGATCAATTGTTGCAATATCACAGTGCTTGAGTTCAAGTCACCCTTATTTTACTTACGAATGGCCCCAAAGCACAAGAGTAGTGAGATATGTATAGGAAAAAATATAGTGTATTTAGAGGGTTCAGTACTATTGGCAATTTCAGCCATCCACTGGGGGGAGTCTTGGAATGTACCCCCTGTGGATAAAGGGAGACTTCTGTATATGTTTAAAATAGCTTTCCTTTCAGTGGTCTTCCTCTCAAAAACCCCTAACTTCTGTCCAAACATCAGAAAAACTTGACTGAGAGATAGTCTACAGAATACCTTATCATTACCGCTCAAAACTGTCAATGCCATTGAAAACAAAGTCTAAGTGTATAAGTCAGGGTTCTACTACAGAAACAGAACCAATAGGAGAGAGAAAGAGAAAGACAGAAATTTCAAGAAACTGTTTTATGTGATTCTGGGGACTGGACAGTCTGAAATCTGCAGGGCAGGCCAACAAGCTGGAATTCCTTGAGCAGGAGCTGACAGTGCGGTCCACAGGTGGAATTTCTTCCCCAGGAAAACATCAGTTCTGCTCTTAAGGCCTTTCAACTTGTTGGATGAGGCCCACCAATATCAGAAAGTATAATCTTTACTTAAAGCCAAGTGACTGTATATGTTAACCACATCTACAAAATACCTTCATAGCAACACAAAGGTTAGTGTTTAATAGAATAACTGGGGACCTAGCCAAAATTGACACAGAAAACTAACCATCCCAATGAGAAACTGTCACAGTCTAGAGGAGCTGAAAGAGATGTGGTCACTAAATGTAATATGACAGCCTGGATAGGATCCTGAGACAGAAAAAAAAATAGTAGAAAAAAAACGAATGAATCTGAATAAAGTATCATGTTTATTTAATAACAGCGCATCAATATTTGTTTATTAGCTGTGATCTATATACCATAATAATAAGATACTAACAATAGGGGGAATTGGGTTCAGGATATACAATAACTCTCTGTATTCTCTTTGCAACTTTCCTGTAAATGTAAAACGATTCTAAAATTAAAAAATGAACTTAGATATAAAAATGTATAAGCTAAAGTTTCAGCAGGAAGAAATATGTAAACTTACGAAAAATACTGCATACAACAGGTGACTGAGGACAAGACAACTACAGAATATAAGATGGGAACTGGCGGAATTGTTTTGAAATAGAAAATACCAAACCATTTTAGAAAAGAAGACTAAGTAACAAAGATTGCCCCAGGAAAGATAATAAGCAAGAGAAGACAGAATAAGAGTAAGCAAAACGAAATGAAATTATATAAACTTAAAAATTAGAGAAAGATGGAAATGATAAGCAAAGGAGATCCAATATGCAGAAAGCTGGTGTCTTTGAAAAAAATGAAACTGAACAAAAGTATAAAAATATAATTTAAGAAAGTGATCCTGGAAAAAGAGCGTTCCGTTTACAAAAACAAACAAACAAACAAAAAAAGCCAAAATAGTCTCAACCAATGAACACACTAGTAAAAATAATTGGAGTTTAAAGATAAAGAAGGAATCCTTAAATATCCAGACCAAAAAAAAAGAATCATTTATAAAGAAACTAAGATCACTTCAGCATCATATTTCTTCACTACAGCAAGCAGCGCCAAAAGACAACAGAATACCTAAATAGTACTCAAGGGGGAAGAAAAGATAAAAGTCTTACATCCATCCGAGTTCTATATGGCCAGTTATAAAGGCTTCAGACTAAACATTTTGAGCTTTTGAGAGAACAAGGAATATTATTCATCTTTCTTGAGAAAACTATTAGAGGACAAATTCAACATACTTCACTCAAAAAATGAGCTGAGAAAGATCCAAAAAGAACTAGTGTCTAACAACTTTGGTAAAACATAAAATAGAAAGCATTATCTCAGAGAGAATTGTCTGGGTCCTCATTTTAAAGGCAATGCTTATATTTTACTTCATTATATAAGTACCCTATAGATTATTGGTGGTACCTTTTGTCAGGTAAAGAAATTCTTTTCTATCCCTAATGCACTATGAATTTTTTCATCATGAATTGCTGCTAAATTGCAAAAGTTTTTTTCTGCACCTATTGTTATTGTTATCTGTTCCTTCTCCTTTTATCTCTTTTTTATATTCCTGGGTTAAATCTTACTTGGTCATATTGTTTTATGTTATTCATATATTGCTGCTTTGAATGTGTGCTCAGTTTTTAAGAATATTAACATCTATGTTTATAAGCTAAATTAGCCTACAATTTTCTTTTCTTTAACTGCATTTATCTAACTTTGTATATTAAGATTATACCAACATAATAAAATATTTTGGAAAAGTTCTCCTATATTTAATTCTCAAGAATAGTATGCATATGACAGAAACCATGGAGGTTTCAGAAAATTGTCTGATCTTGTTGATATTTTGATATGTAAATTTTAATCATGGTTTAATTTTTAATGTTTATAAATATATGAAGAATATGTTAACTTATAGTTGATAAATTATATTTTCTAGAATATTTTCCATTTTCTTGTTATTAATTTATTGCCATAGTTATTTCTATTGTTCTCTCATTACATATGAATCAATGAGTCAAGTTCTATTTTTCATTATTATTATTTTATAACTTTGTACTTAAGTTGAGCTTAGTGTAGTGGTTTCTGTGTAAACCACTAAAGTATGGAAATATTATGTATAATTTGCAAACCTGTAGAAGGAAAAATAAATAGAAAGGAAAAAAGAAAAAACAATCAAGTTTAAAAAGCAAGAAAGGAGAAAAACAGGACCCAAAATAAAGTAAGAAAAGTAGAAACAACAAAATAAAATACAAAAATAAGCCCAAATTTGTTAACTTTAAAAATAAATATTAACAGAGTAAGATTACAAAACTAAGCATTGAACTTCAATCATAAGGAAAATAACAAGAAAGCCAACATATATAGAAAGACAAAACAAAGATAAGAACAAAATTAGTATTAATGGAATATAAAACAAAGATAAAACATAGATTTTAAAAGGTATACTGGAACTATTGAAAAGATGAATAAAAGATAAAACTGGTGAGAGTTATCAAGATAAAAAGGAAGGCACAAATTCAACAGCATTTGGAATTAGAAGAAGGCTAATTACAGATAAAGCAAGAATTTTAATATGAGGATTCTATTAATGTAATAAACCATTAATCACAAAAAATTAGATGAGATGTCAAACTCCAAAAAAGAGATAACTTTTAAAAATCAGCTCAAGAAAAAATAAAAAGCTTTATTATTGCTGTAATCATTTCCTAATTTGAATAAGAAGTTAAAAACATGTTCCCATAAAAAAAAATTCCAGACCTAGGCAGTCTAACAGGTGAGCTCCACCAAACTTTCAAACAACAGATAATTCAAATTTATAAGCCTTTTCCAGAGAGGATAAAAAACAGCCCCAAATCCTGCAGTTATTTATGAAACTGGCTTGATTTTACAACCAGATAAATACACTATGAGAAGTGAAAATAACAGATTGATAGACTGATAATAGACTCATGAATACATACTCAAAATAAATAAAAATCAACAAGCCAAATAGGCATTACACAAAAAAACACATCATAAACAAAATATAATACATCATAAACAAACAAAAAAAAAGTTGTTTTTTTACTCAGGACTGCAAGTTAAACATTTTTTAAAAATCAATTAATTTAATTTACCACATTAACATTAAAAGAGAAAATAGAATCCCATTATTAATGAAGAAAAAATAATTCAATAAAATTTATCACCCCTTTATGATAAACAATTCATTGTACAGACCACAAAATACTTATCAAGCTAGTAAAAGAAGAGAACTATCTTAACCTGATAAAATTGTATTTTAAAAAATATATAACAAAAAGAAAAATGGCTAAATGTGTGGTTGGGGCTTTATCTTAGGCGCTAAGCTAAAAAACAACTTTGAACAGTCTCAGGAACATTATGAGGAATATTTCAAGGAGTTTGTATTTCTTGAAAAGATACTTTGAAAAGATATTTTTATGAAATATGTAGAGGAAAATTAGATTATAGGTAGCAATCTACATTTGTGATGCATAATTAAAATACAGTGGAATTGGTAGGTCTGGAAAGAAAGGGAGAAATACAAGAGGTATTAAAGTAGAGCAAGGTAAAAGACTTGGAAAGTATTGCCCGTACAGAAAGGAGAAGTAGAAAGATGGAAGATGTTTAGGTTTATGGAGTGGACACTGGGAGGATAGGGTACATCTCATTACATGGAGGAAGACATGGAATGGAAGCACCCTTTGGGCAGCGGGGCATACAAATGTGAAGATCTGCCTAAATGTGAGTGGCAACAGAGACTGGACTGCTTGAAACCATTGATTTGGATGAGGTCATCCAAAAAGAAAATACAGAGGAGTGGTTAAAAGAAAACCAAACAACACAAAGAAGAACACAAAAAGGAACTAGAAATGAACAGCCAGAGAAATAGGAGAAGAACTAGGGAAAACTTCCATCATTAAAGATTATAAGTAAAAAATGTTCAACAATGTAAAATACTACAAAAGCTTTAATTCCTTTTGCCCTCCCTTTCACCAATCATAACTCGTCAAATCACATAAGATTTTTTACAAAGGGTACTAATGAATATATGTGATCCAGCACTCTCAGTCTTGTATCAAGGAATAAACTTTTATTCCCACCTCCTAGCTTTTTAGAAACCTAGGAACTTCATCTGCCCTTCAGAAGAAGAAAACAGCTATCATTATGCAGACATCTGTTAGGACAAAATTTCTACTAACTGAATTATACCTAAGAATATAATTGTACATTGGAAAATGTTTCTCAGAGAAAGTGAAACAAATAATGCAAATACAATTCTGAATGGACTTCCAATTACTTAGCTTGACAGAAAAAGAGTAGAACCCAACCTAAAACAACATGTTAGGATTAAAGTGTCAAAAGTTGACAATGGCAAAATTGCCTAGGGGAGATTAATGCCATGTCATTTAAGCCCACTTAAGAGCATATTTCCAGGAATTTAATGAAGTATGTTTTCTATTTCTCAGGAAAACAGTAAGTGCAACATTGATTTTTTTAAAAAAAGGAAAGTAGATTCTATGTAATTATTTCAGCAGCCCTCACTTTATTCCAAACCAAATTCTACTCTCCAGAAATGACTTCTTACTAGCTTTATTGATGTATAATTGACATACAATAAATGCACACATTGAAAATGTACACTTGGCCAAGTTTTGATATATGTATATACCAGAAAACCATCACCCACAATCAAGACAATGAATGTATCCATCACCCCCAAAAGTTCTCTAGTGTCCCTTCATAATCCTTTCCACCTTCCTCCTGTCTCCAACCACTCACCCGAATTTCCAGCAAGAAATTCTAATTTCTAATTTCTGATCCAATTTCTGTCACTAGATATTAGTTTGTATTTTCTAGAATTTTATAGAAATGGAATCCTATATTGTATTAGTTTCCTGGGGCTGTCACAGCAAATTACAACAGGCCAGGTGGCTTGAAACAACAGAAATGTGTTCACTTAAAGTTCTAAGGTCTAGAATTCTGAAATCATGGTGTCAACAAGACCAGTCTCCTTCCAAAGCCTCTAGGGAAGACTTCCTCCTTGCCTTTTCTAGCTTCTGATGGTTTCCGACAGTCTTTGGCATTGCTTGGCTTGTGGCAGCATAACTCCAATCTCTGTCTCTGTCTTCACATGGACTTCTTCCCTGTATCTCCTTGATGTCTTTAAATGTCTTCTCTCTCTCCTTTTTATAAGGATACCAGTCACTGAGTAATCCAGTATGACTTTATTTTTATTACATCTTCAAAACCTCCAAACAAAGTCATATTCAGAGGTAAAGGGGCTGGGACTTTGACTTAACATATTTTGGGGGAAGACACAATTTAATCCACAATATCCTGCCCTCTGGCCCCTTGAAATTCATATTGCTCTCAACAGCAAGATACATTCACCCTATCCCAACATTTCCCAAAGTCTTAACCCATTTCAGCATCAACTCTAAGTTCAAAATCTCATCTAAATATCAACTGAAGAAGTCCCAATTCTCGTCTTCTCAATTATCTAAATCAGGTATGGTGAGATTCTGGGTGTGGCCCATTCTGGGAAAAAAATTATTCTTCATTTGTGAACCTGTGAAACTAGAGAATAAGTTATCTGCTTCCAAAATACAATAATGGGACAGGCATAGGATAGACATTCCCATTCCAAAAGGAAGAGATTAAAAGGAGTCATGGTTCCCAAACATGTCTCAAACCCAGTGAGGCAAATTTCAGTAGGTTTCAACGCATGAAAATAATCCTTTGTGGCTTGATGCTCCTCCCTCTGTGCCCACTGTTAGCCCTGTCCTCTGTATCCACAGAGCCCTGTTAGTCCTACCAACTTCTGAGCCACCCTCAGAGGCATTCTTCCCTTTTCTTGAAGAATAACACATTTGCAGGCAAGTGGCTTTATAGGCTATTTCCTACCCATAAAATCCCACAAGTCTGACATCCCTCCATTATTTCATCCCATCTCTGTCTCTTTGGTTCAAGCTGGCAATGTTTTCAGTTGGCATAACATTCTCAAAACCCTTGTGGCTCTTCTGTATATATCAAGGGGGATTGTTTTAACTAATGACATCTGTAAAGGCCCTACTTCTAAATAAAGTCATGTTTACAGGTTAGGACTTAAACATATCAGGAAGATACAATATAATCCATAACATACAGTACATTTGTTTGTATTCTTTTATTCAGCATAATTGTTTTAATATTCATCTATGTTTTACATATCCCAATAGTTCCCTATCAACGGTCATTTTGATTGTTTTCAGTTTTTGGCACGGCAAATAAGCAGCTGTGAACCTTCATGTGCAAGTCTTTGCATTGATATATGCTTTAATTTCTCTTGGGTAAACATCCGGCGGTGGAATTGCTGTTTCATAAGGTTGGCAAAATGTTTAACATTTTTAATAACTGCCAGTAAGTTTCAACGCGTGATATCTCACTTTACCTTCCCACAGTGGCCTGTGAGAGTTCCAGCTGCTCCACATCCCCTCAACACTTTGCATGGTATTTTTAAATTTTAGACATGCTAATAGTTACATAGTGGTATCTCATACAGAGAGAATGGTATTTATTATATTGCATTGCCTGATGCATATGATGTCTAACATCTTTTCATGTGCGTATTTGCCTTGTGTTTATGTCTTTAGTAAAAGTGTCTGTTCAAATCTTTTGGCCATGTGTTCAATGGGTAGTTGTCCTGTTATTATTGAGATTTTAGAGTTCTTTGCATATTCTAGATACAAATCCATCATCAGATACATGATTTGCAAATTTATTGTCGCTGTCTGTGATTTGACATTCTTTTAACTTGTCTTTTGAAAAGAAGTTTTAATTTTGATAAAGTCCAGTTTTTAATTTTGATAAAGTCCAATTTTTTTCCTGATTCATACTTTGAGTGTTGTATCAAGGACAGCTCATTTAGCGTTAGCACCAAAGTCCTTACAAAGACCTATGAGACTCTAAATGAGGTTCCCTTCACGATTATCTTCCTGACCTCATTTTTCCTGTGGATTTTTCCCTTTACCACTCTTCTCCAGCCTCCTTGCAACTTCTTAAACAGATACAGGGCTGACTTGCTGCTCATTTTGCTTAGAATTCTCTTTTCCCAACTACCTACAGAGTTCACTCTGGTTTTTTTCATGTCTTTGTTAAATGTCAGCTCAGTAAAGCCAACTCTGACTTTCCTCATGATGACTGCAATCCTCCAACATTGCCAAATCTCCTACCCTGCCTTGTTTCCATCCATAGCATCTTCTATCATGCTGTATGTTTTTCTTGTTGATCAGCTCCCCCACTAGAATTTAAGCTCAGTGAGGCCAGAGATTTTTGTCTGTTCACCAGCGTATTTACAATTAAAACATTACCTGGCATTTAGTGATACTCAATGAATATTTGCTCAATGCATGAATGAATACATGAATATATATTGATTTTGCCTTTATTCTTATTTGACAGTTTGGCTGACCTCAGAATATTAGTTAAAAATTACTTTCCCTCACAATTTTTTAAACAATCTTTTTATTTTGGAATAATTTTAGATTTACAGAAAAGTTGCAAAAATAGAACAGAGTTATCATATCCCGCTTTCTCAGCTTCCTCCATTGTTAATGTTACATTACCATGATACATTTGTCAAAACAAAGAAAGTGACTTGGTACAATATTATTAACTAAACTCTACACTTCCCTCACAATTCTAAAGTCAATCTTTTAATACTTTCTAGTTTGTAGAGTGCTAATGATATATCTAATAAGTCCTATTTTCATTTTTCTATGAGAAGGTCCATTATAGACCCCATATACAGTTGTGGGGAATCTCAGCCAAGATAGGCATAAAACTACTACATTTTTTTTTCCTAGCCAAAGGAAAAAATATCTACCTGACAGGAGAAGAGCAGTTCCATTTTCTAACAGATTTCCCAGCCATTCTGGATGCAAATGAATGATGGCCTTTCTCTCTACCCGAACAGAGTGGTAATTAAGAGCAGGGGCACTATATGATCTTAAACAAAATCAGTAACCATGTAAGCAGGACACCAAAATCTAAGACCATCTGAAAAGAAGAGGCTCACTAAGTACCACCTCAGAGAATTGCACATATGGAAGTTCTGGATGGAGACTGACATCTGATGGTGCAAATGGCAGATACCAGTAATTTAGGCTGTTGTCCTTTGCCTCCTTCAGAGGAGGAGGGCCACAGAGGTGTCTGAAGCTCTGAAAAATGAAGGTAGACCAAATATTTTACTCTTCTAAAAAAAGCTCAACTCCCCTGTTTTTTCAGGTTCTCAGCTGTTAATATGTGGCATTAGTTAAATTGTTAACTGTCTGGGACTTCCCTAAGGTTGATAAGACCTTGGCATCCCCAGGCTGATAGTCGCAGGAGCCCAGGCTTCCATTTGATCATCAATCTTAAGTGTTTTAGGACTGACATTGCTTTAGGCCTGTAGACTACTTAAAATTGAAGGCCAAAATCCTCTAAGATTAAAATAATTTTCATTTGTTCAGGGACATGTGTGCTATGCAGATAGTATTATTGCCAATAATAAATGTATATGAAGTTTTAAAGAGTCAAGAAGTTTGAAGCCAGTTTATTGAGGAGTCTCAGTATTTTAGGGTTTAAACAAGTAATAATTATTTTTCCAATAACTGACTCCCAGTTGTGCTGTGATAAATCCCTTCCCCATTAGATAGTAGATTCTTTAATGGTTCCTTGGCCAGATTCCTTAACTTTTCTGTCACTTTTGGTTATAAAGCCTTATTTTAGTATGCTAGAGTCTTGTATATGAAAAAATTTGGTACAGTTTATTTCAAAACTTCATTCCTATTTTTTTCAACACCTGTTCTTTCCCTCATTCGGGATCAACAAGGCCTACCTATGGGTGAAGTTGCTTTTGAGTAGGGTCTCATTTCACGCATTTCCCATTCTCCTGTTTACATATTTCCTTCCTCTTTCTCTTCTCTTGCTATTCTAGGCCTTCCTGGGCTTTCAAACCCATCCACCACCAGCAAGGGCAGAAAGGAAATATTTCTCACGTGATGGACATCAACCTAAGGATCCACCACAGTTCTCTTTCACGGAGAGCCACAGCAATGTTGATTCCCTCTCACGTCTTTCTCAAGACTGCAGGGAGCAAGGATGTGGTGATTATTCTCCCATATTCCACCGAGGACTTCACTGCCATATTCCCTTCAGAACTGTTTGGCATGGGCTATTCCAAAAGCCTTGCCTCTGCAGAAATCTGACATTAGTTTCTAGATTCGCGTCTATACTAAAAATTCAGGGAATACATGTGAAGCAATCCCCTACTTTTAACAATGAGAGATGTTCTCGGGTCCCAAAAGGCTCTCCCAAGAATGCTTTCAAAACACTTTCCTCCAGCAATGCCATAAAAGTGGCCTTATAGGTTCTGCAACCTAGCAAGCATTCAAGTCAGGAGGAAAGGTGTCCATCTCCCCTTCTTGCAGATACATCCATTTTTACCATGATTCTATTAGAGCCCTGCTCACTGCTGCTTCAGAGATGGAAAATTACTTCATTCCCCAACTCTACAATGAGGGAAGGAAATAGGCCCTCCTTGCAGAGTATAAAACCAATTTTCATCTCTCTCCTCTAAATCTTCTTCAGGATTTCCATCCAGGAAAGAAGGATGGGGCTGATTGATGAGCATATCACAATAAAGGGGAGGTGACTGCCCCGAATACTGGAGGAGAGAATGTGGGGTGCTTCATTTATTGCTGTGCACGGGAAAGACTGGAAATTCTTGCCTATTCTTGAAGATACTACCCTTGGAGATTGTTGCCAGGAGACTTTGTACTTAAACCCTGCGCTAACTGGGGAATCAATTTAATTTTGTGCATAGGCCAACCCCCGAGCTCATCTGGGTAGGTAGTTTAAATAAGCTTAGTCCCAGCATTGCAAATTGCATTTTTCAAAGATGTTCACAGCAACATATCCCATTTCACCTATTTCCATACAATATAGTCTCTAATCAAGAGGTTGGGGTCTATGACCTCAGTCTTGAATCTGTGTATTCCTGTGACTCAGCATGTGGTAGAAGTGACTCATGTGACTTCAAAGACTCAGTAATAAAAGGTGATGTCACTTCCACCTTCCTTGCTGGGATACTTGCCATGTAAGAAGTCTGATTACCCTGAAGCTGCTGTGCTGTGAGGAAGCCAGGCCACTTGGTGAGGCAACATGGAGTTATACAGTCAGCAATCATAGCCTCTGAATCTCCCCAGCCCAGGTGCCAGACATATGAATAAATGAGCCTTCAGATTATTTCAGCCCCCAGCTATTGAGTCACCCCACATCTTTGAATATTCCCAACTAAGGATCCAGATATCATGAAATAGAGACAAACTATCACCAAAGCACCCTTTCTGAATTCCTGTCCCACAGAATTCATGAGCGTAATAAAGTGTTGTTTTATGCTACTTAGCCAAAGATGATTTTATAGCAATAATAACTAATACATCTGGGATCCTTGAAAATGAGTCTATCTTGTCAGTCATGTATGCTATTTATATATTTAGGCAAAAATAACTCTCTTTGAATCTGATTAGTGTAGTGTTTCTTGGAATGCCTTCTGGGCCATCACTGTAAGTAGAGCAGATAAGAAAATTCAAAGTGCTTCCAGGTACTGTTGTTATACTTCTAGGGAGACACAGAGTCCCATTGGTAAGCAGGGAAAGTAGGCCCATTTCATTTGTATTTGCAGGTATCAAGAATTCTACTTCCCCACTTATTTTGGTATAACTTTTTAATCACGAAGGATCTTACTGCCCATCTCTAGATAAAATTATGTAATAAGGAGACTATGCCCTATTAGAATGGACAAATTATATGCTTTAATTTTATCTAGCAAGAAACCCAGAATGACATTCCTCATTCTTCAACTTACTTGGTCATGTTAATCATGAAAGGTAGGCTGAGGCCAAGTTTACAATGGCTATTGCTTCCTCTAGAACTTTTAAAAAAATTTTCCTGGGCTGCAAAGCTGTTTATTCATGTTGACTCAATTGCATCAATTGATGCAATTTATTATTTGCATATCATGTGTGGGATCTTTCTTAACCTATTCAGTTCCTATTCCTGGGACACCATTAGCTGCAGTCTCTTTACCCTGAATGGCCCCTGTAAGGTTAAGAGGGAAGCAAAGTTAGCATTGTGTAGCCCTACACTGACTTCAAAGGGTTCAAAAATTGAAGCTGAGCTCTGGGAGTGGCAGCAAGTGCTTATTATCCTCTGTCAGTACATTGCAATGATTCCTGCATTTTGTCAGTGTTTAATAATTACAGTAATTACACTTGCATAAAAGAGAGTAGTTGATGTGTAAGTTGTGCCCCTTCACCTTGAGGAAGTAGTTAGTGCTTTGAGTCCTTAGGAATGTGTTGAAATCTTTCAGTTCCCAAGGTTCACAGACGCAGATGCTGTTGGAGCAGGGGGTGACCTCCAACAAGCTGGTCTGCAGGTCCAGGACAGCACTTTATATTCGAGGCCAGCCTCCAACCACATCTTTAATTTAAGTAATATGATGTTATGCCCAAAAGAGGGAACCAAAGGTATTATTCTTTGATTCTTTATACTGCTGAGTGATCATATCAGACTTACATAAGCACTGAAGGTATTTATTCAATTTAAGACATAGGATTTGGGAAGGCTGGTGAACTGGACTAGTCACGTAATAATTGTAGATTTACCAGACTTAAATATCTGGGTAAGCAGATATACGATGGGGGTTTCTCCAGTAGTCCTAAAATTATGGCTAAAACTGAGGAAGTGTTATTTAACCTACAATCTAAAGTGAGCAAATGGGATATCCCTAATAACAAGATTACTAAAGAGCAGAAGCCAAGAGAGATTCAAGAAAAAAAGGGAGGATTCATTGCATCAAGTTCACATGTTTAAGAAGACAATGACCAAGAAAAAAAAAAAAAAAAAAAGACTGCCAGATCCAACAATTAGGAATAGTTTGGGTAAAATAATAGGAGTTGATGCTGAGATGCAATGGGTTGAAAGATTACAAATAAATGAAAGTAATCAAGATAGAACATCATTCCAGAATTTTTTGAGAAAGGAAGGAGACTGATGGGAGCTAAATTTAGATGCTCTGATAAATAAGCCAAGAAATAAAAATTGCAGATAGTCAAAAAATGAGATGCTGGGCAGCAAGGTAGGAGATGATGGAAGACAATGAAGTAGATAAGGGTCATTCGTCTGGGGCTCAAAGAACTTTCAGAAAAGTTACTTAACAGTATAAAAGCAATGATTTGGTTCATTCTGTAAAGGAAGTTCTATAAGTATTCAGTTAAAGAGTCCAGTTGAGATTCAAATTCCAAGTTCTAAGTTCCTGTGTTCAGCTTTCTGATCACTCTGCCATTTCTTCTAAGTCATCACAGATGGATAATATGACTCCTCTAGCTAATATATATTTGACAGCAAGCTTTGTAATGAGCAATTACAGAATGTAATACAATTGCAGCTAGTAATATTTTATACCACTAAATCAAACTTTTAAAAAGCATCTTAATTTCTATGTTATCAGGTTTTAACACTTTTATGCATAAGAAAGGTATCAAAAATGTGGAATTCCTCTAAAAATTACCAGAAAGTATTAGATGAGTTCTCATTTAAATGCTAATAAAATTTATTTTTTCACTTATCAGACATTTTTCAGAGTTAACCTTATCTGGCCTTGATTTATAGCAAAATAATAAAATAGACTTTCAAAAAGCTAACTTTTTGCATTTCTAGAAGATTATAATTATTTCTATGTCCTCTGAGGCTTATAATTTGATAGCATGCCACTCTTAATAAATAGCCCAATTCTGCAATTCTAATATAATCCTATCACGTCTTATTATTAGATGATCATTAACCTAAACCCAGTGATTTATTCTTGCCCTCTGTTAATATATGCTGTCATCACTTGTAAAAGAGATTAAAGGAAACACAGAATGTGTTCTCCCCAGGGAGACAGATGCAGTTGGTGCTAAACTGGCGAATAAACTGTATGACTACCTCCTATACCATGTCCCATTTTAATCCAAACTTTTAACCTGTGCCAAAATATTGCTGGGACATAAGGAGCCCAAGCACGAACATGCAGAGAGAGAATGCACTAGGGCAATATCTTTACTCAGAAAAGTGAAGGACCACTTAATATTAATCATCTACACCTAACTAATTTCTATTTTAGATTTCAGGAGCCTATAGTATAGTCAGTTTGCCCAAATATTGAACAGGATGATAACTATCTTATAAGAAAAGGGCACCCAGGAATGATTTGACAATTCTGTTTTAGCTCATCCTGTGTCCAAGTTGGATATTCTAGTTATGAGGCTTTCACAGCTGCTCACATTTTCTATTGGGAATTTTTTATGTGGCTCTGAAAAAAAAAAGATTCTCAAACCTAGAATTCACTCCATCATGTTACCACAAAGCTAAGAGTATTTGTGTGAAAAAAGACATCAGGAAAAATAAAAGAATACTCAAGCCCATTCTCTTCAGTGGTAGTGGGTTAGTAAGAGGAAGAAAACAGTCCAGGGGACATGAAGTCGAGCAGAAGAGCAGAACTGGAGAAAATCTCTTGAACTCTTTTCTGTTCATCAGTCTCCATTCAAGATGTGGCAGCTGCCCTTAAAAATTAGGTCTCCAACAACAGAGAACAATGGCCTTGTAAATTACTGTTTAACTGCTTCAATATTTGGTTAAATAGTAATTTCCTCAAGTGGCTAAAACCAGACAGGATGTTTTGATATTCATGGTTCTTGGCTGTGACGGTTGTATTTCATTTTAGATCAAATTGACAGACTCTTCAACCTCTAAAGCAAACCAAATTATTTTTAAATGCAGCCATCAGAATACTCAACAGGAAATGTAATAGTGCAAGATGCCAAAATGAGGGAAAAAAACTTTTCCAAATTAAATTTTCAATGGCTCCTAGATGGGAGTATTAGGAATCCTTCTTCTGCTGCAACTAATGAAGTCAGTGCACTCAAAATGACCCAAAGCAAATTTAGAGTCTTCATTATAATTTTAAAATGGCTCCACTGTGAGGAAATGTGACCATTCTAACACCAATAGAGCAGGGTAGAAGAGTTGGAAGAAAGTTCATGCAAGAACCCCCAAAATTTGAAGCAGACTAAGACAGACAGTTGTCTTAGCCAGAAGCTGGCTCAAGTTTTCTTTCAGTGTTTCCTTAGAAAGGAGGAAGTAAAATGCTAATCTCAAAACCTCACTCTATGTTTCAGTTGTTGAATCTATAAAATAACTATATAATATATTTATATAATTCTAAGCCTATGACTTGTGTTCAATTATTTGCAACAGATCTTTTTGTTGTTCTCACAAAGCCCCCCTGGGAGTATGATTTATAGTAATAAGGCCTGTGTGGGCCTTGTTGAACACAGACTGTGAGGAGATTAAGCAAGTAGTCCCACCTTATAGAACAGGACCTTGACATTTATTCTAGAGTAAGAGTACTAGGCCTGATTTTATTCATGCTTTGAAAAGCATTAGTTGAATACCTACAATGTACACTGCCGTACAAGAAATACAAAGATTACAATTCAACAATTCATGAGTCGGTAAGGAGAGCACTGTTAAGGCTTACAAATACATTCCAAATGAATGACAGATCAAACATCTCCTGATTCTCCCAGAAGTCTCTATCCAAGCCCAGCCACACATTCCTTACAAACATTTCTATTCAACTGTAATAAGCTAATGGGGACAAGGAACTGACATACTCAAGTTCATATTCCCGGAGTATTCCAAAGAGAATGGGTGCTTTGGAGTGAGTTTTCAGAATAAATTAATGAATTCAGAGGACAGAAACTAACTTTCAGTTCATGTGATCTGGAAAGACTTCAAGAAAGCAACTTAGCAGACCTGAAAGAACAAAGGAATTGTGACAGAAAGAAGTAGTGGTGGAAAGGAAATCTGAAAGATAATGAATCTGGAAAATATAACCGGAAGCTTTACAACCTATCTCTGACTTTGGAGTTTCCTTCCCCTAGGTCTCTCCTCCTAGACCAGCCTTCAATATGAAGTACCTACAAGAAAATGAACAATTACTTAAGATAAGTAAAGCAAGCTGATTTTTATTTTACTTCCGTTTTTCCAGATGTACTCAGTTTATGGAAGGAAAAGGTAAAGCTTTGACTTAAATTTTACAAGTGAATTACAGCTGGAGACAAAGCTATGTGCATCCAAGAAGTCCTCTTCTCTTAGGACAGTTCGCTTATTTATGGAATTGTGTCTCCCACCAAAAAATTCATTTGTTGAAGTTCTAACCCCTCAAACCTCAAAATGTACTTGCATTTGGAGATAGATACTTTAAAGAGGTAATTAAATTAACACGAGTTGATTAAATTGGACCCTAATCCAGTATAACTGATCCTTCTAAGAAAAGGAAATATGGGCACAGACACATTCATACCAGTGAAAGACAATGTGAAAACACCCATTTATAAGCCAAAAAGAGAGGACAGGAACAGGCCTGCATCTTTCCCTCACGGCCCTCAGAAGGAACCAGCCCTGCCGATGCCTTAACCTGGGACTTCTATTCTCCAGAACTGTGAACAAATACGTTTCAGTTGTTTAAGCTCCCCAGTCTGTACTACCTTATTACAGCAGCCCTAGCAAATTAACATACTGCACTATAGCCTCTGAGCACTTTGGCCATGCTTCAGTAGGTTTTTCCTTCATTTGTTCCAGGTAATTGGAAAAGTCTGCCCATTTTTTGTATTTAGATTAACTAACAAGAAGGTGGAGGGTCTCCAACTTTTAAATGGAGGTGCTATTATGGGCAAACCAGTGGCCTTGGAGATAACTAGTCCCTCAGGCGGACTCACTGACTCCCCCACAAAATGCAGTCATCCCAGCCATTGATCTATCTCTTACAAAGGAAATATTTCTATAACAAGGCAATGACCTCTACTGGAAGCAGTGCAGAATTACAGAAATCCCAGTAAGTCTCAAGCTAGACAGAGACAGACAGAGAGACAGAGTGAGAGAGAGAGAGAGAGAGAAAGAGAGAGAGAGACAGAGAGAGAGAGAAACGGTTTTAAGTGTTAAGAAGAAATGACCCACATAGGAATTTTTAAGGGAGAATACTGTTACCCCCAACCACTAAAGAAATCTAAACTGAAAGGAAGTATAAAAGAATAAAAGTAGGGAAACTATTTTAAATCACATGTTGCTGTTGTTGCTGAGGGGAAGGTTGGGGAGAGGGAGGATCACACTGGCTGAGGAGCATCTCCACACTTGCACCTCAGAAGGATTCTAGCTCCTTCCTCAGGGAGTGGTCTACCAACTGCTCATCAGCAGAGGTGCCACCCAGCCCCCCAACCCCAGACTTCATGAGAATCTAAGTTTCAGCAAGTCTCCCCAGGGGTTCTGTAAACACATTAAAGTTTGAGAAGCACTACCATCTCCCTCATTCAGAAAGAGTGACATTTCAATGGTGTCCTTAGTCCTCTTTAGCATTTCCCAGGGGTGGAAATGCAAATCAACCGAAAGAAGGCACCATACATGAAACACTCTAGGTTCTAAGTTCTAAGCTCACTTGTCTTCACTTAAGTACATATAACACAGCTACTCATAAAATAATACAGGTTGAATTAACAAATGTTTAATTCACCATTGGTTTTTTTCCTTATAAAACCTTAAAACTAAACTAATGACAGCTTTGGAACTCTCTGATTTCTAGAGTTTTCCATGAAAATGCTGATCCTTCTAGTTCTGCTATTAATCATCCTTCTGTCAGGGAGGCAAGGAGTTTGAATTTTCACTCTCCTTAGTGAATATGTTTCACATACCAAAATTACTTCAGCAATTTGCTCAACAGCTTTAGAAGCCATTACTAAATTGCAGCTCAAATTCATTTCATCTGTTTTCTAAACTGGCTCTATAATTTATCTTCACAAATAAGTCTAAAGCCTGGTACCAAGAATCAGCTATTTTTGTTCATCAGGAAAGACAGATTTTCTTGTAAATGCCCGCAACACCAGAGTACATTAATTTGTTTACAAATACAGTTTATTTCTGGAGGTGTTCTGGTGAATGTCTAACAACCAGCTCCCAAAAAATAGTTTGAATTTTTGTTATTTGCCAATTGCCATAGTGTAAATTTTCCCACCTTAACCAATTTCAAGATACTAACGTGATCATGGAGCTAGGAAAAGATGAACACAGTTGCCTCCTGGCAATGCAAGTAGGTTGTAGCACACCATTATTTATTCTCAAAATACTACCAAATACCCCCCATTCTTCAGACAATTTCTGGTATTGATTTCAAAATATATGTCAGCATGGAATATATGTGCTGTACAACTGTACAAGCTAAATATTTACCAAAATAAAACAGGCTTGAGATAAATTATTGGTTTTATTAATAACGTGATTATTTTATTATAACAGTAAAAAGGTTGTTCATCAAAAATTTGATGCGACTCTTTTTTGCTTATGAAACATTCGTGAGAACAGATACAAAACAGCTGCTGACTCCTACACTGACTGTAATAAGCTTATTCTGCCCACACTTAGCTGCAGGAGCATTCTTCCATTATTTCATTAAGAAGGCTCAGTTTGTATTTGGTGTCCCTCTTATGTTTTTACATTTTATTTCCTTTGTATGTATGTGTCTGTACTCAAATTTCTTCTTATAAGGATCAGTTATATTGTATTAGGGCCCAATTTAATGAACTCATTTTAATTTAGTTACCTTTTTAAAGTCCCTATCTCCAAATGCAATAGTAGTCTTCCCGGATATGGCAACACTTCCCATCATAATTCAGTCCCAATCACTTTCTGTTGGCAGGTCAAGACCTTTCAATCTGGACTGGTCCTACCCCTGGCAGTTCCTGCTCCATCTTTAGTCTCTCCAGTTCACACCAGAAAAACTTGTCTATAATTTTATTCATTTTCTAAGGATCTTAATTCTACTCATAAATTATTAGTTTTTCATCATCAGTGCCACAATAAAATGTCACGTTATGGGTTGAATTACATCTCCACAAAAGATGTTGAGGTTCTACTCCCCAGTACCTTGTGAATGTGACCTTATTTGGAAAAAAGGTCTTTGCAGATGACCAAGTTAAAATGAGTTCCATGGAGTGGGCCCTAATGCAATATGATTGGTGTCCTCATAAAAACAGTAAATTTGGATAAAGACAGACATGCCTAGAGGGAAGACAATGTGAAGAAACGTAGGAAGAAGCCAGCCATCTACAAGCCAAGAAGAGGGGACACGAACAGATCCCTCCCTCATAGCCCTCGAAATAAACCAACCCTGTCGACACCTTGATTTCGGACTTTCTAGCTTCCAGAATTCTGAGACAATCAACGTTTGTTGTGTGAGCAGCCCATTTGCAGTGCTTTGTTATGGCAGCCCTAGCAAATTAATACAGTCACAATCAGAAAAGCTGCATCACGAGTAAATTTTTTACTCATATCAAATTCGGAGAGTTAGTTATAATTTCATTTTTGTAAAACTTCAGCAGATTTAGGTTATTCTATTCCACTCTTGCGATCTGCCTTTTGAGATGCTTTCTAAGTAGCAGGAAACAGCAGGGTTACAGCTGGATTTTGCCCAGAGCCCTAAGTATGTCTCTGTGAGGGTGAGGCACCTGCAAACACCCTGAGCCATGGGTATCCTAAAAGGAAAAGTGGCTGAGAAATGCTAAAATATCTTCTATTAGGCCATTATTAACTCACTAATGCAATGTAATAACCAGTTAAAAAGGGGATCTATGAGTTAATAAAGATACCTCACCTTAATCCGTTCCTCTAATGGACAAATTTCTGAAACTCAAAGCAGGTTGGTGTGGAAGATGTTCTGGGGAAGAAAAACCTCCTCAGAATCCTTTCAATGAACTCTACAGTAAGCCACAAACTCCACCTACATAAAGGTTAGCTTTGTGAGAGAATTTCTAAATGCAAAGGCACGCAAAACAAAACTAACAGTTGGAACCATGTCAAGATGCTCCTTTATTGAAACATAACATTTTTTAGAGTCTAGAGGGACCTGGGAGACTCATATTTTATAAGAAAGAAATGAAACCTGGAGGTACTTCTCTAAGGTTGCAATTGTTGGGAGACTTGACCTCGTACCTTAGTTTCTTTTTTTTTTCCCTTTTTTTTTTTTTTTTTTTTTGTGACAGTTTCATTCTTGTTGCCCAGGCTGCAGTGCAATGTTGTGATCTTGGCTAACTGCAACCTCTGCCTCCCGGGTTCAAGTGATTCTCCTGCCTCAGCCTCCCGAGTAGCTGGGATTACAGGTGCCTGCCACAGTACCCAGCTAATTTTTTGTATTTTTAGTAGACACAGGATTTCACCGTGTTGGCCAGGCTGATCTTGAATTCCTGACCTCAGGTGATCCAGCTGCCTTGGCCTCCCAAAGTGCTGGGATTACAGGTGTGAGCCACCGCACCCAGCATCGTATCTTAGTTTCTTTCATTCTAAGCCCCAGCTACCAGAAGTGAACTATATGAACCTGATCATGTCTCCCAGTCACTTGAGCTTTTTTAGAATGTAAATTTCCAAGGCCCAATCTCAAAAATTCTGATTCAAATCTCAGGTTTGGCTCATAGATCTATAATTAAACTCTTGGAAAATTTGGCCAGGTAGCCAGGTTTGAAACCACTGTTGGAAAAGATTCTGCCTAGAGACCTACTACCTTTGGTCCACTGCTTATTCCACTCAGACCCAGCCCTGTGTGATAATTATCACATCTTCTCTTATCCTAAGGACGATGCTTAAGGTCCCCAGGCCAGCTTCTGATGCCTGGCACATTCACACTCAGCCTTGCACTATAGAACCTGCTCCTCCCGACTCCCAGGCAAGTCCCTAGCACAGAAAATATTTGAGAGCAGGAGAGGGAGAGAAAAACCCTGAAATTTCTTGCTTGAATACTTTCATTTCATTCTCGGTTCTGTTTCTTAATGTACTTGAACACATTCAATTTGCAGCCTCCAAGTAGCTATTTACCCATTCACCAAAGGCAGGATGATTTATGTAGGGTGAATTGTAATAAGCACAGGTTTCATTTATTTCATATCATTGCTGTATCTCCTAGGGGGAGGAGGGTTGATTTAAAAGCAAAACAAAAAATTAATGAAACTATGGCCTAGTGAATCACAATTATTTATACATTTTGGTAGTTCAAGCCAGAACACACGGCTTCCTTGGGAATGTGGAGACTGAAGAGAACACAGGAGAGAGCTGAATGTTAAGAAGTTTGGAGCTGTAAATAAACTGTGCTTGTGGTCACAGTGGTCGGGGCTGTATGACTAGAGTGAGGTTGTGCCTACTTTCTGGGCTTCCATCCTAAGCTTTCTCACCCTCACATTTGAAGATCACAGTCAACAACACCCAATAGGGAGAGTGACACTACAAAATTCAAGAGACATGGCTGCACTAGAGAGTTGCCTTTGAAACCTTTCTCAAATATTCCTTCTCCTTCTCATCCCCACTCAACCTCTTCTAGGTGAGACTCTCATCAACTCTCTTCTAAATGGCTCCAGGAACCCCTCACTGCCTTCCTTGCCTCTGGGCTCTTCAATGCTCCTGCCCTTTCAACAATACTGCCTGACCATTCAGGGTCTTCACTCTCAGTATCTCCAGCCCCCACTCCCTGCACCCCAGGGGTCATGAGGCCTCTGGGAAATGGGAACTACCTCCAGTTGGCACCTGTTTGGAGATTTCTGCTGTAGAATACAGGTTCAGGCTGAACTTGTGTAACCTACACAGCCTGCAATAGTACCAGGGTTTCTATGCCAAACTGGAAACCCAAAGAAGGTTTGGAGAAGTCGTACTTTGAGATACTATTTTTTGGGCTGCCTCTTCTTGGAAACCTATTTCTTTCCAAGGGAAAAAATAAAACGGTAATGGGACTCTTTTGGAACTTCTGCTTCCAAGTCTAGAGCTGACGTTTTTTTGCCTTTGTTTCCAGCACTGAAACACAAGGCCAGTTGGGCTCATTGGCAGACAGTGTGATTAATACTAAACTTAAACTTCAGATTCCTTCAGGCAACCTCAGAAACTACATCCTGAACCAGAATTGGCCTCTTTTTAAAATAATGAGGTAGACATACTACATCTTTATATTGATTTTTATCTGACTACGAGTTTCATCAATGACAAAATAGTTTCGGAATGAGCAAGGCACCTTCTGCGTCCGAAACATGCTGAACAAATCACATAACGAATATAAACCTGTGACATTTTAGGTTCAGGACAAGCATTTGCACAGTCTGCAATATCACACTAGGAAAGGGCTGAACCTTCCAGCCCTTAGGTACTGGCTCCCCTGGAAGTGAGAAGGAATTCAGAAACTCAACTACAAGATGTCAGAGAGATTACAGTCACTGACCTTCCTTTTAGGAATGTCTGCAGAGTTACAAAGGATCAGAATGAAAGTCTATATTCAGATCCAGATTAAAATTTTAGGGGCTGTTAGGTAGTAGAGAATAAAACAAATATTGCTTTTGGGGAGTCTCAGAGTGTTGGGCTTATGCTTTCCAAGTTTTGTTTTGTTTTGTTTTTTGTTTTTGTTTTTGTTTTTGTTTTTTGAGATGGAGTCTCTCACTGTTGCCCAGGCTGGAGTGCAGTGGCGCTGTCTCAGCTCACCACAACCTCCACCTCCTGGGTTCAAGCGATTCTCCTGCCTCAGCCTCCCAAGTAGCTGGGACTACAGGAAGGCGCCACCATGCCCTGCTATTTTTTTTCTTTTTTCTTTTTTTTTTTTTTTTGGTAGAGAGGAGGTTTCACTATGTTGGCCAGGCTGGTCTCGAACTCCTGACCTTGTGATCAGCCCGCCTTGGCCTCCCAAAGTGCTGGGGTTACAGGCATGAGCCACTGTGCCCGGCCTCAAAATTTCTTAGATTGCCTTGGATAGATTGGAAACTTCAGACACAACCACAACATAAATGGCTTAATGACCACAGAGAAGACATTAGGCCCAGTAATGGGGTGACTGCTAAATTGGAATGCACAATTCCCTCTCTTCCTTGGCTTTCAAAGACTTTCAAAATGAAAGAAAGAAAAATTAGAGCATTCTCTTCTCACTGGCTTTCTTCACCCTCCATCCCATTACTCTCACATAAACAAATATACACAGCAAAGCACTGTTCCCTAAATAAGAACTTAGGAACCATGGAGCATAAATCATAATGAAGCCTGGAGAAATCTCAGTCAATCTGGTAGCTTCTCATATTTGGGGTACAAACAATGTTTTTTTTTAAAAAAAAAAAAAAAACAATGTAGCTATAGAGTCCAGCATTTTTCTACTTCAGGCTATTTCTTTGATTCTGCAACTTTTTGTCTCCCACTTTAAGGATCACCCCATTCCTGGGCCTGATGTCTTCTCTGTGATCATTAAGCCAATTATATTGTAGCTGTGTCTGAAGATTCCAATCTATGCAGGGCTTTCGGAGAAATGTGTTCTCATTCTGCCTATTTTCTGTCTGATTCTTAGCTGGTGTGCTCTTCTCTATGATCCTACTCTCTGGCTGTGTGAGGCTCTTCATGTCTTCAAAGGAGATGATGTACACAAAAGCATCTGGTGCATGGTAGGTACCTACATACTAGTTTCCTTTTCCCAGGGCCACTCTACATTAAGCCCAATACTCAGAGACTTCGCAAAGCAATATCTGTCTTATTCTATTCTCTACCATCAAAGAGCCATCACAATCCTAATTTGGATCTGAATATCCACTTTCATTCTGACCCTCTCTAATTTAAACCAGTTCTTTATTTTTGTTATCTTCCCCTTCCATGTTTCTTCCTTAGATAATGACTTCCTCCTTTAAATTAACTTTCTCAAATACCTTAATTTATAAAAACTGTAAATAAAATAGCATTAATGGGGGTGTAAAAGGCGTGCTCTGGTGAGATTTAGTGTGCTGACCTAAAAAGTCTCCGAATGCCCCAAAGGCAGATAATCACTTTAGACAGATTAACCAAAGGGGCCCAATTTTTGAGATTGAGAAATCAAGACCCTCTGAGTTATTCCAACTAAAAACCAAGATGCATGTAACAGCTAATAAAGCTAAATTTATGCATTAAGGAGAAGGAAAACTTCAATCACTCTTCCTGTGCTGTAGAAAATTCATGAACAAATAAATATATTCATGCAAATAGCTCCCACCTCAACGATGAGTTTGTAGGAGGGTGTTTTTTCCTTAAATTAACCTGCATTTTAAAGCAGGTGCTCCCCAACTGGGAAATCTGGCAGAATTAGTGAGTAGGAATGACCTTTATTCAGACTGTAATCCGTATATATAATTGATGACAGCCTCCAAAAAGATACTAACATTCTGACCTGGTACGATTACATTTCAAGGTAATTTGTGTCATAATGGTTCATTTGAAAACAAGTACAAGCAAGTTAATGCAGCACTGAATATAATCACTTGTTCACATTCTCAGGATCTAAAAGAAATGGAACAGGCTTTTAAAAAATCAATACACAAGGCTGAACTTAATGGATTTTTCACTGGAACCTGCTCTGCTGCACGGCACAATATACAACCCAACCTAGGTCTCAGCAGAGCTGGATTAGATTGGAAGAGTCTGTCCTACCCACCTCCTAGGCCAAGGATATTCTAGTGTCAGGAAAAAAGACAGTTGGCAAAGCAGTCTCAGTGAGCAAGAAATGAGAGTTCAAGACAGCTTTAGGATGAACCAAATTCTACATTAGAGCAGAAAAGAGATTTGGCTCAAAATATCAGCCTAGTTTTTCACTCCTTTGCATATATTGTTCATAAAAGCCTAAAATTTGGGAGAATTCTAGATTTGGCATCTTGGAGAAATAGCAGAAGAAGGTGTAACTGGAGAGAAGAGTACTAGAGAACACCAGAGGGAACATTTCCAAATGGAGCATATCCTGGCTTGCCAGGAAAGGAGACCGTGGGGTCATTTTGACTTAACAGATGATTCCAGGGAAGGTACTTCTTAGACCTCTGTGTCTCAGTACATTCCTGTGCAAAATGAATGCAGAGAGGAGGGTTTTATGGAGAAAAAGATACTTTTTTTCCAATGTCATGAGGCACTGATAAAAGATAGGAACAGATTCCTGGATAAGAGATACTACCCTGGCCTGGACTAGGCCCACTGTCCTAGGGGACAATAGGACCTCACTAAGGGCCTGCACAACTGATATTGCCTTGGTACTAGGATTCCTTGTTGTGTCTCCTGTCATAAAACAGGTGTGACATTCAAGGGACTTAAGGGGTGCCACAGCATTTCGAATATGAAAAACAGGAAATTTGATTCACTTTTAAGCATTCACACAGCCCATATAAGAACTTGGGGCTTGTAGGAATTTTTGGAAGAGAAGGGGGGCAGTGAAGACAGGGAAAAGGCTATATCCATGGGCCCCTTACTCTCAAGGAGAATAGATTAGGAGAAACTGGTTCTTTATAGGATAGCCAAATATTGAGTATTTTCAGATTAAATAACTCAAATGCCAATATTCCATAGTCATTCAATCAAATGCAATGTTACATTTACAATATCCTTATTTACTTTGCTATTAGAGACTGATTTTATAAGCCTGCATTCCAGACCACATTTTGTAAATTCTATAATTTGGATTCTTTCATTGTAAATTAGACATTTTCAAACATCACTTAATCATTAACAATTTGCTTGCATGAGTATAATTTAAAACATATACATAATACTTAATTTTGTTTTCAGTACACAATGGAGATAAACTACTCAGAACACTCATATTTACCAAAGTAAATAACCCATACCTAGTTTAACAATAGCCATCTAATAAATGAAACTGGAGGAAATACAATTACAGCACTTATCAGGTAAGAAAAAAGTAGAATCATGAGCAGATACAGTTTGCTGTCATGATTCATTTTCCCAATACTCTTCACAATAATGGAAAAAAGCATCTAACTGAAATGTTAACTCAGGGTTCACACCAAAATCTTGCTAAGCGAAAATTTTAATTCCTGTTTTTTATTAGTAAGAAAAGTCATACATGGACATCATTTATACCTAGGGTGTTCTGGTGATCAGAAAAATGAATCTTTTCCACAATCTGTACCTCACTACCAGGAATATGAGGACCAAGTATCATCTTTTCCAGACTGAAGCCTCCACCTGGAATTTTTAGAAGCTAATGTGCATAAAAATGCATAGCACAGACCTAGCAGGCACTCCACAGCTATTAGTTTCTCTTCCCATCCTCCTTGCAACCTTAGGAATTCATCTGGTGGGAATTAAGTCTTGTTCCTTTAAGTCTTTAGAGCTTGAAATATGAACAAACTCTACCACCATAAAACAAGTAGGTCAGCACTTACCACTTTCTTTTAAGTGTCCTGTGCCTATAGAAACCATTTTTCTTAGGTTCAACACCTGTGTATCTATGGGTCACCATCATGGTGCTCTGTACCCTCTCTACACAGCATTGTGTCCCACTCACAAAGTCCTCCATGTCAGGATTTGTGGGGATCCACAGGAGACTGCTAGTGCTCCAGGTATTATCATTTAGAAGGGCCTCATTTACTACCAAGTATAATCAAGTGTCATGCCAGAAAATGAGTAATACAAAATAATACTACCTCCGGGGTGAATAGATATGGCATAAATTTTAATGTGACTTGGTTATAATAACAAGAGAAGGAAAATATATATCCTTAAATCTCAACCTCCTAGGCTTATTATCTTGTTTCTTGTTTTTCTTAATATTTTCTATCTCCTTTACTATGGATTATTGATTTAAAACCTATATGGACACTCTGCTTTACTAGTATTGACTTATTTATCATTAACGTGTTATTGCATAAACCAGGTTTCACCATTTTCTTTAATAAAATTTTTAAATATTAAAATTCACTGCTCTGGGAAACTACCTAAAAGAAATGTTCCCACTGAATCCTCTAGTGGCCTCTCTTGTGTTTTACACCTCTTATATAATATACATCATTCATTCACTACACAAACATGTATTGAATATCTATCGGGTACCAGGTACTGTACCTACCAGGTATTAAAGTTACAAGAATGGTTCCTGCTATCACAGAGATTACCTTCTAGTGAGCAACATCAAAACTAAGCAAGCTAAAATTCTTCCTAAAGTCTTTAAAACTGAACAGGGTGTTATGATGGAGATTAATAAAATGTATTAAGGAGATACCTATTAAGAAGAAGGCCTAAGGTAGATAGAGCAATCAGGAAAGACCATTTATTGAGGTGATCTGTGAACCAACACTTAAATAACAAGAAACAGCAATCTTGCAAAGGACAGGAGGGGGACGATCCCAGGCAATGGGAATAGCTAGTGAGCTCTACCTCCAAAAATATTATGGACCTTAACTATTGCCTTGAGAAAGGAAGGCTATATGGATTTAGATGTGATCACATTCCCTGAGCTTTCTCTTCTGTTAACCGTGATGTACCATTCAGGAACACGCACTGCACTTTGAGTCAGGTATGTTCTCCAACTAAGATTCCTTCCCCAGTGTAGCATCAAGACCTCCCCCTAGTGTTTAATCTCACATGGCTAAAGGACTTGCCAATAAGTGACAAACAAAATTAGTCATATTAACTATGCTTTCTGAAACAAATCCAGAACGTATGGCTAACACAGTGGTTTTCAAATTGCGCTCTGCAAAGACAGAGGTTCACTCAGACCCTGCCCCACATGAGACCAAGAGAATAGTTTTCTCCTTCACCACAACTATTTTCACCTGTTTAACACATTGAGATTCTGTTGGTTTTATTTAATGAAAGGGTTTTGTGAGTAAAAAGGATTTGAAAACTCTAGTTTCCAGCCTGTTCTAGAACCTTTAAAGGAATCCAACTCTCTCAAACATGCTAGAAATGTTTGCACCTTATCTTTAGTTCTTCCAGGCCACCTCCTATGTTTCCATCCACTAAGCCTAAATGTTTTCCGGTTCCCCAACTCACACTCCATTGTGGCTTTGGCTTTATACCTTGCCTCCAGTTCTCTGTTTAGCCTATAAACAGTTCTTTGTTTATAGGCTTAATTAATTGTGTTATAGATTTAAAGAGCCAACTCCTTCCTCCTTACTTGAGGACAAAACAAACAAAAAAACCTCTTACAATTAAAATGCAGAGATCATTAACATATACAAGGTAGTTCAGTCCAGAAACAAACATTTTCAATTCATTGATTTGAAGTAAATTACTGATCTTTGGCAGGGAAAACATTGAGAAAACTTAAAAGTCAGATAGCCAAGTTTTCAAAAGAAATGCATGAAAACATTCAAGGTAATCCAGAACACAAAATAAATGAAAATATGCTTTGTTGCATAAACCAGGTTTCACCATTTTCTTTAATATACTTTAATACTCAAACTATTCCTCATTAAATTATAGTCTCTGATTATGACCCATTTGATAGGATCTCTCTCCTTTACATCAAAAGAGAAAGTAACTCTGAAAGGAAAAAAAGGACTAAATCAAGGGTTAAGAGGAGAAAGAAAAAAATACAAAGACTGAAAAAACTTAGAAAGAGCAGGACAGTTACAGATGAGTTTAAAAACACAAGGTCATCTTTCAAACTTCCAAAAAATTGCTACTTCTAGAATTATTCATCAGATGTTGTTGCATAGTGATTTCTTACCAGTACTTTATGGAAAGAACATTCTGTAGAAGATCCTCCTATTTCTTTTGAAACTTCTCAGTGGTCTCGCTGCAGTGCAAGCCCAGATGGTTTGGTCCTTACTGATTTGCAGTGCAGCACTACCAGCTTTCTGAACTTCTCTTTCAGGTTTTGTTAAAATTAGGTGCTAGGGCACTAAGAAACAGAGGGCTCATTTTTAGCTGTCGCAGATGCCCATGCACTGCACAGAAGACACTCACGTTGCTTTATTCGTATTGGAGAGGTGCACTTAATTTCTTGGTCAAATTTATTTACCTGTTATGCTGAGTTCACTTCTACGATGCAACTTCCAATCAGAAGCATGAAGTTAAAATCAGCTAACTCCATTCTAGCTTACAATGCAGTGCAATAAAGAGTAGAATTAAAGTCAGCTGGGTTACCACTGCTTAGAAAATTAGTGAAAACCTCAGATTCACAAATCAACAGGATTTATATATGCGGTGAACCCTTAGGAAATTTCCTGTTTTTTAATACTAAAATAAATACATTTGAGCACTAATACTCAAACTACTGCTCATTTAAATTACAGAGATGAGAACAGGAGTAATTTACTGGCCTATTTGCACATTAGCACCCATGGAAGGCTTTAATGACCATCCTTCTCTTCCAGCAAGCTATCTAAACCTGACTCATTAATGGGGTTTCCTCAGCCTTCGAATGTAGAAAATAAATTTTTAAGTGTGTAGTACAAGAAGATGTTGCCTTGGATTTTTTTGGAGAGAAATATTACGTTAAAACAAAACCACAAGTGTAAGATGAGAACTATCAGTTTACAGTTATCCTTCAGAGCAGAGACAATGTTCACTTAACATTTTAGGACTTAGTAATAAAGAAAATTAATTTTGTGATCTCTAGTCATGTCTTGAAATTAAAACCTGGGCTCCACTGGAGGTCTAGAGATGTGAATAACTGAGCCCTTCTGGAAACAGTTTGGAAAAGAAGCCCCAGCAGAACTGAGCAAGGTTTACAATATCCACCTTCCAGAGTATGCAAGCACATCTCTGAAAAAATCTAGAGGGACGCCATTTTTGCAGGCTAGAAAACAAACAATAGTTAAAAGACAAAATGAACTCTTCCACTCCTCCCTAAAATGTGGTTCCTATTCCAATCGCAGCCAAATAGCCTTATACTGGCTTAGAAGGAGATAGAATTTGGAGGTGCTCACATATCTCTACTGAGTCCCCCCAACCCAACCCCACGCAGAGTAATGAGATTATGGTGTCCTCTGACATGACACTTTGTCTTTGTAAGAACATATTCCCTGAGTTGTCCCTCATATTGCTTCATCAAAAAAAAAAAAAGCAAACTCGCTTTATTTACTTATTCTATAAATATGGTTTTCATTACAATTCCAACTGCATTCACCCTTTTGTAAAATTACACATGAATGAGCATGTTTGTTGTCTTGTTTGTCATAAAAGACATTTAAAAATATTTAGAAGAAAAGTCCTTGTACTTAAGTACTATTAAAAGACAAATACATCATAGTGTGCAAATAAATGGAGACTCTAAAATGACACATGTATATCACCATAATTCATAAATATTATACTTGAGAAGTCATATAAAGTAATATTGAAGTATTGGTAGAATTTTAAGTTTCTCCCTATCAGTTCTATAATTAGAAGCTAACTCATCAATCATTTCCACTGAACAGCATTTCTGGTATAGTTTATTATAGTAACGCCATTACATAATCAGTATGTAGACCAGTATGTGGCAATGCTTTGTATGTCTTTTTACCCATCACAATTAAAGACATTATTATAAAACACCACTTTGATTCTTTATCTTGACTACAAATAAATAAATGGATCTAATGAGCCTTCATGGCCTAATCTTGGTGAACTTAATCCACCACTATGACAATGTATAAATAGCTCTAGCTTAATACATTACAAGTTAGTTATATTAATTTTTCTACCCAATAGACAAATAACTGATAATCTAGCAGTTTTCCTTTAAGAAAAAAATCTAATTTATTACTGTATCCAGGAGATGACAGAGTTCATCATCTTCACCAATAACTTCTATGTTCACTCTTCCCCTCTGGACACACATCTGCTAAACCTCTTTGATGTCTGCAGGACATCAAGGCAATCACTTCCCCCCAAATCCACCCCATTCTCATGGATGCTACCACTCTGGACTACTAAGGGGATCCAGGCATGCCTCATGCCTAAGATTACACAAATTAGTTAATAATTAACTGCTCTTACAGAAGGCAGAGCCTAAACCTTGAGAGAAAAAACTCTGAATTTGAATTGGCATTTGGGGCTGGGAAGATGCAATTAAAGGACACAAGTTCATTATATGGGATATGTTGAAAAAAGGACAAATCATGTTTGTACTCCAAGAGAGGCACTATCCTCTCCGCCGCCTCATGAAAATTTTAGTTCTTAGGTAGGAAAAAGATTCCCAACTACAGTAACATTTGCAGTAAATACAATTTGACCATTTTCCCTGTAGTTGGCCCTTTGACCATAGAACTTTCTGGAAAAACCTATAATTGATACTATCCTATTAAATGCCCCTTAACTTGGAGGCTTATTACTAAGTTATCTCTCCTAAAGAAAAATGAAGCAGAGATTACATGAATCATGTAATGAAACCTAACCAGTTGAATTAGAAGCTTTCATAGAAGCATAAGCTCAGCCACCCCCAGTGGTTTCTTCAGGAGCAGGTTGTGTCATAAGCACAAATAGATCTTTTAATGTGGTTGAAGCCTCTAGAGAAGTTACTATAACACGCTACAATTGACTAATGTCAACATTTTATACACAAATATTCCCAGTTGATTGTCTGATTTTTTTTAGGCACCAAATGACTGACACTGATTCTTTTGACTAATATTCATCAAGTCAATTGCTAAAATGGCATTATTATTAGAAAGCATTTTAAAGTTCAATTTGATAGCTATTTAATTCCTCTTAATCACCTCAAAGACCAGGTTAGAATATTTGGCAGATAGATTTCCAAGGCAAATCCAAGAACTAAACCAGATAAACTCATGAGCTGGGTACACATCAAACCATTAAAACTTTTCTTTTTAAGATGGAAGGCCGGGCGCAGTGGCTCACGCCTGTAATCCCAGCACTTTGGGAGGCTGAGGTGGGCGGATCACGAGGTCAGGAGATCGAGACCATCCTGGTTAACAGGGTGAAACCCCATCTCTACTAAAAATACAAAAAATTAGCCGGGCATGGCGGCGGGCGCCTGTAGTCCCAGCTACTCGGGAGGCTGAGAGGCAGGATAATGGCGTGAACCTGAAAGGCGGAGCTTGCAGTGAGCCGGTGATCACCCTGCTGTACTCCAGCCAGGGCAACAGAGCAAGGCTCCATCTCAAAAAAATAAAAATAAAAAATGGAAAGACACCATAGGCAGATACAGTAAGTAACAGTAAGTAATCTTCACTGTCTTCACCTTGTAGGAAGGAAGGAAGGAAGGAAAGAAGCAAGGAAGGAAGGAACAGTAAGGATTCTTCACTGTCTTCACCTTGTAAAAAGGAAGGAAGGAAGGAAGGAGGGAGGGAAGGAGGGAGGGAGGGAGGGAAGGAAGAAAGGAAGGAAGGAAATTATATTAGAATCCTGCATCTAAATAGATGTTTTCCTACCTTAACTCGTATCTGCCTTAATTAGACCTCAGATCAGACTCTCCCCTTGTGCTTCCAGAAGTTCCCTGTGACCACAAGTTCCCCAGTAGAACTAATCTTCCTCCTACGAATCTGTTGCTGATTGATCAGTTTAGTATTGTGCTCCTTCTCTATGACCTACCACGCTTACCTTTCTGTGAAATTTCCCTGCATGTATAAGACATTGGATTCTCAGATACAACAAGGATCCCCCCTTGTTTTTCCTGCCTGAATTTCTTAATCATCACATTCCCTGGAGGGCCTTCCTCTGAGATGCTAGAATCCCAGGATTGATCAGTAACACTAGGCACCATTAACAGCCCAACTGCACACACACTGTTTCTTCTCACCTGTTGGAACATAGAGACCACTGGTGTCACTCCAAATTTCAGGTCTAAGCAACACTTTAGGGTATGTTACCAGCAGAAGATGAAGCTAAGAAGCAGTTCAGGAGTTGGAAAAAGGTAATTGGTGTAGATTCAATAAAAATGATCATAAGAAGTGAATTTTGAGAGAAATGGAAACCATTAAAAAGGACGGTATGAAAAGCTGTATTAGGATTCTCCGGAGAAATAGAACTAATTATATATATATCCTATACTTATGGGAATTGACCCACAAGATTATGGAGGCTAAGTACTATGATATGCTGTCTGCAAGCTGGAGAACAGGAAGGCCAGTGGTGTAATTCTCTCCACGTGCTAAGACTTGACAACCAGGGAGATGACTAGTGTAAGTCCCAGAGTCCCAAAGCCCAAGACCCAGGAGCTCTGATATCTGAGGGCAGGTTAAGATGGGTAGCCCAGCTCAAGAAGCAAGAGAATTCACTATTTCACTATTTCTCCAATTTTTTGTTCTATCTGAGCCCTCAATGGTTTGAATGATGTCTGCCCACATTGGTGAGGGTGGATCTTTGTCTACTGATTCAAATGCTAATCTCTTCCAGAAACACTTCCATAGACACACAGAGAAATAATGCTTTATCAGCTATCTGGGCATCCCTTAGCCCTGTCAATTTAACACATAATCAACCATCACAGAAGCATAAGAAAAAAAAACTTTAAAAATTAAAAGAGATGTGTTGTCTTGAATTATATTTTTTTAAGTTTTTGAAAGATGCAGCCCACCCAATTCACTGGGGATGCTATCAGCAGTGGAACTAGTGACTGTACTACATCATACATGCTTTAGAAAAGGGATTCAGGATTGGAATTCAAATCTGTCCAAGTCTTAATACAGCTCTTTTCTATTATACAATCCTACCTCTAGCTCTGGCTACCTATGTTGAAACTAGGATGGCAAGTTTCTTTATTATTTAAAACTTCTGTTTGAGAAGTTTGTTCTAAATCAAATTAATATTATCCTATTTTATTATTCATATTCATTCAACAAATATTTTTAGAGAATCAGTTATACGCAGAAGCTGCACTAGTTAACTAGCACATCAAAAATATAACTAGAAATTTTGTTGAAAGGACGAATATTTTCTTGGCTTCTTCATTGTCCTCCTCATAGGACCTGAGATGCCTTCCATTTCTTTCATCCATCTTGCCCTAGAATTTATAATTTTTCTATATTAAATCAATAATCTCTTACAATTCTTGGCCTCAATTTAGTCACCATTCCTGACAGATTATTCAGTAAGCCTTTTAATGTACACACATCTTATTCACATAAGCTTCATTTCCCACTTTCTTACACTCTAATATTCACCTCAATTTCCTATTTCCTGCCTGTACTGCTGCCTTGGGGACACCGGGAAAAACACTTTAATTTATAAATGTTATCCTCAACTAATTTGTTCCAATTGTATCACTATCTCCATAGAAAATTCCAGTGGCATTGTATTTTTATATTAATGGTATTTCTTCTCTCTCCTTGTAAGAACCCTGTATAATAGATACCCAGGTGACCACTAGAATAGTATTGTGAAAGATGTTTTGGTTACCTATTTTTTACTATCTGAATTGAAGTTTTTAAAAAATAGTGAAGAAATGAAGACTAGGGTGTGAAGCTACTATATACCCAACTGAAGAAAAGTAAAGACAGTGATCTTATCCTAATTTAAACATATGTTTAACTTAGAAAGCCCCTGATTCAGTGACAGATAGTATTAATAAAAATGAAATAATACCTGGATGTATGCTTCATGTTTCTTCACTAAATACTGGATTATCAATAAGCAAAAAAGTTGAATTCACTTGTTATTAAAAATAGTTTAATAAAGAATTCATATAACAATCCAGTATTTGTTTTAGCTTGAAATAATTGTCCTGAGATGCTTTTTAAGAATAAAATGTCATGGCTCACTAAGGATACTTTACCTTGGTGTGTCAATGTCTCACTTACTGTAAAGTATTAGGCTAAGCCACATAGAATTACTGATATTTGACTTTTTGATCTATGAAAATGGGAATTTCACACAGTTCAAAGTATATCAAAAGGCTTTGCTTATTTTTAACTATTTGCAACCTACAAAACATCAACTTCTTATGGTTCAACCTAATACTTAAATAAAAGCCAAGTCTCATTAAGCATTTGCAATATGCCATTTCCTAGACTAAACATTCTTTATAGACAATTGCATTTAATTTTCACAATTGTTCTAAAATGTGATTGTTATCCTCATGCTACAGATAAGAACATTAACTTTAGAAAATGCATTTGTTTCATGGAACTATGGATGTTAAAGGTGCTTCTGGTGAGCCTTTACAAGGAAATAATGGACATGTTTTCGACACTGGAGGAAAGGTGATCGTTGTTATAAAGTGGCAGAAAACATGGGTGAACTATGTTCTAATGTTGAAATATTAGGGTGGAAGAGAGAATAAACTGTTGTGGATTGAATTGTGTACCTAAAAAGATATGTTGAAGCCCCAACCCCCAGTATCTATGGATGTGACCTTTTTTGGAAATAGGGCCTCTAAAGATATAATTGGTTAAGATGAGCTCATATTGAATTAAGCAGACCTTAAACCCAGTATAACTGGCATCCTGATGAGAAAAGAGGACAGAGACAGAGGAGACATAGGGAAGAACACCCTGTAAAGATGGAGACAGAGATTGCTGTTACACTGTCTCATGCTAAGGAACCCAAGGATTGCTGGTCACCACCAGAGCTAGGAGGAAAACATGGAACAGATTCTTTCTCAGAGCCCCCTGAGAGGCAACCAGCATTGCCGACACATTGATTTTTGACTTCTGGCTTCCAGAACTATCAGAGAGTACTTTTCTGTTGCTTTAAGCTATCCAGTTTTGGTAATTTGTTATGGCAGCCCTAGGAAACTAATTCAGAGAGACAAGTATAAGGTCACCTGTCTAATAGGTAGTAGAGACAGGATTCGACCCAAACAGACTGATTCCAGAGCTCATGCTATAAATTACAATGAAGTACTGTCTCCATAATCACATCCATTATCTTATTTTTATCACATTCTATTAGTCAGGCATTAAGGGTTGTATTTTATAGATGGGGAAACTGAATCTCAGGAAATGAGACAACTTGTTAGCCAGTGGCAATACAAGCATTTGAACCCAAATAAAGTAATTTCCATAAACGTTCCACTAAAAACCCAACCACATTTGGTAATCATCCCCCACGTAACTGTATTTATAACAAGAGTATTTCAGTAGAGTGTTGATTTCTCTAGTAGTTTCTGGATTCATATGCATGTACTGCATTCCTGGGGAAGATTTGAGAACTAAATCAAAGGCTTAACTATTATCCACCACCTCTGTATACCTTAGTAGCTGAGATTTATGAGACCTCTTCTAGTATTCTTTCATGGGAACGAATCCCAAAGGCTGGTGTTCTGCAGAACTATTAACTCTGCAACTACTGCCACATTAGAAGCTTACTCTTTACCTTTCAGAACTCCTTAGACATCTATAGTAGTAGATGGCCCCAAATAACTGAAGGAAGTTTGCGATTATCAGATGCGGCTAGGAAAAGTCTGCTCCTTTCAATTGTTCCACAGAGCACAATTCAATCAAAATCAGAAGAGACTTGAACAAGTTTTGAGAATAGAAATGTAGATTATTAGGTTATTGTTCAGTACACAGGCACATACATACACATACACACCTCACTTCTTTTGTTCGTTTGTTTTGAGACGGAGTCTCTCTGTCGCCCAGGCTGGAGTGCAGTGGCGCGATCTCGGCTCACTGCCAGCTCCGCCTCTCCCGGGTTCACGCCATTCTCCTACCTCAGCCTCCCAAGTAGCTGGGACTACAGGTGCCTGCCACCAGGCCCAGCTAATTTTTTTTTTTTTTTTTTTTTTTTGTATTTTTAGTAGAGATGGGTTTTCACCATGTTAGCCAGGATGGTCTCGATCTCCTGACCTCGTGATCTGCCCGCCTCGGCCTCCCAAAGTGCTGGGATTACAGGCGTGAGCCACTGAGCCCGGCCTCCCACCCTATTGATGTTGGGTTTGACCATGTGACTTGCTTTGGCCAATGAGACTTTTAATAGGCATGTCACAAGAAGAGGTCTAGATTGCGGTCTGAACTGGGGCTTGCTGCCTTGTTTCTTTGTTACTGCCAAGGAAAGAATAGCCCAGTAGTTCCAAAGAAAGGACAATGAGTCCTTTTTGACAAAGAAATGACAAAGAAAGGCTGAGCTCAGCTATGCCAGCCAAGACTGTCTGAGCCCACACCAACCCGCAGGTGCATAATGGATAAATGTTTGTTATCATGTGCCAGTAATATTTTTGTGGTTGATAATTACCATAGCACTGTTGCAGTAATAGCAGCCTGATATAATACATAAATGTTTTATAATATTATTATTCTTTAGGGAGCTATATCCTAATTAAAAAAAATACCTAGCCTTCTAAATGATTATTTTTTCCCTGCCTCTGAATAACCTTGAACAACTGAGCCTGTCTTTCATTGCTGCATGCTTTTGTTTTATTTGGTCTCCATTTTCTGAAAGGCAGCATGATGAGATAAATCCATTGGGAATAATAAAATGAATCCATTCCATAAACAGCTGCAAAATCCCAGAAGAATCACTGTGTAACCCTGCATGGTCACTTTGGTTATAAGAGGAGCCTGCCCTAAGGTAAGATTCAAGCCCTGGATACACTGACTAGGGTGCCAGTCTTTTCTGATTACTGGACTTTCCGTAAAGCACTATTCTCTTAATTGCTCAGTATTTGTTAAATTTATGAAATATTATGCAAGTTTGCATGCTTCAGGATTACTTTTCATTTATTAAACAGTTATAGAAAAATACAATTGCTTATTTCATGTAACCTGAAATATTTCTCAGGACTTCCAGTGTGATGTTCAGAGAAATTAAATTATAAAAGATTGCTGCCACATGCTGTCTCTGGGGAAATCTCTCATATTAATGAATTCCACTTGTATGCTTAAAAGTTAGCTAAACAGGCTGGGCGCGGTGGCTCATGCCTGTAATCCCAGCACTTTGGGAGGCCGAGGCGGGTAGATCACCTGAGATCGGGAGTTCGAGACCAGCCTGACCAACATGGAGAAACCCTGTCTCTACTAAAAATACAAAATTAGCCAGGCATGGTGGCGCATGCCTGTAATCCCAGCTATTCGCGAGGCTGAGGCAGGAGAATTGCTTGAACCCAGGAGGCGGAAGTTGCGGTGAGCTGAGATCATGCCATTGCACTCCAGCCTTGGCAACAAGAGCGAAACTCCATCTCCCCGCCCAAAAAAAAAGTTAGCTAAACAGACCATGATTGTACTGCTAGAATTGTCTCTATCTGGATGTTTTACTAAAATAATCTAAAATCCAAAAATTTTACACTATTCCTCAGGAGTCTTTCATATAAAACTAAACTTTTATAAAATAGCAATTCTTCAGTTGGAAATTCTAAGTTCTCACGTCTTTGGGATTTTTTTCAAATTTGCAAACATGGGTAAACAATGGTCAATAACAATAAATTCCAATGAGTTAAGCATAAATTTACACAATATTTGTATAAAACAAACAGATTACCAAGAACAAAAGGAGTATTTTATGAGAATAAGTGTGCATTTATTGTAGAATACTCACTCTAAAAAAACACTTAATAAATTACTTAGAGGAGAGATTTTCCTAGTCCACCCAATTATTCAAAGGAATGGGAAGAGTGCTGTATTTGAAGTACAATTAATATAACAAGAACAGTTACAACAAAAGCCACTTTGCCTGACCCCAGATCAGAATACCCCTGGCAAAATAAATAATGTGCAAATATACTTGACAATACAATTCTTTTGAAACGACTTCTATAAAATGCATGTTGTGAGTGTAACCAAAAGACAGTACCTTTGCCTCTAACTAATTGAGAATAAAACAGTAGAAATGTGTACAGAAGAGGGAAGAATTGAACTCTGTCCTTTGACAAGGTATACTACATTACTCTGTTCTTTCTTCCCCTGGACATTTAGGTTCAGTAGCCCACTTCTCTTATCAGTAAAACAAGTTCGTATACAGGAAGAGCCTGACATTCAGCCTGGTGGAGAGGGGAGAGCCTGGAACAGGCACTCATAGACCTCAGTTCTGAAATGGCCCTGCCCCTGGCCAGTGGTGAGTGCTTGGGAAGGATCATTTCACCCCTGAAGGCTAGGTGAAATGTGTTCCCCACTTTCAGATAGTAGAAGCACTTGGCATGTGGAAGTTCTCCATCGTTTCAAACACAGATCTAGTTTAAAGAATGTTCCTTCCAAAAAGGATCATGACTCAGTATATCTAATATTCCTGTGGTCTATGGTGCTTTGTTCCCTAAAATACTGCAAGAAAGAACTGGCCAGAACTCAAGACAGTGAGTTCCACATCAGTTTTCTTTTAAAATTGATTTGTTTCACTCCTCAGCCTTTTAGTTAAGATCCAGTGTAGAATCTGTTATTTTCAGTTTGAAATTGATTTGTTTCTTTCATATCCCCTACCCCCCACCAAAGAAAAGTCTGCAACAGTGATTCTCAAGCTTTAGTGAACATCATTCCTGCTATACTTATTAAAAACACATATCCCTGAGACTCATATTACAGGAATTATGATTCTGCAGGATTTGAGAGGAAACCAAGAAGGTGCATTTTGAAAAATTACCCGTAGTAACTTGGAGGCAGATGATAGTCTGTGAACCACCCTTTGCTTCTCACCCCATATGCCACCCTCCAGCCTGGAGAGATAAATAATGAAATCATTAAATGGGTTACCACTGGATGGTAAATCATGGATCATTTTCCTTATCCATATTTTTGACATTGATATGTATTATTTGAGCAATCAAATAATCAATCACAAAGGATTTTGAAAAGAAAATTGTTTTAAGAATTCATATGGTAGATCCCATCCTGTAAACAAGAGAACACTCTTGTATGTAATACCGTAGCAGACAGTAGCTGAGAGTTTAGTCATGTAATTCAAGACAGCCGAATTCAGTCCTGGCCTTAGAGTTTTCAAAGAAAGGAATTTTGCAATGAAAAGGGAGATTGTGAACTAAAAAAGGAGGAGGAGGCAGTAGTTGAAGATTAGTAAGAAAAATGTCAGTATTGTTGTCACTAAATGAAATTTCAATTTTTCTCTAATTTCACTTTTTCTTTAAAAGTATCTTTTCATACTTTAAAGTCTTCACTTCTTGAAAAAATATATTTGCCTACTCTTCATTACCTCACTATTCCACTTTATTCTTACATATTCCTCTCAGACACCAGTTAAGCAGTCTCAGAAACCTGTATCCGAAGTGAAAAATTATAGCTTACAGCCACTTCAAAAAGAAACTCTATTTTTGTTCCACTGCTCTCAATTCAACTTTCCCAGATCAGCTACTTTTTAACTGTGCAACAGACAATTTGCCTCCTAAGGAAAGAATTGTGCTACATTTACTTGTTCTCCAGAAAAGCAGAAAAACTGGTATAGAATGGTTGTGTGTGGTGCTCTTTCTTATTCACTGCTACGTACTCTGTGGCACACCCTAACAGAAACAAACCATTTTCAGGCATGATACAGAACGGAACACTCACCTTTTCTAGGCACAGCCTTCATGATCTTCCTTTCACTTGAGGCCCATTGATTCAACTCTATAACCCTAAAAAAATATGGAAGGTTTAACTTGCAGCTTTGGAAAATAAGAGGCATCTGAGAAGAAATAAAGCAATACTTTGGGATGAATTATGCATGTTTTATTAAACAATGACATTCAAAATTAAATGTGTCTATAGCAAAAAATATACACAGCTGGTGAGTCTGATGTCTTCTGTTGCCACAATATCTCACAAGGACATTGGCAAAAGTCTACATCTTTGGCAGCCTTAAAAAAGTAAAGCGGCTGAGGCTTCTTTTTCTGTCATCATTCAAATTGTATGCAATTCATAATTGTCTTCTGTATTCAGATGCTGTCCTCATGCAATTCCACATCAGTCCATTCTAGATTGGTCTGTGCCTTAGACCAGGACTAATACACACACTGTAAAAATCTGCAGCCTCTGCTCACATTATTCAAAGTTCAGACTTCAAAGACACAGCTTTTATCAATTTGAGAAAATACAGGTTAATACAAAACCTGTAAGTGCAATTCATGCCCACTTTTACAAATAGGTCTGTTGTAACTGCTTGTAAATAGCCTGTGTTTCACTTCCACAAAATATTTTCTAAGCTCTTAGAGGATTTTGAGAGACTGCCATGGCTCCTGTTATGAAAGCATAACTCTTAGGCTGAATGCTACTTGAAAAACTATTTTCTTGTACTCTGAAATCATTTCGCATGTTATATCATAAACTTTTCTACACCGTCATTGCAGTGACTATAATTAGGGTAAAAATGAGTATTAATTCTTCTCCTGACTTTTGGCTATGTGTCTTAGCTTGGGTTCCAAAAGGAAGCAGAGCTTAAGACTAGAGCTTGCAAGCAAAGAGTTTATTTTGGGAAATGATCCCAAGGAATAGAAGTTGGGACTAGGAATTTGGGAAAGAAGGAAAGTCAACCCAAAGGTGGCTTAGCAGTTTAGTCACTGCTGTCATTAATGGGGATTCTATCTCACTGGAGACCCCTTGAGGACCTATGTAAAATAAGCTTTAGAACTTTCCATTCAAAGGACAAAAGAGAATATTTATCTGCTAGTTTCCTTCTGTTATTAGTCAAGGGTTTCTTCTTTGAAGTAGAAAAGATTCTGAGAATAGGAACATACTAAGCTTTTAAGATACCAATGACAATGACAATTGTGGTGATGGTGATGATCATGATCATGATAATAATATCCAACATTACCTATTATTGACTCTGTTTCAGGAATTGTACAAATAATTTTATTCACATTTTCTCATTAGGTTCTTGTGATGGTTAATTTTATGTGTCAATTTGACTGGACCCCCAGTTATCTGGACATTTGGCCAAACCTGATACTGAGTGTTTCTGTGAGGGTACTTCTAGATGAGATTCACATTTGAGGCCCGCTGCCATGTGGGTGAGCCTCATCCAATCACTTGAAGACTGAATCAATCAAAAAGACTAAGAGGGAACTCCTCTTGAACAGGGACATCAGAACTACCTGGCCTTCAGACTTGAAATGAAACATTGGTTCTTCTTGAGTCTTGAGCCTTTTGGGGAACTTTATACCATTGGCTTTCCTGATTAGATACGGATTCAGAAAGAAAGGGACTGTACATTTTCTCTCCAGGGTCTCCAGCTTACCAAAGCCAATTGCAGATCTCAGAACTTCTCAGCCTTCATAAATATGTGAACCAATTCCTTATAATAAATGTATGTGTGCATTTTATTGGTTCTATTTCTCTGAAGAACCCTAACTAATACAGTCCTTATGTTAACCCCATGAAGTCAGTAGAATAGGTAATCTCCATTTTACATGAGAGAACACTGAGGCACAGAAGTATTAAGCATATCAAACAGTACAGCAAGTAGGTGGCAAAGCTATCTGTATGACTTCAAAACTACCCCTACTATAAATATAAAAATCATTTCCTTACAATTATTTCACACAATGCTGTTGCACATGGTGTTAATAGGAGGTAGAGTGAAAAAATATGTGCTCAAATGTTTCATAAATGTTAGACTGGAAAAAATTAAGCAGGTCTCTTTAAGATTTCCTGGACTGTTTAATATTTTATATGGTAAATTTCCAAAAAAGAGTGATATGTATTATTTTTCTAACATGTTTAATCTCATAAAACTCTTTAGTAGTATATGTTAATATCTTATAATACTAGAATTCTTTAGATCAAAAATTGAAAAGTGTTTGATAGTTACTGTTTTTTTTTTTTTGAGTAGCATCTTAAGTTACACATTAGTAGGAAAATCCATCCAACTGAGGAAGTGAAAAGTGTTAGGCTTTAGTAGTAAAAACCAGAATGCGAAAGATGATAAGTTCATGGGATAATTTGGGAAACATAGGCAAGAAAAGGAAAAAATAGAAGACAGTTTATATTCTTTCATCCACTATAGTGGGATGAACAGATCTGAAGTTCGACTAAATAGAATGGTCTACTGAGATTATACTCCATGACCGGTGCTCCCAGTTGACCCAGTTTGGGGAGCATCTACCAGTTAGATGAATGGCATCTACCTAATTCTATTCATATTATAATAAGAAAAAATGCTAAAAAAGAACTAAACAGTAAATAGGGACATGATAACACATTGCCTAGATCTACCTTGAGAAAAACTGCGGAAAGAAAAAAGTTTGAGACAAGTTTGCCCATGAAGGATGGAACCCCAGGGTGGCCCTGAGTTACAAATCAAGGTGATTTTACTAAGCCTATGATGTCATGCACTTGTTGAGGTAGTACAGCTCTACAGACTTTCCCCATGACATAATCATAGTCAATATAAATAAACAAGCATAATCATAAATCCTCAACCTATCTTACTAACGACCATGTGGCGTGGGGAAAACTCCCAGTCTGGGAGACGATACAGCTTTTCTTCCTGAAGATTTTGTATATTTCTTTGGATTTTAATGTTGGATGCTTTTGTGCACTTTACTTTCCTGGCCCTTTGCTGGCATCATCCTTGGTCAAACCCAGCCAAGGGGTTAGAGGAAAGAGTAGAAGTCAACATCATCAGCAAAACTAGTTCCAACTATGAAAGTTGCCATGGATAGGCCAAGAGTTCCATCTTTTGAGGAAAATGACAGGAATTAAAATTAACTGGTGTTCAGACAAGAAGACTTAGTCTGTCAATTAAAATAATTTGATTACAGAAAGCACTATAATGACCTGACATATTAGAAATGTTAGACCATACTGAGCATGGCACTTATTCTAAGAAACCAACATTACATTGATTCTGAGAGAGATATAAATTATATAAATAAAACATTTTATAAATTTAATAAGAAATTATCAATGGCATGTCTTCATTAGTAAGAAATTTTAAAAGGCACAATTATGTAGCATGCTTAAGAAGGTTGGGATTTTAGAAAGAGGCTTCTGTTCTAGGATTTACCATGGTCAGCAATAGAATATCATAGTGTCTGGTTGAAAAAGTATGCTTGATAAAACCATCCAAATGATTTCTGTGGAACTCACCAAATTCTGTATTTCAGACATCAGTCTGCTTGATTTATAGTATGGCTTAGTAAAAAATTCTTGTTTGTCATCACATATAACCAAAGTAAGGAAAGAGAAAAAGTACATGTAGGGAGAGGCTTCCAGTCATACCCTTTTCAATTATTTCCTAGATCAAACAGTTGAAACCAGGAAGACATTCTCCGTGAAAGATAAGCAACATAATGGCCACAATCAAAGATAAGGTTTGATTTTAAAAGTTATTAAGCCAAATAACTCATAAATGTCTATATTAATGGGGGACACAGGGGAAGAAAGCTGGCATCCAAATAGATTATGAGAAAGAGAGAGAGATGTTCCAGTCACAAACAGGGAAGAAAGGGAGAGAGGAAATTAAACTGATAGCATTTTTCTCCAGATTCCATTTGACAGCCTAAATTTCTAAAGCAGTATATATTTCTTCTAGGCCTGTGACCTCATTTTGAGGCTTTCCAGAGGCATCTTAATATAAGAACTTTTCAATTTTCTAAATATCTCAATTCCCAGGTAAGCAGAAATGTTTTCATTAGCAGAGGATTGAATAAGAAGGGACCTCAATTTAGCTATCTAATCACATGATCAGAGATCTCTGCTTCTGACCTGGGGTGCCTATAACAGAAGGAAGAATTCAATCCTAAAGATTCCCAGGTCAAATCCATTATTTAAATGTTGAGTTTCCTAATATTAGTGCACAAATGGGAAAAGGATTATATTTTACTTCTCAAAAGAATAGCTGGCGACATGGAAATGCTGAAACAAGAGCCTTAAGCTTCATTCAAATTTCTCCTCAGTTTTGTCCAAACGGATGAGAAGTATTTAAATTATCCCAAAACTATGGTTTAGCTTAACAGAGCTGTAAATAATTTGAATCACATCAAAAAATCCCTGTGCCATATACCACCAGCCAATACCCACTGAAGCACCTGAAATTTCTTTAATTGGGGTCATTACACAAGGTCAAGGCATTTTTAGATTCATTCTTAAATAAATATATTATCTGGAAATGATAAACATGTACACCCTAGGTTGCATTCTATTATAATAATGTGTTCCATACTGAATTCATTACAAAAGTTTATTTCTGAAAGATTTATCCAAGCTTTTAATATACAAATGAGCAATGTGATAGGAATAGTGTGCAAGATTTCATAAACATTTTGCCAAGGAGCATGCCCCCCTCTCCGCCTCCCCCACCCCACCACCACTATTAAATCTGGAGGAACGCTCCATTACATCCATTAAAATCCCAGTATAGGTTGGGAAATTATGGGTCATCAGAAACTCTCATCTAACAGAAAACAGGGTCCTAGGATCATTGGGACCCAGCCAGGAGCAGACCCAAGAGGAGTACAGGTGTGACATTTTGGGAATCCAGGCATGAGTCAGACTATGCCAGAAGTAGGACTAAGGAAGGGGGAAGTGTGGAAAAAGTCTGGGCACAGGGGAAGGAGGCAAAAGAGAGTAAAAAAACCCAAAACTTTTCACTTTGTCTACTGCACAATTTTGCATAGGCAGGTGCTATTCATCTAGGAGGCAAAGCTCACCATGAACAAATAACTTTGAGTGGCCTTATTAGTTCAGCGCTCTTAATCAGTGAAGCAAAGCCTCTCATCTGACCACACTGGCTGTATCAGGAACACAAGTAATATAAAAGGTTATATATTTTTTATCTCATAGCTTGTTTACAGGATATTAAGCCTGTCTTTGTTAGATAAGGAATTGAGCAAGAGTGTCCCTGGACTGTTTTCAGAAAGACTAAAGAGTCAGGCCCCTTCCCACAGTCTTTGTCATGCCCCTGCAAGTGCTGCTACTCTCTCTCTTCAAATGTCCAGTGTCCTGTGTCCTGGTATTTTCCATGACTTCTAAACCTGTTAAAATATTTTCTTATGAAAATAACTGCTGAACTGATTTATATTCTGACTTAAAATCCTGCTAAGGATTAACATTTCACCCTTCTGAGGGCGAGTTGCATATTCATGATTTATACGTATGTTCAGAAACAGGCGTCCTTTCCTCAGGCTCCATAATGACAAGGGGGTGATTTCCCTCCCGAGACAGACAGTGAGGATTCCTTCTATTCTCTGAGGATTCCTTCTCATTGTTTTTAGGGGGGAAATATCCCATTGCTCTCTTTCTATAACTGTTTAATCTTTCTTATGATTTACCAAAATTTTATTTTCCTTTTCAGCATCATCCAGTTGATAGTAGTAGCTGTATCTATTATTGTATTAGCTCTTTGGAGCTCTAGTAGTCTAAAACTCAGTTAAATTACTGCTTCTGGAAATAGCATTTTTCCACGATAGTAACAAATCACCTTTCTAAAAAAAATTAGTTTTCCATGAAGTACTTGATTTTTACAGTAAAAAAACAGGCCAATGAGCTGTGAAAGAAGAAATCTTTCTTGGGAGAAAAGTAAAGGATTATCAGAGTGATTTTAATCATAGAGTTGTTTCCATGTGCTTACTTAAATAATGTAACAGATAACAGATAACATCAAGTAATATTTTCCAGTAAAGAAAACCAAAAAGAATAAAGAATCTAAACTTTTCATGTTGGAACTACAATGCAGAATTCAGAACTGACAACAAAAGCCTCAGTTTCTTAGCCTGAAGTGAGATCCTTGTAATGTAAAATAATAAATAAATAAATAAATAAATAAATAAATAAATAAATATAATGAAAAGTCACCATCATCTTCCCCAATGTGATCAACAGGATAGTTGTGGTACTTTAGATGAGGTTACATATCTATCTCTGCCACTGACCAGCTATGTAAGTTTAAGTTAATTAAACAAGAAAGTTTAGCCTCAGCTTCCTTGTAAGAAAAATGAGAACACTAATACTTTCTTCAAAGATTTCTTAGGAGGATGAAATGAGATCTGATGTATAAAGAGCTCTTTGTATGTTGTAAAGCACCACTCAAATGCTAGTTATAGCGAGGGTTGTTTCCAATAAATATAACTCAAGCATCCACCAAGCCTCTTTGACCCCAGAAATGTTATTCAATTTTGTCTGCAACCCGTTTCCAAGTCAAAAGCCCTCTCCACGCTTAATCCACATTTCAACCTTCCTTCTTCAAAAATGTCTCTGCTTTGTCATCCTATCAGCTGTACAGAATTTTCAGACTTTCTCCAGTTCCCTCAGGGAATCCAATCACAGTCAGAATATTATGAAATGAGTAACTCTACTGAAGATTTCAGGATAACACCGGAGAGGTAACTTATCATGTGCTCATTGGCTTCTGCCATCTCCCCAGCTGGGCAGCTGACATGTGAGGCTCCCTGCTGAGAGCAGCCCCGTGGCAAGTGGAGCCCATTCTCCCATTACAAATGCTTTCTCAGTGTACAGTGGTCCCAGGTGCCAGGAAATATAGCTATCACCAGCTCATCCTATGCATACGATGATTAGAAAAATGAGGATGGAACATGATTGAAAATTATAATAACAAGACTATCCTGTGATCATACCCACTTTTGCAAATTACTAAAAAATGTGCTCTGTTTAATTTCTGTGCTCAGAAAAATGGAGTAATCCTGCAGCACAGATTGGAAAGGCAGGAGAGGGGTGCAGTACACCCAAGAGGATGTGTGGCTGCTTTGTCAGACCTACCTTCTCCTCTGAAAAAAGGAGAGGGCAGGAGAGAGCAGTTCCTTATGGTTATGTCCTTGGCTGTCCTCACTAGACACTATAAGTGCTCCAGCATCCTTACATTCCATCTTCAAAAGACAAACTTGACTCAGCAACTACCCAGCATCAGAGATCTGGAACCTCTGGGCAACCTCAGTGGATTTGGCTGAACAAGTAATATTTTGGAATTAAGTTTTCATGGATAACAAAACATGCAGAAAATTGGCCATCCTTTTCAAAAATACAGATGAAATGTATTTGACTCTCCTGGAGCTCTAAAGAGCTACATTAAAACATATCCATGCTTAATAAAAGATCAGAAGCCTCACAAAATTTGAAAAAAAAAGAAAAATTTGCATACAAAGAATATATATTTGTTCTCTATACCTTCCTAAAAATGTTTTTCTTTATTATATTTTTAAATTCTAGGGTACATGTGCACAACGTGCAGGTTTGTTACGCAGGCATACATGTGCCATGTTAGTTTGCTGCACCCATCAACTCGTCATTTACATTAGGTATTTCTCCTAATGCTATCCCCTCCCCCAGCCTACCACCACAACAAAAGGCCCTGGTGTGTAATGTTCCTGCCCGCCCCGCAACGTGTCCATGTGTTCTCATTGTTCAACTCCCACTTATGAGTGAGAACATGTGGTGTTTGGTTTAATCTTCTTGTGTTACTTTGCTGAGAATAATAGTTGCCAGTTTCATCTGTGTTCCTGGAAAGAAAATGAACTCATCTTTTTTTATGGCTGCATAGGAATCTTTCATATCCCTTTTAAGTTGGATTCCTAGATATTTTATTCTCTTTGTAGCAATTGTGAATGGGAGTTCACTCATGATTTGGCTCTCTGTTATTGGTGTATAGGAATGCTTGTGATTTTTGCACATTGATTTTGTATCCCGAGACTTTGCTGAAGTTGCTTATCAGCTTAAGGAGATTTTGGGCTGAGATGATGGGATTTTCTAAATATACAATCATGTCATCTGCAAACAGGGACAATTTGACTCCTCTTTTCCTAATTGAATACCCTTTATTTCTTTTTCTTGCCTGATTACCCTGGCCAGAACTTCCAACACTACGTTAAATAGGAGTGGTGAGAGAGGGCATCCCTGTCTTGTGCCAGTTTTCAAAGGGAAAGCTTCCAGTTTTTGCCCATTCAGTATGATATTGATTGTGGGTTTGTCATAAATAGCTTTTATTATTTTGAGATATGTTCCATCAATACCTAGTTTATTGTAAGTTTTTAGCATGAAGGGCTGTTGAATTTTGTCGAAGGCCTTTTCTGCATCTATTGAGATAATCATGTGGTTTTTGTCATTGGTTCTGTTTATATTATGGTTTACATTTATTTATTTGCATATGTTGAACCAGCCTTGCATCCCAGGGACGAAGCCAACTTGATCTTGGTGGAAAAGCTTTTTGATGTGCTGCTGGATTCAGTTTGCCAGTATTTTATTCAGGATTTTTGCATCGATGTTCATCAGGGATATTGACTTAAAAATTTTCTTTTTTTGTTGCATGTCTGCTAGGTTTTGGTATCAGGGTGATGCTGGCCTCATAAAATGAATTAGGGAGGATTCCCTCTTTTTCTATTGATTGGAATAGTTTCAGAAGGAATGGTACCAGCTCCTCTTTGTACCTCTGGTAGAATTTGGCTGTGAATCCATCTGGTCCTGGACTTTTTTTGGTTGGTAGGCTATTAATTATTGCCTCAATTTCAGAACCTGTTATTAATCTATTCAGAGATTCACCTTCTTCCTGGTTTAGTTTTGGGAGGATGTATGTGTCCAGGAAATTATCCATTTCTTCTAGATTTTTCTAGTTTATTTGTGTAGAGATGTTTATAGTATTCTCTGATGGTAGTTTGTATTTCTATGGGCTCTGTGGTGATATCCCCTTTATCATTTTTCATTGTGTCTATTTGATTCTTCTCTCTTTTCTTCTTTATTAGTCTGGCTAGTGGTCTATTTTATTGATCTTTTCAAAAACCAGCTCCCGGATTCACTGACTTTTTGAAGGGTTATTTTGTGTCTCTGTCTCCTTCAGTTCTGCTCTGATCTTTGTTATTTCTTGCCTTCTGCTAGCTTTTGAATTTGTTTGCTCTTGCTTCTCTAGTTCTTTTCATTGTGATGTTAGGGTGTTGAATTTAGATCTTTCCTGCTTTCTCTTGTGGGCATTCAGTGCTTTAAATTTCCCTCTATACACTGCTTTAAATGTGTCCCAGAGATTCTGGTACATTATGTCTTTGTTCTTATTGGCTTCAAGGAACATATTGATTTCTGCCTTCATTTCGTTATTTACCCAGTAGTCAGTCAGGAGCAGTTTGTTCAGTTTCCATGTAGTTGTGTGGCTTTGAGTGACTTTCTTAATCCTGAGTTCTAATTTGATTGCACTGTGGTCTGAGAGACAGTTTTTTTGTGATGTCTATTCTTCTACACTTGCTGAGGAGTGTTTTACTACCAATTATGTGGTCAATTTTAGAATAAGTGCAATCTGGTGCTGAGAAGAATGTATATTCTGTTGATTTGGGGTGGAGAGTTTTGTAGATGTCTATTAGGTCTGCTTGGTGCAGAGCTGTGTTCAAGTACTGGATATCCTTGTTAATTTTGTCTCATTGATCTGTCTAATATTGGCAGTGGGGTGTTAAAGTCTCCCACTATTAATATGTGGGAGTCTAAGTCCCTTTGTAGGTCTCTAACAACTTGCTTTATGAATCTGGGTGCTCCTGTATTAGGTGCGTATATATTTAGGATAGTTAGTTCTTCTTATTGCATTAATCCCTTTACCATTATGTAATGCCCTTGTCTCTTTTCATCTTTGTTGATTTAAAGTCTGTTTTATCAGAGACTAGGATTGCAACCCCTGCTTTTTGTTTTGTTTTGTTTTCCATTTGCTTGGTAGATCTTCCTCCATCCCTTTATTTTGAGCCTATGTGTGTCTCTGCACATGAGATAGGTCTCCTGAATACAGCACACTGATGGGTCTTGACTCTATCCAATTTGCTAGTCTGTGTCTTTTAATTGGGGCATTTAGCCCATTTACATTTAAGGTTAATATTGTTATGTGTAAATTTGATCCTGTCATTATGATGCTAGTTGGTTATTTTGCCTATTAGTTGATGTAGTTTCTTCATAGCATCAGTGATCTTTACAATTTGGCATGTTTCTGCAGTGGCTGGTACTGGTTGTTCCTTTCCATGTTTAGTGCTTCCTTCAGGAGCTCTTGTAAGGCAGGCCTGGTGGTGACAGCATCTCTCAGCATGTGCTTGTCTGTAAAGGATTTTATTTCTCCTTCACTTATGAAGCATAGTTTGGCTGGATATGAAATTCTAGGTTGAGAATTCTTTTTTTTAAGAATGTTGAATATTGGCCCCCACACTCTTCTGGCTTATAGGTTTTCTGCAGAGAGGTCTGCTGTCAGTCTGATGGTCTTCCCTTTGTGGGTAACCCGACCTTTTTCTCTGGCTGCCTTTAATAATTTTTCCTTCATTTCAACCTTGGTGAATCTGATGATTATGTGTCTTGGGGTTGCTCTTCTCAAGGAATATCTTTGAGGTGTTCTCTGTATTTCCTGAATTTGAACGTTGGCCTGCCTTGCTAGGTTGGGGAAGTTGTCCTGGATAATATCCTGAAGAGTGTTTTCCAGCTTGGTTCCATTCTCCCCATCACTTTCAGGTACACCAATCAAACATAGGTTTGTTTGATAGAAGCATGTTTACACATACTCCCATATTTTTGGAGGCTTTGTTTCTTTTTACTCTTTTTTCTCTACTCCTGTCTTCTCACCTTATTTCATTAATTTGATCTTCAATCACTGATATTCTTTCTTCCACTTGATCGATTCGTCTGTTGAAGCTTGTGTATGCTTCACGAAGTTCTTGTGCTGTGTTTTTCAGCTCCAACAGGTCATTTATGTTCTTCTGTACACTGATTCTTCTAGTTAGCCATTCGTCTAGCCTTTTTTCAAGGTTCTTAGCTTCCTTGCATTGGGTTAGAACATGCCACTTTAACTCAGAGGAGTTTGTTATTACCCACTTTCTAAAGCTTACTTCTGTCAATTTGTCAAACTCATTCTCCGTCCAGCTTTGTTCCCTTGCTGGCAAGGAGTTGTGATCCTTTGGAGGAGAAGAGGCCTTCTGGTTTTTGAATTTTCAGCCTTTCTGCGCTGGTTTCTCCCCATCTTTGTGGTTTTATCTACCTTTGGTCTTTGACATTAGTGACCTATGGATGGGGTTCTTTTGTGGATGTCCTTTTTGTTGATGTTGATGCTATTCCTTTCTGTTTGTCAGTTTTCCTTCTAACAGTCAGGCCCCCCAGCTGCAGGTCTGTTGGTGTTTGCTGGAAGTCCACTCCAGACCCTGTTTGCTTGGGCATCACCAGCAAAGGCTGCAGAACAACAGATATTGCTGCCTCATCATTCCTCTGGAAGCTTCATCCTAGAGGGGCACCTGCCAGATGCCAGCCAGAGTTCTCCTGTATGAGGTGTCTGTTGGCCCCTACTGAGAGGTGTCTCCCAGTCAGGCTACATGGGGGTCAGGGACCCACTTGAGGAGGCAGTCTGTCCGTTATCAGAGTTCAAACACTGTGCAGGGAGAACCACTGCTCTCTTCAGGTCTGTCAGGCATGGACGTTTAAGTCTGCTGAAGCTGCGCCCAAAGCCGCCCCTTCCCCCAGGTGCTCTGTCCCAGCGAGATGGGGGTTTTATCTATAAGTCCCTGACTAGGGCTGCTGCCTTTTGTTCAGAGATGCCCTGTCCACAGAGGTGGAATCTAGAGAGGAAGTAGGCCTTGCTGAGCTGCGGTGGGCTCCGCCCAGTTTGAACTTCCCAGCAGCTTTGTTTACACTGTGAGCATAGAACCACCTACTCAAGCCTCAGCAATGGCTGATATCCCTCCCCCCACCAAGCTCCAGCATCCTAGGTTGATCTCAGACTGCTGCACTAGCAGCAATAATTTTAAGCTAATGAATTTTAGCTTGCTGGGCTCCATGGGCATGGGACCCGCCGACCAGGCACCAGAGGGAATCTCCTGGTCTGCTGGTTGTGAAGACCATGGAAAAAGCACAGTATCTGGGCAGGAGTGTACCATTCCTCCCAGTGCAGTCTCTCATGGCTTTTCTTGGATAGGAAAGTGAAATCCCCCAACCCCTTGCGCTTCTCAGGTGAGGGATGCTTCGCTCTGCTTCGGCTCGCCCTCTGTGGGCTGCAACCATTGTCCAACCAGTCTCAATGAGATGAACCAGGCACTTCAGCTGGAAATGCAGAAATCACCCGTCTTCTGCATTGATCTTGCTGGGACCTGCAGACCAGAGCTGTTCCTATTCAGCCATCTTGCTGGAAATCCTCCTTTTTTCTTCTAATAGTCTGAGTTTTTAAGAGTCATTTATTTCCTACCATTTTTTTACTCACAGACATTATTCAAAAGAACATAGCTATAATAATGATTATTTTATTTATGTTAATTCTTCTCCATAAAAATTCTGTTTTGGTCTTCCCAGCAACCATGTATGGTTGGCAAATATTACTGCTATGGTTGTTTCAATTTTGTAATGAGGAAACTGAATCTCAAAGCAGTTAGTAGACTTTCCTAAGACTACACAACTAATAAATGGAAGAGCCAGGACTCAAACAGGTCTTCTGACTCCTTGGCCCATGATCCCATGCCTCAGTGAAACAAATTTGAAGAATTGTATGCAGGAAACCAATGCAAGAACAAAATCTTAAATGTGCATGTCTGTAAACAACATTTTGCAGCTAGAGCAAGTCTCCACATATCTAAAACATTTTCCTCATGAGCTTTTTAGTTTCAAAAGAACACTGTGATAGGGAGCATATATCAATGGGTCACAGAAAAATATTATAAACATTGATAATCCTGACTCTTAGACTTTTCTAAGAATTATTGTTACAGCTCACATTCATGCCTGTGGCTTTTCTCTCTTTCAATGTGCCTTCAAATATGGAGAGTAGAAGCAAGATAGACTTTGTTGTTGTTAGTTACAGCCAACATACCTGCACAGCTGGTATAAGCAAAGAATTTTTTAGTAAGAGACAGAGGGAGCCCCCAAAATCTTTGGAAGGGCTGAAGAGGCAAACACTGGGCTGAGCTTCTAGGGGGAACTCCCAGAGCCACTTAACAAAACCAGCCTGTCAAGTAAACTGCTGACACAGCCATCCTCAAGTCAGGATGCTGCTCTCACCATGGCCAGTAACAGAGCCCTTGCCTCTCTGTCTCAGCATCTGCTACACGATAAAAACTCAGCACCATGCCTCTTTCCCCCATGTAACAGTTCAGAATGACGTTCTTACAGGTGCATCTGATGGGTAGAATCTAAATCACTTATTCTTACCCAGAAACAGAGGAAGTTTTCCTTGTTGGTTTCCTCATTGGGACAGTTAAAACTTACACTATGTGGAATTATTACAATATTTTAAAAATATTTTATGTAACCAGATATGGCAAAAGTTCATTACAGTAATTGTTTAAATGAAAATAATAGAAACTACCATATGGTGTTGTCATATGAATTAATTGAAATAAAATTTGTAAATGATTTAATACAACTGGTACAAAGGAAGTGATTAATAAATAGTGTGTATTATACTGTAGCAGATTGTTAAGTAGAACCTTTCCTACTGTTCTGGAATTGGCAACTGGGTCTCAAAACTTAGGACACAGGATTATCTAATACCTCACATCCTAAATAAGGTGCAAATAACTTGGAAAACAGATGGCCCCTCCAAGATTTAGTAAGAGGTAACTGTTGCTCACAAACATCCCTCAGAACACTCTCTCATATCTTAAACAGGAGACTAGAGAGGGGGAAAGGGAGGTAGGAGATGTAGATCCTCTGAATCCCATGTGACTGATACTGAGTCTAGTTGGGGCACTGAAGCTCCACCTCACTGAATGAAGAAGGAAGGTGAATGTTCACCCATAAAGTCCAATGGGGGGTCCTCTAAAGGATCACTTGTACGAATTGAAGATGTCTGCAAGAAAGTGAGACGTGACATCTCATTCCCCAGTGTGACGTGCTACTCTGCCCCCAGGCCCTATCTGAGTAGAGAAGAGAATTGAACACAGATGGAAAGGAGGTAATGAAGGTGAAACCATGCAGTGACACAAGGATGTGTGAGTTTCTCATAGGTAAAGAGAATGCTGTGGTAGGAAGCAGGACTTGAGCTATGTAGCTAGCCCCCTAATCAAGAGGGCTGTCTATTGCTTCAGAAATCAGCAGGAGCTTGTGACTATGTAATGTCCTGATGGTGAAGAAGCTGGAATCCAAGAGAAGAGTTTGGAAGAGTTGAAGCTAGAGACAGATCTTCCATGAGAGGAACTATGAATCAGGAGTCTCTTCCACAGGGCCACCTAAGGAGATTACGTGTGTGTCCAAACATCCATTTCCATCTTCCCCTTCTCTTCCCAGCTCCCTCTTCCCTAGCCCGACATACCAAAGAAGGCAAAAAAAAAAGGAAAATGGAATCTGACAGCAAGTCCCCTGTCTCTCACTTCAGGCCCCCTCTGGGCATTAATAAACCCTGAGTTAGGAGACAGGGCAGATACGACTGGAGTTTTAGATTAGACTGACCTGGACTTAATTGCTGGAGTTGGTTTGAAAGCAGATTCAACAGAATGAGATCAAAGGCACTGGCTGAAAAGAAACAAGACCCTTGCATGTTTGTATCCCACTAGGATAAACCTTCAACAAACCAGTGGTGATGGCATTTTCTTATTATTTCTATTCACTCCCTATTCCTCTATCAGTATCTGGTTCACCTTTTGAAAGACAAGATAACTAGGACCAAGTGGCTTCAGCCAGTGTCAAGAGAGTGTCTCCCCATCCTTTGACCTTTTCTTCACCCAATATTGGCCTGAACGTTCATACCCTGTGGCCAAGGTAAATGCTGACAACAGCCTATGTGTCCTCTTCTTTGGGACTTTTCTCTGCAGACTTGTCTATAACCAACACATATCTTAACTGGAGCAGCATCTAAGCGCATGTATCTTCACACACTCTGTTAGAGCATGATCTGCTTCCCCAGAACCCCTGAGTTACAATGTCGGAATGTTGTAGAGCAGCTTCTGGAACTTTAATGAGCATGTAACTCACCCAGGAATCTTGTTCAAGTGCAAATTCTGATTTAGTGGTTCTAGGAAGATACCTGAGATACTGCACTTCTAACACACTTTCAGGATTCTAGACCACACATTGTATAGCAAGGCTCTAGAGCAGAGAACATTCTAATTCTACCATATTACATCAGAACCAAAATAAAGAAGCAAAGCTTTCCAGGAAAAGACATCATCAAGAGAGGGCAGAAACTACATTTATTTCACTATTACAGCATTTTTCAGATTACACTCTGTATGCTTTAGGGCTAGATTTTCCATGTACAAATTGGTCTCTTTTATGTTAACATTTATCACCTGGGAGTAGCCATATTTTTTCTTCTAGTATTGATGATTTTCTTAGGATATTTATAATTTCTCACTTCAGAAAACCAACTGTAGTTAATGTTTAAAAAATTGCTTGTCTCAGGAGGACTCAACCTATAAATTCACTCAAAAGGAGACAGAAAACTTGAACCGCAGAATTCCTAATGATTTAATTATGTTCAATTCCATGTATGTGCTAAATTTCAACTTGTCCTTCATCTTATACAGAATTATTCTTTTTCATTCTTTTTTTCCTGTTCCCTTTATATCATTGTTTATATTTAATAATTCAAGTATCAGATGTTTTAGGACAATTATAGATTCAAATATTCTGATAGTAGACAAACTATTTGGCTCTCAATTTTGCTTTTTATGAGGGTATGGCCCAGCGATCTGTTTTAACGAACCCTCTAGTTGATGGTGATGCACACAGAACTTTGGGAACCCTGGGTGTCAAACTGTGGCTTTCAAATTAGGGTCTCAAGCCTGCCCCTGCCACACCCAACTCTGATTGGATTGTTTCAGAAGTGGGCCTGTCCATCAGTATTTTTTCAAAACTCCCCCCAGTGAATCTAGTGTTCTCATATGCAAACAAACAGAAACTACTGCTCTAAGGAGTGCTAATCAGTGCAGGGTCACACAGCTAGTAGGTGGCAGAGCTGGGATCTGAATCCATGTGCTTTGATTCCAGAACCCAAACTTTTTAACACTATGCTGACATCTTAGCTCCCCTTTCCCCTGCTCTGGGTCCACAGAATTATCTCTACGATGACTCTAACTTTATGACTGATTATCCATTATTTCTCTAAAATTGGTTCTATAATATTTCTCATCATTGTGCCCTTCATGCTTCAATCCCATTTCTTAGGTCATATATCTATTGAAGCCACATCCCACTCCCATTCCTAACCCCGGCCCTCCCACCATGCTCTTTTGCTATCTCCCCAACACCATCATGACACAATCACTTGGAGATAACATTGTGCCACTGTTAATATTTGAAAGTCCAGGCTGTTAAAACTGAAAGGATCTCTGAGATCTGCAAGTCCAGGCCCCTTCTATTGCTAATAAGTATAATTGCTCTAGATTTTCCACATGCAATCTTTCTATCATATACATTTCACGAAAGGGACACTGGGTGTAGCACAAAGCAAGGGCTCTGACATGCAGCATGCACAAAGACATTTTCACTCATTGGAAGAAAGAAGGTTAGAATTGCCAAAGTCATCTGTATAAATCTCTGTCTTCCTTTTCCTGTAGTGCTCTGACCCATATGTTCTGAAATTCAAATACAGGGCTCAAGTGGAGAAAAACCAGACGTTCAGTGTTTTCTACAGAGTGAGAAACAGGCAGAAAGGGGCTGGGAGGGAATTAGTCTATTTAATGGTCTGTTCTTGGTCTCAAAGAACAAGACCATAATTGTGCTTCAAATTGAACATATAGATGGAAAAAAATGTCATTAGTAAGACTGGGTAACTTGTAAGTGGAAAGTATTATCTTCAATTACTAGCCGTTTTTTAGAACCTAGATATGAATGGGGTATGCTCTCCTAAAATTATTTGGCATATTTGAGATTAAATCCAAGTATTTAATTAAAATGAAAATTAAAGCCTAGTTATGAACTAATAAGCCAGAGTGCCAGTGCTTCCCTGTTAATAACAATTCTCTGCCTCAGATTTCTCATTCATAAAACAGGAATAAAGCACTTTTCTTATGAACTTTATTACATTGGCCCAAGGATAACATAATCTACCATGTGTAAAAGAAATCTGGAAAACAAAGCAAGAAGTCTTATCTTCCTCTTATTATCCTATAGCCAATAGGATAAAAAAAATTTTCCCAATAACTGATAGGTTTAGTTTTTCCTGTGGGCAAAAGTGGCAGCTGCTCTGGGTCATTGCTTTGTGAGGAGAACCCTTAAAAGATTAAAAGTGGCTGAGCGCAGTGGCTCATGCCTGTAATCTCAGCAGTTTGGGAGGCCAAGGCGGGTGGATCACAAGGTCAGGAGATCGAGACCATCCTGGCTAACACGGTGAAACCCTGTCTCTACTAAAAATACAAAAAAAAAAAAAAAATTAGCCGGGCGTGGTGGCAGGCGCCTGTAGTCCCAGCTACTTGAGAGGCTGAAGCAGGAGAATGGTGTGAACCCAGGAGGTGGAGCTTGCAGTGAGCCAAGATGGTGCCACTGCACTCCAGCCTGGGTGACGGAACGAGACTCCGTCTCAAAAAAAAAAAAAAAAAAGATTAAAAGAATGTCTTAAGAACAAAAACAAAAATGACATCTACAGCAGCTGTCAAATTCTGTCAGCTACCAATATGTTCAAATGATCAAATCCCACACAGGCAAACAGCTTGACAAGAATGCAAGCCCTCTCCCTCTCCCCACAGTCTCCCTCTCCCTCTCTTTCCACGTCTCCCTCTGATGCCGAGCCAAAGCTCGACTGTACTGCTGCCATCTCGGCTCACTGCAACCTCCCTGCCTGATTCTCCTGCCTCAGCCTGCCAAGTGCCTGCGATTGCAGGCGCGCGCCGCCAGGCCTGACTGGTTTTCGTATTTTTTTGGTGGAGACGGGGTTTCGCTGTGTTGGCCGGGCTGGTCTCCAGCTCCTAACCGTGAGTGATCCGCCAGCCTCGGCCTCCTGAGGTGCCGGGATTGCAGACGGAGTCTCGTTCACTCAGTGCTCAATGGTGCCCAGGCTGGAGTGCAGTGGCGTGATCTCGGCTCGCTACAACCTCCACCTCCCAGCCACCTGCCTTGGCCTCCCAAAGTGCCAAGATTGCAGCCTCTGCCCAGCCGCCACCCCGTCTGGGAAGTGAGGAGCGTCTCTGCCTGGCCGCCCATCGTCTGGGATGTGAGGAGCCCCTCTGCCTGGCTGCCCAGTCTGGAAAGTGAGGAGCGTCTCTGCCCGGCCACCATCCCATCTAGAAAGTGAGGAGCGCCTCTTCCCAGCTGCCATCCCACCTAGGAAGTGAGGAGCGTCTCTGCCCGGCCACCCATTGTCTGCGATGTGGGGAGCGCCTCTGCCCCGCCGTCCCGTCTGGGATGTGAGGAGCACCTCTGCCCAGCCGCGACCCCATCTGGGAGGTGAGGAGCGTCTCTGCACGGCCGCCCCGTCTGAGAAGTGAGGAGACCCTCCACCCAGCAGCCGCCCCGTCTGAGAAGTGAGGAGCCCCTCCGCCCGGCAGCCACCCCGTCTGGGAAGTAAGGAGCGTCTCCGCCGGCAGCCACCCCGTCCGGGAGGGAGGTGGGGGTCAGCCCCCGCCAGGCCAGCCGCCCCGTCCGGGAGAGAGGTGGGGGTCAGCCCCCGCCCGGCCAGCTGCCCGTCCAGGAGGGAGGTGGGGGGTCAGCCCCCGCCCGGCCAGCTGCCCCGTCCGGGAGGGAGGTGGGGGGTCAGCCCCTGCCCAGCCAGCCACCCCGTCTGGGAGGTGAGGGGCGCCTCTGCCCGGCCGCCCCTACTGGGAAGTGAGGAGCCCCTCTGCCCGGCCACCACCCCATCTGGGAGGTGTACCCAACAGCTCATTGAGAACGGGCCATGATGACAATGGCGGTTTTGTGGAATAGAAAAGGGGGAAAAGTGGGGAAAAGATTGAGAAATCAGATGGTTGCTGTGTCTGTGTAGAAAGAAGTAGACATGGGAGACTTTTCATTTTGTTCTGTACTAAGAAAAATTCTTCTGCCTTGGGATCCTGTTGATCTATGACCTTACCCCCAACCCTGTGCTCTCTGAAACATGTGCTGTGTCCACTCAGGGTTAAATGGATTAAGGGTGGTGCAAGATGTGCTTTGTTAAACAGATGCTTGAAGGCAGCATGCTCGTTAAGAGTCATCACCACTCCCTAATCTCAAGTACCCAGGGACACAAACACTGCAGAAGGCCGCAGGGTCCTCTGCCTAGGAAAACCAGAGACCTTTGTTCACTTGTTTATCTGCTGACCTTCCCTCCACTATTGTCTTATGACCCTGCCAAATCCCCCTCTGTGAGAAACACCCAAGAATGATCAATAAAAAAAAAAAAAAAAAAATTTATGAGTACTAATAACCATACTGGAGTTTAAACGATGGCCCTAAGAATAAACATTCTTTACTTGATTTCAAGACAAATTGGGACATAGAGGTAGTAGTTGGTAAGAGGGAAATCAAAAGACCCCCCTTTGGTAGTTGATAAATAGGTTGGAAGAAATGTAATTTAGATTGTTTGTCAGAAAGACTTGTGACTAATGCACCCCAAATTAAACTCGGCACACACAGACCTGGACATTGTCAGGCCTCCCTAACAAGGTCCAGCTCCTGAAAAGTTATGCATGGAGTAGAACAACAGATGAGCACACGTGCTCCTCTGCAGAGAGGGGGAGGAACTGAAGCATCTTCCACCTCCTTCCCTGAAGCTTGCCAATGAGGCCAGACTGTAAGCTGCCTGCCTCCAGTTCTCAGGTTGAAGCTTCCACTTGCAGTAAGTGTTCCCTCCACTTTCCAAAGCGTGTGTCTCAAAACTTCAGTCACCTCATCCTACTATTTTCAAGGGTTCTCATCCTTTTTTTTTCTCTGATTTATCTTTCTGAAAATGAAAATGATGGCTTATATAAAATATCTTTTATGAAAATTAAAAAAAAAAGAATGCAAGCAACACTTACTGGCACAAAAACTTCTTTAAAGCCATTGCTCACACTGTGCATCACAGGCAGTTCTGATCATTGATCCTTTTTTTAAAATGAAGCTGGATAAAAACCTGTTCCAGAGAAAGATGACCCAAATCACCCTACAAGCCTCACCACAGTGAAGGTTGAAATAGGCATGTTTGGCTTTTTTGACAGTATATTCACAATAGGAAAACTTATAAGAAAACTCAAAGGTATTGGTATTTTAAAAGTTCATTAGTATATGTCATCTCTGTTTTAACCTGAGAGCGAGGTAGGAACATAAAGAAGATTGAAGTACAGAAAATATACCCATAGTCCTAGGAATAATTTTAATACCATAATTGATAATGAAGATTCTTCCCATATTGCCAAACCAGGACTGTGTGGCCATTGTATACTTTCTAGCCTTTGTATATTGCTACAAGAAAGCATTGATTTAGATTTAAAAATACACAACACATATAAGTCATACTTGGTGAAAAGTAATCCAGTGCTAAAACTAATGAGCAATATTTGAAAGGTGTTAGATGACTTATGTGTGGAATCACTGCTGGTTTTCATAAGAATACCTTGCTTGTGCCTTCCTTTGAACTATGTTTGTTTCATTATCTCAGTTCAGATACCCTATAGTAATATAAAAGTTCAAAATGTAATTGGCTTCCTTCAGTTTCCTATACATAGAATCATAGAATGTTAAGAGCTAGAGGACACTTCTGAAATGGCTAATTCTGGACATCTATGCACCCTTCCTTCTTACTTCAGCTCATGATGGCCATCACTGGACCACCATGATCCCCTTTTATGATAAACAGAAACATAACTTAAGAGTTCTTTTTCTCAATGATAGTTTGTTAAATATACCAGTCAGGATGCTAGCAGGAATCAGATGACATGGCCAAAGTAAGAGACTTGAAAAAGGGTTTAATTAAAAAACTATTTATCAAGGATGACTCAGCTTGTAAGGTTTGGAGGGACTGATGAGGTAAGAGAAAGGGGACAGCAGGATGAGTCACATAAAGATGGTCTTCCTGACAATAGTTATAACTCTTGGTTGAGACTCAGCCCAGGTGATCCCACAGAAGGAGGTCTGGGGTAATAATACTCTAAGCTCACCATTATCCCTTCTTCAGGGCTCCTATTGGGACCCAGCATTTAACAAACTTAACAGGAAACCAGAAGGCTAAGAACCCTCAAATGTAGTCCATAAAGGTGATCACCTGGGACAGAATATGGGTTAAGGAAGGATGGTGGGGGATGTAGATGGGCAAAATAAGGTTATCCAGCCCCTTAGGTGAAGTTATCATCCTTTAGGTGATTTGCCCTATAGCACACAGCTAGTAAATGGCAGAAGTAGGAGAGAAAGAGGCTTTTTTCCTTATTCTTATTACCAGGTCTTTTCTTTGCATGCCATTGATGGGGAGGGGATGTTCACATATGCTCCCACACAGCCATGAGTATATATGTATGCACCTTAACAACAGGCAGTTGGCCACTGGGAAAATTCATCTACCACTCTAGGATTAACTAAAATGCCTCAATTGGTCCTTTAGTTCTGTGTTCAGCCCAGACACTGTCCAGATCAAGCAGTCTATAAGCTCTGGATCCAACCAACCTGACCTACAGTGCTACAGCTTAAACCAGATGAACTTTAGGGCCCTTCTAATGCAGTGTTCCAATGTGATTCTAGGGATCATTTCTTTCCTTTTACTGTGTAAATCATAAAGCTGCTTTCTGGATTTACATGAGCCCAAATTAGCTTACCTTTCTGACCTATGACTTTACTGAAAATGTCAACCTGTCTTCAACTCAAGTGTTATTGTGGAAAGTCCTGTACCCATAATTAACTCAAGATCATGTCCCAGCTTCTTGTGGTATTTGGTGAAAGTAAACAAAGAGGGTTTTTTAATGAGTGGGTCATTTAAGATTGTTTAAAGTGGCACAAATTTTTCAGTCACCATTGTTATCTAAAAAGCTTCCTTAAGTTTAGAGCATGAAAATATTTTGTGGAAAGCACAGATTTGGGTTGGGATGGCTCTTTATGTGCTAAATCTTAAAGAGGACCATATTTCTAGACATTTGGTAAAAACATGTTTTGATATGATATTATAATATAGGATGTTTAGTAAAATACTTCAGTCTCACATTCTTTTTTATTTAATGGACAGGATTTTAAATTTCCTTATATATTACTAGTGTTTATTTATGTTGGTGATGTGGTTTGGCTGTGTCCCCACCAAAATCTCATCTTGAACTGTAGTTCTCACAATCCTCATGTGTTGTGGGAGGGACCAAGTGGAGATAATTGAATCATGACGGTGGTTCCCCCATCCTGTTCCCATGATACTGAGTTAGTTCTCATGAGATCTGATGGTTTTATAAGGGGCTTCCCACTTTGCTCAGTTCTTGTTCTCCTTCCTGCCACCATGTGAAGAAGGATGTGTCTTCTTCCCCTTCCACCATGATTTTAAGTTTCCTGAGACCTCCCCAGCCCTGTGGAACTGTGAGTCAATTAAATCTCTTTCCTTTATAGATTACCCAGTCTTAGATATTTCTTCATAGCAGCATGATAATGAACCAGTACAGTTGTTATGAAAACATCAAATCCCAACCAAAGTAATCAACTGGAAAACAAACATTTCCTTATTTTTACATACAGTCCACATCAGTGATAGACGTTACTGTGTACCAAGAGTGAAGCTATTTGCTGAACAAACTCAGCAGCAGATAACACACAAATAATTCTGAAACATTGTCCTGCTTCAAGCTACTGTCATTGACAGCACTACAAGTGTCATTAGTAAATATGAACAATACAAGCAAATAGTTGCATTAGTCCATTCTAACATTGCTATAAAGAACTACCTGAGACTGGGTACTTTTTAAAGAAAAGAGGTTGAATTGACTCACAGTTCCACAGGCTATTACAGGAAGCATGGCTGGGAGGCCTCAGGAAACTTACAATCATGGTGGAAGACAAAGAGGAAGGATTGACATCTGACATGGTCAGAGAAGTAGGAAGAGAAAAAAGCAGGAGGTACTACAGACTTTTAAACAACCAGATCTCATGAGAACTCACTCACTATCATGAGAAGAGCAAGGGGGAAATCCGACCCTGTGATCCAATCACCTCCCACCAGGCCCTTCCTCCAACATTGGGGATTACAGTTCACCATAAGATTTGGATGGGGACACAAATTCAAACATTGTCATCCCACCTGGCCCCTCACAAATCTCATGTCCTTCTCAGATTGCAAAATCAATCATCCCTTCTCAACAGCCCCCCAAGGTTTAACTCATTTCAGCCTTAACTCAAAAGCCTACAGTGAAAAGTCTCATCATTCTGTCTCTTCTGAGCACTCCAAACTGTTCCAACCTCTGCTAATTACTCAGTTCCAAATCTGCTTCCACATTTTCAGGTACCTTTATAGCAACTGCCCCACTTCCCAGTACCAATTTTCTGTATTGTGTTCTTATACTGCTACCTGAGACCGGGTAATTTATAAAGAAAAGAGGTTTAATTGGCTCACAGTTTTACAGGCTATACAGGAAGCATGGCTGGGGAGGCCTCAGGAAACTTACAATCATGGCAGAAGGTAAAGAGGGAGTCGTCATGTCTTACATGGCCAGAGCAGGAGGAAGAGAACAAAGCATGAGGTGCTACACACTTTTAATCAAACAGATCTTGTGAGAACACACTCACTATCATGAGAAGAACAAGAGGGGAATATTCCCCCATGATCCAATCACCTCCCACCAGGCCCCTCCTACTACATCAGAGATTACAATTTGACATGAAATTTGGGTAGGGACACAAATCCAAACCATATTCATAGTCATGATTTTTTAAATGATATATTTCATGTGAAACACTTTTCATTAAGAATAACAGTCCTATAACAAAGTCACTAATAGAAATTCCACTTTTGCATTAGCAACAGGTCACAAAAACCAATAACACAAATAATGATGCCCACATAATCATGTTGGTATACCACTCTTATGTTTATAAAACCCTTTCATATTGAATGAGTCAGTAATATGCAGCTCAAAAAATGTTCTTCTGGCATATTGACAGTTTTGAATTAAAGACACTTTTTAAAAAAGCAGTACAAAAAGTTTATTTTGACCTTTTATCCTGCTTCTTAAAAGCTGGAAATGAAATTCCCACATGAAAGATACCCTTCCTATACCAAAAGGAATATTATTATCCTCAAGAATGAGAAGTTTAGACTGAAAGAATTCTGTACACACCTTGTTAAAATAACTCATCTTTTAAGCCACTTCACAATATTTTGTTGCCTTTTCACAACTTACTATTCTTGGTCTGATTCGGTATGTAAGTGCTGAATCAAACTGCTCCTTCGGGTCATCATTTCCTTATGAGGGCTCACAGGCTACATAAATCTTGTAGTAAATAAATTTGCTTGTTTTTCTCCTGTTGATCTATCTTATGTCAATTTAATTCTTGGACTCAACCAGAACCCAAAGGGATGGAAATGGGGTTTTGTCTCCCCTCACTATCCACTTGAACCTCTAGTGACAGTTGAGGCTTAGTGGTGTCAACATTTGGAAAGTAATGATGTTGACAGAGAGATGTGAGGGGTGAAGGAAGTATGTTAACAACGCCCTTCACCATACCACATCTACCTGACCATATTTCTTTATCAGAGAAAAAAACGTTCCTTGCCCAGTTTCCCAACCAGTCAGTAACAGGACCAGAACCTAGGTTTTCTGATTCCTGGTCTCATGCTGTTTCCATTGCATTGCTTCTGATCAGTCTTCTATAATTGGATTGAATTCACAGCCCCCACCATTTCTAAGCAGAGCCCTTCAAATAAATGAATATTTACTTTAGTTAAAACACAATAATCTGTGTTAGAAATCAGAAGCAATTAAGAATCACATACCATTTATTTGTCTGAGGTAATCTTGCTCCAACAATTATTGTCTCAACTAATAGTGATACCTCTAGGTTATAATCTCCCAGGTGGCAGGTCATTTTCATATAGAAATTTTTTTGGAATAAAATAACTGCCATTTGAAGATCTCAAACTGTGTCCAAAGCTACACTCAAAATACCATGAAAATGATGATAGGCCTTCACGGCAGTCCAAACACAATCAGCGAGTGGGCAAATAAAAATGCAATTAAAAATTAACAATGACAACAGTCAATGCTAGTCTCTTTTAGGACATTTTTTCCACCTATGTATGGCTTTTCTTCCCCTTGCCCCTACCAACATGATAATTCTGGCTCATACTGTTTCACATTTAAATTGTAATGTTGTCCCTGTTTCTGAGGGTATACCTTTAGTTCTTCCTATCTGTCCTAGATACAAAGTAAAAACAGGGAGCAAGTGGGAGATAGTTTCAGTAAAAAAACTAACAATTATTAAGCCCAGACTAGGGTCCAGGCTTAGTACAAAGGACTTTACATATGCATTTTCTTCTTATAATATGCTGCCTTTGAGGTGGGTAATCATCTTCCCATTTTAGATGAGGAAACTGGGACTCAAAGAGGTTAAGCAACTTGCCCAAGATCATATAGCTAGCAAATGGTAGAACCTGAAAAAAATAAAATAAATTCACATCTACTCCATATCTAATCAAAAATCATAATCTAATCCCTATCTAAACCAGAGCCCATGCCTAAGAGTATGTTGCCATACACATTTTAGCATCACAATCAGCAAAAATGATTCTCTTAGAATCTAAAACAAAGTGGATCCCTTTGACAAAGTGATACTCAGGTTCATGATCCTTTCCCTGACTTGCTCACCCTGCTTTCTTCACTCAGAATTGTGCAGCCAGTCCTGCAAGACACAGCTTTGATTGTGTTTCATTTTTTGCTGGAAACCTTTCTCATTTCAGCACCCTTCCTCTGCTTTGCCATGTCCTGAAGCATATCTCTGTAACAGCATATATCACACCACCATCTGATCCACCATTTGTCTGTCCCCTCAAAAGGCAGTCAGCTCCTTGAGAACTGGGGCTATAGTTTATTCTTCATTGTTTAGCACCAAACTCACTTTTACCATTATGAGCATGATGCAGGTAGAGTTGAAGGAAGGAAAATACGTAACACTAAGTTTAGAGTTTTAATCTTGTATTAGGCTGCAAATTCTACTGAATTGAGATGGAGTTTGTGACTTAAGTGACTAAGAGAATGTCTATTACTCAAGAGTGAACAGAACATCCATGAGAGCTGATGAGTTCCTGTCTGGTGGCTGAGAAAGTGGAAAGGAGCAGAGGGAAAAAAGGATGATTTTGTGTTTTAGTTGTGGCAGGTTTGTTCAACAAACCAATCATTTGAATTCCCAATACCTAGAACAGTGAAGAAATAAATAAATGATTTTCCTTTTCCTAACTATGAAGACTTCCTCAGTACTTTCCTAGGAATCCAAGACACACTTCTAAATGAGCAAGTTTTCTAGATACCAGAGTCCTCATCTTTAGAGAACCCAGATTTCATCTTTAGATTTCCCAAGGAAAACTAACTCTGCCTTGGGAAATTCTGGTCATAGTAATTAACACTTATGTATTTACTGTATGCAAGGAAGAGATACTGAGGACTGCTTGTGAAGGGCATTGCATGACATAAGAAGTTTCACATATATTTTATCATTTAACCCTTATACCAACCTTATGAGGCAGGTATCATTATTCCTCTTTCAATTTTATGGACATAGAAATCAAGAGAAGTGACTTGCCCAAGATCACATTGCAAGTCAATGGAGGATTCCAACCCAGCCTATATGTCTCCATAGCCCATATTCCTAACCAATATCCAAGACCGTCATTCATTTAGAGACAGTTCAAGGAGGATGCTGGAAGGAGGAATAGAGGCACTCCAAGCAGAAGGCACTTTACATACAAGGGAGTTGAAGTTAGGGTAGCCTATCTTATTGCAACAAGGTTAAGACTTCCAAGGAGCTGGACTTTTGGAAGAGTGAGTAGTTGTGGCAGGAGAGGTGTGTTGGGACCTAGCTGTTAGTAACCTCAATGGCGTGACAAGGAGTGTGAGCATCACCTGTGGCCTGCAGAGTAAGGGACTGCTGCAGCAGCATATGGAAGATGGAGAGAAATTCAGAAGGATGGAGAAGTACAGACCTGCTGTACTTCCCATTGCTGAGGCAGTGGGAAGGGAAGTAGAGGGGAGAGGCTTGAATTCAAAAGACAGTTCTGAAATAGAAGCATCAGGATTCAACGAACAACCAAATATGAGGAATAAATGGAAGGGGGGGAAGAATGAATGGGAGATTTGCTAGGTGGTGATGGCCATGAGGAACAGGTTTTCAAGGGAAAGTGATGGATCCAGGTGGGGGGATGCTGAGTGCGAGGGACTAGAGTATCCACACAAGATGTCTAGAGGCAGTTGAATGTGAGAAGCTCAGGTGAAGGATCTTTAGTAGAATGTTATCTGGTAAAGGATGGCTACAGTTCCTTTTCTAGTTCACATGTACAACCAGTTATCTGTACTACAACGCTGGCAGTGAATGAAATTATCTGGGGAGGATATAAAGTGAGTAAAAGCAGACTTTTTTCCTTATTTTCAATTTTTAGGTTTTATTCATGTTCTTGTGATTCAAATGCCCTTTTATTATTCTTCCAAATATGAATTCTGGCCTGGACAACACATTTTTTTAAATCTCTAGGATTACTTTTCATTCTTTATTTACATTTTATTTATATATTCCACAGCATATTTATTCCATAATAAATACCATTACACACACAGTTTCCTTTAGTTTTCTTTCTAAAGCATAAATCAGATGGCTCCAGGACATCTGGGGGTATGCCTGATCTGAAAAGACACCAAGTCTCACCTTCCAGGGACTTTTATCTCAATAGGTCACTTTGTCATCATCAAATTGTACTTATTAAGCATTAGTTCACACATTTTTGTAAATCCACTGGTAATACCTAGATCCCTTTTTGGCAAACTATCAGGTAATGCGCAGCTGGAGTTTTCTTTGTCTTAGTGATATTACCTCAGGCTATACTAGGCCCCATTGGCTTAATAAACATAATAGGAAATGCATTATTTATATTGGTCTTCATTAATACTTAATAAAATTATAAGTGTGTGATGTTTCCAAGCTTCCTGCCCTACATCGATGAAACTGGTACACGAGTGCCTTCTCCCAAAAGATCACAGTTAAACGATTGCTGCTGAACGTATGTTTATGTTTTTAATTAATTTATATGACCTTCTAATGCCAAAACTGGAAAATAATAAGCTAAATTTTAAAACAGACAATATTACCACTTGTGAACTTTAGGTCTTATGGTGTTGAAATTGCACTATACTTATTTTTCAACTTCCTATGGATACCTTAAAAATTATTATTATTAAATTATTCTAAAGTTCCAGGAAAGAGAGAAGCAGAAGAAAGTCATTATAGCAATAAGGGACTTGGCTTTCAAATCCAACATTTATTTTGCTCACTTTGTCTGTTGTTCACTCACCACTATCTTTCTCTCTCTTGTTTACACACATCTTCTTTTCGTTCAGTTACTAGCAACAAATAGTTAATGGTCATAGATTGAACTGCACTGGGTAATTAATAACACTAATTTATCAGATTTATAATGCGCCCTTAGAACATTTTAAATGCTTCCAAAAATATTTTATTTCCACCATATATGTAGTCTCTGCAGAGATACAAAGATGATTGGGACTCTGTACTTGGAATGCTTAAAGTCTAATAGTAAACATAAAATACATAGCACAAATGATCAACTACGAATAAGAAAACAGGAAGCTCAAGTTCTTTCCCTGTTCTCTGACTCAGAGCTCCTGGAAGGCAGGGTCCTGTGCCTTATTCCTCTTAAAATTCCGGATATCTAACATCACAGCTGGCTAAGAGCTCGAGAACTGAATAAACAGCCCCCAATAAAAGTGTCATTCTTTCCACCCTGTGCATCACTAACTGTGCTGGCAGCCCAAAATAAGGCAGTCAAGACAACAGACCAGGTCCCTGCCCTTGTGTCACTGCTAAGGTAATGGGAGAAATAGACAACTCACATGAAGGCAAACAAATAAACATAAAACTGTAACAGATTCAATAAATCCTATGAAGGAAGTAATGGAGACATGTAATAGAAAGTGATGGGAGGTGAGCAGGAAGGGAGGGAGGCTTTAGATTAGGAGATCAGAAGGCTGCTTTGAGAAGGAGGCGTTTAAAGTGAGATCTCCAGAATAAGAAGGAGCCAGCCATGGGAAGATGCAGGTAAGGAGCATTTAAGGCAGAGGGAAGAGTAGCTGCAAAAGGCTAAGGCCTGCAAAAGGAACTATAAGAGGACAGGAGCGAAGCAGAGAGACCAAGTGGAACCTGCTGGAATCTCAATAAGAGATGAGGGCACTTTGATCTAGAACTGTGGCAGTGGAAGTGGAAACATATGGGTAGGTTTGAGATTTATCCTGGGACATGATTTTCTCTGCTCTTCTCTTGCAATCTGATCTCAATTCTATCTTCTAGAAATTCTTCAAATTTTCTTATTTTCCAATGTGCTTTATGATTTTTTTTTCAGTCTTTTGAGGGGGAATGGAAATATAGGTTGAGTATCCCTTATTCAAAATGCTTGGAACCAGAAATGCTTCAGATTTCAGACGTTTTTAAATTGGGGAATATTTGCAAAATTCTTGCCAGTTGAGCACCCCAAATCCAAAAATCTGAAATCTGAAGTGCTCCAAAGAATATTTCCTTTGAGCATTATGTCAGTGCTCAAAAAGTTTTGGAGCAGCTCGGATTTCAGATTTTTTAATTTGGGGTGTCTAATCTGTACCAAATATTTTCTGATATTTCAAAGAATGGGGGGTAGAAGTGGAGATAGATTGCTTCTCAGCCTTATGGATAAAATAAAGTGTAGATGTAGAGACAGATCCTTACCCAATGTACATAAAACAGTTTGTATTAGTCCGTTCTCACACTGCTGTAAAGAACTGCCCCAGACTGGGTAATTTATAAGGAAAGAGGTTTAATTGACTCACTGTTCAGCATGGCTGGGGAGGCCTCAGGAAACTCCAATCATGGAGGAAGGCGAAGGGGAAGCAAGACACCTTCCTCACAAGGCAGCAAGAAGGAGAATGAACACAGGAGGAACTACCAAACACTTATAAAACCATCAGATCTCGTGAGAACTCACTTACTATCACAAGAACAGCATGGGAGAAACCACCCCCATGATTCAATTTCCTCCACCTGGTCTCTCCCTTAACCCTTGACACATGGAGATTATGGAGATTATGGGGATTACAATTTAAGATAAGATTTTGGGTGGGAACACAAACTACATCACAGTTTCAAATAAGCAAAGTTTGAGTTTATAGTATTCTTATTTTCCTAATGTTCTCCTCTCTTTCGGTGACTATTTTAGCCGGCATTCTCTAGAAAATAGAAACAAAGACTTTAAGTCCTTTTCAGGGAATATAATCCAAGGAGCAGGAATGAGTAGTAGTGAAATGGGATGAAAAAGCTGGAAGAAACAACAGAAAGATGCATTATGAAGATGGCTACTGCTGGAGCAATTGGTTGTTGCTCCATTTCACAGAACCTCTTAAGGGTTCCTATGAAATGTATGTCAGGACCACCTGACGGTAGGAGGGAATACAGAGGAAGTATTTATTCACATCTGCCAAAGATTCACCTTCTAAAACTTGAACTCCCTGCATGTCTGAGTTGTGCATCTGAACCTAGAGGCAGTTTCCACAATGTCTGCCACCCCCCACCACACCTCCCACTCCCACTGTAGCATCAGCAGATAAATCACAGGAGGGGAAGTGAGCGGCAGACGCCAGCCCGAGATGAAGTGCAATCAGGTTGTGTCCAGGTGAAGCTCATGAGATCTTGCACAGAATTGGTTCTACGGCAGTGACTGGCAATAAAATCAACTGGTGCTGAAAGAATCTGATACCGTAACTAAAAGCACTTGACCTCTTATATTTTCAGAGTCCTCCGTGATAAATACAATTAGAGTTCCAAATCATAAGGCTGAAAAGGGCAACAATGGATTAATATTTTATACAGTGCCAGTTTTTAAATACACCCTTCAAATCATCCCTCTTGTTAGCATCCTGTGCCACCCATTCATGTGTGTGTGTGCATGTGTGTGTGTATTTGTATAAATAATGTTTTTCCCTTTCCAAGATGGCCCTGATGCTTTTTGCATGTGCGAATCACAAGGTAGACAGCAGTCTAGCTCTTAAGTTTTACAATGCGTGTCTTTTTGAGGGCTAATAATGGAAATACTAAGTCGTGTTGATGTTCTAAATTTTTCCAAATGTTAGCAAAATGAAATTATTTTAAGAAAATATTATCTCCCACAACATTATTTCTATAGCAACTATTTACTGTGTTAGTACTAAGCTGGTGATATTTCAGGCCACTGCAAAATAACCTTGCCTAGCCAATGTGAATGACTGTGTTCAGGTGGGGGTGGATATAGACTAAAACTTTCACGTCCCAATTTCTGTGTCAGTAATCTTCCCACAGATAGAGTTAATTCCATTATCACAATAACTAGGGCTGTATTAAAGATTAGACAAGTTGACAGCCTCCAGGACTCCACTCCATAAGGGTTGCTAAAATATGGTGGGAATCATTTTAACTCAAGTTTACAAACCAAAACAACACTACATAGTGGAAAATGTAAATTTGTCCCACCCCTATTCAGACCGTGTAAGAAATTGCTTGTTATTAATTTTACTATGGAAATTTGTGGCCAGGCATGGTGGCGCACACCTGTCATCTCAGCACTTTGGGAGGCCGAGGTGGGTGGATCATTTGATGTCAGGAGTTTGAGACCAGCCTGGCCAACATGGGGAAACCCCGTCTCTACTAAAAATACAAAAGTCATCTGGGTGTGGTGTCACGCCTGTAGTCCCACCTACTCAAGAGGCTCAGGCAGAAGAATCGCTTGAACCTGGGAGGCAGATGTTGCAGTGAGCAGAGATCATACCACTGCACTCCAGTCTGGGTAACAGAGAGAGACTCCATCTCCAAAAGAGAAAAAAGGAATTGTTCATAGTAAACTCGTCAGGTTTAATTTCCCATCCTAAGGAAAGCAAATTTTGGTTTCTGGAGGAATGTCTATTTGTTAAACAGAAGTAAAACCTTTGTCCTTAGTACAATGGTCTTTGACGTTACTGTAGGCAGGCTTAATGAATAAGGAGTATGGAAGTTTGGATGTAGAACCATTAATAGCACTAAATTGTCCTGAGTAAGAAAGGTAAAGAGGGATTGAGAATCCCAGAGATTTAGAACATGTGAAGTAGGAGCAAAAAGGCAGAGAATGGATGAAGGAAGAAACAGGGTGGAAACCTGGTGGCTCTGAGGATGAAAAGAGGGATTTAGAAGACGAAGCAGGGCTCACTGAGCTTTGTGGGCAATCAGTGAAACCGCAGTCACTTGTGATGCAAATGCCCTTCTCTTGCCCCCTATAAAATCCCTTAATACTTTACTGTTTCCTACCACTTTCATTGATGTAAATTTTTACTTGAGGGAAACTAAAATAGGAAAAGAAAATTAAATAAAAAAGAGAAATGTATAATTTTTATTATTATGAAATTGGTTTCTCTCACTAAATGTTGAACAAATATTTTTAAAATATGGGTTGAAGCAGTACAGTTTTTTCTTTAATTCTGCAGGGAACCACATGAATCTGTCTATCCCTGATGTTAACCTGATTCTATAATTCAAAGTAAAAAAGAAATTAAGTTTTCCAGTAACATGAGGCAAGACATAACTGATGAGGGTCTTCTCCACCATAGAAGCTGGTACTAATGCTTAAATATTTGGGTACCTTCCCTATAAAGTTTGTCATGGTCACTGAGAGATACAAAGGCAAATGAGACATAGATCCTTCTCTAAAGGTTTGTAGTATACAAAAAAGAACACAAAGAGCTTTCTCTGATCTCTTCCACCATTTCATCCTGTCAAAGACAAGACTTTGGCAACTATCCTCTGAAAAATTAATTAGAAATGATGATACTAGTTTTGTAGAATCTAATGCTTTAACTTGATCTATAAAGAAAAAAGTACCATTCCTCCCACATTCTAATAATTTGTCATGGCATTTGGCTCACACTACAAAAAGTGGAGCAGTGGACATATTGTCATTGTGCCATTGGATGAACATCAGCTCACCTATTCCAACCAAATAGAAATAGGCTTTGGATAAAACATTTCCATTACAATTTAAAGTACCCAGCAACATTTCCTGCATTAATATCTATTTGTACTCAGCACACTTCCTTATCAGTCTAATTACTGTGACAGATAGCTTGCGAAGTGGCCACAATTATTCCCTTCCCTGTATCCATACCCATGTGTAATGCATCCTCCCAGCTGGACTGAATTTGTGACTAAGTTTGATCTATATAATGCAGCTGAAGTGATGTGGACCAACTCTAAGCCTGAGCTGCAAGAGACCTTTCATGCTTTCTATATTGGTTTGCTGGGGCTGCTATAACAAAATATCATAGACTGGGTAGCTTAAAAAACAGAAACATATGTCCTCGTGTTTCTGAAGCCTGGGAGTCCAAGATCAAGTTGTCAGCAGGTTCAATTTGTTCTGAGGCTTCTCTCTTCTTGTCTTGCAGATGGCTGCCTTCCTGCTGTGTCCTCACATGGTCTTTTCTGTGTGTTTGCATGCCCCGGGTGTCTCTCTGTGTGCTCAGATTTCTTCTTCTTATACTCTGACACTAGTCAGATTGGACTAGGGCCCACCCTAATTCTCTCATTTTATCTTAATCACCCTTTTAAAGACCCTATCTCCAAATATAGTCACATGATAAGGAAGTTAGGGTCTCAACATATAAATTTTAGGGGGACACAAATCAGTCCACAACACGTCCCTCATTCTCTCTTTCTCTTTTTTTTTTTTTTTTTTTGCAAGGGAGTCTTGCTCTGTTGCCCAGGCTGGAGTGCAATGATGCAATCTCAGCTCACTGGAACCTCCACCTCTCAGGTTTAAGCAATTCTGCCTCAGCCCCCTGAGTAGCCATAACTACAGGTGCACACCACCACGCCCAGCTAATTTTTGTATTTTTAGTAGAGAGGGGGTTTTGCCATGTTGGTCAGGCTGGTCTCGAACTCCTGACCTCAGGTGATCCATCTGCCTCAGCCTCTCAAAGTGCTGGGATTACAAGCATAAGCCACCGCACCCAGCCCCACATTCTCTTGATGCTCTTCTATCACCATATGAAAAAGCCCAGGCTAACTTCCCAGATAGCCCATCAACTCCCAGAAGCAGAGCTGCCCAGATGACCTGCACCTCAGCATAGAAACATAGGAGACTCCAGTTGACACCAGAAGAACTATCCAGCTAAACCCAGCTTAATCTGCAGAGCTGCACAATTGTGAGATAAAGAAAATATTTGTTGTTTTAAGCCATTAAGTTTAGAGGTGGTTTCTTACACAGCAAGAGAAAATTGAGACAATAACCAAATAATTAAAGTGGACTGAGAACTTACTAACCTTATTCATAGCCATATAGTCAGGGTTCTTTCGTTGTAATCAACAGAAACCACCTCTGGTTAACTTAACTAAATAGAAATTCATCGGAAAGATAGCACGCTTAGAAATAGACAGAAACATAAGTAGTTCTGAAGTCCAGGGAGCAAGAACTCTTCTATATTTTGTCAGAGTGCTATGCTGCCTGTGGAATTTTTTTAAGTACATTTAGAACACATGCCACCGATCTAAGATTCCACGTCCCAAGAGAAAGTTCATTCTCAGCCTAAGTCACACATTGCAAGTCCTGGGGAGTGGGTTTCAGTTCCAAATGTCAATCAAATGCGTAAGATACAATAGGCTTACCTATCACTAAGTTTACTTAACCTTAAGAAAGGAGAAAGAACAGGGACAGCAGCATTCTACATCAGCAGCATGGAGGTCTTGGACACCACAGACACAGTATCCAATGTCCCAGTCACCATATGAGATGTAATTTAGTCTAGGGACAAGCACTGGTGTGAGTGTGGATCACGTAAGCGAAAGAAAACCACAGGGTCTACAGCCCCTCAGCTTAAATACCTTACTATTATAATTACCTATCACTGGGGGACTGAAAGGGAGAGGGATCCTAGCTTCCTTTTGTGTAGCTACAAAGCAAAAATTACAGTTTATATAATAAATTATCCTGACAACCAAGTACAGTATGAAAGAATATTTACAGATCAGTAATGTATTCATAGCAACCCCAGAAAGACCCTCATTTATTTGCAATGAATAAATTTCTTAAGCCGGTGTTTTAAGGAAGTTGAAAATGGTCTATCTTACCTCAATTAATTATGATGCTGAGGACAGCTGCAATCTAGCTATTAACCTATTCCTTCCACAGCTCCCCTCTCCCAAACTTGGCTAAGAGAGGGTAGGGCAACTTTCTCTTATACACAGTTCTTCACTAAATGGAGGTGAGATAATTTCCCAGAAAGAATACGGAATGTTATTACCAAGAGAAGCAGAAGAAATGGAAACAAGGAGAGCCAAAATTAACAAATGTTCACAAAAAAACCGACTACATCAGGTCGTAGATTTGAAAAAAAGAGTAACAAAATATACAAGAAGTAGTTTCTGTCCTTAAGGAGTTTAAAATATGTTCCAAAAAATAAAATGCATACATAAATAGGCACTCAGCTAAGCCTATGGGTTCTATTTCCAAGTGACAATGGAGTGGTAGAGAAATAAAGACTGTGGAGGATCAGTAAAAAAAATTACTGAGAGGAAAGGAAAAATTGTAGAGAGGAATTTTTCCTTTAGAGTCTAAGGATGGACTTCAGGGAGCAGTGGCTCTAAAATGTAGACAAAATTCTATGCGTGTGTGGATGCACAATATGTGACATTTTAATGTGGTTCCCTCCTTATGTACTGCCCCATTCATTTATGCAACCAGTATATTGGACACATCCCAAGTACAAGGCACTGTTCTAGGCTTTAGGTAGCACGAACAAAAGAGACCCAATTATCTGCCCTTAGAGAAATTCTTCCAGTGAGACAAAACTTGGTAGCACTATTACCACACATTGGTAGGTAAGATGAGCAATGAGTCCATAGAAGTAACCAGAAGAAAAAGATTCTGAATTCCTGGCTTTTGAGTTTTATTTTATTATTATTATTATTATTATTATTATTATACTTTAAGTTTTAGGATACACGTGCACAACGTGCAGGTTTGTATACATGTACCACGTTGGTGTGCTGCACCCACTAACTCGTCATTTAGCATTAGGTATATCTCCTAATGCTATCCCTCCCCCCTCCCCCACCCCACAACAGTCCCCGGTGATAACTAATAGAAGGAGTAGGAGTATGCTTATATATTTTTTTTTCTTTTTTTTTTTTTGAGACGGAGTCTCAGTCTGTCGCCCAGGCTGGAGTGCAGTGGCGCATTCTCGGCTCACTGAAAGCTCCGCCTCCCGGGTTCACGCCATTCTCCTGCCTCAGCCTCCTGAGTAGTTGGGACTACAGTCACCTGCCACCACGCCAGGCTAACTTTTCGTATTTTTAGTAGAGATGGGGTTTCACCGTGTTAACCAGCATGTTCTCCATCTCCTGACTTCGTGATCCGCCCGCCTCGGCCTCCCAAAGTGCTGGGATTACAGGCGTGAGCCACCGCGCCCAGCTTATTTTTAAATATTTTGTTTAATTTATAAGAGCAGAATTGATGTTGTGGAGTGCTAGAAAAGTTGAGAGGTGTTATTTAATCTACAGACACAGCTGGGTGCTCGAATGCATTTGCAGTCCTGACTTTCTGTGATAGGTTCTGAAGCCAGCAGGTCCCGCAAGTGGCTTACCATGGATTTAATGACAAGTATGACAGATGTGTAGCTGGAGTAGCTGAGTACCACTCCGTCCCTGCCACTCACTGGTGCTTATGTCTATGTTTAAAGCATTCACCTTTCTTCTGTGCAAAACAACATTATCCAGGTCTCGATTAATTCATAGTGTGAAGTTCCCTTTTTTAATTAATTTGTTATCTAGAAAACTTTCAAACCTGTAAAAAAGTTGAAAAAATTACAGAGAACACTTGCATACCCCTCCCCAAGAACCACCCACTGTTCATGTCCAACCTCACTCCTTCCAACCCTCTCCCAACCTGCCTGCCTCCCTAGGCTCATGGACCTGAAAAACTGTGGCTCTTTCTGTTCCATTTCCTGGGACGTGGGGCAGGTGCAGGACTTCTGACACCTCTAACACCTCTCCCTAGCTCTCTTCTTCCAATTCCCTTTCTCCTTGACAGCTTGGAGACTTTGAGTGAAACAGGATAAATAGTTTGGTCATAAAGTATTGTCCTTCTGGAGATATAACAATAGGTATATGTATTTTCTTATTTTAGAAAGCGTAAATGAAAAAGTAATGAAAATGACTTACAATAGGGGATAGATGGGGATGGAGAAGAAGGGATGGGGAAGTGAGTGAGACAGAAGAGTAGACATGGTAAATAGTTGGGGCTTTTAAAACATATTAACAATTTATATGTTCAAAAATCTAAAATTAAATGAAAAGAGTGAAAAAAACTCAAGCTCTAAGATTGTTTAATAACAGAAACGAACAATCTTAACTGCATATAAAACTGATAACTATAGAGAAGATAATTGGAGCATATTTGAACACACATAGGTTTAGTGGGATATAATTTAAGATAATAAAAGAATTGCAAATAAATTTTACCATATTTAGTAGTTTTCTCTTGGTGTTGGTATTGTTGTAATTCTAAAACTATTTTGTGTGTATTTTAAGATTTTATAACGAATTAATGGATTGATATTGTTGGTAACCAGCATTTTCACTGGGGGAAGGGAGTTACACATATGTTACATGAAGAATTTCATGGTATTAAATTTACTTTGAAGTAACTAAGGTAAATTTATAATTTTCAAATGTATATATATATATACATACACATATATATTTTTTCATGATTTTTAAATATCTGTATATGTATATATTGATCACTAGTTTGCAAAATGTAACTTGCCTTACTTATCTATAACTGAATTTAATCTCTATCTCAAGCCTGCATTCTGATACTAGAACCTAATCTAGCTACTACCAATAAACCATCTCAAATAAACAGATATTTGGAAATAATATATATAAACTATTTCAAATATTATATTTTACATATACACATATGTTATACATATATATAATTTTTACATATAAAATATATATATAGCAGGAAGGAATCCAGTAGTCAGGACAAAAGGACTCAGCAGCAAATGAGGCAGGGGTCCTGTAACTGGAGCGAGAGGGGGGCACATCTGTCTTGGTGAGGAAAGCAAGTACAGATGGGCACCAATGAGCAGAAGCCCCAACATGCAACTGTACATCTCAGCAGATACCAGCTCTGAGCAGATCAAGCACAAACAGAACCCCAGACTTTAGAAGTAACCCCCAGAAGGAGAAAGAGGAGAGAAAATACCATGATTTGTTATTTTAAATCCTGAATCATAGAGAAGTCACTAAAGGATTTGTTATTTTAAATCCCAAATCGTAGAGAAGTCACTAAAGGGATAGTTTTTTAGCAGTAGCTGGATAAGGTCCTACTATCAGCCAGAATGCAGGCTTGCAATAGAGATTAAATTCAGTTACAGGTAAATGGGAAAGTTACCTTTGCACACCGGTTAGTGGTCCTTAAAGACATTATGCCAACGGGCTTTTTTCTGGGAGAAAGTCTATAATTTAAACTAGATTTTCAAAAGGCCTCTCAACAAAAACAGTTTAAGAACCATTATGTTTGCTTAACAGAGATGATGTAAGGGCAAGAAAAAGCTATACCAAGGAGCTCATTTCACTACAACAGCTGCATTTTACATTCTTTTTTTTTTTAATATGTACTTTAAGTTCTGGGATACATGTGCAGAATGTGCAGATTTGCTACATAGGTAAACACATGCCATGGTGGTTTGCTGCACCCATCACCCATCATCTGCATTCTACATGGTCACTGGGCCCTTAAGCTCTCCTCACCTTCCTAATGGATGTTTTCGTCCTTACTCACTAGAATTTCATTCACTCTCCTGTAACTGTCACATGAATTTCTTTTCTTTTTTCCATTCCCATCTATTTTCTCCTGGTGTCTTTCATGTTTTCAGTTGTATGATAAGTGATATTTCTTCTATTCATCATTGTTAATATTCAACTTATGTTTATTTCAGTTAACATGTTCCTTTTCTATTCACAATCAAGATAGGGTGGTTAAAATTTGAATTATATATTTTCTATGTATACATTTTCACTAAAGTAGAGCTCTGTATTAACATATAAAGTATTTGTGCTCATTGTGAATGACTTTTAAGAGGGAAGTAATGTACCACAGGAAAAAGAGGGATCGGGTGGCATTCGATGATCCATTTTCTAATCCTCACTCTGCTAAGTGTTTAGCTGTGTGACCCTGCAGATCTCTGGCTGTTATTGCCTCCGGTGTAAAATCAGTTTGTGAGATTACCACAGGCGGCTATGAGGCAGGGTTCTGGGCCACGTTACTGAGAGAACAAATAGAGACAGATATAGTTTGATTATTTTTTGTACATGGCTCACCCTCTTGGTTTCACACAGATTCTTCTAATGTCTTTATATCATGGCCTTAACATGTAATACACATGTCATTGTGTATTTTAAAATGTGTTGAGTATATAAAAAATTGGGAGAATGTGGACTACAAACTGTTATTCTTAATGCCCATTTAACTTTGCTTCTGGCCAGTCTAGCACTTGTCAATTTTCAAACAAAAAAGAAATATATAATAGATAACACTGCTGGCCCCTTTCCCCATTAAGAATTTTCAATCACATTGACAGTTAATATAGAATAATATGTCTGGGGATGAAGAAGAGGGAGTTTTGAACAATTTGTTTAAATATAATAGCTTTTACATTTTATGAACAATTTTTAAAATCTCTCAAATATGAAGCTCATTGAATTTGGAGATTTTGTGGCTGACTCCCATACCCCATCCGTTACATTCTCCTTGTGGAGTGGTGAAGGAACATTGATTATTCACAATATTTTAGGCTCAGAACTACATGATCAATTGTAAACTTTTCTGTTATCCCATATCAGTAGGTTTTGAAATGTCCACAAACCATTTTCCTAATGAAATCTCACCTGAAACCCAACATATAAGGGAGAAAAAAGCTGAGCTGTCCTCTTTATACAAGAAAGGAATGGGCAACAATCCTGTCTCCTTGGTCTGTTCCATACCTACAGAGACCTCCACAATCCTTACATGCCACCAAAGTGGACATCACTGGTGTGGTGTTCTCAAAGATCTGGGGCCATGGATTTATGGCTACCACCAGTCAGTCCACACTTATTTATCCAATATATATTACTGAATGCCTACTATGTGTCACGCACTATTTTAGATGCTGGAGATACAGCAGTGAATAAAGCAACCTAAAATCGCTGCTCTCTTGGGGTTCACCTTATACTAGTGAAGACACTCAATACATAAAAATAAATAATTATATACGTAAAATAGTGGTGAATTCTAAAGAGACAACAATAAAGCAGAGAATTGAGTTTCACAAAAAGTGTTTTGCCAGGATAAGGGATGGAAATTTTAGACTGGATAGTGAAGGAAGACCTCTTGAAGAAGGTAATGTTTCCATAAAACTTCTGAAGTGAGGATGGGAGTGGATATCTAAAAGAAGGCCAGTCAAGATAGAAACAACAATAGTTCAAAGGCCCTGAGGCAAGAACATTCCCGGGTGAAGCACAGCAAACAGAACAGTGTAGCTGAGAAAGGGGAGTAGTGAGGGATGGGCTCCATCTCTCAATGGTGTTGGTTGGATCACATAAAATAGCTGACATTTGACAGTTTTTCACCTACCAGACAGCATTGCAATATGGCTCAACCTAAAACTTGCAAGGAATGACTTAGAACAATATGAGTGGATTATTTACAGTATGTGAGAGCAGGGACTAGGGACACTTGACAAACAATTCCTTCCCAACAGCTAGCCTACTCTTAAAATCTCTAGAACAGCTTCTCTGTTCACATTCAATCAAAACATGTGAAGTGGCCTCAAGAATGCAGAAGACATAGAGTTCTGGACTAAGTTGCCTGAGTTCTATCCTGATGCAGTCATACCATATAGATTCTGACCTACAGCTTATGCAGCTGTAGGTTGGCAATGATATGTACTTCCCCATCTCATCAAGTTTTGTGAAATAACTCAAGATAGTGGATTTATTCAGTTATTTCTCTAGTGACATTTGATTAGAATTCTTCTCCCTCAACTGCCACCTAGCCCTACTAGAAATTCATGAATAATGTCTTACCTTGGGATGCCATAACCAAACACTACAGACTGAGTGGCTCAAACAACAGATGTTTATTTTCTCATAATTCTGGAGACTGGAAGTCCAAGGTCAGGGTGCCAACATGGTGGGTTCTTGTGAGGATCCTCTTCCAGGAAGGCTGCAGAGGATCCTCTTCCAGGGAGGCTGCAGACAGCTGCCATCCCACTGTGTGCTCACTTGGCTTTTCCTTGGTGCATGTCCCTGGGGAGAAAGAGAACAAGCTCTCTGTTGTCTCTTCTTAGGAGGGCACTAATTCCAACAAAAAGACCCTGTAACTGAAAAGCAGATTAGTTGCTCACCACTTGCAGAGTCCAATTAACAAGAGCGAGGTCTGGTCCAAAAATCCAAAAATAAAGTGAATTTATTCAAAAGCTAGCTTGGGGAAAGGGGCACAAATCATCCTGCCTTTAAATGTGCCACTTCACTTCTGGAGCAGAAAGCGGGCACTTCTATGGGTTAGGGAAGGGAGTAAGCAAGGATGGGGGTCTTCCTGCTAGCTTGGTGCCTTATCTACCAGGCAGTTGAGTTGGCACCTTCCTGGGCAGAAGTAAGTTGTAAAAGTGGTCAAGTTGGCATGCTTTTGACATGGCCTCCTGGCAGGGGTGAGTTCCAAGGAGATCACCCCCCACTCCCATTGGAAGGTGAAAGTTCACAGGCAGTCACCTGGAGGTGAGAGTTCCATGGGGCATACTTTGGTCTGCAAATCAAGTGTCAGCTCTCCAGAAGCACATAGTTAAATCTTGGAGCACATAGTTAAATGAACTTGCCCTGTAGGGAATGTCTGATGAGGGGGAGGTGAAAGTTATATTTACATTTCTAAAGGACTAAGTAGAAAGAAGGGGGTAGGGAGAAGAGGGGAAAAGAAGAAAAGAGAAAAGAAGAGAAAATAATTTAAAAAATTAAACTACCTCCTAGAAAAACGGGGATGCTCGGTTACAACCCCACCCTTGTGACCTCATTTCTAAATCTAATTATCTCCCAAAGGCTCTATCTTCAAATTTCATCAATTTGGTGGATAGAGTTTCATCATGTGAATTTGGGGGGACACAATTCAGTCCATAACAAGCAAGATATATGCAAAGAAAACAAGGGAGGCAAAAGCTCATTTTTGGTTGTTATATGGATTTGTCTGAAGTTCCATCAAGAACCTCTAGCCCTGATAAACAAGACTGGATTTTGTGATGGTCAAGAGACTCTTTTGGTGCCTCTAGCCCAAAGCCTGCACGAAAATCAACCAAAGAAGCCTCCTCAGCCCCTTTCCATAGCCCTCTCCAAGGAAGGTGTGCCACTCCATAGACATGAGAAGAGCAGAGAGCAAACTGAAGTTGATCCAGAGAAAGTCAACTCAAACAGAGACATCACGAGCATATCAGTTAGTTGGGGCTTACATCACATGCACGAGAACATACTCTGACTAGCATAACCACAACAGGAAGCAAATGAAGTGCTTCACAGAATCCTAAGGAAAGGCAAGAACTAGAACAGCTCTGAGGGTCTGGGGAGCAGCATCCCAGGGAGGTTCTCTTTATGAGGCCTCTGGCCTCAAAATGGCTCAGCTCCAACAATTTTCTACCTTGGAATCACTCTTTCTGAATTTTAAGAAATCTATTTAATAACATTTCTCAATAAGTGGGTCCATAGTCATTGAAACCGTGTATGTCTTAGTGATGAAGGAAAAGGAGTACAAGTCTTCTAAAATCAAACTCCCAGGAAGGACTCTGTTGGTCTTGCTTGAGTCCCTACCCATCATTGTAGAGAGGACTGGGGCATCTTCAGTGATTGTTTCATCCAGACCACACAGGAAGAACAGTAATCTACGGACAACTAGGATCTTATTGCAAAAGAAGAGGGCAGGCAAAAAATACTATGACATGTCAGGCAGAAACCCAAGTCTTGACCATTTTACTCAGTTCCTTGCCAAAAACTCTACCTTCTACATGTCCTTATTTATAATTTTGACACATCCGTGGAAAAAAAGTATGAAAGGGGAGCATTAAGGCTAATAATGCACCACATTTTGTTCTTTTTCCTGTAAGCCCCAGTGTTTGTGTAGGGGGATGGGGGGATGGTCAATCAAAAAGCTATGCCTGATTTTTCTAAATCTTGACACTGATACTGTGTATCTGCTCGAATCAATGAAATAAGGTAGAACTCCTCTTGGTTTAAAAATATGTTTTCGTATTGTCTTAGAAGCCTATCGAATGAGTCAGGACTAAACTTTAATTATATTTATCCAAAAGCCATACTGTACACAGTCTGAGACATGACTCTATCCCATTTCCACATGTAAAAGGGTTAATTGATAAGGACCAGGCATGAAGATGATTCAGAAAATACAACCTCAATAATATAAATGTTCAAATTTTATATTTTCCAAAATGCCTGAAATTTTAATAATATGAAATTCCTCACATTATCAGTTTAATTTTTTTCTAAAGTAAACTTCTCCTCTATTGATCCACAGGAAATGAAAATCTTAAAATATATATGAAAGCAAATATCTTCCCCCAGGTCCTTGTACTTCTTATTCTGCTCCATTCCATCCAGAAACATTTAGCCTATGTACCTAACTAAAAAACGGAATCTACCTTCAGCAGGTAAAGGCAAAAACATCTGCCAGAAATGATATGCTCCTTCAGCTTTCCAAGAACTGTGACTTTTCTAACCCCAAATCTTCCATGACCCATTTCCTCAAGTTCTAGAGAGTCAACAGAAAATATAAGTTTATCACAGCAGCAGCCCTACTCCTGTGAAGCTTAATAAACTCAAGCAAATGCCTACAACTAGGCTATATGTGAAGGCTAGAAAAATGTACAATTCAAGAATCAACTCACATGCAAAATTTTTCCTCAAACAAAAGCACGTATTACAATGTACTTTCACATTGGTGTTAAAAGCCATAGGCCATGAGGAAGTAAATATAGTATTATCTATAGGCAGATGGTAGCACAAAAAAAAAATAGAAAAAAAGAAAATGCACTATGGTTTCAGTTTATCAGTGTGCAGCCTAGATTCTAACATATGCCAACTTCAAATTCAGTTGGGACTTCTTGGCCTCTATAATCACATTAGTCAATTCCTATTTTTTAGATACACACACACACATATATACACACACATATTACATATTACATACACATTACATATTGCATATAGAATATACATAATGCATATTATATGTGAATATTTATAAGTATTTATATATTAATTATATTTGTATATACATATATACATATAATATACATACTGTATATGATAGTAATATATTAATACATGTATATTAAATACACACAAAATATACATAATATATGTGTATATATGTATATATAACATGTTTGTACATATACATACACACACATTACATATTACATATGTATATTACATATGTGTATTTATATATTACTATATGTGTATATGTATATTACACATGCATTATATATGTACACACACATTACACATATGTTACATATATATTACATATTACATAATTTCCTATTGATCGTATTTCTCTGAAGAGCTCTGACTAATACACTTCCAGTACAGTACATCACAATGCATAGAAGAAAGAGAAAGTTTACATCTTGTTTTCAGGATATCCTTTGAAGATGCCCTATATTTTGTTTGACCTTTCAGTCTCAGCAGCATGTTGAATGGTTAGATATGCTCAGAGAAACTTTTATAATGATTTCTATGTCCTTTCTCACCAGAGCACTGCCTCTAAAATCGTCAATGACCTTACAGAATTCAGAGCCTTTCAAAATTGAGGAGAGGCAATAGTGGCAATAATGCCGGCCATAGTGCCCGCTTGGGACAGAAACACTGCTGAGTTAATTTATATAAACCCAAATGGGCAGAATAAAGTCAAAAGACTCTAGTAATGAAGAAAAATATAATGTAGACTTGATTTTCTATTTTGGAGTGTATGCAGAGGGGGCAGGAAGGAGGGTTATTCATAACACTTTTGGCATTTCAAGGATTTGTTAAACGTAATATAAAATAAAAAGGCAAAAATCAAATATTATTTGTTGAATTGTGGAATATGGATCTAAATTCAGACATCTAGAAGCAAAGTGAGGACAATTGATTCCGTGACAAAAGAAAGCTTTTGAATGTTAAAACCCAATATTTTGTTTAGGCCACTCTACTCATTTAAGTCACTCCAATTTTCAAGAGTTAAATGTCTTTAAGGGTATGGGAAAAACATTCAAGGCCTTGGCCTCCTTACCCCTTTCTAACTACTTTGCATAAATATTCATTGTAAACTTTAGAACTCAGGATAGAAGAGGTGCTAAAAATTGCTTATTAAATTGAATACTCTTCTACATTGCCAGGTCATAAATGTGGTTGTTAAAATGTTAATTGTGTTTGCCTCTAATTGCTAATAAGATGAGTGATTTTTTTTTTACTGCTTCTTCATGCTTTTCTGTATATTCCAAAATTTTTTATGTTGAGCATTACAAGGAAAAAGAGGTAAATATGTAACAAAAAATGCATACAACACAGTAAATTTTAGTTTAAGCTTTAAGATTCCTCTCGTATTATTCTGAATAATCTTTGGTTGTATTTTCAAAAGTAATGTCAAAAAATAAATGTAGACTCAGGTAAAGAGACACTTAATTCAAAAGACTGCAACCTCTCATACCCATTAGGATGACTATTATCAAAATAAATAATTAAATAAATAACAAGAGTTGGCAAGGCTGTGACAAAATTGGAATATTCCTGCACTATTGATAGGAATGTTAAGTGGTACAGCCACTATGCAAAACATAGTTTCTCAAAAAATTAAAAGTAAAATTATCATATAATCCAGCAATTCCACTTCTGGGTATATATCAAAAAGAATTGAAAGCTGAGTCTTAAAGAGATATTTACACATTTCTGTTTATAGTAGCATTATTCACAATAGCCAAAAGGTGAAAGCAATACAAGTGCCCATCATCTGATGAATGGATAAACAAAATCTGATATATTCATACAATGAAATATTATTTAGACTTTAAAAGGAAGCAAATTCTGGCACATGCTATAACATGACTGAACTTTGAGGACATTATGCTAAGTGAAATAAGTCAGTCACAGAAAGACAAATACTGTATGATTCCATTTATATGAGATACATAGAGTAATCAAAATCATAGAGACAGAAAGTAAAATGGCAGTCGCCAGGGGCTGGGATAGGGGAGGAAATGGGGAATTATTGTTTAATCGAGCTTCAGTTTTGCAAGATAAAAAAGTTCTGGATTGCAAGACAATGTAAATATAAATGCTACTGACTGCACACTTCAAAATTATTAAGATGGTAAATATTATGTTTATTTTACCACACTCAAAAATAAAATTTTTTAAAAAAAGACTATTGCAATGGGGGAAGAAAACTACTGCAACAGGGAGAAAGCTCCAACTAAAGATTTGCAAAAGTCTCAAAGGTTAGGCAGAAAAGGGGGAATTTTCTTTTGTAGGGAGGAGTAAACAAAGCTAGAAAGAACTCAGCACAGGAGAATGGGATAGGCAGGCTTTGTGATCAGACAGTTGACAGAATCTTGCAATCCGCAGGTTTTCAGAAGAGGTTATTCAGGAGGGGTTGGTCCACGTTCCAAGGCTGGCTGCGGCTGAAGGTGGATCAAAGGTCAGGGACTGTAGGAAGAGAAGAAGCCAGATTAAAGTTTGGTGAAGTCACTTTAGCTGACATCTTATCCAGATTGGTCAGTGAAAACAAACAGGTCAGCTAATCATTTATGAAGTAAAGAATGAGCATTTGGAGGGTGTATGTATGGCCTTGTTGCAGATAAACAAGGGGATTATGAGGAGTCTTATCCAAGTTACATGTTTGCAGTAAGATGTTTCCCAGAGCACAAATGAGTGGGTGGGAGGATTTCTTAATTGTTCCTGTTTTCCAGGAGCACAGGGCTCAGGTAAGGTCCAATGTGGTCAGTGACGTGGTGTAAAAAGACAGAAGCACAGCTAGAGTGGGGACAGGCAGACCAATGCCAGAACTCTAAGACCTTCCTCAAATGCTAGTTCTGTGCCTCAGTTTACCCTTACCTAAAATCAGTTATATCTATCAAGTGAGTGAAGATGCTGGCATGACTCAAACAGAGGTCTATGAAAGTTCTTAAAAAGAGGTCTGTGAAATGGTCTTTAAAATAATAAAACACTATAATGGCATTAGGTATTATTATGAAATGTAAGCCTACTGCCTGATAGAAATGAGAGAGGGTTGAAAAAGCTTATCTTTTACATATTTAAGGGACAAAAAGTAGTATTGAAATTATAGGGAAATACCTGACAATGTATACTTGACAGCCAAATTGCATGCTAGAAAGTATAAATCCTACAAAAATCCAAGTTATATGAGGACAGAATAGAAAGCAAATGTTCCTGAGGAAAGAAGCACTTACTTGGGCCTAGATGAAAGGTGATATTTGCTTGAGTGGAGGCAAGCATGGAAAAAATATTGGTAGTATCCACAGTTCATAGAATGGCTGGCTATCTGCTAGGGACCTATATTACTTTGCTAGTGCTGCTATACAAAATACCACAGACTGGGTTGCTTAAACAACAGAAATTTTTCTCACAGTTCTGTAAGCTGAAGCCCAAGACCCAGGTCCCAACAGTGTTGTTTACTGGTAAGGACTTTCTTTCCAGCTTGCAGATGGCTGCCTTCCTGCTGAGTCCTCACGTGGCCTCTCCTCTGTGCATGCATACTTCTGGCGTCTCTTTCTCTTCTTGTAAGAACACCAGTCCTGTTAAATTTGGGCCCCACCCTTATGACCTCATTTAACCTTAATTACCTCTTTAAAGACCCTATCTCCAAATACTGCTACATTGGGGCTTAGGGCTTCAACATGAATTTGGCAGGGACACAACTCAGCTCATTACACGATCCCTAGGAAATAAGGTTAATAAGTAGGGATGAAGCCAATATGGGAATGGCATAAAAATGAGGTTTCTGGGAAATGACGTTGGTATACTCATCACAACTGTCCATTTAAGACATCTCGACTTGGAATGCCCTATTCTACATAATCAGTTCATTAGGCCCATATGCCTATACCCCTTTAAGGAGTGAGTAAAGAGGGGAAAACAAATACAGTACCCTTGAAAATCAAGGTCCACTTCCCAAACAGTTTTGTCCTTTCCATTTGGGAAAGGCTGAAGGAATCTATCCATGTGGTAATTCTGAATGTGCTGCTGAAACTCTAGAGAAGATAGAAAGGGAAAGTTTTCTGCACTTTGAAATGCCTACCAGGGGAAGATGAATATATACCAAAGACAGCCATTTGACCTAGATGTCGCAACAATCTACAGTTGAATTCATCGTTGTGCACCAGCCATTTACCATCTTGACTGGAGGAAAAACTAGCTGTTCAGAGAGGGGAAATAGCAAAGTCTTGCTATTTTTCTGACTTGTTATTCTCACTCAGGAGAAAAAATGTTTTTCAAATATATTGATTATTCTGAGACTTGACTTTAGAAATATCCAAAAAAGGAACTTTAAAAATATAAAATGAAGAGCTTGCCTATAGTTTTCGGAAGGAAACAATAGTATGCTACAAAATGCCTCTCATGTCCCAGGAAAGATAGTAACTGCTTGTGTAAACATATGATTATTGATCTCTTTTTGGAATCCTTCATTCCCCAAGATTCTTGTACTCATTAAGACAGTGGTTCTTTACCATGGGAAATTTGGACACCCAGGGATATTTGGCAAATATCTTGGACTTTTGGCTATGTCTGGGGACTGGGGTTGCTCTTGGCATGCAGTGGGTAGAGATTAGGGATAAAGCTGAACATCTCCCAATGCACAGAGCAACCCTCCACAACAAAGAATTGTCTAACCCAAAATGTCAACACTGCCAAGGTTGAGAAACCCTGGAATTTGAAAACAGAAAAAAAAATTAGGGAAAAAAGGACTGACACAGAAAACCTGCCAGCTGGACAGTGCCTTTGCAGGGCAGCTGGTGAGCCTCTCACCACTTCCTGGTTCCCTTAGAAGGTCTAAGTAAGTAAAGAATTGAGCAAGCCAGATAAAGTACAGTTTCATTATACAAAGTACAAAGCTCTGTAAAGCTGGTTTGGACAATGCTATGACGCACTGAGGCCAAATACGAGCTTCCTTGTCCTTTCCCCTCACTGGGAGGCAGCTGCCACACACAGCAGGCCCAACCTAGCTTACCTTCTGGGGAGCTGGAACAGCCACCTGCCACACTTAAGTACTACTTCAATACTGCTAACTTGTGGGAAGTAGAGCTGTTTCCACTCTATGGAAATGCAGCATATGGGTGAAAAAGTATTGCCCCCAATCATTAAACTCCATAAACGTCAGAAGCCTTGTTTGCACAGGAATAGCATGGCAGTTGAATATGTTCAGTGGTGCAAGGAAGGTGTTTGTGGTTCTCCCAATTCATAATACAACTGTTTTTTTAACTCTATCTCCTACCATTCTCTCTCTCACTCAAACTCCTGCCACATTGGTCCACTTGCTATTCTTCCAACATGTCAAGCATGCTTCAAGCACATCAGCAAACACTTTGGCACTTAGATGTCCTCTGTTAAAATGTTCTTCACCCAGAAATCCCTTACTTCATTCAGGTCTCTGCTTAAAAGACCCTCACTGACCACCCACTGTAGCACCTCCCACCTCCACAATTCACTAGGCTTTTTCCCTTCCTTTTCCTCATGGCACTCCCCATCCCCTGCTGTTTCACATACCCGTCTGCTTCTCATCTCTCTCCCTCCCCACACTAGAATAGAGGCTCCATCACAGGGGGGACCTTGTCTAATTTCAATGCCTAGACTATTATCTGAATATCATAGGCACTCATTAGAAGTTTGTTAAATAAATGTTTTAAATGCCTTTTTATTTTCTTGCTCTCTCTGTTTTCCTCCCATTAGTTTTTCCTAAACTCTGAAACCTGCTATTTTCTGATTTTACATTATCCATATTTATTTCTTTGTCTAAATATTAAACCAGTTACTGTTACTAACCACTTTGTTAGCCCTTGGAGCTAATAAAAAGTTTGCTGAATTTGCAATAAACAAGTACTGAACAGCTTCTATAAGTCACAGTTTTGGGTGACATGGGTAACAACAAAACAAATGGAAGGGAGCATGGGCTTGCCCTGTGGAAGAAAAGCCAGAGAGAGCAAGCATTCATACCAACATTTTAATGGCAGGACCCATGAGATCTGCACCATGATCAAGAACAGTGTTGTGTGAGGTCCCAGAGAGGCCGATAATTCTGCCTCTGGAGATGATGAAAAGCTTCCTGGAAGAACTGATGTTTGAAAAAAAAAAACAAAACAAAACTTAGAAAACAGGCAGAAACTGGGAGAAAAACAGCCCAGGTAGAATTATAAGAAAATCAATGGCAGATGTATTAGCCTGAAAGGGTCCGATGACAGGGTAGACAGGGGGATGAAATGGATTAACCAGCCTCTCAGTGAATCAACTGTAATATGATAAGATGATAACTCCAAGCCTTCATGACAGTACAACTGTGCTAATAGTGATTGCAGTGATGTCATTAACAAAAATCACATTAACAATAGTAATTGCAGCAATGTCATTAACAAAGTCACCTTTAGGGTGAGAAATAATGAGTTTGATCTCTGTCATTTTATGTTTGAGATTCCAAAACAGGTCCCGTGGTGTGGTGGAATTTTGTTCCTGGCTGTGGAGCTTCGTGGCTTGGCTCTGGAGCCCCCCTAGAGATGCTGTAAGCCAAACAATACCATTTGTCACATTATTTCTCCTCATAAAGTAGCAGAGTGGATTATGTGGTTTACCAGTAGACTCCTGACCAATATGAAGGCCATCAAACAAAAGTCTTTCCACTTTATTTCTTATACACTTCAACTAATTTTATTAAGTTGGACCATATAACATGGCCATTTTACAGGTCAAAAATAGTTAAATACAGGCAATTTTATGTCAGTGCTGTTGTGATAAGCCCATGCTCTGGAATCAAAGAAACCTGGGTTTAATACTGGCTCAGAATTTACCAAGTATGTAATTTAAATCTCCAAACCCCAGTTTCCTACGCTATGAAATAGTAACAATGATATGAGTGTTTTATAGATGTTGTGAGGACTAAACAAAAGACACATGTGAAGCACTTGGCACAATGCCAGGCACTTCTCATCTTCCCTCCTATTACAGAGAATAGCATTTCCCTACCCATCTTTGAGGTTACTTTTGTCTTTCCATCCTTCTTTCATGATCATTATTTCCCTGGTATTCCCTCCCTCCCACACTGTCAACCACTTCTCCCCATTCTCTGCAATCACACTCAGGTCTTCAATATCAGGACAAAACTTGACTCCATTGGCCCCTCCTGCCACACTGCTGTTTTCTGAGTGTACAATTTATAATCTGCTTCTGCTTCCTCAAGGTCCACTCATCTATAATTCCTTGAAGTAGAATAACTGTCCCTGTAATTCTACTGAAATAGCCACTCAAATATTACCAAAGACTTCTAAATGAATAAATTTAGTGATCCTTTCTCAGTTGTAGTCCCTTTGGATTTCTTTGAATCATTTAAACTGGTTCCCACCTACTCTGTCATAAAATCCCTCCAAGGCGTTAAAACTTGAAATTATCTTCAATGGCTCTTCCATGCCTACATCAGGGCAATCACCAACTCACATTGCTCTTCCTTCCCAATGTCTCTCATATCTTAGTATCCATATTTCTACCACACTTTTTCCATTTAAATATGTGAGTCAGACTTTACATATTTCTAAAATTTGTCATCAAGGGAAGAGCATATATAAGTAAATAATTTTTTTTCAGTTTTCAATTAAATGAGTGGATAGAGAAGGGAAATTCCTAACTCAATGACAACAGGAATTGTTCAGACCAGCAGGGTTGGAGTTCTTGGAAACTAGTTATATTGAGGAAACTGTTGCATTTAATTAGAAGTAGGCAAAGCTAATCTATCTAATTCAGGATCCATGGCTGTGAATCTTTCTCTGGGCATTTCCCTAACCACCAGAAATTGCAGTGAGAGCATAAGGAAGGAGGGAAACTTTCAAGAAAAGGAGAAGTACAAAAAAGTCATGATTTACTGGCTTCCTCTGCTGAAGCCTTATCAGTGCCATGCACAAGGCCCCAATATCTCCATGGAGCACATACTGAAAAATCAGTCCATGGGGCCTTATACAAGACTGAGAGTGGCCATTACCTTTTCTCTTTAAACTTACACTCACTAATGATCTCCTGTAAGTCTTACAATATAAGACACAGTTTGTCTGAAAACATGGTTTCCACGAAATCCTTAAACTAGATAGTCTTGTTATTAAATAAATTCCTTATCCTGAGTTTAAATTTGAACCTGTCTTTAAATGAAGCTGACATTATCACCAAAGGAGTCTATTTCTCTATTTGTAAGATAACACAGTTCTCAAGTGTTACTTATTTTCAATGTTTCCATTAAAAACGTCTAGAAAAATTTCAGCTTTATTTTCCTTGAACAAACCTGATAAATGTTATTACTACAAGTTGGCTTAGGGACATCTGTTTTAAAATCTGTGGTATTTTAATTTGAAGATAATGTATTCAGACATGCTTTTGGTGACAATGGTTCTAATTAGGATGTCTTTTATCTTCCACCAGGGACTGTTGTGGGGTGGGAGGAGCGGGGAGGGATAGCATTAGGAGATATACCTAATGCTAAATGACGAGTTAATGGGTGCAGCACACCAACATGGCACATGTATACATATGTAACAAACCTGAACGTTGTGCACATGTACCCTAAAACTCAAAGTATAATAATAATAATAATTTTAAAAAAGAAAAAATATATAAATGATCTCTCTTCATTCTATGGTCTTTCCATTTTTCCTAATATAGCAGCAAAATATATTTTCTTCAATCTGCAAGATGGAAAGTTTTGTGAAGTCCTATACTTTCCTTCTTCCAGATAAAGTAGAATGTTTCATTCTCTTGAAAGAAAATGAAATAAGAACCAAGAGAACATGAGGGTAAAATCACCTTGTCAGGAATGACTGAAGGCTACAGAGAAAATGAAGAAAGAAAAACAGAAATAAACATTCAAATGAAAATAAATGGATCAAGCAAGACTGCAAAGAGAAGCAAATATGTCTCTAAGGACAACAGCAAGGGAGCAATTGTTTAGAAAGTACACAAAACCCTCTGCTCAGCTGTTCTTACTTCAGCACACTTCTCACCATGTTCTTGGTAACTTACAGACTTCTTTTACTTATTTCATTAACATACACTTTTCCTTATCACTAGAGCTCCATTCTGTCTTCCCTAGAAGACAAGTAAAATTGATAAATATTTGAGATGTCCCACTCAGGGTGAGAAAGGGGTGGAAGCTGGGAGGAGGCCTGAAGAGTACACTAAGCCAGGAATAAGGAGGCCCATGTTTGGGTGTCAGGTGTCAGGCCTACTTCTTATTGTCTGTAGTATGCAAGTGTTTAGTTCTAAAAACTTAAGAGAAACAACACATGGTTATTATTCCCCACATGGCAATATGGAACAAATTAAGTGATAATAGCAAGTGATGGATGCTAAGACGATGTCAGCATGGTGAGTGGGGTTCAGAGGTCTGGGCATGAGTGTCCAAGAGATGTTAAACCAAACTCAAGACCCAGCATGTGATAAGTGTTCTCTAAATATTTGTTGAATGAGCAAATGAAGGAATTAATGAATCTCTTGGTAGACAATGCCAGCCTAGCCAGTGGAATTCAGAAACAGAGGCTTGGCCAGGCATGGTGGCTCACGCCTGTAATCCCAGCATTTTGAGAGGCTGAGGTGGGCAGATCACCTGAGGTCAGGAGTTCGAGACCAGCCTGGCCAACATGGTGAAACCTCGTCTCTACTAAAAATACAAAAATTAGTTGGGCATGGTGGCACATGCCTGTACTCCCAGCTACTCAGGAAGCTCAGGCAGGAGAATCACTCGAGGCCGGGAGGTGGAGGTTGCAGTGAGCCAAGGTCATGCCATTGCACTCCAGCCTAAGTGACAAAAGCAAAACTGTGTCTCAAAAAGAAAAAGAAAGAAAGAAAGAAAGAAAGAAAGAAAGAAAGAAAGAAAGAAAGAAAGAAAGAAAGAAAGAGGCCAGGCGCGGTGGCTCACGCCTGTAATCCCAGCACTTTGGGAGGCCGAGGCGGGCGGATCACGAGGTCAGGAGATCGAGACCATCCTGGCTAATACGGTGAAACCCCGTCTCTACTAAAAATACAAAAAATTAGCCGGGCGTGGTAGCGGGCGCCTGTAGTCCCAGCTACTCGGGAGGCTGAGGCAGGAGAATGGCGTGAACCCAGGAGGCGGAGCTTGCAGTGAGCCGAGATCGCGCCACTGCACTCCAGCCTGGGCGACAGAGCGAGACTCCGTCTCAACAAAAAAAAAAAAAGAAAGAAAGAAAGAAAGAAAGAGAAAGAAAGAAAGAAAGAAAGAAAGAAAGAAAGAAAGAAAGAAAGAAAGAAAGAAAGAAAGAAAGAAAGAAAGAGAGAAAGAAAGAGAGAGAAAGAAAGCAAGCAGGGAGGGAGGGAGGGAGGGAAGGTGGGAAGGCAGGAAGGCAGGCAGGCTTGAACTCTTTGTTATAAAATATTTTGAACAAAAGTCAGACCCTTCAACATGACAGCATCTCTTAGAAATATCTGTTAAATGAAGGAATTGACCCATCCAATTGAGGCAGTTACATAATTTGTGGGACTCAGTGCAAAATGAAAATGCAGAGCCTTTTGCTCAAAAAAGCAACAGAAAAGGTGGACTTTTAAGGGTACTATTAAGTACCTTTAAAGGATACTAAACTATAAAGTTTTCTATTTAGGGTACTAAAATAAAAAGTTTTTTCTTTTTCTACAGTCTCCCTCATTCTCAACTTGTTATGGTGGTTTTTATTTGCTACTTAATGTCATTCTAAGTAAGTAAAACTTAAAATTTTACATTTTCAGCATGACTTTTACCACTCATCTTTATATTTGAGAATGCCAGTTTTAAATGCAAGTACAGGAGCATTTAACTAGTATGTAGAATCATCGTACATAATCATACAGACATATGTATTTCACCTGCACTAGACCAGTGGAAACATTGCACAAAACCAACAATTTGTTCTTTTTTTTTTCACTTCTTGATATGTGCCCATTCTACAAACCCTCTTTACCTTCAGCTTACTGATAAATAAGGAAAAACTGAAAAGAAAAGAAACTATGGTTTCCCTATCTTTCATTTTCCTTCTCACTTCGAAGGATGTGTTTGATTAAGACAGCAAAATAACATAAATAAGAAAATATATGATATGGTTCTTTGGTTGTTCATGTTTCTTAGGATAACACTGTCTTCTTTCTGCCTTCTAAGAAAGTTATGGCTCAAATGGAAAGCATGGCTTCCTGGGGCTATCAGCATCCCCATTTATTCCTGTTATAGATGGAATATGCTTACTTTGTACTTTCTTTGAGTCTCACTGAACTTGGATGCATCATAGTTCTTCAGGAATTCTGTACCCATCATGTCATTATGTGTATATGGAGCAACCACCACCTACAGACACACATTTCACATGTGTCTCCTCTGCTCATCAACATGCTTCCTTGTCCCATCAGGCTCCTTTTATAAAACCTAAGCTGTCAGCACAGTGTGTGAGGTTCAGAGGTCAGGGCATGAGCTCTTGTAAAGATGTTAAACCAAACTCAGAACCCAATACATAGTAAGTGTTCTATAGTTATTTGTTGAATGAGTGAATACAGAGAAGTAAAAGGGAAGTAATCAGGAAATAAAATTACTAGGAAGTTAAAGATAGAGATAGTAGAGCATTAAACCAAGTGTAGAGCCCTTCTGGGCACAAGGTCCTGTGCAACTACACAGGTTTCAGGCCCAAGAACAACCAATAGATAGGTAGATTGAAAAAGAGGAGAAAGCACAGTAGAAATGTGTGGGTACTCAATGTAATATTGATATTAGTAGCAATACACATAACATTTATTAATGCATTAATTCACTTAATCTACATAACTACCTTACAAAGGAAGAAATTATGTCATGTCTAATTTGAAGGTGAAGACACTAAATCCCAGACAATTTTTCTAGAAAGTAATAGAATCTGGACTACACAAGTCAAGCAGTCAGGCTCCAGGACTGATGCTATTAAACACCATGTGATACAGCCTCCAGCATTCATTGAGTATTTAACAGATAATGCTGTAAGTATTTGCATGAATTATCTTCAGCATCCACCTCTAAGATAAGTGCTACTATTTTCTTGATTTTACAGAAGGAAAAAACTGTGGCTTGGAGAGTATAAGTTACTTAGCTACTATTTAAAAAAACTAACAAGTGCTAGAGATGGGACTCGAATTTATGTTTTTAACCCTTACACTAAATCCTTTCCAAGGAGCTTATGTTATCTCTAGAAGATAACAACCTAATAAGAGAGAGAGAGCCATGTGCTGAAATCACCATAGTACCAGTGCAACGTCATGAATAATGTAATGCTGAAAGGATATTTTCACAGTGCAGTCCTGACTATCATACAAACATAATTTGAACATAGGTCAAAGATTTTATTTAACTCATTAAGCAATAGGAATCCAATAAGATATATAATATCAGTTCAGAGGAGAATCTAAAGAACAGACATATATATAGGCAATCAAGAATGCTAAAATAAATTTACTAATAGATCCAAAACTGATCAATATCCACATGACAAGTATCAATTACATCTCCACTGGACAAAATTTATTTACATCTTTATGAACAAGAATCATTTGCATTACTGTCCATTTTCTACACCTCACAACGTTATAAAGTAGCTCAAAGACCACGAAAGATGCAGATGTCATGGATTGAGATGATCCCAGGAAGAATACAGCAGGTCCTCAAATAATGTTGTTTCATTCAACGTTGTTTTTTTAATAACGTTAATGAGAAAAAAAAATTAATTCCTGGCTGGGGCCACTGTCTGCATAGAGTTTGCATATTCAATCCATGTCTGCATGGCTTTTCTCTGGTTACCCCAGTTTCTTTCCACATCCTAAAGATGTGCATGTCAGGTTCATTGGCATGGCTAAATGGCCCTAGTCTGAGTGAGTGTGGGTGTGTGTGTGAGTGGCCCTGCAATGGGATGGCGTCCTGTCCAGGGCTAGTTCCTGCCTTGCGCCTAAGTTGCCAGGAGAGGCTCTGGCCACCCATGACCTTAAACTGGAATAAGCAACATTGGAAGATGAATGAATACAAATTACTGTCAAACAAAAATTCATAAGATAGAAGACAATTATATAAGTGCACAACAATAAATGATGTGGTCTAAAAGTGTTCAGCAAGCCTGTCAAATTTGTGATTGTGTTTGAACTGTGTAGTGGCAGGACAGTTTTCATTTGGCAAACATTTTTATTTAACCCACCACCGCTATGTCCGCCATCACTTACTGATTCACCACAAACTGGGTAAATCATTAGTTTACTTGTTTTTATTAATATTTTTTCAATGTATGTACAGCTCACATTTATTTTAATGTTTAATATTAGAAATGTTTGGGGTCTTTATTTAGAAGTTTGGCGATGTTTTCATGACCAGAAATATGCCATAGGAGCTTTACTCTTATTTATATCGATTAGCCTGTGGTAAAATTGGTTTCATGATACATCATTTCACTCAAATTCACAGTTTGCAAGAACCTCTTTGAAAATGTTGAGTGGGAACTTACTGTACTCTAGATATCTTCTACGTTTCCATTGAAAAGACACCCCAGGGGAAATCTTTTTGCCCATTTCATTCCTATTTCACAGATTTTCCTGAGAAGTAGATAATTATTCTCTGCTTATTTGTCTTTTTATTGAACTCTTCTGGAAAAACCCCAGCCCCTCACAGGCCCAAATATCAACTTTTCCCTTGTCTATACCTGAAGAAATCTCATAATAATGAAGACCATAAATTCATAATGACTACCACCAATTGAACCCTCCATACAGCCTTCAGGGATCCTAGGGCATTTCTGTGCTGATTTCACTGTCCTGTTCTATACAACAATGTGAAACATTTTCATGTCTCATTAAATCTCTGATCACAATAACCTTCAAAACACTTAGCTCCAAGAAAGGTACGGGTACCCATTGATCAGAACAGGAACTCCATGTACCTTTGCTGTTCAACAGTGCTAGACTCTAGATGCTGGATCATAGGAGGCTACAGGGGTCCTGGGCAAGGGGAGGGGGCATAGAAATAAGGGTATATGGGAACTCATAGTATGGCTTAGTAGTATTTCAATATTTTGACTACCACTATGACTAGACTTCTCCATGCATCCAATTCACCTACTTCCCCAATCTCAACAGATGACCTCACCTCCTATTCCACAGAAGAAACAAAGCCATCAACTTTTAACTAACAAAGGAATCCTCCTACTTCATCCTCATCTCATTCTAGAACATAGAAAAGAGTCTGTATGGCACATGGAGAGTGTATCTCATGTCAGTTACAAATAGGATAATGGAAAAAGAGGCAAAATCAGGCTTAATAAATGCAGTTATATGGAAGAAGGGAAGGGAACATTGAAGGGAAGTAGATACTATTGGTTAGTCCATTTTATGTTTCATCAAAATTACAGAGTAGGATGACCAAGAATTATCAAATATACATAGGTTCTATAAGAGGATCTCTTCAAGGAAAATTTGTTGTGAATCACTTCAAAAGGTTGAGAGTTGCTTCCTAGCAAGAGTGTATTAGGGAGCCTGATTATAAATTCAGCTGAAATGAACCCAAGGGACATTTGCCATATATGAAATCCCTAAAAATAAGAATTTTATGTGTGCTTCAGATGAGCAGAGAAATTGAACTTACTTTGAAGACATCACAAAGATGTAAAGGACCAGAAATGCTAGGAAAACTTTTTATACTTTATCTTAGCAGACAAGGATAAAAATTATAGATTCATGTATTTGAAGTGAGTATAGATGACATTGTGAAAGAAGCAGACCTACAAGAAGTTATGGACTAAGTACTATGCTTAGCATCCTCTAATAGGGCCTCTAATAGGGCCTCAAGAAATGTGATATGGAACACTGAAAGTAGGTGTCCTCAAACACTGTATATATATATATATAATATTTTGTTATAGAATTACACACACACACACACATATATATATATATTTTGGAGACGGAGTCCTGTTCTGTCACCCAGGCTGGGGTACAGTGGTGCAATCTCAGTTCACTGCAACCTCTGCCTCCCAGGTTCAAGCGATTCTCCTGCCTCAGCCTCCCAAGTACTGGGATTATAGGAGTGCACCACCATGCCCGGCTATTTTTTGTATTTTTAGTAGAGACGGGGTTTCACCATGTTGGCCAGGCTGGTCTCGAATTCCTGACCTCAGGTGACCCACCCACCTCAGCCTCTCAAAGTATTGGGATTACGGGCGTGTGCCACCATGCCCGGCCCAGTTTTTATATTTTCAATCAGTAATTCTTAAACTTGAGCTTGCATCAGAGTTTTCTGGAGGACTTGATAAAACACAAATTGCTGGACCCTATTACCAGAGTTCCTAATGCAATACGTCTGGGATACAACCGAGGAATTTGCATTTCCAACAAGTTTCCAGATAATACTGATGCAGCATTAAGAACCACTTGTCTAAACTATGTCTAAAAATAAAATAAACCAATAGAAAAATACTTATTTGAGTGAATGGAGGGTAAATAAATTAATAGCAAGTTAAAAAAGAAAAACTACTTCTGAAGAAATAATACTAGGAGCTTTTGACCACATGTAATGCTAATTAACTCGAAATATGACAGTTGAAGAAAATAAACGGTCCTTTCTCAAAGTCCTTTTGCCATATTTTCCAGACATTGCATCATCTGTTTTATAGTCTGTTCCCCATTCGTTTAGCTTTGATGGTGTTTGCCATTTCCCCAGGATTTCTCTTTCTCTTACACCATTGTCTTTTGATTGACTGACACTTGTTTTAGCCTTCTTTTTCCTGGATTCTTGGAGTTCCTCTTTTCCACAGAGCATGCTGCTCAGACTGGCATCAGAAAGCTGCTGATTCCCCAGGATTTTTTGCATTCTTTTGATTTCACCCCAACTGATTTCAACTCACTGGAGATCAAGCGAACTAAAAGTGAACATTCTAAATTAAAATTGGACAACTGAAGCAACACAGACAAGATAGTCTCAGCTCAGAATATGCCCAGTCTTATTCTTGTAGGGTCAACAAAGTCCACCCACATGGCATGAAAGGATTATTTACTTGGCTGGCTCTGCTGCTGGCCTGAGAAAACCTGAAGGATGAAAATTCCAGCTCTTTATACAAAACAGCAATGGATGCGGTTGGATGGCAACTACGTAGAAGCCTATCCGGGAAACTAAAGTTGCAAAAAACAGGAAGACATTGTAGCTGCTGTTATCATAAAGAAGAGAAGTTAACAAAAGAACAGAGGTGGGTGGGAATATGATTTTTTAAAAATGTGTGGGAAAACACAGCTAGTTAGAAGCTTGCACAACCAAAAATTAATGGATGCCTCTGTCACCTGATTCAGAATAAAGTAAATTGTTTTGGGAGAGGGGACACTGGGAGAAAGAAGGATAGTGAATTAATACAGAATAAATACATTTCACATAGTAAAACTCACCAGTTATTTTTAAAATTCAAATAATACACTTTGGGAGGCCGAGGTGGGCGGATCATGAGGTCAGGAGATCGAGACCATCCTGGCTAACAAGGTGAAACCCCATCTCTACTAAAAATACAAAAAAATTAGCCAGGTGTGGTGGCAGTTGCCTGTAGTCCCAGCTACTCAGGAGGCTGAGGCAGGAGAATGGCACGAACCTGGGAGGCGATCTTGCAGTGAGCCGAGATCGTGCCACTGCCCTCCAGCCTGGGCAACAGAGCGAGACTCCGTCTCATTAAATAAAATTTTTTTTAAAAATCAAATAATAAAAGTGAAGTGTTCATAAAAAAATTTCTAGCCACATGAAATTACTTTCTCAAAAATTGTATTTCTTCATCATATAACCCTCCTAAAACAAACAAAACTTATTTCTAAGAGCTTTGAGAATTGCTTTCTGTGATAGTCAGTTTTGTGTCAACTTGACTAGGTTACAGTCCCCAGTTACTCTATCAAACACTAGTCTAGGTGTTGCTGAAGATATTTTGTTGATGAAATTTAGTAAAAATGAGTTCACTTTATGGATGGAGATTATTTTAGATAACCTACATGATCTTGATTCAGTCAGCTGATAGGCCTTAGCAGAACTGATGCTTCCCTGAAGAAGATATTCTGCCTATAGACCACAGCATCAGCTTGGCCCAAGAGTTTCAGCTTCAGTGACCTTCCGACAGCTTGCCCTGTGGACATTAGACTTGTCTCGCCACCCTCACAATCACACAAACCAATTTATTATGATAAATAACTTTTTTTTTCAAGACAAGAGTTTTGCTCTTGTTGCCCAGGCTGGAGTGTAATGGCGTAATATCAGCTCACTGTAACCTCTGACTCCTGGGTTCAAGTGATTCTCTTGCCTCAGCCTCCCAAGTAGCTGAGATTACAGGCACGCACCACCACATCTGGCTAATTTTTTGTATTTAGTAGAGACGAGGTTTCACCATGTTGGTCAGGCTGGTCTTGAACGCCTGACCTCTAGTGATCCACCCGCCTCAGCCTCCCAAAGTGCTGGGATTACAGGAGTGAGCCACCATGCCCAGCTATAAATCTCTTAATATATATCTCCTACTGGCTCTGTTTCTCTGGTTGAACCCTGACTGGTAACATTTTCCTTTTATAACTTTTCATTATATCACATAGTTATGCCTTCTGCTAATTCTCACAGGCCAGTTTCTTAGATATTCCACATCAATCCTCTACCATCTAATACATGAATATGCCAGAAAGGCAGAACTGGTAACCATTAAAAGTTAATAGAGAATTTCTGTTTAAGGGAGCAATAGTAGCCCAATTTCCCAACTAAGTGAGCAAAGAAATTTTTTAAGAGGAAAAGCATTGGGTACTGCTCATAAATTAGAATTTTTTTTAAATTTATGCAACCTATGGTGTAGGTAGAACTGTACCAGAGAAAAGATTCACTGTAATAATGGAATTGACTGTCAGGACAGTGAGTAGACAAGATCCTCAGCCACCACCACAAAAAAAAAAAAAAGAGAGTAATAATAAATGTAACTAATATTGGAGCACTTATAATGTGCTAGGCGCTGTTCAAAGTGCTTTATAAATAGGAACTCACTTAAGCCCCACAACATCCAAATAAAGTAGATACTAGAATTATCCCCATTTTACAGATGGGAAAATTGGGGCAAGAATGACTAAGCAATTCACCCCAAAATACTCTGACAGTAAGTGGCAGGACCAAAGCCCAAATCCAGTTTGACTCTAGAATCTGCACTCTCAATCCCATATTACCTCATAAGTCCTGGGAGCAGAAATAGGCAGTGGGATGATTCATAGGCACACTTAACGTCTACCATCCATTACCTTCACTAACTAAAATGCCAGCATGAAGAGAGGGGTCCATTCTTAGTCTCACCTGGAGTAGATTGTGTGCTCAGTGAGCAATGTAGCAGATACAGAAGGGGCAGCCAGATAACTCTAGGCTATTGCAACATATAAAGAAGTGAAATCCTTCTTTCTCATTCCCACAGTGAATCAGTCATCCATTTCTCCTCATAATACTGACCAACCTAAATATTTCTGAAATATTAATATGTCCCCTTCATTCCATATCCATTACAACAGCATGGTCCAAGCCACAGTCATGTCCTTCTTGTATGAATGGCCTCGAGAGCATTCTACAGTGATCTCCCCATATCCACTTGGCCCTCACAACCTGTCCTAATAATTAAACCTAGAGTGGGCCTTTAAAAAATTTAAATATTCCATTTAATCACGTCCTATTTGTCAATGGCTTTCCATTGCTTTTGGATTGTGCTCAGTATCCTTACTGCGGCTTGCAGGGCCCCGCCCCATCTGGCCACTCCCACCTCCCTCGACTTTTCTCCCTGTGCCCACTGCACTCTGAATGATGCTTTCTTGTCATCCCTCCAATTCGCCAGGAGCCCAGCAAGTTTTTATAACCTTTACCACTACTGGTAATTAGGTAGACTTTTGTGTAATTATTTGATATATGAATTCTTTAAGAGTTTGTAAACTGTGTAAGAGCAGGAATCGAGACTGTCATATTCATCATTATATCTCCAGTGCCCAGCCATATCGGACTCAGAGGTGGCCTTCATATTTGTTGAGTAGATGAATTTTTTGCTACAATGATGAAGTTTCCAGACACATAAGTACTCTGTCCCTCACTCTGAAATGGACAAAATGTAACCACTGGAAAAATGAAAACCTCTGCTTTCCCCTTTATCTGAAACTAAAGGGGCTAAAGAAATAGTCTCTGACAGACCACACACAGTTCAACTTCAAATCCTAGACACAAAAAAAGTACCCACCTGTAAGGATGACAAAAATTACTAGACAATAGAAACATTTTAGTGGGTTTTTAAAAAGTGAACAATTTGGGGAATCATAACAAATACCTAAAATGTACTATGACAAATTCTGTAAAGTTTGTAAAGTATTCATAATCTCAATTGTATTTGCATGTATGAAAAAGGATCAATATGAGTTAGGAAAGATGGTTTACAGATGAAAATCAAGAGAGATGGATTTTACCCAGGCAGTAAAGTTACATTAATTAGAAAACATCAAAAACAAACAAATGCATTAGAAGACATGTTTAACAAACTCTCCCAGAATTCAGTGGAAATTTTCAAAGAAAGACAAATACACTGAACAAAACACTGGCAACATGGGAATTATCCATAATATCCCAGTATGAAGTACTTTAAGAGGTGAGAAGGGCCAGAGGAAAAGCAATCACCAAATAAATAATGGGGAAATGATTTGAAAGCAAAAAGAAAAGGAAATAAGGCTTTTAGATAGAAAAGGTCTATTTAGTAGCCTTATAAATTTAACTATTTTTAAAAAATTTCAGAAGTCACAACTGTATAGATCCTGATAGAAGTTTTAAATTTTAAAAAGATAGGTATCTTAAGGACAGCAAAATAGTTTCACTCCAAAGAAAAAAGGGAATATAATCAGTGAAATGATAGGTTCTGCTTAAAAAGTTGTACCAAGATTACTGTGAAATTTAATACAAATACAAATAACTCTGAAAAGATAAATTCATACCTAAAAAAGAAAATAATAATGAAATTCTAGATTCAATGTTAGTTGAAATAAAAGGTGATGGTGGAGAAGACAGACAGAAAAGTATTTTAAACTAGGAAGATGATAGAGTTCAGTGAATAAAAGAAGCCACAGAGGCCTGGGTTCAAATTCTGGCCTTGCCAATTAACTAGCTTCGTGCTATAAAATAAGCAATTAACTCCATGGAACCTATTTTCTCATGAGTAAATTAGGATAATAATCTATACAGCACTATTGCAAATATTAAATAATATATATAAAGATCTAACTGGAACAGAGTAGTGACTCAAGCTGCTATAAAATGCCATATTTTTAACATAGAAAGGAGATTTTTGAGGTGAAATAACCACTAGAAGAACAAAAATGTCAGGTAAAAGTAACAAATTGTAAAGAAAACCTAAACAATAGGAAAATAAAAAGGAAGCATTTTTAAAAATCAGAAGGCTGTATAAAACAGGACATATGTAAAACCAAATTATTAGAAAAACAATAATAAATTATAAATTCATATAACCACAATTACAGTAGAAAATTATATATACTTCTCTCAGTTTTTGACAGAGAAATTAATGCAATGTAAAATTAATAGCTATATACTAAATTTTGTACCTGCAGAGCATATACATTACTTTTGAATGGGGAGTGTTTACAAAACGTGGTTATATTCCAGGCTACTAATACATTTTCAATAATTTTCCCAGAATGTTTAGAAATCACTGGGGCAAAGAGACAACCCAGGTAGAGACCTGAATTGGGAAGCCCTTTGCCAGCGGACTCAGCACAGCATAGAAGCACATGGTTATTTTTGTTCTGTGTTGGTTCTCAAAACAGAAGCCTGTCTCCATTGATGAGTCAGCTCTTGTTCAGATGACAAGTAGACCCTTAACAGGATCAGCAGTGCTTGCTGATCAATAGGTTGACATTTCATACATCAAGGCTTTTCTTCGGTTTTTGAATTTCCCTCCAGTTACATCTCCAAAAGCATGTTGGGAGAAAAATCCAGCAGCAGCCACCATTTTATTTGTCAAGGAGTCTCTAATAAGTGCAACAACTTTTCAAACACTACCAGATTAAGAAGAAGTTTTCAACCTTGGTGTCCCACTCTAAAAAAGAAAAGGGGAAGGGCTGACATAAAAATCCTTATGATACCCTTGCAACTATGATGGCTCCCGTCACATACCACATATCAAATTAATTGATCTTTCATATAATTCAGATATATTTGGAAGTAACTTGCCTTTTAAAGGAGATGACTTTGATCAGATGCTCTCCAAGGGTGAGTGAATTTGAAGAAAATTTCTGTGCCATACTGAACATATTATACTCATGCTGTTATCCTCATCTTTATATTTTAAATACTTTCTCTCTCTATTTGCAGTCTTTTTCAAGTTACTTTAAATCTATGATTCTGCTAGGTGATTTTATTACTTGCTGTTACCTGATTTCTGCGGTAATAATAATTCATTTATGTTTTAGATTTTTACAATGAAAAAAATTTTAAATATGCCATATTAGTGGGATAATTTATACCAAAAAAAAAATTTTTATTTGAAGCTGAAGAACTGAGGATTAATTGACTTAAAAATAACCTAATTTGGGCTTTTAGCATCTATATATTTAAGATTTTTGAAATTTTTTGAATATTAGAAATTCCCACATAACACAAGAATTTAACAAGTATATATATTGCATTCATTAAATATGTCATGCTTAAAACAAATGCTAATCTAAAGACTGTGAGATTCAAGCGACTTTACATCAAATCAGCAGAACAATCAATACAAAGGCAAAATGCTATATGCAGAATTTTTTTAAAAATTGAATGAATCCTTCATTTGAAGAATTATACTAAAACCTATTTAAGCAAAGTAATTCTTTTTAAGCAGGCCATGAGAAAAGGCTAAAATGAGAAAAGTGTGTCAGCACAATCAAAATAATAATTGATGGCTTATAAGAGAAATTCAAAGACCATTTTGTAGGGTTCAGATAATATTTGGTTGTCTCATTCCAGTGTCTTCACTCTTTTCAGCTCCTTACAATGGATGGCACCGAAAAGTATGTAAACAACAACAACAACAAAAACTGAAAATATTAGCATGTTTGGTTTTGCACGGCCCAAAGGCTGTGATATTTCAAAATACCTCTCTAGCATCAGAAACTTCAGGAGTTGATGGTGTGCCTGGATCTCAGAAAGGAGTCTAGCACCATTGTTTTTCTCACCTTCTCACAAATAATTATTCCTTTTAATCTAACATTTCACTGTCTTCAAAGAGAAACTGGACTATGCCTTCTCTACTAAATAAAACCAGGTATTAAGAAATTGGGACAACTATATAAAAAGCTTAGCTCCTTTGTATTACCATTACATGAGCTTCTAAGTCCTTCTAAAATGAGTTCACAAAATGTGGCCTATAAGAAACTGTTTTTGGAATTTGTGCACACATGTTTTATGGCCTACGATAAGTTCATCTTGTGTAAGTATTCCATGACCTAGGAAAAAAAATTCATACATTTTTTTACTCAAGTTATTGGGAGCAGTCATTGTTCCAAAGATAGTCACTGGATCAAGATGGTTGATTGTAGTCTTCAAATCTTTTATATCATTATTGATTTTTGTCTGCTTGATTTATCAGTTACTGAGAGAGGTAAATTAAATTCTCCCATTATGTTGTTGATTTGGCAATTTCTGCTTATATTTCAGTTCAACTTTTGCTGTATATATTTTGAAGCTGTTATTAAGTACATTTACATTAGAAATTATTGTCAATATCTTCCTGAAAACCCAAATCTTTAATTAACATACAATAAACTCTTTTATTTCTGGTAATGCTTTCTACATTAAAGTCCAGTCTTTCCAGTTAATATACCTACGTTAATTTTCTTCATTGTTTTATACTTCCTCTTTTATCTTTTTCATCGTTCCACTTCGAATTTTTCTGGATCCCTATAAACAGCCCAAGACACTATCTTTTCTAAAGTGAAAATTGTGGAAATTTAAAAAATCCACTCTGAAAAGATTTGCATTTTAACTAGGGAATTTACCACATTGACATTTATATAATTACTAATATAAATGGATTATTGTCTACTATCTTATCTTGTGCTTCCTCTTTGCTCCAATTTTTCCTTTGTTCTTTCTTATTTTTCTTCTTTAGTTATTTAGAATTAATTAATATTTGTTTCTTATTTTTTCCTTTATTTTATTTTACCAATCCTAGGTTAGAAGACATAAACTCTATTTCCATTCTTTGGTGATTACCTGGAAAATTTTAATATGCATATTTAATTTACTAAAGTCTAAAATAAGCCAATATTTTTACAATCTTCTCAAAAACACAAGGATCTTAGAATGGTTTTCCCTCATCACACTCCTTCCTGACTAAATCGTTGTCCAGTGAAATTAGTTTTTTTTTTTGACACGGAGTCTCACTCTGTCGCCCAGGCTGGAGTGCAGTGGCACCATCACGGCTCACTGCAAGCTCCGCCTCCCGAGTTCACGCCATTCTCCTGCCTCAGCCTCCTAAGTAGCTGGGACTACAGGCACCCGCCACCACTCCCAACAAATTTTTTGTATTTTTAGTAGAGATGGGGTTTCACCATGTTAGCCAGGATGGTCTCAATCCCCTGCCCTTGTGATCCGCCCGCCTCGGCCTCCCAAAGTGCTGGGATTATAGGCGTGAGCCACCGTGCCCGGCCCTCTTTATTCTTAATCTAACAAATTAGACATTATTACTGAAATTCCAATGTGTGTTAAATTTCCCTGTAATATTTTCCATCCTTTTGTTTTCCTATGCTACATTCTGAGCAATTTCTTAAGAGATACCAGTGTACTAAGTGGTTTTCTTTCTTCAAGTATGTCTAATCTGCTGCTTAACTTGTATAGAGTTTCTAATTTTAGTTGTTATATTTTTTATTTCTAAAAATTTAATTTTTGTTCCTTTTCAAATATCTCCAACTATTGTCAATAAAAATATGTTCCTTCATTACACTTTTTCTGTCTCCTTTTATTTCATTAGAGCATTTTATAACATGATTCTTTATATTTGATGTCTGAACATTCCAAAATCTGTATTTTTTTAAAGTTTTGAAACTTTTGAAAATTTAATTCTGTAGTTTATTTTTCCTGCTGGTTTTGTTTATGATGGCTTGTTTTTCATATGTTTTATAATTGTTTTTAAATTGTGCATTCATATTCTTCAAAAACAGAGTAGGAATTCTTTGAAGTCTTGTTTTAAAATGTTTCCCTCCAGACAGATTCATGTTTCCTTCTGCCAAGTATCTGGAGGTACAGCTGACCCAGGGACACTACAAATTTTCTACTCAGGTCTATTTTTTTCAGGTGCCACAGGAAATGTGATTTCCATCCCCAAATTCATGTGACTGGAGGATTGGAGTTAGGAATTTTCTGGAGGGTTGTGTTTCCCTACTCCACCCAGAGCCAAGGCACAAACAGGTAGTATCTCTGTGGGGTAGACTTTTTTCTGGTACACTACGGGAGGTGAACCAGCTTTATTCAAGGATCTTTTATCTAACTCTATGATGCTCAGAACCAGGCTTTATCCTCACATAAATGTGACCTATTAAAGTGTCACCCACCATGACAGACGCCTCCAGGCAAAGGCCAGCTCCAACACTCATTCACCCATCTGTATCCATGATTTCTTATTGTTTCTGGCCTATTATAACTTCCTTTATTTTATTGACAGCTCTGCCTTTACAAATATATTTTAACAAACTTTTTTTATATTCTTTGACAGGATATATTCTTCAGATAATGGGTCCCTCATATAATTGAAAATCAAAGACAGCCCGTTTAACTGCAGTTCTGCTAGAATTTTGGATTGGCTCCTAGCCACTCCACTGAAAAATAAATGTACACCGGTGATTTTGAACAATTTGCCTGTTTTGACAGGAAAATTCTAGAACTCCAGTTTCTGTTCTTTCAGACATTGACTAGATGAACCTTGGGAATCCACTGGGTTTGTGTTGCTGCCTCATCTATGAACGACAATAACTAGATGCTTCACTTTCCATAAAGCTATGTAAGGTAGGCATTACTTGCCCTATTTGCAAATATGAATAACTGAAATAGCAGGATGCACAGGTCATTATGAGCAACTTGAGGTAGGATTCATAACTGGATACTGAGGGCAAGGACTCTGCTCATTTCTTTCACATCCTTTGCTCCTTCTATGCAGTCTTCAATTTTCCCCAGGCAAACTGGAACTGGTTAACTTGGGAATAAAATCTGCCCTCAAAAATATCTTAAGTTTATCAGATAAGTGACTAGTAAAAATTGTAGTAGAAGTTCTTGACAAATATTTTACAGATAAATGTGAAGAGGAACATTCCTTCTTAAACAGAAAAAAAAAGAGGACATTTGTTAAGGATGACGCAAGTAAGAAGGTTAAGAAAAATCTGTTTTCAACACTTCCACCAATGCTCCTGAATTATGAGAAACAATATACCAGCTACTTCAGAACTCTCTGTCTTGAAATTGTCTCAGATCCATTATAATTTGTACTGCACCACAATCATAATATCTTCTAAATGATTTATCGGTCTTGACGAAAGAACAAATAATCTAGTGGTTGAAAAAGGGCGTGTTTTAATCAAAGTCAAATACTCATATTTTAAGATAATAGTAGGAAGGACAGTGTACGTTTCTGCTGGACATCCCAGGAATTTATCAAACTGCCACTATCATTCTCATACATTTTGTTTCCAAAGTATTCCCAGCCCAGTTCCCAGTGACTACCCTGAGGGCTGCCTTGGGAAAGGCAACCAAATTGGGAAGGGGCTTGTATTTGTCAATTTTCACATGGCTATAAAGAACTATTATACCTAAGACTGGGTAATTTACACAGGAAAGAGGTTTCATTGGCTCACAGTTCTGCATGGCTGGGGAGGCCTCAGGAAACTTACAATCATAGCAGAAAGCAAAGTGGAAGCAATGCACGTCTTACATGGTGGCAGGGGAGAGAGTGAGAGAGGGGAGAAATGCCACATTTTTAAACCATTATATCTCATGAGAACTCATTCATTATCACAAGAACAGCCTGGGGGAAGCTGCCCCCGTGATCCAATCACCTCCCACCAGGTCCCTCCCTCAACACGTGGGGATTACAATTCGGGATGAGATTTGGGTGGGGACACAGAGTCAAACCATATCATTCTGCTCTTGGCCCCTTGCAAATCTCATGTCTTTCTCAAATTTCCAAACACAATCACGCCTTTCCAACAGTCCCTGAAAGTCTTAACTCATTTCAGCATTAACCCAAAAGTCCAAGTCCAAAGTCTCATCAGAGACAAAGCAAGTTCCTTCCACTTATGAGCCTGTAAAATCAAAAACATGTTAGTTACTTTGAAGAAACAATGGGGGTACAGGCATTGGGTAAATGTTCTTGTTCCAAGTAGGAGAAATTGGCCAAAACAAAGGGGCTACAGGCACTATGCAAGTTCAAGACCCAGCAGGGCAGTAATTAAATCTTAAAGCTTCAAAATGATCTCCTTTGACTCCATGTCTCATATCCAGGGCATACTAATGCAAGGGGTAGGCTCCTCAGGCCTTGGGAAGCTCTGCCTCTGTGTCTGTGCTGGGTACAGGCCCTGCGGCTGCTTTCATGGGCTGGCATTTAGTGCCAGAATGGTAGATCCACTGAGAGCTTGCACCACACTCCAAGTGCATGGTGCAAGGTCTCAATGGATCTATCATTCTGGAGTCTGGAGGACAGTGGCCCTCTTCTCACAGCTCCATTAGGCAGTGCCCCAGTGGGGACTCTGTGTGGGAGCTGTAACCCCACATTTTCCCTCTGCATTGCCCTAGTGGAGGTTCTCCATGAGGGCTCCACTCCTGCAGTAGACTTCTGCCTGGACATCCAGACATTTCCATACACCCTCTGAAAGGCTCCCAAAGTTCAACTCTTGTCTTCTGCACAATTGCCAGTGAAAAACATGGAAGGAACCAAGGCCTGGGGCTTGCACCCTCTGAAGCAATGGCTTGAGCTGTACCTTGGCCACTTTTAGCCCTGGCTGAAGCTGGAGTGGCTGTGACACAGGGCACCATGTCCTGAGGCTGCACAGAGCAGCTGGGCCCTGAGCTAGCCCATGAAACCATTTTTCCCTCCTAGGCCTCCAGGCCTGTGATGGGAGGGGCTGCTGTGAAGCATATTGGTCAAAACCATTAAACAAGTCTCTAGGAAGTTCAAAATTTTCCCACCTTTTCCCAACTTCTTCTGAGCCCTCCAAACTGTTCCAACCTCTACCCATTACCTAGTTCCAAAGTTGCTTCCACATTTTCAGGTATCTTATAGTAGTGCCCCACTTCTCTCAGTACCAATTTTCTGTATCAGTCCATTTTCTCACTGCTATAATGCACTACCAGAGACTGGGTAATTTACGAAGGCAAGAGGTTTAATTGACTCACAGTTCCACATGGATGGGGAGGCCTCAGGAAACTTACAATCATGATGGAAGGGGGTGGGGAAGCAAGGCACATCTTAAGTGGTAGCATAACAGAGAGTGAGCGGGGAAGTGCCACACTTTCAAACCACCAGATCTCACTCGCTCATTATAATGAGAACAGAATGGGGAAAACTGCCCGCATGATCCAATCACCCCTTACCAGGTCCCTCCCTTAACATGTGGGGATTACAATTTGAGATGAGATCTGGGCAGGGACAGAGCCAAACCATATCATGACTTGTGAGTCAGCTGTGAGTCAGCTCTTCAGCAAAGCAGCAAGAAAGAGCTCTTCCCTATAACTCCCTGTCACATCTCCCTATAACTCTGTCCTCTGAATCCATCTAGGGGAAGCTACTCTTTCTCAACATTACACATTTTAACCAGAGCACAAAACATACAGAAGAGGCTATGGGTCCAGCTTTGTATCAAAAAGGTCAAAATCTTACTAGCAGCTATCAGACACAAGATGTAAGTAATAAGGTTAAAGTTAAATACATAACTCTACTTTTCTCAAGTTACGTATTAGTTGATACAAAACCAATGCCAAGTCAGCCTGGATATCCCTCTCACCAAGTTTTTGGTCCCAGAGCCTTTGTCCTTGCACTGCCTCTGACGTAATACTTGCACTCCTGGCTCTATGGCTCTACCCTTGGATATTTTGAAAGTAGCATCTACAAAAAATACAAACCTCTCTCTTGCTTAATAGATTGCCTCATCTTGCACAACACTGATATGTTATTACACTGAATGATTCCCATCCCCAACGTGAGTAAGAACATGGAGGATCAAATGGGATGAGGGAAATAAAAAGCATTTTTCTCCAACAGCACACCAATGAGTTATGGCACCCTTGGACGTGACGCTATATATCATAATATAGCTGAACATAGCACAATGGCTCCTTAAGGTAAGAGATGGCTCAGGCCAATCATCAAACTAGATCTGTAGGGACAAAATTGTAAGTGAGATTTTATTTAGTCACTTAATCCAAATAAAAAGATAAAGTCATGGATATATACACATTGCCAACCAAGTCTTACTCATTTGCTCACTTGAAAAGCCTGAAGTGTAAGAGTATCTCTAGGAATTCCTCTAAGGCCTTGGGTTCTCGCTACCCCTGGAGTTCCAGGGAATGAGCAAGTGGGGAAGCATTCAGGAATCAAAGGGATATAAAGGCAGTGTGAGGCTCCCCTCCTCATAGTCTCTTGAAGTTTACCTGCCCTACTACACTGTCTCTCTAGAGATCAGCTATGACCCCAACATTATCCATTTGGGAAAGAGTCCAGCTTTTAAAATAAATTAAAATGTCCCAGCTGCTCTTGATCTGCATCCTGCTGGGTAACAACAGCCCACAGAGATTTGTGCTAATTGCTGTTAAACTTCTGCATCACTTTCCTACATCCTGTCATTCCACCAGACATTTGAGAGTGGGAAGCACAGCTTGGATATTTGCAAATGCCTAGGCCGATTTGGCAAAACACACCAATAAGCATCTGATAATGTCCACACAGAGGATTCTGTGGGTCTCATGCTGCACAGTCTGAGTCTGCTGAAATGAGCTTCTCTCCAGAAAAGACTCCATCTGACAAGTTAAACGCAGATTCAGCAGCTTGGTAACTGGCTGTAAAGACTTCATTGATGGAGGGAAGAAGGCAGAGAAATAGAAGAAAGAGCAGCTGTCTTTTGAAAGACATTTTTCCCAATCAACTTTTTTAATTTTAAAAACTATATGACCACTTTCAGAACATTTGAAAAAGAGAGAAAACCATCATCTGTAATATCAGAGCTTAACAAAATATTCTTGCTGAATTGTAACTTTCAGGATTTTGTTCCTACAGGTCTGTTTTTTCACTTAGTGGTTATCACAGGTACAAACACTGTGCCTAGGTCTTACTGTTACTTCTTTGTCTTCCTGTGCATGATCCTAATTATTGCTAACCCATTGTCTCCTAAAACTTTTTCTCTGAGCTATTTTCTTCAGAAACAGTATGCACCTCAGCACTTGTTTCATAGCCTGGGCTTCCTTTGAACTGAAGTTATTCAATTCAAAGGGCTCTTGACAAACTGCCAAACGTGTGCTACTGCCACTTTTGTTACAGGTGCCTCTCTGTCATTTTTTCCCTCTGCCTCTTCCTGCCTCTAAACCTTCCCACCCTTACTACAATTTATTACTCCTGGAAGGGGAAAATAATAATTCTCCCTCCCTGGTAAGAGAAATAACTATTTTTTTCAGCTATTGTATGTTCTTCAATTAGCCTCCAGATGTGCTTTGAAAAGACTTCCCTCTCCATTTTGCCCTTACTGTTTTCCCATTTCAAATACCTTGTAGCAATTGTACAAGAGGACTTTCTGCCTCTAAGGTTATGGCTTCACCTGTTAGAAGTATCAACATTGTAATTACTCAGATGTTCCTTACCAGTACATATGGGTTACACTTGTTATATAGACAAGTTTTTAAGGAAATAAGAATTCAGTCTTTAGGTATATCATATGATACTTGTTTTGAATCACAGTGAATCAAAGTAAGCAAGTAAGCATGCATATATGATGTATATATGAGTCATAATATCATGTTGCACAAAACATCACTTTATTTCCTTTAATAAAATTATATCTGGCTCTAAGTGCCTGTCATTAGAATGATAAGATCTCTGATGATAGTATCTCTGATGATAGTATTTTGGAGGGTTTTGGGGTTTGGGTTTGGGCTTTTGGTGGGGATGGGAACTCCTCTTTCCCCTAGGGCAAATGTAAACTTAACCTCTGGGAACCTGAAAAATGAGGGAAGAGTCTGACTATTAGTCCATTGTGGCAACTCTATTAATTTCCTACTGCTACAAACATAGTGACTTATAACAACACAAATTTATTATCTCACATTTCTGGAGCCAGAAGTCTGCAGTGGATTGCATGGGGCTAAAATCAAGGTATTGGCAAGTCTATATTCCTTCTGGAGACTCCAGGGAAGAATCCATTTCCTTGTCTTTCACAGAATCTAGAGATTTCTCACATTCCTTGGCTCATAGCCCTCTTCTGTCTTCAAAGCCAGCAGCCGTATCACTCCAACCTTTGCTTCCATCCTCATATCTTCTCCTCTGACCCTTCTGCCTCCCTCTTTCTTTTACTAGGATTGTTATGATTACATTAGGCCCACCCAGATAATCTGAGTTAATCTCCCCAACTCAAGATTCTTAATCAAATCACATCTGCCAAGTCCCTATGCCATATAAGGTAACATATTTACAAGTTTCTGGGATTGGGACATGGACATTTTTGACAAGCCATATTCTGATTCCGACAGCCACAGCTGTCATTTTCCACTGTGATGCCACCGTCAGCCCCTACTCTCTACCGTCTGTCAGACGCTGCTACTCTGGATGCCCTCAGAGGCCACCATCATGCTTTCCTCTACTGAAAACAGGCTCAGCCACAGAACCTGCAACAGTCTTCAATGGCCCACCTTGGGGACTATAGCTGCCCTTCAGCCATCAGCCCAGTGGGACCATGTGGCACACAGGGTCTAGATCTATGCCACTTATGAAAACCCTCCAAACCCTTGTCTCCTTCCTAGTCTCAGATACCGTCTCCATATCTCTCCCTCTCTCTTCTCCTCCACAACCTTAAATAGTAGCTACATTGCCTTCTTTCTCAAAGGCCCTTCATTTCTCCCAAAATTCTAAATGTGAGATTATCCTGAAGTGCTTGACATCTTCTGATTTTGTAAAGCAGAAGCTTTTTTGTTTTTTGTTTTTTTGGTTTTTTTGAGATGTAGTTTTGCACTGTTGCCCAGGCTGGAGTGCACTCACCTGATCTTGGCTCACTGCAACCTCTGCCTCCCGGGTTCCAGCAATTCTCCTGCCTCAGCCTCCCAAGTAGCTGGGACTACAGGGGTGCACCACCACGCCCGGCTAATCTGTGTATTTTTTAGTAGAGATGGGGTTTCACCGTATTGGCCAAGCTGGTCTCGAACTCCTGACCTCATGATCCACCTGCCTCGGCTTCCCAAAGTGCTGGGATTACAGGTGTGAGCCACTGCGCCCGGCCAAGCAGAAGTTTTTAATAAATCTTTAAGACAAGGAACACAGACAGACCCACCAAGGTTTTACCCCTTCTTGAAAAGGGTAAAAAAATTAATTTCTTTTGCATTAAATTTCCTATAAAAATAAGAAAACAAGATATATAACTATTTTAATAAAATTGTGTCCCATCTATAACAAAGTTCCTAAAATTAAGGTGAACAAGGGCAAAATATTAGAAATGTGTTGCTAAAAAGAATATATATCATATATAACAGATTTAGCAGAATTTAATTCAGTCTTATTTCTGGAGAAATACAGAGCACTTCATTATAACACTGATATCAGAGACAGGCAGAAGCAATCAAGAACATGTAAGAATTTATTTTTAATATTTAATTGTAATTCAAGAGTCATATCTTAGCCAATAGTAGTTCTTAATTTATAGGATTAACTTTTTTTTTTAATGTTGGGATTCTACTCCTGTTGAAAACACTATAAAAAAGGAGCAAGAACAAAGAACTTGGAAAAAGAAAATCAAGTAATTGAACAGAAAAAAATATATATATTTTGTAAACCAGCCTTAGGGAATACAAAATTGAGTCAAAACACATCATATCTTTGGAACTGTACTTCTTTTAGGAATGTAGAAACTGAAATATGCATGAAAAGAAAAGGGCTGATGGAGCTTAGGGAAAGTGTGTTATGGTATTCAGCTGTGCTTTGTCATGAAACTCTCCAGGACAGAAATAAAACTCTAACCCAGACCCCTTTTTTATTAATGGGAATTGAGTAATAGAAGAAAGAGAGGCATGAATTAGAGAAGTCCTCTGGTATACACAGATATTTGCCTCTAAAGCTAAATTAAAAATATTAATGAAAGCGTTGTTTTTTCCACTGAAAACATCTGAACTTCTCTGCACTTGCATAGTCATTATAATTTTAAGAGATGAGAGTTAAAAATTTATTTATGAAGTCATTCAGCTTAGTGACTGAAAAAATAAAGCCAAATAAATAATATAGGCCTATACATCAATCAGTAATTGGAAAACAGTGGCACAGGGGGAAAAAGGTATATTTATTTGTCTCTTCATTATAGTTTTCAATAGTACTCAGCAATAAACTCAAGAAAAAAATGTTATTTTTATTACCATGATAAGTCACAACAGCTAAGTAAATATATACATTAGTAAAGCAAACATGTATTTTAATTTTATCCACATTCAGAGTGTAGATTTTCAAACTATTTGAGCACCTTAAAAATGTTAGTAATAGTTTTAATGTGCATAACCTAAAAAATATATGGAAATTATTGAGATTATACAAAATCCAGTTCCAAGTTAAGTTTTCAATGAGTAATAACTTACTTGGTTATTCCACTCCTTTGCCAAAAATAATATTATAGAGAACAAATATTTTACATCCTAGAAATAACTTTCTACTCTGAAAAGACCTCCCTAGATTTCTAAGGAAAAGAAAGCATAAAAATATGTGACCGTAGACTCAAGTAGCATACCTCCTGAAGGAAAAACAGAAAAAAAAGAAAAAAATCTATGGCTCCCATTATGTTGCCAGTTCTGAAGTGCTATTCCTATATTAATTGGAGAAAGGCAGAAAGTTACAAGTCAAATGCTTCTGCCCAGAAGCTCCACAATGCCCAGGGTAGCAAAGAATTTGCAAAACAGAAATCTTACATTTTCCTAAAGGAAGTAAAACAAAACTACTGAGGTAGAGATATTGAAATAAGATAGAATGTATATCACTACTTTCTACAGAGGAGTTAGATGCAAAAAAGTTCTTTTGCCCAGGCTCTCTCCCAAGACTCTTCATTTATACTTTCTATTGTGTTTTCCTCTTGTATTGTACCAGTTCTTATTACTTGGCACAAAAAACTTCCTGGAAGAGGTAATTATGCCAACATCAAAATAATTTATAGGCTGATATTCCTAAGGTTACCATAAATCCAAGAAACACAGCTTTTACAACTTCAACCTCATGAGCCCTTCCTCAGCTTTTCCTTTTCCTTTTAGTCCACAGCATCTTCTTTTTCATCTTTTCCTGGCTTTATGATGCCATCATCTTTATTAAGTCTTCTTTTATTTGAGCCTTTAATGATCTTTCCTGGAGCCCTGTAAAATTTATTATTTATACCATTTAACTTATTCAATTGTATTACAGTTCTCTTTGTAAATCCATCTGTTCTATGCTCTACTGAAATCATATGCTGCTTAAGGAAAAAGACCATAGTTTACATTTACATTTGTTTTTTTGGGTTTGATTTTTGGTTTTGGTTTGTTTTTGGTTTTGGTTCTGCTTGGTTTGGTTTGTTTGCATTTGAAATATCTATAACAGTTCTCTGCTCACTGTAACCTTACTATAAAATTTGATGAGGAAAATGATAATGAAGAAAGTGAAGAAGGAAGAGAGAGAGTTGTGTGATTAGTCATAACTAGAATTATATAAAGGCTCCAAAATAGAATCTGTTCCAATCATTCATTCTTGAAGAGAATGCATTATTTCTATCAAAATGCAAAGAACCAAGCAATGACAAGTGACTTATGTTAGTTACTCATCAAAAGAAGATGTCTCAGCACATTCCTTGTACTTATCTATATGACTCAATTCCATTTAATTAACCATACTATTTTCTCCAAAATAATTTGAATTAGCCATCACATAAATTCTTAGGCAATAAATCTGACAATGGAATGATGTTTTAAGCTGTTTTAAGTATCAATTGGATAGCCCCTGGCTTCTTGTGAAAATTGCTGTCAAAAAATTGCTTTAAAAGCTGTCTTAACTTCAAAAATGAAGTCATAGCTAACTTGACATCTTATACATGTCAAGATTATTAGATTCAACTTATCCAGTGAACTCTCAAGTAAATTATCCTAGGATGACAAATACGATGCAATAACTTGGTCTTTGAGTTCTCTGATATGTTTTCTCAACTTAACAACCAAAACAGGACAAGGGGAACTTAGTGTTCAAAGGAGAGTCACAAAGATAATGAAAGGAGTGGAAAATAAGATTTCTAAGGAGGGAAACAGAGATTATTTAACCAGAAAGAAGAAGGCAGAGACTCAACTTTTAAAGGAGCTTCTAAGCCAAGAGAGTAGTTAACCTCAAAAGTGAGATTAGTTATTCCTTTCCAGAAGGGGTAGAATACAAAAAAAATTGAATTAAGTTTCCATGGTGAATGTATAAGTTAGAAATTGTATTAAGGTTCTCTGGAGAAACAGAACACACATGCACATATCTAGCTAGCTAGCTAGATATATATATATATAGATAAATACATACACCATCATACATCACTTAATAACAGGTATGCCTTCTGAGAAATGCATCATTAGGTGATTTCGTTGTTGTGTGAGCATCATAGCATTTACTTACACAAGCCTAGATGATATAGCCTACTATGCACCTAGGCTATATGGTATAGCCTATTGCTTCTAGGTTACAGACCTGTACAGCATGTTACCATACTGAATACTGTAGGCAATTGTAACACAATGGTAATTATTTATATATCTAAACATAGAAAAGGTAATGTGTTGCACTAAGATGTTACAACACCCATGTTACCCAGTGATATGAATTTTTCAGCTCCATTATAATCTTCTGGGACCACCATTATATATGTAGTTCATCATTGACTGGAATGTCACTATGTGGTATAGGACTCTGTGTGTGCACATGTATGCATATACATATATATATAAGTTAGAAGTATATACGGCAGGGAACAGATTTATGTTAAGGAAATGGCTCATGTGATTATGAGGTCTAGCAAACCAATAGCCTGGAGATTCAGGTAGTAGAACTGCATGTTGCAGCTTTGAGTCCCAAGGCTTTTCCAGGCATGGTTTCCACGTTGCTGTCTGGAAGCAGAATTCCTTCTTTGGGAAACTCAGTCTTTCCTCTTAGGGCCTTCAACAGATTGGAGAGGCCCACCCATATCTGAAGGAAAATCTACTTTAGTTAAAGTCAACTGATTGAAACTGTTAAACATATCTAAACAATATATTTACAGCAACATATAACTAGTGTTTGACCAAACAACTGGGTACTATAGTCCAGCCAAGATGACACAAAATTAACCATCACAGAAATCAAGTAAAATTTCCTGAAAAGGGAAGTCACCAAATTTCTGACTTGTCTTTGGTTGTTTAGTTCAGAAGCAATCCCTTCGAAAGGCGAGACAAGAAATGTTGGTGAGGGTAGAAGTGATATCAGTGGTGAAAATGTATGTTTTCATGACAATTCTGGAAAGCATATGAATCCAATGTCTTACATCCAGGAACTAATCCTAAGAAACATAAAGACAATTGTGCAAATATGTTCGTGTCCAATAATGTTAAGTCATTTTTATAATGGTAAAATGGATGGAAAATAAACATCCATAAATATAAGGTAATTAAATAATCTATGTTGAATCTAAACAATGGAATATTATAATTTAAAATATTTATGTAGGTATTGGGGGGGAAAGGGGCTTTAATCTTACCTTGTCTTTCTCTCTGTACCTGGGTCAGGTGAGATGACTCTTCCTAAAATCTGTTGATGTCAGGCTTGATACCGTGTTAGTCCTACACAGGATGTCAATTTTGGATTGAGTATCTTGGTTCTTGCTTTTTACTCTTTGCTCATTTTTCTTTTTGTACAGACCAACATACAGAATGAAAATTCCTTCAGATTCTTTGTATTCTTTTATATCCATATATGCTGGGCTGTTGTAAACAAATTCCAGGCTGCAGAAATTCATAACTGAGGCAATTGTGATTGGACTTCATTCCTTACTGGTTGCCATAAAAGTACTTCTGTTAGAATCATATTGATAATCAGAGCAGCTCTTTTCACAGTGTCTGCAGTCATTGCACTAGCTATGTCTCAAAAGATACATTGACTATTTTGTTCAATGGCTACTAGTTTTTAAGAAAGTCCCAGAAGAGTTTGTGACCTGTAAGCAATAGTAACACAATGGTAAGTATTTATGTATCTAAACATCTAAACATAGAAAAGGTAATGTGTTGTACTAAGGTGTTAAAACAGGTATGTCACTAGGCAATACGAATTTTTCAGCTCCGTTGTATAATACCTAACAAAACTGCAGAAAGCAGCTGCAAGTGCTGCCTCAAGTACAACAACTAGTGCAGCACAGAATGCTTTGGGGAATAAAGAAATTTGGAGAATCTCCTAACTACACCACTACTAACTTTTGGCTATGTTTATTGTGATATACAAGAGCCAGCTCATATCTATTCAGAAGAGCTGATTTTAAATTTTTCAGGAATCTTACAAGCTAGTTGATATCAAATTGGTAGCTTGAAATAGGCCACAGTGGGAATATTTATACCATGGAAGTCAGCAAAGGAGACAAATTAGGGGCTTTTTTCAAAGAGGTCATAGTTAAATATTTACCAGCATCTTACTGAATATATGCTGAAATATTAATAATGGTTTTCCCCTGGTGGTAGAACTGCAAGTAGATAGGAAGAAAACAAGAAGAGTATAAAGGCCAAGAAAAGAGAGGCTTTTGAGGGCTCAACTGTGTCAAATGAGGTTGAGACATATCTTTTGGTGTACTCATTTCTGTTGAGTATTTACCTAGGCATGACATTGCTGGTTCTTAGAATATGCGTATTTTCAGTTCTAGTAGATATGCATTGCTAAGACATCTCCAATGTAGTTGCACCAATTTGCACTTAAAGTAAAAGAATCTTTTCCTCATAGGTTTGCATGAGTTATTTTTATATTCTAGATATGAGTTCTTTTTCAGATCTATTACTGCAAATATTTTCCCCAGTCTGTGATTTGCCTTTTACTACGGCAATGGTGTCTTTGAGGAAAAAAATTTTTAATTTTAATAAGTCTAAATAATCAGTCTCTTTTATGATTAGTGCATTTTATGTCCTACCTAAGAGATGTTTGCCTGCTCTAAGTCATAAAGATATTTTTTCATGTTTCTCAAAGCTTTATTGTTTAATGTTTCATGATCCATCTGGAATTGATTACAAGTATGGCATGAGTTAGAGGTCAAGGTTTAACTTTTGGCTATCCAAATGTTCCGGTTCTATTATAGCAGTTTTATTCACAGTGCCAAAAACTGGAAACAACCCACATAAGTCACCCACAATGCAAAAATAAATTGTGGGATTTTCATACAATTTAATATTATTCCACAATGAAAATGAAAACAAAACTACTGCCCCCTGCAAAAACATGGATGGCTCCCCTGAACATGTTGAACCAGAGAAGCTAGACTCTGAGGAGTGCATACAGTTAAGCTTCTATTTTTTAAAATAAGCAAAGTTGATATGTGGTAAGAGAAGTCAAAACAGTGGTTACCTCTAGAAAATGACTGGTAGTAGGCAAGGAGAAGACTTCCAGGCCACAGGAAATATTCTATAGATTTTTCTGAGCGGTGGCCATGCTGTTGTATTCAGTTTGTAAAACTTTTTTGAGCAATATAAAATCTGCTTCTTAAAAAGCACTTAAAATCTGTGCTTTTTAAACTATGTGTGCTATATGTGTAAACTTAAAAATATGTTTGCAACAAAAGGTGCTGAGAGGGCAAGTGTAAAGTGTTCACTAGATTTAGCAAAAATAAAATTTTCTTCAAGGGTAGCAGTTTATTGGAGCAGTTTTAGGCCAGAGAGGATGAAGGTAAGAGTGGGCAAAGGAGTGAATGAGAGACAAGAGTGAAAAAACACTTTCCCAAAAGTTTGTGAATACAAGGATCGAGGCAGTAAATGTATAAAAATATGATTTTCTTAGAAAGTGATGAGAGCATGTTATGCTAGTGAGAAAAAATTTAATAGAGAAAAAGACATTGAAGATACAATAGAAAGAGGTGTGAGGAATACCATTAAAATACAGGCAACCCTCACTTTGTTACACTTCAGTTTATTGTGTTTTGCAGAGATTGTGGGGTATTTTTGTTTGTTTTTCTCTTGTTGTTGTTTTTACAAATAGAAGTTTTGTGGCATCCCTGCATCGAGCAAGTCTATGAGAACCGTTTTTCTAACAATATGTGCTTGCTTTGTGTCTCTGTGTCACATTTTCATAATTCTTGCAATATTTCAAACTTTTTCATTATTATCATATCTGTTGTGGTGACCTGTGATCAGTGATTTAGATTTTAGTATTGCAATTATTTGGGGGCACCACAAACTATGCCATATAAGATAGCAAACTTAATCAATATGAATGTTTTGCATGTTCTGAGTGCTCCAACAACCAGTAATTCTCTTGTCTCTCTCCCTTTCCTTGAATCTCCCTATTTCCTGAGACACAACAATTTGAAATTAGGCAAACTAATAGCCCTACAATGACCTTTACGTGTTCAAGTGAAAGGAAGAGTCACACATCTCTCACTTTAAATCAAAAGTTAGAAATGATTAATCTGGGAGAGGTGAGGGAGCTGCAGAAGAGAAGTTTGAAGCTAGCAGAGCTTTGTTCATGAGATTTAAGAAAAAGAAGCCATCTTTGTAACACAAAAGTGCAAAGTGAAGCAGCAAGTGCTGATGTAGAAACTGCAGCAAGTGGCCAGGTGCAGTGGCTCACGCCTGTAATCCCAGCACTTTGGGAGGCCGCGGCAGGCAGATCACCTGAGGCCAGGAGTTCGAGACCAGCCTGGCCAACATGGTGAAACCCCGTCTCTACTAATAATACAAAAATTAGCCAGGCATGGTGGCAGGCATCTGTAGTCCCAGCTACTCAGGAGGCTGAGGCAGGAGAATGGCACGAACCCGGGAGGCAGAGCTTGCAGTAAGCGGAGATTGTGCCACTGCACTCCAGCCTGGGCAACGAGCGAGACTCTGTCTCAAAAAAAGAAAAAAAGAAAAAAAGAAAGAAAGAAACTGCAGCAAGTTATCCAGAAGATCTAGCTAAGATCAATGATGAAGGTAGCTACACTAAATAACAGATTTCAAATGGAGACAAAACAGCCTTGTGTTATATTTAAGAAGATGTCATCTAGGACTTTCATAGCTAGAAAGGAGAAGTCAATGCCTGGCTTCAAAGTTTCAAAGAATTGGCATCTCATGCTACAGAGAAATTTTTCATGAAAGAGTCCATTGATGTGGCAAACTTCATTGATGTCTTATTTTCAGAAATTACAATAACCACCTTATCCTTCAATTCTACCACCACATTGTCAGTCAGCAGCCATCAACACTACTAAGAAAAGACCCTCCACCAGCAAAATGATTGCAACTCACTGAAGGCTCAAATGATCATTAGCATTTTTTAGCAATAAGTATTTTTAAATTGAGATATGTACATTGTTTTTAGACCAACGCTATTGCATACTTAATAGGCAACAATATACTGTAAACATAACTTTTATATGTACTGGGAAACCAAAAAGTTCGTGTGACTTTTTAACATAATGGTGGTCTGGAACCAAACCCACAATATCTCTGACATATGCCTGTACCTCATACCATGGGAAGGGATGAGATCCAAAGGATAGATGAAGAATTTAGTGTGTAATAACAAAGACACCACCTCCGCTGAAGCAGGAGAAAAGGGTAAAACAACATGGGAGAATATACTGATACATTGATGTTTTTCTTATTTGTTTTATTTCTATGGATCATTTTTAGTTTGGGTTTTGTTATTTCAAATATTTTAAATAGTACCCAACTGATGACTTCTCTTTTCTCTATGAGAGTTAGATATTCATTGAATAGGTAAAAGGTGGAGGCATTCCTCTTGAAAACTGGAATAAGATGCGAATGCCCTCTCTCATCACTCCTATTCCAACAGAGGAAGTCCTGACCAGAGTAATCAGGTAAGAGAAAGAAATAAAAGGCATCCAAATTCGACGAGAGGAAGTCAGACTATCCCTACTTGCAGATGAAATGATTCCATACCTAGAAAACGCTATAGACTCTATCCCCAAAGCTTCTTGATCTGATAAATAATTTCAGCAAAGTTTCAAGATTCAAAATCAATGTACAAAAATAAGTAGCATTCCTATACACCAACAACATCTAAGCTGAGGGCCAAATCAAGAATGCAACCCTATTCACAATAACCACAAAAATAATAAAATACTTAGGAATACAGCTAACCAGAGAGGCAAAAGATCTCTACAATGAGAATACAAAACACTGCTCAAATAAATTAGAGATGACACAAATGAATGTAAACACATTTCATGCTCATGGATAGGAAGAATTAATATTATTTAAATTGCCATATTGCTCAAAGCAGTTTACAGATTCAATGCTATTCCTACCAAACTACCAAGGACATTCTTCACAGAATTAGAAAAAATAATTTTAAAATTCATATGGAACCAAAAAAGAGCCCGAATAGTCAAAGCAATTCTAAGAAAAAAGAACAAAGCTGGAGGCATCACATTAACTGACTTCAAACTATGTTACAAGCCTACAGTAACCAAAACAGCATGGTCCTGGTACAAAAACAGACACGTAGACCAATGGAACAGAATAGAGAGCCCAGAAATAAAGCCACACACCTACAACCATCTGACCTTTGATAAAGTCAACAAAAATGAGCAATAGCAAGAGAACTCCCTATTCAATAAACAAGGCTGGGACAACTGGCTAGCCATATGCAGAAGTTTAAAAATGAACCCCTTCCTTGCACCATACACAAAAATCAACGCAAGATAGATTAAATACTTAAATGTCAAACCTAAATTTATAAAATCCCTGGAAAGCAACCTAGAAAATACCATTCTGGACATAGGAACTGGCAAAGACATGATGAAGATACCAAAAGCAACTGCAGCAACAACAAAAAAAATTGTCAAAATGAATCTAATTGAACTAAAGAACTTTTGCACAGTAAAAGAAACTATGGATAGAGCAAACATACAAGCTACAGAATCAAAGAAAATATTTGCAAACTATGCACCCAACAAAAGTCTAATATACATAACCTATAAGAAGCTTGAACAAATTTGCAAGCAAAAAACAAACAACCCCATTAAAAAGTGGGCAAATGACATGAATAGATACTTTTCAAAAGAAAACACATACGACCAACAAGCATATGAAAAAATGCCCAACATTGCTAATCATGACATAAATGCAAATCAAAACCACGATGAGATACCATCTATCACCAGTCAGAATGGCTATTATTAAAAAGTCAAAAAATAAGAGATTCTGGCAAGGCTGTGGAGAAAAGGGAATATTTATACACTGCTGGTGGGTATATAAATTAATTCAGCCATTGTGGAAATCAGTGTGGTGATTCCTCAAAGAACTTAAAACAGAATTACCATTTGATCCAGCAATCTCATTACTGGGTATATACCCAAAGGAATTTAAATCATTCTGCCATAAAGACATATGCACGCATATGTTCATTGCAGCACTATTCATAACAGCAAAGACATGGGATACACCTAAATGCTCATCAATGGTAGATTGCGCAAAGAAAATGTAGTACATATACACCATGCAATACTACGCTGCCATAAAAAAGAATGAGATAATGTCCTTTACAGCAACATGGATGGAGCTGGAAACCATTATTTTAAGCAAACTAATGCAGGAACAGAAAAACAAATACAGCACGTTCTCACTTATAAGTGGGAGCTAAACAATGAGAGCACACAGACACAGAGAGAGGAACAGACACCGGGGATTACATGAGGATGGAGGGTGGGAGAAGGGACAAATTCAAAAAACTACCTATCAGGTACTATGCTTATTACCTGGGTAACAAAATAATCTGTACACCAAACTCTCAAGATACGCAGTTTACCTATATAACAAACCTGCACATGTACCCCTAAACCTGAAAAAAAGTTAAAAAAAAAAAAAAAGAGAGAGAGTTAGATCTTCCTTTGAGTAATGGAAAGAAATATTAGGAGATTTTGATAGACTAGAGGAAGACTTGAGTCACTATAGAGGGTAAAGCAAGCTGGTAAGATAAATACAGTAAAATTTGCCAGGCTATGTTAAGGGCTTAATGCAATGTTATAAGGGTATAAAATCTCCTTCTGAATTTTCTCAGTTTTGATATACCTAGCATGTAACTTATTATATGATATAAAGTAGAATATAAGTATTTCTTCTGTCTTCTTACTAATGTTTAGCCATGTTTCCCAACACATATATCTAACAATTCATCCTTTGCCCATTGATCTTAAATGACATACTAGGCATTTATACACTTATAACTGCCTCTTTCTATTCTAATCCTTTGATCTGTCTATTTATGCTCTAATATATTGTTCAGAGGTTTATAATATTTTAATATCTAGCAAAACAAGTTTTTCTTAATGATTCCCTTTTTGCAATGTTTTTCAAATTTAAGGTATAAAAAGGTACCCTCACATTTACTTTCTAATGCTAATAAAGTATTTTCCCTTGGTTTTTTATTTGATTATTTCAGTGGGAATTTGATAAAAATTAGTGTTAAACACATGACTGCTTGATGTCGAGTTCAGTTATTTGATTCTGAACTCACTGTTTAACACTATTTTGCTTGTTTGTAATTTACATCAATATTTTTAACTTCCAAATGATCTGTTCCAGTTGGTAATCTCTTGCCTTCCAATTTTCAGTTGAACCTAATCACTTAATTAAATAGTTTCTGTTTGATCTTCATAAAATATTGAAATTTATAACATTATAGTCATTTTTTCTATCTCTTTGCTAGTCTCATTGGCTTGATTATTTCATATAAACTACAGAATAATTCTGCCAAGTTCCACTAACTTCAGGTGATATTTTATTGCATTCAGTATATAAATTAATGTGGGAATCATGAGAATTTTGTTATATTGACCTTCCCATCCATGAATATGGTATATCTTTTTATCTTCCCCCTACAACAAGCCTGCTTGTTAGGGGTTCAAACGTGATACCCCAAAGACTGGCACTTTGTTATGCTGAGAAGTCTTAGAATCTGCCCCAGAATTGAGGTCTCTCTAACCTTGTCAGGCCCCCACCCACACCCCCAAGTCCAGGAAGGTGCTTTCTTTGGAATTCTCTTATTTGACTAAGAAGAAATTTCTCCAAAAGAAATGCAATTGTCTTATATCCCCTCTCCAAGAATCCCATCAAATAACCAGGAAAGATCCACCACCAGAAAAGAAACTGGGAGTCATCATCACACCCATATAGGCTTTTCATTTATTCTTCTGAGGGAACTCAGAGAGATTACATGAGGTAACTTTTTCTGCATAATAAGACAACATTTGTTCCCATGCAGTTCTTCCTCTCACTTCCCTGTAACTTGTCCCATCCAGCACCCAAAGAGAAACATGTAGTAATCATTGTCTTAGCATTGAGCCCATTCATTCTCCCATTTTTTTCTCCCTTATGAAGAGGGCATTTAAGCCTGAATGATCTGGTCCCTCTTTGAGTTCATATTTTGTATGATTCTCATACACATGTGTCCACATAATAAATTTGTTATGCTTTTCTCTTGTTAACCTGTTTTGTGTTGTAGGGGTGTCAGCCATGATGCTTCACAATAAAGAGGAAAGGGATCACCTCCTTTCTGCCCCTACACTGCCCATACTATTTTTAGTTTAATAAAATTTTACAGTTTTGTTTTGTTGTGATGTATTTTCATTTATTTAATTTTTTTTTGTTTTTGGAGATGAAGTTTCACTCTTATCACCCAGGCTGGAGTGCAATGTCATGATCTGGGCTCACTGCAACCTCCACCTCCCGGGTTCAAGGAATTCTCCTGCCTCAGCCTCCCAAGTAACTGGGATTATAGGCATGCACCACCACGCCCAGCTAATTTGTGTATTATTAGTAGAGACAGGGTTTCACCACATTGGCCAGGCTGGTCTCGAACTCCTGACCTCAGGTGATATACCTGCCTTGGCCTCCCAAAGTGCTGGGATTATAGGCATGAGTCACCACGCCCAGCCTGTGATTTATATTTTAACCAACTAGTTCTCAAACCTGTAAATCATAATTTGCTGTGGAATTCCTCAAAGGCCAAAATTGATAGAAGCCCCACCTCTATAGATTCTAATTTAATAAATGTAGACTGAGCCATAACCATATTAATTTTCTTATAAGCAATTTTGATGCACAGTCAGGATTGAGAATATTTGGAATATCAAGAATGTAGAAACTAAGTTTAATAAAGTAGTATTTTCTTTTTGGCTCTTCTCTACCTTTTAAAAATAGTATTGTATGTAATTTTTATTTATGTATTTTGACCTTAATATGAGTTCTTAGTGTTAAATTTCTGTTAAGCATCATTTTATTGCCTGCAAAATGTCCCATCTTGTGAATAAATGTAGCATAATTTACTTAAGTATTCTCTATAATTTCCCTGATTTTCTGTCATGAGCAGAAACAATAATATTTCTATTTGGGGCAATAAAGAAAACAAAAGTAAATAGCCCAAAATCTAAATGTTTTATTATTTTCCACTACAGTGTTCTGGAATAGCTACCTTCATTGAATTCATACTTTACTATGTAGTATATAAATGAAACTCATCTATATATTTAGTTTTATTTCCTAAATATCATATCAGTGTAGATACATTTCATGAGATAGTCTTTGTTTCTAAATGAAGCAGAAACTCTATGTTTAAATACTTAAGAAACACTATAGATAGGTCATTTGTTACAAACTTCAAAAAGGAAATGTTTTACTCCTGTTAACATGAATAGAATATGTTCCCCTGTAACAATTTGTAGTGAAATCATGTAAGTATTATAAATGCATGCTATGAAATATAATCTAAAGATGAACCTATATATTCATTACTAGACTAAAATGAATTTGTAAATCATGGGATATTCATACAATGTATAAAATGTGAAATTGCACTTACAATTAACTTGAAGCACATACAGCAACATAAATATTTATTAATAAAAGATGATCAGGTGATTAAAACAGTTTGCAAAATGATACATGCTGTCCAATTTACATAAGACTTTTCAATACAAGAACAGTGCTATTTATTATATGTAAGCTAATATATATGAGTTAGCAGTATAAAAGAATATCTGATATGATTAAAACCCAATTCAGAAATGATTACCTCTGGGAAAGGAAGAAGGGGAATGCCAGCATGAAAGAGTACAAGTAGAACTTCAACTCTATTAGAAATATGTATTCTTTCAAACAAAAAGAAAAATATTACCCAAACTTGCAAAATATTAATAAAAAGATACTGAGTGACAGTTTTATGAATATTTGTTAAGACAATTTCTTTACTTTGATATTTTTAAACATTTTGAAAAATAATCTGAATAACAATTCAAATCACTGAATTTTAATGTTAATTTTACTGTCCCAGTTTGATCTGGAACACATTCCTTATTTTCTCTGTTCTCCAATTCTTTTGTCAGAAAAATTAAGATGTTAATATTTCTCCCTTTATCCAGATGGTAACTGGCTAAAAGCAACAATAACTATAAACCACATCAAGTTCTACGTATAATTAAAATACTTAAATCAAGAAAAAGAACTTTGTTCCCTCCAGTAAAGAACCTATGATCTACAAGAACAGAAGAAAAAAATCAAAGGCCACATAAGTTAAAAGTAATTCAATTTAGCTCTTTTTGTTCTCTTTGTTAAAAAGTGAAACAAATATTCTACTTACTGATTTTTTTAATTAACAAGAAACATAAAGTGATATCTAATAAATGAAATAAAATAATAAACTTTCATTTTTCATTTTTTCTAAGTAAGAGAAACAGAGTAAAAGGAGAAAGCAACACCTACGGGTGTTGCTTAGTGGCATGAAGAGAGGCCCATAGTTATGAAGGATGAAAAAATGACATCATAGAAAAAATTGTTCGTAGCTTCCACATGCCTCACATAAAAACATCTCCATTTCTCATTCAGTTTTTATTGCTATGCTTTAATACAAGTAACCAGTCATGTTGGCTCCACCTTTACCATGTCTTTAATCCATTGAGATTCTGTCCTTCCTAATGATGCATTTTATTTTTTAAGAACATGATTCTCCCTTTGAAACTTCCTCTTGAGCCCATATTATAACAAGTCTGATTGAATGGTCACTCTATGTGACCAGCTGGTTGCATCCTCAACAGGAAGATCTTGTTATCTGGTTCTTTACTTGCACTAGGTGACTTCCTGTGCTCTGAGGCTAAATGGTATTACTGACTATGCTTCATGGTCCAGTGAGACCACAAGCTGAAATCTGTCATCAGATGAGGCTGCTATATAAAGGTTCAAAGTTGCTACTTCTTGAATGTGTGAACGTTTTCTTTCATATCTCATAACATAGGTGGCCATGGCTGGAAAGACCAGAACCTAGAATCAGACTACACAGTAATTCAGGCAACAATCCCAGTTCAAGATGTGGATGAAACAAGTAGTTTGGCAAGCTAACTCTGGCATCCAGATGGTATCAGCAATAGCATTTCCCAAGTAAGAGAACAATATAAACCGTTATTAAGTCCTAACAGGTGAACAGAAAGCATAAATTAGAAACTCAGATGAGTGATAATTGGCAATAAAAACAGAGTTAACCATGTCTTTAATCTATTGAGATTCTGCCTTTCCTAATAGCCCAGTTTATTTTTTAACAACATGATTCTCCTTTGACACTTCTTCTTGAGCCCATATTATGATAACCTACCCGTTTTTTATTTTATTCATCAGAACATGGAGCACAGACAGCAATACCATTCAACCTCAGAGCACAGGAAGTTACCCAACCCAACTAGAGAACCCAACAGCAAGGTCTGCCTATTGAGGTTGCAACCAGCCAGTCACATAGAGTGACCGTTCAACCTGATTTGTTTAAGACTGTCCGAGGTTAATTATTAAGAGTGCTCCCTTTCATTCTTGGAAGTGTCATGGTTTGGACAATTAATTATATTTTCACCCTCAAGCTGTTGCCATTAAGGACTTCTACATTCATGTTTCATTTTTACGGCTATAGTTGTTAGTGTGATAGCAATTTGCAACCATATATAAATAGCAGATTAAGTCAACCAATTCAAATGCTTAGTGTGACCATTTATGAAAGATTTATTGCCCTAGTTTAAAAATAGTATAAGAAAATGAAGGCTACTAATACAACAAAAGAAATCGAAATTACTGCAATTAGAAGTAAGAACTTCTAGATACAAAAATGAGTAGAGAAAAAGAAACAACAGAAAGTGATGTCAGCAAGATAGTAAAATAGGAGTTCACAAGCTTCACTCCCCACCCACAGAAATCTAGCTAGCAATTATCCACAGGGAAGAAGACCATTATAAATACACCAGAACTCAGAAGTAAGGCTGAGAGACACCCCCTTGGACCACAGAATTGAGAAAAGTCATAATCAGACAGTGAGAAGAATAGTTTTTATTGACTGTGCTGCCCACGCACACCCCCATATGAGCATGGTGCTATACACAAAGGTTTACCTTAGGCTCATGGTTTCTGCAGTGGGAGAGGTGAGTTGGGGAAAGAATTCTGCTTTCTCACTATTCTGTGACCCCTTGCAGGAGGCTTTCTTCTGCCTCACCCCATGCGAAATGTTCAGGAGTGCCATCAGGCTAGACAACTGGGGGTATGTTGGAGACAAAGAAAAGAGGTTCATACCAACGAGTGCATGAATCATGGTAGTTGCTCTGCGTTCCAGCCAACAGAGGTATCACATCAGAGAAACTAACCATCAGTATCAATAGAAAACACTGCACAGAGGCAAAACAACAGTACTTCCCAGCCAGGGAAGACAACCTGCAACTCTACCCAATCAGAGATGGTTACAGAGCCCAGCTAGCAGCCTCACCTAATAACAGAGACCAGCCAGTGGTCTCACTGGACCACAGAGCACAGCCAGCAACACTGTTTGATATCAGAGCACAGGAAGTGACTCAGCCCAACTAGAAAACCCAACTAAGATCTGCCTGTCCAAGGTTGCAACCAGCCAGTCCAACCATAATGCCAATCTAGACTAAATAGTAAAGATCTATCACCACCAAAGAACACATGCAAAGGACAGGAAAGGTGGCCATCTCCTTAAAAGCACACTTATCAATGTAAGAACACAAGGATTATTTAAAATTCAGGGACATATGACACCACTGAAAAAAATAAAAATAAATAAAAGGGTCAATAATGGACCCATAAGAAAAGATCTATGAAATGACTGAAAAAGAATTTAAAATAATGCTTTTAAAGAAATTCAGGGAGCTGCAAGAAATATGGATAGAAAATTAAATAAAATTTGGAAATCAATTCATGAACAAAATGGGAAGTTTGACAAAGAAATAGAAACAATACAAATTATAAATCCTAGAGATAACACAATAACTCTACTGAAAATTTCAGTAGAAAGCTTCAACAGCAGATTTGATCAAGAAGAAGCATCAGTGAGCTTAAAGACACAACATTGGAATTATTCAATCAGAAAAGCCAAAAGCAAAAAGCATGAAAAAATGAAGAAGGCTTCTGGGATCTATGGGATAACATGGAAAGGATTTATGGGATAACATGAAAATGTTCAAGTCATTAGAGTTAAAGAGGAAGTAGAGAAAGAAAGATAGAAAGCTTACTTAAAGAATAATAGCAGAACACTTTGGGAGGCCGAGGCGGGCAGATCATGAGGTCAGGAGATCGAGACCATCCTGGCTAACACAGTGAAACCCTGTCTCTATTTAAAAATACAAAAAATTAACCAGGTGCAGTGGCGTGTGCCTGTAGTCCCAGCTACTCGGGAGGCTGAGGCAGGAGAATGGTGTGAACCCAAGAGGTGGAGTTTGCCATGAGCCAAGATTGCACCACTATACTCCAGCCTGGGCAACAGAGTGAGACTCTGTCTCAAAAAAAAGAACAATAGCAGAAAACCTTTCAAGTATGGAGAGAAACATAAATATCCCTATATATGAACATCAAAGGACATTAATCAGATCCAATCCAAATAAGACATCCCCAAGACATATTATCATCAAACTGTCAAAAATTAAAGACAAAAACAGGTTCCTGAGAGTAGCAAAAGAAAAGAAACAAATAATACAAAAAGGACTTCCAATACATCTAGAAGCAAGATTTTTGCCAGAAATCTTATAGGCCAGGAGGGAGTGGGATGACATATACAAAGTGCTAATAAAAAAAAAAAAGGAAAAGAAAACTGTCAACCAAGAACACTGTATCCAGCAAACCTGTCATTCAAAAATGAAGGAGAGATAAAAGATTATCAGACAAACAAAAGCTGAAAGAGTTCATCACTACCAGACCTGTATTACAGGAAATGCTGAGGGAGTTCTTCTAGCTGAAATAAAAGGATAGTAATGAGTAACACTATTTATTTTTATATTTATCTCAAAATAAAAAACTCATTGGTAAAAGTACAGAATCAAATTTAGAATACTCTAACACTGTAAAGATATTGTGTAAAATGCTTATATCTTCAATATCAAGTTTGAAAGACAACTATTTTTAAATTATTACAATAATTTGTTAAAGAATATGAAGTATAAAAAGTAAATTGTGACATCAAAAAATCATAATAGGAGATAGTGGAGTAAAATGTACAGGATTTTTTTCTATCAAAGTTAAATTGCTATCAGCTTAAAATAGGATGTTTTTGGTAAGCTTCATGGTAACTACAAAACTAAAACCTGTTATAGATGCACAAAAAATAGAAAGCAAGGAATCAAAACATATTATTAGAGAAGAATTGTGTCTGGAATTGGTGGGTTCTTGGTCTCGCTGACTTCAAGAATGAAGCCACGGACCCTCACAGTGAGTGTTACAGTTCTTAAAGATGGTGTGTCCAGAGTTTGTTCCTTCAGATGTTCAGATGTGTCTGGAGTTTCTTCCCTCTGGTGGGTTCGTGGTCTTGCTGACTTCAGGAGTGAAGCTGCAGACCTTTGCGGTGAGTGTTACAGCTCTTAAAGGCGGTGTGTCTGGAGTTGTTCATTCCTTCTGATGGGTTCATGGTCTCGCTGGCCTCAGGAGTGAAGCTATAGACCTTCACTGTGAGTGTTACAGTTCATAAAGGTGGCGCGTCTGGAGTTGTTTGTCCCTCCCATCCAGAGTTGTTCGTCCCTCCCAGTCGGTTCGTGGTCTCACTGGCCTCAGGAGTAAAGCTGCAGACCTCCGAGAAGGTGGCGTGTACTCAAAGAGTGAGCAGCAGCAAGATTTATTGCGAAGAGCAAAAGAACAAAACTTCCACAGTGTGCAAGGGGACCCCACCAGGTTGCCATTGCTAGCTCTGGTGACCTGCTTTTATTGCCTTATCTGGCCCCACCCACATCCTGCTGATTGGTCCATTTTATAGAGAGCTGATTGGTCGATTTTACAGAGAGCTGATTGGTCCCTTTTACAGACAGCTGATTGCTACGTTTTGACAGAGCACTTATTGGTGCATTTACAAACTTTAGCTAGACACAGAGCGCTGATTGGTGCATTTATAATCCTTTAGCTAGGCAGAAAAGTTCTCCAAGTCCCCACCAGCTTAGCTAGACAGAGAGCCCTGATTGGTGTGTGTACAAACCTTTAGCTAGACACAGAGTGCTGATTGGTGTGTTTACAAACCTCTAGCTAGACACAGAGTGCTGATTGGTGCATTTACAATCCTTTAGCTAGACAGAAAAGTTCTCCAAGTCCCCACTCGACCCAGAAGCCCAGCTGGCTTCACCTCTCAATGGCACTCACCAGGGGACTTTGCAGCACCTAGCCCGGGAACTCCAGCAGCCCAGAGGGAGCTCGTCCCCCCCATCAAGCCCAGCAGGCGCCGGCCAGCCACAGGGAGTGTGGGGCCTGCGGAGCCTGCCACCACCCGGAAGCCACGCTGGCCTACAAGTGCCTCACGCAGCCCTGGCTTGCACCCACGCCTCCCCCTCCACCCCTGCGGGTGAGCAGAGGCAGCCGGCTCCGGCCTCAGCCAGTCCCAGAGAGGGGCCCCGACAGCGCAGCTGCAGGCTGAAGGGTTCCTCCAGCAGGCCAGAGCGGACGCGGAGGCCAAGGGGACGCGGAGGCCAAGGGGGCGCCGAGAGCCAGTGAGGGTGGCTAGCATGTTGTCACCTCTCAGAATCACTTAACTGCAAAGAAAGACAGTAAGAAAGGATGAAAGGAAGAAAGAATCTACAAAAATAAAACCTAAAAAATAATCAGCAAGATTAGGCAGATTTCCCCCATGCTGTTCTCCTGATAGTGAGTGAGTTCTCAAAAGATCTGATGGTTTATAAGTGTGGCACTTCCCCCGATGCTCTCACTCTCCTGCCACTGTGTAAGATATGCCTTGCTTCCCCATCACCTTCTGCCATGATTGTAAGTTTCCTGGGGCCTCCCTAGCCATGCAGAACTGTGAGTCAATTAAACCTCTTTTCTTTATAAATTACCCAGTCTCACATAGTTTTGTTTGTTTGTTTTTGATACAGTCTTGCTCTGTCTCCTAGGCTGGAGTGCAGTGGTGTAATCTTGGCTCACGGCAACCTCTACCTCCTGAGTTCAAGGGATTCTCCTGCCTCAGCCTCCTGAGTAGCTGGGACTACAGGCATACGCCACCACACCCAGCTAACATTTGTATTTTTGGTAGAGACAGGGTTTCACCATGTTGGCCAGGCTTGTCTCGAACTCCTGGCCTCAAGTGATCTTCCCACCTCAGCATCCCAAAGTGCAGGGATTACAGGCGTAAGCCACTGTGCCCAGCCAGTCTCAGGTAGTTCTTTATAGCAGTGTGAAAACAGACTAATACAAATACACATAGACTGAAAGTGAAGGAATGGAAAAAGATATTTATTACAAATGGATACCAAAATAGAGCAGAAGTAGCTATATTTAAGTCAGATAAAGTTTAAGTTAAAAACTATAAAAAGCAACAAAGAAGGCCACTATGTAAAAACAAAAGGGTCAATTCAGCAAGAGGACATAACAGTTATAAATATATGTGTACCCAACATGGGACACCTAAATGTATAAGGAAATTTTAATAGATCTGAAGGGAGAAATAGACTACAATATAATATTGGTAGAGAATTTTTACACCCCACTTTCAGCAATAGACAGATCATCCAGGCAGAAAATCAACAAGGAAACATCAGACTTAAACTGTACTCTACATCAAATGGACCCAGCAGACAGATACAGCTGAAGAATATACATCCTTCTCAGTTTAATATGTTTCTCAGTTTCACATGGCATATACTCCAGTATAGATTATACATTAGGTCACAAGACAAGTCTTAACAAATATAAAAGGAATAAAATTATATCAAGTATCTTTTCTCACCACAATAATATAAAACTAGAAATCAATAGCAGGAGGAACTTCAGAAAATTCATAAATACATCAAAATTAAACAACGTGCTTTGAACAATCAATGGGTCAATAAAGAAATTAAAATGGAAATTTAAAACTTTCTTGAGACAAATGAAAATGGAAATAAAATATACCAAAACCTATGGGATACAGCAAAAGCAATTCTAAGAAAAAAGGATTATTATAATTACTATAATAATTATACTATTAAATATCTACATCAAAAAAGGAAAGTACTCAAACATCCTAATGTTACACCTGCAGGAACTAGACAAACAAAAACAAAGCCCAAAATTAGTAGAAGGAAGAAAATGATAATGGTAAAAACAGAAATAAATGAAACAGAGACTAGAAAAACAACATAAAATATTAATGAAATGAAGAGATGATTTTTTAAAAAGATAAAACTGACAAACCTTTAGCTAAACTAAGTAAAAAAAAAAAAAAGAGAAGGCTCAAATAAAATCAGAGACTTAAAAAAAAGGAGGCGTTACAACTAATACCACAGAAATGCAAAGAACCATAATAAACTATTATGAACAATTATATGCCAACAAATACAAAGTAAAACCTAGAAGAAACAGATAAATTCCTGGACACATGTAAGCTAACAAGATTGAAGTTTGAAGAAATAGGAAATCTGAAAACATCAATAATGAGTAAGGAGATTTATTAAATCAGTAATAAATAGTTTCCCATCAAGGAGAAGCCCAGAACCTGATGGTGTAATGGTTCAATTCTACCAAACATTTAAAGAAATAATACTAATTATCCTCGAGCTCTTCGAAAAATTAAAGAGATTACTTCCAAATTCATTTTACAAGGCCAGCATTACCCTGATGCCAAAACCAGACAAAGACTCAACAAAAAAAAGAAAACTACCACCCAACATCCCTGATGAACATGGATGCAAAAATCTTCAACATACTAGCAAATCAAATTCAACAATACATTAAAAAGATCATTCACCATTATCAAGTAGGATTTATTCTAAGGATGAAAGGATGTTTCAACATATGCAAATCAATAAATGTGATACATCACATTAACAGAGTCAAGAACAAAAACAATATGAGCATCTCAACTGATGCAGAAAAGGCATTTGACAAAATTTAACATCCCTTTATGATAAAACTCTCAACAAATTAAGTATAGAAGGAATGTGCCTCAACACAATAAGGGCCGTATATGACAAACCCACAAGTAACATCATACTGAACAGGAAATAGTTGAAAACATTTCCTTTAAAACATAGAGTAAGATAAGGATGCCCCTCTCACCACTTTTATTCAATACAGTATTGGAAGTTCTACCCAGAGTAATTAGGCAGGAGAAAGAAATCAAAGATATTCAAATTGGAAAGGAAGAACTTAAATTGTCCCTGTTTGTAGATAACATGATCTTACACACAGAAAACCCTAAAGACTGTACCAGAAAAACTGTTAGAACTAATAAATGAATAAGTAAAGTTGGAGAATACAAAATCAACACACAAAAATCATTAGTATTTCTATATACCAAGAGCAATCAATCTGAAAAAAGAAATCAAGAAAATCTCATTTAAAATACCTACAAATAATAAGGTATTTGGTAATAAATTTAACCAAGGATATGTTGAAAACTATAAAACACTGATGAAAGAAACTGAAGAAGACCCCAGTAAGTGGAAGGCTATATTGTGTTCGTGCATTGAAATTAATCTTTTCAAAATGTCTATACTATCCAAAGTTATCTATAGATTCAATGCAATTCACATCAAAATATCAATGATATTCTTCACAGAAATGTAAAAAAAACCTAAAATTTATATGAAACCATAAAAGATCCAAAATAGCCAAAGCAATCTTATGTAAAAAGAACAAACCTGGAGGCATCATACTCCTTTACTTTGAAATATATTACAAAGCAATTGTAAACAAAACAGCATATTACTGGCATAAAAACAGACACTTAAACCAGTAGAATAGAACAGGCAGCCCAGAAATAAATCCATTAATTTACAGCCAGTTGATATTTTACAAAGATGCCAAGTACACACAATGTAGAAAGGACAGGCTTTTCAATAAATGGTGTTGGGAAAACTGGATATCCACATGCAGAAGAATGAAATTAGACCCTTATCTCATACCACATACAAAATCAAATCAAAATGGATTAAATACCTAAATATAAGACATGAAACAGTAAAACTGTAGAAGAAAACATAAGCAAAAAGCTCCATGACATTAGTGTGTATGATGGTAAATATTGAACGTCGACTTGATTGGATTGAAGGATGCGAAGTATTGTTCTTGGGTATGTCTGTGAGGGTGTTGCCAAAGAAGATTAACATTTGAGTCAGTGGACTTAGAAAGGCAGACCCACCTTCAATCTGGGTGGGCACAATCTAATCAGCTGCCAGCACAACTACAATAAAGCAGACAGAAGATCATGGAAGGACCAGACTTGCTGAGACTTCTGGCCTTTATCTTTTTCCCGTGCTGGATGCTTCCTGCCCTCAAACATCAGACTCCAAGTTCTTCAGCTTTGGACTCTTGGACTTACACCAGTGGTTTGCCAGGGGCTCTCCAGCCTTCAGCCACAGACTTAAGGCTGCATTGTTGGCTTCCCTAATTTTGAGGGGTTAGGACTCAAACTGACTTTCCTGATCCTCAGCTTGCAGATAGCCTACTGTGGGACTTCACCCTGTGATTGTGTGGGTCAGTACTCCTTAATAAAAATGTGGCACATATACACCATGGAATACTATGCAGCCATAAAAAATGATGAGTTCATGTCCTTTGTAGGGACACGGATGAAACTGGAAACCATCATTCTCAGCAAACAATCGCAAGGACAAAAAACCAAACACCGCATGTTCTCACTCATAGGTGGGAATTGAACAGTGAGAACACATGGACACAGGAAGGGGAACATCACACACCGGGGACTGTTGTGGGGTGGGGGTGGGGGGGAGAGATAGCATTAGGAGATATACCTAATGCTAAATGATGAGTTAATGGGTGCAGCACACCAACATGGCACATGTATACATATGTAACAAACCTGCATGTTGTGCACATGTACCCTAAAACTTAAAGTATAATAATAATAAAATTTAAAAAATAAACAAATAAATAAATAAACTCCCCTTCATATATACATCTATCCTATTAGTGCTGTCCCTCTAGAGAACCCTAATATAGTGCGGGTGAAGATTTTTTAAAATATGACCCTTACAACACAGGCAACAAAAGCAAAAATAGACAAATGGGATTACATCAAAGTAAAAATCTTTTGCACAGCCAAGGAAACAGTCAACAGAATGAAGAAACAACATGCAGAATGGGATAAGATATTTGGAATCTATCCATCTGACAAGAAATTGACAACCAGAATAGAAAAGGAGTTCAAACAAACAGCAAAAAATAATAATAATAATTACTATTATTATAATCCAATTTTTAAATGGCCAAAATATCTCAATATAAAATTCTCAAAAGGCAACATACAAATGGCCAACAGGTATATTTAAAAATACTCAATTTCACTAATCATCATGAAAATGCAAATTGAAATCACAATATAAATGCTCAATTTCACTAATCATCAGGAAATGCAAATTAAAATTAAAATCTATCACCTAAAACCTATTAGAATGGCTGTTATCAAAATGATAGAAGATAACAAGCATTGGCAAGGATGTCAAGAAAAGAGAGCCCGTGTACACTGCTAGTGGGAATGTAGATTAGCACAGCTATTATGTAAAAAAGTATAGAGATTCTTCAAAAAATTAAAAATAGAACTACCATATGATCCAACAATCCCACTACTGGGTATATATTCAAATGATATGAAATCAGTATATCAAAGAGATATCTGTACTCCCATATTTATTGCAACACTATCGACAATAGCCAAGATATGGTGTCAACTTAAGTGTCCATCGATGAATGAATAGATAAAATGTGGTATTTATACATAATGGAATACCATTCAGCCATAATAAAGAAGAAAACCATAATAATTGTGACAGCATGGATGAATCTAGAGAACATTATGTTAAGTGAAACAAGCCAGATACAGAAAGACAAATATCACATGATCTCACTCATATATGGAATATAAAAAAGCTGATCTTATAGAAGAAGAGAGTAGAATGCTGGTTATGAACAGCTAGGCTTGGCTGGGGGGAGGGGAAGGTGCAGAAATGTTGGTCAAAGAATACATATTTATAGTCAGATAAAAAGAATAAGTGCCAGAGATCTATTGCACAGCATGGTGACTATCATTACTGATGATATATTGTATTTTTCAAAAATGTTAAGAAGGTGGATGTTGTGTTCTCACCCACAAAAATGATAACTATGTGAGGTAATACATTCATTAATTAGCTAGATTTAACCATTCTATAATGTATATATACTTCAAAACATCATGCATACACAGATAAATACATATTATTTTATATGTTAATTTTACAAATAAATAAATTTGGGGGAAATAAAACAATAGAAATAAGATGAAAGTTAGAATCCAGATATACTCATTTAACAAAGACTCAGCCATGCTTATTTAATTGGTTAGACCTTTCTTAGCATCTTGCTCATAACACATGAGTTCCAGATCTCAGCAAAATCTCACTTACTTAGGTATTCTGGGAAAACTTCTATGGTATCTCATATGAGTTCATAATCAGTTCTATCCGCCATCAAATGGTGTCTGCCTTGATCTGCTCCAGACCTCTTGGAGATGGGCTCCTCACCACTGCCAATCATGCGGTACACACTTGATGACATTTATATTCCACTCAGAAACACTATCTCCTAATGCTTCAATGCTGCAAGCACTATCTCTACAAGCGTTGCTATTTCCTCAAGATTCCTCGAGCACCCATGCCACATTTTGAGCAAACAAATTTGGGGAAAATATTCCTTTTTATCACACTTCTTTTCACAAATATTTATTATTAATGGCACTGTCCTGGCCACTAGGGCAACAGTGGTTTGAAAATAGGGTCATGGTAACTGCTTATAACGCATTTACAGTTTAGTAAGGAAGCACATCTGACACATATTAATGTTTATAGTATACCAGGAATTATGCTAAATACTTTATCTGCATTTTCTCCTTTATCATCACAAGGCTACAAGGTAGGCATTGTTATTATCACCATTATATTGGATGTTGTTGTAGTAGGCTGAATAACAGCCATTCAAAGATATCAGGTATCAGGTCTTAATTTCAAAAACTGTGACCAAAACACAAGGGATTCAGTCTAGGTCCTGGGGTTCACCACACAGAAAGCCAGTCACTGAGATGACAATTATTGCCAAGAAAGAAGGCTTTAATTGGGTGCTGTGGTCAAGGAGATAGGAGCTCAGTCTCAAATCCACCTCCCTGACTAAAACTAGGGGTTTATATAGCAGAAAAGAAATGCAACAGTGTACAAGAAAGAAGAATTAGGGAGGGGAAAAGAAGCAATCACGATGAATGAGGGGTCTGGCATCTCATTGTCTGGATGTGATGATCTGGTGAGTTTCAGTTCTTTGACATTTTGAGAGGCCTGAAGGTTTCCTGAGGAAGGAACTCAGTTAAAACAAATGTAAGTTTCAACCTTTAAGACCAGAAGGGTCAACCTCTAATATTTATCAAAAAAAAAAAAACTATCTATGGGACTATTCGGGTCAGCTTCAAAACCTGTAAATATTATCTTCATAAAGAAAAAGAATATTTGTACATGTGATTAAGCCAAGGATCTTAACTTCATGGGAAGATTATCCTAGATTATTTGTGTAGGTCCTAAATTAAATCACAGATGTCTCTTTTTTAAGAGAGAGGCAGAGGGAAATTTCACAGAGAGAAAGAGAGAGGGAGCAAAGAATGTGAAGACAAAGGAAAAGATTGGAGTGATGCAGTCACAAGCCAAGGACCTCCAATCAGCAGTCACCCCAGAAGCTAGAATAGGCAAGAAACAAATTCTCACCCAGAGCCTCCAAAGGGAGCATGGCCCTGCTGACATCTTGATATTAGAATTCTGGAGGCCAGAATTATGAAACAATAAATTTCTGTTATTTAAACCACCAAGTTTGTGGTGATTTGTTATGGCAGCTAAAGAACTAATACAGATGGGAAACTGAAGCTTGGAAAGTAATTTGTCCATAGTCACAAAGCTAGAAATGTGCAGATCTGGGATTTAAACTCAAGGAATATGTCTCCAGAGCTTTCTCTCAGACACCTAGCTAAGGCATTTTACCAAAAATATCTTCTGGGCACCAAATCCATGATGTCTGTTCCCAAATCTCAAAGAATGTTTCATAAAAAGAGTTGCTTCCAGCAGCACTTTTCTTCCTATAGTTCAGGTAGAAATCCTTGGAGTTGACTAATGAATAGAGACAGCTGTCTTCAACATTATTCATGTTTCTTCCTTTCTGCAGCCTCTGTGCCTCGCTGCTTCATCTGTCCTCTTCCCTCTCCATCAAAAAAAACAAAAATGCTTATGAACCTAGACTTTTGCAGATCAACTCCTAGCGGAACCACCAATAGTCCTATAATTAGGTAGAAGAATAAGTTCAAAGAATAATGCCCTAAATTTATATTACATGTCAAAAAATCTCTAAAATAATGAAAAAATTCCATAGGTAGTTAAATTTGAATTAACAAGAGAAATGGAAGATAGGTAACAGAAAATTTCTCAAAGGAAACTAAGCTACTCTCTGGATTCTTTACTCAATTTATTTTACATGTTTATGCAGTTCCAAAATATGCAAGATCTCACTTGTGATGCAATTATACTGCCACCTCCATCTGCACTTTCCAATTGAGTAAATTGACCATTTCTTTTCAAAAGCATTGCTGAAATATGCATTATATAGAAATATTTCTGAGAAAATGTTAGAGAACTGAGAATCACTTTCATGTTGTTGGTAACATAGAACTGATGTAAGGTATCTCTAGAGAGTAACAGATTCAATTTTGTGAAACATTAGGTAAACAAGAAATGGTTCAGTGTTTCAGAATGTGAAGAGAATAATTTCATTTTACTTCATCTTGGGCCTTGAGCTCAGTAGACCTGTCCGATTGCTTTCGAATGCAACGTTGCAGCAAATAACAGATACTTTTTTATTTCATACATCATTTATAAATTCTACTGCAATTCTACAGAGCCAATACATATTATTCTTCCAAACCAAAGAAGCGGTATCCTGACTTTGTTACCCCTACTGGTCACTGGAACTTCTGCTTAAGCATAAATAACTTACATTTTTAGCACTTTAAATCACTATCAGGCAGTTATATCTTCCCTTGGATGCTCTTTTTACTGCATCCCTATGACCTTTATTCTCCTCCCCTCTAAATTCTGGTGTTTCCTCAAGTTTAATCTATTTTTCTTGTCTTCTCTATCTATACACTTGCTCTTCCTTGTAACCACAATGACACTGATAACCTCAAGTATCATCTGTGCTAAAAAAAAAAAATCACTTCTACTTAAATTTTTTAAAACATTAACAAGAAGAAAGAATTCAAGCTATCTTTAACAGAATATATATATATAATATATATAATATATATATGTTGAGCATCCTTAATCTGAACATTCAAAATCCAAAATACTTAAAATCCAAAACTTTTTGAGCATCAACATAATGCCACAAGTGGAAATTTTCACACCTGATACCTTTGCTTTCTCATGGTTCAATGTTTACAAACTTGGTTCCATGCACAAAATTATTTTCAATAGTATACAAAATTAACTGTAGCCTATGTGTATAAGGTATATATAAAACATAAATGAATCTTATGTTTAGACTTGGGTCCTATCCCCCAAGGTATCCCATCATGTATATGCAAATATCCAAAATCCAAAATTCAAAACAAATCTGATCCCAAGCATTTTAGATAAGGAATACTATTATATATCTATCATGTTGCAAAACTCAGAAGCCACTATTGCCATTGTATTCTGGTTGTACACTGTGGTGACCCAGTGGTGACCCAGCATGACTGTATATCTGGAAAACCAAGAGAATCCACTAAAAAATTATTTACAATAATAAAATAATGTAGCAAAATGACTGAATGAAATTAATACAAAGAAAACATAGCTTCTATGTAACACTAATTGGCATATGAAATGGTGGAAAAGATCCAATTTAAAATTGCAATTTTGAAGTATTAAATACCTAGAATTAAACCTAATATTAAAGGGTAATATGAGACTTCTAGCTTCCAGTTCAGTATGTAAGGAAATTGGAAGTTGTTGCTCCATTCTGACAACAAATGAAAAGCTAAGCAAACAGAAAATCAATAATTATTCTTAGATTCATCATACAAGTGAGATCACAGAACAAATGGCTTTTACAAAAATTGGACAGAGAGACAGGGAGAATTACAATATACTGGAGCAGAAACCCACAAGCAGAAACTTCCCCTAGGGACCAGTAACGGTAGAAAAACCTACACTGTCACTGACAAATTGGTGGAGGCTTAGTATGAACATATCTGAGAGATTAAAAACTACAAGGAGGCCTAGACATTGTAGGTGCCCACACTTTTGTGAGTTTCCCTCCAGGAGCTTGATCAGGTTCTCATGGTAAATATTAGAGAAAAATCCCCTTATGCTTTCCCTGGCAGGAGAGGAATAAAAAGTATTTTGAAAGACACCAAAGCATTCTGTCTGTAACAAGAACTGCCTTCAAGAGAAACTATTTTACTAAAGCCTAACCTCTTGTGTTTTATCAAAGCCTAATTGACCAGGGTAAAGAAAAATACCCAATTCTAGCCCATTCTAGTTATCCTTTCTTATTTAAAGGGGTCGGAGGAGGATTGAGAAGCACTGATGGAGTTGACAGCACAGGGGCATAGGCTTACGAAGAAAGTGAGACCTAATTATAAGACTATAAAATGCCTTTCTTCACACCTTACCATAGCCACTGAAGGCCTATTTACTGGAGTACAATTTATGTAATACATTCTGTCTGGCTTTCAACAAAAATTATAAAGCATACTAAAAGGCAAAAGGCACAGATTAAAGAGATAGAGCAAGCACCAGAACTAGACTCACATATGGCAGAGATATTGGGGTTAGCAGGAATTTAAAACAACTATGATTAATATGCTAACGGAAAAAGTAAATAACATGTAAGAACAGATGGGTAATATAAGTAAAGAGATAGAGATTCTAAGACAGAATCAAAAAGAAATGCTAGCGATTAAGGCACTCTAATGGAAATGAAGAATGTCTTTGATGAGCTCATTTGTGGATTGAATATAGTTGCAAAAAGAATCTCTGAGCTTTGAAAATATATTAATAAAAGCTTCCAAAACTGAAAAGTAAAGAAAAAAAAGGAATGGGAAAAAGAGATCAGAATATCCAAGAATTGTGAAACAACTACAAAAGGTGTAACATAAATGTAAATGGAATACCAGCAGAAGAAAGATTAAAGGGAACAAAAGAAATATTTGAGACAAAAACAACCAAAAATTTCCCCCAAATTAATGGCATGACCAAATCACCAATCTAGGAAACTCAAAGAACACCCAGCCAAGATAAATGCCAAAAAACTAAACCCAGGCATATCATATACAAACTGCAGAAAATTAAAGAAAAATTCTTGAAAGAAGCCAGAGGGGAAAAACACCTTACCTATAATATAAAAGCAAAGATAAAAATTCAGTTCAACTTCTCAGATACCATGTGCAATGGGTTGAATGTTTATGTTCCTTCAAAATTCATGTTGACATAGTAACCCGTTAAGTAATGTTACCAGGAGGTGGGGCCTCTGGGAGATGATTAGGTCACAAGGGCAGAAGCCTTGTGAAGGTGAATAGTGCCCTTATTTAAAATAAATAAATAAATAAATAAACAAACAAACAAACAGAGAGATCTCTCACCTCATCCACCATGTGAAGTAACAGTGAGAAGATGGCTGTCTAAGAGGGAAATAGGCCTTCACCTAACTCCATATCCACCAGTGCCTTGATGTTGGACCTTCCAGCCTTCAAAATTGTCAGGAATAAATGTCTGTTGTTTGTAAACCACACAGTCTGTGGTAGTTTGTTATAGAAGCTCAAACAGATTAAGATAGCATGCAAATGAGAAGAGGATGCAGTGTAACGTTTAAAGCATTGAGATAAAAAACCACCAACCTAAAATTCTGTACCCTGAAAAATAACATTTCAAAAATGAAGGAGAAATAAAGACTTCCTCAAACAAAATTTAAACAGAGGAAATTTTTGTAGTTCTCCTGCCTTGCAACAAATGTTTTAAAAAGTTCTTCAGAGAGAAGGAAAATAATATAAGCCAAAAACCTAGATCCAAGTAAAGAAAAAAAGTAGATTGGAGAAGAAATAAGTGAAGGCAAAATGAAAACTTTTATTTTTCTTATTCTTAATTGATCTAAGAGACAATAGTTTGTTCAAAATAATGATAGCAGCAATGTATTTGATTGTGTGTAGCATATATATTTACTTATGTATGAAATAAATTACAGCAATAAGAGAGAGAAGGGAGGAACTAGAATTATTTTGTTAATATTATGATGAACTTGCGCTACTGTGAAGATATATAGTGTTATTTGAAAGTGGACTTGGATTAGTTGTAAATATATATTACAAACTCAATGAATAGCAAACAGTAACAAATATAGTATTTATGACTCCAAATATATAAATAATCACTTTAAATGTGACAGGCCTAAATATACCATTTAAGAGACCAAGATTGGACTAGAGCAGATCAAAATGCGAGACCCATTTATATGTTGTTTATAAGAAACGTACTTCAAATACAAAGAAACATATACTTTAAAAGTAAAGGGATGAAGAAACATATATCTTGGTAAAACTAATCAAAGGAAAATGGGAAACAGAAATTTTGCATGTTACTGAAATTACACTGCTATAAATTCAAATTACAGTGTTACACAAAATAAAATGAGAAAATAAACGTTACTACAAAAAGAAAATAGAAAACCTACAAAACTGCAGCTAAACACAAAAGAAGACAATAATTTCAGACAGAGCAGACTTCAGAGCAAGAATTATCAACAATAAACATTGACATTACATAATTAAAAAGGGTTCAATTCTCCAAGACAACACAACAATCTTTAATGTTTATGAACTCAACAACAAAACATCAAAATATGTGAGGCAAAAACTGACCGAATAATAAAGAGAGATATATGAATCCACTATTACAGTAGGATACTTCAGTGCCCCCTATCAGAAATAGATACTTCCAGCAGGCAGAAAAATCAGTGAGGAAATAGTTGAACTCAACAGCACCATAAATCAACTAGATATAATCAACATCTATAGACTACGTCATCCAACAACAGCAGATTACACATTATTCTCAAACTCAAATGAAACATTCATAAAGCTAGAGGAAACTCTGAACTGTAAAGCACACACATTAACAAATTTAAAAGAATAGAAATTATACAATATCTGTTATCAGAGCACAATAGAATTAACCTGGAAATAAATAACAGAAAGATAGCCAAAAACTTCCAAAATCTTTGGATATTAAATGACTCACTTTTACATGACGTATTTGCTATAGTTTAGATGTCTGTCCTCCCCTAAACCTCATGTTGAAATTTGATCCCTGATATGGTTTGGTTGTCTCCCCACCCAAATCTCATCTTGAATTGTAACTCCCACAATTCCCACATGTCATGGGAGGAACCCAGTGGGAAGTGATTGAAATATGGGGGCAGATCTTTCCTGCACTGTTCGTATGATAGTGAATGAGTCTCATGAGATCTGATGGTTTTAAAAATGGGAATTTCCCTGCACAAGGTCCTCTCTTGTCTGCTGCCATGTAAGACATGATTTGTTCCTCCTTGCCTTCCGCCATGATTGTGAGGCCTCCCAGCCATGTGGAAATGTAAATCCATTAAGCCTCTTTCTTTTGTAAATTGCCCAGTCTCGGATATGTCTTTATCAGCAGTGTGAGAACAGACTAATACAGTAAATTGGTACCAGGAGTAGGGTGCTGCTGTAGATACCTGAAAATGTGGAAGCAACTTTGGAACTGGTTAACAGGCAAAGGTTGGAACAGTTTGGAGGGCTCAGAAGAAGATAGAAAAATGTGGGAAAGTTTGGAACTCCCTAGAGACTTGTTGAATGGCTTTGACAAAAATGCTGATAGCAACATGGATAATAAGGTCCAGGCTAAGGTGGTCTCAGATGAAAATGAGGAACTTGTTGGGAACTGAAACAAAGGTGAGTCTTGTTATGTTTTAGAAAAGAGGCTGGTGATATTTTGCCCCTGACTTAGAGATTTGTGGAACTTTGAACTTGAGAGAGATAAGTTAGGGTATCTGGTGGAAGAAATTTCTAAGCAGCAAAGCATTCAAGAGATGACTTGAGTGCTGTTAAAGGCACTCGGTTTTAAAAGGAAAACAGAGCAAAAAAGTTTGAGAAATTTGCAGCCTGACAATGTGATAGAAAAGAAAATCCCATTTTCTGGGGAGAAATTCAAGCTGGCTGCAGAAATTTGCATGAGTAACAAGGAGCCAAATGTTAATCCCCCACACAATGGAGAAAATGTCTCCAGGGCATGTCAGAGGTCTTCACATCAGCCCCTCCCATCACAGACCCAGAGGCCTAGGAGGAAAAAATGGTTTTGTTGGCCAGGCTCAGAATCCCTCTGCTGTGGGCAGTCTAGGGACTTGGTGCCCTGCATCTCAGCTGCTCCAGCCATGACTAAAAGGGACCAAGGTACAGCTTGGGCTATTGCTTCAGATGGGGGAAGTGCCAAGCCTGGCAGCTTCCACATGGTGTTGAGCCTGAAGGTACATAAAAGTCAAGAATTGAGATTTGGGAACCTCCCACTAGATTTCAGAAGATGTATACAAATGCCTGGATGCCTCAACAAAGGTTTGCTGCAGGGGCAGGGCCCTCATGGAGAACCTCTACTAGGGGACTGCAGAAGGGAAATGTAGGGTTGGAGCCCCCACACAGAGTTCCTACTGGGGCACCACCTAGGGGAGCTGTGAGAAGAGTGCCACTGTCCTCCAAACCCCAGAATTATAGATCCACCAACACCTTGCACCATGCTCCTGGAAAAGCTGCAGACACTCAGTGTCAACCCATGAAAGCATCCAGGAGGAAGGCTGTACCCTCCAAAGCCACAGAGGTGGAGCTGCCCAAGATGATGGGAGCCCACCTCTTGCATCAGTGTGTGGGATGGCTGTATTTACCCAATTCCTGTACCCCCCATTGCATCTAGGAAGTAACTAACTTGCTTTTGATTCTACAGACTCATAGGCAGAAGAAACCTGCCTTGTCTCAGACAAGATGTTGGACTGTGGATTTTTGAGTTAATGCTGAAGTGAGTTAAGACTTTGAGGGGCTGTTGGGAATGCATGATTGGTTTTGAAATATGAGGACATGAGATTTGGGAGGAACCAAGGATGAAACGGTATGGTTTGGCTGTGTCCACACCCAAATCTCATCTTGAATTCTAACTTCCACAATTCCCACATGTCATGGGAGGAACACAGTGGGAGGTGATTGAATTATGGGTGTGGATCTTTCCTATGCTGTTCTCATGATAGTGAATGAGTCTCACGAGATATGATGGTTTCAAAAACAGGGGTTTTCCTGCATAAGCTCTTCTCTTCTCTGCCACCATGAAAAATGTGACTTGTTCCTCCTTGCCTTCTGCCACAATTTGAGGCTTCCCCAGCCACATGAAACTATAAGTCTATTAAGCCTCTCTCTTTTGTAAATTGCCCAGTCTCAGGTATGTCTTTATTAGTAGCATGAAAACAGATTAATAAATTCCCAACGTTAGAGGTGGGGCTTAATGGAGGATATTTGGTCATGGGGGCAGATCCCTCATGAATCCATTGAGAGTGAGTGAGTTCTCACTGTAATAGTTCCTACAAGAGCTTGGCATTAAAAAAGAGCCTGGCACATCCCCCCACCCTTTTCTTCCTCTCCTGCCATGTAATCTCTACACACACTGGCTCTCTTTCACCTCCTATCATGAAGGGAAACAGCTTGAAGCCCTCACCAAAATCCAATAGATATGAGCGCTATACTTCTTGTACAGCCTAAAGAAACATGAACTAAATAAATGTCTTTTCTTCATAAATTAACCATCCTCTTTATGTATAGCAACACAAAATGGACTAAGACATCATGGATCAAAAAATAAATCTCAAGGAAAACTTCAAAACATTTTGAACTAAATGAAAATAAACATATAATTATCAAACTTTGTGGATGTAGCAAATCAGTGCTTTGCAAATTTTCTAACATTAAAATGTATATGTTAGAAAATAATAAATATTTCAAATCAATAATCTAAGCTTCTACCATAGGAAACCAGAAAACAAGGCAAATCAATTCCAAAGCAAGCAGATGAAACAAACTAATAAAAATTACAGCAAAAATTAATAAATTAAAGACAGAAAATCAATGAAGAAAAGTCAATGAAAGCAAATGTTGGTTCTTTGAAAAGATCAGCAAAATCAACAAACCTCCAGCCAGACTAAGAATAAAAAGAGAAGACACAAATAACTAAGATTGGAAATGAAAAAGGAGACATAATCACAGATCTCATGGACACTAAAAAGATAATAAAGGAATATTATTAACAACTCTATGTCCCCCAAAATTGATAATCTAGATGAAATGAACCAATTCCTTAAAATACACAATCTGCCAAAATTCTCACAGGAAAAAACAGACAGCCTGAATGGGCCTTTATCAATTAAAGAAATTGAATCAATAACTAGTAACCATCCCAAACAGAAAATCTCTTGCCCAGATGGATTTGTTAGCAAATTCTAACAAACATTTAAGAGAAATTATATCAATTCAATAACTGCCAGAATGTAGAAGCAGAGGGAATAATTCCTAACTCATGTTATGAGGTCAGCATTACTCTGATATTAAAACCAAAGATATCACAAGAAAACCACAGACAAATATCCTCATAAAGATGCAAAAATCCTCAAAGTAAATAGCAAATTGAATCCAACAATTTATGAAAAGAATTATATACCATAACCAAGTGGAATTTATTCTAGGAATGCAAGGCTAGTTCAACATTCAGTAATTAATTAATGTGATCTATCACATCAATAGCCTCAAGGAGAAAATCACATCATCATTTTAATAAGCATATAAATAGCATTTGACAAGATTGAACACTCATTGATGATAAAAACCCTCAGCAAAGTAGGAATAAAGAGAAATTCTTCAATTGGATAAAGAACAGCTACAAAAAATGTACAGCTAACACCATATTAATACTTAATAGGGAAAAGGAGAAGTTTTCCCAAAAAGATCAGAAACAACACAGGGAGATTTTCTCTTAATACTCCTTTAAAACATTATACTGGAAGTCCTAGCTAATTCAGTAAGACAAGAAAAGGAAAAAATGTTATGCTAATTGGGAAGGAAAACATAAAACTGTCTCGGTTTACCAGTGACATGATTGTATATGTAGAAAATCCTAAAGAATTCATCAGAAAAAAAAATCTCCGGGAACTAATAAGCAATTACAGCCAGGTTATGGGATGCAAGGTTAATATACAAAAGTTAATTGCTTTCTAACATATCAGCAATGAACAAGTGGAATTTGAAATTTAAAACATACTATTATTTGCATTGGCATCCCCAAAAGTGAAACACTTAGGCATAAACATAACAAAATATGTACAGAATCTGTATAAAGAAAACTACAAAACTCTAATGGAAGAAATCAAAGAACTAAATAAATAGAGAGATATGTCATGCTCATGGATAGAAAACTCAATATTGTCAAAATGTTCATTCTCCCCAACTTGATCTATAGATTCAATGCAATCCTAATCAAAATTCTAAAAAATTATTTTGTAGCTATTGTCAAACTAGTTCTAAAGTTTCTTCTGAGATTCAAAACACCCAAAATAACCAAACAAGATTGAAGAAAAAGAACAAAGTCAGAGAACTGTCACAATCTGACTTATAGACTTACCATAAAGCTACAGTAACCAAAACAGTGCGATATTGGTTAGAGAATAGGTAAATAGATCAAGGAAACAGAATAGGAAACAAAACTAGACCTATATAAATATAGTCAACTGGTCTTTGACAAAGTAGAAAAGGCAATAAATTGAAGAAAAGATAGTCTTTTCAACAAATGGTGCTATGATAGAACAGCTGAACATCAATATTAAAAAACAAGAAAAACAATCCAGACAAAAACCTTATATCCTTCACAAAAATTAACTCAATATACATTACAGACCTAAATGTAAAATGCAAAACTACAAAACTACCATGAGATAATATAAGAGAAAAATCTAGATAACCTTGGGTATGGCAATGACTTTTTTTTTTTAAATTCAATTTATATTTCAGATACAGGGGTTATATTTGCAGGTTTGTTACGTATTGTTAAATATTGCATCCAGGTAGTAAGCATAGTACCCATTAGGCAGTTTTTCAAACCCTCCCCCACAACTAGTCCACAGTGTATCCAATAGGTAGTTTCCAACCCTCCCCCTTCTAGTAGTCCACAGTGTCTGTTGTTCCCATGTTTGTGTCCATGTGTGTGCTCAATGATTAGCTCCTACTTATAAGTGAGAATCTGTGGTATTTGATTTTCTGTTCCTGTATCAATTCACTTAGGATTATGGCTTCCAGGTTCATCCATGTTGCTGCAAAGGGCATGATTTCATTCTTTTTATGGCTGTGTTGTAGTCCATGCTGTATAAATATCACATTTTCTTTATCTAATCCATCATTTGTGGGTACCTAGGTTGACTTCATATCTTTGCTATTGTGAATAGTGTGGTAATGAACATACAAATGCCTGTGTCTTTTCCGTATAATGATCTATTTTTCTTTGGGTTATGATGTGATTTGAATTTGTGTCCCTGCCCAAATCTCATGTTGAATTGCAATCCTCAATGTTGGAAAAGGGGCCTGGCGGGAGGTGATTGGATCATGGGGGCAAACTTCCCCCTTGTTCTCATGACAGTGAGATAGTGAGTGAGCTCTCATGAGATCTGTATTTTTTTAAAGTATGTAGCTCCTCCCCCTGTGCTTTCTTCCCCCTTCTCCAGTCATGTAAGACGTACCTCTTTCCTCTTTGCCTCCTGCCATGATTGTAAGTTTCCTGAGGCCTCCTCAGCCATGCTTCCTGTACAGCCTGCAGAACCACGAGCTGATTAAACCTCTTTTGTTTATAAATTACTCAGTCTCAGGTCATTCTTTATAGCAATGTGAGAACAACTCACATTGAAGTTGTTCAATGTGAACAACAGGTTATATACTCAGTAAGGGGATTGTTGGGTCAAATGGTAGTTCTGTTTTAAGTTCTTCAAGAAATCTCCAAACTGCTCTCCGTAAGAGCTGAACTAATTTGCATTTCCACCAAAAGTGAATAAGTGTTCCTTTTTCTCTGCAGCTTCACCAACATTTGTTGTTTTTTGACTTTTTAATAATAGCCATTCTGACTGGTATGAGATAGTATCTCATTGTGGGTTTTGACTTGCATTTCTCTGATGATTGGTGATGATGAGTATTTTTTCATGTTTGCAGGCCACTTGTCTTCTTCAGGAAAGTGTCTTTTCACACACTTTGCTCATTTTTTAATGGGGTAATTTGGTTTTTGCTTGTTGATTTGTTTATGTTTCTTATAGATTCTAGATATTACATCTTTGTTAGATGCATAGCTTGTGAATATTTTCTCTCATCCTACAGGTTGTCTGTTTACTCTATTAATAGTTTCTTTTGCTGTGCAGAACTCCTTAATTAGGTTCCACTTGTCAATTTTTGTTTCTGTTGCAATTACTTTTGAGGACTTAGACAAAAATTCTTTGCCAAGGCTTATGCTTAAAAGGGTATACCCCGGGTTCTCTTCTAGGATTTTTAAGGTTTGGGGTCTGACATTTAAATCTTTAATTCATCTTGAGTTAATTTTTGTATATGGTAAATGTAAGGGTCCAGTTTCATTCTTCCACACATGGCTAGCCAGTTATCCCAGCACCATTTGTTGAATAGAGAGTCCTTTCCCCATTGATTGCTTTTGTGGGCCTTGTTAAAGAGAAGATGGCTCTAAGTATGCAGCTTTATTTCTGAGTTTTCCATTCTGTTCCACTGGTCTATGTGTCTGTTTTTGTACCAGTACTATGCTGTTTGGGTTACTTTATAGTATAGCTTGAAGTCAGGTGGTGTGATTCCTCTGACTTTATTCTTTTTGCTTAAGATTGTCTTTGTTATTTAGGCTCTTTTTTGGTTCCACATGAATTTTAAAATAGTTTCTTTTTTTTCTAATTCTGTGAAGAATGACATTGGTAGTTTGATAAAGACAGCATTGAATCTGTACATTGTTTTGGGCAGTTCATTGGCCATTGGCAGTAAAATTGGCCATTTTAATGATATTGATTCTTCCTATCCAGGAGCACGGAATTTTTTTTCATTTATTTGTGTTGTCTCTGATTTCTTTCAGCATTGTTTTGTAGTTTTCCTTGTAGATATCTTTCACTGCCTTGGTTAGCTGTATTCATAGGTATTATATTTTCTTCATGACTATTGTAAATATATTGTGTTCTTGATTTGACTCTTAGCCTGGATATTACTGGTGTATAGAAATGCTGCTGGTTTTGTACATTGATTTTGTATCTTTAACCTTACTAAAATTGTTTATCCATTCTAGGAGCCTTTTGGCAAAGTATTTAGGGTTTTCTAGGTATAGAATCATATTTTCAGTGAAAAGAAAGAGTTTGACTTTTTCTTTTCTTATTTGGATGCTTTTATTTCTTTATCTTGCCTGATTGCTCTGGCTAGGGCTCCCAGTACTATGTTGGATAGGAGTAATAAGAGTGGGCAAACTTGTATTATTCCAGTTCTAATGGGGAATGGTTCCAACTTTTGCACATTCAGTATCATGTTGGATGTGGATTTATCATAGATGGCTTTTATTATTTTAAAACGTGTTTATTTGACTCATAGTCTGTTGAAGGTTTTTATCATGAAAAGATGTTGTAATTTATTAAAAGCTTTTTCTGTGTCTATTGAGATGATCATATGGTTTTTTGCTCTTAATTCTTTTATGTAGTAAATCATATTTATGTATTTACATTTGCTAAGCCAGCCTTGCATTCCAGGAATGAAGTCTATTTGATCATGGTGTATTAACTTTGTAAAGTGCTGCTGGCTTCGGTTTGCTAGTATTTTGTAAATGATTTTTGCATCTATGTTTATCATGGATATTGGCCTGAAGTTTTCTGTTTTCATTGTGTCTTTGCCAGATTTTGGCATTAGGCTAATGTTGGCATCATAGAATGAGTTAGGGAGCAGCCCCTGTTCCTTGATATTTTTGAATAGTTTCAGTAGGATTGGTACTATTTCTTCTTTGCACATCTGATAGAATTCAGCTCTGAGTCCATCTGGTCCCAGACTTTTTTTGGTTGGTAGGTTTTTTATTCCTAATTAGTGCTTGATATTGGTCTATTCAGGGTTTCAATATCTTCCTGATCCAGTCCTGGGAGATTGTATGTTTCCAGGAATTTATCCATTTCCTCTAGATTTTCTAATTTGTGTGCATAGGATTTTCATAGTACTCTCTGAGAATCTTTTGTATTTCTGTGGGATTGGTTGTAATGTCATCTTGGTCATTTCTGATTGTATTTATTTGGATCTTCACTTTTATCTTTGTTAATCTAGCTAGAATCATATCAATCTTGTTTACTTTTTTCAAAAAACCAATCCTTGGTTTCATTGCTCTTTTATATGGATTTTTACAACTCAATTTTGTTCAATTCTTCTTTGGTTTTAGTTATTTTTTTTCTGCCACCCTTGGGGTTGGTTTGGGTTTTTCTCTAGTTCCTTTGGGTGCAAAATTAGATTGTTAATTTGATATTATTCTAACTTCTCAATGAAGACATTTAATGCTATAACCTTTCCTCTAAACATTGGTTTAGCTGCATCCCAAAGGTTTTGGTAAGCTGTGTCCTTATTTTCATTAATTTCAAAAACATTTTTTATTTCTGTTTTAATTTTGGTGTTCACCCAGGAGTTATTCAGGAGCAAATTGTTTAATTTCCATGAATTTGTGTAGTTTTGAGAGATCTTCTTGATATTAATTTCTGTTTTTATTGCACTATGGTCTGAGAGTGTGCAAGGTCTGGTTTAATTTTTTTAATTTATTGAGATTTGCTTTATAACCAAGATGTGATCAATCTTAGAATATGTTTCATGTGGAGATGAGAAGAATGTATATTCTGTGGTTGCTAGGTGGAGTGTTCTGGAATGTCTGTTATGTTCAATTGATCAAGCATTGAGTTTAAATCCAGAGTTTTTTTGTTAGTATTCTGCCTTGATGATCTGTCTAATGCTGTCAGTGGAGTGTTGAAGTCTCCCACTATTATTGTGTGGTATTTTAAGTCTTTTCATAGGCCAAGAATAACGTGTTTTATTAATCTGGGCCCTCCAGTGTTGCGTATGTATATATTTAGGATAGTTAAGTCTTCTTGTTGGGTTGTACCCCTATTATTATGTAATGCCCTCCTTTGTCCATCTTAATTTTTACTGGTTTAAAATCTATTTTATCTGATATAAGAATAGTGACTCCTGTTGTTTCTTGTTTTGTGTTTGTATGGTAGATCTTACTCTATCACTTTACTTTTAGCCTGTGGGTGTCATCACTTGTGAGATGGATCTGTTGAAGACAGCAGATGGTTGGATATTCTTTTTATCCAGCTTGCCATTATATGACTCTTAAGTGGGGCATTTAGCCAATTTATATTAAGGATTGGTATTGATATGTGAGATTTTGATCCTATCATCATGTTGTTAGCTAGTTATTGTGTAGACTTGATTATATGATTGCTTTATAGCGCCTATGAGCTGTGTGACTAAGCATGTTTTTGTGGTAACTGGTGTCATTTTTTGGTTTCATGTTTAGCATTCCCTAAAGGACTGGTAAGACTGGCCTAGTTGAGATGAATTCCCTCAGTGTTTGCTTGTCTGAGAAGGATCTTATTTCTCCTTCACTTATAAGCTTACTTTTGCAAGATATGAAATTCTTGGTTGGAATTTCTTTTCTTTAAAGATGCTGAAAATAGGCCCCAAGTCTTCTTGTTTTTAAGGTTTCTGCTGAGAGGCCTGCTGATAGCCTGATGGGGTTCCTTCTCTATATGACTTGACCATTCTCTCTAGTGGCCCTTAAGAATTTTTCTTTTGCATTGATCTTGGTGAATCTAATAACTATGTGCCTTGGGGAAAGTCATATTCTATAGTATCTAGCCAGGGTTTTTGGATTTGCATGTAAACCTTCAACCTTTCTAGCAAGATTAGGGAATTTTTTATGGACTATATCCTCAAATATATTTTTTGAGTTGTTTATTCTCTTTCATTCTCTCTCAGGAATGCCAATGAGTCACAGATTTGGTCTCTTTACATAATTCCATATTTCTCAAAACTTTTATTCATTTTTAAAATTCTTTTTTCTTTATTTTTGTCTGACTAAGTTGATTCAAAGGACCAGTCTTTGAGCTCAGAAATTCCTTCCTTAGCTTTGTCTATTAGGGTGTTAATACTTCCGAGTGTATTATGAAACTCTGGTAGTGAAATTTTAGCTCTAGAATTTCGGTTTTCTTCTTTCTTGACTATTCCATTTTTCAGCTCTTGGATCATTTTACTGGATTCCTTGAATTGCCTGGATTGGCTTTCAACTCTCTCCTGAAACTTCGTGAGCTTCCTTGTCATCCAGATTCTGAATTCTATATCTGTCATTTCAGTTATTTCTGATTCATTTAACTATTTCTTGTGTACTAGTGGGCTTCTTTGGAAGTAAGAGGACATTCTGGCTTTTTGAAGGCAATGACTTTTTAGATATGACATAAAGGCATGTTCCTAGAAAATAATAACTGACACACTGAAATTCATTAAAACTTAACACTTGTGCTCTATAAAAGACTGTGTCAAGAGAATAAGAAGACAAGCAATGGACTTTGGGTGACAATAATGTATCAATATATGTTTATCAATTGTAAAAAATGTACCACTCTGGTATGGGATATTGAGAGTGGGGGAGACGGTGGGGGACAGGCAGGGAAGGGATATGTGGGAACTCTATTTTTCACTCAATTTTACTGTGAACCCAAAACTTCTATCAAACTTAAGTCTATTTTTAAAAACCACTATTATGGAAAACCACATAGGTAAACAAAGGTTTAAAATTCAACTTGAAGCTATAAAGGGCTCAAGGTATATCATGTTCTTAGATAAGAATATTTAGTATCATAAAATTAAATCTCTATAAGTTAAACTACAAATATAACACAATCCCAGTAAAAAATACCAACAGGATTTTTAATTACACAAACTGTTTTATATATATATAAAACAGAAAGCATTAATAACCAGAAAAAATCTATGAAAAAAAGAGTAATAAAAGAGATGGCTGGGCATAGTGGCTCGCACCTATAATCCCAGCACTTTGGGAGGTTGAGGGGGACAGGTCACAAGGTCAGGAGATCGAGACCATCCTGGCTAACACAGTGAAACCCCATCTCTACTAAAAATACAAAAAAATTAGCCGGGCATGGTGGCAGGCACCTGTAGCCCCAGCTACTCGAGAGGCTGAGGAAGGAGAATGGCGTGAACCCGGAAGGTGGAGCTTGCAGTGAGCCGAGATCGCACCACTGGGCACTCCAGCCTGGGCAACAGAGCGAGACCCTATCAAAAAAACAAAGTGGTATTCTACATTCTCTTTATGTATTAATATCAAATCCTCTTTAAGACAAAATAACTAAAGCAGTGTGGTGATTTTGCATGAACAAAATTTCAAACCAATAGAAGAGAATAAAAAGAGTAGAAATAAACTCAAATCTATGTGGTAATTCTGTAAATACTAAAAATGATCTCACATTAGTAAGGTGATGCTAGATTTTTATCTTTCAAAATATGATATTGGGGGAAAATGTAACCACCTGGAAAAATAATAAAGTTGGACATCTACCTAAAATTTTATAACATAATAAATTCAAATTAAATCAAAAATTTAAAATAAAAAGTAAAACTATAAAGGTACTGAATAGAGCCCTGGGAGACATCTTCTCTAATCTTTCAGTGGTATAGGCTTTTTCACCATGACACAAAACCTGGAGACCATAAAGTAAAATAAGGGTAAGTTCTGCTAAAATTTTAAATATTTGTTCATAGCGAACTCCACCACAGAAAAGTCAAAATACATGATTACCAAAAAGGTAGGGAGAAAAATCCACAATCAAAAGCAATTTCACAACACATGCACACACACCCACACACACACACACAAGCATACCTGCTTTTATTATTATATAATAGGCACTAGTCATCAATAAGAAAATATCGGCAACTCTTTAAGACAATATAAAAATTTTTTCATAAGAGAAATGAAATTTAAACTACTGATATATTTTACATATTAGAGTTGCAATGATAAAATGATTGATAATATTTATGCTATCCAGATTATATGTTAGAGGTTACAGGAACACTTGCATCTTGCTAGTTGGCGCACAGATCTATGATGGGTTTCAGCAACATCTATAAAAATTACAAATGTACATGCCCTTTTGCCCCACAATTCCAATTTTAGGAACCTATTTTACATATAAATGCACACATTCTACATATAAGTACATACATATTCTACATATACATTTATACAAAATGACCTACATACAAAGTTATATATTTTAATATTATTTCAGATAGCAATAGATTCAAAACAAACCAAATGTCACTAATAGGGAATTAGTTGAATAAATAAAAGAATATTCTGAAACTGTTAAGAATGCAGTAAAACAATTTTTTATCTACTGAGACAAAACAATCTCAATATAAGTTAAGTGGTAAAACAAGATACAGCATAGTGTGTATAGTATGTTTCCATTGTGTCAACAAGAGAGGAAAGAATATAAATGTTTGATTGTACTCTCCAGAAAGATTCATAAGAACACAATAACACAGGTTACCTGTGGGAAGCTGGAGACGGGTAGAAGGAGACTTTTCACACTCTACTCTTTTGTATATTTTACATTTTGAATTATGTGAATGCATTACCTGTTCCAAAAAATAAGTAAGTAGTTACATTTAACAAAAAATATTGCAAGAAGAGGAGGCTGCTTTCTCATTCCCTAGTTACATGTTACATTTTCTGGTGTGCACTTTCTGCTTATCTGAGGAAGATGAGGAAAGAAATGGTAAGAGAAGACCCAGCAGGGAGCAGTAGGAGCCTGGTAGGGCTGGGAAGCTTGAGACTCTCAGGGGCCAGTGAACTCGGAAGATGTCTTGAACAAGAGGCAGTAGTTGATGGAAGTCAGAAAGAGGTGGGGTCGGAGGCTGTCTCTGCCTTCAGAAGATTGTGTCAAGGGAGAGCCCAGGCCACCCATGGAGAAGCCTTTGCATACCACAATATCAGCCAATCCGTCTTAGCAGGAGACAAAGACCGCCAAGATAAACTAAATCTGCAGTTAAGTAACAGATGCTTTTCTTTCCATCATCTTCCTCTGCAAGGCAACACTCCAGGAGAAAAAGGGAGCCAGAAGATGGGTGAGAGAAAGAGAGAGAGGACAGATGATGCCCGTCTAAACATCCGGTCCCTTAGTCTAGTCCAGAGGGCAAAGAAAGAAGTAGATAAGCAGTAAAGTGGGCATGAGATGGAGATGTGGACCTTTTAATGGACCTTTCACTTATTATCTTTTTCAATACCTTGTTCATCTATGCAATACGTAAGTAAGATGTTAGTAATAAAGCTTGATAATGTAACAAATATCCATGAGGCCACTATCCAACCCAAGAACAAAAACATTACAATATCATTTTTAATTGTACTAAAATACACACAACATAAAATGTATCATTTTAACCATTTTTGAATGTATAGTTCAGTAGCATTAAGTAAATTCACATTGTTGTGCAACCATCACCACCATCCGTCTCCAGAATTCTTTTCGTCTTGTAAAACTGAAAATTTGTACCCATTAAACAATAATTCCCCATTCCTCCCTCGCCACTGCCCTGGAAACCACAATTCTACTTTCTGTCTCTATAAATTTGATTACTCTAGGTACCTAAAAAAAGTGTAATCCTAAAATATTTTTCTTTTTGTAACTGTCCTTTTTCACTTACTGTAATTCAAGTTTCATCCATATTGCAGCATGACCACAAAGTTTGGAAACCAGCCCAAAATATTACCAAGCCATAGGAAAAGGAGGATCCACAAAATACAGTTGATTTAAAAATGAATGCATTTCATGTTTGTGTCTCAACTAAGTACAGAGTCTTCTCAACAAATCAGTTGCTGCTGATATTTCTCCTGCTGATACATTTAATCCTGTGGAATATCAGCAGCAACTGGTTTGTTGAGCAAACTGGTCTGTCTGCTGAAGTCCAAAATTAACAAATACCCAGTCCTTTACAGAAATATTGCCATGTTCTTCTAGAATTTCTTTCTTTAAAAATAAAGAACCCTTTCTTTTCTAATTTGAAATGTCTATTTATAGTTTGAAAATCAGGCAAATACCTGTGCAGATGATAATGTCAGAAACTGTTTTCATCTCTGATAAGCCGAGTTTAAACAACTCTGTCTGAGGGAACATTCTTTGAGCTCGTTCCTCCTCCAATTATCTCTAAATAGACCTCAAAGCAAATGAAGATACTCTCACCATAGGTAACTTGCAGAAAATTTACAGATGCAGTCTTTTCTCTTTTTTGCTTTCCTCAATCATTGTCCTACTCATAACGAAAATCTTAAGTGAAATAGTTAAGTATCATATTTCAATACTCTCCTAAAGTAAAAACATGGAGATGGTAGAGTCAGCAAAAACTTTTGGAGTCAGCAAAAATTTAATGTGCACGTGCTCTGACATTGTTCATTAGGTATTCTGATTTTATATTTGCAGTAGGGGTAAAATTGCTCAACAATAAATATATAAGATTATGTCTAGAAATTTAGTATGTCCAAAGAGCCAGGCACAGTGGCTCTCACCTGTAATCCCAGCTACTTGGTAGGCTGTGGAGGGAGGATCACTGGAGTCCAGGAGTTTGAAACCAGCCTGGGCAACATAGTGAGACCTTGTGTCTAAAAAAATGGAAAAAAACATTAGGTGAGCATGATGGCACATGCCTATAGTCTAGTGGGGAGGCTAAGGAGGGAGGTTTGCTTGAGTTCAAGAGTTGAAGCCTGTAATGAGCTATGATGGTGCCACTCTACTCCAGCCTGGGTGACTGAGAAAGACCCCATCTCTAAAAAAATTGTGTGTATATACATACATATATATACATATATATATATACACACACACACACACACACACATATATTTTATATATATTGTATAAATATATATTATTTGGGTGTATATATTATATATAAGAATACTTATATTAATATATATATTCTTTGGATATAAAGAAATACATCCATAATCTCTCTGGTTTCTTTGTGCTATCAGAGATAGAATAAGTAACCATAAACTAGTTATCTACTGCTAAAGAAACAGATATCTTTATTTTGTGAGTCTATAAAGTTCAGAAAGAGGAAGGCCAAAGGCTACTGTCTTTCCAATAGTATAATATACAAAACACAAGAACACTTGTAAAAAGGGATTACTCCAGAAAAAAAGATCAAACAGTTCATTAAAATTCGTTTTATAAGATATCTTTCACAGATACTATGCTAACTTCTGAGAAATTTAACATCCTGTTGAGATCACAATGATCTGCAAGACAAAAGAGAAAGAAAATTATTTTATACGAAAAAGTACAACTAAATTATGAGACCTTTCAAGATTTGAAATTCAATTTATTTTTTCATATCAGAAAAATGAACTTTTTTGATCTGATGAGCTAATATATAATTCAATCTCTAGGTATAAGGTATAGTATTTTTTTCCTCAAGTTGTCCTTTAAGAACCTGATTTAGGCCAGGCATGGTGGCTCATGCCTGTAATCCCAGCACTTTGTGAGGCTGAGGCAGGTGGATCACTTGAGGTCAGGAGTTCAAGACCACCTGGCCAATGTGGCAAAACCCTACCTCTACTAAAAATATAAGAATCAGCTGGACATGATGGCACGCACCTGTAATACCAGCAACTCAGGAGGCTGAGGTAGGAGAATCGCTTGAACCCGGGAGGCAGAGGTTGCAGTGAGCTGAGATCACACCACTTGCACTCCAGCCTGGGGGACAGAATGAGACCCCGTCTCAGAGAGGCGGGAAAAAAACCTGATTCAGCAGTTCAGTTGGCTTGTTTTATTTTTCAGTGTCTTTAACACCTTGCACGCACAAACTTTCTAACTTTCCCCATTACAAGTGATGAAAAGCATTTTGATGACTTGTGCAGCAGTATCAGCAATGCACCATATTTGAAATTGGAAAAAGGAACTTCTTAGAGATAAACTTATTTGGACTTTACTGAAATGCACAGAGAGAGGAAATCTTCCCCACCCTCCTCCCTGAATAAGGTGATTTCGTTATGTTGTTTTTAAACAGACACTTTCCTGGAGACTCCCATCATTAATTAGGCTAATTTTACTGGGTGATGACCCTTCAAACTTGAATGGGAAGGGAAAGTCACAGGCTATTTCCTCATTTTTCCAAAACTCTTTTCCGAGTGTTACGATTTTAGAAATCAGAATGTGATTTGTTCTGAGGTGAAAATTAACTGAGAGTTCCTTGTGCCCATTATCTGCCTAGATGAACAAAGAAAGTCCTTCTCTTCCTTCACCATCATCATCACTACCATTAACTAAATAACAACTTATAGCAGGCATTGCCCTTTTAACATACTGCTTGCACATGTATGATCTAAAGTAAATTGCTCTCAGTTCTAGCTGCACCTTAGAACATCAAGAGCTTGTAAAAATACAGCTGCCCAGGTCTGCTACAGATCAATTGTTTTAGATTTTTTAAGGGTAGGACTTAGATGTCCGTATTTTTTACATTTCCCCAAGAGATTCTGAAGGACAGTGAATACTGAGAGTCCCTGAAAATTCAATTCTCACGAAAATCTTTGGGCAGACATTGTTATTAACCCTGGCCATCATTCAGGTTCAGGTCTGCATTCTTCTAAATATTATATTTTTAAACTATTTTTCTATACTATTGCCAAATAGCAGCAAGTACTTGGAATGGAAGCTACATTGACTCATGTCATATTCTTTCTAATCAAAACATGTAATATGTCTAAAATTTATAAAGTGCAGGAGAAAATTACCATTATAAAAGGGGTCATTTTCTTAATATTTTTAAAAGAGGAAAAATGGCCAGAGGATAAATAGGCTTTAAATTAATTCATCTGAGAACCAGCGAATACCATTAATAACTACCAGGACTTCAAGCACTTGGCCTTGGACTCCGGCTTTCAGTGTGTTTGTCATTTGTCATAATTAGAGTCACATTCTTAGTCACATCTAGCAGATAAAAGATATTGGCTGCAGGTAGCTAATTGTTGCAGTGAAACCAAGTAACTATTTGGAAGGCTGAGTTTCCGTGCTCCACAACGCAAGGTATTCCTATAAATAAACCTCTCTTCAGTTGCTCCCTTTACCATAAGCCCACCGCTAAAAAAGAATCTGTCACCTATTATTAGTGTCCGTGCTCATCAGTAGTGCCTCTGTGATGGCCTATACGTCACACAATTACTTCCATCTGTTTCCCATAGCAATATCTCTTTCCCCAGGGAGAAATCTAATAATTTCACCCACCCTGACATCAAGTTCTCTTTGGCCAAAGTGGCTTCTGAGGAACACAAAACACCACCAGATTCTAAAATAGTATGTCCTGTTTTTTCCTTTCTCTCAACTTAGAAAATGTGAGTGACACATAGCTCATTAGAGACCACGTTATCGGCATTCTGTTAGAAAGTGGAGAGAGGAAACATATTTTCGTATTCTGATTATTTTCAGAGTAATATAGGTTTAGCAACCTGTTTACTGGCAGCACACAGAACCTGGCAGCAGATTTCCTCCATGTGTGAAGTGCACGATGGCACCCGACATGCACTCATTGACAAGTTCCCCACACCAGCACCTCATGCCTGCTGAGCACAGGAAGTATGCTGGCTCCCACATACAGAGACACTTTCTGCTTTAAGTAGCTGCTATCCATTCCTTTGGGACTGGTACTTTTAATTTGTTAAGGGTAGAATTGCGGAAATGCTTCGAATTGTTTGGGCTCTCTTTTTCCCACAGGTCCACAATGGCAAAAGTGCTGTACACAAAGGTGGTTTCCCTCAGCAGCTGTATTTCATTTCTAACCAGAACAATAACGAGCTCAATAAGACATAACATATAGATAATTGTATAGTTTTTCCTCCCTTGATTTACTGAATGCAAACCTTAATCTATTTCCTTAATTGTATTCATGATTGGTAAGATAAATATTTAGAATAATGGTTTAAAGACCATCATTAGTTAGAGAAATAAGATTTAAATATTTGCCTCCAGTTATAGTTGTGTGTGTGTTTTCAGCAATCAGTCATTAGTCAAGAACATTTTGAGCACGCAGTAGATCAAAATACAGTGCCTCTGGGAATCTAAAAAGATTTCAGGCATGATCCTCTTCAAGGAATTTACAAGACAGTAAAAGAGATTCCCATCATGTAAGTAATTGTTTTCAGAAATCATTTGTAAGGAAGACAAATTAGCAAGCTGAGCACTCAGTGAAATCTTTCATATGCCTGGGCCCTTTTTCATTATTACTGAAATAAAATATCTGCTAGTGACACATAAAATACCTAAAGCAAAAAAAGTAAATAATTTGTTTTGATATAAATACAAATAGGATTATATGGGATTGGTAAATGAAGAAATGATACCAGGATAACGTTAAAGTTGTATTGATTTATACATGATTATTTTGGCCCAGTAATAATTTGTGCCACCAAGTACTAGCAGTTGAACTCAAAGAACACTAACAAAATTGAATATAGCAATACAGCTGAATACAACAAGCCACTGCAGATTTGCACCAGTTTGGTCATGTACTCTTGACTCAGTTTGGTCATGTACTCTGTCTTGAAAACGGTTATTTCAGGTTCTTCTAGATGTTGCTACAGTTTGCTCTTGTCTTTCTAACTCAGTAGTTATGCCTGATATCTTCCCCCCATGCCACTCCCATTATGAAAATACCTTTGTTTTCAATTTTAAAATACATTTATGGCAGTATTTTATTTATTTGGAATTTAGGTCTTTTGAAACTAAAATTTGTATTAGGATTATGTATTAGTCTGTTCTCACACTGCTACAAAGAACTACCTGAGACTGAGTAATTTATAAAGAAAAGAGGTTTAATTGGCTCACAGTTCCACAGGCAGTACAGAGGGTATGGCTGGGGATGCCTCAGGAAACTTACAATTATGGCAGAAGGGCAATAGGGAAGCAAGCCTTTTCTTCATATGGCAAACTAGGAGGAAGAGAGAGTGAAGACGGAAGTGTCACACACTTTTAAACCATCAGATCTCATGAGAACTCACTCAATACCATGAGAACAGCAAGGGGGAGTCCGCCCCCATGATCCAATCATCATCCACCATGTCCCTCCCCCAACATTAGGAATTACAACTCAACACAAAATTTGGCGGGGGGGGACACAGAGCAAAACCATATCAGATTACTGTTATTCTTGTTAGTGGTCTGGTCACAAAGCTTAGGTTTTGAGTGACCTGCCCCAAGCACATTTTCCTTGTAAGTTCTGATACTTGATTAGTGCACAATTTTGCAGAATACAAGGTTCCCAGGAATGCATATTCAGGCCAAATGTGAACCTAATGAAGGCAAAAATCATGGCAAGTGTTGAAAGATGATTAGGGAAGGCATTACAGCTGCATGCCTCATCCAGATGTTGAAAGAAGGGTAAAACTGAAACAAGCACAGAAGAGGGAAGAGATGGGAAGAGCAGCAGGAGCAAAGAGGGAGAAGTCATCAATGTAAACCATGTGGTTAGAACCATCAGTAGAACAAGATCAAGTAGGAGGAAAGTGTTTTAAATTAGATTTACCATAAATATAAAGGCCTCAGATGCTAAAGTTTCTTCTTTAAAGAGTGGAGAGCTATTGGGACTTTGGGGTAGAGGTGGGAACTGGGGGATTGACAATGCAATTCCTTTTCAGTGCAGCAAGGACTTCTAGAAACCTTCTAGTCTATCCCTATTCTTTTATACTTAAAAAACTGAGGTCCAGGTAGGTGACTAATTTATTCACATTTATGTTAATTAGTGGCCTATGTCTCCTGGTTCCCAGTCCCAAGACCTTATGACTATACCCATGTAGGACAAAAGACATTTAAAGAGTAATATTCTGACTACAGCAATTGAGGACCTGGTCTGTACAGGCATTGTTGGATATGGAAAGAAAGAAATTTATTTTTAAGACTTTATGAAGACAGGATATATATTTATGCATGGTAAATAACTAATGAGGGATAAGTATTTCCTGAAGCTGTAACTTCATATATGTCATCCTGTATATGACAAATTATTTGAGGTAATTCATATGTCTCTTGTGATGATACATAAACTATTATGGTAATATTTGGTAATACCCAGCAGGTCATTTCAGGGTTAAAATGTAGAAAAATATGTGGCTCATCTCTGAAAATAATAATGAGAAGAAGCAAGAGGAAAAGTTAAGCCATGTATACAGCAGTAGAATTAGTCCATGAAGCTGGACCAAGACTATGTTCTACTCTGCTCTTACCAGGAAATGAGCTATCAAACAAGAAGATTCTCCCCACTCCATGTTATAGCTAGTTAGGAGGAGAGAGACAATAAAGACTCCCCAGTTGTGTCAAGGAAGCCAATCCTTCCTAGTCGCATGGCCAGCACATGATACCTATGCAGCATTTATAGAGCATGAGATGAAGATGCTCTAGGACAAGCTAGCCCTTTAGTGGACCACGTCAGAGAGGCATTTCTTTGGTATAGTACCACTTTTAAAGTCTAAAATTATGATTTTGCCAGGGTACTCAGAGTTCCTCACTTTCTAAGGAGCTAACATCATTCTTTCATGTTAACGAAACTCCCAACAGACTGCTGCATCTGCCAAAATTCCAATGAGAAAAAACAGACCACAAGATCCAGGGTCACTCAGTAATGCATGAATTCTCTTTAAAAATCTATTTAGAAACCATAGCATAATCAGAAAATTGTGCTGAGTGCATGGAGGCAAAGGAAAGGGAATTATTTAAATGACTTTAAAACCCTTGTCATGGCGCAATGACAGCCTCAGACATCCAAATTCAAATCAATAGAGATCTACCAGACAGGCGAGAATACACATATTCACTGATTAGGGCTGCAGTGGACTGGTTTTAAGGAAATATTTTTATGAAAAGTCTTGTAAAGAAAAACAACCTTGAGTTACATTTTGAGCAATTATAAGCAATTTTGTAGGAGTTGCAGTTAGAATCTTTACACGATATGTGATTTTAAAATAATTCAAAGCACAATTTTACTTTACCAAAAGGCTATTCTATGAACTCCTTCCAGATAATTACAGATTAATCTGATAACAGCCACTAATTAGACTACGAAGAAAATTAATGAATCAATTGTGGTTCTCTTGGAACAACAGTCTTCCAGAAGATTGGGTGGGAGGGAGGCTTGCTTAAAATTTCTTATTTCAGAAACAGTTTAGAGAGTAAAAACAGTAAAATTAAATGAGAAGTCTGGATAGAGGGAAACACATATACCAGAGCAAAAGCCAAACTCATTAGAACTGCCTGTAAATGTGACTTATGGAAAAAGAATAGATTACAATAAAAAAAAATTTCATTCAATTAAATTTATTTAAAGTATATTATTAAAATTAATGGCACAAAAATATGCATCAAACTAAAATCTTACATAGTCACTGTAAAATTCCCTAATTTTATGTCTGATCAAATCTTTTCATCATTCCTCCAAGCATGGCTTAGGCCTTTCAGATGTTTTTCCTCTTTCTTACTAAAACAAGCTTCCACTTTACCTAATCTAATACAATAATAAAAATATTAATATAAGGTAATGAGGTCTGCTGTCTGCTAATGTTGCCAGGATACCCACTATGCCACATGACTTAAACTCTACAGAGGAATTCCCAGGGAACAAAGGGGTTACAAGTACACTCAATAAATTCCTAACTTTGCTGCTGTTTCCAAGAGCTTTGGATTTTGCTATGACTTTGACCTTACAATGTAGCCATTCTCTTATAGATCCTTCTATTCATCTTCATGGTTATTCTTTATAACAGCACTATATTGCCAGGCTGGCCTTTCTGAGCATAGAAAAAAAATGTCTTTATTGCAGGATATATATGTGCATACAACATATATACATATGATTGTATATTTGTATCTACATATACACATATACAACCACAAAGGAAGATCCAAGTTGAGCTTTGTTCCCCCTAAATTAGAAAGAATTCTGGCTTGGTACAGTAACCCACCCTTGTAATTCTAGTATTTGGGGAGGCAAGGCAGGAAGATTGCTTGGAGCCAGGAGTTCAAGACCAGCCTGAGCAACATAGTGAGCCTATCTATACAAAAAATTTACAAATCAGCCAGTCACAGTGCTACATACCTTTAGTCCTAGCTGCACAGGAGGGTACGGTGGCAGGACCCCTTGAGTCCAGGAGTCCAAGGCTGCAGTGAGCTATGTTAACACCACTGCACTCCAGCCTGGGCAACAGAGTGAAGCCCTGTCTCTAAAAAATAACAAAAGTTAAAAATAAAGAATTCTGACTGTCAAATGAACTCATCATACCGTTTTCCTGTTCTGGAATGCTTCTACTTGGAAGTTAGTAGTTTTTCTTTTTCTTTTGTCTTTCCCAACCCATTTTAGAACCTGTCTTAGGTATTCAAACAATTTTTCTGTCTTTGATCTCCAATTATTATTTTCCCATTTATCCACCCATATGCCATATAAATAGTTCCTAGGCAATAGGATTGTGCTAGGAGTTGGTAACCATATAATGTAAGACATAGTCTCTACTTTCCAAATGCCTACACTCTAAGAAGGAAAACAGGTCCACATTAAAAAAAATAGAGATAGTATTAAAAATAGATTATATTCCATCACTATTAGCTGAATGCAGGAAGTGCCTCTAGAATTTAGAGACTTTAGTCTGAAGATGGATGTGGGCAAAGGAGGACTTATAGCAGTGCAGGATGGAGCAATGAAAACTTGATTTGAGATGATGGACATTTTAACACTGCCAAATTCTCAGAAAAGAATAGACTATGACCCCTTCTATAATAATTAAAAGACCTTAGGCATTGTAAAACAAAGGGTAAGAGCCTGAAGTCTAGGGGCCAGATGACCCAGTTCAAATCTGCTACTCTAAAGCTACAGCAAGTAACATAACTTGTCTGTAACTCGGTTTCCTTATCAGTAATATAAAATTGTGCTAAGTATAAGTTAACACATAAAATACTTTTAATACTGTGCTTTATCCAGAGTAAGCTCCATACAAATATTTTTTGAAAATTTTTAGCCATGTTTTATTTAATTATTATTATTTTTAAAATTTTTATTTTTCCATAGGTTATTGGGGTATAGGTGGTATTTGGTTACATGAGTAAGTTCTTAAGTGGTGACTTGTGAGATTTAGGTGTACCCATCATCCAAGCAGTATACACTGCACCCTACTTGTACTCTTTTATCCCTTGGCCCCCTCCCACCCTTCCCCCCAAGTCCCCAAAGTCCATTGTATCATTCTTATGCCTTTGCATCCTCATAGCTTAGCTCCCACTTATGAGTGAGAACATACAATATTTGGTTTTCCATTCCTTAGTTACTTCACTTAGAATTATAGTCTCCAATTTCATCCACATCACTGTGAATGCCATTAATTCATTCCTTTTTATGGTTGAGTATTATTCCATATATATATATATATATATATATATATATGCCATAGTTTTTTAATCTACTTGTTGATTGATGAGCATTTGGGTTGGTTCCACACCTTTGCAATTGCAAATTGTATTGCTATACACATGCATGTGCAAGTATCTTTTTTATATAATGACTTCTTTTCCATGGGTAGATACCCAGTAGTGGGATTGCTGGATCAAATGGTAGTTCTACTTTTAGTTCTTTAAGGAATCTCCACACTGTTTTCCACAGTGGTTGTACTAGTTCAAATTACCACCAGCAGAGTAGAAGTGTTCCCTGATCACTGCATCCATGCCAATATCTACTGTTTATGATTTTTTATTATGGCCATTCTTGCAGGAGTAAGATGGTATCACATTGTGGTTTTGATTTGCATTTCCCTAATCATTAGTGATTGTTGAGCATTTTTCCATATGTTTGTTGGACATTTGTATATCTTCTTTTGAGAATTGTCCATTCATGTCCTTAGCCCACTTTTTGATGGGGTTATTTGATTTTTCTTGCTGATTTATTTGAGTTTGTTGTAAATTCTGGATATTAGTCCTTTGTCAGATGTACAGATTGTAAAGATTTTCTCCCATTCCTTGGGTTGTGTGTTTACTCAGCTGACTATTCCTTTTGCTGTGCAAAAGCTCTTTAGTTTAATTAACAGCTATTCATCTTTGTTTTTATTGCATTTGATTTGGGGGTTCTTGGTCATAAAATCCTTGCCTAAGCCAATGTCTAGAAAGGTTTTTCCAATGTTATCTTCTAGAATTTTTACAGTTTCAGGTCTTTGATTTAATTCCTTAATCCATCTTGAGTTGATTTTTGTATAAGGTGAGAAATGAGGATCCAGTTTTATTATCCTACATGTAGCTAGACAATTATCCCAGCAACATTTGTTGAAAAGGGTGTCCTTTCCCCACTTAAATTTTTCTTTGCTTTGTCAAAGATCAGTTAGTTGTAAGTATTTGGGTTTATTTCTGGATTCTCTATTGTGTTCCATAGGTCTATGTGCCTATTTTTATTCTTTTTTCATTGTCTTGGTTGGATTGGGTTAATTCAAAGATCTTGTCCTCATGCTCTGAGTTTCTTTCTTCTACTTTTTCAATTCTTTTGCTGAGACTTTCCAGATCATTTTGCATTTCTATAAGTGTGTCCAATGTTTCCTGAAGTTTTGATTATTTTTCTTTATGCCATCTATTTCCTTAAATATTTCTCCCTTCACTTCTTGTATCATTTTTTTGGATTTCCTCGCAATGGGCTTCACCTTTCTCTGGTGCCTCCCTGATTAGCTTAATAACTAACCTCCTGAATTCTTTTTCAGGTAAATTATGGATTTCTTCTTGTTTTGGATCCATTGCTGGTGAGCTAGTGTGATTTTGGGGGGGTATTAAAGAGCATTGTTCTGTCATATTACCAGAATTGGTCTTCTGGTTCTTTCTCATTTGGGTAGGCTCTGTCAGAGGGAAGGTCTGGGGCTGAAGGCTGTTGTACAGATTTTTTTGTCCCACAGGGTATTCCCTTGATGTAATACTCTCCTCCTTTTTCTATGGATGCGGGTTCCTAAGAACCAAGCTATATTGATTGTTATCGCTTTTCTGGATCTAGCCACCCAGCAAGTCTACCAGATGCCAGGCTGGTACTGGGGGTTGTCCACATGGAGTCCTGTGATGTGAACCATCTGTGGGTCTCTCAGCCATGGATACCAGCACCTGTTCTGGTGGAGGTGGCAGGGGGATGAAATGGTCTTTGTGAGAGTTCTTAGCTTTGGTGGTTTAATGCTCTATTTTTGTGCTGATTGGCCTCCTGCCGGGAGGTGGCGCTTTCCAGAGAGCATCAGTTGTGGTAGTATGGAGAGGAAGCAGTGGTGGGCAGGGCCCTAGAACTCCCAAGGGTATATGCCCTTTGTGTTCAGTTACTGAGGTGGGTAGGGAAGGACCATCAGGTGGGGGCAGGGCTTGGCGGTTCTGAGCTCAGACTCTCCTTGGGCGGGTCTTGCTTCGGCTGCTATAGGGAATGGGGGTGAGGTTTCCAGGTCAATGGAGTTATGTACCTAGGAGGATTATGGCTGCCTCTGCTGAGTCATGGGTGGAGTCTGCATGCAGAATTTGCACCCTCCCCCCAGTTCTGGCCAGGAGGCTTCTTGACAGGTTCAGATTGTTACAAAGTTCAGCTGGTGGTTTCCTTCTCTCTGTGGCATTTTCCCCATGCCTGTGGCCACCCTGACGAAGAGTCCCTGTGGTGCCAGGCAGGAATGGCCTGCTTGGGGACCCAGCGAGCTCCCAGGGCCTTTCCCACTGCTTCCTCTACCCCTGTATTTCGCTCAGCTCTCTAAATTGACTCAGCTCCAGGTAAGGTCAGAATCTTCTCCAGCAAACTAGACCTTCAGTTTCCCCAGCGAGAGTGTGTGTTCCAGGGTGGAGGATTTCCCTTTTCTGCTTCCACAGTTTGGGCACTTATGGTATTTGGGGTGTCTCCCAGGTTCTGCAGGAGAAATTTGCTTTATTTAGAGGGTCTGTGGGTCCTCTCAGGTTTCCTGATTTATTCCTGCAGTCATTCTGGAGCTAAAATTCATGATGTGAGCCTCCACATGCTGCTCTGTCCATCCAAGTCAGAACTGTAATCTAGTCCTGGCTCCCATTTGCCATGACACCTCAACAGAGAAGTCCTAAAACAGTCCACATTGCTACCATCTCTGTTCAGGCTGCCATAACAAAATACTATGGGCTGGTTGGCTTCCACAACAGAAATGTATTTTCTTACAGCTCTGGAGCCTAGATATCCATGATCAAGGTGCCAGTCAATTCGGTTTCTGGTGAGGGCTCTCTTCCTGGCTTCCGTATAAATAATTGCTATTATTATTATTAACTGTGATGAGGCCAAAGGCTTCTAAAAGCACATGTAACTTACTAGCAATACTGCTGGTCACAAAGATGTGGACCTGCGATTGAATGCACATAATGCCCTGCTCTTCTTTTCAGTAACTAGATTCAAGCACAGTTATTGAGGTAAAGGGAGTTTTAAAAAGCATAAGTAGGAGTTGAAAAAGAAAAACAGGTGATAGTGATCAGATCTCCTCCAATTTCAGCCCCTACTTTCAAATCAGATCAAACTCTGATCCCTTGAGCTTTAATATTAGAATATCAGAATGTGTTGTTAAAAATTCAAAAATTTTAAAGTAATTTTCCAAAGAGTTTTTTGGCCTTCATCTTCGTATTTTGTGTACAATATTAACTTCAAAAGCATAGCTTTTGAAGCACAGCTTGTTTTTCTAAGCACTTTTTCTATTTTCATGTAAAATTCTTACTTTTCATCCTTGATGAGCATCAATAAGATGCTTTAACTTATCATTATAAGTCCCAGCAAAATGCCATATACTTTGCTTTTGCATGCTTTGACTGGCATTTAGAAGTATTGTTGGTGGCAGCTGGGCAAATGCTTTGTTTGGGAGTGGGTGAAGATCTTTGATATTTAGCATCATGCCTCAAATTGTGATTTTTATGAAAGCATTTAGAGGGAGAATTTATGAGCTGGGGTGAGCCCATGAGATGGAAAGACAAAACATGCTAGATGTAGATGAAAACTGGAATCAATAGTAAATGCTGATGCAGGTGGAGGGAGGCAGCAAGTTGGAAATCAAATCTTTGTTTACTTTAAATATGCATTCCAACTTCATATTTTTGTGTCATTCTGTTTAGGAGACCTAGATACATCAACTAACATGAAATAATTAGCTTATGCAACACTGCAGAGGAAAGGGAAGACAAAAGTGAAATTATTATTATCATCATCATCCTTATAATAGAGACGGTGTCTGTGTTGTGTAACAAGTACTTTGAAACAAGTTTCAGATCTTGAGAAAGCTAACATATTTTATAGTCAATCACTTAGAAACTCCTTACATAAAGTTGTATCATACAGAATCAGAAGAGTAGAGTTCACCATAAGAGAGGGTGAAGAGCCACAAAAATGGGAAGAAGCAAATGGGAAATTCAAGTTAATAAACACATCAGAAACTGAACAGAAAAACACTGTTTTCCTTTGGAGCTGAGTATTACCAGATCAGAATGAGTTTCTCCTCATGCCTCTTGAAAGCTCACCATTCCTATTCGATTGTTGAACACAGATTTTAAAAAGTGAGAACGCTAGAAATGTTGCCATGGTCTTAAAAATTCTGGGGGAAAAGACAGAATACAAAATTTAAATCCTGGATTTAGTGGATTCTAGGTATGTGTGTGGCTCCAGAAAGGTATAATAGATATAAGTTAAGAGCATTAGAATAACCAAAAGTCCTAGTATTATTCTAAATTTGCTGGATTCTAGGCATGTGTATGGCTCCAGAAAGGTATAATAGATAGAAATTAAGAACATTAGAATGACTGAAAGTTCTGGTATTATTTAGAAGGATAGTAACAATGTTAATTAATCTGAGACTAAGTATGAGACATGTATGTTAAAATTGCCAGGATAACTAATAAAAGAATACTGTTAAAAGAAAAACTGCAGCTGAATTTAATTTAAAACTTTAATTGAGCAAAGAACAATTGGTGAATAGGGCAGCCTCCTGAGCAAGAGTAGGCTCAGAGACTCCAGTGCAGCCACGTGGTGGAAGAAGATTTATGGACAGAAATAGGAAAGCGATGTAACAGAAAACAGAAGTGAGGTAGAGAAACAAGTAGATTGGTTACAACTTGGCTTTTGCCTTATTTGAACACAGTTTGAACAGTTGGCCACATTTGATCGGCCAAAACTCAGTGACTGGCACAAAAGTGGGCTACAGTCTGTTTACAATTCCATTCAGGTTATAGTTCAAGATTTACCAAGAAATTTTTAGGCTGAATTTAAAATATGTAAGGAGGTAGCTTTAAGCTAAACTTGATTTAACAATACACATGAAGTGCATAAATTTGAAAGGGTAAAGAGAGAATATACAGAGTGAGAAAAAAGAAAAAACCACAACCCAAAATGTGAAAGGAAAATATCTTGGGCCCCTTCAAGCTGGGAACTGCTCAGGGCAAATCTGCCTCCCATTCTATTCAAAGTCATCCCTCTGCTCACAGAGATAGATGCATATTCTGATTGCCTCCTTCAGAAAGACTTATGAGAAATTCAAAAGAATGCAACCATCTGTGTCTCTGCCTTTCTGGGTGGAACTAACGTACTTCTTACATGTATTGATTGATGTCTCATGTCTCCCTAAAATATATAAAACCAAACTGTGCCCCGACCACCTTGGGCACGTGTCATCAGGACTTCCTGAGGCTGTGTCATGGGCGCATCCTCAACCTTGACAAAATAAACTTTCTAAATTAAATGAGACCTGTCTCAAATTTTCTGGGTTCACAAAATGAATATAGAAAGGAAGAAAAAAAACATTAAAACACACAACAAATAGAAAACTCACAACAATGTACAAAGCAAATATTAACCAAAAAAGATGTCATTATACCTATGGCATAAAAGTAGACTTTAAAGCAAAGCACAATATCAGAGATGAAAAATGGCTGCTACATAATAAAATGTTAACTTTACTCATGTATACCTAATTAAATAGTTACTAAACACACACACACAAAATAACTCATTTCCATATGAATTAAAGAGATTTCAATGTGAAATGTAAAACATCTAAAATTTTTCAAATATAGAGAATATCTTTATAACCTTGTACTATAGAAGTGTTATTTGCAACAAGATTTATAGTTTCTTACATGAAAGTTACCATAAAAAGAGTTAAAACACAAGCCACACCCAAGCCACATAGATCTTTGTAATTTATGTAACCAAGAAAGGATTAGAATCCCAAACATATAAATAACTCGCTTAAGTCAAGAAAACAAAAACTCAATAAGGGCAAAAGTTCCAAACGAGTATTTCACAAAATAGAAAATAGAATATATTACATATTAATATGAAACATTTTAAAATTATCAAAGTCAGTAACTGGGGAAATGCAAATTAAAATCATGAGATATCATTTCACACCACACTGACAAAAATTAAAAGCCAGTAGTGTTACCAGGAGGCAGGCCTCAAGTGTGAGACATCCAGGTTCCTGGCATGTTGAACAAAGAATTGAACAAAATGCACAAATGAAATAACAAAGGAATGAAACAAAGCAACAAAACAGCAAAAGTAGAGATTTGTTGAAGCAAGAAAAGACTCCACAGGGTGGGAGCAGGCTGAGCAAGCAGCTCAAGGGCACAGTTACAAAGTCTTCTCAGGTTTAAGTACCCTCTTTGAGATATTTGTTACCACATATGTGGATGAGAATTGCCATCTTCCTTTGCTGTCACTGCTCTCTAGCTGAGACTGACTTGTCCAGTGACCTTGGTAAAACAAGGTTGGTCCTCCAACACAGCATATGTGTAAGGATGCCAGCAAAGCTCTCAGGGCCACTCCATCACATAATTCCCTTGAGTGGGAATCTTGGTGATATGGTTTGGCTGTTTCCCCACCCAAATCCCATCTTGAGTTTATATGTGTTCTGGGAGTAACCCAGTGTGAGGTAATTGAATCATGGGGACAAGTATTCCCCATGCTGTTCTCATGATACTGAATAAGTCTCATGAAATCTGATGATTTTATAAAGAAAAGTTCCCCTGCACAAGTTCTCTCTCTTTTTGCCTGCTGCCATCCATGTAAGACATGACTTGCTCCTCCTTGCCTTCTGCCATGATTGTGAGGCCTCCCAGCAATGTGGAAACGTAAGCCCCTTAAACCTCTTTCTTTTGTAAATTGCCCAGTCTCGGGTATGTCTTTATCAGCAGTATGAGAACAGACTAATACAGCAAATTGGTACCAAGAGTGGGGTGCTACTGTAGATACCCAAAAACGTGGAAGCAACTTTGGAACTGGGTAACAGGCAGGGGTTGGAACAGTTTAGAGGCTGGCTCAGAAGAAGACAGGAAAATATGGGAAAGTTTGGAACTTCCTAGAGACTTGTTGAATGGCTTTGACAAAAATGCTGCTAATAATATGGACAATAAAGTCCAGGCTGAGGTGCTTTCAGATGTAAATGAGGTATTTGTTGAGAACTGGAGCAAAGGTAACACTTTTTATGTTTTAGCAAAGAGACTGGTAGCATTTTGCCCCTGTCCGAGAGATTGGTGGAACTTTGAACTTGAGAGAGATGATTTAGGGTAACTGGTGGAAGAAATTTCTAAGCAGCAAAGCATTCAAGAGGTGACTTGGTTGTTGTTAAAGTCATTCAGTTTTAAATGGAAAACAGAGCATAAAAGCTCAGGAAATTTGCAGCCTGTCAATGCAATAGAAAAGAAAATCTATTTTCTTTTCTAAATTCAAGCCAGCTTCAGAAATTTGCATAAGTAATGAGGAGCCAAATGTTAATCCCCAAGACAATGAAGAAAAGGTCCCCAGGGCATGTTAGAGGTCTTCAAAGCAGCCCCTCCCATCACAGGCCTGGAGGCCTAGGAGGAAAAAATGGTTCCATGGGCTGGGCTCAGGGTCCATCTGCTGTGTGGAGGTTAGGGACTTGGTGCTGTGCATTCAGGCTGCTCCAACCATGACTAAAAGGGGCCAAGGTACAGCTTGGGATGTTGCTTCAGAGGGAGGAAGCCCCAAGCCTTGGCAGCTTCCACATTGTGCACAGAGCCTGCAGGTGCACAGAAGTCAAGAATTGAGGTTTGTGAACCTCTGCCTAGATTTCAGAACATGTATGACAATGCTGGATGCCTAGGCAAAAGTTTGCTGCAGGGGCGAGGCCCTCATGGGGAACCTCTGTTAAGGCAGTGCAGAAAGGAAATGTGGGGTTTGACCTCCCAAACAGAGTTCCTACTGGGGTACCACCTAGGGAAGCTGTGAGAAGAGGGCTGCCATCCTCCAGACCCCAGAATAATAGACCCACCAAGAGCTTTCACGGTGCACATGGAAAATCCAGAGACACTCAACATCAGCCCATGAAAGCAGCCAGAAGGGAGGCTGTACCATGCAAAGCCACAGGGGCAGAGCTGCCCAAGACCATGGGAACCCACATCTTCCATCAGCATGACCCGGATATGAGACATGGAGTCAAAGGAGATCATTTTGGAGCTTTAAGACTTGACTGCCCTGCTGGATTTCAGACTGTAGCCCCTTTGTTTTGGCCAATTTCTCCCATTTGGAAAGGTTGTATTTACCCAATGCCCATACCTCCATTGTATCTAGGAAGTAAGTAGCTTGATTTTGTTTCTACAGGCTCATAGCAGGAACAAACTTGCCTTGTGTCAGATAAGACATTGAACTATGGACTTTTGAGTTAATGCTGAAACGAGTTAAGACTTTGGAGGACTGTCGGGAAGACATGATTGGTTTTGAAATGTGAGGACTGTAGATTTGGGAGGGGCTAAGGGCAGAACAATATGGTTTGGCTGTGTGCCCACCCAAATACCACCTTAAATTATAACTCCCACAATTCCCACATGTTGTGGGAGGAACCCTGGGGGAGATGATTGAATTATGGGGGCAGATCTTCCCTGTGCTGTTCTCTTGACAGTGAATGAATCTCACAAGATATAATGGTTTTAAAAATGGAAGTTTCCCTACACAAGCTTCTCCCTTGTCTGCTGCCATTTGAGATGTGACTTTTTCCTGCTTGTCTTCTGCCATGATTGTGAGGCTTTCCCAGCCACTACAGTGGAACTGTAAGTCCATAAAACCTCTTTCTTTTTTAAATTGCCCAGTCTTGGATATGTCTTTACCAGCAGCATGAAAATGGACTAATACAATCCCCAATGTTAGAGGTGGGGCCTAATGGAAGATGTTTGGGTCATGAGGGCAGATCCCTTGTGAATAGATAGATACCAACCATTAAGAGTGGGTGGGTTCTCATTCTATTCATTCCTACAAAAGCTGGCCATTAAAAAGAGTCTGGCACATTCCCCCTACCCTTTTCTTCCTCTCCTGCCATGTGACTTCTGCACACACTGGCTTCATGATAGAAGGTGAAAACCTTCTATCATGAGTAGAAGCAGCTTAAAGACCTCACCAGAATCCAATAGATATGAGTACCATACTTCTTGTATTTACCCAACGCCTTTACCCATTTTATCTAGGAGGTAACTAACTTGCTTTTGATTTTACAGGCTCATAGGTAGAAGGGACTTGCCTTGTCTTGGATGAGACTTTGGACTATGGACTTTTGAGTTAATGCTGAAATGAGTTAAGAGTTTGGGGGACTGTTGGCAAGGCATGATTGGTTTTGAAATGTGAGGACATGAGATTTGGGAGGGTCCGGGGCAGAATGATATGGTTTGGCTCTGTCCCCACCCAAATTTCATCTTGATTTCCCACGTGTTGTGGGAGGGACCAAATGGGAGGTAATTGAATCATGGGGGCAGGTCTTTCCCATGCTGTTCTCGTGACAGTAAATAAGTCTCATGAAATTTGATGGTTTTAAAAAGAGGAGCTCCCCTGAGCAAGTTCTCTCTTTTTTGCCTCCCACCATCCATGTAAGATGAGACTTGCTCCTCCTTGCCTTCCACCATGATTGTGAGGCCTCCCCAACCATGTGGAACTGTAAGTCCATGAAACCTCTTTCTTTTGTAAATTGCCCAGTCTCAGGTATGTCTTTATCAGCAGTATGAGAACAGACTAATACACCTGGCAACCTCTTCCTATTATGTGACACACTCTATTCCTCTTCTGCTCATATCCCAGGTGCCTCTGTTGAAAAAATACAGAAAGGGGATCCCAAGTTCTGCTTTATTCTTGGCTTCCACTTGACTTGGGAACCTCCACATCATTGCTACACCACCAGACGTGCAAATCTCTCCATTGTTGCCCTCCCTCTTAACCATATGATCTTTCTCCAATTCTCAACTTCTCTGTTCAAGAGACTTAAAGAGCAGATGAGCAAGTCCACTGCCAAGCATATACCCAACAGGAAAACAAGGTGCCAACCTGCTCTTTCATGACATCTGATATGGTTTGACACTGGGTCCCCACCCAAATCTTATCTCGGATGGTAATTCTCACATGTCAAGGGAGGGATCTGGTGGAGAGTGACTGGATGATGGGGGTGGTATCGCCCATACTGTTCTCATGATCATGAGTGAGTTCTCACAAGAGCTGATGGTTTTAAAGTAGGGCACTTCCTCTCTCTCTCTCTCTCTCTCTCTCTCTCTCCTGCTGCCATGTAAGACGTGCCTTGCTTCCCCTTCACCTTCCACCATGATTGTAAGTTTCCTGAGGCCTCTCCAGCTATGCAAAACTGTGAGTCAATTAAACCTTTTGTCGTCATAAATTACCCAGTCTCACATAGTATATTTATAGCAGTGTGAAAATGGACTGATACAGATTTTGGTACCAGGAGTGGTTCCAGAGGAACAGAATTTTAAGGATGGATTTCTTTAGTTGGCTTTGTGGTTTCTGGAGTTAGCTGCTTAACATAATTAGACTCAAAAATGCTAAGGACTCTACTTCTAAGAGTATGGAGAACACTGATAGTCCTTGGCATAAATTGTTTAGAGAGTTACGCAACATAAATAAATTTAATACTCCTCATTCACTGTTCTTGAGAACCAAGGAGTTTAGTGACTCTATACATAATGCCTTAGACCATATGTGGGGAGCCAAGAAGTATAATGAAGTTAGTTGGTTGCTCCTAAGTTCGCTCACTGGACAAAGTGATGAAAGAAAAGGATGAGCTCAGGGATTCTAACTCCCAGCTCCAGAAGCACATACTTAGCCTCAAATTTTCTAAGACTGCCCTGAGTGAGAGCCTTATCTCCAGTAGACAAAGGGCTGAAATTGCTAAAAATCAGACACAAACTCTTATCGTGCAAGTGGCTGACCTGCAACAAAAGGTGCATGCTCAGCCTCGCCAGGTGTCTACTGTTAAAGTGTGGGCATTGATTGGAAAAGAATGGGGCCCTGCAACTTGGAGTGTGGATGTGTGGGAGGGCCCTGATTAAGCTGGCTTGCTGAGTTATTTGTCTTCATCTTTCTCCCATTCTGGATGCTTCCTGTCCTTGAACATCAGACTCCTGGTTCTTCAGCCTCTGGACTCTCGAACTTATATCTGTGGTTTGGCAGGGGCTCCCAGGCCTTTGCCACAGACTGAATGCTGCACTGTCGGCTTTCCTGCTTTTGAGGCTTTGCGGCTTTGACTGAGGCATTACTAGCTTCCCTGCTCCTCAGCTTGCAGATGGTCTATTGTGGAACTTCACCTTGTGATCATATGAGTCAATTTTCCTTCATAAACTCCCTTTCATATATGAATATATTCTATTTATTCTGTCCCTCTGGAGAACCCTGACTAATACAGCATCTCAAATCTTTACAAAAGATTCTCCTGGGGCTGCTTTTATTCCACAAACACCCTCCCGATGAAGGTACAGGGAAGAGGGCAGAGTCTCTCCCTCCTACTAAGCCAGTCTCAACACTTACTGAATCCTTTCCAGTCCTCTGCTCATTTGGACATAAAGTGGGAGGAGCAGAAAGCAAGTTTATGGTAACAGGACTGGTCCTTCTACATTTTGTACTACCCTCACAGCTGTCTGTCCTCCTTCTCCATCAGGCTGAGGAAATCATGGTATCAGCACCTCATTCTCTGTGGGACACAATCTCTGAAAAATAAACCTTTCCATCTGCCTCATGTTCTTTGGACATAAATGTCAAAGCCATATTATAATATCTGTTCCTGATACTTGACAGATTTCCACTGTAACAGCTCCTGAGATTAAAGACACTTTTTCGCTAAGACTCCATCACCTATTAGCAACATGCCAATTTCCTTTGGTAGGTGCTTTTAGGGAATAATTAGGTTGACTATATAGGTAAGTTGCAACCTGGTTACCAATTAGAAAGCCCTGGGGAGTTTTTACAAAGTACTGAGGCCCTGGCCCTACCCCACAATAATTGAATCAGCATCTCTGCAGGTGGAGTCCTAAGCACAGGAATTCTTTAATACTTCCTTGGTGACGTTTATTACATGTAAATCATACATCAATAAAGTTGATCTCTTTTAAACTCCCTGATTAATTCTAACAGTTCTTCAATAACTTTTGACCATATTTGCATATGTGGTAGGCTACACCCACCCCCCAAAAAATTACATGTTCCTATTGTTTATGCTAGAATAATCTTAGGAGAAAAATCAGTATCATCATAAAGAATGTTTTAGTGTGCCAGATCCGAAATGAGCATGCCCTCATGCTATGATGCCTCATGGCTTTAGGAGACTGGTTAGTTTACAGTCTGTGTTCATGGGAACAGGGCACTCCATAATCACCAGAATTATTTTGCAGTATGTGGCACCATTTATATATAAAGAGATAACTGCAATTCCCAATGTATTTTCATATCTATCAAAAAACTTTATTTTTGTCTTATGTCAGCTGTTGAAAACAGGCAGAGACAAGAGTCCTTGATGAAACTAAGATTTTAGTTTTGCTGACTTGCCTGGCTGGTGGGCTAGGTCACTTATGTGGGAACTGTTTCTAAGATACCTAACCATCTGTCGAAAGCTGCAAAATTCAGACCTGATCTGGGCATGTATTAGTCTGTTTTCACACTGGTGATAAAGACAAACCTGAGACTGGGAAATTTACACAAGAAAGAGGTTTAATGGACTTACAGTTCCAAGTGGCTGGGGTGCCTCACAATCATGGCAGAAAGCCAGGAGGAGTCTTCTTACATGGATGGCAGCAGGCAAAGAGAGAGCTTATGCAGGGAAACTCCACCACATAAAGCCATCAGATCTCATGAGACTTATTCACTATCATGACAACAGCACAGAAAAGACCAACCCTCATGATTCAAATACCTCCCACTGGGTCCCTCCCACAACATGTGAGAATTCAAGATGAGATTTGGGTGGGGACACGGCCAAACCATATCAGGGCATCACCTTAAATGAGAAAAGAGCAAAAGTAAGTCCATAGCCACTATCATACCAATTTGATATTAACATGCAAGATTTAGCAGCACAAACAGCTAATCCTGGTCTTAATCCTCCACTCATAATATTCTTTCATCTAGATCTTCAACCTATCAGTCCCCTGTAGCTAAACCTCCATAGTGAAATACACTCAATATTAGATATGGCTTCATTTTGTATTATTACTTGCAAATCACTTGTCAAAGATTTGCTAGAAAACCTAGTAGAAAATAAAAATTATATCCAAACAATTTATTCTAGAGAATGTTCAGGCCAGAAAAAAAGGTAAAATACATTTATCAAAGTAACTCACAAATATGGCCACTGATTTTTAACAAAAGCACAAAAGTAATGAGTGTTTTCAACAAATGATACTGAAACAATTGAACATCTATATGCAAAAATAATGAACCACAACATAAACCTCACACCTTATAAAAAATTAACTCAAAATTCATTATAGATCTAAATGTAAAACATAAAATTATAAAACTTTCAGAAGAAACCAGTAATGACCTGTGGTTAGGCAGATTTCTTAGAAGTGACTTCAGAAGAAGCATGATCCACAAAAGAAAAGAATTGTCAATTTCATTAAAAATTTAAAACTTTTGCTTTGAAAACGATACTGTTAAGAGAATTAAAAGACAAGCTAAAGACTTGAAATAAATATTTACAAATGAATGACATATCTGGTAAAGAACTCTAATTTAGAATATATAAAGAATTCTCAAAACTCTACTGAAGAAAACAACCCAGTTAATAAATGGCAAAAGATTTGAACAGACAACTCATCAAAGAGGACATACAGATGCCAAGTGCACGCATGAGAAGTTGTCCAACATTATGTAGTAAAATTCCTAGAAATATCTTCCCTCTCCCAAATTTTAACATATTACTATAAAATGATACAAATTGTTTAATTTTTTATTTACTTAAATAAAAGCAGAAATAAATCTTCAGAAACATCCACTTCTACACCTCTACAATCTATTCTCCACAAGGCAATAAGAGCTATGCTTTTAAAAATGCAAATTTAATCATATCACGTCTCTGCTCAAAACATCCAGGGCCTTCCCAACAATCTTAAAATAAAATCCACAATCTACAAGGCCTGAGTGATCCTGCCTGTGCTTAGCTCTCTGCTCTCAATCCTGCTCTTTCCCAGGCTCCCTCTACTCCAACCACACTGACCTTGCTATTCCTCAAAGCAGACTCCTACCACAGACCTCAAGGCCACCACTTTCTCTGTTCCCTTTGTCTAGAACTCCTTTCCTCCAGATATCACAGGTCTTGCTGCCTCATTTCAATCAAGCCTCTGTTCAAATGTCACTTCTTTAGAGAGTCCTTCTGTGACCACCCTAAGATAGCAGTCCCCTTATATTGCTTTTTTAAAAAATCATAGTACTTATTATATTTATGTCAAATGACTGATTCCCTCCTCCTCCTCCTTCTTCTCCTCTCCCTCTCTCTTCTCCTCTCTGTCTCTCCCTCCCTCCCTCCCTCTACCCCTCTCTCCTCCCTTTGCATTCTATGAAGAGGTGCGCTTGTTGTTTTTTTCACTGATGAATCCCCAATACCTAGAATAGTGCCTGGTACAAAATAGGCATTCAGATTATTGTTGAAGCAACTTACAGAATATATTTACTTTTCTCGTGTCATTCAGAAAATCACAGGTAACTTTCATCATCTCCTTTGTCCTTGTCAGACTTTTATTTGATCCTGCCTTGTGAATCAGGTGATCAATATCTATCCTGCCATTCTCCTAACACCACTGAATTATGAAAAAAACTCAACTTCCGTCCCCCCAGAAAAATAAGAGAAGAGGCTTAAATATGTATTTAAAACTTGCTGGAAGTTATTCACTTTCATGTTATTAAAATTACTAAATGTTCTTCCAGATGCCCATTGTTCATTGTCAATGAGGCTTAAATCATTCTCCCAAACTTCCTTTTTGCAATGCTGTTAATTTTATGAAGAGACATCATTTTGGGGTAATATATAGGAGTCACTTCAATATCTGTGTTTTGGGGATAGAAAACGCTTATTCATTTATTTTAGGCAAATTTCACAGAATTCAAGAGAGCTCATTTTAGAAAATCACTGCAGTTTCATCCCATCATATCTTCAGAATTAAATTACTTATGTTTCATTTTATTCTGAAAATAGCTTGTCTTAGGGCAATTTTTTGGGACGTAGTACCTACATCTTGCCTCAAAAAAAGAATGAATATAAAGCCATATTTGTTAAATGTGAATCTCTTCAATCGGTGGTTTATTGTTTTTTTTTCCAGAATTACAGATGAATGTTAAACTTTGAAATGTCATCTCTTCTTTGCCAAATATTCAATCCTTTTCCCCAGGAAATTGCTAGTTCTGAGATCACTGATTGTATCTTTGCAATTGCGCCATAATCCAAATATGAAATTTTAGTGATTGTTAACTTGGCCAGAATGCAATAGAAAAAGTCTCAAAGCCAGGCATTTTATAAAGAAGAGATGTTTTATATCTTAATTAAAAATAAAGTCTGTTCGTCTTCCATGCTGCAAACATAATACTTCAAAAAATATCTTTTAAATCTAATTTTAAAAGATTTTTAAATACATTTTTAAAAATATTTTGAAAAGGGATTATGTATTTATTATAAAGAAAAACCTGAAATAGTTTATTCATGTTATAACATCTCTCAACAATGGGCAAATTTTAGAACTGTCTTTCTTTAGACCACTGTTTCAAATAAATTTCTTCTCTTATTTTATCCACAGTATTGTATCACTATTTGTGGTTATAATTACACTCATACCCAAAAAATGTTACTGTAAGTGACAATTTAGTTCCTTAAGTTAAAACTACATGAGCAGTTTAAAAGAGAACACAGGAGAAAGCTACATAACATTGACTTGGAATGATCTTTTGGATATGACAACAAAAGCACAGACAACAAAGGCAAAAATAGACAAATGGAACTACATCAGATATTAAAACTTTTGTGCATCAAAGGACACAATCATAGGGAAAAGATAACCTGTGGATTAGGAGAACATATTTGTAAATCACATGTGATAATGGATTAATAGCCAGAATACAGGAAGAATTCTTATAACTCAGAAACGAAAAATATAATATCCTGACTAAAAAATAGGCAAAGGACATTTCTCCAAAAATGATATAAAAATGGCTGACAAGCATATGAAAAGATGCTTAACTTCACTAATCATCAGAGAATTTAAATTAAAACTGTAATCAGATATCACCCTACACCCATTAGGACAGCTACTCTAAAAAAAAAAAAAATCACCCAGAAAATGGTAAGTGTTGGTGGGATTGTAACATGGTAAAACCACTATGGAAAACACTATGCACATTTTTCTGAAAGTTAAAAATAGAATTAGCATATGGTCCAGCAATCTGACTTTTACTACACATTCCAAATAATTTTTTTCAAAAAAAAGAATTGCAGGATCTCCAAGAGATATTTGCACTACCATGTTCATAGCAGCACTATTCACAACAGTCAAAGGTAGACAAAACCCAAATATCTATCAACAAATGAATGGATACATAAAATATAGTATATGCTACATGCAATGGAATATTATTCTGCTTTATAAAGGAAGAAAATACAAACATATGATGCAACATCAATGAAGCTTGAGGACATTATATTAAGTGAAATAAGTCAGTCACAAAAAAGATAAATACTACATGATTCCACTTATATGAGGCACTTAAAGTAGGAAAATTCATAGAAACAGAAAGTAGAAAGGTAGTTACCAGGAGCTAGGAGGGGGTGGGCTAAGGGAGTTGTTGCTTAATTGGTACAGTGTTTCAGATCGGAAAGATGAAAAGTTCTGAGATCTTTTTACAAAAATGTACACAAACTTAACACTAGTGAACTTAAAAATGATTAAGATAAGTTTAACATTGTGTACTTTTTACGAAGTTTTGTTTGTTTGTTCTTTGAGATGAACTCTCGCTCTTGTCCCCCAGGCTGGAGTGCAGTGGTGCCATCTCAGCTCACTGCAACCTCTGTCTCCAGGGTTCAGGTGATTCTTCTGCCTCAGCCTCCTGAATAGCTGGGATTACAGGTGCCTGTCACCAAGCCTGGCTAATCTTTGTATTTTTAGTAGAGACAGGGTTTCAACATGTTGGCGAGGCTGGTCTCGAACTCCTGACCTCAGGTGATCCGCCCACCTTGGCCTCCCAAAGTGCTGGGATTACACGCATGAGCAACCACTCCTGGCCAATTTTTTAAAACTATATGAGCAGTTTAGTTGCTCATTTTGTCCTAACAATTGGTATGTTCCTTCACAAGAGTGAGCTCTAGACACAGGTCAAAGAAAGTTCTCAGAGAAGGAGGCCATTGCTGACCTGTCAACACTTGGCCCAGAACTAAACTATATGATGCCTAGAAAGTAGAAAAAGACACTGGCCAGCTATGCATATTATTTTTTAAAGGTCAGAAATGTTCTGAACAACTCAAAATGTCTCCCTCATAGTGCTTGAAATTCCCTCTTCTGAGTGGGGGCCAATATTCAACATTCTTAAAGAAAAGAATTTTCAACACAGAATTTAATATCCAGCCAAACTAAGCTTCATAAGTGAAGGAGAAATAAAATCCTTTACAGACAAGCAAATGCTGAGAGATTATGTCACCACCAGGCCTGCCCTACAAGAGCTCCTGAAAGAAGCACTAAGCATGGAAAGGAACAACCAGTACCAGCCACTGCAAAAAAATGCCAAATTGTAAAGACCATCGATGCTAGGAAGAAACTGCATCAACTAACAAGCAAAATTACCAGCTAACATCACAATGACAGGATCAAATTCACAAATAACAATATCAACCTTAAATGTAAATGGGCTAAATGCTCCAATTAAAAGACACAGACTGGCGAATTGGATAAAGAGTCAAGACCCATCAGTGTGCAGTATTCAGGAGACCCATCTCACATGCAGAGACACACATAGGCTCAAAATAAAGGGATGACGGAAGATCTACCAAGCAAATGGAAAACAAAAAAAGGCAGAGGTTGCAATCCTAGTCTCTGATAAAACAGACTTTAAACCAACAAAGATCAAAAGAAACAAAGAAGGCCATTACACAATGGTAAAGGGATCAATTCAACAAGAAGAGCTAACTATCCTAAATATATATGCACCCAATACAGGAGCACCCAGATTCATAAAGCAAGTCCTTAGAGACCTAGAAAGAGACTTAGACTCCCACACAATAATAATGGGAGACTTTAACACCCCACTGTCAACATTAGACAGATCAACGAGACAGAAAGTTAACAAAGATATCCAGGAATTGAACTCAGCTTTGCACCAAACAGACCTAGTAGACATCTACAGGACTCTCCACCCCAAATCAACAGAATATACATTCTTCTCAGCACCATGTCACACTTATTCCAAAATTGACCACATAGTTGGAAGTAAAGCACTCCTCAGCAAATGTAAAAGAAAAGAAATTACAACAAACTGTCTCTCAGACTACAGTGCAATCAAACTAGAACTCAGGATTGAGAAACTCACTCCAAACTGCTCAACTACATGGAAACTGAACAACCTGCTCCTGAATGACTACTGGGTACATAACGAAATGAAGGCAGAAATAAAGATGTTCTTTGAAAACAACGAGAACAAAGACACAACATACCAGAATCTCTGGGACACATTCAAAGCAGTGTGTAGACAGAAATTTATAACACTAAATGCCCACAAGAGAAAGCAGGAAAGATCTAAAATTGACACCCTAACATCACAATTAAAAGAACTAGAGAAGCAAGAGCAAACACATTCAAAAGCTAGCAGAAGGCAAGAAATAACTAAGATCAGAGCAGAACTGAAGGAGATAGCGACACAAAAACCCTCCAAAAAATCAATGAATCCAGGAGGTGGTTTTTTGAAAAGATCAACAAAATTGATAGACCGCTAGTAAGACTAATAAAGAAGAAAAGAGAGAAGAATCAAATGGACACAATAAAAAATGATAAAGGGGATATCACCACCGATCCCACAGAAATACAAACTACTGTCAGAGAATACTATAAACACCCCTACGCAAATAAACTAGAAAAACTAGAAGAAATGGATAAATTCCTCAACACATACACCCTTCCAAGACTAAACCAGGAAGAAGTTGAATCCCTGACTAGACCACTAACAGGCTCTCAAATTGAGGCAATAATTAATAGCTTGCCAACCAAAAAAAGTCCAGGACCAGATGGATTCACAGCTGAATTCTACCAGAGGTACAAGGAGGAGCTGGTACCATTCCTTCTGAAACTATTCCAATCAACAGAAAAACAGGGAATCCTCCCTAACTCATTTGATGAGGCCAGCATCATCCTGATACCAAAGCCTGACAGAGACACAACAAAAAAAGAGAATTTTAGACCAATATCCCAGATGAACATCGATGTGAAAATCCTCAATAAAATACTGGAAAACTGAATCCAGCAGCGTATCAAAAAGCTTATCCAGCATGATCAAGTGGGCTTAATCCCTGGGATGCAAGGCTGGTTCAACATATGCAAATCAATAAACATAATCCAGCATATAAACAGAACCAAAGACAAAAACCACATATTATCTCAATAGATGCAGATAAGGCCTCTGACAAAATTCAACAGCCCTTCATGCTAAAAACTCTCAATAAATTCGGTATTGATTGGATGTATCTCAAAACAATAAGAGCTATTTATGACAAACCCACAGCCAATATCATACTGAATGGGCAAAAACTGGAAGCATTCCCTTTGAAAACTGGCACAAGACAGGGATGCCCTCTCTCACCACTCCTATTCAACATAGTGTTGGAAGTTCTGGCCAGGGCAATCAGGCAGAAGAAGGAAATAAAGGGTATTCAGTTAGGAAAAGAGGAAGTCAAATTGTCCCTGTTTGCAGATGACATGATTATATATATAGAAAACCCCATCATCTCAGCCTAAAATCTCCTTAAGCTGATAAACAACTTCAGCAAAGTCTCAGGATACAAAATCAATGTGCAAAAATCACAAGCATTCATATACACCAATAACAAACAAACAGAGAGCCAAATCATGAGTGAACTCCCATTCACAATTGCTTCAAAGAGAATAAAATACCTAGGAATCCAACTTACAAGGGATGTGAAGGACCTCTTCAAGGAGAACTACAAACCACTGCTCAATGAAATAAAAGAGGATACAAACAAATGGAAGAACGTTCCATGCTCATGGACAGGAAGAATCAATATCGTGAAAATGGCCATACTGCCCAAGGTAATTTACAGATTCAATGCCATCCCCATCAAGCTACCAATGACTTTCTTCACAGAATTGGAAAAACCTACTTTAAAGTTCATATGGAACCAAAAAAGGGCCCGCATTGCCAAGACAATCCTAAGCCAAAAGAACAAAGCTGGAGGCATCATGCTACCTGATTTCAAACTATACTACAAGGCTACAGTAACCAAAATAGCACGGTACTAGAGCCAAAACAGAGATATAGACCAACTGAACAGAACAGAGCCCTCAGAAATAATACCACACATCTACAACCATCTGATCTTTGACAAACCTGACAAAAACAAGCAATGGGGAAAGGATTCCCTATTTAATAAATGGTGCTGGGAAAACTGGCTAGCCATATGTAGAAAGCTGAAACTGGATCCCTTCCTTACACCTTATACAAAAATTAATTCAAGATAGATTAAAGACTTAAATGTTAGACCTAAAACCATAAAAATCCTAGAAGAAAACCTAGGCAATACCATTCAGGACATAGGCATGGGCAAGGACTTCATGTCTAAAACATCAAAAGCAATGGCAACAAAAGCCAGAATTGACAAGTGGGATCTAATTAAACTAAAGAGCTTCTGCATAGCAAAAGAAACTACCTTCAGAGTGAACAGACAACCTACAGAATGGGAGAAAATTTTTGCAATCTACCCATCTGACAAAGGGCTAATATCCAGAATCTACAATGAACTCAAACAAATTTACAAGAAAAAAACAAACAACCCCATCAAAAAGTGGGCAAAGGATATGAACAGACACTTCTCAAAAGAAGACATTTATGCAGCCAACAGACACATGAAAAAATGTTCATCATCACTGGCCATCAGAGAAATGCAAATCAAAACCACAATGAGATACCATCTCACACCAGTTAGAATGGCGATCATTAAAAAGTCAGGAAACAACAGGTGCTGGAGAGGATGTGGAGAAATAGGAACACTTTTACACTGTTGGTAGGACTGTAAACTAGTTCAACCATTGTGGAAGACAGTGAGGCGATTCCTCAAGAATTTAGAACTAGAAATATCATTTGACCCAGCCATCCCATTACTGGGTATATACCTAATGTAAATGACGAGTTAATCGGTGCAGCACACCAACATGGCACACGTATACATATGTAACAAACCTGTGCGCTGTGCACATGTACCCAAGAATTTAAAGTATAATAATAATAAAAAAGAAATTCCCTCTTCTGCCTTCGCATAATGTTTCTAATGCTTTCAGTTAGAAAGTGGTATAAAAGTATCTACTTCCAATGGACAATTAGCAGGAATTAATTTGGTCCTATAGCATTTTTCCTTCGACTAGCGGAGATTTGTCACAAGATGTTATTGAGGAAGAAAGGATAGTAAATTTGGTTTACTGGATACTTTAATGAAGGCCAGCCCAGGTGGATTGCTACAACTCAGTACTAGGAACATCAGGTCAGTACAAAGCACTGCAGAACCTGGAAGAGACTCAGATCAGCTAATGAATTGTTCAGCTGAACATTTGGAAATTCACTGAGACTGTTTGGTTCTACGTCCAATAATTGGGGAATTTGAAGTACTGAGTTTGATTCCATTTAAACAACCACAGTTTAAATTACAAAATGGGCTGTGTTTATTGCTTAGCTCTTGTGAAAGAGACATCATTTTTCATAAGGCAAATAAGCTGATGGATTGCTGGGACAACATTCTTAAGGACATGGATATTAAGGTGAGTTATACTATAAAAATAGTGACAATAAAATGTCTACAGACAAAAATTCAGACATATTAATCTAGATAGGTTTTTTAGGGCTGGTATTTCGAATTTTTTTTCTGCTAAATTTGCTATACCACCAAACTCTATAGACCAATAATTTTCTAACTTAAATAGTCATCAGAATGACATGGAGGGCTTGTTAAAACAGATAGGTGGGCCCAGCTCCAGAGTTTGCTATTCAGTGGGCCTGGGATAAGGCCAGATAACTGGATTTCTAGCATGTTCCCAGGTGACGCTGATGCTGCTGGTGGGAAAACAGAATTTGAGAACCCTTTTATAAAATATTGTTATTTACACACAACAAGCTAAGTAAACATCACAAGAGAAAATTTTGAGTAAAATATATCTCTCACTAAAAAATATTGCCTACCTTAAGTTTATTCTTTGTTTATAGATGGCATGGATGTTTCATTGCCTATGCTTACAGCTCAGTAGATAGTCCATATATCACAGACTTGTTCAGCACAAGGTTATAACGATTTCTAGAATAGCTCTGCTACTCCAGGAAGGGCTAGTCTGTAGCACATGGGTATACCGGGTTTTTGTGTTGGCAGTTCTCTATTATGAAGGTATATAGAATCCTGATAGATTCATATGTCATTTCAAAAGTCCATAAATGAATGAAGGATAAAACAGAACTGAAGAGCATTTTGGTTCATTACAGTGAACCAAGACTACACTACTAATAAGTGGTCTGTTCAACGTTGTATGGAAACATACCAAAACAAAAATTTGCATTTACCTGTAAGCTAATATTGAAGTTGTCTGTAGTCTCTTATTTTGTTTAACATCAGGTGGCTTATGGGGAAAAGAGGCCCAAAAAACTGATTTCTTCATAAATAAGATGCAAGGATAACACTAATTAACACTAACTTTCAGCAAGAGAACCAACATATATTCATACTATATCAAGTGTGCATATATAGCACTGTTAAAAAACAGAAACAAAGCTTTAGCCTGTAAGATTTTATTTTTATCTGACACAATTAAAAAGAAATTATCTGAGAATGTACAGCTCACAAATCAACAACACTTCTGTAGGTTATATTTCTCAGCTCTCCCTCTGTTGATAAGGTTAGTAAACTGGCACCTCAGTCAGCTCTGAGATTACTTCCTTCACAGAGCTCTTCCTGACAACCTTCCCGCCTTCTATTCCAAGACAAAGCACAGCTTTCATCATGACACATCTCTGTTCAGACTTCTTGACTGGCCTTGCTTTTTGTGTTGTGAATCATTTGAAATGAGGAACTAAAGTCATAAATAATAAGCCTCACATTATGCTAGGTTTTGGGATCAGGTTGCTGAATAAATGGGGTTTCTGCCCTTGTGCGTTAGGCTGTGAGAGGTGAGAGCTGGCACTGAGCCTGCAGGGGAAATTCTTCTGCATCTACAGTTGAGCCAATCTGTGGCAGAAAGGGACTTCCATACTGTGCCTAACATGTTCTAGAACATAGTATAGATACCTTTTAAAATATTCATTGATGAATTCAGTCATTTTGTGATTAGAAGGAAACTTAAAATGTGCCAGACATAGTTGTTTGGAGTCATTCCATCCATAAATATTACATGAATTGCCAAAAAATGTACTCATATGACTTTTATTTCCTTATAAATCTCAAAATTTCCAAAGAAACATTTCAGATGCCAATTTCCCACTTCCCCTCAGGATCCAGAATGCATTTTCTCTAATATAAAATGTAAATGTGGTAAAGATATATGCTATTTTATACCGTTTTAAAAATGTTATTCAACCAGACAACCAGTTTGGCTTATATTTTTCAGAAGTAGAACAAATCAACTGACAACTAACAATTTGACCAAATTGCCCAATAAGTCAATTCGGTTATAAACCTAATAATTTTTTTTTATTTTAAGTTCTGGGATACATGTGCAGAATGTGCAGGTTTGTTACATAGGTATGCATGTGCCATGATGGTTTGCTGCACCTATCAACCTGTCATCTATAAACCCAATAATTTTAAGAGGATGCATTTTTTTCTGTGTAGCTCCAAAATAACCTTCAATATTTAAAACTAAAGACTGCATTTGGTGGAGAAATTTTTGTCCCACTTGATTGATGAGAATACTAAGGTATCAACTGATTTTCAGTATCCATCCCCTCAAAGGAAAGTGAAAACTATAACTGCCGTATACTTCCTGTTTTATCACAAAATGCTGTGAATTTACATGCTTTGAACCTCTCCTCACCACTCCATCATCTTAGATTCATTCATCAATTCATTGATTCAACAAGATTATTGAACAAAACTCTACGCCAAGCTCATAGATAGGTGTTGGGCATACTGGAATGGGAAAGGTTTCCTTGTCCCATCACAGGGCGTGTGACAGGGAGAGTGGCTCACTTCTTTCAGTGCCCCGCTGTTCAAACTTCTAGGGGAACACACAGACAGGCAGGTTGTGGGGCTCCAACCCCATGGCAGCATCTAGGGGTGTATGTTTACAGCTCTTGAAGCCCCAGTGGGCATGTGTTATCGTGTGCTCTTTTAGTTTTACCATCTATAGGTGGCTTGTGTTAACCGGCTCAATTAGACCCTCTGCCTTATTACAACAGAGGGCTTTCTGTATCCTGGGTTCTTGCCTAGATGTACTGGAAAAATTGGATCACATGTGGGCTTGGAGAATGAGCGCAAGGTTTTATTGAGTTTTACTGAGTGAAGTAGCTCTCAGCAGATGGGGGAGCCAGAGGGAGATGAAGTGGGAAGGTGGTTTTTTCCCTGGAGTCAGGCCACCCAGTGGCTGGGCTCCCCTCCGACTGCCCTGGCCAAACTCCACGTCATTCCACTGGTCGATGGCCTGCCGTTGTGTTGGCATCTGCCGGTACTTGTCAGTGTGCTCGACTGATGTGTTCCTCTTGACGTCCAGCTGCTTGTGTCTCTGCCTACTAGGGTGTCAGGGTTTTTATAGGCACAAGATGGGGGCGTGGTGGGCCAGGGTGGTCTTGGAAAATGCAACACTTGGGCACGAAGGCAGAAGTGTCTGTCTTCATTTACGTCCATGGGCACAGTCCTGGGGATGAAGCCCTAGCCAGGGACCCGCCTTTCTCTACCCAGCACTTCCCTGCCCTCTTCCCATATCAATGCAATGGTGAATGGTAAAAAGGACACAGCCCTGCCCTCATCATAGAGATGGTTATTAATCAAATTATCACAAAACTCTGTAAAATCGCTATAACAAGTGGTACACAGGAGAGGAGCATGGTCCCATGAGAGCATACAATAGGGAAAATTGGTTTCCTTGAGGAAGACATGTTTAGCTGACATTTAAAGAAGTAATATGAAAATAGGGGTTATCAAGGTTGCAGGGGAAAGGTGACTATTTCCATTACCTATCAGCTGAAAATAAAGCTTAGTGGCTTCAAGTAACTTTTATTATATGTATCACAATTTGGGGGGGGTCATATTTTGACTGAACAAGTTTCCACTCCATGTGGCATCAAGTGGGGTTATTTCACAGTACTCAGCTGGCAGCTTAACTAGTCTGGAGGGTCCAAGGTGGCACCACAAATACAGCTGGCTTCTGGCAGGGATGTCTGGAAAACTGGACTTAACAAGGCCCCTTCTCTCTTTTCATGTAGTCTTGCCACATTATTTTTCCAGACAGATATTCTTCTTCAGTAACAGCTCAAGGTTCTAAGAGACCAAGGTAGAAACTCCCAGTCCAAAAAGTTAGGTCCAAAGCTGGCACAATGTCACTTCTACCCTACTTAATTTGTCAAAGAAATTGTAGTTGAGCCCAGATGCAACAGAACAAGAATAGACCCCATCTCCCAAAGGGAGGAGTGTCAAGGAATTTGTGGACATGTTTAATCCACCATGGTAGAAGAAAGAGCATCAAGGATAGAGAAGATAGCATGTAAAAAGGCCCCATGATAGGAGGGGTCCTAGCATGCCTGTGGAACAAGGAGGTCAGTGTGGCTTCAGTGCAGAGATGAGACTGGAGAAGTACACAGGAGCCAGCCTTTGAGGGCACTCATAAGTCAGGTTGAGGATGTGCTCTTTGTCTTAAAAGCTGTGAGGAGTCATGGAAGGACTTTAAATAAGGAATGAAAAGACATTTTGCAGTTCAAAGAAATAACTCTAAATGGGGAATTGGACACCTGTTTGAGGGAGACTCGGGTGAATGCATGGCGGCCACTTAGGAAAGTCAGGTAAGAAAAGATGACTATGGTGGTGACATGGTTAGCAGTGAATATGGAGAAACATGATGGCGTCAAGAGCTTTACCAGGTGGAAAAGTTAATAAAATTTTGGTGATGTATTCTACATGGGGAGTAAAAGAGAGAGATGTAGCTCTCAAGAATGATTACTAGGTTTCTTCTTTCTATTCTCTGTGATAGAAAGTCTAAAAGAGGACTGTGTTTAAGGGAAATCAATAATAAGTTCAAATTATCTTGTATACATGGTCTGGAAATCAAACCAGAAATCAGGGATGGAAATAGAAATCCTGCCCTTGCTTTTAAGAATAATATTTCTTTTTCTCTTTTTTTTTTGAGAAAAAGTTGTGCTCTGTCACCCAAGGCCGGAGTGCCATGGCACAATCTCGGCTCACTGCAACCTCCACCTCCTGGGTTCAAGTGATTCTCCTGCCTCAGCCTCCTGAGTAGCTGGGATTACAGGCGCACACCACCATATCCAGCTAATTTTTGTATTTTTAGTAGAGGCAGGGCTTCACCATGTTGGTCAGGCTGGTCTCCAACTCCTGAACTCAAGCAATCCACCTGCCTTGGCCTCCCAAATTGCTGGGATTACAGGCAAAGAATAATCTTTCTATAGTAAACACATTCATCCCAGCTTAAGAAACTTCAGTGACTTCCATTGCTTTCCAGATCAAATATCTAAAGTTGTTACCAAGCACTAAAGTCTGTCCTTCCCTGCAATGACACCCATATGTCTCTCCTGTAATTATTCTCTACGTGATTTTTCCATCATATAAGACTTTACTTATTATGTCTCGTTCAGAAGGTCCTCCCACTGATCCATCCATCCACAAGAATATTAATATATCGGTTTAAGAGTCAGCTGACACCTCACCTTTTTTATGAACACTTTTCTGATTAACCCAACTCTCACATACTACATTTGTCATCAGTTTTATTTCATTTGGTGCTGCCTCAGGCGCACTCTTTTGTCTTGAAGCTGTTTCATGCACATAAATCTTGTTTGTGCGTATAGCACACAAAATTTTATACAGCAGAAACTGTTGTTTCTTCTTCTTTTTCAATCTTTGTAGCAGTGCTATAAACAGTGCTATGAACATAGCAAGCACATCAAAAATAAATTAAATTGTATTTTAACTATGACTTCTCCAATTATGGTAGCTTCTAAGAAATCTTTCTTGAAAATAAAGAGAGAAATAGAAGTCACTATAAAAAAAAGTAATACAATCTGTCTTGATGCTCTAAAATTAAGCAGCGAAAGCAGGTTTAACACTATCATGCACTATTTTAATTTTATTGTTCTTGAATTTGACTAAAAGATGATAAGGCTAGTGACATACATGAATAAAAATAAATGTATCACTGTATAACTAAATGCAGATTAAAGTCATCATGATAAACACCTAATATTATGTAGACTTCTTTGCTTCCTATGTTTTTATAATTCTTCCATGTAAGTATATGTCACCAAAAGATTGTGCTTAATAAAACCATAAAATTCTTTAAATCTTTCTAGCCTTTTTCACTAATTGAATGTATTCTCTATGCTGTACTCCTAAGTGTTTTATTTTCTTTGAGCTTGAAAACATTAACTCGAAATGCTATCTGTAAACTTTAAGATATAAATTGAATATCCTAAGTTGTTTCCCCAAGTTTTATATTTTTCAATAAAAATTCCAAATGGGACACATTTTATAGAGCCTAAGCTCCCATCAGAAGCAACTCTCAGAAGAATGACCAGTTGTCTTGAATTATCCCAAGTGCCCAAGTGCCCAGTTTTATCCCCAGGGAAATTTCAGTCACCAACTTTCACTTCAGTCTATAATGGAGTAATAACTGGATTGATTCTTAAAATAATGCCTTATATAAACTAGAAAACCAGATAAAACAGGAAACCACAGTTTTAAAACATTAGGAAACAAGCAGTAAAGGGCAGTGATCCTGAATATAAGGAAAACAAATGAGATTAGTATTACAAATATCATAGCTTACTACCCAGAGAGAATTCCAGCCCACAGCACAGAGAGAGGTAATCCAAACAGAGCCCAGCAAATTGCCTGAATTGAGGAGAGAGAAATGTAAGATCAAGTAGGCAAAGATATCCAGGAACTGTGGGACAAAACAAAGTAAGAGAAGAAACTGCATAAAAGTTATCTGCAGAGTTCTGCAGGAGACTCCCTGAAGACTTTGTCTGAGTACTATTCTTCTCATGTATAAGAAGAAAGTACCGAAGGCCTAGGGAATAAACAACCTGGAAGAAATAGGCGAAACAATCTCTATAGAGTTCACATAGAACTGGGAATAGCTTATGTTCCCACCAGTCTGAGTGGAAATGCGTCCTAATACATAGGGCATTGGGTAGAATCCTCCAAAAGATATGATTTTAATAATGAGACCAAATTAGCCCTTGACTAAGAGCTGATCAGACCTATACTAACAAAGCTTAAAAAGAAGCTTTGGAAAGACCACACTAATTTCAAGTGATTTAACTGTGTCCTAGAACAAAGTTCAACAGTATTTAAAATAACACAACAAAATCAGCATTAACAATGTAAAATTCACAATATTCAGTATATGATCTCAAATAACCAAGCATGCAAAAATCAGGAAAATCTGACCCATAACCAGGAGAAAAACTCATCAAATTATGCACTTAAAATTGAGTTATCATCAGGAAACTTTTTAAAAAATACACTAGCATATGCTGGAATTAATACTAATCCTGAACTTTTAAGTCTTTAAAAATACTCAAAGGGGTTTAAATTCAAAGGACTATTTTCAAATATTATTCCTGGAGGCATCCACCCCACCCCCTGCTTCCAAAAATACTTCCAAAAATTGAGATACAGACAGCTTAAATCCTAGGATAAAAAAAATGTGTAATCAAACAATAAAAGTGTTGTTCTGGAAAGATGTGAAAACAGCCCCCCGTGTATTGGGTCCTCTTCAGTGGAGGAGGAACTTGCTCACTTCCTGAATAACTTGCTTGCTTCCTGAAGCATCAGAGAGGGAGCTCCTGAGACATCTTGTTTATTGGGGTATTTATCGTAATCACATTCAAAATGTTGTGGTGGATAACGTTACTCAGAGAACTATGTCTGACTCCACAATTTAAAAATTAAGACACACGGACATTTCTATCTCTCCAATTCAAAACATCATTTAATTAGAACTTCAAGTTCCATCTTGTCAGACTAAAGCACTGGGCAGATTTGATACCAAAGTGCCTGGAAGATGGCCTGTGATTCCCTGGAGACTTGTGGAAAGAACAAAGATCATGTTTTTGCACCAGCAAGGCAAGTAAATTAAACAGACATATTTTCAGGACCTTTCAACCTAGTTCTGAACCCCATGTCATTTGAACAAAGAGTGTCTAAAAAAAAATTCAACTGTTAAAGAAACTTGAAGGAAGAAGCAAAGCTTCAAAAACCAGCAATAGGAGTATACTTTTAATGATATGTCAAGTCTTCAAGTATAAACAAGTCAGATGAAAGAAAAGGTTTAAAAATTCATAACTATGAGCTTCTGACCCAGATGCTGTGTAACAAGGCTAATTATACAGCCAGTAAGGACCAGTATGATTATTAATGTGGACCCAAAGTACTCTAACAGAGGAATCTAAGCCAGGCTCACTGCTTAACACCAGGAATGGAGTTGGCTGCGCTTTCTCTGAAAGGAAGCTGAAATAATAAAAGCTGAGACTGCTACCTGAGGATGTCTGCACACTCAAGAGACAGAAATAAGCAAAAACAGCTTCCTAACCAGGACCTAAGTCCTGTGCCCACAAGCTCAGTGATACTGATTATCAGAGTGAGACAGAAAGTTCAATATAAAACCTGGAGGTAACCCAAAAATTGCTAGGTAGGAAAGTGTGAACGCAGAGAGAAAGAAAAAAATATAATTCCATTTGAGGCTGCAAACTAAAACTCCAATGTACTAAAAAGGATAGTCCAATCAACAAATAATTGGAAAAATGAATGTAATCCAAGCAGTTAACATTTTTAAAATGGGGCAATCTGAACTTGAAATTAAGTAGAAATAGAGAGAGCTTTCATTTTGGTCATTCTGTGAAATAAATACATAGGTCCATGTATACGAATGTTTACTGCAGCATTGGTTGCAGGAGGAAGAGTAGAAAGTTAGTCAAGCATCCATGAATTTAGAATAAAAAAGTAAAATGTGGTATATGTGTAGAGTTAAAAAAAAGATGCAGCAGTCAGAAGTAGAAGATAGCAACATGGATGGAGCTCAATAATAATTTTGAGTGAAACATAATGAAACTTATGCAGCATTATAATCGTAGATAATATCTAATCATGCACATTAAAACACACACACACACTAAATTTTTACAAGCATACACAAATATCTAAGTAAATGCAATGTACTGGAGGCTAGTGGGCAAGAATGAATGCATCTGAGGATCAGGACTGAAGGATAAAATTAATCATTTAAAAAAAACTGTCTGGGCACATTAGCTCACTCTTGTAATCCCAGCACTTTGAGAGGCTGAGGCAGGTGGATTGTTTGAGTTCAGGAGTTCAAGACCAACCTGGGCAACATGGCAAAACCTTGTCTCCACTAAAAAATAAATAAATAAAAATAAAACTGAAGATGGGTTTGCATGGATTGATAATAGTGCACCATGACCTAAAAATACAATCAGCTGATCTCATCCACGTGGGGCTCTTGAAAAAGAAACAAGAACATCAATTAGTCAATCAAAATTTACCATTATAAATTTTCTCTCCTATAAAATTTCAACTGAGAATAAATTAGACACACACAAAACTTGTGACAACACTTTACTTTGGAAAAAAATCTGATTCAACTACTGAATATAGAATACAATGAAGAAAAAAATAGCTCTCTTCAATATGTGGGATGTTATTGCCACATCACTCATTCGTGAATGGGGATGCATCACTCAACAAAGGTTTAAGACATACCTTGAATGGCTGGAAATCCCAATTAGACCTTGAGAACTAAAGTTTCAAATGTAATAAAAATAGGACAATTGTCTTTATGAAAGGTATTATCTGTCACTTTTTTAAAAGCTCGTTTCTTATCCTGTAAGTGTGAGGGAGCTAGCCACATTTACTTTCCACTAAGTTTCTCTCTAGGAAAGTTGATATTCATCCTGTGGGCTTCAAAAAATATTTGTTCACTTAAAAAAAGTTTAAAAATGGTATTCCTAAATAGCTGAGAGTGTCTTATTTCAAAATATCTTTCACAATTATTATGTTCGAAACAATATGCTTCCCAGAACCAAATCCACTGCATATCCCCCCAGTAGCCTAAAATGTGAATCTCCAAACCCCTCAGGAGAGAAAACAGTTCAGTATGGCATTAACATTTGACAAGCCCATCACACTGCCTTTCAGAATTTCTGTTTAGAAATAATCTCACGAATCACTGAAGCAACTTGGTAAGTACATGTCAGTGCAGCTGCCTAGGAACAGCAGAAATTGTGCCTGAATATTCCAGACTACTGGCTATGGAGCTCACCCACTGAAAACTGGAAAAATATTTTCACAGGGAATGATCTCACGGCAATGCTTTTGAATACTGTAGTCCTAGGTTGAACTAGCACAAGTCATTGCTTCCACAAGTTAGACTCAGTTGAACAATTGATTTTATAGCATCCTAATATTGATAACAAAAACAATAGACTATTTTTTAAACAGTGGAGATTCTTTTTGTTTTAGACACAGGGTCTCTCTGTTACCCTGAGGGGAGTGCAGTAGTATGATCATAGCTCACTGTAACCCTGAACTCTTGGACTCAAGTGATCCTTCCATCTCAACCTCTTGAGTTTTTCTTTCTTGTATGTTCACCTGCTTCCTCTTTCTTTATCTATCTGTAGTCAGTGTGGATGGTTTTGTGCATATTTGTATTTAAATTTAAATTTCATAACCCAGCAAGGTAATTTTATAGTTTTTTTAAAAGTTGAAACTTGGAGAGTTTAGCAATCAGCACTAAGTCTTACTGCTCAAGATCATATTCAAATCCTCACTGCATGATTCTTAAACTTGCCTTTCAGAATAATAATTAGCACAATAATAAGTTCTATATCCTCCGATAAAAGGACAGAGTACAATAAGAACTTGAAGGCAAGAGTACCAATTATATTTGGGGTGTGGGAGCAAAGCGAACAGAGAAAGGTAGAGAGGTTTTACCGGAAAAGAGCTTAGTGTAGTAGGCAAAATTCTAAAAATTTCCCCAAAATTCTATATCCTAATCCCTAGAACCTGTAATTTTGATCATCTATAGCTCCCATAATTAAATTATGTTATATGGCACAGCTGCCCTGAGATAGGAAGATTATCCAAAGGAGCCAGATCTAATCAGCAGAGAGCTTTCTCTGGCTTGTGGCAGAAGAGGAAGTCAGAGAAATGCCAAACATGAGAGCAATGCAACATGTCATTGCTGGTTTGAAGATGAAGGGAGCCACATGGGAAGGAATGCGGGAGCCTCTAGGAGCTGAGGGCAGCCCCTGCTGAAAATCAGCAAGCAAATGAGAACGTCAGTCCCATAACCACAAAGAACTGAATTCTACCAACAAACTGAAAGAGCCGGCAACAGATTCTTTCCCAGAGCCTCCAGCTAAAACAGCCTAGACACCTTGATTTCAGCATTTTGATACCCTGAGCATAAAACTCAGCCAAACCTACCCAGACTTCTAACCTACAGAGCTGTGAGGTAATAAATGGGCATAGTTTTAAGCCACTAAATTCATCGTAATTTGTCACACAGCAGTAGCAAAATAACATATCAAGGAAGTAACTCCTCCACCTTTCATAGGGTTATGCAAATCAGTGGGTGTTCCTCAGACCAACAGAAATAAGGAAAGGACATTTACAATCAGGGTGGGTGGAGCAGATGCTGTAGGTACCTACTCACACCTCTTGGACCTTATCACTCAGTGACTTCCAATGGCCAGAATCTGACTCTCTTTGCCTAAAGGCTTTCTCAAAAGTCCAGGAAGGCTACTCTGCCTGGGCATGGCAGATCTAAAGGGCCAAGGAATTAACAGTGGCAGGAAACAACCAATGGCTGACAATAGCTGGTATATAAATGCCTCATTTCCTTCACTTTTGGTGAGACAACCCCAGGATGTGATCCCCATGCAATTAAGCTCTGATTGCCCATAGTGGTAGCTGGCTTGAGGGCACAATCTGTATTGGCTGCCTTCCCCTCTCTATTTCCCTTCCCTACTTCCCTACTGTGCTTCCCAAATAAACCACTTGCATTCGGTACTTTGTCTTAGGGCCTGCTTCTGGGACAATCCAAAATAAAATAGTGGGTGATGTGAACAAAGGCAGGGAAGCCCAAGTAGATGGGACTGAGGTGTAGTGTGCTGATGAAGAGATTAGGCCAGAATACAGAGATTCTCACATAGTCTCTTAGGGACTGAAACCACTTTGGGAGTCAATCAGTGTGGTGGAAAGTGTCTGACAACTTATTCCTTATCAGTAGAACCCTGGGTTAAAAGTCCATCTGAAAAACTCCATTTCCCAATCTCCTTTGAAGACAGAGATAAGCCTATGAAAAATAAGCAAAAGCTCTTGCTGGAGCTTCTGAGAAAGCTCTTTTTGCCCCTCTGCACTTCGTTTTTCCTGTTAACTGGAAAGCAAATATGATAGCTAAAGGTCCAGCGCCTCTTGATCATGAGGGAATACCAAAAGAATGTAGAGACTTTGGCCAGGACATTCTTGAGCCACTAAACCGAAACCAGTAACTGCCTACTTCAGAGTTCTTGTTACATGAAATAAAAACAACCTTTCCAGCTGCTAAATTCGGGTCTCTATTACTAGCAGCTGAACAAAGTTCATGACTGATAAAGCAAGAGATTTGGAAAAGGATCTTGGATCTTGATTCTTTGCCCATTTCTCTGACACTACCAGGACAGAAAGGCTTACCCCAACTTGCTATGCAATTAGAGAAATACCACCATGAAATCTCAGAACATAGTTTAGAAACAGTAGCAAACCTACCAATAAATCTCAGGACACACTGCAGAAGCATCAGTACAGCCTTCAAAATTTTAATTATGAAACTTCCATGGCAACTTTATATTATCATTTCACATTTACTTAAAAGGAAGCTTTTGAGTGTTTAAAGTCATTTCCAGAAGTGTTAATAAGGCACTAAGTGACAATACTGGGTGGCCTCTGCATTGCTTGATAATGCCAACAACACAAGTGTCATTTCAACATCATTGAAAAACCTTTCTTACCTATCTTACCAAGTTCTAAGCTCTGTAATTACACTGGAAAAAAAACTCCCCAACAAAAACTAAAGCAATATAATTTTACTACTGCTCTGAAAAGTATAAATATAGTTCTTTTTTTTAGTTCATTGCTTTCTAATGCATGGCAAAAATATTTCTATCACAGCATCTTACTACCACCATCGTCACACAAAAGAAGAGTTGCAATAAGACATAAATTTTGGCACAAGTTACACATGATAGACAGATGACAGATAGACCGACAGACAGACAGATAATATTCATTCTGTGGTATATCTTTAATGCAAAAAATGCTACTATTTCACTAACACTCGCTTAAGTAGTTATTTTGCTGCATTAGTATAATCAAATTAAATAAATGGCTCCACATCATGGGTCATTGTCTCCCTTGGTGTATTAATGCTTGCTTTCTGTTACTTGAGAGGGACCTGATAGTAAAAGGAAGAAGGTAAAAATGAAGGGAGGGGCCTTGTGCCACCTAGAGCAGATATCTGGAGCTCCTTAATATTAAAAGATTTTTCTCAAATATATTGCCACTAGGTTTAGAAGCACACGTATGTAAGTATGCTATCTGTTGATTTAAAAGCATTTCTCATGTGTATGAGATCATTTTATAAATGACACTTGGAATGGCATAAACACATTTCCTCTCTGCATCCCGTATTTATTCAATTTAGAAATCTCAACAAGCCTTTATTCTTTTCAACCTTGCAACATTAATATTGATATGGAAAGACATGATGATATTTCTGCTTCATGCTTCAGTCCTAACAAATTGTTCCAGAGTTGTATGAATGTCCCTTATCTTGTTAAATTTGTGACTTTAGATGGCACCAACTAAGGAATGCCAGGCACAATTCAACCTTGTATCTTTTAGAGAGCCAAATTAAGCAAATTCACTGTTTAAAAAAAAGTCATTGTTCTCTAAGGCACAAAGCACTAGTAATCAAATTAAAGAGAGGGAGGAAAAAAGATTCGAAAAGAGATTTGATAAGTAAAATTAAGGCTAAAGGACTTAATTTCTTTGATTCTAAGATAATCTTAAAACACCAATATCAACACAATACCACTTTTTGGGGAGGTGGGAACCACTACATTTAATTGTAAGATACACTCTGTTTTTAGGAGAAAAAAATGTGAGGAAAAAAAAAGCATAGCTATGAAGAAGTATGTTACTTGTCATACTGTCTTCCCTGGCTGTGCTCAATTTCAGGCACTGATACAGCCAGCCTGCTCGCTCAGCTGCTTGCTGTATTTGGTAGCTGTTAGAATCCTGCATTCCTACCCCAAAGCCTGGGGTACCCACTGAGCTGTGCACCCCTTTCTCCCCGCTCATGACTATTCTCTCTGAATTTGCCCTCCAATTCCTCCGTGTGACATAGAGGCCTTCTCTGAGCTCCAGCACAGTTGGCTAAGACCTACTAACAACCTACTGACCTCTCGCTGCCCTGCACTCCCTTGTGGTCTAGGTTGCTGGCCAAGAATCTTGTAAATATGGTCCTAACAAACAGCACCAGCATTCGACAGAAACTTCATAGAAATGAAAATTCTCACCAAGCCCTCTCAACCCCACACCACAATAAGAAATTCTGAGAATGAGAATTTCCCACAATCTGCTCATAACAAGCCCTCTAGGTGATTCTGATAGAGGCTCATGTTTGAAAACTACCAATCTAAATCATTTCAATATTTCCCAGTTTTGCTATCAAATGGGAAGTTGTCTCTGTGAAATAAAATGAATAGACTGGCATATACTAGCAATAGTAGCTAACATTTATTGAGGGATTACCATAAGCCAGGTGCTGTTTTAAGCTGTTGACAAATTTCAAATTCATTCAGTCCTCACAAGAACCCTGTGAGGTAGATACCATGATTATTATTCCTATTTACACTTTGAACACTGGAATGAAGAGGTTAAGTAAGTTGCTCAAGGACACACAGATATTAAATAAAGAAGCAGAATTCAAGCACATATCTGCTTCAGAGACTGGGCTGTCATCTGCTTTGCTGCATGGCCTCTGAATGGCTGCATATCTCACATTCACATCAAAGATTTACGTAAAGAAAGGGGAAGGGGCACTCCAACTGTAAGACATTTTAACATGTGCTAATGGGACCCTCAAGAAAAATATTTGAGGTAGGTAATTTGTTTTGTAGAGTCTTGGGTCTCACTGTGTTTCCCAGGCTGGTCTCAAACTCCTGGGCTCAAGTGATCCTCCTGCCTCGGCCTCCCAAAGTGCTGGGATTACAGGAGTGAGCCACCATGCCCAGCCTTGAGGTAGGTACTAATGGCTCAATTTTCCAAATGAATTAAAACAAGGTAAATCTTATTAATCTGAACTTAGTTGACTCAATTAATAATTTATCTTATATCCAATAATGAATGTGAAGTAATAATTTTGTTTATGAATTTTCAGACTACTACTCACAAGTAAAAGAACCCAACTGAAAAGCCAATTACATTTTCCAAACCCAGGACCCCCAAAATAGATATTCCTTCTATGTGTTTTGATCCTAAAAGAATAAGTAAACCTTGAATTGTATGCTATTCATGCTGAGTCAAACACAGTCAAAAGAAGTCACATTAGAAACAATGATCTATGGGGAAGAGATCAGCAGTACCCATGTGAAGACTTAGCTTCTAGTGAATATGTGTTAGAGACCTGTTGAAGGTGGGGTGGGATGGGAGAGCTGTCTGGGCATAAAAGCTGGCAGCTGTTTTAGTTAAAAATCAGTAAGACAGTGGAAGCAAACTGTGATGACGTCAGTACCAACATGGAACATATTCCTCATTTCTACATGGAACAAAGTGCAGAGCTCCAGGAACACAGCGTCAGCCTGGCACCAGTGGGGTACAGCAGCGCTGAGCAAGAGGAGCAGTGTTGCCTGGCAGATGTGAACATGCCCAGTGGGAGACAGTGGTACCCAACAGAAGTGGCTCGTCTGTGAGTGCATCCAGGCAGATCAATTAACAGCAGACACCTGAGCAGCAGGCCTCACAGAGCAGGAAGAATTGGGTTTCCAATCATTTTGATAGTTATTTTTAAATAATGGTGACTTTTAACTCAGATTCGTGATAAATTGTTGAATTTTTATTACAACATGTAAAGTATGGCATTACCCTTTAATTTGTCTACTTGTTCACCTGGTTTTATATCAGCATTATAAAATGATCTATTTTTTACTGTTTTAAGTTATAGTTCATAAAAAGGAAAAAGGAAAATTGAGGTGTTTTACAATGACCCATTTGCCTCTCCCCATCATGTTGTGCTATTATTGAGTGTGTTTTGTATGCTTCAGTACCATAACTCTTACTTCTGAAAAGACTGAACCACTTAAAGAAAAGATGATAATTGTTAGTACATTTGACATACGGAGCACTTGAGGAAATTTGAGAATCTTTTTGAAAAGCTGTTTATTTCATAACACACAAAAAAAAACTTTAACAGGTGGGAAGAATAAAATTAAATAGTACAAAACACATTGTATTTTAGCTATTATCTTGTGAGAAAGGGCCATGGAAATTAATTCTAGCATGAAAACTTTTCCTTCACATCCTATGACCAAGCAAGAAGGTTTGAACTCTATAGTGTTTCAAGTTAATTTGAGTTTCAAGTTAATTTCAAAAATTATATTTTCCATGTCATTTTTAGTTATATAGAAATAATTCCAAAGGGTATTTCCTAAATAAATTTCTGTGTAAGCAGAACTGCTCACACAGAAGCTTCTCTTCTTCAAGGCAGGTTAGACTCTGAAATGTTGTTTTTTAATTAACTCTGTAGGTATGTTAACTTCAAAAGAAGAGAGATTTAAGTTTGCGGTTCCCAGACACATTTCCTCAAAGTAAGAGTACAAATTAGTTCTTTGATGCATTAAAGCCAGTCGTGTCTGTCCTCCCCTTGGTGATATATAATCTGTTGTTGTTTTTTTTACTTTTTCCATAAGTGACCAGTTTCATCCGTTGAGGCAGTTTTAGAGGGAACCCCTTGGCACCTAGGAAGGTATACTAATTAACTCCCATTAATTTAAAAATAAATGACATTTTTAATAATAAGCCTTTATAAGCCTTTTTTGTACAACTTTTTAGCAGCAGCTCTTTCCCGTGCTCAGTTTTCAGTTCTCAGACAGTGTCAGAGCCCCTAGCACTCAGCTGACAGGCAGCAGGCACTATCATAGCCACCTCACATTGGCAGCCCCTTCACACCTACCCAGATTCAGTTGTTTTTTTAAACACTGCCTTGGATTAGTCCTAGCATCTGATTTTCATTTGCTATAATCTAGCCACATATTTTAGAGCTATTTGATCACTTGCCCTTGTCTCTTTTTGAAGGACATCATACATTTTCCATGGTTCATGAGACAGTCTTTGCCTTCTGAATCACTGCCACAATTGAAGAGTTTATCTCACATGCATCTCCAACATGTAACATTTCTTATCCCACTTATGATTCAAATTTTTCTCCACTTTAGTTTCAGTCAGAATCATAACCTTCATACAAGGGCATTTAACACTAACAATTGTTGCACTTATTAAACATGAAGAAGTTAACGCTTCAACTCACCTCAAAATAAAGTTCACACAAAGCAAAAGATCAGGGTCAAAAACAAAATGCAATGACCATGAACAACTAAAATTGCTATTTGTTGATGACTGGCAGAGCTAGTACACTTTTCCTCTGTACAGTGCTTTATGTCTCTGGAGGTTATTAAGCAGAAAATAATATTAAAAGAGCTAGAAGTTTGCTGGGTTGTTACTATGTGATAGGTGTTATGCCATGGACTTTACCTGCATTCTCTCTTTTAAACTCACCGCAGTTCTGAAAAGCAGGCACTTCTATTGTTAACATTCTACATAGTTGGAAATGGAAGCATGAAAAAGTCATCAGCCTTCCTAAGTCACACAGCTAGAAAATGCATTTGATTTGAACCCAGGTATCTGAATCCAGTACCCAAGCTCTAAATCTTTAAAGGCTGATACATCACAAACCTTTAAGGATTTTAATTTTATTGTTTTAATCACTATTTTTGTTCTCGTTGCCAAATAAAACCCCAAATACTCAAAATATATGGTTTTGATATTACAAAATAAATATTTAATACAGCCATTTACATAAAACTTCTCATCTTGCAAGTGAAATCTCTAACATAAAAATCTATTTTTATGTTTTAACTCATGAAAAATAATTGGAGACTATAACCTTAAAGAAAACTTCATAACTTTTTGATAATGTTCACATTAAAGATGAGAATGTATTTATAAAAATATTAGAGTCGATCAGAAAATTCATCGGTCAAATTATTATATATTATATTTTACTAAAGAAATGAGTCAATATAAGGAAAATCTGAAGGCTGAATAAATAAATGAAAATCTATTTCAAGGTAAAACCTTTACATGTAATGTATAAAGCTAAAAATAGTTCAGTCTTCTATGTGCATAAAAAATTTTGAGAGAGAAAAACCATCTTAAGAACCTTTTAAGAGACAATAATTAAAAACTTAACAAAAAAGTTGTGTGTCAGGCCCTACCTGTTTATCTGACCTACGCTTCAAACCTGTTAAGCAAGTGTGTTTGTACACCTGGGCATGCTCAGAGAGGAACACTTTTCATATGGAGTCAGAAGTGCTGGTCATTTGTTTCTACTACTCCCTATTATACAAATCATCTCTAAAAAATATATTCTACATGTGGACAGCAGGCACTTGCTTAAAAACCAGTGACACAGAAGCCACCATTTTTAAGACAATACATTTTTTGACTCTTCTAAAAAGTCTCGTAAAAGTTCTGCCTTATATTTAGCTGAAATTTACTTCCCTGAAACATCCATCTATCCGTCCTTGTTCTGCCCTTGGGAGCAGCAGAGTTAGGCTGTTGGGTGGAAAAGAATCACCCCGTGGCGATGAACAGAAATAGACTCTGATGAATAAAAACTCCTCCGCAGCAGGGTAAACCTTATGCAGCATGTGGTGAGGGCAGTATTGCAGACATCATCATTACACAGTTGTCTCTGAATTTCTTCCTCTGGGGGACTGCACCACCCATGTGACTTGGGTGAAAATGTCACAGAATCTTACCTCCCCAACCACAGAAGTAGGAATATGATCTGAGCTGACTAATCAAAATATTCTGACCCCTGGAGTGCAAGTTCTTTTTAGATACACACACTGGGAGGGAAAGAGGGAGCCTGTCCCATCCAGAGATTGGAAGCTGTGTGAAATGATGGCTTGCAGATCCCAGATCTGAATGCGGTGTGACAGGAACCTGACCCCATTATTTGAAACCCTGGATGCCATCAGTTGTGCCTGGTATACCTTCCTTTTGACTCTCTGGTTAAATAAACCAATAAATTCCCTTTTAAAGTTAGTTTGGGCCAGGGGCGGTGGCTCACACCCATAATCCCAACACTTTGGGATGCCAAGGTGGGCGGATCACCTGAGGTCGGGAGTTCGAGACCACCCTGGCCAACATGGAGAAACCCTATCTCTACTAAAAATACAAAAATTAGCAGGTGTGGTGGCAGACGCCTGTAATCCTAGCTACTTGGGAGGCTGAGGCAGGAGAATCACTTGAACCTGGGAGGTGGAGGTTGCAGTGAGCCAAGATCGTGCCACTGCTACTAGTTTCAATCACCTACAACCAAAATAATTTGTGTGAATACATCCAGAAGGATAGATCTTTCTTCACAAGTTTTCCTGGCACTGACTCTAACTGGAAGAGAAAGGCTGACAGGTGTGCTGCTGGGTGGAGTCAGCAAAGCACAGAGGAATCAGAAGTTGAATGATCGGCTCAAGAGAAAATTGAAAAGGTAAGAGATGAAGAACCGTCTCCTAGACCTACCTTAACTTATGTAGAAACTTGCCTACCTGTTTCCCGGAGGATTTCTGGAGTAAGAGGGGCCATTACAGCCTACCCCCCAAAATGCTACATTAATAACCCGTGACATTCAATGTCCCTGTGCAAAGAATGGAAGCTTTCATTACAAAATTAGAAATGAGATGTTAATATCTCCAGGAATCTCAGGTAAGAGAAGGGCAGGAATCACAAAACATTAGGGAGGGGACTGTCCTCAAGGTGCCTTGGCATTGGAGGAGACTCCAGTGACAATCACTGTGCATTTACTGATTTACTGAGAATAGGCCCTTGCTGTCACACTCCAACTCTTTAAAGCAGGCAAAGGGGACCTTGATCTCTAGCTTATCTTCACAAGAGGATTTATATCTGGCTAATGCTATAGTGTTAATTTAAAATGCCCATGAAGATTTCTAGACAGGTTTTCAGGACAAAAGCCATGTCCCCAAATACTTCACTTGCTAGTTCCAGAAAATTGCACTATACTATTTAATAAAGATAAACCTGATATATTGACAACAATTAAATCTAAACTACAGGTAACTAAAAATATGAAGTTGCCCCAAATGCCATGCTCATCTGGCATTATCAGCCTCATTACAGACTGGTTCTTTCCCTGTGCTTCGGCACGCTTTGCTGAATGTGTTTCATCGGAACAGCTAGGGAGTAAGCCAGTGAGCTAGTGCTGGTAACAAACTGTCTTCTACCTCTCAGACACTTCAGTTTCCTTTCTCACTTTCTGTGTTGAAGTCACATCTACAAATCTTCTCCATGAAAGGTAGCAAGGAATTGAAATGGCATTTCACTAGCAGTGAAGCAGCATCTCCTCTCATTGAAAGAGCATAAGTGTTTCAGAAGTCTGACAAGGGCTGCCATACTGGGGAAATGTAAGACTCTAGGGAATGATGGCAGCCCAAAGGGTGGGAAAGTGGGAAGTACATGACATTCTCTCTTTGCTGACTGACCTGCCACTCAACACTTGAGTGTGTTTTCAAATGGAGAAAATTCCTACACAAGTCTAATACAAATATAATATGGCCTTGCTGATAGTAAGAAAGAATCCTCAGGCATTCAAGAGAATTTCCAGAGCTGTCAGCTGAATCTCTATCCTCCTGAACATTCTGTATTAAGGAAGTAGTTTGAGTCAGTCTGTTAGAAAGAATAAAATGAGGAGTAGTTATGTCATAATCTTTGAATGAATGGAGATTATTAAAATGATTATTGAGCACTGCCAGGTTCCAGGCCCCAAGCAGGCATTGGAGACATTGGGGTGGGCAGCTGTGAAGGGGTCCTTCTCCCTACATAGCGTACATGCTTGCAGAGAGTACCTGCAGACATTAAGCAAACTTATCCCTTCCTTACAGGGTGTGTCACAAGCATCCATGTGAAGAGAGTTCACCAACAGGCTTTGTGTGAGCAACAAGGCTGTTTATTTCACCTGGGTGCAGGGGGGCTGAGTCCGAAAAAGGAGTCAGCAAAGGGTTGTAGGATTATCATTAGTTCTTATAGGTTTGGGATAGGCGTACAAAGCACCTTCTTAAGGGTGGAGAGAATATTACAAAGTGCCTTCTTAAGGGTGGAGGAGAATATTACGAAGTACCTTCTTAAGGGTGGGGCAGAATATATCATATCAGTTAGGGTGGGGCAGGAACAAATCACAATGGTGGAATGTCATCAGTTAAGACTATTTTCACTTATTTTGTGGATCTTCAGTTGCTTCAGGCCATCTGGATGTATACATGCAGGTCACAGGGGATATGATGGCTTAGCTTGGGCTCAGAGGCCTGACAGGGTGCTATAGGAACACATATCTAAAGAGATCAGGAAGGCTTCTTTCAGGAAATAATAGTTGAGATGAATCTTAAAGGACTAGGGATTAACTAGTTGCAGAGAAAAAGGGGATAGGGAGAGCATTCAGGCCAGAGGGGAAAGTGTACCATAGCTGTAGGAAGCAAGGGGGCACCCATCGCTCCAGAAAATGAGAGAAAGCAGCATGACTAAACATGGAGTGCAAGAAGCACAGGGTCAGGAGTTAAAGATATGGTGAGGCAAACATGGTTTTTTCATTAGTCAGAGTTTTCCAGAGAAACAGAACCAATAAGATATATAGAGATATAAGCGGTTATTTTCTGGGAAATTGGCTTACATAATTCTGGAGGCTAAGTCCCACAACAAGCCATCTGCAAGCTGGAGCTGAGAGCATGGCTCAGTCCAGGTCCAAAGGCCTGAGAACCTGGAGGGGCCAACATGTAGCCCTCAGTGCAAAGTCAAAAGCCTGAGAAATGGGTCCCACTGGTGCAAGTCTCCGAGTCTCAAGGTCAGAGAACCTGGAACTCTGATGCCCAAGGATAGGAGAAGATGGGTGTCCCAGGTCCAGAAGAAAGAACACAAGTTCACCTTTCCTCTGCCTTTTTGTTCTACTCGGCCCTCCCTGATTCTACTGAGCCTGCCCACAATGGGTGAAGGTGGATCTTCCCTTCTCAGTTCACTGAATAAATGCCAGCTCCTCTGGAAACAACCTCACAGACACACCCAAAAATCTGGGTATCAATTAATCCAGTCAAATTGACATCTAAAATTAACCATCACAGTATTCAGGGACATATTAAAGATTTTTATTTTTAAAATGACAAAACAAAACTAGCTCAGAGCAGCCTGAATGACATGAAATACGCAAAATGTAGCAGGCCCAGAAAGACATGAGTATGGGACTTCAGTCATGACTCAGGCAACCCCTCTACCATTTGTTCCCCCACACCCACGCAATTGTTTAAAGGCATTTTGTTCCTGACTAGCTGTCTCAGCCACTACCTTCATGTTCCTGGAATTTGTGATGCAAAAAACAGTGTATGGTCAATCAATAGTTTGTTATTTTAATGTAAATTATTGATAACAACTGGGAAACGGCCTCCTTTTTTTCTTAACCCACTTGTGGATGGGGGCGGTGGCTTACACCTGTAATCCCAGCACTTTGGGAGGCTGAGGCGGGCGGATCACCTGAGGTCAGGAGTTCAAGACCAGCCTGACCAAAATGGAGAAACCCCGTCTCTACTAAAAATACAAAATTAGCTGGGCATGGTGTCACATGCCTGTAATCCCAGCTACTGGAGAGGCTGAGGCAGGAGAATCGCTTGAGCCTGGGAGGCAGAGATTGCGGTGAGCCGAGATCACGCCATTGCACTCCAGCATGGGCAACAAGAGTGAAACATTGTCTCAAAACAAACAAACAAACAACAACAATAACCAAAAACAAAAACAAACAAAAAAAACACTTGTAACTGCTGCTAAATGGAGTGTATATACAGGGCAACTTGAATCTATGCTTCCGGGTGGCCATCCTCAAGCTTTGGACTCAGACTCTATACTTAATCATATTTTCTGAATCTCATTATTTTAAGGTTGAAAACATGTCAAAACAACTCTCTTCTAAATCTGTCCTACTGATAGATTCTCTCATCTCGATAAACGGCAACTCGTTCTAGTTACTTGACATCATCTGTGACTCCTCTCTTTCTTTCATATCCTACATTCAGTTTATCAGTAAAACTTATCAATTCTACCTTCAAAATATATTTTTTACTGAGCCACTTATCATCCTTTTTACCATACCATCCTGATCCAATTCACCCTCTTCCCTCTCCTAGGTTATTGCAATAATCATATAAATGTTCTTTCTATTTCTACCTTTACCCCCCAAGAATGATTCTTCTAAAACATGAGTCAGACCTTAATGCTGCTCTTCTCAAAAGTGAAAATTAAAGTTCTTAAAATGACCTACAAGTCCAGATCCTGTCTAGTCTGCTGTTAAATCTCTGACTTCATCTCTCATTACTCTTGTCCTCATTCCACATGCCCCAAACCCAGTATCCTGGCTTCCCTTGAAAGGCAGGCATGCTTCCCTCTCAGAACTTTTGCACTTGCTGTTCCCTCTGCCAATATCCACATGGCTCACACCCTCACCTACTTCAAATCTTTGTTGTCTTCTCACTGAGGCTTTCCCTAACTGTCCTGTTTAAAACTGAGCCTGCTCTTCCCTTTTTCTTTACCGGGTTTATTTCTATCATGATAAATATTTGCACTTATTTACAGCTCCTTTCCAACATGCGCGCGCGCGCGCGCACACACACACACACACACACACACACACACACACTAGAATGCATGATTCCACGAGGACTGGAATTTCTTCTTTTTTTTGTTGTTGTTATTTGCAAATTTTTTTTAATTTAAGTTCTGGGATACATGTGCAGAACATGCGGGTTCGTTACATAGTTATACATGTGCCATGGTGGTTTGCTGTACCTATCAACCCATCATCTAGGTTTTAAGTCCCTCAAGCATTAGGCATTTGTCCTAATGCTCTCCCTCTCCTTGCCCCCCACCCCCCGACAGGCCTCAGTGTGTAATTATCCCCTCCCTTTGTCCATGTGTTCTCATTGTTCAAATCCCACTTATGACTGAGAACATGTGGTGTTTGGTTTTTTGCTCCTGGGTTAGTTTGCTGAGAATTATGGTTTCTAGCTTCATCCATGTCCCTGCAAAGGACAAAAACTCATCCTTTTTATGGCTGCATAGTATTCCATGGCGTCTATGTGCCACATTTTCTTTATCCAGTCTATCACTGGTGGGCATTTAGGTTGGTTCCAAGTCTTTGCTCTTGTGAATAGTACTGCAATAAACATATGTGTGCATGTGTCTTTATAGAATGATTTATAATCCTTTGGGTATATAGCCAGTAATGGGATTGCTGGGTCAAATGGTATTTCTTGTTCTAGATCCTTGAGGAATCACCACAATGTCTTCCACAATGGATGAACTAATTTACACTCCCACCAACAGTGTAAAAGCATTCCTATTTCTCCACATCCTCTCCAGCATCTGTTGTTTCCTGACTTTTTAATGATCGCCATTCTAACTGGTGTGAGATGGTAACTCATTGTGGTTTTGATTTGCGTTCTTCTAATGACCAGTGATGATGAGCTTTTTTTCATGTTTTTGGCCACATGACTGTCTTCTTTTGAGAACTGTCTGTTCATATCCTTCACCCACTTTTTGATGAGGTTGTTTGTTTTTTTCTTGTAAATGTGTTTAAGTTCCTTGTAGATTCTGGATATTAGCCCTTTGTCAGATGGATAGATTGCAAAAATTTTCTCCCATTCTCTAGGTTGCCTGTTCACTCTGATGATAGTTTCTTTTGCTGTGCAGAAGCTCTTTAGTTTAATTAGATCCCATTTGTCAACTTTGGCTTTTGTTGCAATTGCTCTTGTTGTTTTAGCCATGAAGTCTTTTCCCATGCCTATGGAGGACTGGAATTTCTATCAGTTTTAATCACTATGTTATCCCAGAGGCCTGGAATATTGCCTAAACAGAGTAAGCACTCAGTAAATATTTGTTGAATAAAGATCTTCATCCTTAGAACACTAATAAGCCACTGAAAGCTTTAAATGTGAAGAGTCATAATCATATAGAAGATTTTAAGGTCTCTCTACCTGTCCATGAAAAAGAATGTTGGGGTAGAGTGGGGATGCAGTGCTATGGATAAGAGTGGATGCCTGGGAGAAAATGAGTTTATTACCAAGAAGAGCTAGTGCCATGAACTGAAGAAATGGGGTGTACTACCCTTGGTAATGACGCAGCCTCCAAAATGCTCCCACCCCCTTCCCCAGTGAGCCACACCACCCAGTATTCACATCCTTATGTGGTCCCCTCCCATGCTGAATGGGGGCTGCCCCTGAGGGACCAACTAGATATGACAGAGCCATGCTGAATGACTTCCAAGACCAGGTGGAAAAAGGCTCTGCCACTCTACTTTGGTGTTCTGGATCACTCACTCTCAGAACCCTGAACTGTTGCATGAGAAGTCTTGCTACCCCAAGACCATGATGCTAGAAGAATCACATGAGGAGGCCATATGGACAAGCCCGACACTACATGAAGGGAAAGATGCCATACCAGTCCCTAGCTGTACAAGTCTCCATCTATTTAAATCATCCCAGCTGAGACCCCAGGCTCTGGGACCAAAGACATGACTTCCCCATTCTGCTATGTCTGAATTCCCGACCCTCAAATCCAAAAAAAAATGGTTTAAGCCACTATGTTTGGGGGTAGTATGCCAAGCAACCATAGGTAACCAGACACTCAGTGAAGGAGCCTCTTTGGGATTTCACCAACCAGGCACAGGTTTAGAGTCAACCAACTCTGAAGGACAGAATATCTCAAAGTGCCTTTTGTGTTGAAGAGCCTGGTTAGAATGAGCAAATTGCATCACTTTAATAGAAAAATGCAGCTGCTTCCAGGTAGTTCTTAATATAAACTGTCAAAAATTCAACGGTCTGATGTTCTCCAAACAGATTTTTATTGCACCTAAGTCCTTCAGGAAGACAACTGTTTGTCTGATTCACTAAGGGAGCTCTGGATTACCATGATACTTTCCTCTTCTAACCTTCTGGAGAAGTTTAATGTAATGTATCCTGTTAGAGAACAAACTGGAATCACCATGATCTTCTCTGAGGAATGATGAGTTAATTGCTTGCTCTAAAGTTTGTCAAATAATTAATTGGAACTGTTATTTCAAGAATATTTGATGTCTGAACCTTTTATGCTTTTCTATACAAATCAAAGACTAAATTATGATATCAGAGACTTCTATTTATAAAAATGGAAATATTAGCCAAATGAAGTCCTCTTTTAAATAATGAACAGGGTATATGCAATAAATAGCTTAAAGTAAATGACCAAAAAACTAGTGAAAGTACATTGAAATGTGAAGACAAGAAGAGGTCAGAGAGTTTTACAAGGGAATATCAACCTCTTACATAGAATCCAAGCATAGCTATTCTAGGAGTACTAATTAAGATGGCATCTTGGAAAGGCTATATATATATCTGCTATAAATCCCACCTTCAATAAGCTTCTGTTAGATTACTACTCTGCCCTATGCTCTTGCCCTCTGAAATAAGAAATGTGCCAAAATTCGCAAAAGCTTAATCTTGAGCTACATCCAAACTCAGAAAGAAACACTGATATAAACGCATATATACTCCATACCTTACTTTAAGAACTATGGACTCTCCAAAGACAATCTTAGGCCTTTAACTGCAGAAGGGTACTTGGGTTTCTAGTGAAAGCCCATGACAGATATAGGCTAATATTAAGAGGTCAGCATCCAAAAGCCTCCCCATCACCTACAGGATAAAGTTCTATTTCATTCATTCATTCATTCATTTAGAGACAGGTTCTCACTCTGTCATCCAGACCTAAGTGCAGTGATGCTATATCATGGCTCACTACAACCTCAATTTCCCAGGCTTATGTGATCCTCCCACTTCAGCCTCCTGAGCAGCTGAGACCACAGGCACCCGCCATCATGCTCAGCTAATTTTTGTATTTTTCGTAGGGATGGGATTTCACCATGTTGCCCAGGCTGGTCTTGAGTTCCTGGGCTCAAGCTGCCCACCTGCCTTGGCCTCACAAAGTGCCGGGATTACAGGTGTGAGCTACCATGTCTGGCTCTATTTCTTAATGAGACACACAAAGCCCTTTGTGATCTTACCCTTGTTTACATCTCCATCGTCATTCCTTGTTATACCCTCTCTACTCATTGCCATTCCTACTTTGCCTTCACCAACACACATACACGTAGGTGCGCACGTGCACGCACACACACACACACACACACTATCCTTCAGCAGTACTGAACTAGTTGCAATTCCTAAATGTACTTTACTGTTTTAGATCTCCCCATAGCTCTCTCACTTTCTAGCATGTACTTTCCCTTCCTTTAACAATCCATTTAAACATCATCTTTGCTGTGAAATCTTTCCTCACTCCCTCCCTCAGGGCAGGCTCTGACCATTCTTTCTTTGAGCCCTCAAGAGGCCCCATATATCATTCCTTCATTTGGTCTCCTTACATAAAGATGATGCAGAGAAAGATGTCCTACCAGTCCACAGATGAGCACTTGGCTAAATTGTTTGGGAGAGCAAACAGCTTTGTTTGATTATTTCTGTCAGAACCCCCTAAAACACAGGGCTGGAAAAGATGAAAAAAACAGAAGGAAGAGAAATAGCCCCTCCAAATTAAAGGAAAAGATTTAAGAATTTAACTTTCAGTGTCTGTGCTATTAACCTTGTCCTTATGCAGAATAAATCATTTTCCATTTCCTCTCATCAACGTCCCTTTTTAAATGAAGCCAATCTAAAATGGTGACCTGGGTTACCTTCAAATCAACATGACATTTATTAGATAAAATTTTGATGAACAAGTAAATAAAACCATGCCATAGAAGTCTAGGGACCAGAGAAATACCCTATATATTAGTCTAGGGACCAGAGAAATACCCTATCTATTTTATAAAAAAACTCTTCCAAAATTGAGAAAGAACAATCTTCAAGAAAGCAAACTAACTGCTGTTCATTACTCTATTCAGCATGCATTCTATAACACAGAATTCTGCTTCCAGATACTCTGCGGGTGTGTGCACAAACATAGTATTTCATTGTGGAAGTGTCCTTGAATTATTATGAAACTTTAAGTTGGTCAGAACGGCTGAAAAGGATTAGAAATAAAAAATGCCAATCTGATGAGTAAAAAGAAAAGGTCCAATGCATGTTTAGTAAGGGGAAATGGGCAAGAAAGTTATTCACCTCTATCTCTGGGATCAAAACTGAGACTGAAAATGCACAGCACAAGAGAAAGGCAATACTTGTTTAGGACTGGCTTTTAGTCTTCATACATTTTAAGCAATGACTATTATCCCAGCTCCCTAAGGATTCTAAAAATTTGAACATTTATAGAAAATTTGCTCCTGAGTAGAAAATGCTATGAAATGCTTAATTCCACAGAAATTTTCAAAGTAATATTATGGTCAACCAACTGTCAGCTCAACCTTGAAATGTTGAATATGACTCCCACCATGTAAGAACTATTTATAGCCCATATTATGATGTATTCAATTCTTTCAATAAATGCCTTTCTATTCCAATGGATACATGACCTTGAGAAAATGAATGAGGCAAAAATAAAGTTTTAAACTGATAACCATTAGAAGCCTTTGTCATTTTAGGGAGCCCTATCCCATAAAGTCCATATTAAACAGAGACTGAGCAAAAGCAGTATCTGGGAATCATGGAACAGATCTTCAGGAAATAGGCCTATTTCTGCTTGAGAGCTTGGAAAAGGAGATGAGTTACTGTCTTATTCTCTTTAATTCTTAATAGCAGGCTGTGGTGCCCTGATGAGAGGAGAGGACAATCAAACAAATGGTGTGATACAAAAGCAATGCTCACCTTTTCAAAAAGCTGTTTGTTCTGGAACTTCTCAAATATATCCAGAAGTAGAAAGAATGGTCAACCTCCATAGATTCATCCTGCAGCTTTAAGAACTAGCAACTTTCTGTTGTTTTTATTTCATCTATCAACTTTCCAAATGTTTTTCTCTTTTCTGGAGCAAATGCCAGACATCATATCATTCTATTCCTAAATACTTTAGAATGCATCTCTAACAGATAAGAACAGGTTAAAGTAACCACCATATCATTTTTATAAACAACACGATATATTTCCTTTTTTTAGTTTTGAGAGACAGGGTCTTGCTTTGTTCAGTGGTTCAGGTAATATCAGCCTGAACCATCCATAATAAAATACCTCATTAACATTTCACCTAATGATTTTAGCATCTGGATTGCCAGGTCCATTATTTCATTAGAGGTTGAAAATGGAATTATCCAAATCTTTTATTTCTTTCACTTTTATTTTACTCTATTCTCCTTCTGAGAAACAGAAAAGCAGCTCCTAAACTCTGAGGGCTGCAGGCTGGCTTGACACTCACAGCTATACTTCAATGTTCTCTTGTTGGACGTAAACAATCTCCCAGAACATCAGGTCAGCTTGTGACTTTGAAGAAGTGAGGTTTAAAAAAACAAGACCATTTCATAATATTGTTTAATCACAAGCAAAAACAAGGTCACTATGCAGACCGCAAAAATACCAAACACCCCTCTTTTCCAAATAATATGAGTGACTGCTTCTTCTGTAATAATTACAGCTTCAGCCTTGCTCTAGCCTGCCCTACAAGATTTATTGAATACTCAATCATATATGGCATTCTTAAATAAGATTAAAAATGTCCAATCATAGCATTATCCTCCCTTCCTAACGACACTCAATCCAGAGCAAATTCCCTTTTTCTTGAACCATCCCCAATATCATCTAACTGCCACCCAAATTATATATGTTCTTTTTAACACCCTGTTACCGAGATACCCCACAGTTCTCCATGGCATGCATTTTTCCCTCACTGCAACAAGTAGTACACCTGACTTGCTGAGCTACAGGTGTGTTCTTGGAGGTCTATGACTCAAGATGTGGGGATGTGGGAGAAGAACATTTATATCTATTTGGCTATCATGAAATACAGTCTATACAGGAAAAAGAGGATACATACTTAATTCTTTACCTTTAATCGTTACTCTTCAGAGGAAATGAGTTTGTACTCTAGCAACCTACAAAGAATGTCAGTATGGAACACTCTTTTCCTTTTGAAGTACAATTATGAATGTATAGATTTTTATTATTTCAATCTATGGCAGCAATTTTTTTTCTGAGACTAATGTGTTTGGAGAGCAAACCTTTTTTTTTTTTTTTTTTTTTGAAGCTCAAATATTCCCATCTTTGGCCAGTAGGAGCTCCCAGAAGTTGACTCCTGTGTCCTATTGGTGTGACCCAGGAAGTCTTTGATAGCTACATACATACATATGTATAGATACAGACATATATAGAGAAGCATACATATATACACATACAAATATATACATATACACATGTGTATATATACGTATGTGTATATATATGGATACATATAAAATGCTATGATTGAGTATACACGTTCTTTAAATAAGAACAATATGTGTTTCTTTACTTATATTCTTTAAATAGAGCATATGTTTAATGACCAGGAAAGCTGATATATAGATATAGATATATATACACACATACATATATACACACATACATATGCATACATATATGTGTGGGTATATATACACACACACACACATAAAATGCTATGAATGAGTATATACATTCTGGTTTTTTTCTTTTTTTGAGACAGAGTCTCACTCTGTTGCCCAGGCTGGAGTGCAGTGGCAGGATCTTGGCTCACTGCAACCTCTGCCTCACAGATTTAAGCAATTCTCCTGCCTCAGCCTCCTGAATAGCTGGGACTACAGGCATGCACCACCACACTCAGCTAATTTTTGTATTGTTAGTAGAGATGGGGTTTCACCATGTTGGCCAGGCTGATCTTAAACTCCTGACCTCAAGTTATCCACCCACCTTGGCCTCCCAAAGTGCTGGGATTACGGGCATGAGCCACCGCACTGGCTACATGTTCTTTAAATAAGAACAATATATGTTTTTTTACTTCTATTCTTTAAATAGAACAATATATGTTTAAAGACCCAGGAAAGCTGATGGTAAGGTTCTAGTCTGAGTCCAAGTCTGAAGAAGCAGGAGATGAATGATGTCCCAGTTTCAAGATGGTCAGGCAGAGAAGAAAAATTCTTTGTTAGTCAGCCTTTTCTTCTATTCAGGCTTTCAACAGATTGGATGAGGCCCACCTATATTGTGGAGGGCAATCTGCTTTACTCAGTCTAACATTCAAATATTAATCTCATCCAGAAATATCCTTACAGACACACTCAGAAATAACATTTCACCAAATATCTGGGCATCTTTTGGCCCAGTCAAGTTGACACAAAATTAACCATCACAAGTAAACTATTTCTCCATGATATTCACTTTAAGCAAAAAATGAGAGTAGTGATATCTAGCCGATAGATCAACTGTGTACTATCCTGAGGCCCACTGAGGCCTGTATAAGAACATTATGGGTAGTTTCGGTCACCATACCTTTACAGGAACATAGAGAAAAGGCAGAGTTTCAGGGAAGAGCTGTGGAAATGACTAAAGAAATAGAAAATAGGTCCAAAGAGGGAATATTAAGAAATTTGCCTAGAAAAAAAGAAAGCTAAAGAATGATGTAATTATTGTCCTCAAATAAGAAAGGTCTTTCCAAAGGGAGGTTTTGGGCAGTCAGCACTATGCTTTGGAATACTCTGCTGGAGAAAAGAGATTAAAGCAAGGGATATTGGCTATACCTAGAGAATGTCATTTATCACCCAGTCTTCAGTACCTAGAAGCAGCCTGTTCAAGTTTGGAGACCGGTTCTTATTCAGAAATTTACCTAAACACTAAAGCCATATGCCCTCTCAGGATGCTTTTGGGAATGTAATTCTGTCTATTGTTTCAATCAAATAGATCCTCTACACCTGGCACTGTAGAAAGCCGATAAGCTTCTCTCTAATCCATCCCAAAAGGCTCCATTGCATGCTGGTTTATGGCTATCTCTAACCAGAGAGGAGGAAGGCAGCAGATGTTACCTGTTGCCTCTGCATGGGAGGCAGGCCAGCAAGTCTAGACACCACTCTGAAGGTGCAGATGACCAACAAGCTCTTCTATGGGCTAAAAAGCCAAAGAGGAACCACCCATACTCTTCCTCCAGAATGCTTATGTCTTCCTTTATACAATTCCTACAGCCCATTCATGTTCCCATGGGTAGGAACAGGGGCAAAAGAAGTGGATCTAGTCATTGTAGACACTGCTAAATGCTCCACAGACTGCAGAATAAACAAGGCCCCTGTTTAATCTGAAGTCTAATTAGGCAAACTAGATGTAAACATGAGGACAGTGCTTCTCAAAGGAAAAAAACCGGGGTTTTTAGTCATCCCTGAAGAGACAGTTATTAACAGAACACTTAGAATAATTCCTCTTTTCTAATTTAGTGCACAGGATCTGGGGGTTGGATGACTGGAGGAAAATACACTGACAAGAACAGCTATCTAAGAGGGAGATTTCACCAAGAAAGGCTGACTGAAGGACAGCAGTGTAACTGCTTTCACAAGCTAAGAAGGCAAAATGAGGGAATTTCACAAAGAACGCACAACGTCGCAAAGGAAATAACTCTAACAGCCTTAATAAAGCTACAAATATTTTTTCTCATCCTCTTCTAAGCCCAGAAGGTACTTTCTATTTTTATACTTTTTTTCCCTTTTTGATCGACAAGGACAGCAAGGTAACAGCAGATTGCTTCTTTAATAAATTGATTACATCTCATAAAGCCCAGATTAGATGGAAAAATACCTATATAGTCAATTTCTCTTCCACACTTATTTGTTGGTTCCATCCTGTATGTATAGATGTTCAACAGGAAGAAAACAGGTTTGGTTCAAATGCATCTTTTGGCACATAACCCAAAGGGTGCCAATTAGTGCTAGTGCTCAGCAGGACTCTCAGTTAATAAATTTAAATTACCACAAATCCTTTTGATGAGATGGTTATTCAGAGAATGATTCAACACAAATTTTGACTCTAACATTTGTATCTTGTCTCCAAATTCTTATCCTTTAGAAATTTATAAAAAGAGGAAAGTCCTGAAAAACAGTTTTAAGTTTTCAAGTAGTTTTCCATAGTGGGCTAGATGGTGGTCCCAAAAAAAGATATGTCTACATCCTAATCCCTAGAACCAATGGTGATTACCTGATATGGCAAAAGAATGAATATTACCGTATGTGGTGAAAGATGTTTCCTTGCCTCCAATTGTCTTCCCAACCCAATGCAATGAGGACTTTTGTATAAGAGAAACAACTCTTATTATAGTCATAAATGACTGCAAATGTCCTCAGCTTACTTGACCTCTCAGCAGCATTTGATAGCGTTGATATTTCTTCTTGAAATCACTTTTTCACAGTTTTATGACTCCAGGCTTCCTCCTACCTTCTTTAGTTTCTCCTTTTATCTCCTTTGCTGGCAGTTTCTTCTAACCACTGTTATGCCTCTGGGATTCTGCCTTTGACTCTCTTCTCATCTCTATATTCTCTTCCTAGATAGTCTCCTCCAATATCTTTGTTTTAAACACTGTAAACACATTCTGACAACTCAGTTTTTCATTGCCAGTCTTAATTTGTCCCTGAATGCTACATTCAAATTTCCAACTACCTATTCAACATCTTCCCATGGCTCTTTAACAATTACCTCACCTTTACCATGGCCAAAAAAGAATTTTTGATTCCTCACTCCACACCTTCCTAGTCTGCCTCCTTTCAATAAATGGCACAAATATTCACTCAGTCATTCAGGTCAAAAGTCTTACAAGTCATCCTTAATTCTTCTCCTTCTCTGATTATTCCATATCTAACCCATCAGCAAGTCCAGCAAGCTCAAATTTCAAAACTTATCCTGAATTTGACTGCCCCTCACCAATTCTTCACCACCACCTCATCATCATCTCCCAGCAAATTTTAGCAACAGCCTTAAAACAATAGTCCATTCTACAAATAGCAGCAAAATTGGCTACTATTATGCTTATCATTCTTTAATGAATTTCCACTGAGTCCAAATTAAAATTAAAATACAAACTCTTAGCAAGGTGTAGAAGGCCCCGCATGATCTGTTCTTGGCTCACTTCCTTGATCTTATCTCTACTCCTCTCCTCAATTCTCACATTTGAACTATACCACCCTTATTTTCATCCTGCATACATTTCGAGTTCAGTTTTGTTTGAAGGCAAATGCACTTATTGTTTCTTCCAGTTGGAAGTGTCTTCCCTAAGATCCTTCCCCTGCCTTCCTTTCATAATTCAAATGTCACCTCCTCAGAAAGGCCTTTCCTGACCATCTTAGCCAAAGTACAACTCCTCCTCCATTACTACCTATCATATTTCCCTATTTTATTTTCTTCACAGCACTTATTAGGATCTGAAAATAATCTATTTATTCATTTGCATGTTTACTGTCTGAACAGCCTATTGCAATGTCAGTACCTTGAGGTAATGACTTTAAGATTTTTGGTCTCGTGTCCCCAAGTACCTGGTCTATAACAGGTACTTAGTAAATTTTCTTACTGACTATAGGGTCCTCTGAGAATGCTTCAATTTCAATCCCCTGGGCTTGGTAGTATATCATTCCCTATCTTTGAATATATGACACTAATTATTATGTTATTTTAATAATCTCCTTTAAGTTGTGCAAGACTGAATTTCTCATCTTTGCGGCCAACGAGTCTTCAAAAAATCGTTGAAATGATGCTATATCCTGAATTTGGACATTAATCAAAGATTCCCAATAATAAAGCTAAGGATGTGAGATACAAAAACAATTTCAGTGCTAGCATCCCCTTTGCATACCCTGACCCTGGTTTTGCTGATGCAGGCTTAACATCTGACTTTCAAATTCTGTCTGAGGAGTTAAAAATGATGTCTCCATAAGCTTCCCTGCTTTCCACTGAAAGGATATGTTTTCTCCCCAGGAGAAGAGAGGAAACCTAAGAGAGGTATAATCTATTTCAAGACTTGCCAAGGACATTGAACATAAATCAGGTATAAGAGTTTAATTTTTAAGTATAAGGCATCATGAAAACAGCACTGGCCTAGAAGACAGAAGTCCCGAATTCCAGGTCTGCCCTATTTAGTTCAATGACCTTGGCAGGGGACTTAGCTTCTCTGAGGCTTTCTCCCCTGTAAAATAACAAGATTGGATCAGTTGACCCCAACCCTCCCTTGCATAGCTAATAATCTATTATTACTATCCAACTTGCATGCTTGTTTCTTTTTTGTTGGACCTATTTTTAAAGCTGCTTTTCTCTCTCACTTTCCTAAGAGAGTACACCACTGGAAAAGCAGGTGACTAAGTTTCACTTGTAACACGCTTCTGATTACACAGAAATGCACACTGCTTCCCAGGCAGAGAAATGTATGATGGTTGATTTGCACCTTACTGATTGGATACATGGAATAGCAAGTGGGAGTTTTAATGGGTTCATGGCATTGAAGATTGCAGGCATTCAATTCCTTTTAGCTCAAGGGTAGTTTTGTTTGCCTCTTTAGTTTGAAGGAAAAAAAAAACCACATTTATTTTGGTGCTCAGTTACCAAGCGAAACGTGGCTCCACAGAACTCGATTGCGAGCAGTGAAAATCAAACTGTAAGCCATATACCCCCACACATTTAGACTGAGCAAGCCAAATTCTTACTAAAGATTTTCAAAGATGAGGTAAAATGCAGGTTATCAATGCCAATTTGTGTATATATTCAGCAACATACACATGTTTGAACTGATCTTAACACAACTGCAAGTTAAACTGAAGCCCCCAACAGTGGATTTCTCAGTACCAAATCTCTACTGGGCAGATACCTAAGTCAGTTTCCATTGCCATTGACCCCTTTCTTCAGAGAGAGGATGAAGATAAGGAGGAGATAGCTAGTAGCAGGTCACTCACTGTCTACACTGAGATATACCCTTAGCCAGTGTACAATCTCCAGTGAGTTCAACCGATTGAAGAGAGCAAAATATATCCTTCCAACGAGAAAGATGGAATTGCCTGTCAAGCTGCTTGGCAGCTGACAGTCTATGCCAGTGTTTCTCAAAGTATGATCCTCAGACCAGTAGCAGAAGCATCACTGTTGAACTATTGAGACCTGAAAAGTCTCATGCCCCAGCCCAGACCTACTGAATCAGAAACTTTGAGGGTGGGATCAAGCAATTGTATTTTAACAAACCAGGCAGGTGACACAGGTGACTCTAATACACATTAAAGTTTGAGAACCACTCATCAAACAGCAATACTATCTTCAGAAATGAAAATGTTTCATTGTTCTCTATAAGCTTATGTGCACAATTAATAGACAGTAGACAGAAGGTTCATAAGAATACAAAATAGCTGAGTATTGCTTTTCATTGTTCCACTTAGGTTTTGAAGATACCCTGGAGTTTTTTCCCATCACCAATTAAGCAACTGCTTGCTGAGCCCCTAGTATGTGAGAAGCATGATTCAAGGCACTGGAGATATGTTGATAAAATACTCTTTCCATCCTCAAATGATTTTTAATCTAGCGGGAAAGACAGACGTTACACCCAAAGTTGTACTATTAATTATTTCCATATGGTTCTAAAATGTACAATGAAAAAAATGTTGCAATGAAAGAATACATTTCTTAGATCTCCCTAGATCTAATTTGGTCTGAAGGGTTAAAGAAGGCTTCCCTGGCTGGGCGCAGTGGCTTACCCCTGTAATCCCAGCACTTTGGGAGGCCGAGGCAGGCGGATCACGAGGTCAGGAGATCGAGACCATGCTGGCTAACACGGTGAAACCCTGTCTCTACTAAAAATACAAAAAATTAGCTGGGCGTGGTGGCGGGTGCCCGTAGTCCCAGCTACTCGGGAGGCTGAGGCAGGAGAATGGCGTGAACCCAGGAGGCAGAGTTTGCAGTAAGCGGAGATTGCGCCACTGCACTCCAGCCTGGGCAATGAGCGAGACTCTGTCTCAAAAAAAAAAAAGAAGTCTTCCCACCAAAGTAAACCAAGCAAGGGATTAATCAGAGAAAGAAGTAGTCCAGACAGATGAAGCAGCACATAGAAAGGCATTAAGGAAGAAGAGATCTTTTTAGGATGTTTGAGGACTGAAGAGGCACCATAGTTAGGTGAGGCTGGAAAAGTAAGCAGAGGGCCCCTTAAGACAGCTGCTAATAAGAAGTTTTCCCTTTGTTCTAAAAGCAACCGAAATCTATGGAAATGTTTTAAACAAAAAAACTGATATAATTGGATTTGCATTTTTAAAAGATCACTGCGTGGTGGAGAATGAAATGGAGGGAGCTCGGAACAGGTGCAGAGAAACATCTGCAGCATCTAAAAGACATTGCAGAATCTAAAAGAGGAAAAATGTGGCTTGGACTTGGGTCATAGCATAAGAAATGGAGACAAGTGGACAGATTATTTTGGAGGCTGGGTCAACACAATTTGGGAATTGATTAAGTGTGATGTGAGAGAAAATTTATGAGTCTCAGGTTTCAGATGTAGAAAATTGAATCAACACCACATAAACAGAATTAAAAACAAAAACCATATAATCATCTTATCTCAACAGATGCAGAAAAAGCACTCAATAAAATCCAACATCCCTTCATGATAAAAACCCTCAAGAAACTAGGCATGGAAGGAAGACACCTCAAAATATTAAGAACCTTCTATGGCAAACCCACAGCCAACATCATACTGAATAGGGGAAAGTTAAAAGCATTCTTCTTAAGAACTGGAACAAGGCAAGGATGCTGATCCACGCTTGCCACTCCTATTCAACAGAGTACTGTAAGTCCTAGCCAAAGCAATCAGGCATGATAAAGAAATAATAGATATCCAAATAGAAAAAGAGGAAGTCCAATTATCTGTGTTCACTGATGACACAATCCCATACTTAGAAAACCCTAAAGATTCCTCCAAAAGACTCCTAGACCTGGTAGATAATTCAGAAAAGTTTCAGGATACAAAATTCATGCACAAAAATCAGTTGTGTTTCTATACACCAACGTTTAAGCAGAGAATCAAATCAAGAATGCAATGCCATCTATAATAGCCACACACAAAAAATAAAATATTAGGAATACATCTAATCAAAGAATTAAAAGTTCTCTATAAAATGAACTACAAAACACTGATGAAAAAAATCGCAGATGACACTACCATGGAAAAACATCTTACATTCATGGATAGGAAGACTCAATATTGCTAAAATGACTATATTACCCAAAGCAATCCCAGATTCAACACAATTCCTATCAAATTACCAACATCATTTTTCACAGAATTAGAAAAAACAGTTCTAAAATTCATATGAAACCAGAAACAGAACCTGAATAGCTAAAGCAATCTTAAGTAAAAAGAAAAAAGCCAGAGGCATCACATTGCCTGACTTCAAACTATACTACAAACTATACTACAAGGCTATAGAAACCCAAACAACATTGTACTGATATAGAAATAGACACATAGATCAATGGAACAGAATAAAGAACCCATAAATAAAACCACATACCTACAACCAACTGATCTTTGATGAAGTAGATAAAGATAAACAATGGGGAAAGGACACTCTAGTCAATAAACTGTACTGGGAAAACTGGCTAGCCATGTGCAGAAGAATGAAACTGGACCCTTACCTGTCACCATATAAAAAATTAACTCAAGATGGATTAAAAACTTAAATATAATACTTCAAACTATAATAATTCTAGAAGAAAACCTAAGAAGTATTCTTCTGGGTATTGTCTTAGACAAAGAACTTATGACTAATACCTCAAAAACAAATGCAACAAAAACAAAAATAGACAAATGGGACTTAATTAAACTAAAGAGCTTCTGCACAGCAAAAGAAATAATCAACAGAACAAACAGACAACCTACAGAATGGCAGAAAATATTTGCAAACAATGCATTTGAAACTAATATTCAGAATCTATAAGAAACTTAAACAAATCCATGAAAATAATAATAAAAATAATAATAATTCCTTTAAAAAGTGCACAAAAGACACCAACAGATACTTCTCAAAAGAAGACCTAAAGGCAGCCAATAAACATATGAAAAAATGTTCAACATCACTAATCATCAGAGAAATGCAAATCAAAACCACAATGAGATACCATCTCACACTAGTCAGAATGGCTATATTAAAAAGTGAAAAAATATTTAATAGCAGATGTTGGCAAGGATGCAGAGAAAAGGGAATGCTTATACACCATTGATGGGAATGTAAATTAGTTCAACCTCTATGGAAAACAGTATGGAGACTTCTCAAAGAACTAAAAATAGAAGCATCATAATGACTCAGCAGTCCCACCACTGGATATCTACCCAAAGGAAAAAAATCATTCTATCAAAAAGACACTTGCACTTGTGTGTGTATTGCAGCACTATTCACAATAGCAAAGTCATGAAATCAGCCTAAGTGTCCATTGATGATGGACTGGATAAAGAAAATTTGGTGTATATATACAGACCATAGAATATTATGCAGCCATAAAAAAGAATAAATTCATTTTCATCACAGCAACATGGATGGAGCTGGAGGTCATTATCCTAAGTGAAATAACTCACTACGGATAGAAATAGAAAATCAAATACCACATGTTCTCACTTACAAGTGGGAGCTAAACAGTGGGTACACATGGACATAAAGAGGGAAATATTAAGCCCTGGGGACTACAAAAGCAGGGAGGTTAGGTGGGGATGAGGGTTGAAAAACTGCCTATTGGGTACTATGTTCTCTATTTAAGTCATGGACTCACTAGAAGTCCAAACCTCAGCATTATGCAATATACCCATGTAACAAACCTCTACGTGTACCCACTGAATCTAAAAATAAAATAAGAAAATTGAATCAACTGTATCTCCGTTTACTACAGAAGAAGTAATTTTGGAAGGGAAGAAGGATAAAACAGTGCCTAACACATAACAGGTGCTGAATAAATAAACATGTGTTGAATTATGAACGAATGAATTTAATTCTCCCTGAGCAGAAATTGAAAGACCTGCTTCCTGTATGCCCATTTCAACAATTCAATTCAACCACAAGCATCTATTTATTAAATAGAAACTTCTGTAGCCAAAAGTGGTGGGGGCTAAATGATTAACAGATTTGTGACAGGTATGATACCCCAAAAGGATGGTTTCTGTGATATCATATCCCCCCAAATATGCCTCAAAATCTTGGGAATAGGGCATGGGAATATTGGGGGGATATTATACTACAGAAACAAAAGGTTTATGGCAAAAAGGAATTTGCAGGTATAATTAAGTTAAAGATCTTGAGATAGGGATATTCTCCTGTGCTAGCTAGGTGGACCATATGTAATCACAACAGTATTTATAAGAATGCAAAAGCAATCAGAGTCAGAGGAAAAGGCAATGTAATGACAGAAGCAGAATTTGGAGTGATGGACTTTAAAGATGGAAGAAGGAGCCACAAGCAAAGGAATACAGGTGGGCACTATAAACTGAAAGAGGCAAGGAAATAAATTCTCCCCTAAGACTCCAGAGGGAACTAGCCCTACCAATACCTTGACTTTAGCCCAGTGAAACTGGAAATGTAAAAGAATAAATTAATGCTATTATAAGCCATTAAGTTTGTGGTAAATTGTTACAGCAGCAATAGGAAATGAATACAGATTCCAAATAGAACATTAAATGTGTTGGTGCAGTTTATTTCCATAAATAGCCCAATATTACTCAATAGTAAATGGGTAAATGAATAACTCTTTGCTAAGCACAATGTGCTCCCATACCATTCAATTAAATGTTTTCTGCCTCAGAGTAACAGCATAGAATTTAGCCTTCAGAATTTTAAAGTTAAAGCAGAGACTACTACACGACCATCCAATATGCATCCCTCCCTCACTTAACTGAACCCTTCATTTATTCAGAGTATCAATGTGGCCAGTTCACAGGTACATTTCCCACATTCCTTTGCAGCCAGTATTAGTCAATGATACTCACATGGAGGATTCTGTGGAATGTCTGTGAAGGCTCCTTAAAGGGAGCTGACTTAGTTGGGAGATACACCTTTTTAGACTTTCCCTCATCCCCCTTCTACTGTCTAGTTGTGGGTGTGATGATGGAGCACTCATACTGACCCTGAAGTGACCTTGAATATGATAACCATATGCTAAGGATCTCAGCAGCTTGAATCCATGAAGATACTAAGGAGCCACCATAGGAGCCTTCAACTGCCTACCTCTGTTACATGAAAGAAAAATAAGCCTCTTTCTTGTTTAAGCTACCATTATTTTAGGTTTTCTATTATATGTAAACCTATTCCTAACTCATACATGGATCACACTTCTTTAGGAAGCTAGTGAAAGTTATAGAATACTTACCCAGACGATGCACATAGGCACACAAAATTTTGCATTTGATTTCATGTTTGTAGAAAACTCCTCACTGTCATACAAAATTTGAAACATTAACCTCCTGGAGACCCAGTGAATCCAGGTTAAAAATTCTTGCCCTAGTAGTGAACAGAATATCCAATCAAGTTATCGTAGAACCAAATCAAATAGCTTTGTGCACAGGATAACTCAAAAACAGATGTTGTCAATAGTCTCAATCTGGGAGAAAAAAAGTATAAAGCTATTATTACACATACGTTCTATTTCCACTTGTCTGTAAGTAATGAGGGTGAATTATTTGACCGTAGAATTTCGAGCTGATAAGTGGCTCAGAGATATTCATCTAATCCTCCCTCTAAAGAGGAAGAAAGGGACCAGAGTCAAGTCACTTTAGGTCATTCACCTAATCTCTGAATCTTTCCATTTTTCTGTTTCATTTTCTGTTATTTTTATTTGCCACATCTACTTTTAGTATATTCCTTACACCTTGTAAGTGCCCAATAAATATTTTTTGTTTGATTTTCATTGGTCTTATTCAAAGGTTGGCAACTATGGCCTCATGGACAAAATCCAGCCTGGTTTTTTTTGTAAATAAAATTTGATTAGAAGATAGCAACTTCTATTCATTTACATATTGCCTATGACTGCTTTTGCACTGCAGTGGCAGAGTAGAGACAGAGTTGTCCACAAAACCTAAAATATTTACTATCTCATTATTTACAGAAAAAAAAATTGCCAACCCTGGTTTTATCCATTATTTGGAGATTGTTTTTCTAAAAGTTGCAGTCTACACTAACATTTTAAATGAAAAAAAAATTATATTTAAGGAAAAGCAGATTATTTCACTCCTGAATAAAGTTATGAGGCTTCACTATACATCTTCCCTTAAACCATTAAAACCCTGCTGGCAGCATATAGTGCCCAGATCTTGGTTTAAAATATTATTCTCCAATAAAGGGAATTAGAGCTCTTTGGAGAAATGGCTGATTCTAAGACTGAGGCAGGAAACACAGAAGATGAGCCTGGAGCATCTTGTGGTGTCACAAGTAAAAAGTTCTCAAAAAAAAAAGTTTTTAACCACAAAAATGTGTTTGTCAAAGAGACACAGGAGCCGACTGAATGAGTCCCCAATGGCCAAACCTGGAATAATTTGGGCAACAAAATAAATAAAGAAGTATTGATGTATAACCCAAAGTATAAAATAAATATCCATGAGTCCATATTGCTATACATAAATGATTGAATAAATAATTAGAGGAGAATAAATATATCTCTGTAGAAGAATTCCAAATAATTTATATAGATACTCTGCCCTCAAGGTGGTAGAACGTAACTCACTACTTCTTAAGTGTGGGCTGCGTATAGTGACTTCTTTCCAAAGAGTATGGGGTGTGGGGTAAAAGAATAACTTTACAGTGAACTTAACAGACACAGTAACTCTGCCAGGTGACCGAAGTTTACATCAACGGTGATAGGTCATATTGGTAGTATGCACCCGTGACATGATGGGATGAGAATGGCACTTTATCTCTGTGGCTTTCCTCCCAAAAATTCATAACCTAGTGTAATCATAAGAAAAACATTAGACAAATCCCAGCTAAGGAACATTCTAGAAAATACCTGACTAGTACTCCTCGAAACTGTCAAGGTCATCAGAAACAAAAGAAGTCAGAGAAACTATCACAACCAAGAGGAGCTTAAGGGACATGGACAACTAAATGCTCTGTGGTATCCTGGATGGGATCCTAGAATGAAAAAAAAAAAAAGACATCAGGAAAAAACTTAGAAAATCTGAATAAAGCACGGACTTCAGTTAATAATAATGTGTCAGTATTGGTTCACTAATTGTGATAAATGTATATACTAATGTAAGATGTTAACAGTTGAGGAAACTAGGTGTGGATTATATGAGAACTCTGCACTATCTTTGCAATGCTTCCATAAATTTAAAACTACTCTAATACCAAGTGCTTTTTTTAAATGAAACTTGTTGGTTCCAATTCATTTTTTTTAATAAATGTATAGAATCATTTATTTCTTCTTCAATAATGACTCCCTTTACATCTATTATCCTGGTTACCAAATATGAAAAGTTTACTCTCTGGCCTTTTCCAGCGATTTTTTTTTCTCCCACTCTCTACCTTACTATTGTATTTCATAGAAAGAATTTGATTTTTTCTCCTTTAAGCCTTAACTTTTCTCTTCTCTTTTTGTCGAAGTCCAAAAACCACACAATTTGCTTTAGTATTAATATGATTTCATTTGCAGAATCTGACAGCAAGTATAGATTTGCAAGATCTTCATTTTTCTCTCTCAACATTAACTCTCAGGTGCTGTCACAGACACTTACTCCTCCACTTCAGCTCCTGACTGATTTTCCAGTTTGTTCTCTCCTCTGCTAGTACAGAAGCTCTATTGTGGCTCTCCTTAAACACGATGAAGAATTGAAGTCCTTTATTTCTTCAAATTGCCATAAATAAAAAGGTCAGTTCTCAAGAATAAATATAGCTTGTGTAGTTAAAGGATTTCACCTCCTGGGAAGATCAGCTGATAAAACGATCTTCTAGTGAGAATGGTAGTAAGGGAAGACCTGGCATTTGTCTTTTCTTAATCACTAAATCCTTGACATTTAGTATATTTTTTGGAACCTCTGTGGTACTAGCTTAAGATTACCCTCAATTATTTGCTAACTTTGGAGAAGAATGACCATTAAGTTCATACTACAAATTATCAGTGCAAAGTTGCATTTCAGAAATCCCCTCCCCCAACTATACATCTACAAAGGAGAAATTTTCACACATATGTTGTGTAAATATTCATGAGAGTAAGGGAAATAGCTAATAGCTACTGGCAACTGCTAATATAATATGAATTGAGGGTGCATCAAATCCTATTGCTCTTCAAAATCTCCCAACAAGCCAGAGATAATACCGCCTCCTGAAATCTTTCACTAAATCTTCATTTAGTTTAAGTGATTTTCCTAATTAGGGTACTAGAGCTTTTTTTAATATCAAAGGTCTCTTTATATATCCTACATTTGACTGAAATACATGTGCACATCAAGTTTCTTGTGATTTTAGTTGTAGAACTCAGTGTGCTGATACCTACTTCAAGCTAAACAGAAACTCTAATTAATAGGAAAAGTATATCATTGGTTGTGTTTGTTTAGTAGACAAAAATCTTATAAAATTGTGGGAAAAAATTATAAGAGGTCTTTGTGATTGACAGATTCAGGAACACTGGGATTCAATCCATAAAGATGGAATTTGGCCTTCAGAAAGATCCTAGTAAAATTTACAGAATTTTGGGGAACCTGAAGGAGAGTCTTTCAGCTCTTCTTTAAGCTTCTCCTATGAGTACCAGTTTAGTAGACTGATGAGTTAGTACCTCTAGCAAGGATAGAAGGAATATGGGATCTAGAACAGATACTTTTCCGGTGCAAGCCCAAACATCAGGAAAGCCAATATAGTGGTCCATGCAAGCAGATGGAAAGGAAATGGGGAGAAGTAAGACCCCAGGTGGTCAGGGTGAGGGCAACATGAGGCAGGATCAGGGCAGTGGGATTCCTAGCACAAATATCTGGAATAGGAGGATTAAAAGAAGGTAGGTGATATGGTTTGACTCTGTGTCCCCACCCAATTCTCATCTCGAATTATAATACCCACAATTCAGGGAAGGGACCAGGTGGGAGGTGATTTGATCATGGCGGGGTGGGGAGAACCCCATGCTGTTCTCGTGATAGTGAGGGAGTTCTCACAAGATCTGATAAGTGGCAGTTTTCCTTCTCTCTCTCCTTCCACCACATAAGACATGCCTTCCTTCCCCTTCCACCATGATTATGTTTCCTAAGGCCTCCCAGCCATGCGAAACTGAGTCAATTAAACCTCTTTTCTTTATAAATTGTCAGTCTTAGGTAGTATTTCTTTATAGCAGTGTGAAAACAGACTAACATACTAGGGAAGATGGTAAGAATTAGGTATATGGTATATTGTTTGAGGAACAGTAAACAACTTTATCATACACACATAAAATTACTTCTAAACACGTTTACATTTTCACCAGCTTCTGCTTCATTCTAAAATGTTAGTGACTTCAGATTTTTTTTTTTTAAAAGGGTCTTATCATTTTACTTATCTTGCTTTGGAAGAGCTTTAGAATCATGCAACTATACAAAATGCCCTAACCATTTCACAGGGTTGAAATAACAGGCATGAAATCCAAAATTATTACAAAATTCTCAGTGGAAAAGTGAACAATCTTATAAAACATCTTCACTGAGACTTTATTCAGCTTTTCAAGCACTGCATGAATGCTATTTTCTTCTTATTCTAACTTTTATTCAATTACTATAATTCATAATCCTCCATAGAAAAATAGTTGTTTACTGTTTACTCCACAACGAAGTAGAACTTATCACATTCTCTTTCTCCTTCCTAGAGTGCCCTCTTCACCCCCTTTTCTACTTATTGAAAGTAGGAAATTTTTATGTCCAATGTGAATCCCACACAGGGAAAGGAAGTATAGCCAACAGGAGAATGGTAGCCTCTGCTGGAAATTTCCTTTTCTTCTCTATAAAGTCCCACAAAATATGTGTACCACTGATTTGAATAAACGAATATTTGTTGAGCCCCTAATATGTGCACAGAAGTGCCAGAAATTTCCTTAGAAAGTCATATTGCACATTCTCAAGAGAGAAGATCTGAGAAGCCATGCTGTGAAGAAACCAGCTTAATTTGGTCTGCCCTAATGTTTTCTAACTTGACTTTGGAATCCTGGGTACCAAACACTTATTAATCTCCCACAAAATCACTTGTCTACCTCGAGTGATTTTTAACTTGACTTTGGAACCCTGGCTACTATATGTGAACTTATATTGATATTCCTCTATTATCTCCATCGTTATAAGATGATAAGTCATATCATCAAGCTTCAAGCCACAGTAAAGGTGTGTAATGAAAAGGGCCTCTCTAACCAGACTGAGGTCAGGAACCAGGCCTTGTTCACTGTTGGTATCCCTAGTATCTAGCAAGTGCTAGGCACATAGTAGGAACTCAGTGGGTATGACTGGAGCAAAGAGAAGGACAGCGAAGAAGAAATGTAGGGGAAAAAAATGGGCATTTGTTGAGGATCTGTTTTATGTCATGCACTGAGCACAAGATAACCCACAGATTATATAATTTAGTCCTTGCAACAAGTCCATAAAATAAATATTGTTATCTCCACTTTGTAGAAGAATAAATAGAGTAAAAAATGTTAAGAAATTTTTCTAAAATTCACATAATTTATGAGCATGCAAGTCAGGATATTTGTTCTATATATTGGAGCTCCAGGATATTCCATTTGAAAAGCGTTTCTGCTGATTTCAAAAAGTTTAAAAACCAGAATCTATTTAGGAAATCTTCTAGTAAAGAGGAAAGAATACTAAAATGTTACTAAATTGATTTCTGATCAACAAAACTTAAAAACATTCTTAACAATTAATAATTATTAAGTTTGGGGGAAAAGACCTCAACAACCACTATTCAATATATCTTTAAATCAAAAACAGGAGGCTGGCCCTCAACACCACTTGGCTACTCTTTCTAAAATGGCTGTCTAGGTGGAAGAGTTCCAGAAAGCTAAGCACAATTCTAACAGAAAAATCAACAGGAACAGTAATAATTAATAATTACTTTTTTTTAAGTTTTGTTGATCAGAAATCAGTTCAGTAACATTTTGGTATTCATTCCTTTTTACTAGAAGATTTCCTAAATAGATTATGGTTATTAAACTGTTTGAAACCAGAAGAAACATTTTTCAAATGAAATATTCTGGAGCTCTGGGCGCGGTGGCTCACGCCTATAATCCCAGCACTTTGGGAGGCTAAGGCTGGCGGATCATGATGTCAGGAGTTCGAGACCAGCCTGGTCAACATAGTGAAACCCCGTCTCCACTAAAAATACAAAAAATTAGCCAATCGCAATGGTGGGCACCTGTAATCTCAGCTACTCTGGAGGCTGAGGCAGGAGAATCGCTTAAACCCGGGAGGCGGAGGTTGCAGTGAGCAGAGATCACACCAATGGATGAAAGCAGAGATCAGGCCACTGCACTCCAGCCTGGGCCACAGTTTGAGACTCTGTCTCAAAAAAAAAAAAAAAATTAAAGTAGCCATCTAATAAAGTATTCTATGTAGCCATTCTAAGAATTTTGAAAAACAAATTTCCACCTGACATTCACTTTTCTAGAATTGCTTTAGGGTTTAAAATACACACATTATATTTATCATACACACACTCACACACACACGTCATTTGAAGGTGAAATATACAATGAAAGAAATAACGTTTGTTTAACGTGTGATGTTTAACAACTTCTGCAAGGTCTAAGAAAAGCATTTAATTGAACATCTAGGAACATTTTTATAGCACTTCAAATCATTTTACAGTCATAGTGCCCAAGATATTCTTCCTTATTTAAAATTTTAAAATTGTCCCCAAGTTTTCATTTTGCAAGTTTCATCTAAAAATATGATTATACAGAAAGCAAAATGATGATTTACTTTATGGCTAACAGGCTTATCTTTAAAAAATCTAGGGAACACAAATGTTATTTTGCCATTTTTGTTTCTATTGCTTGCAAACTAGAGTTTGCGGGAAAAGACCTCAAGAACTACTATTCAATATATCTTTAAATCAAAAACAGGAGGCTGGCCCTCAACACCACTTGGCTACTTTTCCTAAAATGGCTGTCTAGGTGGAAGATTTCCAGAAAGCTAAGCACATTTCTAATAGAAAACTCAAGTCTTACAGGAACCGGACTCCTGGAATAATGACAGCTCAAAACTGCAGTGGGAGTTGGTCTCTACAGCCCTTCCATACCTTCCCTTCCCTACTCCTTCTGTCGAGTTGCTCCTTCAGAGGCTCCATCCTCCCAGCAATTCCCTGGTTCCCACAAGCCTACTCCAGGCCTGGGTAGCCCATGCTCTGCCTCTCCCTCTCCTCTCTTGTCACAGTTTACCTGTCAAAGCTCTGATGGTTTAGAGTCAGGCCTCTGCTAGGTGGTCTGACAGAAGAGGACTAATTCATGCCAAGATGATTGGCCAATGAAAACTTAATGTGATTTTGCTCCAAAATAGCACATTGTTATTATAAGAGGCTTCAATATATTAGTGCAAAAGAATGAGAACAGCATGCATTTCTGGCACTGCAGCAGTCCAAAGGCAGGCTTTTCAAAATAGGAATAAATTTGAACCCCTCACACCATGAACTCTAGTATGCAGAAATAGGCTTAGTACTATCTTTTATCAACAATATTCATAATACAATGTTTCTCAAATTATATTCAGTAAAATACCAGTGTCCTATGAACAGATATTTCACACACAAAAAAGTGTTCTGTGGTCAAATAAGGCAGGGAAACAACTTCCTATAGCTGTATTTACTCAGAGATTCCTAACATACATTAGTAGTTTTAAGGCTGTGTAAGGTGTAGCATCTGCTGTTATTTAGCTAGTATTTCATTCATTCATACAGTAAACATCTGCATGCCTGTGAAATGCCAGGCACCGTTCCAAGCTCCTGATGGTCAAACAACATCCCTGCTTTCAAAAACTTACACCCCAGGCAGGCTAGGAAGAAGTAACAAACAAATGGACAAGATAATTTAGCCTCCAAAAGTAAAATAACATGAAACAAGGAGATGTGATACAGCACGTAAGGGTAAGTGGTCTGAGGAGTTGGCTACAAAACAGAGCTCTGAAGGGAGAGCTCTCTGGGCAGGTGATTACCAGGCAAATGCCCTAAACCAGAAGTGAGACTGTCATATTCAAGGACAGAACTAAGGGCTACAGAGCCAGAGTGGAGTGAATGGAGCAGAATGGAACATGAGAGAAGATCAGAGACAGGCAGAGAAAAGGAAGGCATTTGGATTTAAGTGCAATGGAAAGCCAAGGAGCAATTGGAGCAGGGGAATTAAGTATAATGGGATTTAGCTGTTCCAAGATCAGTCTGGATATGCTCTAGAGAGCACAAAGCATTGGAGCTGGCAGGTAGGTTTCTTGGTAGCCTAGAATACGCTGTAAGAAGGGATAGCCAAGAAGATGTGGATGTGCAGAGGGTGTAACTTGGAAGCAGAGAGAGAAGACTTGTTGGTGAAATGGATACTGTGGGGCAAGGGCAAAAGGGATTTAAAAGATTCCTAGGTTTTTCACTTGAGCAGCCCAAGGCAAAATCCATCCAGTTATCGCAATGACAGAAATTGCCTGAATGTATTTGACTGCAGAACCCTTTCTCCTGCTATGCTTCTTAGCAAGTGATAAAATACCAGTGTCTGTGAAGCACAGAATGGGAATGCTGTTTTAGTGGTCTGAGTAGATACCACTTCATCCTGTCCTCCTAAAAGCCTTAACTCATTCCTGTTCCCTAAGTAAAACTGCAAATCAAAATGTGGTATTGTCTGCATAGATTTTAAATTTCTTGTGATAAACAATGTATCACTACATACAAGAAAACTAAATGGGTGGTTTCTCAAAAGTCAGCAAGTCTCAAATTTGATAATATTTTAATACGACTATCTTCACTATGACTATAATTCTAATGGGATAATCTTACTGGCTAGATTAACTCATTACTAAATAATAATAATGAGTGCCATTTATTCAGCCCTTGCTACTTTTCCTATACCATCCTAAAAGCTTTACATGGATCAGAGCATGTAATCAGTATTTCAGTCCTGGGAAGCAAGTGTCATTGTATTAATTTTACAGAGGGGGAAGCAGCCCAAAATCACACGAGCAAGAAGGGACAAGTGTCAATCTGTATTTAATCCTGGGTTACTTTCCCCCAGAAATTTGGCTTTCAGGGCTCCAGAGTTCAAAGTAGACTTTACAATAAAGCAAATAGTAAAGATAAGTGAAAGAGAAAAGCAAAACACTAATTTTACCTCATCTATTAAAGATAATGATAAATTGTTTCAAATGTCATTTTCCTCTAAATTTAGTCTGACTAATGGAAAGAACTGCTTGAGACAGTGTACAGAGGCCACACAGCAAAGAAACTTCCAGTACTTGATAGGAATATGAACTGGAATATTCCAGAAAGGGACAAAGCACACCACTCCTTTAAACAGATGGACCTTCTCTGGTTGTCTGCCAAGGGTCCCTGTGAAAAAGATGCCCTTTGACCTACACTTAGCCTTCTGCCAATAAATTGTGATTCTTCACCATCCTCTTCATTCCTGAGCAAGATTGCATATCAATAATTCTAACGGTTGTGTCTACCCCAACTGTGTTCACAGTAAGAGGAGAGAGTGTGGTCCAGAATTACTAAGGGGACTCAATATTTTCCTGTCGGTGAAGGGGATTTTTTGTAAACAAGAAATGGGAAGTAGGCCCTGTACAATCAGTCTCCAAATCTAAATTAAAAGTTATATCAGCATCTCTTATAGCTTCAACTGCATTTTCAGGATAGAAGTAAGAGGAAATAAAAGGACTAAAAAGTACACGATCTTTTGCTTCTTTGTTGCACCGTGAGGGCTTTTGGAGGAGGAGGTGATTTTGCTTTTGTTTTTAGCAACTAAAGCAACTGGCACTGAAGATAGCTATAAAATTACAAAGTTTACGTAGAGCCATAACTTTGGATGCCTTCATGAACCAGGTTAATGGAAGAGCAGTCTTTTCTGAGTGAACCTTTATTGGGTTAATCCAATTAAACCAATGTCTATTTAACAATTACTCTGCATCAGGCTTCACTAGACACAGTGGGTATCATCATCCCAGTCTGCTGCTCTCGCTCACTCTGTCTCTGTCTCTGTCTCTCCCTCTCTCTCTCTGCTTATACTAAATGCATAATCATGTCTAACCTTCCTCTATTTATGTGTGATTCATTCTGTAAGATTACTTTAAAATTCAATCTTTTTCTCCCATATACTCAAGCCACTTAACATCATCTAATTTGCACACTTAATGAGATGTTCTCTAGTCCACCATCCAAACTGAACTATGTAATAAGCCTGGGACAGTGTGACCCTATGCAATGCCACCTGCCATTCAGGCAACATTCAAATCATAACTACATGCTCTAATTCACAGAGATCTGATTTTTAACAAATAGTTGTTGGAATTCAAATCGTTCCTATTTCCAGTGAAACTCAACAAAAGATTTGTAATGCTCAACCACATCTCTCTGTGTCTACTGAGGAAATTGTCCCCGGAGAATTGACTTGGAGTGGGGTCAGAGACTCAGTTGGCCCTTGAGTCACCAAACCTGAGGGAAGCTGCCCAAAAGACCTATAATGTAAGAGAAAAGAAAAGAAAGACCTCAAGGTAAGAAAAATATCAAGAGCACACATTTATACCCATGAGCATTTAAAGAGGTATAGGCCATTTTGGGAGGCACATGGACATGTGGACTTGACACACGTTGAACATGCAGTCCTAGGTCAGCCAGCAATTTGTTTTCTAAGCCTTAATATTACAAGCCTTTATCACCTGCTTTCAATATGCATTGTCCAGATATGCAAATTAGCACTTGTCTATTAACCAAGAGCATTAACTAAAGCACTCCTTCTGAAATTCTTAATTTTAATTAAAATTAGACATACAGCCGTACAACTCTCCAGTATATTTCTTTAAGCTATGTATGCTATTTTCCTATGGGATACTAGCCTAGAGTCTTGGGAAAGCCTGGTGAGGCTAAACTGCTTTTGTTTTGTTTCATTTTGTTTTGCATTTTCTTTTATAAATCTGGGATTCTCATGTGTTTGTCTTGGCTAGTAGCCAAAAAAGCTTTAGGATTATATTTAAAAATTATTCAAAATTAAATAAAGCATTATAAGTGCTATACTGAATTCCTAGTAGGAATAGAATCTAGCAAAATTTACTAGCATAATAAAAGTTTTTGATGTTATTAAAATCATAAAGGGAAAAGGGAGACTCCCTCTGCAATTTAAAAGCCAGTAACATTTTTACCAATATTACAGTAGTTTCATCACCTTAATAGCTACTGTTAAACAAGTGCTTTACCCTGAGCACAGAGCTTTGTGCTTGTGTATACTACCTCACCTGTTTTTCCCAATAAACTTATGAAGCAGATATTACTCTCCCAAATCCACAGACGATAAAAACTAAAGCTTAGGGAGGATAAGCAAATTGCCCAAGGTAACACAACTTAGGTAACAGAGCAGAGACAAACCCCAATCTGTCTCACTCCAACACATGTAATAACAAAACACCACCCACACACACACACCCACACACACACACACAGCGAGAGAGAGAGAGAGAGAGAGAGAGAGCAATCACTGGCATAAGGCGGACAGGTGATTAAACTGCCATAAGCACTTAAGGTTAAGTAAAGCAGCAAAGCAGCTCACAACTACTCTTTCCTTTAGGAGCTTGTAATTTAAGACAGATCATCTCCCAGACTACAGGTGAATTTCTAGCTCCAGCTTAAGCCAGAGAAATAGGCACCTGGGCCCTTGGACTTACCACTATGGTCCTTGCAGATGTTTATTTTCAGAATTTCACTTTGGCATTATTAACTTGGCTGGTGGGCTAATAAACCACCATTTGCAAATTTCTATTGTGCTTATTATTGAAATGTGCTGTGGTGTTGAGAATGAGTCACTATTTCACATGGTTCTCCTTTAGGAAAACTCAGAGCCAAAATTTTCCTCAGGTTTTAATGCCAGGAAAAATGTATGCTGCATCTAAGCAACAGATATGTTTTTGTGGATATTCTGAGCATTGTAACTGATCCTATTTCCCTTTGTGCTTAGACAGCCAGGAAGCTTAAGATCAAGCCAAACAGCTGACCATGAAAAGTTCTGCAGAAGAGGCAGGCAAGATGGCTGAATAGGAACAGCTCTGGTCTGCAGCTCCCAGAGAGACCAATGCAGAAGGAGGGTGATTTCTGCATTTCCAACTGAGGTACTCTGTTCATCTCACTGGGACTGGTTAGGCGGTGGGTGCAGCCCACAGAGGGCTAGCAGAAGCATGGTGGGGCATTGCCTCACCCGGGAAGTGCAAGGAGCAGGGAGGCCTCCCTTTCCCAGCCAAGGGAAGCCGTGAGGGACTGTGCTATCTGGCCAAGATACTATGCTTTCCCCATGGTTTTTGCAATCTGGAGACCAGGTGATTCATGTGCCTACACCACTGGGGCCCTGGATTTCAAGCAAAAAACTGGGCAGCTGTTTGGGCAGACACCAAGTTAGCTGCACGAGTTTGTTTGTTTGTTTGTTTCATGCCCCAGTGGTGCCTGGAACCCCAGCGAGACAGAACCGTTCACTCCCCTGGAAAGAGGGCTGAAGCCAGGGAGCCAAGTGGTCTTGCTCAGTGGGTCCCATTCCCACAGAGCCCGGCAAGCTAAGAACTACTGGCTTTAAATTCTCACTGCCAGCACAACAGTCTGCAGTTGACCTGGGATGATTGAGCTTGATGGGGGGAGGGGCGTCCGCCATTACTGAGGCTTGAGTAGGTGGTTTTCCTCTGAAACTGCTAAGGAGACCTGGAAGTTTGGACTGAGTGGAATTCAACACAGTGTGGCAAAGTGGCTGTGGCCAGACTGCCTATCTAGGTTCCTTCTCTCTAGGCAGGGCATCTCTGAAAGAAAGGCAGCAGCCCCAGTCAGGGGCTTATAGATAACACTCCCATCTCCCTGGGACAGATCACCTGGGGGAAGGCACAGCTTCAGCAGACTTAAACGTCCCTGCCTGCTAGCTCTGAAGAGAGCAGCAGATCCTGACAAGGAGGGTTCCCCCAGCACAGCGCTGGAGCTCTGCTAAGAGACAGACTGCCTCCTCAAGTGGGTCCCTAACCCCCATGCCTCCTGACAGGGAGAGACCTCCCAATGGGGACTGACAGACACCTCATACAGGGGAGCTCCAGCTGGCAGCAGATTAGTGCCCCACTGGAAGGAACCTCCCAGGCAAAAGAGCAGGCAGCAATCTTTGCTGTTCCACGGCCTTGGCTGGTGATACCTAAGAAAATAGGGTGCAGTGGACCTCCAGCAAACTGCCACAAACCTGCAGAAGAGGGACCTGATTGTTAGAAGAAAGACAAACAAACAGAAAGCAATAACATCAACATCAACAAAAAATGCCCCCAAACAAAACCCCATCCAAAGTAAATCCATGAAGATGAGGAAAAACCAGTGCAAAAATGCTGAAAATTCCAAAAACCAAAACACCTCTTCTCCTCCAAAGGATCACAACTCGTTGCCAGCAAGGGAACAAAACTGGACAGAGAAAGAGTTTGACAAATTGACACAAGTAGGCTTCAGAAGGTAGGTAATAACAAACTCCTCTGAGCTAAAGGAGCATGTTCTAACCCAATGCAAGGAAGCTAAGAACCTTGAAAAAAGGTTACAGGAACTGCTAAATAGAATAACCAGTTTAGAGAAGAACATAAATGACCTGATGGAGCTGAAAAACACAGCACGATAACTTTGTGAAGCATACACAAGTATCAATAGCCAAATCAATCAAGCAGAATAAAGGATATCAGAGATTGAAGATCAACTTACTGAAATACAGCATGAAGACAAGATTAGAGAAAAAAGAATGAAAAAAGCCTCCAAGAAACATGGGGCTATGTGAAAAGACCAAACCTACAATTGACTGGGGTCCCCAAAAGTGATGGGGAGAATGGAACCAAGTTGGAAAACACACTTCAGGATATTATCCAGGAGAACTTCCCCAACCTAGCAAGACAAGTCAACTTTCAAATTCAGAAAATACAGAGAACACCACTAGGATACTCCTCAAGAAGAGCAACCCCAAGACACATAATCTTCAGATTCTCCAAGGTTGAAATGAAGGAAAAAATGTTAAGGGCAGCCAGAGAGAAAGGTTGGGTTACCCACAAAGGGAAACCCATCAGAATAACAGCAGATCTCTCAGCAGAAACCCTACATGCCAGAAGAGAGTAGGAGCCAATATTCAACATTCTTAAAGAATTTTCAACTCAGAATTTCATATCCGACCAAACTAAGCTTCATAAGTGAAGGAGAAATAAAATCCTACAAACAAGAAAATGCTGAGGGATTTTGTCACCATCAGACCTGCCTTATAAGAGCTTCTCAAGGAAGCACTAAATATGGAAAGGAAAAAACAGTACCAGCCACTGCCAAAACACACCAAAATATAAAGACCAATGACACTATGAAGAAACTACTTCAACTAATGTGCAAAATAAACAGCTAGCATCATGATGACAGGATCAAATTCACACATAACAATATTAACCTTAAATGTAAATGGGCTAAATGCCCCAATTAAAAGACACAGACTCCCAAATTGGACAAAGAGACAAGACTCATTGCTGTGCTGTTTTCAGGAGACCTATCTCACGTGCAAAGACATGCATAGGCTCAAAATACAGGATGGAGGAAGATTTACCAAGCAAATGGAAAGCAAAAAAAAGCAGAGGTCACCATCCTAGTCTCTGATAAAACAGACTTTAAACCAATGAAGACAAAAAAAGACAAAGAAGGGCATTACATAATGGTAAAGGGATCAATGCAACAAGAAGAGCTAACTATCCTAAATATATATGCACCCCATAAGGAAGCACCCAGATTCATAAAACAATTTTTAGATACCAACAAAGAGACTTAGACTCCCACACAATAATAGTGGGAGACTTTAGCACCCCACTGTCAATATTAGACAGACCAACAAGACAGAAAATTAACAATAATATTCAGGACTTGAACTCAGCTCTGGACCAAGCAGACCTAATAGACATCTACAGAACTCTCCACCCCAAATCAACAGAATATACATTCTTTTCAGCACCACATAGCACTTATTCTAAAGTTGACCACATAATTGGTAGTAAAACACTCGTCAGCAAATGCAAAAGAATGGAAATCATAACAGTCTCTCAGACCACAGTGCAATCAAATTAGAACTCAGGATTAAGAAACTCACCCAAAACCACACTACTACATGGAAACTGAACAACCTGCTCCTGAATGACTACTAGGTAAATTATGAAATTAAGGCAGAAATAACAAAGTTCTTTGAAACCAATGAGAAAAAAGACACAACATACCAGAATCTCTGGGACACATTTAAAGCAGTGTGTAGAGAGAAATTTATAGCACTAAATGCCCACAAGAGAAAGTGGGAAAGATCCAAAATTGACACCCTAACATTACAATTAAAAGAACTAGAGAAGCAAGATCAAACAAATTCGAAAGCTAGTAGAAGACAAGAAATAACTAAGATCAAAGCAGAATTGAAGGAGATAGAGACACACAAAAAAAAAACCCTTCAAAAAAATCAGTGAATCCCAGAGCTGGTTTCTTGAAAAGATTAACAAAACAGATAGGCAGATAGCCAGACAAATAAAGAAGAAAAGAGAGAAGCATCAAATAGATGCAATAAAAAATGATAAAGGGGATATCACCACAGATCCCACAGAAATACAAACTACCATCAGAGAATACTCTAAACACCTCTATGCAAATAAACTAGAAAATCTAGAAGAAATGGATACATTCCCCAAAACATTCCCCCTCCCAAGAATACACCAGGAAGAAGTCGAATCCCTGAAGAAACCAATAACAAGTTCTGAAATTGAGGCAGTAATTTATAGCCTACCAACCAAAAAAAAGTCCAGGACCAAATGGATTCAGAGCCAAATTCTACCAGAGGTACAAAGAGGAGCTGGTACCATTTCTTCTGAAACTATTCCAATCAATAGAAAAAGAGGGACTCCTTCCTAACTCATTTTATGAAGCCAGCATCATCCTGATTCCAAAACATGGCAGAGACACAACAAAAAAAGAAAATTTCAGGCCAATATCCTTGATGAACATCAATGTGAAAATCCTCAATAAAATACTGGCAAACCAAATCCAGCAGCACATCAAAAAGCTTATCCAACATGATCAAGTCGGCTTCATCCCTGGGATGCAAGCCTGGTTCAACATACTCAAATCAATAAACATAATCCATCACATAAACAGAACCAATGACAAAAACCACAAGATTATCTTAATAGATGCAGAAAAGGCCTTCGATAAAATTCAACACCCCTTCATGACAAAAGCTCTCAATACTAGGTATTGATGGAACATATCTCAAAATAATAAGAGCTATTTATGACAAACCCATAGCCAATATCATACTGAATGGGAAAAATCTGGAAACATTCCCTTTGAGAACTGGCACAAGAAAGGATGCCCTCTCTCACCACTCCTATTCAACATAGTATTGGAAGTTCTGGCCAGGGCAATCAGACAAGAGAAAGAAATAAAGGATATTCAAACAGGGAGAGAGGAAGTCAAATTGTCTCTGTTTGCAGATGACATGATTGTATATTTAGAAAACCCCATCATCTTAGCCAAAAAACTTCTTAAGCTGATAAACAACTTCAGCAAAGTCTCTAGATACAAAATCAATGTGCAAAAATCACAAGCATTCCTATACACCAATAATAGACAAGCAGAGAGCCAAATCATGAATGAACTCCCATTCACAATTGCTACAAATATAAAGTATATAGGAACATAACTTACAAGGGATATGAAGGACCTCTTCAAGGAGAACTACAAACCACAGCTCAAGGAAATAAGAGAGGACACAAACAAATGGAAAAAAAATATTCCATGCTCATGGATAGGAAGAATCAACATTGTGAAAATGGCCATACTGCCCAAAGTAATTTATAGATTCAATGCTATCCCCATCAAGCTACCATTGGCTTTCTTCACAGAATTGGAAAACGCTACTTTAAATTTCATATGGAACCAAAAAAAGAGCCCGCATTGCCAAGACAATCATAAGAAAAAGAACAAAGCTGGAGGCATCAAGCTACCTGACTTCAAACTACACTACAAGGCTACAGTAACCAAAACAGCATGCTACTGGTACCAAAACAGAGATACAGATCAATGGAAAAAAACACAGGCTTCAGACATAACACCACACATCTACAACCATCTGATCTTCGACAAACCTGACAAAAGCAAGCAATGGGGAAAGGATTCCCTATGTAATAAATGGTGCTAGGAAAACTGGCTAGTCATATGCAGAAAACTGAAACTGGACCCCTTCCTTACACCTTATACAAAAATTAACTCAAGATGGATTAAAGACTTAAAGGTAAAACCTAATACCATAAAAACCCTAGAAGAAAACCTAGGCAATACCATTCAGGACACAGGCATGGGAAAAGTCTTCATAACTAAAACACCAAAAGCAATTGCAACAGAAGCCAAAATTGACAAATGGGATCTAATTAAACTAAAGAGCTTCTGCACAGCAAAAGAAACTATCATCAGAGTGAACAGGCAACCTACAGAATGGGAGAACATTTTTGCAATCTATCCATCTGACAAAGGGCTAATATCCAGAATCTACAAGGAACCTTAAACAAATTTACAAGAAAAAATCAAACAACCCTATCAAAAAGTGGGCAAAGGATATGAACAGACACTTCTAAAAAGAAGACATTTATGCAGTCCTACAAACATATGAAGAAAAGCTCATCATCACTGGTCATTAGAGAAATGCAAATCAAAACCACAATGAGATACCATCTCACACCAGTTAGAATGGCGATCATTAAAAAGTCTGGAAACAACAGATGCTGGAGAGGATGTGGAGAAACAGGAACACTTTTACACTGTTGGTGGGAGTGTAAATTAGTTCTACCATTGTGGAAGGCAGTGTGGCAATTCCTCAAGGATCTAGAAGCAGAAATACCATTTGACCCAGTAATCCCATTACTGGGTATATGCCCAAAGGATTATAAATCATTCTACTATAAAGACACATTCACATGTATGTTTACTGCAGCACTATTTACAATAGCAAAGACTCAGAACCAACCCAAATGCCCAGCAATAATTGACTGTATAAAGAAACTGTATCACATATACACCATGGAATACTTTGTAGCCATAATAAAGAATGAGTTGATGTCCTTTGCAGGGACATGTATGAAGCTGGAAGCCATTATTCTCAGCAAACTAACACAGGAACAGAAAACCAAACACCGTATGTTCTCACTCATAAGTGGGAGTTGAACAATGAGAACACATGGACACAGGGAGGGGAACATCACACAGCAGGGCCTGTCAGGGTGTGGGGGGCAAGGGGAGGGAGAGCATTAGGACAAATACCTAATGCATGCAGGGCTTAAAACCTAGATGACGGGTTGATGGGTACAGCAAACCACCATGGCACATGTATACCTATGTGACAAACCTGCACTTTCAGCACATGTATCCCAGAACTTAAGCAAAATAAATTTAAAAAAAGAAAAGTTCTGCAGAACATTAAACTAATTAGAAATATTAGTCTCATATACTAATAATTTCTCCAAGCGTAATTTCCCTACTCTAACCTTTTTCCCCTTTTCTTCATTACTTTACATTTTTCTCTCCATGGGATTTTATTGTAGGCACTTAATGTAATGCTTTTCAAACCTTATTGGGAATAGAGGCATTGATACATTCATCTATCTAGGTGTGTAACAGAATCTCTGCATTTGCAACTGAAACAGATAAATAGTCCCCATTAGACTGAGAGCTCTTCAGGGGCAGGGAAGTTGCCTTATTCATCTTTGTATCCTCAGTACAGACACTCTGCTAGGCATATAGTCAGCCTTAATATATTAACACTTACCGAATTGAATTGAATTGAATTTTGAAATATCCCCAGGAAATCTTTGAGAGAGTCTGAAAAACTATTTAGAACTTTGAACTGCTGTCTTAGCATTTTGGTCTCCATTAGATAAGTGAGCTTTCTCTTTACATTCTGACTCTTTGTCATAGGTGAGAGTTGTAATAGAGTTGGCACCTTAAGATGCCAGTGCCCCTAACAGAGTGTACATAACAGAGTGCCCCTAACACTGTGCCTCTAACACACTACCCCCTCACACAGCACCCTACATATTATGGGGGCTTAATAAATGTTTGCTGAATAAATGTTGAAAACTGAGGATCTTGTTGTCTTTTGCGTATAGAAGTAAGAAAATGCTTTTTTCTGACTCCCTGCTCTGATTCTCCCCAATATTCTCTGTTTAGGTGATGGAGCATTGCACGGGGCTAAAAACTAAGATATTGGGCTCAGACACACTCAGGTTCAAATCCTAGCAATGCTACTAAGCAGCTTTGCAACCTTATGTCTCAAGTAAGCAAGTTATTAACCCCTCTAAGCTTCCATTTGCTCACCTTTAAATGGTGATTACTGTAATACTTACTCATGGTGTTATTGTAAGGATTTAATGATAAGATGTGACTGGTAAACAATGGCTTGTACATTGTGAGTGCTAAGTAAATGGGGGCTGTCTTGCCCATATTTTTATATTCTTTCTAACATTGAACATCAAATATCAACCTACCCTTAGAGAACTGAATTGAGGGTAGCATGCTTGTGACCAAAAGACCCTCTATTTCAATCTTAACATTATCTCAAACTTGTTTAGTCCACCCTCCTTCCCCAAATCTAGGGCCATGTATCAACCTCCTCCCTGCTATGGAGAATTGCTGTAGGGAAGGACCAGAGGGGAACAGGGCTCATTAATAGATAACTTCAAATCCTCTTACCATACTAGGAATAATTGAAAAATGACAGGGCTTCTCAACTATTTCAAAGAGATATTGAGAAGTGGGATTTGAATTGAAAGCGAGTCATTAACAAGATTGAAATATTTGGGAACCTCATGGCTGATTTCTGAGGATTAGAGTTAGAAAAACAAACACTCCTCTAAGTGAAGCATGGACCAAATTTATGAGTTAGAGATAATTCTTTGCTTTGAAAGATAAATCTCTCCAAAATGATGACAATAAAAAAACATTTGCAATTAATTTAGTGTTTACGAAAAATATGGTATACTTAACTACATAGAACTCAAGTTTACAGGCCTATGAGTTGGTGATTAATATAATCTCCTACTGAAGCCTTGTCCTTAAGTCACAACAAATACATCTGGGTCCTCTGCATGCTCTATCTGTATGCAGAGGAAACAGAGTGACATTAGCATCATGTCCACACGAAGACCGACTTTGCATTTAGAGATAGGATGAGAGGATCACTGAATGCACAATTACCCCATAAGCTTGGAACCTTTTGAGTACAAAATTTCACTTTCCTCAGAATTTTGACTTCAAGATCATGAGCATCATTGCTAGGAGTTGTTCTGCAGCTACTCACACCAGGGCACAAAGAGCCCACATTCAGACTCTTCTAGTCTATCTCATATTTAGGAAGCCTAATTACGTTTTCTGGGTATCTGTCTCCCCACCTCACATTCCCAAATAGAGGCCCATTCTCCAGGCTCAAACACAATACAAGCGTTGTTTTCTACCCTATAATTATAAATGAGCAAACCAAATGACTATACCAGTTGCACTACACCCTGTACCTATGAGGAGCCGCAACATGAAATGTGAGGACCACTCCCTGAGCTGGCCACTATCCTCCTGGATAGTGAGTTTTTCGGGACACTAGTCCTTCCTTATTCATGGTTTCGCTTTCCAAGGTTCCAGTTACCCTCAGTCAATTGAGGTCCAAAAATAGGTGAGTACAGTACAATAAGATATTTTGAGAGAGAGAGAGAGAAAGATCACATTCACATAATTTTATTGCAGTATTGCAGTATATTGTTATGTGGTCTATTTTGTAATTCATTATTTGCTGTTCATCTTTTACTGTGCCTAATTTAAAAATTAAACTTTATCATAGGGATGTATGTGTAGGAGAAAACATAGTATATGTAGGATTCAGTACTACAGAGGTTCCAGGCATCCTTGGGGGTCTTGGAATGTGTCTCCCCCTAATAAGTGTGCATTACTCTACTAACAGCTTGTAACTTGAAATTTATACTTGTGTTCTCATGTATTGCACAATGGTGAAGAGAATGGGCTTAAAGACTGGCTGCCTGGGTTGGAATCACTGTGTGACCCTGCACAAATAACTTTCCTCTCCATACCTCAGTTTATTTATCTGTAGAGAGAAGATAATAATAGAAATTACTTCAGAGGGTTGTGATGAAAAAATGGATTAAATAATATTACTCTGCTCAGACTGCTATAACAAAACACCACAGACTGGGTGGCTTAAACAACAGAAATTTATTTTCTCACACTTCTGGAGGTTAGAGTCCAAGGTTAAAGTTCTGGCAAGATTTGGTTTCTGGTAAGGGCTCTCTTTCTGCCTTACAGATGGCCACCTTCTCATTGTGTCTTCACATTGTGGAGAGAGAGTGGTCTCTCTCTCTCTTCCTCTTGTTATAAAGCCACTAATCTCAACAGAGGAGCCACACCCTCATGATGTCATCTAACCCTAATTACCTCCCAAAGACCACAATCTCCAAATATATTCACACTGGGGTTAAGCCTTCAATATACAAATTTTGAGGCAGGGGGACAACTAAGTCCATAGCAATATGTATAAAGGGTTTAGACCAGTGCCTAGCATGCATCAAGCACTAAACAAATGTTACTTACTATTATTCTCATGCTAGGCATTTCATATATGGTCTCACTTAAAAATTACAGCAGTGCAGACATAGGCATATCCCTTTCAGCTGAGGCAACTGAGCTCAGAGAGTTACCTGCTTTGACTTTGGGGTGGCAAAGCTGACTTGACCCTAATGTCACACAAAAGGCAATGTGCTTTCTGCTTTACCACACTACATCCTTTAAAAAAATTTTAAGGTGTAACTATAAATTTTCTCTATGATTTTAGTTCTTAAAATATCCACATTTTAAAATATTTTTATAGAAGCATAACATCTATTCCCACAAATACCATTCTTTTTGTGGAAGAAAGTTTTCATGGCTTAAAACAAAAAAGATCAATTTTTTACTCAGACTATATGTCCAGCCACAGATAGACAGAGAAGCTGCTTATCATCATCACTGAGGAACTCAGGCTGATAAAGGAGCCACCATCTCTTACATTGCAGGTCACTTTGCAGAGGATGAAAGGAATTCCAGTGGTCTCACATCAACAGCTAAATGTGACATACATCACTTTTCACAACTCATTAGCCAGAACCCACTCAACCACAACGTGGCCAAGAAACACAATCCTATCACGGGCCTGGAAGGAAGAAAACCAGAAATATTTAAAGGCTTCCAAAAAATAATATCTGGCAGTCAATTGCAGAAGCATAGTTATTCCAACACTGAAATGGGAGTAAGGACATATCTATAATAAACACAGAAAAAAAATTACCTTAGTTCCAGATAATTGGGTGTTTTTTGTCTTTCTCTCTTGGCTAGTAGCTACAAGCAGTGGAATTTTTCTTTTCATTTTTAGCCAAGCTGTCAACTGAGCAAAGGAAAATAACTAACCTTATGGGCGTGGGTAGTTGGTGGAGGGAGGAGTGGGAAAGAAGGCTAGAGTGTGGGTAGGAGTTTAATTTCGTATGTTCAAGGCATGATACGAGAAATTCTGTAAACCCAGGTCCCAAATAATACCCAGGATTTCCAGATGCTCAAGAGAAGCAGGTAACTAAGGAGTCTCCATGGATAAAACAAAGATGCTAAACATCAGCCGAGATTTATCCAGCAATAAGTAGCACAAAAATAATGAACTAACAGAAAAATAAAGTTCAGACCAGAGTTGTTATCAATAGCTACTATAAAAAATTTTCCTGAGTGAAGATTTTTGTTTTATTTGGCTGAAAGATATCACCACTGGAGTTATGAAGATGTGAATTCCACTGACCATCTATATGAACTTTGACAAGTTACTTAATGTCTTTAAAACTCAGCTATAAAATAGGGAGGATAACTAAAGGTTATTGTGAGGGTTAAATGAGATAATGTATTTAGAGCACTTACAATATTATAATATATATACAATAAATATTAGCCATGATTTTTATTTGTATTATTGTTATTATCATGTTGATAAAATGCCAAAAGCCAAAGGAAGCTATTCAGATATTTTTTAATCTATAATATGTATCTTATCATCCAGGTATAATGGCCTTGTTCCTGATCTTAAGCTATAAATATATATGATTTCACCATTAAGTACAATGGTAGCTGTAGGTTTTTCACTGATGCCCTTTACCTGGTTGAAAAAGTTCCCTTCTATTCATGAACAAGTGCTGAATTTTGTTCAATGCTTTTTTAAAAAAAAATCTTTGAAATAATCACATGGTGTTTCCTTTTTAATTTGTTAGAATGGGTAATTACATTAATTGATATCTTCAAATGTTAAACTGACAAATTCGTGGGATAAACTTCACTTGGACATGACGTCTTATTAATTTTATATGTTGTTGGATTCAGTTAGCTTAGAGTTTTTTACCTCTATGTTCACAAGGAATATCTATCTCAAGTTTACTTCTTGAGAGAGATTGGTAATTCATGTCTCTCAAGGTCTTTGAATCTGCTGGCGTCTCTCAAGGTCTTTGAATCTGTTGGCATAACGTTATTCCTGAGATTCCCTTGTTATCTTTTTAATATCTGTAGAATCTGTGGTAAAGTCTGATATTGGTAATTTGTATCTTCCCTTTTATTCCTTCTCAGTATGACTAGACGTTTATCAATGTTATTAAATTTCTCAAAGAATCCGCTTCTGGGTTATTTGATTTTCTCTATTGCTTTTCTGTTTTCTAGTTCATTGATTTTTACTCTTTTCATTAATTCCTTTCTTCTGCTTGCTCTGCTTATAATTGACTCTCTTTTCCTAGTTTCTTTTATTTCAGACGTGTATTTTTAATATAAGTATTTATAACTATAAATTTCCTTCTGAGTACTATGCCAGTTACTTTAGCAAAAATTTTTACATCTGATGTTTTATTTTTATTCAGTTGAAAATAGTTTCTATTTTACAATGATTGTGATCACTGATGTTGGATTAAAATGTATCATCTTCCTATTTGTTTTCTATTTTCCCATTTGTTCTTCAGTCCTATGTACCTCTTTTTCTTCCCTGTTTAGTATTAACTATATTTTTATTTCATTTTATCTCTACTGTTAGCTTATTAGCTATAACTTTTTTGTGTTAATTTACTGATTGCTTTAATGTTTATAGTATACATCTTTAACTTACCATAGTCTACTTTCAAGTAATATTGCTTTTGATTTTTTCCTTATCACCACAAGTTCAAATTATATAAAATGCTTTCCTCTAACAGAAAATGCAAGGTTGAATTAAACTAGTAAGTATGACCCTCAGAAGATTAATTCAATTTTTAGTTTCATAAATTGGAAGCCCTGCTTATATTTTGAAACCATCTTTTATTTGTAGTTTTTATTTTTTAGTTATCCTTATTTTCACTAACTTCAATCACCATGGGATGTTATTAACATTCTAATATATTTCTGGTACATATATATTTGTATTTTTAATATATTCTCAGAATTTTCAAACTAGAAAAAGTCTTAGCCACCCCATAGTGAAATCTCTTATTTTTCTACATGACAAGTACACTAGTGCCAGGCACCACTGTAGACATTTCCTGCAATGCCACTTTCTTCTCTACCCTGGTGATGTGTCTGACAGTGGTGACATCATAACAGATTATTAGAATACAATGTGGAAAACACAGCAGTGGAGGTGTGCATGGAGGCAGTGGGAATAGGATGGACATGATTTTGTTGCTGCTGTTATCAAAGCCATAACTGTATTTTCCTCTTAAATTTTAGACAGCAGTTTTTTAAAACTTTTTAAAGTGTTACATACATGCATAAGTATATAAATCATTTTCATAAAATGAACACACTTGTGTAATTAGCGCCACAATCCAAAACCAGCACCTGAGAAGCCTCCTTCAGTCATACCACCCCTCAAGGTTAACAATACTGTGATTAATTTCGCCTGAGAAAGTAGGAAAAAATCATCCTCAGAAGAGGCCACAGACCAACTCCCAGTTCATTGCGCTCTTCACTACACAAAATGTCTCTCTTGTTAAAACTCTCCAAAATCCTCTAAAATTCATAGATTCCACAGAAGGTGCTTCTGCATGATTAAATATGAGATATCATTATACTATAAAATGCACACATTTGGATAATTTGGATGACATGTTCAAATGCTTTAAAAATACTATCAGAAAGTTTTCACTTTACAACTTTCCCTAAAGCACATACGATAGGTAGTCCCTTGGTATCGGCAGGGGATTGGTTCCAGAACCTCCCTCAAATCCCAAAATCTATCAACACTCAAGTCCCTGATATAAAATGGCACAGTATTTGCATATTACCCAGCACATCCTTCTGTATACTTTAAATCACTTCTACATTACTTATGATACCTAATATAATGCAAATGTTATATAAATAGTTGTTATACTGTATTGTTTAGGGAATAATGACAATAAAGTCTGTACATGTTCAGTACGAACACATTTTTTTCTGGATATTTTCAATCCAAAATTGGTTGAATCCACAGATGCAGAACTCACAGATATGAAGGACCAACTGTGTACATTTTAGAATCACTCCACGGATTATTCTTTAAACAATAACAAATGCAACATCTAAAAGTTTGAAGGTACAACACTGGCAAGTCTCATTATCAGACATAAACAGTCTTACCTCATGTGAAGATAAACTATTTGATCCTCTCTTTATCTTTCACAATATTTAAAATCAAAAAATTGATGAATACAATGAGAAAAACATAAAGTTATAATAATGGTTAATTCCATAAATTTTTTTCTGCCCCCCCCCACCTCAAAAAATGTCAGCTGTAACAGGAGAATGGGAAAATGTATATGTTCCTTGGGAAAAATGATCCTGACAGTAAACATTTTGAACAGACTAATTTGAGAGTGGTGACAGTGGTTTCCTTTTTCCTGACTTATCATCTTTTTTATATTATGCTGGAGTTTCTTTTGAGTTACATAAACAACTTTAGTCCTTTGGGTTTGATCTTTTGGTACTTAAGAGACTTTAAAAAAAATAAAAGAAAGGTAAATAGAAGGATTCTCTAATGTTATAAAAATGCCTATGCCCAGAAGTAACTGGAACACTTAAATATCCACTCTAATGAATATATTATAGGCTTGCCATGAACACCAACTCAAATTAATTATTAATTTAATTTTTTTTGAGACAGTCTCACTCTGTCACCCAGGCTGGAGTGCAGTGGCACAATCATGGCTCACTGCAGCCTCAAACTCCTAGGCACAAGGGATCCTCTTGCCTTGGCCTCCCAATTAGCTGGGACTACAGACATGCGCCACCACACCCAGCTAATTTTTATTTTTATAACTGTAGAGACAGATCTCGCTGTGCTGACCAGCCTGGTCTCGAGCTCTTGGCCTCAAGTGATCCTCCCACCTCAGCCTCCCAGAGTGCTAGGATTACAGGCATGAGCCACCACGCCTGGTCTTAAATTCATTCTTAATGTAGCTAAATTTTCTTTTAAATTAGCACTGAAAAAATGAACATGTAAATTGCTAATAGAGATGAAAGTATAAGAAACGAAATATTTCTAAAGAGGATTCAGTTTGATTTCTACTACTTGTCCCTTGGTTATATTTTACAGAAACAAATTTGCATTTTATTCCATCATTAGGCCTTTTCCACTAAAATCAAATCTGTACTGCTTCACACGTTTTGTAATCCTGCAACTCAAACAATTAGCTAACAAGTCATCAAAACAAAATACTATGACGTCAAAGTTATGTGCAAAATCTAGTCACTGCCTAATATTTTATCACTCTAAAAGCCCCAGACAGTGAGGCTGTTATGGCTGAGAATAATATAATATGTTTGTGGGTCTGATAAACACACAAATCTTGATAGGTCCTCCAAGGTAGGTCTAGCTTTTCTACATGTCTAGTACCAAATATATTTTGAGGTCATTAGATTATCTCAGAAAGACAATCTGTGGTGCTTTAAACTCTAGAACAACATTGTCCTCCTATCTTTTTTTTTCTTGAGATGGAGTCTTGCTCTGTTGCCCAGGCTGGAGTGCAGTGACACAAACTCAGCTCACTGCAACCTCAACCTCCCATGCTCAAGCGATCCTCCCACCTCTGCCTCCCAAGTAACTGGGACTACAGACACAAGGCCACCACACGTGGCTAATTTTTTTATCGTTTGTAGAGACAGGGTTCCACGATATTGCCTAAGCTGGTCTCAAACTCGTGGACTTAAACAATCCTCCCACCTCAGCCTCCCAAAGTGCTGGGATTATAGGTGGGAGCCATCTCACCGGTCTGTTCTCCTATCTTTAAACAATGTATCTATTTTCTTCCCAGATGGTCCAGCTCAGGAAAGAATCTTTGGCAATTCGTTCTTCAAGTTATAATTTATACCAAATTTTTACCTCTAGAACACAGTACTAGACAAAAATAAACCCATGAACTATGACGGTTTAAAACAGGACAGATTTTAACACAACTTAACCATACATCTTTAGTTGTGTTCTCACCACTTCCCTCCAGCATTTGGCCCAATAAATGGCTTCAGAACCCATTACCAAAATCTTCTCCCTTCCTGGGCATAAAATCAATGATTCCCAAAGTTATAATTTGACATGTGTGTTTCTTCTTCTTCAGTGTTATTCCAATATCTTGGCTACATTTAAACTCTACTGAGCATAACATGAGACCTCCTGAGACTAATGCAGAGAGCTTTAAGGCCAACCCTGCCAGGCAGCTGCTGTCTCTCACAGTCTTCTTCTTCAGCCTTCTCTGTCAGGGAAGTGTCTTCTAAAATCCTTTTTAACCCCAGTTCTCAGGTACAAGCGCCGCACTTCCAGACTTTTTAAAGTCTCACTTGTGAGTATGATGGCAAAAACTCATCTTTGAATTAATCCCCCAATTGGGAGCCCCTAATTTGAAAAATGAACCATTCCATCAGATCACTTCATCATTCTCAGCCATGTTATTAATTAGTACAGTAAGCACCTTAGCACATATGTACTCTTGGCAGGCAGACTTGAGAACAAATAATTCTGCAATAAGTGGTCTAAAATTAATGGCTACAAAAGTGACTAATTGCACACTAAGGACCTATTCACAGAGTAAAGTCCTGTGCAGAATCTGGAAAGCCTTTAGTTCTCTTAAAATAAGGATCAAATGGTCTATTATACTAGAGCTTTAGTAGGCACAATTTTTAAATGGGCTGATTAGAGCTGGAGACTCTCTGTGCTTTTCAGGCTTTGCCAAATATATATACATAAACATGGCCTTTATAGAGTCCCTTTGCACAGTTATAATTTTACAGTTCATTTAGGAATTCTCAACTCAGTCAGGATTAGCTCTGTTGAAGCTTATTTTTCTTTCTGTGAGATGATTACTTGACTCAACCCACAGCCCTACTAAGACTTGGTAATAATTCAGTGTACTTTGTACTGAGCCATCTCCTCAGAAGTTGCATCAACTTTCTCTTCGAAAGACCTTGCAAATTCTGAGATATTGATAAGAAGGAAAAAGGCATGATTCTGATAGAGACCATTCCTCCCAACATCTCACTTTCCTTTCTATTGACTTACCTCTCTACTAACAATGAATATAAATTAGGAATTCCCATACAGAAGGGATTCTCTGTCAGGTTTCATCCAAGTGCCTTGATGAACTCACATACTACCACTTACTCCTCTCCACCTAAAAGGCCAATTATAGTAAATTAGATGCAGCAGAGAATAAGGAGAAGAAGGTACACTGCCCACAATGTCCTATACTATTTCACCCCATGTCTCCATTCAGCCTTGACTTTTACCTGTCAGGATCACCTAATTCAGTGTATCTGGGATACAGTCAAAAATCACATCAGGCCAGGCACGGTGGCTCACAACTGTAATCCCAGCACTTTGCGAGGCCGAGGCACGTGGATCATGAGGTCAAGAGATCAAGACCATCCTGACCAATATGGTGAAACCCCGCCTCTACTAAAAATACAAAAATTAGCTGGGTGTGGTGGGACGCACCTGTAGTCCCAGCTACTTGTGAGGCTGAGGCAGGGGAATCACTTGAACCCAAGAGGCAGAGGTTGCAGTGAGCTGAGATCACACCACTGCACTCCAGCCTGGCAAGAGAGAGAGAGAGACTCCATCTCAAAAAAAAAAAAAATCACATTAGAATCACCCAGAGATCTGGCTAAAGATGCAAGTCCCTGTGTCCTACTGAAGACCTACTGCACCAGAAGCACAGGGCGTGGTGGCCAGGAATCAGCATCTTGAACAAGCTCCTTCTATCGCTCTTGTCACAACGACCTTTTAAAACCAGGGAAGCAGTGAAAACACAAAATGAGTAACTCAGGTCTCCCGCCTGACAATCCAGAGCCCAAAATAATTGGGTTTCCTTGGGTGCAGTGGCTCATGCCTGTAATCCCATCACTTTGGGAGGCCAAGGCAGGCATATTGCTTGAGGTCAGGAGTTGGAGAGCAGCCTAGTGAAACCCTGTCTGTACTAAAATAAAAGCAAAACAAAACAAACAAAAAACAAATAATTGGGTTTCCCAGGTATCACAGACACTATCAAATCCTTTATTCTCTCTCTACCACAGAGGGAGAACTGAGGGCAGGGCATGAGGGGTGCCCAAGACCTGGTGGAGAAGGCATGCAAGCATAACTCCCTCTAAGTGTACCACACAGCCCCAATCAGCATAGCACCCCCCACCCACACCCCTGGTTTTAAAGCCTGGCTCTGCCTGCTTTGGTCCTATCTGACTTCCCTTCTGCCTGAATCAAGAAGACATTTTTATTAGTCTAGATATGTTTCTTTGACTAATTCAAGAGAGCTTGTCCACAATGCTCTTTTCTCAAATAAGAAGTATCATACTGAATTCTCCTTTTCTCTCCTTCCCTCTAGCCTCACTCTTTATTGACTCCCTCTCACAGCTGTAAGCAGCTTTAGAGAAAAAGTCTAACTGAAGTTACCTCAGAAAGTGCTCTTAATAACTAACTGGATTTTTGCTCAACAGCAGAGTTTGTCCTTAACACAGCCATCCTTTCAATTAAAGCACTAGGAATTGGTTACTTTAAAAGACAGGGGTCAAGTACTATAACTTTCTTTTTAGATCATCCTGTTATTATTTAGGAAAATTAATTTATTTTGTAGCACTGTGGCAAGTAAATAACACAATCACATTGGATATGATCATCAGGGCTAGTATCTGCCTTCAAAACATTATTAAAGGACAATAGCATATCTTCAGACAGTAAATCAGAATCCATCTCCACTGTGGAGATGCACTTTCTTCAACAAGGACAGTGTCAAGGCCTGTGCACTTCATTTTGTTTACTTAAAAGATAAAATAAATTGAATTTGGAACATTTTGTTTTATTCCAGGTGGTTGAACAGTCACAAGATTACTCCTTCAAAATTTACTCATAGAAGTATCTGTGATGCTTTGATAAATGAACAGCACCTTTGCAATGTGTTAAAATGTTTGAAATATATTGAACAAATGCTGAATCTCATTCTGAACTAGCACCCACACTTATCTCCCATGACTTCTTTTTAAATGTGGCAGAATGAATTGACATATGATGGGCAAACTGTTATGCAAATTTTGATATTTTCTCAACAGTACGAATTGAAATGTGGCTTACTGTTGTGGTAATCAATTTACAGGTGATGGTGTTAGTGATTCTAGTAATCACAGATTATGACATATATTTAAACTAATAATTTAACCAGACTTGACCAGTACACAATATATCCATGTAACACAGCTGCACTTGTGCCCCCGAATCTATAAAAAGATAATTATTTTTAAAATAAATAATTTATAATTTTATATATTATAGAAGATATAGAGAAAACATAAAATTAAAAAACAAGAAAGATAGAAGAAAATAAAAATAATATTTTTATTATCCAGCATTATCTAACCACTCAATAGTAACCACAATTAATATTTTGTTGACTATTGTTACAACCGTTTTTGTAACATGGTTTAATAAATATCTACCAATATATTTGTAGACTACTTTCTAACTATCTGTTAAACTACTTATGAAGATAAATGGGTTCTCCCTTTCCTCCTAACTAGTTTTCACTGGTATATAGCAGAGCTGTTGATATTTCACATATTTATTTTGTCTTTGACCATCTTGCTGAACTCTCTTATTAGCTGTAATTTTATTTCAGTTACTTTACTTGAGTTTTCCAAATACGCAGTTACATCATTTTTAAAAATATTTTTTCTTCCCCATTTATGTTTATATTTCTTATTATTGAAATATCCGGAATCTTGTCAAGTAAGAATAGTGGATATCCTTTGAGATCCTTGGGATATTCTTATATTTTACAAATTTCAAAGAAATTATTCTACAGGTTTCTGTTAAGTATGACATTGGCTACTGGGTTCAGAGAGATCATCTTACAAGAGTTAGTGAGATATTCTTCTACATCTACTAATATATTTATATATTTTAAAATCAACATTGACATCCATCTAGTCTTTAGAACATCTACTAAGATGGTCAAATCGACTTTTCCTTAGACTTTTTCACATATTGTAAATATATTCTCTAATACTAAAACATTCTTGGATTCCTGAAATTATCCTTTGTTATCATATTATAGTTTATTATATTATCATTTAATCCTTTCAATATAATGCTGAGTATCCACTTGTGAACATTTATTTGGTGTTATTATTCTGTTTAAAAAATTGTGAGGCTTTTCTAAAAGTAATGTTTTATATCTTAATTATTTTTCTTATTGTAAAAGTGCTACTTTAGTATGGGAAAGATTGAAATAAGGCACATAAAAAGAAAAAAACTGGAATTCTCCCATGATCCTCCAACTCCTCCTGTAGAAATCATTACTATTAATTCTTCAGCTTATTTTGAATTTAACTAGTCCCCCATTGTAACATAAAAATATTACAATATTCATTCCAATATTGTTTGTAATAGCAAAAAGCCTGCAAGTTTTTTGCTATTATAAACAATATTGCAATGAATAATGTTCTATATTTACATATCTTTGCATACATGTAGGGATATTTCTTTTAAAGGAATTCCTGGATGTAGATGTGTTATATTTTAATAAATATTGCTAAATTGTCACTTTAAAGTATTGCACCAATATAAGCTGCCACTAAGTAATAATGCGTAAAAGAGTAATTGTCTCTCCACATTTTGGCACACTGGTATTATCAATATTTTAATCATTGACAATGTGATAGTTACAAAAGCTATTGCATTGTTTTAATTTGTATTGCTTTAATCAATGGGAATAAAGATCCTTTCATATATTTATCAGTTATCTGTGTTCCTAATTGTGTGAATTGTTATTTCATGGAATTTGCCTGTCTTTATATTAAATGGGTATCTTTTTAAAATTAATTATTGTTAATTTTGTGTAAGGCACATTGACCTTCAGCTGGTGGTAGATAATTGTATTATTAGCAATTTCCTGTTTGCTATTTTTCTTTTGATTTTATACTGATCTTTTGCTGTGCACTTTTTTGTTTGTTTGTTTTTTGAGACAGAGTCTCGCTCTGTCACCCAGGCTGGAGTTCAGTGTTACAATCTCGGCTCACTGCAACCTCTGCCTCCCGGGTTCCAGTGATTCTCCTGCCTCAGCCTCCCAAGTAGCACAGGAATGTGCCACCACGCCCACCTAATTTTTGTATTTTTTAGTAGCAATCGGGTTTCACCATATTGACCAGGCTGGTCTCGAACTCCTGACCTTGTGATCTGCCCGCCTTGGCCACCCTGCTGCATACATTTTTTCATGTTATCTAGGGTAGCTGTATTAGGATTTTCGAGAAACAGATTTATGAAGAAATTCATTATAAGTACCGGCTTGCTCACTTACGAAGGCTAGGTAAGATGTTCCACTATCCACTGTCTGCAAGCTGGAGACCCAGAAAATCCAGTGGTGTAGTTTGGAGGCCTGAGAGCCAATTGTGTAAGTTCCAGTCTAGGTCTGAAGGCTAAAGAACTAGAGGCTCCAAGGTCAGGAGGAGATCGATGTCCCAACTCAAGCAGTCAGCCAGAGTGAATGCAACCTTCCTCTCTGCCTTTTCGTTCTATTCAGACCCTCAACAGATTGGATGAGGCCCATCCGTATTGGGTACAGCAGTCTGCTTTGCTCAATCTGCCAATTCAAATGCTAATCTCTTTCAGAAAGGGGTTCTGAAAGGGTTCACAGACTCACCCAGTCAAAATGTTTAAACGCTTAGTTGGGCATCCATGGTCCAGAAAAGATAACACATAAAATTGACCGTTGCAGCCATGCTGTGCAACACAGTGCCTAGGGCAAATTTGGGTCTGAAATCCAACTGTGTTCAGAATCCCTGCTTTTCCTCTTGCTGTGTGAACTTGGCCAGTTTCTTAACCTCCATCTGCCTCTGTATTCAAGTCTGTAAAAGATATACAGTTTTTTAAGAAAAGCTCAAAACAGTGCCTAGCACTTAGAAAATATTGCTTTTATAGTTTTTATTTAGTCTATTAGTTTTTTGGGTTTTTTGCTTGTATAGATACACTAAGTCTGTGGTCTACTTAGAATTTACATCAGTGAACTCAGATTCATTATTTTCCAAATAACTAGAAAATTTTCCCAGCACCAATTTTTTTCCAAATAATCCATCTTTATTTAATTAATTTAAAATGATATCGTGATATAAATTTCCATACACTTTAAAATTTATTTTCACAGTACCTCAAAATTATATTGTCTTAACCCATTTTAATATTTGACAAGGTAAACCCTGTTTATATTCCCTGTTTTAGAATTTCTTATCCATTGTTGCATGTACATGCTTTTAGAAATCATTAGAATTATTTTTGTCAAGTTGCAACAAAAGCATACTGATAATTTGAAATTGGACTGTTTATAAGTTTAGAGAGAATTTACATTTTTACAATATTGATTGACCTAAAGCCAAGTTTTCGCAGTTTTTCAAAAGCATTATTTAATCGGGATTTTCTAGTCATGCCAATTAAGAGTAAAATAGCCCATTTGAGTCTATTTAAGATAAAGATTTTAGGCCAGGCACAGTGGCTCATGCCTGCAATCCAGCACTTTGGGAGGCCAAGGCAGGCAGATCACGAGGTCAAGAGATCGAGGCCATCCTGGCCAACATGGTGAAACCCCATCTCTACTAAAAATACAAAAACTAGTTGGGTGTGGTGTCATGTGCCTGTAGTCCCAGATGTTTGGGAGGCTGCTACTTGGGAGGCTCCGCCTCAAAAAAAAAAAAATAAAATAAAAGATTTCAGATAGCATGCAAAATACCTTTACTGCCATAAAAATTCATCTATTCATCCCTCCCTCCACTGGCAGCCATTGATCTTTTTACTGTCTCTGTAGTTTTGCCTTTTCCAAAATGTCATATAGCTGAAATTATACAGTATGTAGCCTTTTTGGCTGGGCTTCTTTCACTTATTAATATGCACTTACGTTTCCTCCATGTCTTTTTTCATGGCTTGATAGCTCATTTCTTGTTAGTAATAAATAATGTTCCATAGTCTGGATATACTACAATTTAGTTATCCATCCACCTACTGAACAACATCTTGGTTGCTTCAGGTTTTGGTAATCATGGATAAAATTGCTATTAATATAAACATCTGTGAGAAGGTTTTTGTATAGATGTAAGTTTTCAACTCATTTGGGTAAATATCGAGGAGCATGATTGTTAAGCTGCATGGTAAAAATATGTTTCATTTTGTAAGAAATTGCTAACTGTTTTCCAAAATGAATGTACCATTTTGCATTCATACCAACAATGAATGAGAGTTCCTGTTGCTCCACATCCTTGCCAGCATTTGATCTTGTCAGTGTTTTGGATTTTGGCCATTCCAATAAGTTGGTAGTGGTATCTCACTGTTTTAATTTGCAGTTCCCTAATGACATACGCTGTTGAACATCTTTTCGTAAATTTATATGCCATCTATACATCTTCTTTGGTGAGGTGTCTTTTCAGGTCTTGCGCTCATTTTTTAATCAGGTTTTTTATTTTCTTTTTGTTGAGTTTTAAGAGTTCTTTGTATCTTTTGGATAAATATTCTTTAAAAAATACGTCTTTGCAGACATCTTCCCCCATTCTGTGGCTTGTCTTTTTCTCTTGATAATGTCTTTTACAGAGAAGAAGTTTTTTATTTTAATGAAATCCAGCTTATCAATTGTTTCTTTTGTGGACTGTGCCTTTGGTGTCATATATAAAAAGTCATTAGCATAACCAAGTTCATCTAGCTTTTCTCCTATGTTATCTTCTAAGAGTTTTATACACATGGGACTGTTATTCATATCAGTTAATTTTTGTGACAGGTGTAAGGTCTAAGTCCAGATTCATTTTTTTGCGTGTGAATGTCCAGTTGCTCCAGCACTGTTTGTTGAAAAGACTACATTTTCTTTTTTGGATTGCTCTTGCTATTTTGTCAAAGATCAATTGACTCTATTTACGTAGGCCTACTTCTTGTCTCTCCATTTTGTTCCATTGACCTATTTGTCTATTATTTTGTTATCTATTTTAATTTTATTGGATTTTGGTCAGAGATTATGTCTATGAGATAACTTTAATTGTATTTGCAGAAACTTGTTTTGTAAACTAACAATTTTTGTGTATGCTTTATGCATGTTTTTTAAAGTATCCTCTTTAATTGTTGGGTTCAGAATTTGACTAATAAATCTTATTTATTGTTCAAGTTTTTTTAATTCTTATTAATTTTCTTCTCCAGGTGATTTTTCAATGAGAGGTTTACTTAAAACTCCCATTATTATTGTAGAATTATCATCTTCTTTTGTGATTCTTTTGATTTTTAATGTATAAAATTTGAAAATATGTTAACAGTTTGAAAGTTCAAGATTATTTAATCTTCATGGTGAATTTTTTAATCATTATATAGTAACCCTCTTTACTCCTATTAATGCTTTTATACTCTAGTGGATTTTGGCTGATGTTAATTTGGCTATTTCAGCTGTTTTTGAGGTAGCATTTGCCTTTTACATCTTTTCAAACTTGTTATAACTCTTTTTATATAAGTATAAACTGAACATGGCAGGATTATGATTTTTATCCAATTTACTAATATATTTTTATTTACTTTTACCATTTTACTTCATGTCTTCTATTTAATGTTCTTTTGTTGGAGGGGGAGATGCTTTTTTTCTTCTTTCTTGTCTTCTGTTTGTTTTTTTGTATTTTCCTTCTCCCTTCTTTTCCTCTTCACTGGTTGGAAGTTATTTTATTTCCTGGCATAAAATGATTATTCTTACATTTTTAACATAAATATTTGAATTGACAAAATCAGTATTTCTAACCTCCTCTTGAGCAGTACAAGGACCTTCCATGCATTCTAGTGTCTAATATTTTCATTTGACTTTGTTTTTATAACTCTCCAAGTTAGTCATCATTATTACTTTTTAGTCAATATTTATTCACATTGCCTACATATTTAGCAATTCCTTTGCTTATCCTTTCTTTCTTTCTTTTTTAAACAATTGAGCACTTTCTAGATTGAATTTCATTCTTCTTTATGTCTGTCCTTTAGTATTTCTTTCAGCAATGATGTGCTGGTGATAAACTCTCAGTGACTTTCTCTGAAAATATTTTTATTTTTTTCCTCACTCTAATAATAATTTAACCTGGTATACAATTCTAATTTTACAATTGTTTTGCTCTGCAGTTAAGGATATTATTTCTTTGTCTTCTTATCTCTAATATTATTGTTGTAATTTAATTACTCTTATACAAGTAAAATTTTTTTCTCTGGTTACATCTAAAATTTTTCTCTGTGTCCCTGATATTCTGCAGGTGTGTACAATTTTTCTCGGTATTGTCTTTATTTTTCCTCCTTCAGACTTGAATCAGGGATGTGAAAATTTTTCAGATATCATCTCCTTTTTGTAAGCTTTTTAAAAGCTCATAAGTCCTAGGAGCTTTGCTTATAGCTCGTCATGAATAAAACAGCCCTGTTTAATTAGTGCCTATGAGAGGGTAAATCAAACATTTTTTACAGATGGCAATATGAGAAAAGTACCACAAAAGAATTCCAAAGTACTGGCTCACAAAGGACTGAGAAAGTTCAGAGGAGGGACATTGTCATCAGTAGAGATGGCAGTTGAAAGAAGGTTTAAAGAATCAGTAGGTTTTGACTAAAGAGGGGGAGAAAATGATGGAAATTACTAAGAAGAAGGAATACACAGGGAATAGTCAGACACTGGCCATTTGGATGTCATTTAAAATAATTAGAATAGGGAGAGATAATAGGGAGAGATAAGGCTATAAAAATAGTGTGAGGTATGAGAGCGATGTCCTTGAAGCCAAGGCTAAATATGAGGAGTTGTTGAAAGTTCTAGAATAGTGGGGTGGTTTAATTGACTATTTACTTTGGCAAAAACAATCTGATTCCAGATCTATGATGAGTTGAAGGAAAAAAAGGTGATGGAAAGTAGGGAGGCCACTAAAAAGGTTATCCAAATTGTATGACCAAGAAATAATGAGAAGCTGAGTCATAGAAGGGTGGCCTTGGATTGCAAAGATCTCACCAATCAAAGGTGGTTTTACAGAAATAAATTTCTATAGGATTTTTTTATTTCTACAGTTCTTACAGGTTGTCTGGCTATGCCCATGTGCCTGGACTCTGCACTTCTGATTTTGTATGATGTCTAGCTGCTGTATTTTCCTGGGTTTTGTTAGTCCAAGTGGTTTCTCACACACAGTAGGTGCTGACCTCTACTCTGAAATGAAAACAGGACTCTGGTTTGCCTGCTTAGCTCTGATTCATGGCCTTGCCCTGGTCCCTGAGAACTTTCAGCCCTTGAATTTGGATTCTTAGAGTCACTTACACTCTCAATAAGACAATGAATCATAAACAAATTGGTAGGTGAAAAATATTCCAAAAGGAAATGAGAGCGAAATAGGTGGAAATGATGAGAATAGAAAAAATATTTTGGAGGTACACTGACTAAATGTTTGTGGACCCCCACATGGGCATTTGGCAGGTTACTAGTTCATGAGGGTGGAGCCCTCACAAATTGGATTAATGCCCTTATTAAAGGAACCTCAGAGGGCTCTCTTGCCTTCTGAGGCTACAATGAGGAGGCAATTAGCAACCTGGAAAAGAACCCTCACCAGAACCCAGAATGGACCATATAGGCATCCTGACCCCCTGATCTCAGACTTCCAACCCATAGAAATGTGAGAAATAAAATGTTGTTTATATGCTACCCAATCTACGATAATTTGTTATAACAGCCCAAACTAGCTAAGGCAGAAGATTTATACATGTTATATTTATTTAAGTACAGGATCTATAAACTTCCACACGCGTAAATTTGACCTTTTCCAAAAGATGCTTGTGTCTGATTAATGCAACTTGCTGTGCCTATTTTATTCAGGATTCTTTTAGGCAGGATTCACATGCTAGAAAATGCCAATAAGCTTCAGAGATTGGTATGTTTTCCATGATCACAATCAGTTCTTTTTCAGAATCATTAACACTTGACAACAGAGTGCAAATCAGGATGTCCCACTTGCCCTCTCTGTAGGTGAGCGGAGTGTGATGCCAGAGTAATTTTTTTTTTTTTTTTTTTTTGAGACAGAGTCTTACTCTGTCACCCAGGCTGGAGTGCAATAGCGATCATGGCTCACTGCAACCTCCGCCTCTTGGGTTCAAGCAATTCTGTCTCAGCCTCCTGAGTGGCTGGGATTACAGGCACATGCCACCATGCCCGGCTAATTTTTGTATTTTTAGTAGAGATGAGGTTTCACCATGTTGGTCAGGCTGGTCTCAAACTCCTGACCTCATGATCTACCCGCCTCAGCCTCCCAAAGTTCTGGGATTACAGGTGTGAGCCACTGCACCTGGCCTGCCTGAGTAATTTTTAAACCAATTAGGATTTTCCCGCTTGGGGTTACACAAATGGAGATATGAAAGACCTCTTTTTATACAAGCCATGTGGTAAATTTTCTGAAAATATGTTCAGCATAATTGTGACAAATTATTTAAAAGAAATCCCAGCCTGTCAATGAAAACTGCGCATAGAATTTATTTTTTGAAATTTAACATTACTTCTATAACATTACTTTTTGCCTAAACCACAATGATAAATGAAAGGGACAGATGTGAACCTCAATGCAGTCAAGTATATTATACCTCATAGCTAACAGAATAAATGTTTATAATTTTCATACATTAAATTTTTTATTATAAGGTAGTTTTTACTTATGAAAAAAACCATGCTTTCCAATCTAGGGCATATTTAATCTGATTATTCTCACTTTTAGCAAAAAAACATATTCTATGAAGCTATAGGTATAACTATTTTCTTCTTAGATACTACAATAATGCTCCAAAATCAGAATTCTCCCACACACCAGAATAACAGTAATTCTAAAACTAAAGGTATCCAGGCTCCACATATGAATAAAGATATGAATACTTGATTGAAGATTCAAAATACCGGCATGAAAAAAATGGAATGTTAAATACAGGACCTCTGAATCATTAATAAGTTAGCATAATTCTAACTTTTTTTCAGTTTAATTTATTTTGTAGATGACAACAAAATGCAACTAATTAAGGCACATGATCTTTCTAATTAGGTATATTATCAAGGCAAATTTTTAACTCCTAGTACAATATTCTAAAACTATATCAGACAATCATTTCCTTTGCCAAAATTCAGTCATGTAAGTACTGTATACTATGTTTCAATATATAGATTTCCTATTATTTTAAAATATATTTTATTGGAAGGTTCCCGAAAAAACCACAACTACCAATAGTAAAAATATATATAAAACGTTAATCATTTTTATAATCAGGGTGAATTAGGCTAATGAGTTCTTATACCAGAGGCCTAAAATAAAGACAGTATTATTTTGATCCTAAAGTAATATTTTATAATCTATGATACATAATCCCATTAGATAATTGCTTAGCTCTTCACTGACTTTTGAGAAATATTCTTTTTGTTTAATTTTATTATTATTATACTTTAAGTTTTATGGTACATGTGCACAATGTGCAGGTTAGTTACATATGTATACATGTGCCATGCTGGTGTGCTGCACCCATTAACTCGTCATTTAGCATTAGGTATATCTCCTAATGCTATCCCTCCCCCCTCCCACCACCCCACAACAGTCCCCAGAGTGTGATGTTCCCCTTCCTGTGTCCATGTGTTCTCATTGTTCAATTCCCACCTATGAGTGAGAACATGCGGTGTTTGGTTTTTTTGTCCTTGCAAGAGTTTACTGAGAATGATGATTTCCAATTTCATCCATGTCCCTACAAAGGACATGAACTCATCATTTTTTATGGCTGCATAGTATTCCATGGTGTATATGTGCCACATTTTCTTAATCCAGTCTATCATTGTTGGACATTTGGGTTGGTTCCAAGTCTTTGTTATTGTGAATAGTGCCGCAATAAACATGCGTGTGCATGTGTCTTTATAGCAGCATGATTTATAGTCTTTTGGGTATATACCCAGTAATGGGATGGCTGGGTCAAATGGTATTTCTAGTTCTAGATCCCTGAGGAATCGCCACACTGACTTCCACAATGGTTGAACTAGTTTACAGTCCCATCAACAGTGTAAAAGTGATGCTATTAATCCACATCCTCTCCAGCACCTGTTGTTTCCTGACTTTTTAATGATCGCCATTCTAACTGGTGTGAGATGGTATCTCATTGTGGTTTTGATTTGCATTTCTCTGATGGCCAGTGATGGTGAGCATTTTTTTCATGTGTTTTTTGGCTGCATAAATGTCTTCTTTTGAGAAGTGTCTGTTCATGTCCTTTGCCCACTTTTTGATGGGGTTGTTTGTTTTTTTCTTGTAAATTTGTTTGAGTTCATTGTAGATTCTGGATATTAGCCCTTTGTCAGATGAGTAGTTGTGAAAATTTTCTCCCATTTTGTAGGTTGCCTGTTCACTCTGATGGTAGTTTCTTTTGCTGTGCAGAAGCTCTTTAGTTTAATTAGATCCCATTTGTCAATTTTGGCTTTTGTTGCCATTGATTTTGGTGTTTTAGACATGAAGTCCTTGCCCATGCCTACATCCTGAATGGTAATGCCTAGGTTTTCTTCTAGGGTTTTTATGGTTTTAGGTCTAACGTTTAAGTCTTTAATCCATCTTGAAATGATTTTTGTATAAGGTGTAAGGAAGGGATCCAGTTTCAGCTTTCTACATATGGCTAGCCAGTTTTCCCAGCACCATTTATTAAATAGGGAATCCTTTCCCCATTGCTTGTTTTTCTCAGGTTTGTCAAAGATCAGATAGTTGTAGATACGTGGCATTATTTCTGAGGGCTCTGTTCTGTTCCATTGATCTGTATCTCTGTTTTGGTACCAGTACCATGCTGTTTTGGTTACTGTAGCCTTGTAGTATAGTTTGAAGTCAGGTAACGTGATGCCTCCAGCTTTGTTCTTTTGGCTTAGGACTGACTTGGTGATGCAGGCTCTTTTTTGGTTCCATATGAACTTTAAAGTAGTTTTTTCCAATTCCGTGAAGAAAGTCACTGGTAGCTTGATGGGGATGGCATTGAATCTATCAATTATCTTGGGCAGTATGGCCAGTTCCACAATATTGATTCTTCCTACCCATGAGCATGGAATGTTCTTCCATTTGCTTGTGTCCTCTTTTATTTCATTGAGGAGTGGTTTGTAGTTCTCGTTGAAGAGGTCCTTCACATCCCTTGTAAGTTGGATTCCTAGGTATTTTATTCTCTTTGAAGCAATTGTGAATGGGAGTTCACTCATGATTTGGCTCTCTGTTTGTCTGTTATTGGTGTATAAGAATGCTTGTGATTTTTGTATATTGATTTTGTATCCTGAGACTTTGCTGAAGTTGCTTATCAGCTTAAGGACATTTTGGGCTCAGACAATGGGGTTTTCTAGATAAACAATCATGTCATCTGCAAACAGGGACAATTTGACTTCCTCTTTTCCTAATTGAATACCCTTTATTTCCTTCTCCTGCCCAATTGCACTGGCCAGAACTTCCAACACTATGTTGAATAGGAGTGGTGAGAGAGCGCATCCCTGTCTTGTGCCAGTTTTCAAAGGGAATGCTTCCAGTTTTTGCCCATTCAGTATGATATTGGCTGTGGGTTTGTCATAGATAGCTCTTATTATTTTGAGATATGTCCCATCAATACCTAATTTATTGACAGTTTTTAGCATGAAGGGTTGTTGAATTTTGTCAAAGGCTTTTTCTGCATCTATTGAGATAATCATGTGGTTTTTGTCTTTGGTTCTGTTTATATGCTGGATTACATTTATTGATTTGCGTATATTGAACCAGCCTTGCATCCCAGGGATGAAGCTCACTTGATCATGGTGGGTAAGCTTTTTGATGTGCTGCTGGATTCGGTGTGCCAGTATTTTATTGAGGATTTTTGCATCAATGTTCATCAATGATATTGGTCTAAAATTCTCTTTTTTTGTTGGGTCTCTGCCAGGCTTTGGTATCAGGATGATGCTGGCCTCATAAAATGAGTTAGGGAGGATTTCCTCTTTTACTATTGATTGGAATAGTTTCAGAAGGAATGGTAGCAGTTCCTCCTTGTACCTCTGGTAGAATTCAGCTGTGAATCCATCTGGTCCTGGACTCTTTTTGGTTGGAAAGCTATTGATTATTGCCACAATTTCAGAGCCTATTATTGGTCTATTCAGAGATTCAGCTTCTTCCTGGTTTAGTCTTGGGAGGGTGTATGTGTCAAGGAATTTATCCATTTCTTCTAGATTTTCTAGTTTATTTGTGTAGAGGTGTTTGTAGTATTCTCTGATGGTAGTTTGTATTTCTGTGGGATCGGTGGTGATATCCCCTTTATCATTTTTTATTGTGTCTATTTTATTCTTCTCTCCTTTTTTCTTTATTAGTCTTGCCAGCAGTCTATCAATTTTCTTGATCCCTTCAAAAGACCAGCTCCTGGATTCATTAATTTTTTGAAGAGTTTTTGTGTCTCTATTTCCTTCAGTTCTGCTCTGATTTTAGTTATTTCTTGCCTTCTGCTAGCTTTTGAATGTGTTTGCTCTTGCTTTTCTAGTTCTTTTAATTGTGATGTTAGGGTGTCAATTTTGGATCTTTCCTGCTTCCCCTTGTGGGCATTTAGTGCTATAAATTTCCCTCTATACACTGCTTTGAATGTGTCCCAGAGATTCTGGTATGTTGTGTCTTTGTTCTCGTTGGTTTCAAAGAACATATTTATTTCTGCCTTCATTTCGTTATGTACCCAGTAGTCATTCAGGAGTAGGTTTTTCAGTTTCCATGTAGTTGAGCAGTTTTGAGTGAGTTTCTTAATCCTGAGTTCTAGTTTGATTGCACTGTGGTCTGAGAGACAGTTTGTTATAATTTCTGTTCTTTTACATTTGCTGAGGAGAGCTTTACTTCCCAGTATGTGGTCAATTTTGGAATAGGTGTGGTGTGGTGCTGAAAAAAATGTATATTCTGTTGATTTGGGGTGGAGAGTTCTGTAGATGTCTATTAGGTCCACTTGGTGCAGAGCTGAGTTCAATTCTGGGTATCCTTGTTAACTTTCTGTCTCTTTGATCTGTCTAATTTTGACAGTGGGGTGTTAAAGTCTCCCATTATTATTGTGTGGGAGTCTAAGTCTCTTTACAGGTCACTCAGGACTTGCTTTATGAATCTGGATGCTCCTGTATTGGGTGCATATATATTTAGGATAGTTAGCTCTTCTTGTTGAATTGATCCCTTTACCATTATGTAATGGCCTTCTTTGTCTCTTTTGATCTTTGTTGGTTTAAAGTCTGTTTTATCAGAGACTAGGATTGCAACCCCTGCCTTTTTTTGTTTTCCATTTGCTCGGTAGATCTTCCTCTCCATCCTTTTATTTTGAGCCTATGTGTGTCTCTGCATGTGAGATGGGTCTCCTGAATACAGCACACTGATGGGTCTTGACTCTTTATCCAATTTGCCAGTCTGTGTCTTTTAATTGGAGCATTTAGTCCATTTACATTTAAAGTTAATATTGTTATTTGTGAATTTGATCCTGTCATTATGATGTTAGCTGGTTATTTTGTTCATTAGTTGATTCTTCCTAGTCTCGAAGGTCTTTACATTTTGGCATGATTTTGCAGTGGCTGGTACCAGTTGTTCCTTTCCATGTTTAGTGCTTCCTTCAGGAGCTCTTTTAGGGCACACCTGGTGGTGAAAAAATCTCTCAGCATTTGCTTGTCTGTAAAGGATTTTATTTCTCCTTCACTTATGAAGCTTAGTTTGGCTGGATATGAAATTCTGGGTTGAAAATTCTCTTCTTTAAAAATGTTGAATATTGGCCACCACTCTCTTCTGGCTTGTAGAGTTTCTGCCAAGAGATCCGCTGTTAGTCTGATGGGCTTCCCTTTGTGGGTAACCCGACCTTTCTCTCTGGCTGTCCTTAACATTTTTTCCTTCATTTCAACTTTGGTGAATCTGACAATTATGTGTCTTGGAGTTGCTCTTCTCGAGGAGTATCTTTGTGGCGTTCTCTGTATTTCCTGAATCTGAATGTCGGCCTGCCTTGCTAGATTGGGGAAGTTCTCCTGGATAATATCCTGCAGAGTGTTTTCCAACTTGGTTCCATTCTCCCCATCACTTTCAGGTACACCAATCAGACGTAGATTTGGTCTTTTCACATAGTCCCATATTTCTTGGAGGCTTTGCTCGTTTCTTTTTATTCTTTTTTCTCTAAACTTCCCATCTCGCTTCATTTCATTCATTTGATCTTCCATCACTGATACCCTTTATTCCAGTTGATCTCATTGGCTCCTGAGGCTTCTGCATTCTTCACGTAGTTCTCAAGCCTTGGTTTTCAGCTCCATCAGCTCCTTTAAGAACTTCTCTGTATTGGTTATTCTGGTTATACATTCGTCTAAATTTTTTTCAAGGTTTTTAACTTCTTTGCCTTTGGTTTGAATTTCCTCCTGTAGCTCAGAGTAGTTTGATCGTCTGAAGCCTTCTTCTCTCAACTCATCAAATTCATTCTCGGTCCAGCTTTGTTCTGCTGCTGGTGAGGAACTGCATTCCTTTGGAGGAGGAGAGGTGCTCTGCTTTTTAGAGTTTCCAGTTTTTCTGCTCTGTTTTTTCCCCATCTTTGTGGTTTCATCTACTTTTGGTCTTTGATGATGGTGATATACAGATGGGGTTTTGGTGTGGATGTCCTTTCTGCTTGTTAGTTTTCCTTCTAACAGACAGGACCCTCAGCTGCAGGTCTGTTGGAGTTTGCTAGAGGTCCACTCCAGACTCTGTTTGCCTGGGTATCAGCAACAGTGGCTGCAGAACAGTGGATTTTCGTGAACCGCAAATGCTGCTGTCTGATCGTTCCTCTGGAAGTTTTGTCTCAGAGGAGTACCGGGCTGTGTGAGGTGTCAGTCTGCCCCTACAGGGGGGTGCCTCCCAGTTAGGCTGCTCGGGGGTCAGGGGTCAGGGACCCACTTGAGGCAGTCTGCCCATTCTCAGATCTCCAGCTGCGTGCTGGGAGAACCACTGCTCTCTTCAAAGCTGTCAGACAGGGACATTTAAGTCTGCAGAGGTTATTGCTGTCTTCTTGTTTGTCTGTGCCCTGCCCCCAGAGGTGGAGCCTACAGAGGCAGGCAGGCCTCCTTGAGCTGTGGTGGGCTCCACCCAGTTCGAGCTTCCCGTCTGCTTTGTTTACCTAAGCAAGCCTGGGCAATGGTGGGCTCCCCTCCCCCAGCCTCGCTGCCGCCTTGCAGTTTGATCTCAGACTGCTGTGCTAGCAATCAGCGAGACTCCATGGGCGTAGGACCCTCCAAGCCAGGTGCAGGATATAATCTCCTGGTGTGCCATTTTTTAAGCCCATCGGAAAAGCGCAGTATTCGGGTGGGAGTGACCCAATTTTCCAGGTGCCATCTGTCACCCCTTTCTTTGACTAGGAAAGGGAACTCCCTGACCTCTTGTGCTTCCTGAGTGAGGCAATGCCTCACCCTGCTTCAGCTCGCACACGGTGCGCTGCACCCACTGTCCTGTGCCCACTCTCTGGCACTCCCTAGTGAGATGAACCTGGTACCTCAGATGGAAATGCAGAAATCACCCATCTTCTGCGTCGCTCACACTAGGAGCTGTAGACCGGAGCTGTTCCTATTCGGCCATCTTGGCTGCCCTCCACATAATTCTAACTTTAAAAAAACAGGCAAAGCACAGGAATGAAAGAAACAACAGATAAGTTGGACCTCACGAAAATTAAAAATTTTGTATGTCAAAGGACATCATCGACAGAGAGAAAAGGCAACTCCCAGAATGAAAGAAAATATTTGCAGTTGTATATCTGATAAGGGGTTAATATCCAGAATATAAAATGAACACCTACAACTCAACAGCAAAAACACAACCCAATTTAAAAATGAGCCAGACTTAAATGGACATTTTTCCAAAGATGATACATGGATGGCCAATAAAAGCATGAAAAACAGGCCAGAATCACCAATCATTATGATGGCAGCAGAGCAGGCAGGAGACCCGCCCTCCCCAGGTGCTGCTGTAGCTGCCCTGGCCCAGCTCAAGACATGGGTGTGTCTGTGCTCTTGGGGGCCCCAGAAGGCCCCCCTGCCTTCTGCAGGCTTGGAAGTGCCTGATCTCACTGCCTGGCTTAGCCCCACTGTCAGCACCTGCTCCAGTCTTGGAGGTGTGGCCAGAGTTGCATGCTCCATGAAGCCAGCAGGAGCTGGGGACAAGCAGGAGCTCTGCCCCTTCCGAGTTGGTGGGGAGGGTGTTCCCTGGATGCATCTGCAGCCACCCAAGCCTGGCTGCAGACTGGGCATCCCTGTGCTCTTGAGGGCCTGGGAAGGCCCCACTGCCCCCTGCAGGTTCAGAATTGCCTGCTTCCACTGCCTGGCCCATCCCCACTCCCAGTGCCCACTCAGCTCATGGAGCAAGGTTGGGCCCAAGCCCAGGCACTACAGCAGCCCAGCTGGGTGGGCACATGCTCGGGCCAGCACTGACACACCAGCCCTCTGCCACCTCAGCCCCCTTTGGACTTTGGATGCCAAGGGGCACAGGAGGGAAGCTGAGGTGGTGCTAAGGGCAGCTCATTGCTGGCCTGTAGGCTCCCCTTGGCACAAACAGCCTGGGAAGCCATGAACAGTGGGAGGAGATAGATAGGCTCTGGGTGGAAGGGGACAGGTCCCAGGTGAAGCACCACCTTCAGACCGAGAAAGGCCTAAAGCCTGGGGCCAGGGAACTCATGGTATTTTTCCTGGGCCCACCATGGCAGCCCATAGACCAATCACCACACACTTTCCCCCTCTGAAGACCATAAAAATCCCAGACTCAGCCAGAGCAGAGCAGATATAGGGATGACCAGCTGCAGAGAGGAGCTACCATTCTCAGGGCCTCCTCTCTGCTGAGAGTTGCAGACAACAGGATGACCAGCTGCAGAGAGGAGCTACCCTCTGCTGAGAGCTGAACACTTGTCGAGATGACCTGCCTGCAGAGAGGAGCCACCTACTCCAGGGCCTCCTTTCTGCTGAGAGTGGAACACTCAAACAGAATGACCTGCCTACAGAGAGGACCTTTGACATTGAACTCAGTGCCATCCTGTCATAGCAGACAGCAAAGCCATACTGGGCTCAACCAGCACCCATGCATGGAGGGACATTTAGACCAGACATAGCCAGAGGAGAATCACCCATCTGAGTGGTCAGAACTTGAGCTTCTCAGCAAGCCTCTCCACTGCAGGCCAAAGTACATTGGGGTCCTAGGTAAATTGGAAAGACAGTCTAGGGCACAAGGGCTACAATTCCTAGGCAACTCCTAGTGCTGAGCTGGGCTCGGTGCCAGAGAACTAGGGTGGCACAAGACATAGGGACACATCAGCTGGAATGGCTAAGGGACTGCTTGCACCATCTCTCCCTCAACCCCAGGCAGCTCAGCTTGCAGCAACAAAAGTGACTCCTTCCGTCCACTTAAGGAGAGAAACATGAAGAGTAAAGAGGACTTTGTCTTTCATCTTGGATACCAGTTCAGCCACAGCAGGATAAGTCACCAGGCAGAGTTGTGAGGCCCCCACTCCAGGCCTTAGCTAATGGACAACATTTTTACACACACCCAGGACCAAAAGGGAACCTGCTACCTTGAAAGGAAGGACCCAATCCTGGCAGAATTCATCACCTGTTAACTAAAGACCCCTTGAGCCTTGAATAATAAGCATTAATACCCAGGTAAAATGCCACTGGTCTTGGACTCTGACACATACTGACTATAGGTGTGACCCAGCACATTTCCAGCTGTGGTGACTACAGTAAAAGACTCTTCTTGTTTGAGAAAAGCAGAGGGAAAAGTGAAGGGGACTCTGTCTTGCACCTTAGGTACCAGCTCAGCCACAAGGGGGTAGAGTAACAAGCAGCATCTTGGGGTCCCCAAGTCCAGGTCTAGGCTCTTGAACAGTATTTATGGACCTGCCCTAAGCCACAGGAGAGCTCACTGCCTTGAAGTTTGAGTCCCACGCCTGGCAACATTTGCCACCAGCTGACTGAAGAGCCCTTGGGATTTAAGTGAACACCAGCAGTAGCCTGGCAGAACCTCCCCAACCATGGGTCAATAGTGGTGGTGGCCACAGGGAGAGGCTACCCTGCCAGTGGAAAAGGCAGGAAAGAGCAGGAAGGACTTTGTATTGTAGTTTGAGGGCCAGCTTAGCCACAGTAGAGTAGAACATCAGACAAGTTTTTAAGGTATTTGATTCCGATGTCTGGCTCCCAGACAACATCTCTGGATGTGCCCAGGGCCTGGGGAAACTCACTGCCCTGAAGGGAGGAACATAAACCTAGGGACTTGAGTGAACCTAGGAGATAGGCAGGTAGTGGTTACAGCAGGCTTTGGGTGAGACCCAGTGCTGTACTGACTTCAGGTCTGACCCAGGGCAATCCCAGTGGTGGTGGCCACAGGGGTGCTTGCATCACCTTACCCCAGTTCCATGCAGCTCAGTAAAAACAGAGAGACTCCATTTGTTTGGGAGAAAGCAAGGGAAAAAAAACAAGAATCCCTGCCTGGTAATACAGAGAATTCTTCTGGATCTTATCCAAGATGATCAAGGTGGTACCTCTACAAGTCTGCAAAAAACACAGGGATGTTGGGCCTGGAAAACTTTCTCAAGAAGGTTGGGCACAAACAAGCCCATATTGTGAAGATTAAAATAAATATCCAACTCTTCAATGCCCAGGCACTGAAGAACATCTACAAGCATCAAGACTATCCAGGAAAACATAATCTCACTGAATGAACTAAATAAGCCACAAGGGATCGATCTTGGAGAAACAGAGACATGTGACATTTCAAAGAGATAATTCAAAATAGCTATGTTGAGGAAACTCAAATAAATTGAAGATAATATAAAGAAGGAATTTAGAATTCTATCAGATAAAATTTAACAAAGAGAATGAAATAATTAAAAAGAATCAAGCAGAAATTCTGAGTTGAAAAATGCAATTGACATACTAAAGAATTCATCAAAATCTCTTAATAGCAGAACTGATCAATCAGAAGAAAGAATTAGTGAGCTTGAAAACAAACTATTTGAAAACACATAGTTAGAGGAGACAAAATAAAAATGAATAACACACAATGAAGCATGCCTACAAGATCTAGAAAATAGCCTTAAAAGGGCAAATCTAAGAGTTATTGGCATTAAAGAGAAGGTAGAGAAAGATAAAGGGTAGAAGGTTTATTCAAAGGGATAATATCAGAGAACTTTCCAAACCTAGAGAAAGATATCAACATTTAATTACAAGAAGCTTATATAACACCAAGAAGATTTATCCCAAAGAACACTACCTCAAGGCATCTAATAATCAAACTCCCAAAGGTCGAGGATAAAGAAAGCAGCCTGAAAGCAGCCTAAAATCAGCATGAGAAAAGAAACAAATAACATACAGTGGAGCTCCAATACACCTGGCAGCAGACTTTTCAGTGGAAACCTTACAGGTCCAGGGAGAGTGGCATGACATATTTAAAGAGCTGAAGAAAAAAACTTTTGCTCTAGGATAGTATATTTGGTGAAAATATCCTTCAAACTTAAAGGAAAAATAAAGACCTTCCCAGAAAAAAGTTGAGGGGTATCATCACCAAATCCGTTCTACAAGAAATGCTAAAGGGAGTTCTTCAATCTGAAAGAAAAGTATGTTAATGACCCAGTAGAAATCATCTGAAGACTCACTGGTAATAGTAAGCACACCAAAAAACAGAGAATAGTATTACACTGTAATTGTTGTGTGTAAACTACTCTTGTTTTAAGTAGAAATTCTAAAGGATAAACCAATTAAAAATAATAATACAACAACTTTTCCGGACATAGACAGTACAATAAAACATAAAGATAAACAACAAAAAGTTAAAAAGCAGGAGGATGAAGTTAAGGTGTGTAGAGTTTTTATTAGTTTTCTTTTTATATGTTTCTTTATGCAATTGTAAATGAGGATTGTTAAGTCATTATCAGTTTAAAATAATGAGCTTTATAGCATTTGAAAGCCTCATGGTAACCTCAAGCCAAATAAACACAACAAATAGAAAAAAATTAAAAACAAAAAATTAAATCATACTACCAGAGAAAATCACCTTCACTAAAAGGAAAACAGGAAGCAAGAGAAGACCACAAAGCAACCAGAAAAGAAATCGCAAAATGGGAGAAATTCCTACTTATCAATAGTAACATTGAATGTAAATGAACTAAACTCTCCAATCAAAAGACATAGGGCAGCTACATGGATTAAAAAACAAGACCCAATGATCTGTTGCTTACAAAAAACACATTTCATCTATAAAGATGTACATAGACTAAAAATAAAAAGATGCAAAAAGATATTCCATGTGAACAGAAACCATAAAAGAGCAGGAGTAGCTATACTTAAATCAGGCAAATAGACTTCCAGACAAAAACTGTAAGAAGTGACAAAGAAGGTCATTATATAATGATAAAAAGTTCAATCCAGCAATAGAATGTAATGATCATAAATATATATGCACCCAAACTGGAGCACCCAGATATATATAGCAGACATTAGAGCTAGAGAGATAGACCCCAATACAATTGTAGCTGGAGACTTTGACACCCCACTTTCAGCATTAAACAGATTTCCCAGACAGAAACTCAACAAAGAAACAGTAGACTTAATCTGCACTATAGAATAAGTGTACCTAATACATATTTACAGAACATTTCCTCCTCCAAAGGCTGCAGGATATACATTCTTCTCTTTCACACATGGATCGTTCTCAAGGATAGACCATATTCACAAAGCAAGTCTTTCAACATTCAAGAAAATGGAAATAATATCAAGCATCTTCTCTGACCACAATGGAATAAAACTAGAAATCAACAACAAGAAGGATTTTGGAAAATATACAAATTCATGGAAATTAAACAATATGCTCCTGAATGACCAGTGAGTCAATGAAGAAATTAAGAAGCAAATTGAAAAATTTCTTGAAACACATGATAATGGATACCCAACAAAAACCTATGGGATACAGTAAAACAGTTCTAAAAGGGAAATTTACAGCTATAAGCACCTACTTCAAAAAAAAAGAAAAGCTTCAAATAAATAACCTAACAATGCATCTCAAAGAACTAGAAAAGCAAGAGCAAAACAAACCCAAAATTAGTAGAAGAAAAGATAAAGATCACAACAGAAATAAATAAAATTGAAATGAAGAAAACAATACAAAAGATCAACAAAACAAAAACTTGGTTTTTTGAAAAGATAAACATGACAAACTTTTAGCCAGACCAATGGAAAAAAAGGGAAAAGACCCCAAAAAATAAAATCAGAGATGAAAAAGGAGACATTCCAGCTGATTCTGCAGAAATTCAAAGGATCATTAGTTGCTACTATGAGCAACTAAATGCCAATAAATTGGAATATCTAGAGGAAATTGATAAATTCCTAGACATATAAACCTTTATCATCATCATATAAAAATTGAACCATGAAGAAATCCAAAACTTGAACAGATCAACAGCAAGTAGCAATATCGAAGCCATGCTAAAAAGTCTCCCAGTAAAGAAAAGCCCAGTGGCTTAACTGCTGAATTCTACCAAACATTTAAAGAATAACTAATGCCAATTCTGTTCAAATTGTTCTGAAAAACAGAGGGAGGGAATACTTCCAAACTCATTCTACGAGGTCAGTATTATCCTGATACCAAAACCAGACAAAGACACATCTAAAAAAGAAAACTACAGGCCAATATACCTGATGAAAATTGATGCAAAAATATTCAATAAAATATTAGCAAACTGAATTCAACAATACCTTTAAAAGGTCATAAAAATATCATTCATCATGACAAGTGGGATTTATTCCAGGGATGTAAAAGGATGATTTAACATACGCAAATCAATCAATGTGATACATCATATCAACAGAATGAAGGACAAAAAACATGTGATTATTTCAATTAATGCTGAAAAGAATATTTGATAAAATTCAATATCCCCTCATGATAAAAATCCTCAAAAAACTGGGTATAGAAGGAATATACCTCAACCTAATAAAAGCCATATAAGACAGAACCATAGCTAGTATCATACTGAGTGGGGAAAAACTGAAAGTCTTTCCTCTAAGATCTGAAACACAACAAGGATGCCCTCTTTCACCTTGGTTATTCAACATAGTACTGGTAGTCCTAGCTGGAGCAATTAGACAAGAGAAAGAAATAAATGTCATCTAAATTGGAAAGGAAGAAGTCAAATTATCCTTGTTTGCAGATGATATTATCTTATATTTGGAAAAAACTAAATTATCCATAAGAAAACTATTAGAACTGATAAACTCAGTAAGGATACAGGATAAAAACAACAACATACAAAAATCAGTAGCATTTCTATATGCCAACAGTGAACAATCTGAAAAAGAAATCAAAAACATTAATTCCAGTTACAGTAGTCACAAATAAAATTAAATACCTAGGAATTAACCAAAGAGGTAAAATATCTCTACAATTAAAACTGTAAAACACTGATGAAATAAGTTGAAGAGGACACCAAAAATGGAAAGATAGTCCATGTTCATGGATTGGAAGAATCAACATTGTTAAAATGTCCAAACTGCCCAAAGCAATCTACAGATGTAATTCAATCCCTATCAAAATACCAACGACATTCTTCATGGAAATAGAAAAAACAATCCAAAAATTTATATGGAACCACAAAAGACCCAGAATAGCCAAAGATATCATGAGCAGAAAGAACAAAACTGGAGCAATCACATTACTTGACTTCAAATTATACTACATAGCTATAGTAACCAAAGCAGCATGGTACTGGCATAAAAACAGATACATAGACCAATTGAACAAAATAGAGTACCCAGAAACAAATTCACACAACTACATTGAACCCATTTTTGACAAAGGTACCAAGAACTTAGACTGGGGAAAAGATGGTCTCTTCGATAAATGGTGCTGAGAAAACTGGATATCCATATGCAAAACAATGAAACTAGACCCCATCATTCACCATATACAAAAATTTGGATCAAAATAGATTAAAGACTTAAATCTAACACCTCAAACTATGAAACTACTACAAGAAAACATTGGGAAAATTCTCTAGGACACTGATCTGGGCAAAAATTTCTTGAATAATACCCACAAGCACAGGCAAACAAAGAAAGGTAGACAAATGGGATCACATCAAGTTAAAAAGATTCTGCAGAGCAAAGGAAACAATCAACAAAGTGAAGAGACATCCAACAAAATGGGAGAGAATATTTGCAAACTACCCCTCTAACAAGGGAATAATAACTAAAATATATATAAGGAGTACAAACAACTCTATAGGAAAAAATGTAATAACCCAAATAAAATATTGGCAAAAGATCTGAAAAGACATTTCTCAAAAGAAGATAGGCAAATGGCAAACAAGTTTATGAAAAGATGCTCAACGTCATTGATCATCAGAGAAATGCAAATCAAAACTATAATGAGACATCATCTCACCCCAGTTAGAATGACTTTTATCCAAAAACCAGGCAATAACAAATGCTGGCGAGGATATGGAGAAAAAATACTGATACTTCCTAGATGCTGCAAAAGATACATATCAAATGAAAAATACAGTCAGCAACCTAAGAGGACATAGATTCTATAGAAGAAAAGACAAACATGAAATACAAGCAAAGGTAGTTGAAAGAGATGCCAAACTTGGTGGTACTTTCAATGCGACAGAACTTCAGAGGAGAGTGAAATTGTCCTCAGCCAGGTTAGCCATAAAAACTTGTTGAAACAAGGGAAGCTCAGACCAAAAAAGAGTAAGCAACATTTATTTAGCCAAAGAAAATTGGAGTGAGCTATGCAGAATTAGTAAGGAAAGTAAGGAAGAAATATAAAGCAGAAGATTGGTGTTAGAAATAAACATAGTAGGGAAAAATCATTTTCCTGGGGCAAAAGTTTCTGTGGGAAATCATTTACCTAGAATAAAAGACTAAATTGAGCTAAGAAATAAAGTCATTGTTATATTTGGAAGGACATAATTGGACTCATCAAACGTAAAATCTATGTGGTAATGATCAATATTATAACTCTTACACAATATTACATTTCTCTATAATGAAGACAGAGACAAAAGAGAATCAACTGAAAAGTAACATGGTGATTCTCATTCCAAGATTCTCTGAAGGTCACCATGCTGTGAGGCCCTTCAAACATCCTCTGTATTAGTTTTCCATCACTAAAATGTCATTATTTTTCCTCCTCATGAGAGACTGTGATTGTGGAACCCATTGTTTTCTGAATGGGTAGCTCCCAGGTCTGTGTGCCCTTGCCAAAGATGGTAGTATCTGCAAATCCCCTGCTAAAAAGGTTAGTCTTTATCTGAAAATCTGCTTGCTTGTCTTTTATATTTTTATAAACCTGTCCTTCAGTGATACTGGATGGCACCTTGAGTCCACAATTTCTACTATAAGGGAAGTAATAAAGGAAACCTGAGCAATCCTCCACTCCCTGATTGACTCACCCCATCATCTTCCCTAATCAATGAAAGATTCAATGCAGGTAATAACTGGACTTCTAGGCACATATCAGGATATAAAGAGAAAGAAACTCTGGGAGTGCTGAAATCTCTATCTCACTGAAGAACAGAAGTGGGCCTTTGCTAAAAAAGAGAAAAAGCGATCCTAGGTTTTATCCCAACCAAGAAGAGTCATTTCTTAGGCATAGTTAATTAATCAGCACTTCCCATCCTTTGCTTTGAAGAATGTTTCAGAAGAGGTGGATAAGGGCTCTAAGATAAAAGTGGTTTTGGAATACCAACTCTTGGAAATATCAGGCTATCTTGGTTTCCTCATGGAAGAACACTCCAGAGCCTGTACTATTCCAAGGAGCATAGAGTATGCAGCAACCACACCAAGCATTTAACCATGGAACATTTTTTCCCTCACAATGCAAATGTTTCTCCAGCAGCAAAAGTTTCCCAGATGATTTCAAATATAATACAGTCAATTAACTTGCATTTTATAAATCACTATTGCTTATAATTAAAACTTATCATGGAGAATAGAAGGAAAAACTACAGTGCTTGCAACTCAGCTTGCAATTCATCTTATATTTACTTTCCTTAAATAATAGATGATAAAAGTGATTGTTAAAAGAATGTACAATAGTAGTGTGCCATTTGGGGTAGAGAAACAATGGTCAGTACTATTGGACAAAAGCTAGAGATAAGCTCTAAATATGCTCAGTGATGCTCAGGTTTTATAGCTATACATTCATTTTCTTAAATTCCAAAAGAACGTAACTTTGCTACTAACAGTCTAAAATTCTCAAGCCTCTGACCTATGTTTTCCCACTGAAACTATCATTTATATCAAATATATCAAATACCAGTTTTCTTACATATAAAGTTCAACTGCTTCATGGCTCATTCTTAGCATCTTTTTGCACTCAAGGAAAAAATAGTCTTGATGTACACAAATGAATAAAAACTATTTACAGCTTTATGGAAATCACCTAAGGCGTATTCCCTTTATTACATAAAACACTTCTTAAAACTCCCTTTCCTGATCTCTTCTCTCACTTTTGTCATTCACAGCAAGTACCTTCCAATTTCTCCCAAATGTCCCCCAAATATCTCAGCCCCAGTAGAATCGTTCCTTTTATTTAGCCTATTATCTTCTGTCAGTAACTCTACTCTTTTTTTTTTTTTTTTTTTTTTTTTTTTGAGACGGAGTCTCGCTCTGTCACCCAAGCTGGAGTGCAGTGGTGCAATCTCAGCTCACTGCAAGCTCCGCCTACCAGGTTCATGCCATTCTCCTGCCTCAGCCTCCCGAGTAGCTGGGACTACAGGCACATGCCACCACGCCCAGCTAATTTTTTTGTATTTTTTTTAGTAGAGACAGGGTTTCACCATGTTAGCCAGGATGGTCTCAATCTCCTGACCTTCGTGATCCACCCACTTCTGCCTCCCAAAGTGCTGGGATTACAGGCGTGAGCCACCACACCTGGCCACAGTAACTCTATACTTTATATTGTAAATCTAGCTAAACTTTCAGCCTTCTGCCGTGTTTTCCTTTTAGGCTATTACTTCCACTAAATAATTCTCAGCCCACTACTAAATGTGTCTGAGTAACAAAGTTCTTTCCCCTTAAAAGAGTAGCAAAAGAGAGCAGAAATAAATCATTATTCATTAGTACCATAACTAGCAAGTTTCTCATGCCTGGAACAGATTGTCTCTATTATAATTCAAAGAATACAGTTTAGAAGGCAGTGATGTACAAATAACTTTGTCCAGGGAAGAATTAAAGGGCTCAGGAATGCATTTAAAATTATTCTCATAGAACAAAATGAAGGATGAATGAGTACAGGGAAAACAAACCCCTAACAATGGAAACTTTTTAATTTGAAGCTACCGTATCTTTGCTAGACTTCCACTTCCAGAAAACTGAAATAGACATAATTTTCCCTATTTCACCTGTTAAGTACAACTAGAAAATCTGGGCATTGTATATGAAACAAACATATGAAGATTCTGAAAGCTGGAGAAGAGAAGGTAGACTGACTAGGAAACTTGAGACCCAAGGAACAACAGGGGGGTACATTTTCTGGGTTTTCTTTTTACTTCACAGGTCCCAGACTTGGTGCTAAAGAAGCCAGCAATTTGGTAATGTCAATGAGCACGAACTAAAGTATCACCATCAAAAAGCTGCTCCCTCCAACCAAAATACCAGGAAATGAACAGTTTAGCAAGACAGAAAACTGTCAGATAATAACTACTCTTTTCCAGCTGAACACCACAGAGAAAATTATGTTCCCAACGCCAACTATGCCAGCAAAGATTCAGTGAGGAGCCTAGATTTCCCCCTTAAAGAAGCTATAACCAGGTGCCCCAAACCCCTTACCCTCAGCAGGTGGTATCAGAGAAGGAAGCAATGATTTTCTTTTTGTTCAAGTGATAATGAGCTCCCATCCCCCATTGTGTCAGTAGGGACCACTGTGGAAGCCTGGACTTCCCACAAACACACAAAAGTAATGAGTTGCCTCCCCTCCTGCACAGGTGAGTGGTGTCAGAGGAGGCCTATGCAGAGTCTAAACTTCCATTACCTCCTAGTGTTAATGAGGTCATCCCCAAATCATGGTGTCAGTGGAGAGGTAACAAGACATTTCCCCCCATCCCAGTCATAGAGGAATGCGTGGAGGCCTGCTGGAGAGCCAGGAATTCAACCTTAACCCAGAAGAAGAAAGAGCCCCCTCTAACCTGGCTAACCACTGCTGAAGCTGATCAGCGAGCGCCACTGATGTTGAAGCAAGAGCAAGGCATGTGTTTCCCGTTAGCCAACCTAGGCTGCTGCCATTAAAGGCAGCCCCTGGCCTCCTAAGGCAGATCCACAGCACAGTTGTTATTGCCCCCAACATGAGCATGCCACCAGGGGCCTAGGGATCATCCTTCCCTTGCCTTCCACAGCTGCTGCCTACATACACCATCAGGGAACCTGAAGACAAGCCCCCCTGGCCCAAATTTGTTCCCCCAATGCCAGAGTATGTAGTCTGGGGGCCTGGGGATTGCCCAGCTCAATCTACCACAGTTGGCACCTGAGCACTCCTTCTGGGGGTCTGGGGTTGAACTTACCCACCCTGCCACTATCATCACAGCTGGCACCTACATGTATGTGCCACCTGCAGACCTGGCAACTGGCCCACCCACCTGCCTGGCTCGCTGAACTCACTAACACTGTAGCCAACATACATTGCTCTGGGCTCAAAGACAGGCATTCTCAGCCCACCACTGCAGCCCAAAGACTGACTGATCTGGCATTCCAGTCCCCAGAAAAACTTTACCACAGCCTCAACTAATAACCACACTCAAAGCTGCCAAGAAAATCATAGGTTCCACTAATGCTGTTTATATCTGAAGATATCATATAAAGACTACACTACTGTGTATACTCAAAATCAAGGTCAAAGTTCTCTACCCAGTCAAAACCATAAATATATCTTCAGGAAAAAAATTCTCCTCTATGAAAGTAAATTCAAAAACATTGGAAGAGGTGACCATTACAGCAGATGTGCAGATAGCAATGTAAGAACACAGAAAACCTGAAAAAGCAAGGATATATGATACCACCAAAAAAACACAGTAATTCTCCAGCAACAGATCCCAATCAAAAATAATTTACAAAATCCCTGAAAAAGAATTTACAATATTGATTTTAATAAAGCTTGACAAGATACAAAATAATTCTAAAAAATAATGCAGAAAAATAATTTATGATCTGAATGAGAAATTTACCAGATAGATATCATAAAAAGAATCTAACAGAAATTCTGGAACTGAAGAATTATTGAATGAAAACTAAAATACATTCAAAAGCTTCGACAGCAGACCAGATGAAAGAGAATACAGAATCTCAGAACTTGAAGATAGCTCTTTCAAAATAACACAGTCAGATGAAAATTTAAAAAAAAAGAATTTTAAGAGAATGAACAAAGCCTTCAAGACATATGGGATACCAGGGAGTGACAAAATATTCAAATTACTGGGGTCCCAGAAGGTGAAGAAAAGATGAAAGGGTTAGAAAACCTGTTTAATAATAGATTAAAATTTCCCAAGCCCAGCAAGAGATTTAGACATCCAGATACATGAGACTAAGTTATCCCCAAACAGATACAATACAAAACACTCTTCTCCAGTCCACATTACAATGAAACTCTCTAAAGTCAGAGACAAAGAGAGAATTCTAAAAACAACAAGAAAAATTAGTCACCTATAAAGGAAGCCCCATCAGATGAAAGCAAACCTCTTGGCAGAAATCTTGTAGGCCAGGAGGAAATAAGATATTTCAAGTGTTGAAAGAAAAAATACTGTCAGCCAAGAATACTATACCCACTAAAATTATCCTTCATCAGCTAAGAATAAATAAAGTCTTCTCCAGACAAGCAAATGCTAAGGGAATTTATCACTACAAGACCAGGCCTACAAGATATATTCAAGAGAGTCTTAACCATGGAAGTGAAATGATGACATTTACTGTTATAAGAACACATAAAAGTATAAAACTCACTGGTAAGCAACACAAATAAGGAAGATAAAGGTCTTAAATGGTACTACTACAGAAAGCCAACAAAGAACAATGAAAAACAGTAAAACAAAAAAAAGGAAAAAAATATAGAAAACAGTTAAAATATGACAGAAACAGAAGTTCACATATTGATAATAACATTGAATATAAATGGATGAATTCTCCACATAAAAGATATAGACTGGCTGAGTGAAGGGGGAACAATGATCAAACTAATGCTGCCTACAATAAATGCACTTTATCTGTAAAAACACATATAGCCTGAAAGTAAAATGATGGGAAAAGATAAGCAATGCAAACAAAAAAACAAAAGCAAACATGAATAGTTATATTTATATCAGATAAAACAGACTTTAAGTCAAAAAGAGTTAATAAAGAAGACAAGGTCATTACATAATGATAAAGGGATCAATCCAGCAAAAGGATATAACAGTTCTAAATATATGCACCCAACACTGTAGCACCCTGATTTATAAAGCAAATATTATCAGAACTAAAAAGAGAGATAGACTCCAATACAATAATAATGGGGGATTTCAACACTCTACTCTCAGCATTAGACAGATCATCTAGACAGAGAATCAACAAAGACCCACTGGATTTAAACTGGGTTTTAGACCAAATGGATCTGACAGACATTAACAGAACATTTTCTCCAACAACGGCAGAATACACATTCTTCTAACCAGCACGTGGAACATTCTCCAGGATAGACCATATGTTAAGACAGAAAACATGTCTCATAAAATTTTTAAAAAATATATCAAGTATCTTCTCAGATAACAATGAAATAAAACAAGAAATCAATAGCAAGAAGAACTTTGGAAATTATACAAATACATGAAAATTTAAAATATGCTCCTGAATGATCATTGGGACAATGGATAAATTCAGGTGAAAATCAAAACATTTCTTAAAACAAATGAAAATGGAAATACAATGTATCAAACTCTGTGGGATAGAGAAAAGAGAAAAAAATTATAGCAATAAATGTCTACATTTTTTAAAAAGTAGAAAGATTTCAGATAAACAATCTAATGATGCTCTTCAGGAATCAGAAAAGTAAGAACAAATCAAACCTAAAATTAGCAGAAGAAAAAATAAAAATCAGAGCATAACTAAATGAAATAGAGGCTAATGAAACAATATAAAGGATGAAAGAAACATAAAATCCTTCAAAAAGTTAAACAAAATTGTTAAACTTCTAGCTAGACTAACCAAGAAAAGAAGAGATAAGACCCAAATGGCAAAATCAGATATGCAAAAGGAGACACTATAACTGATAACACAGAAATACGAAAGACAATTGGAAACCATTATGGACAACTATATGTCAACAAGCTGAAAAATCTAGGGAAAAAATGGATAAATTTCTAGACACATACAACCTAACAAGATTGAACCAGGAAGAAATAGAAAACCTGAACAGTACAATAACAAATATCACAATTGAGTTAGTAATAAAACAAAGAAAAGCCCAGGATTTTTTGGATTCACTGCCAAATTTTACCAAATGTACAAAGAAGAACTAATACCTCCTGAAACTATTTATAAAAATTGAACAGGAGGAAATTCTCCCTAACTCATTCTCTAAGGCTAGCATTACCCTAATACCAAAACCCAGCAAAAACACATACACACAGAAAAAAAAAAAAAAGCAGATCAATATTCCTGATTAACATACATGCAAAATTCCTCAATAAAATACAAGAAAAACAAAATCCCAAAATGCCTCAAAAAAATAATACACGATGATCAAATGAGATTTATACCAAAGAATGCAAGGGTGATTCAACATATGCAATTCAAAAAACAGAATACATCAAATCAAAACAATGAAAGACACTGGATGCCACACGCAAGGTTTTTAAAAAATGAAGGACAAAACCATATGATCATCTCAATAGGTGCAGAATCATTTGATAAAATTAATAATTTTCTTTATGATAAAAACTCGGTGAACTAGGTATAGAAGTAAGATTCCCCAAAATAATAAAGGTCATTTATGACAAACCCACAGCTAACATCATACTGAATGAGGAAAAGTTAAATCCCTTTCCTCTAAGAACCAGAACAAGAGAATGATGTCCACTCTCATCACTCCTATTCAACAAAGTAGTGGGAATCTTAGAGCAATCAGGCAAGAGAAAGAAATAAAAGGCATCCAAATTGAAAAAGAGGAAGTCAAATTGTCCCTCTTTGCAGATGACATAATTTTATATTTAGAAACATCAAAAGATTCCACCAAAAAAAAAACTCTTAGAACTGATAAATTTAGTAAAGCTACAGGATACAAAATCAACATACAAAAATCATAAAGGTAATCTCATTTATAAAAACTACAGAAAAAACCTAGGAATAAATTTAACCAGGGAGGTGAAAGATCTATACAAGTAAAAATAACTACAAAACACTGATGAAAGAAATTGAATGGGGACACAAATGGAAAGAGATTTCATACTATGGATCAGAAGAATTAATATCATTACAATGTTATGATAATGAAAACAGCATGGTATTGGTATAAAAATAGACAAATAGACCAATGGAACAGCTTTGATAACCCAAAAATGAATTCACATATTTATAGCCAACTGATCTTCAACAAAACAATCAGGAACATACACTAGGGAAAGGACATCCTCTTTAATAAAAGTTGTTGGGAAAACTGGAAACTCATTTGCAGAAGAATAAAACAAGGCTATCTCTCACCATATTAGAAAATCAACTGAAGATGAATTGATGACTTAAATGTAAGACCTGAAAATATAAAACTACTAGAAGGAAAATACTTCAGAACATTGGTCTAATCAAAGATTTTAGATTTTACATCTATGACCTCAAAGACACAAATAACAAAAACAGACAAACTGAACATTAAACTAAAATCTTCTGCATAGCAAAGGAAGCAATCAACAGAATGTAGAGACAGCCTGTTGAATGGCAAAAAATATTTGCAAACTATTTATCCAAGAAGGAACTAATATCCAGAATATACAAGGAACTGAAACAACTTGACTCAGCAATAAAAAATAATAATAATCTTATTTTAAAATAGGCAAAGGATATAAATAGCCATTTCTCAAAAGAAGACATACAAGTGGCCAACAGGTATATGAAAAAAAAAGTTCAGCATCACTAATCATCAGGAAAATGCAAATTAAAACTACAATGAGATATCATCTTAACACAGTTAGAACAGCTGTTATTAAAAGGACAAAAAATAATAGATGCTGATGAGGACATAAAGAAAACATAGGTCTTATATACTCTTGGTGGAAATGTAAATTAGTATTGTGACTATGAAAAACAACATAGAGATTTTTCCAAAAAATAAAAGTAAAACTATCATATAATTTAACAATCCCACTACTGGTTATCCAAATGAGAAAAGAGCCCAAATAGCCAAAGCAACCCTGAGTAAAAGTAATAAAAGTGGAGGTATCACACTACCTGAATTCAAAATACATTACAATGTTATGATAACAAAACAGCATGGCATTGGTATAAAAACAGACAGGCAGAACAATGGAACAGAATAGATAACCCAGAAATAAATTCACATATTTATAGCCAACTGTTCTTCAGCAAGACCAACAAGATATAAAAGGGATACCTGCACTTGCTTGTTTATCACAATACTATTCACAGTAGCAAAGAAATAAAATCAACCTAAGTGTCTATCAATAGATAATGGATAAAGAAAATTTGTTATAAATATACAACTGAACACTATTCTGATATAAAAAGGAATCATGTCATTTGCAGCAACACAGATGGAACTAAAAGTCATTATGTTAAATGAAATAAGCAAGGCATGGAATGACAAATACAACATATTCTCACCATATGTGAGAGCTTAAAAAGTTGACCTGTTGGAAATAGGGAATAGAGGAACAGATTCCAGAGCCTGGGAAGGGTGTGTGGGTGAGAAGGGGAATGGAGAAAAGTTGGTTAATGATTACAAACATACAGTTAGAAGAATATGTTCTAATGTTTGATAGCAGAGTAGAATCACTATAGTTAGCAACAATGCAGTGTATATTTCAAAGTAGCTAGCAGAGAGAACTTGAGATGTTCCCAACACATAGAAATGATAAATACTCAAGGTGATGTATACTTCAAATACCCTGATTTAGTCATTACACATTCTATGTATGTAACAAATACTTACATCTACCCCATAAATATGTAAAATATTATGTACTAATAAAAGAAAAGCAAAATAAAATGAAATTTAGAAATCCAATGTTAATAACATAATACCCAAAATACCTAAGCTTCAATGGAAAATCATGTCATACAAAGAATAAGAAAGATCTTAAACTGAATAGAAAAAGACAATCAGCAGATGCCAACACTAAGATGACAGAAACATTAGAATTATCTGACAATTATTTAAAGCATTCACCATACAATTGTTTCAGTAAGCAATTATAAGCACATTTAAATGTAAAAAATAAAAAGTTTTAACACAGAAATAGTCTAAGAAAAAAAATTAGAAGATATAAAGAACAACCAAATAGAAATTTTAGGACTAAAAAATATACTAATGAAAATTGTTTAAAACTCAGTGGATAAGCTCAATAGCAGAAGGGAGGTGACAGAGGAAAGAATCAATGACCTGGAAGACAGAATAATATAAATCACCCAATCTGAATGACAGAGAAAAAAAATAGACTGAAAGAGAAAACAGAGAGCCTGAGGGACATATAAGACAATATAAAAAGATCTACTATTGTGTATTGGGTCAGGGAAGGTGGAGGGAAAGAGTACAGGACTGAAGAAGTACTCAGACAAATCATGGCTGAAAACTTCCAAAATTTAGTAAAAGCATAATCCTACAGATTCAAAAAGCTGACTGCACCCCAGAGAAGATAAACTTAGAGAAATCACAATAAAATATATTATAGTCAAGCTTCTTAAAGAAAACAAAATCTTGAATGTGAGAGTGAAATACCACCTTGCCTATAGTAAATAAACAATTTGAATGGCAGCAGATTTCTCATTGAAAACCATGGATGCCATAGAAAGTGGCACCCCGTTTTTCCAGTGCTGAAAGGACAGAACTGTCAACACAGAACCTTACATCAACAAAATATCCTTCATGGATGAATGGATAAACAAAATGTCATTGTCTAGGGTAAACACCTGGGGTTCATTTCTCATGCCAAGAAGATTAAGGACATGGACACACACGAGGAGTGAGTTTAGGAGTGGAGGTTTAAAAGAAAAAAGAAAGAGAAAGGAGAATGGCTGTCTCCCTTGCCAGAGAGAGGGGCTCCAAAATGGGAAAATCCAGCCCACGGTGGACTGCACTAGATCTTATAGCCAGGCATGGGGAGGTGGTATCTGATTTAGATAGGGCCCACAGATTGGTTCAATCAGATGTGATGTCTACATAGCACACAGGGAAGGCTAGTTGCCCCACCCTAATCTTATTATACAAATGGGGTCTTTGCCTGGCTGGCACCATATTATCTTCTTCCTACTGTACATGGGGTTTGGCAAAGAGAAGGGAAGATGGAGCTGCCATTTTCAACATGCCTAGTCCCAAGTTGCCTTTTCCTATTGGCATAACTTCTGGCATTCACTCCTGCAAGCTTCCAGCTTGCTTGTCTGTGTCTGTAGCTTGATTTTACAGGCTTATCTTTATTAGAAAAGAAAATTACTTGGGGGATGCTTTTCATTAAAAGGGAAATCTTACTGAGGAATCCTGTACCCTCACTATCTGCCTAAGTAATTTCTTCTTAACTCCTATGTCATTGGTACCTTGGTCTTGAACTTCCTGGCCTCCAGAACTGTGAGAAATAAAATTCTGTTCTTTATATACTATCCAGTCAGTCATATTTTGTTTCAGTAGCATAAGTGAACTAGGACCAAGGGGTTGCGTGCATCTGCAGAGAATTAGGACATTGTGAGATCCCCAGCCATTTCCTCATTATCTTGGTCATAGTGAGAGCTCTGAGACAGTGTGGTAATGAGTGACTGGGAGTTGAGAGACCCGTGTTTAAATTTTGCTGGCAATATCAAGCTGTGGGCAGATTATATAATATCTTTGTACCTCCATTTTCTCATTGAGAAAATGGGGTTAAAATGCCCATCTTTCAATGTTGTGAGGTCTAAATTGATTCTGTAGAATGCCAGGCACATTTATAGTAGAAACACGATCACACAGGCATAATAAATGTGAACCTCACCCTACTCCTAATGTTCTACATGATGTGAAGGCCTAAAGCAAAAGTAGTTTATGGCCCACCATTTTCTTTTCATAACTGTTTCAAATTTTGGATTATTATACTTTAAGTTCTAGGGTACATGTGCACAATGTGCAGGGTTCTTACATAGGTATACATGTGCCATGTTGGTTTGCTGCACCCATCAACTCGTCATTTACATTAGGTATTTCTCCTAATGCTATCCCTCTCCCAGGCCCCCACCCCATGACAGGCCCCAGTGTGTGATGTTCCCCGCCCTGTGTCCAAGTGTTCTCATTGTTCAATTCCCACCTATGAGTGAGCACATATGTTGCTTGGCTTTCAGTCCTTGTGATATTTTGCTCAGAATGGTGGTTTCCAGCTTCATCCGTGGACCCACAAAAAAACATCAACTCATCCTCTTGTATGGCTGCATAGTATTCCATGGTGTATATGTGCCACATTTGCTTAATCCAGTCTATCACTGATGGACATTCGGGTTGGTTCCAAGTCTTTCCTCTTGTGAATAGTGCCGCAGTAAATATACATATGCATGTGTCTTTATAGTAGCATGATATATAATCCTTTGGGTATATATCCACTAATGTGATCGCTGGGTCAAATGGTATTTCTGGTTCTAGATCCTTGCAGAATCACCACACTGTCTTCCACAATGGTTGAACTAGTTTACCCTCCGATCAACAGTGTAAAAGTGTTCCTATTTCTCCACAGCCTCTCCAGCACCTGTTGTTTCCTGACGTTTTAATGATCGTCATTCTAACTGGTGTGAGATGGCATCTCATTGTGGGTTTGATTTGCATTTCTCTGATGGTCAGTGGTGATAAGCATTTCTTCATGCATCTGTTGGCTGCATAAATGTCTTCTTTTGAGAAGCGGTTGTTCATATCCTTTGCACACTTTTTGATGGAGTTGTTTTTTCCTTGTAAATTTGTTTAAGTTCTTTGTAGATTCTGGATATTAGCCCTTTGTCAGATGGATAGATTGCAAAAATTTTCTCCCATTCTGTAGGTTGTCTGTTCACTCTAATGGTAGTTTCTTTTGCTGTGCAGAAGCTCTTTAGTTTAATTAGATCCCATTTGTCTATTTTGGCTTTTGTTGCCTTTGCTTTTGGTGTTTTAGTCATGAAGTCCTTGCCCATGCCTATGTCCTGAATGGTATTGCCTAGGATTTCTTCTAGGGTTTTTATGGTTTTAGGTCAATCATTTAAGTCTTTAACCCATCTTGATTTAATTTTTATATAAGGTGTAAGGAAGGGATGCAGTTTCAGCTTGCTACATATGGCTAGCCAGTTTTCCCAGCAACATTTATTCAATAGGGAATCCTTTCCCTATTTCTTGTTTTTGTCAGGTTTGTCAAAGATCAGATGGTTGTAGATGTGTGGTGTTATTTCTGAGGCCTCTGTTCTGTTCCATTGGTCTATATATCTGTTTTGATACTAGTACCATGCTGTTTTGGTTACTGTAGCCTTGTACTATAGTTTGAAATCAGGTAGCGTGATGCCTCCAGCTTTGTTCTTTTGGCTTAGGATTGTCTTGGCAGTGTGGGCTCTTTTTTGGTTCCATATGAACTTTAAAGTAGTTTTCTCCAATTCTGTGAAGAAAGTAATTGGTAGCTTGATGGAGATGGCATTGAATCTATAAATTACCAATTACCTTGGGCAGTATGGCCATTTTCATGTTATTGATTCTTCCTATCCGTGGGTATGGAATGTTCTTCCAATTGTTTGTATCCTCCTTTATTTCATTGAGCAATGGTTTGTAGTTCTCCTTGAACAGGTCCTTCACGTCCCTTGTTGGTTGGATTGCTAGGTGTTTTACTCTCTTTGTAGCAATTGTGAATGGGAGTTCACTCATGATTTGGCTCTCTGTCTGTTATTGGTGTATATGAATGCTTGTGACTTCTGCACACTGATTTTGTATCCTGAGACTTTGCTGCAGTTGCCTATCAGCTTAAGGAGATTTTAGGCTGAGATGATGGGGTTTTCTAAATATACAATCATATCATCAGCAAACAGGGATAATTTGACTTCCTCTTTTCCTAATTGAATACCCTTTATTTCTTTCTCTTGCCTGATTGCCCTGGCCAAACTTCCAACACTATGTTGAATAGGAGTGGTGAGAGAGGGCACCCTTGTCTTGTGCCAGTTTTCAAAGGGGATGCTTCCAGTTTTTGCCCATTCAGTATGATATTGGCTGTGGGTTTGTCATAAATAGCTCTTATTATTTTGAGATACTTTCCACCGGTGCCTAGTTTATTGAGAGTTTTTAGCATGAAGGGCTGTTGAATTTTGTCGAAGGCCTTTTCTGCATCTATTGAGATAATCATGTGGTTTTTGTTGTTGGTTCTGTTTATGTGATGGATTCCGTTTATTGATTTGCATATGTTGAACCAACCTTGCATCCCAGGTATGAAGCCGACTTGATTGAGGTGGATAAGCTTTTTGATGTGCTGCTGGATTTGGTTTGCCAGTATTTTATTGAGGATTTTCACATCGATGTTCATCAGGGATATTGGTCTAAAATTATCTTTCTTTATTGTGTCTCTTCCAGGCTTTGGTATCAGGATGATACTGGCCTCATAAAATGAGTTAGGGAGGATTCCCTCTTTTTCTATTGATTGGAATAATTTCAGAAGGAATGGTACCAGCTTCTCTTTGTACCTCTGGTAGAATTTGGCTGTGAATCCCTCTGGTGCTGGACTTTTTTTGGTTGGTAGGCTATTAATTATTGCCTCAATTTCAGAGCCTGTTATTGGTCTATTCAGAGATTCAACTTCTTCCTGGTTTAGTCTTGGGAGGGCATAAGTGTCCAGGAATTTATCCATTTCTTCTAGATTTTCTAGTTTATTTGTGTAGAGGTGTTTATAGTATTCTCTGATGGTAGTTTGTATTTCTGTGGGATTGGTGGTGATAATGCCCTTTATCATTTTTATTGAATCTATTTGATTCTTCTCTCTTTTCTTCTTTATTAGTCTTGCTAGTGGTCTATCAATTTTGTTGATCTTTTCTAAAAACCAGCTCCTGGATTCATTGATTTTTTAAGGGTTTTTTGTGTCTCTATCTCCTTCAGTTCTGCTCTGATCTTAGTAATTTTTTGCCTTCTGCTAGCTTTTGAATTTGTTTGGTCTTGCTTCTGTAGTTCTTTTCATTGTGATGTTAGGGTGTCAATTTTAGATCTTTCCTGCTTTCTCTTGTGGGCATTTAGTGCTATAAATTTCCCTCTACACATTGCTTTAAATGTGTCCCAGAGATTCTGGTACATTGTGTCTTTGTTCTCATTGGTTTCAAAGAACATATTTATTTCTGCCTTCATTTCGTTATGTACCCAGTAGTCATTCAGGAGCAGGTTGTTCAGTTTCAATGTAGTTGTGTGGTTTTGAGTGAGTTTCTTAATCCTGAGTTCTAGTTTGATTGCACTGTGTTCTGAGAGACAGTTTGTTATAATTTCTGTTCTTTTACATTTGCTGAGGAGTGCTTTATTTCCAATTATGTGGTCAATTTTGGAATAAGTGTGATGTGGTGCTGAGAAGAATGTATATTCTGTCAATTTGGGGTAGAGAGTTCTGTAGATGTCTATTAGATCCGCTTGGTGCAGAGCTGAGTTCAATTCCTGGATATCCTTGTTAATGTTCTGTCTCGTTCATCTGTCTAATATTGACAGTGGGGTGTTAAAGTCTCCCATTATTATTGTGTGGGGGTCTAAGTCTCTTTGTAGGTCTCTAAGGACTTGCTTTATGAATCTGGGTGCTCCTGTATTGGGTGCATGTATATTTAAGATAGTTAGCTCTTCTTGTTGAATTGATCCATTTACCATTATATAATGGCCTTATTTGTCTCTTTTGATCTTTGTTGGTTTAAAGTCTGTTTTATCAGAGACTAGGATTGCAACCCCTGCCTTTTTTTTTTCTTTCCATTTGCTTAGTAGATCTTCCTCCATCCCTTTACTTTGAGCCTATGTGTGTGTCTGCATGTGAGATGGGTCTCCTGAATACAGCACACTGATGGGTCTTGACTCTTCAGCCAATTTGCCAGTCTGTGTCTTTTAATTGGGGCATTTAGCCCATTTACATTTAAGGTTATTATTGTTATGTGTGAATTTGATCCTGACATTATGATGTTAGCTGGTTATTTTGCCCATTGGTTGATGCAGTTTCTTCCTAGCATTGATGGTCCTTACAATTTGGCATGTTTTTGCAGTGGCCGGTACTGGTTGTTCCTTTCCATGTTTAGTGCTTCCTTCAGGAGCACTTGTAAGGTAGGCCTGGTGGTGACAAAATCTCTCAGCATTTGCTTGTCTGTAAAGGATTTTATTTCTCCTTCACTTATGAAGCTTAGTTTGGCTGGATATGAAATCTGGGTTGAAAATTCTTTTCTTTAAGAATGTTGAATTTTGGCCCCTACTCTCTTCTGGACTGTAGGGTTTCTACAGAGCGATCCACTGTTAGTCTGATGGGCTTCCCTTTGTGGGTAACCCGACCTTTCTCTCTGGCTGCCCTTAACATTTTTTCCTTCATTTCAACTTTCATGAATCTGACAATTATGTGTCTTGGGGTTGCTCTTCTCAAGTATTATCTTTGTGGCGTTCTCTGTATTTCCTGAATTAGAATGTTGGCCCACCTTGCTAGGTTGGGGAAGTTCTCCTAGATAATATCCTGCAGAGTGTTTTCCAACTTGGTGCCATTCTCCCCATCACTTTCAGGTACACCAATCAAACATAGATTTGGTCTTTTCGCATAGTCCCATATTTCTTGGAGGCTTTGTTCATTTGTTTTTACTCTTTCTTCTCTAAACGTCTCCTTGCTTTGTTTCATTAATTTGATCTTTAATCACTGATACCCTTTCTTCCACTTGATCGAATCAGCTACTGAAGCTTGTGCATGCATCACGTAGTTCTTGTGCCATGGTTTTCAGCTCCAGCAGGTCATTTATGGTCTTCTCTACACTGTTATTCTAGTCAGCCATTCATCATTGTGATGGATTCAAACATCCTCCTTTAGCTTGGAGAAGTTTGTTATTACTCACCTTCTGACTACTTCTGTCAACTTGTTAAAGTCATTCCCCATCTAGCTTTGTTCTGTTGCTGGCAAGGAGCTGTGATCCTTTGGAGAAGAAGAGGCAATCTGGCTTTTAGAATTTTCAGCTTTTCTGCTCTGTTTTTTCCCCATCTTTGTGGTTTTATTTACCTTTGGTCTTTGATGTTGATGACCTACAGATGGGGTTTGGGTGTGGATGTCCTTTTTGTTGATTTTGATGCCATTCCTTTCTGTTTGTTAGTTTTCCTTCTAAGAGTCAGGTCCCTCAGCTGCAGGTCTGTTGGAGTTTGCTGGAGGTCCACTCCAGAACCTCTTTGCCTGGGTACCACCAGTGGAGGCTACAGAACAGCCAATATTGCTGCCTGATCCTACCTCTGGAAGCTTCGTCACAGAGGGGCACCCGCCTGTATGAGGTGTCAGTCAACCCCTACTGGGAGGTGTCTCCCAGTTAGGCTACACTGGGGTCAGGGACCCACTTGAGGAAGCAGTCTGTCCATTCTCAGAGCTCAAACGCCAGGCTGGGAGAACCTCAAATGCCATGCTGGGAGAACCACTGCTCTCTTCAGAGCTGTCAGACAGGGACGTTTAAGTCTGCAAAGTTTCTGCTGCCTTTTGTTCAGCTATGACCTGCCCCCTGAAGTGGAGTCAACAGAGGCAGTAGGCCTTGCTGAGCTGCGGTGGGCCCCACCCAGTTCGGGCTTCCCCAACTGCTTTGTTTCCCTACTCAAGCCTCAGCAATGGCAGATGCCCCTCCCCCTGCCAGGCTGCTGCCTTGCAGGTCAATCTCAGACTGCTGCACTAGCAGTGAGCAAGGCTCTGTGGGCATGCGACACACTGAGCCAGGCACAGGATATAATCTCCTGGTGTGCCATTTGCTAAGACCATTGAAAAAGCACAGTATTTATGTGGGAATGTCCCATTTTTCCAGATACAATCTGTCACAGCTTCCCTTGGCTAGAAAAGGAGGGAAATCCCCCTACCCCTTGTGCTTCCTGGGTAAGGTGATGCCCCACCCTGCTTCAGCTCACCCTCTGTGGGCTGCACCCACTGTCCAACCAGTCCCATTGAGATGAACCAGGTACCTCAGTTGGAAATACAGAAATCACCCATCTTCTTCGTCGATCATGCTGGGAGCTGCAGACCAGAGCTGTTCATATTTGGCCACCTTGGATGACTCCAACTGTTTCAAATTTTTATATCAGAAATATTGCTTATACTCAACTAAAAATTTGGTAATTAAAACCTTTTATTTTTAAATAATCTTGTATTTACATGCAACTATAAAATGTATACAGGCAGATCCTGTGTAATTTTATCCAGTTTCCTCCAGTGGTAACATCTTACAAAACCAAGTTCTATATCAAAACCAAATTATGATACATTTCAGATACAGAATATTCCCATCACAAGCACCCATGATGTGGCCTTTTAATAGCCATACAACTTCCCTCCCATCCTCACCTTTTCTTTAACCCATGACAACCACTAATCTGTTCTCTATTTCTATAATTGTATCATTCCAGTCTAATTCTCTTGAGATTCATCCAGGTTGTTTGTGTGTATTGATAGTTTCCTCCTCTTCCTCCTCCTCGTCTTCCTCCTCCTCCTCTTCCTCTTCCTCTTCTTTTCTCTTTCTCTTTTTCTTCTTCCTCCTACTCTTTCTCATCCTCTTCTTCCTTCCTCTCCTCTTCCACTACCTCCTCTCCCCTCTTCCCCCTTCCTCCTCCTCTTCTTTTCTTCATCTTTTCTTCTTCTTCTTTTCCTCTTCTTCTTCCTCCTCCACCTCTTCCTCCTCCTCCTCTTCCTGTTCTTCTTCTTTTCTTTCCCTTTTTGCTGAGTAGTATTCCTTAGTTTGGATGTACCAGTTTGTTTCACCAATTCATCTATTCAAGAACCAGTTTTTGGCTATTGTGAATAAAGGTGACTATAAACCTTCATATATATATGTAATTTAAACATCAGCTTGTATTTCTCTGGGATAAACACCTGGAAGGAAAGTTGCTGGGTTGTATGGTCATTGAATGTCTAGTATTTCAAAAAATTGTAGTAAAATTCATATAACATAAAATTCACCATTTTAACCATTTAAAATGTACACTTCAGTATCATCTAGTATGTTTACAATGTTCTGCAGTCATCACCACCATCTAGTTCCAGAACGTTTTTATCACCACAAAAGGAAATGTCATAACCATTAACCAGTCAGTCAGCATTCTCCCCTCCCTCATTCCCTGGCAACTGCTAATTTACTTTCCTTCTCTGTGAATTTGCCTATTCTGGACATTTCACATAAATGAAATAATACAGTATGTGACCTTTTGTGGCTGGCTACTTTCACTTAGCATAATGTTTTCAAGACTCATTCATGTTACAGCATGTATCAGTAATTCATTCCTTTTTATTTATGATAATCTTCTTGGTGTGAGACAAACCCCAGGTATTTACCCCTGACGACGACACCACTTCATCAACATTGGAGTGGTGAGGGACTGCTCCATCGATGGCATCTTCTCATGGTGACATCTTCACATGGCAGAAGGTAGAAGGCAAAAAGGGATGAACCCTCTCTAAAGCCTCTTTTGGGGTTAAAAAGGGTTAATCCATTCATAAGGGCAAAGATCTCATGACTTAATCACTTCCCAAAAGGCACCATCTCTTAGCCACCATCATTTTGGAGGATGCTGTGGTTTGAATGTGGTGTCTTGGAGGGGGCACTATATTCAAACCATAGCATCCTCCAAAAATGAACCCCTGCTAAAGCCCCTCAGCAGGAAAGAGCACAAATTACTTGATGCAACAGGAGTTAGCAGGGCAGAATCATTCCGAATTGTGAACTGCTGTGTCAGGAAAGGCAGAGGAAACTTTTGGAGTGACTACAACCATAGGGCTCTCCTGGCTCCTTGGACCAACTTTAGAGTCTGGAGACCTCTTCTCTGCTATTGGACATCATGGCATCTGTTCTTGAGATGGCCGGAGGACAGACCTGAGGACAGGCCATTGGAAAACTGAGGATGCTAGTGGCTTAGAGGCAGAGCTTTGGAGTCAAATGGACATGACACTGCCAGTTACTTACCCATTGGCAAATTTGCTCCTATTCTTAGCATCATTAATCATCAGTTTCCTCATTAGAAAAATGAGAATAATAGTACTGATCTCACAGGATGGCTGCAAGGATGAACTTAAATGAGGCATGGAGTGTACATAGCAGAGTGCTCGGCACATGGTGCGAGATAAATGAAGACCATTATTATTGTTGTGTCTAAACCAATCTTGTCCAGTTGAATTTTCTATGATGATGGAAATGTCCTATATCTGTGCTACACTGTGTGGTAGCCACTAGCCACATATAGCTATTGATCACTTGAAATGTGACTAGTGTGATAGAGGAACAGAATTTTTAAATTTTGTCTAATTCAAATAGATATGGGTAGGTAGCGGCTACCATTTGGACAGCATGAGTGTAACCCTTAGCCGTTAACCAGGCTGGTTGGCCCAGATTAGATAGAATAAATATTGCCATTATCAACCAAGGCAATTATAATAGCATCACCAAAAAAGTGAGCAAAGTATCTCCCTAATAGATGTTTAATTTTACAGCAATAAAAAGAAACTGCTTTATGGAAAGCCTACTATATTTGTGGTAGGTTTAGAACTAGATTTAAAAAGGGCTGGAAATAGATTTATTTAAAGTTCTGAAAAGACAAAGGGAAGTGTGGTAGATTATTACTTAACAAATATTCACTCCTTTCCCCCTCCCACTTGCATGAAGGAAGTATTCTTCCCCACCCTAATGATTTGGGATTTGGCCATGTGGCCCTAAGAGGTATTTCATGTATCTGCCCATCCCTCTGAAGTTTCTGACCTCCACCTAGTGAAAATATATCCCAGTTAGCTTCTGCCCCTTGTCGTGGTCCTGGAATAAACTACATGAAGCAGACACAAGCTTGACGCATAGCCTGAAGTAGAGTGAGCTACAGACCTACAAGTGAGAAATAAATGGTGTTTTTGTATGCCATTGATATTTGGTGTACAGCATTTTTTCAGTAAAAATATGGCTAACACAGGAACTCATATTTATTGAATACTTTCATGCCAATGTACTATGAATAGACACTTGTGCTGTGATATGGCTTAGCTGTGTTCCCACCCAAAACTCATCTTGAATTGTACTCCCATAATTCCCATGAGTTGTGGGAGGGACTTGGTGGGAGATAATTTGAATCATGGGGGCGGTTTCCCCCATACTGTTCTTATGGTAGTGAACAAGTCTCACAAGATCTAATGGTTCTATCAGGGGTTTCTGCTTTTGTGTCTTCCTCATTTTATCTTGCCGCTGCCATGTAAGAAGTGCCTTTCACCTCCTGCCATGATTCTGAGACCTCCCCAGCCATGTGGAGCTGTAAGTTCAATTATATCTCCTTTTCTTCCCAGTCTCAGGTATGTCTTTATCAGCAGCATGAAAATGGACTAATGCAGTAAATTGGTACCAGTAGAGTGGGGCATTGCTGAAAAGATACCAAAAAATGTGGAAGCAACTTTGGAACTGGGTAACAGGCAATGGTTGGAAGAGTTTGGAGGACTCAGAAGGCAGGAAAATGTGGGAAAGTTTGGAATTACCTAGGGACTTGTTGAATGGCTTTGACCAAAAACCTGATAGCAACATGGACAATAAGGTCAAGGCTGAGGTGGTCTCAGATGGAGATGAAACACTTGTTTGGGAACTGGAACAAAGGTGACTCTTGTTATGTTTTAGCAAAGAGACTGGCAGTATTTTGCCCCTGCCCTAGAGATTTGTGAAACTTTGAACTTCAGAGAAATGACTTAGGGTATCTGGCAGAAGAAATTTCTAAGCAGCAAAGCATTCAAGAGGTGACTTGAGTGCTGTTAAAGGCATTCAGTTTTATAAGGGAAGCAGAGCATAAAAATTTGGAAAATTTGTAGCCTGACAATGTAATAGAAATGAAAATCCCATTTTCTGAGGAGAAATTTAAGCTGGCGGCAGAAATTTGCATAAGTAACAAGAAGCCAAATGTTAGTCCCCAAGACAATGGGGAAAATGTCTCCAGGGCATGTGAGAGATCTTCACAGCAGCCCTTCCCATCACAGGCATGGAGGCCTAGGAGGAAAAAATGGTTTCATGGGCCGGGCCCAGGGTACCCATGCTGTGTGCAGCCTAGGGACTTGGTGCCCTAAGTCCCAGCTGCTCTAGCCGTGGCTGAAATGGGCCAACATAGAGCTTGGGCCATGGATTCAAAGAGTACAAGCCCCAAACCTCGGCAGCTTCCATGTGGTGTCGAGCCTGCAAGTGCACAGAAGTCAAGAATTGCGGTTTGGGAACCTCCACCTAGATTTCAGAAGATGTATGGAAATGCCTGGATGCCCAGGCGGATGTTTGCTGCAGGGGCAGGGAGCTCATGGAGAACCTCTGCTAGAGCAGTACAGAAGGAAAATGTGGGGTTGGATCCCCCACACAGAGTCCCTACTGGGGCACCACCTAGTGGAGTTGTGAGAAGAGGGCCACCGTCATCCAGACCCAGAATGGTAGATCCACCAACAGCTTGCACCATTCACCTGGAAAAGTCACAGACACTCAATGCCAGCCCGTGAAAGCAGCCAGGAGGGAGGCTGTATCCTGCAAAGCCACAGGGGTAGAGTGGCCCAAGACCATGGGAACCCACCTCTTGCATCAGCATGACCTGGATGTGAGACCTGGAATCAAAGGAGATCATTTTGGAGCTTTAAAATTTGATTGCCCCACTGGATTTCAGACTTGCATTGGCCCTGTAACTCCTTTGTTTTGCCCAATTTATTTCACTTGGAATGGCTATATTTACCCAATGTAGCCCCATTGTATCTAGGAAGTAAATAGCTTGCTTTTGATTTTACAGGCTCATAGACAGAAAGGACTTGCCTTATCTCAGGTGAGACTTTGGACTGTGGACTTTTGGGTTAATGCTGAAATGAGTTAAGACTTTGGGGGACTGTTGGGAAGGCATGATTGGTTTTGCAATCTGATGACATGAGATTTGGAGGGGCCAGGGGTGGAATGATATGGTTTGGATGTGTCCCCACCCAAATCTCATATTGAATTGTACTCCCATAATTCCCACATGTTGTGGAAGGGACCTAGTGGGAGATAATTTGAATCATGGGAGCAGTTTCCTCCATACTGTTCTCGTGGCAGTGAAGAAGTCTCATGAGATCTGATGGTTTTATCCGGGGTTTCCGCTTTTGCATCTTCCTCATCTTCTCTTGCCACCAGCATGTAAGAAGTACCTTTCACCTCCCGCCATGATTCTGAGGCCTCCCCAGCTATGTGGAACTGTAAGTCCAATTAAACCTCCTTTTCTTCCCAGTCTCGGGTATGTTTTCATCAGCAGCATGAAAATGGACTAATACATAGTCCAAATGATGAAATAATTAATTCAAAATCATAGTGAAACTGGGGTTCCATATGAGATCTGTTTACATCCAGATGTTATATAAATTCATGAATAAAGCATCCATGGTAAGACATTAGAGGAAAAGATACTACATTAGTCAGGGTTCTCCAGAGGAACAGAATCAGTTGGAGATGAATAAATAAGAAAAGATAAGATAAGGTAAGGTAAGATAGAAGGAGAGAGAGAGAGCATGAGGTGTGGGGGAGAGATTAATTATGAGGAATTGGCTCATGTGTTTATGGAGTCAGAAAATAGCACAATCTGCTGTCTGCAAGCTGGAAACCCAGGAAAGCCAGTCCAAGTCTGAAGGCCAAGAACCAGGGAAGCCAATTGTATAAATTCTAGTCTGAGGGCCAGAGAAGATAAAATTAGATGTCCCAGCTCAAACAGGCAGGCAGAAAACAAAAGGGGCAAAATCCTCCTTTCTCCACCTTTTTGTTCTATTCATGCCCTCAATGGATTGGATGACATCAGCCCATTCATATTGGGGAGGTCAATCTGAGCTACTGAGTCTATCAATTCAAATGCCAATCTCATCTGGAAACAACCTCACAGACAAAAGCAGAAATAATGTTTAACCTGGGCATTCTGTGGCCAATTAGTTTGACACATAAAATTAGCCATCACAGAGACCAAGCCCCCAAAATTTTCAATATGAAGATAGTCATGTCTTTTCTGGACTGACTCTCAAGGTCATTGTCAGAGATGAATGTTCACCCCAGCCAGATCATGATCATCACTATTCTACCTCCATCACATGTTCTCATCCCAAGTAAATATTTTCTCTAGAAACTTTACAAATAGACAGAATATTCATTACATCAATTTTAAATACATCCTGCCACATTTTTAAAATACTCATTGGAAAACCTCATACATAAGGTGTGATTTCATTAGAAACATACTCTGTATTAAACATCAATCTCTTCCACTATAAAGCACATTTTCACATTTCCTAAGCACTGAGTTTGCTTTAATAAAACTTGTATTCACTTCATAAATGTTTCTGCCTACATCATAGTACCTACCCATATATCTTGAGCCATGTAACTCTATGGTGATATGCTAACTTGTAAAGAGGGTTTATTGGAAAGCTTGGCAGATCAAGGTAATAGGAAAACCTTATTTTTAGGTGGGAAAGAATGATAATAATACATAGGTCAAAATATTTAGAAAGTAAGTTTAAGAGGGAAAATAAAAAATATTCTATGAAGCTCATTGAGAGCAGATTGAACAAGCAGATTGAACAGTTTAGTTCCTTTGTGTGGACAAATTCTAACAAGGTCTAGAGCATTCAGGATCCTTCTCTCTCCTGCTGCCTCTCTTTTCACCATCTGAGTTCGAGATCACAATACCAGCCACATTTCTTTTCTCACCCCTCTGGTCCCTCAGCAAGAAGCCCGTGCCCATGCTGTCCCCTGGTGAGGCTACTGAGGAGGCTGGCAGGAAGATGCAGAGGCTGCTGCACTGAAGCCTGCAATGTGACCCACCCTGCTGAGCTCTTTATGAAGCAGAAAGCAGCTATCCTCTTCGCATATGTGGTACATTCTGCCACATGTGCCCCAAAACTGTGTTTCCTTGTGGACCTAACTTCTTACAGCAATTTCTCCTAAGCAGCTCTTTCTAATTTCACTCCCTCCCTGGTTTTGCTCTGCCCAGGGAAGACACTATGAATGATGCCCTACTCAGTGTTTCCCAGTCCCTGTGATGCTGGCCTGTTGTCCTTGACCCAAACTTGAATTCCTCTGCTCTCTTGCCATAAGATGAGCATTTATGCAAAAAGATCAATAACAAATTCATCCTCTCAGCATCAAATTTGGCATGCCCAAAAATTATCTGAATCGCAGCATGAGCACAATTTAGACTCACAGGCATAAAGGGCACCCCTGCTACACTGGCACTTTAAGAAAATTAGAGAAAAAATCACATTTGTGGGTTTTGGTTGTTTATTGGAAACTCTGTACAGATTATCAGAACAAACGGCAACTTATCAGAGCACAGTTTCCTTCAGTGAGTGCCTCAGTGCCAAAAGCAGCAAACTAGGACTCCTGGATGAGACAGAAGACTGAGTACTCCTAGAATAAGCATATAGATATGCTTAACTGTAAGAACATTATTTCTAAATATAAAACTGAACTCGAAAGCAAAAAAAAAAAAAAAAACCATAATCTCCAAGTGTGCCAGAAACAAAAAGATAATTTAGGACTAAAAATTGTGAGTTAATTAAAGTTACATCGATGGAAAAATGGTCCCAGGTCAAGGACTTGACCCCTTATACAACTCTGGGAGTCAATAAAGACTTGTCCTGCCAGGGAATGAGGGACTTGAGAAAAACAAAATGAGGCCCAGGCAAACAACACGAAAGCTCCTCACTTGCCTGGTTTGCAGCTGGACAGGAGTCACCATCAGAAAATCAGCACTGAAAGTCTGTACTCCACTGTGGGTGGGGCTGAATTCACACTACTTTGTGTGAAGAAGCCATGAGTCAATAATGGCTTTAAAAACTGGTCCAAAGAACAACAAAAATGTGTCCTGAATGCTACATTGCATATGAAATTCTATAACATGGTAATAGAAATCATATCTATGGTAGCATCTGGGAATGAGGATTGACTGAGAATGGGCATGAGAGAACTGGTTGGCATGACAGAAATGCTTCATGACTTGATACGGGAGTGGCTAAAATGTGCATTTGCATTTATTGAAACTGATTGTACAACACACTAAAGATCTGAGCAATTCACTGCTTGTAAATTATAACTCAATGCTGAAATTAAAAAAAAAAATCCTGATCCGGACCAAACCTATTTAAGATTCCAGACAAAGCAATGCTAAATCACCCCCATAGCACCCCCATGTGCTAAACCACAAGCTCTACACCCCAAAGCATGTGTGGCAAACGTATTTTCCTCTCTCTGGCTTCTGGAAGCTGGATCATACGCAAAGGACCTAAGTGCAGCCAATCAGAGGCTCCCAACTTGGGCCTTTAAATCTTGTGACAGTCCAGAGGTTTAACAGTAGCTAGCACATAGTAACTAGCAGCATAGCAAGGTGACCCAGCTCACCTGGCCTCCTGAGATTTCTATCTGGACCTGGTACTCCAGCTATCTTTTTTTGGTATCCTTTTTGATTAATTTAACCAATGTCAGTTTCTCTTATTTGCAACTAAGGACCTAACTAGCATGACATCTGGAACCAGAACTAAGGGGCTATAGACACAACCACAGGAAATCTCAGTCTCGAGATATGAGATTGGGTATCTGTCCTAGGTGAAACTTAGGGTATGGAAAATCAAGGCTGTGTAAGGGATGGAAACTGCACCCTGTGACACACACAGTAGTTAAGGAGCTTATTAAATTGTGCCCTGGGATCTCCTGGAATTAAGTGTCCACTAAAGACCAGATTTTGACACAGAGACCACATCAGAGCCATGGTGTCTTTTAATGCTCACTATAGCCTTATGTAACTATTATCATCCCCTTTATTTAAATGAAGAATGTAAACTCAGAGAGGAAAAACCCTGCTAGGATTCAATTCTAAAACCGTATCATGAACCATCAGGCATGTGATATATATTTTTTTCAAGGACATGTTTTTTTTGTACACATATGTGTTTATCTACAAACCATATAAAATGCAATTCATGCCAATGGTGGCCTTTGGGAAGGGGTTGAAAGTTATTGGTGAGGAGTTCAAGTAAATGTCAACTCTTACCGTTTCCATCAAGTGATTCCATATAGAACCATACCTCAGCAATATTGCAAGATCATCTCTGGATCACTGCAATAATGAAATTTTTTGGTTTTCTGGTGCATATAAAAGTTATGTTTAAACTATACTGTAGTCTGTTAAGTGTACAATAGCATTATGTCTAAAAAGCAATGTACATGTCTTAATTTAAAAACATTGTATTGCTAAAAAATCCTAATGATCATCTGAGCCTTCAGTGAGTCCATTTTTTTGCTGGTGGAGGGTCTTGCCTCAATGTGGATAGCTACTAACTGAATGGGGTGGTAGTTGCTGAAGGTTGGGTGGCTGTGGCAATTTCTTAAAATAAGACAACAATGGAGTTTGCCACATCAATTGATTCTTCCTTTCATGAAAGATTATTTATATGTAGCATGTGATGTTGTTTAATAGAATTTGACCCACAGTAGAATTTGGAGTCAATCCTCTCAAATCCTGCGTGTTTTATCAACTAAGTTTAGAAAATATTCTAAATTCTTCCTTATCATTTCAACCATGTTCACAGCATCTTCATCAGGAATAGATTCCATGTCAATAAACCACTTTCTTTGCTCATCCATAAGAAGCAACTCCTCATCTGTTCAGATTTTATCATGAGATTGCAGCAATTCAGTTACATCTTAAGGCTCTACTTCTAATTCTAGTTATCTTGCTGTTTCTACCACATCTGCAATTACTTCCTCTCAGTTTTAAACCCTTCGAATCATCCATAAGGGTTGAAATCAGCTTTTTCCAAATTCCTGTTAATGTTCATATTTTTACCTCTTCCTGTGAATCACAAATGTTCTTAATGGTATTTAGAATGGTGAATTCTTTCTAGAAGGTTTTCCATTTACTTTGCCTATATCTATCAGAGGAATTACTATCTATGGCAGCTAAAAATTTCTGAAATGTACTTCTTATGCAATAATATTTGACAGTTGAAATTACTACTTGATCTATGGGCTACAGAATAGATGTGGTATTCATAGGCATGAAAAAAACATTAATATCCTTGTACATCTCTACCAGAGCTCTTGAGTGACCAGGTGCATTGTCAATAAGCAGTAATATTTGGGAAGGAATAATTTTCTGAGCAGTAGGTCACAACAGCGAGCTTAAACTATTCAGTAAACCACGCCATAAATAGATGTGCTGTTATCCAGCCTTTGTTGTTCCTTTTAAAGGTCACAGGAAGAGTAGATTTAGCACAATTCCTATGGGCCCTGGGATTTGCAAAAGAATAAATGAGCAGTGGCTTCAACTTAAAGTCACCAGCTATGTTAGCCAAAAACAAGCAGTCAGACTGTTCTTTGAGGCTTTGAAGCCAGTCATTGACTTCTCCTCTCTAGCTATGAAAGTCCTAAATGACATCTTCTTTTAATATCAGGCTGTTTTGTCTCCACTGAAAATCCATTTAGTGTAGCCACCTATATCAAAGATCTTAACTAGATCTTCTGGATAACTTGCTGCAGTTTCTACATTAGCACTAACTGTTTCATGTTGTACTTTTAGATTATGGAGATGGCTTTACTTAAACCTCATGAACTGGCCGGGCATGGTGCTCATGCCTATAATCCTAGCACTTTGGGAGGCCGAGGTGGGCAGATCACAAGGTCAAGAGATCAAGACCATCCTGGCCAGCATGGTGAAGCCTGTCTCTACTAAAAGTACAAAAATTAGCTGGGTGTGGTGGTGTGCACCTGTAGTCCCAGCTACCTAGAGGCTGAGGCAGGAGAATCACTCAAACCCGGGAGGCAGAGGTTGCAGTGAGCCAAGATTGCGCCACTGCACTCCATCCTGGTGACAGTGCGAGACTCCATCAAAAAAAAACAAACAAAAAAAACCCTCATGAACCAACCTCTGCTAGCTTCAAACTTTTCTTCTGAAACTTCCTCACCTTTCTCAGCCTTCATAGAACTGAAGAGAGTTAGGGCGTTGCTTGATTTTAGGCTTTGGCTTAAGTGGATGTTGTTGTTGGTTTGATCTTCTATCCAGACCACTAAACCTTCCTCCATATATGCAGTTAAGCTCTGTTGCTTTCTTATCATTCATGTGCTCACTGGAGTAGCACTTTTAATTTTCTTCAAGAACTTTAGAATTCAACAAGTTGGCTAAGTGTTTGAGGCAAGAGGCCTAGCTTTCAGCCTATCTCATCTTTCTCAGCTTTCCTCACTAAGCTTAATCATTTCTAGCTTTTGATTTAAAATAAGAATGTGCAATTCTTCCTTTCACTTGAACACTTAAGAAGTCATTGTAGGGTTATTACTTGACCTAATGTCAATATTATTGTGTCCCAGGAAATAGGAGGAAATAGGGAGGCCAAAGGAGAGGGAGAGATATGGGGGAATGGCCAGCTCGTGAAGCCATCAGAACACACGTAACAGTTTGCTGTCTTATCTGGGCTCGTGCTCAGTTTGTGGTGTCCCAAAATAATTACAATAGTAACATCGAAGATCACTGGCTAGGTTTGGTGGCTCACACCTGTAATTCCAGCACTTTGGGAGGCTCAAATGGGAAAATTGCTTGAGCCCAGGTGTTTGAGACCAGCCTAGGGAATATGGTGAAACTCCATCTCTACCCAAAAAAAAAAAAAAAATTAGGTGTCCATGGTGGCACACGCCTGTAGTCCCAGCTACTTGGGAGGCTGAGAAGGGAGGATCACTTGAGCCCAGGAGGCCGAGGTTGCAGTGAGCCAAGATCACACCACTGCACTCCAGCCTAAGTGACAGAACAAGATCCTGTCTCCAAAAAAAAAAAGAAAAAAAAGTCATTACACGAGACACAGTAATAATAATGAACAAGTTTGAACTGTTGTGAGAATTACCAAAATGTGACACAGAGACACAAAGTGAGCGCATGCTATTGGAAAGATCGCACTGACAAACTTGCTGTACTCAAGGTTGCCACAAACCTTCAATATGTAAAAAATGCAGTATCTGCAATGCACAATAAAAAGAAGTATGTCGGTACCTTGCCACCAACCCAACAACATATTACTATAGCTTTAAATGCCTCCATTAGGTAATCCCTTAGGTTGAAAAACAAATTCTCCCAGAAACCATCAAGGAAAAGATATAGTGACCACAAAAATGTTATAACTTCCAGGCAGTAAACAAAAGTAACTTGATAAAAAGGACTGGGAGTTAGGGTAGGAGGCTGGGAGAGAAAAAGACTCAATTTTCATTTTTATACTGTTCTTCACTTTTAAATGTTTGAAAATGTGCATTTGTTGCTTTTATTTTTAATGACTTTTTAAAGTATTGATTCTTGATGAAACCCAGATCATCCTGACCGCTATTAACTTCTTAGCACCATTTCTTTATTAGATAAGAAGCAATAGAGTATAATAAATCAATACACATGCTTTAAGACCAGATGGTCCTGGATTAAAATCCTATATGAGAAATCTACTTGCTCTGTGGAACCAAGCTTGGTCAATTCATAACAGTACTTTGAGCCTCGGCTTCCCTGTGGTATAAAGAAAACAGAGAGAATTGTCATTTCTAATCAGAAAAGCTTTCTAAGGAGGGCAGTTGCTCTGACATAAAACACCCTTTTATTTGGCCAGCCATGGAGGAAAGACGAGACAGAAAGAAGAGATTGGAGCCTATGGCAGGGCAGAGGGCTTGTGTGGCATAGAATGAAGTGGCCACTGAGAGTCCATGGTGGCAGGGAAGTTTAAAGGACTTTTAGAAACAGTAATATCTAATATGCAATTTCAATTTGTTTATAGTATACAATGTGACCTGTCCCCCACAAACCACAACCCTCACTAAAAGTTAGTTCTTTATGCACAGTTCTTTTTGGATGCTTCTGAGGGTGTCACGGCTGGGGAAAATTAAAGGTGAATATGCTAGATACCAAGGTTGGGTGGTCACCAGGGAGGAAATAAAAGAATGGGCACCAGAACAGAGAACGATAATGAAGTGGAAGCAGCAAATCAGAGCCAGGAATGACCCTAAGAACATAAGGGCTCTGGAAATTCACAGATCTGGGGGAAGCTTTCCACATCCTCAAGCCATAGATGGAACTTTGCTTTGGTTTTAGCTAAACCTCTAGGGACCGGGAGACCCCAGGTATTACCTGGGTCGCATGTAAAATGGAATAAAAATGCCTACTTCCCAGTGCTTTGTGAATGACAGTGCACATAAGTAAACTATGCCTGGAACATGTCAGTACTCAACACCTGGTAGCAATGGGAAAAAAAGGAAACTGGCAGAGAGAGCTTCAGGAGGATTGAGGCTACATTAGGAAAGTTTTGACAGGGACAGTGGTCAGGGCGTAGGGAGCTGGGAAATGACCCAGCCTGGTTAAGAGGCTCAGTCAGGCCTTTTACACAACCCAGAAGGAAGCACGAGACCAGGCATAATGATAGCAAAAGGGAAACTAGAGCAATGTGAGACTCTATTAGTTACAAGTCTTAGCAGGAAGTAACCAAAGCTAATTCCAGCTAGCTTAATAAGAAAGTTGATTATAAGGGGTCATGAGTCTCTCACACCTAAGGGGAGGAAAATATCCCTGCTTCCATCTTTCTCTCTCGCTATATTCCTCTGCTTCTCTCTCCCCTGTTAACAGCTGCCATGCTCTTGGCCCAGCAGGCTTCAGGTGTTTTCCTGATAGCTCTCAGGTCTCCTTTCTAAGGAAAGGACTGATTGGCTCAGCCTGAGTCTGACGCCCTCTCCTGGTCCAATCATGTCATGTATGAAGTGGCTACTGAGGTGCCTTCCACTATAGGAGAGGGGAAGTTATGGGATTAACTGTGAGTTGGGGACACATCCCTACTTTAGGGACTCTCAATTTGTGTCAGAATTTTACCTACCACTGTTGTAAACATGATCTGAATTCCTTTGTGTTTAAAGCTGCAAAAACAACAACAAAATTAGCCTAATCTTTAATATTTTTCAAGTTTTTTCATTTCCCTTTATTCTCACTGAATTTTATAGGCTGAATATAGCTTGTAGATAGATATTTGCTTTCATATCCACTTTTTCTCAATAGATAACACACTTCTTTCAAAAAAGGATTTTGTATTATTTGCCTTTGTAATACCTACCCCTTAGCACCGGACAGATGTTTCTTAAATGAATGACAATGAGGGAGAAAGAGGATGAAAACAACCTTCCTTTCAGTTTTTCCTGGAATCAAACTTGGAGAGGCACAACCGTTTGAAGCAGAAAACTCCTGATATTTAGAATTTATTCAGGCACTATTTTAATAAAGTCCATTTATCAAGAATGTTTGGGAAGATTTTCATTCATATACTTACCTCATATTCAACCATGACTAATTGCCAATAAATCAGAAGATTACATTATCCTGGCAAACTGTTTTAACATGTTTTAATCTTCCTTTGATTCTGAAAGCCCTGTAGGATCTTGTTAGGCCTCAAGGTCACATATTATGAACATGACTTGCATGATTAAATGATGGGAAGGTGGAGAAAGCATTTGAGGTTCTTGTTTGCTTTTTTGTTTTTTGATCTGAATCCTGGATAAAAGGGCATTTACTGTGGCTTTTGAGTCTAGATTCTACTCCATGCCACAAAGGGAAGGTGCTTCCTAACAAAAGATGACCTATCACAAGAGGCCACTCCTCATGTTTCCAGTCCACAAGCCCAAGTCATTCCCCAATTCTTCCATGAAGCCTACCCTGGTCCACAGCCACATCCTTTCCTCATCCTCCCAGAGCAGTTCATTTGCTACCTCTTTTGCTGCCACTCACCATTTCCTAGAGCTCTTTGTGTATCTATCCCCCTGAGAGCACCTGAGGCCACAAAACAGGATTCATTTCACTTCTGCAATTCTCACAGGCCTCAGCACACCTGTTTCAATAAACATTTCTCCCATGATTGATGAAATTATGAAGCACCTCTGGACTCAATAATAACCAGCAATTACCTATGCAAATTACACATTCACGCACATAATCACTTATAGCTGTACTATCGCCTTCATGAAATCTATTAAAAAGTGCAAGTAACCTTAACCAAACAAGACACATTATTCAGCTGTGATTTACCTTCAAGCATTGAAGACCTATGTTGCCATTCATAGGCTTAAGTGTTGTAATGTTGTTAAGGCTTTCATAGATAAGGTAGAAAATAAGGATTTTATATTAAAGAGAATGAAGAAAATATGAAGGAAATGGATGGGGACAGATGGATGGAAGCTATGAAGAAAGTCAAACAGGCAATAACTTTCTAAAATCTCAAATTCCCCAGGAGAGCATCACACAGCTGGCTCTGCCTTTTCCACAGCCCAATGTTGGGGAAAAGGAGACTTTTTTCTTCTGTGCCTCCACCATCATTTATTTCCCACAAAATATGATTCACATAGTGGAGAGGAAGTGCTGAGCAATTCCATGCAAATTTGGTCAAGGTCTCCAAACATTTATCCATCTCTCCATCTTGAGATTCACACACCACGGTAATAAATTCTTTACTAAGCCCAAAGACCTTAGATGGATTCCTCCCCCATCACTATTTCCTCTCTCTTTTCCTTGTCTTGCATCAGCACCACCAACCAGAACCCGAGGCCCCAGCAGACACCAGCACTGTTCTGAGTCCTTCAGAAGGAGTCAGGAGTTAACATTCCCTGTTCTGCATTCTCAGAGCCACTTTTCCGATTGACTGCTAGCATTAACTATTAAACAGGCATTTCCTAGGGACTCTTTTCTAGCTGGCTGTTTCCGTAGGACACTCCAGATGACACATGTCAGCCCTGAGGGAAATCTGACAAAGCAGATCCTCAGAGGTGCCGAAGTCCAAGCTCAGCAGCCTCATCCAGAATCATCCAGCCTCATCCAGACTCCTGGGGCTCCTCTTTCTGAACGTCTTCAATTTTCTGGTCACTTTGCCTGACTTCCACCTTTGTGTGGATCCCTTCCAAGAATAAACTGCTGTTACAATGAGGAACCTGCTACAGTGAAGAAAATTAGTTTCTGTTTTGAACATTTGGAAATCTTGGGAGCATATTTTTTAAGTGGTATGCTGATATAGTGTGCATCAGTATGAAACACGGAATTGGAACCAGAGAGGCACAACAGAGCAGGTTACTGCAACATTTGCCCATGTTTTGGTTATTGAGTGATACTGCTTATTGGTGAATCAGCCTCCATGAGGAACTTATCAGTTAATCACCCAGGAATCATTTTAGACTTCCAAATGGCACACCAGTCTCTTTACTGAGTCATGGAAAGCCCCTGATCACCAATCAATCACGTAATCACCCCTTAAGGTCTGGAGGTTCATGATAGATAGGCATATTTCTTGTCTAGGTAACTGGTGGAGTCAGAGAGATTTAAACAAAGTCAGAACAAGTTTGTCTGATAGCCACTCTGAAATCCCAACGCAGTTTATGGCCATACCACCATCAACACACCAGATCTTGTCTGAAATACCAACACAACCCTCACTTGTACTTTTATTTCATTATGATGACAACAGGTGATAACAGTATCTAGAGTATTTGAAGCTGTAGAAGGGAGTGTTGGCACACAAAATAGTAAAAATGAAATGGTTTGCCTGAGAAAATTAGAATCAATGGCATGAGATGACTATTTTTTATGAAAATCAAATTATTGTTAAACATTCAATTGTCTACAAAATGAATAGAAATAAACTTAAGAGAAAATTAGGCTGGGCCCAGTGGCTCACGCCTGTAATCCCAACACTTTAGGAGGCCAAGGCAGGTGGATCACCTAAGGTCAGGAGTTCGAGACCAGTCTATCCAATATGGTGAAACTCTGTCTCTACTAAAAATACAAAAATTAGCCAGGCATGGTGGTGGATGTCTGTAATCTCAGCTACTTGGGAGGCTGAGGCTGGAGAATCGCTTGAACCCGGGAGGTGGAGGTTGCAGTGAGCTGACATTGCACCACTGCACTCCAGCCTGGGCAACAGAGTACGGGTGGGACTCTGTCTCAAAATAAAAAGGAGAGAGAAAAAAAATTAATTACAAATATGTCATCATAACATAATCAAATTTACTGAGTATCCTACCAAAACATAAATTTGCTAAACTTATTTAAAAATAATTTATGACTACTGAACAAAAATAACCTTTTAATTTTTAAAAGCACTTTTGGTTGTCTCTTGTTTTTATGACATTAAGGTTTTTTGGAATCTCTCTTACTAATTTGCAAAGTTTTTTAATGTAAGAAAATTAACTCTTTATTATACATACTACAAATACTTCCCCCGATTTGTCTTTTGATTTGCCTTATCATGCTTTTAATTTGCCTTACCATGAATTTGATTTACACAGTTTTTATTTTTATCATTCAAATTGCTAGTCTTTTCATTTTGTGATCTTCTTTTGGTTAGGCTTAGAAAGTTCTTACCTATCCTGAGGTTAAATTGTTGTCTAAGAGTTTTATAAATTTGAAGAATTTATTTTAATACATGATGGGAAGCAAGGTTCCAGTTTCATTTTTTCTGAAGAGTTCATCATTTTTACCAAAATCAGAATTACCTTTGAATCAGTTGCCCTTCAGCTCTGTGTCAGTCAACTCTCCTTTCCCTTTTTTTCGTATATCACAAGTTTACTGCACTAGGGCTTTTCCAAAATCAAATGAAGAAATATTTTTCTCAATCAGGCAAAATCTAGGTTCTTTTCCACCTAACAAATCTTTTCCACTGATTTTATAGACATTCCTTCCCCCATTTTATCGCCTTCACAGGTCTTTTAAGTTACTGTCATTTAATACCTTCCTTGCATCCACAGAAACGAACGGCATTTTGTCCTTATCTATTTTCACATCATGCATAACCAGTTACACAGCAGTAACATATAAATGGTCGTTAATCTTAAATAGCCCTACTCCCCTATTCAGTTCTTTCAGACTCCCTGCTATATTTTCCAAAGCCAGCTACACTTATAAATTCACTTGAATAAGCATATGCCAGGCAATGAGCCAGAAATTTGATGAAAATAGAAACACAAAGACAGCTATTTTTTACCCACAAAGAGTTTTCAGTCAAGTTTACAGATACAAACATGTAAATAACTGTATTATTTATCTATTGCCATATGACAAATTACCCCAAATGTAGTCACTTAAAGCAACAATAAACATTTATTGTCCCTCACAGTTTCTATGGATCAAGAATTCAAGATCAGCTTAACCGCACACTTCTGGCTCAGGATCCCTCATAACATCACACGCAGATGCTGGGTGAAGCTGTTAATCATCTGAAAGCATTTCTGGAAATGGAGGATGTGCTTCCAAAGAGCCTGACTTACATGGCTAAAACTTGGTGCTGGCTGTTGGTAGAGGCTTCAGCTTTTCTACACATGAGCCTCTGCACAGGGATGCTTGAGCATCCTCAAAATATGGTAGCTGGCTTCTATGACAATGAGCAATCCAAGAGAACAAGATAAATACTGCAATTCACTTTATGACCTACTCTCAGAAATCACACACAGTCACCTCTACCATACTATATTGGCCATACAGATCAGCCTTCTGCGCAAAAGGATACTACACAAGGGTGTGAATACCAAGAGGCAAAAATCACTGAGTGATTGTTTTCAGTATATTGGAGTAATGAGTAGAACCACTAATAGCAATGAAGAATAAACAAATACATGGCTAGCTATGATGTAGTGTCCGCTGTCTGCTGGATGCTATGATCATATTTCATATGCATTATGTCCCTCAGTTTTAACAAAATCCTATGAGTCAGGTACTGTGGGAGCCTTCTTGAAGGATGGTTACCACAACAACCAATACAGATTAGGATAAAATAAGCATAAAATGGAAACCTAGGTAATTTTCCATCCTGTTTGTTTGGTTGATTTGGGTTTTTCTGTGGTTGGTTTTGGATTTTCATTTTTTTAGAGACAGGGCCTTTCTCTGTCACCCTGCAGTGCAGCGGTGCCATCATAGTTCACTGTGGCCTCAACCTCCAGGGCTCAGGGGGTTCTCCCGCTTCAGCCTCCCGAGGAGCTGGGACTACAGGCATGTGCCACAACATCCAGCTAATTTTTAAATTTTGTGTAGAAATGGAGTCTCCCTATATTACCCAGGGTGGTCTCCAACTCCTGGTCTCAAGAGATCCTCCCACCTCATCTCCCAAAGTGCTGTGATTACAGGTGTAAGCCGCTGCAACCAGGCCATAATTCTTAAAACAGAACAGGTTTCACTCTCAAACTTATCAAGCCCATTTTTTTTCTCACTCTGCTAAGTTAACTCTTCCTTGTAAACTTTAGAGACTGATGCCATCAAATATGAGCTCCCTCCATTTATTTATCTTCATCTAAAAATTATTAATTTAGTCAACCACTATCCCTCCGATTCCCAACAGCTAGTCTGTCTACTGGTCTCATGGTGCCATTCCCAGCCAACCACTACAAAACCTGTCCATGAAGCACCTCTTTTTCTCCTGCATCTTCAACGTCTGTGTCATTATTGGCTCCTATCACTTTGTCTACAAATCTCTTCCAGTTTCCTTTACACTGAACTAGAAGTCTCTAGGCCAGAACCTTATAACACACAAATCTAAGCCTGTCACTTTCCTGGTTAGTAATATTCATTGGCTCCTTATTGTCAACCAAACAGTCAAGAGTCTAAAATCTGCCAAGTAGAGTTTCTATAATCTTTCATCACTTAATATTTTCAGCTGACCTTTCAATACTCCACACTTTAACAGAACTGGACCAGCCACTATTCTCTGGACAAACCATTCATAAAAATACATTAAATTCAGGAAACAGAAAACCTATGACCAGCATAAACTTGGAAAAAAGAGTTGTGTTTTTTAACAAGACATTTATGGGTAAGTGGTTCCAAGATTTCTTTAGCAATTTAATCATATAAATGTACCAGAATCTTGCCATTCTTCTTCTCCACCATCCTCAGTGTGTTAGTATCTTGTTCTCATGTTTGTTGACTCATGGTAAAAAAAAGTAATAGCTGCTACAGCTCTGGATATCAATCCTTACATCATTATACTAAACAAAGGGGACAATTAGAAAAGAGGCTTTCCTTGCACTTCTAAGTCTCCATTTACTCATCTGCGCAATGGAGACAATCCCAGTACCTGCCTCATAAGATTTTCTTAAGACTGAGGGACATAATTCATATGAAATATGATCATAGCATCCAGCACACAGTGGACAGTACATCATAGCTAACCATGTATTTGTTTATTCTTCATTGCTGTTAATGGTTCTACTCATTACTCCAACATCCTGAAAAGAAACACTCAGTGAAAAATCAATCATCTGGACTCAATAATAATCAGAAATTACCTGTGCAAATTACACATTCACGCACATAATCACTTATAGCTATACTATCACCTTCATGAAATCTATTAAAAAGTGCAAGTGACCTTAACCAAACAAGAGACATTATTGGAGAGCTGAAGAAATACTGAATAAATCTCAAAAATAGAAAGTAAAATCAAGCTTCAAGTAAACTGGTATGAAAAACTAGGAAGCCAGAAATTGAGTTTCCTCCTCTATTTCTCAGGTTTTCCATTGCTGCCTCTTTCTTACCTCTTCCTCCCCCTACTATGCTTTGTAAATTTTCTCATTTGGGTATTCAATACTAAAATCTCTGAGTCCAATTCTGAATTTTCAAAAGAAAATAATCTGCTGCCATTTTGTCCATCCCTGGCCCAAAGCACTCCAAGGGCAGAAGAGGGAGAACAACCATGTGATCTATTTAAAGACCGTTCATTGGTGTGTGAGGAAGCAGGCTGTCTTCTATGAAGAATATGTAGAAACAAAGCTGAAATGGTTGGTGGAAAAAATGACTGGCCTCTCTGATACCAACTCCTGGCAAAGAAAATGATTCAGGTCCAAGTTAGCAAAATGAACCACACATACAATTCAGAGTTGAAGAGCTTTAATTGAAATTGGTACCTTTTTTTTTTTTTTTTTTTTTGAGGTGGAGCCTTGCTCTGTCACCCAGGTATGAACTCAGCTCACTGCAACCTCCGCCTGCCAGGTTCAAGCAATTCTCTTGCCTCAGCCTCAGAGTAGCTGGGATTACAGGCACCTGCCACCACGACCAGCTAATTTTTGTATTTTTAGTAGAGACAGGGTTTCGCCATGTTGGACAGGCTGACCTTGAACTCCTGGCTTCAGGTGATCTGCCCCACCTTGGCCTCCCAAAGTGCTGGGATTACAGGCATGTGCCACCGCACCCAGCTAAAATTGGTACATTTTTCAAAGAAATAAAAATGAATATTTTCCTTGTGTAAACAAACAACTAGCAACCCTGTTTAGACTGTCACTTTGAATACATGTAAGGCAACAAACATCTATACACACAAACACACATGCAAATACTGAAATGTATGAATAACGCTGCCTAATAACCAAATCAGGGAAGAAATATTACCAAGTAAATTCCTTTGTTGTTTACATTTTTATTCTCAAAATAAATTGAGTAATTGAAGTATTCCTTGAATCACACAAACTTTTTATTTCACAAGAAGCAGCCAATTTTAATAAATGTTTTCATGTACAGCTGTCCTCCTTCATCCAGTTTTACTTTCTGCAGTTTCAGTTACCCACAAATGCCCATCATACAAAAGTAAGTGAAAAAGAGGGAATCCTCCCTAACTCATTTTACGAGGCCAGCATCATCCTGATACCAAAACCTGGCAGAGACACAACAAAAATAGGAAAATTTCAGGCTAATATCCTTGATGAACATCGATGCAAAAATCCTCAATAAAATACAGGCAAACCTAATCCAGCAGCACATCTAAAAGCTTATCCACCATGATCAAGTTGGCTTCATCCCCGGGATGCAAGGCTGGTTCAACATATGCAAATCAACAAACGTAATCTATGTCATAAACAGAACCAATGACAAAAACCACATGATATCTCAATAGACGCAGAAAAGGCCTTCAACAAAATTCAACAGCATTTCATGCTAAAAACTCTCAAACTAGGTATTGATGGAATGTATCTCAAAATAATAAGAGCTATTTATGGCAAACCCACAGCCAATATCATACTGAATGGGCAAAAACTGGAAGCATTCCCTTTGAAAACTGGCATAAGACAAGGATGCCCTCTCTCACCACTCCTATTCAACATAGTGTTGGAAGTTCTGGCCAGGGCAATCAGACAAGAGAAAGAAATAAAGGGTATTCAGTTAGGAAAAGAGGAAGTCAAATTGTCCCTGTTTGCAGATGACATGATTGTATATTTAGAAAACCCCATCATCTCAGCCCAAAATCTCCTTAAGCTGATAAGCAAATTCAGCAAAGTCTCAGGATACAAAATCGGTGTGCAAAAATCACAAGCATTCCTATACACCAATAACAGACAAACAGAGAGCCAAATCATGAGTGAATTCCCATTCACAATTGCTTCAAAGAGAGTAAAACACCTAGGAATCCAACTTACAAGGGATGTGAAGGACCTCTTCAAGGAGAACTACAAACCACTGCTCAAGGAAATAAGAGAGGACACAAACAAATGGAAAAACATTCCATGCTCATGGATAGGAAGAACCAATATCATGAAAATGGCCATACAGTTCAAAGTAATTTATAGATTGAATGCTATCCCCATCAAGCTACCATTGACTTTCTTCAAAGAATTGGAAGAAACTACTTCAAATTTCATATGGAACCAAAAAAGAGCTCGCATAGCCAAGGCAATCCAAAGGCAAAAGAACAAAGCGGCAGGCATCACGTTACCTGACTTCAAACTATACTACAAGGCTACAGTAACCAAAACAGCATGGTACGCGTATAAAAACAGAGATATAGACCAATGGAACAGAACAGAGGCCTCAGAAATAACACCACACATCTACAACCATCTGATCTTTGACAAACCTGACAAAAACATGCAATGGGGAAAGGATTCCCTATTCAATAAATGGTGTTGGGAAAATTGGCTAGCCATATGCAGAAAACTAAAACTGGACCCCTTCCTTACACCTTATACAAAAATTAACTCAATATGGATTAAAGAATTAAATGTAAGACCTAAAACCATAAAAACCCTAGAAGAAAACCTAGGCAATACCATTCAGGACATAGGCATGGGCAAAGACTTCATGACTAAAACACCAAAAGGAATGGCAACAAAAGCCAAAACTGACAAATGGCATCTAATTAAACTAAAGAGCTTCTGCACAACAAAAGAAACTATCATCAGAGTGAACAGGCAACCTACAAAATGGGAGAAAATTTTTGCAATCTATCCATTTGACAAAGGGCTAATATCCAGAATCTATAAAGAACGTAAATTTACAAGAAAAAAACAACCACATCAAAAAGTGGGCAGAGGATATAGACAGACACTTCTCAAAAGAAGACATTTATGGGGCCAGCAAACATATGAAAAAAAGCTCATCATCACTGGTCATTCGAGAAATGCAAATTAAAACCACAATGAGACACCATCTCGTGCCAGTTAGAATGGCAATCAGTAAAAAGTCAGGAAACAACAGATGTTGGAGAGGATGTGGAGAAATAGGAATGCTTTTACACTGTTGGTGGGAGGGTAAATTAGTGCAGCCATTGTGGAAGACAGTGTTGCAATTCCTCAAGGATCTAGAACTAGAAATACCATTTGATCCAGCGATCCCATTACTAGGTGTATACCCAAAGGATTATAAATCATTCTACTATAAAGACACATGCACACATATGTTTACTGCGGCACTGTTCACAATAGCAAAGACTTGGAACCAACCCAAATGCCCATCAGTGATAGACTGGATAAAGAAAATGTGGCATGTATACACTGTGCAATACTATGCAGCCATAAAAAAGGATGAGTTCATGTCCTTTGCAGGGACATGGATGAAGCTGGAACCCATCATTCTCAGCAAACTAACACAAGAACAGAAAACCAAATACCACATGTTCTCACTCATAAGTGGGAGTTGAGCAATGAGAACACATGGACACAGAGAGGGGAACATCACACACAGGGGCCTCTCGGGGGGTGGGGGGCTAGGGGAAGGATAGCATTAGGAGAAATACCTAATGTAGACGACGGGTTGATGGGTGCAGCAAACCACCATGGCACACGTATACCTATGTAACAAATCTGCACAGTCTGCACATGTACCCCAGAACTTAAAGTATAATAATTTTAAAAAGAAAGAAAAAAATGAAAAAAGCTTTTCACTTATAATACATTTTAATAATTTCCAAGTAAGAGTAGTTCAGAATAGCAGATAAAAGCCTAATTTACTTCCTTTTTCTTTTCTTTTATTTTTTTCATAGGGACATAGAGGAAACAACCCAATATACTTCTCAGGAAGTGGAGCTCTACATCAGCTAAACTAAATGAAAACGTGATAGATATTTGCTAACAGTTACATTGAAAATAATAAATATCCACACTGAGTAGTCCCATTTAGGATTCCTTTCATATCTCATTTATCTTATTCGTGCTTCATGATGTTATCCTCTCTTAAACTAGATATTTTTCAGGGCCATGAAATCAAAAAACTTCCAAGAGACCTTGCTTAGTGGTCAAATTAGTCATTTTATAATAGTTGTACTTTTATCATTTTATTCTCAAAGTATGTGTTTCATGTTATGTGAAGCATAATTACATTTTCAATTAAATATTTATCCAACCCCATGAGCCAATTTATGAATTCAAGGATGTGACTACATCCAAGGAAAGCATCAGTACTATTTTCAGCCATCCTCAAGTCTCCCAAAGACCCCATCTATAGAGAAGTTGAGTAGCCCTGTCTGTACAGGAATTCAAGTCAGGCTCTGAAACTCCTACATAAGTCCATGATTCTGCTTCCCCCACATCTGGCCCTAAAGAATACAGTACTTGCTGTAACCAAAAGAACAGAACACCTGTACCACAGGCACTTACTTGTCTCAGAATTCAGTCATAGATTGAATGTCACCCTGCACTTGCCAAAAGCTTAAGGAAAATTGCATTTGAAAGAAATTCTATTGTACTGTTAATTATCTAAGCTCTAAACCTGAAGTCATTTAAAGTTATTAGAAAAAAAAATCCCCCAATTATCTCACTCATTCCCTTGCAGAAGTGATCCAATGCCACAGTTTAATATTTCGCTTTGGTGCAAAAAAATGTGTTTCTTTCACAAAAATGTGTTTCTTTCACGAAACTATAGTTTGAATATATTGTTCCTTGTGGTACTCAATAGCCATTATATAAGGAGCTTCGAAGCTTATACAATGTTATCCTTTTCATTTTATGCAAAACAATAGAACCAGAAAAGTAGAATGTCTTTTTTTTTTTATTGGCCCTCTTCTACTTATTCTGTTAAAATGGGAGTCTTCCTAGATTAGGTCCTCTGTGTCTTCTCTCATAACACTCTCTCTCAACCTCAGTGATTTCATCTAGTTCCCAGTTTCAGCTATCATCTTGTCTTAGTCCATTTGTGTTCCTATAAAGGAATACCTGAGGCTGGTTAATTTACAAAGAAAAGAGGTTTATTTGGCTCACAATTCTGCAGATTGTACAAAAAGCATAGCATCAACATCTGCATCTGAGGAGGGTCTCATGAAGCTTCCACTCATGGTGGAAGGTGAACAGGAGCCAGTGTGTGCAGATCACATGATGAGAGAGGAAGCAAGAGAGAAGGGGAAGGTGATAGGCTCTTTCTAACAATCAGGTCTCATGGGAACTCTCACAAGAACTAATAGAGCAAGAACTCATTACCACAAGGACTGCACCAAGTCATTCATAAGACAGCCACCCCCTTAGCCCAAACATCTCCCACCAGGCCCTACCACCAACACTGGGGATCAAATTTCAACATGAGACTTAGTGGGGTATGGGGGGGTGAAAACAACCCATATCCAAACCATAGCATATCTCTATATCAGTTACCCCCTAAATCTTCCAACCACAACCAGCCCCAACTCTAAGAGTAACGCTGTCTAATAGAGTTTTCTGTCATGATAAAAAAAGGTTCTCATCTGTGCTGGTCAATACAGCAACCACTAGTCACATGTGACCATTATGCACATAATTCATTTTAGTTTAAATGTGATGGCTAGTGGCTACCATATTGGATAGTACACAGCTCTAGGCTTTCATTTGTTGCTACCTGCTGCGATACTTTGAGCTCATTGCATGCCTGCCAGCACTCCACAACTAATATGCCCAATTTAAGATGTCCTATGTCTGCCCAAAAAACTCCTCTCCTTCGTTTTCTTATTCCTACTAACTATACCACTATGCATTTATGCATTCAGACTACTGAAGCTAAAGTTATTTTTGACACCCACTATTTTCCCACATTCAGTTTGCTCACTACACAGTCACACCTCTGATCAACAAAGAAAAAGTCATTTAAGAAAATGATTTAGAAAATAATTTAGAACAAATGCGTACAGCAACAAACTAATCTGTATTTTTGCTTGTTTCTTGAGACCGAGTCTCACTCTGTCATCAGGCTGGAGTGCAGTGGCGCGATCTTGGCTCACTGCAACCTCAACCTCCTGGGTTCAAGTGATTCTCATGCCTCAGCCTCCTGAGTAGCTGGAATTACAGCCACATGCCACCATGCCCAGCTAATTTTTGTATTTTTAGCAGAGACAGGGTTTCACCATGTTGGCCAAGATGGTGTCAATCTCTTGACCTCATGATCCTCCCGCCTAAGCCTCCCAAAGTGCTGGGATCACAGGCCTCAGCCACTGCACCCAGCCTAACGTGTTTTTTACTTGGCATTTCAATTATTTTATTTCCTTCTGGAAACGTTAGCCCATATTCAATATTGCAATCAATATAAGGTGAATTACAAAGTCTGTATTGGTCAGAGGGGGAATTTCAAAGGAGAAATCTATAACATATAGAAGAGGGAAAGTTGTCAAAGTTAGGCAGTAGAAATAACATGAATGAAATTATTTAACTCAGGAGAAACTGTGCAGGTCTATAAATGTAGGAGGAGTAGAGGGAGAAGAATGAGGAGAAGGACAGGAAGGATAAGAAGGGCAAAAAGTAGATAGAATTCTTTTGACTGGTAAGATGAGGAAGTAGAGTTAAGGGCTCAATGAAGACCGAAACTGCAGGCCACTCCTGGCTACTCTGGGGTAGGCACCTGCATCTTATGGTAACTACTTCACAATGAGGAAAAAGTAGCTAATAGTAATTAGAGGAAGTAATTACACGTTGTGGGAAGTCAGGGACCCCCGAATGGAGGGACCAGCTGGAGCCATGGCAGAGGAACATAACTTGTGAAGATTTCATCTTAATATGGACATTTATCAGTTCACAAATAATACTTCTATAACTTCTTAGGCCTGTCTTTAATCTCTTAATCTTGTTATCTTCGTAAGCTGAGGATGTACGTCACCTCAGGACCACTGTGATAATTGTGTTAACTATACAAATTGATTGTAAAACATGTGTGTTTGAACAATATGAAATCAGTGCACCTTGAAAAAGAACAGAATAACAGCAATTTTTAGGGAACAAGGGAAGACAACCATAAGGTCTGACTGCCTGCGGGGTCAGGCAAAAAGAGCCATATTTTTCTTCTTCCAGAGAGCCTATAAACAGACGTGCAAGCAGGAGAGAGATCGCTAAATTCTTTTCCTAGCAAGGAATATTAATATTAATACCCTGGGAAAGGAATGCATTCTTGGGGGGAGGTCTATAAATGGCCGCTCTGGGAATGTCTGTCTTGTGCAGTTGAGATAAGGACTGACATACACCCTGGTCTCCTGCAGAACCCTGAGGCTTACTAGGGTTGGGAAAACTCTGCCCTGGTAAATTTGTGGTCAGGCCAGTTCTCTGTTCTCAAACTCTGTTTTCTGTTAAGATGTTTATCAAGACAATACGTGCACCACTGAACACAGACCCTTATCAGTGGTTCTGCTTTTGCCCTTTGCCCTGTGATCTTTGTTGGACCCTTATCAGTGGTTCTGCTTTTTGCCTTTTGAAGCATGTGATCTTTGTACCTACTCCCTGTTCTTATACCCCCTCCCCTATTGAAACCCTTAATAAAAACTTGCTGGTCTGAGACTCAGGCAGGCATCACAGTCACCCCGGAGGCCCAGCTATAAAATTGCTCTCTTTATACTGTCTCTCTTTATTTCTCAGCCAGCTGACACTTATGGAAAATAGAAAGAACCTATGTTGAAATATTGGGGGTGGGTTCCTCCAATAATTACACTTTGTCTAAAGCAACACTACCTCATAGAAATATAATGCAAGACACACATATAGTTTTAAATTTTGCAGAAGACATTTAGAGTAACAAAAAGGAAAAATCTATTTAATAATTTATTTTATTTTATCCAATATATCTAAAATATTCTCATTTCAACATGTAATCAATATTTTAAAAATTATTTGAGATAGTTTACATTTTGTACTGTTTTGAAATCTGGTACGTATTTTGCACTTTACATCTCAATTTGGACACTAAATTTTCATCGGAAATACTTGATCTGTATTTAGATTTCATGAAATTAACAGTTGAAAAAAACAGATTTGCAGAGGCACCAAGTTGTTCCAAACATTCTTGAAACATTTCCAAAACTGAATTACCAGTTTTAAAGTTAGCTTTAAATTAATTAAAATTAAACGAAATTAGAAGTTTAGTTCCTCAGTCACACCAGACACATTTCAAGGGCCTGATACATGCAGTTAGTGGCTACCATATTGGACACCCCAAGCCTAGAGCTTGCACCACCTTAAGAAAAAGCCTTGGGAGAATTTTGTCAGAAAGCTGTGTTGTAGACAAAGGCTGCATGCCAAAGGAAAGAACTTTCATAAAATAAATGTTAGTTTGAGCGTGCACATCTGCGAGAGCTTTGGACATTCTTTCCAGGCCAGCACAGGGGAAAAAGCACATGGCTATAGATCCACATTATCTCATTCTTCTCTACCCTTTGGCTCCACTGCCTGAAAGCAACATTGACCTGGGATATAGAAGCAGCTCTCTTCTTGTAAATTGCTGGACAATGGAAGCAATCTGTAAAGTAAGGTAATGGGGCCAGGCACAGTGGCTCACATCTGTAATCCCAACACTTTGGGAGACCTCGGGTGGATCACCTGAGGTCAGGAGCTCGAGACCAGCCTGGCCAACATGGTGAAACCCCATCTCTACTAAAACTATGAAAATTAGCTGGGTGTGATAGTGCACGCCTGTAGTCCTAGCAACTCAGGAGCCTGAGGCAGGAGAATAGCTTGAAGCTGGAAGGCGGATATTGTAGTGAGCCGAGATTGCACCACTGCCCTCCACTCTGGGTGACAGAGTGAGACTCCATCTTAAAAAAAAAAATAGGGTAATGGGAGTCAAGCAAGGAGACAAGGAAATGAAAGAAATGCACATACTTGGGTTGTGAGTCCAAAAAGCTATTGTTTGGGGGTGGGGTTTTTTGTATTTAATCATCATGTTGCTGCAATATTGGAAGAACTGTATCATATTACAAGAAATATCATATCAATATCAATAATCTTCACAAATTCAAAGGGTCATGCTAACTCAAAACTGTAGACGTTCAGCTTTTGTTTTATTTTTGTCTGTTTTATTCTTATCCCTAGAACTCCATACCTAGGCCCACAGCAGGAGATCAACAATTGTTTGTTTAGCAAACAAGTTAATAAATGGATTCAAAGCTTCCCATGCAATAACCATATAGCAGCGACAGTACCACACAGAATCTTGTTCCAAATCTAGTCATTTTTTTCAGCAAACATTTTTAAATATTCACTATGTGTTAGTCACTCTATTGGATGCTGTGTATATAGAAATAATAAACACAAGAAAGACTGAAGGAAAAAGAGATTTATGATGCACTCTTTCACGCAGAAAAATAATCTTGACGTCATTTACAATATCCACTTGATTAATAGTGGCTTTATTTTCCTCAAAAATTGTATGAAATATTAAAATGCAACTTAATCAGAGGCCACCTGATTCCACCTAAGTCTCAAAACTTTACACAACCTCTATTAATAGAAATAAATATTTCTCCTACAAAAAAGTATTATAGATTTGGCTCTATCTGGTTTTATCTTGCCCTAATTAGACATTTAATTTCTCTTTCCAAGTACATACGGGAGTTTTCCTATAATTCTTTGCTTAGCCCAAGTGATACCTTTTTTTCTATATTGAGACTTTTCAGAGCAAGCTAATCATGGGCACAATTCCAAAATGTATAAGAATTCAAGAAAGGAGTTGATTGCTTAATTCTTGCCTCTGACTCGGAGCTCACGTTAATTAGCTAAAGCCAGAGCCCTCGGCATGCTCTCAAGAGCTCCGTGATCCACTGATTAGCAATGACAAGGCCATCTGGTCTTCCCACATTACATTGGAGAAAATCTTTCTTGGCATAAAAATTAGGGATGCCTGTAATTTAGAATGAGTCAAGTGTTGCCATCACATTTAAAGGGGATGGTGTCTCACTACACTATGAGGCCTGTCCCAAAGGAAGCTAAGTTTGTGCACACCAATGCCATGATCTTAAAAATTATCCTTGCTCTCCCTATTTGGGCAATCTTCTCTTACCTACCACATAGTGATCTTTCTCCTCAACTCCTCTAGTAATTGTTTTTCTTTCTTCTGCAATTACTGCACCTAAATTGGCAAACTTCAATTTAAGGCTTGTATGTAATTTTTGGTTGATTTTCAAATAGCTCTTCATGAAAGGGATGCTAAAATGCAGACGATAAAGGAGTTGGAACTGTCAGAGGGATGTAGCTGGGAAGACAAGAATTGGCTTTTGGATGAAGCCAAGGTGAACTGTGTTAGCTCTTTCCTACTCCCTCATTATCCATGCAGCCTGGACCAGGAACTACAGAAGAAAGGGAGCACAAGATTGATAAAGGTTTCCGTGCAAAGAGATTGGTCAGGTGCTCACTGGTGTATCTTGATGTAATTAGCAGCACATACTGAACTGTTGAAGACAGCAAGCACTCTTGGCTTCTCCAAGCCAGTGATTTCCAACCACTGTTTCCAAGTTATTTTATTCCAGGAAAACCAAATAACATTATAAGCCTCATTCATTAGACCTCATTTCCATTTAGGGGGTCAGAATAAATGGTCACTATAATGTTGCCTGAGGATCTCTGGGTCCAGGAACACTGTTGCTGTAAACACAACCCATCACCAGAGGACAGACCTAGACTAAGGATTGATGACAATAAAAGACAACTAAAAACTGGACTTCTCTGGGGAAAAATCCTTTTGATGATGAAGCTTCAAAGAGTATTCCTTTGTGAACGCCTAGATGAAATGTTCAAGGCAAGCACGAAAAGCACTGAAATTGCTGAAATTGCTGAATAGATGAGGACTGTGTGCTTGATTCATTAAATATATGCATTGGTAAATATAACATATCTTGTCATTTAAATCAGCTTTTCCTTTGGATCTCAGGATATGGCCTTTCATGTATATCCACTGTGAGTCCCACAAGTTTGACATTCCCAGGGAGTTATGTAGGCTTTATATTGTATTAATTTAAAGTTTACAACTGGGCACAGTGGCTCACACCTATAATCCCAGCACTTTGGGAGGCCGAGGTGGGTGGATCACGAGGTCAGGAGTTCGAGACCAGCCTGACCAACATGGTGAAACCCCATCTCTACTAAAAATACAAACATTAGCCGGGCATGGTGGCAGGCACCTGTAATCCCAGCTACTCAGGAGGCTGAGGCAGGAGAATTGCTTGAAACTGGGAGGCAGAGGTTGCAGTGAGCTGAGATCGTGCCACTGCACTCCAGCCTGGGCGACAGAGTGAGACTCAGTCTCAAAAAATAAAATAAAATAAAATAAATTTGCTTCTTTAGTTTGCCCAAATTATTTTAAGACAGTGATGCTGAATTGTTTTTGGTTGAGTGCTTTTGCAAAGTTAGCATTTTAATTGGCCTAATACTTTCCCTTGTAGTTACAACAATCCAGACAGGTTTGAGAACATGTAAATACCCACAGATTCTTCCACTTCAGGCTCTTTGTGAACAGAACGGTCTTGGGTAATCCAGCAGAGACATTATATACTCAGGTAGGAGAGAACAGACACACAGGCACAAGAATCTCTTACTCTGATGGGAGAAATTCTGTACTTTGTGTTAGAAACTGTATCTCACCAACCTGGAACAATTACAGACTTCTAAGAAACTCGGATTAAAATGCACATTGATAGCCACACTTATTGCTCTTGATTATAAAAAATTCAACAGGTTTAGCTGTGATTTATCTGACAAAGTTCTATGCAAATTTAGATATATTTCCAACAGTGTACATGTCATTTATGGTTTCTTATGTTCAGTTTGGTAATCTTATATTCTTTGTAGAAATTCCTCTAGGTGTGCCAGTATTCATTCTCAATATTAAGTTTCTTCCTCAGGTTTCATTGTTCTAAATAAGAAAATAAAAAGATGATTATATTGTCATTTTACAGTTTCTCTCTTATAAGGAAGTCAAAGCTCTGAACAAATATTTACCTTGAATAGAAAAAAAGGAGTAAATTGCTCTTTGGAGGCGAGCATTAATTTTTTTCAACTTCCTTATGTGTCTTTAACAAATTATCTATTCCAAAGCACTAAATGGTTCTCCAGTGGTCAGACTAAATTAACAGCCCTGCAAACAGCAACTCTTTTCTATATAATTTACTAATGGCATTCATTATATCATCTTGCCAACTCTTTATAATTGTGACAAACATAAGCAGACAAAGCTAGCTCTACAAATAGGCAAACTAGGAGACCACGCCCATTTATCAGCAGCCAATCCACAAGCAATTTACCCTTTCTACCTGAAATAAGACTTTATAAAGCCATTCAACAAATATGTATTTATTGAGGTCCTATTATGTGCCAGGTCAGTCTTCTCCAGGGGTCACAGGGCAATACATTCATAACCTGACAGGGTGGGATGACTTTTAGCTTCCTTCTTTTCATACACTAACCGACAGGAAAGTTTACCCTGCAGAATGGATAATGGTGTAAGTAAAAAAGACATAACGTCACTAAATGCTTTCTAGAAGTCTACCTTTTATGAATAATCTTGATTATTACAACAAGTGAGAAATAAATTAGATTATGTGAACAATTTTATAATTAAGAAAATTTGACTCTAAGAGGTTAAATATAATTTGCCTAAAGACACACAGATGGTACAGTCTGAATTTAATTTATATCAGTCTCACTTTTGTGCAAGGTTGAGCCTCATGTTTATATGATACATATGAATTAATTATAAGATACATTTGCAGAACAAAATGATGTAATTTTTGAATCAACGTATAGTGTTCAGATTAAGGAAACACAACGTTCAGATCAAGGGAGTATTTAGTCCTTTCATCCTTGAGACTAATGGGTTAGAGCATATCTGGAACATAATATATGCTGTAAATACTAAGCATAAAATTTTTAAGAAATTTTGACAAACTCAAAAATATGCCAAAAAATGGGCAACAAAGAAGTCAGAGAGTTAGAAACATCTCATAGACAAACTATCAATGGAACCAGGAGATTCAGTCTGGAAAAGAAAATGCTGAAAGGAATTATACAATGGCTGTCTGCAAATATTTGAAGACTGCCATCTTAGTCCATTTTATGCTGCTATAATAGAATACCTCGATAATTTACAAAGAACAGAGATTTCTTTCTTACAGTTCTGGAGGCTGGGTAGTCCAATATCAAAATGCTGCCATCTAGTGAGGACCTTCTTGCTGCAGCATTCCATGGTGGATAGCAAGAGGATTAAAGAGCACAAGGGGGGCCAAACTCACTTTTATAACAAACTCACTCTTGTGAAAATGAACCCACTCCCCAAATAATGGCATTAATCTAATCATTAGGGCAGAGCCCTTATAACCTGAACACCTCTTAAAGGTCCCACATCTCAACACTGTTGTACTGGGATTAAGTTTTCATCAGATAAACTTTGGGAGACACATTCAAAGTATTGCAACTGACATGCAAAAAGGAAGGAAAAAAGCACAGATTTGTTCTTTGTGGCTTCAGAAGACAAACAGGAAACCAGATGAACTAGGAAAACAGAATGACCTTCCAACAATCCCTGTGTAGCAAATTAGGTAGGAATTGTCAAGCACATAGGAAGATGATGATTGTGAGCCTCTGAATACAAAGCCTGTGAACAAGTGAATACGAAGACATATGAAAGGCACCATCAGGAATTGATGGCTGAGTAGATAAGGGGTATCACAGAGGAGCCAATATTTTTGAGTCCCAGAGCACCTGCTTGGAGGTAGAGACACCAGTCACACCAACCTGTCCATAGCCACTTGCACTCTGCAGGGAACATCCAAGAGCACAGCTATTATTCTAAGCACAGTGGCAAACAGACCTGGGGATTTATACTAACAGCTGTAAAGTCCCCACCTCCGTGTTCTGCCCTTGGCTATCTGCCTGGTCTGGGATGCTCTTGCACAATATATTTACATGGCTCACAGCTCTACTTCATTCAAGCCTCTCCTTAAATGCCAAATCCTCACAAAGACCTTCCTTAACAACCCTATTCAATGTATACTCTTCATTTATTTACATGCTTATTTTTATAGCACATACAATTAACTGACATTATGTCAATGTTTTCTTCCCTCCTTCACTTGAATGTCAATTTCATGCGCAGAAATGTTTTGTTCACTGATATATCCCCTTGCCTAGAACAGTGCCTGGTACATTGTAGACCCTCGAGGAATAGTTGTAAATTAGACAGATTTTCTCCAAGTGCGGCTTATATCACTCCACAGCAAATATTTTCATAACATTTCCTCTTGATGTAAAATTTACCGGGATAGGTCATGATCTCTGTTACAGATTCGCATTTTAATGTAGGAAAATAAGAAACATTCACTTACCCACAGCCCAAATCTAACAACCAGCTTTTTTTTACTATACCAAGGAACTGTCATTAACTTTTTTGAATTTTCAATCAAATCACTATATAAATTAATTTTGTCATAATGAAATGTTGCAGATCAAACAGAATACTATCCACATTGCCATTTTCCAGTTATATAAGATTAAACAAAAACTAGCAATTTGGGGTTTCAAATAGAAATTTTGAAATTTGAATATTCAAATAGAATATGCTTAAATCATTGTTTGTTGAGACCCTTAAATTTAGGGACCCCTAGATCAGCCAGGAAGATAACATTAGCCCATTCAAAATTAAATGAATTTTAAAAGTATTATACTTACTTGCATACATCCCCCAAATTGAAATGAATAGATAACTGTTTTCCTCTGCATTCCTTTTCTGCCTCAAAGGCTTGTCAACACAGTTTAGTCCATGAAATGTAGAACAGATTAGAGAAACAGATGCCTGCAGTGTATTTAATGAAAGGTACCCAGAGGTATGCTAGTCACAATTACCACACAAAAACATTTACCTGAAGATGCTTTCCTACTCTTCTTCTATGTCCCAATTTAAAGGTAAAAATGTGTGCTAAACCTGGCTGTCAAGTAGCTACAGAAACCTTCAGAACACGTCCAGAGTTTGACCACTCCTCTCTACTGCCATGGCCCTGTCTGAGTCACCACCATCTCTCACCTGGGTTACTACGAGGCCTCCTAATCAGTTTCCCTGCCTCCTGCTTTGTACCCTTCAACAAAGAAGCAAGTGATCCTTCTAAATCAGAAGTCAGATTGTGTCACCCCGCTGCTCAAAACAGCTCCCCAGGTCTTACAAAGGCTACAGGTCCTTCCCCTTGCTTCCAAAACCTCATCTTCTATTTCCCTGCCCCTTAATCTGCTCCAGTCGCACGGGCCTCCTTGCAATTCCTTGAACATGCACCTGCCTTAGGGCATCGCACTGGCTGTTCTTGCCATTTGGAGTAAAACCTCTTTACAAGGTATTAGCTTGCCTACCTCCTTTGACTTCTTCATGTCTTTGTTTAAATATCATCTTCTCAGTAAGGCCTCTCCTAGACATCCTGTTTTCATCACAACCTGCTCCCCCATTCCTGTCTCAGCACCCACTTTTCCATCTTCCTGAGCATGCTCTTCTTGTCTTTAATGTTGTCACAGTATTTATCATCTTCTAATGTACTATATATTTTACTCGTTTTTTATGGTTATATATACTGTCTTTCTCCCTCCCAAAGATTCCAGGGGTCTTTATTTTGTTCACTGATGTATCCGGGAACCTAAAACAATGCCTAGCACATAGTAGGGGTTCAATAATATTTGTTGAATGTATTAATTAATAATTACAACAATATAGCATGTGCTGGTAGTCAACGAATCCATAAATACGTTTGAATGCTTAGGTGTGCTCTCTGTGATCTTAGGCACTATGGAGAATTTTTTTTTTTTTAGCATAAAGCATCTGCCCTCTGAAAATGTAAGTTTCACTGGGCAGATCACAGGTACAAAGTAATGTCAAAGAGCTTACATATGGAACATATTGATAAAGACCATTGGCTATGCTAATAAGTCTTTGTGTTATTATGCATTTATGCAACAATTATTCATTGAGCACCCACTATGACCCAAGTACTGTGCTAGCCTGAAGATATTAATGTGAACAACATAGACAGGGTCCCTACTTTCTTGGGACTTACATTCTGATAGGACAAACAATGAACCAATGAATAAATAAACAAAACAACTATAGAAGAACCCTGAGGAAATAAACAAGAGCTGTCATAGAGAATAGCAGCCACACCAATTACAATCACCAGGAGGAAGCTGGCAGAATGAACATCTGGACCTCACTCTCCTCTTGCCCTCCAACCTCCAGCTGGTACCTCCACTGGGCCAGCTGGAAGCCAGAGAGCACAATGCACACAGGGCTAGCAGCGTACAGCAAGGCAGAGAAGATCTGGAGGAGCAAGCATGTATGTGAGTGTGTACGTGTGTGTAAAAACACACCCAAATATACTTCAAAGTCTCCTCAACCTTTCCTGATAGCTGTTGCATCCATTACACAGTTTCTTCCTTATCTCTCTCCAGGGGATAATCTGATTCTATTTTCCCATATATACTCCTTTTTCTACCAAACTTCATAGTGTTGAAAATAGCAGTCATCCCTTAAACTTCTATTAACTAGGTTCATGAATCTCAGCATCTTTAACTTTTTTCATAAAAAATTTTTTACCTCTTTCAATTTTTAGTCTTCTAAAAATCTGGTATAATTTCTCCCCATCTTTCAGAATATGTAAAATAAAATATTATATACAACTTTTACACCATTCATTAGTAGATTGATAGTTTATTTGCATAAAAATGAACCTTTTCAAATTTGACTGACATGTTAAGACTAGCCCAATTTGATTTTTAAAGCTTTTTTTTAAAAATTAAGTGGCCCATGCTTACGAACATCCATATTAATATGCATAGAAGATAACTTCATATTTAAATTCTCAGAAAGTAAATACAAAGCTGTAACCCACCTCAGGCTCAACAATAATAACACTTATTGAGAACTTACCATGTGTCAGAAATTATGCTAACTACTTTACATTATATTTAATCCTCATAACCTAGGAAACAGAGTATTATTATCCCCATTTTACAATTAAACTAAACTGAAGCAAAGAAAGGTTAGGTAGCTTCCTCAAGATCAAGCAGATATTATGTGGTGAGAACTGGATTCCAACTGTGCTTTTTCACAGTGGAGCCCCCAGTCTACCAGGAAGCCATAGCAAAGCACCTGTACATAGGGTTGTGGGGTCCAAGCACACTCCTCAGCCATTTTTCACACCTAGATATTTCCAAAGACATAGAACTTCGAGTACGAGTACACTTATTGGTCATCCCATAATAACAATGGAAAAATATGTTAAAGAGGTGCTATTCAGTGAAAAAAGTAAGTTATAGGAGAACTGAGAACATTATCATCCGATTTATGGAAAAACAAAGACAGATGTTTTTAAATAGGTCTATCATTAAATATAATAAATATATGGTTCATAGATGCCAATGTGACTATAAGTAAATATATTTGTAGTCATAGTTTCTAGAAAGATAAAAGAAAAATCTGTCAATACAGAGTTCCTCAAAGAGAGCCCTCAAAGGAGTAAGAAGCATTTATTTTCCCTACATACTCTAGACCATTTGAATTATTTACCACAAACTTAAATAAGTTATCACATCAATTACACTAATATCCCATAAGGAAGCAAAGGCTGAGATGATAATTGAATAACTTTATCATGAAAGAACATTCCTGGCAATCCCAAATGTACCTAGTCTGGAATTTCTTCCAAGGTTATTAGTTTTAAATTCTTTGTTTTTTTTATCTTGCTACCTACATATGTTAACAACTATTAGGGAAAAAAACAGCAGCCATAAAATACGTATGTTAACTTAGCTTCGTTAATGTGTAAATTAAATGTACTCAATAAACAAAATACATATAAACTGTCCCACTATAGGCTTTAAAACTTGTCAGCATTTAACAATCCACAGATAGCAAACACTTGACCAGTGAAGACTGATAAAGCTATAATTTAGTTGCTGATTCAAGAGGGACAAGTATTAAGACAATAGCTTCATTCTTCCATATATCCCAGTTATGTTGATTTCAGCAGGTTGTCTACATTCTAGAAGCAAACTATTTTAGCAGCAGTTTGTGTGGCAGCACAAACAGTACCCAGAATAGGTTCAACTACAGATCTTGGCACCTATCTTGTTAACTAGCCATGTCTTGAAATGGAACATCATGGAAGACTTTGGTTGCCAAAGATGAAGTATTTGGATTTTATTGTTCACAAATGCAATGTACTGTGACTAATGTGATACCAAACACTAAAATCCAAACGAGAGTCTAGAGATGGGGAAGCCCAATTCAAAGTGACTAGCTTTGGCAACAACTTGTTGGAGATCAAAATATATAGATATTAAATTCTCAGTATCTCTTAATAGAACTGGTTGAATAAATTAAGGCACATTCATATACTGAAACACAAAGCAGCCATTAAATTCATGCAGAACATTACAGAAATCAATATTCCACCTTATCGTAAAATTTGACACTGTTTCCTCCAATGGTCATTTAACACCAGTGTCATGAACTGCTGAAGGCATAAAGTCTCACATACTATACACCCATACATTCCTCAGCAAGCAAGAGGAGTTTGCGGCTGTCGCCAGCATTCCCAGTTTAATTCTACACCAGTCCTAGGAAGTACATGACATTCGATGTCCTGCTAAGTATGACCAGTGTGCTTCTGCTCTATCTGCCAAGGGTCTTGCGCCATCTTAATCGCACAGAGTGATATTCACATCTCACCCCAACTAGTCTCTTTTCTTTGCTTATTCTGTTGCATAGCTCCTGAAGCAGAAATCATTCTCTGATAACAATGCTATATAACATGGTGGTTAGAAATGTGACACTTTGTGGATCAAATAAGCCTGAGTTTGAATCCAAGTTCCACCCCTGACTACTCATAGGATTTTGGGCAAAGTACTGAATCTGTGACTTAATTTTCTCATCTTCTTTTTTTTTTTTTTTTTTTTTTTTTTTTTTTGAGAACGAGTCTCACTCCGTCGCCCAGGCTGGAGTGCAGTGGCGCGATCTCAGCTCAATGCAAGCTCCGCCTCCCAGGTTCAGGCCATTCTCCCACCCCAGCCTCCGGAGCAGCTGGGACTACAGGCGCCCGCCACCATGCCTGGCTAATTTTTTGTATTTTCAGTAGAGACGGGGTTTCATCGTGCTAGCCAGGATGGTCTCCATCTTCTGACCTCGTGATCCACCCACCTCGGCCTCCTAAAGTGCTGGGATTACAGACGTAAGCCACCGTGCCCGGCCAATTTTCTCATCTTTGAAGTATAACTGATAGGTACATTACACATGGTTTAACGGATTAAATGAGATAATGTGGGATGACTGTGAAGTATTAGCACAGTGCCTGGCAAATAATAAGTGCTCAGTAAATAATAGGTTTTAATTCTAGAGTTTCTGAACCTTCTTCATTACATGCTTTTGCCACCTTTTCATCATATCTCCAAAGATGAAAAATGTTCAAACCATTACATTGATACAGTAAAAGAATCTCTTGGTCAAAAGCACATGTTAATCTAGATGGAATTTTATTAGACACTCAGAGAAGGTCTGAATTTCTTTACAATAGAGAAAAACCTAAGTCTAATGCTTATGTATTTGTGCAGCGGAGCGTGTGGCATATAACAGTAACATAGTCACTTTGTGCCGAGTTTGGTTAAAATTCAAAAACCTTAAAAACTAACATAAAATACACATGAGATTGCATCTGGGAAAATTGAATCAAATTAGTTTTCAACTTTCCGTGCTTGCAGGGACAGGAAACTGAATAAATAAAATCCATAGATCACACAAACAAAAGGAAATCTAGTTTAAAACAAGTTAGACCTCTTCTAACAACAGATGCTGGAGAGGATATGGAGAAATAGGAATGCTTTTACACTGTTGGTGGGAACGTAAATTAATTCGGCCTTTATGGAAGACAGTGTGGTGATTCCTCAAGGATCTAGAGCCAAAAATACCATTTGACCCAGCAATCCCATTACTGGGTATATACCCAAAGGAATATAAATCATTCCACTATAAAGACACATGTACACGTATGTTTACTGCAGCACGATTCCCAATAGCAAAGGCTTGGAACCAACCCAAATGCCCATCAGTGATAGACTGGATAAAGAAAATGTGGCACATATATACAGTGGAATACTATGCAGTCATAAAAAAGGATGAGTTCGTGTCCTTTGTAGGGACATGGATGAAGGTAGAAACCATCATTCTCAGCAAACTAACACAGGAACAGAAAACCAAACACCACATGTTCTCGCTCGTAAGTGAGAGTCGAACAATGAGAACACATGGACACAGGGAGGGGAATATCACACACTGGCGTCTGTCGGGGGGTGGGGGGCTAGGGGAGGGATAGCATTAGGAGAAATACCTAATATAGATGACAGGTTGATGGGTACAGCAAACTACCATGGCAGACGTATACCTATGTAACAAACCTGCATGTTCTGCACATGTATCCCAGAACTTAAAGTATAACAATAACAACAACAAAAAAAAGTTCACCCTCTTCTAAAGTCTTCTGTCTCGGAAGATTGCAAATGTTACTCATTTCAGTTTCATTTGCAACAGTTTCAGTTGATTTTCAGTTTCAGTTTCATTGCAAATGTTACTGATTGCAGCTGAAAATGAAATCTCCCAAGAAGAGGAAAGAAATGAAGGAAGCAAAGAAATAATAATAAAGATACTAAACAAAGTTCAACTAACTACTGGAGAGTGGGCAATGCCACGGAGCTCAGTGGTCAGCCCCTAATTATAAGGAAGTCTCCCTCATTTCAGATAGTTCTGCAAGAAGAAGGCAGTCCCAGAATAGCCCACATTAAGCAGCCCGGAAACCCACAGGCTCCCCAGCTTTGCTCAGACTTCCTGGCTTCAGGAAAAGAACCATCTATAGTCCGAGTAAGTGATGCTGGCCTTACCCCACCCACTCACTCCTCCTTCACATGTACCTCCAAAAAAGTAAAAAGCAAGCCCATGTCACAACTAGCAGTCATGAACTGAATCCACCTGATAGATGGGTTTTGTTTGGCTTGCAGAGTTTAAAAGGGAAAAAAAAATTTGGTTGCCAACACTTAGAATGGAGAGATTCCACACAAAATCCAGATCTCTGGCTCCTCTTAAAATTTTAGAATATTTTGCAACACCAGGCCAGCATGCCCAGTGGGAATAGGTAAGGGAACCCTTTTTTAAATGGAGTGTACACTCTTCAATTTGCCATTGTCCCCACCACTCCTTATTCTGACACCCAGCCCACCACACTCATTGACATTAGCTGCCTGGCACTGGTCGATATTTGAGTGCCCAGAGCCCACTGGTCATTAAGAACAGCAAGCCAGATGTGCCAAATGTCAATAGCAACCAATATGTCTATTAACTAAAACCAAAAACAATAGCAGAGAATCTGATCATTTAATGGAAAAAAAAAAAACCTGGGCTGGCTATTAAAATATAAGTTTCTTTCCTAGAACCACAACTGTGTGAAATTAGGCAAGTTAACTAATCTTTCCTAAATTTCAGTGTCCTCAAGTACGAAGTGGGGATAATAATACCAATGTCATAGCATATGTTATGGAAGATAATGTATGTTATTTTAAAGTCCTTTATAAAGTAGAATAAGTTAAATATAGATTATGATACTGAATTACTCTAAGCAATAGTTGACACAAGAATAAATGAAAGTTATACGATAGATGTTTAATGTTACCACACACACAGAAATAAAATCTAATTCATTGACCTGCTGATGATTTCATGTTATTCTCCATACTTTGTAAATTCAAAATGTATGCACTTAAATGCTAGAGCCACAATTTAAAATTCTTTGTTAGCAAGAGAAAGAAAACTTAAAAAAGGAAAAAATAATGCCTTTGTACCTCATTATTCTTAGGATTAATTAGAATTTGGGTCATAGATTCTGGTTTTCTAAAAGTTAATGGTATATCAGAGGAGCTTAACTGAGGATTTGGAGTAGGCACAGATCATTCACTGTACATCTGCCTAGAACTTCATTAAGCAATGTCTGGATCTGATTGTACCTATAAAATTTCTGTGCCCAAATGAATTTCAAATTAAGCTTCCTAAAGGAACGAGAGTCTATTAAATCCCTTCCTCCTGGAACTGCGGGCAGTATTTAGGAGATGAGATGACACTGACGGAGCACCTTATATCAGGCTCCCTTAATAAACCAAATAATTTCAAACCTTGGGACACAAATAACATTAGCAGAGGCAAGGCGATGGCCAGAACGGGAAGCTGAAATTCTGAAACAAGCAAAATTTTTCACAATTTCCCTTCATCAGGCCAACAGTCACAGTGCTAGACAAAGGGAATTTGTCTTAATAAGTGATGCATGAACTGCCTCAATCTTGGTGCCTGCTCCACAGAAAGCCACTGTGAACCTCCAAGAAACTACAATGTCGTCCAATGCTGCCTCCAACAAATGATAGGGACCTTGACCTGGGCATACTCTGCCCACCTCCCTCAAAATCAAAGAAGAAGTGATCTTCTTTGAGACTATGAACTAGAAAATACCCAAGATAAAGGGTATTACTTTATCTTTCTCATAGCATTTAACTGCAAAAAAAAAAGGATTTGTATGCATGTCTATCTCTTCTAGCTGTAGGGCCCGGTGCTAGTGTATAGTGAGCACCCGATTCATATTTCTTAAGTTGTGCTAAATTGTCTTCATTCTCCATTTTCTGACTTAGCAGCACAAAAGACCTAAAAACCTCCAAGCACTTTATTTATCTGGGACCTCCTCTTTTGGGCCATAGAGTGAATTATGGTACTGTGCTCACCACGACTGGGCAAAATGATAAAACTTTGAAATATAAGACTTACATCAGGCCAGGCGCGGTGGCTCACGCCTGTAATCCCAGCACTTTGGGAGGCCGAGGCGGGCGGATCACAAGGTCAGGAGATCGAGACCATCCTGGCTAACACAGTGAAACCCCGTCTCTACTAAAAACACAAAAAATTAGCCGGGCGTGGTGGTGGGCGCTGTAGTCCCAGCTACTCGGGAGGCTGAGGCCAGAGAATGGCGTGAACCCGGGAGGTGGGGCTTGCAGTGAGCCGAGATCACACCACTGCACCCTAGCCTGGGCGACAGAGCGAGACTCCGTCTCATTAAAAAAAAAAAAAAAAAAAAAGAAGACTTACGTCAAACTGTGCACAGTGGAATATCTCCTGGATTCTGTAAAGGCAGATTGATAATGCAATCATGGTACACCACCACTGATACTGCTCAGCCCTTAAAATTCAGGCTTGGAATGGGAGGAGTGGGATTCTCTAGCTCCACTCCGCTCCTGCGCTCCCATCGCTTCACCGCTAGGAAGCAGCCTAGCCAGCATTCCCACAGGGTTGGAGCTGGAACTGCACACTGGAGAGCTAAACAGACCAAGCATTCAGTTTCTGCCTCAGGCACTCACTGACAGGGCAAATACAGAAACTTCAAATCCTCGTGTCTTGGTTTTGTCATCTGTAAAATGGGATAACAGCTCTTACCATAGGACCCCTGCGAAGAGTAAATGTATATAAAGGGCTTGGCACCCAGCCTGGCACACAATAGTGGTGTAATAGATGCCACAACCCTCGTGTAGGGAGAAGAGACGTACAGTGACCCCGAGTGAACTTGAAGATGACGCTGTGATCAAGCTTGGAGTGGGCTTCCAGGCACACTGGTGTCACCTCGGGCTCTGGGGCCCAAGGCAACACTTCTCAAGCCTTTCTATTGGAACACCACTAACTGTAAAGAGCGGTGAATGTATGCCCTGGGGCCTGTTGGAAGCTTCCAAATTCATTCTTGTTTTGTGATAAACCTCCATGTCTTTTTAATTTGCTCCCAAGCAAATTTGTCTTGGTTTTAATGTCAAAACAATACGGCCTCCTCCTACATCTCTGAGAAATATGAACCTTTAGGGAGGCGTGCTATAATCATATGGTGACTTTGCTGACCCGTCGGCACCTTCCCCACACGCTTGAGGATACATGTGCCTCAATGTGCTACCACATGGGACTGCCCTTCCATTAGCATAAGTAAGAGTGTGGGTCCACCTTTGGATATTGTAACGTCTCATGATTTTTTTTTATTTTTATTTATTTTTTTTTTGAGATGGAGTTTCGCTCTTTTTGCCCAGGCTAGAGTGTAATGGCACGATCTCGGCTAACTGTAACCTCCACCTCCCCAGTTCAAGTGATTCTCCTGCTTCAACCTCCCAAGCAGCTGGGATTACAGGCGTGTGCCACCATGCTTAGCTAATTTCGTATTTTTAGTAGACGGGATTTCACCGTGTTGGTCAGACTGGTCTCAAACTCCTGACCTCATGTGATCTGCCCACCTCGGCCTCCCAAAGTGCTGGGATTACAAGCATCAGCCACCGCGCCCGGCCAGCATCTCATGATTAATAAATAAAACGCCAAGGCCCTGAAAAACTAAAGGATTTTCTCCAAATCACAATGTGGGAGGAGATAGGCTAAACAGGGACCAGCTCTCTGAGCACAGCCTACTTTCATCTCTGGTCATAAACATCATAAAAACAGAACACAACACATTCGTGAACAAAGTTAGACCAACCATAATGCCAAAGTGATCTTAACAGAATCACAAATGTCATAGGCACCCTAAGGGAATGTCGTAAGGCATCCCTTAATGTCGTAACATTTGAGAGAAGTGCCTGCTGTTTACCAAATACAGGTGAAGAAATAAAGGAAATAAATAAATAAATAAATGTGCATCAGTGGCTCAGTTTGGGAATAAGGATGAAGAATTTGCATTCGAAATCCTCATAAAAGTCACATTAGCCAAAGTTATGTTTCCATAAGACATAGTATTTGCAGATTGGGTCATCTGTACTGACCCTATGTGGCTGTTTCTGACCAAAAACATATGCAGATTCCGACTAGTTCATAGCCCTTAGACAGGAGTAGCTATTGGTAAACATCGTAACAGCTGTAGGGAAATTAGACTTTCTTAATACTTAATATACAGAATGACAATACTACATGTACATATTTTGAAAAAAGAATATATACACTTACAGTGAGACAGTTTCAAAATATTTCGCTGACGAGAGGTACAATGTAAGTTATAAAATAATATCTAAACTCAAATAAGCACTAATATTAAAAGATAACTACTCTTTTACTTTTTAACTAAAATATTCAGGTGATTCTTAAATCGAACTTTAAATGATGTCCATGATATGTAAATCTTAAAAAAAAAACAAATGGTATTTTCGTGTCTTGCCACAGTAAAGATGATCAGATACTTACCTCTAGGGGGAGCTCAAGGCTTTGTCTCTACTCAATGTTTTCTGTTTTCCCGGTGTTTCATGATAGAGCCCTTGGGATCTCTCCACTTGGGAAAAGATGTTCCACCCCATCCCTCTCATCCCCTTAAAAAGTTGCAAAAATTTGGGGTGGGAGGAGATGCTCAGGAGAAAAAGAGATTCTGGGAAAACTAATGGGCCAATCTCAGCCCACTAAGTGGTTATTTTTCTCTTTGGGGATAAAGCCTAACCATTATAAACCCAGTGTTTGCCTGGAGGATCCCCTTAGCAAATCCCTCAAACTACCAGTGGCAGCAGTATGAAACTGTGGACATTCATGCCCCATCATCCTTGGCTTCTTAGGATTACTGACTAGCACTCTTAGCACTTGTGGCTATATAAGTACCGCTTTAATTTATACCAGCATTTCTCAAAATGGACTTTCAAAGAACACCAGTTTGACTGTAAGTTAGCAAATTTTATGTAAATAAAGGGTTGTCTGTCAAAGAAGTTTAGAAAACACTGGGTTAAACTAAGTTCAAAAGTTTTCCTTTGTGCAGGACTTCTCATAGTCTGTAATGCATGATGACTCTCCAAAAGAAGGGACAAGTTGGAAGTGTTTCTCAAGTCTATATGACCACAGGTCTCTCTTTTAAGAGCTTCCTCTTAGGCCTGTTAGAACACTCCCTCAGACATTTTGCTCACGATTGCTGAGGTCGTGGTTAAGAAAAGAAGCACAGATTTGTTTTTTGTTTGTTTTTTTTTAAACAACTCAGCCAAGTATATTTCAAACAAAAAGGGAGAGTTTGGTCTGAATTATCTGGATATCTGCTTCAATTAGCCATTCTAATTTACATGTACAATGAAAGCTTTGGGGTCCCACCTCCCTGCCATCACCTAATATTGTCTATGATAGGGAACTCATTAGGCCAACAGCATACAAAAATTTGGATTTATACTCAAAAAATGACTATTTACATCACAAAATGAGATTCGCCATAAAACTCCTTAAATCACAGATTCTCCCACCACATTTAAAAAATGATGCTACAAAATAACCGTTAAGTTTACCCACTTACACATACTCAGCAAAACTCCTGGCTCACAGAGAGACACAATTGCATGTGGCATTGCACAGTGACCATTGCGTTAAATACACACAGATGTAAACCACTTCTTTTAAAAATTTTTTCATATAAGCTTTTTTCAATAGGACACAAATTTTTTTTTATTATTCTGCCTCACTGTTTTTCTACCACATCTAGGCAAGTACAATCTGCATAAAAAATTGCTAGTCATGCCATTTTGCTACCCAGGTAAGGTATGTTAAGGCCATGTTGCTACTACTAGTCACCGTCTTCATGAGATGGAGTAGCTGGGTGGTGAATACAGTGATCCTGGGGGAGGTGGATCAGGATGACGGACAGGCCTTTTTAAACTAGTTCTTAGGCAACTGCCGTCAGATTCTGCCCTCAGATGAGAGCCACTGCTCCATGGTGTTCAAATGACAGAAAAAAAGTTGTATCCCAAAGAAATATTAGAGCAGGAAAATTATTACAAATCAGAAATATAGGACTACAGTTTCCAAAGTGGAGTTACATACTCCAGAAAATTTTAAAACAATAGAATTTCTGTTCATACTTTTATCTCAAAAATTAGAAATTAGACTTTCTTAGTATTTAATATACAGAATAACAGTACTATATGTATATGATTTGAAGAAAAAAGGAATATGCACACATTTTAGAGAGAGACATTGTCAAACTATTTTGCTAATGAGAGGCACAATTTAAAAGTTGGGAAACCAATGCGCCCGCCGTGTCCGTGGAGAGAGGCTGAGGCAGCCGACCTCCGGCCCGAGGCACCGGGGCGCCGGGACGGCGAAAATGTCGCCTTCCTTAGTCCGGGCAACTGCCCGGGCTGTGAGCAAGAGGAAGCTGCAGCCCACCCGGGCAGCCCTCACCCTGACACCTTCAGCAGTAAACACGATAAAACAACTTCTTAAAGATAAGCCTGAGCATGTAGGTGTAAAAGTTGGTGTCCGAACCAGGGGCTGTAATGGCCTTTCTTATACTCTAGAATATACAAAGACAAAAGGAGATTCTGATAAAGAATTTATTCAAGATGGAGTCAGAGTATTCATCGAAAAGAAAGCACAGCTAACACTTTTAGGAACAGAAATGGACTATGTTGAAGACAAATTATCCAGTGAGTTTGTGTTCAATAACCCAAACATCAAAGGGACTTGTGGCTGTGGAGAAAGCTTTAATATTCGAAATCTCAGGATTCTTCTGGCTGTAGGTTCCAGGAAAGCTCGTGGAAGCTTTGGGGCTCACTGCAGAAATCATGTGACTGTCACGTGCTGGAAAATAAAGTGATACATCTTGAAAATGAAGCCAGTGTGTTGGGTTCCGGAAGAAATGATATTTGTGTTCTCTGTAGGTGACAAAATGAGAAGTCATCACTCTTTTTGGATCATTTAGATCTCTTGCATCCTTTGTTTTAGAACCAGTTTCATTAAAGTTGCCTTCCTGGACACGTTTATCCCTTTCCTGAACTGTGTGCACTCCTTAGATCGCTACTGAATGGCTTGAGCATCCCTCAGCATTTCTCCCAACCAGATCGGCGACTCCTAAAATCCGAGACAGGACGGCCTGACTGCTGGTAGTAATATGGTGGCGCATTGTTTTTTCCACCCGAACTTAACATAGCCTTTTTATACATTTTTATGAAAAATTTCATTGTCAGCTGCCTCATTGCATACCCTTTAATAGTACCAGGCAAAGATTTTCTTCAACTATAGTACAGATTAGTTCTGAGTGATGGTATCAAAAAGTGAGAAAGACGTCATCCACCTGTTTTTTAATCCATTTCTTTTGCCACCCTATATGTCTGTTCAGAGATGGGATCTCAAGCTGACTTTGATTCTTTTAGTTGAGGAGTCTCTTAAAGCCATCTATCCCACCTCCCTCAATTCCCTATGTGAGGAAACAAAACCCCAGGGAAGCCAAAGGGCTCCTCTCCACCCTGACTCTACAGGCCGGGGGAGAGTAGGGACTCTACCCCTCTCTCCCCTTCCTTGTAGGTGACACATGCTCAGCCCTCTGAGGCAGTCAGCGAAGGCAAATGGTCTGACTGCTTTATGTGGTCAACATTTTAATAGAATTTCTTTATAATTTGATAGAGGTTATATTATTTTTATTTTATTTTGAGTGGGAAGAATTTTAAAACCTTTTTATGTGAATTACCTCTTGTTTCTTTCACCTTTGAAACAGTGGTTTGTAGGAGAGATGACATTGTAGCAACCCAGAATTCTGCTTTTGGAATGTGGTCCTCACTGTGCAGGAGAACATGGGGATCTTTTGTTAAAATTCCCAGTGTGCATACACTTTCTGGTTCCTCGGTCCAGTTGCTAAAGTTCTTAGTATTTTAGCCTAACATATTTATCACCAACTTTTCTTTAAAAGTGTCCCTTTTGTCACTTCATTACTGATTTTCCTGGGTTTGACATATTAAGTATTCTATGAGATGATATATATGATTTTTTTGAAAGCTGATTCTCATGAATTCAAGTAACTGAGTTCCTTTATGTTTAGTTTATTCACTAAAGTAGCTGGCACAAAACACACCAAAACCTGGAGCAGTAGTTTTATGCAAATGCTCATGAGTTTGTATCAATAATATGATTGTTGATCCACTTATAATTCATGCAATACTGTATGTATGTAGAGATTGAGTTGTCAATTTAAAAAAATGTGTCCTCTTTGTGATAAAAAAAAAAAGTTGGGAAACAATGATATAGAGAAAATTATGCCTCTGCAAGCATATTTCAGGTTAATTAGACAATAACTTAGACAGATGTGAGCCTGCAATCCAATAATGGTCTCCCATTGTCAAACAAATGTCAAGATAAAACTAAACTTATTTCTGAAATGGTTCCATGTTATTATAAGAACAAATTTCACATTTTACTAACACTGTCACTTGAGTAGCAAATAACAAATTTTGGAACTTGGATAGCAAATAGAGAAGGAAAAAAAAATAAAATTAGGCTTTTAAAACCATTGGGTTCATGATCTGGTTTCTCTGCTCAAAAATATCAGCAACTTGTAAATTTTGGGCAGTATTTTTCAATCAACAAATATTAATCAAGAGCTGACTCAACATATTCACTTTTTAAATTTAAAAAGCAACCTGAATATATTTGTTATTTTTGAGTGGGAATGAAGCTTGCAAAGCTTATACGCATATTCAATTGAATTTATTACCAATTAAAAGATGTAAACAATTAGTTTGAGTAAAAAGTTTGAGTCTTCTTCCAAGACTATAGGGCAGTGTTTACTCATTGCAGAATCTTCCAAGTTTACTCAAACTGTTGGCACAGTTACCTTGAAAAAAATTTTTCCATAAGATAAATTCTATTTTCCTCAGGAGGGTAAAGTCAAAAGAAAAATTCAGACTTCCAAGATTATATAAAAGTAGAATGAGTTAATATAAATATGTTCCAATAGTCACATGCCTTTCAGATATAAAGAAACACACATGTTCACATAAAAGGCTGATATAATAACTATATACAAAATATTTTTGCCTTTCTGTTAAAACATACTTGTCAACTGGTAACATTCGTAGTATACTTTTGGAGATAAATTGAAGGCCTAGAGATTTGTCAATACCTTCACAGTCCATAACATGTTCTAATTCTAGGAAAATCTTATAAGGACTAAGTTCTTATAAGAGCATTTTGTATTATTAATTATTATAGAATTCCACTCCCCTTCACTCTAATGTTGTTACTTATTACAAAAAATAATCAGAGCCATTTAATCATATTATGGAAAATGATCTCTGCTTTTTCCTTATATTCACCTAAAAGGCCCTGCCATAAGCTTAAGATCAGGGTCTGAATCTTCCATAGTAGAAGTAATAACAAAAGAACCTCAATAAAGGATTATACCAGGTACCCTGGTCTATTAATACTACAGGGGAGTAATCCCTAGGCACCATTAACATCAGCACCATGAAGAGTCTCCTGTGATTGAATGATGATTTCTAGGACTTTTCAGCCTGAGTATTGAAGATGACTTCCACCCAGTACTTTGAAAACAAACCTCTCCAGAGGCAGAAACCACTGATTACCATGTGCTGCATTGCATTGTTTTGTTCCTGCTGGATTAAGGTTATAAATTAATTGTTAGTAGACATCTCCATTTTTAATCATGGTAATCTCAAGAACTTTACCCCTAACAAACCACTGGGTTAAGGACTAATTACTCAGGTATTGGCAAAGTCAAACAATCCATATCAAAATTAAAGGGACATCTAAATCAGTTACGGGCATGTTTCAAACTGTAATAATAATCCTTGTCCTAGTTTTGCCATCTGGCAGGTGCCAGGTATATGTCTCCAGAGTCTGAAATGCTGCGGTATAGTCATTGGCATACCAGATGATGCAACAGGTCATTCTGCAACGAAAGAAACATGAGGGACTAACTCTAGTTCAACTGCAGATGACATTCTCTGAGCAATCTTCTAATCAACAGACTCCAGACAATAGTGCAGATCTGATAGATCATGTCCCAGAGACAATGGTCTCTCCTTCAGTTTAGACTGAAGAATGACCAGAAGATGGTAACCGAGAATTGGAACAGAACTCACAGCTTGCAAAACTGGACCAAATTGTGGCATCAAGAAAACAGTCTAAGCTCAGATTCTTTAACAGCAACTTGCTCGGGCCCTATCTTCCAAGATAAGACACAGGCTCACCCTAGCTGACAAATTCTACTAGTCCCCATCAGGACTATTCGGTGACTAACTCTAGTCCTCAAAACTCTAGATTTACCCTTCTCTAACTTCCAAAGGGAAGTTACAGAAGGGTAAATGGAAGATGAACTTCCCAAGGTTCATCCACGGTGTGCATGCTTCCCTGCTGAGGCAAACTATTAAATTTGACCCTTTTATTTTTACTGTAGCTGTGTTTCTGATGGTCTTTGGTCAGGGGGTCTTAGCAAAGGCCATAAAGTCACCTTGAAGCATGCTGAGTCTTGATAAAGAGGGTTTGTGGGTAAGGTGTATTTTTTAAGCAAAGGAGAAAAAAGAGAGGGGACCCAGATAATTGAAAATAGAAAGAAAATGGGGCTTCTTTATCAATATCAAATTCCTAGGCCCTGCAACTTCCTCATCTATGCTGCTTCCAATGAATAGAGAAACCATAATAAGGCTGTTTGTAAAATAATTTGATGCCTAGTCTAGTTGCTATATAAATATCAGTGAAAACAACAATAGCAATACATTTTCATACATATATAGAGATATATGGTAACTTATAACCTATGATACTGGTGCTGTTCTCATTTTAAAGGAAATCTCAGAGGATCTAGGTACCTAAAATAGTATCACGCAGCTTTAAATAGTGCAACCAGAACAGAAACTCAATTACTAACCACCATGATAAACTCCTTTCCATTTTTTTCCAGATTTTATAAAATAAGAATCTACGTCACCTTGTGCATAATAATAAAAAAAATTTGGAGGCAAGTTATTGTTTTAGAGGAAACAAAGTTCACTTTTTAAAAAATGTAGATTGGGCACCATGGCATGTTCCTGTAGTCCCAACTACTATGGAGGCTGAGGCAGGAGAATCGCTTGAACCCGGGAGTTCCTTAAAGCTAGGAGTTCGAGGCCAGCCTAGGCAACATAAAAGACCCTATCTCTAAAAAAGAAAAACTTAAATAAAAATAAATAAATCATAAATGTTGTGAACAAAAAACAATCTTTTTAATCATCAGTTTTCATAGACCATAGCCTTTATGCAGTCAGAAGGAATTTAATCACACACCATAACCAAAAGTTTTACAAATACTTAGCTAACAAATACTCAGTACAGTAGTCCCCCCCAACCACCACTTATCTATAGTTTCATTTTCTGTGGTTTCAGTTACGCATGGCCAACCAAGGTCCAAAAATATTAAATGGAAAATTCCAGAAATAATTCACAAGATTTTAATTGAACAGCATTCAGCTCCATCCTGCTTTGGAGATGAATTATCCCTCGTCCAGTGTATCCGTGCTGTAGACCCTGCCCACCTATTAGGCATTTAGAAGCCATCTCAGTTATCGGATCACTGTTGCAATATTGCAGTGCAATAGAAGTACAGGGTTCAAATCACCCTTATTTTGCTTTTATTACATTATATTGTTATAATTGTTCTACCTTCCTATTGTTGTTAATCTCATACTCTGCCTAATTTATAAATTAAACTTTATCATAGCTATGTGTGTATATGAAAAAACTTAGTATATATAGGGTTGGTACTATCCACAGTTTCAGGCATCCACTGAGGGTCTTGGAACGTATCCCCGCAGATAAGGGGGAACTGCCATAATACTACCAAAGTTTTCAAACTCACCTCGCTGTGAGGTCAAACACAGTCAAATGCTTTACAAAGGCACCAGTCATGCTATCATCTGAGTGGAATAATCACCTTTGAAATGGTCAGCAGGATTTGAAATGTAGTCATGGCTCAGGTAAAAGCAATGGCCCATGGAGAAACTTAGAGCATTTCATTAAAATGGGCTTTTAAGCACATTCATAGTTCATAAAACTTAATGGTCTGTCTGTAATGATTTATTTTTAAGTCAGCCAGAGGCTGTTAGGAAGCCAAAACATGACCAAATATCATCAACTACTCTGTCAAACTTAATGTGAGAATTTAAAGTCTCACCACAAACTTAACAAATAAACTAACTTCTCCCAGCATGAGCTGAATGTCTCCACTTGAATAAACTAAAATGCTTCCTGACCTACCAGGACTTTCTGTATACTCAAAGGATATATTCTTTCCAGAGTACTAGGTCAGATATGTCATGACAGAGTCAGAGGGACTCATTAACGTTACCCACACAAAAGACTCAAATGAAGAGAAGACACAAGATGGCATCCGTGAAAATCAGGACACTCATTTTTACTGGTGAGAAGAGGTTTAAAAAAGAATATTAATAGAAAATAGTTCCCTGCTACAGAGGTTAAGTGTGAAGGTCTAAATTTGACAACTTCTGTCTTAGTCCATTTTGGATTGCTATAAAGGAATACCTGAGGCTGGGTAATTCATAAAGAAAAGAGATTTATTTGGCTTACAGTTCTACAGGTTGTACAAGGAGCATGGCACCAATATCTACTTCTGGTGAGGGTCTCGGGGAGCTTCCACTCACAGTGGGAGGCGATGGGAACAGGCATCACATGGCGAGAAAAGAAGCAAAGACTGGGGAGGAGGTGCCAGACCAGGCTATTTTTAACAACAGCTCCCAGGGGAACTAATAGCATGAGAACTCACTCATTACCCTCCAGGATGGCACCAAGAAGTTTTTGTTCTTTTTTTTAATACTTTAAGTTCAGGGTTACATGTGGAGAACGTGCAGTTTTATTACATAGGTATACACGTGCCATGGTGGTTTACTGAACCCATCAACCCGTCACCTACATTAGGTATTTCTCCTAATGTTATCCCTCCCCCAGACCCCCACCACGCACAGGCCCCGGTGTGTAATGATCCCCTCCCTGTGTCCAAGTGTTCGACTCTCACTTATAAGTGAGAACATGCGGTGTTTGGTTTTTTGTCCTTGCGATAGTTTGCTGAGAATGATGGTTTCCAGCTTCATCCATGTCCCTGCAAAGGACATGAACTCATCCTTTTTTATGGCTGCATAGTATTCCATGGTGTATATGTGCCACATTTTCTTAATCCAGTCTATCACTGATGGACATTTGGGTTGCTTCCAAGTCTTTGCTATTGTGAATAGTGCCGCAATAAACACGTGTGCATGTGTCTTTATCTTACAATGATTTAGAATCCTTTGGGTATATGCCTAGTAATGGGATTTCTGGGTCAAATGGTATTTCTAGTTCTAGATCCTTGAGGAATTGCCACACTGTCTTCCACAATGGTTGAACCAATTTACACTCCCACCAACCGTGTAAAAGTGTTCCTATTTTTCTACAACCTCTATAGCATCTGTTGTTTCCTGACTTTTTAATGATCACCATTCTAACTGGTGTGAGATGGTATCACACTGTGGTTTTGATTTGCATTTCTCTAATGACCAGTGATGATGAGCATTTTTTCATGTGTCTGTTGGCTGCATAAATGTCTTCTTTTGAGAATTGTCTGTTCATATCCTTTGCCCATTTTTTGATGGGGTTGTTTGCTTTTTTCTTATAAATTTGCTTAAGTTCTTTGTAGATTCTGGATATTAGCCCTTTGTCAGATGGATAGATTACAAAAATTTTCTCCCATTCTGTAGGTTGCCTGTTCACTCTGATGATAGTTTATTTTGCTGTGGCACCAAGAAGTTTTTAAAGGATCCACTTTCATGATCCAAACGCCTCCCACCTGGCCCCTAATGTTGGCCCAACATTAGGGATCAAATTTTAACATGAGATTTGGAAGGGACAAACATCCAAACCATATCAACTGCTAACCAGAAAATGTGCAAATTCAGTGCTGTCATCATACACATCATACGCATTTTCATATAAACGGCTAGCTAAGGGGAAATTTCCATTTAAACTGCTAGCTGTCTGTTAATCAATAAATCATTTTATGCACACCTGCATTTTTTTCAAAAATCAGCAGCTAAAGTGTCAAGGGACTCACCTTAATTTCTCTGCAAGACACTCATTTGATCAGCATGTGGCTGAATTAATGACTCTTCATTTTATGTCGGCATTCTTTCACAAATCCACACAATTGTAGAAAACAGAATAGTGAGTAATAAAGATGATCAAAAGAACAGTAAAACAGAAAATAATGTCCTCAATTAACCACAAACTGGGAGCCATTTCTAGGTAAAATTACTATCAAGCATATTATTAGTTGCTTTACATATTATTACCTGTTCTTGATATTGCATCTGATATAGCATCTAAAGCAGGATTAGGTATACAGTAACTAGCAGAGAAATAGAATGGATTAGTAAATATAAGAAAAAAATAAGAATGCAGAACGAATTAAAGAATAAATGTGTATCTCTGTTTGCTAATCCCCACATTTGCTCTATTGGGAAGCATTTCTTTCCCCTGAACTCAAGAAATACTAAGCCTGCCTCCAACAATTTTAATTAAAATCTGTCACATCATTTCTTTGACATGAAACCTTTAATTCACATCTTTTGATGTCTTGTGTCTACATTCCATTTTCTGCCCTTGCTTTGTTACATACTGCCTCTCAATTTTAGTAACTTTTTTGCCCTTCTGATTACAAAGGTAATGCATGCATAGTGCAAAAAATATCAGAAAATATGAAAGATTATAAAGAGGAATAAAGGTCATAACCCAGAATTAACCACTGCTAATATTTCTGTAGCTTTCCTCCAGACTTCTACTTATTCATGTATTCAAAATGAGGCCATACTAAATATACTATTTAATATCTTTTGTTTATTTTTCAAAAACATTTTTGACCTAGTACTATAAAATCAGCCTCTGGCTCCCAACCAATCCATGGGGTCAAAACACTTCAGCACATATCTGAGAATGTTTTTAGTTTGCAGGTATATATCCATTAAGGTATCTATACAAGAAGATTTACTGTAGCATTGTTTGTACCAGTCAAAAACTGGAACTACCAATGGGAGTCTGGTTAAATAAATTATGAGCCACTATACAATGGTGTGTTAATCAGGATTCTCCAGAGAAACAGAACCAGTAGGATAAATGAATAGATAGATACCTAAGAAGGTTTATTATAAAAATTGGTTCATGTGATTATGGAGGCTGAGAACTCCCACGATCTGCTGTCTGCACACTGGAGAGCCAATGGTATAATTCAGTCCAAGTCCGATAGCCCAAAAACCAGGGGAGCCACTAGTCTAAGCCTCAGTATGAGTCCAGAGGCCTGAGAACCACAAGCACTGATATCTAAGGGCAAGAGAAGCTGGATGTCCCAGCTCAGAGAGAGCAAATCTTCCACTACATTTTTGTTCTATTTGGGCCCTAAACTGACTGGATGATGCATTGATGAGGGTGATATTCTTTATTCATTCCACTGGAAAAAGCCCTCACAAACATACATAAAAATAATGCTTTATCAGCTATCCAGGTGTCGCTTAATCCAGTCAAGTTAATATCTAAAATTAACCATTACACCTCCCATGGATCCTACCTCCTAATACCATTATCTTGAGGGTTAGGATTTCAACATATGAATTTAAGCAGGGCATAAACATTCAGTCCATTGTACTGATAAAAGATGCAAGACTCCTGAGTCAGCAATAAATATTACTCACAGAAATAACAATAGGCAGAATGTCAATATTTTCTTATATTAATTTCCAATCCTGCAGGGCAAAGAAGACCAGGTGATACCTGCACACATGCCCTGGGCTGTGTTAAAGGAGAAGAACCCTAACCTTAAAAGAATCAGAATCTTTTATACTGGGTAGTAAGCATGCCAGTGCTTTGCTCTGGAGGAAAATGCTCTCTCTCTATTCCAAGGTTGTTCACTAGGCAAGCATCCTTGTAAAGTTGGTTTGGAGCTAACGCAGTCAGCACCTCTACTCTCAAGCCATACATGAACGTGAGAGACTCGTGAAGAATTACCTCTCAGCAGGCTATATGTATATATCACTCTTTTTAGTGGCTGCATAATATTAAATTGTATTAATGTTCTATGACACATTTAACTAATGTTTTAAAATAACTTTTAGGTATTTCTAAAGCCACCAATAATATTCTTGGACTTGTCCTATTATTTCCTTGAGATTAATCTAGAAGTGGGATTGCTAAGTCAGACTATGTATATGCTTTTTGAAATTTTGTTTAATATGTGCATTACATTGCCCTAAGCTTCTACTTGTACAGATCGCCCACACCCCACTTGCATGAATAGTGTTCAGTCCCCACACTTTCACTAATGCGGGATATTAATGATCTGATCTCTTCAAATTTAACAGGCAAAGTGACATCTTACTTTGTTGTCATTTTCATTTGTTGATTACTGATAAAATTGAATCTTTTTCTATGTTTATTAACTATGTATCTTTCTTCTTTTATATTTAAATATTGACTTCTGTCCATCATTTTTAATGGAACATTCATGTCTGCCTTATTGACTGGTAAGAGTATATATTAAGACAATTATTCTTTTTTTATAGGTTACCTCTTCACAAGGTACATTCCACTTTATATTAAGAATTTTTATACAATAGAATATCTAGTTTAATACCCACCCATAGAAAATGTCCCTATTCTTAAGGACAATCTTCTAGCCCCAGAATATTACTCTATCTCTAGGGGAGAAAGTAGTATAATTCCATGGCTATACCACAGGGATAAACCTCTTTATTTCTACATTTGGGCATCTCTGCCTTCATAGGCCATCAAGGTCTATGCTAAATAGCTTAAAACTTATCCATTTACAAATGTGGATTTTCACATAAGTTCTCCTTTCCTTTTTCCCTCAAATTTCATATGATTAAACTTGAAACTAATTATAAAAAGCAATGTGGAACACAGAAACAAGACTAAAAAGCTCTAATAGAAGAGTTTGATCCCAGCCTGTTATAATAGAAGTGTCCCATCTTTCTCATTGTTATGATGAAAGTCATTATCCACTAAAAGCCTAATCTCCCAGGCCAAGTAAATACAAAAGGCTGTTAAATCTTAAAGAAGTTATAGAATGTGTGTCTTGTTAGTGGTCTCCCTAATAGGAGATTACTTTTAATTACTTCTGAAAATCTTGTTCCATGAAAAAATAAATCATCTTTTGCAAATCATAGCCAGAAGTTAGAAGACTCTAATATGAAAAATTTATTCAAATTTTAAGTTTAGAAACAAGTGATTGCAACATTAAAATGAAGTCCTTCAACTCTCTAGCAAAGTACTTTTTCCCTAAAGAAAGAAAAAAAAGCTTTTAGGCAGCTCTATTCAAATAATATATGAGAGCAAATTTTGACAAGGCCTTCTATGAAATAAAAGGCTATGTGTTAATTCAAAACTCAGTGGTAAGTGTCAAGTCTCAAAATTCTCAAGAAATATTGTTTTACTTATTTCAGGCAGCTGATGTATATTAGGTAGTAGATTATTAAATATAATTATTAGAAATAATTTCAAGGTGGGGAAAAAAAACTAAAATAGCTAAAGATATACAGGTTCCTCTAGGACCTGTGCTGGTTTGGGGAAATTAGAGCTGAAATAAAATCCCGTAAGCATTGAGAAACCGGTAGCTTCTGGATGCTCCAAGTTCATGCAGTGCAAAAAACACCTTCAGAGCACAGTTGATGTTCAGGAGCCCAAACCTATGCTGAGTCCAAAGAACCCAGCCCTCCTGGTGGCACCAGAAAGTGAGAGGTACTTTTACAGCCAGACGCCGTCAATAATCTTCAAGTCATAGAATAAAGACCACAAGTAGCCAGAAATTGCATGATTTTTCTTCTTGACATTGCTATTTGGGGCCTATTGAAAACTACATATTTACATACACATATACATATACATAAACATGTATATAGATATATGTACATAGAACTTTAAATTTGGTCACTCCCTTCCCTTCCCAGTCCCCTCAACGCACAAACTTTTCTCTCAGCTTCTCTATCTTGCTCCTGCCAATACTGTGAACATTAAAAAAAAATCAATATGAACTTGAACTAGTACCTTCCTACCACCTCCCTTTTATGTATTTATTGAATCCTCACAACACCTATCACATACAGCAGAGAAACTGAACCTCGGGAGGTTAAGTGACTTTTCTGAAATCACACACTTAGGAAATGGTCTAGCGGACTTTCATTCTCAGAAACTTACCAGACTGGCTTTTCCTCTGCCTCTCTTGGCGCCTGAGTTCAATTACCTTTTGGAACACATAGAGAGTCTATTGGCTTTCTTACCCTCCCCCAGGTAGTCACAGAGACCCAGACAACATCTTCTGTCTTTAAGTAGAAGATATTCTTCTATTTGTGCACCCCATGCCAGATATGGCAGAAATCCTGAGCCAGGAGACCCCATAAAGAGGGTGAGGTTTTCCGTAACTCTGAACAACTGGCCAGGTAAGATTGAAACCGTCAGCCTGTATAGCACCATTGACTCACAGAATCATGAAATCCCGAAACTGGGTGGTACCAAAAAGCTCACTTGGCTCAACAAAATGATCACTTCTGAGGAGTTAAGAAAGCAAACTTCGCAGGTATTTTCTGTTCAGTAATGCACTTCTCTGTGTACATTATATGTCAGAAAAGCATGGCAGGGTCCTTTTTGATTGATGGTGCTTGGGTGAAAATCAACCACGCAGCTAGGCCCCATCCTTTGAGACAAAAGCAGAACTATATGGTCAAGAATGATGGGAGTATGCATGTTGCATAAGTAGTATATGTCAGAATGGAAGCCAAAGATGATTGGGGAGAAAGAGCTAAGTGCTAGTACAAGATCTGGGGAGTTCTTTATTAAAGCCACTTTGTTATTCACTCTTTAAGTTTCTTTAGAATCATAACTGTGTCACTCATCTACTTTAAAGATTCTAATATAAAGTATGAACATAATTTTTGCCAATTAGAAGAATAGATTCTAATGAGAAAATGTGTCTCTCAGGTCAATGCTCTTAGAATCTAAGACTAACGCTAGCACTTGAGAGAAGTGAACGAATTAATTTGATCTGTAATTACTGACCCTGCAGAGACTCAAGAACTGGTTAAACAGAAGTTGATCTGTGGTGAAGCTAATGAATCTGAATTTCCAGGCCCCTCACTTGCATGGGCCCCTTCCAAGACCCTTGAAAGTGCCCTCACAATGTCACCATGATTATATGTTTTTGTAAAAAATGCAAAAGTAAAATATTTTAACTGCATTTGGTTGATTAGGACCCCTGTTTCCTTCTACTTCAACATCTTCTTCAAGCAGATGTTGTAGTGGAAAGAAATAGCAGTCTTAATCAACCAATTGCAGTAGGAGAGTGTTAAAGTGGCTGCAGTTATTTTGGGATCCAGCTAAGAGAGAAAGTTGAGTTGAAAATACATTTAAATTTAATGAGATGTACTTATGTGGTTCACAGTCACTTCCACATACAGCTAAGTTATTGCTAGCTGGTCTAGTAAGAATAGCTTCTAGGAAGAATATTCCTACTGCCACTATGCGACTCCCCCAGCACTGGCTCATGAAGATATAGGACAAGAGGCTGTATCACAATATAAGTGGTCCTACAGCACCCAGTGTTGGGAGTATGCGAGAGGAGGAGGAATAAGAACTGCAAGAAGCTGAAAGTTCATTTGAGGAACATTTATCCAATCATAAGACCTATAAAATTACAGTGACCCTTGAACAACATGGGTTTGAACAGCACAGGTCCACTTATAGATGGATTTTCTTCTGCCTCTGCCACCCGTGAGATATCAAGACCAACCCCTCCTCTTCCTCCTCCTCTTCAGCCTATTCAACATGAAGACAACAAGGATGAAGACCTTTATGATGATCCACTCCCACTTAATGAACAGTAAATATGTTTTCTCTTCCCTGTGATTTTAATAACATTTTCTTTAACTTATTGTAAGAATACAGCATATAATACATATAACCTGCAATATCTCTGTTAAATTGACTATCTGTGATATTTGTATAGCTTCAACAGTGGGCTATTAGTAGTTAAGTTTTGGGGGAGTCCAAAATTATACACAGATTTTTGACTGTGCAGGGGGTCAGTGCCCCTAACCCCTGAGTTGTTCAAGAGTCAACTATATAAACAAAGATTGGGTTCTCACTGACTACTAGTCAAAAGAAATTTTTCTTATATTGAGTATATTAAGGAATATACTCAATAATGCAGTACATGAAATTTTAACACCCCAGAACAATCTCAAGATGTAGAGTTATTAAAACTATAATATCAACAGGCAATTAAATTTTTAAATCTTTGCTATTTTTCTATTTTATATGTCTAGGGTATTTATCAGATTTTTTAAGTTGGTACTTTGTTGTGATTTCTTTTTATGCTTTAAGTAAATATTGACACTTATGCTTAATTTTGTATTTATAAATGTGAATTCCTTTTCTTAAACAGTACTCCTAAAATTACAAAGCCTCAAGCCTCATAAAATCTGGATCCTGCCCAAAAGATCCTCTCTAGAAGAATCAAGAGTCCAAAAATCCAAGATTCCTGCAGAAGGGAGAAATGTCAGCAGGCTACATTTTGTGTCCCCTACAAACTAAAGGATGTTTCTTGAGATGGGTCTGGTTTTCTTTTTGTTCTATGTATTTCAGCAGTGGACCTCAACCACAGAGTGAGGGAAGAAATCTATCAGGAATGAAGAGACTGGGTAAACAGGTGAAACTGAAGCAGAAGGCAAAGAAGGGATGGGGTATGGTATAAATTTTCTCTAAAACTCTCAAAGAGGAAGTAAACACTCAGGGGACTAAGTGCTCAGAGAACTGAGGCCAGTTAGTTTCTCAGTTCATGGCTGAGATAACACAAATTATCCCTCTGCCTTCAGGGACAAGACAAATACCATGACCTTGGTACTGAGTTGTGGGGGGGAATAGTAGCCACGGTTTGGGGTGTCTGCCCCATCTAAGACCCTTCTTCTCTGAGAAATACTCTTACAGTCTGTAACATACCAAAGTGTTTTGTTAATAAATGCCCCTTTTGGATGAAAGTCTTGCTCTCAGACTCTCACAGGAGGGCACCCAGTCCACCCTCATGATGTCTAGTTTCTCCCAGTCTAAGCCTTCCTAGTTCAACCTCCGTATTTATTAAGCATTTAGTCTTCTTGACTTTCCCTCTTTATTAGTTTTCTATGGCTGCCATAACAAATTAAAACATCAGAAATGTATTCTCTCACAGTTCTAGAGTCCAGAAGTAAAAAATTCAGGTGTTGGCAAGGCCATACTCTCTCTGAAGGCTCTAGGGGAGAATCCTTCCTTGCCTCTTCCAGCTTCTGGTGGCTGTAAGCATTCCTTGGCTCATCGCTAAATAACTCCACTCTCTACCTCCATGTTCACAGGGCCTCCTCCTCTCCTCTAAGGTCTCTTGTCACTGAATTTGGAGTTCACCCAATAGTCCAGCATGATCCTATCACGAGAACCTTAACTTAAGTGCATCTGCAAAGACCCTTTTTCCAACCAAATTACATCGATAGGTTCCAGGGATTAGTACATGACCATATCTTTTGGAAGCCAACATTCAACCCACTACATCCAAGGAGTTACTTAGGAGAACAGAACAACCTGAAACTTCACCCAGTTCCTGTTCCTCCAACACCTTCCTATCTTTAAAACAGCTCTGTCCAATAGAACTCTCTGCCATGATGGAAATGTTCCATGTCTGTGCCATCCAATAAGGTAGCCACCAGCCACATGTATCTATGGAGCCCTTGAAACGTGGCTAATGAAACTGAATAACTAAATTTTAATTGTATTTAGTTTTAATTAATGTAAATGTAAACAGCCACATGTAATTAGCGGGTACATTAGACAATGCAGTTCTAAAATTTTGACGGTGCTCATTTACTGCCTTCTCTTTCCTTATCGTCTGTCCTTATAAAAGTATATTCATTTCTTTATTGTCATTCTCATGACATTTTGGAAAGCAGTGAGGATAAATACACGCATTCAATCTGCCCTATATAACCAAATATCCTTCTCTATTGTCATGGAAGTAGCTCTTATAATCTCATTATGATGAAAACTATGATTTGGGGGATTTTCATTAGCAAATCCAATATGTGGATTCTTTTTTTGGGTCATTTTGGCTTGGGTCTCAATCTTAGCACTGAAGAGAAATGCAGTAATGGAATATTGGGAATGTAAAAGGCAGGACTCCTTACTCCATATTCATAACTCTTTTGGAAACCTATGATCAATGAATATGGAAGCCATTAGGCAAGTAGAATGTCAAATTATTGTATTGCCCTTGTTGTGTCTACTGCACCATGTGAATGAAGCATAAGTTGAATGAAAGTTGAATTAAAGGCAATAAAGATTTCACAAAGATTTTATATGTTTTAATACGTCAATAATTTTTCCAGGTTTTTTTTTTCTAATTTTCCCAAAATCTTTCCTCTTTTATCACCATGGAAGAAAGTCAGGCAAAGGAAAGGTTTCTTTTGCTGTAGTGTCCAACAGCTGTATCCCTTGTTAGTCAAAGTAGGCCATGACCAGCCTGCTCAAGCTTGCTCAAACTTCAAAATCCTAAATTACTCAACATTTATGTTTCTGATAGGAAATTTTTCATCCTGTTCACATTGGGCTATAAGCAAACAGTCCTCCAAACCTTAACATATGTGAAAGGAAGAATCAGAGGCGAAGCATACCAAAAATAAAAGCAGCAGTTTGCTTGCAAAGAATTTGCAAAGGAGTCAAACTTCAGGAGAACTTACTCATCAAATTAAAACACAATGAGTATATTTACTTTTTAAATTGCCAAGTTTACTGAGTTTATACTTAATCTGAGTTCATGGTGGGAAAAAAACAGCAGTTTTCTCACAGTTTGACATGTGAAAACACAGTTTTCTCACATATGACATAATGTATCTTCAGATATCAGTTTTGCAAAAGTCAGAGATACAGTTGTTTTGTTAAGGAGTCAGTAAGTTACAGGAAATACTCAAGGTTTCTTTCACTTTGGAAATTAAACTAGAGAGAACAAACTTGTTATTTTTGGTTTGTCTCAGGGTACAAGGTGGGGTTTTCTTTTAATCCAGACTGTGGGACAGGTAAGTACACTCAGTCATGAAAGTGGCAGGGCCATGTCCATTTGACTTCTACAATAGATATTCTAACTCAATTAGCTGCTAAAAAATTAGACTAAGAAAGCCATTATGCAGACGATTAAAGCCAACAAGCGATTGATTCCAAGTCAGTTTATGTGAATGGGAGCAGGTTTTCCTGTATTCCACACCTTTTTATGCTAAACCACTGTATCTTATGAAAAACTTACTCCAATATCTTTGTTTAGTGGAATAACATTAATGGTGACTAAAGGGACACAAAATGGCCTTTAGGATAGGTTGATAAACTATAACCTATAGGCCAAATTTACCCCAACATCTGGTCTTATAAATAAAATTTTAGTGAGACAAACACATATCCATTTATTTACATACTATTATGACTTTTTTTTGTTTTGTACAACACGACAAGGTTGAGTAGTTGTGACAAATCATATTGTCTACAAAACTGAAAATATTTACTATCTGGCCCTTTACAGAGAAAGCTTGCCAGCCCTTGATCTATAACTTTGTTTTCAACTTAAATTCAAATTCATCATAATTTAGTCTACCAGCAGTCCCCAACCTTTTTGGCACCAGGGACCAAGATCGGTTTCATGGAAGACAATTCTTCCATGGATAGCAGGGTGTAGGGGATGGTTTGGGGATGAAATTGGTCCACCTCAGATCATCAGGCATTAGTTAGATTCTCATAAGGAGAGCACAAACTAGATCCCTTGCATACGCAATTCACAATAGGGTTCACACTCCTGTGAGAATCGAATGCCACCTCTGATCTGACAGGAGGCAGAGTTCAGACGGTAATGCTCACTCTCCTGCCACTCACCTCCTGCTGTCCAGCCTAGTTCCTAATGCCACAGACTAGTACCAGTCCATGGCTCGGGGATTGAGGACCTCTTTAGTGTACAGTTGTCGCTCAGTATCTTCGGGGGTTGTTTCTAGGACGACCTGCAGATACCATAATTCACGCATACCCAAGTCCTGCAGGTGGTCCTGAGAACCCGTGGATACGAAAAGTCAGCCCTCCATATGGGCTTTGTATCTTTAGAATACTCCATTTCGATCTGCATTTGTTTGTGGATGAGAAACGCTCCAACCTAGAGGGCCAACTGTATTGAAAACATCTGAGTGTAAGTGGACCCACAGTTTAAACTGTCGTTGTTCAAGAATCAACTGTATTCTGTGAATATCCAGATGTCCAGCCTTGGACCACTAGCTTATAGGCATTAAGGTCACACAAATGAACATGTGCTAATTCATTTCTACATCAAAGGAACAAAATGTGTCTTTGAAAAATAACTAAACTTTGTCTTCAAATTTTACTCATGGAAATAAAGGCAATAGAAAACATATTGTGCTAGCTAGATGACTTAGGGAAAGTTAACTCCTCTAAGCCTCAGTTTCCTCATCTAAAATATGAGAATAATCCATACCTAATAGGGTAAATCAGGGATGTCCAATCTTTTGGCTTCCCAGGGCCACATTGGAAGAAGAATTGTCTTCGATCACACATAAAATACACTATTACTAACAATAGCTAATGAACAAAAGAAAAAAATTGAAAAAAAATCTCAATGTTTTAAGACATACGAATTTGTGTTGGGCCACATTCAAAGCCATCCTGGGCTGCATGTGGCCCATGGGCGGCGGGTTGGACAAGCCTGGGATAAATGATTTGAGAGGGTTCAATTCAATCAGGTGAGTAAAATGCTCAGCAAAGTACCTGGCACTCAATGCATGGTAGCCATTAATACCATAATTTCTACAGTTAATTAAAATAGAAAAATAATTACATAGAAAACATGAACTTCCAGGAGACAAAAGGAGTTTAAAAGTCGCATATCTTTGTATAAACTCTGACATCTGGCAATGAATTCTCTTTTATTATTATTATTATTATACTTTAAGTTCTATGGTACACGTGCACAATGTGCAGGTTTGTTACATATGTATACATGTGTCATCTTGGTGTGCTGCGCCCGCTAACTCGTCATTTACATTAGGTATATCTCCTAATGCTATCCCTCCCCCTCTCGCCCCACTATGACAGGCCCCGGTGTGTGATGTTCCCCACCTTGTGTCCAAGTGTTCTCATTGTTCATTTCCCACCTATGAGTGAGAACATGCGGTGTTTGGTTTTCTGTCCTTGGAAGAGTTTGCTCAGAATGAGGGTTTCCAGCTTCATCCATGTCCCTACAAAGGACATGAACTCATCATTTTTTATGGCTGCATAGTATTCCATGGTGTATATGTGCCACATTTTCTTAATCCAGTCGGTCATTGTTGGACATGTGGGTTGGTTCCAAGTCTTTGCTATTGTGAATAGTGCTGCAATAAACATACATGTACATGTGTCTTTATAGCAGCATGATTTATAGTCCTTTGGGTATATGCTCAGTAATGGGGTCGCTGGGCCAAATGGTATTTCTAGTTCTAGATCCTTGAGGAATCGCCACACTGACTTCCACAATGGTTGAACTAGTTTACAGTCCCACCAACAGTGTAAAAATGTTCCCATTTCTCCACATCCTCTCCAGCACCTGTTGTTTCCTGACTTTTTAATGATCACCATTCTAACTGGTGTGAGATGGTATCTCATTGTGGTTTTGATTTGCATTTCTCTGATGGCCAGTGATGATGAGCATTTTTTCATGTGTCTGTTGGCTGCATAAATGTCTTCTTTTGAGAAGTGTCTGTTCAGATCCTTTGCCCACTTTTTGATGGGGTTGTTTCATTTTTTTCTTGTAAATTTGTTTAAGTTCTTTGTAGATTCTGCATATTAGCCCTTTGTCAGATGGATAGATTGTAAAAATTTTCTCCCATTCTGTACGTTGCCTGTTCACTCTGATGGTAGTTTCTTTTGCTGTGCAGAAGCTCTTTAGTTTAATTAGATCCCATTTGTCAGTTTTGGCTTTTGTTGCCATTCCTTTTGGTGTTTTAGTCATGAAGTCCTTGCCCATGCCTATGTCCTGAATGGTATTGCCTAGGTTTTCTTCTAGGGTTTTTATGGTTTCAGGTCTAACATTTAAGTCTTTAATCTATCTTGAATTAATTTTTGTATAAGGTGTAAGGAAGGGAACCAGTTTCAGCTTTCTACATATGGCTAGCCAGTTTTCCCAGCACCATTTATTAAATAGGGAATCCTTTCCCCATTGCTTGTTTTTCTCAGGTTTGTCAAAGATCAGATGGTTGTAGATGTGTGGTATTAATTCTGAGGGCTCTATTCTGTTCCACTGATCTATATCTCTGTTCTGGCACCAGTACCATGCTGTTTTGGTTACTGTAGCCTTGTAGTATCGTTGGAACTCAGGTAGCCTGATGCCTCCAGCTTTGTTCTTTTTGCTTAGGATTGTCTTGGCAATGTGGGCTCTTTTTTGGTTCCATATGAACTTTAAAGTAGGTTTTTCCAATTCTGTGAAGAAAGTCATTGGTAGCTTGATGGGGATGGCATTGAATCTATAAATTACCTTGGGCAGTATGGCCATTTTCATATATTGATTCTTCCTACCCATGAGCATGGAATGTTCTTCCATTTGCTTGTGTCCTCTCTTATTTCCTTGAGCAGTGGTTTGTAGTTCTCCTTGAAGAGGTCCTTCACATCCCTTGTAAGTTGGATTCCTAGGTGTTTTACTCTCTTTGAAGCAATTGTGAATGGGAGTTCACTCATGATTTGGCTCTCTGTTTGTCTGTTATTGGTGTATAGGAATGCTTGTGATTTTTGTACATTGATTTTGTATCCTGAGATTTTGCTGAAGTTGCTTATCAGCTTAAGGAGATTTGGGGCTGAGACGATGGGGTTTTCCAAATATACAATCATGTCATCTGCAAACAGGGACAATTTGACTTCCTCTTTTCCTAATTGAATACCCTTTATTTATTTCTCCTGCCCAATTGCCCTGGCCAGAACTTCCAACACTATGTTGAATAGGAGTGGTGAGAGAGGGCATCCCTGTCTTGTGCCAGTTTTCAAAGGGAATGCTTCCAGATTTTGCCCATTCAGTATGATATTAGCTGTGGGTCTGTCATAGATAGCTCTTACTATTTTGAAATACGTACCATCAATACCTAGTTTATTGAGAGTTTTTAGCATGAATGGCTGTTGAATTTTGTCAAAGGCCTTTTCTGCATCTATTGAGATAATCATGTGGTTTTTGTCTTTGCTTCTGTTTATATGATGGATTCCATTTATTGATTTGCATATGTTGAACCAGCCTTGCATCCCAGGGATGAAGCCAACTTGATCGTGGTGGATAAGCTTTTTGATGTGCTGCTGGATTCAGTTTGCCAGTATTTCATTGAGGATTTTCGCATCTATGTTCATCAGGGATATTGGTCTAAATTATCTTTTTTTGTTGTGTCTCTGCCAGGCTTTGGTATCAGGATGATGCTGGCCTCATAAAATGAATTAGGGAGGATTCCCTCTTTTTCTATTGATTGGAATAGTTTCAGAAGGAATGGTACCAGCTTCTCTTTGTACCTCTGGTAGAATTGGGCTGTGAATCCATCTGGTCCAGGACTTTTTTTGGTTGGTAAGCTATTAATTATTGCTTCAATTTCAGAAGCTGTTATTGGTCTATTCAGGTATTTAACTTCTTCCTGGTTTAGTCTTGGGAGGCTGTATGTGTAAAGGAATTTATCCAATTCTTCTAGATTTTCTAGTTTATTTGCATAGAGGTGTTTATAGTATTCTCTGATGGTAGTTTGTATTTCTGTGGGATCGGTAGTGATATCCCCTTTATCATTTTTTATTGAGTCTATTTGATTCTTTTCTCTTTTCTTCTTTATTAGTCTTGCTAGTGGTCTATCAATTTTGTTGATCTTTTCAAAAAACCACCTCCAGGATTCATTGATTTTTTGAAGGGGTTTTGTGTCGCTATGTCCTTCAGTTCTGCTCTGATCTTAGTTATTTCTTGCCTCCTGCTAGCTTTTGAATGTGTTTGCTCTTGCTTCTCTAGTTCTTTTAATTGTGTTGTTAGGGTGTCAATTTTAGATCTTTCCTGCTTTCTTTTGTGGGCATTTAGTGCTATAAATTTCCCTCTACACACTGCTTTGAATGTGTCCCAGAGATTCTGGTATGTTGTGTCTTTGTTCTCGTTGGTTTCAAAGAACATCTTTATTTCTGCCTTCATTTTGTTATGTACCCAGTAGTCATTCAGGAGCAGGTTGTTCGGTTTCCATGTAGTTGAGGAGTTTTGAGTGAGTTTCTTAATCCTGAGTTCTAGTTTGATTGCACTGTGGTCTGAGAGATAGTTTGTTATAATTTCTGTTCTTTTACATTTGCTGAGGAGTGCTTTACTTCCAACTATGTGGTCAATTTTGGAATAGGTGTGATGTGGTGCTGAGAAGAATGTATAATCTGTTGATTTGGGGTGGAGAGTTCTGTAGATGTCTATTAGGTCCACTTGGTGCAGAGCTGAGTTCAATTCCTGGATATCCTTTTTTACTTTCTGTCTCATTGATCTGTCTAATGTTGACAGTGGGGTGTTAAAGTCCCCCATTATTATTGTGTGAAAGTCTAAGTCTCTTTGTAGGTCTCTAAGGACTTGCTTTATGAATCTGGGTGCTCCTGTATTGGGTGCCTATATATTTAGGATAGTTAGCTCTTCTTGTTGAATTGATCCCTTTACCATTATGTAATGGCCTTCTTTGTCTCTTCTGATCTTTGTTGGTTTAAAGTCTGTTTTATCAGAGACTAGGATTACAACCCCTACCTTTTTTGTTTTCCATTTGCCTGGTAGATCTTCCTCCATCCCTTTATTTTGAGCCTGTGTGTGTCTCTGCATGTGAGATGGGTCTCCTGAATACAGCACACTGATGGGTCTTGACTCTTTATCCGATTTGCCAATCTGTGTCTTTTAATTGGAATATTTAGCCCATTTACATTTAAGGTTAATATTGTTATGTGTGAATTTGATCCTGCATTATAATGTTAGCTGGTTACTTTGCTCATTAGTTGATGCAGTTTCTTCCTAGCATCAGTGGTCTTTATAATTTGACGTGTTTTTGCAGTGACTGGTACTGGTTGTTCCTTTCCATGTTCAGTGCTTCCTTCAGGAGCTCTTGTAAGGCAGGCCTGGTGGTGACAATATCTCTCAGCGTTTGCTTGTCTGTAAAGTATTTTATTTCTCCTTCACTTATGAAGCTTAGTTTGGCTGGATATGAAATTCTGGGTTGAAAATTCTTTCCTTTAAGAATGTTGAATATTGGCCCCTACTCTCTTCTGGCTTGTAGAGTTTCTGCAGAGAGATCAGCTATTAGTCTGATGGGTTTCCCTTTGTGGGTAACCCAACCTTTCTCTCTGGCTGCCCTTAACATTTTTTCCTTCATTTCAACTTTGGTGAATCTGACAACTATGTGTCTTGGAGTTGCTCTTCTCGAGGAGTATCTTTGTGGCATTCTCTCTATTTCCTGAATTTGAATGTTGGCCTGCCTTGCTAGGTTGGGGAAGTTCTCCTGGATAATATCCCGAAGAGTGTTTTCCAACTTGGCTCTATTCTCCCCGTCACTTTCAGGTACATCAATCAGACATAGATTTGGTCTTTTCACATAGTCCCATATTTCTTGGAGACTTTGTTCATTTCTTTTTATTCTTTTGTCTCTAAACTTCTCGCTTCGTTTCATTTATTTGATCTTCAATCACAGATACCCTTTCTTCCACTTGATCAAATCAGCTACTGCAGGTTGTGCATGTGTCACGTAGTTCTCGTGCCATGGTTTTCAGCTCCATCAGGTCATTTAAGGACTTCTCTACACTGGTTATTCGAGTTAGCCATTCGTCTAATCTTTTTTCAAGGTTTTTAGCTTTTTGTGATGGGTTCGAACTTACTCCTTTAGCTCAGAGAAGTTTGTTATTACTGATCGTCTGAAGCCTTCTTCTCTCAACTCATCAAAGTCATTCTCCGTCCAGCTTTGTTCCATTGCTGTTGAGGAGCTGCATTCCTTTGGAGGAGAAGAGACACTCTGATTTTTAGAATTTTCAGCTTTTCTGCTCTGGTTTCTCCCCATCTTTGTGGTTTTATCTACCTTTGGTCTTTGATGATGGTGACGTACAGATGGGGTTTTGGTGTGGATGTCCTTTCTCTTTGTTAGTTTTCCTTCTAACAGTCAGGACCCTCAGCTGCAAGTCTGTTGGAGTTTGCTGGGGGTCCACTCCAGACCCTGTTTGCCTGGGTATCACCAGCAGAGGCTGCAGAACGGCAGATGCTGCTGCCTGATACTTCCTCTGGAAGCTTCATCTCAGAGGAGTACCCGGCCCTATGAGGTGTCAGTCGCCCCCTACTGGGAGATGCCTCCCAGTTAGGCTACTCAGGGGTCAGGTACCCACTTGAGGAAGCAGTCTGTCTGCTCTCAGATCTCAAACTCCATGCTGGGAGAACCACTACTCTCTTCAAAGCTGTCAGACAGGGACGTTTAAGTCTGCAGAAGTTTCTGCTGCCTTTCGTTCAGCTATGCCCTGCCCCCAGAGGTGGAGTCTACAGAGGCAGGCAGGCCTCCTTGAGCTGCAGTGGGCTCCATCCAGTTCGAGCTTCCTGGCCACTTTGTTTACCTACTCAAGCTTCAGCAATGGCGGACGCCCCTCCCCCAGCCTCGCTGCCGCCTCGCAGTTTCGATCTCAGACAGCTGTGCTAGCAATGAGCGAGGCTCCGTGGGCATGGGACCCTCTGAACCAGGCGCGGGATATAATCTCCTGGTGTGCCGTTTACTAAGGCCATTGGAAAAGGGCAGTATTAGGGTGGGAGTGTCCCAATTTTCCAAGTACCATCTGTCACGGCTTCCCTTTTCTAGGAAAGGGAATTCCCTGACCCCTTGTGCTTCCCAGGTGAGGTGATGCCCCGCCCTACTCCATGGGCTGCACCCACTGTCTGACAAGCCCCTGTGAGATGAACCTGGTACCTCAGTTGGAAATGCAGAAATCACCCATCTTCTGCAACGCTCATGCTGGGAGCTGCAGACTGCAGCTGTTCCTATTCGGCCATCTTGGAACTGCCCCCTGAATTCCGTTTTAAAAAGTTAAATGTGCAACTAAGCATATTGTCACAAAGATTAATCTCAGTGTAAAGGCTTCCAACAACAATAGTATTGTACATGCCAGAACATTTATTAGAAAAGAAACAGACTGGCTTAAACAACATTAATTGGCAAATAGTACTTGGTAAGAGTACATGCTTGGAAAGGCTCCGGGAAATATCTGTTCCTTAAGAAAGTTGACAGGTCCTAAATCAGACATATTATTCCAATTGGGAAAACAACTGTTAATGGAGCTAAACAATGATAATTGAGTAACTGGGTGATGCTAAACCTGTTGATTTAAAGAAAATATAAATAAACTCTTAATCTGCCTCAAAGATCCTTAAAATCCACCCCCTGCCAAGAAAAACCTTGACCTTTTCTGTATTGCTTTTGAACTCTGTTTATGGGATTTTAAATCATCTGACATAAAAAGCTCCTCCCTTGGATACTCCCTTGGACAAGAGGATGTATCCACTTCCAACAATTTATACTAGCCCTTTATACCAAGCCCAATCAAGACATATGGGGACCCCAGCAGGATAACAATATGGTATCACTTTACATTAGTATTCCTTAAACATTTGTTCACCATTTATTTAATGGTAGAAGTAAGCAATGATTTTCTATTAAAATTTTCTACTCCTTAATTCAAAATGTGAGGTTCATCATATGCATGAATATTAACTTCTGCTTTTTCCCCAGTGTCTTCTAGGATGCTCTCCTGTGATAGATTAAATATAACCACATATTCTTTGCATGGAGTCTATTTTCCAACTGCTTGCATCTGAGTTGGCCTTGTGACATGCTTTGACCAATAGAATGAGGCAGAAATGACTTGTGTGAATTGCAAGCATCAGCTTCAAGAGCACCTGCAGCTTCTGTTCCCACCCTCTAGGACACTGACATCTTGTGAACAAGCCCAGCTAGCCACCTTAAGGATGAGAGCCTTCCTGGAGAGGGAGGTCACTGGGAAAGAGTGGCCCTGCCACCCCATCTATTCCAGTCCTCCCAGCTGAGATACTTGACATGTGAATGAAGTGCTAGCCAACATGTCAACTAACCGTAAAAGCATGAGTGAGCCCAGCCAACTCCAAGTGGAGCAGAGATGAGCCAACCCACACGAATCCTGCCCAAGTTGACAATTCACTGAACTGCAGGCAAACAAATGGCTGTAATTTTAAGCTATTAAGTGTTGGATTGGCTATATAAAAATAGATAACTAAGACACACCCCATTTGACATGGTAGACTAAAATTAAGGCAGCACAAATTTATTAATTCCCACATAAAAATGAGAGGATTGGGGTAGAGTTGGGACTTGAGAAAGTATCACTAGAAATAGTCACTCATTCATTACATTGTAGATTTCAACTAACTCCTGATGTAACACCTTTGATTCTTTCGATTTCAGTTCCATGCATCTCACTTCTCCCAGAATAACCAAGTAACTGGGAAAGTCTCTTATTCGACCAATAATTATTAATGTGCCAATACTCTGCTAGGGGATAGTATACAACAGTGAACAAACAGGTATACACTCCATCTTTATGGAGTTTACCACCTAGTGGGATGTTATCTTAGTCCATTTCATGTTGCTATAACAGAATACCTGAAACTATGTCATTTATAATGCACGGAAATTTATTGGTTCACAGTTCTGGAGGCTGAAAATTTCAATATTAACATACCAGCATCTTATGAGAGCCTTCTTGTTGCATCACCACGTGGCAGTAGGAGAGAGGGCAAGAAAAAGAAAGAAGGGGCTGAACTTGCCCTGTTATTTTTATTTATTTATTTATTTTTGAGACGGAGTCTCACTCTGTCACCTAGTCTGGAGCGCAGTGGTGTGATCTCGGCTCACTGCAACCTCCACCTCCCAGGTTCAAGCAATTTTCCTGCCTCAGCCTCCCAAGTAGCTGGGACTACAGGCATGTGCCACCACACCCAGCTAATTTTTGTTTTTCTAGTAGAGACAGGGTTCCACCATGTTGGCCAGGCTGGTCTTGAACTCCTGACCTCAGGTGGTCTGCCTGCCTCGGCCTCTGAAAGTGCTGAGATTACAGACGTGAGCCACCACGCCGAACTTGCCCTTTTATAATGGCACCAACCCCACTCACAAGGGTGGAACCCTCATAACTTAATCACCTCTTAAAGGTCCCACCTCTTAACACTGTTACAATGGCAATTAAATTTCAATATGAGTTTAGGAAAGGACAAGCATTCAAACCATAGCAGATATCTTAGTCCATTCAGTTTGCTATAACAAAGTACCATAGATGGGTGGCCTATAAACAATAAAAATTTATTTCTCACAGTTCTGGAGGCTGGAAGTCTGAGATCAGGGTGCCAGCTGGGTCATGATCTTGCAAGAACCCCTTTCTGGATTGCAGACTGCTGTCTTCTGGCTGTGTCCTCACATGGTGTAGAGAAAATGAGAGAACTATCTGGGTTTCTTTTTATAAATGCACTAACCCATTCATGGGGGCTCTACCCTCATAACCTAATTACCTCCCAAAGGCCCCACCTCCTAATACTCTCACACTGGAGGTTAGAATTTTAACATATAAATTTTGGAGGAACCAGATATTCAGTCCATCGCATTAGGTCTTCCTTGAACAGTGAATTATAAAGCTTATTATTTGATGACAAGGGTAACGAGTGCTGAAAAAGAAGTAGGCAGGGGGCTATAAGCACACCTAACAGGAGTCTGACCTAATCTAGGAAATCATGGAAGGCTCTTCTGAGATGGTGATCTTCAAGGTAAGCCTTGAAAGATGAGTAGGAATTAAATGGACAGAGAACTGGAAACTATGCACAAGGCCCTGAACACAGGAAAAGGAAATTACACTTCTGAGACACAGAAAGCCAGCGTGGCAGCATTGCAGAGAGCTAGGGACGGTGTGGATGTGTCAAGGGTAAACTTTATACTGAGCAAAAGCGTTCGGTTTTTCTTAAAAAAAATGTAACTCTGGCTTCAGTGCACCTCAGGGGAAGCAAATGTGCAATCTATGAGATAGGAGACTACTACCAAGAGATGATAGAGGCTTAGACTAAGGTGTTGAAGAGAAGCAGCTGATTGGACTTGCTAAATGAGGTCAGCTGCCCCACACCAAATAATTCTAATTCTCCATCCATAGAATTACAGAAAGTTCCAAGTGGAAGCAACCTCAAAATCATATAGTCCAACCTCCTCTCTTTATAAATCAGGAAACTGAAGACCAAGGAGAAAAGGGCTTGGCAACAGTGAGAGGGCCTTGGGCAGAGCCAAAGGTAGACCCCATGTCTTTCCAGCTGCTTACTCCCTGCTTTAGTGTGTGGCACAGTCCTTTCCCACACATCATGCTAATTATAAAAACAGCTAAATATAAAGTTTATGATTTGATTATGAGGGTGACAAGTGCTGAAAAAGAAGAGTGCAGGTTTACTCCCTAACAACTTTTACAAGTAGGCAAGGCAGATATTAAAATTCTAATCTTAGGAAGAAGAAAGTGAGGCCAAGGTTAAGCAAAGTTCCCATTGTTAATAATGCCAGAGTCAGAACTGGAACCCAAGGCCGGGTGCAATGGCTCAAGCCTTCAATCCCAACCCTTTGGGAGGATGAGGTGGGAGGATCGCTTATGCCCAGTTCAAGACCAGCCTGGGCAACACAGCAACACCTTGTCTCTACAAAAACTTTAAAAATTAACTGGTCATGGTGGTAGGTGTCTATGATGCCAGCTACTCAGGAGCTCAGGTGGAAGAATTCCTTGAGGCCTGGAGGGTTAACTCAGTTAATGCAGTTAGCACTTACAGAGCACCTACTATGTGCAAGCTATTCTCCCTCAGTGGAAGAGCCAAATTAATAATTAAAAGGGTTTGTAATCCAGTAAGGGAGATTAGCCTTAGCTACGAGATGAGAAATTTCACTTTACCTTTCTCACTTCTGGGGGCTGGGGTCTTTGAGAAAGCAAGTGATTTTCTCTTAACTCTCCTGCTCTTACTAAGTCCAGGAAGAAAGAAGTGTGCAGCCCATGTGTCAGGCCTGTCACTATTGGGCAGGCTTTTATAACAACTAGACTTCTTTACTCTAGGCAATGGAAACTGGCTGCCCAACAGAAACGAGGTGCCTTTATTAGAAGGTAGCCACAGAACCAATGGAAAGATTGGAGAATCAGACTTAGAAACAGGCAGAACACAGCTGTTGGATCCAGATATAAAGAGGTAGGAGTCAGGAATGATCTTTAACCAAGACCTGTCTGCCAATGGGATGCATGGATTCCTATCACATTCCATCTCTTTGTCCCTCTACCCAAGATTTATATTCCAGGGAGGGAACATTCAGTTGGTCTAACTTGGGTCAAATCCCACCTCTAGGCTAGTGCAGGGCAGTGCACCCAATTATACTTCCACTGCTGCTTCCAGTGCAGATGAGGTAATTAGCCTAGCATCATACTGTTAGAAAGGGGGAAAATATTTTAGGCAGCCAAAGAGGAAAAAAAATCACAAGACTTAGTGCACGCCGTAGGTCTTAAGGTAACAGAATATCAATTTCTCTTTCTAGAAAATAAGCCTGAACATTAATCACCAGCACTCTTAGTCTAAAATGGCTCCATATGAACCACTACTGGGTTTTCATTCTAGCAAAGTGATGAAAGAGTGTTGTAGCTACTTACATATCACCTACCACAGTTGCAGCATGAGTATAGAAAGCACATATTCAACCATGCTGAGCCTGAGATAGCCTTCTGCAAGAACAGAAACAGTTGTCATGTGCCTCTGCCACTGTGATTTCCCATTGTAACTGATTGCAATGAGGTGGATTAATAATAATAATAATAACAATTGTGGCTAGAGGACCTACTGTGTGGCAGGCAGGCACCAGGCTAGGCATTTTACATACATTAGCTTTTCTTTTAATCACGCTGCATTATGGTGTGCAAAATATGATGGTTGCAATTTCATTCTGTCTCATGGTTGTCTTTGCCAACAATATCTGCTTTTTTATTTCTAGAAGTCTCTAGGGATTACTTCTGTTACCAGCAGTGGATGCTATAGATCTAGTTGAAAACAATAAAGATATTCTGCAGAAAGGGCATCCAGAGAATAAAAGTTCCAGAGAATAATGCCTTGAGCTTTCTCGGGGGCTAACTCCTGCCAGCCTGTGATATTTCCTCTGGTGAAATATTTTGCTTTTTTATTGACTTTGTAGGTAGAACATAAAAGAGAAAAATCAAACTGGCTTGCAGAAATAGATCACAGGCTGGTCTGAAGCTCTGGTTCTGCTGTAGAACAGGTAACCTGGAGAGAATTTACCTTTGTAGTTAACATCCAGGAGGAGTCTGAGATTGTTTACACTGGATACCTGCACCTAGTAAGCAGGCAGGCATAGAGTCTGGGTCTCTAGAACAGCTAAGAGGGCCCAGAGAATATAAGCATTCCTGCAAAGTGGTAGGGAAGCTTCTTGTAGCTGGCAGCATCTTCACTCTGGGCAGGTGGAGTCACTAGCAGGTTGGAAAGCTTGAGAGATCAGGGAGACCATTTATCAGTCTGGGAACATCCTGTGTGTCTACTTTGTGCAGTCATGGTAAGGCAGGTGAATTTTTATATACTTTGCAATTAAATGGTATCTGTTGGCGTTTTTCCATCAGTCACAACACCAGCATGTATTGATGCACACACACGACTCCTAAGAACATTCCTGACTCAAAAAGAGGCAGATTAGAGGAAGAGAAAGCTACTGAGGAGAGGAGTGTTGATCTCCAAACTGAATGAATTGGGCGAGGGACTTTATCTGAAGCACATAAAGGTGGTGGTGAGGAAAATTAATCTCATCCAGAGTAAAGTCAAGGACCAGCTGAAGATACAACAGAGCCAAGCAAAGAATAAAGATTTGTCAAAGCATTGAACAAACCAAAAAGGTAGGGTGGGGAGAAGGCTAGTCCTAGAATAATATATTTTTTAAATAAAACTGTTTGAAATAATTTAAGAAATCTAGTCCATTGTTGAGCACTGATAGCAGACACCTGGAGATAGAGATATGAAGACATCGAGATTTTAGCCATCGATAATTAGTCCTTTATGGTGTCAGACTACGAAAAATGGATATATTTAAATGACAGTAAAAGAAAACAAGTGTAGATGTGTGTTTACTTAGACTTTTTGGGGACAGTAAAAATAAATGGGCCCTTTTTCCTCCCCATTTTTTCTGATGTGAAATCACTAAAAGTTAAGCTGTGCTTTTCTTAAAGCCCTATAAACTGAACTTAAACTTTGGAAGAAAATAGGCTTACTAAATAGTAAAAATAAATAGGAAGTATAAGATAATAAATAGACTGTGTGTTGGTTGCTGGGTCTCACCACGGGGAGACTGTGTGTTTGGTGCAGGGTCTCATTGTGGGGAGATTGTGTTGGGTGCAGGGTCTCGCCACAGGGAGACTGTGTGTTGGGTGCAGGGTCTCATCACAGGGAGACTGTGCTTTGGGTGCAGGGTCTCACCACAGGTCTCTTTATGTAGGCTCTTTATGTAAAAATAAATAAATAAATATTTTGTAGGCATAGTATAAGCATACGTGAAGATGAGGAGACACAAGAAAACATCTCAACTGCCAAAGAGTCACTCTGAGGCCAAATGTCCAATATTAAGAGAAAGGAGAGGCCTCACCAAGAACTGGAACCAAAACTTTTCATTTTTCAGGTCCAGCAGCAGCTCTGGGAGCCCAGAGAATTTTATCATCCCATCAGAAACAAGAGTCTATAAGCTTCCAACTGCTTTATTTCTTTATATATTTGCAGTTTTAAAAAAATGGGTTTAATCAGTTCAGGTACAGAACACCCATACATGTTTCAAGTCACTATATGTGCCTTGATTTCCTGTAAATCCAACCTATATATTGTGGGCTTTTAATCAATAATTTAAACAAATATTAATTGAGCACATACTATGGATTAGTCATTGGTTTGTGTACTTAAAATAGAACCAGAATATTGAATAGGATAAACAAGATCCCTGCCCTCACCGAGCTTACAGGGTAGGGCTGGGGAGGTGGGCAAATATGGAAAGTATAAAATAATAAATATAACAACAGTCTGAGAAGGGCATGATTCTCTAAAGCACATTAGAAGATACCCAACCCAGACCCGTAGGTCAAAAATATCTCCCAGAGGAAGTAACATCTACAATGAAGGTGTTGGTCAAATGTACATGTATATGCACATGCACGTAGGTGTGTATGTTTGGGGAGGAGGAATGATCCTAATTCAGGAAGAATAGAATACACAAAGCTCCAGGGACAATAAGATACCTGACCTTCATGGCAAAAAGGTACATGAAGTAAGTTTGGGGGGACTGGAGCATGCAGTATAATTAGGGTGTGGGGAGAGCTAAGACTGTAGCCAAAAGCAGGAATCAGTAAGCAGAAATGGAAGCCACTACCAAGTTTTAGGCAGAAGAGTGACATAATCACATTTACTTTTTTTTTTTTTTTTTTTTTTGAGACGATGTCTCACTCTGTCACCCAGGCTGGAGTGCAATGGCATGATCTCAGCTCACTACAACCTCTGCCTTCTGGATTCAAGCGATTCTCCTTCCTCAGCCTCACAAGTAGCTGGGATTACAAGTGCCCACCACCACACCCAGCTAATTTTTGTATTTTTAGTAAAGACAGGGTTTTACCATGTTGCCCAGGCTGGTCTTGAACTCCTGACCTCAGGTGATCCACCCGCCTCAGCCTCCCAAAGTGCTGGGATTACAGGCATGAGCCACCATGCCCAGCCACATTTACATTTAATAAAGATCATTCTCACAGGTTGTTGTGAGGATGATGAGAGAAGAGGAAGACTAGAGAAGAGTAAGAGTGAAAGCAAGGCTGCCTAGTAGGACATCCAAATGATGGTCGGTAGGTGGATAGAGATGCCGAGTTGGGTGGAACTGCATAGAAGGAGAAAGTAGGTAATTGTGGAAGATTTTTAGGAGGTAGTATCAGTAACACTTGGCAATTCATTGAGTATAGAGGTGAGAGAGAAAAATGTGGTCAGTTACTCTGGTATTTGGCCACAGGTTACTGGTGATTGGTTGTGCCATTTATACAGATTGAGAATCAAGAAGAAAGAGCAGGTTTGATGAAGAAGATGGTGAGTTCAAGTTTGAATATAATGAACTTAAGATGCTTGTGAGACACCCATGTGAAGAAGTCTAGCAGGCAGCCAATATATGCAGACACAGATACAGAGAAAGAGTTGGCGATCTAGAGTTGGAGCTCATCAGCACAGTCTACCCAGAAATACAGTTTTGAGAAGCATCAATATTTGGATGGTAATAGATCCCAGGGGCTTGAATATGCCCTCCCAGCCTGTCAGCTGAGATTAGAAGGCAAGGTCATTCAGCACAAAACAAAGCCAGTTTCTATAGAAATAACTACTGGGGGCCATTTTTCTGAAAAGGGCTGTGAGCAGACAGTGCTTCCTGGATTTTCCAATGCAGTGGGCAAGAGGAGGCAGGCTAATCGCTCTCTTCCTCCAAAGAATGTGGTTCAAATCCTTCTGACACAGAACAGCCATTTGTTGATATGATTGTCTGGAGCAGATGACATACATGATAAAGATAAAACCTACTGGATACCTCTCCATAGAACTTAGAGCATGAAAACCCGGCCAAATGAAGTAGGACAAGGGAATCTCAAAGCACTCAGAATGCCAATCCTCCCTCCCTGCTGCCACTGTATAAATATGAGAGAGAAGGAATGGCAGATGGAAGAGACATGGGAAAGAAAGAGGAGCCCTGGCAGGAAAGGACCCACAAACACCAGAAATGACCCTCTGCTTGGTAACTCCCAGCACTACCAGACCAGGTAACCAGAAACCCAGGCTTACAAACTCAGGCCAGCACCCACCCAAGCCATGTTGCCCAGGTTGCACTTGCCAGGAAAGAGACAAAAATATGTTCCTCACACATCCTCCTTTTATTTGCAAAACTGGAATTTCTTAGGTCACAGTTGATGTGTTATGTCACATTTTCACTATTGTTTTATCTTGCCAAAAATATTTCTGTGAACCCACATCTCTACCCAAAATGAGAAAAAGATCCTTGCTTGAGAAGGCCTTGTGATTTGCACCATTTACATGAGTTATTTTACCCTACACTCATGACATTGATTATGCTCATTTACTTTAACTGACTGGCCTCTCTTTTATTAGTAATTTGTAGCCTATGGCCCAAAGATACTTCCAACTTGAGAATCTGTTTAAGATTAACCAACTTTCAGTTGCTTAGCCTAGACAACTTAACTTGTTCATAATAGTACAGATAATAAGCTTATGATCCCATTTTTAACAACAGCAAAGGAAGTGTTTGGCTGCCAAGATCATTGGTACAGAGGTATAATTAATCCAAGAGTATAACATATAAAGTTACAAAATACATTCTGCAGTCAATCCATGAGACAGATTTTGCAACGTAATTGCTAAAATGTTCATTACACACTACACACACACTTATCTTGCCTGTATGTGTGTGTGTTATGTTTTGTTGTTCATCTCATGAAGCATGCTGAGCCCATCTTAAATGGTGCAATTATTGAAATTGGTGCAATTATTTTGTGGTTATTTTGCAAAAGACATGGTACTACAAATTAGACAACTGAAAACTCTTAAGGACACGTGCTTCATGGTTCCCACAGTGACCACACTCCCTCTACTGTGAGACATACAACATCAACATCAAAGAGAGGACCATCCAGGACTAGTAAAAGGCAAGATTTGGTTAGGAGAATCTTCTCTTTTATCAAGAGATCTGGGTTTCACTCATCGAAAAATCACATTTTCAGCCCTTTGAAGAAAAAAAGATACTAGGTAATAACCAAAAAGACTTCATTAAGAATAAATCCTGTCAGGTTAATCCAATCTGCTTCCAAGATAGCATGGGGAGGAAAAAAAGAGGATGTGCAGTTTTGGTAAGCAGAGAAGATGACATCAATTCCCTGGGAAGACACAGCCATGCAACTCGGCAGATTCAAACTACACTGTTTGACATGGGCTGGGCACCTTTATGTCTGGTGAATATGTAACAACAAGAATGGCTCAAAGATCTTGATGAGAAAGCACAGGACAAAGGTCAAAAGCTGTTCATCATCATTGTAGAATTTCAAATTCAATGAACATAGCATTTCTCTGACTCTAAAATTTCCTTTTTAAGCAGTACTTATCAGACAATTATAAAAGAAAAAGAAAAAAAGCAGGTCACCTGCTAAAAGTAAGCAATTATAAATAATCAAAAATCCTCTCTCAGGATCCAAATCACAACACAAGAAATTTGTATGATAAATATTTGACAGTCTGTATTGTCTGGCTGTGCTCACTGAGAAAAATAACAGGTACTTGCCTTAGGAAAAGTAAAACCAACACCCGTCTCAAATCTTTTGTCTTTTGAATAACATTTCACACATACAGCAACTTGCTTCTAAAGATTTCCAAACACTGTGCAAACAATTATGATCTCCATAGTACTGAGCTGTCAAGGGAAAAGAGGCTTTGAGAAAATAAAGCCTGTCTATGCAAGGTGACCTCGCAAGCCAGGGGTGGATATGGATGGAACTCTTAAATGTCAGTCTCTATCCTCCTGTTTCAACTTCCTCACTTAGGGAAAATATGTATATTATTTTCATATTCCTTTCAAATACATGCCCCCAAGAATTTTAAACTTGAAGTGTAAAGTGTCTTATTTACAACTAAAATTGTAAAGGCACATAAACAAATATACCAGAATAGAAAAGGGACTGTGGTCTGTTCATTGTTGTGCCCACAGCCCTGCCTGGCATATGCTAGATATTCAGTAAATACTCTTTAAATTAATCCAATTAAATATCCATCAAAAAAGCTATTCCTCTCATGTACAAGTATGTAATCAAATTAACCCAAAACCATAAATTACACACTTGTTTGTTTAGAATGGGAAGTTTTAAAGTTTCTTTCCCTTAAGAATATTAAAAGATTTTCCCCCAACTACAAAAGGTATGTCAAGATAGAATAGCTTCCTACTTAAGTTCAGAATTCTCCAGTAACACTACAGAATGTGGGTCCTGAACGCAAAGTATTGAGCTATGAATTCATGTCAGCCTCTCTCAAAGACTAAAAACAAAATTTTGTCAGTGAAATCGGGGCAGAAAATCATTAGGTACTTAAAGTAGGATTGAATCAGAGACTTGATCCTCAAATGTGTTTAGATACCAAAAATTACTTATTAAAAATAAATAATATAAATGTCACTGAAATAGATCCAGAAGAAAAGAAAACACAGAGTAAAACAGAAGTAAAAGAGACTGACTGAGGCCGGGCGTGGTGGCTCATGCCTGTTATCCCAGCACTTTGGGAGGCCGAGGCGGGTGGATCACAAGGTCAGGAGATCGAGACCATCCTGGCTAACACGGTGAAACCCTGTCTCTACTAAAAGTACAAAAAATTAGCTGGGCGTGGTGGCGGGTGCCTGTAGTCCCAGCTACTCAGGAGGCTGAGGTGGGAGAATGGCGTGAACCCGGGAGGCGGAGCTTGCAGTGAGCTGAGATCGCGCCACTGCACTCCAGCCTGGGCAACAGACTCAAAACTTAGTCAGCAGAACTAAGGGGACAGTTAAATTTACATCTAGACATAGAGAGGTATGTGTACCACTACCACTAGAAGTAGATAAAAAACAGATCCCATCTCAAAACAAACAAACAAAAAAAGAGAGACTGACTGAATCTTGCATAAGCACAAAGAGCACTTCCACCCCAAGCCAAGAAGACAGAAGAACTGATTTCTGGCTAAATTATTATCTTTGACTCTATGTAGAAATACTTTTTAAAAAAATCATCTGTCTCTTAACTCTAGAGATCGAAATATTCAAAATTTATTTGTGCATTTCATCTTTGACCCATTTTTGTTAACTTTAAAAAGCCAACTATGAAGAATTTTTTTTCATATCTACATATCAGAGTGAACATATGGAACTACTTCAGGCTCACTTTCATTTGAGGCCCCATGATAGGAGCCAACCACTCTCACATCTCAAAATGAGTGATGTACACCACCATGCAGGACTAGCAAAAGAAGGGTTTGTGCCCCTTGAACATACTGGCACTGAGGCTACAGGTTAAAATAAGGCAGGAGATCAGAAGGAAGATTTCTCTGGAACAGCTGTACAAGCTCTACCTCCTACATCCTCCATAAGAGATGGGTAGGATGCTTGGTCTTCAGTTCAAGCCTAGAGACAGGGTCTTCACGGAAACCCTCAGTGAGGGTCATAGGGATCCCTTGGAGCTTGGGACACAGTGGACTTAGTTAGGCCTGACACATCTGAGAAGTGGCTGTGGATGAAGTTGCTTACCAGGAAGTTAATAACAGGAGTACTATCGTTGGAAAGTAACTAAACTCCCACTGATGATGGATGAAAGATGCATATTTTATGTGGATCAGATATGGGGAGGGACAAGGGGAGGGAGGGGGCTAGTATGAGGTTATCTTAGATCTTGATCAAAAGGTCATCCTGGAAGGTGTGAAGCCCTCCGTAGAAAGAGGTTGAAGATAAATAGTTAGATTCCCAGGGAAAGAAACCCTAAGCAAACCCTAAGCAACCAGTCAGAGCAGGTACATTCACTCACCTCAACAGAACTGTGGGAGAACTCCCACATAGGGGAAGTCTCCAAAGAGCCCAAAAATATTGCTCTGAAAGACAGTCAGCTTTGAACACCCTCTGAACCCAGCAAGTATCAATAACAGTTCGCAGAATTACCAATAAGACATTTCCTGCCCCCTTACCTTCATCCCATCCCCAGCTTCCCATCCCCAGCTTCCAACACCAGCTGAAAGCGTAGCTAGTGGGCTGGGAGAGGAGGTCACGGAGAGCAGATGGAGAAATGTAGTATAATTAGCCATTCCCACCTTCCCCATTGCTAGACTGCAAAGAGGAATTTTGATTATAACACTGGACCAGTGATACTGAACTGAACAGTCTTTTTTGAATGCTCATGAGGCCAGACTTTATTAATGAGTGAGCAAATAGGCTATGGAATCAATCTAAAAATTTTATTCAATGGACAAAAAAATTAGCTTCACAGAATGCTTATGTAGAGGTTATTGTGAGACAACAAAGCTGATTTTATAATTTTACCTTAAAAATTTATTTTGGGGGCCAGGTGTGGTGGTGGTTCATGCCTGTAATCCCAGCACTTTAGAAGGCTGAGACAGGAGGATCACTTGAGACCAGGAATTCAAGACCAGCCTGGACACTTGAGACCCTATCTCTACAAATAATAGGTTAAAAAATTTGCCGGGCGCGGTGGCTCACAGCTGTAATCCCAGCACTTTGGGAGGCTGAGGCGGGTGGTTCATGAGGTCAGGAGTTCGAGACCAGCCTGACAAATATGATGAAACCCCATCTCTACTAACAACACAAAAATTAGCCAGGTGTGGTGGTGCGCACCTGTAATCCCAGCTACTCAGGAGGCTGAGGCAGGAGAATTGCTTGGAGCCAGGAGACAGAGGTTGCAGTGAGCTGAGATCACGCCATTGCACTCCAGCCTGGGCAACAGAGCAAGAGCAAGACTCTATTTCAAAAAAAAAAAAAAAATTCAGCCAGGCATGATGGAGCACACCTGAATCCCAGCTACTTGGAAGGCTCAGGTGGGAGGATTGCATGAGTCCAGGAATTGGAGGTTGCAGTGAGCCATGATCATGCCAGTGCACCTCAGCCTTGGTAACAGAGCAAGAACCTGTCTCAAAAAAATATGCATTTTTCAATGTTAAATTTACATCTAGACATAGAGAGGTATGTGTGCCGCTACCACTAGAAGTAGATAAAAAACAGATCCCATTTTTCTTTTCATTTATTTATCTATTTTTAGAAAGACAGAGTCTCTCTCTCTCTCTCTCTGTCACCCAGGCTGGAGTACAGCGGTATGATTATAGCTCACTGCAGCCTCAAACTCCTGGGCACAAGCAATCCTCTCACCTCAGCCTCCCGAGTAGCTGGGACTACAGGTATGCACCACCATGACTGACTCATTTTTAAATTTTTATATAGACAGAGTCTCAATATGTTACCCAGGCTGTGCTCAAACTCCTGGCCTCAAGTGATCCTCCCGCCGTGGCCTCCCAAAGAGTTGAGATTACAGGCGTGAGGCACTACGCCTGGCCAGATCCCATTTTTCTCCCAGATATTTCATTTGTTCACTCAGTTCTATATTTATTCACTTCAAGTTATTGAATGCACAGTATATGCCTGGTACTGTACAAGGTGCTATTAGGATATAAAGATTAAGTCCTTGTCTTAGTGAGAAGGTGGCATCATACCACACTGGAAATCAATACAAGTTGTGCATTGCCTGTTTTAACATGCCCTGCCTCCAGGGTGATTGCTAGGAACATAGGGAACTTCCACAGACAACGAAAAGAGGGAGCTTCTGTCTCTTTTGCAGCCATTGTTCCTTCCAGGCCAAGGCAGAAGAGTGAATGAGGATATACAGCTACATGACTTATTACCTGCTCTGATGCCACAAGAATCAGAGGAAGACACAGCAGGTCACAATTCTCAGCAGCCCTCCTCAGTGTGTTGAGCAAAAGTTAACCCTTTAATACACAACTCCAAATCCTTTCCCTTCATGACTTCCTTCTTCATCTAGGCCACAAACCCAGCCAACCCTTCTCTCTAGATCTTTTCCCAAGATGGACCTAGCTAGACTATATGCAACACCATTTCTAAGTACTTTTGACTGTCCTTTTTTGGGGGAGGGGGCTGCTTGGGGGGATGGTTTCACTCTTTCACCCAGGCTGGAGTGCAGTGGCACAATCGCAGTTCACTGCAACCTCAGACTCCCAGGCTCCAGTGGTCCTCCCATCACAGCTTCCCGACTAGCTGGGAACATAGGCGTGCAACACCATGCCCAGCTAATTTTTTGTATTTTTGGTAAAGATGGCATTACACCATGTTGCCCAGGCTGATCTCAAACTCCTGAGCTCAGGTGATCATCTGTCTTGGCCTCCCAAAGTGCTGGGATTACAGGAGTTAGCCTCCATGCCTGGCCTTACTTTTGACTGTCTTTTAATGTAGTTTTTTTCCCCCTCAATTATAAAATCCATTACTACAAAGTAGGAGAATCATTTCTAAGTCAGCAGAACTAAGACACATCCAGCTATGCCCTCTAATCCATGTGGACAAACTCTGTTCTTGTTTACTTCACTATTCTGGTTAAAAGAATGTGAACCACTGCATCTGCTTTCTCTCCTTGCTTATTTTTACTCTGTATAAATCCTAAAACTGCTGACTTAACCACTATTTCTACTAATTAGCCCTGATACCTTCCCTCCTCTCTTCAAATACAATAGCTTGTCTTTCTCACGGATATTGTCTGCTTAAAAGAAAAAGATATTTGAATCTCAGAATATCTAATCCCCTATTTAACACCTCAGACACACATTTTTTAACTTTTTTGCACATGATACTTTCTAGATACAGCTGATGCCTAATTAGGCAAGCTAAGATGGTAATATGATAAAATAATCTTAAAAGTTATTTCTGTCTGATTTAATGAACATTGTTCAATCTTTGTTTTGATGTAGCCTCAGCCAATTTATTTTACTAACTCTCCTTTTCTTGAACTGATGGTAAAATGTGTTTGCAATCCACAGCACATACTAAATGGGGTGGAAATTTGGAGGTAAAGTGATAGAAGCATATATGGAATTTAACATATCCTGAGCTCATTCACAAAGCAAAGGTGGCAGTGTTTGTGTAGCCTGTGAGACACTTAAGCTACCTAGCAGAGTGAAGAACAGCTTTCCACAATTGAATTCTATGCATTATTCATATATCTTTACAGCATCTACAGGAATTATCAACCAGTTCATTTATAACTTGTACCAATTGTTCCACAACAAGAAATGCAAGAAATGTCATATTTCTTTATTTTCTAAATCAAATTCAGTTCAATTCATGTTCCAACTAGCCAAGGTTGACAAGAAGAACAAGATCAATCAGATGTCAGAGATAACTTACAAGAAGTGATCATAATCAAAGATGAAATGCTAGGGCTTACACAGTCCAGAAAAGTCCCCAGGTTTATGTGATCCTTGCAAAGACTTCCAGTTTCTAGTATTCATGTTTGCCCATGTAGCCATCCAGGTTCTGCCTCCTCCAGGGGCTGCATGCTGGTAGAATTAGATCTCCTCAACTTCCCGAACTACCACTCATTTCTACACCATTCTCAGGGAACCTAACTACACGCCTCCAGAAAACAGACCACCGCTCTCCAACCTTCAAACATAAAATTACTAATCAACAAATGCTTGGCCAGGCGCAGTGGCTCACGCCTGTAATCCCAGCGCTTTGGGAGGCCAAGGCAGTTGGATCACCTGAGGTCAGGAGTTCAAGACCAGCCTGGGCAACATGGTGAAACCCTGTCTCTACTGAAAATAGAAAATACTAGCCTGGTGTTGTTGTGTACACCTGTAATCCCAGCTACTCTGAAGGCTGAGGCAGAAGAATCACTTGAACCCAGGGGGTGGAGGTTGCAGTGAGCCGAGATCATGCCACTGCACTCCAGCCTAAGCAACAAAGTGAGACTCCACCTAAAAAAAAAAACAAAAAAAACAAAAAACAAATGCTGTTCGAGAATTGAGTCAAATCTACTTGTGGGTGTTCCACCTTTGAAATAAGGCTTCTTTCATTTGAAGGAAGGATGAAAAATCAGAGGAAATAAGATCTCAAACAATGTTGTTCAGATAACACTAGCTATGGTAGAAGTAAACCCCCAGTATTAGGGGTCAACACAGTAGGAAAAAATATGGATTTTCCTAGTGGGCATAGTTCTCTGCTCCACCCAGGCTGACAGAAGCTGAACCACTTTCAACTTATGCTTCCAAGGTTGTTCTGGGCATTGACATCCAGCAAACAAAAGGGGTAAGACAACACAGAGAAGGCAAGCTGCTTCTTATCCACCTTGACTCAACAGTGGCATCCATTAGGTTTTCTCATATTCTAGTGGCAGATTCTAGTCTTGTGGCCTCACTTAAGTGCAAGATTACTGATAAATTCAACACTCATGAAAAGGAAGTACATATTTTGATTAATAATTAGCCATCTCTCCTACTAAATCATAGGTAATCCAAAATTAAAATTTATCTGCTCGATGCACTCCTTATTTGTTAATGAGACTCTCTTAGGGGCCAATAGTTGAGAAGAGTTGATTCTCCTTGTATATCAAGTGATGAATGAACAAGTCACAAGTCAGAAAATAGAATGATAAAGCTGTGAAGGACATAAGTAGAGATTGCTTGACTCACCTCCTTAATTTACAAACAAAAAAATTGAAGCCCAAAGAGGTTAAGTCACTTTCTCTAAATCACAGAACTAGTTAATGACAGGGGGGAAAAAAGAACTAAGATCCCTTGAGCCTTTATCAGGTGCTTTTTCCACGAAAATTTAATGTTACCCATTTTTGTTTTTTAGCAAAAGACACAGATCTAACTCTTTCCAGTTAGAATTTTAAGACTCCAAATTGTGCCTTGGGAGATGTAAGGAGACAAACTTTTCCTCCACTCTCTTATGTTTAGTGACTAGGGCCTGCAAATTAAACTGACAAAGGTCAGATTAACAGGAAAAAAAGGCATAAACATTTTATTCATATTTTTAATGTAACATGCACAGGGGCTTCACAGAAAATTGAAAACCCAAAGAAGCAATTCAACATGAAGGCTCATATACCATTTTAACAAACAGTAATAAATTGTACAGACTAGATGAAGAAAAGAGGTTGGGGTTTCTAGGGCCAATAAATTAAGGGAAAGTGACCAGCAAATATATATGGGAAATTCATGGAAGACAACGGTTATTTTTGTAAGGTCTGTTTATGCAGACTCTTCTCAATGCCAACTCTCTGTCTCCAGTACTAAGGGTTGCTCTTCTCATTCTGATACAAGAGATGGCATGAATTTTTGCCCTTATTTTAGGCAAAAAGCGGGAGGAGGGCAGAGAGCTCTTCTTGCAACTGCTGTTTCTCAAGTGTCTCCAGCTCAAAATAACTAATATGTCAAAGTGGCATACTTTGAGGTGGCATATCTTGACCTCCTTCAGAAGGAAAGATGGAGAGGAAGAGAATTTTCACATTCTTACCAAAGTATACCTAAAAGCACTTATTGGACTCCATATTACCTATGACTAGGGTATAATGTCACATCCCCAAGGCCACTAATTATCAGCAAGACCTTACAAGTGAATTCCTTTAAATGGTCAAAATATTCCCAGCTTGAACCATATAAAATTTGTCAAGCAATCTGTTTCCTTTTTGGTGGCATTCATACCAAAAATGGTATAAATTTACTGCCAACAGGAACTGTACTTAAAGAGTCATTGATGATTTGTGGGAAATTTTTGAATCTCTATTTCAGGATGAATCTGCTTTAGTATTGAATCATGTTTTTTCTGAGTAGCTTTCATTGTACTTGGGGTGGTATGCCTGGTCCTCAAGTTCATTGGCTCTTGTTATTTATTCTTCACCTGAAGCCATCATCTTAGTTTCTGACATTAAAATCTGTTAGTATGGAAACAATTTTGGTTGTGTCAAGAGACTGAAGGACAATAACTCCATGGTAGCCTAAGTAGCAGGAGCAGGCAAAAATCTCAGTAACAAAGATACTATTTTTATACTGGAGTTGCTAGTAAAATGTGTTGGAGAAAGGGGAGATAGGAATGAGAGGAAATAAAATGTCACTTGGATGTGTCTGGTTCCTTGAAGAAAACTCTTGTTAATCTTAGTTGGAAAAGAAGTGTGCTATGTGTTCATGATCCCTCCAGAGTGCTCCAGAAATTGCTAGAATGAAGTAAAATTTTACAGAATTTGTCCAACTGTCTGAGCCTCTTGGCCTGTGTTGGTAAAAAGCAACTGTAGCTTTTTCTGTGAACCTTCTCTTTATAGGAAGAGATGCCAAAATAGGCAAGAGGGCCAGGGAGAGTCACAAAAATTGCAGCAAAATAGAATGTCGAATGAAATTTTCCCATTGATTGTGCATTTCAGAAAAGGCCACATGGTAGAAAGCAATAGGTGCTTTGTGTATCCCATTTTCTAAAGAGAGCCACCAAGGAGCGACCAGCCATAACCCTGTAGCAATCACTAACAAATGCTGCTACCATCACCTTGCATCTCACCAAACTATGTCAGTAGTTCTCAAACCTGATGTAGAAAAACATTAGAAGCTGGAGAGCTTTTCAAAAATACTCATGCCTGAGCCCAACTAATCAAGTCAGAATTTATGTGGTTGAATCCAGCCACTGGTTTTCTTTTAAAGGCTCCCTAGATGATTCTAGTCACTCAGCCAATGTGGAGGCCCACTGGTCCACAAGAACAGAAGTCTTAGGATCTTTGGAGTTATACAATGCTGGCTATGATAAGTGCTCTGACTTCTCTCTTTTCTTGGGCCAAGTCAAGGAACTCTGCATTGAAGATGGCTCTGACTGTGTCCAACAAAGGAACCACTCATGTACCCGACAGAGATACATTGCTAACACTTGAATGCCAGCCACACAGCAGCCATGGACAGGCAGTCATTGACCACAATACAGCAATAAAGTCAGAAGATTTTGGCTCTTTTCCAAGTTCTCTCTCATCTGCTTCAACACAGAAGGAGCTAAAAGCAGAAAAGGGAGGAAGAAAGAACAGACTGTGGCCACTCCTCTTCTATACAAATCCCTCAAGCTGGGGCCTTGCTTGCTGTGGGGTCAGCGATGAGGTCAGCACTAAACTGGAAGTGAGATTGAAGTTTCAACATAAACCAGGCAAAACTAGACCTTTCCATATCTGAAAATAATTGAAGACTTAAAGGATCTAAGAAGTTCTGAAATGATACAGAAAGAAAGTCAACCCTGTCGGGCAGATCCCAGCACTCTGGGAGGCCAAGGTGGATCACCTGAGGGCAGAAGTTCGAGACCAGCCTGGCCAACATGGTGAAACCCTGTCTCTACTAACAATACAAAAATTAGCCAGGCATGGTTGTGCATGCCTCTAGTCTCAGCTACTTGGAAGGCTGAAGCACAAGAATTGCTTGAACCCGGGAGGCAGAGGTTGCAGTCAGCTAAGATTGTGCCACTACACTCCAGCCTGGGCAGCAGAGCAAGACTCTGCCTAAAAACAAACAAACAAACAAAAAGGTAACCTAAAGGAGCATGTTTGAAGGAAGTCATAGGAGAAAAACAAACCACTTCATATTTGAATCCCACTGAGTTGAGATATTCAAGAAATCACTTGTGGCCAGATGCAGTGGCTCACACCTGTAATCCCAGCACTTTGGGAGGCCAAGGCAGGCGAAACACTTGAGTTCAGGAGTTCAAGACCAGCTTGGCCAACATGGTGAAACCCCATCTCTCCTAAAAAAAAATACAAAAATTAGCCAGCCATGGTGGCGGGCACCTGTAATCCCAGCTATTCAGAAGACTGAGGCAGGAGAACCACTTGAACCCAGGAGGTGGAGGTTGCAGTGAGCCGAGATCATGTCACTGCATTCCAGTCTGGGCAACAGAGTGAGACTCCATCTCAATTTTAAGAAAAAGAAAAAAAGAAAGAAATCACTTGCACTTGGTAGCTGTACCTCCTGCATGGATTAATTACATCATGATTTGAGGACATGAGAAAGGAATGAACTACTTAACCTCCCATTGTCCCTTCTTCAGTAATCCTATCATAGGTAAGATACCAGATAATTCAAAACAGAAAAAAATGTTAAGTTATAAGATGACAAGTTCTGGGTATAGAATGGTTCTATAGGATGGGTGGCAATGGATGTATTAATTTGATGGCACAAATCATTACGCAATGTACACATGTGTCAAATCATCATGCCATACACCTTGAATATATTCAATCTTTGTGAAATGTTTTTTAAATTTTGGAATGGAAAAAAGAAGGAAATTTCAAAAGGGAAGATATTCTCCTTCATTTTCTAGAGCTAATCAAAAAGAAAATCTGTTCCATTTGCAGCTGGATAAGATGGGGTCCAGAAAGCTAGGATGGTCCCCTTCAGGTCATTTTATCCTTTTTTCTGAAATGTTCTGATCAGAAGCAGCATCTGGAAGTCACTGGGCCCCTGAACACTTACCTACTGGAACTGCTAGAGTGACTGGAGGCACAGTCACCAGAGTGATGTTAGACCTTCTGAAACCTGAAGGTAGTGGAGAGCTTAAAGCAGGGATCCCCAGTTCCCGGGCCACACCCATGGCCCATTAGGAACCAGGCCACAAAGCAGGAAGTGAGTGGTGTGTCAGTGAGCATTACTGCCTGAGCTCTGCCTCCGGTCAGATCAGCAATGGCATTAGATTCTCATAGGAGCACGAACCTTATTGTGAACTGTACATGGGAGGGACCTAGGTTGCAAGCTCCTTATGAGAATCTAACTAATGCCTGATGATTTGAGATGGAACAGTTTCATCCCAAAACCATACCCCACCCCAGGTCTGTGGAAAAACTGTCTTCCACAAAACTGGTCCTTGGTGCCAAAAAGGCTGGGGACCACTGGCTTAAAGTCCACTTGGAGTAGACCACTCCATGGCTGTGGGTTGTTGGGGCCTCCTGTTATCCAACCTTGCTTTCCTGTCATCATATGTGACTCTCTTTCTGACTCATCTTCTGCTGATGCCTTATCCATGGATGAGAGATGAAGGCAAAGTCATAGAGACCTACACGCAGCTACAAAGACTAGGTCACCATGCAGCTCCCTCAATAAAGAGGAATGGTTCTAAGTAGTCAATTGAGCTGTCCCGAGTAGGCCATTTTGGCAAGTACATAGCTGATGGCTTAACTGATGGCAGAAAAGTACTTTTTTTGCACAATATATCAGACAACAAAAGAAGAGGAAAAGAAAAATCTCTTGGCACAATCAAATCCAAAGCACCAGATGTTGACTGAGAGGTGCCCCATCAGCCTGCAATGTATTCTTTTCAATCAACTAATACAGAATTCTTTTTATAATCACTAACAAATGAAAGTACAAAAGGGTGGACATCATCTCTAGAAGGCCCAAAATAAACCATATATTTTGCTTAAGACTGATTCTATTCCATTAATATAGTATGTGCTAAATCTATATATTAATATTTGGTATATGGATAAATGGGTGTGTGAATGAATTAAAGAACAAGCAAATGAACAAAGAACACACATGTTCAAGACAGGGCAAGCCTAGAGCAATGCTGTGTTGGGGGTGGGATCTAGAGAAGTAAAAAAAAGTAGAGAGACATTATAGGAGGTATAGATCTAAAAACAAAATTTGCATCTAATTTTGCTAGAACCATACTAATAATAACTATTTAACTACTTATGTCATCCCTTCATAATTAATACATTTCTACAGTCTCTTTGCTTGATACTCCAAAGTTTTAAAAGTCCTTAAAAGGTGACCTAGCCTTGGTCTTCCCATTTAAAATTCTCAGGCATTTTTTTCTCAATCCACAGCTGGCAAATTGCAGAATTTCAACACTGGAACCAGACATGAACAACTTCATGCATAATGAAACTTCAACTAAGCAAGTTCTCTGAACTCAAAGATTTCTCGCAAATTAGGCATGTCCTAGGAATCCACTCTTGATAAAGCTAATGCTGAGTTGCCTTAGACAGTCGAGCCTGTGCATTTGAGGGTTTTGACAAGGCTGAGTGCTGAATTTGTGATTTTAAATGTAAGTTCTGGTTATTTTAAGCTATTCCTGTCTCTTTGATGGCACTGTAATGAAAGAAACTCAGAGTTTTTTTTATTCTCTCATTAGTGTTTCTAGCAAAAATAAAAAATACTCATTTGTGGAAATTTTCCATTACCTAATATATCCTTTCCATAAAAAGGATCAGTTTAATGAAAGTATTCATCAGTATACAAAGAGTAGAAGCCAACTACCCAGCTTAAATCCTCATTAACCAAAAATTACTTAGGTTTTCCCATTTCCCATGAAATCAACATACAATTCATCTGTTGATGGATGTGCAGCAACAAACCATTAACAACAAACTCTTGAATCTCTATGATCCCTGACCGCATGTCTCCAGGCAGTAGGGACCTATCTGGAAGACCTAAGAATTCCCCCAAAAGCCAAGATCTTAAAATACATACTCCACTGGTCTGAAATGTGACTTTTGAACCATTTCTTTGGTTAAAGTAAGTGTTTCAGAATCAGATAAAGTTGGAATCTACACCGTTGGGAAAAGTGTATGCCCCCAATCCTCATATAGAGGGATCTCCCCAGAATGACACACCCCATACTCTCATTCACTCCTCCCAGTGGAAGAGTTTGGAAGAAGGAACTGGCCTCATCATACTCTGCCAACCTTCTCTTCCTGTATTTCAGAAACAAATCCTCTAAAAGACAGAAACAGACCACTTATGAGCCTTCATTATATTTTTTACATTATTTAGTTAAACTTTTTATTGGAGTATAACACACATACAGAAGAGTACACAAGTCTACAGTTCAATAAATTTTATTATTTATTTATTATTTTAGAGACAGGGTCTCACTCTGTCACCTGAGCTAGAGCATAGTGACACGATCTCAGCTCACTGTGGCGTCAACCTCCCAGGCTCACTAATCCTCCCACCTTAGCCTCCCATGTAGCTGGGACTGTAGGTACGCACCACCACGTCCAGCTATTTTTTTTTTTTTTTTACTTTTTGTAAACACAAGGTCTCATTATGTTGGCCAGGCTGGTCTCAAACCCCTGGTCTCAAGTCATCGTCCTGTCTCAGCCTCCCAAATTGCTGGGATTACTGGCGCGAGCCATTGCACCTAGCCTAATGAATTTGTTTTGAGTAAACTTACTCATGAAACCACCATCAGATCAAGAAATGAAATAACACCAACATCCCAGAACAGTTCCTTGTGTCGTCTTCTCAGTCATCCTCCAGAAGTGGCTTTGAACACCAGAGATTAGCTTTGCCTGTTTTTGAGGTTAAATATAAATGAAATCCTAGAGTATTTCACTCATTTCGTGTCCAGCTACTTGTGCTCCACATTATGTCTGTGAGAAGATCCATGTTGTTGCTGTGGTTTCAGTTTGCTTAGTCTCTGCTGTGTAATATTCCATTGGGTAAATATACCACAACTTATCCATCAGACTGTTAAGACAGATTTGAGATATTTTGAGTTTGGGGCTGTAACAAATAATGCTACTGTGAACATGCATGTACATGTTTTTGGTGCACACATACACAAATTTCCATTGGCCAATTTACCTGATTGCATTTTGACTCCTGATAAAGATGAATCAATGGAGTTCCCTGCCAGAGGTCTATTTGTTCAGCTCATATCCACTGAATGATACACTACAGCATCTTCAGTTCCTGTTGACTGGTTCCAGAGTAGAATGAGGAAACATTACTACCCACAGAGAACTCGATCATCACTGTGCTCAGCTGGAGAAAGAATTACATGGCCAGCCACTGGGCTCATTACACTCGATGGGATTTTGTAGAAGAGAACAGCACCTTCCATGAATAGAAATGAGCCGTGTGATGAGGCTAGATTTGATGGAAAGAACCAGACTTTTCTAGGGGATGCCTTGAGCATGAAAGCTTGGGTCCCACCTGCTATCTTCCCAGCCTGAGGACCAGTGTGAGAGACCATCAGCTTATATAAGACAGAGACACTGGCCACACTCTGCTGTGTGTGGTTTGGGTTGTTTTACTGCCTCTCTGCTCCAACAAGCCAGTGGGGAAGAGGAAAGCTACCTCAAATGGTGCCAAGAGCCCAGCAGGGCCCCACTGTGTCAGGGCTGCCTGCTTAGTGATAGAGAGGCCTCCCTGCCCAGAAAACTGGCTTGAACAAATTGTCACAACAGAGGCCTCTGTGATGGGTGTTGGTGGAAGGCCACAGCGACACAGAGAATTTGCAGGAGACATAACAACAGAGGTCCTCTCTCCCACTAAATATTATTCCGTGGGACATTCTGCTTCATCGTGCCTCCATTTTTGACAAAGAGGAAGGTCCTGGTGCCCACTTATTTCACAGGCCCTTAGGCAGAGGACTGACCAACTTGACTGTGGGAGGATTGCTGACTCAGCTCCTGTTACAAACATCAAATTCAATATTGTATCTGGCCATGAGTTCTTCTAAGTATTATTCCTTAAATAAAATTAATGATTTTGAGATACTTATGGAAATATATTATTGATATGATTATTAGTAATAAATATCAAGGTTAAAAAAAGAATTTCCATTTATCAATAAGCTAAGAGAATGCATGTGCATACATGCACTCACACATAAACATACACATACACACACACACACACACACAGCACCTCCCCCACCACAAATGGGGCCCAGTACCCTCTCATAAGATGAGAAACCAGTCCTGATTCCTCAGTCTAGCACGGAAGAGGCCTAAACTCTACATTATTTCATTCAGTGAAGATTTATTCTAAAATAATTATTGAGCACATAATGTATACCAAGAAATTCTGAGATTGCCAGCAACAGAAAAGCACTTCCTCCAGTTAGAGTTCTACACTCTGAGTGGCCATTTGCATGGAGTCTCACTTCTCAGAGAGTATCGTATAGAACACTTATCCTCAAGAAACTGCTGCAAAAGGCTTCTGTGGTCAAGTAAGCCTTGAAATACCTACCTAACATATCCCTTCTTGGAGATTCACAATGAGTAATAATATATTGAAGGCTCTGAGAAGTTCCACAATAAATAAGCTTGTTTAATTTTTCTTAACCTAACATTTGCCAAACCGTTTGATCTTAGAATCCTTTCTCATCTAACACTATATTCCTGGACCACAATTTGGGAAATGATGTTAAAAGACATTCATTAAAGAGACCAGGTTAGCTCATCCAAATGTCTTGATTTGAACCAACTTTGATACAACCAAGTGCACAAAAGAGGGCCCTGGCTGGGCAGTTGTTTCCAATGACTCACTGAGCAGCCTCTGCCCTGTTCATGAATAAGCAAGACACCTTATAGTCCATAAAACTCAGTTTCCTTGTCTATAAAATGTAGACTACAATTAATATACTTACTTTGAAGAGTCATTGCATTAGACAGAAGGTATGTTAAGTCCTTAGATGTGTAATAAAAGCTATCCATTATTATTATCCATTATTATTACTAAATCTGCATAAGCCACAGTCTCCCTTCATGAGAACTAGTTCCCTAGAATAAAGATCTATCATAATGATGTATGTACCTTTTTACCACTCACATTAAGGACCACAATCATTATGTCTACTAGCAAATGAGGGCGATCTTGGCACACACAGAACCAGCTTCTTACAAAGGATCACTTCCTTTCAGCAAGGCCCTCCTCACTTTCTAGAGGGGCACTTTCAATAAAACTATGCAATGATGAAAATGTGGCTAGTGGCTTTGAATCAGGCACTTCTAGACAGTTTTCGTTGTCATCGTGCCTTTTTTCTCTTCTTCCCAAATATGGGTCCTCCACAGTTCAGGTAAAGCCCTGGTTTTCTCCAATATTGTGGCCTGTCAGTTTGCAAGGGCTGTTTATAACCAGGGTTTATGTTGAGCTTTGGTAGAGGAGGAAGCTGTCTTTTCAGTTCATCTGGAGAGTTCTGGAGCAGGTTCTCATACAGGTAAAACCCTTGCACAGGCATAGTGCCCTCATTTTCTCACCATTATTAACTTCTTCAGATTATGTCCCTGAAGGCAATTATTTAAATGAAAATATGTTATGCATGAGATGATATGCATGAGACATTATCCATGAAGAATGCCTTCGTTCCACTCAATTCATCAACTCCATGGCAGAGAACCGGCCATAATGGAATGAGACAGAAGACAGATATGTTCTGATAGAAACAAATTATCAAGAGCACAGACAACTTGTCACATAAAAGACTAATGCAGTAGAATGGCTATTTGGGAGACAAAATACTGAAAGGGAAGAATACAAAGTTCTAGTGACAATTTTTGAACCACTTCGAAACTATCCCCGTATGACTTCATTTATTTTTGTTTTATCCTTTCCACTAAATAGTCCTTGACTGTGGAAATCTCTAAATTCTATTTATCTTTTATTCTCTCAACCCAGCCCCTAGTGTAGGACATTATTTTCTGCCAAACATGCCACCTCACAAGGCCATAAAGTCAGGACATACCCAGAGGGCTTTGGGGTTTTAATACATCCTCTGTGTCAGGCGAGACCATAAACTTCAGCTGAAGAGGATAGTTTCAAGTTTCTTAAAATAGAGTACAGTTCCACCAAAGTTTCAAATCTGAAAGATAAAATCACTTATCTTTCTAAGAAATACTTTAAAAAATTACATTGCTCATGTTTATTTAAAGAGTGATTATAGGGCTATTGGTAAGATATCTTTGGAGTTAAATATTCTGTATCAAGCTTTATGGTAGTTCTAACCCAACAATGCCAAGATACTGATGCAGTTAGCTCACTCTTCTATTACTTTATATAAAACTTAGCAAAGGCTCTTGGGAGAAGAAGACATGAAGGTAGAAGATGGTGGGAGATGGGAGACAGGTGACAGAGAGATGCATATATACATATCCATGACACATGCATATCCCCATATGTATCAGAGCAATACATCTTCAGTTTAAGACTTTTAACATAGGCTTTACCTCAACATAAATGTAAAAGATACAGAATACGTAGATGATGGGGGAGAATGAAGTTGCCTCCCACATCACAGAAAAAATCTCATCCTTGGCTTTTTGAAAACATAAGTCATTTAAAACTCATTTTCCTTTACCAAGTGCTACCCTCAGGAAACTTACATCACTGAAGCCGAAGCTGGAGGAAACAAACAGAAAATAGCACATACAGAATTCAGGCAAAGTAGCACATAGAGAATTCCCTGACAGGCTGAATATGGATTAATCAAGGAAGCCTTGAGGTTTCGTTTCAGGAGAATTTTTAGAACAGGATAAATTCCTTTGGAACTATCTAGTGAATCTCCTTGGGAGTCAGCAGATGAGCCAGAACAAATCTTTCTCAACCCTCTTCCATGTGTGTTGTCACTGGGTTGGAAAGAGCACTTACATGGCAGTCAACTTTAAGTGGTGGCTGCATCTCAAGCCTGCCAGTTTACCAGCACTGTGCTTGGTCCTGTTCCTTTTCCCTGTGCAGGTCTATTACAGACAAGTTCCCAGGACATAGAGTAAACATAGAAAGCTTGGTTCCCCCTCAACCTGCACTAGGATGAATCACTTTAATATACACTAAAGGGCTGAAAATTTTTAAAAAGCAATATATGCTAATCAATAGGGCTTTAGAAAGTCTCTGTTCCTCAATTTTGTTTGACTATCAAGGGAAATTTGTTTGTAGCCTAAAAATGTACTAAGAAGAAAGACTAATAATGTAGAAGCTAAGCTCTGCCTGAACCAAAGTCATTGCCAACGGATGTTATCTCAAAGCAATTATCCACTGGGGTTCTGTGTCTTCTGATTCCACATAATGAGGTGCCAAAGAATGGGGCAGCCAGACAGCTGATGCAGTCCACAGAGATGCTTATAAATGGAAAAGGTTTGGGACTCTGATCTCATGGCCTTTGTTCCTTCTGCCTCTCTTGTTCCTAATCAGGGCTATCTTAGGGGGCATTTGGATCTGCAGGAGCAGCTGGGAGGGAGTTCTCATGTCATTCTGAGTTGATAGGCATGGCTAAGAGATGGCCTGACCAGAAACATCTTCACCTGACTCCAACCACCAACAAGATTGAGCCTCTCTTTTGAGCACCTGATTGAAGTGAGTCCTAGAAGCCCTCTTTTTGAAAGCAGGAATGATAGAGCATTGTGTTTAATGCTACTAGAAGATGTTGACAAATAGCACGGCCACATAAAGCAAATTATTTTGTCTCAATACCTAAAAGCATTCCTCCAGAGAAAGATAAAGTTTGATTGGGGAGCAGAACAGGGAACTTAAGGCCAGAAAAGTCCCAAAGCTAACATAGTTCACCTCAGGGCATCCTTGCATCATTCCTTGGGAATGACAATACAAAATTAGCCACCTTTGAGCCTCCGTGATAGCCACCATCTTTTGGTGGCCTCGTATTAGGCATTTGGCTGCACAGGGAGGGCAATAAACTGACAAGCCTTCATTATGTCAATCATGTTATGCCATGAAGTGGAAGATGGCAGGCGATGGAAGATAGGTGAGAGTGAGATGCCTACATATATACCCAAGTATTCATCAGAGCAATTTATCTTGAGATTCATATACACAAGCTGACCTTCAAAGTTCTTACCAACACTGCTATCTATCCAGAGGGAAATACTGTTAGAAAAGGTGAGGTCTATGCTACATTTAGAGGCTATCCATGATAAGAATTGTTTCACTTAGCGGAAGCCAAGAATTTCTATTCTCATTTTTAAGAGTAATACTTTTTCCAGAGCTGAAAGGATGCCTCTAGCTCTCATCTTTAATAACCTATGTTCTTACCCTTTGTGTGACTGTCTAGCCTACTAATGACTTTCTCTAATCTTTGACAGTATTGTCTGTCTTTTCAAACTTTGGCATCTTCCAAGATTGGTACAAGGGACTTTGACACACCTGAGCACACCTGAAACCCTCACTCACTCTGCTACTCTCTCCTTCCTCTTCCTTCATGAGTTGGATCCTTCCTCTCCCCAATTATCTAAGTCACTCCTTTAGTTTTGTTTCCAGTAGTTTTCTCAAGTTAGAAGACTTCTCTACTTAGAAGATGGGCAATTAGCATATATGAATGACTCCCGCAAACAAAATGTCCATAACTTCTCCTGATTCCAGCTACTCCATCATGCATCTGCCGCTACGTCTAGACTTCATGACACCTGAAACACTGCCATCATAGACACTGCTGCAGCGTGCATGGGCTCTCTCTTCCTCATGATGACACGAAGTTCCACTTCAGACCTCAAGGCGGCCAGTTCCAGTACAGTGCCCATCACTGTCTTCCTTGGTCTCAATAGCACTGCCCAATAGAAATACGACGTAAGCCCCATCTGTAAGTTTAAATTTTCTAGTAGCCACATTTAAAAAGTAAAAAGAAATGGGTGGGAATAACTTTAATAACGTCTTCTCTAACTCAATATACCCAAACATCAATATGTAATCAAGACAAGAAAATTATGAATGAAATATTTTACCTTCTTTTCTTCTACTACCTCTTTGGAATCCAGTGTATATTTTACACTGCTGGGACATCTCAATTTGAATGCTTATATTTTCATTGGAAGTCCTTGGGTGGTATCTAGGTTTCATAAACTTTACAATCGAAAAGTAAATTCCAATACACAAGTTGTTCCAAATATGCTTAAACGTTTTCCAATAACCAAATCAGTATCCATTTTAAAATTTAAATTAATTAAAATTTAAAATTCAGTTCTACTTATAGCATCCCCCTGAGAGGCTGCTCCTTCTGCTATGGCCCAGGTAACTTCAGAATCAAATGGAGGTATTGCATTGTTCTTGCTCATCAATGATATTTCCAATTACGCTTATAACATGCCCACCTTCTTTGAAGCGCCATCTTCTCCTGCTCATCATTGCCTACTGACCTCCTAGTTCTTCCCCTTCATTTGCCAGACTCTGGCATCTGGTTTCCTCTCTTCCTCTCTACCCCAAGTCCTTCCACTCTTCTATTATAGATGACCTCAGTGCTCTGTGTCACAGCCAACACCTGGCCTCAGACTTTCCAGACCCCTGAATTTCAATGACCTTTAATTCCTTTCATTTCAGCTACCCACATCCACAACTGCCTTCTAGAATTTGTCATAATCCCAAAATACTCTAAGCCTCATATCAAATCTTCAGCCCACTCCATGTCCATGCTCCCTAAAATGTCCTAGACTTTACAGACGCTTGTCCCTGGAGACTTCTCTTTCCTTCCAGTCCATTGACCTAATTCTTGCACTTACAGCACAGTGGAAGAGTAAGGAAGAAATTTCTTGTAACCAAACTCCCTGGGGTTGCATCTAAGCTCTGCCACTTACTAGCTATGTGGCTTGGAGCAAGTTATTTAACCTCTGTGCATCTCACTTTCCCCCTGTCTAAAATGAGGATAGCAACCCTATCAGGCAGCTTCTGTGAGAAATCAAATACAAAGCTTTTATTATCATGCAGTCATTATATAAATTTATTAAATAAATGTTTCCACCCAGCCAGGGTAAAACAATACTCTCCCTAGCAAATCAGTTGTCCTTTTTCTTTGTCCTTCTACCCCACCCGCTTGGCAAAACCTCAACCCTGATCAGTGCTGCTATCTACCTTCTTGTTATCTACACCCAAGCAACTAAGCCCTACTGGAGAAAATTGCAGTGTGATGCAAACTGGCACTACCACAAATGCTGTCACCAATGTCAGCATTACTGGATGAGCAGTTTTCTTGTACCATTCTCCACACCTAACAGGCTTTTCCCCAGTTGGAACTGAAGCCTATGAAGCCAGGGCAAGCACTAGCAAATCTCCAGTGAGAAATGTTGGGAGAACTGAACACTAGTCAGAAAACAAACGGATTTTTTTTTTCTTGAGTTCAAACTGTAGCAACAGTTATGTTATAGAAAAATGTAAATGGCCATTGCCCAGCCTAACCCATCTAGGGGATAAAGTTTGTCCACAGACTCACGGAACTAGGATTTTGTAATCACAATAGAGCAGTGTGAAGCAAGAACAAATTAACGAAGATGTGGGGAGGAAGCTGAAGAGAGGAATTCTTTTGGAAGAAAGTGAGGTTCTTAACAGCCAGACTGGGCAAGCTCAAAAGAGAAGTGTCACTGTCCTTACTTTCAAACATGATATACTAGGCTGAATAACAGTCCCCAAAGATGTCCACATCCTCAAAGGGAATGTGCAGGTGTTATTAAGGATATTGCGGTAGGGAGAATATCCTGGATTATTCTGTGGGCCCCAGATGTCACCCCAGTAGACAGTCAGAGGGAGATTTGACATTGAAGTAGGAGCAGGCGCAACAGAAGCAAGAGATTGGAACAATGTAAAGAAGGGGTCATGAACCAAGAACTATCAAGGAAACCTCCAGAACCCAGAAAGGGAGGAACTAGCCCTGCCAATACCTTGACCTTAGCCGAGTAAAATTGACTTTGGACTTTTGAGCTAATGAACTGCAGAACAATAAATTTCTATTGTTTGAAACCAGCAAGTCTGTGGTCATTTGTTATGTCAGTAAGAGGAAACTAACACACGCACGGAGAATAGAAAACCTCAAGTGCTGCTGGAGCATTTCCAGGTGACAGATTCAGCCTGTGCCATGCATGAGGGAACACGTGTGGGTTTAGCCACTGGGGCTCAGCCCTGGTGCCGAGGTGTGCCTCTGGAGGCCAGCCTGAGGACAGCCATGCATCAGCTGGGCCTGAGGGAATGTGGCTCTGGCAGAAGGTGCTTTCTTCCAGGAAGCGGCTGCTCAGAGGGAAAAGCAAGCAGAATCTGTCAGAGAAATGGACACTTTCAATGCCCCGAGAACGAATGGACTGTTGACGTATCTTTCACATCAGGGACCACACGGGACCAAATCAAATGATGTATGTTAGAAAAAAACCTTTAGATAGATCCTAAAGAGACAATAGACAGTTTTGGCCTGACGTACAGTAAAAAAAAAAAGGCCAGACCCAAAGAAAGAAGCGGGTGAAAATGTTAAAATTCAGCTAGGCCCGCTTCAGAGGGAGGGCAGAGAGGAAAATGCAGCCCTTCAGCCCCTCTGCTGCTGCACAGACAGGCGAAGAGCAGTGTTTCTGCTGCCTGAAGGCACGCCAGGCCCCCGAGGCTGGAAAGAATCAGAAGCTAAGTAAAGGGAAATTTGGAGGTCAGTGGGGTGTTCACTAAACCCCTGAGGCACAAGTTTGGGGAGTACCAGGCTCAGCTTCAGTTCAGGAATGTCAGGGTGATTCTCCAGCTGAAAGAACTCCGGCACAAAGCAGCTCAATGATCCAAGGAATTGCAAAGCCAGAGCGAGTGGAGTGGTGGTGGGGTCTGCTTTTCTCCTTCCATTTCTCTGGGCACAGGGGCAATTGCTGAGAATGCCTTAGGATCTTGAGGATGAAGACACTCAGAGAAGCTGGGATAGTGGATATTACGAGGAAATTATTCACTTCCGCACTTGATTAATAACTTACTCGCAAAATATACCTCACTTCCAAGCACAGCACAGCCACGTTTTTTGCCCACCTCCACTGAGCAATTGCTCTTATAATTGCAGGAAACATGCTTCTGTAAATTAATTACAGGTTTTCAACCACAAGCTACAAGAAGGGGAAAAGAGCAATTTATATTGAGAATTAGAAAAGAGTGCTATCTGACCAGAAAGAAAGCTGACTTCTCAACCAGAACCTTAAGGTTCCTTGAGGGAAAACAGATCTTCAGTGAATTTAACCCCCTCCGCACCACAGATTTTCTCCTGATGTTCCTTCCAGTGGTTGTGGACTATTGAGTGGCCCATCAGTCCGAGCCTTCCCTGGTTATGGCTGTGGCCTCCTTTTTGCCGGCCCACAGGGCAGGAGGCATCTTCTCCTGCATCTAGAACAGTCTCTATATGTGCACAGCTGTTCCATCATTACTTAATAACAGAAAGAGAAGCACTAAGCCATAACAGATTTGTAGTCATTAGTCCAGAGCTACCGTCTTCTAGGAAATCAAATTCAAGGAACACCTAATTACAGACAACTCAGATCAGGGTTGAAGCCTCTCAGCAAAAGCTTCATCAACCCAGTCCTTGATGGGCCAGGAGGTGATGGAAATCGGGGAAATGGAGTCTGGTCCAGAGAATCTTTAAATGTCCTGTCTTTGTTTTATTCATTGCATAAGTCACATGCCAAGGAACATTATCCTGTTGTTTGTTATTTAAAAACTTTAAGTTGAGGTCCTTGTCCCACACATCCCACCCTCCAGGGGTCAGCACTGCCAAGGTCACTACCAGCTCTAAAGGTATGTTCCTTGGAGACTCTCTGCCTCTCATGATCCTCCCTCTCAAGTTGTTCTCTTGGAATGACTCGTGGAGTTAATCATTTTCCCTTGAATTTCTCCAGCAACTTTGCCACCACCAACCAAAACAAAATAAAAAAACAATACTCTCCCAAGTCATTAGCAGCATAAGGAATCAGAAGGGTTTGCAATGTGGCAAAGTAAACAATAAACAATTTTAGAATGGCTATGAAAGATCCCTGTTCTCAGAGGGCTTGCTGGGAGGGTGGGAGAGGAGTAAGAGATGAAAAACTACCTATTGAAGTAAAAGGTACACTACGCAGGTGACAATACACAAAAATCCCAGACTTCACCGCTGTATGATTCATCCATGTAACCAAAAACCACTTGTACCCCTAAAGCTAATGAAATAAAAAAAAAATTTTTAATAAAATGAAAGGGCTTGCCCACTCTTCCACTAGCAAGGCCTCTTGCTCCACTCTGTCCCACAGGCTCCAACCTCCTCTGACACGGTCCAGCCTCACCCACTCCATCACACAGACATCTACTGTAGGAGACAAGAATATGCCATCCCAAAATATGCCTCTTTGGCATAAGGATTATTTTGACCTGAAGGCAATTGGGAAGAAGTAGATATAAGAAAAGCTCTCTGCCCGCTTCCATTTGCCTACAAGGAGGACATAAATTTACAAAGGAAAGGTGTCCTCCTCCCTCACTACCAGGAAGGAGAAAGGTTGACCACTGATTCAACATTAGACCCTTTTCAGCCTGTGCACAGCACCAGAGGAATCTGCATAACAAACTTGGCTAACTCCCACATACGCGCCTTCCCACAATTTGCTGCCCCTACAGACTCAAAGTCTTTTTCCTTTGTCTTAACAATTCTCTAAAAACATACTGTTTTTTGTTGAAGGTGCCATATAAGCCAGAGGTCTAAGCCACCTCTTTGAGAATTACTCATTCCTCAGGTATCTCCCATGTGTATATGAAATATACATGTTAATGCACTTCTGTTTGTCTTTCTCTTGTTAATCTGTCTTTTGCTGCAGGGGTCTGTCCCAGCTAAGAACTCAGAAGGGTAGAGAGAGAGTTATTTTTCCTTCCCTTCAAGGTCATGTGAGGATCACATTCCTCCAGTACACACTACCGGGGCCTCAACTTTCTCCCCTAAGTGGATTACAAAGGTTTCCCTAAATTAAGACAATGCTCTTTTTAAGATATTTTCTGCCACCAATTACTAAGATGAAAAGTTTTTCATCCCAATATTACTCAGATCTGGTTTAAACTGGTTCGTTACTTTGGGGAGTTTTAAAAATCCTACTTGTTTTGCTTTATTTTTAAAAACCAATTAATGTGATTTGTTGCAGTTTTTCATTTACTGCTGCATTTGGCTCAAGTTTCTGTTTATAAATAAACATACTCCAGTTCACTTACTCCATGCATTTTTGCTTTAGATCATGTTTTGACAAATTCTGACAAAGTTAAAAAAGAATTCAAAGCAACCAACTGCCTCTACTTCAAACTTATGTTAAAAAGTTTAATTTTATTCTTGCTAAGAATAACCCAGGAAAGGGGCACTCATAAATATTAGAAAATCTTTTATCTAAATACAATAAAATATTTCACTCCCATTTGAAAGTAATTGTACTGAGTATAAGCAGAAGTTTATATTGAGTTATTAAATTAGTAACAAACTTACTTTCTGCCAATCCAGGAATAACAATTGAACCTATAAGTGATATCACACATACTTGGCTATCGCAGTGCCCTAAAATTTATTTCATCTCATGGTAAATTTTAAAAAGCAGGAGAGGGAAGAGAAAACATGATTTTGCTAACAGTGGGCAGATTGACAACACTGTTGTGTCCTGGGAATCCTGAAGTTTTGCTATTTTGTTTTGTTTGAACTCTTCCCTGTTCCCTCCCACCTCCCTCAGAGAAGACTTGAAATTTCAGGTCTCCACTTTCTAGTGATCTCCTTAAAGAGTGAGTTTTACTTGAGTGGAGGTAACTAATTTAGTGAAAAAACATGGATATATGGGCGTTGGAATTCTGGCTCTGTCATTTCTAGCTGTATAAGTTTGCACAAGTTATTTCACCTTTTTGAGACTCAGTTTCCCCATACATAGTTTGGCGTTATCAGAAAATTTATCCAAAATTTCAAAATAAGCAGAAGGGATTACCAGGAGTTCTTTCATTATGGTATTGAGTTTGTTTTTCTATTGTCTGGGATATCTTTCAACTCTGTAGGCGCAGTTTAAATTGCATGTTTTTGTCCAGTAGAAATGCAAATAATTTTTATTTGGTGACAGATATAACCATAAAGATGATGGTTTAGGGCTTCATTGAACATTACTCAGTTTTGTGTCTTACCCAGCAATCTCATCTCAACATTACCTACAAGCTCCCTCCCCTTTCAAATGCTCTCTGATGTATCATTAACATCTTCATGGTTCTTTCATTAATGAGGTAAATAAAATCTTTGATGTGTATTCACTTTATATTTGCATAAGACTCATGATTTTATCTTTCTGAAAATTATGTCTTAACAGAGGTAATCACCTCTGTTACTTTGGTTTATGAGAGGATTCAATAAAGTGATATAATAATAAAAATAACAATAATAATGGTGTTTATATTTTATTGACTACTTACTCCATGCCAGCACTGCTCCTAAACATTCTTGTTACATGTGCTAATTTTATCCTTACAACTCTATAAGGTAAACATAATTCCCATCATATAGACAAGAAAACTGTGGCATAAAATGATGGAGAAAGTTACCCAAGGTTACAGAGCTAGTAAATGTGACAGCTGGTATACAAACTCTTCAAAGAAGGCAAGGGACCTACGTGTCTCCTACTTGGCAAAAGCCTTTCTCTTCCTTTTTATGACCTCAGCTGCCTGAAGACAATATGGCAGTTAACAACTCATTGCCAGCCAAGCATATGCCCAGCCATTCTCCCAGCCAAGCTGTCCCTTCACCCAGTCCTCTTTCATGCTCAGCTCCAGAACACCACCTCCAGGGAGGGCCCTGGCTGCCAGGGAGGCTCCTTCCTCTGAACTCTGGCACTAGTCTTTAAGAAATTAAATAGACTGATTGCACACTGTTAGTTATTATACCAGGATTCCCCTTGAAACACCCCACCCCACTGGGGACTGCAGGTAACTTAAGGGAAGACAAGGAGATATCTGGAGAGTTTCTTTATGTCACAGTTCTCAGATAACAACTCTTCACTCAAGGATCAAAAACTGATTATTCTGAACCAGGCGTATACAAAGGAAAGGGAGAAGGAAAGATAAAATAATCCCTTTCCCACATGCAGAACATAGTGATAACCGCTGAACATTCCAAAAGAGATAGAGAAATCAGGTAGCCCCAGTAACCTTCACCTTTAACCTAGAGACATACGTTTGCAAGGCCCATTCTATCTTCTCTTACAGATCGTTCAGCATCTGGTGCCTTGTGGTGAAGGATCCCAACTTTTCCAGCCATCCTGAGACCTCAGTCTCTCCCGTGTTCAGCATCGAAAGACCTGAGAGAGAAAAGTGACTACAAGACTGCAGCAAATCACCTAAGGGAGGTCATATCCTCTAAGTCAGGAGTCCTCAAAGTGTGGCCCACAGACCCTTGCAGGTCCCTGAGACCCTTTTGGGTGGTCCATGAGGTTGAAATTGTTGTCATAATAATACTAACACATCATTTGCCTTTTTCACTGTTTTCGACATTTGCAGAAGCACTGGTGGGTAAAACTGCTGCCATGTTAACAACAAACCAAGGCAGTGGCACTGAGATGTACTGATGGTCATCTTGTTCCCCGCCATGCACTCACAGTAAGAAGTAAAGGCCAGTTTCAATAAAAATCTCCTTGTTGAGTCAGTAAAAAACAGCAATTTCATTAAATCTCAGCCCTCACACATTATTTTAATAAGCTTTGTGTCAAAACAAAAAGTGCACAGAAAGCATTTCTGCTATCTTGAGGTTGTCTCAAGGAAAAGCATTTGTGTAACTGAGTTGCGAGCTGAACCAGCTGCTTTCTTCATGGAGCACCATCTTTATTCTTGAAAGCATGACTGACAGACAAACTGGTTGGTGGACATTTTCTCAATACCAAAACGAGCAAGCCTGTCACTTCAAGGAAAACTGGCAGTATTTACTCGCAACAATAAAAATTTGAGCTGTTAAGCAAAAATTAGATTTTTGGAAAACTTATATCCACCACTATGACTGTGACAGCTTCTACATACTTACAGACTTTTCTGAGGAGATGGGTAATATTAACAATGGTAATTTTTTGATATCATGTAACAAAATGTGTCAATATTTGGAATAGCTGCATAACTCAGCAATCCAATATTTTCCAAATGGCCAATGCACAATACTACAAAATCCACATACTGGATTTTGCCCATTTAAAGGGCAAGATAGACCAAATGGATTTTAATGTACAGAGGACAAAAGAGTTATTGGTATGTTCTCAGATTCTGCACTGCAACTAATCTTTAAGAGATTACCTCTTGTTGAGCTGCGGTTTAGTATCAAAGAAGAATATTCTCAATTATCTGAAAAGACTAATGAAATACTTCTCCCTTTTCCAACTGAATATCTGGTTAAGTCCAGATTTTCTTCACATACTTCAACCACAGAACAGATTGTGACAGATTGAATGCAAAAACAGATACGAAAATCTAGTTGTTTTCCTGTAAGCCAGACATTACAGAGATTTGTTAAAATGTCAAACAGGCCGGGCATGGTGGCTCATGCCTGGGAGGCTGAGGCGGGTGGATCCCGAGGTCAGGAGATGGAGACCATCCTAGCTAACATGGTGAAACCCCGTCTCTACTAAAAATACAAAAAAATTAGCCGGGCGTAGTGGTGGGTGCCTGTAGTCCCAGCTACTCGGGAGGTTGAGGCAGATGAATGGCGTGAACCCGGGAGGCGGAGCTTGCAGGGAGGCGGAGCTTGCAGTGAGCCGAGATTGCGCCACTGCACTCCAGCCTGGGCGACAAAGCAAGACTCCGTCTCAAAAAAAAAAAAAAAAAAAAGTGAAACAATGTCACTCTTCTCACTAAATTTTTGTTTTGGATAATGTAGTTATTTGTCATAAAGCATCTGTTATGTATGCTCAAAAGTAATGGGTTTATTATAGTTATTCTTAAATATTTTAAGTGTCCATTTTGATAACTAATATAAATATTTATAAATCAAATAAAACGTCTTTAGGATCTTCAATAAGATTTAATAGTGTAAAGGGGACTGAGACCCAAAAGCATGAGAACTACTCTCTAAGTAGAGAGTTTCGACTACCAACAGATGGCTTTAATATGTAAGGAAGTGCTGATGCAGTTTAGAGAACTGTGATATTGGCTTATCTTGGAGCCTGCCTATCCCTAGACCCTGTCCCTAAGTGAGGAGTAAGAATAACTCCCATTTGTATTAGAAACCACCCTAACACAATGTCTTTCTTTTCTTTTCTTTTTCATATGGAGTTTCCCTCTTGTTGCCCAGGCTGGAGTGCTAATGGCGCAATCTCAGCTCACTGCACCCTCCTCCTCCCGGGTACAAGTGATTCTCCTGCCTCAGCCTCCCGAGTAGCTGGGACTACAGGCATGTGCCACCACATCTGGCTAATTTTGTATTTTTAGTAGAGACGGGGTTTCTTCATGTTGGTCAGGCTGGTCTTGAACTCCCGACCTCAGATGATCTGCCTGCCTCAGCCTCCCAAAGTGCTGGGACTACAGGCGTGAACCACTGTGCCCAGCCAACACCATGTCTTTCTATGCCTGCACTATGTCCCTCTCTATGCTGAAGCATAAGCATCTTGTGGATAAGAACCATGACTTCTGGCCAGGTGCAGCAGCTCATGCCTGTAATCCCAGCACTTTAGGAGGCTGAGGTGGGCCAATGGCTTGAGTCTAGGAGTTTGAGACCAATCTGGGCAACATAGTGAAACCCCATCTCTACAAAAAACAAAAAATTAGCCAGCGTGGTGGCATTCACCTGTAGTCCCAGCTACTCAGGGGGCTGAGGTGGGAGGATCACTTGAGCCCAGGAGGTCAAGGCCGCAGTGAGCTGTGATCACACTCCTGCACTCAGCCTGGGCAACAGAGTGAGACCCTGTCTCAAAAGATAAACGAACAAAAGTCCATGACTTCCGATCTTTCATCTCTGCTAAGTACCTACACGTGGTAAATACTTTCTATTATGAATTGATTTTCATCAAGAAAATGTATCTCCTAAGGGGCTATGTTCTCCTGCAGATGGACTCAGTCCATTTGTTGTTGTAGCAGCACTTACATGGCCTGGGATAAAATACACACTGCCTCTTTCTGGAAGGTCATTCTCTTCAACCAAAAGGGGCATAAGAAAGAAAGAGACTTCTATCTGGTCAGCCAGACCAACCCATTTTGACTTTCTCAGTCTGACATTGTAACCAGATTCCCCCACACTTCAGCCAACCATTCTTCAGCTGGAAGCATAATTAAACTAATTAACATATGCACAGCAAATAGGGAGGAGGCAGCTGAGTTTAATAATCTTATATTTGTATAGCACTTTATGCTTTCCAAATTTTACACCTCACTGGATTCTCAGAACACCCCTGTGAGATGGGGCAGTCATTATAACTTCCCATTAGCCAATGAGCAAAGTGAGGCAAGGAGAGATGAAATCACCCATCAGTGCCCATTCAACAGCTAAGCCAGGTCTCCTGACCACCAGCCCAGTGCTCTTCCCACTTCCCTGTGGACACTCTGACTCCTGTTGCCATTTTGATATTGAAGGGGCAAAGAGAAAGACAGCAACTATCTTTGCTCCTTCACTCCTGTTTCTCAGAGGCTCCACTCTAATTCCTTGATTCAGAAATAAGAGCAACTGATTTTTAAATAAATTTCATCCTGGCCTGGAATATTTTCATCTTAAAAATATGTCAGATCTGTCTATGAGATTCCTTATTGTTACCCCCACAAATCACAAGTCAATACAGCTTCTTCAGAAGCAGGAAAACATTGCCCTGTGGTATAGTAATTACCTGCCATCTCTCTGATCTCTTGGCTAGTAATATGTGTCAAAGTGCTGAAGTTGTTTCAGATAGAGACATATATATTCTGGCAGTACATGTTCCCCTATTTTCCATATGGTTGGTTAGATACAGATCAAGTCTGGAGAGCACTTTCCAAAAATACTTTGGTGTTAGAAAAGATATAGGAGCTAGAAACCAAATATCAAAAATTTCAGGACTTGCTTTATATTATTGTCACAGGTGTCTAGAATAATAACTTTGAGGCTAGAATACTACTAGTACAATCCATGGGTGGAACTCCATCTAAGGTTCTATGAGTAAGATGGTGGTTATACACAGGCACAACTTGTTTTTGTCCCCAGGTTGTAACCACAAAGCATGTCTTTTAAGAGATTGGAAATAGTTGGCCAGGCATGCTGGCTCACACCTGTAATCCCAGCACTTTGGGAGGCCAAGGTAGGCGGATCACCTGAGGTCAGGAGTTTGAGACCAGCCTGGCCAACATGGTGAAACCCCATTTCTACTGAAAATACAAAAAATTAGCCAGGCATGGTGGCGTGCACCTGTAATCTCAGCTACTTGGAGGCTGAGGCAGGAGAATCGCTTGAACCTGGAAGGCAGAGGTTGCAGTGAGTCAGTGAACTGAGATTGCACCATTGCACTCTAGCATGGGCAACAAGAGCAAAACTCCATCTCAAAAAAAAAAAAAAAAAAAAGAGAGAGAGAGAGATTGGAAATAGTCTAGATGGATATTTTCAAAGACATCATGGGCATTCCAAGTAGGGCAGATTTATACTCAGATCTGATAGGCCACTGTCATGGTCCACAAGTTATAACTGGTTTCACTAGTTATAGTGAATCTCCCCACCTCTACCCATGTCAAACCACAGATACCAGAACAGGTAGAGTGTCCTCACCTGAGATCCAGCTGCCATTCAGAACCCGGGGCTTCCAGAGATGTGCATCCAGGAGAGGTTTGCTCCAGCTTAAGTTTAGAGGGAAGCAAAATAAGCAACCCTCAAATTTGCCACTTTAGCATAAGATTTTGAGCTGAAGGCAAATGAGAAAAAGTAGATGCAAGAATATCTCTCTCATACCTGTAATTCCTGAACTTTGGGAGGCCAAGATTGGTGGATCACAAGCCCAGGAGTTCAAGACCAGCCTAAGCAACATGGCAAAACCCTGTCTCTACAAAAAAATACAAAAATTAGCCAGGCATAGTGGCATGTGCCTACAGTACCAGCTACTCAGGAGGCTGAGGTGGGAGGATCACTTGAGCCCAGCAGGTCGAGACTACAGTGAGCTATCATCATACCACTGCACTCCAGCCTGGGCTCTTTCTTTCATGACTCTGTCAGAAAGAAAGAAAAGAAAGAGGGAGGAAGGGAGGAAGGGAGAGAGGGAGGGAAGGAGGAAGGGAGGAGGGAGGAAGGGAGGAGGGAGGAAGGAAGGAAGGGAGGGAGGGAGGAAGGAAGGAAGGAAGGAAGGGAGGAAGGGAGGAAGAAAGGGAGGAAGGAAGGAAGGAAGGGAGGAAGGAAGGAAGGAAGGGAGGAAGGAAGGAAGGAAGGGAGGAAGGAAGGGAGGAAGGAAGGAAGGGAGGGAGGAAGGGAGGAAGAGAGGGAGGAAGGAAGGAAAGGAGGATGGGAAAGAGCAAGCTGTCTGCCTCTTCCTATTTGCCTAAAAGCAGGACACAAATTGGTAAAACTGACCCCTTCCCCTCTCTACCAGGAAGGACAGAAGTTAATCATGAGAGACAACTCTAGATGCTTATCAGCCCAGAAATGGTGCCAGAGGAGTCTACACAAACAAACTTTACTAACTAGTTCCTACCTTCTGTTAGTTTCCCCCATAGATTTACCTTTCCACAATTTGCTGTCTTTGAAAGCTTAAAGTCCTTTTCTTTTGCCTTGTGATTTCTCTAAAAAGTTATTATTCTTCTGTTAAGATGATACATAGGTCCTAGTCCTTACCACCTGTTCGAGTTACTCATCTGAGCACTCTCACGTGTGTCTACAGGGCACACATTAACAAACTCCTGTATTTCTCTTGTTAATCTGTATTTTGTCAGTCTAAATTGCAGGGCCCCAGTCAATGAAACTAAGATGAGTAGAAGAAGATTTTGCTCTCCTACAACCTCCTCTAAGATTTGTGTTTCCTTGATTTCATGAACATTAATAAAAACAACAAATGCTGGACTGGAGGCAGGGCTATTTCTTTAAATATCAAGGTGATCAGAGTTTGCAGTGGTCAATGGAAAGATACCTTCTGGTCAATGGAAAGATACCTTCCACTCCTCAATCTTTCTTTCTTTCTCCTGGTCTCAGTTTTCCTTTCTGCCAATGCCTCTGGTCCATTGGACAAGAGCCTTCAATGAAGCCAAGATACACACAGCCCCTGGGTTATCCTGTTGCTGAATCCTGTCTCTGGGAAGATGAGATAGGCCTGGGAAGGTCACACCCTAATTATGCCATTGATTCCAGCACATTTCCCAACACAGCTGTTGGAAGCAGAGGCCTGCCAAGGCAATGCCTCTGGAACTCTTCCCAGTGCCATTTACATGTTTTTGGTGCTGAACTCTACCAAAGCATGACTGAGGTATTCTGACACTTGGCTTTTGGGATCAAACAGTCCTAGTTTCAAATCCCAACAGTACCTCCTATCTAGCCCTTGAGCAAGCTGCTTAACTCCTCTGAGTCTTGGTTTTCTTGTTGTAATTGGAGTAAGACTCATTTGTAAAGATTAAAAGAGACATTTTATGTAAAGTTCCCAGAACCAAGTCTGGTACATAAATGTAGTTCTGAAATCATTTCTGTAAACTTGATAAAATCAATCAGGGAAAAAGGGAGGGGAAGAAGCAAAAATAAACCAAGCTTGCAGTACATTCAGCATTATCATGAGGTCAGCTTGATCACTGGCCCACTTCCTCATAGCTGTTTGCTGCCTATTGCCTCAGAATCATGTAGGCCCTAGATTACAACTCCCCTTAAATGTTCTATAGATAACAACTTGAACACAGTGAAATGTTAAGTTTTCCATTTGAGATCTTCTCTTAGGTCCTACATATTGATACAATTTCTGCTCTCAGCTTGTCTGAAGGACCTTACAAGGCACTGACTCACCAAAGAAAGCACTTTCCACACCCTGAAAATTTCATCCCCTTTTCCCTGACTGATCAATGGCCTTAGTTTTCCAGCCTTTTGCCCTTCACAATTCCCTTAAAAACTCCAGCCTAGACCTCCTTGGAGAGATGGATTTTATAGTTCCTCCTGTCTCCTCACTCACTCTTTCTCTGCTACAAACTCTGCTGTCTTGGTGTATTGGTCTGTTACTGCACAGTGCGTATAACAGTTCCTTTGTGTTCCACATTATTATCAAAAGTAAAAGGGGAGAAAGTCAAGTCAGTCAACACAGAAGAGCAACAGCTCTCCCTCATCCTGTCTCTTCCCCTTTTGCTATGGACTAGCCCCATTACATTCACTTATCCAGCAGAAGTTATTACACATGGGCTCCTAATAATTAAGACTTCTGGCCCAGATACACCCCTTTCCTTGGTAAGGAGGAGGATATTGACAAGAGTCTGGAAATGTTAGCTCTCCCAGCCACAGGTTAAACAAATGATTTTTATTTTATCTGTAGCTTGGAATCACCTGGAGAGCTATAGAAAAATACCAAGGTGGGTTTTCTACCCTCAGAGATTCTGATTTAATTGGTCTGGGCTGAAGCCTGAGCATCTGTATTTTTAACAGCCCCACACATGATTCAAACGTGCAAAGGGCAAAGAACCACTGAGTTCTCATTGAAAAGCACATGGGTTGCTCCACGAAAACTTTGACTTTTACATTCGCTTCTCCATGGATGCCCCTGTCAGAGGTTGATTTATAACACTGATATGTTTGCTTCCTTGGGGCTGGCAAGCAAGCTTAGCCAGAGATAATTAGAGGGAACCTTGATGTATTCAGTTATTCACATGTTGAATATTAAATTCAGTCCAAAAGCCTCAACCACCTTCTGATCTTGTGTCAAGAAAATGCAGCCTCCACTGTCAATGGTGGGCTGAGGAAGTTATGCATCTGGCTCTCATTCTTTCTGTTATGCTTGTCTTGGACATCTTGTGCTTCCAATTTGTGGTCCTACTTTTATCTATAATTTATTTCAGTGATACTTATTATTACTGATTCCAGACTGTCTAACCATAGTTGGTCAAACTCTAAAACATTCAAGCAAAGAAGAAAGCATCTTATACACTACTCTTTCCTCAAGTGAGAATTAGATTGCATAAGAAACCACAAAGAATTTCCAGTTTTATTCTTCAGATTCATGTTCAGAGATCTAAGCAGAGTCAAGGGGAGGAGGAGTTGGAGGAAGGACAGGTACAGCTGAAGAAATGAGTCCCTTAGGGGAGGAGTTTTCAGATGGCCACATTCTCTAGTTTATGCTACTAAAGCCCTGGCTGGAATACCAACATCTGATCAAGAAGTGAGGACACTCCAGTCTGGGGAATGTCCAGGCTTCTTCCAGGCTTTCCTCAAGGGATCCTTGTTATATGAAAAATAACTGGTGGCTGTGACTTCTAGTGTGTGCTGTCACCTTCTAGGGAAAGCATTTATTTCATCCCATGTAACTCCTCAGTAGAGCTTGTACCACAACCCAATTCACAGATGGGGAAACTCAGCCTCTGAGGGGCTAGTCACTCAATCTCAGCCAAGGTCAATCTCAAATCCATGCCTTCCAAGTTGTGTCTTTTCCATGACCCTGCACCTAATGAAGATGATGCTTTTTTCTTGAAGGCACAAACGTCATTGACAATAAAAATAAACTTAAATGGCAGCTCTGAAATCACAGTATGAGGCTGGCCCATCATCCCTCGGCAGATTTCCAGGGCCTGTCTATTCTGACTGCTCCCTACCGAAGCAAAAACTTTGCATTGTTTGCTCTGAGACACAGTCAATAGAGGCTTGCCACATGGGCTCCTTCCTCCTTCAGGCCCAGCTCAAATCTCTTACCCTCAGCTGGATCTGACAGCATCTAGGCACCTAGTCACAAGTTTGTCCTCCTTTTCCTGAGTTCTCCCTCAGCTGGCTTGCAACAGCATCTAGGCACCTAGTCACAAGTTTGTCCTCCTTTTCCTGAGTTCTCCCTCAGCTGGCTTGCAACAGCTCTCTGCCTCTAAAGATAGCAGGGCAGGACCCTGGCAATGCCCTCTCATCCTGAAAGAAGTCAGAAGTGAGCCCACCTCTCTCCTAATCCTCTCTCAGATGTTAAACTGAAAGATGAGAGGGTCTGATGGGGCCACTTGGGTAAAAGATGCCTTCAAAGAAGTTGCAAAGTCAGTTGTGAGCAGCAAGCATTCACCACCATGGAACAAGGTTGATAGGGAGAGTCAAGGAAGCAGAAGATGCTATCACACCACCACCATCACCTCCAGAAGTCTATAATCAAACAGGGTAGGAGGGATGGGTGAGACCAATAGTTCTCCATCCTCACCATGCATCAGAATCAGCACCCCCAGACATACTGATGCAATTTGTCCAGGACGGGACCCAGTTATTACTACTTTTTAAAAGATACCAGTTGTTTCTAATGTGAAATTGCAACCAAAATAAGTTGAACCTATTATTCGCTCTTAAGAGGGTGCCACTGCATTGCTGCTTCAAGAGGGCGCTAAATTGGTTAGGGTAGCTCTGAAAAGGTGGAATTTAAATTACAGGAGAGCTGTTGTAAGGCACATGGCAGAAACTGGGGAAAAGCAGCTCTGAGGGTGTCCAGAAGGAGGAAATGGGCTGTGCATGTCTCAGCCAAGGGAGTTCAGAGGGGCATGCTGTGGGAAGTCAATGTGTTTTCTGAGTAGAAAAGATCCACACCTGGTCTGAGAGCATGGACCTTGTGGCAGCCCTGAGACTTCTCATTTGGAGTTGTTATAAACTGACTCAAGAGACAATTATGACATATTTGTTCCAAAATACATCCTTTTGATCATTCTTTTAAGACGTTGCTAGGTAGCAGCTATGGCAGCTATCCCTAAATTGTTCAAATCACAATGGGTTTGAAGGCATGTTCCCACCCTCTTCCTCACCTTTTTGTTCAAACTTGTTAAGTATATTGGTTCAGTTTTTTATTGAAACTCAGTATTCTTGAATCCTAAGTGGCTTCTCCTGTGGCTTTTGCCCCAAAGCACAACAGAGTCTCCTGGAGAGCTAGGCTGAAGTGTCCAGTGTTGGAGCATTGCAAGCCAAGGAGGAGCCCACCAAGGCCTGGACCAAAGCAGGCCTAATAGCCCCTGGGCCTCTTCCCCTATCCTCATCTCAGCCTTCTAGATTGTGTCACTCTGATGATAAACTCCAGGGAATGCTTTCCTAAGAAAAGAGAAGAGAGAGAAGAGAAGATTTCTCCTGAAGGCCTAGGGTGGAGCTGACCAAGTCACCCACTCACAGCCTTCCCAGCCCAAGAGTACCTCCAGGCCTATTTTAGCCCCAACATAGCCATGCAAAATAGGAGAAACTGAATATCCTGAGGGAGAAGGAATGAAAGAGGTCCTGCCCTGGGGAGCAAGAGCAGTTCAGTCTCTACATCTAAAGGAAAGCTCCGGACGGGCTTTTGACTCATGCCTGTAATCCCAGCACTTTGGGAAGCTGAGGTGGGTGCGTCCCTTGAGGCCAGAAGTTCAAGACCAGCCTGGCCAACATGGTGAAACCCCATCCCTACTAAAAATACAAAAATTACCTAGGCGTGGTGGTGCATGCCTGTAATCCCAACTAACTCGGGGGGCTGAAGCATGAGATTCGTTTGAGCCCAGGAGGCAGAGGTTGCAGTGAGCCAAGATTGATGGTGCCAATGCACTCCAGCCTGGGTGACAGAACGAGACTGCCTTAAAATAAATAAATAAAGGAAAGCTCCACCCTTGAAACCATGACCCAAGAAACGTCCTGGGACTTTGCCACCCACTTCACAATGCTCCTTCAAGGATAGGGCACTGAGGCCTGGGATGTCAGGCAGACCCAAGGCTGAGGTCTCTATAAGAGGCTAAGAACTTGAATAACCCATGCTTTGTCCCTAGGGGCAAACTACTATTGGGTTCCCAGGCTTTTCTGTAGGCTCTTCAGAGCACTTTCTGCAGCTCCTCTTTGGGGTAGTTTTTCTATTTGGAGGTGATAAGCACTTTGTTCTTAGCACCTTATATGTGAAATAACCTTAGGCAATAATTTCCCACATGGGATTTTCAAATTAGCCTATGGCTGTCCAAAGCCTCCAACAATTTGTTTCTATGTCTGTCTCTAACTGAGCTGCAAATGTCTTTAGGAGCAGGGTAGTTTTCCTTGTTTTTCTTTTGTATACCTACTGCCTAGTGTGTAGAACCTAACATATAAAAAGAGCTTAATAACGTTGAATACAAAAATAAATTAATTCCTTTCTCATTAGTGTCCTAAGTTCCAGACTTACCAGACTTGCCCACTTCCTCATGAACAACAGCCTTCAGTACTTGCGAGTTTAATCTTTCTCCAGCCTCACTAATCCCAACGCTTTTGACATTTCATTCTAGGACCTACTTTGGAAACTTTTCACTGTGACCCAGCGAGACCTTGGCCTTACGGGGTAGCCCTCAGATATTAATGAAAGCCCTTTAGGGAAATTTTCTCCTGATCCTAATCAGTAAAGTTATAGAAAATATTGATCCTTCACCTGTTTTCAGAAGAAATACAAATAAAAAATATGTTAATAGTCATGTCCTTAGCTGAGGTGAGAATCGCTTGAAACCAGGAGGCGAAGGTTGTGGTGAGCTGAGATCACACCACTGCACTTCAGCCTGGGTGACAAAGCAAGACTCTTTCTCTAAAATAAATAAATAAATAAATAAATAAATAAATAAATAAATAAATAAATAAATAAAATCATGCTCTTAGACATACAGTTCAGTACTTTGAGCTCTTCAGAGAAGTAATTCTATAAAAATTTGACAACAGTCTCCTTCAAAGAAGTGAGAAGTGCCTCTCCATGATAGCTGACTCTGAGAGATACTACAGCAATTCTCTGAAATTTTTCTGAAGTTTTTCTATGAGCTTTGAAATCAGTAGAACCTCATGTTTTCTTTGTAGGAATCATCAGAAGGGGAGGAGCCATTTCCAAAGTAGAAATAAATTACTGTCTTTTATCAGCTGTCTTCTTCCTGTGTTCACGCCGGCATCAGGGAGCCAATCTTTATTGAATACCTACTGTGTACCTGTGGCTTTTCTCTTTACCCATGTAGGGGAGGAAAAAATATTTCCTCCATCCACCTTAGGTTCTCAGCTGGGTCCTTGCAACAAAAGAAAGATTAACAAGAAAAAAAAGCAAGCAAATTTACTCAATATAAGTTTTACATGACATGGAGCTTTTGTAAGGAAATGAAGGGCTGAAGAAACAATGAAACCTGAGTGTTTCCATTCTAGGTTTGATGGAGTGGAAAGCCGTGGAAAAACATGAGAGGGCAAAAGGGTGCGAGCAAGAGTAGGAAACAGGGAGACAGCAAAATCTGTTCAGATTCCTCTCAGCAGCCCTGCATCCTCAGAGATAAGGATTCTCCTTTCCTCCAGGTACAGGGAGGGTGCCTCCTACATGAGGGCCAATGAACCGCTTCAGGGAAGTCAGGGAGTCCTTCCTGCACCTGCTGTTTCTCATATGCCTTCAGCTTAAAACATTCAGTCTGAGGTAGCGTGCCCTGAACCCCATCACCCACAAGTCCACACTTATCTCATACTATCCTCCCAGACAAAATTAAACTCCTTTAGAAGACTTGAGTTCTTTCTGGTTTTTCAAAGCACAAGGCTAGCCCTAAAGAATCATATGAGCATGTCAATAAATTCTTTGAGTCCTCTCCAAACCTTTAAAAATAAAAGATTACCAATTTCCTGACTGATAATTTACCCACAAAGTAGCAAAGTCAGAGGATATGAATCAATAGCCTACCATAGATAACGGCACGTATCATCAAAACATCTCTATGACATAGATATGGTAAAACCAAGTTTACCACTGGCAAATCATACAAAATCTTTATAAAGTGGAGCAGGAAAAGTGGAATGAGGCCCACTCCCGCTAGTTACATTGCTGCTCAGTAATCCCTCACTGAGTCCTATTAGAAGCCAGTACACAGCCCAAGGTCCAGAGTGGGAGACAAAAAAGTAATGCTAAAACCACGTGGAAAGTGCTACCAAAGAGGTGTGAGCAAGAGCTAGGGGAGGCCAAAAGAGGGAGATTCATGGATTCTCAAAGAGCTGAGGATGGCTTGGTGGCAAAAGCACCATCTGAGAGAGTGCTGGGATGCATCCGCACTTCCCAGGCAGGATGCTGGGGAAAGGCGATAAATGTCAATCAGAGGAGACAGCTCACTCTGGAGTTGCAAGTGGGGGCTCTTCCAGAAACAGGAGATGCTCTGAGCAGCTGGGGGAGGAGCTTGGTAAGGCCTGAGGTCTTCTGACGTTTGGAATGCATCCTATAAACAATAGGGAGGAAGCTTGTGGAGGTTGTAAAACAAGATGTCACATAACAAGATTTGTTATCTAAAAAGATATATCCAGCAGAAGTGTGGAAATTGAAATCAAGAGGAAAGAAACTAGAAAGGAAAAGGGACAGGGACAACGCTCTTTCTCCTTCCTTCAGAAGACATGCAAGTGTCATGCTGCCACCAGGAAGTAGCCCTGATGGATTCTGGGGAATCAGACCCTACCTGTAAAGTCTGCATTTCAATACCCACTGCATGGACCTCTATTTAGGACAATTGATACTCCAGAGGCAAGTGTCCTGTTTCCATCACGGCCATTACTTGGGCATCAAATGCTGTAGAACAAGATGCAAAGGTTCTATCGGCAAATATTCTTTTTTTTTTTTTTTTTTTTTTTTTTTTTTGAGGCAGAGTCTCACTCTTTCGCCCAGGCTGGGGTGCAGTGGCGCCATCTCTGCTCACTGCAACCCTCACCTCCCTACTTCAAGTGATTCTCCTGCCTCAGCCTCCTAAGTAGCTGAGACTACAGGCACATGCCACCATGCTCAGCTAATTTTTGTATTTTTAGTAGAGACGGGGTTTCACCATGTTGGCCAGGATGGTCTCCATCTCCTAACCTCATGATCTGCCAGCCTCAGCCTCCCAAAGTTCTGGGATTATAGGCGTGAGCCACCACACCTGGCCTCTATCAGCAAATATTCTATATTGAGTTCTCCAGTTTCTCAAAATCCTGACATTTCTAACATCATTCCTTGATTGTTTTAAAGTGACAATTTCTGTAGCAACAGTTTTCATATTATCAGACAAGGTACGAATTTGTTAACCTCTTCCAATCATACACACCAAAAAATCTAAAGGCATTTTTTTCTTATCATGTAAAGTGTGGCAACAGAGTCAGGGTTCAATTTTTGAAGCTCTGATTACTAAGTCCACATTGGAGTATGAGGAAGTACAGTGACCAAAACTGCTTCCCTTAAAATGACTTTCAGACAATGTAGAACTCTACTCTCCATTCCCTTACAGAGCTGAGAAACTGCTTCCTCTTCTTTTTTCTTTCTTCTTCCAGGAAGAATGGCTGAATTGTTCCTTACACCCTAAGGAAAGACTCATTGCTCCAAAGGAATTTTGAACCCTCTCCTATTTTAAATGGCATCTCCCTGTAAAGCCTCTAGACCCATTTGGATTTTCAGTTCAACTCTTGTAGAAAAAAAAAAAAAAGTGAGTCAGAATCAAGCCTTTTGGGGGAAAGGGCTGCCTACTGAGCTTTCTTTTCAGTCTGAAAAACAAGAGAAGATCTCCTTTAGACTCTCCAACAATGAGGTCACACACAAGAGAGTCGAGTGTCCCCTTGTCTCCTAGCACAGAGGCACCCTGGGCTAAAGACTGGCTCTTCCCTGGAGCCATCAGGCCCTCTGTCATGTATGGGTTTCTTGTCTGTCTTCCCTTCCACCTCTCAAGTGGAGTCTGAGTCTCACTTATCTCCATTGGCCTAGCACTGTGGTTGGCACACAGTCATAAGAACAACGATTATTAAACGAGAGCCTACTCCACGCTGGACACTATGCCAGCTGCTTCAAATAGATGACTACTTAACTTACTCAACAACCCCATTCTATTCTACATACAGAAAACTGAAACTCAGAAGGTTTAATCGATTTTCTCAAAGTTACCTATTGAGAGTCAGCAGAAATTTGAGCTCAGTCCTGTGACTTCAAGCCTCTGCCCTTTCCGCTTGCCACAGTCCCTCCAAGGGGGACAACTGGGCTAACCAAGGGCTCCAGCTCTTGCGTGAATTCTCCAAAGTCCAAGTAAGTGTGCATGGACTGGCTCATTTGGCAAAATTACATTTCAAAGCAAATGTCCATAAGGGAAATTCATATATCCATTCGATCTGCACTATAAAATCAGAAAAATGTTTCCATAGGAAAAAAATCCCCTGGAAGACCAAGGTAGAAACTGTGTAGTATAACAGCTGTGACTGCTAGAGCTATGGATGGTCCAGAGAGCAGCAGCATCACCATCACCTGGGAGCTTTTCAAAATTACAGAATTCCAGTTCCAGCCCTACTGAATCAGAAGCTGCATCTTACTAATATCAGATGATTCAGATGTGCATTCTAGTTTGAGAAGCACTGCCCTAGCCTTTTTAAACCTTTATAGCATTTCCCACAATTATCCCTATGTTATCTTACCATCTCATCCCCTTACCTACACTCCAATCTTCCCACAGGTGGGATTTCCATGATTTCACCCTTGCCTACTAGTATGAGTACAGTACATGGTGCCATGCCTATGGTTAGATTTCCCTAAATATGATTGGCAGAATGAATACTTAACAACCAAGCTCAGAGCCACAATCTAACCATGGTGTACTTGAGTAGATTGGTTTCCACAAATTGAGTCAATAATTTAATCCAGTATTCTAAATCCTGGATGCACATGAGAATCACTGGGGTAAATTTATAAAATACTGATGTCCAAGTTGTACCCAAGTACAATTGAATCAAATTCTGGTGTGCAATAGGGTTGAGAGCCTAACCTATTAATTATAGTGTCCTGTGCACAGTAGATGCTCAATAAGTGCTTGTTGAATCCATCAATCAATTATATTTGAAATCTTATTTACTTAGAGTGACATTTAACCTCACTGACAATCCAGAGCTTTCATTCAAATTATTTATTTATTTATCCAACTGAAATTTTACTCTCCCTGATTTAATCATAAAAGTAATCCTCTTGTCTCTTACTCAAATATTGTACATCTAAATTAGAAAATATGGACTGCCAGGCATCCTGCTTACAAGCAGCTCATGACAGTGACTACCTGGCAGCAGGAACTGCAGCAGACAGGAGAAACCAGGATGAGAACTCTCGGGCTGGATTCTGATCAGAGCTGCATTTGTGGTTTGAAAGCCTCTGTGTTCCCCAAGGCAGTTGTGGCCTTGTACAACAGGATGGCAGCTTCTGGAAATTTTTGCTTGTGGACTATGATAGGTTGATTCCATTGATAGTCCACTAATGCCCTCTGGGTTTCCAAGCCCTTTGCAATGTGATTTTACAGCTCCTCTATTTAAGGGGTAGTAGAGTCTCCTCCTTACATTTTTAATCTGGACCTTAACTAATAGAGTGCAACAGAAGTGATGGTGGTCCTGCTCCAAGGCTAGGCCTCAGGAAGCCTTGCACATCCCTACTCTTTTCTTTTGGAACCCCTCATGACCATGTGCACAAATCTGAGCTAGCCTGCTGAAGACCATGTGGAAAGACAACAGATATTCTAATAGACCTTATGAGAGACCAGCCAAGATCAGAAGAGGTGTGCATGCAATCCACAGCTGCCTGAAGTCACATAAGTCAGCCAAGCTAAGACAAAGAAGCACTCAGTTGATGTACAGGCCCACAAGCAATAAGAAATGCTTTTTGTTTTAAAACTAAATTTGGGAGTCATTTTTGTCGTTGTTTTTGTTTTTGAGATGGAATTTCAATCTTGTCACCCAGGCTGGAGTGCAATAGTGTGATCTCAGTTCACTGCAATGTCTGCCTCCTGGGTTCAAGTGATTCTCCTGCCTCAGCCTCCTGAGTAGCTGGGATTACAGGCGCCTGCCACCATGCCCAGCTAATTTTTGTATTTTCAGTAGAGACAGGGGTTTCACCATGTTGGCCAGGCTGGTCTCGAACTTTTGACCTCAGGTGATCCACCCACCTTGGCCTCCCAAAGTGCTGAGATTACAGGTGTGACCCACCACACCTGGCCTGGGAGTAGTTTTTATACAGTAACAGCGAACTGGGACAAGGCAAATGACTAACAGGACAGTTTCTTTTCTTTTCTGTTTTTTGTTTTTGTTTTTCATGACTTATTGCAAAGCTTTAGTAGTTCAGGGCATGATCTCGGCACAAGTGTAGCAAATAGATCCATGGAATAGAATGTAGAACCCAGAATGAAATACTGTGTAATATAGAACCCCACATATATGGAAACCGGATATATGACCGAGGTGGGAGAGAAAGGAACATAGACTATTCAGTAAGTAGTAACATGATGAGGCATTCATTATGGATAGAATTGTGTCCCTCCAAAATTATGTTGAAGCCCTAACTCCACAGATGGGCCAGTTCCTTTAAGGTCAGAATGGCTTAACTTGGTGATGGAGGTCATCTTCCTGGTTCCACACCAGGAGAAAAGTCATCTTCATAAAAACAGTAGTATCTTATATCTTCTCCCAGGAAGCATTAGTATATGAATGCATAAAGGCATTATTTGCCAGTGGAGATATGAGGTTTTTTTTCACATTATTTTGCCAGGTGAGCACAAAGTAATGATCAGCAAGTCTGTTCTGTCACCAACCATCTGTCCTATTAACTATTATTAACAATTGAGTTCAATTAACTTTGGTGCTCTGATCAGTTTTCAGTTAACCCACCAGGCCAAGCACAAAGACTCCATCAATAGCATTTTCATGGTGCTTTTCAAACACATGCAAAGCAGTCAGTTCTGCCCAACTCATATGCAAGTGAAGAGAGGAAAGTTTACCTACTAAGCAGAAGCCATAAGCTCTCAGTTCCAGAACTCAACAGCTCCATTCTAGCTCTAAGCAGAATCCTTGGGGTTCTTCACTGGGATACTTTGTAGACTCCCCCACAAGGGTAGGTACACAAAGCACACAGCAGCTCTTTGTTCTTCTTTGATGAGATCCTTATTTTATGTGTTAATATTACTTTCCATTTATTGAATTTCAACCGTGTGCTGAGGGCACATTTCCAGAGCAAGGTCTGGGCACAGACCTTTACTAGAGGGCTACGGCATTACTAAGGCAAGCTTTCAAGGAATGGGATTTTTCCTAGAATCCAAAAGGAATACAATAGACTACCTTTACAGGTGAGCAATGGCCCTAGTGTTTGGCTTCTCTGGTAAATAGACATGTGAGAAGATGTGCAATAGAAGTTCTAGCGGAGGGCTGGGCGTGGTGGCTCACGCTTGTAATCCCAGCACTTTGGGAGGCTGAGGCAGGCAGATCACGAGGTCAGGAGATCAAGACCATCCTGGCTAACACAGTGAAACCCCGTCTCTACTAAAAATACAAAAAAATTAGCCAGGCGTGGTGGCGGGTGCCTGTAGTCCCAGCTACTTGGAAGGCTGAGGCAGGAGAATAGCGTGAACCTGGAAGGCAGAGCTTGCAGTGAGCCGAGATCGTGCCACTGCACTCCAGCCTGGATGGCAGAGCGAGACTCCATCTCAAAAAAATAAATAAATAAATAAATAAATAAAAAGAAGTTCTAGCGGAGGCATCAGGACTAACAGTGCCACATTCTAAAGTGAATGTGAGAACATCATGGTGTAGGATTTATATTAGAAGTGATCAAAATCCATTTTGGAACTCCCACCCTTGATCCCGTCTTCCACTTCACACCTACTCTTCTCTCACATAAGAGGATGGAGGTTGGAATTAGGAGTATTTATGAGAGACCTACTGGTATACTGAGTTTGAATGGCCCCACAGGGGCCTCTCACCTCAAACCTAAGAAAAGGAGCCACAACAGGACCACTCAGAATCTGACATGTGTCCTCTGAGTGTAGGGGACCCTGTGACGCCCACATAAAACAATCTGGCTGGGTATCTGCTTCAGTGGTGGAGCAAAGAATGAAGGATGGCTTTGGGCTCTGGATGCAAGGATGCCTGAGTACATTCTCATGAACTAGATGTGGCCACTCTTGTGAGGGAGCCGATGGGGGGCCTTCTTGGATTTCCTCCAAGACAGCTGCCTGGAGGGGCAACTAGTCCTAAGAGGAAAGATACCAGAGTACCACCAGAGGCCTGGGGCTGAGCATGAGGAAGTAACTGCGCACAGTGGAAGCATGACCCCCACTAAGAGAAACTGCAGGTGAGAGAGAGCCAGCCATTGGCATGAGTGGAAGGAGGTAGGAAGGGAAGGGGTGGGGGCCTGAAGAAACTACAGAAGTGCAAATGAGGAAAGAGCCAGCTTTAAACACCTGCCAGACCTGGAAACAAAATGTCAGCACCTGACAGTATCAGTCAAGGAAGAACTTTCCTGGCCTTTTCCCTTCTCCTACTCCCTGCTGCTGCCCTGGAGTGTCATAATGAGGCCGGCAAGATGGAAGAGAAATAATAAAACTGCTAGGCTGGGAAAGGGTGAAAGAGCAGCCCGACGCAAGCCACCAGGCTCCAGTGGGTCTTCGCAGGGAGAAAGAGCAGCTTGAAATATAAGTTTCTGGCAGGGTGCGGTGGCTCACGCCTGTAACCCCAGAACTTTGGGAGCCCGAGGCAGGTGGTCACTTGAGGTTAGGAGTTCCAGACCAGCCTGGCCAACATGGTGAAACCCCATCTCTACTGAAAATACAAAAAGCCGGGTGTGGTGGTACATGCCCGTAGTCCCAGCTACTCGGGAGGCTCAGACAGGAGAATCACTTGAACCTGGGAGGCAGAGGTTGCAGTGAGCCTAGATGGTGCCACTGCACTGTAGCCTGGGTGACAGAGAGACTTTGTCTCAGAAAAAAAAAAAAAAAAAACTATATATATACATATGGTTTAAAGTCAGCCATTATGCCTGAACTACATATATTAATCACAGATGGCAGAATTTTTATGACCTAAAAGTGGCCTTAAAAGTTAAGGGACTGCCATAAGTCTTTTATGGGAATGGGAGAAGAACTAAGTCTACCCAAGGAACTGAAAGAATGTGTGTGTTCTGATTACACAACTTGAGGCCAAGTTCTTCATCATCATGACTTTACAGGCATTTGGTGCCAGCTCCAAGTACACAAACTTCAGCTGCAGCAAAGAACCCATGGAGCTAACGCAAGCCTGGAAAACAGCAGAAATGAAAAACAGACACCTGCGTAAGGACGGGATATTCTGCTTGCTACCAGCTGCTTCACAAGCTTCTTCTAGAGTTCCTCAGATGAATCCTGAAGCAGTGACTGAAGTAGGTGACTTGACTCCACTGAACCTGTTTCCTGTGAAGGGTAGTAATAATCCCACGGCCATAGGTGGGGGTAGACACTAATTTCCTGTAGCTGCTGGACAAATGGGCTCAAACTTAAATAACCAAAATTTATTGTGACATTCTGGAGATTGGAAGTCCAAAATCAGTTTCACTGGAACAAAAGCAAGGTACCAGCAAGGCCATGCTCCCTCAGGAGGTGCTAGGATCACTGAGGTGGGTAGATCACTTGAGGCCAGGAGTTCAAGACCAGCCTGGTCAACATGCAAAACCCCATCTCTACCAAAAATTCAAAACTTAGCTGGGTGTGGTGGCATGCACCTGTAGTCCCAGCTACTTGAGAGGCTGAAACAGGAGAATTGCTTGAACCTGGGAGGCAGAGGTTACAGTAAGCAGAGATTATGCCACTGCACTCCAGTCTGGGTGACAGAGTGAGACTCTATCTCAAATTAAAAAAATGAAAAAAGTTCTCATGAGCCCATATGAGCATAACTGCCTCCAGTGGTTTACTATGAAATGACAAAGCACAAGAGCCCACAGGTGATTGTTTCCAGCCTTCTCCAATATATAGGTATAGACAGGCAGTACTTATTATGGATCCCTGTGCCTGGGAAGTGTGAGTGATAGTCTGGACCAAAAGGAGCAGGGGAGACTGGCCAGTACTGGTGAAGTACAAGGGCAATGGTCAACAATTGGAGAAGTCCTCAATCTACCCCCTCTCCACAGCTTCTACAGTGCAGACCCTTTCCACTCGTATGTCTGCAGAAGTCCTGGGTTAACATGTATCCATTCTGCTTAGGAGGTGGTAACACAACAACCATCCATGGTGACACAGTAATCCAAGAACCCACAACAATGGAACATGAGCATCAGAGAGTTAGTGTGGACAGCAGGTCTAGACAGGGAAGACTAGAAGAGAGAAGAGGTGGGACCACAGAGGAGCTATGAAGTAAGAGTTGGCTCCTGGTGGGCCACCTTTCTGGAGACCAGGGGACAGGGTGGGAAAATGGATGGCCTAGGATGGAAAAATATTCACAGAATATTTGCAGGGATTAGTGCATCAACACCAGAGTGGAAAGCTTAATTTCCTTGGCAGTTTTACCTAGGGCAGCCCTAAGGAAAGCCAAAGGCTGTTTAGATAGCTCAAAAAGCTCTTGTCTTAGACATCATGAAATCAGTGGGCTTTGCAATCTGCACTTATTTTAAAATCAGTGGCTGTCAACATGCTAAATGCTAAAAATATGTCCATCCCCGTTTCTCCATTTTATAGACCTGAAAATATTGAAGTTACAAGGGTGTTTCCACCTCTGCCACCCATTTAGTGTCAATTCAAAGGTGAAACTGTTATAATTAGTTATCTTCAAATGATCTTGAGTTTCTTCTGTCATCTTCCAAATTTGGGGATACAAAATCTGTTAAAGGCAAACTTGCTTCTCTCAAAAAAACCTTGTTAGCTAATTATATCCTTGAGTTGAGCAAATCTTGAGCTTTCTTCTTCTCGAAATTGAAAGAAAAATTACTCCTTCCCTTCCTGAAGTGCAGAAGGGGACAGTTACTCTTCCTGGATTTTCCAGTCTGCATGGACCTCTGCGGGCTCCAGACCGACCCGCTACTTTTATTAATTTTGATGATTTTTTACAGCTTTAGCCCAACACTGAAAGTGAACACAAAGGACCTGGCCTTCACATACAACCGAAAGTATCTTTAACCATAACAACAGAAAATAGCTGAGTTGACAAAGACAAATGATAGGTCTCACCTCAATCCTGAGCTCACAGCCTCAACCAGGTGATGACAGAGAATCCTGAAATTGGCAAGATGAAACCCCAGGTTCTTAACTCTCCAAAATCCTGCTCCTTAGGGGCCACTGATTCTTATATTATCCTATTTTCCACCTCAATTTTCAGTGTAAAGTCAAATGACAGCTAACCTTATTGCATTTTAAGGTCAGAATGATGTCACCTTTCAACAGCCACTTTGGGATTTTGATGAAGACTTCAGGCAGAAGACAAATGCTGCTTAGCATTTTAGACCAACTTCTGCTCACAAATGACAGAGGATCTAATCTGCTTGCTAACACCAAGGGAAGTGACTACTTGTAGAGCACTGCTGGGAAGGATTCTGAGTCTGCAAACTGACTCAACAGGAAAGAACACTATGATCAACCACCAAGGGCCTGCAGCGCCCATGGCCTTACATGTGTTTGCAAATCCCATTCAATATGAAGCCATCTTAAAGTCAACATCACCTGCTCAAGTGTATTTTGGGCCAGGTGTGCAGAGCTCCAGACACTTGTCTGTGGACGACCTCCTGTGATTTTAGACAGCATATCTTTGCTTTACATCATCCTGCAGAAAACAGTCTGTTGACAGTTATCCCTCTCAGGAGTGCTTGAAGATGAATGGGCTGCTTTGAAAGCACACAGGGCTCTTGGAAGAAAAAGCACATCATAAATCCCAGGCAATAGTAGTTATTGTCTGGATTACCTATCTAAAGAAACAAGTCTCTTAGGTCATTTCTTTGACTGGATTTCAGTTTCTATGAGGTATATAAATAAACTGCTATCACAGGAGGCTAAGGCAAATTCACCAGTAAGAATACTTTATAGGCTTAATCTACAATGGAGGAGCTTGACATCCTCTATTTACATCACCTGGTCAAATCTCTGGCATGCAAAGAGAGCACAGTACTGGTAGATATGATCTTCTCCAGCAAAGACCAGAGATGACGTCTTAATTTCATGCTGTGAGGCTGGTGGAGCCAGAGCTCCACTGCACACCTCACTGGACCATTGCTCCTGTGGTCCTGTGTTCTTAGTCATCTGAGCCAGCCCTGCAACCAAGCAGCAGAGCCAGGGGGCTCATGAAAAGAATAATCCCACAGCTCAGCATTAGCCTCAAAGCAGCAGATATGGGGACCTCTGTAACTGGCACCCTGGACTAGAAGCAAATATCTGCAATTGCCTAAAACATATATAAGTGTGTGTGTGTGTGTCTGTGTATCAAGAACACCCTTTGCAGAGGGTAAAGAATAGGAACAAAACTGTCTTGAAAATGCTGTGCCATTAACACAGAGGTAAGAATGGAAAGCAGGCCAGGTGCAGTGGCTCACACCTGTAATCCCAACACTTTGGGAGGCTGAGGCATTTGAGGCCAGCATGGGCAACACGGCGAAACCCCATCTCTACAAAAAATACAAAAAAATACATGGTGGTGTGCACCTGTAGTCCCAGCTACTCGGAAGGCTGAGATGGGAGGACACTTAAGCCCAAGAGGCAGAGGTTGCAGCAAGCCAAGATCATGCCACTATATTCCATCCAGCCTGACAGAGCTAGACCCTGTCTCAAAAAAAAAAAAAAAAGAATGGAAAACAAACATATACAATGCAACCTCAACTGGCAAGATGAAACCCCAGGTTCTTGTGTTAACTCCGCTGGCTGGGCAGCCCAGGATGGGTCACTTTCACTCTCCATCTCCACACTGGTACGGGAAGAAATTGGGCTGGGAGATAGATCACTCAGGTTCTTCCAGTTCTAACTCTCTGTGACTCCTTGATTCTAGTTTGTGCTACCAGGCAAGGTTCTATGTAAAAATAGAGGTTCCTCTTCAAAGACTTTCCTCTCCATTTAATTAGGAATAAATAATAACTTCTCTTAGAAGCAAAATTTATTCAAAAACCTGTGCTAACATTCTTAAATATCTGCTAGTCATAATAAGAAAACCAATATACTTTATGTTCTTAGCTCCCACAATTTAGCCTAAATATTTGCCCTGGCATGCTTATACTGGTCCAAGCAGGCATTAGGTCATAGCCTGTTTCTCTTCCTTATTTAAAGGTGTTTTTACCTTTCTCAGCATTCCACAAGTTACTTCCTCCTTCCTTTTTTCTCCTCTAGCTTTGCCTCTTTTAATAAGTTCTAAGTTGCTAGCCAATCGGGACAAATACAGAATGTGAGGTCCTGTTCCAGCCAATGGAAACCGGACATAGCAGAAGGGTGGACGCGTCAGGTTATAAATGACCCTGTCTCCTTTGTTCGGGGTACTCTCGTGGCAAAACTGCTGCCAAGTGTACCCTTTCTGCAGAAAATAAAAATGGCCTTGCTGAATAAATTTAAGTTCAAGTACTATTTCTTTACGGCACTGGGGAACAAGCATTTCAAACTGTTATATGTCCACTGGCATGACCTCCAAAATGACCTCTAATTTTGGCCTTCTAAAATCAGTAGGACAGCTTTTTATCTCAGAGGGTAGTCACAGTAGTTGGGCATTCCTGCGTGTCAGGGCCACCTGGCATAAATTCCAATGCAGTATCCTTCAGGGGCAGGGGCCTGCTGTGTCCTCTCCCCTAGCACTGGCCTCAGTAAGGCAGGAGGGCAAGACCCATCCAGATGCTGTCCAGGATGAGGGTGAACAAAGGGGTCAACCTCTGTCTCTTCCAATGACCACAAACCAAAGGGACTCAGAGTACCAAAAATTTTACTAACATAAATAGGAAACTTGGGGACTGAGCACACCAGAGCCACTTGGAGGTAAGAGGGCCACTCTGCATACACTTTCTGTTAGTCAAACCAAATTAAACAGCAGGAGCTCCCCAACACTCCCCACCATGACCTGTCTACTCGAAAGTCCCGGAGCTTTGTGAAGGAGGGCAGCCTTTAAGAATGGTCAGAGGCTCTCTCACCCTCTGCTGGGGGAAGAGTGGGGCAGGCAAACCCGGCATAATCCTTAGAGAGGTCAGGAGAGATTTCTTTCTAAGGCCAGGGTCTCCTGTGGCCACTTTAGGAGTCAGGACCTGGGGCCAGGAAGACGGCAGTGGGTTTGACTTGCATACATTAGGCTCCTGCTAACTGGCAGTTTAAATAAATTGAAGTAGGACTTTAGCTTTTCCTTAGCATTTCTGCCTGAGTTTCAGCTGTTTCACCAAAAGGTGAAACAGCTATTGTGCAAAAACTTTTCTAATAAAAGCCCTGAGTCATCTGGTCTACTTTAAACTTCAGAGAAGAGTTAGTGGCTTTTACAGTTCTTTTCCATTTTGAGGAACACTCCTGAACTTTGTTTTTTATCAAGAACTGAAACCCTTTCTAATCACTTCAGCATTTAGATGTTTTTAAATCTTGCTTTAAGTAGTTTCACTTTTGATTTTTTTCAGTTATGTTTACTGGGTTATGATAAAGGATACAACTTAGGAATAGTTGAGTGGAAGAGATGTGCAGGGCACGGAAGTGGGGTTGGGGCACGGAGTCCCCATGCCCTCCCGGGGCCCCCTGGCAGCACTTCCGTGTGTTCACCAAGCCAGAAGCTGCAATTGTGAAAAAATATTTCCCCATGATTTTCCAATGGGCTTTCACCTAATAACGCAACAGATGTGGTGTTTTATGGTTCACAACCCACTTTCCAAGGAGCTATCTCATCAGATACTCATGGAGCAGGCCCGCTACCATTGCTAAAATGCAGACTCCGCCTCTGGGAGTGTTGATGGCCACACCCAACTGGCTTGGGTTTATTTTGCCCTAAAGATACATTTTTAGGACTTCAAGTCTTTTCCTGTCTCCTGAGGAAATCCTGGGATGGTTTTGCCAAAAAGTCCCACACACCAGCATTTGTTTATACCTATTTCCGGGAGTTATAGCTGGAAAAGGAAGAAATATGATCATGATCAATTTTCCTCTTGTAAAAAAATTTTTTTCTTTTTTTTTTTTTTTTTGAGGTAGGGTCTTGCTCTGTCACCCAGACTGGAGTGCAGTGGTGCAATCACGGCTCACTGCAGCCTCAACCTCCCAGACTCAAGTGATCCTCCTGCCTCAACCTCCCAAATAGTGGGGAATACAAGAACACACTACCACACCCAGCTAATTATTTTTTTTTTTGTAAAGATGGGGTCTCACTATGTTGCTCAGGCTGGTCTCAAACTCCTGGGCTTGTGCAATCCTCCTGTCTCAACCTCCCAAAGTGCTGGGATTACAGGTGCTGGAATTACAGTTTCCCAAAGTGTTAGGATTACCATGCCCAGCCTGTTTCCCTTTTAACACACTCAAATAAATCTGATGCAAACTCATTATAATGGCATGGACTTGACTAGCCAAACATATAACTATGATTGTTTTCTTAAGAAGGATTTTTAAAAAGCACAAGTCAACAGAACTTCTTGAAACTTCTGTATTGTAGGTTGGTTGGGCCAGCTCTCAACCAAACTACCAAGCATCAATACCCCTCTTCAGTCTTCTACTATCTTTCAACTCTCATCTCTTCAAATAGTGGTGGTCCCTCCTGCCTACTGAGCCCTTTAAACAGGCATTCCTATATTTCATCAAAACCTAAAAAAGAAGTGGAATAATCTGTCATTGGCTTGAAATAAAATGTCTTGGTGTGAACACGTCACTTACCTTCTTAACTCTCCCAAGTATATTTTATATTTTAAACTTATTTCTTATATTGAACGAAAGGAAGGCTTTTCTGTTGTTAATAAAATGTTAGGCATTGGGAAGCAGATGGCATATTTGGAGGGGACAGGAGAAGAGGCAAAAAGCTTCCCGGGGTCCAGGCATGGTGGCTCGCACCTGAAATCCCAGCACTTTGGGAAGCCAAGGTGGGAGGATCACTTGAGCCCAGGAGTTTGAGACCAGCCTGGGCAACATAGCAAGATGTCTCTACAAAAATTAAAAATTAAAAAATTAGCTGGTCATGGTGGCATGCACGTGTAGTCCCAGCTACTCAGGAGGCTGAGGCAGGAGGATCATTTGAGCCCAGGAGTTTGAGGTTATAGTGAGCTATGATTGCACCACTGCACTCCAGCCCTCAGCCTGGGTGACAGAACAAGACCCTTTTTTTTTCTAAAAGGAAAAAAAAAAAAAGCAAGCTTCCCAGGAACCCAGGAAGTGTTACTTGTCCAAATAATACCTTAGTGTATACATTCTGACCCAAAGTTTTAAATGAAACTTAAAAAGTGCAATGTGAAGTTGTGTCAGTTAAGATTACTGACTTCAGTTTTCTGTTTTTCAAATGTTGCCTTTGTCTGAATGCCTCTGCAGAAAGGCTTGTTGAGAAGATGCATATACATATGTATGTAGAGTATTATGTATGTGTCTCTGCATATGTGTATACATATGTGCATGAAGATGCAGCGTTTTACAACATATAAGACTTAAGCTAAATTATTATTGGAAGTAATTACCTACAGGTGAGGAACCTGAGAGGAAAGGAAAGTGTAGTGGTATGTCCAAGACTTGAGAATAAGTCCCTGTGAAATCAAAGGCAGGTCACCAATTCACAGCCCCCCAAGGCTTGTTCACATCCACCCACTCCTGGCGCCTACCCTTTAAGTTTAGTGTTTCAGAGTCTCACCAACGTCCCTTAGTCTTTTTCACATGGGTCACAATTGGGGTATGTTATTATTGTATTTGACAGTTATTATTACATTAGAAAATTATTAGTTTACTGAATGAGCTACTCTTCAGCAGTCCCTAGGGAAGCACCAAGGAATACATTCAGAACTTTGAGCACATGCTCAAGTCTCTTTTCTACCCTATCTTTCTTTAATCCAGGCCCATTGTGATGGTTTTTACTAATGTCAACTTATTTGGACTATAGTGTCCAGTTATCCAAACACTAATGTAGGTACCACTAGATATTCTGCAGATATAATTGAATTATCAGATAAATTGACTTTGAATAAGGGAAATTCTCTTAAATAATCTGGATGGGCCTAATCAATCAGATAAAATACCTCCAAAGCACAGCTAAGACTTCCCTGAAAAGAGAAGAAATGCTTCCTGTGTATAGTAGTCTCAATCTGTGTCTGTGAGTTCCAGCCTTCCTATGATCTTTCAGTGTTGAGGATCTGTCCTATGAATTTCAGATTTGTTTAGTGAGTCCCAATTTCATAGGCCAATTCCTTGTAATAAATTGATGGATGGGGCTGGGCATGGTGGCTCATGTCTGTATTCCTAGCACTTTGGGAGCTGAGGTGGGCAGATCACCTGAGGTCAGGAGTTTGAGACCAGCCTGGCCAATATGGTGAAACCCTATCTCTACTAAAAATACAAAAATTATCTGGGCATGGTGGTGGGTGCCTGTAATCCCAGCTACTTGGGAGACTGAGGCAGGAGAATCACTTGAACCCAGGAGGTGGAGGTGGAGGTTGCAGTGAGCCAAGATCATGCCACTGCACTCCAGCCTGGGCAAGAGAGCAAGACTCTGTCTCAAAAAGATAGATACATAGACAGACATAAGATATGGATATGGGTATAGATATAGATATATGGATACATAGATGTACAAACATATATAGGTATAGATCTCCTACTGGTTCTGCTTTTCTAGTTGAACTCTGACTAATACAGATTTTGGTACCAAGAGTGGGGTTCAAACCGACATGTTTGAACAAATATACCTAGTTTTCCCTGAACGTCACATTGCTGTCCTGCTGCTCTTGAGAACCCCTTGACTGTCAGCACGTGAAGATGCCTGGGCCAGCCTGCTGGGTAACGAGAGACACTTGGCCAGTTGTTTCTATTGTCTGCACTGACAGTCTAACAACAACAGAACCATCAGCTGATGCACGCATGAGCTCAACTGACATCAGCTGAGCCCACCAGGACCAGAAGGACCACCCAACCAACCCACAGAATCCTGAGCCAAATAAGTGGTTGTTGTTTTGACCTACTAAGTTGTGGCATGGTCTATTAGATAGCAAATGCTTGCTAATACATGAGCAAACTGTGTACTCACTTGTTACATTTGAGATGGGGTCTGGGGAATTTTATAAAGTTCGCCATCTCCCTCAGATTTCAACTTTATCCACACTTTTATTAACATTCCATGTGCTTCCTGTTTTACAATTCTTTATGCATGGCTGGCATTTCTGTGTATCTTATAAGCAGAGACACTGATTGTCCTTGTTCCAGAGTATCTTCTCAAAGATCTTTGTTTGGAGAGTAGCCTTGGAAGAGACAGTGTTGCTCTCCAGATAATAGGACAGGTATGCTTTGCCCAGTATAAAAGATTCTGGTTTCATAAGGTCAGAGGTTGTCTCCTATAACACAACCCACTGCCTATGCAGGTGTCACTTGGTCCTGTTTGCATCACCAAGGCACAAGAAATAGCTGATATTCTGGCCCCTGCTAATGCTGTGGATAGTAAAGCCCTTTGTTTCTCACCCCGGAGTCTCCAGTCTTGCGCCAGCATCCATGAAACACTGACAGGCTAATTTGTTAGCTTGCAAGGGGGTAAAATCTCAGACCTTCCACAGTTCTTGACACCAATTAATCAAAACTCCTGTATATAAAACTACCAGCCACTCATGTAGGGGATATTGCTTAGTGTTTGTAAAGGTCCATTTCTCTGCAAATTACCCTGGAAAAGCACATTTTGTGCCTGTACCCAGAAACTGCAAGGCAGTGACAGCTGTACACATCCTTCGTTTTTCTTTAAAGGACACAGGATAAAGGCGTGAGGCCAAATCCATTTTTTAAAATCATTAAAGGAAAAGGAAATGGCAAGCTAGATACAGATATGCTAAGGACACACAGAGGGTTTAACAGCAAAAGAAAAATACTGTTGATCTCCCCGACTTTCTGCTTTTCCCCCAGCATTCAACAAAAATGAATCAGACCTGAGTAGTCTTATGCATGAACTCCATCACAGGGGCACATAGATTCAAAAAATCAGTGAAGCCATAGAACTTTTTAAGCCATTATTATAATAGCTTAGGAAAACCAACCCTGGTTGTTGTTCCATGGACTGCACACACAGAACTTTTCAGGCATATCCTAGCATTTTAATATAGTTCAAAACTCTATCCTCAGGGCAGGAGAGACTTACACATTTGTTCCTAACCTTAGCATATTCAATTTAGCTATTTCTGCCAGGAAGTTATGTCTACACATTTAAATTCCTTCTCAGGGTTATCAAGCCATTGTTCTTAGACTAGAACACTGGGAGGAGAGAGATGATGTGGCAAAGATGCCAAACCTCTCTTAGGACAACAGTGAAACACCTGCTTCAATGTCCCACAGATGGGTAGTTTTTTAAGAGGAGCACCTGAGCCAAGACCTAGTGGGGCTTCCAGGAAATGTCCTTGTCTTCTTTGAGTAAATGTTTGAGGGTATCTTTTTCCCACAAGGCTCAGATTCTGCAGGATAAAACTCCTTTCCATGCTATGTCAGCCATAAGATACTAGTTGCTCCGGGTACACATGGAACAGTGGTTTTCAACACTCATTGCTCAATAGAAACACCTAAGAAGTTTTTTTTTTTTTTTTAATATCAACTTTGGCCAGACACGGTGGATCACGCCTGGAATCCCAGCACTTTGGGAGGCCGAGGCGGGTGGATCACCTGAGGTCAGGAGTTCGAGACTAGCCTGGCCAACATGGTAAAACCCTGTCTCTGCTAAAAATACAAAACTTAGCTGGATGTGGTGGTGGGTGCCTGTAGTCCCAGCTACTCAGGAGGCTGAGGGAGAAGAATCACTTGAACCTGGAGGCAGAGATTGCAGTGAGCTGAGATCGCACCCCTGCACTCCAGCCTGGGCAACAGAGTGAGACCCTGTCTCAAAAAAAAAAAATTATATATAAATTTCCAGTGGCCCATGCTAGGCCAATTAAATTAGAATCTCAGGCAAAGGAAGATAGAGTGCTGACTCCATCATTAAAAAAAAAAAATACTCAGGTGATTGCAATGTGCAGTCAGGTGTGAAAAACTTGTTAGGGCAAAACATTCAAGTATGGCTCTGAGCATGTAAGTATCAAATCAAATGGCCTTCTCCTCAAATCTATTCCATTCTAAGGGTGGGGATTAGAGTGAGTTTCAGCACTTTATTTTTTTTCACTTGAAGATCAGAGCTCTTATTCATTGGTGCACTAATCCAGTAAATATTTGTTGATCACCTGGTAAATGTCAGGCACTACCTTCAAGGAGTCACAGTCCAGAAGGGAAGACAGAAAAATGAACCAGCCATGTTAGTGCCCTGGAGGGGGAAGTACAGAATGCTACAAGAGCACAGTGGAGGGGCACCCTTCATTTGCTGAGTTCACATCTTTCTTCTCCTGCCTGCCTCAGTCCTCAGCCTCCTCCTCCTCCTCATTCCCATACCGCCAATCAGTATGCACTGTGACTGTGAAGTCCAGATTCTAATGGAGATTTCATCATTCACAATCATTTACCAAAACCAGATGGTACTTTTAATAAATCTTATGAGCACGTGAATAGCTTATTCCTCTCTGATTTAAAACATAGATTTCTAGAAAGAACAGGAAAAAAAAACAACTGACATTCCTAAACCCCAAAGCTATGTGGAAATTCAGAAGTGACATATTCTGAGTGGGTTTCAAGCTAGGGATCAGGCTGATGAAATGGGCCCCTGGCACAATCTCCATGGAGGAAGTGCTGTAACAGAACCACCTATGGGAACATACCTGACCAGAGCAGAGCTGCCAAGGAGCACAGGCAGAATCAGAGAGGGGAAGACAAGACCATGCTCAGGCCTTGACACTACAAAACATGGAGGAATGTTCGTCTGACTGTGGCTCTAGGGAGACCAGGAGTAACTGTCTCAACTGCATTATCCGAAAGTATAACTTTCCTTTTCCTTCATGTGCTTTCAAGCATCCTTCATAAAGTGAGCAATACAGAAAGACCTTTTTTCCGGGAATGCTGAACTCTGAAGTGCACCATTTTTTTTTTTTTTTTTTTTTCTGGAATCAGCACTGCTCCTGCATGCCCTTCATCCTATACTGTGACTAAGAAAGGAAAACTGGATTTGAATATCAGCTCCACGATTTGATAGACGGATGATGTTAGGAAAGCCAATTAACGTCCGCATATACTTAATTCCCTGGTCTGTAAAGGAAGACAATGATCACAGGAGTGTTGTAGAGACGGAATGAAATGATTTAAAGCTTTTAGTTCAGTGCCTGGCACATAGTAGGTATTCAAAAAGAGGAACTATCAGGATCCTCACAATCCAAGCCTACATGGAGAATGTAGCAGCTGTGAATTTCTGACTTCTTGCAGCAGAGCCCTGTTTCTCTTTAATAAATAATAAAAAGAAAAAATTCTGCATTTAATAAACAGTATCTCCCAAGTCAGTCCTAAGCAGACATGATGATATCAGGAAGCTCAGACACCAAAACCCAGCTCTCTCACACTTTGCCAAATTGTCAAACGCTATGTGCTATTGCTGCATGTCTGTTCGGCCTCTTCAACATTATCACTTTCAGGCCAACTTTTCAGAAAACTCTGTTAGGCAAATGGAGAAAATAGGACTTCCTCTCCAGTTTGACAATATTCTTTTATTTCAAATTCCTTTGCCAGCATCAGGCCCACCTACGTAAACTGAGGGAGATGTGCAAGGTTGGGGGGTGGGAGGAGGTGAGATGTTAAAGCTAATGATTCCTTTTTTGCTTTTTTGAGATGAAGTCTCACTCTGTCGCCTCCTGCAACCTCCATCTCAGCTCACTGCAACCTCTGCCTCCTGGGTTCAAGCAATCCTCCTGCCTCAGCCTCCCAAGTAGCTGTGACTACAGGCACCTGCCACCATGCCCAGCTAACTTTTCTATTTTTAGTAGAAACAGGGTTTCACCACATTGGCCAGGCTGGTCTCAAACTCCTAACCTCAAGTGATCCACTGGCCTCGACCTCCCAAAGTGCTGGGATTACAGGTGTGAGCCACCGCGCCCAGCTGAGGCTAATGATTGCTTAAAAAGCACCTGAGACTAAGGAGTGGAGGCATCCTGAATGGGGACACATCTGAGACTGGAGTCTTCTGGTCTCAGGGACAAGCTGGGAAGAGCTGGCCTCAAACCATGAGATTTTTAAATGGCACATGCTTAAATCACAGGTCAGCATCCATTTCTTCAAATCTTCTGAATGGCTCTTCTTGGTGCAGAAGTACAAATTCAGAGGATTTACTGACAGCAGCTCTGACAGGGATTTCCATCAGTTCAATGTGTTGCCAGACATGAAGCCCTCCTGTCCTCGGCTCCCAAGATAATGGAGTTATTTTAACTTGTTTATCAGGCCTGGTATTGTAGCAATATCAGAGTTCTCTTCATCTTCAATTTTAACCTTTTCTTCTTTTGGCACTGACTAGCGAACGGATATATTTAGACATTAGTTTTCTTCCTGACTTATCTTAGTGAGTTGGCCACATCTCAAGCACTGAGCTAACACTACATTTTCTTGTAAAAACAGGAGGCTACTTCAGAAATGTATATGTCATTTCAAAATAACATGTAGGCACTCAATGTCTGCCATATTCTTGATCCCCCAAGAGTGAAAACAAAAGGGAAAATATTATAGAGAGATATTGAAGAGCCAAGAGAAAGAAAGAATAAAAAGTCCCCATGTCTATCATAAGCAAGATCATTATAACTGGTCAATTAATGGTACGAAGTCAAGGCTACCAGTCATAAAAACAGATACTTCCTATCATAAATGTGTTATTTTAATTTAAAACATAAAAATGCATATCTATTCACCAAGGCCTTTCCACTGGGTATGGGTCCATTCATTCAAGCTCCCTATTGTCTGGAGACTCAACAAGCTCCCCATTGTTGGAGGCTGCTGGCTCTTTACCTAAATATATTCTCTCCCTCTCTATAATAAAAGGATTATAGCTCAGCACGTTTCTGTCCCAATACTGTACACTTCCAGGTCTCCCTCACAGTAGGTATGGTCATGTGATTGAGTTTTTGTCAATAGAATGCTTGCAAAAGTGATGTGTACCGCTTCTGGACTGATGCCTTAAGGCAAGAGTTCTGGCTCCTCCGTGTTCTCTTTACTCTTTCTGATTCCAGAATCCATGAAAACATGTTTTTGACCATTTAGGTATCAACAAGGCCCTATGGGTCTGAAGATCAAAATGATTTAAAAAAACAAACAAAAAAAGCCCTGTATCCCTGAATGATTAAGGAAACAGACTTCCCTCTGACCCAGAATACTCACCTTGGACTCCTAAGTAGAAAAACAAACAAGTAAATAGAATTCAGTCTTCTTTAAGCCATCAAATTATTGTTAGGCTTCTTTGTACAGCAGCCTCAGTCTTACTCTCATAATTCACACCCAGTTTCAATTTGTCAATATGGACCAAAAACTTAAAGAGATGTAGGAAATAATCTGAGGGCAGAATCCTATATTTTTATATCTTTCTCTTCGTTTATTACAGGGGTCTCACCTACATCTTATTTGACATTTTTTAATGATATTTTTATCAAGCCTTTACAATACATTCTGTTTCGTTTTCAAATGAATAATTTTCATTCTCAGACTCATATGTCATCCTTTTAAAGTAATATTAAAGTAAATGACATAATTACTAAGCAATACAGCTGGCGTAAATCTCCCGGGAGTATACTAGCCCTCGGTGTACCAGTCAGGGCTTCATTACAAACCATCCTCAAAACTCGGTGATTTAAAAGACCTACCTACACTAAGTCTTCAACTCACAATTCTGCATTCAGGGATCTAGGCTGGGCTGCACTGAGCTCCTTCATGTGTCAGCTGCAAGTCAGCTGGGCAGCTGTGCTTCCAGGGCTGGCTGAATGTTGGGTGAGGTGAAGAGGGCGACTGGGGCATCATCCAGCAGGCTACCTGGGTTTGTTCAGTGAGTTACAGTGTGTAAGGCCCCTTGAGGCCTAGATTCGGATCCGGCACAATGTCACTTTCATCACAGTCCATAAGCAAGTCATTGGCCAGCCAAGATTCAGAGAAGGGGATTCGTTGTGAACATTTTTTATAAATAGTCTCCTACACCTGATCAACAGACAACTCAAGGGGTGAGAACAGAAGTTGAAACCAGCCCCAAATAAAATTGTATAAAATCAATTAAGGAGGAAAAAAATAAAATTCAACTAGGTTTGAAGCACAACATCAGTAATCATCAAGCCAGCCTGCCCTTTGGCCCACTTCCAGGTAGCTGGTTGCTGCTTACTACCCCAGGATAACATAGCCTTGCCACAGACTCTTTCTTTTCTGTTCTATAGATAAAATCTAAGACATTGTGAAACAATAAGATTTCTGTTTAAATTTCCCCTTTAGGTTCTGCATGCTGATAAAATGATCAACACCTGCTGGTCTGAAGGGCTCAGCAAGAAACTGACTCATGGAAGAATGCACTTTCCATATTCTAATGACTTCATCCCCCTTACCCTGACCAAACGATAACCCCAATTTTCTAACCCCTTGCCCTCTCCAATCCCCTGAAAGATCCTTGCCCAGAACCCCTCAATGAAATGAATTTGAGTCTCGAGAATTCCTCCTGTTTCCTCATTCAGTCATCTTGCAATTATTAAACAACTTGTCTGCTGCAAACCCTGCTGTCTCAGTGTATTGGTCTGTTGCTGCACAGTGGGCATACAAACTTGGCAGTCCTATAACAAAGTGAGTGAGGATACCTAGGGACTAACCTACTAGCTGAGAGTGTGCCAGCAGGTCCCAAGCATATCAGTCAGTATGATTTGCAGAAGTAGAAATCAGTTGTTCTAGGAAACCTGTGAAACAGAAGCCATTAAAGAGAACTGCTATTTTTAAAATTTGAGGCACTTTTAGAGCAAGATGAATTACTTTTACCTTCTAAGTTATCATCTTTTTTCTTGAGGCAGGGTCTCACTCTGTCACTCAGGCTGGGCTGCAGTGGCACAATCATGGCTCACTGCAGCCTCAAACTCCTTGGCTCAAGCAATCTTCCTGCCTCAGCCTCCCAAGTAGCTGGGACTACAGGCATGCACCACCATGCCCAGTTTTGTTTTATTTTTAAATAGAGATAGGGGTGTTTCCCAGGCTGGTCTCCAACTCCTGGCCTCAAGTGATCCTCCCACCTCAACCTCCAGAAGTATTGTGATTACAGGCATGAGCCACCACACCAGGTTGTTACAACCATTTTGAGGAAAGAATAATGTGGCAGAGACAGTGGGTTGGTACCCACTAAATGCTCCCACATCTCCTTTCTTCCTTGTTGGGACCATGTGACCAATTCAGGCCTATGGACTATGCTACTTCTGGGCTGAAGCAGCTAAAAACCAGTGTGTCTCCCCCTTCCCTCTTTTCCCTTTTAGCAGTGACCTCAAAATCTCCATGTATCAGATAGTGCAGCTTCAAGATTAAGGAGGGCCACCCGACCCAGATCAACTTTACGTGAGTGAGTAATAAAACTGCGATGTTGAGCCACCGAGATTTCAGGATGTACCTTATACCCTGACATATGCAAGTCTATCCTGACTTATTCAAACAGTAATGCTGTTGAAAATGCATAAGGACTCTAGGCAGAACAGAATGATCTATGAAGTGCATCCACACTCAAGAATCAGAATTTAGCTAGGTGGAGCCAAGATGGCTGAATAGGAACAGCTCCAGTCTACAGCTCCCAGCATGAGTGACACAGAAGACAGGTGATTTCTGCATTTCCAACTGAGGTACCGGCTTCATCTCACAGAGGAGTGCCAGGAAGTGGGTGCATGAGCTGAAGCAGGGCGAGGCATCGCCTCACCCGGGAAGTGCAAGGGATCAGGGAATTCCCTTTCCTAGTCAAAGAAAGGGGTGACAGATGGCACCTGGAAAATCAGGTCACTCCCATTCTAATACTGCGCTTTTCCAACAGGCTTCACAAACAGCACACCAGGAGATTATATCCCGCACATGGCTCGGAGGATCCTATGCCCACAGAGCCTCGCTCATTGCTAGCACAGCAGTCTGAGATCAAACTGCAAGGTGGCAGCGAGGCTGGGGGAATGGCGCCCGCCATTGCTCAGGATTGAGTAGGTAAACAAAGCAGCCTGGAAGCTCGAACTGGGTGGAGCCCACCACAGCTCAAGGAGGCCTGCCTGACTCTGTAGGCTCCACCTCTGGGGGCAGGGCACAGACAAACAAAAGACAGCAATAACGTCTGCAGACTTAAATGTCCCTGTCTGACAGCTTTGAAGACAGTAGTGGTTCTCCCAGCACACAGCTTGAGATCTGAGAACGGGCAGACTGCCTCCTCAAGTGGGTCCCTAACCCCTGAGTAGCCTAAGTGGGAGGCACCCCCTAGTAGGAGCGGACTGACACCTCACATGGCCGGGTACTCCTCTGAGACAAAACTTCCAGAGGAACGATCAGGCAGCAGCATTTGCGGTTCACCAATATCCGCTGTTCTGCAGCCACTGCTGCTGATACCCAGGCAAAGAGGGTCTGGAGTGGACCTCCAGTAAACTCCAACAGACCTGCAGCTGAGGGTCCTGACTGTTAGAAGGAAAACTAACAAACAGAAAGGACATCCACACCAAAAACCCATCTGTACGTCACCATCATCAAAGACCAAAGGTAGATAAAAACCACAAACATGGGGAAAAAACAGAGCATAGAAACTGGAAACTCTAAAAATCAGAGGGCCTCTACTCCTCCAAAGGAACGCAGTTCCTCACCAGTAACAGAACAAAGCTGGACGGAGAATGACTTTGACGAGTTGAGAGAGGAAGCCTTCAGAAGATCAAACTACTCCAAGCTAAAGGAGGAAGTTCAAACCAATGGCAAAGAAGTTAAAAACTTTGAAAAAAAAAATTAGACAAATGGATAACTAGAATAATCAATGCAGAGAAGTCCTTAAAGGACCTGACGGAGCTGAAAATCATGGCATGAGAACTACGTGACAAACGCACAAGCCTCAGTAACCGATGCGAACAACTGGAAGAAAGGGTATCGGTGATGGAAGACGAAATGAGTGAAATGAAGCACGAAGAGCAGTTTAGAGAAAAAAAGAATAAAAAGAAACGAACAAAGCCTCCAAGAAATATGGGACTATGTGAAAAGACCAAACCTCTGTCTGATTGGTGTACCTGAAAGTGACGGGGAAAATGGAACCAAGTTGGAAAACACTCTGCAGGATATTATCCAGGAGAACTTCCCCAATCTAGCAAGGCAGGCCAACATTCAGATTCAGGAAATACAGAGAACGCCACAAAGATACTACTCGAGAAGAGCAACTCCAAGACACATAATTGTCAGATTCACCAAAGTTGAAATGAAGGAAAAAATGTTAAGGGCAGCCAGAGAGAAAGGTTGGGTTACCCACAAAGGGAAGCCCATTAGACTAACAGCTGATCTCTCTGCAGAAACTCTACAAGCCAGAAGACAGTGGGGGCCAATATTCAACATTCTTAAAGAAAAGAATTTTCAATCCAGAATTTCATACCCAGCCAAACTAAGCTTCATAAGTGAAGGAGAAATAAAATACTTTACAGACAGGCAAATGCTGAGAGATTTTGTCACCACCAGGCCTGCCCTAAAAGAGCTCTGAAAGGAAGCACTAAACATGGAAAAAAACAACCAGTAACAGCCACTGCAAAAACATGCCAAATTGTAAAGACCATCAAGGCTAGGATGAAACTGCATCAACTAACGAGCAAAATAACCAGCTAACATCATCATGACAGGATCAAATTCACACATAACAATATTAACCTTAAATGTAAATGGGCTAAATGCTCCAATTAAAAAGCACAGACTGGCAAATTGGATAAAGAGTCAAGACCCATCAGTGTGCTGTATTCAGGAAACCCATCTCATGTGCAGAGACACACATAGGCTCAAAATAAAGGGCTGGAGGAAGATCTACCAAGCAAATGGAAAACAAAAAAAGTAAGGGTTGCAATCCTAGTCTCTGATAAAACAGACTTTAAACCAACAAAGATCAAAAGAGACAAAGAAGGCCATTACATAATGGTAAAGGGATCAATTCGACAAGAAGAACTAACTAATCTAAATATACATGTACCCAATACAGGAGCACCCAGATTCATAAAGCAAGTCCCTAGTGACCTACAAAGAGACTTAGACTCCCACACAATAATAATGGGAGACTTTAACACCCCACTGTCAACATGAGACACATCAACGAGACAGAAAGTTAACAAGAATATCCAGAAATTGAACTCAGCTCTGCACCAAGCGGACCTAACAGACATCTACAGAACTCTTCACCCCAAATCAACAGAATATAAATTCTTTTCAGCACCACACCACACCTATTCAAAAATTGACCACATAATTGGAAGTAAAGCACTCCTTAGCAAATGTAAAATAACAGAAATTACAACAAACTGTCTCTCAGACCACAGTGCAATCAAACTAGAACTCGGGATTAAGAAACTCACTCAAAACCACTCAACTACATGGAAACTGAACAACCTGCTCCTGAATGACTACTGGGTACATAACGAAATGAAGGAGGAAATAAAGACGTTCTTTGAAGCCAACAAGAACAAAGACACAACGTACCAGAATCTCTGGGACACATTCAAAGCAGTGTGTAGAGGGAAATTTATAGCACTAAATGCCCACAAGAGAAAGCAGGAAAGATCTAAAATTGAAACCCTAACATCACAATTAAAAGAACTAGAGAAGCAAGAGCTAACACATTCAGAAGCTAGCAGAAGGCAAGAAATAACTAAGATCAGAGCAGAACTGAAGGAAATACAGACACAAAAAACCCTTCAAAAAATCAATGACTCCAGGAGCTGGTTTTTTGAAAGGATCAACAAAATTGATAGACTGCTAGCAAGACTAATAAAGAAGAAAAGAGAGAAGAATCAAATAGACGCAATAAAAAATGACAAAGGGGATTTCACCACCGATCCCACAGAAATACAAACTACCATCAGAGAATACTACAAACACCTCTACGCAAATAAACTAGAAAATCTAGAAGAAATGGATAAATTCCTCGACACACACACTCTCCCAAGACTAAACCAGGAAGAAGTTGAATCTCTGAATAGACCAATAACAGGCTCTGAAATTGAGGCAATAATTAATAGCTCACCAACCAAAAAAAGTCCAGGACCAGATGGATTCACAGCCGAATTCTACCAGAGGTACAGGGAGGAGCTGCTACCATTCCTTCTGAAACTATTCCAATCAATAGTAAAAGAGGGAATCCTCCCTAACTCATTTTATGAAGCCAGCATCATCCTGATACCAAAGCCAGGCAGAGACACAACCAAAAAAGAGAATTTTAGACCAATATCCTTGATGAACATTGATGCAAAAATCCTCAATAAAATACTGGCCAACCAAATCCAGCAACACATCAAAAACCTTATCCACCATGATCAAGTGGGCTTCATCCCTGGGATGTAAGGCTGGTTCAACATATGAAAATCAATAAACGTAATCCAGCATATAAACAGAACCAAAGACAAAAACCACATCATTATCTCAATAGATGCAGAAAAGGCCTTTGACAAAATTCAACAACGCTTCATGCTAAAAACTCTCAATAAATTAGGTATTGATGGGACGTATCTCAAAATAATAAGAACTATCTATGACAAACCCACAGCATATAATCATACTGAATGGGCAAAAACTGGAAGCATTCCCTTTGAAAAGTGCCACAAGACAGCGACGCCCTCTCTCACCACTCCTATTCAACATAGTGTTGGAAGTTCTGGCCAGGGCAATCAGGCAGGAGAAGGGAATAAAGGGTATTCAATTAGGAAAAGAGGAAGTCAAATTGTCCCTGTTTGCAGATGACATGATTGTATATTTAGAAAACCCCATCATCTCAGCCCAAAATCTCCTTAAGCTGATAAGCAACTTCAGCAAAGTCTCAGGATACAAAATCAATGTGCAAAAATCACAAGCATTCCTATACACCAATAACTGACAAACAGAGAGCCAAATCATGAGTGAACTCCCATTCACAATTGCTTCAAGGAGAATAAAATACCTAGGAATCCAACTTACAAGGGATGTGAAGGACCTCTTCAAGGAGAACTACAAACCACTGCTCAAGGAAATAAAAGAGGATACAAACAAATGGAAGAACATTCCATACTCATGGGTAGGAAGAATCAATATCGTGAAAATGGCCATACTGCCCAAGGTAATTTATAGATTCAATGCCATCCCCATCAAGCTACCAATGACTTTCTTCACAGAATTTGAAAAAACTACTTTAAAGTTCATATGGAACCGAAAAACAGCCCTCATCGCCAAGTCAATCCTAAGCCAAAAGAACAAAGCTGGAGGCATCATGCTACCTCACTTCAAACTATACTACAAGGCTACAGTAACCAAAACAGCATGGTACCGGTACGAAAACAGAGCTATAAACCAGTGGAACTGAACAGAGCCCTCAGAAATAATGCCGCATATCTACAACTATCTGATCTTTGACAAACCTGACAAAAACAAGCAATGGGGAAAGGATTCCCTATTTAATAAATGGTGCTGGGAAAACTGGCTAGCCATATGTAGAAAGCTGAAACTGGATCCCTTCCTTACACCTTATACAAAAATTAATTCAAGATGGATTAAAGACTTAAATGTTAGACCTAAAACCATAAAAACCCTAGAAGAAAACCTAGGCATTACCATTCAGGACATAGGCGTGGGCAAGGACTTCATGTCCAAAACACCAAAAGCAATGGCAACAAAAGCCAGAATTGACAAATGGGATCTAATTAAACTAAAGAGCTTCTGCACAGCAAAAGAAACTACCATCAGAGTGAACAGGCAACCTACAACATGGGAGAAAATTTTCGCAACCTACTCATCTGACAAAGGGCTAATATCCAGAATCTACAATGAACTCAAACAAATTTACAAGAAAAAAACAAACAACCCCATCAAAAAGTGGGTGAAGGATATGAACAGACACTTCTCAAAAGAAGACATTTATGCAGCCAAAAAACACATGAAAAAATGCTCATCATCACTGGCCATCAGAGAAATGCAAATCAAAACCACAATGAGATACCATCTCACACTAGTTAGAATGACAATCATTAAAAAGTCAGGAAACAACAGGTGCTGGAGAGGATGTGGAGAAATAGGAACACTTTTACACTGTTGGTGGGACTGTAAACTAGTTCAACCATTGCGGAAGTCAGTGTGGCGATTCCTCAGGGATCTCGAACTAGAAATACCATTTGACCCAGCCATCCCATTACTGGGTATATACCCAAAGGATTATAAATCATGCTGCTATAAAGACACATGCACACGTATGTTTATTGTGGCACTATTCACAATAGCAAAGACTTGGAACCAACCCAAATGTCCAACAATGACAGACTGGATTAAGAAAATGTGGCACATATACACCATGGAATACTATGCAGCCATAAAAAAGGATGAGTTCATGTCCTTTGTAGGGACATGGATGAAGCTGGAAACCATCATTCTCAGCAAACTATCACAAGGACAAAAAACCAGACACCACATGTTCTCACTCATAGGTGGGAACTGAACAATGAGAACACATGGTCACACGAAGGGGAACATCACACACCAGGCCTTGTTGTGGGGTTGGGGGAGCGGGGAGGGATAGCATTAGGAGATATACCTAATGTCAAATGACGAGTTAATGGTGCAGCACACCAACATGGCACATGTATACACATGTAACAAACCTGCACATTGTGCACATGTACCCTAAAACTTAAAGTATAATAATAATAAAAAAAAGAATCAGAATTTAATCATTCTTTAGTTCATGTAGTGCTTAAAAGAGAGTCCAAGGAACACAGAATTACTATAGTGTCAGGTTATATCCCCAAAGAGGAACTAGTTTTGACAAAAAGAAAAAAAAAGTTATTTGACAACATCCACGTATTCCAAGCCCCAGGAAAATAATGACTTGAAAAATTACTCTCTCTATGCCCAAAGTCACTCCTGACTCCAGAGCCTTTTGGGCAAGCGATCAGGTCCTATGGTAGGCAGAAGGGGCATATTATATCTGTTTTAATTATATTCTGAATAAATCTCACTACTCAGGACCACTGGGCATAGATTCAATTTATAGACCATCTACGATTTTCCTAAATGGCAGAATAGGAAGGGGGACTGGTTTCAGATCAATAGACTGAGAGTAACGAAAACTCAAGATGCATCACAGACGCTCTGACTAGGAGCCTGACCTCACTCTAAGCCCATCCCATGAAAGGTGCACAACTCTCTCAACCAGAGCTCCTTGATTGTTATGGGAAACCCAACTGACCAATGGCTTGTGTGGTCAAACCCTAAACATGAAAGTTCTAGGCATGGTGTTCTGAGGACAGCTAGGTAAGAACCAGTCTGGCCTCAGTAATCTAAGAGTTCATTTGGGTGTGAGTGGGATCTACTCCCTGGATGCCCTTTTGTCTCTTTAGGGGTGGGGAGGATATACAACAACTTCATTACCGTGATTATTAAAACTTGGAAAAGTGGAAGATAAATATGTCTGTCTATGTGTTGTCATAACAATTTAGCAATTACAATATGTATTCTGAAATTAAACATGCATTTAGAAACATTTAGAAGTCTTCAGGGGGTTGAGCTTCTCCCTCCAACACTGCATCACTTGGGATGACATCTCTCTAATTCTATAATATTCAGCCAGCCTGGTAAATGTGGTAAATATTGTGAAAGGATCAACTGTTAGTCCAACTTGGACTAACAGAGCTCTGCAATTACAGAAAGAGAAATAGTTGAAGAGGCTTGGGTTGGCACAGAAGAGAATTAAGCAAAGACAATAATAACTAAAGAGATAATAACTAAAAAGAAAAGAGCACATAATCCAATTCTCACACATTCAGCAAGTACATTCTTTTCTGACGAGGCATCACAATTGGCTCCAGGGCCCTGGTCACCTAACGTCATAGACTGATCACCTAGTCACTTGCATTCTCCTTACATTACAAGAAATGCCCAATGTTCCTTCTCCCAGGAACATTAACTGAAATCTCTAACAACTGGTCCAGCACAGAGAGTGGTCAGTAAAGCACAAAGATCGATAAGGTACAGGCATGGACCAGTCCAATCAGCTGCCTTCTCTCACATACCTGGGGACTACACTGGCACCCCTTGTACTGCCTCACACAGTTCAAGCACACTCACTTTTTAAAAGAAATGTTTCACTTCACTAAAAAAGGAAATATCAAAAAGAAATAAAATAGGAAACAGCAAAACCATCTTGCAATTTGAGAGGGAAATAATGTCTGGTAAGTTTTCGAACGTTCTGCATGCCCCTCTGGCATATTCAGCTTTGGGGGGACCCGGCTTGGTGACTGAGGCAGTAGGGATCTGGAGAGCATGGAGGGATCCTGGTAAGCTGGGGGACAGTGTCAGATCCAATGTCCAAATTCTTTCAGGCCCTCCCAGTCCAGTCTCAATGCCACTTCTGGAAGAAAGCTCCCAGAGCACCCCATCTGTAGCCTTCTTACGGCATTGTTCACATTCTGCTGTTTATTCATGTCTTCTCCTATCAGACTTCGAACTCCAGAAAGGCAGGGCCCACATGGTTAATCCTTGCATCCCTCACAAGGCTGAGGATTGCACCATACACCTTAAGGAATAAGCGAGCACAGGTGATAGGGCAAGTCGAACCAGGAGAGAAGGAATGAAGGGGAAGCTCAGTCATTAGGGATGTTGGGGGTGGAGGGAGGGAAAGAGTGGGGAGAGTCAAGTTCTGGGGTCAGGAATAGATGTGGACAGACTTGGCTATGTTCAGAGTACTAGTGGATAGGGTTATGACCCTGTCCCTGGAGGAGATGTTCCTGGTTTTCCCTTTGGTGTAATCTGATGACATCTCATCCACATTTTCCCTCCTCATCACCCCTTTTATATCCCTCTTTTCCACTTCCCTTTTCCACTGTAGGGTACCATGATTATTATCTTATAGGATATACAATTAAATCAATCAGTTAATATGGAATACCTATTATGCAAAGCACTATTATGTAAATTAAAGCTATAGTACTTATAGGTTTTACTAATTTAGTGTAAAATGAAAAAGGGAAATTTTCCAATTTGGGAAATTATAATTCCACATAACACTCAGAAATGATCTGTCATTACTTTAACAACACTTTCTTGGTACAAGCACACTTGTTTGCGAGTGAAAGCTGTTAGATGCTCAGTGTTAGTAAGAGTAGGGTAAAAATGATATACACTGCTGGTGGCATTGTTGATGAAAAATATTCAGGCAATGTATCTTTTTGGCTATGAAAATATTCTTACCTCTGACCACATAATTCCAGTTCTGAGTCTATGTAAAAAAGCATATATTATAGCATCACATTCAACAACCCAAAACAGAGGCAATTCAAATGTCAGCAATAAGAAAATAACTTAATAGCTTTATGGCTAGTTTGATTATAATGAATTATGCGTTCATTAAAAATTGGTGTTTATGGGATATTTGTGGACATATAAAATGTTTATAAATAATATCAGGTGAGAAAAGCAGACTTCAAAGTTTTGCGAGTACCGTGAAAACAACTATGTATGTTTTTTTCTTGTAAATTTGTTTGAGTTCATTGTAGATTCTGGATATTGAGAGGATGTGGAGAAATAGGGACACTTTTACACTGTTGGTGGGACTGTCAACTAGTTCAACCATTGTGGAAGTCAGTGTGGCGATTCCTCAGGGATCTAGAACTAGAAATACCATTTGACCCAGCCATCCCATTACTGGGTATATACCCAAATGACTATAAATCATGCTGCTATAAAGACACATGCACACGTATGTTTATTGCGGCATTATTCACAATAGCAAAGACTTGGAACCAACCCAAATGTCCAACAATGATAGACTGGATTAAGAAAATGTGGCATATATACACCATGGAATACTATGCAGCCATAAAAAAGGATGAGTTCATGTCCTTTGTAGGGACATGGATGAAATTGGAAATCATCATTCTCAGTAAACTATCGCAAGAACAAAAAACCAAACACTGCATATTCTAACTCATAGGTGGGAATTGAACAATGAGATCACATGGACACAGGAAGGGGAATATCACACTCTGGGGACTGTGGTGGGGTGGGGCGAGGGGGGAGGGATAGCATTGGGAGATATACCTAATGCTAGATGACGAGTTAGTGGGTGCAGCGCACCAGCATGGCACATGTATACATATGTAACTAACCTGCACAATGTGCACATGTACCCTAAAACTTAAAGTATAACAAAAAAAAAAAACACAACTATGTAAAAATCTATGTGCATATGGACAAGAACAAAAAGATAACACTCAGAAAATTAGACGTGTTAAAGTAGTGGATTTTTAAAACTTAATATTATTAAATATAGGAGCACCATTTGGCAACATTCCACAGGAATAGAAGAAAAGAAGTGAGAATGTAAATAAAAGACTAAAGGAGGGAAAGACTTTAGCCTAGGACAAAGTTCACCAGCAATATAGTTCACATTCTCAGAGCTACAATTTATGTTTGACATGGAGTATTTTTTTTTTTTAATTATACTTTAAGTTTTAGGGTACATGTGCACAACGTGCAGGTTTGTTACATATGCATACATGTGCCATGTTGGTGTGCTGCACCCATTAACTCATCATTTAACATTAGGTATATCTCCTAATGCTATCCCTGACTGGATTAAGAAACTGTGGCACATATACACCGTGGAATACTATGCAGTCATAAAAAAAGGATGAGTTCATGTCCTTTGTAGGGACATGGATGAAGCTGGAAACCATTCTCAGCAAACTATCGCAAGGACATGGAGTATTTTCAATAAGGATAATGATTAGATAATTTGTAATCTGAAAGCATGCTAATAAATGTAATCTATTTATTCAGAAAGAGACTTACTCATGAATTATTTCCTCTTACCAAATTACTTGCATGCTTGGCTATATCAGATATTTATGGAGGGGGAAAAAGTAATTTCAACTTAACATAAGAAAACTGTGTTTGGAGCCAGGCATTCTGGCTGTGGTCCTGCCATAAACCAGCTGTGTGCAGCTGAGCAAGTGACTCAGGCCTCCTGGGTCTGTTTTTCCAAGTACAAAATAAAGGGGCTGAACTGCAACTCTGAGGGTCCCCTCAGCTGTAACATTTCATGACGTTGGTCAGTTTCACCCAGGAGCTTGATGCAGTGCATGGGGACCGTGCTGTATTCAGTTTAGCAATGGTCAGAGACTCTTGAGAGAATTAGAGAACCTGCCTTTGGCGTCCTGACCTTACTGAGATAGAGGTTATCACTACCCGTAGTTATGTGTTTCTCAAATTACACTTATATAGAGCTTATGCCCTATTTAGTGCTACTGATGAGTTTCACTCATTTAATCCTTAGGACATAGGAAAAATTATATCCTTACTTTACAGATAAAGAAACTGAGGCACTGAGAGGCTAATAATTTGCCCATGGTCACGCAGGGGGTAACGATGGAACCAGGACTTAATTGCAAGCAGTGCAGCTCCAAAGTTCATGCTCTTAACCTTGATGGGGTTGGTCAGGATGCATCTTCCTATTTTGGAAACAGTCCCCATTTCCATTCAAACTCTCCAGTCAGGAGATCAAAACTTCAGAGGTGGAGATGAAGGCTTAAATATAAAATTGCCAAGAGCATCCTGCCTTAGGGATGGCTCAGAATACTCCAGTCATTACTGTCAGCCCTTGATGTCAGATGAGCCCTCATGGGTCCTTGTGGATTAATGAGATTTACCACTGCCTTCTGTAAATCTAGCATTGAGAACAGATCCTGTGGAGTCTGGAATAAGAGGAAAGTGCACTTAAAAAAGTGCCCCCCAGGGTAGGCCATCTCAGGACACACACTCAGATCATTAAGTTCTTCCCAGCATTCCACAGCCAGCTCTGGCCCCACCAGGACCCCAAAGATTCTTCTACCATTCCTAGTCCTTTGTAATTTAGTCCTTTCTCTAGACCCAGAGGGAGGGATTCAGTAAATGTTTGCAATCAATATGGACCATGGAACAACAGACTTTACTGAGATGCAGTTTGGTAAAGGTTCTGTGTATGATGGTTTTGCTCAATCTAGACAATAGAATCTCTTTTACTAAAGTAACCTTTCATTTTCTGATGACAAGAGTAATACATGTTCATTATGGATTTCTTAAATGATACAGAAAAATATATAAGGAAGAAAATACCCATTGCTATGGACTGAATTGTGTCCCATCAAAATTCGTATGTTGAAGCCCTAACCTCCAATGTGACTGTATTTGGAGATGGGGCCTTTAAAGAGCTAATTAAGGTTAAATGAAATCATAAGCATGGGACCCTAATCCAATAGGACCGGTGTCCTTGCAAGCAGAAAGCCCAGACATCTCTCTCTCCATGCACATACAGAGGAAAGCCCATGTGAGGACACAGCGAGAAGGCAGCTTCTAGCCTCTAGAACTGCAAGAAAATAAATTAATAGATTTCCGTTGTTTAAACCACTCAGTCTGTGATATTTCCTTATGGCAGTCTGAGCAGACTAATGCATCTACAATCTAACCATTCACTGTTAACCTTTCGGTAAATACCTCCTAATCTTTTTTCTGTGCATCTCTGCATTTTTTTCTTTTCTTTTCTTTTCTTTTTTGCTTTTGAGACAGAGTCTTGCTCTGTCACCCAGGCTGGAGTGCAGTGGCATGATCTCGGCTCACTGCAACCTCCACCTCCCAGGTTCAAGCAATTCTCCTGCCTCAGCCTCCCGAGTAGCTGGGATTACAGGCGCCTGCCACCACACCTGGCTAAGTTTTGTACTTTTTATTAGAGACGGGGTTTCACCATGTTGGCCAGGCTGGTCTCGAACTCCTGACCTCATGATCCACCCGCCTCAGCCTCCCAAAGTGCTGGGATTACAGGCGTGAGCCACCACGCCTGGCCGTCGGCATATTTTTTAAAACAAAATTAGGACCAGTGGCTCACATCTGTAATCCCAACACTATAGGAGGTAGAGGTGGACAGATCCTTGAGTTCTGGAATTTGAGACCAGCTTGGGCAACACGGCAAAACACTGTCTCTACAAAAAATACAAAAATTAGCCCGGTGTGGTGGTCCACGCCTGTAGTCCCAGCCACTTGGGGGGCTGAGGAAGAAGGATCGCTTGAGTCCAAGAGGCAGAGGTTACAGTGAGCTGTTTGCGCCACTGCACTCCAGCCTGGGTGACAAAGTGAAACACTCTCTCAAAAAAATTTTTTTTAATTAGGTTCATATTGTTTTATATCCTGCTTTTTTTTCACTTAACAATATAGTATCAACTTTAATAGCTACATGGAATTATATATAAGTAGTGTGATGATATAAATAAATTTTACATGTAAATTTACATATTTATGAGTAAATGTGTTAAAAAAAACTGGTAGTAAATGCTTCTGCTTTCTGAGCATGGGGGTTACATAATTGCTGTCAATGGGGAAAATTTACAGTGTCATTCTATTTGCAGAGACCGCCAAAGTCAAATCTAACACTCCTAAACCCTCCCAATCCTCCTAGTTAACTAAAGAGCATGAACCCAGAATAGACATATCCTTTGTGAGTCTTTGGAACTGAAAGCAAAGGACTAAACTAGGTGGACAGGGAAACAGGTACAGCAATATGGTCGGGGGAGAAATGTTCGGGACTCTACAATGCCACTAACACCAACACCCACCCCCAACCTTTAATAAAGCCTCCAGTGAATACAGGTGCCTCACCAGAGTAGTTTGAAGATGCTCCAAACAAAGATGAGTGATGTGTGTGGGGTGACTTTCAGCCTGGGGGATGGTGAAACTTAGGGTTGATTAAGAGCCAGAGCTCAGCACTGTAAGTGCCCAAAAGAACTTGGTCCCTGGAAATTCAAAAAAGTCTTAAAGAGAGTATTAATTTTCCCATAGAGGCCAGGCGCAGGGGCTCATGCCTTTGAAAAGTAATCCCAGCACTTTGGGTGGATCACCTGAGGTTGAGAGTTCGACACCAGCCTGGCCAACATGGTGAAACCTTGTCTCTACTAAAAATACAAAAATTAGCTGGGCATGGTGACGCATGTCTGTAACCCCAGCTACTTAGGAGGCTGAGGCAGAAGAATTGCTTGAATCCAAGAGGTGGAGGTTGCAGTGAGCCGAGATTCCACCACTGCACTCCAGCCTGGGCAACAGAGCAAGACTCCCTCTCAACAACAACAACAACAACAACAAATTTCGCATAGAATATCAGAGAGAGAGCTTGAGCTAATTTCACTTAAATATCAATGGATAGGAAGCTCAGATAGCATGTAGGTTATATTGATGTTCCATAGTTTATTTATTGAACTCCCAATTATTGTTCATTTTTCTTTTATGCCCTTTGTTGTCATTTTGAAATAATTTATCTTATCATATCTATCAAATTGTTCTAATTGTGGAAGTTCTAGGATGGCTAATCCCACTATTTATAGTGTCTGCAGATCCTTAGTCCCTTGTGGAGGGTTGATTTCATTATGTAGTCTATATTTTTATTTTATTATTATTTGAAGCAGGGTCTCATTCCAGTTGCCCTGGCTGGAGTGCAGTGGCACGATTTCGGCTCACTGCAGTCTTGGTCTCCTAGGCTCAGGTGATTTGCCTACCTCAGCCTCGAGTAACTGGGACTACAGGAACGCCACCATGCATGGCTAATTTTTGTATTTTTTAGTAGAGATGGGGTTTTGCCATGTTGTCCAGGCTGGTCTCGAACTCCTGGACTCAAGCAATCCTCCTGCCTCAGCCTCCCAAAGTGCTGGGATTACAGGCATGAGCCACCATGCCAGGCCTGTAATTTTAAACTGTGACACAATATTCAGCAGACTTTGTGGGAATTCAGGGCCACCTGATTTGATGCTATATACCTCCATAGACTGTTACTTGTCTGAGACAAATTTTTATATGTGAGCAAATCTAGGTTTATGAATTCTTAGAGGAGACATTTGCCCCATCCAGATCCTATGGCAAACCTGGTCTTCTATACCAGTGCTACCCAATACAGGTTGAGCATCCCCAATCCTAAAATCTGAAATCTGAAATGCTCCAAAATTCAAAAGGTTTTGAGCACCAACGTGATGTCACAAGTAGAAAAATTCACACTTAAGTATCTAACACAAACTTTATTTCATGCACAAAATTATTTAAAATATTGTATAAAATTAGGCCAGGCATAGTGGCTCACGCCTTTAATCTCAGCACTTTGGGAGGCCAAGGTGGGTGGATCACTTGAGGTCAGGGAGTTCGAGACCAGCCTAGCCAACATGGTGAAACCATGTCTCTACTGAAAATACAACAATTAGCTGGGCATGGTGGTGGATGCCTGTAATCCCAGCTACTCGGGAGGCTGAGGCAGGAGAATTGCTTGAACCTGGAAGGTGGAGTTTGCAGTAAGCTGAGATCGCACCACTGCACTCCAGCCTGGACAACAGAGCAAGACTCTTTCTCAAAAAAAAAAAATTAAGATATTGTATAAAATTATATTCAGACTATGTATAATGTACATACAAAATACAAATGAAAGTCCGGGCGTGGTGGCTCACACCTGTAATCCCAGCACTTTGGGAGGCCGAGGCAGGTGGATCACGAGGTCAGATCCACCAGGCAGATTCAAGACCAGCCTGGCCAAAATGGTGAAACCCCGTCTCTACTAAAAATACAAAAATTCGCCAGGCATGGTGGTGGGCGCCTGTAATCCCAGCTACTCGGGAGGTTGAGGCAGAGAATTGCTTGAACCTGGGAGACAGCAGTGAGCTGGGTATCACACCACTGCACTCCAGCCTGGGTGACAGAGCGAGACTCTGTGTCAAAAAAAAAAAAAACAAAAAACAAATGAATTTTGTGTTTAGATCATAATCTCATCCCTAAGATATCTCATTAAATATTTGCAAATGTTCCAAAATTCAAAAAAATCTGAAATCTAAAACACTTCTGGTCCCAAACACTTTGGATAAAGGATACTGAACTTGTAGAAATACAATGTAAGCTACAAATGAGAGCCACATATATAATTTTAAATTTTATTTTCTCTTTTTTTTTTTTTTTGAGATGGGGTTTCGCTCTTGTTGCCCAGGCTGGAGTGCAATGCCTCAGTCTCAGCTCACTGCAACCTCCGCCTCCTGGGTTTAAGCGATTCTCCTGCCTCAGCCTCCCAATTAGCTGGGATTACAGGTACGTACCACCACACCTGGCTAATTTTTTGTATTTAGTAGAGACAGGGTTTCACCGTATTGGTCAGGCTAGTTTTGAACTCCTGACCTCAGGTGATCCACCCACCTCGGGCTCCCAAAGTGTTGGGATTACAGGCATGAGCCACCATGCCCGGCCAATTTTAAATTTTCTTGTGGCTACATTTAAAAGATGAAAAGAAATTGGGAAAATTAATTTTAATAACATTTTATTCTAATATATCAAAGATATTATTTTGACATGTAATCAATATAAAAATTATTAATGAGATAACTTACTTTTTTCATACTAGGTTTTTGAAATTCAGTATGTATTTTAAACTTGGAGCACATTTAAATCTGGACTAGCTATATTTCACGGGCTTAACAGCCAGATGTGGCTACTGGCGAACCTACGGACAGGTCTAGATTTTGCTGGTGAGTGGCTTTTAGGGTGGATGTGTGCTTAATCTACCCTTTAACTACTGATGTATCCCTTTAAGAGTTCTAGATTTATGATGTTTCAGCTTCAACACTACCTTGCATGAGCCCAAGGCATTATCTCCTATTCTTGTGTGAGAATTAAATCATAAACCCCTCAATTAATGACACTGACAACTCCTTCTTTATAACTCCCATCCTACCCTAGAGAAACGGCAGTGTTACTTCCTGTGCTGTAACTATTTTTCTGGTCCCTGGCAACTTCTCTTTTTTTTTTGGAAGGCCTGGCTATGTATTTAAAAGACTGTATATTATAGGATAAATAGCATCTCTATATATTTGTGGTGGGAAAGATTTTCATGTTATCCAGTTCACCACATAGCAAAAACTGAAAGTCCTAAACATGAACATTTAAAGGATTCAGTCCAAGTGGTCATATTAGGAAACTTTCAGAACTTTACACGATTACTATATTAAACATAACAATAATCACTAACCAAAATGTTAGGAAAAATGTGAAATCTACCAAGGGCCATACAGAGAGGATATCATACACATTAAAGCAGAAAATAAATGATTCAGACCATACAAACACAGTAGACAATAAATAACTATAAGATTTTGAGTTTTATAAAAATTCATTTTAAAGACAATGAAAGGCTGGGCATGGTGGCTCACGCCTGTAATCCCAGCACTTTGGGATTACAAAGTACCAAGGCAGGCGGGTTGTTTGAGACCTGCTTGGCCAACTGACGAAACCCCATCTCTACTAAAAATACAAAAATTAGCTGGGTGTGATAGGTGCAGCAAAGCACCATGGCATACATATACCTATGTAACAAACCTGCATGTTCTGTACATGTATCCTGGAACTTAAAGTAAAATAAAAATTAAAAAAAAAATTAGCTGGGTGTGGTGGTGCACGCCTGTAATCTCAGCTACTCAGGAGGCCAAGGCACGGGAATCACTTGAACCCGGGAGGTGGAGGTTGCAATGAGCCAAGATTGAGACTCTGCACTCCAGCCAGGGCAACAGAATGAGACTCTGTCTCAAAAGAAAAAAGAAAGAAGAAAAAAAGACAATGAGAATTTACAAAATATTTTTGGAGGAGTTTTCTAATTATAAAGAAATACAATAACCATCTTTATCTTAATAAACTACATAGTCTCAATGAAAAAGGTTTTCATGAGAAGTATAAATTGCTTAAAAAAATGTAAAACTACTTAAAAATCTAAACTCTATAACTATGGAAGAAAAATATTTTCGTTATCCAAGAATTGCCTTTAATAAGATTCCAGGCTCCAGTTAGCAATCTAAGTTCCTCTGTATTTTGAAGTCAGGAACAATTTTTTCAAGATGTAAATTATTGCCATAGTGCTCCAGGTAGCTGTGGATGACAAGCCCTCTTCTCATCATGGCCTGTTCCTGAGTTTGCCCATTGAAACGGGAGAGTTTCCTGACCCTCCTCGCAGAACATGCAACAGGGATATGGCTTGTTTGGCCTCTGTGCATGCTCAAACCCCTTATGGGAAGGGGAGCACGCAGACAGGCAGGTACAGGAGCCGGAGTGAGCACCCCTGGACTGTGGCCCCATGACCACATCCAGTTGTGGGTGCCTGCGGCTCCGGAAGCCCAGGTGGGTGTGTGTTACAGTGCACTCTCTTAGCTCTGCCATCTGCAGACAGCTTAAGTGTAAAACAGCTCAGTGGACCCTCTGACTTTTTGCAAGGGCAGAGGGCCAGTGTGACAGCTTCCCACATCCCAAGCTCTTGTCCAGCGTCCAGGAAAAATCAGGTCACACATACACTTGAAGGATGGTGAATGCAGGGGTTTTATTAAGTTGTGAAGGTGGCTCTCAGCAGAATGGATGGGCAGCTGGATCAGGGATGGAGTGGGAAGATGATCTTCCCCTGGAGTTTGGCCATCCAGCAGCTGATCTCCTCTCTGACTATCCCCAGCCAAACTCCTCTTGACATTCAGATGCTCCTTCTCTTCTCTCCTCTGCTGCTCGTCTGCTCTTCTGTTCCTCTGTTCATCTGCTTGTGGAGCGTGGGGCTTGGGGTTTATATGGGTACAGGATGGGGTGGCATGGTGGGCCAAAAGGCAGCCTTTGAGCATGAAAACAGGAATGCCTGTTCCCAATTTAGGGCCGCAGGTTTCCAGGCCTGAGGGTGGGGCCTTTGCCAGGGAACTGCCCTCTTCTACCCAGTATTTCCCTGTCTCCTGTCCATATCACCACTAGAATTCAAGGTCCATGGGGGAAGCAAGTCACATCCATCACTGGGTTTCCACCTTACAGTACCAGCTTGAAATAAATTTGTCTAAAAACCTATTAGATAAGGTGTAAGGAAGGGATCTAGTTTCAGCTTTCTACATATGGCTAGCCAGTTCTCCCAGCACCATTTATTAAATAGGGAATCCTTTCCCCATTGCTTGTTTTTCTCAGGTTTGTCAAAGATCAGTTGTAGATATGTGGCATTATTTCTGAGGGCTCTGTTCTGTTCCATTGGTCTATATCTCTGTTTTGGTACCAGTACCATGCTGTTTTGGTTACTGTAGCCTTGTAGTATAGTTTGAAGTGAGGTAGTGTGATGCCTCCAGCTTTGTTCTTTTGGCTTAGGACTGACTTGGCGATGCAGGCTCTTTTTTTGGTTCCATATGAAGTTTAAGGTAGGTTTTACCAATTCTGTGAAGAAAGTCATTGGTAGCTTGATGGGGATGGCATTGAATCTATAAATTACCTTGGGGAGTATGGCCATTTCCACGATATTGATTCTTCCTACCCATGAGCATGGAATGTTCTTCCATTTGTTTGTATCCTCTTTTACTTCATTGAGCAGTGGTTTGTAATTCTCCTTGAAGAGGTCCTTTACATCCCTTGTAAGTTGGATTCCTAGGTATTTTATTCTCTTTGAAGCAATTGTGAATGGGAGTTCACTCATGATTTGGCTCTCTGTTTGTCAGTTATTGGTGTATAGGAATGCTTGTGATTTTTGCACATTGATTTTGTATCCTGAGACTTTGCTGAAGTTGCTTATCAGCTTAAGGAGATTTTGGGCTGAGACAATGGGGTTTTCTAGATATACAATCATGTCATCTGCAAACAGGGACAATTTGACTTCCTCTTTTCCTAATTGAATGCTCTTTCTTTCCTTCTCCTGCCTGACTGCCCTGGCCAGAACTTCCAACACTATGTTGAATAGGAGTGGTGAGAGAGGGCATCCCTGTCTTATGCCATTTTTCAAAGGGAATGCTTCCAGTTTTTGCCCATTCAGTATGATATTAGCTGTGGGTTTGTCATAGATAGCTCTTATTATTTTGAGATACGTCCCATCAATACCTAATTTATTGAGAGTTTTTAGCATGAAGGTTGTTGAATTTTGTCAAAGACCTTTTCTGCATCTATTGAGATAATCATGTGGTTTTTGTCATTGATTCTGTTTATATGCTGGATTATGTTTACTGATTTGCATACGTTGAACCAGCCTTGTACCCCAGGGATGAAGCCCACTTGATCATGGTGGATAAGCTTTTGATGTGCTGCTGGATTCGGTTTGCTGAGGACTTTTGCATTGATGTTCATCAGGGATATTGGTCTAAAATTCTCTTTTTTTGTTGTGTCTCTGCCAGGCTTTGGTATCAGGATGATGCTGGCCTCATCAAATGAGTTAGGGAGGATTCCCTCTTTTTCTATTGATTGGAATAGTTACAGAAGGAATGGTACCAGCTCCTCCTTGTACCTCTGGTAGAATTTGGCTGTGAATCCATCTGGTCCTGGACTTTTTTTGGTTGGTAAGCTATTAGTTGTTGCCTCAATTGCAGAGCCTGTTATTGGTCTATTCAGAGATTCAACTTCTTCCTGGTTTAGTCTTGGGAGTATGTGTAGAGGAATTTATCCATTTCTTCTAGATTTTCTAGTTTATTTGCGTAGAGGTGTTTATAGTATTCTCTGATGGTAGTTTGTATTTCTGTGGGATCGGTGGTAATATCCCCTTTATCATTTTTTATTGTGTCTATTTGATTCTTCTCTCTTTTCTTCTTTATTAGTCTTGCTAGCGGTCTATCAATTTTGTTGATCTTTTAAAAAAAAAAAAAACCAGCTCTTGGATTCATTGATTTTTTGAAGGATTTTTTGTGTCTGTATCTCCTTCAGTTCTGCTCTGATCTTAGTTATTTCTTGCCTTCTGCTAGCTTTTGAATGTGTTTGCTCTTGCTTCTCTAGTTCTTTTAATTGTGATGTTAGGGTGTCAATTTTAGATCTTTCCTGCTTTCTCTTGTGGGCATTTAGTGCTATAAATTTCCCTCAACACACTGCTGTGAATGTGTCCCAGAGATTCTGGTACATTGTGTCTTTGTTCTTGTGGGTTTCAAAGAACATCTTTATTTCTGCCTTCATTTTGTCATGTACCCAGTAGTCATTCAGGAGCAGGTTGTTCAGTTTCCATGTAGTTGAGCGGTTTTGAGTGAGTTTCTTAATCCTGAGTTCTAGTTTGATTGCACTGTGGTCTGAGAGACAGTTTGTTATAATTTCTGTTCTTTTACATTTGCTGAGGAGTGCTTTACTTCCAACTATATGGTCAATTTTGGAATAGGTGTGGTGTGGTGCTGAAAAGAATGTATATTCTGTTGATTTGGGGTGTAGAGTTCTGTAGATGTCCTTTAGGTCCGCTTGGTGCAGAGCTGAGTTCAATTCCTGGATATCCTTCTTAACTTTCTGTCTCGTTGATCTGTCTGATGTTGACAGTGGGGTGTTAAAGTCTCCCATTATTATTGTGTGGGAGTCTAAGTCTCTTTGTAGGTCTCTAAGGACTTGCTTTATGAATCTGGGTGCTCCTGTATTGGGTGCCTATATATTTAGGATAGTTAGCTCTTCTTGTTGAATTGATCCCTTTACCATTATATAATGGCCTTCTTTGTCTCTTTTGATCTTTGTTGGTTTACAGTGTGTTTTATCAGAGACCAGGATTGCAACACCTGCCTTTTTTTGTTTTTCCATTTGCTTGTTAGATCTTCCTCCACCCCTTTATTTTGAGCCTATGTGTGTCTCTGCATGTGAGATGGGTTTCCTGAATACAGCACACTGATGGGTCTTGACTCTTTATCCAATTTGCCAATCTGTGTCTTTTAATTGGAGCATTTAGCCCATTTACATTTAAGGTTAATATTGTTATTTGTGAATTTGATCCTGTCATTATGATGTTAGCTGGTTATTTTGCTCATTAGTTGATGCAGTTTCTCCCTAGCCTTGATGGTCTTTACAATTTGGAATGTTTTTGCAGTGGCTGGTACTGGTTGTTCCTTTCCATGTTTAGTGCTTCCTTCAGGAGCTCTTGTAAGGCAGGCCTGGTGGTGACAAAACCTCTCAGCATTTGATTGTCTATAAAGGATTTTATTTCTCCTTCACTTATGAAGCTTAGTTTGGCTGGATATGAAATTCTGGGTTGAAAATTCTTTTCTTTAAGAATGTTGAGTATTGTCCCTACTCTCTTCTGGCTTGTAGAGTTTCTGCTGAGAGATCAGCTTTTAGTCTGATGGGCTTCCCTTTGTGGGTAACCCGACCTTTCTCTCTGGCTGCCCTTAACATTTTTTCCTTCATTTCAACTTTGATGAATCTGACAATTATGTGTCTTGGAGTTGCTCTTCTTGAGGAGTATCTTGGTGGCGTTCTCTGTATTTCCTGAATCTGAATGTCGGTCTGCCTTGCTAGATTGGGGAAGTTCTCCTGGATAATATCCTGCAGAGTGTTTTCCAACTTGGTTCCATTTTCCCCGTCACTTTCAGGTACATCAGTCAGATTTGGATTTGGTCTTTTCACATAGTCCCATATTTCTTGGAGGCTTTGTTCATTTCTTTTTCTTCTTTTTTCTCTAAACTTCTCTTCTCACTTCATTTCATTCATTTGATCTTCCATCACTGATACCATTTCTTCCAGTTGATCGAATCGGCTCCTGAGGCTTCTGCATTTGTCACGTAGTTCTTGTGCCTTGGTTTTCAGCTCCATCAGGTCCTTTAAGGACTTCTCTACATTGGTTATTCTAGTTAGCCATTCGTCTAATTTTTTTTCAAGGTTTTTAACTTCTTTGCCATGGGTTCGGACTTCCTCCTTTAGCTCAGAGTAGTTTGATTGTCTGAAGCTTTCTTCTCTCAACTCGTCAAAGACATTCTCCGTCCAGCTTTGTTCCGTTGCTGGTGAGGAGCTGTGTTCCTTTGGAGGAGGAGAGGCACTCTGATTTTTAGAGTTTCCAGTTTTTCTGCTCTGTTTTTTCCCCATCTTTGTGGTTTTATCTACCTTTGGTCTTTGATGATGGTGATGTACAGATGGGGTTTTGGTGTGGATGTCCTTTCCGTTTGTTAGTTTTCCTTCTAATAGTCAGGACCCTCAGCTGCAGGTCTGTTGGAGTTTGCTGGAGGTCCACTCCAGACCTTGTTTGCCTGGGTATCAGCAGCGGAGGCTGCAGAACAGTGGATATTGGTGAACAGCAAATGTTGCTGCCTGATTGTTCCTCTGGAAGTTTTGTCTCAGAGGAGTACCCGGCCGTGTGAGGTGTCAGTCTGCCCCTATTGGGGGATGCCTCCCAGTTAGGCTACTTGGGGGTCAGGGACCCACTTGAGGAGGCAGTCTGTCTGTTCTCAGATCTCCAGCTGCATGCTGGGAGAGCCACTACTGTCTTCAAAGCTGTCAGACAGGGACATTTAAGTCTGCAGAGGATTCTGCTGCCTTTTGTTTGGCTATGCCCTGTCCCCCAGAGGTGGAGTCTATAGAGGCAGGGGAGCCTCCTTGAGCTGCGGTGGGCTCCATCCAGTTCGAGCTTCCTGGCTGCTTTGTTTACCTACTCCAGCCTCGGCAATGGCACGCGCCCCTCCCCCAGCCTCACTGCCACCTTGCAGTTTGATCTCAGACTGATGTGCTAGCAATGAGCGAGGCTCTGCGCGTGTAGGACCCTCTGAGCCAGGCGCGGGATATAATCTTCTGGTGTGTCGTTTGCTAAGACCGTTGGAAAAGCGCAGTATTAGGGTGGGAGTAACCCCATTTTCCAGGTGCTGTCTGTCACCGCTTTCTTTGACTAGGAAAGGGAATTCCCTGACCCCTTGTGCTTCCCGGGTGAGGCGATGCCTCGCCCTGCTTTGGCTCACGCTCTGTGCACTGCACCCACTGTCCTGCACCCACTTTCCGACACTCTCTAGTAAGATGAACCCAGTACCTCAGCCGGAAATGCAGAAATCACCCATCTTCTGCATTGCTCATGCTGGGAGATGTAGACTGGAGCTGTTCCTATTCGGCCATCTTGGCTCCACCCCCCAACTTCCTCTAAAAGTATTTTCAATATCGTCATAGTTAGGCTTTAAGAAAAACATGGAGTAATATATATATGTGTGTGTATGTGTAAAATCCTTCACATATGCATCACAATATTAAGGGTGGCTATTTCTTGGTGATTGGATTATGAATGTTTGTTGACTATGAATGCTTCTTTACCTTTTTCTTTTCTTTTTCCAGTCTCTCAGTAATGAACATTATTACCTTTATAATCAGAAACAAAGGTAAATTGTGCATGCATGCAGACACACACACACACACACACACACACACACACAGTCCCCACAGGGATCCTTAAGTTACCCTGAGCTGTGGACACTGTCTGAATGAACACACTGGTGGGCCTCATCTTTGGAGGTCAATGCACAGTCAGCAGGCCTAACTAAGCAGCAAGAAATACAGATGATAATGTCAATCCTTCAGAAATGTGCTTGGCTGATTCCAGATGTTCTCAAAATCCAAACTACATTTAGGAATCTTGATGCAGCATCAGAAGGGAACAAAACAGATGGAGTGCTGATCCTACTGAGCATTGCTTGTTTTCATTTCATTATGCTTTAAAAGAAATTTCTACCAAGTCAATGTTTACCCAAACGACTTTATTCTTCATTTTATCACATATCTGGTAACCAAGAACAATGTCTTCCCCTTGTCCTTGAAGGACAGGCAACTTTCCTCCCAAGTCTTTAAAAGGGATGAGTCAGGGAAAACTAAACTGGCAGGGGACACACACGTGGTCCTTCCACCTAGCCACCCTCAAACCTGCCCTCTGTCCCTCCACCATGAAGCTGCCTCTGTGTTTGCTGCTTTTGAGGAATTCTTGTGAATCAAAATGGCAGAACCATATAATACTACCAACAACACAATAGTAAGAACGTGTACTGGCTAACTACTATGTGCCAGGAAATGTCCTTAACACTTTCCATATATTAAATATCTCATTTAATCTTCATGAGAATCCTACAAGAGAAATACTAGCACCATCTCCATTTTACAGAGGAGGACACCGAGGAATAGAGAGAGACAGTAACTTTGCCAGAACCACATAGCTAATGTGTGATGAGGCTGGATTCTGAACACAGGAAGTCACAAAGGAGAAACCATATTAAGAAGAAAAAGCAAGCCCAGGTGCAGTGGCTCACGCCTGTCATCCCAGCACTTTGGGAGGCCGAGGTGGGTGGATAACTTGAGGTCAGGAGTTTGAGACCAGCCTGGCCAACATGGTGAAACCGCATCTCTACTAAAAAGACAAAAAAGTAGCTAGGCGTGGTGGCAGGTGCCTATAATCCCTGCTACTCTGGACGCTGAGGCAGGAGAATTGCTTGAACCTGGAGGCAGAGGTTGCAGTGACCTGAGGTCGTGCCACTGCACTCCAGCCTGAGCAGCAGAGCCAGACTCGGTCTCAAAAAAAAAAAAAGAAAAAAGAAAAAGAAAGACAAAACAGAACAAAAATCAAGTCTGAAGCTCAGGTACACAGCTGGCTGCCCTTGATGGAAGTGAAAATTGGACTATGCCAGAGAAGCAGCAGAGAAGTGAGACTGCACTGGAAAACAGACCAGTGTAAACAGACAAGGGCATCAGAACTTTAACACGGGAGACAGCTAAGCAAGTGCACTAAGTAAGGACTGGAAGACAAAGAAGTGAAGTGATGCGACGTGCATGAAGCAAATGGGGAAGCGGGTGTAGTCAAACGAGTCCAAGAAGCCATTCCATGGGGAAAAGGGTCATGGAGAGGAAGGGAGGTGAGCATGTGAAGACCGGATACAAAGGACATGAAACAAAAAAAGCAGCGACAGGATGATTGACCTGACAGCCAGGAGGAAGCACAGAAATGCAGGGGCTCAGATGTTCCCACTCTGGGGAAGCAAAAAGCAAAGAGGGAAACAACTGATTGGAGGGGGAATTGCATCATTTCCTTTTCACTGTTATTTTAACCTCATGTCTTCCTCAGCCACTCTGCCAAACAGATCGAGAGGGATGAACCCCTCCCTCAGGGCTTAATATCCTGTAGAGTGAAATGGCAATGCAGTGGCTGCCACTGTCCCATGGCACGTGGGGTTAGGTCGGATGATTGGTTTTCTGTATGTCCTCTATGTTCTTAGGGATTCCTGCCAAGAATGAGGTGTGATTTCAGGTGAGTAGCTGCCATTTAAAAGGGGCTTCTTAGCCGGGTGCAGTGGCTCACACCTGTAATTTCAGCACTTTGGGAGGCCAAGCCAGGAGGCTCACTTGAGTCCAGGAGGCTGAGATCATCCTGGGCAGCATAGTGAGAACTTCATCTCTACAACTAAAAAAAAAAAATTAGCTGGGTGTGGTGGTGCATGCCTGTCATTCCAGTTACCCAGGAGGCCAAGGCAGGAAGATCGCTTCAGCCCAGGAGTTTGAGACTGCAGTGAGCTATAAACGGTCACAGGCATGTGACCCAGGCCCACAGTCTTTTGGCCACAGTGGTTGGTCCAGAGTCAGGTCTGTGGCCCAATAAGCATCAAGGATATGCAATAAGACCTTTGTTGGTGCCACTGCACTCCAGCCTGGTAGACATAGTGAGACCCTGTTTCTGGTGCTGGGGGGTGGGAAGAGAGAGAGAGAGAGAGAAAAGAAAAAAAGAAAAGAAAAGAGGATTCTTCTTTCACAGGATTATTGTGGCTATGAAATAAGATCATATATGGAAAGGACATGTGTATAGGGCTTAACAATTGCTATATGCTCAAAGAAAGGTGCCATGGGAGAAGGGTGTCCCTCTTCTACTCAAAATATTCAATGGCTGCCACCATCAGCAAGACACAAGTGCAGACACCCTGGCCTGGCACTGAAAGCCCTGCATTGACTAGCCCCAACTTACAGTTCTACAACCTTAATCACAGAATTAATTCACTAAACCTACATTTTACCAGCTTTCATCCTACTCAGAAATGCCAAAATACTTATATAAGAGGATTTAAGCATTAAAGGACATGGGTCCCATTCATCACAGAGCTCAGCCAGGGATCACAGAAGTTGATCTACCAAGTAACTCTTTCAGGTCCGGGAGGGAGAGGGGAGGAACATCCTAAGTTGTGTCCTGAAATAAGGATCAAGTTTGGATAAGATGACAGTGCTGAGTCCCTGGAACGCAGCTTTCATATCAGGCAGCGGCAGAATGGGAGGGAGACACTGGTGAAGTCAATGTTGAATGAAAAACAAAGAGGAGCAAAGGTCATATACTTTCATTCAGAAAAATGGAGCTGGAATATTGATGGCCGCAAATAGGCAGGCTTAAAAGTAAGCAAACAGTGAGATGAGATTGTACCACTGCACTCCAGTCTGGATGATAAAATGAGACCCTGTCTCCAAACAAAAAAAAGAAAGAAAAAGAAAAAAATAAGCCAACAGTTGTGTGCACAGGGCCCACATGGGAAAGCCGGAGGAATCCTAGATCAAGTAAGAAGAAAACTGCTGAGACGTTGTTCTCCAGGATAACTAAGTTACTTGGCCTATATTCTAGACACACAGATCTCATTTTTACTTCTCTTTTGGTTCACTGCAAAGGGGCTGCTTTATTTATTATTGTTGTATCTGCCATACAGCAGCCAGGTGTTCTTCTCCTGGCAGTGCGCTCCCCTCTGCTCACCTGCTTATGATGCTATTGCTAATTCCGGAGGCAGGCATATGACCCAGGCCCACAGTCTTTTGGCCACAGTGATTGGTCCAGAGTCAGGTCTGTGGCCTAATAAGGACCAATGAGATGTAGTAAGACTTTTGTTGGGGCAGCAGGTGATAAGCCATTTGCTTTTTTTGCTGGAACTTCCATAAGTCAGATGACACATACCTGGAGCTGCCCAGGAAGCCAACACCATAGAAGACACAGCCAAGAAATGGAGAAACTGGGTCCTGCCACACTGTTTGAGCACTTGGATCAGACTGCACCTGAAGCCAATATAGCCCAACTATTATCAATTAAGTGAGCCAATCAATTCCTGCTTTTCTTAAGCCAGTATAAATTGGATTCCAACCTCACAACTGAAAGAGTCACAACTAACAGAGAAATGGAAGCTGAAACTTAAATAAACTATCTCTGCCAGAGAGCTGGGGTGACCCATGCCCTGGGAGAGACACTCTACTTCACTGCACTTGCCCAGCACACCTTAACACAAAGGCCAGGACTCTTCAGAGGGCAAGATGGTGCTGCCTCCCAAACACCCAATCAGCTCTTCGCCAAGACTTGCTGGGAAAATACCCATCTTCTCTTGGAAGCAGAGACACCTCAGGTAGCCAGGAGGAGAAGCCAGCTGTAGGAGACCCTATGTACGGTTTCTATCTCATAATCTTCTCCATGGCCAGCTCTTCTTGCCCACTTTCCCCAGCTGAAACTGTCTTTGCCAGTAGAGTTGGTCCTACTGCAATCCCGTGACCACACTGAGTGTCCCTCTGATTCCACACGGTGGCTCCTCCCTGCCTAGACTTCTCCATCCCCTTCTTTTCATCATCAACCTTGCCCTTATTCCTAGGCCTGGTTCAAAGTTTTTCCATTTTCTCTGGATGCAACAACCCACATTTGAACCCAGTTTCCATATCCGTTAAGTGGGATAATAATCTCTTAGGGAAGCAGCTATTAAAACATAGTAAGTTTGAGACCAGCCTGGGCAACATAGTGAAACCCCCTTCTCTACAAAAAAATACAAAAATTAGCCAGGCATGGTGGCATGCACCCATAGTCCCCTCAGGAGTTGGAGGTGGGGGGATCACTTGAACCCAGGAGGTCAAGGCTACAGTAAGCTGAGATCATCCCACTGTACTCCAGCCTGGGTGACAGAGTGAGACCCTGTCTCTAAATAAATAAATATAATGATAATATTATAATAGCCAACATTGATGGAGCACTTTAATATACATCAGGCACTATTCTGAGTGCTTTACATGTGTTAACTCATTTAATCTTTATGTACCCCTATCAAGGCGTTGTTATATACATTTAGACAATGGAGCACAGGAAGGTTAAGTAATTGCCCAATGTCATGCAGCTAGAAGGTGACAGAGCCATATTTAAAACCCAAGCACTTTGGTGCCAGAGCTTTGATTCTGAGCTGCTGCATTCCAACTGCCCTTACTGGTGTTAGGATGAAGTGAGAGATGAGGATGCAGGAATGTCAGAAATCTGCCCAAACCACTTCCATCCCGAACTGTAAATCTGCTCACAGAAGTATACTTACACATGACCACGGCAGGATACTTTTAAAATTACTATTACTTGTCACTTAGGTATGAGGTCTAAGAAGGACCCTCCCTTCCCCTAAACCCAAATCTAGGCCTTGTCACCATCCAGCTGCCGAAGGAAGCCTGAGGCAATGCTAACTGTGCCCCAGGGCACTCACAAGAAAATCTGGAACTAGGACTGGATTAGCGCAATCTCTCACCCAAACTGGAAACTAAACTAGGATAACCTATGTTCTGATGTGCTCTGACAAATTCCTGGTTTATGACAAAAGTCTTGGTTTATGTATGTTTCCCTGGTGCAGATATTAAAAATTTCCTAAGTTTGGTTTGGAGCATAAATTAGTTGGTCACCCTAGGCTTGCCTATATGTGAACTAAGGGAGTGAGAATATCACAGACACCTTTCCTTTCCTACCATGATGACCTCTCTGATTCATGTGACTGCTCCTGTGCACCTTCCTGAAGCCAGTGATGTCATCTCAACTCTGCGGGGACACCCCCTTGAGGGTTAACTCCAGAAGTTCTAAAATGGGTAAGAGTAGACGGTCACTCCATGGCCAGACTACAAAACAGATAAAACCAGACAAAAACAAACTACATTAGGCAGCACAGGCTGCTACATCAAAATACCTACACTGGGTGGCTTCAACAATACACATGTATTTCTCACAGTTCTGAAGCCTGTGAAGTCTAAGACCCAGGCATCAGCAGATTCAGTTCCTGATAAGTGCCCTCTTCCTGGCCTGCAGATGGCTGCCTGCCTGCCGTCTCACTGTGTCCTCACAGCTGAGGGGAGAGAGGGGGCGAGCTCTGCTCTGTCCCCTTCCTTTTCTTATAAAGACACGAATCCCACCATGGGGGGCCCACCCTCATGACCTCATCTGAACCCTGAACCTAATTGCCTCCCAAAGTCCCCACCTGTAAATTCATCATATTGGGCGTTACAGCTTCAACATATGAATTATGGGGAGATACAAACATTCAGTTCATAACACAAACAACCCGCCCCACTCCCATCACCCATCTCAACCAGTATTTAGCTCCATTTCCACTCAGGTCTCTGCTTAAATATCACCTTAAGAGAGCGCTTTCTAAGACCACCCTTCTCAAACAGCATCCCCGGCATCACCTTCTCAGTCCCTATACACAGCTCAGATTTTCTTCCTAGCAACAGTGTGTGTGTGTGTGTGTGTGTGTGTGTGTGTGTGTGTGTGTGTCTACATTTTTAAGTGATTGTCTCCCCTGGTGACAATGTGAGCTCTATAGGAGGAATCCCAAGCAGAAACCCTCTATGTGAAATTTCAAGCGGGAAGCTGCCACTCATTCATTCCCCTTTCCAGCCCTTCCTCACTAGGCTTTGTCAAGATAAATGTGTTCATGCATGTGTGGACCATATAAACCAACACTCTCAAATCATCTATGCACAGACAGGAAGCTTATTTTTCCGACTGTATGCTGTTTCCTTTAATAGGGGAGTCTCTATTCCCACTCAGTTGGGAAATGAAATTTGTCCCAATCCAGTAAATTCAAGCCACAGTGGCATTTTTAAAAATTGGTTCTATTTGAAACTGTAGTCCCTCTTGGGTAAATATTCAAATTTGGGTACATTTGTCAGGTTTGACTGTCCAGTTTAAATGCTCCCTCTGGTTAAACTCCATGTTACTGCCCACCTCCTCTGATCTGACCCTAAAGCCTCACCCTTGCCCATCAGTGTGCAGCAACAGCCTCTTGGGGAAGGTGAGAGTTCACGTCCCATGACCGGCTGGTTCTGCTCTTGCTTCACACAATCTCAGCTGAGGCGCAGCTGCCAGCCTTGCTTCCAGAATCATCTGAGCCTCACAGGAGACTTCTCTTCAGACCCTGACCTTGGAGAGGGCCGGAGGGGGTGGGGAACAGGTCAAGTTCCCCTCCCAGCACCTGACCTCTGCTCTCTGCAGGAAGCCTGAAGGGGCTGTGGCAGGAAGGGGGCCGGTGGGCCAGCCAGGCCACAGCTGGGACAGCCTCCCTGGTCTGCTCCATGGTTCCATCCCCTCCCGGCCAGGGTGCACTGTGCCTCACCTCGTGATCTGGGGTTTTTCGTCTTGGCTGAGGGCTGGTCATGAAGGAAGAACTCTCCATACTCTGTCTCAAGTACTGCCACAAGAAATAGGCTTTCTCTTCCACTTGATTCCCCAACCATAAGTGCTCCATAAAGTATAAAGCCCCACACACTTATGAGGTGGTGTTGGTGCCCAGCTCCAATCATTCTAGATTTCCTCATGCCTTGCCTGGATAGCATTTTATCCTGGGGCGTTTGCCTTCTACAGAGAATGGCTTGGGAGGGAGCTCTGGAATCCTGATTTATCCTTCTCTGCGTAGCTCAGGAGCCAAGAGCATGGTGCTGGAGCTGGAAGCCTGGCTTCAAAGCTCTGCTCTGCCACTAGCATGCTGTATGACCTTGGGCAAATCACTTAACCTCTGGCACCTCAATTTCTTCTCTGTAGAGGGAGGTGATACTGGGAAAAGTGAATAAGTTAATACATGTAAGCACTTCAGAGCTGTTCCTGATACATGGGAAGTGCTGGCCCATAGCTGCTGGCTGAACAAGGCTAGTCTCTGGAGGTCAGGGCTGCCACTGTGTCTGCAGTGGGTTCAAATGATTCAACTAATAAGTTCTTCACCTTCTATTACACCTTCTTTGCAGGCTATACCTGCAAATCCAAAAGGGATGACATCAATGGCTGCCTTAGCAGGACAGAGGGCTTGGCGATCTCAGAAGACACCATGTGACTTAAGTTGCTTTTCAGAAACTTGGCTTTACAATTTTTAATTTCTCCATTCTGGTTTCTCTGGCTTAAAGAACAGAACTTCCTGCCCTGAGACCCCTTCAAAGAACATTGCTCTGCCTTGACAAGGGCAGCCACTGCTCAGCAGGGTTTTCTTTATATGTGAACATCTGCTTCCAACAACCATAGGCAAATAGTTATCTACATAAATCACACAGACCTGGCAACTGCAAAGAGGCAGCAGGATTGCTCTAACTGGATTCTTTATCTGTTTGAAGGAAGCACAGTTTTGATACAATACCCTTTTGGGTTTTGCCTAAACAGCAAAAGAGATCCTAGAGCATCTTGGTGAGCAGAGGCAGGCTAAGCAGGGGGAGTTGGGCCATCTTCCAGAGCCTGGCTCCAACTACCACAGGTATGCATGTGGACCACACACTGTGGACATGTTCATTGCCAAGGATGGCCCTCAGCAGCTGGGAGAAGCAGCACCTCTTCCTTTGCCAGGAGTTTTTGGCTTGTAGACCAATGAAGCCAGTGTAGGCTCTGGCAGATCTTCTTTGCTTTCAGACAATCCACAAACATGCACATCCCTAAAGAGAGGGACTTTTAAATGAGTAGGGCCCAAGGGCATCATGGGACCAGGCAGTGCATGCACGGGAAGGCTGGGTGTAGGACGAGGACAGAGCCTGAGAAGGCTGTGTGGCAGAGGGAGGAAGGAGGGGTGGTGGCCTGGCAGGTATGAGTGAGGAGGCAGGGAAGGGAGATGGCAGAATGATGGCAAGGGGGTATGGTGACATGGTGAGGAGCATGGTGATTGGTGCCCCAACACCACCAGTTGACCAGGTATATGATCCAGGGGTGATCACCTGGCCTTCTAAGCCTATTTTCATATCTAGAAAATCAAGGCAATAAGCTACCTAAGATATAGTTTGGACATTGTTCCCTCTAAATCTCATGTTGAACTGCAATCCCCAATGTCAGAAGTGGGGCCTGGTGGAGGTGATTTGTTCATGGGGTTGAATTTCTCATGAATGGTTTAGCACCATCCCCATGGTGTGTCCTCATAATGGTGAGTTATCGCGAGATCTGGCTGTTTAAAAATGTGTGGCATCTCCCACTTGTTGTGTCTTGCTCCTGCTTCCACCATGTGACATGCCTGCTCTTGCTTTGTCTTCCACCATAAGTAAAAGCTCCCTGAGAAGGCAAGCAGATGCCAGCGCCATGCTTGCACAGCCTGCAGAACCATGAGCCAATTAAACCTCTTCTCCTTATAAATTATCCGGTCTCAGATATTCCTTTATAGCAACACAAGAACAGACTAATACAACCTATTTCACAAGGATATTGTGACAATCAAATTAATATTACCACTATCAATTATTTTTGTCATTGTTATTTGCTGGGTTGTAATCAAGGGTGCAGAATGGAGAAGAAAGGGCCCTATGTATTCTTTGAGAAATGGGACCACCTAATGAGTGGCTTTCAGACTTAAGAGTCTGACTTTTATATAGTTTTTCAATCAAAGTAGTAGAATGCCAAATGTTAGTCTATAATGAGGAGTGCCACTTCAGAGGAGAGCAGACCCTGTACTCCACCAATGCAGTTTCTCTAAACATGGGCTCTAAGGTAGATGTAGACTCCAAGGGAAGTTACTTGAATGGTTAATGCTTAATACCATCAGGCCATGGCCATCCAGTTGAGTTGGCCCAAAGCTCGCTCTCTCCTGGGCTTTCTTGCACTGACTGTCCCTATCACTGGGAAAGTCTGATGTTGTAGTTTGACAGGTCAGAATCACATTGGAAATTACATAGGGCTGTGATGTATAATTTGATATGATTTAATGGCATTAGACAATAGTGGTTTTAGACTCTACCTGTGAGAATCAGAAGACAGGTGAATAAGAGGAAGGGAGGAACAAAGAAGAGGAAAGAGAAAAGAGAAATATCTTTTTAAAAAATCCGCATCACAGGTCACAGGCCTAGTTCAGTGAGTCATGCCTATAATCCCTGCACTTTGGGAGGCCAAGGTGGGAGGAACACTTGAGGCCAAGAGTTTGAGAACAGCCTGGACAATGCAGTGATACCCTGTCTCTAAAAAAAAAAAAAAAAAAAAATTTAAAAATTAGCTGGGCATGGTGGTGTATGCCTGTAGTCCCAGCTACCGGGGAGGATCACTTGAGCCCAGGAGTTCAAGGTTACAGTGAGTTATGATCACACTACTGCACTCCAGCCTGGGTGAGAGAACATGACCCTGTTTCTAAACACGCACATGCAAACCTGACCCACAGGAGTGTTTGATCGCACTGGCTTTAAGCCACAAGCAGCCAGTAGCTGAGAATAAAATTCAATCAAGTTTTCAGTTGGGCCCCTGGAATCTCTGGCAAAATCAGGGATCTCTATTTTATACCACATGGAGGTTTATCTAAATGTCATTTTAAGTGGTCTATTCTGGGGGAAGTCAACCTTAATGAAACAGGAGGTATTATATACATATTTTAGGACTGTGAAAGAAGTGCACAAAAAAAATCCTTTTATTTTCTTCTAACAGGAAATTGTAATTGTGTGTTCACTGAAGTGGAGAATCCAGAATAGTACAGAAGTTTCTGCCTGCAGACTGTTGTGCTAAACCCCTATTGACTCCAATGGAGGATGACACCAGGTTCAAAGAACGAAGAAGAGACCTAGAGCCAGCAAACGAGACAGGTTTTACTGGGGACTTACATACAAGTGAGAGTCCAGTGGTGGCTGGCTGGACAGAAGAACCACAACCACCTGAAAAAAAGCATGCAGTTTCTATAGCACTTAACACCCTCTCCCTAACCACCTCCAACTGGCAACCTTCTTTCAACCTTAAACAAAAAGGCCTCGAGCCCCTGTATGGCCTGCATGTTACAGGACGGGGCTGGGGCTCAGATGTTCCTCATTGATATGGAATGACTCTCCAGGTTGGCTACTCTGGGTTCCTCAGCTTGGAACTCAAGACCACATTCAGGTGCATCTCCCATACAAAGTCATTCTCAGGGTATGCTTAAGTTATTGCTATCAGGTGTGTTTACTCTGTACAGCCCTGTATGGCCAGACCCTAAAGAAAACACTCCTCTGTGGGCACAACCTTTGATGCTCTGGGCCAGTAAGTCAGGCCTGGTGAGACCTCAGGAGGCTATTTCTAGAGGTCTGAATACCTGTAAAGTATGGTCCTCACAGTGCAAAGGTTCTCTGCCACGTGCATGAGTCCGGTGAGACAGAACACTCTCACACATCAGGCAAAGCAGCTGTATTACTCACCAGTAGGTGGCAAGGATATCAGAAGCCTAGGATCCATGCCAAGCTGGTGCCCCAAGGTTCGAGACCTGTGCGGGGTGGGTGGAGTCTTGTCCGTGCCCGCCGCAGATCGCGCCGCAGCTGAGGGACCCTGAAAGTGCTCTGCTTCGGGTTTTCCACCCTTGGCACCGCTTAGCTCACTGGGCAGAAGTGCGGAAGAACGTCCTGTTTTGGGAGGCATGAGGACAAAGCCGGGTTGTTTCCCACTTCCTCCTTATCCTCCTTATCAGGATATTGCATCCTCCATACTTTCATAGTACTGAAGCCGGAGGAAGCAGAGTTGGGTCAGCCAAGGCCATCCGGGGCCCTGTTCTCCTCCATACCAGCCCTTGCAGTTAGTATGCAGGGCTGCCAAGCCCTCGATGGCTACAACAACAAGTTTTCTCTAGGCCTCCTCTTGGCTGGATCTAAGTCTCTGCTTTTTATGGTGGAAGCAATGAGGGTACATGGCTCACCTCCACACTGCAGCTAAAAGGCAGCCCAATGCACCTGCACCACACCCTTGCTGCTTAAGAAACAAGAGCCACAAGTGCCTCACAGCTGTCCGTGGCAACTGTCCAGGAACATCACACTGCCTTCCTCACCTGCTGCCCTTCTGGGCACTCAGCCCTCTCTTCTCCACTCAGCCCTCTCTTCTCTTCTCTTCTCAATTTTAGCTCCTGTCCCTAGCCCTTACTCTCTGTTGGAGCTCCTGGGTGAGGGGCTGAATCCAAGCCCTCTCTCCAGACTCAGCCTGGAGCTCTCATCTCTGCATCTTCTGGCCTGGGCATTCTGGAGAGAAGTCACTCTAGTTTTGGTTCTTGGAATGTAACTGTCCTCTGGATCTTGGCCCCCTGGAAGCATGGCTGAGCTGCCCCAATTAAAGCTGCTCAACTCGCTCTTTATGCTTCTGTCTGTGGAAGAAGGGATGCAGGTACTCCTAGAACAGAAAGAGCTTTCTTGTCTTCTGATCACTGTAATAAGCAGTTAACAAGTTCTCGTCTTAAAGAGAAAACAGCTGAAAGCTTTTAATGCCAAAGTTCCACAGGTTTATCTAATTACTTCTGCATGAAGCACACGGGATGAGTCTTCTGAAAGAAGAGTCTATGATATGATAAAGCCAGAACTGGAATCATAACAGTTAAGAACTAGCAAGAATGTGTCTCTGCTGTTCTTTTATGTTTATTCCTTTATGTATCTTTTTAAAATATAGTACTTAGTAATACACACTTATGTAGCACAGCTGTTTTCCTTAGAGAAAAAAGTATTAATTTAACATTTTGCAATTCTGATTTTAATCTCATATATTAAAGTACACTTCTAAGCATTTATTTGGATAGTTATCCACACTCTGTGCATTAGAAATAACCCAGAAGCATATTAAAAATACACACGTTGAAGGCCCACGTCCATAAATTCTGGGCCCAGGCGTCTGTTCTGTTAGCATATGTGATGTTGGAAAACTACTAGTCCAGTGTCTCTCAGACTTCAAAATGCCTAGGAATCACCTGGGGATCTTGCCTAAAAATCCAGATTCTGAGTCAGTCAGTCTGAGGTGAGTGCCTGAGATTCGGCGATCCCGATCCTAATGAGCTCCCAAGACGAGGTAGCTGCTGCTGGTGCATACATCACACTAACAGCAAGGCCTGGGCACCACACCCAGATGCAGACGCTCACCAGCTGGCAGCTGGGTCCACACTGGAGGGCAGGGAAAATAATCTGACTCTTTAGGACTGGGCTTCCAACACTAAAACATGAAATGATTAACAACGGACTTTACATACATAATCTCAGTTCATCCACACATATACACACTCCATAAGATCATTACCATTTTTTATGGTTGAGGAAGCCAAGACTCAGAAAGTCATACAGCTAGAAAGTATATTGGTTGTCTATTGCGGCTTTAACAAAGGACCACAAACTTAGTGGCTTAAAATGAGACAACTTTATGACCTTATGGTTTTGCAGACAAGAAGTTCTAAAATCAAGGCATTGGCAAGGCTGTGTCCCTTTTGGGAGCTCTAGGAGAGAATCTGCTTTCTTACCTTTCCAGTGTCTAGAGGCTGCCTGCATTTCTTAATTCGTGGTCCCTTTATCCATCTTCAATGTCAGCAACACCACATCTCTCTGACACTTTTTCCTTCATCACCTCTCTCTCTAACCACAGCTGGGAAAGGTTCTCTGCTTTTAAGGATTAAGTAATTAGATTGCGCCCACTTGGATAATGCAAGATACTCTCCTCTCTAGAGTCTGTACCTGAATCAAATCTGCAAAGTCCTTTTTGCCATGTAAATGAACATATTCACAGTTGATGGGGATTAGGGAATACACATCTTTGGGGGAACATTATTCTGCCTTCCACAGCGGGAAAAAAACAGGATTTAGAGCCTGAAAGCAAATTCAAATCTGTCTGATTCCAAAGTCCATGCTCCTAGCACACAACTCAAAAGAGTAACTAAATTGAATGTTGTTGTAGTCTGGAGGCCAAATCATGAATGGTGTTAAAGTGTAATTCTGCTGTACGCAGCCTGAATGCCACTATCATTTTAAATTGAACTGAATGATGCTGAAGTGGATTTTGTTTATTGCAATGCGTTTTGCATTCTCCTTAGGCTCAGCAAAATCCAGTTCTCCTGTGCAACTGCAACACCTTGTTATAATGCATGAACATCTAATTGTGGTTCTTGGTCATTATTTAATGTAACTAAAAAATAAGATGGAAACCAAGGAACATCTTCAAGATTTCACAATAAATTGTTTATACTTTTGAGCAACTGCACTGAAGCAAGATTAGTAACTGAATCTTGAACATTCGACTCCCTTGCAGGAAGCTTGATAATGATTGAGGTGCTGTCCTCATCGAATCCCTCAAAGTCCTGCCACCACAGTAGCCAGGTGTTCCTGTCTGCAGAGATTTAGCCCCTAAACTGAGGTAAAACTCACCTCGCTTCCTAGGGGATTCAGAACTAGGTTTTATTTAGATCAACAATTGCAACCTACAGTAGTGGGGCTCCCAGTTATCAGACATACTACCATCAGGAAAATGTGAACAGAGAAATATTTAGTTGGGTTCTTTTAAGCCCATCGGTTATGGGTTGAATTGTCTCTATCTCCCCACCTCTGAAAAAAAAAAAAAAAGATATGTTGAAGTTCTAATTCCTACTACCTCAGAATATGATCTCATTTGGAAATGGGGTCCTTGCAGATGTAATTAGTTAAGATGAGGTCATACTGGAGTAGGGTGGGCCCTGAATCCAGTATGACTGATGTCCTTATAAGAGGAGAGAAGGACCAGGTGTGGTGGCTCATGCCCGTAATCCCAGCACTTTGGGAGGCCAAGCCAGGTGGATCACTTGAGATCAGGAGTTCGAGGCCAGCCTGGCCAACATGGTGAAACCCTGTCTCTACTAAAGATACAAAAATTAGCTGGGCATGGTGGTACACTCCTGTAATCCCAGCTATTTGGGAGGCTGAGGCAGGAGAATCTCTTGAACCCAGGAGGCAGAGGTCGCAGTGAGCCGGGATCGCTCCACTACACTCCAGCCTGGGTGACAGAACAAGATTCTGTCTCAAAAAAAAAAAAAAAAAGGAGAGAAGAACAGAGGGGGAAGATGACTATGTAACAACAGAGGCAGAGACTGGCATGATGCATGTAGAAGCTGAGGAACACCAGAGACTACTGGCAAACACCAGAAGGTAGAAGAGGCAAGGAAGGCTTCTCTCTTATGAGTTTCAGAAGGAACCAAGCCTGATGACACCTCAACTTTGGACTTAGCCTGCAGAATTATGAGATCATTAATATCTGTTGTTCTAAGCCACCCAGTTTGTGGTGCTTTGTTATGGCAGCATTAGCAAACCAATACAACATCCTTCCGGCTGTTGTTACAATCTACATTTCTCATCTTACAGAATGGATGTATTCCTGGAGAGGTAAATGAATACAGGTCAAATAATGATCAGAATGTGGCTTAAACACTGGAGATATAGTCTTAGGGAATGAATGGTTTTTGACTACGAGATGTTATTTAAACCACATCACAGAAACTTTGCCATACACTATTCAGTATAAAGTTGAGTTCAGCAAAATAGACATATTCTAGCCCCTAAAGAGGTCTGGTTCCAGGAAGAAGTTCTAAAATGACTGTACAGAGTATGGGCCCAGGAGACAGCTTAGCACTGGCAGCAGGAGTCCAATGCTACCTCGAGGAATCTCTCATTCATAGAGCACCTGCTCTGAGCCAGGCACTGTGCTAGACTATTATGCCTCCCACTTGTACAACAAAAACCTTTTTCCTTTGGGCAGTGACCTCCTGCAGAGGGTAGGAGGAGAGGGATGGTTAACACCAAGTAGAAATCTCTTCCACCATCACACCCTGAACCTTGTTATCACCAAAACCATTCCATCTTCTGAAGCAGTAATCTCAGTTATCTCCATTTCCCACTACCATTGCCTGCCAGTCCTTCCAGGCTGCTTAGCTACCACTCCTACCACCAATGTTCTAACCTCATTAGGACGTTTGAACCCTCTATTCTCCCCAGTGTTGCTTCCCCCAACCTGTACTTCCTTTGTATCCAGCTTAGAATCCATTGTCTATTATTGTGCCCCATCATGTCTTCTGACTTTTGGTAGCATTATCTGCCAAACATAACCTCTGTGGCTGTGCTGAGCCATGATGCTGCCGGGCAAGGCCACAAACCAGAAATTTGTCTCACTAACTTAATGAATTCCTACTGAGATTACTTATTAAATTCATTTATTTCCATTCTGACCATTACCACCTGGATTTATAATAGCTTCTAAACTGACCAGCCTGTGGTCGTTCCCCACCTCCTCCCACCCCACCATCCCCACCTGTTGCAGTCAAGATTCTGGCTTTAAATTGCAAATCTGTTTTTATTGCCTTTCCATACTTCCTCTTCTTCCTGTGGTTCTTAGAGTCCTTTCTGCATGTTGTTCCCTCTGACTAGAAGACTCAGTGTCTTAGCCCAATATCCAGTCACCTCCTCATCCTTCACACCTCCCCACCCCATCATCACCTCCACAGAGCTGCCTACCCTTCTCTAACTCCCTGAGGTCAGACCTGCCTTGCAGGTGCTCTTAGTGCTCCAGGTCACCATTCCACTTTTACACTTACTTGCAGGCTTATTTGATGGATGTCTCCTCTGGTGGACAGAAAGCTCAAAACAAAATAAAGACTCTGCTTTTGTTTATCATTGTATCCTCAGCACCCAGCATAGTGCCTGTTATATGTAGGCACTCAATAACATTTATTCAATGAAAGTTGAATGAATGACTTAATTTTCACAACTACCTCTGGAAAGAAAGCTATTATCCTCATTTTACAAATGAGAAGATTGAAGCTACTCAAGAAAATTAAGTTACTTAAGTTGTAGATAATTAAAGACTCACCCCAGTATCTTAGTCTTTTCAGGCTACTATATAAGAAAATATCATAGACTGGATGACTTTTATAAAAAAAAAAACAACAGAAATTTATGTCTCACAGTTCTGGAGGCTGGGAAGTCCAAGGTCAAGGCACTTGCAGGTTCAGTGTCTGGTGAGGGCTCACATCCTCACAGATGGTGCTTTCTTGTTCTGTTCTCACATGGTGGGAGGGGTGGGGGGGGTTTCCCTAAGGCCTCTTTTAGAATGACACTAATCCCATTCATGAGGGCTCCATCCCAATGACCTAATCACCTCCCACCCTCATCACCTTGGAAGTAAGGATTTCAACATATGAGTTTTCAGGGGGATACAAACATTCTGACCACAGCACCCAGGTTGCTGATTATAAAGCTTGCATTCTTTCCTCTGTACTATTTCTCATAATATGATACAAATGTCACAAAATATGCTGTGCTCAACAAAAGGTGTGGTCAGAGGAAGCATCCCACTGGTGTCAAATGCAGGTGAGAAGAATATGAGTCCTATGTGATGCTGGGCTCTTAAAACACCTCTTAGGAGGCCATGCATGGTGGCTTGTGCCTGTAATCCCAGCACTTTGGGAGGCTGAGGTGGGCGGATCACCAGGTCAGGAGATTGAGACCATCCTGGCTAACACAGTGAAACCCTGTCTCTACTAAAAATACAAAAATAAAATAAAATAAAAAAATTAGCCGGGCATGGTGGCAGGCGCCTGTAGTCCCAGCTACTCAGGAGGCTGAGGCAGGAGAATGATGTGAACCCAGGAGGCGGAGCTTGTGGTGAGCCAAGATCGTGCCACTGCACTCCAGCCTGGGCTGACAGAGCGAGACTCTGTCTCAAACAAACAAACAAAAACCACACCTCTTAGGGCACCTCTCTCAAGAAGACCTTTACCACCCAAAACACAGTTGGCATATATCAAAAGCCTTAGAATATTAATATCATCTTAATATTGATAACTCTTTACCTAGCAATTGTATCCAGTAGTTTTAAGAAAAATTTAAGAGCTGTACACAAGAATTTATGCACAAGGATGGTCGTTGTGGTATTATTGTCAAACAGGTAACAGTTAAATAATGACACTCCCTTATAACACATTTTTATGCAGATGCTCCAAACATATTTCTAAAGAATATTTAACTGACATGGGAAAATGGTTAAATATTACAGTCAGGTAAGAAAAGGACAACAGGCTAATAAAAGAACACTAGTAATGATTCCAATTTTAAAGGTATGTGTTTCTAGCTATACACAGTCAAGAAAAATAAAATACGGCAAAATGTTAACTGGTTATCTCTTAGTAAGATTGCAGGCAAATTACATTTCCTTCAATACACCTTATCGTATTTTCAACTGTTTACCATCAGCACGTGTTGCTTTTATAATGAGAAAAAAATGTTATTAAAAAGCAATTGACCATGTAATTTGCTCAGAAAGTTTTTCTTGCTATGTTTTTCAACTGCTCTTTCTAAATTATTTCAGAAACAAAAAGTCTTTGGAGGAATTTTCCCTCTGCCGATGCTCAGGTTAGGTTATTTATATAATGGAAGGCCACATGGAGACGTTGGACTTCCTGTATGAGTTTCATCATATAAAAAGCTTGGAAGTTGTCACTCTTTGCTTTTACAAGAAGAAGCTGGACAAACTGAAAACCAATGACTTGGACTCATTACAGGGCAAACTGTCTCCAGAGTTTGCAAACTGTCTCCAGCAAATCCAGAGACAAAGCTGAGATCAACTTACCTGGAGCAGAAGTGTTGGATCTCTAAACTGGTAGGCTCACTTCTGGGAACAGTCTTGGGGAAAGCCTCTTGGTTTTGTGAACATTACCTCTAGGAATCCCACCAGTTTCTCATTGTGAAGATCAGAGAAAGATGCCATCATAGTTCTTGCAGGAGGGGAAGAGTGATTCTTATGAAATACGTCCAGAGCTTTCTTCATAATAAAAATGATAAAAGAAAATAAACTCTTTGGGGGAAAGACTTAACCAGGCTTTAGGCTTGTTCTAGAGCCATGGGGAAAGGCATTCCTCTCACTCCAGCCATTTCTCCTCTTCCTGTCTCACCTGAGGGGGATAGGAAAGGTTTCCAAAACGAAGCACAAGTGAAGGTCCCAGGCCAGAGACTCAAGCCCACTAAGAGACTTGAGATTTAATCGTTAAGATTGAGAACACTCCTCTCCCTTGTGCCTTACCACCACACCAACAGGGCTAAACAAAGCCCAGCTCCTAGACAAATGAACATAAATCCTCACACTAAATGCCTATTTATCTCAGTCCCTATTACCCAATACATGTCCAACTTTCAACAAAAATTACAAGGTATGCTAAAAAGCAAGTAAGAAGACAGATCAAGGGCTGGGCACGGTGGCTCGTGCCTGTAATCCCAGCACTTTGGGAGGCTGAGGTGGGAGGATCACGAGGTCAGGAGTTCGAGACCAGTGCTGGCCAACATGGTGAAACCCCATCTCTATTAAAAATACAAAAATTAGCCAGGCGTGGTGGCAGGCGCCTGTAATCCCAGCTGCTGGGGAGGCTGAGGCAGGAGAATCTCTTGAACCCGGGAGACAGAGGTTTCAGTGAGCCGAGATCAGGCCACTGCACTCCAGCCTGGGCAACAGGGCGAGACTCTGTCTCAAAAAAAAAAAAAAAAAAACACAGATCAAGCAAGCATCAAAGCATCAAAACCAGACTCCAATATGATATGGCTGCTGGATTTACCAGACAGGGAATTCAAAAATCATTGTTAAGGGCTCAAATGGGAAAAGTAGGCAACATGCAAGAAACAGATGGGTAATGTAAGCACAGAGATGGAAATTCTGGTAATCTAATGCTAGAAACCAAAAAACAGCGTAACAGAAACAAACTAAAACAAACAAACAAACAAACTACACCTAGGCATATCAGATTTATACTGTAGAACTGCAGTCCCCAACCTTTTTGGCATCAGGGACTGGTTTCGTGGAAGACAATATTTCCATGGTGGCGGGGAGATGATTTTGGGATGAAACTGTTCCACCTCAGATAATCAGTTAGATTCTCATAAGGAGTATGCAACCTAGATCCCTCGCATGCACAGTTCACAATAGGGTTCAAGCTCCTGTGAAAATCTAATGCTGCTGCTGATCTGACAGGAGGCGGAACTCAGGCAGTAATGATCGCTGCTTACCTCCTGACATGTGGCCTGGTTCCTAATGGGCCACTGACCAGTACAGGTCTGCAGCCTGGGCATTGGGGACCCCTGCTGTAGGAAACCAAAGAGAGACAAAGAAGGCAGAGGCAGATTTTTAACTTTTGTTTAGCCTATAGAAGAACATGGATAAGAATTATAGTGGAGGAGCCAAGATGGCCGAATAGGAACAGCTCTGGTCTACAGCTCCCAGCGTGAGCGACGCAGAAGACGGGTGATTTCTGCATTTCCATCTGAGGTACCGGGTTCATCTCACTAGGGAGTGCCAGACAGTGGGCGCAGGTCAGTGGGTGCGCGCACCGTGCGCGAGCCGAAGCAGGGCGAGGCATTGCCTCACCTGGGAAGCGCAAGGGGTCAGGGAGTTCCCTTTCCGAGTCAAAGAAAGGGGTGACAGATGGCACCTGGAAAATCGGGTCACTCCCACCTGAATATTGCGGTTTTCAGACCGGCTTAAAAAACGGCGCACCACGAGACTATATCCCACACCTGGCTCGGAGGGTCCTACACCCACGGAGTCTCGCTGATTGCTAGCACAGCAGTCTGAGATCAAACTGCAAGGCGGCAGCGAGGCTGGGGGAGGGGCGCCCGCCATTGCCCAGGCTTGCTGAGGTAAACACAGCAGCCGGGAAGCTCGAACTGGGTGGAGCCCACCACAGCTCAAGGAGGCCTGCCTGCCTCTGTAGGCTCCATCTCTGGGGGCAGGGCACAGACAAACAAAAAGACAGCAGTAACCTCTGCAGACTTAAATGTCCCTGTCTGACAGCTTTGAAGAGAGCAGTGGTTCTCCCAGCACGCAGCTGGAGATCTGAGAACGGGCAGACTGCCTCCTCAAGTGGGTCCCTGACCCCTGACCCCCGAGCAGCCTAACTGGGAGGCACCCCCCAGCAGGGGCACACTGACACCTCACACGGCAGGGTATTCCAACAGACCTGCAGCTGAGGGTCCTGTCTGTTAGAAGGAAAACTAACAAACGGAAAGGACATCCACACCGAAAACCCATCTGTACATCACCATCATCAAAGACCAAAAGTAGATAAAACCACAAAGATGGGGAAAAAACAGAATAGAAAAACTGGAAACTCTAAAACGCAGAGTGCCTCTCCTCCTCCAAAGGAACGCAGTTCCTCACCAGCAACGGAACAAAGCTGGATGGAGAATGATTTTGACGAGCTGAGAGAAGAAGGCTTCAGACGATCAAATTACTCTGAGCTACGGGAGGATATTCAAACCAAAGGCAAAGAAGTTGAAAACCTTGAAAAAAATTTAGACAAATGTATAACTAGAATAGCCAATACAGAGAAGTGCTTAAAGGAGCTGATGGAGCTGAAAACCAAGGCTCGAGAACTACGTGAAGAATGCAGAAGCCTCAGGAGCCGATGCGATCAACTGGAAGAAAGGGTATCAGCAATGGAAGATGAAATGAATTAAATGAAGCGAGAAGGGAAGTTTAGAGAAAAAAGAATAAAAAGAAATGAGCAAAGCCTCCAAGAAATATGGGACTATGTGAAAAGACCAAATCTACGTCTGATTGGTGTACCTGAAAGTGATGCGGAGAATGGAACCAAGTTGGAAAACACTCTGCAGGATATTATCCAGGAGAACTTCCCCAATCTAGCAAGGCAGGCCAACGTTCAGATTCAGGAAATACAGAGAACGCCACAAAGATACTCCTCGAGAAGAGCAACTCCAAGACACATAATTGTCAGATTCACCAAAGTTGAAATGAAGGAAAAAATGTTAAGGGCAGCCAGAGAGAAAGGTCGGGTTACCCTCAAAGGGAAGCCCATCAGACTAACAGCGGATCTCTCGGCAGAAACCCTACAAGCCAGAAGAGAGTGGGGGCCAATATTCAACATTCTTAAAGAAAAGAATTTTCAACCCAGAATTTCATATCCAGCCAAACTAAGCTTCATAAGTGAAGGAGAAATAAAATACTTTACAGACAAGCAAATGCTGACCGATTTTGTCACCACCAGGCCTGCCCTAAAAGAGCTCCTGAAGGAAGCGCTAAACATGGAAAGGAACAACCGGTACCAGCCGCTGCAAAATCATGCCAAAATGTAAAGACCATCGAGACTAGGAAGAAACTGCATCAACTAACGAGCAAAATCACCAGCTAACATCATAATGACACGATCAAATTCACACATAACAATATTAACTTTAAATGTAAATGGACTAAATTCTCCAATTAAAAGACACAGACTGGCAAGTTGGATAAAGAGTCAAGACCCATCAGTGTGCTGTATTCAGGAAACCCATCTCACGTGCAGAGACACACATAGGCTCAAAATAAAAGGATGGAGGAAGATCTACCAAGCAAATGGAAAACAAAAAAAGGCAGGGGTTGCAATCCTAGTCTCTTGATAAAACAGACTTTAAACCAACAAAGATCAAAAGAGACAAAGAAGGCCATTACATAATGGTAAAGGGATCAATTCAACAAGAGGAGCTAACTATCCTAAATATATATGCACCCAATACAGGAGCACCCAGATTCATAAAGCAAGTCCTGAGTGACCTACAAAGAGACTTAGATTCCCACACATTAATAATGGGAGACTTCAACACCCCACTGTCAACATTAGACAGATCAACGAGACAGAAAGTCAACAAGGATACCCAGGAATTGAACTCAGCTCTGCACCAAGCAGACCTAATAGACATCTACAGAACTCTCCACCCCAAATCAACAGAATATACATTTTTTTCAGCACCACACCACACCTATTCCAAAATTGACCACATACTTGGAAGTAAAGCTCTCCTCAGCAAATGTAAAAGAACAGAAATTATAACAAACTATCTCTCAGACCACAGTGCAATCAAACTAGAACTCAGGATTAAGAATCTCACTCAAAGCTGCTCAACTACATGGAAACTGAACAACCTGCTCCTGAATGACTACTGGGTACATAACGAAATGAAGGCAGAAATAAAGATGTTCTTTGAAAACAACGAGAACAAAGACACAACATACCAGAATCTCTGGGACACATTCAAAGCAGTGTGTAGAGGGAAATTTATAGCACTAAATGCCCACAAGAGAAAGCAGGAAAGATCCAAAATTGACACCCTAACATCACAATTAAAAGAACTAGAAAAGCAAGAGCAAACACATTCAAAAGCTAGCAGAAGGCAAGAAATAACTAAAATCAGAGCAGAACTGAAGGAAATAGAGACACAAAAAACCCTTCAAAAAATCGATGAATCCAGGAGCTGGTTTTTTGAAAGGATCAACAAAATTGATAGACCGCTAGCAAGACTAATAAAGAAAAAAAGAGAGAAGAATCAAATAGACACAATAAAAAATGATAAAGGGGATATCACCACCGATCCCACAGAAATACAAACTACCATCAGAGAATACTACAAACACCTCTATGCAAATAAACTAGAAAATCTAGAAGAAATGGATACATTCCTCGACACATACACTCTCCCAAGGCTAAACCAGGAAGAAGTTGAATCTCTGAATAGACCAATAACAGGAGCTGAAATTGTGGCAATAATCAATAGTTTACCAACCAAAAAGAGTCCAGGACCAGATGGATTCACAGCCGAATTCTACCAGAGGTACAAGGAGGAACTGGTACCATTCCTTCTGAAACTATTCCAATCAATAGAAAAAGAGGGAATCCTCCCTAACTCATTTTATGAGGCCAGCATCATCCTGATACCAAAGCCAGGCAGAGACACAACCAAAAAAGAGAATTTTAGACCAATATCCTTGATGAACATTGATGCAAAAATCCTCAATAAAATACTGGCAAACCAAATCCAGCAGCACATCAAAAAGCTTATCCACCATGATCAAGTGGGCTTCATCCCTGGGATGCAAGGCTGGTTCAATATACGCAAATCAATAAATGTAATCCAGCATATAAACAGAGCCAAAGACAAAAACCATATGATTATCTCCATAGATGCAGAAAAAGCCTTTGACAAAATTCAACAACCCTTCATGCTAAAAACTCTCAATAAATTAGGTATTGATGGGACATATTTCAAAATAATAAGAGCTATCTATGACAAACCCACAGCCAATATCATACTGAATGGGCAAAAACTGGAAGCATTCCCTTTGAAAACTGGCACAAGACAGGGATGCCCTCTCTCACTGCTCCTATTCAACATAGTGTTGGAAGTTCTGGCCAGGGCAATCAGGCAGGAGAAGGAAATAAAGGGTATTCAATTAGGAAAAGAGGAAGTCAAATTGTTCCTGTTTGCAGATGACATGATTGTTTATCTAGAAAACCCCATCGTCTCAGCCCAAAATCTCCTTAAGCTGATAAGCAACTTCAGCAAAGTCTCAGGATACAAAATCAATGTACAAAAATCACAAGCATTCCTATACACCAACAACAGACAAACAGAGAGCCAAATCATGAGTGAACTCCCATTCACAATTGCTTCAAAGAGAATAAAATACCTAGGAATCCAACTTACAAGGGATGTGAAGGACCTCTTCAAGGAGAACTACAAACCACTGCTCAAGGAAATAAAAGAGGATACAAACAAATGGAAGAACATTCCATGCTCATGGATAGGAAGAATCAATATCGTGAAAATGGCCATACTGCCCAAGGTAATTTACAGATTCAATGCCATCCCCATCAGGCTACCAATGACTTTCTTCACAGAATTGGAAAAAACTACTTTAAAGTTCATATGGAACCAAAAAAGAGCCCGCATCGCCAAGTCAATCCTAAGCCAAAAGAACAAAGCTGGAGGCATCACACTACCTGACTTCAAACTATACTACAAGGCTACAGTAACCAAAACAGCATGGTACTGGTACCAAAACAGAGATATAGATCAATGGAACAGAACAGAGCGCTCAGAAATAACGCCACTTACCTACAACTATCTGATCTTTGACAAACCTGAGAAAAACAAGCAATGGGGAAAGGATTCCCTATTTAATAAATGGTGCTGGGAAAACTGGCTAGCCATATGTAGAAAGCTGAAACTGGATCCCTTCCTTACACCTTATACAAAAATCAATTCAAGATGGATTAAAGATTTAAACGTTAGACCTAAAACCATAAAAACCCTAGAAGAAAACCTAGGCATTACCATTCAGGACATAGGCGTGGGCAAGGACTTCATGTCCAAAACACCAAAAGCAATGGCAACAAAAGCCAGAATTGACAAATGGGATCTAATTAAACTAAAGAGCTTCTGCACAGCAAAAGAAACTACCATCAGAGTGAACAGGCAACCTACAACATGGGAGAAAATTTTCGCAACCTACTCATCTGACAAAGGGCTAATATCCAGAATCTACAATGAACTCAAACAAATTTACAAGAAAAAAACAAACAACCCCATCAAAAAGTGGGCGAAGGACATGAACAGACACTTCTCAAAAGAAGACATTTATGCAGCCAAAAAACACATGAAAAAATGCTCATCATCACTGGCCATCAGAGAAATGCAAATCAAAACCACTGTGAGATATCATCTCATACCAGTTAGAATGGCAATCATTAAAAAGTCAGGAAACAACAGGTGCTGGAGAGGATGTGGAGAAATAGGAACACTTTTATACTGTTGGTGGGACTGTAAACTAGTTCAACCATTGCAGAAGTCAGTGTGGCGATTCCTCAGGGATCTAGAGCTAGAAATACCATTTGACTCAGCCATCCCATTACTGGGTATATACCCAAATGACTATAAATCATGCTGCTATAAAGACACATGCACACGTATGTTTATTGCGGCATTATTCACAATAGCAAAGACTTGGAACCAACCCAAATGTCCAACAATGATAGACTGGATTAAGAAAATGTGGCACATATACACCATGGAATACTATGCAGCCATAAAAATGATGAGTTCATGTCCTTTGTAGGGACATGGATGAAACTGGAAACCATCATTCTCAGTAAACTATCGCAAGAACAAAAAACCAAACACCGCATATTCTCACTCACAGGTGGGAATTGAACAATGAGATCACATGGACACAGGAAGGGGAATATCACACTCTGGGGACTGTGGTGGGGAGGGGGGAGGGGGGAGGGATAGCATTGGGAGATATACCTAATGCTAGATGACGAGTTAGTGGGTGCAGTGCACCAGCATGGCACATGTATACATATGTAACTAACCTGCACAATGTGCACATGTACCCTAAAACTTAAAATATAATAAAAAAGAAAAAAATAAAGAAAAAAAAAAAGAAATAAAAATAAAAATAAAATTAAAAACAAAAAAAACAAAAAAAAAAAACAAACAACAACAAAAAAGAATTGTAGTGGACTTCTCATCAGAAACCATGCAAGCAAGAAATGTGTGAAGTGAAAATAAAGGGCCGGAAGAAGAAAAACCTGGAATCTTGTATCAGTAAAAGTATCCTTCAAAAGTTAAGGAAAAAGACTTTCTCAGACACAGACACAGACAGGGAATTCGTTGCCATCAGGCCTGCCATGCAAGAAATATTAGAAGGAAAATGATATACGTCAATGATATAGAGACTTGGATCTCTATAAAGAAAGGACGACTGTCAGAGAAGAAATAAAGGCAAAACCAAATCTTTAATTTTTAAAATTCTTACTTGAACTGAAGGGTAACTGTTTAATAGCAGTAATAATGTATTAGATGATTATAACCCATGAATAAGTGAAATGAGAGACAGCAACTTCATAGGGGTTGGGAGACAGGAATTGGGACTACCCTGTTATAAAGTATCTGCACTACACATGAAGTGTTATTTGAAGGTAGACGTAGATTAAAATGTATATTGTAAATTTAGGGAACCATTAACATTTTTTAAAAGGAAGTATAATTTAAAGTATATTGCCGGGTGCGGTGGCTCACGCCTGTAATCCCAGCACTTTGGGAGGCCAAGGTGGGCAGATCACGAGGTCAGGAGACCGAGACCATCCTGGCTAACACAGTGAAACCCCGTCTCTACTAAAAATACAAAAAATTAGCCGGGCATGGTGGCGGGCGCCCGTAGTCCCAGCTACTCGGGAGGCTGAGGCAGGAGAATGGCGTGAACCCGGGAGGCGGAGCTTGCAGTGAGCCGAGATTGTGCCACTGCACTCCAGCCTGGGTGACAGAGCGAGACTCCGTCTCAAAACTAAAAAAATAAAAATAAATAAAGTACATTGAAGTAGGCTGGGCGCGGTGGCTCATGCCTGAAATCCCAGCACTTTGAGAGGCCGAGGCGGGCAGAACTCCCAAACTAGCCAAATGAACTAGCCAGCCTGGTCAACATGGTGAAACCCCATCTCTACTAAAAATACGAAAAATTAGCCAGACCTGGTGGTGCACATCTGTAGTCCCATCTACTCAGGAGGCTGAGGCAGGAGAATCCCTTGAACCTGGGTGGCAGAGGCTGCAGTGAGCTGAGATCACACCACTGAACTCCAGCCTGGGTGACAGAGTGAGACTTTGTCTCAGTAATAATAATAATATTAATAATAAATAAAGCGGCCAGGCACAGTGGCTCACACCTGTAATCCCAGCAGTTTGGAAGGCTAAGGCTGGCAGATCACCCGAGGTCAGGAGTTCGAGACCAGCCTGGCCAACACGGCAAAACCCCATCTCTATTAAAAATACAAAATTAGCCAGGCTTGATGGCGCATGCCTGTAATCCCAGCTACTTCGGGGCTGAGGCAGGAGAATCGCTTGAACCCGGGAGGCAGAGGTTGCAGTGAGCTGAGATTGCGCCATTGCACTCCAGCCTAGGGACAGAGCGAAACTCCATCTTGAAAATAAAATAAAATAAAATAAATAAAATAAAATAAAATAGTGTATTGAAGGAGGTACCAAGGACCCAGGGCTGTTGGCCTTATCTTTCTGGTCCATTTCCTCATCTGTGAAATGATTAGGTTAAGAATAGATCATCTCCTTGATTCCATTCCTGCTCTGCAATTTTATTACTAGAAAAAAAAAGGTTAATTAAAAGTCTACCTTGTTCCTTTAGTCCAAATAGTAACTATAACGAAGAACCTTTTGAAAGAAGAGCTTTCTAAAATAGCCAAGTCCCTAATTTATTATTTCAGTAAATTTAGGTTTCCATACTTCCAAATTGTGAGTGGCCTTTAGTAGGTTTATCTTGTACATATACTGAAACAATGAATTTCCTCACCTCGTTCAGCATTCCTCAATGCATTGTGCTTTAAGAACAGACAAGGCTGAAAGGAAAAGGCCATTTCATGGTATTGATTTCACTGCCAGAGACAGTCCAGGCCATATGCCTTTCAATTCAAAAAAGAAATAATCAAACTGCCTCCCTTGCCTAAATAGAGCTCTTCATTAACTTGTGATTACCTCCAGATCTGTCAATAGACTTTCCTCCCCTGGCTGTCAATACATTTCTGAGCTCAGTGAGCACTTTTCTGAGCTACAACTTTCCTGTCAATCAAAAAGTTTTGCTCTTCTAGACTCTTGCTCAAATTGCAGTGTTCATTACAAAAAGAAAAGAAAGTCACTTTGGAGTTGCCCTACAGAACACTGTGGAAATGACCTGCCCCTTTTGAAATGAGATGCTGATCTCACTTCAGGTTAAAGCAACTGAGAAAAACTGAAAGCTCACTTGCAGGTCTGCTCAGTCTCATCTCCAGACTTTTCTGCTCTAACCCTTACAATAAAAATCCCCAGGCCAGGCGTGGTGGCTCACACCTGTAACCCCAGCACTTTGGGAGGCCGAGGCAGGCAGATCACGAGGTCAGGAGATCGAGATCATCCTGGCTAACACAGCGAAACCCCGTCTCTACTAAAAAAAATTTTTTTTAAAAATTAGCCGGGTGTGGTGGTGGGTGCCTGTAGTCCTAGCTACTCGGGAGGCTGAGGCAGGAACATGGTGTGAACCTGGGAGGTGTAGCTTGCAGTGAGCCGAGATCGCACCACTGCACTCCAGCCTGGGTGACAGAACAAGACTTCACCTCAAAAAAAAAAAACAAAAAAACAAAAAACCCCAACAAGCAGATTTCTAGCCAAAAGACCTATTTCCCACTTTAAAGCCACCTGCCTAGTTGCAGACAGATAGAAATGCTTTAAGCCTCCCTGGACTCTTCCCTGTTCTAGCAGTTACTTGCATTCTATTTTTGACCTACTGGCACATTAAAGTGGCATGAAAATCAATGTTTTACATTGAAGGGAAAAGGGCTGGATTGCCAGATACCAATATATTCCTTCCTGGATTAGACAGTTCCTCAAAGCACACTTAACTAATACATTCCAACAGACAGGCCCAGATGAGTTGGATGCGGGCATTTGCTGGAACAAAGAACAAAACCGTCTTGCTTGTTAAAGATCGTTGGCCAATCAGGGACCTTCCACTTGATACGGTAAGAAAGAATTCAAGAGAAAATGTAGTCAATAACTCTCAGTTTTGAATTTTATCCCAGTGCTTCAGACCATAAGGAGTCCCTCAGGCCGGAGTCCAATTGCCCAGAAGTAAAAACAGACTCTCAGACCAACAGCTAGAACCCTTTCCAGGACATTGAGGTATTCACCCACAAGTGCTCTAAAGCTCTACTTCAAACAGCATGAAGCTGTGTAAAAACTTCCAGCTCTACAACCAGATGAATGGTTTTTACTACTTCATGGGACACCAAATTCCACATAATTAAGATATGTTTGGGATAGAATGTAGTTTATTAGGTGGTAAAAAGGTGACTTTAAACTGCTTTTCCAGCAGATGTCACAGTCCTACCAAGATATCAAGATCAAAGCTTCACATTTAAGGAAATGATTATTTTTTTCTCCTCATTTTACCAGCTGATAAGTACTGCTTCTTATCCTTAACCACACTCAAAGGTAATGCTCTCAAGTCTAGCATGTTTCTAAGCTCAGCCCAAATTTGAGTCTCACTAAAAAGATAAAGTATTGCTGCATATCTGCGTCTTTGCCAAGTTTCCAAATCCAAAGAGGATATTTTGGTAATGGAAAAGGCAGTGTTTGCCTTCCATTTTAGTGGTGTGTGAGTTCAAGTTATATTGGAAGTCACAAAGAACTACATAACTTAAAAATGAGAGAGAGAAATAGAACTCTTAGAGAGATGACTTTTTTCTTTTTTGACATGGCATTTCACTCTCATCGCCTAGGCTGGAGTGCAATGGCGTGATCTTGGCTCACTGCAACCTCTGCCTCCCGGGTTCAAGCAATTCTCCCGCCTCAGCCTCCTGAGTAGCTGGGATTACAGGTGTGAGCCACCGCGTCCGGCCAAGATGACTCTTGACTAAAGGGTTTGCAGTAACATAAAGGAGTTTCGGAGACTTAAGACTGATGAAACTTGAACCAAGTTTAATATACCTCTTCCCCAGTTCAGCCATGCTACTTTTCTAGGTTAAAAGAAAGTTGCAGAACTTCTGTAAATTAACAGGCAAGCTGGTGGTGGTAAGAGCTCTGATTCAGGTTAAAACAAACAAACAATCAACAAAATAACCACTGGAAATTTCTAGAGCCATAAGAACTCTTTAAAAATTTATCCAGCCAGGCGCAGTGGCTCACGCCTGTAATCCCAGCACTTTAGGAGGCTGAGGAAGGTGGATCACGAGGTCAGGAGTTCAAGACCAGCCTGGCCAACATGGTGAAACCCATCTCTACTAAAAATGCAAAGAATTAGCTGGGCATGGTGGCAGGCGCCTGTAGTACCAGCTACTTGGGAGGCTGAGGCAGGAGCATCACTTGAACCCGGGAGGTGGAGGCTGCAGTGAGCAGAGATTGCGCCATTGCACTCCAGCCTGGGTGACAGTGCGAGACTCCATCTCAAAAAAAAAAAAAATAGTAATAATAATAATAATCCTTATAATAGAGAGGCCTGGTGCTTAGTTTATATGCCTCCTGATGTGATGTCACAGAAATTGTACATTACCAGATTAGTGTTGTTGCCAAAAATGCTTACCTGAATAAAATTGTGAGGAAACAATTAGAAAATTCCACAATAAGGAATATTCTGCAGGGCAATTACCTTGGATTCTTCTAAAAAGCCAAAGACACTAAAAGAAGACAATTCTAGATTGAAAAATTAAGCAGCCAAATGCAATGTATAAATACTAAATGGAGCTGGGCATGGTGGCTGAGGCCTGTAATCCCAACACTTCGGGAGGCCAAGGCGGGCCACTTGAGCCCAGGAGTTTGAGACCAGCCTGGGCAATATGGTGAAACTCTGTCTCCACAAAAAAAAATACAAAAATTAGCCACGCGTGGTGGCAAGTGCCTGTAGTCCCAGCTGCCTGGGAGACTGAGGTGGGAGGAACACCTGAGCCAGGGAGGTGGAGGCTGCAGTGAGCCGAGATCAAGCCACTGCATTCCAGCCTGGGTGACAGGGTGATACCCTGTCTAAAATAAATAAATAATATAGGATTCTGGATCAAAAACCAAATTTTTGTATGTCTTTTATTATATGTCATATAAAGGACATCTGTGTGGCAGTAGGGAAAATTGGAATATGAACTGTTTATTAGATGTTATTGCATTATTGTGAATTTTCTTAGATGTATAATGGCATTAGTGGATATGTAGAGGAATGGCATCCTCAGATGTCTGCTAAAGTATTTGGAGATAAAGGGTTTATAATAATAAACTTTTGTAGTGTTTGTACTTTCAAATGGTTAGCGAAAGTACATGTGTGTATATGTTAAGTATATTTATATACAGATACACATATATAAAGAGAGTAAATATGGCAAAATGTCAACAGTTTGGTAAATCTAGATGATGGGTATATTGGGGTTCATTATACTATTTTTTTCATGCCTCTGCAGATTTTTTTCTTTTCTAAAGTCAGGAGAAGAAAGTTATTTTGGTTTTCATGACATGCATCTTATCTTCATTAGCTCTTCAACTTTTAAATTTCTATACAATAGGTTTATGACTTGGAGAAGAAGAAAAGACAACAACCCTTAGTAGGTGAGCCTTATGTTTTAATTCATGGAATTAGAGATTAGTCGTGAGGCTACAAAGATCCAATATTTTCAAAACCTGATGATTTTTTATGTTAGAGTGACTCCAAATTGATGTGAGTCTGGAGTCAGGGAGTTGCCCAGTTCCAGTATAGTGCCACTGACGCTTAAGTAGCCTCACCAAACCATGCCATTAGGGAGCAGTTTTTAAATAACTATCAAATTATACAGTGACAGCATCATTTTATTTCATACACAATCTCCTTCCCCTGCAGGCCAACTGCTTTAGAATGTGCACTTCCATTGGAACCCCTATTTTCTTACAGCATGTCGGCAAGTCTGTGTTCCTAATCAACTGTGAAATTTCATGAAGGTGGGTACTCTGTTCTAATCTCAGAATGTGGTACAGCATTATGGCATGAAACAGTAACTCAATAAACACTAACTGAATAAAGAAATGGGTAAAATAAAGATTAAAGCGAGGATTTTTCAAGAAAAATTGTATCTTTTTAAAAATTGTATGCAATAATGTGGATTCTCTAAAATGACTAGTAGGAGAGAGAGGAGGGACCAACTTATAAGGAAGCTTTCAAATGTTATTGTTAGTCACATGGGCCTTTGTGAGAGGGTTGGGAGAAGTCTCTGGAATAGAAAATAAATAGAAAAGGAATATGTTTTTGGAGTATAAATGATCATTACCTTGTTTCAGGAGCCACAGTTCACCCAGAGGCCAGAGGCCTGGCTGAGTTATTTGTCCTAAACTTAATATATTTGCTATATAGTTCTGTTAATGAATAGAATTCTGTAAACCAATAATTACACTTTATGTCTTAATTGAGCACTTAAAAATTCAAGATACATGAATTATTTTTCTGAGCTATTTACCAAGCCTATTTAAACTTGTGAGTTTTAAAAATGAAGCAAACTCTTTCCCTGAGATAAGCTTTTTACTTCTTTTGCAAGGTAGCTATTTCAGTAATATTTGGTATGGCACTATAATGAAATCTGTCAGGAATTAGAAGGATGAGTACTTTACTATAACTGAAAAATGAGCATGTTTGAGAATTTCTGATAACACTAATGAGTTAGTGTTTCAAATGAAAATAATTAAGTCAACAAAAAGAAATTCTTCTTGGATCAGTCTTGAGGACTGAGTAATACTGATAAAGAAATATCACTTGAAAGGAGCTTTTTGTCTTTAAATGAAGATAAATTAAAAGGGTAACTAGGATTTGCCACCTGCAATACTGATACCTACTAGCACAGAATCAAAGCTAGAGTATAAAAGAAAATTCTCTATAAGTCACTGGGCAATTTTTAAGAACTCATTTTTTGGGGGGAGTAAGAAAAGTAGTCAGACAAATCAGTCCAAGGTGAGGTATCTTTGGAAAATTTAATTTGGACCATATTTTCTTCCTCTTTCTGAAAACATCAAATATCCCCATACAGTTTGGGTTCCACAGCTTACAAAGGGGCAGTGGGTTTCCCGCAGTTACATACTGTACCCAACTTTCTATAGAAAGATAAAACACTTTCCAACCTTGCTTTTGAGTATTTCCTAAAAAATGCTTTAAAGTTTCCTTACAATAAATGGCAAGTAAAACAAAGTAAGGCTTTTTTTTTCTCCTTTTCCCCTTTTTATGTACTGCATGTTCGAGGAATAAGGAAGGAAGACTAGTTCCATCAGAGTACTAGTAATCCTAGTACCCTGGGGATTACTGCTGGATCCTCCCAGGTATACCCCTATTATTGAGGCCCTGATGCACCCCTGCACTGAGGAACCTGAGAAGGGTAAGTACTAAACAGTCTGTCGTAGCCACGTGGGACTGTCACAGCGCAGGTGGGACTGGGAGTCACCCAGTTCTTCTCGGTGCTCACAGGAGTAACAAAGGAACTAGGACTAAACCATAACCAGAGGTCTCCCACGTGGTACTGCAGTACCACACGTTCACTTTTGTGGGCCTTACAAATGCACATTTATAGACCCAATGTATTTACTGGAAAAAAAAAAGAAAAAAATGCCTTTACTAATTTCTGTATCAAATTATTAGAATGAAAATAAAAGCATTTGTCTGATAAAACACACTTTCTATGTTAGATGAAAATAACTCCCTTGCAAGATAAGCTTGGTAATGTGTATTTGTCACTATTTATATATTTTTGCTTAGTACACACATTTCTTTAATAGCATCATCTGAACAGCTTTGTCATTTTTCAAACCTGTAGTTTCATTAGCTTAAAAAAAGGATAAGGCAGCCAAATTTAATGAATTTTGGTTGCAGAAAAACATCTCAGGTATTAATTCTCATCTTCAAATATTAAGAGCACATAATTAAAAGATAAAGTTTCTTCTCTTAACAGGAAACTAAGCAGCTATTGTCATCAAATGTACTTTTACATGTACTTTTTAGTGAAGGGCCCCCTCATAAATATAAAATTAAATTCTTTTGAGGAATAGGTTTGTGATTTTAGTTATGCAGGATTTACATTTATCCTTTACATTTTGTAGTAAAAAATGTGTGGTCTTTGCTTATTTTCATGAAGTGATTTCTTCATCTCAGCAGGCTCTCACATACAAACGGCAGGCTGGGTTACTCAGCTTGTTTCTGAAAGGGGAGGCAGCCACATGTCATGTGCTCTTAGAATCCTTGCAAAAACTCCTGTAGCTGGGTGACAATCTCCGTATCCACTGTTTCCATGAGGGACTGGAAACCTTGTTCTCCTAGCATCTCCTGCTGTGCCTTGAGCTTCTCGTAGATGAACTGCTGCAGTGACACTGTATGAACAGGGTCCTTCAGGGCCAGCTGTGGGATACAGAGAGGAGCAAGACTGTCAAAAAAGCAAAACAAGTCTCTCCTACCTGCAATTTACAAAAGTTCTTTGTAATCTCTTCTACAGTAACAAAATTGCTTCTGCCTCTCTTCTCACACAGATTCTGTACTAATCTCATGGTGGAAAAATCTGTCAAAGAAAATTTCATTCAATTAGTCTTAACTTCAGTTCCCTAGCGCCCCCTGAACATGTTTTCTGATCAGGCATTTCTCAAGAGCTGGGGGACTCATTCATTTAAAGCATCAAAGCCTAGTAGAAAGCATTCTAAAAGAAACAGAACATGCTGAAGAACATTTAAATACAATTGTCCAGCATTCTCCTTAGGAAGATAGGGTAGGGTAGGCCACTGTGGCAACCCAGTGATGCCCTCAGGATCGAGAAAGGAGACAGTGTTTGCCCTACCCTGGATTGCAATACTATTTAAATTCCTGTATATGCTTCTGGCTGAAAAAAAAAAAGGGACTCCTCGTCTCCCACTGGGATATTTGGAAAACAAAAGAAGTGTAATTTCATGAAAAATAACCCAGAAGTCCACTCCTTAAAGATAACAATGACAAAAGAAAATATTTTGGCTTCTTCTATCCCTGTGGTATGCACATACATACATATACATAAAACACACCTGGACCCAGGCTAAGTGCAATGTGTGATATACCCGATTGAATCCTGCAACTAAGAGTGTTACCGGAAAAACTGGTAAAATCTAAATAAAAGTCTGGAGTTTACTTAATAATAATGCACCGATGTTGGTTTCTTAATTTTGATAAATGTACCACGTATATTTGGAAAATGTAGGGCCAGGCTCGGTGGCTCATGCCTGTAATCCCAGCACTTTAGGAGGCTGAGGCAGGCAGATCACAAGGTCAGGAGTTCGAGACCAGCCTGGCCAATATGGTGAAACCCCGTCTCTACTGAAAATACAAAAATTAGCCTTGCGTGGTGGTGCACGCCTGTAGTCCCAGCTACTTGGGAGGCTGAGGCAGGAGAATCGCCTGAATCTGGGATGCGGAGGTTGCAGTGAGCTGAGATCGTGCCATTGCACTCCAGCCTGGGCGACAGAGCGAGACTCTGTCTCGAAAAAAAAAGAAAAAGAAGAGGAAAGAAAAATGTAACATACAATGTTAACATTAGGAGAAACTGGGTGAGGGGCACATGGGAACTCTTTGTACTATTTTTGTTACTTTCCTGTAAACCTAAAAGTATTCCAAATTAAGAAGATTACTCTAAAAAATGGACTCAGCAATTAGAAAAGTATACCCCTCTGTGGCCATTTGGTAAAAGGACAAACCACTCTACAACTGACATCTCATCTTATGTATTAGCTTATATAAGTGTCTAATAATACAATTTCTAAGCAGCTAGGCCTGTGTTCAATTTTGAGATAAAAGCTGATGTCTCCAAGCTCTGAATGACATTCAAGGTTAGTTTTTCTCAAGTTAATGACTTCATCAGAACTAGAATACAGATCGGAAAAATTCCTGGTTTTGTTCTCTTTCCATTACTTCCATATGCTCTTGGCTTCTAAGAAAGTATGTGATCATTTAAGAAGTATTTCCATTGAAATAGTTAAGATAAAATTAGGAACCTTCAGAAGCTTCAGTCATTAGCAAGAGATAATTACCCAGAATTCCTGACTCTGGGGTAACACCAGATAAATGAAGTGTTAATAGCCAGATTCACTTCTAAAGTCTACACATCGGATTTTAATGAGCACGTGGCTCAGTATTGCTTAATTTTAAAATTATTACTCTAAGACAGAATGGTTCTAGTTGAAGTGTGTATCAGCAGTTCCCTCTGTTGGTAATGACAGCCTTTTGACATATGCTTCAACCTATGAAGTAGTCTTCTAAAGTGGTTCAAGATTTTAGTTTCTGTGGGGCTACTTACAAATTTCTTTTTGAGATTTCTATTCCTTGAAACAAAGTTTCCCATTGTATTTCACTACATTAATAAGCAATTTCACCCAGCAAGAATTTAGTGAATCAAAATCTTTCATTTTCCTTGTTAATATGGCATATGTCATTATTCACTTTTTAAGCCTATATGCCCAATTATAATTTTTCAGAAACTACTTACTGTAAAGTTGTTTTGTCAGAGGCCTTTGAACCGGTGCAACTCCATCTTTTTTTTTTTTTTTTTTTTTTTTTTTTGAGTCTCTCGCTCTGTCGCTCAGGCTGGAGTGCACTGGCGCGATTTCGGCTCACTGCAAGCTCCGCCTCCCGGGTTCACGCCATTCTCCTGCCTCAGCCTCCCGAGTAGCTGGGACTACAGGCGCCTGCCACTATGCCCAGTTAATTTGTTTTTATTTTTAGTAGAGACGGGGTTTCACCCTGTTAGCCAGGATGATCTCGATCTCCTGACCTCATGATCCGCCCACCTCAGCCTCCCAAAGTGCTGGGATTACAGGCCTGAGCCACCGTGCCCAGCCTGCAACTCCATCTTGAATAGGGGCTGGATAAAATAAGGCAGAGACCCACTGGGCTGCATTCCCAGGACGTTAGACATTCTAAGTCATAAGATGAGATAGGAGTTCAGCACAAGATACAGGTCATAAAGACCTAGCTGATAAGACAGGTTGCGGTAAAGAAGCTGGCTAAAACCCACCAAAACCAAGATGGCCACAAAAGTGACCTGTGGTCATCTTCACTCCTCATTACATGTTAATTATAATGCATTAGCATGCTAAAAGACAATCCCACTAGCACCATGACGGTTTACAAATGCCATGGTGGTATTTGTAGGGTAACATATAGGGTAACATCCAGAAGTTACCCTATATAGTCTAAAAAGGGGAGGAACTGGCTGGATGCCATGGCTCACGCCTGTAATCCCAGTTTGGGAGGTTGAGGTGGGCAGATCACCTGAGGTCGGGAGTTTGAGACCAGCCTGACCAACATGGAGAAACCCCATCTCTACTAAAAATACAAAATTAGCTGGGCATGGTGGTGCATGCCTGTAATCTCAGCTACTTGGGAGACTGAGGCAGGAGAATCGCCTGAACCCGGGAGGTGGAGGTTGTGGTGAGCTGAGATCATGCCATTGCACTCCAGCCTGGGTAACAAGAGCAAAACTCTGTCTCAAAAAAAACAAAACAAAAAAAACGGTGGGGGGAGGAACCCTCAGTTCTAAGAATTGACCACCCCTTCCCAAAAAATCTCATGAACAATCCATCCTTTGTTTAGCATATAATCAAGTAATACCCATAAAAGGCCGGGCATTGTGGCTCACGCCTGTAATCCCTGCACTTTGGAAGGCTGAGGCGGGTGGATAACCTGAGGTCAGGAGTTTGAGACTGGCCTGGCCAACATGATACAATGAAACCCTGTCTCTACTAGAAAAATACAAAAAATTAGCTGGCCATGGTGGCATGTGCCTGTAAACTCAGCTACTCGGGAGGCGGAGACTGCAGTGAGCCTAGATTGTGCCACTGCACTCTAGCCTGGGCAACAAGAGCAAAACTCTGTCTTAAAAAAAAAAAAAAAGAAAAAGAAAGAAGAAAGAAAGAAAGAAATACCCATAGAAATAGCCAGCCAGCAGCCCTCGGGGCTGCTCTGCCTAAGGAGTAGCCATTCTTTTATTCCTGTATTTCTTAATAAGCTTGCTTCCACTTCACTCTATGGACTCAACCTGAATTCTTTCTTGTGTGAGATCCAAGAGCCCTCTCTTGGGATCTGGATCAGGACTGCTTTCTGGTAACAATTTCCTATCGAATTTTGCTAAAGTGTTTTCCATCCTAGAAAAATACTAAATAATTGCTAAATTTGAATTTAATTTTTGTCACTTAGAAATGTAGAACATTTTTTAAGAATAATAATATATTCAGGCTTCCTTTCCATGAAACTTGGTAGGAGACACATAAATACACTAGGTATGTAACAGGCCAAAAAATCTTAAAGGAAAATTGATCTACAACAATGTATTTAACCATGTGGTCTTCAAAAATTCCTTAATTAAATTATCTTTGGTTTAAAAATTCCCTTCTTTTCTGACTTTCTAATTGTTTTGCTGCAGATAACTGTCAATTTCTGAAATATATCTAAAATAACTAAGTTTCTAACATCTGTTGGATATAAACTCTCCTAACTCTGTGGCTTAATGAAGAGTATGAGTCCAGCAGATACCAATCAGAACCCACTTAATCAATAGGGCGCAGCAATACAAGCTCAATCATCAAACTATACCCACTGTAAAACCCAATCTGTCCTTTGAGAAGCTTGGAATACAATTTCTAAATGACCAGCTTGTAAGTAAAGGAACTATTTTACATTGCTATGTCTAGAAACACTGGGATCTAGACTTCATGAGATAAAAATAACTGTATATACATACATGTCTCAGTGAACAAATTAAAATTCCAATTTAGCAATTATCTTGTAAGCTAGGTTTCCTGACATAATTATTTTTCTTTCTATTAGTACTTGACCATTATTACTTGGGCATTCTTACTCTAGTATGCCTTTACTGCAGTGTGCTTTATTTAAATCTCTGAGAGTAAACTTGACAGAAACACAACTCAAGCAATTAGACAAAGTAATTATTTCAAGCCTAGATCTGAGCAACAGAACATCTGCTTATTTCTTCACGTTTCAATATGCAATCATCTTCAGAGCAATTAAATGGGAATCAAAATACAATATCCACATTTACTAAACTCCAATCATAAGCAAGGCTTCTGCTAGGTACAGGGTAGGCCATTCACATATATTATTTCATTTAAAACTAACAATAAGAATAAAGGAGAAAGGGAAGCCTCAGCAAAGTCACAACAAATCTTTATACAATAGTTCTTCACTTGGCAGCATAAGGGAATCATTTGGGGAACTTTAAAAAATGCTGATGTCTAAGTCCTACTCCTAGTGATTCTGATTTTAAGTAGTTTCAGGTACCAGAATATTTAAAAGCTCCCCAAGTGATCGTGATATACATCCAAAAATAAGAAGCACTGCTACAGAAAAACATGGGCCAAGCGTTTTGAGGCCTAACCTCTCAAGAAAACACAATAAAACATCTACAGGTATTTCCGTATGCATTAAAATAAAAGAATATAGACAACAGGCTAAAGAAAACATGTAACACTTAAAAGAAAAAAAAAAAACCCTTCAGCTACTAATTACAAGCTCTTTAAACTTAAACCCATTTACCATTACTTGCCAGAAACCTTTCAGGTTTCCTTTCTCCTTTAGACTCACTGAGGCAATTTTGAGGGAGTTTTACTTTACTGTGTGCATACTAGGAAATGTTGATGACTTTTTTTTTTTAATCATTGTTTGACTCCTCCACTGTCCAAAAGTTTAGTGCGCTTCTTGATTTTAGTTTTTGTTTCCTGAATTCCAAAGGATTCCTCAAATCACAGGGTAAATGAGATTTAAATTTGTAAAAGACGTTCATTTAGCCTGCTTTTCCTAACTAGTTATTGCTAGCATATAACAGCAACATACATTTATATATAATTATCACTTATTAAATTATCTTCATAGTTGATCTGTTGATCTTCTTAGGGACTTTCCTGGCTTAAATTACTGACAGAGACAGGAGGCAGCCAAGGCCCTACTCCCCTTCCCCCTTAAACCCAGCCTACAAGCCTAAAACAGCCTGAAGGCCGAAAAACGGACTGCAGGTCTGGGAGAATCTCTAACCGTCCTGCTCCGTGGGAGGACAGGGTGGAGCCTTGGGAAATTTATGCCCCATTTGCAGGGGGAGGAGCCTGGCCTCTCCTGTTCCTGTGTGTGAACCTGAGATTCAATCTGTGAGATGGGGACCTGTTAACAGGTACCCCTGTCACTTTGCTGAGTTTTTTTCCATTTTTGCCCAATAATTCTGTTCCCCCTCGCCCTTCAAAGTGTCTGCCAGCCTAATCCTTCCTGGTCGTGTGACAAGAACCTGGTTTTTACTACAACATTATCATTACAATGACTTCTGAATTTCGTCTCTTCTTTGCCAATACTTAAAACTTACATAGACTCTCTTCTCATCGCATTGGCTAGAAACTCCGCGTAACAGACTATTGTATCATCATCATCAAACTCTTTTACTCTTTTTCCTAGGCCACACAGACCACATTTCCAGCCAATGGAATGTGAGCAGAAATGATAAGTGCCATTATTCAACCTAACTCTTAAACTACTCGTACTCATTCTTTTTCACAGTTTTCCTGCTAGACAGAGCCATGTGTTGAAGCCATGCATTTCAATAAGTCTCGATTGTAAACCAGAAATAAAATCGTAAGGCCCTCCGCCACCCACCATCCGTTTGAATGGACTTCCTCTTTGGCCAGGACACTCTTAAAATTTAACCTGAAAGACTGCTTCAGGCCATGATGGCAAGCAGATGTGCCTCATTATACCTCTCCAGTAATAGCATCAACAAAGACCTTAAGTCTGATAAGAGACATTTATAATTCATGCTCTTTGAAGCCTGCCACCTGGAGGCTTCATCTGCATGATAAAACTTTGGTCTCCACAACCCAGACATTTCTTTTCTATTGACTCCAGGTCTTTAGAAAAACTCAACCAACTGTCAACCAGAAAAATTTAAATCTACCAATAATCTGGAAGCCTCCTGCCTCTACATTTTGTCCCACCTTTCTGGACCAATGTATTTCTTTTTTTTTTTTTTTTTTTAGACAGAGTCTCGCTCTGTTGCCCAGGCTGGAGCGCAGTGGCACAATCTTGGCTCACCGCAAGCTCCGCCTCCCGGGTTCATGCCATTCTCCTGCCTCAGCCTCCCGAGTAGCTGGGACTACAGGCACCCGCCACCACACCCGGCTAAGTTTTTGTATTTTTAGGAGAGACGGGGTTTCACCGTGTTAGCCAGAATGGTCTCAATCTCCTGACCTCGTGATCCGCCCACCTTGGCCTCCCAAAGTGCTGGGATTACAGGTGTGAGGCATCGCGCCCAGCCCTGTATTTCTTAAATGCATTTGACTGAAGTCTCACGTCTCCCTAAAATGTATAAAACCAAGATGTATCCCAACCACCTTGGGCACATGTTCTCAGGACCTCCTGAGGCCTATATCACAGGCCATGGTCACTCATATTTGGCTCAGAATAAATCTCTTAAAATATTTTACAGAGTATGACTCTCTTTGTTGACAGGATCATCCCTTAAAGACTGCGGATTTCAAGACCCACTCCTGCTCCTGCCTCTCTTGTGGTTTTCCTGAGCAATAAACTATTACATTAAGTTGAGATTCCAGAGGTCTGTTACAGAAGACAGAATTTTCTGGCATTTACAATATTCACTATCCAGTGGTATGTTTGTGCAGTTTCTTTTTTTTTTTTGAGGTGGAGTCTCGCCCTGTCACCCAGGCTGGAGTGCAGTGGCGCAATCTAGGCTCAGCTCACTGCAAACTCCACCCTCCTGGGTTCACGCCATTCTCCTGCCTCAGCCTCCCGACTAGGTGGGACTACAGGCGCCCACCACCGTGCCCGGCTAATTTTTTGTATTTTTAGTAGAGATAGGGTTTCACCGTGTTAACCAGGATGGTCTTGAGCTCCTGACCTCGTGATCCGCCTGCCTCGGCCTCCCAAAGTGCTGGGATTACAAGCGTGAGCCACCATGCCCGGCCTGTTTGTGCAGTTTCAAATAGATATTTTATCATGGTAAAGACATAATATTCTATTCCTATTTCAATAAGAAATTTTACCAGGAATAAATGTTAAATTTAATGTTAGATCAAATTTGCTGATAGTAATTTACATTTTTTGCATCTATTTTTATTTTAAAAAGCCATCTATTCTTTTGTTTTATTCTTTTTTCTAGGTTCTAGAATAGTTGAACTAGCATAGAATGATCTATTCTTTAAAATTGGATACAAAGGAAGAAAGGAAGGGAGGGATGGAGGAACAAAAGAAGAAAGAAGTGTGGAAAGACAAGCTATTGCTAAAAGAATGTCATTAGTAATTTTTCATTTTAGAAACAGGGTCTCACTCTGTCTCCCAGGCTGGAGTGCAGTGGTGAGATCTTGGCTCACTACAGCCTCCGCCTCCTGGGTTCAGGCAAGTCTTCTGCCTCAGCCATTCAAATTCAAGGAGCTGGGACTACAGGCGTGCAATACCATGCCTGGCTAATTTTTTGTAGAGATGGGGTTTCACCATGTTGGCCAGGCTGGTCTTGAACTCCTGACCTCAAGTGATCCACCTGCCTTGGCCTCCCAAAGTGCTGGCATTACAGGCGTAAGCCACCCAGCCCGGCCTGTCATTAGTAATATTAAATGAATTAAACTACTTAAAAAAAAAAGACTGATAGTACATTCTGGTAAAACCACTTGCAATGAGCAAGCAAGAAACATTTGAGGAGAGGGGCTTTTGGGGGGAAGGAGGCAATTTAAACCACTTCTTCCGTGGTTATAAATCTATTTCTATCAGGTCCTAAGTTTATTTTTAATTTTTTTTTGGTAAAATTAATATGGGAAAACTGTCCTGAAAAGATTTTTCCATTGATTAGCCTAGACTTGCATGTACAATACCTGAAGCCATATTATATGCCTTCTTATCCCTAATATTTTATGTTTATTCTTCCACCCCTTGATTAAATTGGCCAGGTTTATCTATTCTGTGGGGTTTTTAAGAAGAACAAGCAAACAATACTTATTCATCAATTTTAGTACTTTTCTGTCTTCTAATTTTTAAAATTATTAATGTCTTCTATTTTTCTAAGGCTGATTTTTTCTAATGTCTCTATTTTTCCTTTTTTTCACATCTTGACGTAAGTAGAGTTCATTTATTTTCATTTTTTCTTGTATAATAAAATTACTTAAGGCTAGGAATAATTAAGTTTTGCTCCCATGTTTTTATGTGTAACAATCTCAATGTTGTATGTCATCTACTTCAAAATTTCAAGCTTCCCCTTTAAAATACTGTTTAAAAAACTTTATGGAACCAGTATTTCTCTCAACCTTTGTGTAATACCTGGTTTTACTTTAATGTGGTCAGATAATTTAACCTGTACTATTTCTATTCTAAGAAACTAGGGATTTTCTTTGTTAGCCTAGAATATGCTCAGTTTTTGTAAATGTTTCATGAACATTTACATATTCTACTTATAGAGTAGAATTTTTATATATAGATATTAAGTTTCCTGATCATATTATTCAGATCTGTCACTATACACCCACTAGATCATCTTAAGCTCAACTAAACATAGGCTCACAAGACTACCATAGGCTATCCTTAGCATCAGTTTATACAGAAGGCTGTGGGGAAGACTTACTATCACAAAAAGAAAATGTGTAGGAAAATAAGATAAATTTTGCACCAATAAAAATGTTATAATCTTACATGTATTTTTAGAATCCTGTAAAACTATGTTGCTTTTTGAGATAATTTCTTACATGTTTTATAAAAGCATTTCTACTTATAACTCAATTTTGGCAGTGCAATTTAGGACTGTCTCCATTCAGTTTCCAGCAATGGGGTGAACTCTTTACATTAAAAAAAAACAACTTTAATATATAACTAAATTAAATAATAGGGAATTGTTTTCCTTCCATTCATCTTATTGTCATTAAAGTAAAATGGCTACATAACAAAGTGTAATAGAATATTTAGGGGTGTGCTATGGCACATTAATGTTACTAAATTAGAAAAAGACTGCTAGATATTTAAAAGTGCCACTATCCAGCACTGCCTTTAATTCTATTACTTCCCTCTCAGAAATATAATTAATATTCCTGTTTGTCACTATGGGAGAGTATATACTATACCAAACATGTGAATTAATACATTGTTCCTATTATATGTGGACACCAGGTGATTCAGAGAATGGAAAGAAGATAAACTGTGAGGAAAAATCAGATGAGATTTCTATTTGAAATCTAAATGTCATGGATATGCCGAGTTTTCTGAATATCATTTATTTCTGTCTACATTTTTATTACAGGGACTGAGAAATCTGAACAAGTATGAACATCTATAGGACACAGCTGCTCCCTTGTATCTCCTTATTGTTCTAATTGCCTTTGTGGTTCCAAGAAGCAAGATCACTGAGCAAATCTTATGAGAATCTCAAGTCTCTTGATAAAAATGCTCAACAAGGTCAAGTATCAGGTGAAGGACTGAAAAGTGCAGGTGCTATAAAGAGGAAATGTTGAATGAGAACCTTTAAAGGCAAGAAAGTTTAATAATGGGTCAGTGTCCTCAATCTCTTTCAAAAATTTGATTTCATCAAATGGTGTATGAATAATTTATAAAAATGACAAAATGTGATGGAGATGAATAAGGGGCTAAAAATTTTCCATCTTGACCATCTGCTGACAGAGCAAAATTGTTAAATAAACCAAGTTTGGCTATGAGGCTAATTTTTCTAAAGCAGATCCTGTTCTCTCACTGATTTTTTTTTTTTTTTTTTTTTTTTGAGTCAGAGTCTCACCCTGTGCCCCAGGCTGGAGTGCAGGGGCACAGCCTCAGCTCACTGCAACCTCTGCCTCCCAGGTTCAAGCGATTCTCATGCCTCAGCCTCCCAAGTAGCAGGGACTACAGGGGCATGCCACCGTGCCCAGCTGATTTTTGTATTTTTAGTATAGATGGGGTCACACCATGGTGGCCAGGCTGGTCTCAAGTGATCCACCCGCCTCGACCTCCCAAAGTGCTGGGATTACAGGTGTGAGCCACCGTACCTGGCCATCTCATTGGTTTTTATCACAGATCAGATGTATATATATTTTTAAATGTTATTTGATTATATTTTGATTTATTGAGGAATCTTCAAAAAGAGTAGAAAACTTTTGGCAAGAAAAGATTTGAGATTGTGCTTAGCCACATCTAAGAAAGCTTCCTGGCATTTTCCTACTACGGGATCTCAACTTTCTCCTCCTGCCCACCCTGCCCATCAACATTTAGCTACCTACAGATTAACTGCTTCCACTCAGTGAATAATAATGCCGTTAGATAGATATGTCCACATAGCCAGTTAGCTGTCCTTGGGCCACAGTAACAGAAATATGTTCTCTTTGTTTTCTATTCTGGCTCCTCCTCCTCTCTGTTCTGCACCACTGCCACCCCCCTTCCTCCCCCACCTCCCCCTCCACCCCATCTTCCACTTTTAATGACTTGTCATGACAAATGTTCCTATCTAGATAATCCAAATGTACCTATCTTTGATCAGCAAATTCCATTTTGTCATGTGTTAAATAACCAGATTGCAGTCACTTGTGCTAAATGCCATGTAATCAAACAAAATTTAAAAACAGGCCAGTTATCTAAAATTGAGATTCACAGTAACCAATCAAAAGGGGCCCAGTAAACCTGAGATAGGATAAGGAAGCACCCTTTCCCTTAGCCCACCCAAGGAAAGTAAACAAATGTTAACCAGTCCACTTTCTGTACTATGCTGTTTCCTTGATCCTGTTCAAGTTACCTTATAAAAACCAACTCTTCCGCCACCTCCTCAGAGCTCCCATCTATTTTGCAGATTGGATGCTGCCTGATTCATGAATCACTAATAAAAGCTAATTAAATCTTTGAAACTCACTTTGTTGAAATTTTGTTCTTTGATACATGAAACACATTCACAGGTTCCAGGGATTAGGACATGCACATCCCTGGGGGATGAGAGGGATTATTCTGTCTGCTACACTTATGGCATACAAGGCCCTCTATAAGCCATCTACTATTTTGGCACATGGTATGCACCTAATAAATACTTCTTGAATGATACTCCTGCAACTGCTCAGTGAAACAAGATAATTATACTTGCAAAATCTAAACTCAAAACTAAACCAACAAAACATGGGTGGCTTAAATTCAGGGTTTCTCAAACTTGGGACTATCAAACATTGGGTAGATAATTCTTTGTTATTGGGGGGGGTTGTTCTGACACAGACAGAAAACGGAAATACTGGGTAGAAGAGGGCAGTTCCCTGGCAAAGGCCTCACCCTCAAGCCAGGAAACTCGAGGCCCTAAATGGGAACAGGCACTCCTGTTTTCATGCCCAAAAGTTTCCATACGGCCCACCACACCCCCTTATCCTGTACCTATATAGACCGCAATCCACAGCTCCATAAGGAGAAAAGAAGAGCAGAACAGCAGAATGGCACAGCAGGGAAGGAAGAAGAGGAGCATCAGAACGCCAATAGGAGTTCGGCTGGGGTGGTAGGAAAGGAGATTGGCCACTGGATGGCTAAAGTCTAGGGAAAGATCATCTTCCCACTCCATACCCTTTCCAGCTCCCCATACAGCTCACTGAGAGCCACCTCCACCAGTCAATAAAACCCCCACATTCACCATCTTCAAGTCTGTGTGTGACCTGATTCTTCCTGGATGCCAGACAAGGACCTGCGTACTAAGACGGCACTGAGCTGGTTAACGCTTAAGCTGTCTGCAGACAGCAAAGCTAAAAGTGGACTGTAACACATACACACACACTTGGGTTTTGGGAGTTGCAGGCTACCACCTCTGGATGTTGTCATGGGGCTGGAGCCCAGGGGTATTTGCCCTGGCTCCTGCACCTACCTGTCTGCATGCTCACCCTCCCATAAGGGGCTTGAGCACTTGTGGATGAGTCACACCCCTGTCGCATATCCTGCGGGGTGGTGGGGGGCGGGTCAGGGAACTCTTCCATTTCAGTTCCACGTACTGCAGAACTTAGCAACAGCCTTGGCTCCCACCCATTACTGCCAGCAGCACTTCCCTGTCCTGTAATAACAATGCTGGCGGGAAGGGGCGAGGAGCAGGGCAAAATAGTACCCAGTTGAGAACCACTATTAAACAAAGATCCTTCCTCCTCTTTGTCTGTATGTAAAAGTTACCTCAACTTAATTCACACAATGACATAAAGCCATTTTGAATAAGGTTAAGAAACTCATCAGGTTTCTTGCAGCTCAGTAAGACAATTGTGGGGATGAAATCAACTCTTGTTAAGTTCAAAGAAAGTCATAAATAATATCTGAATAGTTTCTATAACAAAAGCTTTCCTTTTCTATGTGTTTTATTTTAAAGTACTTTATTCCAAGGAGACACCTCCAGAAAATCAGATGATTTATTAATATGATGTTCACACACAATGCACATGTGAAAAAGAAAATAAAGATAAAACTGCACCACAGCTGTTTTAAAGTCTGTCATAGGTAATTTCACCTTGCAAGGGTTCATGTAAAAATTAATTAAAGTGGCTAGGATATACACAGGGAGGACTTGAAGGCTTGGGGTGACTCAGGCCCTTCAGGGGCTGGAATCATCTTAAGGGTCACTGATTCATGAGTTTAGTAGTTAATGCTGGCTATCAACTGGGATCTCAGATGGGGAAAATGAGGCCTACTTCTTATGGATTTATGGGCTTCCTTATAGTATGGTGGCTGGTTTCCAAGTACAAGTGTCCTTAGAGAACCAGGTGGAAGCTCTATCTTATAATCGAGACTTGGGAAATCATAAACTATCAGCAAATTTGCCCAGTTTCAAAGGGAAGGAATATAGACCCAACCTGCCAATAAGGAAGAATGTCAAAATCACATTTTTAAGAAGAGCATGTGTGCCAGGCGTGGTGGCTCACACCTGTAATCCCAGTACTTTGGGAGGCTGAGGCGGGCCGATTGCCTGAGCTTGGGAGTTCAAGACAAGCCTGGGCAACATGGCAAAAGTTCTTCTCTACAAAAAATATGAAAATTAGCCAGGTGTGGTGGTGTGCACCTGTAGTCCCTGCTACTTGGAGGGCTGAGGTGGGAGGATGGCTTGAGCCCATCAGATAGGGGTTGCAGTGAGCCAGATCACACTACTGCACTCCAAACTGGGTGAGAAAATAAGATTCTGCCTCAAAAAAAAAAAAAAAGAAGAGCATGTGGAATAGGAGATATTATTATGGCTATTCTTGGGAAATAAAATCTACCATGGGACTCTTATTTAAAATCAGATAATCAAACAAAATGTCCAGTAAAAAAATGTGTGAGAGAGGGAAATATGAACAAGCCATTCATCAAACAAAAAAAATCAATGAGCTATAAACATCTAAAAAATTCTTAGTCTCACTCATAATTAAGAAAAAGTACATTAAACAACAAAACACTGCTTTCTACTTATCCCATTGATCAGACTGTAGGATGACTCATGAACCACTCCTGAGCACATAAATTGGCAATTTGGTATAATCTATCACTATTTCAAAAACACATATCCTTCAGCCCAGCATATCTACTTCTAAGAATTTTTCCTACAGACTTACAAACTTTTAGGAGTACACAAAGACAGCACTTGATGTTGTTTACTGAAGCACTGCTTATAGTAACTGAAAAATGGAAACAATCTCAATGTCTTTCAAGAGTAGTTTCTCATTTTGGCCTCAAGGCCCTTAATATTTTTACATTTAAAAGTTATTGGTGATCTCAAGAAGTATTTGCTTATATGGGTTAAATCTACCAATATTTACTGGATCAGAAATTAGAAAATTCAAAAATACTTATCAACTCACTTTAAAATATCAATAAATCCATTACATGTTAATATAAATTTTATAAATAACTATTTTTCAAAATAAAAAAATCTCTTTAGTGAGAAAAATGGCACTGCTTTACATACTTGGAAATCTAATGTGTGGCTTAAATGAAAGCCGGATTCTCGTATCTATTTCAGCATTCAATCTGTTGCATTATGTGTTTTGGTTAAAGTAAAGAAAATCCAGTCTTTCTCAGATATGCAGCTGGAAAATGGAGTAGTATTTAACAGCCTTTGCTGACCATTTTGGATATTCTTCTTTGAAACTACACTGAAACTCACAAATAGTAGTTTCTTAAAAGAAATCTGAAACCATATCAATAGACCCCCATTCTCTGTCACATTAAAATCCGTTGGCCTGTCTTACTCTCTGAATAAATCTTTACCTCTGAATGATTTTTTTAACATGTACTCACAGATCGTTTGGAAAATACTGGTTCACTGAATTATGCAGTTCTTCATTTAAGAAAAATCAAGCACCAGAACAGAATGTAACGTAATTTTAACATTTAAAATACATATAGATCATATATTTTATGTATGTATATAAAATATTTGGAAGGACTTATCGCATAATGTTAGTAAAGGTTACCTAGGGGAATGTTATTTCACAACATATCATTTATTTTGTGGTTTTTAGTATAGGTTACTTTTATAATGAAAAATCAATTTCTTCAAAATGGCAACTTCCACATACAGAACAATTCTTCAAAAAGTTTACTTAATTTTTCTTCCCTTGAAAGACAAGTCCCTTATATTAAAAGACAGTAAGTACTACAATTTATTGAGAAAAAGAAGCAGAAGAGAAAAACAGGAAATAGGAAAAACTGCCATGAAGGCAGTCTAATGTACCCTGGCATGTTACCTAAGTTACTAAAAAAGTTCTCCCAAATGAGACCACATTCTTCATTTACAAACCTGAAGATTTTATTTACCTTGAGCCAATACCATGTTGCCAACGTTTCCAAGTGAACAGGGGCAAAGTTACTGAATTCATCACGATTAAGGTTTTTAGTAACAATTCAAGTAAATAAGGGAGATACAGTGAGGCCGTCTGCTATGCAATACTCAAGAACAATACTGACGTCAGCAGGCAATTAATTTGAAATCTCAACTAAAAAATAACCATCACTATCATCACTTTATTTAGTTCCAAAGGCATTTTCAAGGGAATTTTCTTTTCCAGTGTCTTTGATTACTATTATGTAGCCTACTGTGAAGGATCTTAACCTCCATAATCTGAAACTATTTTTTGATTAACATTTTAGCTCTATCACAGGAAGAACTGCTACCTTAGGATGCCTGGTTATCAATTTGTATCTTTATTGCATCTCAGTTGGATTATTTCAATTCATTATTTCCTATCTTCTTGGATTGTTTTAATGTCACTTTCAACTCTGCACTTTTTAGGACCTGAATTACCCATGACCACAGTGTATTTCTAATACTTGAGATAAGTTTAACATTGAGCTTGTGGGCCTCATTTATAAGGAAAGCTATGTTTGGTTTACAATTTTGAAATATTTATAGGTAAAGTTATATGTCCTACAATGGCTTTTTGTATGTTTCAGTGTATCATCTAGAAATGAAAATAAGGATGTATCAACAGCAGTACAACAGTCAGTTAATCAAACTTAGAGAAGCAGGTAGAATGTGAGCAAAGCACAGATAAAAACAAGTACATCTTTCCATTTTAAGAAACTGGCCTGGTAATAAGTTAATGATATCTAACACTTTAAAAATACTATGTATGTACTGTTGATCAAAATACCCTAGAAGATAGGTTCTCAGAGGAAGTACTGATTATAAAGATCAATGGTTTTCACATGGTAAGCATTAAAAAATGTATGTGGAATGAATACAGAAGAAAAAAAAAGATTCATTTTGAAGATGCTAGTTCTATTGCCATTATATATTTAGTTGTGCAATGGTAGCAGGTAGGATTATTTGATTACTTGATCATTTGATTATTATCACTTGATTATTTGATTACTTAACTAAGAGTAAATAGAGAAATGCTTTTAATATTGTTAATTTTGTTAAGTCTTAAAAGAATGGAGTGTGAGGATTTGCACACATTTTTATAAACTGGGCCTTATGATAACCAAATTTGGTGCAAATATATGTGATATGTGATAACCAACACGTAAGTGACAACAAACCAGTGACAACCAAAAGACAGACACATGGATAAAAATTAATAGTAAAATTGCTTTCTCATTGCAAAATGAGAAGCAATAATTTATATTCACTATCTTTCAAACTGTTTTTCAATATATAGCTGGCTTTTTCCTATTATCTATCTACAAACTTTGTAAAGATCATCTTGTGCCAAAGGATAAAGAAAAAAACAAAATCATTTCAGTAACTTTTGAAGGAAAAAAGAAATAATCAGATGGCAAGCAATAAAGTAACAAATATGAGTACCTCTATGTTAACCAGGTTAACATAGCATTCAAGCCTATGCTTTTATTCACTCAAACAGTATGATAAAATATATCCAGTAATATTACAAGTACCTCATCTATGGCTGCCACTGTGGTTTGGTGGGCCAGAGGCAGCCAGTGGATGCCAACAACTGGTTGTTGCCTCACCCATGACTGCTGTTATTCCCTCCTGAGAGCTAGGCAGTGCTTCCCTAAATGGGACTGCTACAATTACAGTATCGCCAACAGCCACATCCAATGTGGTCCCAGGAGCAGGCGCCAGAAGCAGACCTACACATGTGACTACGAGTTGACCTCATATTTGCTGTAGCACCTGGACACACAACAGTTAGAACCTCATTTTCAGAAGCAACCCTTGCAGTCACCTGCTGGACATTAGGACACTGAATTATGTGCTCCCAGACCCCTGGGGACACCAACTAACATGGCAGTCTAATGAAGTGCCCATCACCTCACCCAGCATAAACCCAAATCAGGAAGACATTGGTGACTGGGAGGCCTAGGGGCAGGCCCAGCTCTTCTCCAGACTGCTCCACTAGAGATGTCAAAATGACACAATTGTGTTGTCAGCCCTACATCTCAGTTCTGTCTCTACACTGGTCTAGGAGCTCCTTGAGGGCAGGGACTGTGTCTCTCATTCATTCATTGGTTCATCCAGTCACTTATCCATTCAACAAACATTTGCTGAGCACCTGATATACATCATACATGCTGTTAGGCATTAGGGAGCTTGTATCAATCATATATTTGGCCTTATTATAGGGATTTGATCTTCCATGACTGTGAGAACCAGTTAAACGTCTAGTCCATGGAAGGCTGTTTCTTTTTGTGCTGGTGATGCTACAGCCTGAAGTCATATGGCCCAAGGGGCAGGGCAAAGTGAAACTGCAAGAATGAGTAGAACCTATAAGAACAGATGGGAACACCCTTTAGCCTCTCATCACTTCCAAGTCTTCAACTTTGCTGATGGGGTATCTTCTAAGAGAAGCCAATGCCTTCATTATTAAACTAGGCATGTGCCTGGCTCTAAAGTAAGAGAAGCTAGAGAGGATCTGGCAGGACGTGGAGTTGCTGCAGTTCCAGCTGCTTCCCCACACCAGCATGGTGAGCCAGCAGACAAGTGACAACACACATTAGCTGCAACATCACACTCTGCTGACTTTCTGAATAAAAATCATATGAGGCTACACAGTGTATGAGTCCTACTGCATAACATTCCAGAAAAGACAAAATGATGGAGACAGTAAAAACACCAGGGGCTCAGGGGAGGGAGGGATGAATAGGCAGAACACAGGATTTTGAAGGCAGTGAAACTCTTACGTATGATACTACAATGTTGGATACACATCGTTATACATTTATTAAGACCCATAGAATGTACAATACCAGAGTGAACCCTAACATAAACTATCAATTGTCAGTGATGATGTGTCAATGTAGGGTCATCAGCTGTAACAAATTTAACACTGTGGTACAGGATGTGGACAGTGGGGGAGGTTGCGTCTATGTGGGGGACACGGCATATATGGGAATTAAAATGGCAAATGAGAAAACTCAGTGGGGAGAAAAGGGACAAAAGGGCTATTCCAGATGGAGGACTAGCATGTAATAGAGGCAGAAACCATATAACGTGTGGAGACAAGTCATTTGGTTTAGCCAGTGAAGGAGATAGAATGAGAATACAGGACAAAGTTTAAAAGGAGGCAGACTGCAGAGGTCTTTCTTAAAAGAGTGTCAAGGGGTTTAATTCTTATTCTAGTGGTTTTCAACCCTGGTTATACACCAAAAGAACATGTGAAGCTTTTAGAAAATATGTATGCCTGATTCCCAGGCCCCCAGATACAGTAAGTCTGAAATAGAGAGGGTGAGGGCTATGGCTTGTCCAAAGGTAAAAACAGCAAAGAATATGGTACTCTAGGATTTAAGAGGACAAAGTAAGGAAAAATTGTAGGGCTCCAGATAAAGTTCAAAATAGATCTACCAAAAGAAAAGGAATGATTAGTAAGGAAGAAGAGACTGTGATGAGAGAGAAATGTTGGAGTTCAAGGTTTGGGGTCAAGATGTGGCATGAGAGGCCAGGAGTGGTGGCTCATGCCTGTAATCCCAGCACTTTGGGAGGCCAAGGCGGGTGGATCACTTGAGGTCAGGAGTTCAGGAACAGCCTGGCCAACATGGTGAAACCCCGTCTCTAACCTAAAAATACAAAAATTAGCCAGCAGTGGTGGTGCACACCTGTAATCTCAGCTACTTGGGAGGCTGAAGCAGGAGAATCGCTTGAACCCGGGAGGCAGAGGTTGCAATGAGCTGAGATAGCACCATTGCACTCCAGCCTGGGTGACAAAGTAAGACTCTCCAAAAAAAAAAAAAAAAAAGAGATGTGGCATGACACTAGAAGTGATAAATGTTAACTGCGCAAGTTGAGAAAAGAAAAAAGGTCTCTCAACTCATAACCTGGGTGGACTGCATGTAAGCTGAATACTAAAAAGTATTTTCAACAATGCTATAATTTATCTTGATTACTGAATGCTATAAGGTAAGGATTCTCAAAGGGCAGTTCTGAAGCCACCAATATGATGATGAATTATTCTCATATTATTATTTGCAAAAGGAAAATGTATTTTATGCATACATTAAAAATTACTGATATTTAATTAAGAACAACACAGTACCTTATCAGTACCAATACAATTCTATCTTTATAGTAGTTCTGCTGAGGTTTTCTAGAAGCAAATGGGAGCAGGCAAAAGAATCAATCTACTGGTTCTCAGTGGTCAAAATCATCCAGAGAGAGTTTAAAAACTCCCACCCCAAGCCACTACCACAGTGTGCCCTGTTGACATTATATTTGGAATAAAGATTTCCAGAAAACCTTATGAAATAGTTTCAACTCATAACAGTGTCACTTTCCTTTCGATGATGTATTCTAAATTCTAATAAGTACAAGTCTAAAGAAAGCTTCTAGATCCAAAAGTTAGATAAAATGAAAGTTTTCAGAGTTGATGAGTAAAGGAGGGGAAAGCGGGGAGGGGGAAATGAGGGAGATATCTCTGTGCTCTAAGAGAAAAATGTTAGCTATGTGTAGGCTCTGATTGCAGGACAATTCCATCCTCACAGTGCAGCACTCTTCTCCATCCTTGAGCCAGTACGGTATTTGGCAAGAGCAGTACAGAAACAATAATCACTCTAAGACAGTACAAAAGCCATGCTCAGGATTTGTTATATTTGGCATGAAACTTAGGATGTACTTATAAATTCATCAAATAAAATGCAACTCAACCTAACGTATAGTTTACTTACATATGTTGGAGCCTAGGCAAAAGACTATGATGCCAAGCTTGCCAGAGCTGCAGTCTACACTACTTGATTGCATTAAAAAGCTAAGTAAAGCTGCAGATTATGTTTGCCATATATATGTTTCAATTTAAAACACATTCAAATGATAATGCAGCAGATGGGACTACAGGCGCATGCCACCACGCCCGGCTAATTTTTTTGTATTTTTAGTAGAGATGGGGTTTCACTGTGTTAGCCAGGGTGGTCTCGATCTCCTGACTTCGTGATCTGCCTGTCTCGGCCTCCCGAAGTGCTGGGATGACAGGCGTGAGCCACCGTACCCGGCCGCGCACATTTTAACTTCAGTGGTTTGTAATGAGACATAAGGGTTCTCCTTTTTTTTTTTTTTTTTTTTTTTAAGACAGGGTCTCATTCTGTTGCCTAGGCTGGAGTACCAGTGGCATGATTTTGGCTCACTGCAACCTCCGTCTCCCATGTTCAAGCAATCCTCCCACCTCAGCCTCCCAAGTAGCTGGGACTACAGATGCACGCCATCATGCCCAGCTAAATTTTTTTTTTTTTTTTTAGAGGCGGGATTCACCTATGTTGCCCAGGCTGGTCTTGAACTCCTAGGCTCAAGCGATTTGCCCACCTCGGCCTCCCAAAGTAGTGGGATTACAGGCATAAGCCACCACGCCTGGCCCAACTTTTCTCTTTCTGAATGAGCTCAACTGGTAACAGATTTGCTCATTAGATTGATTCAGCCATTCTGCAATATACACATATTTTAAAACACCATGTTGTACACCACAGATACATACAGTTTTCATTTGCCCATTTAAAAAAAAAACAAGTAATAATATGAAAAAATAGGGAGGGTGGAGTGGCTCACACCTGTAATGCCGGCACTTTGGAAAGCTGACAAGGGAGGATCTCTTGAGCCTAAGAGTTCGAGACCAGCCTAAGCAACAAAGTGGGACCCTGTCTCTACAAAACATGTAAAAATTAGCGTAGTGGCATGCACATGTGGTCTCAGCTACACAGGAAGCTGAGACAGGAAGGTTCTTTGAGCCCAGGAAGTTGAGGCTGAGTAAACCATGTTTGCACCCACTGCACTCCAACCTGGACAACAGAGCAAGACTATCCCAAAAAATAAATAAAATAATAATAATAATAATAATAATACTTTGTTAGCTGGTATCATAGAGTTGTGAGAAAGCATTAAAATGCTCAAAACTAGAATTTGGAAATTACAACTTACAAGTGACTATGAGTCAGATTTCAAAAAATTACAAAAAACTAAAGATGTTAATATATTAGCTGAAGTCTTTATAGTAAAGGTCATAAAATTATTATTCTACTAATTAGAATATACTGGACAGAAAGGAAACATATATTAAATAAAATGCTTGAGCTGCATGTGCTATTCTAAGTATTATTTCACCGAAATGAAAGGTAGAGAGAGAGGCAGAATGAAAAGGGAGATCAAAAGGCTGGACAACTTAATAGCTTTCCTGAGTGTAAATTTCATCCTTATTTGAAATAAAATATAGAGAATTCTCAGAAACGTATGGAAAATTATTTGGCACATTTGATATAACATTAATCATCTGCCTTTCTGAACTACAATCACTACTGCTATTCTCTACCAAAGCAGCTGCTGAAACACAGACACCACATTTTATGGACTACTTTAAGACAACAATGACAGTAAGCGAATCAAATTTTCATTTATGTGACCTTGGAACTAAGCAGCTATATTTTTCTTCCTAGTAAATAATTTCATTTTAAAATGAGAAAAGCCTTTGCTAATTTTTTTGTAAAGAATAATTCATAACCATTTGCCAGCAAATGTTTACTCTCCTCCTTTGAAGAAACAACCAAGATATTGCTGGATAGTTCTCAAAAAATGTCTAACGTTATAGACAATACAGTTCAAGAATGACATAATTACTGAAAAAATATATTAACTTATAATTCTAAGAGATAAGTGAAACAAATTTTCTTTGTTTAAAGTTGTTGGAAAATTAGCATGTATTCATAATTGGATTTATTAAATGTTATACAATACACAATCCCAGCTTCAGTCAAAAACTGCTGTGGTATCCTCAGCATATCTAAGAGCAGTGGGTATCCAAGAGCAAGACCAAGGTACTGGAAATCTTACTAGAGATGATAATATAAATCTATATTAAATATCTACTGTAGTGAGTAACTTAAAATCAGCCACTTAAAAAAATAATGGTTGTTCTATAAACCAATACTACATATAATTAGAATGATAAAGTGGGGGTGTGAGCAGTAGAAAGACAAATGTTAGGCTATACTTAGAGGTTATTATTACTGTAGGTGCAAAAAAAAATACTTTCCACGTATTTAAGATACCACATAGGCCAGGCATGGTGGCTCACACCTGTAATCCCAGCACTTTGGGAGGCCAAGGTGGGCAGATCACCTGAGGTCAGGAGTTCAAGACCAGCTTGGCCAACATGGCAAAACCCCGTGCCCACTAAAAATACAAAAAAATTAGCCAGACATGGTGGCACACACTTGTAGTCCCAGCTACTCAGGAGGCTGAGGTATGGTTACTGCTTGAACCTGGGAGGCGGAGGTTGCAGTGAGCCGAGATCATACCACTGCACTCCAGCCTGGGTGATAGAGCGAGACTCCATTGCAAAACAAAACAAAACAAAACAACCACAAAACAGTTTAATTTCAAAGGAAAAATACTTCTCGAGATAAATAGTCATGCATTGCTTAAAGATGAGCATACATTCTGAGAAATGCATTGTTAGGCAAGTTCCTTGTGTAAACATTATGGAGTGTGCTTACACAAACCTAGATGGTACAGCCTACAATACACCTAGGCTACATGGTATAACCTATTGCTCCCAGGCAACAAATCTGTACAGCATGTTACTGTAGCGAATACTGTAGGCAACTGTAACCAAGTAGTATCTGTGTATCTAAACACATCAAAACACATAAAAGGTACAGTAAAAATATGGTATCATTATCTTATCGGACCACTATCATATGCAGTGTGCTGTTGACCGAAATGTTGTGTTGCTGAGCAGTGCGTGACTGCGCAGCAGGTCCTTGCTATCATCATTTCATTGTAACTTTGAAAAGGAAAACAAATGGATTTGGGCTGGGTCCACTGTCTGTGTGGAGTTTGCGTGTTCTCTCCATGTCTGCGTGACTTTTCTCTGGGTACTCCAGTTTCCTCCCACATCCCAAAGCTGTGCACACTAGGTGAACTGGCGTGTTTAAATTGTTCCCATCTGAGTGTAAGTGTGTGCAAGTGCACCCTGTCAGGAAGTGGTGTCCTGTCCAGGACTGGTTCCTGTCTTGCACCCTTAGCTGCTAGGAAAGGCTCCAGCCACCCACTACCGTAAAGCAGAATAAGTGGGTTGCAAAAATGAAAGAATGAATGAATACAAATTATTGTCATACAAATGCATATAAATGCTGCTCTATGAAAGCTTTCAGCGAGCTCGCCAGATTTGTTCGTTTTTGAAGTGCATGGCAGTAGGAGGTGCTCCTTACAATTTTCACTTTGCAAACATTTATTCCTTGATTTAACCCACCATCACGACCATCATCACTCACTGATTCACCAAAAACAAGGGAAAATAATTTAACTTGTTTTCATTAATCTTTCTTAAACGTATATATAGCTCACACTTACTTCAATGTTAAATATTAGAAGTGTTTTGGATCTTTATTAAGAAGTTCGGTGATGTTTTTGTGACCAGAAATATGCTGTAGGAGCTTCTTGTTTAGATCAATTAGCCCATGGTACAACTAGGTTCATTATATGTTTTTCTGCTTCAAGTTACAGTTTCCAAGAAACTATCAGTGATGTTAAATGAGGACTTATTATATGTACAAACATTGTTTTGGGGGAAGAAAAGTAATGATATTAAGAGTTTTAACAGTAATTTTTCAGTTCGAAGACCCTGGACATTTGCTAATCCAATTTCTGCCGCTTTTCACAGATGAGGCAAACGGATCTACAAAGACAAGGTGACTTGCTCAAGGTCACAAGTAATAGTAAAAAAGGACTAGAATTCAGGTCTTAAGAATCCTTGGATGTTGTCCTTTCCTCTACACTATGTGCTAGGGAGATGATACCTAGCATAAAAGCAAAGTAAAATGAGTTAAATTCAAACAGTTTAAAAGAAGGCTCTCAGAGCAGTGCAATGGTAGCTATGAGCTAAGGATTAGGCCCTTGAGGGCTAACGTGCTGTAATGCGAGGTGTAAATACAATGATCAGATTAAAATGACAGCTAACTCTTACAGAGTAATTACTAGGTATCCATAACCATTTTAAATATTTATTTATTCTATCTATGAGGTAGATACAATTGTTTTCATTTTGCAAATGAGGAAAGAAGGTATAATAAAGTTAGTTAAATGATGAGGCCAGAAGACAAGAAAAGATTCCAAAAGAAAAGGGAAAAAATAATTTCTTATGTACCTATTTTATATTTATGGTCAAGATAAATATTTAAACATTCACGATTATATATAATATTAAAAGGCAAGATATTTTAGATATTTCCTTTTTTTTTGTTCTTTTCCCCTTATCAGATTCCTCTGGTGAGAATTAGTGGTTTTTACAACAAGTTAGTGGTTAACTTAAGGGCATTTTTATAAAAGCCTGTCATGCAGATCAGCAAAAGTTCATGTGAAGATCTATAAAATAATAGGGAATGCAAGGAAATTTCAGTACATCTCCTCAAAACAGAAGAATAAACATTTCAACTTAAATAAGGTTTGCAGGTCACATACTTTCCATAAGTAAAACACTAAATCATCTGCTCTGCACTAAGATAAGCAACAGTTATTTCAGATGAAAAGTTAACCTCAACTTTCTGTACTAGGAATAAAATGTATCTGTTTTAGGGTACACCTAACATTAATTCTGTAACATGGGATAGATGGATAGACATATAGCTGGATGGACAAATAGACCATAGATATTTCTGAACCTACAGAAAATGATAATATATGGTTCTTAATTTTTAGAAGCTACTTTTATAACTTACCATCTTTTTCCTCTTATCTTGTTCTGTGGGTGGTTCTTCATCTTCTGTTACTTTTGGTTCCTCAAGATGAGACATCAACATACAGCTATAATAATTTTTTAAAAAACATGTTTTAAATAAAAATGTCTATAATACACTTAAAAATAAGTCCTTAAAATCACTAAGAACATGAATAATTCTATGTTCTTAGTTTTTTACACCAAAATGTGAGAAAAAGACTAGATAATTTAAAATTTAACAAAATTTTTGAATTATGAAAAGATATCTCACTATAAAAAGGGCCACACTAAAACATTTTAGAGCATTTTACTTGGGCATTTCAGTTAGTAATTTATTTATACGCCACTTCTGAAACAATGAACCATCAGCTGACAAAGTAATGCATGTATACACTTTATATGTTATTTAAAAATGACATAAACTCTTAAAATACTTATTTTTCCCCATAATTTTCACATCTACAGAATTTTATACATGTAATAATTTAAATATCACAAACATATTAATTATGTAACAATCTACCTTGTGTTCCAAATGACATTACTGTGCTATGAGGAACTTGTCCCGATAGCACTTGTACCTTCTGGGTAGTTATAAATCATTTTATTTTGAATATCTGCACCATGCTCTTTACTATTAGCAGAGATAACAGAAACAGTTTCCTGTTCAGTCAACAATGGTTCCAGGGAGACCAGAAATCAACACTGTCTAGTGAATCAAACTGATGGAACAAATCCCACTGTTTCCTAACTTGTAACAGGAGAATTCAGTAATTTATCAGCATGATCATAGGTTCCTAACCAATAAACAGTGGCAAAGAAAGTTTGGGTTCTCTTGTTTTGTAGCAAGTACAGGTGAAGGACAATTCCTGACTCAGCTGTGTAAATAGCTTTTAATACAGAACTAACACAGGTGCGGATACCAGAAAACTTGATCAGGCTCATTCTTGCAGTGGAAACAAGTGTCTTTCGTTTCTATTTCCTACCATTAAAAAAGCAATGTTTGGAGTGACTGCCTCTGATCCAGTCAGTGCCCACTGGTGGGATCAAAGAGTAAGAACCTTAGGCTAGAAATCAGAAGTCCTGAAAAACGGCAGGAACTCAATCCCTAACTCACTGCATGGCCTTGACCTGAGGCTGCAATGCTTTTGTCTGCCATGATATAATACAGTGTAGTACAAGTAGCTGGCCAATGGACTCTGACACAAAGTAAGAAAATTACATTACTCTATTGACCCAAAAGCTATTTAATAAAGTGAAGTGTCTTAAAAAGGTCTACATCCCAGTTTGTATTTTAGAACTGAATAATAATATGGGGTTTCTTTACACTAGCCAATTTATGTCTGTTGCAGACCTGAATTCTAACTGCAATGACTATGGATCTGCATGAAAGCATGCTTTATTCTGCATCAAATTCTTCCACTGCATTCCAAAATCTGTTAACTTACTCATACAGTGAATGCTCTCTGTTCTGCCTCCCTAAATTAAAAGATTTATCATATTAAGACCGGGCATGGTGGCATACACCTGTAATCCCAGCACTTTGGGAGGCTGAGGCAGGTGAATCCCCTGAGGTCAGAAGCTCGAGACCAACCTGGACAACATGGTGAAACCCCTTGTTTACTAAAAGAAAAAATACAAAAACTAGCCAGGTGTGGTGGCAGCCTCCTGTAATCTCAGCTACTTGGCAGGCTGAGATGGGAGAAATTGCCTGAACCCAGGAGGTGGAGGTTGCAGTGAGCCAAGATCGTGCCACTGCACTCCAGACTGGGCAACAGAGCGAGATTCTGTCTCCCCCACCCCCAAAAAAAGAAGATTTATCACGTTAATATTAGAGTATACTCTGGAGTTACATATATACAGATTTTACTTCTTTCACTGACCAAAAACTAGACAAATAACAGAATACTGAAAAGCCCAAAGCTAAAACTGTCCTGCAGGAAAATTTCCAACTAAAAGTCAAATCTCATTTTGTTGACAAAGATTAAAGATAGACAATCACGCTTTACATAAAAGACACGTAAGAATTAACAGATTTCTAATAAACTGAAGTGTGTAGACTGTGCATGCAGTAATAGTTATACTAATAAAACAGTAAACACAACAGTTTAAAATAGGAATGACTAACGTGAATATAAGTGGCCACTCCTCCATTCTAAACTCAAGGCAGAAATCACCGAATAGATCCAGGCACTCCAGCCTGCTAAATAAGAATCTTTCTCAAGAAGAAACTTCAACCAGCTAAACAGAACCAACAGGTGTTAGCATGAAAAAATGAAACCTTTTAAGTCATTTCTGGGTTTAAAGGTACTTGTAGTAATACTTTCATTTAATCTATATAAACTCTGCCCTAAGTAATTCAGCCATTTTACAGATGAGAAAAGGCTGAATTTACAAACATTCATTGAGCGCTGATAAACAGTATTTTTCCTCAAAATTTTTGTTGTCTAAGTGAACTTTTCTCTACTTCAGGGTATCAAATTTGGATGCTTTAAAATTGCCCTTATTCTAGCACCTGAACAGAATAAGTGCAATTGTCTAAAAAAAGCTTAGTTCCACTCTACCTGGAGCCCATCTGTGTGCACAGGAGGGATAGTTGGGGCAAAGGCCAAGTATTCCAGTCATTTTCTTAATGTCCAATATCAGCGATTCTCAAACTTGAGTTTTCAGCTCAACCACTTGAAGGGCTTTGTTAAAGCACAGTTGGGCCCCACTCCCATAGTGTCTAATTCACTAGAGTTTGATGGAGCCTGAGAATCTGCATGTCTCACAAGTTCCTCTGTGATGCTTTCTCATCATTTCCTCCATCATGTTGATGCTAATGTTGTTGAGAAAGTTGTGGGGGACACACACTTCGTTAACCCCCATTCTATGTTAGGGCAAACCACCAAAACGCTTCCTACTTATCTTTTTTTACCTCTGGCCTCCAATAAATTGTTTAATAATGATTTTTTTTATGGCTATGTAACTGACTTTCAGCTAGGCTGATATAAGAAATGATTTATGGGCCAGGTGCGGTGGGTCACACCTGCAATCCCAGCACTTTGGGAGGCTGTGGCAAGCAGATCACTTGAGGTCAGGAGTTCAAGACCAGCCTGGCCAACATAGTGAAACCCCATTTCTACTAAAAATACAATAATTAGCCAGGCGTGGTGGCACGTGCCTGTAATCCCAGCTACTCGGGAGGCTGAGATGAGAGAACTGCTTGAACCTGGTAGGCAGAGGTTGCAATGAGCCGAGATCACACCACTGCACTCCAGGCTGGGCAACAGGGCAAGACTCCATCTCAAAAAAAAAAAAAAAAAAAGAAAGAAAGAAAGAAAGAAAACAAACAATTTATGGGTTGTTTCACATAAGACAAAACTGACACTGTTCAGTTGGTCTCTGTAGTGGACCTATATAATCAGCCTCTTTCCTAATTGAACTCTGAATCTGTACAGTTATCCTCTTTTCCCATGCTACCACTGTTTCAGAAAAAGCTGATCCCAGCCCCCCAGTGCCAGTAGTTCAATAAGCAATCATGGAGATCCCATTCCCCTGGTCAATGATTACTTTCAGCAGGAGAATGTTTAAGGAATTCTGGCCAATTAGACATAAGAAGACATCTAATGCAATGATTTCCAGAAAAGGATTGCCTTGATCTTAAAAAAGACATAAAGAAGATTACTTATCTGTCAGTGGCATTGTCATGAACTGTAATGCCTAGAACTACTTTTTATCGATGAGGAATGGTAGCCTGCAGATGAGGTTAATATGCTGAGGGGATGGAGTAGAAAAAAACTCAGGCTTTGTTGATGTAGCTAAGGCCACAGTCAGCTAATCCTGGAGTCACTTACCTACAGTCATTAGTGTATCAGAAACAACTAATTCTTTATTGTTAAAACGGACAGTCCTTGTATAGTCACTTACATAAATATTAATAACAAATGCACTTCTGGGCTCAGGGCATGACACCCCAGTGAGAAGAAATATTATGAGTCTCCCTCTCCTGTGTTAAATTACATTTAGCCTAAAGTTTCTTCCTCACACGTTTTAAGTTCAGCCTGAAGGTCTCTTCGTACACAGTAAAGTGTAACCTAACTGGAAGTGTAGAGATTGTAATCTTTTCTTGTACCAATCAGAGTTTTAGCCAATCATAGGTGGCCAACTGTTGAACATGTGTCCAAATAAGGCAAATGCTGAGCTGTAACCAATCCAGCTGTTTCAGTACCCTATTTCCCTTTTCTGTACCTCACTTTCCCGTTTCTGCTCATAAATATTATCTGACCAGGTACAGCCCTGAAGACACTGTGAACCAATTCTGGTTCTAGGGGCTGCCCAATTTGTGAACAATTCTTTGCTTAATCAAACTCTGTTAAATTGAATTTGTCTTAAGTTTAACACCTGATAAACCTACTTTCTTCTACTTGAAAATAAGACCCATGTAATTCCTAATGTTTCTTTTTTTATCCTGGTAATTAGAAAGCGTATAGCTAAGTTTTATATCCTGATGCCACAGGTTTCCCAAATCAAGGTTTCTTATTTAAATCCCTTCAATCCTATGTTAATAGTTTTCTGTTATAATGAGCATGTGCTTTCTTTTGCACTGTCTCAAATCCTCTTACCGTCACTAGACTGAATATAAGCAACTAAATATTGTATATTAGCAGTAAAGACAAAGTGCCATGAAGAAACAGGGAAAGATGGAATGAATTCTTCCTATAAGCCTGGAATGCAATTTTAGAGGTAGATATTTGCGAAGGAGGATAAGGGCTTGACACACCAAGGAGCAGAAATATTATTAGTCAAGCCATAAGTGTATGGCATGTTTGCAGAATGATGAAGAATCCAGGGAGACAAGAGAGAAAGCTGGTGTCTGAGTCAGCACAGAATAGAGCCCCATTAACTTGATCCTGTAAGAAACTCAGCTTTTAATTTTAAGTGGGGCAGAATGGATCAGAGGGGGAAAACTGAAGAGAGAGAGACTTCCTAAGGAGGTCACTAGGATCTACACAAGTTAAGATAATATGCAGATGTCAGAATCCAGGAACCAACATTTCTTCTAGTATTCTCTATTCTATTCTGAAGAGCTGTTCAGTGGGTCAATGTATTGAGTGAAGGAGAAAAAAGTCCTTATAAAAGCCAAATTTTAACTTTTAGAATCCCAGGCTGTTCTACTGGTCTGAGACCACTCACCAACATCTACCCCGCCAGTCTTCCTCCACAATGGACCAAAGTGACCTTTCTAAGTATAAATCTGATTATGTCCCTCCAGTGTGGAAATCACCAGTGGACCTCCACTGACTACAGAATAGTTTCAAATAAGACTATTTCCTTTATACTTGGTATGTTTTGTACTTTCTAGCTATAAAAACAACTTATGAGTCATTTTCTAGTCAAATTTTAGTGCCTCTAGGCTTCTTAAAATGCTGGCTAAATTCTTTTTTTTTTTTTTTTTTTTTGAGACAGGGCCTTGGTCTGTCACCCAAGCTGGAGTGTAGTGGTGCAATCACAGCTCACTGCAGCCTCGATGTCTCAGGCTCAAGCAATCTTCCCACCTCAGCCTCCTAAGCAGCTGCTAAGCAGGGACTAAAGGCGTGTGCCTGGCTGATTTTCAATTTTTTTTTTTTTTTAATAGAGACAGGGTCTCACTATGTTGCCAGGGCTGGTCTCCAACTCCTGGGCTCAAGTGATTCTACCGTCTCGGCCTCCTAAAGTGCCAGGATTACAGGCATGAGCCACCGCGCCGGGCCACTAAATTCTTTCTTCCTTTTTACTTCCCAAACCTTGGTAAGGGATTGTCAATTTCATTTCCCAATATTCCTTTCAACAAAAATATTATTGAAGGAAATAAAAGAGAAATACTCTAACCAGACAAGCAGAAAGCAAAGAAGGCAAATCTCTAGCCCCATCAATATATTTTCTTGGCTTAATCAAAACTCTAGCTAAAAAAAATAATAAAAACAAAAACCAACCAAACCACAAACCCACCAACAAAACCCCAACAAATAAACACATTCTTCAACTCTCAAAATGGAATTCTTCTTTCTTCCAAAAGAATTCATTTTCTGTACAACTCTGAAGAAATACTAGTATCAACGTTAATAGGCAACTGTTGACTATCCATTTATCTTGGAAGATAAACTTTTCTAACTTTAAAAAAAGAGGGATCATTAGAAGGGAAAATAAAAGCCCATTTCCATTTTTTTCCACACAGAATGTTGTTTAAATTTTAAAATGCCTGTTCAATATGTTATGAGGACAAATCAAGGTATAAAAATAAGCATAGGCTACAGGTATAAGCACAACTATTTTTAAAAATTATATATGCATGTGTATGTCATATGTCACCCAAACTGTAAACACCTTTCAATCCTCTTTAGCCATACCTACCTGTCCCCATTTCCTGCTAATCCTTCCTCCAAAATATATCTCAAATTCATCTCTTCACCACTCACCAAGATAAGACTACTTTAACAGCTACCTAAATGGTTTTCCCACTTCCACAGCAGTAGGTTCTCATTTACAGTGTATATGAAACATCACAGTTCCTGTTTGCAATGCAGATTCTACTGTGTGACCCCCAAAGATTCTGATATAATGAGTCTGCACTGAGGAAGGAGAATCTGCATTTCTAACATGCATCCCAGGTTGTTCCACTGGTCTGAGACCACGCACCAGCATCTACCCCTTCTGTCGTCCTCCACAATGCATCAAAGTGACCTTTCTAAGTATAAATCTGATCATGTCCCTCCGGTGTGGAAATCACCAGGAGACTTCCATTGACTACAGAATACAGACCACAATTCTTTGTATTTCACAAAGGTTACTTAACTAGTTGGCTCCAATCCACTACATATCCTTAAGAATGATTCTCAGTTTCCCTGGACTCCTTTCTCTCTTGCACCTGATATTGCTCCATTGGTCCCTGTCTCCCCTTCTAGGTTGTGGGCTCTCTCAGGTGAGAGACTCAGTTGCTTCCTCACACTACACAGTGCCTGGTGTAAACAGTTTGAATAAAAAGATGATCTGTCAACAAGGCTTTCTTAGTGTGATGGCTAATTTTGTGTCAACTTGACTGAGATACTGAGTGCCCAGCAATCTGGTTAAACACTACTCTGGGTGTATCAGCGAGCCTGTTTCTGCATGAGATTAGCATTTGAATCTATAAACTGGGTAAAGCAGTTTGCCCTCCCCATGTGGGTAGACCTCAGCCAATCCACTGAAAGCCTGAATAAAACTGACTGGATGAGGAAGAATTCATCCTCTGGCTGCTTCAAGCTGGGACACTGTACTTCTTCCGTCTTCAGAGCCAACCAGTTAAGTAACCTTTGTGAAATACAAAGAACTGTGGACTGTATTCTGTACTCAATGGAGGTCCACTGGTGATTTCCACACTGGAGGGACATGATCAGATTTATACTTCAGACTTACATCATGGGCTCTCATGGGTCCTAAGCTTGCTGATGGTAGATTTCGAACTCCTCAGCCTCCATAATCATGTGAGCCAATTCCTTACAATCAATTTCTTTATATATACATATTTTTGTCTCCTGTTGGTTCTGTTTCTCTGGAGAACCCTAGTACACTACTGATGTAGGTGAAGGAAATAGAGTTTTCTTCCTTTTTTCCAATTCACTCAGTTAAGAGACTATAATAAGAATTCAACAGAACCAGAAAGATTAACTTTTTTGAATAAACTGTTTAAATAAACAGGAAGGGGAAGTTGAAAGCCAAGTTAGCTACATAAGTATGTATTTTATGTTTCTCACACAGGCATTTCTGAAAGTTTATTTATGCCTTATAGTCTCATGGACTGTAACTTATAGAACTCTATTTAATTCATAGAATTATAATGTAGGAAGATTTAATAGAGATCTAGTCTAACCACTCTTTGAAACAGAGACACAGAAAAGTGTATCTCTTGGTAATTTATTTCTCAACTGTGTTTCTATATGCAAAGTACCACCCCAGAATAAAAAGAAATCACCAAACAATTCTGGGGATAAAAGAAACCAGTGGTCAGATATGTTCCAGCTACTCATCAATACTAATGCTCAAGTCTAGGCCTTTTAGCTGGGATCCTAAAACTGGTTTGTTTTCCTTACTTCCAACATATTCCCTCTTCCAAAACAAAACTTTTACTTCATGGCTGAGCTTGGCACATGGAGACCTTGACTCATCTTGACTCTTCCACAAATCTGCTGTGTCACTCCACTTTTTTTGTTGTTGTTGTTATTTTTAGTAGAGATAAGGGTTTCCCCATGTTGGCCAGGCTGGTCTCGAATTCCAGACCTCAAGCAATTTGCCTGCCTCAGTCTCCCAAAGTGCTGGGATTACAGGCAGGAGCCACTGTGCCCAGCTAACTTTTCAGAGCCTGGATATCCTGATTTTTAATTCCATGAGACTGCACTAGATAATTTCTAAATTTTCTAGTAACTTTCAGATTCTTACCTCTTCCAGTTAAAACATGTTATAATTTTGTTCTACTTCCTACATCCTAACCCTTATCCTTCCCTGAAGACTGTAACATATAGTGCCTTTTTTCTTTCCCTGACTGTTAAAGCAAAATCTAGAACTGTACTGTTTGGTGTGCCCTGCACAAAACAAGATATAACTGTCTGCATTCATTACTAGTGTTTTAACTGTGCTATCAGCCATTCCTCTCAACTAAACTGTATACTCCAAAGAGGACAAAGGAACATCTGATCATATCCTAAATGTTTCACATTGAGTTGTAAACTTTGTCACATATTATGTATACAATTTACAGTCATGTGCCATTGATATAGTTTGGCTGTGTCCCCACCCAAATCTCATCTTGAATTGTAATTCCCATAATCCCCATGTGTCATGGGAGGGACCCAGTTGGAGGTAATTGAATCATGGGGGCGATTACCCTCATGCTGTTCTCGTGCTTGTGAGTGAGCTCCCACGAGATCAGATGGTTTCATAAGGGGTTTTTCCCCTTTTGCACAACACTTCTCCTTCCTGCCGCCACGTGAAAAAGGACGTTTGCTTCCCCTTCTGCCATGACAGTAGGTTTCCTGAGGCCTCCCCAGCCCTGCGAAACTGTGAGTTAAATTAAACCTCTTTCCTTTATAAATTACCCAGTCTCAGGCAGTTCTTTATAGCAGCGTGAGAATGGACTAATACAGCCATAAAACCTTACATTAACTTAAAAAGAAAAAAAACCTGCCTACATTGAATGCTTTCTTGTTTTTGGTTTGTAGTCTCAAAAAATTTGATGTTTCCACTTCATACAAACTCCAGTTTTCTCAAAAGCTAAGTGACATATCAGACACATTATGTTTATGTTTAATAAGATTCAACAACATATATCTGCTATCCATATTTTTCAACAAAATATGATTCAAGTGACAATCTTTCCCATTTGCTAGAGATGGCTTTATAAACAGCAAAATTGAAAAAAAAAAAGAGCATGCTCAGAACATACTAGGAAAAAGACTTATAGGCTAAAATATATTTGAAATTTTAAAAACTTAATCATCAAACAATGAGTAAATCAAAGCAGCTCAATTCAGGTTGTCGCTGTAACATAATAAAGCTGATACCAGCCGGGCATGGTGGCTCATGCCTGTAATCCCAGCACTTTGGGAGGCAGAGGCAGGCAGATCACTTGAGGTCGGGAGTTCAAGACCACCCTGACCAACATGGAGAAACCCCGTCTCTACTAAAAATACAAAAAGTAGCCAGGTGTGGTGGTGCATGCCTGTAATCTCAGCTACTCGGGAAGCTAAGGCAAGAGAATCACTTGAACCTGGGAGGCGGAGGTTGCGGTTAGCTGAGATCGCGCCACTGCATTCCATCTTGGACCACAAGAGTGAAACTCCATCTCAATAAATAAATAAATAAGGTGATACCAAGATCAAACAATAAATATTACAAGCAAAATAACAAAAACGTTTCTGTATAAAAGAGAAATTATAAAACTTTCATACTGTGCTTATAGAGTGATGGTGAAAAAAATCATGCAGCATGTATTTAATTATCCCCCAAATCCAACTATGATTAATTAAATAATGCACCTACTCTTTATAAGTTCCTGTTTCAGGATCTTCCGTCATGACATCATGCAGGCCTTCTACTGAAATGTTTATAATCCCACAGAATTTATCTTGGATAACACTAGAATAAAAGAAAAGCAAAACAGGTTAACTGGAATACTAGAACAGATTAATTCTTTTTGTTTTTTCTTTTCCTAAACATCTTCTTGAACATGAAGAGAAATTTCAGCTGTGAAATACAAAAGAAACTTTCAAAATCTATTTCTTATAACAAAAAGTTTATCTTTGCCTATAACATTACAAAATTCTTTTTCACTAATTAGTATGTTTAAATACTAGATGGATAGATTCGATAGTAAAGGAATATTTTAATATTCTTAGATTTATAACAGTCTTATGTTACTTATATAACTACAAAGATAAAGACATAAAGTATTGACAAGTAAAAATTTCTGCTCTTCTAATGACACTGTGAAGAAAAAAGACATGCCAAATTCTGGAAGAAAATATTTGTGAAACAAATATCTGGTAATGGACTTGAATCTAGGATGTAAAAAGAACTCTGAAAACACAATAAGATGAAAAATAATTTCAATTTAAAATAGGCATCAGGTGCAGTGGTGCAAGCCTGTAGTCCTAGCTACTTGGGAGGCTGTGGCAGGAGAATCTCTTGAGGCCAGGAGTTCAAGACTGCAGTGCAATATGATCACACTTGGGAACAGCCACTGCTCTCCAGCCTGGACAACACAGAGAGACCTGTCTCTTAAAAGAAACAGAACAAAAACATTTTTTTTAAAAAAGGCAAAAACATGAACAGACATTTCACCAAAGAAGATACACAGATGGCATGTGAGCATCCTAAAAGGATGCTCAAAATCATTAGGCATTAGGGAAATTCAAATTAAATTGCAATGAAATTTTAAAAAATTTAATGTTTTTTAAATTTTTATACATTAAGGAGGTAAATCTATAAAAGTGCAGATTTTACAGACTTTTATAACGTCCAAGAAGGAAAACAGGCAGGCAGTAACACAGACAAAATTTTCAATTAACTTTTCAAAATAGTTATCTAAGCTAAAATTAATGATGCAACACTTTTTAATAATAGCAATCCCAAGACAGAAATGAATCACAACCTTAATCACCTTAGAATTTTCTCAGCTCCAACCAGACCATAATCATGCTATTTATACATGGTACCTAATTAATATTTAAAGTCATTCTTGCATTATTACATTTTAAATACAGGAAGTAAGTCAAGTTAGGGTAATTTAAGAGACTAAACAAGTTTTTAGGCACTAAAACCCATGACCAAATAAAATATTCCCTTAACTGTATTTATCTGCTTATATCATCCAACAGGGTTAAGTAAAGAACAACAATTTATTGAAATAGCCAAAGGAAGAAACAAGCCCTGATTTATTAGTTTTAATCCAGAATTTCTACAACAGTAGAGACTATAACAGTGGTAACATTAAAAAAAAATAGTTTTCCACTTTCCCTACCACAGGAGGAAGAGCTGACAACTGGAACAGCCCCTGAGCAAGGAACAAACTTAGCTGAAAGCTGCTACAATTGGCAAGTAATAAAGACTGAGATGGTGGAGTGTCCCCACAGCTGCTAGCGGCTAAAGCCAAGACTGAAATCCAGAACTTTATACTGACCACACCCAGAAGGCAGTGCTCCAGGCTTGACTGGAGACGACTTCAACCTTACTGTGCTGAGAAACTGCTTTCAGAGGGCTTCCACTGAGCCCACAGCTCATCTTTTGGAAGAAGTCATCTCTAGCTACTCTCAGTTTCTAGGCTTCCCAGGACTCCCGTCAGCCTACTGCAATGCAGCTTTTGACCCTACTACTCCATGGACAGATGACATCAATTTTTGAATCTAGGGGCCACACTTCAGTCTATCTCATGAGATACCTCTGCTGGGTGGACACCATTGGTCTCCCCCTCTTCTGGTCACTCTTGTTCTCTGGCACAGAATTCTCCTCTGGGGGGCCCTTCAGCATCATTATTGCCCAGGGCAGTAAAAAGAACCACGTAAGGGAGTATGATTGTTGGTGAGGAGCCAAGATCACTCCACATCAGAAGAGATGGTAGCAGCCTGAAATGGTTTGGTGGCCATGGGAATAAAGAGAAAGGGGTAGGTTTGACAGATGTTTAATGGGTAAGCATCACAGGATTTGGCAACTAATTTGGCTATGAAAGATAAATGGGAGGAAAGAGTCTAGGATGACTGTTGGGTTTCATCTTGGGTGGGTGACTTGACTAGGTTGGTGACTTCGGCTCAATCCAATAGGGGATACAAAGAGAGCAAAGACATAAGAAGGAAGATGATGAAAGTGGTATCCCAGAAGATGAGAGGGTGACCAACACCACCAGAAGTCAAGTAATCCGATAAATCAAGTCCTAAGCTGAGGAAGGGGAGTGACAATTCTTTCAAGAAGCTTGTCCAGGGAGGGAAACAATAGGGTAATAACTAGAGGGAGTGCAGGGTTGAAGGGGTGTTTTTTGGCTGAGGGAAATGGACCAGTAGAGGCTGAACAGCTGAAAGTACAGGTGCCAAAGGGGTGGCTGAAGGAGCAGGATCCCAGAGATGGGATGAAGTGGGATCATAACAGAGGCAGGGCTGAACACAAGGATATCTTCATACATGAGGCAGCAGGACACAGATGTACACACTCCCTTGGAGGCACACAGTGGGAAGCAGAAGTTCCTGCATTTTGAATTTTCCTCCCTCTGTGAATTAGAAGGTGAGGTTATGTATTAGGCACGTGGGTGAGTAAGTAGTTGGAACCAAGTGGTCAATGTTTGTAATAGAGGGCCTTGACCAAAGACAAAAAGATTGCTCAATGGCAGTGAGGTCCAACTGCAGCTGAATGCCCTAGATTTGTAACAGCCCCGATCTGTACACTTCTATCATTTTTAGTTGCTATATTTTACACCCCAATCAGATATACATAGGGAGAAATTGAGTCAGGCAATTCAGGCTTGGAAGCTTGCAAAGCTGGTAGAGTTTGAGGATGCGGGGTTTAAAGAGCTGAGGGTATGAATGAGAAGTCTGAGTTGACCACAGGGCATCTGTTGGGTCAGGTAGAGAATGGGGTTAAAAGTGGAAAAAACAAACAAAAGAAAACCCCATAACACCAAGTGCAAACATCAAAGTTTATGCCAGGCATGGCGGCTCATGCCTATAATTCCAGCACTTCGGGAGGCTGAGGTGGAAGAGTCACTTAAAGCCAGGAGTTCAAGACTAGCCTAGGCAACAAAGTGAGACCCTTGTCTCTACAAAAAAGAAGAAAATTAGCTGGGGGCAGTGGTGCACGCCTGTAGTCCCAGCTACTCAGTCCCAGCTGAGATATAAAGATGATCGCTTGAGGCCAGGAGTTCAAGGCTGCAGTGAACCATGATGGCACCACTACATTCCAGCATGGGTGACAAAGCAAGACACTGTACATTAAAAAAAAAAAAAAAAAAAAAGTTTAGTGGTAGAGAGTACGAAAACTGGAAAATGTGAAGTTACAATAAGACAGGATATTAGAGTTTTGAGCATGATCACAAGGGAGGAATGTGTGGTTGAAGTGGAAGTGCATACAGATTTGAAAAACATCAAGTCCAACTGTAAGGCCATGCTTGAAAACATTCAGGGTGGCAGAATTTGGGATGAAGACTGCAAAGCAGATTCGAGGCCTCAGTGACTCCTGCATAGTGATTGTGAAATTGCTAGAGAACACACAGAACTGGTGAAGTAACCAGATGGCAGAGGCCTTCTGATCCCTCCCAGACCTCATGAAAGTGGCTGAAACTGTGGTCAGCATCAGGGCCTCAAATTGTCGCTCCACCAGTGACTAGCTACACGGCCTTGGGCAAGTCAATTTAACCTCTCTGTGCCTCACTTGCCTTATCAGTAACATGGAGGCATAATAGTATCCACAAGGAAAGTGCTTATAACAAGGCCTGCCACATGTACCAGAGCACTACTTAAATGTCAGCATCATCACCATTTCTCATTTGAACAATGAGGGGGTTAACAGTCTCTAAATCTCTTAAACTTTTTCATGTCAGTATCCTTTTACATTCTTAAAAATTGTTAAAGACAGCAAAGAACTTTTTAAAGAATGTATTATAACTCAGTATTTTTTATATTAGAAAACTGGGAAAATACTTTAAAAATACTTATTCACTTAAAAATGTAATAAACCCATTACCTAGTTAAAAAAAAAAAAGTTTTCCCCTATAGATATTTTCCAGGATACAGCCTGCAAATACTTTTGTCGTTTAAATGGAAACATACATCCTTTCTACACAGTAATTCTGCATGGTCATGGAAAAGTATATTAATAAATCTAGCTCCCCTAAAAAATACTGGCAAGAAAATAAGCTAAAAAACCATAGTGGAAATTCACTATCTTAAAGTGAAAGTTGAATTTTTTTGCATTCAATAATGATCCTTACAAAGGCTTTTATCTACTAAACCATTCCCCTGATTACCTGTCTTTTCATTTTTTGAGTGCACACACACACACAGCAGTGTCGCCCTCCTCCAACAAAACCATTATCTTCAAGACTACAAGGAATAACTAAAAGGATCTATATGTCATGGCATGAGAAGAAACTGCCATCCTGTGTGATTTTGCTATAAAAAACAATGCCCAATGAAGACATACTAAGCTTCCATGAAAAGGAGATGATTAAGGGCTGGTACAGAACTGTCTGGAAAAAAAAAAAATTCAGCTGAATAAAAACACTTGGCTTGAATAGTTACTTAAAAAGTCACTTGACAGAATTATTTTTTTCAAGTGATAAAAGGAATTTATCAGAGAATTGGTAATTATGGAGCTAGCACCATTGTAGATATCGGAAACTGATGAAAATAAAGCTATACATAATTACAAGGTAATCATGAATATATATATATATATATATATATATATATATATATATTTTTTTTTTTTTTTTTTTGGAGACTGAGTTTTGCTCTTGTTGCCCAGGCTGGGGTGCAATGGCATGATCTCAGCTCACCACAATCTCCACCTCGTGGGTTCAAATGATTCTCCTGCCTCAGCCTCCTGAGTAGCTGGGAATACACGCATGTGCCACCATGCTCAGCTAATTCTGTATTTTTAGTAGAGATGGGGTTTCTTCATGTCCGTCAGGCTGGTCTCGAACTCCCGACCTCAGGTGATGAAGATATATTTTAAGAACAAATCAAAAAGGCCAACTCTGTTCATGTTACCGAAGTTATTTGAAAAGGTAATGGTAGCTTGGGATTAAATTCCTGGAAAAGTCTTGTATGCCACACAGCTCAGATCAAAATGAAGATAAAATACTCTGGAAAACAGTGTTACATGATCAAAGGGAATTTTGACTGATAATGATGAAGACACCAATGTCAAAGTTTGCAAGAAGCATTTGAATAACATTGTATCATGAATAAAAGAAAAAATATTTCTGAAGCAAAATTTCACATTTAAAAATACATATGTGTAATTAAACTAACAACTTCATATAAACACATGTTTACTATTTTGTTACAGCTTTCTAATAATAATGTATTACAGTTGACCAAAAAACTTTATGCTCAATGACCTTTCTCTAAGCTCTGTAACCCTAAGTACACTGGCATCTTTCTCATTCACTCTTGGCACTCTCACAATCATCTCAAAATTAAGAGATCCAACACCAAACTTATGAGTGCCTCCCCAACAAAAACAAGGAAACCAAAAACAGAGAATCAAAACCAGGTTCTCTTCCTGTTTTCCTTATCTGAGTAAAAAGCATCTCTATCAACGCAGTGACTCATGCTAGAAACCAGGGATTCAGTTCTGACCTTCCTTCTCATTTACCCTTCCATTTACTCAATTCATCAACAAATTCTGTCAAATTTATCTCTGAAATTTTTCCTTGTTTCTACTCCTCTATATTCCTACTATTAACACTGTGCAACAAGCCAATTTTGTCTTGAGTTTAGAGTTTAAACTACTGCCTACCTTTCCAAAACAAGGAAACTTCCACTCTTGACTTCCTCTAATCTATTCTCTATACGGCACACTAGAATGCTTTTACAAAATCTAGTATCTTTTCCTTGCTTTAAAGCAAAAGTTTATACCTTTCAGTAACTTTCCATTACACTTAAAAATCCAAATCCTTAATCCTAGTTTACTCAGCCCTATATATGACCTGGTTCCTGCCCAGCTCTCTGACCTTACCTAGCCTCACATTGTTCTCCACCTTCACGGGCTGTCTTTGATTAACACTTTCTAGTTTCCGGGCTTTCACAGGGGCTTTCCATCTGCTAGGAATTGTATGGCCTGGATTTACCTGGTCAGTAGCATTTATAATAAGACTACAAATACAACAACAACACTGTAGGTATGGTCCTGATTCTAGACAATGGTGTTAAAGGATGCTTTCACAGATGAGAAGCAGGTAACTGAGGATAAGGGAGTTCTGAAAGCCAAAGCTTGAGGAAACTGCACTACAACATAAAAATGTTTGCTCCTCAGAGTCTCAGACAAAAATACCAACTTATGTATTAAGCTGTGTATCATAGAAAATATATGGAAAAAAGCAATAAGGTTGCCCAAAGCCAAAGATACAAACTAACAACAGGCTAGGGTTTATGTGCATGTACTGAAAACTCCACAGACATGGAAGAAATGGAGACCAAAGAAAACAGGAAGACAACATATATATGTAAGGTCTCCACATTATTCAGGATAAGAAAACTACCTTCTACTAAATTAAAATGTCCTCTATCACAAGATATCTTGGAATTGAGTCAGAAGCAATGAAACAAGGCACATCTGGGCCAGCAGCAGGTGTACTATACATTCTTCTCTCTCATACTGCTTTCTCCAACATTTCTCTTTTAACCTACCAGGCTTCCCACATTAAAAGTGTGCGGCCACACAAGCTTATCGGCTTCAGCAAAGTGATGACCAGTGGTAGTGGGCACTTAAAAAAAAAAAACAAAAAACAAAACAAAAAAAACTATGCTTCAGACAGTACAGCACTAGTATAGAAAAAAAAAATGCCTATTACCTTGTTACTATTGCTGTGACCTGCTCCTATTTCCTTTTTTTTTTTTTTTTTTTTTTTGAGGCACAGTTTTGCTCTGTCATCCAGGCTGGAGTGCAGTGGCGTGATCACAGCTCACAGCAACCTCCTGCCGCTGGGCTCAAGCAATCCTCACACCTCAGCCTCCTGAGTAGCTAGGACTACGGGCATAGGCCACCACACCCAGATTTATTTTTTATTTTTATTTTTGGTATTTTTGGTATTTTTGGTAGAGATGGGGTTTCACCATATTGCCCAGGCTGGTCTCGAATTCCTGAGCTCAAGTGATCCACCTTCCTCAGGCTTCCAAAAGTGCTGGGATCACTGGTGTGAACCACCGTGCCCAGCCTCTCCTATCTCCTGATCACTACTATTGAAGTCTCTGTCCCATCACCACTGAAGCCCTCATCAATAGCTTGATACAAAACATATCTACTCCACTGACAGGAAGAGGTTGAGAGTAAGTTCTCAGTTTTACATCCCAGAAATAAGAGATATGTTTTTTAAATTCCACATTGGAATTATAAATTTAAAAGTTATATGCTTTTAATTTATAGTTTATAAATAAATACTATTGATTTCTAATATTTGTCATTTGTTATGAGGGGAAAACAAATTACTTTTGATATGCCCTGCAACTTTAATTACAATTTGTAATACTCAATGGAAAAAATGGATTCTATTCTTCCTCAGACACAGTCACACTAAATTAGAGCCTATTTTTGAGTGCTCTAATCAAGAACTTTTAATAAATGGTAGAGATAAGAACCTGTAGTAAATGGTAGAGAAATACACAAATCTTAAGAAAGGTGAGCTTCCTTAGCTATATTAATTTAGAATATCATTTAGTTTTAACTTAGGGCTGCTCAAAATGTGAAACAATGAAATACAGAAATTGTACCCAAGAAAATTATTATGCCTATAACACTTCAATTATACCTTAAATAAGTTTTTTAACTGTACAACTACCAAACAACGGTGAAATATGAGCTGGCTAACATTTTTCAAGGGAGTAGCTACTTACTCCAGCTCTCTTTTGATTAGTAAAAAAAGAAAAATTTTTTAAAAGGAAATAGCTGACAAAGACTGAAATGAACATTTAATGAATACCACTGTATAGAACTATAGCTCCATATATAAATTGATATTAATATAATTGGTTTTCTAGTTGAGTCTAAATCAATTAGAAGCTATATTTTCAAAAAGCAAAAATTTTGATAGATTTTCTGAACTGCCTTCTTTGAATTTAGGAATTTTAAGATAAAAATACTTTGTTATATAAATTTTCCTGAACTTCACATAGCCAGCTGTGTTGCTTGTGAACATCTTTAAGAGGGTACGGTTTAGGTGGTAAGGAAGGGAGGCATGGAGAAGTTTTCAGCCTACCTTATGTATTTCTGCACTGTTTAAATTTTTTCCCAATGAACAAGTACTTTTAGTAATTAAAGAAAAAACATAATTGGATTTGTAGGAGTTGGGAGGATACAACAAAGAAAAAAATACATTATTAAAAATGTCTCTCAAGGTGAACAAAAAGATTGCTCTTCCATAACAAAACAAATTACTTAGGAAAAATAATGTTTATTTAAATATATTCACATTTTCTGCTGAAATTATAATCCCCAAAAAAGCATTCAGCTAAGCAGGGAAAAGCAAACCATTGTTTGAAAACCCTTTGGGGTTGGTGGGGCTTTATTTATGCAATTTCTAATATATCTTAAAATTACTTTTCAGCTCCTTTCTGATTTTCTCTCAAATATATTAAGAAAAAAATTTAAATACATATTTGTGGTTCAGGTCACTATTAACTAACCAACAAGCATAGGCACTTACTATAATCCCTAATATTCTGCAGTACAAATATTCTGCAAGTACAAATTTTTGCTAATAAAGAAAACCATTATATTACCTCTATGACTTCAATTACCATCTATATTAAAGATTCTTAATCAAGGGCACTAACATCTCCTAGGGACTCTCTCAACTTCTACAAGGTCTTATTCTTCCCCACTTACCTATCTCCCAAAACCACAGCTTAAATGGTTATTGTTACTGTAAAGGGTGCATCATACATTTCCAGTGTACTGGACAGATGAAAGTTTAAGAAACATTGGCCTTTACCATAAGATCTCGCTTCTGAATTTCTGCATGATATATATTTCCATTTGGAGATCTAATAAACACCTCAGCTTCAATCTGTCTAAAACTGAACTCATTATTTTGCCCCACCCCTTTTCTTTCCCTAGCTTAGTGAATACAGCACAAAACTGCCTAAGCCAAAAACCTAACATCTTTGACTTCTCCCTCCCCTGCCACCCCTCAACCAATCACCAAGGCAGTTCATTTTACTTTCAAAGTACCTCTGGATCCATCCATCCTTTTTGCCAGTATCCTGGCCCAGGCCTCTAGCATCTTTCCCCTGGATTAGTAATTCAGATTCCTACTCAACTAATTCTGGCTCCGGTTTTATTGTTCCTTCCAGAAAGAGGGAAATTTCTAAAGGGTAAATCTAATCATTTCACTCTACTGCTTAAAAATCCTTCAATGGCTCTCTGTTGCCCTCAAGATAAAGCATGTAACTATAAAGCTTTCATCACCTGATCTCTCTTTCGGGCTTTAAATCGCACACCATCATTCACGACGCCAGCTGTACTGAATTTTAGTTCCTGAAAAGCAGCATGTTTTCTTCTGTTAACCCCTCTGACACGATGTTACTCAGCTCTCTTCAGTGGGCTAATTTCTATTTATTCTTCGTGATCCAGTTTTGATGTCACTTTCTTCATAAAGCCATCTCTCACCTCCACAAATGTTATATTCAACAGCATCTCCAAGTACAGTACTTATCATCGCACTGTGCAGTAACCATATATCTCCTCCTCTAAATTTCAAGCTCTACCTAGAATAAGAACCATGTCTATTTTTTTCATATCACAATCCTAGAACCAAAGCAGCAATATAGTATAAAACTGAAAGCATGAACTCTAGTCAGAGAGGCCCAAAAAGTGTTACAAGCTGTGAGAATTTGGCATAGTTACTTAAACTTTAAGTTTCCTCACCTGTAAAGTATAAATAGTGCCACCTTTCAAGACTATTCACAGATTAAATGTGAAATGTGAAATATTTGGCACAGTGCTTGATACACAGAAATGTTAGCTATTATTACTTAATACAGTATATATCAAAGAAAATATTTGCTAAATGAATACACTGTTCACAAATTATTAAAAACATATTTTAATAATGCTAACCTCATATAATTCATTATATTTCCAACTAAAGTATATAATTATATAAGGAGGTTTCAGTTTAAATCATGTCCATGGCACTGAAGTTTCTTATAGACAATATTTAGTTGAGTTATAAAGCAGAATGTTCAAAAAGAATGACCTGTGCCTCATTTTCAGGAACAATTTGTTTATGAAGTCGAATCTGCTCCAAGCCAGGACTTTCTAGAGAATTTGGGGAAGTGTTACAAATTGAGGCAGTTACATTATACCTTGCTGACTGATAAAAGCTGTAGTATTCAAGTCTATTTTCCCTTGAGTTTTCTGATGCCTTTAGTTTTTGTTTAAACTGAACAACTTTGTAGATCAAAAAAATGATTAAAACACAAGCTAAGATGAAAAAAGCTAGCAAAATGTCAAAAGCCTCATTCAACTTCTCAACTTCTTGTGTACAAATTAGAGATGTTTTCCCTGACATTGAAGCAGCATCATTCGGTAGAGCACTGTTTTTTTCCAAGTTCAAGGTAACAGAAGTAGTAAGTTGTATTTGCACAGGTAACACTGCTGTAGTCTCTAATGGATTACCAAAGGCATTCTCTTGAAAAAATCTACCAGCAGGTGAAGTAGGAATTCGTTCCCAGAAAGTAATGTTCTCAGTCTCAGTATTTTCCAGAGGACTGCCATTTGTGGTTACTTTATGCCAGGCCATCATTAGCGCAGTAGTCTTGTGATGAATATGAGGAGATTTTACAACAGCCCAAGCTCTGGATACATTTATTGAAGATGTAACACAATTTGTAATGTTAATATAACGTAATGCTCTGCCACGCATGGATGGGGGATTCTGACAATAGATGTTTAGAGTAATGGCTGAAGATGCTAGCCAGTCTCGAAGGCCCAAAAGTTTGCAGTTACATTCCCAAGGATTAGAATTTGCCTGAAGATGAATCAATGAAGACAACGGCTTAAGGACCCTTGGATGCAAGTCTGTAAGATTATTAAATGACAGATTAAGGATCTTCAAAGATGCTCCCATATTTTCAAATGTATCATTATCAATGCTAATTATTCTGTTTCTATCTAACTTAAGGTAAATTAAATTCTTTAACAAACTGAATGTGTCAGAATTTAAATTCTCTAAATCATTATGACTTAAGATCAAATGTTTAAGATTATTAATTCCACTAAACCCATCCCTAGTAACATTCCTAATTCTTGAATTTTTCAGGAGGAGGTATTCCAGATTGGCAAGTCCTTTAAATGCAAAGGGCTGTATTGCTTCAATAGGATTATGAGACAAAGAAAGTCTTCTAAGACTTTTAAGTACTTCAAAGGCATTTGATGGTACTTTTGTTAAATTATTACTTCCTAAATACAAACAAGCAAGGTTTTCAAGATGTTGAAAGCCTGATTCTGATATCCTCAAAATGTTATTGTTTGATAAATCAAGTATCCGAAGAGCAACCATACCAACAAAGGTACCACTCCCAAGGACAGTGAGGCGATTCCTTTGTAGATTTAAGTACTGAACTGAAACTAGATCATTAAATACTCCTCTTGGAACAAAAGATACCTGATTAGACTGTAAATATAAATTACGAAGATTTAAAAGTCCCTTAAATATTCCAGGATCTAAGCGTTTGATGAAATTATTATTTAGAAACAGAAAATATAGATGCCTCAATTGAACAAAGGCTTTTGGATATACATACAGAATGTTAGAATTATCCAAGTACAATGCTACAAGAGAATGAAGTCCTGTTAATTCACTTTCATTTATATAAGATATATTATTCCCAGTCAGATACAGAAAAACTGTACTTTCAGGAAAATTCTTAGGAATACTCGAAAGGCCTAAGTTACGGCAGTTAATTTGTCTCCCAGTGCAGAGCTGACAAACAGACGAACATCCAAGTATTTCTTTGTGGAGTAATAATAAAAGATAACAGGTAACAACCAGAAACAGTCGTAGGCAAGGCAGAGAAAACTGTAATCCACACATATCCCTGTTCTTGGTTTTTCTGTTCAGATCAGAATTGGCTATAAAAAGAGAAGGTAAAGCTTTAAATCATGAAAACTTCATCAAATGAATTTTTTTTATAATACTATAACTTCTGTATTCTATTTTAATTAGGATCAGCCAATAATACTATCATAAATCATACCATGGTAACAGCAAAAAATAATGAGTATGGAATACGTTCTAGAATTATTAACATGATCAGGCCATTAACCCACTATTTGACAAAATAGTTCAGATTAATGAAACATTTGCTAAGTTAACTTAAAAATTACAATTGATTACAACACAGGTGACAAATGATGTAGGAATGAGAATCTTTGAATTTAATATGTCCCTTTAACAACATAAAGTCTAATATCAAATAACATTATAATTTATGAAAATACAAATTCACTACAGAACAATTAAACTCTAAATTACAGTTTTTCACAGAACTATTTTTCATGTCAGCTAGAAGTTCATATTTAAGTAAATAATCTTACCAAGAAAAGGAAATTTGTATTATTAACACTCAGCTGATTCAGTAAAGGTTTTCTTTTTAAATCTGAAGAACGACATTTCTTAACTCCAGTTTGTTCTGTGGCACTGCTGACCTCCACCCCACCACTTTTTTTTTTTTTTTTTTTTTTAAGTCACCGTTTGCTCAGGAAACACCACTCTTCACATTGGTTCCTTTACAGTCAATGTGTAAAACAGAGGTTGCCATGGATACAGGAAGCTAAGAGACAGGAAGTAATTTTATCTGTGTTTCAAAAGTATTGCTGAACGGAAATCTCAGGAACTTATTTTTTCAGGATGCAGTTAGAGTTTTCCTAATATACACATCGAAATATCTCCTATAATATAAAAATAATAGTTTTTAAAGGATACTTGAAAACATTAGTTATTCAGAACCCAAATATCAATCAACAGACTCTAGCTATCAAACAACATAGCTACTGAATGGAAAAGGCTAGTTCAAATAAGATGTATATCGAGTAATACAATTTTTTGTAAACTTTTTAATGAATAAAATATTTATGTTGTGTTAAATACGCATTGAAGACTTAAACTTTATGCTTTATTCCTTTAATAAAAACAGGGGAAAAAATTTAGAATGAACATAAATGTTGTTATATTATCCTCCAGTGCTCTTTTTAAAATTTTCAAAATATTTTTGGTTGCAAAAAATACTGAGTACTACTTAATACGTGAGGTACTAATTGGTAGTAAGCTACTAATTAGTAATAACGCACTAATTGGTTGTGTTGGGTTATAAGATGTTAAGAAGCTGCATACCAACTTACTGACATAGGTTATCTTTGCAAGAAAAGTTGGGGAGAGTAAAAGAGGCGATGTTTTGCCCTATATATATCTGTATTAGTTTGAATCTTTTAGAACAAAAATGGAGAATTTTTTAACGTCATTTTTCAAGAATTTAAAGAATCGGATATAAATTGTTTATATTATATATTGTTCAGTCATTAACTTTCTTTCATTAACTAACTTTAAGCTAGTTGCTTAAGCTTTCTAATTCTGACTTTTATTAATATTACTAATAGCCTGATAATATTCCTAAAATATCAAGTTATATAATTGTATACAACTCTCCTTTGATATTAAAGCAGTTTCATTTCACATCAACAACTACTTTAGACAATAATATGAATTATGTCCCTATTAGAAAGCTGAAATAATACCTAGCATTATCTTTCTATGACTAAAAATTCAGCAATGCATACTGGATAGCAGATCGTTATCAAAATGACTTATGATTCTTACACCTATCCATTATGGCTGGTTACTGTTATTGCTATTTTATGCATTAAAAATGGAAAACAAAACAAGTGACAGAAATGATATGAATTTGAGGTAGGGGCTAGGTTTCTCAGGTCCATTTTGTTTAGTACTTCCAATAATATACAAGGTGATATGAAGCTTGTCTCATGGATTTTTCAATTTCTTGGGAAAAATTCAGAGAAAGGGTCCTTTGAAATAAAAATAAAATTAAAGAGAAAAAACCCACAAAGTAATATAACCAGAGTATGAATTAATTTTGTTCTCTATGCCAAAAATATCCAAAGCAGTCAAGAACACTTATTAGCATGCAAAGGTAAAATTTTTAGGAAACTGTATTAAGGAAAAATGACAAAATAAAATCTCACTTCTCACATTCTAAAAACTGAAGGAAACTAAACTGACTTCAACAAAACAAGTAAATATAAATAGTACACTGTAACTCTCAGGTTGAATGGTTTAAAAAAAAATTCCTATCTCCAGCAAAACAAAGTTTAGTCTTTCTGTTCATTTAGGAGTTGCTGTTCTTAGAGACAACTGATCAACAATGATTCCTCATTATCCTTTTCTGATTACTAACGTTCATTACAACTATTACTGAACACTACGCTCAACCTCTTAAATTAGTCTTCTATTTCTTTCCAGGAAATTGACTCATTGAGCTGTTTTCCTCTCATTCTTGTTGCTGAACCTTCTTTTACACTGCCTTTGTCTTCAAATCATCTCATGCTTCTGGTATTAATACACAACTATTCTCTTTTCCATTCAGATTCTCCCCATACAAAAACAAGAATGTATAAATAACAGAGCAATTGTTCCATTAGCTCTTTTAAATATACATCATCTGTATGGATGCATGTATTCTTTTGAGACACAGTCTTGCTCTGTCGGCTGGGCTGGAGTCCAACAATGTGAGCACAGCTCACCACAGCATCGACCTCCCAGTCTCAAGTGATCCTCTTCCCTCAGCCTCTTGAGTAGCTAGGACTGCAGGTGCATGCCACCATGCTTTTTCTTATTTTTGTAAAGACAGAGTCTTGCCATTTTGCTCAGGCTGGTCTTGAACTAGTAGGTTCAAGTAATCCTCCCACCTTGGCCTCCCAAAGTGCTGGGATTACAGGTGTGAGCCACTGTGTCCAGCCTATATGTATTTAGATATATACCATCTATATATAAACCAATCAAGATTGGTTTACATATAAAGAATGGCTTATAATAACCGCAGTTACTGATTTTATGGACCTTAAAAGTCACTGATGGACCTAAAATCAAGAGAATGAAAAGGTGAAATGGGATTTGCAATTAAAAATAATCCAGCTCTTTCTGCCATCATGAAGCCTGTCGAGGCCTGCTTGGAACATGACTTCTAAAAGGCAAGTATTTCTGGAAGGCTGTCATCCAAGGCCATTTTTGCTGCTATAAGCAGGGTCTCTGGAACCAAAGGGAGCACACAAATCTTCTTAAAACTGAAGGTGTTTATGCCCGAGATGAAACTGAATTCTATTTGGGCAATAAATGTGCTTACGTACACAAAGCAAAGAACAACAAGTGACTCCTGGCAGCAAACCAAACAAAATCAGAGTATTCTAGAGAAAGGTAACTTGGGCCCAAGGAAACATTGGCATGGTTTTTGCCAAATTCCAAAGCGATCCTTCTGCTAAGGCCATTGGACATAGATGCTGTAACCCCTTAAAGATTTAAACTAATGAAAGGTAAATAAAGTGGACTTGTGTTCCTGGAAAAAAAAATTTAGCAAACAATTTGAGAATTCTTTTGCTCAATGTAGGAGATAAATTTTAATGAGGGGCAGTATATCTCAATATAGACCTCTTATCAGTTGCAAGAAAAAAAACAACATAGTAACTATACACAGTGGAGAAATCAGATAACACCTTGACCAGCATTAACATCATCAGTGAGAAACAGATGAGCACCACGTGATTTTGCCTGTGCTATTCCAAGAAGGACGCATCACTTATGCAATATTCTAACGAGAGATGCATACATAAATCTAACCATAAGGAAATATCAAACCACAAATGAGGAACACTCTATTCTGCTGGGGGAGGTGGGGAGAGGATGGATGGGAGACAAAAACAGAGAGGCAATTGGAAAGATGGAGAGAGATTATAAGGAGTGGATTCTTTAAAAATGTTATAAGAGAAAAAGACTGAGGAAATGACATGACAGAGTAAAAGAGACTACAAAAACACAAGAATTAAAACAATAATTGGTCCTAGACTGTAAGTACTGAGGAGTAACAGACCATGACAAATACAACTTACACAGAAATGGTTCAGAATATAAAACATCTATCTAGTTATCTGACAGAAAATGTGCATCACGCAACAAACTGGGACAAAAGTTAACAACAGGTGATTCTGGGTAAAGGTCATATGAGTGCTCTTTATTGTTCTTGCAGTGTTTTTCTAAGTCTGAAATAATTTCTAAATGAAAATATCATGACAGTAGCTATGATATCCGTGTAAAATTTGTCCATGAGCATTACTGCCAAGATATGTCACCATTTCTAAGTTTTTAATGTATGCTTTAAAATAAAAACAGAAACAAATATTGTGCTCCCATAACATGGCAAAACTATGAATATCTCTATTTGCTCAATTGTCAACAAGAAAATCAACTAAGAAATTTTTAACTGCAAATCTATTTATGAGAATAAACAATAAACTTTATGCACTTTATGCATGAGAAGCATAAAATTTCAACTATGCCTGTGACTATGGGGCTTTAAAAGCAAACTGATACTTTCTAAGGATGTACTGACACTACGACACTTTCAAGGAACATTATTAATCACCCCCCAGCATGACTTTAGAAGAACATTTTTAACTTCTTGATCTCTGTTCCTGTTACACAGTCATTTTGAGAAGCATATTTTATTTCCATGGACAATTTTAGGTACCATCCTCATTGCGGGTATATGATGATAAATTTCTTTGATGTATATTGGCATAGTTTTACACTGCAAAGCACAGAAAGCAGAACTATTAAACAGAAGGGCTGTTTCAACTTAGAAAAAGCTAGCAGAGATGGATTAGAATTCAAAATATCTCCTCTTTCCCCTGGCTCCACATGAAACCTTTGGAACACTAATCTCTCTTCTGACCCTATCCACCACCTTCTGGGTTTTGCTGAGATAGACTAATCTCACTCAGCAGATTATAGTTCAGATCTGAGCTATATTAGAATTTCTCTTTCGTGCAAATCCCTTCCATTTTGATGGTTCTTATTTTATGCTTATATTACAATTTCCAGTTTATCATAATCCCTAAAATCCCTGAAGTTTTAAACACACAAACACACGCACATGCACCAGAAGAAGAGAGGAGGGAGTAATTAGCCTAACAGATGATTTAATAAGGCTATGAGAGAGCTAAGTCTCTTCCAATAACTATAATAACCTTTGTGAAATTATTTTCTTGCCTCAACAGACAATATTATAAAATGGATGAAGTTACATGAATGAAGACTGTATTGAATATAGAAACTAGCATATGGAGTTAAAAGCACAGATTTGGGAGTCACTGTTTGTATTTTGAGGATCATACTTATATAACAAATAGCTATAGTTAGAAAGAAGTCCTACAATAAAATGGGATGCCTTAAGGACCAGGGACTTTTTATTAGCCAAGTATCCAAACAGAAGTTGAATGAACATCCCCATCAGAGATGTTATAGAAGGAAAGTTTATTACCAAATAAGGATTAACCTAAATAACCCCTAAGGGAACTCTCAATGTTAAGCCACCAGTGCTGAAGACCACCCAATACGGCTGAGAGGTATATGTACAATACTGCAGGGGCATCAAGGCTCCACAAAATACTATCTATGTCAGGCATGAGACTAGTCAAATTGACCACTGTGTGAAAAATAACTCCAGAATCATGCCTATTTTTGTAATTGGAATATGGCTAACTGCTTCTTGGCACCCAAATTGCTAACCTTTTCACAGCTGGCCTTTGAAGCATCTTATAGCTTGGATTTGACAGAACTTCTACCATTTAATCTCCATTATTTTGACCTGCCAAAGAAGCATCAGCAGTTCTTTCTCACTCCAATAACCACTGCTCATAATTCATCCATCAGCTCACAGATCACACATATTTCTACTATGTAGTATAATATAGCTACTCAGTAATTCAGAAAAATTCCCTATATAAAATCTAACTCACAACTTTAAAAAGGAGTATACAGTCAGAAAGGTTAGTGGAGCAGAGAAATTAGGATAAACAGAATATAGGATTAACTCCTTTTGCTACTGCTGGATCAGATATATTTATTGATAGAGTGCTTCTATGACTCAGAGAGTGTTCTCAACATTTTTCAAGTATTATCTCTTTTTAATCCTCACAGGAGCCCTATAAAGTAGGGTACTATGATTACCCTCATACAATGGATAAAAAAATGAGACAGAGAAATTAAGAGTAAAGCTTTAAAGTAGCCGGGCGTGGTGGCAGGTACCTATAGTCCCAGCTACAACCCGGGAGGCAGAGCTTGCAGTGAGCCGAGATCGTGCTACTGCACTCCAGCCTGGGCGACAGTGTGAGACTCCATCTCAAAAAAAACAGTAAAGCTTTACACCCCAAGAAGATACTACCACATTTCCATATATAAAATTTTGTTCATATATAATTTACGATAGGTTTTTCGTAACAAACGGAACTTGAGAAAATGAAACAAAAAATGAACAATGTGCAGTGACCAAACTTCATAACTAACTATGAAAGAATGTGAAAGGCCTGGCACAGTGGCTCCCACCTGCAATCTCAGCATATTGGGAGGCCCAGGCAGGCGGACTGCTTGAGTGCAGGAGTTCAAGACCAGCCTGAGCAACATGGTGAAATCCCATCTCTACTAAAAACACAAAAAGCTAGCCGGGTGTGGTAGCGCAATCCTGTAGTCCCAGCTACTTGGGAGGCTGAGGTGTGAGAATCACCTAAGCTTGGGAGGTCAAGGCTGCAGTGAGCCGAGATCATGCCATTGCACTCCAGCCTGGGCAACCAGAGTAAGACCCTGCCTCAAAGCCTCAAAAATAAATAAATAAACAAACAAATATACATATACACAATGATTGTGTACTATAAAATCAAGATATTATAGTTTAAAGGTATTGTGTCCTGTGAATAAGCTAGAATTTTAGAGTTGTAAACACCAAATAATACTTCCAATGTATTTTCTATGTCATCTCTTCCGGATAAGTATCTATAATGCAGTGGAGAGTCTCAATAAATACTTTCTTAATAAATGCACTTGATTTCTAGAGAAAGGACAGAAGAATGATTTGTTGTCCCTTTTATGAACAACTTAAATAAAAACGAGATATGTGGTTTTAAGTGGTTGGAAGAAGTACCTTACTTTAATAATCAAATATCTAGGAATATGATCTCATTTTCTAATCAGACTAACAAAAATGACTCAGAAATAGTAAAACCAGATTGTGGAATAGAAAAGTTAGGCAAAAGAGCATTACTTGAGGTACTCAATAGCCTGGCAGAGAAGACATTAAGATAATGTAAGATAGACTGGACTTGAATTTCAGTTTGGTACTTGACTTTGGGTGGGTAATTAGCCTTTATTAGTCTTGATTACACATTTAAAAGGTTTAATAAGGCCGGGTGCAGTGGCTCATACCTGTAATCCCAGCACTTTGGGAGGCCGAGGTGGGTGGATCACCTGAGGTCAGGAGTTGAAGACCAGCCTGGCCAACATGGTGAAACCCTATCTCTACTAAAAATACAAAAATGAGCTGGGCGTGGTGGTGTGCGCCTATGATCCCAGCTAATGGGGAGGCTGGGGCAGGAGAATAACTTGAACCCGGGAGGCGGAGGTTGCAGTGAGGTGAGATTGTGCCACTGTACTCCAGCCTGGGCGACAGAGCAAGGCTGTCTAAAAAAAAAAAAAAAAAAAAGTTTAATAATGTCCATCCCCATAGGGCTATTGGAAGAATCAACTGAAATGTATATGAAAAATGTATTGTCAAAAGGCGATCACAAATTATGTGTTCTATTAGTTATTATTTACTTCTTGTTATCAGTTTCTTCACACATAAACTAGACGAATGTGGGAAAGTTTCAAAAGAAAGAGATGTACCTACTGAATAAGCTGGTATCATCACACACTTGGTCAAATTGATTTAACAGTAGAAACAATGATTTACTGAGTGGTCATACTCATTAAGCATTTTAGAAGGCATCATATATACATTCTCCAATTTATCATAATAAGCCCTAGGTGCTAGCTGTTATCACTGCTTCCATTTGAAATATGAGAAAACTGAGAATGACAGAAAACTGGTCCAACTTCACACAAACAGTAGGCAGACCAGGCATCTGAAGCTAAATCTAGTTTCCCTTTCCATTATAATGAAAATTTTTCTCTCTGGTATTCTGGATAGAATAAAAGCAGAAACTCAAGGAAAAGAATCTCCAAAAAATAAAATGAAATAAAATAAAATAAACAAAAAAGATGTTTCTCGAGCTATGAAGGAACCACTTGTGACATACACATGCATCATCTACATGGGTAAAACTAGAAAGCACATGAGACTCATCATTTTACTCCTCTGAGTACTTTTTCTAGTGTTATCCTTGTTGGAGCTAGTTATTCTGTGTATAATTATTTTTCTATATCACATCAACTACTTTGAGGCTCTGGACCCAATACCTCACTCTCACTGAGAAACATCTCTTATTCTCATTGTAAAGCAGTTTGAGGTTCTGAAACATCAAAATAATCTCATTTGATCACAGTTTAGTTTTTCTTTGGTGATATGTTTAAAAGAAGTGTCTCACAGAATGGTCAGTGATTAGCTAAGCGCACTCAGTGTCTATAATCTGACTGTTACATAAGAAAACAGTTTGCCAGAAGCCTTTATCTAATTTGCAGACAGGGCACTGTTCCTAGATATGAGGAAAACATTGAGAACGTAGTATCAAATTAACAAGCATTCAGAAACTTTCCTAAGTAGTCAGGACAGGAGATGGAAGACATAAATTGTTGTTCTAAGATGCCAGAGTGCAATGAACAATCATCTATCCTAAAGGTGAAGTACAATGTGCCCTCAGTGCACAGCATGGTGACCTACCACATAATAGCATCTTTAAAACACTGCTATTGTATTAGTGTCATAAGGTTGATATCAGAAGAGGAACAGGTGAGCATTTTAGTTCTAATGTATGTTTCAAGGGCAAATAAATTTGTATTAAAAATGAAAACCGAAACAGACTATTTCCATTCAAATCCTAACATAGGAAGATAGAAACACCTCAAAATACTTCAAAAAGTGTGGCACTTTTTTGGGGGCAGTGGAGAGGGGAATATCTGGTTTTCAAAGAACTTTCAGAAGCTTAAAAAAAAGTTTTATAAATGATTATAACCCTTCAATGAAAAATCAGTAAGCCAAGGAATTAATCATTTACCTTCTTTTTCAATGAAATTGCTTTGTATACAGATGAAAGGAGTGAGCATCCAATTGTAATATCAACTGTTCTAACACCTGTCTACACCCTCCAGCTTCTGCTGGATTAAAGCTAACAAAATTCAGCTTATAATTATTAGCCAATTCAAAAATACGTATCTTACTCAAATTATGCTGGAAAACCAGTCCCCAAACTCACAAGAGCCAAAAGATACATATGCATAGCTTATACAAAAAATAAAAATAAAAGCTGCATCAAAGGGTTTTTTTCCCAGTTGAACTGAAATAATCAGAACCAATAATTACTACAAATTGCATTAGATTATATAAAAAGAAGGAAAACATACATAATGTAAAGATTATTTTGATCTTCTAAAGATATATAGCCCCTTTGCAAACCATATATTCAAAGAGTGGTAAGGGAGCCGAATTTCAACATCTGAAGTCCTGAAACTTCAAAGTAATCTTATTCATGTCTCTATTTTCCTCGCATAACAATGCAAGAAAGGGAATTAGTCATCATTCAATATACCCCATGAAGACTGTTTCTTCTACAGTCAACTCTGGCAAAATAAAAATTGTAAAGAACCCTCCCCTTGTTACTTCACTGCCCCTTTCCACAAATTACTATATAATCAGAAAATGGAAACTAGGTTAGAAATCAGCTCAGGCTGTATTTTGAGTAAAAACATCAACAATATGAGCAACTACTCAGAGAACAGGCAGAGCAATATGGCAAAACAGAACCCTCCAATGACCAATTCCTTGCATTCCTCCACTGGAACACCAATTTGCAGAATAATCTGTAGAATTATCCAGACAAGAAAATACCTTCACAAGAGCTAAAGAAACCAAGTGAGAGATCGTAGTACCTGGTTTTAGCATAGAATAAGAAAGGGCACATTGAAAGGGGAAGAAAGAACAGTCTTTCATTGCCTATACCACTCCTATCCCAACTCCAGGCAGTAAAGGGCAGAGACAGAAGCTGTGTGCTTGGGGGAGAGAGAGAAGGAAGTATGCAGACAGCTTTGCCTTGGAAGCTACTACCAGCACCCCCCTCCCCTCCCCGCCACCCACAATAAATCACAGTACTGGGTCCAACTCCAAACAGTAAAGCACAAAGAGAAACTCCTTCCATATGAGGGAAGAGAAAAGTGAGCAAAGGCCTTTGCCTGGGAACCCTAGGAATTCTCAAGTCCCTCAGGCTGGTGAACAGCACACCTGGCCTTAGGGCACTCTCTAGTGCTGAAATGGCTGCAGTATCCACAGGCTTAGGGAAGTGAACAGTCAGTCCCTTTTGAATTCCTGAAGACCCTCTGAAGAAAGACAGGTACAAACAAGGCCAGGCTGTGAAGACAGAAAAAATATCTAATTCTTTAAAGCTCAGACACTGACATACCTCTACAAGCATCAAGAACATTCACCTAAATATGATCTCATTTCATATTTATCACACTAAATAATGCATCAGTGATCTATCCTGAAAAGATGGAGATGTGCAACCTTTCAAAGAATTCAAAATAGCTTTTTTGAGGAAGCTCAACAAATTTCGAGAAAACACAGAAAATCAATTCAGGAACTTATCAAAAAATTTAACAAAGATATTGAATTTTTTTTTTTTTTTTTTTTTTTTTTGGTGACAGAGTCTTGCTCTGTCGCCCAGGTTGGAGTGCAGTAGCACAATCTCGACCCACTGCAACCTCTGCCTCTTGGGTTCAAGTGAGTCTCCAGCCTCAGCCTCCCGAGTAGCTGGGATTACAGGTGTGCACCACCACACCCTGCTAATTTTTTGTATTTTTATTTTCAAAAAATCAAACGGAAATACTGGAGTTGAAAAATACAATGGACAAACTGAAAAATGCATTAGAGGGGCTCAACAGCAAAACTGATCAAGCAGAAGAAAAAAATGAGTAACGTAGAAGACAGAATATTTGAAAATACAGTCAGCCTGGGTGTGGTGGCTCACATCTGTAATCCTAGCACTTTGGGAGGCTGAGGAGGGTGGATAGCTTGAGCTCAGGGGTCTGACCAGACTGGGCAACATGGCAAAACCCCATCTCTACAAAAAATACAAAAATTAGCCAGGTGTGGTGGTATGCACCTGTAGTCCCAGCTAACTGGGAGACTGAGGTAGGAGGATTGCTTGACCCCAGGAGGTTGAGGCTGCAGTGAGCCATGATTGTGCCACTGCACTTCAGCCTGGGCAACACAGCAAGACCCTGTCTCAATCAATCAAAAGAGAAAAATAAAGAAAACACAATCAAAGGAGGAGAAAAATTGAAAACAAATGAATAAGGCTTATGAGATCTATGGGACAGCATCAAAAGAGCAAATGTAGCGGGGTGCGGTGGCTCACGCCTGTAATCCCAGCACTTTGGGAGGCTGAGGTGGGTGGATCACCTTAGGTCAGGAGTTTGAGACCAGCCTGACCAACATGGCTAAACCTTGTCTCTACTAAAAATACAAAATTAGCTGGGTGTGGTGGTGCATCCCTGTAATCCCAGCTACTCGGGAGGCTGAGGCAGAAGAATTGCTCGAACCCAGGCGGCGGAGGTTGCAGTGGGCCGAGATCGTTCCATTGCACTGCAGCCTGGGCAACAAGAGTGAAACTCCATCTTAAAAAAAAAAAGGAAATGTAAGAGTCATTGACCTTCAAGAGGGAGAGAAAAAAGGGCAGAAATAGTAAAAAAAAATAATGATAATAATAGAAAATTTTCCAAATCCAGAGAAAGATATAAATATTCAGGGACAAGAGAGTCAAGACCACCAACGAGATTCAACCCACATAAGATGATTCCAAGACATATATATAATAATCTAATTCTCAACGATCACAAAGAGTCAATCCTAAAAGCAGCAATAAAACCAGTAACATATAAAGGGGCTCCAACACATCTGGCAGCAGACTTTTCAGTGAAAATCTTCCAGGCCAGGAGGGATGACATGTTCAAAGTGCTGAAGGAAAGAAAGGGCAACCAAGAATACTGTAACCAGCAGAAATATACTTCAAACATGAAGGAGAGATAGAGACTTTCTCAGACAGACAAAAGCTGAGGGAATTCATCACCACAGGCCTGTCTTACAAAAACTGCTGAAAGGAATTCATCAATCTTAAAGAAAATAATGGTAAAATGTAACAAGAAAACATCTGGATGGATAAAATTCCCTGGTAAAGGTTAACTACACAGCTGGGTATGGTGGTCCACGCCTGTAGTCCCAGCTACTCAGGAGGCTGAGGTGGGAGGATCACTTGAGCCCAGGAGATCAAGGCCTGCCTGGACAATAGAAGCTAAACTCTGCCACTGCAAAAAAAAATATATATATATATATATATTCTTTTTAAACTACACAGACAAAAATTCAAAATTATACTCTAATTGTGGTGACTATATCACTCATATCTTTATGAATTATAAAGACAAACCTTTTTTTTTTTTTCGAGACAGAGTCTTACTGTGTCACCCAGTCTGGAGTGCAGTGGTACGATTTTGGCTCACTGCAACCTCTGTCTCCTGGATTCAAGTGATTCTTAAGCCTCAGCCTCTGGAGTAGCTAGGATTATAGGCATGCACCACCATGCCCAGTTAGTTTTCTGTATTGTTTTTTAGTAGAGATGGGGTTTTGCCGTGTTGCCCAGGTTGGTCTCAAACTCCTGGCTTTAAGTGATCTGCCTGCCTCGGCCTCCCAAAGTGCTGAGATTACAGGCATGAGCCACTGTGCCTAGCCAAAACAAAACTATTAATAAGAAAAATAACATTTATGCACCCAACAAACATATGAAAAAAAACTCAACATCACTGATCATTAGAGAAATGCAAATCAGAACCACAATGAGATACCATCTCATGCCAGACAGAATGGCGATTATTAAAAAGTCAAGAAACAGTAGATGCTGGCGAGGCTGAGGATGAATAGGAATGCTTTTACACTGTTGCTGAGAATGTAAATTAGTTCAATGATTGTGGAAGACAGTGTGGCAATTCCTCAAGGATCTAGAACCAGAAATACCACTTGACCCAGCAATCTCATTACTGGGTATATACCAAAAGGAATACAAATCATTCTACTATAAAGACACATGCACACATTTGTTTCTTGCAGCACTATTTACAATAACAAAAACATGTAACCAACCCAAATGCCCATCAGTGATAGACTGGATAAAGAAAATGTGGCACATATACACCATGGAATACTATGCAGCCATAAAAAGGAATGAGATCATGTCCTTTGCAGGGACATGGATGAAGCTAGGAGCCATCATCCTCAGCAATTAACGCAGGAACAGAAAACCAAGCACTGCATGCTCTCACTCATAAGTGGGAGTTGAACAATGAGAACACACGGACACAAGGAGGGGAGCAACACACACCAGGGCCAGTTGGGGGGGTAGGGGTTGAGGGGAGGTTGAGCATTAGGACAAATAGCTAATGCATCCGGAGCTTAAAGCCTAGATGATGGGCTGAAACCTACACGTTCTGTACTTGTATCCTGGAACTTAAAGTACGAAAAAAAGAAAAATAACCACAACAATTTGTTAAGAAATGGCAATATAAAAAGACATAAACTGAGACATCAAAAAATCAAAATGTGGGGGAATGATGTGAAGAGTGCTTGGTGTTAGTTTGTTTCTTTCCTTCATAATCGAAATTAAAGTTGTCATCAGTTTTGTTTTGTTTTGTTTTGCTTGAGACAGAGTCTCACTCTGTTGCCCAGGCTGGAGTGCAGTGGCGCAATACTGGCTAACTGCAACCTCTGCCTCCCGGGTTCAAGCAATTCTCCTGCCTCAGCCTCCTGAGTAGCTGGAATTACAAACATGTGCCACCACACCTAGTTATCTTTGTATTTTTAGTAGAGATAAGATTTCACCATGTTGGCCCAGGCTGGTCTCAAAGTCCTGACCTCAAGTGATCTGCCCGCCTCGGCCTCCAAAAGTGCTGGGATTACAGGTGTGAGCCCACTGTGCCTGGCCTGAATTTGGTTATTTCTTTAGGTCCATTTTCTTAATACAAAACTTACTATGTATTTCAGATGCAAAAATATATCTTTCCCATTCAAATCATCTTTTAGAATTAGGTACTGCATTAAATGGATGAGAAAAAGAAGGGGATGAAATAAGGACAGCTAATTCCATCTATGTAGACAGTTTGACCTTACATATGTAAACTCAATCTTAATCCTGACAACAACCTCATTAGAAAGATACTATTAGTAACTCCATTTTAAGAACAAGGAAACAGGCACATGGGAGTTAAGTAACTTGACCATGGTCATTAGCAAGTGACTGATGGCCCTGGGATTTGAGTGTGGTCCTAAAGTCTGTAGTCTTCACTGAATTTCTAAGCCAAAAGTAGTGGATTAGAGTAAAAGAGTTTAACCATTTCCCAAATGGTCATTCTTTAGAGTCATGGTTCTAAACTGGGGGCAATTTGTCCCCAGGGATATCTAATGGCAATGTCTGATGATATTTTCAATTGTTGTGACTTGAGGGGGTGGGAGGAAGAGGAGAGTGCTACTGACATCCGGTAGGTAGTGGCCAAGGATGGTGCTAAACATCCTACAATGCACAGGACACCCTCCCACAAAAAATAATCATCTGGACCCAAATGCTATCATAATAAAAGGAGGAAAAAATGACATTTCCCAATTTAGTCTGACTTTTAAAATCATCAACATCATACTTTAGACATGCCTTATTTTGGGAAAAGGAAATGGTATGCTGTAAAATCTAAAAGAAACGCAAGAATAGGAAATTACTAGTATGTAGAAAAATAAGAAATCATCATTGAGGATGTGGAAGAGGAAAAATATCCCCTAACTCCAACAACTATGTAGTTAACTAGAAGAAAGGTTACAAATAGGAAACAATAAAACTGCTGACTTTAATATCAGTATGTTCCACTACAGTATGTGACTATAAATCTTCCTAAGTCACAAGCCAATTACTATGTGCCAAATTTCTACTGCAATAAAGGTTTTTTTTTTTCAGATTGTTACAGGTTGATACAGATTTTCTATATCAATGTTTCATCACTAGTCTATTAAGGATATTATGAAGTTAAATCATTATTCTTTAAAATTCTACTACCACATTATTCAAGACTTTCTCAGTACCCTTAAAAATGACATGACTTTGCTAATGCCCATTAGATTTGTATTTCATCTTAAAAACAAAAATTATATCTGATCTTCCATCACAAGGCTACCACCTCACAACTTTTAAATTTAAAATTCCAGTGTTTAAGAGAATTTCAAGTCTTAATAAAGTCCTATCCCTCAATTTATGTAAGTTGACTTAAGTCCCAGTCTAAGTATTAATTTTTCTTATAGATGCCAACGATAGATTGAGCATCCCTAATCCAAAAATCTGAAATGGCCCAAATCTGAGATTTTTTTGAGTGCCAGAATACTGCTACAAGTGGAAAATTTCACACAAATACTTTGTTTCATATACAAAATTATTTAAAATATTGCATAAAATTATCTTCAGACTATATGAGGTGTATATGAAATATAAATAAATTTCACATTTAGACTTGAGTCCCATCCCCAAAATATCTTGTTTTATATATGCAAATATTTCAAAATCTCAAAAATCCAAAATCTGAAAGAAACATTTTAGATAAAGGATACTCAACCTATATTAAATTTCCACAACCTACATGTCAAAAATAGTTCTGAACAACCACACACTTACATAATATTATACGTTGAAGCAAACAGTATTCTCATTAAAAATGTAAAACAAATTTTTCTGATACAATTAGGTATCTTTCTAAACTTAACCTCCACCATTTCTAGCTTTCTTTCAATAATCTCAGTACTTTATCTTGGAGAAAACTCTAACATGTCTTATTAACTCATTTTTTTCCATTCATTAATTTATCTAACAAGCAGAGTGCTGACTACCACCAAGGACCATGTTCTTTAACATTTCAATATTAAAAACCTCAATAATTCTCAAGTCACTTTTTTCCCAATGAGAGAAAGAAACACCAATGAGTTAAAATGTAGGTAACTTAAATTTGGCTTTCAAAAATAAATAAGATGCCACACCATTTCATAGTGAAGAAATCTTTTCATTTTGTGCGTGTCCACCTGGGGAGCAATATCACCTGGTAGTTAAAAGAGGCATTCCTAGTGTTAAGCAGCCCAGGTTCAAATTGGCTTATGCCATGTCAAATGCTAGATCTCTTATCTTAGATATGTTACTTAACATTTTTAAGTAATTGTTTGCTCTGTGAGAAGGGATAATCATGTCTATACCTCATCGGGCTGTTTTAAGAATTAAATTACCAACATAAAGCACTTAGGAAAGTATGTGGCATTTGGTAAGTACTATCTATTGTTATGATATTGCAACAAAATAATTACATATGTCCTTAATACAAATTACCATAGTAGAAGTAAATAATACATAAAGAACAAATAAGGACTTCTAAAACTGGACTTAAGTCACTAATTTATCACTAGTATGTGTATGCTCTAAAAATTCCCTAAGACAGGGTTCCACAACCCCTGGGCCATGGACTGGTACCAGCCCATGGTCTACTAGGAACCAAGCTGCATAGCAGGAAGTGAGCAGAGGGCAAGCAAGCATTACTGCCTGAGCTCCGCCTCCTGTCTGATCAGTGGCGGCATTAGATTCTCATAGGAGTGGTAACCCTATTGTGAACAGTGCATGCAAGGGATGTAGGTTGCACACTGCTTGTGAGAATCTAATGCCTAATGATTTGAGGTGGAATAGCTTCATCCTGAAAACATCCCCTTCCCCTCCCCCAGTTCATGGAAAAATTTTCTTCCACAAAACAGGTCCCTGGTGCCAAGAAGGCTGGGGACCGCTGTCCTAAGACATAAAGATCTAATGTAGTATCATTATTCTTTTAACACAACATCAAGCCCTGAGACCTGCTTTTAAGCCTTTAGAATTAAAAGTACAAAAAAATAGGGGCCCAGCATAATGGCTTTGGTACAGAAGGGCAGCAAAAAGGGTTGTTATGCCATCAACAAGGTGGTGACCTGAGAATATACCACCAACATTCGTAAGTGCATCCATGAAGTGGGTTTCAAGAAATGTGCTGACCATGCACTAAAAGAAATTTCAAAATTTTGCTATGAAAACGAAGGGGGCTCCAGGTGAGTGCACTGATATGAAGCTCAATCAAGCTGACTAAACCAAAAGTATAAGCAATGTCCCATACCACTTCCATGTGCAGTTGTCCAGAAAATGTAATGAGGAAGAGTCACCAATGAAGCTGTATGTTATTTATATACCTGCCACCACTTTAAAAAATCTACACAGCATGAATGAGAACTAGGTACTGACTGTCAAAGTTTATTTTTAAAAGTATTTCATGCCGAACTCCACAAAATGGAATTAAAACAAAGAAACATATTCTTCTTTAAATGACCAAACCAAAGCATTTTGTATTTGCTTTATGGGAGTGAGAAGTTTTAGAAGAAAAAAAACAACTTGCAAACGTCCTTAGAAATAATCCAAAATAAAAAGAAAACAAAACTAATAATACTGTTGAATTAACACACTTTATAACATACTTTATGAAGTGCTATTGACTTTGAAATGTTAGATATTTAATATGTCTATGTAAACAGAGGACTGAAGATTAGTCTAATAAAACGTAATTACAAAAAATGGAAATTCAGACAAGAATGAAATAAATTTGTAAAATGAATACAACCAAAATAAACTACAGCCCCCACAATCCAACAGTACCTATCCCACTCACTGCTTTCTGGATCCAGACCAACATTTACCACATCATTATCAGCTAACAAAATTCACATCCATATATATAAAAGTACCACTGCCCAGCAACACACAGCAATACTGATGGCCAAAAATAGTGTTTACATTTTGATGCTTGAAAGAAACAAATTTTAAGAAAACATTTCCTCACCTATTATCAGATGGCAGAAGAGAGAGCAAAGCCAAAGCTGAAAGTTTTCTTCTTTCAGGCTGGGTAATGTTGTCCATTCGATCAACCCACATTTCAATCATATTTCCCAAAAGCTGGTCCATCTGAAACAAGAGGAGGAGGCATCTCAAAATACCTAAAGTATGTTTTACTTGTGGGTAAATACTTTTAAAGGCTAAAGCCTCATAAGTCATGGTTAAAATTCAATTATAGTAAACCACAGAACTGGAATACCTGAACTGGGGTTAAGTCATGAGCTGGAAATGGATAATTTGAGCAAAACCAGAAACTGACTCTAATTAATCCTGACAGCTAAGCAGACTTATTCAAAACATGTATGTAGCCCATGAGTGATTTTAGTAGTATCATTTAATAAATCACTGCCAATCTGGTACAATTAAAAAAAACATGCATTTTTCAAAACTGTCAACTTGTACTTAGATTATTCTTTATTCAACTGGATGACAACTGTTCACTGTTCTCTAATTTGCTAGACTAATTTGCTGCTACCCTCAGAGGAGAGGACAAGTTGCAACCTCAAACTGCAGAGTTTCAAAGGAAAACAAATGAATTATTTCCTAAGACATTTGCATGCTACACTAAAAATGATGCTAAAACAAATCAACATAATACAGAATGTGATGGCTAATTTTATGTATAAACTCTGCTAGGCTAAGGTGCTCAGTTGTTTGGTCAAACACTAGGCTAGATGTTGCTGTGACAGTATTACATAGATGTGATTAACATTTACAATGAGTTGACGCTAAATAAAGGAGAATGCCCTAGATAATGTGAGTGGGCTTCATCCAATTCACTGAAAACCCTAAGAGCAAAAACAGTATGCCCAGGAAAGAAGAAATTTTGCCTCAAGACTGTAACAGAAATCCTGCCTGAGTTTCCAGCCTGCTATACAAAATTCAGACTTACCAGCCCCGACAATTATGTATGCCAATTCTTTAATCTGACTGTGGAGACAAAAATGACTCCATCTTGAATGCTAATCCAATATGATGGCTTCTGATTAGCCCTAGTCCTGGGAAGGCCTCCTGATTTCTGCTTTATTTACTGTCCCTAGTGTAAGGACAAAGCAATCTTGACTTTACTGCACTAATTATAGTCTATGCTGCATATGGCATTCTTGCATGTTCTGGAAGGGTACCTTTAATTGTCTTGCCAAGAGCACATACAGCAATTCCCTATAAAATATAATAAACCTGAGGGTCTGGGAAAAGTAGCAGTGTGAACATCTACCTGTCTTGCTGCCCCTTGAACAAATTAAGAGTTGTTTTTCTCTCTTTTTTTTTTTTTGAGACAGAGTTTCAGTCTTGTTGCCCAGGCTGAAGTGCAATGGCGTGATCTCAGTTCACTGCAACCTCTGCCTCCCAGATTCAAGCAATTCTCCTGCCTGAGCCTCCCAAGTAGCTAGGATTACAGGCATGTGATACCACACCTGGCTAATTTTGTATTTTTAGTAGAGACAGGGTTTCACCATATTGGCCAGGTTGGTATCAAACTCCGGACCTCAGGTGATCCACCCGCCTCGGCCTCCCAAAGTGCTGGGATTACAGGCGTGAGCCACCGCGCTCAGCCATGAGGAATTACTTCTTATGGATGAGGAAAAAAAACAAAAACAAAAACAACAAAGAGTGGTTTCTTAAGATGGAATCTATTCCTGGTGAAGATGCTGTGAACACTACTAAAATAACAACAAATGATTTAGAATATTACATAAACTTAATAAAGCAGCAGCAGAATCTGAGAGGATTGACTCCAATTGTGACATAAATTCTACTGAGGACCAAATAGTCCATCATCATCATTAAAAAAAATGAAGTTTCAGTGATTTTGTTATCACTACCAAAACAACCTACTGTTCATTATCCTTTGCCTGCAACTTGCTTCAATCCTCTTTTGTTTTTCCTTTTCTTGCTCTCTGAGGACCATTCAGTCTTCAGTAGAATTTCTGTCACAACTGGAGTCAATCCTCTCATTCGTGAAGGGAAGAGTCAATTGATGCAGCAAACTTCATTTGTCTTATTTTAAGAAACTGCCACAGCCACCCACACCTACAGCAACCACCATCCTGATCAGCCAGCAGCCTTCACTATCAAGGCAAGACCATCTAGCAGCAAAAACATTATTCACTGAAGGCTGAGATCGCTAGAATTTTCTAGCAATAAATTATTTTTAATTCAGATACAAACATTATTACTTTAGACATAATACCATTTTGCACTATTAATATACTACAGTATAGTGTAATTATAACTATATGCACTGGAAAGCCAAAAAATGTATATGACTTTTGCTATGAAGATACTCACTTTATTGTGGTAGTCTGGAACCAAACCCACAATATCAAGTACATCTATACAAGTTTTCTAAGAGGTTGGAAACAAATCTACACTGTAATAATACTCTCATTTTAATATTAATTTTGTTTTTATTAAATATTTTATTCCTTAAAATATTCTATTAAAACTACACAGTAAATGGTATTGAAAAAATGCCGATAGTATTTTTGTTAATTTTGATAGTTAAAAACTGCGTTTTTTATTTCAAACACAACTGTTTATTGTCAATTCATGATGATACTTTACTTTTCTCCCTGACTGTTGCAAAAATTCTTTACTTTTGCCAGTGGAACTTTAATAGAAAATAACTGACATTCTGATAAAATATAATTTAGACCCTTCAACTCTTAATGATATAATTCTTAAGCATCTTTGCACCTAAACTTTATATTACTAGCAATAGCAAGCCACTATATTTTTGTTGAAATAGTAAAAGTTTCTTTATCCCAGGAATAAATACTAATTTTAGTTTGCACTGAATCCTATATTTACAGCAGTTCTTGAACACTTCAAAAATTGTTAAATATACCAGATGATGTTCTAAACTAGTTTATTATTGATAGTTTATTACTGATAAAAATTTCTTCACTGTACTCCTGCAGATTCAAAACATGTGTTTACAATACTTAAAAGGAATGCTCAATTTTTTACAGTAAAATTTATACTATTCATTATAACACTTATTAAAGTCATTTTTTACCCTGTTTGCTAATTTGCAGGATTTAGGTCAATATTTTAACAACTGGTATGACCACACTGACACCTATCAGCTGAGTATCAGTTCTGGGCTGCAGAATTTATAATTAATTTAACAAGGATTCAAAACACACTTTTAAAACCACAGTACATTAAGCCTTGGTATAAAGTTCTAGGTGACTTACTATAATTCTAGCTCAACAAATGAAAAAACAAACAAAAAAAATAGAAGGCTGAATGAAAGACTGAAAAGTAAAAGCCTGAGGAGAGAAGGCAGAGAAGAGAGGGCTGAGAGTTCTTTTCAGCCATAGTTGGGGTACGGATAGTGCAGCAAACATATGAACCAGTCAAACCTCATCAGTGTAACGTGAAAAATATCAAACCAGCTGTCCAATCCAGAAGACCAAATGTCTAATCCAGAATAAGAACACAGCATTCTGGAAAGGAATGTATTCTAGGTACCAGCACAATGAAGTGTGGATATAAAAACAATATAGAACTGGGAAGAAAAAGAGGGAAAAATAGGCATTGTAAGATCTGGATTAGCTCACTAGCCTATAGATGGAGGAATAACAGTATTTCCCTTACATTTCTATTACTGATTTCCTGTCAAAACAAATGATATGTCAATGGGAAGTGAGAGACCAGGGGTATATTTTAAGTTACTAAGCAAGAAAGAGCTCATGCCAGGCATGGTGGCCCATGCCTGTAATCCCAGCACTTTGGGAGGCCAAGGCGGGTGGATCACCTGAAGTCGGGAGTTCAAGACCAGCCTGACCAACATGGAGAAACGCTGTCTCTACTAAAAATACAAAATTAGCCAGGCATGGTGGCGTGCACCTATAATCCCAGCTACTTGGGAGGCTGAGGCAGGAGAATCACTTGAACCCAGGAGGCGGAGGTTGCAGTGAGCTGAGATCGCGCCATAGCACTCCAGCCTGGGCAACAAGATTGAAACTCCGTCTCAAAAAAAAAAGAGCTCATGACCATCCCAGAATTGTTATCAAGGATACAGAGATACTGACAATAATGTTTAGATAACACATTGAGGGGCACTCACAAGTGAGGCCAAGAATTCAAATGGGATCTAGGCGACTGAGGTGAAAACCCAAGATATTCAAGGGGACAGGATCCTGATGTACCAAGGGATTTTAGAAAGGGCTGGACATGTGAATACATCTAACAAGAATACTGAGCCCTCATCAAGTAGAAGTTTTGTAAAATAATCACAAGCTACAAAAAAGCCACAAAACAAACAATCAAAACCAATTACAGTAGGAATCTGGGGGTGGAAGGAGTATCCAAGACTAGGAGAGCAAGGAAAGGAAAAATAAAAGAGGATGGAAAGAGGATGAAAGGAAATTGCAGGTAAAGGACAATGAGAAGTAATAAAAAGTAGGTTGTTTTGGAAGTGATATCCAAATCACTGAAACTTCATTTAAAAAAAAATTCTCATTTTAATTTTTTTGGTTTAAAAAAAATTTAAACTTTTTTTTTAGAGACAGAATCCTGTTCTGCTGCCCAGTCTGGAGTGCAGTGATCACAGCTAAGTGCAGCCTCAAATTCTGGGGCTCTATTTATTTTTAGTTTTTGTAGAGATGGAGTCTCGCTTTGTTACCCAGCCTGGTCTTAAGCTCCTGGCTTCAAACAATCCTCTCACCTAGACTTCTCAAAGCACTGTGATTACAAGGCATGTGCCACCACACCCAGCCACTGAAACCTTAAAATGTGTTTGCTTTCAAAGTTACCAAGCAGTAACTGGAGTAGTTCTCATATGATGCTTTAATTATATGATACGCAAAGCTAAGCCATTTTGTTTATTTTTATTTATTTACTTATTTTTGAGACAGAGTCTCACTCTGTCACCCAGCCTGGAGAGCAGTGGTGCAATCTCAGCTCACTGCAACACCTGCCTCCTGGGTTCAAGCAATTCTCCTGCCTCAGCCCCCCAAGTAGCTGGGATTACAGGTGCCTGCCAACATGCCTGTCTAAAGTTAAGCCATTTTAATTACTCAATAAAATGTATTTTTTTTGCATGATGATGCAATATTTTAAAGCTAACAGCAGCCCAAAGAAAAATATCAATGTTAAATTACATTTAACTGATTTAATATCTCACTGGATTGCATTTGGATTTAATCAGATCAAATGTTGATATGGACCCAAATGACATTTTCTTTTTCTTAATTAAAAACTAGATTTAAAAAAAACTGAAGGTGGCTGGGCACAGTGGCTTATGCCAGTAATTCCAGTGCTTTGTGAGACAGGGGCAGGAGTATCTCTTGAGACCAGGAGTTCAAGTCTAGCCTAGGCAACATGCAAGGCTGTATGTCTACAAAAATTTTTAAAAATTAGCCACGTGTGGGACCAGGCGCAGTAGCTCATGCCTGTAATCCCAACACATTGGGAGGCCGAGGCAGGCGGATCACGAGGTCAGGAGATCAAGACCACCCTGGCTAACATGGTGAAACCCCGTCTCTACTAAAAATACAACAAATTAGCCGAGCGTGGTGGCAGGCGCCTGTAGTCGCAGCTACTTGGGAGGCTGAGGCAGGAGAACGATGTGAACCCGGGAGGCGGGGCTTGCAGCAAGCCGAGACTGCACCACTGCACTCCAGCCTGGGCGACAGAGCAAGACTCTGTCTCAAATAAATAAATAAATAAATAAATAAATAGCCAGGTGTGGTGGCACGCATCTGTAGTCACAGCTACTTGGGAGGCTAAGGTGAAAGGATCACCTGAGTAAGAGTTTGAGATTGCAGTGAGCTATGATTGTGCCACTGCATTCTAGCCTGGATGATGGAGTGAGACTCTGTCTCTCAAAATTTTTAAATAAAACAGCAAATTTTTAAAATTTAAAAACATAAAAAAGTAAAAAAAAAAAAAAAAAAATACAAAAAAAAAAAGACACACCATGTTCGTGAATTGGTGAAATTAATACTATTAAAATGGCCATACTACCCAAAGCAATCTACAGATTCAATGCAATCCCTATCAAAATACCAATTATATCCTTCAAAGAGATAGAAAAAAAATTTGTATGGGACCATAAAAAAATCCCAAATAGCCAAAGCAATGCTGAGCAAAAAGAACAAAGCTAGAGGCATCACACCACCAGATTTCAAAATATATTACATAAGCTGGGTGCAGCGGCTCATGCCTGTAATCCCAGTACTTTGGGAGTCCAGTGCAGGTGGATCACTTGAGGTCAGGGGTTTGAGACCAGCCTGGCCAAAATGGTGAAACCTCATCTCTACTAAAATACAAAAATTAGCCAGACATGGTGGTGTGTGCCTGTAAGCCCAGCTACTGGGAAGGCTGAGTCAGGAGAACTGCTTGAGCCTGGGAAGTGGAGGTTGCAGTGAGCCAAGATTCTGCCACTACACTCCAGCCTGGGCCACAGAGCTAAACTCTGTCTCCCCGCCCCCACCCCCCCAAAAAAGTGTGTGTCTGTATAACAAATACAGTATATATACTACAAATACAGTAACCAAAATAGCATGGTACCAGCATAAAAACACACAGACCAATAGAACAGAGAACCCAGAAAAAAATCCATACATTTACAGCCAACTGATTTAAGAAAAAGATAGCATGAATATTTATGGGGAAAAAACAGTTACTTCAACGATGGTGCCAGAAAAACTGGATATCCATATGCAGAAGAACGAAACTAGATCCCTACCTCTCGTGATATACATAAATCAACTCTAGATGAACTAAAGACTTAAAATGTGAGACCCACAACTATAAGATTACTAGAAGAAAACATAAGGAAAACACTCCAGGACTCTGGTCAGGGAAAAGATTTTACTAATAAAACCTCAAAAACATAGGCAACAAAAGGAAAAATAGACAAATGGGATTCTATCAAACTAAAAAGCTTCTATATGACAAAAGCAACAAACAACAGAGTAAAAGAACATCCCACAGGATGGGAGAAAATAGTTGCAAATTATATATCCAACAAAGGATTACTATCCGAAATACACAAGAAACTCAAACGACAGCTAAATAAAAATAATAATCCATTTTAAAAGTAGAACAATTATCTGAATAAACAGCTCTCAAACGAAGACGTACAAATGGCCAACAGGTACATGAAAAAATGGTCAACATCTGCCAGGCGCAGTGACTCACACTTGTAATCCCAGCACTTTGGGAGACCGAGGCAGGCAGATCACCTGAGGTCAGGAGTTCGAGATGAGTCTGGCCAACATGGTGAAATCCCATAGCCAGCCGGGGTGGTAGGTGCCTGTAATCCCACCTACTTGGGAGGCTGAGGCGAGAGAATCACTTGAACCCGGGAGGCAGAGGTTGCAGTGAGCCGAGATCGTGCCACTGCACTCCAGCCTGGGTGACAGAGTGAGACTCTGTCTCAAAAACAAACAAAAAAAAGGTCAACATCACTAGTCATCAGGGAAATGCAAATCACAACCACAATGAGATATCATCTCACTCCAGTTAGAATGGCTATTATCAAAAAGGCAAAAAAAAAAAAAAATGCCGGAAAGGATGTACAGCAAAGGGAACTCAGGCACTACTGGTGGGAATGTAAACTAGTGTAGCCATTATGGAGAACAATATGAGTTTCCTCAAAAAACTACAAATTGAACTATTGTATGATCCGGCAATCTCACTACTGGATATATACATCTCCAAAAGAAAGGAAATCATTGTATTGAAAAGATACCTGCTCCCTCATGTTTATTACAGCACTGTTCAGAATAGCCAAGATATGGAATTAACCTAGGCACCCATCTACAGATGAATGGATACAGAAAATATCACACACACACACACACACAGACACACGAATACTATTCGACCTCAAAAAAGAATGAATTCCTGTCATTCATGGCAACATGAGTGAGGCTAGAGAGCCTTATGTTAAGTGAAATAAGCCAGGAACAGAAAGAGAAATACTGCGCGTTCTCACTTACATGTAGAAGCTAAAAAAGATGACCTCAAAGAAGCAGAAAGTAGAATAGTGGTTACTAGAGACTGGGAAAGGTAAGGGGAAAGTGAGGAGAGAGAGAGATATTGGTTAAAAGATAAAAAAATCACACATAGATAGGAGGAATAAGTTCTAGTGTTCTATATAGCACTGCAGGATAACTACAGTTAACAGTAATATATAGTTTCAAATAGTTAGAAGGAGGCTGTTGTATGTTCCCAATACAGAGAAATAGTGTTTGGGGTGATACATATGTCAATTACCCTGATTTGATCACTATATGCTGTATGTATAGAAATAGCACTATGTACTCCATAAATGTCTACAACTATTATGTGTCAATTAAAAATTTTTTTAAGAGATTAATCCATGACTTTGGTGATTAAATATTTACTCATTGTGATCTCAGACTGAATCTTCATGAACTAATGCAAGGGAAGAAGGACATATATTTCAAGAAATGTTGGAAACATGACCAGGCCCCTCATGGAAACAAGAAAGTAAATACATAGTAATGGCATCCTGATGTTTCCTCTGGGTAATTTTAATTTCCTCTCTTATGTTCTTAAATATTTTTAGTTATCCTGTAATCTCAGCACTTTGGGAGGCCAAGGTGGGAAGATCACTTGAGCTCAGAAATTTGAGAACAGCTTGGAAAATATAGCAAGACCTCATTTCTACTTTAAAAAAAAAAAAAAAAAAAAAAAACTAAAAAATATATATTACCCCATTTCAATTAAAATTAATAAGCTAATAAAAATATACCCTATTTATTTATCAAAACAAGGGTTGGGATCTCTAATTAGATTAGTCTAATTCTAGAAAAGCTACATATATTTTAAAATTTGTACTTCCTTATTCTGGATTTCCTTGTATTAGAAATAGTTATATTTGTTTTCAGCCATAAACCAAAAGATTTTTAAAAATTGTCTCCATTGTAGATATATTCGTCAAGTATACCATATCTTCAACATCTTATAAATCTTAACAGATTAATGACTTACAGCATAATCTTATTTGATATCTCATATATAGTCTTTTTTCTTTTTTCTTTTTTGAGACAGAGTTTCTCTCTGTCGCCCAGGCTGGAGCGCAGTGGCATGATCTCCACTCACTGCAAGCTCTGCCTCCCGGGTTCACGCCATTCTCCTGCCTCAGCCTCCCAAGTAGCTGGGACTACAGGTGCCCGCAACCGCACCGGGCTAATTTTTTGTATTTTTAGTAGAGATGGGGTTTCACTGTGTTAGCCAGGATGGTCTCGATCTCCTGACCTCGTGATCCACCCGCCTCAGCCTCCCAAAGTGCTGGGATTACAGGCGTGAGCCACCACCGCGCCTGGCCATATATAGTCTTAAATCACCTCACTGAAAAACCCATTCCAAACTTACTCTGGTAACAGATATCAACTACAATTTTTAAAAATAAACCTTTGCTAAAAAGGTCATTTTCCACAATAAACAGAACAGAAATACTCTCAATCTGTGGCATTAAAAAATAAGTTAACTAAAGAAGTAATACAAAGATGATACATCACTACATGCAAAATACCCGTTTCCAGATTCTGTATCAGTGAAGAAAAACAGCAGCTATAAACAAATCAACATTATATTCTATGGCTAAGCAGAATAAAATCACCTATTTTGAGCGAGGACAAAAATGTATAAGTTTCAAGTGCCACTTACAGATTCTTTTTCTACCCCAAATTATTGATACAGCATAAATAAAGATTTAAAATGTAAAGGTCTAAATACTACAAAGCGACTTTTACAAAGACTCATTATTTCATCAAACTATTTCTAATTTACATTTAGATAAAGACTTCCTTAAATTTAAGTATATTGATTCTTACCTCCTGATTAAATTTATGGGCCATCTCATTAAGTAGTGAAGAAAAAAAACTAGTGTTTTGTAGTAGAACTCGACCCATAACTCCAAGATACGTGGACATCACTACAGGATACCTCTGTACAATTAAAATACAACACATGTAAAATTGTGTTATGGTACAAGTAAAAACAATCACTGACATAGTAACAAGCAACAGGGATATAAAATAACATTCTCCTCCATGTTACTTCTCTTTAGAATGAACTATCAATACTGCCTGAGTTCTAACTTACTAAATACATATATGAATTATATGCACCATATATATATATACAATAAAGAGAAAAATACTATTTATCAATTTCATATATTACTTTATTACTTTTTTTTTTTTTTTTTTCCTGAGATGGAGTTCACTCTATCACCCAGGCTGGAGTGCAGCGGCGCAATCTCGGCTTACTGCAACCTCTGCCTCCTGGTACTATATTACTTTAAATACTCATAACATACACAGGTCCATGGATCTATTTAAGAGAGCTGTTCTTAGAAAATAACCAGTGGTTTAACATATTCAGTCTATAACAACATTAATACTATTTTGTCCCCCTCATATTCTTAGTAGTCAAGCATTGGAATTAAGCCACTCACCATTCCTGTACTTCAAATGATTTTTGTGTGAACATACATGCATATGTTTGAAAGACACATGTCAAAGAAAATCTATGCTTCCCTGTGTGGAACAGGAAAAGGCAAAGGTGTCTAACTGCCCTGAAAATTTAACATAATTTAATATGATCCAAATGAGAAGAAAAGCTTTCCTTCTGTATCTAACAGAGTAATTAAAACTAGAATCCTATAGTCTAACACTACCTTTGGAACTTAAAGAAAAATCTTACCTCCCCTTCTATAATACCCTTGAAAACATAGGGTAAAATCGGTTGAAACATTTGTGGACCTAGTATTGGGTTCACTTTAAGGGCATTTTCCACAACCTAAAAACCAGAAAGAAAGATTGGTGATAATACTGCAAGTCATTGCTTTATGAAAAACACATGTAAGGAAACAATGTACTAAAATAAGTATCACAGACCAAATTTAAGAATGCATATACGTATGCAGGGTATGCAATATTCTGACACTAGACACACTTTTACAAGATAATCCATTTTAAAACTGCAGTTTGATATGAAGTATATAATATTTACACACAGCTATATATCTTGCATACAACTGTATTTAATCACATTGTAATAACATAGGTATCATATGCAGTTAATGTAATTCTTACCCTTGCAATTTAAACAAATAACCCTTAAAAATGATGCACTAATAGAGGCAGCAAAAAGCATTTTGAAAACATTGGCTTTTTGATAGCTAAACAGGAAGTTAGTAACACCTATACTCACTGCCTAGAAATAAATCTACATTTAAGTTAATCAATAAATTGGAGGAAAAAGGGCATGTGGCATATATACTGCATATTTATTAAATTAGAAATCATATTTCATTCATAATTATACAGATCAGTCATGAGTATTGATTGTTACATGTGAAAACTTGACATAAAAATTATTTTGATATGAGTGAGATGTTTCTTTTACAACAAAAATGGGTAAGCATGAAATTCAAAGCAGGGTGGAGTTTTTTTGTTTATTTTTGTTTTAATATTTAGGAAGAGAAGAATGCAGTGGTCACGAAACAGCAAAAAGGACCAAGAAGGACATTTACCCCACACTTCCAGCCTAAGTGCTTGAGAGGTGGGGAAGGAAACAGATACCATCTGAGAGGGTTATGGGCAAGGAACAGCTTCAGGGTAAAGCCAAGTTTCCCTTATGACTTCCATTAATGCTTCTCAAGATGGACTACTGACATTTTGTATGAAGAGAACCATTTACAGTCATCCCATGCATTGAGGGAGATTTAGCATCTTCCAGTGTCTGCTTACTGTGTGCCAATAGTGTACTCCAAAAATTACGACCATCAAGAATACTTCCAAGCATTTTGAAACAGTCCCAAGGTAAGCAAATAGCATCCATGGTTGATAACAACATTTGTTGTCGCTCTAATTTTGAGCAAGAAGTGAAGGTAAGGTCCAAATAAAAGATTAAAAATATAAACACTATACTGTGGGGCAAGCACTATGTATGCTACTACTGAAAGATACAGGTATACAAGATATCAATTCCTCATTAAAAGCAAGAGGAGATAAAATTTGAAACAATAAAATTTTATCTCGTTTACTTTTTTGAAAAAAAAAAAAACAAAACAAAAACACAACTAGATCTGGGAAAAAAGATAAACATGGAAAATATACAGATAAGCTAGTAGACCGAGAGAGTCATAGAGGCAGATATCACCAGACAGTATTTATCTGTGAGTAGAAAGTAAGACCACCTGCCCATTATTAAATACATGTATAATTTCACTCCCATTTAAAATCCTACTAAAATTACAGAAAAAAAATTTTAAGAGGGGGAGCATAATTTTAAAAAGACAAGAGGAATGAGAAACAAACACTGAAAGCAAGAAAGAAATTCAAGAGGAAACTGACTCCTTAAGTCAGAGAAAGCTGAATCCCAAGGTGTCAAAGGAGAAAGCTGACAGAAGCAACCAGATTTACTTCATATAACTTCTCCCCTTCTCCACTCCAAAAAACACAGAAAGTAGCAGAATCTTATACTTTTGGGAAGGAGAAAGGGGAAGCTAAAAATAAGAAGAAAGAAAATAAGACTGGTTGAAAGTCTGTCTAAGAAACAGAGTGCTATATATTTTCAACTCTGTAGTATCTGGACAACTAATGCCCAATCCAGGAGAACGAAGAGAGTGTATTTTCTCTAAAGAGTCTAAAAGAGATTGCTTCCAGACTATAAGAGCCCATCAGTGCCCAATGGAATGCATTTAAATAAACTTACATTACGGCACCTCATTCTAAAATTTCAGAGGTGAACAAGCAGCAGCAGCTACAAACTTGGAAAAGAAGGAGCCCCAAGGTGGGAGTCAGCATGGCTCTGAAGAGACTTCCTCAAGAAAATTAAAGTAACAGAATCCTTGATGTGTCTGAACATATTGGACATCTGTCAGACAGTTTAGTGAACATAAAAAAATTATACCAAAAAAAAGGTAAGTATTACTTCCAGGGAATACAAAAGATTGTACAGAAAAGGAGAAGTAATCACAGCTGACTACATGTCTCAGCTTTGAAGAGGAAATAGAGGAATCATGACGTAAACACTGAATTTTGATTACTTGGAGGATGAAGGCACAGAGGAAGTGCAAAGGCAGTATCAATACATACTGCCTACAATTAACAACTCATGAAGGAATAACACAGGGGTGTTATTTACAGATCTGAACATAGATACAAAAGAATCAATTGGCTACAAGCACTAAAAGTGGTTGTCTCTGAGCAAGGAAAAATGGCAGAAAGACAGGTGTCTACAGTTTTTTTCTTTAAGAAACCTTATATATCTATCTAGTTGACTCTAAACTATGTCATATAAAATTCTGGTTAAAATTTTAAAAACAAAAGGGTTTGAAGAGAATTTATAGTAATAATACATAGCTGTGGCTGGCCCCAATCCATAGGAATCTTTATAGTTTTATTTAGCAGCAGGGAGGAGGGGGTTGTGGCAAGGGAGTACTTAGAATTAATGTAAGGATTAAATAACCCCCACATAAAGCAGTATCTGATTGAGTAAATAAATAACATAGTCATATACACAAATATTTCAGGGATAAAACAGAGTTTTTATGGTCTAAAAGGTCTGGAACTGTAGCTAGAGAAGATGAGAGTTTCTGAAAGAAAAATACCATTATCAGACTTGGGTGCAGAGGGTATGGGACAGAATCAAGAGAAAATTCAGAACTAGAACTGGCAACATATAGAAAAGCTGAACAGTGGACCAAAGGTGAAAAAGTCTTTCACTGCTTCTAGCTTTCCTGTTTGGTCAAATGGGTACAATTGTGATGTCAGTAATAATGATGACATTCCACTCTGACATGACGAATTTGAGGTGCCTGTGGGAAATCCATATGAAATGGTCCGATATTATTTCTCTTATACTGAAAAATGCCAGGTCCTATAACCTTATTTCTATCTACTATTCATATACACATATGAGTTTCAAAATAACAATACCAATATTACTGATGACAATAATACTACTGAATGTAATTACAAACTTACTTTTTTTGTAACGTTACATCCCACCAGGGATATACATGTGAAATACTATGTATTAAAATGACTTGAAATATTCTTCTCAAATAGCTGTGCCACCAACATCGTAACAGTTAGATTCAAATATTTCAGTCTCTTTTGTATCTTTAGGAATTGTTTTTATTTTCCCCCCTAAATCATGCTTTACCTCTACATGGTTCCAAACTCTAAAATATAAAACAGATATACATCCTGACAGATCTAGTTTCACCCTCTCCTCCTCTTTTTGCTAGATAACTACTTTAATTACCTGGTTTATTCTTCCACTGCCTTCTACTTTTTAAACAGAAGAAAACTAGAGACAATGCTCCTTACTTATATTCTCAAACTCATATAGCGATTTTCTTCATTTCTTTTTAATGGAATGCACAGTACTCCACTGTGTAACTGGACAAGGTGTGGTACTTCAATCATCCAACTACCTATTACTAATTGTTTTTTGACAACATTTTGTTATTACAAAAAGAACTTTTGCACTTTAGTTTAAACCCATTCCCTTTCGAAATACACCTGCAACAGATTGTGTGTGTGTGGTTTTTTTTTTTATACTTCAAGTTCTAGGGTACAAGTGCACAACGTGCAGGTTTGTTACATATGTATACATGTGCCATGTTGGTGTGCTGCACCCATTAGCTCGTCATTTACATTAGGTATATCTCCTAATGCTATCCCTCCCCACTCCCCCAACCCTACGACAGGCCCCAGTGTGTGATGTTCCCCTTCTTGTGTCCAAGTATTCTCATTGTTCAATTCCCACCTATGAGTGAGAACATGTGGTGTTTGGTGTTCTATCCTTGCGATACTTTGCTCAGAATGATGGTTTCCAGCTTCATCCATGTCCCTACAAAGGACATAAACTCATCATTTTTATGGCTGCATAGTATTCCATGGTGTATACGTGCCACATTTTCTTAATCCAGTCTATCATAGATGGACATTTGGGTTGGTTCCAAGTCTTCGCTATTGTGAATAGTGCTGCAATAAACATACGTGTGCATGTGTCTTTATAGCAGTGTGATATATAATCCTTTGGGTATATCTCCAGTAATGGGACGGCTGGGCCAAATGGTATTTCTAGTTCTAGATCCTTGAGGAATTGCCACACTGTCTTCCACAATGGTTGAACCAGTTTACAGTCCCACCAACAGTGTAAAAGTGTTCCTATTTCTCCACATCCTCTCCAGCACCTGTTGTTTCCTGACTTTTTAATGGCTGCCATTCTAACTGGTGTGAGATGGTATCTCATTGTGGTTTTAATTTGCATTTCTCTGATGGCCAGTGATGATGGGCATTTTTTCATGTATCTGTTGGCTGCATAAATGTCTTCTTTTGAGAAGTGTCTGTACATATCCTTCACCCACTTTTTGATGGGGTTGTTTTTTTCTTGTAAATTTGTTTGAGTTCTTTGTAGATTCTGGATATTAGCCCTTGGTCAGATGAGTAGGTTGCAAAGATTTTCTCCCATTCTGTAGGTTGCCTGTTCACTCTGATGGTAGTTTCCTTTGCTGTGCAGAAGAGCTCTTTAGTTTAATTAGATACCATTTGTCAAGGTTGGCTTTTGTTGCCATTGCTTTTGGTGTTTTAGACATGAAGTCCTTGCCCATGCCTATGTCCTGAATGGTAATGCCTAGGTTTTCTTCTAGGGTTTTTATGGTTTTAGGTCTAACACTTAAGTCTTTAATCCATCTTGAATTAATTTTTGTATAAGGTGTAAGGAAGGGATCCAGTTTCAGCTTTCTACATATGGCTAGCCAGTTTTCCCAGCACCATTTATTAAATAGGGAATCCTTTCCCCATTGCTTGTTTTTCTCAGGTTTGTCAAAGATCAGATGGTTGTAGCTGTGTGGTATTATTTCTGAGGACTCTGTTATGTTCCATTGGTCTATATCTCTGTTTTGGTACCAGTACCATGCTGTTTTGGTTACTGTAGCCTTGTAGTATAGTTTGAAGTCAGGTAGCGTGATGCCTCCAGCTTTGTTCTTTTGGCTTAGGATTGACTTGGCAATGCAGGCTCTTTTTTGGTTCCATATGAACTTTAAAGTAGTTTTTTTCCAATTCTGTGAAGAAAGTCATTGGTAGCTTGATGGGGATGGCACTGAACGTATAAATTACCTTGGACAGTATGGCCATTTTCACGATACTGATTCTTCCTATCCATGAGCATGGAATGTTCTTCCATTTGTTTGTGTCCTCTTTTATTTTGCTGAGCAGTGGTTTGTAGTTCTCCCTGAAGAGCTCCTTCACATCCCTTGTAAGTTGGATTCCTAGGTATTTTATTCTCTTTGAAGCAATTGTGAATGGGAGTTCACTCATGATTTGGCTCTCTGTTTGTCTGTTATTGGTGTATAAAAATGCTTGTGATTTTTGCATATTGATTTTGTATCCTGAGATTTTGCTGAAGATGCTTATCAGCTTAAGGAGATTTTGGGCTGAGATGATGGGGTTTTCTAAATATACAATCATGTCATCTGCAAACAGGGACAATTTGACTTCCTCTTTTCCTAATTGAATACCATTGATTTCTTTCTCCTACCTGATTGCCCTGGCCAGAACTTCCAACACTATGTTGAATAGGAGTGGTGAGAGAGGGTATCCCTGCCTTGTGCCAGTTTTCAAAGGGAATGCTTCCAGTTTTTGCCCATTCAGTATGATATTGGCTGTGGGTTTGTCATAAATAGCTCTTATTATTCTGAGATACATCCCATTAATACCGAATTTATTGAGGGTTTTTAGCATGAAGGGCTGAATTTTGTCAAAGGCCTTTTCTGCATCTATGGAGATAATCATGTGGTTTTTGTCTTTGGTTCTGTTTATATGCTGGATTACATTTATTGATTTGTGTATGTTGAACCAGCCTTGCATCTCGGGGATGAAGCCCACTTGATCATGGTGGATGAGCTTTTTGATGTGCTGCTGGATTCGGTTTGCCAGTATTTTATTGAGGATTTTTGCATTGATGTTCATCAGGGATATTGGTCTAAAATTCTCTTTTGTTGTTGTGTCTCTGTCAGGCTTTGGTATCAGGATGATGTTGGCCTCATAAAATGAGTTAGGGAGGATTCCCTCTTTTTCTATTGATTGGAAACTGTCTCTCAGACCACAGTGCAATCAAACTAGAACTCAGGATTAAGAAACTCACTCAAAACCGCTCAACTACATGGAAACTGAACAACCTGCTCCTGAATGACTACTGGGTACATAACGAAATGAAGGCAGAAATAAAGCTGTTCTTTGAAACCAACGAGAGCAATGACACAACATACCAGAATCTCTGGGACACATTTAAAGCAGCGTGTAGATGGAAATTTATAGCACTAAATGCCCACAGGAGAAAGCAGGAAAGATCTAAAATCGACACCCTAACATCACAATTAAAAGAACTAGAGAAGCAAGAGCAAACACATTCAAAAGCTAGCAGAAGACAAGAAGTAACTAAGATCAGAGCAGAACTGAAGGAAACAGAGACACAAAAAACCCTTCAAAAAATCAATAAATCCAGGAGCTGGTTTTTTGAAAAGATCAACAAAATTGATAGACCACTAGCAAGACTAATAAAGAAGAAAAGAGAGAAGAATCAAACAGACGTGATAAAAAAATGTTAAAGGGGATATCACTACCGATCGCACAGAAACACAAACCACCATCAGAGAATATTATAAACACCTCTATGCAAATTAACTAGAAAATCTAGAAGAAATGGATAAATTCCTGGACACATACACCCTCCCAAGACTAACCCAGGAAGAAGTTGAATCCCTGAATAGACCAATAACAGGCTCTGAAATTGAGGCAACAATTAATAGCCTACCAACCAAAAATACTCCAGGATCAGACGGATTCACAGCCGAATTCTACCAGAGGTACAAGGAGGAGCTGGTACCATTCCTTCTGAAACAGACTGTGTTCTTAAAACTTTTGTGAAAAATGCAGGATTCAATTTACTTGACTTAGGCCTACACTGCATACAAAGTGATTAAACGCATGGATCCTAAAGTCAAAATGCTTGTGTTATATCATGGTTCCAATGCTTACTAACTGAGTGGCCTTGAAGAAATTATTCACCACTTTGTGATTTAATTTCTCATCTGTAAGACTGGGGAAAAGAGCAGTACTATCATTATATGTTTATGTAAGGATTAAATAAGATCTATGTTTTACATGCTTAGAATATGTAGCATGTGTTAAATGCTAGTATGAGCTATTATTATTACACAATAAGTTACACCTTAAAAATATTTGTGTCATCTTAAGTCTAATCACAGTGAAAAAAAGAAACTTGGCTTAACATTGCTTAATATGACCATGACCAGAATGAGAATTTAAAAAGTCATAGTAGTACGGCTGTAATATTGACAAATTTCAAATATGAGAAATGTTAACAATTTAGAGTATTTTATAATTACATTCCTCTAGATAACATGTTCAGTCACAAAATAAAGTAAAGCGTATCCTTTGCTCTACACCATTTGCTCCAAAAGCAGGCATACTGGTCTCTCTATCCAATTTTCCTAACATTGTAACTTTCTGCTTCAAAGAACAAAGAAGTTACTTGCAGACACTGTCAAAAATTAGTATAACAATGACATTTAGTAAAAAATATATTTAAAATGTTATATAGCATACTATATTAAGAAATGGTATGAGAGATACTAAAAACGAAAATGAGCTAATATTAAAAACTATTGTTATTGCTATACTAGAATTCTAAGAACAGGAAAACGCCAAAAATTTTGAGTTTGCCCAGCCTTCAAATATAGCAGTAAAATGAAAGCACTATTGTCCTAAAATATTCCTTAACATAAAAATATAATTTATTCATAATGAACATATTTTTAGGATTTAACATCCATTTATTAAATAATAAAATCTAGTTTCTGAGATTTTTAAACCAAACATACAGGTTTAGCTACAGCAATATTCGTATAAAAATACCATCTTAAACACATACTATCAGATTCTCAATTTTTCATTCTTTTTCTTTTTTTGAGGTTGTGGTGAGCCGAGATCACGCCATTGCACTCCAGCCTGGGCAACAAGAGCGAAACTCCATCTTTAAAAAAAAAAAAAAAAAAAAAAAGAAAAAGAAATAAAAAAGAGAGATGCGGTCTTGTCATGTTGTGCAGAAGGCTGGAATCAAACTCCTCAGCTTAAGTGATCTTATAACCTCAGTCTCTGAAGTAGATAGGATTAAAGGCAAACACCACCATCTCTGGCTCCAAATTTGTTAATTCAAGTATCTGTATCCTAATCATAACCTACTGTTGGCATACTTACAGAGAAATTGCCTTAAATCTGTAACGTATTAAATGTTACAAAAATAATGACTACATATTTGACTATAGATTTTTGATGTGCAGTAAGTTAGTTTGGAATTTTCAATAATAAAAATGTTTAAAAAGATATGTTATTCTGAGCAGCAAAAAAAAAAAAATACAATTAATTTTCTTCTTTTTTTTTTTGAAACAGGGTCTCACTCTATTGTCTAGGCTGGAGTATAGTGGCACAATCACAGCTCACTGCAGCCTCCAACCCCCAGGCTCAAGAGATCCTCCCACCTCAGACTCCTGAGTAGCTAGGATTACAGGCACACACCACCATGCTCGGCTAATTTTTGTATTTTTTGTAAAGACGGGGCCTCACCATGTTGCTCAGGCTAGTCTCAAACTCCTGAGATCAAGTGATCCGCCTGCCTCAGCCTCCCAAGGTGTTAGGATTACAGGCGTGAGCCACCACGCCTGGTCAAAATACAATTTTTTTTTTTTTTTTTGAGACAGCGTTTCGCTCTTGTTGCCCAGGCTGAAGTGCAATGGAGTCATCTCGGCTCACCACAACCTCTGCCTCCGGGTTCAAGCGATTACCCTGCCTCAGCCTCCCAAGTAGCTGGGATTACAGGCATGTGGCACCACGCCCGGCTAATTTTGTATTTTTAGTAGAGACAGGGTTTCTCCATGTTGGTCAGGCTGGTCTCAAACTCCCAACCTCAGGTGATCCGCCCACCTCAGCCTCCCAAAGTGCTGGGATTACAGGCCTGAGCCACGGCACCTGGTGACCAAAATACAATTATTAATTATTTTAAAGAGCCAGCTGAAATATGCAGTTCTTGCTAATAATATACCATCATTGTATAAAAAACTTGCTTAGTTTTAAAAGTAAATTTAATTAATGTACTTAAGTATTTATTTCAAATAAATGGTCAAAGAGTAAAGTGGAACAATTTGGTTTGTTTCTCTACAGCCAAATTATTTTGCCTAAAATTATAGTAGCCTATTTCCCCCCATAGAGAGACTAAATAATGAGACAGCTATATATTACATAAAAACAGCCAACTCTTATATTCACTTATTACATGCTTGGCATTGCTATAACTGTTTATATATATAAGCTCAAGTATTCTTCACATCAACTCTAGGAAGTAGGTAAAGTTATCATCCCCATGTTACAGATGGAAAATGAGGAACAAAGACTAATCTGTCCACATCACATAGCTGTGAAGTAGCAGAGCCAATGTTCTAACCCTGGAAGTCTCCCTTCAGTGTGTAGTCTTACCTGCTATGCTACGCTCCCTCTAATAATGTGGTAAGAGTATAATTAAAAACAAGTAGAATCACAATGGCCATTCCAAATAATCCACAAGTTGTCTTTCAACAATTACTTTAACAATATTGTTGCAGAAAAGCCAAAAGAGGGGATGGGGGTAAGGTCAATTCAAATTTGGTCTGGGAAGTGTTTAAATGTGAGAAATCACCTCTTTTCTTAATCACTTAGAATACATATATTACAATTTAACATGGAGAATTTCAGGTACTGCCTATTACAGCATAAAAATCATTTAGTATCACTCCTCATCTAATAACTGAGGAAAATGAAGACCAAAGTATACTCAGGAGCCATAAAAGTAGCAGGGCAGCATATGCAAAGCAAGGGACTGGTCAAGGAGAGAATCCCAAATGGATCCTCAGTATAGTCGAGATCACATCTTCAACATAAAAATTATGGATTCCTTGTCTTTCAAGTCACTTACTATATATGTATTCAGAGCAAACAGAGCACACATTTACTGAACTTTGGATAATGGAGAAGCTCAGTATAATAGAGGAGAAAGGTTAAAACAGGCATACATACAGAAAAAAATCTGTAAAGACAATAATATCAAAATGACATGGCAATTTTCACTTGTTTTAATCACTCCCACATCACCAATCACTTTTTCCTCAAATAGTCAGAATTAAGTCCAACATATTAATTCCTTACTTCCTCTTACCTCCAGAGAAGAATTTATCACCAAAGCAAAAGCTGAAGCTGAAATTGTATAAGACTGAGTTCCTTAATATACTTATATTGCCACTGTGTCAGTTTAATAAAGGCATAAATGCAATAAAAATTCATAAAAGCATTTTAGTAAGCAACATGTTTGATGTTACTTGTAAGCTTTGGAGCTAGGAGAATACTTTGAAATTAATAATAAATGTGGATTAATAGACTAGTGCAATAAACCAGGCCTCAAGTATCCAGGGTCTCAACAAGCCACAAGCACAGATTACTGTTATTACAAGTCCTTTAGAGCCCACATGATTCTTTGGGAACAGTGGCTTATATTCTCACCCTTTAGTAAACCCCTTGCTCTAAAAAAGAAACTAATAAACTATAAAATTAAAGCCAAAGAGTTCTGCCATATCCCAGATGTAATCAAGGTAAGATGAAGATATTAGGGAATGCCCTTAATCAATTATGACTTTTGTCCCTGCAACAACAAAAACAAAACAGAGACACAGACAGATACCAGGAGAACATCATGTGACAGCGGAAGCACAGATGGCAGGATTACGTATCTACAAACCAAGGAATGCAAAAGACTGCCTGCAATCACCAGAAGGTAAGAGAAAGGCTTGGAACAGATTCTCCCCCTAGACCCTTCAGAAAGAGCAAGGCCCTGCAAACACTGATTTTTTAATTATATAATTAATATAAGTATTATAAAGAAACTCTTGTTTTAAGCCACCAAGGTTGTGGTATTTTGTTACAGCATCCCTAGGAAACTAATACAGTCCTTACTGATCTCCTTAAGCTCCTTCCTTTTCTCATCAATCTATAATTTAATACTTTAATAATCTGGCAGATGACCCTTCCAATTTACAGACACAAAAATACATTTTAAATGTTGGTTTTAAAATGTAAATCCCCATGCTCAACAGACAATCCTAACAGCATTTCTCTCCTTACTTCTGTTCACTTCACTGCAGTACTTAACACTATATTAGCCTGATTCATGCTAGCAGAGTTGCGACAGTGAATAAAAACACAGTCATGCACCACTTATCAACAGGGATATGTTCTGGGAAATGTGTCATTAGGCGATTTCACTGTTGTGCAAACGTCATAGACTGTGCTTACGCAAATCTAGATGGTATCTTACTGGTTAATGTATGAGTCAATTTTCATACTGCTATAAAGAACTGCCTGAGACTGGGTAATTTATAAAGGAAAGAGGTTTAATTGAGTCACAGTTCAGCATAGCTGGGGAGGCCTCAGGAAACTTACAATCAAGGCAGAAGGTGAAAGGGAGGCAAGGCATCTTCTTCACAGGGCAGCAGAAAGAAGTGCCAAGCGAAGCGGGAGGAGGCCCTTATAAAACAATCAGATCTCGTGAGGACTCACTATCATGAGAACAACATGGGGAAAACCATCCCCAGGATTCCCTTGACTCAGGAGACCAGGTAGAGATAACTAATCAGGGGGCAGTAATCCCTACAATCCCCTTGATCATGGGGTGATTTGGGTGGGGACACAAAGCCTAACCATATCAGTTATGAAGTAAGACTTCATTATCTGTGCAAACTTTTACTCACTTAGATCCTAAAGTACACTTTGGATTCTTGCTGCAGTTATTGTGATTACCTAAGTGCACTTCTGTAAGCAAACCTCTTTGGGTAACCTCTTTCATTTCACTGGGAGGAAGTGAAATCATTTTTAGGCTCTAAAGCAATGCCACGATTTTCACACCATAATGCTACTTTGTTGTGATAGAAATTCAGCTCTCATATCTTAGAACATAGCTGAGAACCTCAACACTAAAAATAAGGGTACTTTTTTAAAAAATCAATTTTATATTTATTTATTTATTTATTTATTTATTTATTTTATTATACTTTAGGTTCCAGGGTACATGTGCACAACGTGCAGGTTTGTTACATATGTATACATGTGCTGTGTTGGTTTGCTGCACCCAAATAGGGGTACTTTTAACAGCTACACCTTCTCTCAAAGTCCATACATAAAGATATTTTAATATATTTCTACATACATTTATGTTTATATGTAAATACATACATTTAATACTATTTATATCTTTAATAGACAGGTATAATATATAAAGATAATATACAACTTAGAGACTGTTAGTTCATAATTACAGAATATCAACAAACGTGGTATTCTAATTTTGATAGCCAACTTAAATTAAAGCTATCAAATTATAACGTGAAAACTTTGTCCCAACAGCAGACTAACAAAATGAAAGAATAAGAAGTATCAGATATCACATCACTGGATAATTTACAAGCGTTTTTAAATCCTTACTACCCAAAGTGAGGTCTCAAGATAGGCAACATCCCAATCAGTTCAGACCTTGTTAGAAATCCAGAATTGAATTTTTATAAGATGTCCAGTTGATCTCTTGCCTGTTGAAGGTGTATGCACCTTCAGATTTGAGACCTCTGGTCCACAGGTATTAAACCAACTGAAAACTGCCAAAATAGCCTGTCTAGAACTATATCAACTCTTCTGCTTCTTGCGAACCATCCAAATGAAAGTCCAATTTCATAAAATATAAATGAAAAATTCATAAATATATTCATTTAAAATGATCACAATACCTTGAGCACCTGAACTTGACCTTCTGTAGTAATTTCCTTTAAAAGTTCACAAAAGGACTGGCATAGACCTACTGCGTATGTCTGAAATTCAATTAAAAGTCAATATATGTAAGAATATATCTGTAATATCAAAAAGGCATAAAATTTCATTTGGGATTCATTATAATATACTTGAGAATTATACACTAATGGTCTAAGCATATCAAATTTCAATCAGAACGCTTAGGAAAAGTTAAAAAAGATTATGCCAAATAAAAATATAGATTATTGATACACTGATTTTCATAGGAATATAAAAAAAATTTGTTGACATAGCACATTTTCTGCATTGAGAAAGGAACTGCATGCAGCACATCTGCCCTGCAATGGGAAATGCTCACAGTCAATGTTTCTCTGTCTTAAAATAACAGACCAATCTTAAAATTTTGAAAAGGTACCCCCTGATTTCAAATAAGAAATAATCAAAATAATAATTATATAATTTCATATAATGCAAAAGTACTCCAACATACCTGTAAAAATTCTGTTGATGATAAAAAGATATAACCATTGATGATCTTAAAGCAAGTTCTAAGATTTTCTGAACTTAGTTCTGCCAAAACAATAAATGTCAAACAAAAAACCAAATTAATTCACTGCTCAAAATTAGTTTAAATGAAGTGATTCACAGTTATTTAAGACTAATTTGCATACTCTAGAAACCTCTTCCGAGTACTATCGAGACTACCAGTATCTATAGATATCTAAAAACTGGCATCACTAGGACTTAAAGGGTACAGTCACCAATGATCACGCCACTGCACTCTAGGGTGGGCAAAAGAGTGAGACCCTGTCTCAATGAATGAATGAATGAATGAATGAATGAATGAATACTGGTATCAACCCAAAGCTTAATGCTACCTCATTTGCTTTTCACTGGGTGAAACGTTCAGAAAAAAGCCAAGCTCCCCATATATTTTCCTTTCAGAAAAAAAAACCACCTAACCATTTGACCCAACTTTTCATTTCAAAATAAATTTTTACTGCTAGCATGGCATACTACATGAAACTGAATCATTTTACCATCATATTTTGACATCTGCTTAAATGGGTTCACTCAGTGAACATTTACTGTTACTGCACTTGCACTAAATATGCGATATTACTTCTCAACAGAGTCCTGATCACACTCCAAAAAAATTATATTATGTTTAGATATTTTCAATCTTTCAGTTTTTATCAGAAAAGGATATCGTTTTTAGCTATTCCTTTGCAAGTGCAGAGTAGAAACTATTTGTTAAAACTGAATATGATCAAAAGTTGACACTGTGCTATTTTACATGTTTCACTACTTAAAATAATAATACAAAGGAATACAGGCTGTACGTGTAAAATTATACAGATTAAAATATGACCCCAAAATATCATCGATGCCTAAAACCTGCCATTCTTTGCTGCAAGTATTTTAGAAATTATATTCACTCAAAATAAGACAAATTATTTTTTCTTAATTTCTGGCAAAAGATTAGCCCCTGTGTTCTTATCTATCATATCTTAATAAAAAGAAGACATTCTATTCAGATGTGAATTTTCCATTTATTTTCACAAAAGAATGACAATCCTATCCTGTCTCAAAATGTCTCTGAAGGCATTAGTTCCTAAACTTTAGGATTTGACAGTTTTAAAAAATGAGGATAAGAAGGGGACAGGAAATGATAAACTTATTACTAGTTACTAATCTAAAAGACATAAAAAAACCAAAAACTGTCATCTAAGTATCTTTTTACAACAGAAGATAAAAATCTCAAGATAAAGGGGGCCTTTATATTAGATAAAGCTATCATTATGAAAAATTCACATTATCCTTTTCTCCTCAAGGAGAAAGCCTGGACTCGTGCATACTTTTTTTGTAGACCAACAATGAACAGCAGACTGGCCATCGCCATGAAAAGTAGGGCCAAGGGTCTATATTTAAGAGAGAACTGAGAATGGCTTCATTCCAGACGTATCAGGGAATATAATTTTGAAATCATTGCCAAGTATAATTTTATCAAAATCAATGTTTAAAAAAAAAACAACATTTAAGAAGACTTGATATAAAAAGAAAAGAGCCCGTCTCTTCCTACAGATATTTAAAAACTATTCCTGGATCGTTCTATACAAATTAGGTCACTTCACACTGCTTTCCATGCCTCTGCCATGCCCAGGATGGCACTGACAAAATTTTCTTGGGCATGTTATCATCATCAAATAAATAAATAAATAAATAAATAAATAAATAAATAATATTATACATAGCCCTAAAATTAACAAATTTATCTGTTTTAAGGTACTGGACACTGTTCATTACATCCACAAGTTCCTAGTGAGACTCTAAAGAAAAATTTTCTAGTCCTAATACCAAGAAGTTATACTTCAATCATGCAATAGATAGGTATTTACTTTCAGATACTGAGTAATTTATGTCTATGGTTCGCAGTCAGGGGCAATTTTGTCCCCTACAGGACATTTGGGAATGTCTAGAAACATTTTTGTCATCACTATCATCAAGTAGGTAGAAGCTGAGGACACTTTTAAACATCCTTCAATGCAAAGGAAAGTCCCTCACAACAAAGAATTACCTGACCCAAATGTCAACAGAGCCAAGACTGAAAATCCCTGATTTAAGTGACTAGGTTTTTCTTTTCGTAGACTTCTACAGAGCTCTAAGGTAAACCTGTATATAACCTATCAAAGTATTTAGTTATGCACTGTGCATATATGATTCATATCTTTAGTGTGATTTTATTTTATAATCTACTATTTGCTTTTATTTATAATTTTGCTCCTATATTTAATTTGTATTTTACATATATATTCCTTTAAATTTCTGTAAGGAGGACAGGGAGTGAATTATTAAATTATGTTATAGAGAATCTAGAGAAATCTGCTTCATCCTTTCCAAATTTGATAGAAAGTTACCAGCTGAAAAATTTTACAGTTAAAGGAACATTAGTGTTGCATTCGCAATAACTAGAACAAGAGCCAGTCACATGCTGATCTTTTAAGTAATGAGAATACTAAGTAAATTAACACCATAACATAGATTTAAAGAAAAAAAGCCATTAGAACTAAATTAATATAATTACTTCCAGTTACAGCCTCTGGTTCTGCTTAAAATTTATCAGATTCTATTTACACGTAGGGAAAAGGACATAAAATGAATCTTAGCCTTGAATATATTCATACTTAACACATCCTAAAAAACCATTAACTTAAACATCTTAAAGTGTTCTATAATGTTGGCTTTATATGTTTTAAAGTAAGAAACTTTCTGCCAGTGGCTTTCTTGCTTTCTTTCTTCTTTTTTTTTTTTTTTTTAAAGAGAAAGCATCTTGTTCTGTTGCCCAAGCTGGAATGCAAGAGCAGAGTAACGGCTCACTGCAGCCACTGCAGCCTTGATCCTCTCGCTTCAGCCTCCTGAGCAGCTAGAATCACAAGCACGGGCCACCAAGGCCGGCTAACTTTTATTTCTTGTACACATGGGGTCTTGCTATGTTGCCCAGGCTGGTCTCAAACTCCTGTCCTCAAGCAATCTACCTGATTACAGGCATGAGCCACTGCAACTAGCCCAGTGGCTTAATTTCTGCTTAGAAAAATATAATACCTATCATACTTAATAAACAGATAGCTTAAAAGCACTGTTCTAATAAGAGAATTTAACATACAAAAACAGTATTCATTTTGGTTTATACTCTTAAAAGATTAAATATTCTGGTTGTATATAAAAATAAATTTTTAAACTTTCATGAAAGAATGTACGGCCAGGCATGGTGGCTCACGCCTGTAATCCCAGCACTTTGAGAGGCCAAAGTGGGTGGATCACCTGAGGTCGGGAGTTCAAGACCAGCCTGACCAACATGAAGAAACCCCATCTCTATTAAAAATACAAAAAATTAGCTGGGGTGGTGGTGCATGCCTGTAATCTCAGCTACTCGGGAGGCTGAGGCAGGAGAATCTCTTGAACCAGGGAGATGGAGGTTGCAGTGAGCCAAGATTGCACCATTGCACTCCAGCCTGGGCAACAAGAGTGAAACTCTGTCTCAAAAAAAAAAAAAAAGAAAGAAAGAAAGAATATACATGCAAAAAGCTGTATGTCAAACTCAAACAAAAATGAAGGTAATACTGAGGTCAAGATGTACAAATAAACATGAACAAATGTAATTTGTAAATAGAATTTCTTCATTATTGATGTAAATACACATACCACAATGCATAAAACAAATTATGTTTATCTTTTTTGTTTGAACAATAAAAGTAGAAAATAAATAATAGAATCCACATCACCTATATTCATTGAAACTTTATAAAATAGAACTTTTTAAATCTTTAAAAATTAAAAAAGTTTAAATTGAACATCCATTATCAAAAGGTTGAAATTTCATTAGTTCTTGATTCAGTAAAGTAACAAATCCTGAAGAGCCAGTCAATGGTAGGATAATTTTTAAATGGGAGTAATGTTAATAGTGACAGTAATAGTACTAAACATACTAGCAAAACATTAGATAATGCTTACTATGTGCCAGGCATTATTCCAAACACATAAAAGTCCTTATTGATTTGGTAAGAAATATGCATCAACTACAAAGATTTCTATCATTAAAACTACACCACAGGCTGGGCATGGTGGCTCAAGCCTGTAATCCCAGCACGTTAGGATGCCGAGGCAGGTGGATCACATTAGGCCAGGAGTTTGAGAGCAGCCTGGGCAACATGGTGAAACCCCATCACTACTAAAAATACAAAAATTAGCTGGGCATGGTGGCACATGCCTGTAGTCCCAGCTACTCAGGAGGCTGAGGCAGAAGAATTGCTTGAACCTGGGAGGTGGAGGTTGCACTGAGCTGAGATTGAGCCACTGCACTCCAGCCTGGGTGACAGAGCAAGACTCTGTCTCAAAACAAACAAACGAACAAACCACCAACAAAAAAAAACCACTACACTAGAGCACTTACCTAAAGCTACACTAAAAATAGTGTCATACAGTTATAGTAAAGTAAGTCATATGCTTTGTATTTAAATCTCTTCTTCTTGGTTACCAATCCCTCTCCCATCACTCTTAGGGAACTGAACATTGTGGAGACTAAGCATGCTGAATTTGAGGTGGAAAACAGGGTGAAATGAGACCAATATGTGAAATCACACATATGTGGAAGCAGCTGAATGTTGTTCACGACAAAGTTGGTAAAAGGGCTGGCTGAGGTGTCTAATCTTAGGTCAAATATAAAGAAGCCTGTGGACTGCCTAAAGTAGCATGGTATGTAGTCTCCAAGTTAGGTAGAACAGAACTAAAAAGGCCTTCACCAAAGAACCCTATTCTCTTTTTCTAGTAGATCAACACCTATTGCCACTGACTTCATCTTTGGTAAGTTTTTCCTTTTATGGGGACTCTAGATAACAAACAGCAAATGGCTCTTTATTGGAAAACAAATGGTTACCTTGATTGTTATTTGAAAAGAGTAACAAAAAATTTAGGAGAAAATGTGAAGAACTAATCACATTATCTAACCACCATGGTCATCCAACAAATAAGGCAAGAAAATGATTTTTTAATCAGTTACAATTGTTTTTAGTCCACATTTGCTGGTATTTACAAAGAGTGAGTCTATTTTTCCAGTGTGTCATTCATTATACCTCAGGGACATTTTTTGCCTCTAATAATCCCAGCGCTTTGGGAGGCCAAGGCAGGCAGATCACGAGGTCAGGAGTTCGAGACCAGCCTGGCCAGCACGGTGAAACCCCGTCTCTACTAAAATATAAAAATTAGCTGTGTGTGGTGGTGCACACCTGTAATCCTAGCTACTCAGGAGGCTAAGGCAGGAGAACAGTTTGAACCTGGGAGGTAGAGGTTGCCACAAGCCGAGATCACACCACTACAATCCAGCCGGCGCAACAAGAGTGAAACTCCATCTCCAAAAAAGAAAAAAATAGCCAGATGTGATGGTGTGTGCCTGTAGCTCTATCTACTCAGGAAGCTAGAGGAGTTGCTTCAGTCCAGTAGTTCGAAGCTGCAGTAAGCTGTGGTCATACCACTGCACTCCAGTCTGGGCAACAGACCAAGACCTTGTCTCAAAACAAAACAAAACAAACAACACCAACAGACTTATTTGTCAATATTAGGGATTAAATAAAAATGGAAGGTATGTATGTTCTCATTTATAAATGGAAGCTAAACATTGAGTACTCAAGGACATAATCATGGCAAAAATAGACACTGCAGACTACTAGAGGGCAGAGGGAGGAACTCAAAGGTTGAAAAACTATTAGGTACTATGTTCACTAACTGGATGACAGAATCAATTGTACCCCAAACCTCAACATCACGCAATATATCCATGTAACAAACGTGTACATATATCCCCTGAATCTAAACTAGAAGTTGAACTTACAACTTTGTTGTAATGCCTCCAAATTATGTTTCAATGCCTCCAAATTATGGTTGCATTCAAAAACATTAGTAAGTTTATGCTTTAACACATACCAAGAAGTGGTGACATATTCTGAAATATACGAAGCAACTCTGGTGTAATACATGGACTGTTTTCCAAAGTTACTAACCTAGGAAGGAAAAACAGATGATTAAACCACTTTCCATGCCCATTAAAGCCATTAACATATGACTTAAATATTTTAAAAGGTCTCATTTAAATGAAGAAAGGTAAGTGTATAATCAGTTAAGTTATAAAAATTATCTAAGAAAGAATTAACCAAATGCCTCAAAATAAAAACCTGTCTGCAAATTATGTAATATTTCTACATACATAGCAAAGGTAGTAAGGAAAGTAACTACAGTTGACCCTTGCACAACATGGCTTTACACTGAGTAGGTCCACTTAAACCCAGACTTTTTCAACCAAATCCAAGATTAAAAATACAGTATTCACAGGATGCAAAACCAAAGTACATGGAGGGCTGACTTTTCACATACACATATACACAGGTTCCGCAGGGCTGACTGCGGGACTTTAGTATGCATGAATTTTGGTATATGTGGTAGCCCTGGAACCAATCCCCTGTTGATAGAAAGACATAACTGTATATACTAAAGTATCCATAATAATGAAATTATAACAATAAACCAAAAGCATAACTATTACAGATTGGTCAAACAGGTAAAAAAGTTATTTTGTTGTTCTGATTTTCTTGATATGTTCCTCTGCCACATGTAATTGATGTGTTCTTCGATGGGAAACTAAGCTAATAAGTTAGTAAAACTTATGCTAAATGCTTAATAAATATGAACTTAGTACAACAAAGGCCATTACAAGCCAATCTGACCGCATTAGCAGTTATGAAACAATCCATAATATAATACGTACACATGGAAGGTTTCGTGCAACAAAGGCAAATTACAAACTAATCTGACGACAATCCATGACATAATACACATCCATGGTGGGTTATCAGAGAAGTGTGTGATTGGTCTATCTGTTCACATCCCCCAACCCTCAAAACAAGGATTGTTTTGATTGTTGAAACAGCAGCAAGGAAAGGAGGGGAAAGCCTATTCAAAATCTAATACTGGCTATAAAAACTAAAAACTAAGGAATAACCTGATGATGCTATCAAAACTGTAAAGAACCCCGGCCCCCAACATGGGTCTACTTCCAGTTCCTTTTCTTAATTGTTCAAACATACAAAGAATAGATTGTTATATATCACAAAAATCATTCCAGTGCAATGAAAACAATTTTTAAATTGTTAAACATAGCACTGATATAAAATCAAAAAGAATCACAAAATGTAGATCATAGATCCAAATCATTAATAGAAGAAAAAATAAAATTAGATAAAATGTTAGAAAAATGTTTATAATATGCATTAATAGTGGAATTCCCCACCAAGTAAAGTTTATCCTAGGAAATCAAGTTTCTTTTAAAAGAAAGGTTTTTTCTTAAGAGAAAGATATGATCTTTTGAGTAAATAGCAAAAAGCAATCAAATTTGTTTTGTTTTTTAAATGATCATATTACATTTAATAAGACATAGCTGATACTGCTGCCTGCTTACCAGTATTCATTACTACCTCATCCAATTTTCTTAGAAACAAAAAAACTATACAAAGTCTTTTGTTCAAATTCTGTTTAAAAATAATTTATTGTATTAAATGTTTATATTAAGATAGAAGAAAGGCTAAAAGTTGATGAGCTGATTTTCTTAGAATGGAGATCAGATGACAACAAGCCCATAAACCTAAAGCAAGTAGAATAAGATAATAAACATAAGAGCAGATATTAATAAATAGGAAACAGATATACAACAAAGAGAACCAAAGCCAAAGGTTGTTTTTGAAAAGCCTAGTAACTGACAAATCTCTAGTGAGATGGATCAAGAGGAAAGTAAAAAGCCATAGTAGGAGATAAATCACATAATCAGTCTGAAAGCTTCACTCCATATTCGTGACCCCAAGCATCAACTGGTGTACTGGTTTTATCCCTAATAAATTCAAATTCCCATTCTCTAAGATAACTACTTTATACCTTCTCTCACCTACAGACCTCTCATATCTTGTGCACACTCCTAATCCAGCCCATTACTCCCCACTAAAGACGATGCTTCATATTTTGTTGAGAAAATACAAACTATTGGATGGAACACCTCCCTATCTCATTCCACTACAAAATTTGGAAAACCACCTTCTGCCTCCAGTTAAAATGCATGAAGTATCCCAGCTGCTACCAAAATTCAACCCCCTCCACTTGAGCTCTGAATCCCACCCCTTTTTGCCTCCTTCATTTATCCCACTCTCTCAATTCAGCCTCACCCATTCCTCTAGATCTTCACATTTCCCACACTACCCAGCTGTTGCCCCATGTCTATGCTCCTCTTAATAGTAAAAGCTCTCAAACAAATTATCAGTGTGCATAGTCTGTACAGACTTACCTTCAATTCATTCTTCAGTCTATTCCAATTCTAATTTCTGTTCTTACCACTCCGGTAAAAACCCTCCTATCATCTTCATGTGGCCAAATTCACATCTCTATACTAATCTTACCAGGAAAATCAGCAACATTTGACAAAGTTGACCACTTTCTCCTCTTTTAGGAAACATTCTCCTCTCTTGGCTTGGTTTTCCTACTATATAAGTAAACAGCTCTTCTCTGTCTTTGTAGATGGCTCCTCGTGTCCTCAAAATGTTACAGGTTCATTAGAATTCTGCCCTGGCCAGAATGTTCTCTGTCCTTCTCTTCTTAGGCAATCTTTAATTATCCTTAGGCATTGAATGCCATATCCAAAGTGCCAACCACTTCAGCAAACATTATCTCATATTCACAACAACCATGTAAGGGTAGGAATTATTCTTCATTTTAAAGACAAGAAAACTGTGGTTCACCAAAGATGATTAACTTCTTAAAATTACATATATAATGCAGTAGTATAACTGGGATTGGCACCTATGTTTGCCTGATTTCAAATATAAACTCTAACCCATCAAGAAAAATTCATGAAGAAGGATGTACTCTCTTTAAAGAAACTCAACTATTAACAAATTAGGTAATTAAAAAATTTTTCTCCTAATAATTTATTTTTATTAGCATGTAACTAAAAGCTAGGAAAAAACATTACCATTAACAAAGCCGTGCATTTTTATTATTACTTTTTAATGTAATCCCTTGAAAATATCTACACCTTTAATAATACATTAATATATTGTCAGTAATACTGATAATTCTGAGTCTAATCTCTTTAATATTGGATTTTTTCTAACATTCAACATCATATAGTATCTACATGTTTACACAAAATTATTTATATGCCAGGAATTAATATTTTATCTTACAGTCTAGGGCAGAGGATGGCAAACTACAGCTCATGGGCTAAATCCACCCACGTAACTTATTTCTACAAATGATGTTTAATTGGCGCACAGCCATACCTACTTACATATTGTCTATGACTGTTTTGACACTGACAGCAGAGTCAAATAGTTGCAACAAAGACTGTGTGACTCAGAAAGCCCAAAATATTTAATATCTGGTCCTGTCTAGTACCAGTTTGCCAACCTCTGATCTAAAGTAATCCATCCTTATACAAATATAAGTGTTTGAATATAAAACATTTCAACAACAGGCTAATTTACAACCAAACCATATACATGCCATTTAAGTTCGAACAACACCTTTCTGAGGAACGCAAACCACAAATTAATAAGTATCTAACTAGTAAAGTTTTAAAGTCATTCATCTCATATTCCGATAAAGATCATTATTTATAATTTGCACCAAAGGTAATTTCTAAGAACCAAAACTGTTAAATTCTAGACATCTAACAAAAACAGTTAGTTCCAAAGGGAAGGAGGGAGGGATGAAGAGAATCAAATGTTCATTTCTTTTACAGTTGATTTCTATGATTTGCTTTCTTTAACTGCACTATCAATTTACAAAATGGGATTTTGAAACTTTTCATGTATTATTGAAAGATTGTCTCTGGAGAAAACTGTTGCCAACAGTCAAGTGAGCTTAATAAAGCAAAAGGATTTTCTAGCACAGTTGCTTACACACCGTGGGCAGTCAATAAGCCTTTGTAGCACCGAGCTGCCACAGAAGCAGGGCATTTTTTTTAACCTCTTAATAACGCATACTACTAATTTACTCAGTAGAACAGTAAGTTAAGACTGTAAGTCGCATTAGCATTTGGAGCTGAGGTATAATATCTCAACACTTGGTTAAGTAGTAAGAGGACCTCAATATCCCCCAAACATCTCATTTAACAGACTGGAAATTGTAAGTCAGTAACTTTTTGGAAAAGTTACCATGACCCCATATTACATGACAAATTCCAAAAGATGAAATGCAGCTGAGTTCCTACTGAAATGTCCCCCTTTAACTTTGTCTACTATAATCCTACACTGATTGACAGCTGCCAAAAAAAGGAGATATATGCCCCAGTTTGAAGAAACAGAGTTTACATTTTTTTGTTTTTAAAGCCCTATTACATGACCTTAACTTTACTGGCATGAGAGTAGGAAAGGTCACGAATAAAATAAGATCCATGGTATTAAGTTTTTCCTCTTACCATAATTCTAAACCATCTTCCAGAAGATAAACATGTGGAGGCTGTGAAACATCTGTACTCAGTTGAATAACTGGGAGCAGGAAAGGGTACAGGTTCTTGCTGTCTGCTCCTAATCCCTATGGGAAGTATAAATAAAACTTATAATAAGACACTCTAATGTCCCATCACCCACCAAAAAATTACCTATCATATAAGAAGCCCTAAAACCAATGAAAAAAATGAATCATATTTTTAGGAAGGTCCTAATTACAAGTAATAGCAAAACAAAGTTCTGTTTATAATTGGAAAGGAAAAATTAAAAAATACTATTCAATTGCCTATTGGCAGTTAAAAATATATATATGTCAAGGCTACATACATCTGTTCATTTTAATAGATTGCACATATAAGAAATATCTATTTTCCTCTCCCTGTCTCTACAGATGACATACTAACATTGGTATTTTAAATTCTATAGATGCTTTCACCTAAATAATTAATCTAAAATGAACCCACCCTAAATGTTCATCAGTAAAGTAACTGAATTATGGAACAGATTCAAGAATATTGAAAAGCCATTAAAAAAGATTTTAGGGGCTGAATGCCATGGCTCATGCCTATCATCCCAACTCACTGGGAGGCCAAGGCGGGAGGACTGCTTGGGGCCAGGAGTTGGTGACCCGCCTGGGCAACATGGCAAGACTCTGTTCTTGAAAAACATTTAAAAGTTAGCCAAGCATGGTGGTGCCTGCTTATAGTCCCAGCTACTCAGGAGACTGAGGCAGTAGGATCGCTGGAGCCCTAGAATTCAAGGCTGCAGTCAGTGAGCTATGATCCCACCACTGCACTCCAACCTACATGACAAAGCAAGAATCTGTCGACCTCCTCACCTCACACACACACACACAAAAAAAAAGGATGGGAGGATTTGACACAGAATTTTAAATTTTCAAACAAATTCTTTTTAAAAGGTGCAGAAGTGTGTATAACAATTCCACATGTCAAAGAATTTTTCTAAATATCTAGATATCTGTATATGGTATACACAAAAATGTTTCTGGAAGCAAACAGAAAAAACTGTTAATGCTTCTTAGATACAGGAAAGGAAAAAGGATGATGTTGGGATGAGGGCAAAGGCGTTTTTGTTATCTTTTCAACATATTTAAGAATTTTTGATAACACTTTTAATGAATCAAGAACACAAAGATGGAAGAAGAAGAGAAGTTTCGATCTAAAATTCTAGTTTGCTGAATTACTGTCTTAGGGAGGTTGATTCAATGTATTACACAGTAGGTATTTTGGAAGAAAACAAAACGGGTAAAAAGTCAATCTGTAAAACATAATAATATCTATAATTTGATGAACACAAAAAGGAAACCAAATAAATTACGAAATACCTCCTCACCTAAGAATTCAAATGTCAATATAATTCAAAGCAAATTACAATGCCACACAGTATATATGTATTCCCCTTTTGATGACGCATACTACTAAGTTCAATTGTTGGGATTTTATCTGCAATTCTCCAGTGTACAATACATTATTTTTTAACTACAGTCACTGCACTGTATATTAAATCTCCAGAACTTATGTTAAATATAATTTTGTCCCTTTTAATAATGAAAAACCACTTGGAAGGCTTTATTAAGGAGTTTTCCAAAGGAAGAGAATTATGAAAATGCCATTATTTAACAGAGTAGTACATATTGGGCCTTAAAACTCACTTCAATTTCACTCTCCATAGCTCAATCTTCCATGAAACAAAAAAGAAAGAATATTAAGAAAAAACAGTCAAGTTCATTTTGATTATCAGTAGACTTAAAATTTCCTTGGAAAATTTATCTACTTACTTAAATGTGTATTCCAATATTCAAAATATGCTAGCATTAGCAAAACTAAAGTAAGCAATTGCTAAACACACTGCTTTCAAAGATTGTATAGAGAAATCCCACGTATCCTTCACCCAATTTCTCCTTACATCTTATGTAATTATAGTAGAATACTAATTCTACTATACTATATAACACACTGTCTTAATCAATGCTTGAAGAGATTCAATACCTTATCATTCTAGTGGCTAAAGAATGTGTCCAATCCCTGATATGCAGCTTTAAGTAAATGTAAGCACCCTTTGGGCCCACAGTAACTACAAGACATTGCCTACAATACTCTGAAAGTTCAAAAATGAATTCATCGGTTATTAAAATAAGAAAACTACCAGGAATAATTAAAGAGGGGAGAATTAATATTCTACTATAATTACATAACATGTAAGGAGAAATTGGGTGAAGGACACATGGGATTTCTCTATACAATCTTTCAAACGTCCTGTGAATCTATAATTTTTTCCACAAAAGAAAAGTTTAAAAAAAAAATAGCATCCTCCAAATACCATTCTCAGGGTAGTATCCTTGGCTGTCTTCTCATGTCCCATGAACACACTGATGATATACAAAAATCTATCATATCTACAACAACTCTCTGAATTCCAAACAATCAACTAACTACAGCACATTATCAGCCAGAAGGTTATCTCAACCTCTAATACTGAACCAACTCATTGTCTTCCTAAAACACAGTTCTTCTTCCTGTATTTCCTAACTCAAGTGACATGAATCACTATCTACCTAGTGATAAATTATATCATGGCTACCTCCTGGTTCTTCTTCTTCAAAGAAGAAATATCTCCTAAATATTTTTCAAATCTTTCCCCTTCTCTCCATAATTCAGGTTCTCATCATCTTTTTTCTGATTAACAGTCTCCTAATTAGTCTATTTGACCTTAGTTTTACCCACTTCCAAACTAGTGTCCTCAGTGGTGCCCTGACTACTTTTCTAAAATAAAAATCGTAACGTTTCTTCCTCTGACCTTCAAGAGATGTTCGCTTAGCCTTCCTCACCAGTTCCCCCTATACAAGCTCTGTACTCTATGTTCCTGCTATACCAAATAATGCACAGTGTTAGAAATCACTATGTTAACATCTGGAGAAAGCTAACAGAGGAACAGTTTCAATACATGCATTTACCACTGTTCTTTCCCAAAGCCAACTAAAAGGATACAGGAGGATTAAAAAAAAAAAAAAAAAAAAAAAGAACTAAAAACAGAAATACAAAGACAGAATAAGAAGAGATAAAAGTAATTCACTTTGGAAGCTGGGAAGAAAGACAAGTGCTAACTGATTTAGCCAACTAAGAAACCAAAACTAAAATCCAGCAGGGGAGCAGGAAAAGACAAACTACCTGATTTACACTACAGAAAAAAGACTGAGGAACTAATGGCACCAGGTATTTTGAGAGGTGTGTGTGTGTGTGCACAACTGCGTGTGCATATGCATGCCTGCACTTAGGGGACAGAGGATTAGAGGACAGTGAAAAGGAAGTATTAATAATAAGAGGACTTCTAGAAAATGTTTAGAAAGCAGTTTGATGCCAAGATCTCATCCAGATACATAAGAAGACAAATAACTGGCCCTCCTCTGAACCAGAATAAAACCAGCTATTTATTTTCTGCTAAGATAAAACAGATGGTTTCAAGACAGGGAGATACCAGGTAATCAAGAACAGGAATATGACATAAAACAGGAAGATTACATCAGCATGTAACAGGTAGGAGACTGAGGGGTCCTTCACTGAGGAAAGACCTTAAAAAATTAACCCGAAAACATTCTCCTACAAAACCCAACCAGACCATCCTAAAAGAAAAACACACAATTATGGCCGGGAGCAGTGGCTCATGCCTGTAATCCCAGCACTTTGGGAGGTCAAGGCGGGTAGATCAGCTGAGGTCAGGAGTTTGAGACTAGCCCGGCCAACATGATGAAACACTGTCTCCACTAAATACACAAAAATTAGCCAGGCATGTTGGTGCATGCCTGTAGTCCCAGCTACTGGGGAGGCTGAGGCAGGAGGATCACTTGAACTCTGGAGGTGGAGGTTGCAGTGAGCCAAGATCGCACCACTGCACTCCAGCCTGGGCAACAGAGTGAGATCCTGTCTCAAAAAAAAAAAAAAAAAAAAAAACCCACCACAATCAGCAAGCCTCCCCACCACACCACATACACAATCCTTCCACTCAGCTTTTTAGTGTCCGCTCCTAAATTTATACAGACAAAATGCTGATCTTGAAGTTGGGTGATGCTTCAGGATTCATCACACTCTTCTTCCTTTTTTGTGTATGCTTTAAATTTTTCATAATAGAGCATAAATAAGTAAATAAGAGAAGGCAACCGAGGATCAACAGATATGATTAAAATGTTTGCTATGAAAAACAGAAAACAAAACAACTAACTAAATAGAAAACAGCACCTTAAAAGAAACAGAGACCAGGCAGAGATGAAAGCTTGGAAAAATACATCATTAGTATCTTTGGTAATTAAAACACTGCATTAAAGAAAACACTGCATTCATAAAACAAAAACAAAATGTTGTACAAAAGAATTATTCAGGAAAACACAAAAGAACCCATAGGCATTAAAACATGTCACCAGAAAAGAAAAACTCAATAAAAAGGCTGAAAGATAAAATTGAGAAAATTCCCTAGAAAGTAGAACAGAAGGAGAAAGAGGAAAAAAAAAAAGCAGGAAGGAAACAAAGAAAATCAGACGACTGGTTCAGAATATCTATCATGTAAGTAACAAAAAGTTCAGAAAGTAAGAAAAGAAAAATACGAAGAGGAAGAAATAAAATACAATGGAGTCATCTAGCATTCAAGAACATGAGTTTCCAGCCTGAAATGTCCACCAAGTGTCCAGAACAGTGAAATGAAAAGGCACTCCCATCATGAAACTGAAAACAGGAACACAGAGATGATCACACAAGTTGCCAGAAAAGGGAAGGAGGGGTAATACATCCAAGAATCAAGAATTAGAATGGCTCCAGGGTCCCCAGAGCAATTTTGGAAGTCTTAAGACAAAGAAAAAAAAAGTCTCCAAAATTTTGAGGGGGAAACCTAGACTTTTATACCAGCCAAACTACTAATCAATTTGAAACTAGAATGAAGACATTTTCGCACATGCAATATCTCAAAACAAAAAATTTACCTCCTATGTATTTTTGCAAAATGCTACTGCCATTCATGGCTGCCATCAGAAAAAGAATGTAAAACAAGAAAAGATATGACATGATGTGCAGAAAATAGACATCCCACAGAAAGGATAGGCAGTGAAAGAAAATCCAGTTACAACAGCTGTGCAAAAGCCTAAGTAAAACCAGTCCAAACTAGAGCACATAAGAATCTGTCATATCTCCCATCTCACACCAGTTAGAATGGAGATCATTAAAAAGTCAAGATGTAACAGGTGCTGGAGAGGATGTGAAGAAATAGGAACACTTTCACACTGTTGGTGGGACTGTAAACTAGTTCAACCATTGTGGAAGTCAGTGTGGCAATTCCTCAAGGATCTAGAACTAGAAATACCATTTGGCCCAGCCATCCCATTACTGGGTATATACCCAAAGGATTATAAATCATGCTGCTATAAAGACACATGCACATGTATGTTTATTGTGGCTCTATTCACAATAGCAAAGACTTGGAACCAACCCAAATGTCCATCAATGATAGACTGGATTAAGAAAACATGGCACATATACACTATGTAATACTATGCAGCCATCCTTTGTAGGGACATGGATGAAGCTGGAAACCATCATTCTGAGCAAACTATCGCAAGGACAGAAAACCAAACACAGCACGTTCTCACTCACAGGTGGGAACTGAACAATGAGAACACTTGGACACAGGGTGGGGAACATCACACACCAGGACCTGTCATGGGGTCAGGGGAGTGGGGAGGGATAACATTAGGAGATATACCTAATGTAAATGACGAGTTAATGGGTGCAGCACACCAACATGGCACACATATACATATGTAACAAACCTGCACGTTGTGCACATGTATCCTAGAACTTAAAGTGTTAAAAAAAAAAAATCTGTCGTACATCTTCAAGATGATGAAAGTAACAAAACATCACTGAGGAAATGTGTAGATAACAAGTGAAAACAATAGGTTCAACTGCATAGACAACTAAGTGTACTAAGCAGAAATCTAAGATGATCACTTAGGTTCTTGGACACTACTGTACACACACCATTCCCTAGTTATTCAAACACTAATCTAGGTACTACTGCAAAGAAATAATTTACAGATGTAATTAAAGTCCCACATCAACTGACCTTAGATAGGAAGATTATCCAGGTGGGCCTGACCTACTCACAAGAGCCCTTTAAAAGAGAGTATTTTCTAGCTAGTGGCATAAGGGGAGGTCACACATTAAAACCCTCGGGGGATCTGACATTTGAGAATTTCCCCACTGCTGACTTTGAACATGAAAGGGGCTATGTGTCAAAGAATGTGGCTGGACTTGGGAACAAGAGGGGACCCTAGATGACAGCTAGCAAGTAAACTGGGACCTTAGTCCTACAAATCAATGAACTAAACTCTGCCAACAAGCTGAATGAGTACGGAAACAGATTCTTCCCCAAAGCCTCCAGGGAAGAATTTATTCTGGCAGTCACCTCAATTTTAGTCCATTAAACTCTGATCAGAGAATTCAGACATGGCATGCCCAGGTTTCTGACTTACAGAACTATGAGCTAATAAATGCATATTGTTTTAAGCCACCAAGTTTATGGTACTTTCTTAGTATACTAAGCAAATAAAATTATTAATACAAGGGTGGAGGTTGGAAACACTATGTATAAGAAATAAAATTAATCATGACAATGATATATGCCTTCAACAGTCTTTATACAATCAAGTATACTGGGAGGATAGTGGAATAGGAAGGACACAGGGGTATAAAAGAATTACATTTTCATCTTCTATGCAGGGAAGTCAAGAAGTAATGCCTACAATGCTTAAATCAGTAATAAACAATATGTTAGAGTGAGAAAGACTGAGAAACCTATGATCTGGCTGTAAGAGTTGACAGTGGATTCTTCCACCAAAAAGGAAATGAGGAGGAGGAGCAGGGTACTGATACTTTTCATTTGAAAAATCTTTAAGAACTAACTCCTTTATCTGTCAACATTAAAACTGATCAATATATAAACCTTAAAAAAAATAAAATGTACTGCATTCTCTAATGCTTAGGTAGTTTTACACATGTCAGTTCATATGCCTAAAACACCTTTACCACTCTCATTGCTAAACCACCATCTAAATAACACTTCTTGTGTTATTTAACAACACTATTTAACAACACCAAAATCTGAGTAACACCTCTGTCAGGAGGCCTTCCCTAATGTGCCCCGCCTCACCCTCCATGTGACACAGGGAATTGGCCATGTACAACCAATAGCAATATGTTCTTAATTGCTAAAAGGGCAATTAACACACTTATTCAGTATTTCCCTAGACAGTCACCTACACAAAGATCCCATTCTATTCATTTCTGTTCTGTAGCCCAGTGCCTATTACCCTGTATTGCACATTGCAGGTTCTCAATAAATGTTTAGCGTATGAATGAATACCTACTTCCTCTAAGTTCAACTATGCAGACTAGAAAGTTTATTTTCACCCAGTGACCACCCTCTTCAAAGACTACCAGAATCTGGATTTCCAGGATTAAAAAAACAAAAACAAAAACATACAGAAACTTACACCAATGTCTGTTATGTGTCAAAAGCCAAAAGATAGCAGTATTTTGCAAGAAAGGAAATTTACCAGTAAATTTTTTTTATTATTTTTGAGACAGGGTCTCACTCTGTCACCCAGGCTAGAGTGCAGGGGTGTGATCTTGGCTCACTGCAACCTCTGCCTCCCGGGTTCAAGCAATTCTCACACCTCACCCTCCCAAATAGCTGGGACTACAAGTGTGCGCCACCACACCCAATTAATTTTGGGGCTTTTTTTTTTTTGAGACAGAGTCTCGCTATGTCACCCAGGCTGGAGTACAGTGGCGCAATCTCAGCTCACTGCAGCCTCCGCCTCTCAGGTTCAAGCGATTCTCCTGCCTCAGCCTCCTGAGTAGCTGGTACTACAGGCATGTGCCACCTCACCTGGCTAAGTTTTGTATTTTTAGTAGAGATGGGGTTTCACCATGTTGGCCAGGATGGTCTCAATCTCCTGACCTCGTGATTCACCCGCCTCGGCCCCCCAAAGTGCTAGGATTACAGGCGTGAGTCACTGCGCCTGGCCAAATTTTTTTTTTTTTTTTTTTTTTTTTTTTAGTAGGCACGGGGTTTCACCATGTTGGCCAGGCTGGTCTCGAACTCCTGACCTCAACTGATCATCCACTTCAGCCTCCTAAAATGCCGGGATTACAGGCGTGAGCCACAGTGCCTGGCCAACCAATAAACTTTAGTATAATCTTCCCAAACGGCTGAAAAATATATTTTAAGCTACAGTCTCAATTTTGGTATTATGTTATATGCTTTCTCCAAGAAAGGTAGAATACTACTTGGTTGAACCTTGCACTCTTGGCCGGTACAAATACACAGGGTACTTAAATGTCATGATTAAAGAAAAAAGGCCTAACATTCCACAAGAGTTACTCTGACCTCCTGAGACTACTTGAAGTAACACTGCCTGAGGAGACATAAAAGTTGGTGTTTAGTTACATGTCTCTCACAGAACTCCCAAGTTGAGCTTAAAAATACATCTTGGAGGCTGGGAGCAGCGGCTCACGCCTGTAATCCCAGCACTTTGGGAGGCCAAGGCAAGCAAATCACCTGAGGTCAGCAGTTCAAGACCAGCCTGACCAACATGGAGAAACCCCATCTCTACTAAAAATACAAAAATTAGCCAGGCATGGTGGAGCATGCCTGTAATCCCAGCTACTCTGGAGGATGAGGCAGGAGAATTGCTTGAACCTGGGAGGTGGAGGTTGCGGTGAGCCAAGATTGCACCATTGCACGCCAGCCTGGGCAACAAGAGCGAAACTCCGTCTCAAAAAACAAAAACAAAAAACATTTGGCAGAGATGCCGTTATAATACAAAATATCTCGGGTCGTTCATTGTTCTATTACTTATAAATGCATTCACAAGATAGTAACCTTCTCTTAGTCTTTATCCTCTTCTATAAAACGGACATAATCTTTATAAGGTAATCATAAACATTAAAAGGTAGACAGGAAGAGATTCTGGGCCACTTATTTTTTTTTCTTTTTTTGAGACGGAGTCTTGCTCTGTCGCCCAGGCTAGAGTGCAGTGGCGCGATCTCGGCTTACTGCAAGTTCCGCCTCCTGGGTTCATGCCATTCTCCTGCCTCAGCCTCCTGAGCAGCTGGGACTACAGGCACCCGCCACCACGCCCGGCTAATTTTTTGTGTTTTTAGTAGAGACAGGGTTTCAACGTGTTAGCCAGGATGGTCTTGATCTCCTGACCTTGTGATCCGCCCACCTCGGCCTCCCAAAGTGCTGGGATTACAGGCTTGAGCCACCGCGCCCGGCCTCACTTTTTTTTTTTTTAAGTGCTTTAGTGATGGAGCTGTGGAGTTTTTGTTTAATGATACAGCTTCAGTTTTACAAGATAAAAAGAGTTACAGAGATGGATGGTAGTGACAGTTGAACATTATGAATGTATTTAATATATTCATACACTACACTGTACACTTAAAATTGGTTAAAACGGTAAATTTTGTTATGTGTATTTTACCACAGTAAAAAAAAGAAAGCAGGGAAATGTACATTAAAAATATTTTGCATTACTATTTATCTGAAACTGCCTTAAACAGGAATCTGTAACTAAAAGTCATCCATAACCATTTACGGAGGGGCTGGGCATGGTGGCTCATGCCTGTAATCCTAACACTTTGGGAGCCTGAGGTGGGCGGATCACTTGAGGTCAGGAGTTTGAGACCAGCCTGGCCAACATGGTGAAACACCATCTCTACTAAAAATACAAAAATTAGCCAGGCACAGTGGCATGTGCCTGTAATCCCAGCTACTTGGGAGGCTGAAACAGGAGACTTGCTTGAACCCAGGAGACGGAGGTTGCAGTGAGCCAAGATCGCGCCACTGTGCTCCAGCCTGTGCGACAGAGCGAGACTCCGTCTCAAAAAGGAAAAAAAGAAAGAAAGCATTTATGGAAAGAATGAGCTCATGTTCAAAAAAGTATCAAAGCTTCTGAGAAAAGTTTCTGGTTTTTTCTAAACTAATTTTAGAAAGCTTTAGAGCAGTACTTCTGAATTTAGGGATACTTCTGATTTATTCCCCACTGGAAAATTTCTCAAACTTGTGGGTGAAGTCAGTAAAATCACTTGAGCATCTCCACACATATATTCTAACTCACAGCCTTGAGCTCTTCCCTAACCATACTCTCACCAGACTACGATTCACTGTAACAGTTCAAATAAGAACTATAGTCCAGCTCTAAGTTTCAGGTTCCTCTCTACCTGCTACCACATCCCAACACCTCAAACGTCAAAATGTCTGAAATCCAATTCACTTGTCTCCCCTCAAAAGCAACTCACCTGGTTTCCTGCCTTACCAAGTTATAATAGGGAATTTTTTTATTTTAAATCAAGGAAAAAGAGTGAAAACATAAAGTATGTTTAAGCAGAAAAGCCCCGACCACCAAGGAAACTGCATGCATGGTGCCATGGACTGCATGAACCATGAGTCTATCATCACTGGAGACAACATTTAAAAGTGAATAATATTTTTCATATCCTCAAAAAAATGTCCAAAATAAGCATGCAAAAGTTGTTTTTAAATCGGTTTAGATCACACATGGAAAAAAAATAAAAGATATGTGAAGTTTTTCACTACCATTAACATAAATCACATAAAAACAATTTTTAAATGGTTAAAAGAATTTTTTAAAAACCACTAAACTAAAAAAACTCTGTGGAGACGTGACTTACCTGAACAAGATGAATAAGTGTTGTCAAAATAGCACATCTCAACATATTGTGTTCTTCACTCTGCTTCCAAAGGAGGGGCAAATATTGTACCAAACATCCCACATATGGTCGTATCTATTACAATATAAGTAGAGGAAACAACAAAATTTTATTAGTAAAGAAGGCAATTTACTTTGAAAAACAATGAGAGCACTATTAAGTCCCAGACAGCACATATTTAATATTTATTAGATGTAATGTATTAAGCTTATACCCTTAAGAAATAAAATTAGACATTACATAAAAGCCCAGGGCTCTATAGTAAATATTTTTAAATAATTTTAAACAAATATCAAGTGTACTGAATGAAATAAAATTTATGAATATAAAAAAACATTCTTTAGAGGTTAACAGAAGATGCTGTTATAAGCTGCTTCTTTTTTAACAAAACAGCTTACCAAATTGGAAATTATACTATTATTTTTTAAAAAGTCAGCATCCACTCATTCATTCTACAAATATCTTCCAAGTTTCAGGCCCTGAACACAAGGCACTGGACAGAAAAGGATACACAGCCAGCCAGACAAACCCTTACAATGAAAAAGGGGAAGTGCAATGATGAAGGTGTATACAAGGTATGGTGGAAACACAAGAGAAAAAAAACATTTTCAAAGGATAAAATTGCTAAGCTCACTATGGATTAAGTTAATCAGATTTTACATTTTACCCTGAAGCACAGCTCAGTCTGACAGTAGTTTCTTGAAAAATAAAATGGATCTACAATGATGCTGGACAGCATTTCAGCTCCAGTATTTGAGATTGCTATAAGCTGAGTATTACAGTATTTGAAATTGCTCTAAGAGTATCCTTGGGGATGAAATAACACTAGACCTTCATAGCTTCACTACTATCTACTTGAATATCTGGATTAAAATTTAAAACGTTCCCAGAAAGGGTGAGTTTCTTCACTCTGCTAGTAAAATACTCTAAAAGGGTAGCCAAACAACTACAGAATTTGTTCCCCTCTCCTGTGGTGAAGTGTTAGTGGGGAATGCAGAAAAATAAGAAGTTAAATATTTGCACAAATATCTCAGTAAGATATAAGTGAATAAATATTAAGATACGTATTACCTTATTTTAACATATTTATCATGTAATACCTTATTTTCAAAATTTGATTATAATATTATTTCTGGAACATGTACTCAATATTGCTAAGTGTTCTATCTCAAAGATCACTCCAGTTAGCTCATAAAAGCAGGCCAATTAATAAGTAAAAACAAATTACAAAGTATCTAACTCATTCATACTCAACTAAAAATAAGCATATGACAACACAATCTACTGGTAAGGAAAATGAGGTAGTTTTGGTTTTAAAGAGGGAGGATACTTTCCTAGAAATTGCAGAAAAGAAATATACACTATAAATTACAAATGGGGTAATAAAACCAAAGTACCCAGTTACATTTAAAAGCCATAAAATATTTATATTCCAATCTTGGCTGTCATTAGAATATACAATGTTCTAAATTAAAATTAATGCTATAAAAATAGTATTTCAAAAATCAATCATAGAGGCCGGGCGCAGTGGTTCACGCCTGTAATCCCAGCACTTTGCGAGGCCAAGGACGGCAGATTGCATGAGGTCAGGAGTTCAAAACCAGCCTGGCCAACATGGTGAAACCCCGTCTCTACTAAAAATACAAAAATTAGCCAGGCATGGTGGCGCGCACCCGTAATCCCAGCTACTCCTGCTGAGGCAGGAGAATCACTTGAATCTGGGAGGTGTAGGCTGCAGTAAGCCAAGAGAGCCCCATTGCACTCTAGCTTGGGTGACAAAGCAAGACTCCATCTCAAAAAACAAAAACAAAAAAATCAATCACCGACTGCTGTGAAAGATATAAAAGGAAGGAGAAAAAGACTGGGCATTAAAAATAACAGAGCAGGGACATGAGAGCCAAACATATTCCAGTGGGGTGGGAGGCTAGCTATATGGGGCAACTAAGGAAATCTGAATACTGACTTGATATTAGATAACAGTATTGCATCAGTGTTAAGTTTCCTGAGTCTAATCATGGTTATGATAATGTAGGAAATGGAGCATACATCTCTTAAGAAGGAGAGGTCTAATATTCTGGAGAGTATCATGATGTCTGCAACTAAAACTCAAATAGTTTTACAACAACAATCTGTATATGTGGATAGATAAAAAGAAAGCAAATGTGGTAAAATATTAGTAAGTGATGAAACTTACTAATGAAGTGAAGGATATATAAGTGTTCATCTATTTTATAACTTTTTGGAGGTTTGAGATTTTTCAATGAAAAGAGGTGAAAGAAAAAATACTGTCCATATAAAATTCTGAATAAGATTATAATACAAAGGTTTTAAGGGAAGGACAATTTCAATTATTTGCATAACATTTTAAAAATCACATAGAACTAAGAAAGTTTTTGCAGTCATTAGGGAAATGCAAGTCAAAAACCACAATGAGATATCACCTCATGCCTGTCAGGGTGGCTATTATAAAACAAAAATAAAAGATAAGACAAGTGTTGGCAATGGTGTGGAGAAACTGGTATCTTTGTACACTGTTGCTAGGAATGTAAAATGTTACAGCCACTATGGAAAGTAGCATTGAGCTTCCAAAAAAAATGAAAACCAGAACTATCGTTATCATCCAGCAATCCCATTTCTGGGCATCTATTCAAAAGAACTGAAATCAGGATCCCAAAGAAATTATTAGCACTACCATGTTTATTGTAGCACTATTCACAATAGCCAACATGTGGAAGCAGCCTAAATATCCATCAACAGATGAATGGATAAAGAACATGTGGTATTACACACACAATTGCATATATACACCAATTCTACTTATATGAGGTATCTAAAATAGTCTAATTCATAGAATCAAAGAGTGGAACAGTGGTTGCCAGGGACTAAGGGGAAGGGGAAATAAGTTACTAATCAACAGGCATAAAGTTTCAGGTAAACAAGATGAATAAGCTTTAGGGTTCTGCTATAGAATGTTGTACCAAAAGTCAACAATAATGTATTCTACTCTTATAATTTTGTTAAGAGGATGGATCTCATGTTAAGTGTTCTTATCAAAGAATTTGAGGTGTGGGGGAAGCACTTTGAGTATTATAGCCTTATGAGTTAACTCATATATAGGGAAAGCTCCACTTAAATTCATATCACTGAAAACATGAAAATCAAATAGGTGACAATCTAACAAATGTTTTAATGAGGGCTCTATCATTGGGGTTAAAAAAATTAGTCTAAGTCTCTAAGGACACCTCATCTTTTAGATAAAATTTTCAACAGAGTATTTTATATTTCACAGAGTCCCTTTAATTTTGTTCTTTCACTTCAGAAATGCACAGGCCCAAAGACCACCTGATACCACCCCTGATGATTACATATTTATTTTGACTATATATTTATAAGTTCTCTGCACTAGAAAAGTTAACTGTAGGTTTTCAACTACTTTATCAAAAAGTAAAGACAATATTCAAATAATTGTACAGTATGGTACAAAGATGGTGACTTTACTGAAACTTCAACATTAAACTGTATGTGTCAGAAAGCACTATTGTATCCAGCTTTATCCATGTCCCTGCAAAGGACATGAACTCATCCTTCTTTATGGCTGCATAGTATTCCACGGTGTATATGTGCCACATTTTCTTAATCCAGTCTATCATTACCATCATTCTCAGCAAACTATCACAAGGACAGAAAACCAAACACCGCATGTTCTCACTCATAGGTGGGAGTTGAACAATGAGAACACATGGACACAGGGCGGGGAACATCTCACACCGGGGCCTGTTGGGGGCGAGTGGTGCGGGGCTGGGGGAGGGATAGCATTAGGAGAAATACCTAATGTAACTGTCAACATGATGGGTGCAGCAAAACAACATGGCACATGTATACCTACGTAACAAACCTGCACTTTGTGAAAGAAAGAAAGAAAGAGAGAGAGGGAGAGAGGGAGGGAGGGAGGGAGGGAGAAAGGGAGGAAGGGAGGAAGAAAGAAGAAGAAAGAAGAAAGAAAGGAAGAAGGAAGACGAAGGAAGAAAGAAGAAGAAGAAGAAAGCACTATTGTACGATGGCTCAAAATGTTTGCTGCCTAATATCAAAAAGATAATTCTGGCCAGCTGCGGTGGTTCTCATCTGTAATCCCAGCACTTTGGAAGGCCAAGGCGGGTGGATCCCTTGAGCCCAGGAGTTTGAGACCAGCCCAGCCAAAATGGCGAAACCACATCTCTACTAAAAATACAAAAAAAAAAAAAAAATTAGCCAGGCATGGTGGCACACCTGTAATCCAAGCTACTACTCAGGAGGCTGAGGACAAGAATCACTTGAACCCAGGAGATTGGAGAAGAGGGTACAGTCGGCTGAGATGCGCCACTGCACTCCAGCCTGGGTGACAGAGCAAGACTTCATCTCAAAAAAGATAAAATTTGTTAACATTTTTTAAAAGTTTGCTGCCTCATGGACAAACGTCAAATTTGGCATATTAAAGAGAGTTAAGGGATATATGCAACAATGATAAAAATGATAGGGTTGATCAGAGGTTAAGGTAGAAAAAAAAAGAATCAGACAACTGAAAATATTTTTTTAACCATTTCCTATTTAGTTTGAGTTTTCAAAAACAAAAACTATATTGAATAACTATATCTTATTGTTACTTTCTGATGATATAGGCATGTAAGCTGCTTAGGCTATTTGTGCTCCGAAAGATGAGTGTAGACAGAAACACATAAGCATTTTTAAATTTACTAAGCCAAAAAAATAACAAACTTTACAGAAAAAGTTTTAATTCCAAGTTTGGGGAGACAAAGGTAAGAAGACCCATTTCTATTTTAAAAAAAAGTTTTATCTAAGAAATTTCCATCTGCCATATATTTCTAAATAAAATTACAGAAAATAGCCAAATCTTGTTTTTATAATCAACTTTTTAAACCATTTATTGCAACTTTATAGTACCCTGAAGCATTTTGGAGATGTGAAATAATTTTATGCTCATGAAATCCTAAGTTAAGTGAGTTCAGAATTATCTTTACCATTTTATACATGAGGACACAAGGTTAAAGACTTTGCCCAAACTAAATAGCAGAGGCAAGGACTTAAAATGAGTTCTTAAAACAGTTGCAATGAACTCTGTGTGACCAAATTCTCTCAATGTTGTTGGAAAAAACACCATCAAATGAATTAATGTGATTAATGTATTAAGAACACCAAGTACTAAGAATCATACAGATATTACTACTTTTAGACACCAGTACCCAGATCTGTTTCAAATGATTAACAGTGACTCAACCCTACCACGGGAGTCGCATTATGCTTAAAGTACTGGCAGTGCCATTAAAATATGTGAACTTTGAAAAGTTCCTTCAAGTCTCAAATTGTTTGAGACAATAAATTCTAACTCCTCTACCTCAAGTTTTTTGTGAGAACTAAATGAGAAATATATGCAAAGCATGTAGCACATATGTCAGTATGTTGTCATTACTCAATAATTAATAGCTATTCTCATCAACTGCTTTAGAATTAATAAATCTGCTCAAGGTGTCACAATTCACTAACAGCAGATCCAAGGGTAAACTCTAAGTCTGTGAAATCCAAATCAATTATCTTTCCTAATACAATGCAAATCACAGATTTGCTTCAGTGCTTTCCAAACAAGGATATGCAATGGTGAACTAGAATATAGGAAGTCACAACGATAATTACAGTGTGGTTTTCCGGATTAACAATTTTCCACAAAGATTCAGAGTGACAGGGGAAGCTGAATAACTGAACTGTTAAGAGCTTTATACCTCATTTTTAAGTTAAGCCAAATGTAAATATAATGCAGACCAGACTGCAAAAAATACTTAATTTTTCAGGTAAAAATAACAGACTTCCCAGAAGTCTTGCTGATGGACACTTGTGGCTATGCCCTCAAACACACTGAATTTTACTGGATCTTCTAAAATATGTAAAATTCTGCTCTATGAACACCTCTACATTGTTGATCCAATTTTTTTTTAGTATTTTAATTTTCTCATTTTTAGAAAATCGAATATAAATGTCAATTTTGAATAATACATAACTGAAACCATAATCTATAAGTTAGAAGCATTTCAATTAATGTTTTAACTCTTAAACAATGTAGTCAAGGATATTAATGAATTCTACGTCTATTCTACCCACCCCTCATTTATTTTCATGTTTTACAATATAATTACCTGCATGTTGACTCTTTCAATCACACAAGAAAGGACATGCAAAACATGCATCTTTGTGTCACATTCTGTAACTTGCTGTAGTAACTGAAAAAGTAGTGTGAACATGGTTTCCAAATACTGCAGGTAAAAAGAAAGAAAATAAAAAAGGTTTAGAATAGAAATGAAAGACCTCTACATTCATACGAACAAAAGTAAGAAATAAATCATAATGTCAAAGCAGTAAGTCAAATAAACAGCCAAAAGCTTGGCATTACCTAAACAACCTGAAATTGTTCAAGCTGCCGGTACATATTGTTTTACAAAGTGTTTTCTTTCTTCATTGCTGCTGAATGTGTCCATTTCAGAATTTAACTCATCTACAAACTGAATAATGTTTAGAGGAATATTGTCTAAGCTATGTCTGTTTAAATTTTATACTGTTAACTAAACTATTAACAGTGCCTTGTCACTGTTCTTCCATATATGCCTGGTGCCAATCACGAAATGTTTTGTTTTGCAAGACCTACTCATTACGGCAAAAAGACGTTAATTATTGCACTCACATACTAGTTATCTGATGTAACCCTTAATACATATCGCATGGAGATATACATTTTTATAGATATAACTTGTTATTCTAAAAATGGCAGAGTAGTTCTTATTAGGAAATCAAAAACAAATACCCTATGTCTGGCTGTGAACTCTTATATTATGAAAATTACGTTAGAAACTTAACAAATCACACTTACATAAAGCAAGAATTTGTTCTTTCAGATATAGGGCTCATTTTAGCACACACTTCTACAACACATTTCTTTCATCCAAAAATGTCTAGTGACTATTTTATTAAAGCAAGATCACTGCTTTACAAGCTTCCCTATCTATCCCCCTCACCAAAAGAAGTACATTTTATCACGTAACTTTCTTCTCACCCAGTCCTCTTAAGAACAAATATTAACACCCCAATGTTACTGATATGTTTAACAAGTGCTTACCGAGTACCAGTTATGGCAAAACACCATGTTAGGTGCTGGGGGTTGAGTAAAGAGTAAAAAGATGAGTAGAACTTGGTATTCTGCTCATCAAGTAATTTACAGTCTAGTGTGTAGGACAGGATAAAGATATACAAATGCAAATAACACAGAGAAATAACCTAAGGAGCAAAAAAGTAACAGACACACATAAAATGAAGATACTAGATGTTTTTCAATTTTGAAAAAAAAAGTTTGGCAACCAACTTCAACACAGATGACAAAATTGCTAAACAAAAGTAAGCAGAATATAAGTGAACTGTTAGCAATAAAAGTTACCAAAACAGTTTACAAATAAAAATTATGTCCTCCAAAATAATCCAATACAGCATACTTTTAAATTCAACTTTAATAAGTAACACATAGATAATTTCATGTATAAAATAGTATTCAAAGACATAAGCAGAAATTGTTTTTTAAAAAAAAAATACCTGGAAATGTATATTCTTACCGGTAGAAACTGATCTGTTCTAAATTCAAAATCATCAACAGGTGAAGAACAGTTAAGGAATATTTAGAATATATAAGTTTTATCAAAATAAATCTGTATCTAAAACAAGTATACATAAATTAATTTCACAAAATAAATAATAATTAAAAGTGTTAAAGTTCTTTGCAATGAAGTATTTTTAAATTTTCAGAAGGATATTTAACTTCAAAGTTGTAGCTGTTTCAATACGGACCTAAAAGAAAGTATATCATTAGTTTTTAATTATTTTAGAATGACTAAACATCATTAATATCAAACAAAAATTTTATTCCAAATCACTTTCTGTACTCTTATTATTATTAGAGTCACAGACCATGTAAATATTCAGAAATAAAGGGATACTCTCCTTATCCAAAGCAAGGAATAAAAAGAAAAGGTAAAGTAGCATTTATTCCTATTCTTTTCAGTTTCCCATAATTTACTTAATAAGCCTTTAATCCAGTGGGTCCTTCCAGGAAGGAAAATAATTTGCCGTAAAGTATGTGGAGAGCATGGGATTGAGGAAGAAGGAAGCAGGAAACCAGGGTGGGGTTGGACAAATTGGAGGATGTGTAAGTCAAAGGTGCAAAAGGAGACAAGGAAGGAAGGAGGTGGGGAGGAGAAAGAACACAAGCAAATTTCCACCTGTAACCTCAATTACAGTAAATCTTTGAAATATCCCCAAAATATTTTGAGATTTGCTAAATCCCACAGTTCACAAATACAGAAAGGTTTACATATGCTCCTGACCTCCTAAATCATATTTTCCATGTGTACCAGCATGTTACCTGGGCAAATCATATTACAACATAATCTCATTCTCTTTCAAGGGTTATCGCAGACTTAATCGGCTAAAATTGGCATGGGCTAAGATATTCATAGTTTCCACATAAAGTAACATGAGCTCAAGACATGACTAAATTCTATATTTCAATCTGTGAGATAATATATCTAAAACTTTTATTTCCCAGCTGAGAACCATTACTTTCTTAGATGTTACACTATAGCAACTGTTTTTTTCTTTCCAGTCATTTTTCAAAAAGTAAGCGTTTAAAACATTTTACAGGAGCTTCTGAGGTCTTGAGATGCAATTAGCCACCTTCACCAAATGTTAAATACTCTACTGCCAAATCCGCAGATTCTAAGAGCCTACAGTGCAGATGTTTTTTCACCTGCTTTTTCCTTTTATTCACTGTCTCTAAAGGCAACCTGAACATTTCCAGATTTTTAACAGATTTAACAAATTTTCTGCCACTTGATCTGCCACAAAATGACCTCATGAAAAGACAGTATGGTCAGGTATTGCATCAAAAATTATTCAACGAGGAACTATCATCGGCACTGTGTTAGCTGCTGTAGAAAAAGCTGAGTAAGCCATGCCCATACAGATCTTACAATCTGGGGAGGAGAGGAATAGATATTAAACTATTAATAGTATCTATTAATAGATTAATAGATACTGATAAAAATGGCTAACTTGAAAACATTAAGCACAGGACAATCCCCTTGAGGACATGGACTACACATAAACATCTTTAAGTTCCCAGCATTTAGTACTGAGTGAATATACAAGTACAATATTAACAATTCACAGAGACCAAGACATGAAAGCCCCTCAAAAGAAACAAGAAATCAAGGCTAGGCACGGTGGCTCATGCCTATAATCCCAGCACTTTGGGAGGTGGAGGCAGGCGGATCACTTGAGGCCAGGAGTTTGAGACCAGACTGGCCAACATGGTGAAATCCCATCTCTACTAAAAAAATACAAAAATTAGCTGGGCATAGTGGCGTGCACCTATAATCTCAGCTACTCAGGAGACTGGGGCACCAGGATCGCTTGAACCTGGGAGGCGAGGGTTGCAGTAAGCTGATTGTGCCACTGCACTCCAGCCTGGGCAACAGAGCAAGACTCCAACTCGGAAAAAGGAAAAAGGAAAAAAGGAAAAAGGAAAGGAAAGGAAAAGAAAAGAAATCAAACTGCCAGCACACTAACCCTTAATTCTCTCAACTTTCCTCCACGAAAGGACCATTTATTCTAGAGATGCACTCAACCCCGAGCCATAACATTTATGCAAATAAGTAAATGAAACAAGACACCTGAATAAAACAATGTTTTCCTTCCTAAAAAGTGGAAGTCAGTGTAGTAGTATGTGCAGAGAAAAAGGTGAAATGAATTAAGATGAACTGCCTGCATTCCAGTTTGACTGCAAGAACAGAAAGCCAGATCACAAGGGAAAATAAAAAAACACAGACTTTTAAGGAAAGTTAAAGAGCATTTTAAATGATGACAAATAAACATAAGAAAAACAGTCGGCTCTTCCTGAGCTTTAAAAGAAATAAGAGGTACTTACCACAAAGAAATGGAATGAATTTGGCAGCAACTCAAGCAATGGCGGGACAACATCAAAACTTGAGTTTATAGAATGAAGACTTGTGGAGTGTGCTAGAAGACTGGTAGAAAAGTCTAACACATTTCTACTGTGAGTCTGTCTACCCTACCCCAGCTGAAACCTCAGAAAATTCATGAAAAGATAACAGGCAATTCCAAATTGGGAGAGTAAGTGCCGTCAAGACATAAGAAACATTGGACAGATCCCCCAAAGCATGAGAGAAACAGGGAAATGAATGAGAAGAAAATGCAGGTCAACAGTACTTCCAAATACTGCTACAAAGGTAAGCAGAGCCAGAAACTTCTGTGCAGATGTCACAACGAATGCGTCTTATCAAGACACTTAGGTGGATTTGGACTAGCCTAATGCCTGACCACTTTTACATCTTGCCCATAGCAGTGAAGGCAGTCCACAGACCAAAACAGTGAGCATGGTGTTGGGGCCAGAAAGAAATGGCAGTATCTCAGGGACTTAAGACCACCAGGAAAATGTAAATAAGGCAGACACAAAATAATAATATGCTAAGGAGAAATAAAATTATGATTTCATAATTCAATTATTTAAAAAGCCATCCTCATTCTTGGGTTCTTTCCTATCCCTATTCCTAATTCTTTCAATAAGCATTTTCTAAGACTTGACTCCATGCCAGGCATAAGAAATACTAACATAAATGATATTATCTTATACATTAGTACACTGAATTACACAATCTGGTATCATCCTTCTGAAATGTTATATGAATAAGTTTCCTAAAAGGATAGAAAGCATCTTTGATTTATTCATCTCCTCCTGAATCAAGGACCAGAGATAAAATAAAAATAAGTAAATAAATTCATCTCCTTTCAAGAAAAAAATTCTCAAGGTCATTTTCATGTATAATTAATAGACATATCAATTATAAACTCAAAACTGACTGTAGGAAACTTAGTAGACTAAGATTTCCTTTCTTCTTGGTTTTAGATAGGTCTAATATTTTGATGTCTCAAACACAGATTATTTTATATTTCCTTCAGAATTTATATTTGATGAGTATAATTGAATTCAGAATTCATTCTGGGATCTTTCAAAACACAGACTAGTTGAGAGATCAAGATCTGTAGCAGTGTTTTTGAGATACAAAGGATAGGTAAATAGAAAAAAAAATTAGAAAGTGTACAAAAGAAAAATTGACAAAACTGAAAGACCCATAAAACGCACAAGAATGGAAAGACAGAAGAGTTTCAAAGCACCTGTAATACCTCTGCCCAGATCCCAGCTGTACTTCCCACAGTAAATATAGGCTATGCTACAGTCTTCTCCATACCACTGAAAGTACTTCATTAAACTCCACCTAGTAACTTTCCATTTTAGAAAATTCAATACAATTATGCATCACATAATAATGTATTAGTCAACAACAGATCACATTTACAAACGTAGTCTCATTATAACTGAGTTGAAAATTCCCATCACATAGTGATGTCATGGCTGTCAAAACACATCACATTACCTATGCATTTGCAGTGATGCTGGTGTAAAGAAATCTACTGCACAGCCAGTAGTATAAAAGTACAGCACAGACATGGCCTGGTGCAGTTGCTCACACCTATAATCCCAGTACTTTGGGAGGCCACGAAGGGAGAATTGCTTGAGGCTCAAAGTTTGAGAGCAGCCTGGGCAACATAGAGAGATCCCACTCTACAAAAAAATCAAAGAATTAGGAAAGCCTGGTAACATGCATTTGTAGTCCCAGGTAATTGGGAAGTTGAGGTGGGAGGATCACTTGAGCCCAGGAATTCAAGGCTGCAGTAAGCTATGATCACGCCACTGTACTCCAGCCTGGGTGACACAGCAAGACCCTGTCTCTTTATAAAACAAAAGTATAGTACATACAATTATGTTCAGTAGTATATAATACTTAATAATGAAAATAAGCAACTACGTTACTGGCTTATGTATATGCTACACTATACTTCCTTATTGTTACTTGAGAATATACTCCTCTACCAATTAAAAAAAAAAGTTAACTGTAAAACTGCCTCACGCAGGTCCTTCAGTAGGTATGACAGGAGAAGGCATTTTTTGTTGTTGTTTCTTTTTTTGGAAGAATCTCACTCTGTCACCCAGGCTGGAACTGCAGTGGCATAATCATGGCTCACAGCAGCCTTGATCTCTTAGGCTCAAGCAATCCCACCTCAGCCTCCCGAGTAGCTGGGACTATAGGCACATGCCACCATGTCTGGCTAATTTTTGTATTTTTTCTGGAGACAGGGTTTCACCATGTTGCCCAAACTGGTCTTGAATTCCTGGGCTCAAGCAATTTGCCCGCCTTGGCCTTCCAAAGTGCTTGGATTATAGGCGTGAGCTACCACACCCAGCTCAGAAGAAGGCATTGTTATCATAGGAGATGACAGCTGCATGTGTGTTAACGCCCCAGAAGACCTTCTAGTGGGACAAGATGTGGAGGTGGAAGACAATGATATTGATGATCCTAACCCTGCGTAGGCCTAGGCTAATGTGTTTGTGTCTCTGATTTAGATTTTAAGAAAAATTACTAGAAGTGGAAAAAACTGTAAAATAAAAAAAGCTTACAGAATAAGGATATAAGAAAAGAAAATATTTTTGCACAAATATACAATGTATGTGTATTTTAAGCTAAGTGCTATTACAAAGGAGTCAAGAACTTTAAAAATTTTTTAAAGTAAAGAAGTTACAGGAGGCAGAGCTTGCAGTGAGCCGAGATTGCGCCTCTGCACTCCAGCCTGGGTGACAGAGCGAGACTCCGTCTCAAAAAAAAAAAAAAAAAAAAAAAAAAAGTTAGAGTAAGATGTGGTTAATTTATTGTTGAAGAAAGAATATTTCCCAATATATTTAGTGTAGCCTAAGTGTACAATGATTATGAAGTCTACAGTGGTATACAGTGATTTTCTAGGCTTTCACATTCACTAATCACTCATTGACTGCCTCACCCAGAGCAACATCCAAGCCTGCAAGCGCTATTCAAGTTAAGCGCCCCATAGAGGTGTAACGTTTTTTATCTTTTATATTATATTCTTACTGTACCTTTTCTGTTTAGACACACAAATACTTACCATCATGTTACAACTGCCTAAAGTATTTAGTACAGTAACATGCTACACTGGTTTGTACCCACAGCCTAGATAGCCTCTACTATCTCGGATTGTGTAAAAGCACACTCTATGATGTCCCCACAGTGAGGAAATCGCCTAAGGACGCATTTCTCAGAATATACCCGTCATGAAACAGCACATGACTATATGTCTATGCTGGTTGGTGGTCAACGCGCCCATGAAGACGGCCATTTCTTTGCTTCACAAGCAACCACACCACACCCTCAAACTACACGCTTTCTGATTATACCACAGTTTATATCTTACATAGGCTTTCACAAAAGTGAAAGATTATACTAATGCTGAATTTCTAGTAATTTACTGCTTGTTTTACTGAAGGTTAAATAATCTAAGTAAAACTTTCTAAAAATTTCTTTTTTCTTTTAAGATGAAATCTTGCTCTGTTGCTCAGGCTGGAGTATGGTGGTTTGATCTCGGCTCACTGCAACCTCCACCTGCCAGATTCAAGCAATTCTCCTGCCTCAACCTCCTGAGTAGCTGGGACTACAGGTGCCCGCCACCATGCCCAGCTAATTTTTGTATCTTTAGTGGAGATGGGGTTTCCCCATGTTGGCCAGGCTCAGGTGATCCACCCACTTTGGCCTCTCAAAGTGCTGGGATTACAGGCGTGAGCCACCGTGCCCAGCCAAGACGTCCTAAAAACTTCCTTTGAATTTCTGAAACTTAAAGATATAATTAGTTCAGAAACCCTACAGCCTAAAGAAGCCCAGTTTATAAACAAAGATTCTGGTTAAAGAATCATCTGTAGTCCTGGGAAAAGAAGGTTCCTCTAACCTAAAGTTTAGTAATTCTAGTTTACAGTGTAGAAATAATGTTCTAAAACCTAGAAGTTGTCATAAGCACTCTATCTACTAACTATTATAAAGGGGAAAGGAAGGGAGAATGTAAAAGATACCTTTTAGAAGGTGTTTTGGTCTATTGTATAGAATCCAGGTCAGTAGTTCTCAAATTATGGCACAAGGAACTACTGATATGCTCCAAAAGAGGTAGTCTGCTAACAATAAGTTTAAAAAGGTGGTCAATTAACAGTAAGTACAAACACTGGACCACATGCAAAAAAAAATGGCTAATGAAAACAGTATTTAATCTTCCATAAACTATGAAAAATTTGTGGGTATTGAAAGCTACAAGAATGCATTTCCTACCAGGTGTGAAGGCTTACTATAAAGCTGTTGTTTAAGAAACAACAACAACAACAACAACAAAAAACAATATTCAAGTAGAGACACACAAACAGGCCAGTGAAATGGCACAAATTCCAGAAACAGGTCCACATGTAAACATGGGATATGACAGAGACAGCTATAAGGACCACAAAGAAAACTACGTATTATTCAATGAATCACTGTAGTGTTGCCATCCTTATTTTTTAAAAAAGATAGAACCTTACTTACATCAAACTCAAAAATAAATTCGAGGCAGAATAAAAAACCAAGAGTGAAGAAAAAGGATTTCTTTCCAGGCCGAGGGGCCAATGCCTATAATCCTAACACTTTGGGAGGCCAAGGTGGGAAGACAGCTTGAGCCCAGAGTTCTAGATCAGCCTGGCCAACACAGTGAGACCTCGTCTATACAAAAAATCAAAAAATTAGCCAGGCATAGTGGTACACTCCTATAGTCCTAGCAACTCGAGAGGCTGATGTGGGACAATTGCCTGAGCCCTCGGGTGTCGAGGCTGCAGTGAGTCGTGACCTCACCATAGCAGTCTAGCCTGGGCAACAAAGTGAGACCTTGTCTCAAAAAAAAAAAAGTAATCAATAAATCTATTAAAATGTAAAACCTCTGCTTAACAAAGACAATAGAATGAGACTGGAAAGAGGAATTCAACTGCATTTGTAATATTTCATTTCTTAAATAAAATATTTGAAATATATGTGGAAAATATTACAAATGAAAATATGGGTAACTGAGTGATGAGCACACAAGTGCTTCTTCTGTTAGCTGCTGAATTTTTTATTGACAAAATTCTTGCCTATGGGGTAGCCCTGCTCTTTCTACGGAGCAGCCAAAAAAAGAAAAAAAAATTAACAGCTACTTCTACTCCGTCACAGCCAGTCTCCTTCTAATAACAAAAGAATAGCACATGGACAACGGTAGTTAATCAGTATCAAATGTATCCCGATTCCTTAACAGCAGCCCTTAGGAAAGAGAATGCAGATTCTGAAAGCCAGAGAGGAATTCGATTCATCAGGATCTACATACTTGTGACACAGCAGAAGCAGTGCAGCAACTGGAGGAAACAACTTCTCCAGTTAGTACAGGACTTCACAAATTTTATAACATCAGAGGCCGCTGGGCAGAGAATGTCTCTTACCTCTGATAGCCGTGTGACAATATAAAATTACTGTCTGATCTAGGGAAATATAATGCAGAGTGACATATTTTTTGGTTTATTTGAAATATTGTTAACTTTTCCTCAGTATAGCAATTTGACTTAATTGTGTGACACATATGTATACACATACATACACAATGTGTGTTTGTGTATATGTTTATATATAAATGCATGTTTGCATATATATACATACATGTCTCTATATGGTTGTACACTATTGTGTATATGTATGCATGTATAAGGTATCTCCCCACATTATATTAGCTAGCATTTCTCAAAGGCTGAAAATTAAAGCAGTATGACTTATACATTCTTGATTTTAAATGTACTTTTTAAAAAGGCCAAGGTTTACAACACTAACCACTAACTGGGTGCCTTACTAAACAATCTTCTTAACAATTTATTGCAAAATAATAGTTACAGTATAAAACATATGCAAAACATGTAAACGTGAGATGTAGCCACCAGAAGATATAAAGGGCAAAGGCTGAACCTAAAGCAACATTTCCTCAAAGTATATTCTATGAATATTAATGTATTAGTCATGTGGGCTAGTCATAATGCAAACGTACTTCTTTTTTTTTTTTTTTTTTTTTTTTTGAGACACAGTCTCTCTCTGTCACTCAGGCTGGAGTGCAGTGGGGCAATCTCGGCTCACTGCAACCTTTGCCTCCCAGGTTCAAGCAATTCTCCTGCCTCGGCCTCCCAAGTAACTGGGACTACAGGCGCATGCCACCATGCCCAGCTAATTTTTGTATTTTTAGTAGAGATGGGGTTTCACCGTGCTGGCCAGGCTGGTCTCAAACTCCTGACCTCGTGATCAGCCCACCTCGGCCTCCCAAAGTGCTGGGATTATAGGCGTGAGTCACGACGCATGCCGCAAATGTACATTTTTAAAGGCTCTGACCAGTTGCATAACTAAGAGGCCCATTTGAATATTTATTTCAGAGTCTTCCAAACTTATCTGGCCATGAATCCCTTTCTCTCCAGTTACACTTGTTGATATCTGGTAGAATTAATGTTCTGTTTTTAAGGTGCTGGCTGAAATAATTCATTTTTCTCTTTCCTTTTTTAATAGACTCATTATAAAACAAGTCTAAGACCCAAGCAATTTCTGGGCCCAGTGCAGTGGCTCACGCCTATAATCCCAACACTTTGGGAGGCTGAGGTGGGTGAATCGTTTGAGTCCAGGTGTTCAAGACCAGCCTGGGCAATGTGGCAAAATACCATCTCTACAAAAAATAGAAAAATCAGCCAGGCGTTGTGGCGCATATAGTCCCAGATACCTGGGAGGCTGAGGTGGGAGGATCAGCTAAGCCCAGGACATTGAGGCTACAATGAGCCGTGATAGTGTCACTGCACTGCAACCGAGGCAAAAAAGAGAGACTCAGTCTCCCAAAACAAAACAGAAAAAAGAAAAACTCCAAGCAATTTCTCTATTTCCCAAAGAAAACTTAATTGAAATTTAACCCTTTTGTAACACATCCATAAATCATTTAGTATCTTCTCTTTGACAGAAGGGCAAATATTTCCAACTAGGAAAGCAAAAATTTAAATCTTATGCTTTATTCTAAAGCTATTACAGAAGAAAATTAATTTTAGCAAATAGAAATTTTAGAAGTAGCTAGGTTATATTAATAAATTTCTAAGAATGTAAACCCAGTAAAATACCACAAGGCTCTCTTGTAACTTCCCATGCTTATAGTATTTAATAATTACAGAATGGTACTTAAATTCTCAAATTATTTACACAAAGCAGATAATACTTAGGTAGAAAATCCAAAGATCAGTTCTATTTGCCTTTGGAATGTATTGTGTTTCTGTAACAAATTCACCTATTTATGCTTTCCTTTAGTGAACACTACATGTAGCTTTCTTTATGTCAGCATATGTAAAAAAGGGAAGTACAGTCCAAACCTCTGCTGACAGGCAAAAACCAGGTGGGTTCAAACTAAAAATAAAATTCGGGGGGGTAAAGGGAGGGAGACTGAGACATGATTAAAAAAGATCTTAGCACAACTCAGGGGAGAAAAAAAAAATCACTTAATTTTACCTAAAACAAATTGAAAATCAGGAAAAGACAGCGAACACGTATATTAAGTCACTAATATATTCACCCAGGCATACAGTAAAGCACCAGTAGGAAAAAAGAAAGAAAACTATTCTTTACAATTTAAACTTCTTAAAATCATACGCCTGTAAAATTACTACTACTATTTCAGTAATTTTATAATAAAGCAGCAAACCTACTGCTTTGAAGGGGGAAAAAGCAATGAAGAGCTTACTATCAAGTTTTCAGTAACAAAATCAACAATAATATATGAATACCATAAAGAAAGAAAAATTCCTTAAAAGAGCCCAATAATTCCAAAGGCTTAAAAAAAATTCTCAAAATGAGGGACAAAGAATCAACAGTAAAGATGAAATAAATTATGATGCTATTTCAATGCCAAAGTCTATCCTGATTTTTAAAAAGAACATGTAAGCTATAAAGGGATTTTTTAAAACTGCCTTTTTTTCTAAGAAATTATAAATTACTTTATAATAGTAGAGCTTAATTTTTTTTTCAATGACTAGTAATGGGAAGGGCAAACAAGAATCAAAAGATTTTCTACCCTCAAATCAAACTGCTCACCAAGGAATAACTAGTGCAGTGAAAGGCCATAAACATCATAAAGAAAAGACATAAACTGTTGTGAACTTGATGATTTGCACAGGTGAAACTTTAAAAACTAACTCTTTTAAGGCACTTAAGAAACATACCACTAAATCTTGATCTTGAAGCAAGTTACAGATTGCTTCATAAAGCATGGGTCTTAAGTCAGACTTGAATTTCACAGAAATCCACTGACCGATGAGCCAAATCACCCTGCGTCGCAATGGCTTATACCTAAACAGGAAAAAATCATGAAATTAAAATGTTAAATATTTTAAGAGGTCTATTTCTTTTAGTATAATTTATCATTTAAATCTAAAATGTAGTAAGAATGCAATCTGCATTTTTAATATAAAAGCTTAAAAGCAGGTGTGCTGGCTCATGCTTATAATCGCAGCACTTTGGAATGCCAAGGAGGGCAAATCACTTGAGGCCAGGAGTTGAAGACCAATCTGGGCAACATGGTGAAACCCCATCTCTACTAAAAATACAAAAATTAGCAGGGCGTGGTGGCATGCACCTGTGGTCCCAGCTTCTTGGAAGTCTGAGGCATGAGAATCCCTTGAAACCCAGGAGACAGAGGTTGGCAATAAGCCAAGATTGTGCCACTGCACTCCAGCCTAGGCAACAGATCAAGGCTCTGTCACAAAAAAAAAAAAAGCTTAAAGCCTACTTCTAAATGTACCACAGTACAAAATATTAACAATGAAGTCTTGATCTAAATAAATATTATTAAAACTTTTAGTACTTAAAAATTCCTAGGCATATATGTTGTAATCCTGACTCTTTTATCTTAAAAGAACCGCAATGTAGATATGTTTCATAAAAACCAAATCCATTTGTTTTTAGCTCAAGTAACCAAAAACAGTGGCAATGCCCCAAACTCTAAAACTGGAAAGGTCCCCAAAAATAATAATAAAGAAGCTCCTGTATGTAATTTTCTACTCCAATTCTGTTAATACTATGAAGATTATTTTCAGAACAATGTAAGAAACTTCTAGGCTTATATAAAACTTTCATATAAATTTTGTGATTTCAACTAAGCTAATTTTGTAAGAGGTACACAATAACAGAATGTGACTCAGATTACCAAAATAACATATATTAACATTGGCAAAACATTTACAGTAGCACATATATACATTTCTTTCTTTCTCTCATCATCTTCGCTAAAAGAAATCAAAGTTCAGGTAAGGAGAAAAATCATGCAGTTCAAAACATTTGTGTCCAAGAATTTCACTCATGAAGTACCTTTTTGATATTATGTAAATTTTAGTGGCAAGATGATAAATATTTCTGGGTATAAATGAAACACTTTTTTTTTCCCCAAAAAACTGCAATTTTAAAAGATGATCAAGCACACAGGAAAAAACTGCTCATTAAAGTTGCAAAAACTGGGCCGGGTGCAGTGGCTTACACCTGTAATCCCAGCATTTGGGAGGCTGAGGCGGGCAGATGGCTTGAGCTCAGGAGTTTGAGACCAGCCTGGCCAATATGATAAAACCCTACCAAAACTACACAAAAATAGCTGGGCATGGTGGCACACATCGTGGTCCCAGCTGCTCAGGAGGCAGAGGTGGGAGGATCACTTGAGCCCAGGAAGCAGAGATTGCAGTGGGCCAACATCATGGCACTGCACTCTAGCCTGGGTGACAAAGTGAGACCCCATCTCAAAAATTAAATAACATAAATAAATAAAGTTACAAAAAAAAGTATGTAAGTATTCCCTGCCCCCAAGAAGTTTATAACACACCTAAAGGAATTTAAAAACACAAAGTAGTGTACTAGGACTTTAGAAAAGGAAGAGAAGAAATGGGCAGAGACAGATGGAATCTGAGCAAGTCTTTGAGATAAACAATATTGGAGCCAAAGGGTGGAAAAATGTCATTTCAAGGGACAGAAACTGTTTGAACCAAGTGACAGAGGCAGAAGTAACAACTTGTGTAGAGTGAGGTAAAAGCACCAAAGAACCATCAATTTTGGGACTAAGACCATATTAGACTCTGTTCCACATAAAGAATATGAAACTCAGAAAGGTAAAATTCCAAACTCATAGACACATCCAAACAGAAGTAAAAGTATAGATGACTTTGCTATTTAATGTGTGCATTGCTTGATTTTTCCCAGACCTACTAAGTCAAAACCTAAACTTTAACAAGATTACCAGGTGACTCATATGTACATTAAAGTTTGAGAAACACTGGTCTACATCAGCTTTGTCCATTAGAAATTTAATGCAGGCCACATATGTTATTTTAATTTTTTAGTACCCACATTATAAGAGAAAAGAAACAAAATCTTATTCTTTGGGAGGCCAAGGCGGGCGGATCACGAGGTCAGGAGATCGAGATCATCCTGGCTAACACAGTGAAACCTCGTCTCTACTAAAAAAAATACAAAAAAATTAGCCGGGCATGGTGGCAGGCACCTGTAGTCCCAGCTACTGCGGAGGCTGAGGCAGGAGAACGGCATGAACCCGGGAGGCGGAGCTTGCAGTGAGTCGAGATCGCGCCACTGCACTCCAGCCTGGGCAACAGAGCAAGACTCCATCTCAAAAAAAAAAAAATAATCTTATTAATATTTTTACATATCCCAATATATCCAAAATATCATTTCAACATGTAATCAATAAATATTTTACATGGCTTTAAATTTTAAATTTAAATTAATTAAAATTGGAAAGTTGTTTCCTCAGTTGCACTAAGCACATTTCAAGTGCTCAATAGCCACACGTAGGGAGCTTCTGCACTGGACAGTGAAGGTCTTACACTAAATAGCCTCTAGGGTTTAAGGACAACTAAACTGCATTTGCACTTTCATTTGTTTCGCCAATGAAAGCTTTCTCTCCATCAAAGGCTCACTAGCTCCCTGAGACTAAGTCAGAGTCTATTTTATTTAACACCGCCTACAGGACATGGCAAATTCCAAGTGTTAAAAATATATGTTAACTGAATAAATGATTGAATAACTGAAGAGATAAACAGCTACTTACTGTTAAGAATTACTTTTAGAGTATCTCCAGCTCTACAAATTCTGTGGCTCTAAATGTGACCTATGCATTCATTAGTTTAGTCAACAAATATTAACTATCTATGACTATATGCTAAGTATTCTGATAGGCCCCAAGTATACTGAAGTGAATCAGTAGAAGTGTATCCTTCAAATTAAGAAAAAAGCCCCTTAGAATTTTTTAAAATTCTCCAATTTTAAACTAAGAAATAATTTTATAAACTATGAAAGAGGGTTTTCTTTTCATTTTATGCATTCAATACCTAAAATTTAAGTAAGTAGACAAGTGCTTAAATGTATATAAAACGTAAGAATTGGGCTGGCCGGGTGTGGTGGCATGCGCCTGTAATCCCTGCTACTCAGGAGACTGAGGCACAAGAATCGCTTGGACCCGGGAGGTGGAGGTTGCACCACTGCACTCCAGGCTGGGTGACAAAATGAGACTATTTCAAAAAAAAATAGAATTGGGCAAATGTGCTATTAAATGTACTAAATTAATTCATTTCATAATTCATATTACTAAATGTAATATGAATCTGTACTATTTAATTAGGTACCTCAATTAGAACTTAGAAAGGGTATTCAAATATTTTTGCCATGATGTCTCTATATCCTACTCTACCGTCTCCCCAGAGACTTGCAGTATGCATTATGTGATCCCAAGACATTCACCTTTCACAGATGTTACTTTGATTAGGCTACTTCTGACACTAGACATACATCCTGCTAAGTTTCGAACTGTCTTTTTCTTAGGCATAGTTTCTTGAACTCAAGAGACCTCCATCCTCCCTCATCTTTGCATAAAGTCCTCCTTTTCTCCTGCAAACTACCTGATATATCAAATACTTCCTAGATGTCAAAATTCTTATTCCTTTCCACATAAGACATTACCTAACTCATACGATTGCATTTTTTAAATTGTAAGCCATTTTAATGCCTTCCTGTCTTCATTAATAAAATAAATAAGGTAAAGTAAGTGTATAATAAATATAAAATTTTATACTTGCCTATTGTGAATGACTTGTAATTCTGGAAGAAGCTGGTTTTTAAACCACTGATCAAAATCAACACTGTCAAAGAGCTCATAAGCCGCTAATCCAACAGCATTATACACTGAGAAGAAAATTTAAGAAAAAAAATTAAAGGTTTCAGATATCAGATCTGCAAATGAGTGTATGAAACATATGTTAATTAAAGGAAACACACAATATGCTAATCAGGGAAATTATTTAAGTAGAAATAATTTAAGTAGAAGAAATAATTTAAGTTATTTTAGAAACACTATTTTACTTCATGTTTTTCCTAAATATTCCTTACTACTTTCAAACAGATAATTCAATTCATTCTAAAATATTTTAGTCCAACTATAAAAATTATAAAATAATGCCTGCTTCTAAAATGGATGTAATATTTTATGATCTGGTCCCTACTTAACTCTCTCCAGCCTCAACTCAACCTTTAACCCCAATGTTCCAGTTAAACCAAAATAGTCACAATTCAAATTCTAACTGTGCTTCCTGCTCTTTCCTTCAAGTCTTTGTACTTATTGCTCCATCTCCCTGGAATGCAACACCCTCTTTCCACCACCACCTCCTCGCACGTGTAACTCCTACTTATCCTTGTGTTCTTCCATTACACTTCTTTGGGAATCTTTCCTTAGACACACCAAACTATCTGGTGATCATCACCTACTTTAGCATTAACTATCCTGTATAGTATTATTATAATGCATTATCTGTTTACTTGGTTATCTCCCCAATCAGATTGTTCCTGTATTTTAGTTACTCTTGTATCTCAACACCCTCAGCACACAATCTACCACAAAACAGACTCTCCATCTACTGAATAAATAAATGCTTCTAAATCACTTAAGTTTAACATACCAGCATCTTTGATTAACAGTGCATTCATATCTTCCACATTTGTGGGTCCTAAAAAAATATATATATATAGGTATCAGTAAAAGCAAATAAAACTAGTTTTTTAAAAAATTCATATTTAAACACAATTTGTTAGTTTCCCAATTCAATTAAGTATAACACATTTCATGGTGTCAAAAATGGACACAAGTACAAAGGGAAAGTCTAAGTTTTATGATTATCATTAGAGAACACAGGATTAAAAACCATTATAGCATATTTGAAAAATGTTATGACAAGCAATATTCTAGAAAATATACACCACAAAATGCTAATGTGCTATATACCACAAAATTATTTTTTTTGAGACAAGCTCTTGCTTTGTCACCCAGGCTGGAGTACAGTGGAGTGATCTCAGTTCACTGCAGCCTCATCCTCCTGTGCTCAAATGATCCTCCAACCTCAGCCTTCTGAATAGCTAGGACTACAGGTACTAACCACCAGGCCCAGCTAATTTTCCTAATTTTTGTAGCGACAGGTTTTTGCCATGTTGTCCAGGCTGGTCTGGGACTCCTGGGCTCAAGTGATCTGCCCACCTCAGCCTCCCAAAGTGCTGGAATTACAGGCGTGAGTCACCCTGCCTGGCCAACACTCATTCTGACAACATGCTCTTCTCTAGGATACACCACTACACCTAGCATTTTTACAAGGCTTTTATTTACTCATATCCCTATAGGTGAAAATCTCAGGTTCTGTCCTTGAGATCCTCTTTTCTTTTCCCAAGGCTCCTTACATACATGCACTCCGAAAGTATATCTCTATCTCCTACCACTTCTAATGAGGTAACTGTTTCCTTGTCATTAAGGCTCAGAAGTTTAGGATCATCTTTGATCACTTTTCCTTGCCTAGCACATTCAATTGGTTGCTAAAAGCCAATCAAGTAACAATAGTTACTGAATATGCCCAGCACTGGGAATAAAATATAAACAAAACAGACGTGATCAATGCCCCTAGGACTTACAGTCTAGCAGAAAAGACAGAAATCATAAATCAATGCTAGTTAATAGGCAGATAATTAGTTACTGTGTACAAAGTGTAATGACCAAGTGTCAAAAATTTACATCATCATTTTCTCTCAAATCCATAATCAATTATTTCCATTCCCATTGCCACCATTCTAAGAGAGGCTAACACTATTTTAACCTTTTCTCACTATTTCTCACAACATGCTCCAGATAGACTTTCTGCAAGCAGTATGACTACTGTTTTGCTTTTGCTTCTATTGTATTTATTACAGGAAAATTTATCATCTTCCAAACTACAATTCAAGGCCTATCTCAAATGCCACCCCTTTGGAAGACAATAAGTTTTAAAATTGTTTTTCTCAAATTCATATTCATTATATGACCCAGGAAACAGTACAGTATATGCATTGTAGGCACTCAGACTATTTCTTAACTAAACGTTAAACAGATTAACTCAAAGTTAATCACAAAATATGCCTTACCTTGAAGTGTTTGCATCATTTCTAGAAGTACAGGAGTAAGAGTCTGATTATATTCATGGAATATATCTATAAATAATACTTCAGTGCATGGCTGGAGAGGGAAATATACAAATTTCTCATCAAAACAGTTGCATACTATATTGACTAATTCTTTAATAAAGCAAATACTTAATCTTAAAATTCTAAAACTTTGAAAATGTTTCCAACTTTTGATTTGTTAAAAAAAAAAAGTAAGGTTACCATTTTTTAATAACCAACACAAAGGAATTATAATTAATAAAAGAAAGTTGATTTCATTTCAATTATTTGTCATTATGCATTCAAAAACTTAAAACTATGGCAAGCAAAGTGTACATTTTAAATTAATCATACCTTAAATTTAAAAAGCATTCTGTAGCCACTCATTTATAGCTCAGTACTATAAATGGCTGACTACTCAAGATTCTTTTTTTTTTTTTTTTTTTTTTGAGACACAGTCTCACTCTGTCACCAGGCTGGAGTGCAGTGGTGTGATTTCGGCTCACTACAACCTCCACCTCCCGGGTTCAAGCGATTCCCCTGCTTCAGCCTCCCGAGTAGCTATTACGTATTTTCTTAGCAATGATATAATAAGCAAAAACAGGAACTCCAATTTGCCAAATAAAGTAGCCTTTCTCTTAACAAACACAAGCGGTAACAGAAATTAGCATTAGCTACATTTTAAAAAATGATTCATTTGGTTCTTAAAAGTACTGAATCATTTCAAATTGCATGCTGGTATCAAAACATCTCATGTACCCCATAAATATGTACACCTACTATGTACCCACAAAGAAATTTTTTAAATAATTTTTTATTTAAATTTTAAAAAGGAATTTATTCACTAGATCGTTCACAATATTTAAATTTTTTAATTAAATTTTTAAGGTATTGTGTGGTGTTTTAAAAGGAACATCATAAATATACACACTGAAATATGGTCAGAGGATGTGTCATCTCAGATAACCATCAACACTGGGAGATGTTTACAGGAAGCTAAAGTAGCCATGAGTTGATAACTAATAAACTAGCTTATCATGAAGGGCTCATTATATTATTCTATTTTTTAATATGTTTAAACTTCTCCATAAAAGAAACTTTTAAAAATTAAAGGAATGAAATTTTTTAAAGTTTTAAAATCACCAGTAATCTCTCTGGTTAACAACTATATGTTTATGAATCTAAAAACATTAAAGATAACATTTTTAGAAGACAAATAGCTAATTATGTAAATTATGTAAGTGCAAATCTTAAGAAGAACAGCTCAAACATCACATCTGGTAATGGCAAAACATTTGTCATATTAATAAATGCGTTGTAAAAGTATCCTATAACTGAAAGCAATGGGCTAGTCTCTGAGAATCACATGAAGTGGTAAGAGAAATAACATACCAAAAGAAACTTTACTAATGAAATATATAGAAGGAAAAAATTCTAGCTTAAGAATGGCAGCTTTCACTTTGACAAACACTTTCTATTTGTGTAATGACAATTATTTCCCAAGCAATGTACTAAAAGATGAAGAAAAAATTCGTTTTCCGACCCCAAGTTAAACAAAAGAAAAGGCCGGGCACAGTGGCTCACGCCTGTAATCCCAGCACTTAGGGAGGCCGAGACGGGTGGCTCACGAGGTCAGGAGATTGAGACCAACCTGGCTAACAAGATGAAACCCCGTCTCCACTAAATAAACAAAAAATTAGCCAGGCGTAGTGGTGGGCGCCTGTATTCCCAGCTACTCGGGAGGCTGAGGCAGGAGAATGGCATGAACCCAGGGGGCGGAGCTTGCAGTGAACCGAGATGCACCAGTGCACTCCAGCCTGGGCAACAGAGTGAGACTCTGTCTCAAAAAAAAAAAAGAAAAAGAAAAAAGAAAAAAAACTCAGATTAAACGTCATAATTTAATATGAATATAGTTCTTAGTTTCTTATAAACAGTTTCTTATCTGTCTGACTTAATGTTGGGAATCTTTAATTTTTTTTTTTTTTTTAAGAGACGGGTTTTGCTTTGTAATCCAGGCTAGAATGCAGTGGCATCATCATGGCACACGGCAGCCTCAACCTCCTGGGCTCAAACAATCCTCCTGCCTCAGATTCCTGAAGAGTTGGGACTACAGGTATGCGCCACCACTCTGGTCTAATTTTTTTTTCCTTTTTTTACTTTTTGCAGAGACAGGGTCTCACTATGTTTACCAGGCCGGTCTTGAATTTCTGGCCTCAAGCGATCCTCCCACCTTGGCTTCCCAAAGTGCTAGGATTAAAGTGTGAGCCACCATGCCCAGCAAGTGTCTGGAATCTTTAATAGAGTGTCATTCTCTACTAAGAGCTTTAGAAAGATTAAGCTTTCCCCTATCAATTTTTCTTGCAATTAATACTTACTCTCAAACTATATTTCCAAGAATCTCCTCCTGTTTCTTCCACTGCTGCAATTAAAAATATGTAATAATGACATTTTCAACATCTTGGTTTAGAAAACAAAGATTTTAATAACATCAGTATAATATTTTTGTGAACTGTTTTAAACATAACATTAAGAGCAAATCCTTGGGAACACAGGCCTTACACAGATTTTGTTACTATATGCTACAGATCACAGCTGTGTATCTCACAGTCGTCTATTAAGTGCTTACTATATCCATAAGCATTCTCATTTTCGATAAAAATTCTTTATGGAAAAAAGCTAAAAGTAGTTGTCATTTCCAGGGTATCTGCTATCACCTGATCCAATATCACTAGAATTCTGAGAATCATTTCATTTCAATACAGTAATCATGTTTCACTAGGTACAATGATTACTCACACTCTCCATAAATTTCTTGAATTTAAAGAAAAATACTTCAGGGCTCTTAAAAATTTAGGGACTCAACACTTTATGTTACAATGTTGTATGTACTGTATAAAGAAAGCAAATTGAAAAAAGATGTTTCAAAAAAAGCAAAAAAAAAAACAAGAAAAGACATGTTGTACAGTACAATCCTGTATTAAAACTAAAATTACTTTTAAAAACCAAAAGCATGGCGAAGATAAGTATTACAAAAACTTTTGGGCACGTGTAGGAAACGTGTAACTACACAAGGGCACGCAACCAAAGAGAAAAGGGAGGCTAAAATCTAGCCTATGTCCCACCATAGCTTAAGTAATTCACATACAAGTACTTTATTAGACACATGATTCCTTGATTTTCTATAGCAAGGGTCCCAATAGACTTATTCTACTTATCTATCTAGTACTAAAATTCAAACAGATATAAAGATGTCCTGTCCAAAAAAAAAAAAAAAAACTATTCATCAAAAACCTCCAAATTTCTTTGCAAGCATTTCTACAAATAAAAAATAATATGGAATGAATCACAAAATAGAAACTGACCGGGTAAGAGAGAGTTAATTTTATATTTTTGTTTGAAACTACATGATATATTTGTAAAGGAATCCAAAAACTAAAAAGGTCTTTTCCTGGACAAAATTCTACAACATATTTGCATAAGTCATTCATTTTCTGCTTCTCAATTTGTTCTAATGGATAACAACGAAAGAGTAAGTTAATTTTAAAACACTAAGATTTCCAGATCAAAAGTGCTGTATGAAAATACAATATTATACCTATCACTCAAACAGATATTTATAGAAAGGGGAGAAAAGTCATGCTAACACTAAAAAATTAATTCTTACTAAAGCCTTCTGGGTCTTCTTCCCACATTGTCAGTTCTTCTTCAGTTAATAGGAAATAATGAGAGACTAATCTTCTACATATCTCTGTCAAAGTAGGATATGTGAAGAATGCCATCTTAATCTTATGGGCTTCAAGAGTTTCAGGGCTGCTATCTAGAAAAATGAAATTTCCAAGTTAATTGTATAGCCAAACATTGTAGCTACATTGGATTATGTAACTTAAATAAATAAAAAATACACTCTCAGGGAAGAAGATACACTTGTGTATAAATTTTCATTTTTATTACAAACAAATCTCAAAGATACTCTTTCCTTACAACACACCCACATCAATCTTGCCTCTGGCATTACAGCTTATATATTACCATGCAATACCATCACGGCATACTGAAATAACTTCCTCATAATGTAGAGGGTGTGGGGGGTGTGTGCATGTGTTTCTCTCTCCCCCACCACCAAGACTTCTTCATTCATCTTGGCACACACGCATATGAATGAATTCCAAATAATACAACAATTTAACCTGTCTAGAAACAATCACACTTTATATAAAGCCAGAGAAAGCTTTTATTTGTTCAAATGAATACACCCTACAATATGAGCTGCAGTGATGACTATAGTACCTAATTCTTAAAGTCCCTAAGCGTCAACCAATTTGTGCTACAAAAAATGGCTTATTAAATGCACTATGTTGTTTTTAAAAGCTAGTATAAACATACTAAAGCCTATAATCCTTATATCTTTTTCATGTCCCAGCAACAATTTATTTTTCAGACTAAAATGACATTTTTTAAAAAGTTTGTAATTATAGCAATTATATCACACTTAAGATTAAAATAATTCTTTTAAACTGCCAATAAAGGAATTACCTTCAAAATTTTTGGATGGCTTATAAGCATAATTTTTGACAATCATCTTAATAAGATTCATACATTGGACAATGAATCGTTCAAATGTAACGCCTTCACCAACTTCTGTAAAAACATAGCTTACAGAAAATTCCAGTGATCTCTGAATTAGAGGAGTAAATGAAAAAGGATGCTGATCCAAGAAGTCCAAAAGCTGTAGAAAAATAAATAAATAAAAATTAAAATGTATTTTCCCCAAATTCATATTGGAATATAATCACTCCAATTATAACTTTACTAATAATCATTTAGCAGTTTGAACCTTAGTGTGGAGTCTATGTTCACTCAGTTTTACATTATCATAACTCTTCTTGAGGCACATCATATAATGAGGATTATGTTAGATTATATCTGATAATAAGAACTTTCTATTATTTTCAATACAGAAACCAAAACAGACTCAATTCATACTTAATTTTATAACAATGGGTAAATATGATACAAAACGCTTAAATATACAATAGACCTTTAAAAGTAATAGACTAAGGTAAAGAATTTAAATATTATCTTCCCTTCCCCATATGAATTATATTTTAATGATATCAAATAGCTAAGGAGGGAGATGTCTTCTTTATAGAAGAATTTCAGCTAATAAATGCAAAAGGAATAACAGAATTAGAATGCCATCATTGTGTAACTCCTGATCAAATAATGGATCTAGGCAAATGATGATCAACAGCTGTTAAAATAAGAGAAAAGCTGCTGAGGAAATTTGATAGATCACTCATCAATCTTAGCCACAGAAAAAGAAACCAATGAGAACAAAGACACAATGTACCAGAGTCTCTGGGACACATTTAAAGCAATGTGTAGAGGGAAATTTATAGCACTAAATGTCCACAAGAGAAAGCAGGAAAGATCTAAAATCAACACCCTTACATTACAATTAAAAGAACTAGAGAAGGAAGAGCAAACACATTCCAAAGCTAGCAGAAGGCAAGAAATAACTAAGATCAGAGCAGAACTGAAGTAGACAGAGACACAAAAAAACCCTTCAAAAAATCAATGAATCCAGGAGCTGGGTTTTTGAAAAGATCAACAAAAGTGACAGACCACTAGCAAGACTAATAAAGAAGAAAAGAGAAGAATCAAACAGACACAATAAAAAATGATAAGGAGTATCACCACCAATCCCACAGAAATACAAACCAACATCAGAGAACACTGTAAACACTTCTAAGCATATAAACTAGAAAATCTACAAGAAATGGATAAATTCCTGGACACATACACCGTCCCAAGACTAAACCAGTTAGAAGCTGAATCTCTGAAGAGACCAGTAACAGGCTCTGAAATTGAGGCAATAATCAATAGCTTACCAATCAAAACAAGTCCCAGACCAAACAGATTCACAGCCGAATTCTACCAGAGGTACAAAGAGGAGCTGGTACCATTCCTTCTGAAACTATTCCAATCAATAGAAAAAGAGGGAATCCTCCCTAAATCCTTTTATGAGGCCAGCATCATCCTGATACCAAAGCCTCGCAGAGATACAACAAAAAAAGAGACCAATATCCCTGATGAACAATCAGGGATTTAGACCAATATCCCTGATGAACATCAATGCGAAAATCCTCAATAAAATACTGGCAAACAAACCGAATCCAGGAGCACATCAAAAAGCTTATCCACCATGATCAACTGGGCTTCATTCCTGGGATGCAAGGCTGGTTCAACATACACAAATCAATGAACGTAATCCATCACATAAACAGACCCAAAGATAAAAACCACATGATTATCTCAATAGATGCAGAAAAGGCCTTCGACAAAATTCAACAGCCCTTCATCCTAAAAACTCTCAATAAACTAGGTATTGATGGGACATATCTCAAAATAATAAGAGCTATTTATGACAAACTCACAACCAATATCATACTGAATGGGCAAAAACTGGAAGCATTCCCTTTGAAAACTGGCACAAGACAGGGATACCCTCTCTCACCACTCCTATTCAACATAGTGTTGGAAGTTCCGGCCAGGGCAATCAGGCAAGAGAAAGAAATAAATGGTATTCAATTAGGAAAAGAGGAAGTCAGCCAGGCGCGGTGGCTCATGCCTGTAATCCCAGCACTTTGGGAGGCCAAGGCGGGTGGATCACAAAATCAGGAGATCGAGACCATCCTGGCTAACACGGTGAAACCCTGTCTCTACTAAAAATACAAAAAAAAATTAGCTGGGCATGGTGGCGGGTGCCTGTAGTCCCAGCTACTCAGGAGGCTGAGGCAGGAGAATGGCGTGAACCCAGGAAGCAGAGCTTGCAGTGACCCAAGATCACGCCACTGCACTCCAACCTGGGCGACAGAGCAAGACTCTGTCTCCAAAAAAAAAAAAAAAAGTTAAAGAGGAAGTCAAATTGTCCCTGTTTGCAGATGACATGATTGTACATTTAGAAAACCCCATCATCTCAGCCCAAAATCTCCTTAAGCTGATAAGCAGCTTCAGCAAAGTCTCAGAATACAAAATTAATGTGCAAAAATCACAAGCATTCCCATACATCAGTAACAGACAAACAGCCAAATCATAAGTGAACTCCCATTCACAACTGCTACAAAGAGAATAAAATACCTAGAATCCAACTTACAAGGGATGTGAAGGACTTCTTCAAGGAGAACTACAAACCACTGCTCAACAAAATAAGAGGACACAAACAAATAGAAGAACATTCCATGCTCGTGGATAGGGAAGAATCAATATCGTGAAAATGGCCATACTGCCCAAGGTAAATGATAGATTCAATGCCATCTCCATCAAGCTACCAATGACTTTCTTCACAGAATTGGAAAAAAACTACTTTAAAGTTCATTTGGAACCAAAAAAAAGCCCGCATTGCCGAGACAGTCCTAAGCCAAAAGAACAAAGCTGGAAGCATCATGCTACCTGACTTCAAACTATACTACAAGGCTACAGTAACCAAAACAGCATGGTACTGGTACCAAAACAGAGATATAGACCAATGGAACAGAATAGAGCCCTCAGAAATAACACCACACATCTACAACCATCTGATCTTTGACAAACCTGACAAAAACAAGAAATGGCGAAAGGATTCCTATTGAATAAATGGTGCTGGGAAAACTAGCTAGCCATATGTAGAAAGCTGAAACTGGATCCCTTCCTTACACCTTATACAAAAATTAATTCAAGATGGATTAAAGACTTAAATGTTAGACCTAAAACCATAAAAACCCTAGAAGAAAACCTAGGCAGTACCATTCAGGACATAGGTATGGGCAAAGACTTCATGACTAAAACACCAAAAGCAATGGCAACAAAAGCCAAAATTGACAAATGGGATCTAATTAAACTAAAGAGCTTCTGCACAGCAAAAGAAAACTACCATCAGAGTGAATAGGCAACCTACAGAATGGGAGAAAATTTTTGCAATCTACTCATCTGACAAAGGGCTAATATCCAGAATCTACAAAGAAGTTAAACAAATTCACAAGAAAAAATCAAACAACCCTATCAAAAAGTGGGCAAAGGACATGAACAGACGCTTCTCAAAAGAAGACATTTATGCAGCCAGCAGACACATGAAAAAATGCTCATCATCACTGGCTATCAGAGAGATGCAAATCAAAATCACAATGAGATACCATCTCACACCAGTTAGAATGGCGACCATTAAAAAGTCAGGAAACAACAGGTGCTGGAGAGGATGTGGAGAAATAGGAATGCTTTTACACTGTTGGTGGGACTGTAAACTGGTTCAACCATTGTGGAAGACAGTGTGGCGATTCCTCAAGGATCTAGAACTAGAAATACCATTTGACCCAGCCATCCCATTACTGGTTATATACCCAAAGGATTATAAATCATGCTACTATAAAGACACAGGCACACGTATGTTTATTGTGGCGCTATTCACAATAGCAAAGACTTGGAACCAACCCAAATGTCCATCAACGATAGACTGGATTAAGAAAATGTGGCACATATACACCATGCAATACTATGCAGCCATAAAAAAGGATGAGTTCATGTCCTTTTGTAGGGACATGGATGAAGCTGGAAACCATCATTCTGAGCAAACTATCGCAAGGACAGAAAACCAAACACCACACATTCTCACTCATAGGTGGGAATCGAACAATGAGAACACTTGGACACATGGTGGGGAACATCACACACCAGGGCCTGCCGTGGGGTGGTGGAATGGGGGAGGGATAGCATTAGGAGAAATACCTAATGCAAATAACAAGTTAATTGGTGCAGCCAATCAACATGGCACAATTATACATATGTAACAAATCTGCACATTGTGCACATGTACCCTAGAACTTAAAGTATAATTTAAAAAAGAGAAAAAGAGACAACCAGACATTGTGTGTCACATTGCATGTGTGCATGTCATACAATACAGAGCAATACTTATAATGTATTCTTGCCATCCCTGCCCTATCCCCCACAAAAAAGCCTGAAAGTGACTAAACCTCTACATCTAACTACCAACTTATAAGAAATATGGGAGGAGAAGTGTGAAGGCTAAAGAACATGTTAAAAAAAAGCATGTGGTGACACAAGCAATCTAATTCAAAACATGAAAAAGTACAGAAAATTACCTGTTACCTCAAAAAATAACAGCAAGGAAATAACTTTGGAACAGAAGGAAAGGGAGCTGATGCAAGTTGAATCCTGATTCAAACAAACTAGAAAAATTCATGACAACCAGAGAAATCTAAAATCTGACTAGATATTTAAATGATATTAAGAAGCTATCAGTATTTTTTAAATATAAAATTGTGTTAAGATCCTATTTAAAAAAAATAAAACAGGCCAGGTGTGGTGGCTCACGCCTGTAATCCCAGCACTTTGGGAGGTGGCAGTGGGTGGATCACTTGAGCCCAGAAGTTCGAGACCAGCCTGGGCAACATGGCAAAACCCTCTCTCTACCAAAAATACAAAAATTTAGCTGGGCGTGGTGGCATGTGCCTCTGGTCCCAGCTACTTAGGAGACTGAGGTGGAAGGATCACTTGAGCCCACAAGGCAGAGGCTGCAGTGAGTCAAGATCACACCACTGCACTCCAGCGTGGGTGACAGAGTCAGACCCCATCTCAGAAAATACACAGACACAAAACAAAACAACCCTACCACTTAAAGACACGCACTCAAATATTTACAGGTAATACTAGATAATATCTGGGATTCGATTTAAAATAACCAGCAAGGGTGGGAGGGGAAAGCAGCACACAGACAAAGTAAGACTGACCGTGGCCATATGTTGATAATTGTTGCTGAGTGATGATGTCATGAAGACTCAAAGTTACTCAATTCTATTTATAGTAACTTTATTCTATTTTGAAATGTTCTAATTTAAAAAGCTTTAATAAAGTCTTAGAGATCATAAATATGAATTTCATAAATGAAATTGCTTCCAACATGTTAAGTAGAATAAATTATAGATACCATCTATCCATGTCATTACCTTAAGAAAGAGTTGAAAGAACTGAAAAATCTCACAGCTTAATAAATGTGTTTTCTAAAACAGATCATCTAAATAATGCTTTTTAAATTTTACTTATGTAACTGATATACTGAGTAGGGACTGTGAGGCAGCAGAGCCGCAGGCAAGTGTCAGTGATATATACTGTATAGTCCTCTTTGACTAAGCACATCATCCTGTTTTACTTTGCTTTGTGTTTTTTTAAACAGAGAATCTTAGTCAATTTTATAATGTATCTTGGAAGATTAGGTGAACTTCTGTTGTTGAGGCTACTTGGAACAAGAGAAACGAAGACAACTGAAACTAAAGGTAATTACTACCTAAAACACAAAGATAAAAAACAGCTCATTTCTGCTCCTTTACTCCCCTCCCAGGGAATAAGCAACCCCTACCCTATTATTGAATCTTTAATTAAAAAGGGAAATAGATTACAGATTTAGTTGTTACCACCTGTCTTCAAGTACCTATTTTAATGCAAGCAGTCCCCAAGCTAGGTCTTTCTAACTGCTGTAACCCAATTATTTGCACTTCTCCCAATCCTTCAAGACCAAAATGTCATAAAAGTTAATGTTTTATAAAATGTAATTATACACACTGCCTACCACAGCGCACCCCCTATAATTCCACTCAAAAGATGCTTAGTATGGACGAAGATAGTCTGATGGTCATTCTGAATATACTGACTTCCTGTCTGCTACATTTGATCTACTTCCAGCTGAACTGCACTGCTATCTTCTTTATCTCCACTTTCTCCAGTGAGTCAAAGAATAATGAGCTTTAGAGGAATCAAATACTCTAATATTTATTAGAATTTATTTTTCATGTACCAAGGTGACTTACACTATGACACATGGTATGTAAATTTAATTATTATATGCATTCTAAAGTACATATAAAAGCAATTTTTAGCTTTCCTATAAGGAGTCAGAACATAGGTTTCCTTACACTGAAGTGAAAATGTATGGTTATAAAAATATCATTTTCCTTTCTAAATCTGAATATGTGTATTATATTTGACAAAACAAGTTTTAAAAAACTTACCACTTTAGTAAAAAGAATGATGGTCTTTTCCAGTCTATCTCTACACACATTATCTGTACCTATACTTCTACCTGTTAAAAATACATTTCAAATATTAGAAGTTAATAAGTTCACAACCAAGACAACATCAAAATTTTTACAAAAATAATATTGCTGGTTTTATTTTTGCACATTTTGCATTATGAATTCATTATTTAAAAAGCAATACCAAGATTTACACTGAGTAACAGACACAGTAGCCCTCTGTGCCACATTATATAAAATTAACCCTAATATATGAACTGAACTCACTTTTATAGTAAAAGAATAGTCGTTTTAGCAATGAATCATGGATAACATTTAAAAACTAAATGTCATAGTTGAAGTCTTTTTCAAGCAACATACATGTGTAAAATAAAGCAGTCAAGGAGTAACACACTCATTATCATTTTTCTTGTATCTTCTGACAAATTTATTCTGATAATTTCCCTGGCGATTTTTTTTTATACATTCAGAACAATGTCCACCAGCTCATCAGCTAATCTGCTCTCTAATAATACTCTTCATATTCTGTTTGTTCATTTGTCTTATTCTCTCCCGGAAGGGCTTGTATTCTTCCTTCTGCTACGCCCACAAGGATGGCCAGAGAAAAATGACTATTTTTAGAAAACATAGTAACTACACAATATGAACATTCTTATTCATCTTTGCATGCATAGTACCCAGAACAGTGTCTGCCAACAGGCTCAACAATGTTTTACTAAATTGAAACTGACTAACATAAAACAATCAGTAGCTCCTTAAAAGTGAGTAGACTAAGATATCTTCTCAGGAGAGCAAATCCCCAAACACACACACACACTTGGGTGTGCACACGTGTATGTCCAAATAAAGGTGCTTACAATCACATGGAAGAAGAAGATAACAAACAGACCACCAGTAAAATACAACACAAATATAAATGCTATAGTCTCTCACATGGGGTAGTGAACAACAAAGGATGCTAAAGATAAGCCAGTGGAGGTTAATGAACAAGGGATTTACAAAATCAAACTGCCAGTTACGGAAAGTTATATCACAGTGATATGCAACAAATACTAAAAGCGAAAAGAGTCTACAAGAAGTCTAAACAGGATTTGGCATATAGCCTATAGACAATATTTGTTAAACATATGACTGTTGTGGACATCTGCCTGGAAAGGGGTAGCTGCAGTAGAAATACAGAAAGAGGAATGAACACAAAATAGAATTTTTTTTTCTTGAGATGGGGTTTGTTCTGTCACCCAGGTTGAAGTGTAGTGATGAGATCACTGCTCACTGCAGCCTCAACCTCTCAGGCTCAATCAATCCTTCCTGAGTAGCTGGGACTACAGGCACACACCATCATGCCTGGCTAACTTTTTAATATTTTTTGTAGAGACAGGGTTTCGTCATGTTGCCCAGGCTGGTCTCCAACTCCTGGGCTCGAGCGACTCACTCGCCTCGGCCTCCCAAAGTGCTGGGGTTACAGGCGTTGAGTCACCACGCCTGGCCTCAGGGAAATCTTTTTTTTAAAATCTATTTTGGCCAGACCAGGTGGCTCATATCTGCAATTCCAACACTTTGGGAGACAAAGGTGGGCGGATCGCTTTAGCCCAGGAGTTTGAGACCAGCCTGGCAACAAGGCAAATTCCTCTACACTCATTACCAGTACAGTAGTCCCCTCTTAGTTTTGCTTTCCTCAGTATCAGGTGCCTGCAGTCAATCATGATCCAAAAATATTAAATAGAAAATTCCAGAAATAAACAATTCTTAAGTTTTCAATTGTGCACCATTCTGAGTATGGAGATAAATCTCAAGCTGACCCACTCCGTCCTGCCCCAGACGAGAATCCTCCCTTTGTCCAGCAAATACCAGCTATATACACTACCTGCCTGTTAATCACTTAGTAGCCATTTTGGATACTAGCTCAAAAAAGCATAGTACACAAAGGGTTTGGTACTATCTGTGGTTTCAGGCATCCGCTGTAGGTCTTGGTTCGTAGTCCAAGGAGGGACTTCTGTATATGAGACAAAAGCTAAGCTTCTAACTTCAGAAAGTTGATACAAAATACTCATTTTAGCTACATATAGGATCTCTGCAGCTATCAAGTGCTCACTCAGGGAGCAATTGGACAAGACACTTTCTCTAGATTTATAAGTGTGCAACAGAAGCTATTAATGAATAAGCATCTATTAATCCCTCATTAATCCTAGCTATTAATGAATGAATAAGCTATTAATGAATAAAAATTCTACAGTAAAAAGGACTGCAACGAAAGTACTTACTGCATTCCAGAAACTGTTTTAGACGTTCAAATATTCCATGTAAAAAATCCTAGAAAAGAATATTATTTTAAATATCTCAATTTATTATTATAAACATTTACCTTGTATCTTTTTCAGGGATACCAAAACAAATCTATCACATCACTTAAAAAAATTAGCCGAAGAAAAATAAGTTAAAATTAGTTAAGCAAAAAACAGTTCACTATTATAAACAAGTCGTCCACAGGAAAATAACTATAGTATTTCATCCCTTCAATATCTCATTTAGTTACATAAATCACTTTGCAATGAATAAAAAATTACTTTCTAAGCATCCTGTTTCACTAAACACTCTCTATTCTCCTTACTGCTTTAATTTTTCTTCACAGGCTTTAAATCCCTTGAAATACTGCACTTGTCCATTTATTATGTGGCTCCTCCCATTAGAATATAAGCTCCTTGAGAGCCAGAACTTTGCTCTGTTTACTGCTTTATCCAGAATCCTAAAACATCATTTGGCAATAATAAGTATTCAAAAAATGAACACATGGTACCAATTATTTACACCACAGTTCTTAACTTCAAGTATATGACACATTGGTCCTCAGATACTAGTATTAGATAGGCATCAACATATACCAGCTAGGTCTAATGGACCCTTTTTTTGAAAACATATTCTAAGATATGTTTTGAATAATTAACAGGAATAAATATAAAGAAATAGTGAAAAAAACTTAAAAATTTTAATAAGAATTTAAACATAGAAGACATCTTTGTATCAATAAATGTTGGTGTATAAACATCATAAAAGATGTCACACACTCAATTAGCAAATGAGGTAGTCTCATTTGTCATGAAATACTGGATGATGATGGCTTTCCTGGAAAATAATTAACTCTAGAATGCCACAATTCCTCTCTATCAAATATATTGTTCATTGATCAATTCTTGAGTTTGAGAAAATTCAACTAGGATACCATTATCTGAAGACTTAGTGTCTGAGATTTTCCTTAGACAATTTCATTGTTAACATTAGAGTCAAGAGTACTGCTCTCAGACTCTCAATATCCATCTACTGACTCATCAAAAAACTAGTAAACCTCTTCCTCTGTCAATTTCCTTCCTTCTCTCTGTCATTTCAAGCAGAAAATGTAAAATTCTGAATTCTCAACTGTTAAATAAAAGCTAAAAGCAGAGTAAAATCAATGTTTCCAGTCTTCCTTTATACCTTCTGGAAACGTGATGCAATACAATTAACACAATTTAATTGGGTTAAATTAATTGGCAACACAATTTAAAAAAAGAAGAAAACTTCAGGATGACAACTTCACTACTGCATCATCTTCCATTTTCATACTATTTCTGTCTTTTTAAAGCATAGTTGACAATAATTGATAACGAAAAGTAACAACAGAACAATGAAACAGCAAAAGGTTTCAATTATAAAAGAATTAGGTCACCAAGATCCCTTAAGTCTGTTAAACTTATAAAAGGGTCCAATAGTCCTATTCTCCAAAGAAAGTAGAAAATTATAAAGGCCATCGATTTTAAAAGCCATCATTATCACTGTGCCTGCCTTCAGGGCCCAGAATCTCACCACTGTCATATATCTTTTCTTCAGCATCTTTTAAGCTCTCTGTTATTTTTAAGATTTTTAGGCCAAGTGTGGTGGCTCACGCCTGTAATCCCAGAACTTTGGGAGGCCGAGGCGGGTGGATCAACTGAGGTCAGGAGTTCGAGACCAGCCTGGACAACATTGTGAAACCCCGTCTCTACTAAAAATACAAAAACTTAGCTGGGCATGGTGGCAGGCACCTGTAACCCCAGCTACTCAAGAGGCTGAGGCAGGAGAATCGCTTGACCTTGGGAGGCAGAGGTTGCAGTGAGCCGAGATCACGCCATTGCACTCCAGCCTGCGCGACAGAGTGAGACTGTCTCAAAAAAAAAAAAAAAAAAAAGATTTTTATATTATTTGAAACGTTGTCTTTAATTTGTTAAGATTTTATCCTCTTTCTAATTGACTGATGTACTTAATTGCTACAATAAGGCATTTATAACTGAGTAAAGGTTGACATGTGATTTATGCAACCAGAAAAATCTCAAGGGAAAGCCAAAGCTCACAAAATATCGATGACAGCCAGTGCAAACTACTATTTCACCTTATAGGAATAGAAATCAAATCAATTCATTTTCACTTGAAAAAAGATAAACATAATATTCTGGTTAATATAATGAGAGTAATATTGCATATAATTCCTGAGACTTTGACATATTGCTTCTACCATAAAGGATTTATTCATTAAACAAACAACTATTGAGCATTTACTATACAGAAAAGACTGTTCCAAGCTCCGAGTCACAGTGAATAAAACAAAGCCCCTCCCTTCATGGAATTTATACATTCTAGTTAGGGAATTGAAAAGGAGTTGTCAAGTTGGTTTCTCGAAAATCTTTTTTGGCAGCATGGCAATCGAAATGTATCTGGATTTAAATCGAGGCTTGACATTATCTTTCAGCAATTTGGTAATATGTATCAATACTGTGGAGGGGCATATGCTTAACCCAACATTTTCAATTCTAGGAATTTATCCTAAAGAGATTAGAAAACCACATAACAGTTACCCAAATGATCAGTCCATATCTTTTATCAAAAATGAAAAACTGAGAACCTGTATGTCCGTCAACAGACAATTGTGTAAGTACATTATAAGAATCCTATATTAATATCTCTTTTTGAAAAAATTAGTCTACTGACACTAATCATATGAATGTACCATACAATCATTTTAAAAATAACATGTAACAATATAACTGACAATGGAAAAATATATGTAATATGCTGAGTTTGTTTTTAAAATGTAAGTAAGGAAACGACATGTAAATATGATCCCATTTGTATCAAATTGAGTGAGAGGGTCTATCCAGAATAATATGCATAAAATGTCTTCAAGGATATTTATAAACTTTAGCAGTATCTCTGAAGAGTAAGATTATGAATGATTTTTTAGTTTCTTTTCCTGAAATTTTTAACTTAAAAAAAAGCATGTCAATTTTCATAAAATGAAATAACCATCACATTATGATGATGTATATTATGGGTTTTAAACTCATTTAACAATAGAACAATTACTTCAATCAAACCTCAATATACAAAAAATACTATTTTTTTTAATGGCTCTGGTCAAATCTAGTAGGGGAGACCCAAAGACCCAATTAGATTTGTTTTTTCCTCAACTCCTGAGCAACCCCCAAAGTGACTTACAAAAAGCAATGTTTTACCTGAGCTAAACTTACTGTGAATTCTAACACAAATCTAAGTATAATAAAATGCCATTTCATTTATTTAAAAAAAAAAAAGAAATGCAACTAGGCCAAGCACGGCCACGCCTGTAATCCCAGCACTTTGGGAAGCCAAAAAGGGCAGATCACTTGAGGCCAGGAGTTCGAGACCAGCCTGGCAGAAATGGTAAAACCTCGTCTCTACTAAAAATACAAAAATTAGCTGGGCGTGGTGGTGCATGCCTGTAATCCCAGTGACTTGGGAGGCTGAGGCAGGAGAACTGCTTGAACCCAGGAGGCAGAGGTTGCAGAGACCCAAGATTGCACCACTGCACTCCAGCCTGGGTGACAGAGCGAGACTCTGTCTCAAAAAAAAAAAAAAAAAAAAAGAAGATGGCTATCTACAGACAATGAATATATATCACAACTTATGATCAATTTATTCACAAGGTTTTTCTCTTATATATTTTTTTTTTAATAGATTGTGAACAGCATGTATTAATGTAATGATCAGACAGAAAAAAACAAATTTATTTTAAATACATAAAAACAAAGGAAAATATTAAGTATATAAATAACTATCTACAATGTACCTGGTAATGTTATAATAGCATTCAAATTCACAGGAGTTCATTTTAATTTAAATTCAAATTAACACTCTCAATGTACCATGGCATCCTTGAGAAATTATCCTAGGCCTATTTCCTCTCCTTCACACAACAGCCACTTTGATGTAGTGAAAACAGACCAGAAGTCTAAAAGTCAGAATGGTAAAAAACTAGATGGTCACTTAATAAAAACTCTTCTAATTGAATGCCAAATAAAAAGAGCACTCTTTCAAACATTCAGGAAAATACCACTTTCCCAAAGTCACAGCAAATTTCTTCGATCACTTACCATCACCTCCATATTCTTATGAGGTTCCACAAATCCATTAACAGTTAACTTCCGCAGCACTGAAAAGCAAAAGCAAGCTTTACTTGAATCTTATTTTATCCTACTAAAATTACAATCACAAGAAAGATTCAGAATTGCAAAACTTAATCAAGCTTGGAGGTTAATCTGGGTTGGAAAGTTAACTCCTGGTCATTTGGCTGGGAAATTAGTGGGAAAAATGGAACTAAAGTCTAGTTCTTCTAACTCACAAATGCAGTGTTCTTCTGACTTATTGTTACTACTCATGTTTCTAAAACTGGATTCCAAAATTTAGTGTAATTTATATAATTGTTAGTACTTCTTACCTGCAGTAACTGAAATTGGGAAAGTTATTTCTATTTCACAAACTTTAAGCTATGACTCAACAGTAACCAAAAACCTTCATTCAGTTTTAGGCTATATTAATGGAAATACAATGATCTCCTAAAAACGATATAAAAATTAAACCCTATTTCCAAATTTGGAATCAACTACACTGCTCAACTGTGACATTTCATGAGTAACACTGACAAACTAGTGTACACAGAGAGATAAGCAGGATAACAGATTTGAAGGCAGAGCTAGATTTAAATCCTTGCTCTGTTGTCTACAGTTGTAATACTACTTTGGGCAACATTTCTCATCTCAGTTTCCTCATCTGTAAAATGCGGTTAACAAATCCTACTTTATGGGGTTATTGATGGATTCCATGGTATATGTAAAATATAGCAATTATTTAGCAACAATAAGGATGGTGACAGTGTAAGAGACAAAATTAAAAGTTCATTAAATAAGCATTGCTATTACAGTACTAAAGAATTATATCTTAAATAGTGTTTATGAGGTCTAAAGGCAATGGATTAAATTTAGGTTTAGAATGTAGCTGTCTACTAGACCTTCGGTTTGTAAGTCTAAAGCAATGTATTAAAATTAGGTTTAGAATGTAGCTGTCTATAAGACCTTCAGTTTGAAATCATCATATGCAACTCAGAAGTTGCTGCATCATAATGATGCAGTAAGTTTTCCTCGTTTTCATAAGGAGAAAACAGAATTCAAATTGAATCCCTTATTCTGGATATGCTTTCTCACCACAAGACCTTGAGCCACAATACCTGAGAGGATCCTTTCCTTCTCCCTTCATCAACTAGTTAACTTCCACTTATCCTTTAAGATTACGGCTCAAAGATCACTTTCTCAGGGAAATTTTTCTGATCATATTATCAGTTATCATAATATCATAAGGCCTCTGTCACAGGTGTCACTTTAAATATATTTGTGGGATCATTTTATTAAGTCTGTCTCCCCAGTGCCAAGGATCTATAGATTTGTCGAATGAAATAATGAATGCATCCATGTCTAAAAGATACTAAATGCACATAAGTGTAAATTCAGATAGAGATTACACAAAACAAAAATTCTAGTTTGGAGTATTTCTTCATTTCAGAACAGAAATGTATAGTTACAGAACAAAATTTTCCAGGGCAGGATATCTCTAAAAAGTTAATGTGAATCTAAGACCTTCAGATGGTGAGGTATTAAAAAGCTTAAGGCAGGCAAAGATATAGTAAAGCTACATCTTTTTCGTCAGGAATTAGGCTTTGAAATCAATAAGGTAAGAAAACCCTATAATCAAAAGAAATCTTGAAAATTTCTTAATCATTAAATATACTACTATACACACAGCTTTGTATACACAGCCTTATATCACTTTCTGTAATTCTTTCTGAGCAAACATTTCTCTCCAATGTCTGTAATTTCTTCCTCAAGAATGTTAACAAAACCATCTCCACTCACTTTTATAACTACTTCTACAATGGATTTTATTTTTCAACAGTCCTTTAAAATCATTCAAACATTTCTTCACAGGTTTCACAAAATGTGCTGACAGTTTGGGATTTGTGCATCCATTGTCTGGTGAAAGTAAGTGAATTATTAAGGCAATGCCAAGACTGATGGGATTCCAAGGTACCAGAATGAGTATGATAAAAGAACTTATAGGTAAAACTAAAAAGAATGCAAACTGAGAGTAAGAGAGAAACTGATGCTGCCTGAGATCAAACTAAGAAAAACAAACTAGGCCAGGCACAGTGCTCATCCCTGTAATCCTATCACTTTGGGAGGTCAAGGCAGGAGGATCACTTGAAGCTAGGAGTTCAAGACCAGAAAGATGTAAAAATCAGCCTGGTGAAGTGGCATGTGCCTGTAGTCCCAGTTACTCAGGAAGCTGCAGTGAGAGGATCACTTGAGCCCAGGAGTTCAAGGTTGCAGTGAGCTATGATTATGCCACTGCACTTCAACCTGGGAGACAGAGCAAGACCCTGTCTCTCCAAAAAAACAAAAACCAAACAAACAAAAAGAACTAAAAGAGTCTTAGCAACCAGAACAGAAAGAAGAGAGGGACTAGAAAAGTAAGAGAATAAGACAAATGAGTATATTTTAGAAGAAAAGGAACCTAGGAATACATTCATCAAGATAAACAGCTCAAGGAAAGTGAGATGGAGATTTATGCTAAGGGAATGCCTGCAAGCAACATATACCAAGACACAGGCCAAGATGGCATCCTATAAAGCACCTTCTGAAATCCAAGTGAGCCTGAGGCACTAAGATGAAAGATAGAGCCTTGCCTTTCCAGGGAAAGGAGGGATGAAAGACAGTGCTCATTCCAGCCTGGAGAAAAAATTTTAGGAAAGTTGGCATGAAAGGATAAGTGTAGGGGTCCAGAATGAGAAAAATAAAGTAGAAACAAAAATTAGAAGCATTTGAAAAAAATATATTCAGAGCCATGAGGCCGCAATAATGTGAATCTAACTATCCACTTCAACTTATTATATGTGCTTTCAAAAATCAGAAGGGGTAGAGGAAGAGCTACTGCCACAAAACTATAAATAAGCCCTTATCTTTCAGGGAGAAATAAACCTCTTATTTTTCCAGTGAAACTGGGAACAGAAAACCCGTCTAAAGGAACTATTTGGTGACTGTTCTGAGGTATCTCATTTCAAAAATGAACATATCAAGCTTAATAGTACCTTTCAATGATAGCAGAGTTCGTTCTAGTGAACTCAAAATTGCAGCTTCATTGCCAGAAGAAACTTGTTGCAGGAATGTGTCTGTGTGGTGATTCCACAGAGAGCAGGCAAAATTATAAATTCCAGAAGCTAACTGCAAAGAAAAGGCAACAAATTTATTCATAGTGTATTATACATTTCAGTAATACATTAGAACTACAAAGTAATATATTTTAGTTTCACAACTAAGCACACATTTTCTGAGAGATCTGAAATAGTCAAAGAATATTTGTGGCAATGTTTCATACTTTTTTAGCCACAATGCACAGTAACACATACAGCTTACACTGGCTGCTAAACACACACAGACACACCCCTAAAATACTAGTTTCTTAAAACAATATTAATACCTCATCAAATGCCTGCATTGCAGTCTTATATATTCTATTTTTATTCTTTTTATCTCCACTAATAAGTTGCAACCTCAGTTTAAAACAATGATTTATGGACTGTCACTGAGTATGTCAGATAAATCAATATATGAAGATATACAAAGGAGAAAGCCTTCCGTGTTCTGCCAGTTCTACCCATATGGCTTTTGCACATTTAATGCCAGGAACATACAAACCACATGGTTTCTCAGTTGCTTTACTAAAGTGTGCTGATATTTAAAAACCTGACCCTCACATTAAGAATGTAGTTAATCTCTGCCTCACACTTTGAGGCACAACATCTTCCAGTGACATCTTCAATTTTTTCCAGGAGTTCTCGGAGCAATCCAGCTGAGTCTACATGGCTATTTACTTTAAATTAAAATTAGATAAAAGTATTTATGACTAGTTATCATCAGCATACTTCGGAATGCTTTTTCTTACTCAAGATATAAGCATCTCATGTTGACTAATTAAATGCTATTTATAGAACAGGCATCAGAAACCAGAGCTGCAATCCTGTTAAAATCATGTTTCTATGAAAAAATCAAATTCCATTTGTTAGTTTAAGTATTTTTAATGTGCCATTAAAACGGCTTCACCATATCCCCCAGGGCAACTTTGCATGTATCCACACAGAACACACAAGCTTAGCAAAGGCTTGAACCTCAGTTAATCTGAGTCTTGGCAAAACATCCTGTGATACTCCCAGAACACAAGAGGATAGAAGGCTTGTAAGAAACTTACAAGACCATCTCCTACTCGTCTCTTTATCTGCACCATTAGGTTATCATGAGACAGTTTCTCATCACCTCTCAGGTTCTGAAGAGGTATAAGGTTTTCTGCCCTACTCCCCTTAAAACACACCGCAGAATATAAAACTACTGAGCTATATGGTCTAGAATTGGCTTCTCAGCAATTAGGCATCCCACAAGTCACATTAGAGTCATCTATCTCCTATTGTTTCTGTGCCATTCTTTCTGGTGTATGAGACAAGGCCCACAGGAAGCTGGCACCTGTAGGTGCTTCCTTTCTCTATCCAAATTAAATAATGAACTGCCTGAATCTAAAAGTGGTTCACTGTATCTTTACAAACTAAATCAGTCAGGGATGCCTTGGCCCTTCCTCATCTTGTGTGTATACTTCACAACAGGTACAATGACACTCATTAAGCTACTTTAGCATATTCTCAAGTATATATGCAATATTTCAAAGAGTAAAATCAAACTGTTGAATCCTAATGTTTCATTAGAGCCAAAATACTTTAGTGATCATTCTCTCATAGTGTTACAACACAAACCACTGTATCATAAAAAGAGTTTGAAAGTGACATTTTCCCATGAAGTAGTATTATAGCAGAGAAGCAAACATTCACTCTGATAGAAGGGAAATAATATTTAAAAAGTGGGAAAAAAGCTTTATTTCAACAAACTTGCATGCTTTACTTATAACTTCAGTAAACCATAAAATGAATTCGTATTTTTCTTAGTAAGTCCTTTCGGAAAATAAAAGACTGAAATACATATCCAGAATTGAAAAAACATCTATCATCCTAAATTTTATTGTACTTACTGTGTAATATACAACACCCTAAGCTTTCCCAACACATACATCATTAAAATATTTTGTCAGAAGAAAGTGAAAGAATACGAACAGAAGGATTTAGACGCAGAAGAGGTAAGAATTCTACAAAACACCTAAAATTAAATTTTAAACTACAGTAAAATTTCTTATTGTAGCAAATATTTCAACTCCCCAAAAATGAAATCTATAGCCTTGGCTATAATTTGTAGATCCATTTTGTACTGTGTCTTTTTGTAAGAAAACAAAAACTCAAAGGGTGCCATATCCAAATTTCAAATAAGACCAAAAAACTATTATACTTTAAACCGATATCTTGCTTACAACAAAACGACATTTTGAGTAATTTTATAGCTTTTCTTTGCATCTCCTTAAAACTACCTGTTAACGTTAACGTCTGTATAGATTAAAATTGTTTAAAAGGACTTTATATTGAAATTTTTTGTGTCGCTATTATCTGAAGTCACTTGAACTCATTTAAAAGGTATGCTCAGACCAGGCGCGATGGCTCATGCCTGTAATGTCAGTGCTTTGAGAGGCTGAGGCAGATGATCACCTGGGGTCAGGAGACCAGCCTGTGCAACATGGCGAAACACGGTCTCTATAAAAAGTACAAAAAAAATTAACCAGGCATGGTGGGGTGCACCTATACTTCCAGCTACTTGGGGAGCTATGGCAGGAGGATGCCAGGATGCCTTGAGCCCAGGAAGGGAGGCTGCAGTGAGCCGAGATCACACCACTGCACTCCAATCTGGGTGACAAAGTGAGAACCTGTCTCAAAAACAAGCAAAAAAAAAAAAAACGAAGAAAACAACAACAATAAAAAATAACCAGCTGGGCACAGTGGCTCACACCTGTAATCCCAGCACTTTGGGAGGCCAAGGCAGGAGGATCACAAGGTCAAAAGATCGAGACCATCCTGGCCAACATCGTGAAACACTGTCTCTACTAAAAACACAAAAATTAGTTGGGCATGGTGGTACACGTCTGTAGTCCCAGCTACTCGGGAGGCTGAGGCAGGAGAATCCGGGAGGCAGAAGTTGCAGTGAGCAGAGATCTCGCCACTGCACTCCAGCCTGGCGACAGAGCAAGACTGCATCTCAAAAAAAAAAAAAAAAAAAAAAAACCACCAAAAACAAACACATAGACCAGATGCGGTGGCTCACGCCTGTAATCCCAGCACTCTGGGGGACCGAGGCAGGTGGATCACCTGAGGTCAGGAGTTCGAGACCAGCCTGGCCAACATAGCAAAATCCCATCTCTATTACAAATACAAAAATTAGCTGGGCGTGGTGGCACGTGCCTGTAATCCCAGCTACTCGGGAAGCTGAGGCAGGAGAAATGCTTGAACCCAGGAGGTGGAGGTTGCACTGAGCTGAGATCACCCCACTGCTCTCCAGCCTGCGTAACAGAGCGAGACTCGGTCATTTAAAAAAAAAAAATACAGAAATAAAAGGTATGTTCAGTATATCAGTATATATTATCTTCTATGCTCTAATGTCTCTTAATACAATAACTAACAATTAACTGCATTGTATAAAAGAGATAAACATTTTTGGTATAACTAAGTTCTGTTTAAACTTTTTTTTTTTTTTTTGAGACAAAGAATCTCACTCTGTTGCCCAGGCTAGAGTGCAGTGGCGCAATCACGGCTCACTGCAGCCTCAGTCTCCTGGGCTCAAGCAATCCCCTCACCTCAACCTCCTGAGTAGCTGGGACTACAGGGATGCACCACACCAGGTTAATTTATATATTTATTTTTATTTTTTGTAGAGATAGGATCTCACTGTGTTGCCCAGCCTGGTCTCAAACTCCTGGGCTCAAGTGATCCTCCTGCCTCAGCCTCCCAAAGTGCTGGGATTACAGGCATAAGCCACCATGCCTGGCCCTGTTTAAACCTTTTGATATCAAAATATAAAGTACACCCTGGGCATGGTATCTCACAACTGTAATCCTAGCAATTTGGGAGGCTAAGGCAAGAGGATCACTTGGGGTAAGGAGTTGAAGACCCATCTAGGCAACAAAGTGAGACCCTTTTTCTACAAAATGTTTCTTAACAAATTAGCTGGACATGGTGGCACATGCCTGTAATCTCGGCTACTTGCAAGGCTGAGGTGGGAGGATCATTTGAACCCAGGAGTTCAGGGCTGCAGTGAGCTATGATCACACCACAGCACTCCAGCCAGGACAAGAGTGAGACACTGTCTCTAAAAATAAATTGAATGTTTTTCTTATATATACACATATATTCATATACATATAAGTAATATATGTGTGTAAATTAGAACTAGTCCCATTCACTAGTCGTAAGAGCCATAGACCTTTTATCTAATTCTCAATACCCCCCACTACCACTACATGCCAGACTCACTGAAAAAAAAAAAGGATGGTAACAGTAACTATTCCCTAGTTCCTCAATTAAAAGTAAGATTATGCTTCAAAAAGAAAAAAAAAAGAGTCAGCCAAATAAAACAGGCACAGGCTCAAGAAAGAAAACATTAAGGGAGAATTTGCCACCCTACATAACCACATATTTTGAAATTGTGTCAGATTTTTCTAAAGTATTTTATATTGGCCAGGCATAGTGGCTCATGCCTGTAATCCCAGCTACTCAGGAGGCTGAGACAGGAGGATCGCTTGAGCCCAGGAGCTTGAGGTTGCAGTGAGCTATGAGTGTACCATTGAACTCTAGCTTGGGAGACAAAACCCTGTCTGTAAAAAATAAAAACAGTATTTTTTTTAATAATGGTAGCAAAGGGGCAAAACTGTTCTTTTTTTTTTTTTTCAGGCATTACTTCTGTTACCAGAAGAATATCTCTTTGCAGAATTCTACCACTTGCATACACACAACGCAAATCACAGTAGACATATTCAACATAAAATCCTCCCCACTCACCTACAAAACAAAGAATAAAAAGTACCAAAGAACATCTCTGAATACTATACCAAAGGTTGTTACTGTGACAAGATTGAATAAAAGGAAGCATTTAAACATGGTGGACTCAAAGTCATTTAAAAAAATTCTATTCTGTTCCATAAAATCATCTCCTTTTCTATTTATCATTTGACTCTAAAAATGTGTTAGAAAGTTCAGTAATTGAGGTAGTCAAAGATTCCACTCTATTTCACCTTAAGCAACTTTCAATTTTGAAATTTTCATCTCTACCTCTCACAAAAATAAGTAAGATTTATAGATATTAATGGCAAAGTTAGATCTTGATCTATTAATTAATTCTTCCCTCTTTCTGTCCCTAGAAAGTAATACTTAATATGAGAGAACTACAGGCTAAAACATCTCAAATCTGAAAACCCGAAGTATTTGCTTCAAAATCCTTAACTTTGAGTACCAGCACGATGCTCAAGGGAAATGCTCACTAGTGTTTCAATTTTCAGATTTTCACATTTGAGATGTTCAATGTTAAGTATAATGTAAATATTACAAAATCTGAAAAAAATCTGAAACATTTCTGTTCCCAAGCATTGCAGATAAGAAGTACTTAACCTGTACTTTAAGGACTACAGATACGAAAAGCACATAAGATGCCTGGCACACAGCAGGTATTGCTAAATGAAGGCATATAGCATTTGAGACAGAAATTTAAAAAGAAACAATAGTATGGAAATTTAAAAACAAAAACCTAATAGTCAAGGACATCAGGCATCTCTTAAAGTTCCAATTCAAGACTCTCTAGCTAGCCTACGAAAGGTCTCTACACAAATGGCTGGAATGAAGAAGCAACAGCACTATCTTTCGACAAACAGCCTCTCCTTGACCAAACTTTAGTGAGGCTTTTCTGAATCTTTGTCCTAACTAGGCTTCTACTTTTGGACTTCCAAAATGTCTGTTCTTTGCGTCACCCAATTTTAGCAAGAAATCTTGCTATGTTGGTTTAGCCAGAATCCCTATCTTTGACATTGATATCATCAATATCTCATCAGGTTGCTTTCGGCAAGAATCCTATTAGGTCAGTTTGGCCAGGAACCCCCTCTCATCCCTGATGATTCTTTTTAGTAATTTTCCATCCTCTCAACCCCTCATCCCCCCAACCTCCCACCCTTTCCATCCCTGCTCCTTGGCAATAAATTCCCACTTTTCCTTGTATTCAGAGTTGAGCACAATTTCTCTCCCCTACTGCAAAACCCCACTGCAGTAGTCCCATCTGAATAAAGTCTGTCTTATCATCCTTTACAAGTGTTTGATAAGTTTTTCTTTAACACCTTTCAGCCCTTTACCTTTCAGTAAAACCAGGGAGAGAGATAAAGAAAGAAGAAACAACAGGAATAAAGAAGAAACCACAGGAAGTAACCATTGCCAACTAATATATTCACAAGCCCTGTATACCTCCTATCTGCTCCAGAAAACACCAACTGATACATGCTTACAGAAGGCTCAGCTGGAAAAGAGTAAGTAATAAAGCAACCAAGTAGGAGAAATAAAAATATTTTTTTCTACATGTGATTCTAAAAATGTGGAGGGGGGAAGGAATATTCAGTGAGACAATATGCAAATAAACTGTTTAATGAAACATGTTAGGTACTAGTTCATGAAACCCCCAAATACTTAACATTTTCTATTTCTAAACCAGAAGAAACAGTGCCACCTACTGACTGTTTAGTGGCTGTAACTGAGAAGCCCAAAGCCTTGACTCCAAAGTATCAAAAGCTAACCATTACACACTAAGTATTTTAGCATTTCAAATATTCTTAAACTTTTTTAGCCTCAGAATTGTTATCTTCATAATTTTCCCTTAAGAAACATTAGCACCAAAAAAGTTTTACATCAAAGTTCATGTATTAAATAATTCATTACGAATACTGAGACAAAAAATATTCGCTATAGATGCCAAAATCTGCTTAGCCTGAACCTAATCAGCAAGGTATATTAATCAACAAATGTAGGAGGCAGAGCATCCTACAAGACAACTAATCTAGTTTTTTTAACAAGTCAATGGCATTTTTAAGGGGGAGAGGGAGGAAGTCAATACTATTCAAAATTAAAAGATTTGTAAAAGACATGTCAAATGCACCTTATTCATTTTTCTGGCTCAAGCCACTTGTAAAAATGTGTTTGAGAACAATCTAGAAAACTGGATAAAAGTATTAAATGATATTAAATCACTTTTTACTTCTTCAGGATGGTAAAAGTTAAATACTTAAAAAATAAATCTATCTTTTCACAGATAAATGTTGAAGAATTTAGTTAAAAAAATATTTAAATTCCTTTAAAATAGCTCAAAAAAAGTCAGAGAGCAAAAACAGCAAAATGTTGACTATTAGATCTAGGTAATAGTTACATGGCAGTTAATATTTTTCTTTACTTTTCCATGTTTTTAAAATGTATTTTCAATTTTAAAAACACCTGTATTCTTAACAATAACTAAAAAGGTTATTTTAGTAATAATCCGTTTTTTTGTTAATAAGGCTTAAGTAGGCCGGGTGTGGTGGCTCAGGCCTGTAATCCCAGCACTTTGGGAGGCCAAGGCTGGCGGACCATAAGCTCAGGAGTTCGTGACCAGCCTGGCCAATACGGTGAAACCCCCGCCTCCACTAAAAATACAAAATTAGCCAGGCATGGTGGCACACGCCTGTAGTCCCAGCTACTTGGGAGGCTGAGGCAGAAGAACTGCTTGAACCCGGGAGGCGGAGATTGCAGTGAACCAAGATTGCGCCACTGCACTCCAGCCTGGGTAACAGAGCAAGACTCCGTCTCAAAAAAAAAAAAAAAAAAAAAAAAAAAAGGCTTAAGTATAAATTTGCTTCCACTTAACTATGACATAAATATATATTAAATTACCAAAATGTATCAAGCCAGAAGCTTTAGTAGGTACAAGATCTATCTCAAAAGCAATTTCCAGCCAAACTGCTGATGTCTCTCAACTAATATTTATTTATTTATTTATTTATTTTTGAGACGGAGTCTCAAAAATGTCAATGAAGGAATGTCAATGAAGGACATTCCTAAATACCTATAGCATTTGTAACTTACATGCTTTTTAAAGTAAAATCTAATTTTCATTTTGTTTTCAAACCTGCCAGTGATATAGCTCAGGCCCAGGAGGGACACTGTGGCCCATCTTTCAGTTCCCTAAGTCTCTTATCCTAGCAACAGCCTTACGCCTCTCTTCAGCCACTTAATGTCTACACACTGTTCTCATGTATCCAAAATATCAACTCAGTAAGGAGGAGGAACAAAAAAAAAAAGAGTAAAACTACTCTACTCCCTGGGTGGGCCCTTACCTTTCCACAGCTCTATCTCAGGCATCCCGTGAAGTGATTCCATAGAGTAAGAATCCAAATATTTGTCAGATAAATAGATGGATGGGTAAGGTATAAATCAGCACTGTTTCAAAAGCAACTTTTAGATACTTGGGGGATAGTTTTGGAATTTTCATTCTTATTCCAGGCCCTTAACTAGGACTCAGACAAGAGGCTTTATGAATCAATACAGGAAGAATACGCACCATGCTATATTCAAAATCTCTTCTGTTCAGTGCGCACAGCTCTTTTCTTTTGAACCAAGTCTGTCACCTTGAGTCTCCTCCACTAAAGTAACTTCCCACCAAAAAGTTCTTTTTCACCTTGATATTAATATAAGCCTAGACACACACATGCACAGGCTCAAATCCCCACAGGTTCACAGCACAAATGACCCTTTAAGAGAGTCACTCTTTAAATAATGCACTTAAAAAGCCAATATAGGCGGGGCACAGTGGCTCATGCCTGTAATCCTAACACTTCGGGAGGTCAAGGCGGGCAGATCATTTGAGGTCAGAAGTTTGAGACCAGCCTGGCCAATGTGGCAAAACCCTGTCCCTACTAAAAGTACAAAAATTAGCCAGGCATAGCGCCATGCACCTGTAATCCCAGCTACTCAGGAGGCTGAGGCAGGACAATCACTTAAACCTGGGAGGTAGAAGTTGCAATGAGCTGAGATTGCACCACTGCACTCCAGCCTGGGTGACACAACAAGACTCAATCCCCAGGGGGAAAAAAAGCCACTATAAAATTACACAGAGCAAGAGATAAGAAACAGAATCAACATGGCATTTAATGTACAATTAAAATCAACAAAACAAAAGTGAAAATAAGATCTATTAAACCTACTTGATGACTTGCTCACAAAGGCATTTATCTTTTTTTTTTTTTTGAGACAGAGTCTCGCTCTGTCGCCCAGGCTGGAGTGCAGTGGCGCGATCTCAGCTCACTGCAAGCTCCGCCTCCCGGGTTCACGCCATTCTCCTGCCTCAGCCTCCCGAGTAGCTGGGACTACAGGCGCCCACCACCACGCCCAGCTAATTTTTGTATTTTTAGTAAAGACAGGGTTTCACCGTGTTAGCCAGGATGGTCTCGATCTCCTGACCTCGTGATCCGCCCTCCTCGGCCTCCCAAAGGGCTGGGATTACAGGCGTGAGCCACCGCGCCCGGCCGGCATTTATCTTTTAAATAAATTTTACTGCACTGTAAATATCTTACAGGCTGGAGCTACACCATGGAAGTGGCGCCTTGGCATTCTCAAATTTAGCATTCATAATTTCAATTATTTGGAAATTTCCCCTAAGGACCACATCATGAAGTCTTAAGTTGACAAGGAGTAAGTCTGCAAGTCTCGGCTATGAGGGTGAGTGATCTATCTTACACTAACCAACCCATCTCAAAGCAGCTATGCAGTTCTCCTTTGTTTAGAAAATATAGTAATTCATCACGATGACCTTCTGAAGTATTGTAACTTGACTTCACCTTGCCACACAGCATTCTTTTACACTTACCATCCAAATAATTCATGTGTTGTTTAGCAGAAACACTATTATTATTATGTTTTAGACACATGGTCTAACTCAGTCTTCAAGGCTAGTACAATCATATATCACTACAGCCTCAAACTCCTAGGCTTAAGTGATCCTCCTGCCTCAGCCTCCCAAGTAACCAGAATGACATACATACACCACCATGCCTAATTTTTTTATTTTTTGTAGAGGTAGGATCTCACTATGTTGCCTAGACTAGTCTCAAACTCCTGGCCCCAAGGATCCTCCCACCTCAGCTTTCCAAAGTGCTGGGATTACAGGCATGAGTCACCATGCCCAGCCTAATGAGAACATTATTCATCATAAACCTTTCAGCTTTTAAAATTCAGCTAAGTTTTAGCCATGACCATAATAACAACGCAATATAGTTTTGTTTTCTTCCATGGCAGATATTTCCCCCCGCCCAGAGACAGAGTCTTGCTCTGTTGCCCAGGCTACAGTGCAATGGCGTGATCTCGGCTCACTGCAACCTCCGCCTCCCAGGTTGAAGCGATTCTCCTGCCTCAGGCTCCCGAGTAGGTGGGATTACAGGCACCCGGCTAATTTTTGTATTTTTAGTACAGACGGGGTTTCACCATGTTGGCCAGGCTGGTCTTGAACTCCTGACCTCATGATCCACCCGCCTCAGCCTCCTAAAGTGCCAGGATTACAGGCGTGAGCCACCGCACCTGGCCCCACATCAGATTTTAATAGCTTACTAAATGGGGGGGTTGCGTTCTTCCACATGAACTGTCAAGAGACTACTAATTCTGTCTTCTGTCTCCCACAATATTGTACATATCTCTTGTACACAGTCAGCATTCAATAACTGTTGAGTGACTGTTAAGACAGAAGTAAAAATTTAAGATTAATCCCTAATATCCAGGCCGGGCATCGTCGTACGCGCCTGTGGTCCCAGCTACTTGGGAGGCTGAGGTGAGAGGATTGCTTGAGCCTAGGAGGTCAAGGTTGTAGACACCTATGTTTGTGCCACTGCACTATGCAGCATATACTTTTGTGTGTTACACATCATGATTTGGGGACATTATTTACTTTAACATACTTCCAACTTCATTACAATTGCTCCCTGTACCTTAAATTTCCTTATTTTTAGTGACTTTGGATTTTAACTGTGGTTAATGTCCATTTTATTATATTTAGGTTTATATGTAAAGGCATTCTGTTTTACAGAAAATGAATTCCTGGCCGAGCATGGTGGCTCACGCCTGTGATCCCAGCATTATGGGAGAGTGGATCACCTGAGGTCAGGAGTTGGAGACCAGCCTGGCCAACATGGCAAAACCCCATCTCTACTAAAAACACAAAAATTAGCCAGGCATGGTGGCGTGCACCTGTAAACCCAGCTACTGGGGGGGCTGAACCTGGGAGGTGGTGGTTACAGTGAGCCAAGATCGTGCACCTGCACTCCAGTCTGGGCAACAAAGCGAGACCCCTTCTCAAAAAAAAGAAAATGAATTCCTGGCCAGACACAGTGGTTCACGCCTGTAATCCCAGCACTTTGGGAGGCTGAGACAGGTGGATCGCTTGAGGCTAGGAGTTTGAGGCCAACCTGGGCAACATGACGAAACCCTATCTCTACTAAAAATACAAAAATTAGCTGGGCATGGTGGCGCATGTCTGTAATCCTAGCTACTCAGGAGGCTAAGGAACAAGAATTGCTTGAAGCTAGGAAGCAAAGGTTGTAGTGAGCCAAGACAGCACCTCTCTCTCTCTCAAAAAAAAAAGAATTCCTTTTTGTGTCAAATCAAGCTCAATTTTGTTACTGCAAAACAATTTGCTCTCAACTGCTGATTTTGTAATTTGTCACCCCTCAAAAGAACTTATTTTAACACAGAGGAGGAAAGGTTATAACAATTGTTGAGACACACTGAGCCGCAGGTAGCAATTTTAAGTGTACCCTGTGCACTACACTTTGCTATAGCAACCAGCTCAACCATGAGCTTAATATTTTTTTCTTCTTTTGAGACACTCTCTCTCTGTCGTCTAGGCTGGAGTGTAGTGGCGCAATCTCGGTTCACTGCAGCCTCCGCCTCCTGGGTTCAACTGATTCTCCTGCCTCAGCCTCCTGAGTAGCTGGGATCACAGGCGTGCGCCACCATGCCCAGCTAATTTTTTTGTATTTTTAGTACAGACAGGGTTTCACCATGTTGCCCAGGCTGGTCTCAAACTCCCAACCTCAGGTGATCTGCCCACCATGGCCTCCCAAAGTGCTGGGACTACAGGCGTGAGCCTAGCCCTTACATTTTTTTATGCAGGAAACTAATTTGGTACTTGAGGACCATCTTTGCATCTTCCTTTATTATTAAAAGGAAGATTTTCCATGCTTCAGATTACCAAAATAGGCACAGCTGTATTAACCAGCAAAATTGCTCTTTATAATGATGTCTTCCCACATATGCTACCTTCAATTAACTACACATCTTGTACCTCAACCGCATTAGACAGGATACCCTTCCTAGTCCCTACTTTAGTCCCTATCTCCAGGTTCAGCTGCTCCATTCCAAAATAAAAAGTGCTAATCTGAATTTTTTCCAGGTATCTCTAGCTTTGACTAATCTCTCAAAAATCCTGCTTTTTGAAGTTTTGCCCTATATCACTCTGAAATCCAGCAGGCATCTAATAAGAATAAGTCTCCTGTTCTATTGTTCATTCACTTAACAGTTATTGAGCATCAATCATTATGTGTACTCTTTTAGACTATGCAGTAGGATGACAGCAATAAAAGCTACACTGTAGTGAATCTGAGAAAAATAAGTCGACAATTACAAGTCAGCACAATGTGGTAACTACTACACTGAAAGTAACTACAAGATGCTAATTAAGCATATACTTCTTTCTATATGGAGAACTAGCCTCATACTACAAAAAAAAACAAGCAAGAAGCTAACTCACACAAGCTATCCAGCTTAAGGCCCTGATTATCTGTACAATCTGTGGAGATTGCCTCAACTAAATATAAAATATACCTGTAAGGCAACATATTAGAGAGTAAACTTTGATAAAGTTGAAATAGGAATTAAAACTTCTATAGACTGGTAGCCTTTAATAACAGTTAACTATAACCAAGAATCTTCTAGACAATTGATTTTGAGACTCTCCCCAACAAAAAAGTAAGTCCTGGAAGTGAAGGGTTTGAGGTGAGGATAAAACAGAGGAAAAGGAAAGACAATTTCACAGAAAGACTTGAGTGAGTAAACGGTCCATTTCCTTAGTCCTCGCTAGAAATCAAGCAAAAGTGAAAAGGATTTGAAAAACAACCTTAGACTATCAAAAATAATTTCTCTTACATACAATATCCTAGGATGAACATAAGACTGGCTATTTATTTATTTATTTTTTATTTGAGATGGAGTCTCGCTCTGTCACCCAGGCTGGAGTGCAGTGGTGCAATCTCGGCTCACTGCAAGCTCCACCTCCCAGGTTCACGTCATTCTCCTGCCTCAGCCTCCTGAGTAGCTGGGACTACAGGCGCGTGCCACCACGCCCGGCTATTTTTTTTTTTTTTTGTATTTTTAGTAGAGATAGGGTTTCACCATTAGCCAGGATGGTCTCGATCTCCTGACCTCATGATCCACTCGCCTCAGCCTCCCAAAGTGCTGGGATTACAGGCATGAGCCACCGCACCCAGCCAAGACAGGCTATTTAAACCCATTGAGTTAAAAATGAAAAGGACACAATGTGGTGTGACGTAAACTTTGGTGTATATAAAAATTCTATGGGGAGCTTGTTAAAAATGCAAATTGCCAAGCCATATCCTCAAAGTGAGGATTCCAAAGGTGTGGTTCAGAAACCTCTCAGTCTGTGTATAACAGATTGAAAACGAATGTTTTTGACATGGAAGACAGCTCAAGGTTATACACTGCTTTTCCCACCCCCTTCCCTAGTCCATACTCAAACAAGAGGCTCTACACTGTGAGTCCAAGACAAAATTGAGTCCTCAGAACAAAAAGTTGGCCAATTCTTTGTGAAAGAATAAAGGCAACATAAAAAGACTAGGACAAGTATTTTCTTCTAGAACTCTCTCTTCACTTGCCTCCTTCCATTACATCCCTTCTCTTCCACATGCTTCATATTCTTCACTGACTCCTTTCCACATTATAGGACTAGGCTATCTCTTTCTTTAAGAATGAAGCATCTCTAATCATGGACGGTGAAGTAGAGACCAGAGCAAAAGTCAGAAGGAGGTCTAGGAAAAGCTGCTTAAGACCACATGCTAAATTCAAAAGTAAAAGGAACTCTGGAAGCTCCCAAGGAAAAGCCTGCTAATTTAGGGAAAGGCATGAGCAATATTTAAAGTACATTTAGAGAAGAAAAAGAAAGAAGAAAAATCTTTCTACAAAACTACAAAACACCATGTCACCCTCTTCTTTTTTGGAGGGCAGCATGATTCAGAACAGACCTGAAATAGTTTCTTGAGCCCTATCATGTGACCGTATAATAAGACTTAAAATTATATACCTTTAATTTCTCTACAATTACAGAAGGTAACAAAGAACGCTGTTAAAAATACTTTAAAGCACGGGTAACATAGTGAGACTTCATCTCTAAAAAAAAGTAAAAAACCATCTGGGCGTGGTGGCATGTACCTGTAGTCCTAGCTACTCGTGAGGCTGAGGTAGGAGGATGGTTTGAGCCAAGGAGGTCAAGGCTGTGGTGAGCTATGATCACGCCACTGTACTACACCCTTGGTGACAGAACAAAACCCTGTCTCAAAATGCGCACATACACACACACACACACACACACACACACCACCAAAAACAGAACAAAACCCTGTCTCAAAACATACACACACACACACACACACGAACCCAAAACCAAAAAAAAGGTGCAAAAAACCTGATAAAAGGCTGTCACTCCCTACTTATGTCAAACTCCTTCCTATATATGCCCTACATCCTTCAGTTACCCAGACGTATCAATTCTCCTCCTAAATGTCAACTCTATGCCCACCTAATTGTTCCCTTTACCACAGCTTCATTCAAGAGACCTATCATCTCATCCGAACTACTTCCTTTGCCTCAAACTGACCTCCTTGCCTTCAGAGTGTATCCAACAACCAATCCTCCTCACTGGCAACTAAGTGATCTTTTTATTCATATCACTGCCCAGCTTAAAATGAGAAAGAATTAAGTCTTTCAAAAAACATCAACAGAAGTAAAACTATAGTCATTTTTTTTTTACAAGTAGCACAATTTTCTTTTTTTATTTTATTTATTTATTTTTTTTTTGAGACGGAGTCTCGCCCTGTCGCCCAGGCTGGAGTGCAGTGACACAATCACGGCTCATTGCAACCTCCACCTCCTGGGTTCAAGTGATCGTTCTGCCTCAGCCTCCTGAGTAGCTGGAACCACAGGCGTGTGCCACCACGCCCAGCTAATTTTTGTAGTTTTTAGTAGAGATGGGGTTTCACCATATTGGCCAGGCCTGACCTCGTGATCCACCCGCCTCGGCCTCCCAAAGTGCTGAGATTACAGGCATAAGCCACCACGCCTGGCCGCACAATTTTCATAATCAAATTTAACTATGTGAAATCACTTACATCATAAAATAGTTTTCTATCAGCAGCAAGTCGTTTAGATGCCAGTGTCTTGGTAACATGATAGAAGGTAAGTAATGCTCTGTGCTGTCGAAGATCATCCTGGACTTTAACAGACTCTATAAGAGTGGGAATTAGTTCAGGCCACTGTCTGGGACAATCCAATCTAGCAACTTTTGCAATCAGCACTGCAATCTGAGTTGCAATCTGAAAGGAAAAAATTAAACAAATGGAATCAAGGCAATAGATAAGGAATGCATTCACGGTGACAAATCACCTTGTTAATTATACATTTGACAAAAATGAATACGATTTCACTGAATGACTGCTTAAACAGTGGTTCTCAAAGTGTGGCCCATGGACCCCTGGTAGAGCTAGGACCCTTTCTGGGACCTATGAGGTCCTCCTTTACCCAATTATCTGTCAGTGTGAAACGAGGTTTTCTTCATATAATGTCCACCATGTATCACAACAGAGTAAATGAAGAAGCAGATATGAAAACCTAGATGTCTTCCCTTAAATAGTCAGACCCTAAAAATGCAAGACAATGCCACCTTTCTCACTAATTTTTATTGTTTTGGAAATAGCTACTATTGCTCATTTCCAAAACTGCTATGTTGATGAGTATTTTATTTTTTACACTAATATTTTTAAGTTTCTCAGTTTTAATTTATAATACAGTAAATATCAACAGATATAACTCTTTAAGGTCTTCAATTTTAGCAGTATAACGAGATCCTGTGACCACAAAGTTTAGGAATCCTGACCTAAAAGTAGAAAGAAACGCCAAATATTGGGCATTTAAATAATGATATTTCTACATATCAGTGTTTCCCAAATGCTAGCTGAAAGAATAATTAGGCAGTTGTTCACTGCTCAGTAACACAAACCCCTCCCTAATCACCTCCTGCCCCATTAAAGGTAACTCAGTTTTTCTCCATTATGCTTCAGCTCCTTTGTCAAGAAAGAGCAAAGAACTGAGATCATTTAAACAGGTCGAAATAAAATTGTATTAGAAATACTGCCAAATTGTGCTTTAATAGCTCAATTTTAAAAATCAAGCATAACCAAGTATTATCTTGAAAAAACTTAAGAATTATTGTACCTATAAGTAAAACTTATTTTATTCTTAGAAGACCTCAATATAAAAAAAAAGACAAAACTGTACATAATTTACTATCTAACTGCCACAGAATAGTAGGAATTGAAAATGTGATGGATGCAACCAATAGAAAAAAACCTGAAGCCATTCTGAGTTGTTTTTTTTTTTTTTAAATGGTGGGGAAGTTAATCTAAAAATTATAATCATTAAAATTAATTCTTGTGCAGTAAGACTACAAATATAACCATGTATCACTTAACAACAGAGATATGTTCTGAGAAATGTGTCACTGGGCAATTCTGTGGTTGTGTGAATATCACAGAATGTGTAATCGTATATGCTATACTTTTGTGAGACTAGCAGCAGTGCAGTAGGTTTGTTTACACCAACATCACCACAAACTAATGAGTAATATATTCATTGCACTACAATATTAGGACAGCTATGATGTCAATGGGTGAGAACTTTTCAGTTCCATTATAACCCTATGGGACCACGATTATACATGCAGTCCACTGTTGTCCAAAATAACATTAGGCATCACGTGACTATATAGAGAGATTTGCTTTAAATACAGGCTCATAAAATGAGAAAGCTGAAAAGTATACAAATATACCTTAAAATGACTTCTGGGCTTTAAATAATAACCAAATCTAATCAAAACTATTCAACGCTACAAATAGATCTCAAAATTTAAAAATAGATAAAAAATCACAAATGAAAATAGTGTAATAGTGATATTTTTATTTATTTTTCATTTTAATGCCAGAATATAAAATTAGTTTGGAAAAGCAGTACAAATAAAAAGAAAAATTAGCATTCATTTCTCACTAACCTGGTTTATTGGTTCATTGAAGTTGGTGATGAGCCCTGCACGCAGAGTAGTTTTCTCCTCCTCTGAGAGAGCACTGTAAAAAAAAAAAAAAAAGTATTGATTATGCAAAAGAATGCCACCTAATAATAAATGTAGGTAAGCATTACTGTAAATTTTAATAAAAAGCCTTTCAAACATGTGTCTCTGATTGGCTTTTGTAAATAAAAAGGATTATTTCCATTACTTGTATATTGGCACTACTGTGAACTTTAACAATAAAAAGTTTTCTAAACAACTGTCCCTAATTGGTTCTGGTAAATGAATAAGATTATTTCTATTACTTGTACACTGGCACATCAGATAAGTCGGAAGCATAAAATTCCTTCGCAATTGAATAAATGGGAAGCACCACACAGTAAGCAAGAGGAAATAAGACAAATCCAGGTAATTAATATATTTGATGTTCACTTTTATTGATGTAAAAATAGTTGCCTACGAAAAAAAAAACACGGCTTAAAAAAATCTATACAAGTAAATATTGCCACTCCGTTGGCTTCTTTCATAAAATCTGTGTGAGATTATTCTATGGGGCAAGAGATTCAGAATCAGGGAATATCTGGGATGGGTGACTTATCAGAAATCAACTAGCTTAAACCTTTCATTTTAAACATCTCCGAAAAGAATAAACACAATACTAATAATTTTGACTGCGTATGAGAAAGGAAAATAGAAAGCTACTGGACAGGAAAGGAGAACACTACTGTATAAGACTGTATACATGTTGAATACATACGTATGAATGTGTTGTTAATTTTAAAATTAAGGCCAGGCACAGTGGCTCAGGCCTGTAATACCAGCACTTTGGGGAGGCCAATGCAGAAGGATCGCGTGAGCCCAAGAGGTCAAGGCTGCAGTGAGCTATGATCGCACCACTGCACTCCAGCCTGAGCAATGGAACAGGTCCTTGTCTCTTAAATATTTTTTTAAATAGTAAACGTACATTAAATTTTAATGCCTCATTTTAAGGTTTTTCATTCTGGGTATCAGAATTAAATTAATTAAATTAAATTAAAGCACACTACAACAATAGCATTAAAGACAAGAGGGATTACACGGAATTAACGTATTACTACAAGGTTCTGGCATTAACTAGAAAAAGTAAAGGGCCAGCCGTCGTGGCTCATGCCTGTAATCCCAATCCTATGGGAGGCTGAGATAGAAGGACTGCTTGGGGCCAGGAGTTCAAGATAAACCTGGGCAACATAGCAAGATCCCATCTCTACAAAAAATTAAAACTAAAAAACATTAGCAGAACATGGTGGCATACACCTGTAGTCTGAGGTACTCAGGAGGCTGAGACAGGAGGATTTCTTGAGCCCAGCAGTTCGAGGCTGCAGTGAGTTATGATTGTGCCACTGCATTCCAGCCTGGGCAACGGAGCAAGACCCTGTCTCTAAAAACAAAACAAAACAAAGTTTTCTTAAAAAAAGTAAAGTACTAATACAAGAATATCAAGGGTCCATGTTATAATCACTTAAGTAATGAAAACATACTAAACATTTTAGAGTAAAATTGAGTAATAAAAAATGTCTCGAATATAGTTGTCCTCCCTTACTTTCCATGGTTTCAGTAATCTACCATCAATGAAGCAGATTCAATGAATGGAATGGAAAATTCATAGGTTTTGAATAGCGTAGCATCCTGAATAGCATGATGAAATCTCATGCTGTCCTGCCCTGTCTGGCCTGGGACATGAATTATTCCTTTGTCAAGCACACCCATGCTGTACATGCTACCTGCCCCCTAGACATCTAGTAGCTATCTTGTTATCAGACTGAAAAAAAAAAAACATACTAAATAAAGGACTCAGGACTATCTGCAGTTTCTGGCATCCACTGGGAGTCTTGGAACCTATCACCTGCAGATAAGAAGAAACTACTGTAATCCAAAGTAAAGCAAGAAAGAAAAAAAAGGGGACAAATAACAAGACACACAGAAAACAAAGTGTGAGGCTGAACACAGTAGCTCACGCCTGTAATCCCTGCACTCTGGGAGGCCGAGGCAGGAAGATCACTTGAGGCCAGGAGTTCAATACCAGCCTGGACAACATGGCAAAACCCTGTCTCTACTAAAAATACAAAATTTAGCTGGGCGTGGTGGCTCATGCTTGTAATCCCAGCTACTCGGGAAGCTGAGGTATGAGAACTGCTTGGATCTGGGAGGCAGAGGCTGCAGTGAGCTGAGATGGTGTCACTGTATTCCAGCCTGGACAACAGAGCAAGACTCTGTCTCGAAAAAAAAAAGAAAAAGAACAAAGTGTGGGCAGATTTAATCCCAATATATTAGTAATTACATTAAGTACAAATGGGCATAATACCAAAATTAAAAGACATTTATGATAAAATTGGATGGAAAAACAAATCCAAAGCCGAGCGTGGTGGCTCATGACTGTAATACCAGCACTTTGGGAGGCCAAGAGAGTTGGACTGCTTGAGCTCAGGAGTTCGAGACCAGTCTGATCAACATGGCGAAACCCTGTCTCTACCAAAAAATACAAAAATTAGCCAGGCATGGTGGCACGCACCTGTGGTCCCAGCTACTCCAGAGGCTGAAGTGGGAGGATCACTGGAGCCTGAGAAGTCGAGGTTGCAGTGAGCCATGATGGCACCACTGCACTCCAGCCTGGGTGACAGAGCAAGACCCTGTCTCAAAAAAAAAAAAAAAAAAAAAAAGAATAAAAAAACAAGGGTACAATCATAATGCAATGGAGAAAGAACACATGTCCCTACTTCACATAAGCACCTTGTACAAGAATAAATTCCAGATAGATCATACACCTAAAATAGAAAAGGAAAACAAAGCTTTCAGTAGAAAACAGAGTATTTTCATGACCACAGGTTGAGCAAAAATTTCATAAATAGGCTGGGGGCACTGGCTCACGCCTGTAAATCCCAGCATTTTGGAAGGCCAAGGTGGGAGGGTCACTTGCAGTCAGGAGTTCAAGACTAGACTGGGCAACATAGCAAGACCCCATCTCTACAAAAAAAATTTAAAAATTAGCCACTGGCGGCACACACATGTAGTCACAGCTACTCAGGAGGCTGAGGCAGAAGGGCTGCTTGAGCCCAGGAGTTAGAGGTTACACTGAGCTATGATTGCATCACTGCACTCTAGCCTGGGCAACAGAACAAAACCCTGTCTTCTTAAAAAAAAAAAAAATTATAATTATGAACCAAAAGAAATAATCATAGGTAATTAAATTAAACTTCATTAAAATTAAGGGCTTCTGTTCATCAAAAGACATCATGAAGAAAGTGAAAGGCAAGTCACAAAGTTGATTTTTTTTTTTTTTTTTTTGCAGTCAGAGTCTCGCTCTGTTGCCCAGGCTGGAGTACAGTGGCATGATCTCAGCTCACTGCAACCTCTGCCTCCCAGGTTCGAGATTCTCCTGCCTCAGCCGGTTCAGTAGCTGGGAGTACAGGCTTACACTACCATGTCCAGCTAGTTTTTGTATTTTTAGTAGAGATGGAGTGTCATCATGTTGGCCAGGCTGGTCTCGAACTCCTGACCTCAGGCGACCTGCCCGCCTCGGCCTCCCAAAGTGCTGGGATTACAGGCATGAGCCACTGCACCTGGCCTAGGAGAAGATATTTGTAATACGTATATTTGACAAAGGACTCGTATCCAAAATAAAAGTCTCATAAATCAATAAGATAACCCAATTTTTTTAAATGTGCAAATAACAGACCCTTCACAATAGAGGATATCCCAATGACCAATAAGTACATTAAAAAGTACTCATCATTCATAAAGAAAATGCAAACTAAAATTACTAAGCTCACCAGAATGACTAAAATGAAAGATCAGACCAAGTGCTGATAAGAATGCAGAGCAAATACAAACACTCGTATGTTGCTGTGGAAGTGCAACCTCGTACAACCAGCCTAGAAAATTAACAATATCTACTAAAGTTGAACACACATGTGACTATAAATAGTAATAAAATACACATGTGTGCAAAAGTTTCTGGAGTGCTATAAGTGTTCTATCTAGTTCCAAGTGGCAGTTACACAGGTGTCTTTGCATTATAAACATTCAAACTACACCCTTCATTTGTGTACTGTTTTAAAGTCTGTTATACATTACACTTCAAAGAAAGTATTTTAAAACCTTAATGACTTACTCAAAGTTAATAAACAAATGAGAAAACAAGATTAAGATAAACATTCAGGTCATTAAAAATGATCTCTCTAATCCTTTTATGACTATGCTATACTTTCCAACTTTAATAGTTCCCTTCTACTATCAAACCCCTGACATAATGTGTTCTCCTACAATATTTTGCTTTAAACTTGTAATTGAACTTTCTTTTACGCCAAGGAGCCAGGTTCAGCAGTTTGCATAACTCTAACTACAATAAAAGTGTACAATGACTATCTATCAAAATAGATTATGCAAAAAAATATACAGATGATACTGACTTACGATGGGGTTACCTCCTGATAAACCCACAGTAAATACAAAATGTTGTAAGTCAAAAATTTATTTAATATATCTAACCTACTGAACATCATATCTTAGCCTAACTTACCTCAAACATGCTCAGAACACTTACATTTGCCTACTGCTGGGCAAAAGCATCCAACACAAAGCCTATTTTATAATAAAGTAATAAATATCTCATGTTAATTTATTGAACACTGTCCTGAAAATGAAAAATACTGTATTGAAAGTGAAAAATAGAATGGTTGTATGGGCACTTGAAGTACAGTTTCTACTGAATACATATATATTGTTTTCGCATCATAGTGAAGTAAAAAAAAAATCATCAAATCAAACAACCATAAGTCAGGGATTGTATACATATTAAAGAAACAAGCCATTAACCTGAAGAAAATTCACATCTTTAACAATTCTCCAATAATAATTAACATTCCACCTTTAATTTTATGCATGTTATCATTAGATGAATTCAAACTATATGTCAAGCAGAAATTGGACAGTATTTAATTAATTAGGACCCAGATACACTGCAATGTATATGGTAATGGTAACAAGCTTGTTAGTTAATTCTCATTCTGTGAAAATGGTTAAGAGTAGGATTTATATAAAATGAAACTGGTAAGTACAGAAACAAGCAACTTTTTAAAAAGTCTTAAGTTTATAAGTTCAATTACTAAACTGCCACTCGTGCTCCAGCATCCTCTCCTTTCCAGCTTTTATTTCAATATACACTAAAAGAGACAGCTTGGGATTTAACTACCTAATATTGTATAAATTATCTCATAACTTTTTAAATTGAAGCTAAATTCTAGGTTCTAATTCATTATGTAAAAGTACAACATGAAATATTTAATAATTTACTTTCCCTTCAAAACAACCATTTATATATATATTTACATGTATGTTTATATATATATACATATATATATATGTCTCTCTCTCTCTCTTTTGAGACATAGTCTCACTGTGTCGCCCAGGCTGGAGTGCAGTGGCACGTTCTTGGCTCACGGCAACCTCTACCTCCCAGGTTCAAGTGATTCTCCTGTGTCACCCTCCCCAGCAACTGGGATTACAGGCATCTGCCACCACGCCTGGCTAATTTTTGTATTTTTAGAAGAGGTGGGGTTTCGCCATGTTGGGCAGGCTGGTCTCGAACTCCTGACCCCAGGTGATCCTCGACCTCCCAAAGTGCTGGGATTACAGGTGTGAGCCACCGTGCCCAGCCAAGACAATCATTTATAATTGTATCCTTTATATAACCACTAAAACAAAATGAATTTTAGGAGACACGTAAAATTTAATTGGACAAAGCAGTAGAAAAGTGCTGCTGGGCCATTGCCTATAAACAAATAATGCACATTTTCTCATCACTACTTACCATATTTCTCTCCAAAATTATGAATTAATCCTATGTAAAAAATTACTCCGGCCGGGCACAGTGGCTCACACCTGCAATCCCAGCACTTTGGGAGGCCAAGGCGGGCAGATCACCAGGTCAGGAGATCGAGACCATCCTGGCTAACACAGTGAAACCCTGGCTCTACTAAAAACACAAAAAATCAGCGGGGCAAGATGGCAAGCACCTGTAGTCCCAGCTACTCGGGAGGCTGAGGCAGAATGGCCTGAACCCGTGAGGCGGAGCTTGCAGTGGGCCGAGATCGTGCCATTGCACTCCAGCCTGGGCAACAGAGCGAGACTCCGTCTCAAAAAAAAAAAAAAAAAAGAAAAAGACATGTCTGCTTTAAGCCATAATATAGTATCCCAAGTGCAGCCTGAAAATATTCTTGTTGTTTCCAATATTATTCAAGGATATGTTTTATATGCATTTTGAAGTATTCAGACTGAGAAAAAAGGTCTTACGGCTTTTAAGAATTTAGAGAGCTATAGTGCCATCTACTGGAAAACACAGATTATGTTACTTCTTAAGCAAAATTCACTACCATATTTTCTATCAAACAAATCCCAGGGTCATGTCTACAATGATTTTGCATTGATTATATAACATGTAAAATTAACTACTAAATCTGTTAACCACGTACATAGCAGTTATAACTGAATACTAATGTGATTACAAATGTATACTACTCCATTCCCACCATAGAGAAAGAATGCATAAGACTCAGAAATTAACACCTAGCTGGTTCAGAGTTGACCTGGGATTTCCTTCTGAATGGCTTTTTTTTTTTCCAAATCCTAACCTTATATTTCTCTTTCTTTTTTCTTGAGATGGGGTCTCTCCATGTTGCCCAGGATGATCTCAAACTCCTGTGCTCAAGCAATCCTCCTGCCTCAGCCTTTTAAGTGGGTAGGACTAAAACAGAGGGCTTTTGTTCAACATGACTCACTCAGCATGATCCTTGCAAGCAGAGGGCCAACATCACACGCACACGCGCACACACGCACACACACACACACACTCAAACGGAAAACCATGAAGAAAACAATAATATAGCTGTTGATTTGTCATTAACTAAATAGAACACTTATTCAGTAGTAAACACTTTTTTTGCATTTTTTTTTAAATATCAAACACTTCACAAATCTCCACATCGTCCTTGCACAGAGACCATGCTAATCGTCTGTATTGCTCCAATTTTAGTATATGTGCTGCAGAAGTAAGCGCTAACACATCCTTTTACATAAACAAGTACATTCTTACACCTTCCTGAATTTGGGAAGGATTATACTCAAGGAATAGGGGAAGTGATGGAACTTACTGAGGTGCTACACGTCTCCAGTAGCGATCAATTCCATGTTTAAAATACAGTACAGCAAGCCACCTTACATTTATATCCAAAGTGTGGTTGGTGAAAATATTCTATAAATAAAAAACATAATATTAGAATTAGCACGGAATAAGTAAAAAGTATAATTAATGTACCCACAATAAAGTATGGACAGATCTTTGTTTTGTTTTTTTTGTTTTTTGAGACAGTTTCACTCTCGTCGCCCAGGCTGGAGTGCAATGACACGATTTCGGCTCACTGCAACCTCCGCCTCCCAGGTTCAAGCGATTCTCCTGCCTCAGCCTCCCAAGTAGCTGGGGTTACACGTGCCTGCCACCAAGCCCAGCTAATTTTTTGTATTTTTTTTCGTAGAGACAGGGTTTCACCATGCTAGCCAGGCTGGTCTCGACCTCCTGACCTCAGGTGATCCATTCGCCTTGGCCTCCCAAAGTGCTGGGATTACAGGCATGAGCCACCACACCCAGCCTGGACAGATCTTTTAATTAAATTTGTTTATGTTCTATCACTACATATATCATATCGATATTTATGAAGTATATATAGTTCTACAATTCATATAAGAAGTATACCTGCTGAGTTGTATGTTAACTGTTCAAAGCTGAGTAACAGACATGTAGAGTCATTGTACTATTCTGCTTTAAGGTGTGTTTGAAAATTCCCCTAGTAAAAAAATTAAATTCAGAAACAAGCAAACCTAATTATTTTTCAAATGAATACCATAAGCCCATACATATTCAATAAAATATATAACTTCCAAATTAGAAAAAGTAGGCCCACTACAGCATAGATTCAAAGATTCTAAGGAGTCAAGGCCCCGGGGTTGTTAATACATGCTATGAAATAAAACTATTTCATAGTACCCTCCTTATCAAAACAATTATCCTTGTAAATAAGTTTGATAAAGCTGGGCGCGGTGGCTCACGCCTGTAATCCCAGCACTTTGGGAGGTCGAGGCAGGCGAATCACGAGGTCAGGAGATTGAGACTATCCTGGCCAACATGGTGAAACCCCATCTCTACTAAAAATACAAAAATTAGCTGGGCGTGGTGGCGCATGCCTGTAATACCAGCTACTCGGGAGGCTGAGGCAGGAGAATAGCTTGAACCAGGAAGGTGGAGGTTGCAGTAAGCAGAGATCGCGCCACTGTGCTCCAACCTGGTGACAGAGTGAGACTCTGTCTCAAAAAAAAAAAAAAAAGTTTGATAGCAGAACATTTTTAAGAGATATAAAGCGGCCGGGCATGGTGGTTCATGCCTGTAATCCCTGTACTCTGGGAGGCCGAGGCAGGTGGATCACCATGAGGTCAGGAGTTCGAGACCAGCCTGGCCAAAATGATGAAACCCCATCTCTACTAAAAATACAAAAAATTAGCTGGGTGTGGTGGCGCACATCTATAATCCCAGCTGCTAGTAGGCTGAGGCAGGAGAATTGCTTGAACCCAGGAGGCGGAGGTTGCAGTGAGCAGAGATTGCACCACTGCACTCCAGCCTGGGCAACAAGAGCAAAACTCTGTCCCATAAAAAAAAAAAAAAAAAAAAAAAAAAAAAAAAAAAAAAAAGGCCAGGCACAGTGGCTCATGCCTGTAATCCCAGCACTTTGGGAGGCCGAGGGGGACAAATCACCTGAGGTCAAAGGTTCAAGACCAGCCTGACCAACATGGAGAAATCCCGTTTCTATAAAAATACAAAATTAGCCAGGCATGGTTGCGCATGCCTGTAATCCCAGCTACTTGGGAGGCTGAGGCAGGAGAATCACTTGAACCCCGGAGGGGAGAGGATGCTGTGAGCTGAGATCGCACCATTGCACTCCATCCTGGGCAACAAGAGTGAAACTCTGTCTCAAAAAACAAGAGAGATAAAGCTACATGTGATGTGAATAATCTCAACTCAACATTAACCATTACTCAAAAAAAGTATTCATTGTGTTAATCCAAATAATAATAATGACTATAATTATACTATGTCTCAGACCAAAAACAACTCAAATTCCCAAAGGTGACCTCTTAAACCTTGTATAGGAAAACACCAAAGCCAAAAATGATGTGGAAGTATGTCCTTTGCTATAGAAAAACATTTATAAGTTTTTTTTTTTGAGATGGAGTCTCACTCCCGTTGCACTGACTGGAGTGCAGTGGCGCAATCTTGGCTCACTGCAACCTCTACCTCCCGGGTTCAAGCGATTCTCCTTCCTCAACCTCCCGAATAGCTGGGATTACAGGCATGCACCACCACTCCCGGCTAATTTTTGTGTTTTTAGCAAAGACGGGCTTTCACCATGTTGGCCAGGTGGGTCTTGAACGCCTGACCTCAGGTGATCCACCTGCCCTGGCCTCCCAAAGTGCTAGGATTACAGGGGTGAGCCACTGTGATCAGCCAAGTATTTTTTTAAAAAGGAATGCAGGCTGGGCGCAGTGGCTCACGCCTGTAATCCCAGCACTTTGGGAGGCCGAGGTGGACAGATTATTTGAGGTCAGGAGTTAGAGACCAGCCTGGCCAACATGGTGAAACCCTGTCTCTACTAAAAATACAAAAAATTAGCTAGGCATGGTGGGAGGGCGCCTGTAATCCCAGCTACTCAGGAAGCGGAGGCAGGAGAATCGCTTGAACCCAGGAGGCAGAAGTTGCAGTGAGCTGAGATCACACCACTGCACTCCAGCCTGGGCAACACAGCGAGACTCCACCTCAGATTTAAAAAAAAAAAAAAAAAAGGGACGAACACTATACAGCCAATTTTAGAAAATCATGTCTAAATACAAAAAAAAAGAAAAAAGATTACAAATATAGTTGTGTAACTCACATTTATTCCTTCGAACCACTGGCAACTGGGTGCAAGTCCCTCTTTTGGGTCTCCATTATAAAACATGCACTTCTTTTACCACATTAATCACATTTGATCTTCACACTTTACATGTCCACCTTCTATACTAGATTGAGTCTTGTCTTACGCCTAGAATCTAGCACAGTGCCTGGCAAAGCAGAAACTTCCTAACTTTCTATTGAGCAAATGAGTGAATGAATGGAAGTAATGTGGGAATATTGTGGAAGTTGGTGGATCTCACTCAGTCTATCTCAAATACACTTACAAAAATAAGAAAAGTCAAGCTGCAGATGTCAATCCAAGTAGAAATGTCCTATAAGTACTCTGAAAAACAGGACTAGAACATAAGCCTGAGATCATGTATACAAATACAGGAGTCTCCTGACTAGAATGGACAGCTAGGTAAGATCAAATGTACCTAGATAGCGAGTATAGGGGGAAAAGGAAGACTAAAACACAGCAGCTTTTTAATCTACTGTAAATATAATCTGTTCCATCTAAAAGAAATGTTATATCCCTCTAAGAAGAAAATTACAGGTAATAAAAATAAAGACATTCGGAGGCCAAGGTGGGAGGATCATTTGAGCCCAGGAGTTTGACATCAGTCAACAAAGCAAGACCCTGTCTCTACTTAAAAAAAAAAAAAAAAGACTGGGCCAGGTGCAGTCGCTCACGCCTGTAATCCCAGCACTTTGGGAGGCCAAGGCAGGCGGATCACAAGGTCAAGAGATTGAGACCATCCTGGCTAACACGGTGAAACCCCATCTCTACTAAAAATACAAAAAAATTAGCCAGGCGTGGTGGCGGGCACCTGTAGTCCCAGCTACTCGGGAGGCTGAGGCACGAGAATGGCGTGAACCTCGGAGGCGGAGCTTGCAGTGAGCCTAGATCACCCCACTGCACTCCAGCCTGTGCAACAGAGCGAGACGTCTCAAAAAAAAAAAAAAAAAACCTACGCACTTAGTATTATTAATAAGGTATAGTTATTAATACATAAAAAGACAACAGTTAAGCAATGCCTATTGGTTTTTAAGGTCCAGCAGTAATTAAAATAAGAAATTCTGAAAGTGTTTTATATTTTGGCCAGAAAAAGCACAAGACTATAATAATTATAGAGCATATTCATTTAAATAAGCGTAAGGAGAGTAAAGATACTCAAGAGATTTTTTTTTTTTTTTTTTTTGAGATGGAGTCTTACTCTGTCGCCCAGGTTGGAATGCAGTGGTGCAATCTCCACTCACTGCAAGCTCTGCTTCCTGGGTTCACACCATTCTCCTGCTTCAGCCTCCCAAGTAGCTGGGACTACAGGCGCCCGCCACCATGCCTGGCTAATTTTTTGTATTTTTAGTAGAGACGGGATTTCACCGTGTTAGTCAGGATGGTCTCAATCTCCTGGTCACGTGATTCGCCCGCCTTGGCCTCCCAAAGTGCTGGGATGACAGGCATAAGCCACCACACCTGGCCCCGCTGCTCCCCCCCCTTTTTTTTTTTGAGATGGAGTTTCGCTCTTGCTGCCCAGACTGGAGTACAATGGCACGATCTCAGCTCACTGCAACCTCCGCCTCCTGAGTTCAAGCGATTCTCCTGCCTCAGCCTCATGAATAGCTGCGACTACAGGCGTGCGCCACCACACCTGGCTAATTTTGTATTTTCAGTAGAGATGGGGTCTCAGCATGTCGGTCAGGCTGGTCTCAAACTCCTGACCTCAGGTGATCCACCCCCCTTGGCCTCCCAAAGTGCTGGGATTACAGGAGTGAGCCACTGCACCCGGCCCTACTCAAGAGATTTTCTAAAGATTTATACTATGCCTAAAATTTACAAACATGATGCTAGGATTACATAAAGAATAAGATGTTTTCTTTAGTATCTTTTAAAATCAATCTTTTTTTTTTTACGATTCTGTTACTGAGCCAAACAGCCATCTTTTTCGTTATATTCAGGATAACAAGTCTGACTTTAAACAATTTCCCTTACTGTCATGAACAATATCTTCTTCAATTTAACCAACAACTCAAACTTTTTTAGCCAACAAGTTAAAATATATATGACAACTGCTATCATTTATTTTATTTTGCAAGATATAATAAACAATTTTGCTCTGATTCTATGACCTGGTCACAAATACTGAGTCAGTTTTTAACGCAACGGGGAGCTTTGTTGCCCTGACCAGAAGCTAAACCTCAAACAGTAATCAGAGTTCTCAATTTCTCAGAAGAAAAGTATAAGGAAAGTGTTCAACACAAAAAGACTTCTTTCATTCTGGCATTGAGAAAATAATTTTGATTAATTAGTCAAAAACTTTGAACTCCAATAAAGGTTTATTTAAAGCACATATTGTTAATTAATTATACCATTTCCCATTATATCCAAGAAAACATCAGCTGTGTCAAGAGAATGAAATTTTTAGATGAGAAAAGAAAACATTTTAAAGTGAAATACACGGTACACCTGACATTGATGCTGCAATGTGGAGACCTGAACAACTATGACAACATAAATTACCTGGGGTAGAGATAAAGACAAAATATGAAAGAGTGCTACCTAGAGTCCTGATAGTAGACACTTTTAACATACTAAAACTGAAAATCATCACAGTTTTGCCTTCTGAGCAGATGCTACATATACCTAGCTTATTTTTATATTTATCAATAAATATTTATTTAACACCCTTAAGAAGTCATAAAGTAATAAGATAATGGCAAAGGCATCAGCAGCCAAACATTTGAATCTATTTCACTAAACTACCAATAAAACTAGGGTTTTAAAACAAATTAATGTTGTCTCATTTTATTAAAAAGAAAAGCAAACAATTTTAGAACAACTTACCAGCAACACTGAATAGAAACCTGGCTGTGTCTCCCACTGCTTCAACTGCTCCTCAGCTGGTTTTAACACAGCAGTATCCTGACTGGTGGCCTGTGTTAAGACCTGAAGAACAACAGTGCTGGCACTATTGAGATCCATGGAAACCTGGCAATGATAAGTTAACATACTTGAATATGTATTACAAGTAATAAAAAATTAACAGTAAAATAAATGGAGACAAAAAGCTTTCATGTTCTGAATTACTCCCATTCATCTAATCCTTCATGTTCTGCCTTTCTATCTTTTCTAAGTATACCCCATACTCATCCTTAAAATTCATAATCAAATTATTTTTGCTTAAATCAATTTATTCCTAAAGGAAACGCTCTTTCATTGTTCCATAAATAGAAGATAATAAATTGAGGGAGGGGAGATACACACACAAACTTCAAAGTTTCTAAATTCTGAGTAAGTACCATTACGTGCCCAAGACTAAGCATAATGCCTTCTGTCTTCGTTTTAAAAAGGAGATTAATAAGTGTTATAAAAGTATTAAACCATACAGTAAGTAACACCTAACTTTATCCTTGACAAAATCAGAAGGAAGAAAAGAAAACTGCAAAAGAATTGCTTTGACTTGTTAGTAAAGTACTCTCCAACATCATCTTACGTGCCACCAATGGTACATCTCCAAATCATTTTAAGAAACATACAAAATGAAATGCTATGGGGAAAAAAGCCAAACTGACCTATTAAACAAAAATCTAAAACCTAAGTCAGAAAGGATCTTAAGGGCTGGGTCATCTAATCCTATACTATGTAGCTGAAGCCATTCAACAAACACACAATTTCTTGATTTTGTTGAATTCTCCGGGATTCTGTTTCTAATTGCCCCCAAAATTGTATATACAATTCTATACTTAGCAAGTATGTATAGTTATTCACAATATACACGTACAAAATATAAGGATTAAAATTGAAAGCTAAAAATATTGACAGAAAATAAGTCGAAGTTCTCAGTGCAGGGGTGACAGGGAATAGCATTGTACTGTATTGATACAGCTTAGCGACAGTGGCTATCTCTGTGACCGAAGAATGTTCCAGACAGTAAAAGTCTGAAAGTTATTAGCCTATAAAGAATATACCCAAAGCAAATGAATTCCTTTGTTAAAATAATTACAATTAAATTGCAGTGAAATGGCAAGATTCCAAATGTTGATTCAACAAGAAATCTGACCTAGATTACCTTTTAGGGAAAATCAACCATTTCAAAACCTATGTAAGTAAAGCAGGGCTAATCAAAAACACAAAAATTTCATTGTACCATCTTAAAAAGGGCCTAATAACTAGAATCTGAAAAATACCAAGTTACTGATAGAGTTGGATTAAGATTTGATTTGATTTTGATTTATTTTTTGAGACATCGAGTCTCACTCTGTCACCCAGGCTGGAGTGCAACAGCACAATCTCAACTCACTCCACCTCCCGGGTTCAAGCGATTCTCCTGCCTCAGCCTCCCCAGTATTTGGGATTACAGGCACACACCACCAAGCCCAGCTAATTTTTGTATTTTTAGTAGAGACGGGGTTTCACCACGTTGGCCAGGCTGGTCTCAAACTCCTGACCCCAGGTGATCCGCCTGCCTCGGCCTCCCAAAGTGCTGGGATTACAGGCATGAACCACCATGCCTGGCCAGATTGAGGTTTTTTTTTTTTTGAGACCGAGTCTTGCTCTGTTGCCCAGGCTGGAGTGCAGTGGCACGATCTCGGCTCACTGCAACCTCTGCCTGCCAGGTCCTTGGCCACCCAAAGTGCCGGGATTACAGGCGCGAGCCACCATGCACAGCCCAGATTAAGATTTTAAATTTCTGTCACCCAGGCTGTAACACAGTGACGTGATCACTGCTCACAGCAGCCGCGATCTCAAGTGATCTTTCCACCTCAGCCTCCTAAGTAGCTGGGAACACAGACATGCACCACCAGGCCCAGCTAATTTTTTTATTATTATTATTATTTTTTGTAGAGACAAGGTCTCGCTTTGTTGCCCAGGCTGGTCTCAAACTTCTAGGCTCAAGCAATCCCTCCCCAAGTGCTGGGATTACAGGCATGAGCCATGGCATCTGGCCTAATTTTACATTTTCTAGCAGCCACGTTAAGTAGTAAAAAGAAGTATGTAAAATTAATCCTAATATATATATTTTACTACAGCTGCTCTGATATATATATACATATATATATTTTTTTTTTTTTTTGAGACAGCGTCTCACTCTGTTGCCTAGGCTACAGTGCAGTGGTGCAATCTCAGCTCATGGCAACCTCTGCCTCCCGGGTTCAAGTGATTCTCCTGCCTTAGCCTCCCAAGTAGCTGCAACTACAGGCACGAGCCACCACGCCCAGCTAATTTTTGTATTTTTAGTAGAGACTGGGTTTCACCATATTGGCCAGGATGGTCTCAAACTCCTGACCTCAAATGATCCGCCCGCCTCAGCCTCCTGAAGTTCTGGCATTACAGGTGTAAGCCACTGCACCAGGCCTAATAGTGTATTTGACTCAATACATCCAAAATGTTATCATTGCAACATGTAACCAATATTTTTTAAATATACTGAGATATTTTACTTTTAATACTAAATCTTCAAAATCCTGTGTATATTTTACACTTAAAGCACATCTCATGGCCAGGTGTGGTGGCTCACACCTGTTAATCCCAGCACTTTGGGAGGCTGAGGCGGACAGATCGCCTGAGCCCAGGACTTCAAGACCCACCTGGGCAACAGAGCAAAATCCCGTCTCTACAGAAAATACAAAAATTACCCAGGTGTGGTGTGCACTTGTAGTCCCAGCTACTAAGGAGGCTAAGGTGGGAGGATCACCTGAGCCCCGGGAGGTCCAGGATACAGTGAGCTGTGATCACGCCACTGCACTCCAGCCTGGGCAACAGAGAAACCCTGTCTCAAAACAAACAAACAAAAAAAAAAGACTGACTGCAACTGAGTGTGTCACTTTAGACTGGGTATTCAGTGAAGGCTTCTGAGAAGTGACATTTATGAGAGACGTGAATGATGAGAAACCCATGCGAGGATCAGAAGGCAGAGCTTCAGACGGGGAAAACAACTAGAAAAAAGGCCTTGCAATTAGAAACAATCTGAAGAAAGCCAACATGACTGACACTTAGTGAGAAAAGGGGAAAGTGGCGGAAAATGAAGTTGGAGAAAAGGGCAGGAACAAATGGGGCAAAATAAGGTGTCTAGGCTTTTCATATAGGTATAAAAATAGACGCAGGATAGGAAGAACATAAATATATTGCTATCAACATATGAAAGGAAAAAAGCTCTACCAGAACTCGTCCTCATCCCACCCCCTCCACCAAAGAAATAAAGATAAAAGTCACAGCCTTGTTTTGGGCTATTCCTAAAAAAATCACTGACTACTGCCAACCCTCAAAGCAATTTTCCCCTAGAGCAAAGATTGTGCAGAGAACATAAATGCACACAGCAAAGCAATCCTTACCCTCACCATTTTTCCTGTTCTAGTGGAATCTGCTAGAGTTTCCCATCCCTGCCTCCTTCCAGTATCTGCCCCATCCAGGTCCTCCCCTTGCTTTGATCCTTGCTCCTAAGAAGCCCATCCAGTCTGGCGGGGAAGAGCTCAGTTCATACATTTTTGGGGCACCTATTTTGTGCCAGACACTGTAGTAGTTGTTAGGATAAGAATCAGAAGAGTCTCTGTTGTCTACCCAAAATCTGTGGGCTACTGGGGTGAGAGGCAGAGGAAGCTACTCTTATTGTTAAAACAAATTGTGAAAAGTACATTTCTACCATACCAGTTGGCGCCCAGAGTATATCTCCCACACAGAACCAATATACGAACGTGCCTACAGTTGGAAACATAAAAATGCTCATTAAAAGAAACAAGTAAACAAAAGAAAACTCAGCATCTTTACCTGCTACTAACAGATTTATCAGACCTGCAGTGACTTCAATTTCAGCCATACATAACAATGTTCTTCAGAATATTTGTATTATCTGTGTTTGTCATTAGTTTTAGGGCATTTCACACATACAATAACCCCAGCAAGTCTACTAAATGCCAACACTTTAAGTAGACTGACTTTAAAAAAAAACAAAAAGGTGCCAAAATTAGAGTAAAAACCAAAGAAGAGTGTTCCAAAATAAAAAGGTTCCCACAGTGAAATAATTTATTCAGGCATGGGTAAATAACCCATGCTAAAACCATTAAATGAAAGAACAGTTGTTGGGGAACAGAATGTTCCCAATGTGTCCAAGTATCACTCCACAGATTACTTGCTAATTGTAATGAATAAACAAATCTTTAAAATAAAGAAATCCATCTTCAGTCGCCAGCTTAACCAACAGAGTAAATTCAGTTATCAACAACAACAACACAACTTGACCTTAAGTGCCTCCTGATATGATGAAATACACAGCCCACAGTCTCGCCTCTGAAACATCAAAAACGGTCAACATTAATCTAACCAAGACTGGGCCTAACTTCCAGTTTAAAAGAATTAGAAGAGAAAGAATATTTCTGGAATGATGACATAAGTAGCTCCACAGACCCTCTCCTCAGGGATACAACCCTAACTGGTGAAAATTATAAAAAGCTCAAAGTCTCTGGAAAATGTCTTAACCACATACAGCAAATACAGAAACATCTATGTGACAAATATTACTAAATCTTGGAAGGAATAGTAAGAATCTGTGACTTTTGAGCCACAAACCCAGCCCTACCCCACAATGTGAGGAAGCTCTACTCCAGGGACATAACAGCCAAGAACACAGGGCTCTCTCTCACCCTAACTCCCAGCCAAGGGCTACGGTTTCTCCCCAGAACGGGTAGCCAGCCAGCCAGTATTTCTCATACACCCCAGCTATATGCTGCAGAAATTCTGTACCAGGCAAACACAGCTAGAGGTCTAGGGCTCTCTTCTTCCAGCCAGGCACCACTCCTGCGGCAGAAGCTCTACCACAGGGCAGCAGGCAAAGAATAGTGAGCCTCTATCACGTCCACAACAGCTTGCTCAAAGAGCAGAGGTACCACACCAGGATAAATAAAGTACCCAACTCAAGTTTGGCCGTTTGCCACTCAGCAGTCAAAGTATGGTGTGGTAAAAGGAAAGCAGCTTTTACTTAAGTGTTAGTAAATGGGAAAATAGCCCAGCTCAAGCCTCAAAGGAACCATTTCAGTTTTTTCGGGCTGAGTGAAGGGGTTTAAGAAGAAAAACTTGGTATAAAAAACATACGGGAGTGGTGCAGCAGGGTACAGGTCTGCATGCCGTATGTATGTATGTATGTTTGTATGTATGTATGTATGTATGTGAGTCTTGCTCTGTCACCCAGGCTGGAGTGCAGTGGTGCAATCTCAGCTCACTGCAACCTCTGCCTCCTGGGCTCAAGCGATTCTTGTGCCTCAGCCTCCTAAGTAGCTGGGATTATAGGCGGTCACCACCAAGCCTGGCTAACTTTTATATTTTTAATAGAGCTGGGTTTCACCATGATGACCAGGCTGGTCTCAAACTCCTGGCCTCAAGTAATTCGCCTACCTTAGCCTCCCAAAGTGCTGGGAATACAGGTGTGAGCCACTGCGCCTAGTCTGCATGCCTTGTTTCAATGGCTATCTTGAGTAAGCCGGTGGTACAGCTGGCATCATCTTGACTTTAGCCTGGTGGTGGTAGACTATCTGTAACTCCTCCTAAGCAGGAGGATTCCACAGCTGAATCTCTATGCCTGATTTGTTTTAAAATTAGCCCCTGGAAAAATCGCTTGAACTCAGGAGGTAGAGGCTACAGTGAGCTGAGATCACCCCACTGCACTCCAACCTGGGTGACAGAGCAAGACTTCGTCTCAAACAAACAAACAACAAAAAATAGCCCCTGGAATTTCTAAGCAAGCGCACAATTAGATAAGTGAGTACTGTGCACAGAAGTGCCTGGTGGGAAAGGAAGGAAAATGAAGAGTTTTAAAATACACTGTAAGGCCCAAATGTGGTAGCTCACACCTGTAATGCCAGCACTTTGGGAGGTCGAGGTGGGCAGATCACTTGGGGCCAGGAGTTCAAGACCAGCCTGGCCAACACAGCAAACCCCATCTCTACCAAAAATATAAAAAATTAGCCAGGCGTACCGTGGCACATGCCTGTGGTCCCAGCTACTCAGGAGGTTGAGGCACAAGAATCACTTGAATCCAGGAGGCGGAGGTTGCAGTGAGGAGAGTGCACCACTGCACTGCAGCCTGGGTGACAGAGACTCTGTCTCAAAAAATAAAATAAGGCCAGGCACGGTGGCTCACGTGGCTCACACCTGTAATAGCATTTTTGGAGGCTGAGGCGGGAGGATCACCTGAGGTCAGGAGTTCAAGACAGCCTGGCCAACATGGTGAAACCCCGTTTCTACTAAAATTCAAAAAATTAGCCAGACGTGATGGTGCACGCCTGTAATCCCAGCTACTCGGGAGGCTGAGGCAGGGGAATCGTGTGAACCCAGGAGGCAGAGGTTGCAGTCAGCCAAGATTGCGCCACTGCACTCCAGCCTGGCGACAGAACAAGGCTCTGTCTCAAAAAAAAAAAAAGAAAAAAAATTAAGTAATTAAATTAAATTAAATACACTGCTAAACTACTTTCTGAGATTAAGGGGCCTGGCATGGCGGCTCTCACCTGTAATCCCAGCATGTTGGGAGGCTGAGGCGGGCAGTTTGCCTGAGCTCAGGAGTTCAAGACCAGCCTGGGTAACATGGAGAAAACCCATCTCTACCAAAAATAGAAAAAGTTAGTCAGGTGTGATGGCACACGCCTGTGGTCCCAGCTACTTGGGAGGCTGAGGTGAGAGGACTGCTTGAGCCCTGGAGGTCAAGGCCCACTACTACTGCTATAATCAAAAAGATAATGATCCGATCAATGGTGTCCAGCTTTTTAAAAGAAGATAATGAGGCATCAGTAAGGAGAAACTGTAACCCTCATGCATTGCTGGTGCAAATGTAAAATGGCGACTTTGGAAAAGTCTGGCAGTTCCTTAAAATGTTAAACACAGAATAACATATAACATAGCAATTCTACCTTTGGACATATAGTCAAGAGAAATGAATATGTCCATACAAAAACTTGTATACAGATATTCACTGCAACATTATTCATAATAGCCAAAAACTGACAACTCAAATATCCATCATGTGATGAATGGGTAAATAAAATGCGTATTTCAGCCAGGTGCAGCAGCTCACGCCTATAATCCCAGCACTTTGGGAGGCCAAGGTGGGCAGATCCCGAGGTCCAGAGTTCGAGACCAGCTTGGCCAACATGGTGAAAACCCATCTCTACTAAAAATATAAAAATCAGGCCAGGCGCAGTGACTCATTCCTGTAATCCCAGTACTTCGGGAGGCTAAGGCAGGAGGATCATCACAAGGTCAGGAGATAGAGACCAGCCTGGCTGACACGGTGAAACCCCAACTCTACTAAAAATACAAAAAATTAGCTGGGTGTGGTGGCACATGCCTATAGTCCCAGCTACTCGGGAGGCTGAGGCAGGAGAATCGCTTGAACCCGGGAGGCAGAGGTTGCAGTGAGCCAAGATCGCACCACTGCACTCCAGTCTGGACGACAGAGCAAGACTCTGTCTCAAAAACACACACACACACACACACACACACGAAAATCAGCCGGGCGTGGTGGTGTGCGCCTGTAATTCGTTACTCGGGAGGCTAAGGCGTGAGAATCACTGGAACCCAGGAGGCGGAGGTTGCAGTGAGCCAAGATCACGCCACTGCACTCCAGCCTGGGCCACACAGTGAGACTCTGTCTCAAAAATGAAAATTAAATTAAATTAAAATAAATAAAATAAAATGTGGTATTTCCATACAATGAAGTATTATTTCACCTAAAAAGGAATGAAATCCTGTAACATACTAAAACATGAATGAGCCTTGAAAACATCACCCTAAGCAGAAGAAGCCAGTCACATAAAACCACAAGCTGCATGATTCCCATTTATATGAAATATGAAGAACAGGCAAATTTATAACACAAAGAAGTAGATTAAGTGGTTCCCTAGGCTGGTGAATTGGGGGAAAATGCGGAGCAACTGCTATTTGGAACGATGAAAATGTTCTAAAACTGACTGTAATGATGGTTGCACAACTCTGTGAATATACTAAAAACTACTGAATTGTATACCCTTTTCAGTGGGTGAATTACACGGACTGTAAATTATAGCTCAATAAAGCTGGTTTTTTTAAGTGCTTTGATTATGTAAATGTCAAAATCCACAAGAGATGGCCATGTGCAGTGGCGCAAGCGTAATCTCGGCACTTTGGGAGGTTTAGGCAGGAGGACAGCTTCAGTCCAGGAGTTGGAGGCCAGCCGGGGCAGCATAGTGAGACCTCAACTCTACAAAAAATAAAAAACAAAAAGTTTAGCCAGGAGTAGTGGCACAAACCTGTAGTCCCAGGTAGCTACTCAGGAGGCTGAGTGTGGAGGAGCCCAGGAGTCTGACTTGCAGTGAGCTAAGCCTGTGCCACTGCACTCTAGTCCAGGCGACAAAGTGAGACCCTGTCTCTAAAAAAAAAAATGTTTTCAATTTTTTTTTAATGTGACTTATAGCCAGGCGCGGGGGCTCACGCTTGTAATCCCAGCACTTTGGGAGGCTGAGGCAGGTGGATCACGACGTCAGGAGTTCAAGACCAGCCTGACCAACATGGTGAAACTTCGTCTCTACTAAAAATACAAAAATTAGCCAGGTGTAGTGGCGTGCATCTGTAATCCTAGCTACTCAGGATGCTGAGACAGGAGAATCCCATGAACCTGGGAGGCGGAGGTTGTAGTGAGCTGAGATCGCGCCACGGCACTCCAGCCTGGGCGACACAGTGAGACTCCGCCTCAAAAAAAATAAATAAATAAAATGTGACTTATATAGGCCAGGCATGGTGGCTCACACCTGAATCTCAGCACTTTAGGAGGCCAAGATGGGAGGATCACTTGAGCTCAGGAGTTCAAGATCAGCCTCGGTAACATAATGACACCCTGTCTCTTTAAAAAAAAAAAAGTGTCTACGGTTTCAACAACAATTGATGTTAACTCAGGGCCAAAAAGATCAAGAAATTAAAACAAGGTGAAAGAATGTAAGACTTCTGGCATAAGACAAGGAGGTTCCAAAGATACTAGTGTGTACTACAACATCTGGATTCATTTCAGTTTCTCAGCAGAAGTCTGGCAGTTTGGACAAGAAAATTCTTTTCTGTGCATGCATTACAGGTTGTTTAGCATCTCTGTCCCTGCACACTATATGTTATTAATACCTCAAACAGACTGACTAAAGATGCTTCCATATATTTCCCAAATACCTTCAGCTAAAAGAACCACCAGGGCTACCGATGTATTCCCTATGACACCAGCCCCCAACCTTTTTGGTACCAGGGACTGGTTTCATGGAAGACAATTTTTCCACAGATGGGGCGGGGCAGTGGAAGAGGGGTAAAGGGCAGGGGGGGATGGTTTCTGGATGAAACTGTTCCACCACAGATCATCAGGCATTAGTGAGATTCTCATAAGGAGTATGCAACCTAGATCCTTTGCATGTGCAGTTCACAACAGGATTTGTGCTTTTATGAGGATCTAATGCTGCTGCTGATCTGACAGGAGGTGGACCTCAGGTAGTAATGCTCACTCTCCACCCACTGCTCACCTCCTGCAGTGTGGCCCAGTTCCTAGCAGGCCACGGAATGACTGATACTGGTCCATGGCCTGAGGGCTGGGGACACCTGCCCTATGACACTTCATGCAGACTGTCAAAAACTGGTTTGTTTGGGAGGAAAAAACGCACAACAAAATATATGTGACATCAAGGAGAGAAGCTATTTGCTTGCTTTCTCTTCCCTACTCCTAAAACATCAAATCTACTCAAGAGTTTCAAAGGACCTACAAACTTCTGCTTGGAGTTTTCAAAAAACCTGCAAACTCCTGCTTGTTAGAAATGCATCTGGAGGGCACGGTGGCTCACGTCTGTAATCCCAGCACTCTGGGATGCCGAGGCAGGTGGATCACCTGAGGTAAGGAGCTCGAGACCAGCCTGGCCAATGTGGTGGAACTCTGTCTCTACTAAAAATACAAAAAAATGAGCCAGGTGTGGTGGCGGGCGCCTGTAATCCCAGCTACTCGGGAGGCTAAGGCAGGAGAATGGCTTGAACCCGGGAGGCAGAAATTGCAGTGAGCCGAGATCGCGCCATTGCGCTCCAGCCTGGGCATCAAGAGCAAAACTCCGTATCAAAAAAAAAAAAAAAAAACAAAACAGAAAGAAAAAAGAAGTGCATTTTGAACTACAAGTTTAAACCTGTCTAAACCAATCATAACTTAAAAATATTCTCTCTTAGTCTGTTTTGTAACTAGAGAAATATATATAAAAAATTAAAATATAAAATATATATATAATACTATACAAAATAAAAACACCTACAAAAAGACAAGCAGTAAACACATCAAATTATAAACAATAGTTGTGTTAAGAAAGCTCCAGGGGTTATCATTCTTATAGTCGACACACTTTAATAATGAAAAAATACATTTTTTAAGGCCAAGAGTTTTCATTTTACATCTGCTTAAATTTCCATAGGAATTAGATATTTGCTTTATTTCTCTTCCTTTCTCCAAAAACATCCCAACTTCTCAAAGAGCTGCAAATCATTACGTATTTCTCTTGTTAAGCACATATCAAGTAGGTAATGTAGTCAATAACTGCACTCTCATGAAATTTCAGGAGAGGAAGTTTACAAACCTAGTCTTCAGTAGCACAAGTAAGTAAGCAATAGTTTGTTTGTTTGTTTGTTTGTTTGTTTTGAGACAGAGTCTCACTCTTGTTGCCCAGGCTGGAAGACTATGGCACAATCTGAGCTCACTGCAAGCTCCACCTCCTGGGTTCAAGCAAATCTCCTGCCTCAGCCTCCCAAGTAGCTGGGATTACAGGTACCCGCCACCACGCCCAGCTAATTTTTGTGTTTTTAGTAGAAACTGGGTTTCACCATGTTGGGTAGGCTGGTCTTGAACTCCTGACCTCAGGTGATCCACCCGCCTTCGCCTCCCAAAGTGCTGGGATTACAGACGTGAGCCACCACGACCAGCTGGTAAGCAACAATTTTGTCATATTATCTGGATTTGTGAAGGCAGTGTTTACCAAGAGTCAATTCTCCTCACCCAGGGGACTCTGAGTCTTATAATCAAACAGCAGGGGTTTTATGTTTTGTTTATTCTCAAATAGCAGTATAGCTCCAAATAGTCATGTCTATTAGGTACTTAATGTTCTTACTATTTGGTGTTTATAAAGACGATAGTTTAAAATACTTAAACAGTCTTGGAAAAATCAAACTAACCAAAACAGTCTAATGTATTATTTACTTTCCATTAGGCTCCACCTATTATATACACTTCTATATATTGTGTACACTTGTATCACATAAAAGGAAAATACATTTGTATTTGTTAGCAATCGTATCTTTACTTTCATTTCTAAGTCTTCTCCATACCAGTTCCCACAGCAACTTGCTTCTTTCTTTACCAGATAATGTACTATTGTTTCTATCATTCCTAAAGCTGTAAAAATAATTTGAATTGGCCAGGCATGGTGGCTCACGCCTATAATCCCAGCACTTTAGGAGGCCGGGGCGGGTGGATCACCTGAGGTCAGGAGTTTGAGACCAGCCTGAACAACATGGTGAAACCCTGTCTCTACTAAAAATGCAAAAATTAGCCAGGCATGGTGGCGCTCGCCTGTAATCCCAGCTACTCGGGAGGCTGAGGCAGGAGAATCGCCTGAACCCAGGAGGCGGAAGTTGCAGTGAGCCAAGATCGCACCATTGTACTTCAGCCTGGGCAACAAGAGCAAAACTCCATCTTGAAAAAATAAAATAAAATAAATTGAATAGTCTGCAGTGCCACCTGATGGTAAGAAGTACCACATTCCAAAGAGTATGTTCCTTTCCCCCCAAGGAGGGTTGGAGGAAGCGAGGAACTTTAGAATTCTCAATGACCATTTGAGCAAGACAACCATCTGGAAATGTAACAGGGATTACAGGGTTCAGGAGGATAGAGCAAAGAATGCTGAGCTCCTGAGAGAAAGAAATGAATGGGAGCCTAGAGAGTAATGCAATGCGAGAAAGATGAGATTCAAAACAAAAACAAAAACCTCACCTTGAGGCAAAATATGACACCTAAGAACTTCCTTACAGCACTGCTTCTACTTCTATAGTTAGATATTGCATCACTCTACCAAAAGAAAATTTGAGGTAAAGACATGAATGTGTTTTTGAGTTCTACTCAAGGTAAATATGAAGTAATTTTTTAAAATATAATAATAAAGGCAATGTCTAGCATAAAGGAGACTGAGAAACCATGGAACAAGAACAGACAAGAGTGACAGGAGTAAAGGAATAAAATCACCCACTGATTCACTACAATAATTCCACATTTAAGATAAGAACAAATATTCAGATTGGGTGTGGTGGCTCATGTCTGTAATCCCACCAATTTGGGAGGCAGAGGCAGGAGAACTGCTTGAGCCTAGGAGTTCAACACCAGCCTGGCAGTCCGGGCAACATGGCAAGACCCCATCTCTACAAAAAATAAAAATTTAAAAAAAAAAAAAACCTTAGCCAGGTGTGGTGGCATGCACCTATGGTCCCAGCTACTCAAGAAGCTGAGGTGGCAGGAGGCAGAGGTTGCAGTGAGCCAAGATCACGCCATTGCACTTCAGCCTGGGCAACAGAGAGAGACTTCTTCTCAAAAAGAAGCTGAGCTAGGCGCGATGGCTCACGCCCGTAATCCCAGCACTTTGGGAGGCCCCAGCGGGCGGATCACGAGGTCACAAGATCAAGACCATCTTGGCTAACATGGTGAAACCCCGTCTCTACCAAAAATACAAAAAATTAGCCGGGCGTGGTGGCGGGCACCTGTAGTCCCAGCTACTCGGGAGGCTGAGGCAGGAGAATGGCGTGAACCCGGGAGGCGGAGCTTGCAGTGAGCTCAGATTGCGCCACTGCACTCCAGCCTGAGCGACAGAGCAAGACTCCATCTCAAAAAACAAAAAAAAAAAAGCTGAGGTAGGAGGATGACTTGAGCCCAGGAGGTTGAGGCTGCAGTGAGCCATATTCACACCACTGCACTCCAGTCTGGGCAACAGAGTGAGACCATGTCTCAGAAAAAAAATCATGATCTATAGCACAAGTCTACAAAGAGAAGAACAAGAGGCAGAAAATGTATCACTGGGGAATCATGGATAGGAAATACAAGCAAACTGTTAAACTGCCCAGAGTCAAAAGCAAACTAGAGAAATACAATATGCCAAAGACAAGAAAGAAATTAATTTCTGTGAAGACCGGGGAAGAGTTCTACAACAATCAAAATAGAAAAGTGAGTATATTAGAAAACTTAAAGAAATGAGGTTTATTATTTTGAGAAACCAAAATCTTAAGGGCTGCTGGCCAAAAAAACAAACAAACAAACCTGAATCTGACCAAGCTTCTAGATCTATCAGTGTAACTAGAGAAGTATGTGGGAGGTAAGACGAAATGAAGTTGATAATTGTTAAAGCTGGATGATGGCTAGATGGGGGTTCATCATAAAATTCTGTCTACTTTTATGTATGCTTTTTAAAATGGCCGCTAACGGACACAGAGATCACTAAAGTTGCTGTTCATGGTAGACATCACCTCCTGAGGAAATCTTTAACTGCTGTAGACAGTAAAGCGCTCCTTCCTCCATGCTACTGTTCTGCATAGTACACACTTCTATTGCTCTACTTACTTCCTTGTTTACTTCTATCTCATCTCCAAATCATGAACTGTTTAAAGGAAAGAATGATGTCTTACTCATCTATAAATGCCATTACCTAGCACAGTGTGAAGGATGTTCAGTAAATGTATGATCAACTAAACTAAACAGTAACAGAAATTATGATTTCTCAGACAGAAGACAGAAAAGTTAAGAGACAGAGGTCCAAGAACAACAATATGGAATACAAACTTTATCAGAGTAAAGACAGAAATATCTACAAAAAACACTGCAAGAGTAAATAGTGTGCTGAATGGCTGAAAAAAATGAACGAATGTATGAACAGTCCATTCAGTATCTTCCTATACTGAAATGGAGCATATCAAGCCAACAAAATTTAATAATACTTTTCACTGGGAATATCTAACACCCTTTTTTCTAATCCTGCGCTCTCCAATCCCCTTTCTGATATTTTCTTGCTTTATCATTAGGCTTTTCTATATTTATTAATTCAATAAATATATACTGAACACCTGCAAATGCCAGACACTAGTCTAGGCACTTGAGATACATCGATTAACTAAAAAGATGAAAGAAAAATCCAAGCCTTGTGAAGCATATTTTATAGTGGGGAGACAAATAAATGGGAAACAAATAATAAATGGGTGAAGTATAAAGTATGTAAGAAGACAATAGACAGGGGAGGCAGACCTGTGAGAGGAAGACCTGTCCGAAAAACTTGAGTATTTCTGTCTCACCGGGAGTTTTTAGTAAAATGGCACTGATAAACTGCAATAAGTCTCTTGCCTGTTTGGTATATACAAGAGTTCCCCGTGACTAATCTCCCCCTAATAAGAAAAGTTATACATTATCCTAAACAATATTGACACCCCCTACCTGATCAGTGCCCAGTTGTGAGGTACCAACTACTGTCAACCATCACCCTCTGGCGTCTCCTTAGCTGAAAAGCAAAAATACACGTCTGTACAAAACCCACTAAGGAACAGCAGTTATGCTTATTGCTTTTAAAGGTCCTTCTCTGGCTGGGCAGTGGCTCACACCTGTAATCCCAGCACTTTTGGAGGCCGAGGCAGGCGGATCACCTGAGGTCAGGAGTTTGAGACCAGCCTGGCCAACATGGTGAAACCCCATTTCTACTAAAAACACAAAAATTAGCTGAGCATGGTGGTGGGCACCTATAATCCCAGCTACTAGGGAGGCTGAGGCAGGAGAATTGCTTGAACCCAGGAGGTGGAGGTTGCAGTGAGCCAAGATGGTGTCACTGCACTCCAGCCTGGGCAACAAGCAAGATTCCATCTCAAAAAATAAATAAATAAAGTTCCTTCTTTGATATGAAAAAAAATAGGAAGGAAAAGCTATAAAACTGATTTTGATTAAGGCACTGAATTGAGATAACAACACAGCCTAGATTAAATTTAACAGACTATAATTTATAACTAGCAGTTAGGCAAAACTTTTTGCTGAGTGTAAGAGATCATCAGTCCTCTCTCCAAATATAGACATCTTCGATTGGTAGTTTCCATTTACTGGTTGAAGACATCACTGTCTATAAAGCTGTATCTTATAAGAATCTCATTCTTGCTATAAAGAGCTCAGCCTGTCATTGTATTTATAAAAACCCATTTGTTCAAACATGCATGTGCTGTATGCCAAGTAATAATCCCACAGTTAATCACTATTCTACATTTTATCATTAAAATAATTTTTCTCTCAGTTGTGAGTCCATATAAGTTAACAAGTAAATAAATATAATTTTCCTATCACCTTGGAGCCACCCATATCAGTTCTCTACACAGTTTAAGTATTTTGTTTTACTGACCAAGACACTGTGGCCAAAAGATAAGGAGATAAACTGACTTCTCTAAGGTCACAGGCTCATTAGTGACATTTCTAGAACTTTAAATGCAAGTCTCCTGTCCCCACCCAGTACTCCCAAAAGATTAAACACATTTACTTTTGTTCAGTGCTGTCCATTAATATCTCAAGTGAAATTAACTGGGAATTTTTAGCTTTAGACTTGAGAAAGAACAAAAATACATCAAGTTCACAGCCTATCTGCCTAATGAATTATACTACATCAGAACTGAAGACTGAAATTGATGGAGTCATTGAAGATACCCTACACAAGGTTAACAAGGTGAAGATTAAGAGAAGAAATGTAATTAATACATAACTAAAACAAAGGTGTATTATACAGAATATACAAGGAACCCTTGTGAATCAACAAGACAAATATATAAGAAAAGTGAACAAAGGGTGTAAGCAGAAAATACATAGAAAAGAAGAGCTAAATGTTTAATTAATATCAGAAGAGATGCTATCTCACTGGTTATCAGGGATTTAAAATCCAAACAGTGAAAAACTACTTTATGATCATCAGACTAGCAAAAATTACAAAGTCCAAAAATATTCAACGCTGGCAAGAATGCATGGAAACAGAAACTCTTAAACACTGCTACTGGGAATATCTATTAATACAACTTTGGAGAGCTATCTAGCTGTCTCTAATGAAATTAAGTGTGAGTATATATTTTGTGTATTCTATGACCAGGACACACAGAGGGTCACACACCACATAAAAATCGCGGCTCACGCCTGTAATCCAACACTTTGAAAGGCTGAGGCGGGTGGATCACTTAGAGTGCAGGAGTTCGAGACCAGCCTGGGCAACATGGAGAAACCCCATCACTACTAAAAAAACAAAAAGTTAGCTGGGCATGGTGGGGCACACCTGTAGTCCCAGCTACTCAGGAGGCTGAGATGGGAGAATCACCTGAGCCCAGGAGGTCAAGGCTGCAGTGAGCCACGATCGTGCCACTGCACTCCAGCCTGGGTGACAGAGTGAGACCCTGTCTCAAAAAACAAAAAAAAAGTTTCAGTCAGATATGGACCACATATATACGACAGTGATCCCGTAAGATTTTAATGGAGCTTTAAAATTCCTATCACATAGTGACATCATAGCCATCCTAAGTCGTAGTAAATCACATTACTCACATGTTAGTGGTGATGCTGGTGTAAACTAACCTACTGCACTGCCATTTGTATAAAAGCAGAGCACATACAATTAGGTACGGTACATAACACTTGAAAGTGATAATAAGCAACTATGTTACTGGTTTATGCATTTACTACATTATACTTTTTTTTTTTTTTTTGAGATGGAGCTTCACTCTTGTTGCCCAGGCTGGAGTACAGTGGTACGATCTTGGTTCACTGAAACCTCCATCGCCCGGGTTCAAGCAATTCTCCTGCCTCAGCCTCCCAAGTAGCTGGGATTACAGATGTGTGCCACCATGCCTGGCTAATTTTTGTATTTTTTTAGTAGAAACAGGGTATCACCATGTTGGCCAGGCTGGTCTCAATCTCCTGACTCCGTGATCCACCTGCCTTGGCCTCCCGAAGTGCTAAGATTACAGGCGTGAGCCACCACGCCCAGCCTACTTTTTTTAAGAGTTAGGATCTCTGTCACCTGAGGTAGAGAGCAATGCTGGCATCATAATTCACTACAACGTTGAACTCTTGGGCTCAAGCAGTCATTCCACCTCAGCCTCCTGAATAGTTGAGACTTGGGACTACAGGGATGAGCCATCATGCCATGCTAATTTTTTTACTTTTTGTAGAGATGGGGTCTGGCTATGTTGCCCTGGCTGATTTCAAACCCCAGACCTCAAGCAATCCTCCCACCTCAGCTTCCCTAAACCCTGGGATTACAGAAGTGAGCCACCAAGCCCCACTACTATACTTCTTATCATAATTTTACAATGTACTACTCCTATTAAAAAAAAAGTTAACTGTAAAACAGCCTCAGACAGGTCCTTCAGGAGATAATTCAGAAGAAGTCATTGCTATCATAGAAGATGACAGCTCCATGAATGTTACTGCTCCCGAAGACCTTCCAGTGAGACAAGATGTGGAGGTGGAAGACAGAGATATTGATGATCCTGACCTTGTGTGTACCTGAGTTAATGTGTGTGTTTGCGTCTGTTTTAAACAACGTAGAACTACACAATGTATTTGTGTTTTAAGCTAAGTGTTACTGCAACAGAGACAAAAAGTTTATAAACTAAAAGTTACAATAAGCTAAGATTATTGAAGAAAAAAATTTCTTAATAAATTTATTTTAGCCTAAGTGAACAATAATGCCCTAGGCCTTCACTTTCACTCACCACTCACTCACTGATTCATCCAAACCAATTTCCAGTCCTCCAAGCTCCATTCAAGGTAAGTGCCCTATACAGATGTACCATTTTTTACTTCTACACTGTATTTTTACAGTACCTTTCTAAGTTTAGATACGTTTAAACACACAAATACTTACCATTTTGTGACAACTGCTTACAGTATTCAGTGCAGTAACATGCTGTACAGGCTTATAGCCTAGATACAATAAGCTATATACCACATAGCCCAGGTGTATAATAGGCTGTACCATCTAGGTTTGTTCATATGATGTTCATAGAACAACAAAATTGCCTAACGACCCATTTCTCAGGATGTATCCCAGCCTTAAGCAACTCGTGACTGTATCTTCTATGACCCAGCAGTTTCACACCTGGTGCTATAATCACAGAAACCCCTGCACAGGCATATAAGAATAAGGAGACAAAGGACTAGGTTGTCTGCACGACCTAGTTATCTATATTAACAGAGACTTGGAGACAATACGTGAACATCTTTAGTGAAATATGTATAAAATGTATCTTATCCCTTGTACAATTTGTTCCCTCTGGCTGGAAAGCTCTGGTCTCTAGATAAAAGCATGTCTTGCTCTTTGACAGCATTCCATTCTGCTCAAGTTGTCCTCTATTTAAAGAGGTCTCCACTAACTGCCAATCTAAAAGGGCTCACTCCTCAACCAAGAATCTCTATGTTCCCGATATCCTTAATTTTTCTGCATAATGCTATTAACTATATGAATGCTGTCCATAGCACTATACTGTTAATAGCTTACTGTACTGGAAACACTTACATTTTAAACTATATGCTATATGTGTTGGCTGGGTGCAGTGGCTCATGCCTGTAATCCCAATACTTTAGGAGGCCGAGGCAGGTGGATCACCTGAGGTCAGGAGTTTGAGATCAGCCTGACCAACATACTCTACTAAAAATACAAAATTAGCCAGGCATGGTGGCGCATGTCTGTAATCCCAGCTACTCAGGAGGCTGAGGCAGAAGAATCACTTGAACCCAGAAGGCGGAGGTCGCAGTGAGCCGAGATGGTGCCACTGCACTCCAGCTTGGTCAATAAGAGTGAAACTCTCTCTCAAAGAAAAAAAAAAAAAACTAGGCAGGCGTGGGCATGGTAGTGCATGCCTGTAATCCCAGCTACTCGGAAAGCTGCAGCAGGAGAATCACTCGAACTTGGGAGGCAGAGGTTGCGGTGAGACGAGATCGCACCATTGCACTTTAGCCTGGGCTACGAGTGAAATTCTGTCTCAGAAATAAATAAATAAATAATGGCTAGTTGGAGAGTTGGAAATAAAATAATTAGATAGTTGGAGAGTTGGAGGAGGGGTTACACATAAGTTAATAAAGGGAAAGAATTAAGATTTTGGGCTTTTCCAATTGATTGGTGCCTACATGGCTCATAGGAGGAAAACAATGTCAGGAAGGTTGAAATACACAACGTTTTTGACATGAATGTCAAGTATTTTAAGACAACTACATATGTCAGCGTTGAAGAGAGACCTGTGCTAAAAAGCCAGATTTGGGAGTCATCAAAATAGAGGCAATAGTTGAAGTCACCACAAATGAGACCATTCATGAAGAGTGTGCATTGAAGTCCTTCTTTCCTAAACTACGTAGTTTGGATTTTTATCTGAAGGTTTTCAGAAGAGAGCAGGGTAGTGCCTCAGAGTCAAACATCTAAAGTGGTCACAGAAAAGAGAAAAATAACCACGGAAAGACTGGCTAAAACCTAAGAAGGAAATAAGGAAAATATGGTGTCCCAGAAGTATAAGAAGAAAATTTCAACAACGAACAAGTAGTTAAAATGGCAAATGATTAAACAGATTCCATTAGATTTAGCAACAAAGATATCAATGGTGATCACCACTACTATGGACTGTCAGCCTTCAAAATACCAAAAAAAAAAAAAATTAACCAATAAGGAGGTGAAGAAAATGAATATAGAGAATTCTTTCAAGAAACTTAAAGGAAATAAGCTGGGCATGGTGGCACACACAAGTAGTACCAGCTACTCATGAGATTGAAGTGGCAGGATCACTTGAGCCCTGAAGTTTGAGGCCAGCCTAGGTAACAAGAGACCTTGTCTCTTAAAAAAAGGAGAAAAAAAAAAAAACTAAGAAAAATAATTATAGATAAAGCTGAAGAGGAATCTCAGAATCTAAGGTAAGGAGCGTATATTTCAGATAAGACTTGATTTGAGGCCAGGCACGGTGGCTCACCCATATAATTCCAATACACTTCAGGAGGCCAAGGCCAGCGGATCGCTTGAACCCAGGAGTTTGAGACAAGCCTGGGCAATGTGGCAAAACCCCATCTCTACAAAACAAAATTCAAAAATTAGCCAAGCATGGTGGCCTGCGCCTCACCTGTGGTCCCAGCCACCAGAGAGGCTGAGGTGGAGGGATCCCTTGAGCCTGGGAGGCAGAAGTTGCAGTGAGCCAAGATAGCACCACTGCACTCAAGCCTGAGAAACAGAGTGAGTACTCTGTCTCAAAAAAAAAATTAAAAAAAAAAAGATAATAAGAGACTTGGGTATGCTTCAATCCTTGTTAAGTTAGTACTAGTTGAAAAAGGAGTAACTGAATGTTATGGATTGAACTCTGTTCCTTAAAAATTCATGTTGAAGCCCTAACCCCCGAACCCTCAGTATTTGGAGATAAAATTTTTAAGGTGATTAAGATAAGATGAGGTTGTTAGGGTAGGGCCCTAAACCAATATAACTGATGCCATTATAAGAAAAAGAAACAGCAGACCAGTGCAGTGGCTCACGCCTGTAATCCCAGTACTTTGGGAGGCTGAGGCGGGCAGATCACCTGAGGTCAGGAGTTTGAGACCAGCCTGGACAACATGGTGAAACCCGTCTCTACTAAAAATATAAAAATTAGCCGGGCGTGGTGGTGAGCACCTGTAATCCCAACTACTCAGGAGGCTGAGGCAGGAGAATCGCTTGAACCGGGAAGGCAGAGGTTGCAGTGACCTGAGAGCAGGCCACTGCACTCCAGCCTGGGAGACAAGAGCGAGGCCCCGTCTCAAAAAAAAAAAAAAAAGAAAGAAAGAAAAAGAAAACAAAAAGATACAGCAGAGGTGCATGTACACACAGGATGACCACGAGAAAAGGCAGCAAGAAGGTGGCCATCTGCAAGCCAAGGATGGAGGTCTTACAGGAAACCAATCTTATCTGCACCTTGATCTTAGACTTCCACCCTCCAGAACTGTGAGAAAAAAAATTCTCTTGTTTAAGCTACCCAATATAAGGTATTTTGCTGTGGCGGCCCTAGCAAACACATGAAGGAAATATTGCCCATAAGGAGAAAAAACTCAGAATATCATTAGAGATGGACAGATAGAGGTCTTCATGTTTGCAGGTGAAACAGAACAGAAAGCAATGAAGTTCCCACTCAATGTATTTCATTTCCTCTATGAAGCAGAAGGGAACTTTATCCAGTAAAGAGTAAAGAGGGGGCCGGGCGTGGTGGCTTAAGCCTGTAATCCCAGCACTTTGGGAGGCTGAGGCAGGGGGATCACCTGAGGTCGAGAGTTCGAGACCAGCCTGACAAACATGGAGAAACCCCGTCTCTACTAAAAATACAAAATTAGCTGGGCATGGCGGCGCATGCCGGTAATCCCAGCTACTCAGGAGGCTGAGGCAGGAGAATCACTTGAACCCAGCAGGCGGAGGTTGCAGTGAGTTGAGATCGCGCCACTGCACTCCAGCCTGGGCAAAAAGAGCAGAACTCCATCTCAAAAAAAAAAAAAAAAAAAAGTAAAGACGGGGCCGGGCTCACTCATGTAATCCCAGCACTTTGGGAGGCCAAGGTGGGTGGAGTTCAGGGAGGTCAGGAGTTCAAGGCCAGTCTGGCCAAAATGGTGAAACCCTGTCTACTAAAAATACAAAAATTAGCCAGGCTTGGTGGCAGGCGCCTGTAATCCTAGTTACTCTGGAGGCTGAGGCAGGAGAACCGCTTGAACCCGGGAGGCGGAAGATGCAGTGAGCAGAGATCACGCCACTGCACTCCAGCCTAGGTGACAGTGAGACCCCGCCTCAAAAAAAATAAAGAGGAAAGGTGGTGGGTTAATAGCCACCATGATAAACAGGAGCAGTTAGCAGGGACACACAGGATTGTTAGGCTGCCTGTACAGTACCCAATAGACGTTTGTTATTGAATGAACCCCTAACTGTCATTCATGAATTTTAGTCCGTTTTTAATATAACAAGCTCTGACAGTAACCAGCAAAAGAAAAGCACTGGAATGAGGTGGAATCTGGGTTATAAATCTAGGTATGTGTGACGTTATGCAAGGCACTTACCTTTCTGGGCCTCAGTTTCATCAGACTGGATAATCAGCATAAGATCACCTCAGATTAAAATAAGTGATGCTATAAATTTTTATACCGGTTTGTGCATTACCTCAGTGTTCTTCAACTGTTACCAACCAAAGTAGTGCATCTCAAGATTTATTGAACATTCCTTTCATCTAGATAACTTGTTAAAATTGCAGATTTTGATTCAGCAGCTCTGGATTGAGCCTGAGATCATGCATTTCTAATAAACTCCCAGGTGATGCTATATACCACAATTTGAGTAGCAAGGGTAAAGAACACTGATGCAACTTAAGCTCTACAAAGCTTATAACTGTGGACTTATCTGTAATCAGTCTGATAGTCAGCAAACCAAAGACACTACAGACTCACACCAGCACTAAATGTGTTTTGCCATTCCTTAAATGCTCTGAAATTAACAGTCCCTATTTGAAGCTGATAAAGAAAGGAAAAAATATTACCATCAATAACACTAAATTAGAAGTGAGGTTACATACATACACACACACAGGTACAAATATATAACACAAAGGTCAAAATCCAAATAATCAAACATTACCTTACCCAAAATTTGAATATTTTTATTGCTGGGAAAAAAAAATTTTGTTTCTGGAAAAATCTTCAGTGTATTTAATAGCCACATGCCTACAAGGATCATGCTGCATTCTGGTTTGATTCCAAATGCAAATATATTCGAACATCATAAAATCTGAAGATTGTTCTATTAATGATCAGATAATCTTTACATATTTGTTTAAAACCTCTAACATTACCACGGCCAAATGTGTTTGTGGTGAAAATTCTCTTTGGCCTTAGAAGTTCAACTAGGGTGGAGACCATCCTCCTACCCTGAGACTATAATACATGGCCACAAGCCACTACTATAATTAATTGTTTCTACTATACCCTGTGCTAGGTTACTGCAGAAACAGAGAAAATACCAGTCCTATCATAACCAAAAGGGAAAATGTTTCTACTTTCACCGAAATTTTCCTCAGTGATGAAAGATGTAATATGTGTCATGCAATGGATGTCTCCTATAGAAGAGTCACCCTGCCCTTAATCTGAAGCTCCTCTACTGAACAGAGAAGTTTGAAATAACATGAAAATGGAGAAAGAAAATTCCTATCCCAGGAGGGGGAAAAGCATTATGGCTACAAACTATTCCTCCTTCTGAAGAATAACCGAAATCTGAAGGGCACTACCGCGCTACAACTGAGCTCGTTTAAATTATGGAGGGGAGGAGGTATGTCAACTGCAACCTTGGCACTAGTAGGTAATTTACCAGTCCTTGCTATTTAGTCAAATCACTTTCAGAGAGTACTTCTCTCATTCACCAACATGTCACAAAATAATAAAGAAAAAATGACACACGTAATAAGCAAAAGTAGTTTTGCTGAATCACAAATACCCCCAAATATAAATCTGCAGGAGTCGCTGAGCTTGAGAATTGGCGGCCATACCTCTCCATGAAGCTCCTCTCTATAAACGGACAACTACCTTCACTTTTTCATTAAAAGCATGTAAGGGTCTAATGTTTAAAGCTATCACACTATTGCTATTAGCAACAAGGTCGCGTGCGCAGTAACAATGCACAACGGTCTTATACTCGAGATAACCACTTTATCTCAAAATTTGCACCACCTATCCCCCAAGGGCAAATGCATCACCCAGGTCCGCAACCGCGGTCACGATGGGTACACTCGCCTCTGCTCAGCCTAGCATACGGTCCCTCCCACCCCGCACCCTGATTACTCCACTACCATGCTGCCCACTCCCGGGCTGCCTCGGCCAGCCCCCAGTTCCCCGGGTTCCTAAGGTTGCGCAAACAGACAAGTCTGCAGGCCGCCCTTGCCTCGCTACCGTTATCCCTCATCTCCTGGTAGCCCCACTTTTCCTCCCTCGCCTCTCGGGACTCGGGTGCCCAACCCACTCCCTTCCACTCCCGCGCGCTCTGTGGCTCTCGGGCCGGGGCCTCACCGTTTGGTTCGGTCGGGAATTGCCCGGCCCTCCCGCTCCCACTTCCCAACACGAAGTGGCGTCGGTTGGTCCCGCTCCCCACGCTGCCAGACCCCACGCCGCCGCCTACTGATGCCGAAAGCGGCTTCTAGGAACACGCCATGTTTGGCGTCGCAGCTCCAAACGACGCGGACGCGCGAAAACTACGTCACAGGAGACCAGCGCGCATGCGACCGGCAGAGAGAGAAGGCGATAGGCGAACGGCGGGAAGGGGAAGGAGGGGCTTTCTCTTCGAACCAAAAGGCGCGGGGTATCCAAATCAGTTGTGTGCGCTTGCGCAGTTTAAAGAGCCAGGAGTCCGGACTAGCCGGATCTGTCACCATGGAAACCATAGGTCTGGTTTCTCCGACTCCCAGGGAGCTCAATTGTTTCCCGGGTTGATTGAAGCTTCAATCAGAACCATTTCACGCTTTCTATTCTAGATATCAATAGCGGATCCGTCACAGCAGAGAAGAGTTATTTAAAGAATATTACTCCCATCAGTCCACCCTCCCTCCCGCAAATATTTATTTTTTAAGTTACCCAAATTGCTTGGCGCTTACTCCTGAGTAATAGCAAGAGTGGAAAAATGTAAAAGGACATAAATCCAGTTCTGCTTGCCTCTGCTAAAAGCTAGCATAGTCACCTAAATTTTCTTATCCTTAAAAAGAGAACTTACTCAGGCGCAGTGGCACGCGCCTGTAGTCCCAGCTACTCCAGATATGGAAGCAGGAGGATCACTTGAGCCCAGGAATTCGAAGCCAACCTGGGACATATAGAGAGTTCACACACACACACACACACACACACACACACCCATTTCAAAAATAATAAGGGGTGGGCACAGTAGCTCACACCTGTAATCCAGGCACTTTGGGAGGCCGAGGCGGCCGGATCACGAAGTCAGAAGTTCGAGACCAGCCTGGCCAACATGATGAAACCTTGTCTCTACTAAAAATACAGTAATTAGCCTGGCGCGGTGGCGGGCGCCTGTAATCCCAGCTACTCAGGAGGCTGAGGCAGGGGAATCGCTTGAACCCTGGAGGCAAAGGTTGCAGTGAGCCAAGATTGCTCCACTGCACTCCAGCCTGGGCAACAGAGCGAGACTCCGTCTCAAAATAAATAAATAAATAAATAAATAGACTCCGTCTCAAAATAAATAAATTAATTAATTAAAAATACACACCAACTATATATTTCTTAAAAATAATAATAGTAAGGCCAGGCACAGTGGCTCACGCCTGTAATCCCAGCACTTTGGGAGGCCGAGGCGGGCAGATCACCTTAGGTCAGGAGTTGGAGACCAGCTTGACCAACAAGGAGAAACCCCATCTCTACTAAAAATATAAAAAATTAGCTGGGCATGATGGTGCACCCCTGTAATCCCAGCTACTCGGGAGGCTGAGGTAGAAGAATCGCTTGAACCCTGGGGGCAAAGGTTGCAGTGAGGCGAGATCGCGCCATTGCACTCCAGCCTGGGCAATAAGAGCGAAACTCCGTCTCAAAATAATAATAATAATAGTAAAAGAAGTTGTAAGGAAATAGCAGAGTGTTCAAAAATATTAATAATAGAAAACCTTTATTGCTAATTTAGAATATTCCAGGTACGGTTTTAAGATCTTTATGGGAATTATCTATTTTAATCCTCAGAACAACCCTTATGAGGTAGGTATTTTCTTTATGTCCACTTCACAGATGAAGAAACTGAAGCACAGAGAAGTCAAGTAGCCCACCTAACGTCAAACAGCTAGTAAAAGGCCATGTTAGGATCTGAACCAAGCTCTGCATTCTGAGAATGTCGATCACACAAGGGCTGTTTTTTAAAGTAAAAAGATAAAATTACCTAAACAACCACCAATGACACAAATGATTAAATCACAATACATCCATACATAATAAAATACAAATTGACCATTTAAAATTATGTTGAGGTCGGGCACAGTGGCTCACACCTGTAATCACAGCACTTTGGGAGACCAAGACAGACAGGTCACCTGAGGTCAGGAGTTCAAGACCAGCTTGGCCAACATGGTGAAACCCTGTCTCTACTGAAACTACAAAAATTAGCCTGGCGTGGTGGCATGCGCTTGTAATCCCAGCTACTCAGGAGACTGAGATAGAAGAATCGCTTGAGGCCAGGAGGCGGAGGTTGCAGTGAGCCGAGTTCGCACCACTGCACTCCAGCCTAAGCGACAGAGTGAGACTCCATCTCAAGAAAAAATAAATAGGCCGGGCGCAGTGTCTCATGCCTGTAATTCCAGCACTTTGGGAGGCCGGGGCGTGTGGATTGCTGGAGGTCAGGAGATCGAGACCAGCCTGGCCAACATGGTGAAACCCTGTCTCTACTAAAAATACAGAAATTTAGCTGGGCTTTGTGGCAGGCGCCTGTAATCCCAGCTACTCGGGAGGCTGAGGCAGGAGAATTGCTGGAACCCAGGAGGCAGAGGTTGCAGTGAGCCGAGATCGTGCCACTGCACTCCAGCCTGGGCGGCAGAGGGAGACTCTGTCTCAAAAAATATATATTAATTAATTAATTAAACAAAATAAAATTATCTTGACGTGTATTTGTTGACATGTTTACACATGCACAATGCATTGTGAAAAAAGAGGGTTGCAAAACATTATGTTCAGAATGTCCCACTTTTGGAAATAAATAAATGCCAAAATGCTAAGAGGGTTTATCACTAGTTGGATGGGTATTGTGACCATGCTTTATTTTCTTTTTGCTTAACTGTATCTTCTGATTTTATTGAAAGATAGTACTTCTCAGGCCTGGAGAGGTGGCTCACACCTGTAATCCCAGCACTTTGGGAGGCTGAGGCAGGCGGATCACCTGAGGTCGGGAGTTCGAGGCCAGCCTGATCAACATGGAGAAACTCTGTCTCTACCCAAAATACAAAAATTAGCTGGGCGTGGTGGCACATGCCAGTAATCCCAGCTGCTCAGAAGGCTGAGGCAGGAGAATGGTTTGAACCCGGGAGGCAGAGGTTGCAGTGAGCCGAGATTGCACCATTGCACTCCAGCCTGGGGGCAACAGAGCAAAACTCTGTCTCAAAAAAAAAATAAAAAAGAAAGATAGTACTTCTCAAATTTTAAGTGTTCATAGAATCACATAGGGATCTTGTCAAAATACAGTTCATGATTCATTTGGCCTGAGGTGAGGCTCGAGGTTCTCCATTTCTAAACAAATTTAGATCTATGTTTTGTGGTAGGTAGAATAAAAGATGTCCATGTCCTAATCCCCAAAACCTGTGAATATGTTACTTTACAGAGCAAAAGGGATTTTGCCAATGTGATTAAATTATCCAGGATAATCTTACTATGGGAAGATTATGCTGGATTATCCTCTAGGTCCAATGTAATCAGAGGGGTCTTTATAAGAGGGAGGCTGGAGTGTCCAAGACAAGAAAATATGCCAGTATAATAGATGTCAGAGGGATGCCAGGGCCATGAGCCAAGGAATGCAGAAAGCCTATAGAAGCTGGAAAAGTCATGGAAACTGATTCTCTTCTACAGCCTCCAGAAGAAACTCAGACATGAAAACAATTTTAGACTTCTAACCTCCAGAACTCTAAATTAATAAATGTATCTTGTTTTAAGCCACTAATTAGGTTTGTGGTACTTTGCTGAAGCAGCAATAGAATACATGCTCAAAAGTTATAGGCTCTCTAATTTGCTACCCTTCATTTATTATTTTAACTTGCATAAAATTGAGTCTTGGATAACTCTACATTATAATACAGCTCATTAGATGCTTATAAATTAACAGAATTTCTAGATTCATTTTTGTTTATAATAAACTTGAAACAAGTTTGTTATTTCCATAAGGACTGATTATGTAAATCAGTCCTGGGAGGCAGAGGTTGCAGTGAGCAGAGATTGTGCCACTGCACTCCAGCCTGGGCAACAGAGCAAGACTCCGTCTCAAAAAATAAAAAAGAAAATAATTTGTCAATTTATATTCAAAGACTAAAATGTTCACGCAGTTTGAGTAAATAATTCCATGCCTGGAAATCTATACTAGAGAACCAATTCAAAGTATTGAAAATATTTTTCAGGTATAAACTAAAATGTCTATGGCTCTATTTTTATAAGAACAATGGAATAGGCATGATTTAGTAAACCCTTACGCATTCACAAGGTGAAAGTTTCTGCAGCAGTTTTCTTTCTTTCTTTTTTTTTTTTTTTTTTTGAGACGGAGTCTCGCTCTGTCGCCCAGGCTGGAGTGCAGTGGCCCGATCTCAGCTCACTGCAAGCTCCGCCTTCTGGGTTCACGCCGTTCTGCTGATCTCGTGATCCGCCCCGCCTCGGCCTCCCAAAGTGCTGGGATTACAGGCGTGAGCCACCGCGCCTGGCCAACAGTTTTAAATATCAATTATTCAGAGTGTGTAATAACTTGGAAAAGGGCTTTTTTTTTCTTTTTTGCTTTTAGAGACAGGGTCTCTGGCTATGTTGCTCTGGCTGGTCTCAAACTCCTGGGCTCAAGTGTTCCTCCCATCTCAGTCTCCTTAATGAAGCTGGGATTAGGAGCATGCACCACTTTATAAAATAAAATATTTTTATTTATTTATACTATAAAATATTGTTTAAAATAAAAAATACATAAATATAAATATACAATATAAAAATAGACTCTAGCCAGGTGTGGTAGCTCACACCTCTGATCTCAGCACTTCTGTAGGCTGAGGTGGGAGGATCACTTAAGCTCAAGAGTTCAAAATCAACCTAGGCAAAATGCCATCTCTACAAAAAATACTAAGATAAGCTGGGCATGGTACCATGAACCTGTGGTCTCAGCTACTCTGGAGGCTGAGGTGGGAGGATCGCTTGAGCCCTGGACAGGGAGGTTGCAGTGAGCCATGATTGTGCCACTGCACTCCAGCCTAGGCGACAGAGCAGGACCCTATCTCAAAAATAAATAAATAGTAAAAATAAAAATAGACTCTAACCCACAAATAGAATTCTATGTACCCTAATAATTTGGTTTTTATTGTATTTGGAAACCTTCTAAAAGCTTTATTTTGCAACATGATATACATTATTTTATGATGTTAAAATAATTAATAGGCCATTAGACTGAGGCTGCTCCAGCACCCTGGGTTCCTACAGAAGCAAACCAAAACCCAACTCAGTGTATTTTATTTGCCACGCTTCCACATTCACCCTATAAAAGCCTTTCTTTGGTGCGCCTTTAACAGAGTCCCAAACTGATTCATGAATCACTGTCTGCTCAAATAAACATTTTAAGATTTTACTGTGCCTTAGTTTCTCTTTTAACAATGGTAATGATGTGGAAACATTTATCTGACAAATGTTTTTGAGAGGTATCAATTATGTAATATTCACTGACAAGGTTTACACCTATGCTGGTATTAAACAGAGACCATAATCATCTTTTTTAATTAATTGTATTAATCTAACATAGTCTTTACGATGATCTAAAAATATTTAGATCATTCTTTTTTGTTTGTTTGTTTTTGTTTTTGAGACAGGGTCTCACTCTGTTGCCCAGACTGGAGTGCAGTGGCGCAATCTCAGCTCACCGCAACCTCTGCCTCCTGCCTCAGCCTCCAGAGTAGCTGGGATTAAAGGCGCACACCACCATACCCAGCTAATGTTTGTATTTTTAGTAGAGACAGGGTTTCACCATGTTGCCAGGCTGGTTTCGAACTCCTGACCTCAAATGATCCACCCGCCTTGGCCTCCCAAAGTGCTGGGATTATAGGCGTGAGTCACCATGCCCAGCCACATATTTAGATCATTCTAAAGAATACATTCATAGAAGAATCTTGTTTATAGTATTCAGGATTCCTTCCTTCCTTCCTTCCTTCCTTCCTTCCTTCCTTCCTTCCTTCCTTCCTTCTTCCTTTCCTTCCTTCCTTCTTCCTTTCCTTCCTTCGCTCCCTCCCTCTTTTCTTTCTTTCTTTGAGACGGAGTCTCATTCTGTCACCTAGGCTGGAGTGCAGTGGAGCAAACTCCACTCACTGCAACGTCTGCCTCACTGCAACCCAGCCTGGGCCACTATTTTAAAAATATAACATTTGAAGCCAGGCACGGTAACTCCTGCCTGTAATCCCTGCACTTTGGGAGGGCAAGGCGGGCAGACCACTTGAGGCCAGTTCAAGACCAGCATGGGCAACATGGTGAAAACCCATCTCTACTAAAAATACAAAAAAAAAAAAAAAATTAGCCAGCGTGTTGGTGGTGCACGCCTGCAATCCCAGCTACTTGAGAGGCTGAGGCATGAGAATAGCTTGAATCTGGGAGGCTGAGGTTGCAGTGAGCCAAGATCATGGCACTGCACTGCAGCCTGGGTGACAGAGCAAGGCTCTATCTTAAAATATATATATATATATATTTATATTTATATATGTTTATATTTACATTTAAATATATATATTTATATTATATATATGAGTTGTGTCTTTAACAGCAAACAAAAGTTAGCCAGGGGAAGGTTGAGAATGCAAAGGGAAGAGCACTCACAAAGCCGAGGTATAAAGATGTTTAAGGAAGAAAAAGGAACTTGATAACGTTGGGAAGTAAATAAGTAAGGTAAATAGGAACTTAATTTGAAAGGCCTACAATGTTATTCTAGGGAGCAATAGTGGTCATTCATTGATGAATCAAAAGAACAATTTTGCCTTCTCTGCTCTTGTCTCCAGGCTGTGGTTACACAGCAGTACACATTGGAGATACTGGGCTCCACATTTAGCTGGAAGACATGCCATGTCTTCTTGAGTTCCCTCTAATCTTCCTCTCCCATTGCACATAAAGGATCTTCAAACCTTCTCCGCACTCATGCCCCTTGTCCTACCACCTCCACAGCTCCTTCTCTACAGAAGAACTTGCCTTTTATTTCACAGAAGAAATGCAACTAGAGGCCAAGGCAGGCAGATCACTTGAGCTGAGAAGTTTGAGATCAGCATGGGGAACAAAGTGAGACCCCGCCTCTACAGAAATTACAAAAATTAGCTGGACAAGATGGTTCATGCCTGTCGTCTCAGCTACTCGGGAGGCTGAGGTGAGAGCATCGCTTGAGCCCGGCAGGCGGAGGTTGCAGTGAGCTGAGATCATGCCGCTGCACTCCAGCCTGGGTGACAGAGTGAGACCGTCTCAAAAAAACAAAACCAAAAAACCCAACAACAACAACAATAACAAATCACACACAGGGTTTTGTGTCATGTTAATTTTTTTTTTTTTTTAAACAGGGTATCATGCTGTCGCCTAGGTTGGTGCAATCTTGGCTCACTACAAATTCTCGGGCTCAAGTGAGGCGCCCACCTCAGCTTCCCGAGTAGCTGAGACTACAGGCCTGCACCACCACGCCTGGCTAATTTTTGTATTTTTTGTAGAGACGGGGTCTCACTTTGTTTCCCAGGTTGATCTCAAACTTCTCAGCTCAAGTGATCCGCCCGCCTTGGCCTCTCAAAGTGCTGGGATTACAGGCATGAGCCACCTCTCCAGGCCATGTCCATCCTATTAACATTTGGAAGTGCCTAGCACAGTGTACTCTTTAGAATTGTGGAATAACAATGATTAATGAAATGAAACATATAGTTGAAGATGCTACTAGGGTATACGAGATTTTTTTTCTGACTTAGAACTACATCAAAGAAAGAAGCGCCTAAGACCAAGGTTTGGGAATGTACACAATGAATTGCTCAAAAGAGAGTTAGCTTTAGTAATGACAGGAAGAAGCTATTTCTTCAACCAAACAGAATACACACAGAAAAATTTAAAAGAGCCATTACACTGGCTGGCAAAACAGATGTGGATATTATGGCCCTGGTACACACGGAGTTTATAGTCAGGTACACTGTCCTATCACAATGACCAATACGTTATCGTATTTACAGCGTTTTGGAGTTTCTGTCCATCTCTGTCAATATAATACACTTTGAAGTAAGTTTCTTACTTAGAATCCCTAGCAGTGTTTGATACACAGTTGGAGCTCAATAAATGTTTACGGAGTGAATGATGAGGCACAAAAGGAATTTGTTGAATTATTTGTTAAATGAATCAAATAATTTTCTAGGATTCACGGGCTGTCTTCTGCACGATAAGCTTCATTCTGTGGGTCTGAGTTTCTCCTGGTTCTCAATTCTGTCTTTTTGTGGATTATCTACTTTGTAGCTGGAGCTTTGTATCTGTTCAAGATAATTATTCTTCTATTCCTTTTTTTTTTTTTTGAGACGGAGTCTCGCTCTGTCGCCCAGGCTGGAGTGCAGTAGCGCGATCTCGGCTCACTGCAACCTCCGCCTCCTGGGTTCACGCCACTCTCCTGCCTCAGTCTCCCAAGTAGCTGAGACTACAGGCGCCCACCACCACGCCCGGCTAATTTTTTGTATTTTTAGTAGAGACGGGGTTTCACCGTGTTAGCCAGGATAGTCTCGATCTCCTGACCTTGTGATCCGCCCGCCTCTGCCTCCCACAGTGCTGGGATTACAGGCGTGAGCCTCCGCGCCCGGCTCTTCTATTCTTAATAGAAGCAACCAGTGGCTCTAGCGAAACCAGACGTTAATTCCATTCTCGCAGTTCTTTTCCCCAGGACAAGCAGCAAAAAATGCATTCCCACAAAAGAGCAAGCTCATCCCCAAATCCCGGGTTTCCCACCCCCACAAGCTTCAGGAAAACAGGAGCGAGGCACGTGAATACTTCCTTGGACCTCAGCGATCCCAGAACCTGGGCTACTAAAACATCCATAGGCTTAACCTCATCATATAACTTAAACAGCCTTCGCAACACCAAGAGCACCACACCAACACCTTATCCAGCCCTGGTTGGGACAAGGGCTCCAACTCCAGATTGCGGTCCTCGGTAGCGCGGTGTCTTCTGGGATCTGTGGGCTCCCGCGGTTCGGCCTTCCTCCCTCTGTGACTCCAATTCCCGGCAGTCAGTGGGCTCCAAGGTCCGCCCTTTTTCTGGAGGAGGAGCTCAGAGCGTACGGGAGGGGGCGGACCCTTGCCCCTCCGGCGCTTGGGCCAGAGTGGTGCGGGCGGCGCGTGGCGGCGATCCCCACGTGGTGGCTTTCTCACGCTAGCCCTCTTTGGTCCTCCTTGACGTCCCGGGCCTCTGGGCCCGCTTTCTGCCGAGATGCCGAAGGTCAAGTCGGGGGCCATCGGCCGCCGCCGCGGGCGGCAGGAGCAGCGCCGGGAGCTGAAGAGCGCTGGAGGTGCGGATCCCCGCGAGGAAGCTGGGGTCGGTCGGGTCCGGTCTTCCGGCAGGACCTAGCCTGGGGTGCGGACCAAGACCTGATCGGCAGAGGCCGGTCAGGACGCGCTCCCGTGAGCGCGGAAGGCAGGGGTGGGTCCCCGAGTCGGCCGCAGGCCCTGCGCGTCGCCGCTGACTTCCTTTCCAGCTGGAGGATGAACTTATAAAGAGTTTGTCTGTCCTGGCGTGACGTTTCGTGGCCCTGGTTGGCGCAGAAATCTTCCCCCTACCCATGCAGCTTTCTTCTCTGGGACTGCCTAATATCTAATCTCAGTAGGAAAATTAATGCTGTTTCGTATTTTCTTACAGGACTCATGTTCAACACGGGGATTGGGCAGCACATTTTGAAAAATCCTCTCATTATTAACAGCATTATCGATAAGGTGGGTGTGGAAGAGGAAAGGGAGAGAGTTGTTGGTTTATTAATTTTATTCCTATGAATACATAAGCGCAGAAAGTCTGCCTGCCGTAAATTAGATGCTCTGTAAATATTTGTTGAATGAATCAAATAATTGTCTAGGATTCTTGGGCTGTCTTCTGCATGATAAGCTTCATTTTGTGGGTCCGAGTTTCTCCTGGTTCCCAATTCTGTGTCTTTTTGTGGATTATCTACTTTATAGCTGGACCTTTGTATTTGTTCAAGATAATTATTTTTCTATTTCTAATCACCTTTTTGATCACTTAGTTTTTATGTACTCCATCTATTTATGTCTAAACCACACATTAGAAAGTTTGTTCCCCAGAAAAACATATAGTACTACATATAAATTATTTGGTGTATGCTAGTACCACATATAAATTGCTTGGAGTATTACTGCTCTCTGAGTTATTGATGTTCTCTTATGGTTATGGATGATTGGGTGTTAGGAAGTGAAATACACACGGTGCAGATTACACTTACGGTTAAAAGCAAGGAAAGCATCCTGGAGCTGTAGAAAGAGCATTACATAGTTAAAGGATCTTGTCAGGCTTCGTGTCATTTGAAAACTGAGAAAAAAAGAAAGAAGGGTCATGTACTATTTTAACCTTTTTAGCTCATAGTTTCCTTTGAGCATCTGATGAAAGCTGTGGCCGTAGAATATTACAGCTGTGTGCAGACATTCAATTTTGTGTACAGTTTCTGCTCTTCTGCATCCTTGAAACCATACATGGGTTGAAAATTGAAAAATCTTCGCCCAACACGTACAGTCCTTTCCCATTTGAACTTGTTGATACGAACAGAGAAGGTAACAAGAGGCTATTGGAATATTTCCAGATAGAAAGCAGAATGCCAATCCCAGAAATGCTGTTGCTGCTTTTCTGACTCCTAAAGTTGAACAGTATTCCTCCAAGTTAGGAGAGGTCTTAGATTTTCATTTGCACCAAATGTTATTGAGGTAATTTTGTTAACCACGTAGATCATGAAGAAATCTAAAAATGGAGTCACATTAAGAGCTCTTATCGGAGCACATATGAGTAAAGATGTTTAGGTGTAAATTAACTTCTGTGTTCTGATGTTGCCAGAAGAGCTAAAGTGTTTGTGCTTGCTTTTAGGCTGCCTTAAGACCAACTGATGTAGTGCTGGAAGTTGGACCTGGAACTGGCAACATGACTGTAAAGTTGTTAGAAAAGGCAAAAAAGGTAAAAAGGGGATTTAATGTTTGGTATCACAAATGACTATGTTAGCAAGCTCAGTTGGTTTACAATCTAAATATGTTTTAACTAATTGCTATTATTTTAGTAGTAACTCCTGATCCCTTGTTGGAAATTTTGTCTTAGAAAATATGAGATATTTCGGCCAGGCGCGGTGGCTCACGCCTGTAATCCCAGCACTTTGGGAGGCCGAGGCAGGTGGATCATGAGGTCAAGAGATTGAGACCATCCTGGGCAATATGGTGAAACCCCATCTCAACTAAAAATACAAAAATTAGCCGAGTGTGGTGGCAGGTGCCTGTAGTCCCAGCTACTTGGGAGGCTGGGGCAGGAGAATCACTTGAACCCGGGAGGCAGAGGTTGCAGTGAGCCAGGATTGCACCACTGCACTCCAGCCTGGTGACAGAGTGAGACTCTGTCTCAAAAAAAAAAAAAAAAAAAAAAAAGGAAAATATGAGATATTTCAGTGAGGAAAACAGAAACCACATTAGGTATTTCAACAGGGAATTTTTTTTTTTTTTTTTTTTTTTTTTTTGGAGAGGGAATTTCACTCTGTTCCCCAGGCTGGAGTGCAGAGATGCAGTCCTGGCTCACAGCAACCTCTGCCTCCTGGGTTCAAGAGATTCTCCTGCCTCAGCCTCCCGAGTAGCTGAGATTATAGGCACCTGCCCCCACACCAGCTAATTTTTGTATTTTTAGTAGAGATGGGGTTTCACCATGTTGGCCACACTGGTCTTAAACTCCTGACCTCAGGTGATCCGCCAACTTTGGCTTCCCAAAGTGCTGGGATTACAGGCATGAACCACCATGCCCAGCCTCAACAGGGAGTTTAATTAGGAAGGAAATACCCAATGCCTCCCCTTTGTACCCTATAATGCTGGTGCCTTTCACTGGCCAATTCCAACCAGAAGTTGAAAGGTAAGGGAGCTGGACTGCATTATCTATAGGATGCAGAGAAAAGCAGATAATAGATCTGGGAGGGCCTTTCATGGTGGCTCACACCTGTAATCCCAGCAGTTTGGGAGGCTAAGGCGGGTGGATGGCTTGAGCCTAGGAGTTGAAGACCAGCCTGGGCAACATGGTGAAACCCCATCTCTACAAAAAATTGGCTGGGCATGGTGGTGCATGACTGTAGCCCTGGCTAGCAGGGAGGCTGAGGTGGGAGGATTACCTGAGCCTGGGAAGTTGAGGCTCCAGTGAGCCATGATCCTGCCACTTCACTGCAGCCTGGGTGACACAATGAGACCCTGTCTCAAGAAATAAAAATAAAACTAAAGATAGATCTGGGAGCCAAACAGAGTAAGAAACACATTGTTTACCATGTAAACAGGGTCTATATAGAAGTAGGGCCAGGAGCTGTGGCCCACATCTGTAATCCCAGCACTTTGGGAGGCTGAGGCAGGAAGATTGCTTAAAGCTATGAGTTTGAGACCAGCCTGGGCAACAAAGCGAGACCCAATCTCTATAAAAAATTAAAAGGCTGGGCATGGTGCCTCCCGCCTATAATCCCAGCACTTTGGGAGGCCAAGGTGGGAGGATTGTTTGAGCCCAGGAGTTTTGAGACCAGCCCGGGCAACATAGAGAGACCCGTCTCTATTAAAAATAAAGGAAATTAGCCTGGTGTGCTGGTACACACCTGTGGTCCCAGCTGCACAGGAAGGTGAGGTGGGAGGATCCCATGAGCCCAAGACTTCGAGGCAGCAGTGAGCTATGATAGCGCCACTTCACTCCAGCCTGGGCAACAGAGTGAGACCCCATCTCTTAAAAAAAAATTATTTTTTAATAAAAATAAGTCAGTGAAACCTCAGCTGAAATTGCAATAAAATTTCAATTTCGGCCTTATTTGACATCCATTTTCATTTACTTGAGAAGTTATCTATGCCATGTATTGTGTATCTCAGTAGATGTGACATACTAACAGGAAGAGCAATTGCATCGTACGCTCTTTAACAACACTGACTGCAGAGACATGTAGTGTATTTTTTTCATCATCTGTTGAATTACAGAGCATGGAGACAGATGAAACATGATTCTATTGATTATATGAGTAGAACTCTCACATAATCTGGTTGTTTACTTTTCTGGGTGGTGGTGTTTGTTTGTTTGTTTGTTTGTTTTTGAGATGGAGTCTCGCTCTGTTGCCAGGCTGGAGTGCTGTGGCGCGATCTCGGCTCACTGCAACCTCTGACTCCCTGGTTCAAACAATTCTCCTGCTTCAGCCTCCTGAGTAGCTGGGATTACAGGCACGTGCCGCCACGCCCAGATAATTTTTGAATTTTTTAGTAGAGACAGAGTTTTACCATGTTGGCCAGGCTGGTCTCAATCTCCTGAACTCATGATCCACCCACCTCAGCCTCACACCCGGCTTTTTTTTTTTTGAGATGGAGTCTCACTCTGTCACCCAGGCTGGAATGCAGTGGCACAATCTTGGCTCATGGCAACCTCTGCCTCCAGGGTTCAAGCAATTCTCCTGCCTCAGCCTCCTGAGTAGCTGGGATTACAGGCGCCCACCACTAGGCTCAGCTAATATTTTGTGTTGTTTCTGTTTTTGTTTTTGTTTTGAGACAGAGTCTCTGTCTCTCGCCTAAGCTGGAGTGCAATGGCGCGATCTCGACTCACTGCAACCTCCGCCTCCCAGGTTCAAGCAATTCTCCTGCCTCAGCCTCCCGAGTAGCTGGGATTACAGATGCCCATCACTGTACCCAGCTAAATTTGTATTTTTAGTAGAGACGGGGTTTCGCCATGTTGGCCAGGCTGGTTTCGAACTCCTGACCTCAGGTGATCTGCCTGTCTCAGCCTCCCAAAGTGTTGGGATTACAGGCGTGAGCCACTGCACCTGGCCTAATGTTTTGTATTTTTAGTAGAGATGGGGTTTCACCATGTTGGCCAGGCTGGCCTTTAACTCCTGACCTCGTGATTCGCCCACCCCAGCCTTCCAAAGTGCTGGGATTACAGGCGTGAGCCACTGCACCCGGCCCATTTTTGTTTGTTGTTTGAAGTATGCGAGTATAATTAAAGGAATATTGATGGTAGAAATGGGAGAAGAAGTTTGTCACATAAGTCATGTAAGAGTTCCTGTTGGGATAACAATAAAAGATTTATATTCCATAATTAACCTAAGTAATTTTTATTTTTTTTAAATTAGGTTGTTGCTTGTGAACTTGACCCAAGGCTAGTAGCTGAACTTCACAAAAGAGTTCAGGGCACGTGAGTATACATAATAGAATTAAAGTGCATTTCAATCTCATGAAACAACATTCTTTTTACATTTCTTCTTTTCTCATCAGGCCTGTGGCCAGCAAACTTCAAGTACTGGTGGGTGATGTGTTGAAAACAGATTTGCCATTCTTTGATACTTGTGTGGCAAATTTGCCTTATCAGGTATGTCCTCACATTTTCAGGAACATCATACTAACTGTTCCTCTGATGTGTCTTTCCCAGAAATAACTAGTTAATTCTCTTACAGATCTCTTCGCCTTTTGTCTTCAAGCTGTTGCTACATCGACCTTTTTTCAGGTTTGTGACAAAAGACTAGAGTTACTGCCAAATTTTGAAAGACTTACAGTTCAGGTGGTGAACATAGCCAAAAATGAGTCAGGTCAGTTGAAAAACTACTGAAGAATTTTTGTAGAAAATGTTGATTTGTATGGAGGTCTTTCTCTCTTTTTAATTGAGAGGTTATTTGGGGGTAGTGTGCTGGAAGTCCTGCTTCTGAGACCAGACAGCCTTTCCCTATTTTTGAATCTTCCTGCCGTTAAGCCTAGGTTAGAATTTTTATTACCTTATGTCTAGACAATTGCAGTGGTTTCCTAACTGGTCTCTAGTATAAGAGGTCTTCAAAAAGTTCATGGAAAATGTGTATTATGAAAAAAACTATTGCATGGATTTCAAAATTTTTTTGCACCAGAATAAACTCTGTACTAACTGAGCAGGATCTAGTGTGAGGCACTGAGAAGGATAAGACATCAGTTTGAAAAGAGCCCCTATCAGAGCAACATGAACTCTGCTAAAATTCAAGTAAGAACAAACATCCAATTTATGGTGAAGCCTGGTTGGAAGAATGGTGAAATCATTGATGCTTTACAAAAAGTTTATGGAGTCACACCTGTAATCCCAGCACTTTGGGAGGCCAAGGCAGGCGGATCATGAGGTCGGGAGATCGAGACCATCCTGGCTAACATGGTGAAACCCCACATCTACTAAAAATACAAAAAACTAGCCGGGCGTAGTGGCGGGCGCCTGTAGTCCCAGCCACTCGGGAGGCTGAGGCAGGAGAATGGCGTGAACCCGGGAGGCGGAGCTTGCAGTGAGCCGAGATCACGCCACTGCACTCCAGCCTTGGCAACTGAGCGAGACTCCGTCTCAAAAAAAAAAAAAAGTTTATGGGGACAATATCCCAAAGAAATCAGCAGTTTACTAATGGATAACTCATTTTAAGAAGGGCTGAGACAATGTTGAAGATGAAGCCTACAGTGGCAGACTGGCCACATCAATTTGTGGGAAAACATTCATCTTGTTTGTTCCCTAAGTGACGAGGAACAACATTCAACAGCACAAACAATAGCCAACACCATAGACATCACAGTTGGTTTAGCTTACACAATTCTGACTGCAAAATCACAGTTAAACAAACTTTGTACTTGATAGATGCCAAAACTGTCATACCCTCTTTTCTGAAAGATTTTATGAAAAAACAAAACAAAAAACATTGTACTCAAATCAGATGCAGATAAAAGCAGAGCTTCCAGTGGAAATTTTACATAACTGGGATCAAGATCCTGAAACATGGCTGGGTGGAGTGGCTCACACCTATAATCCTAGCACTCTGGGAGGCCGAGGCGGGCAGATCACTTGAGGTCAGGAGACCAGCCTGGCTAGCATGGTGAAACCCCATCTCTACTAAAAATAAAAAAATTAGCTGGGCATTGTGGTGGGCGCCTATAATCCCAGCTACTCGGGAGGCTGAGGCAGGGGAATCGCTTGAACTCAGGAGGCGGAGGTTGTAGTGAGCCAAGATTGTGCCACTGCACTCCACACTCCAGCCTGGGCAACAGAGCGAGATTGTCAAAAAAGAAAACAAGATCCTGAAACATTTCTTCAAAGAATTACAAAGAATTGTAATGGAGATGAAATATGGCTTTACCAGTGTGATCCTAAAGACAAAGCAGAGTGAAAGTGATGCCTACCAAGAAACGGAGTGGCTCCAGTCAAAGCAAAAGCAGACCAGTCAAGAGCAAAGGTCATAGCAACAGTTTTTTTTTTAATGCTCAGGGCATTTTGCTTGCTGACTTTCTTTAGGACCAAAGAATGAAAACATCTGCTTATTACAAGAGTGTTTTGAGAAAGTTAGCTAAGATGTAGCAGAGTAACTCCCGGGAAAGCTTCCCCAGAGATTCCTCCACCATAATACTTCTACTCCTTCCTCTCATCAGACGAGGGCAATTTTTCGAGAGTTTCAATGGGAAATGGTTAGGTATCCACCTTAGAGTCCTGATTGGGCCCCTTCTGACTTCTTTTTATTTTATGAGACAGTCTTGCTCTGGTGCCCGGGCTGGAGAGCAGTGGTGTGATCTGCCCTCACTGCAGCCTCCACTTCCTGGGCTCAAGCATTCCTCCCACCTCAGCCTCCCAAGGAGCTGCGATTACGGGCATGTGCCGCCACACCCAGCTAATTGCTGTATTTTTTTTAGAGATGGGTCTTGCCATGTTGCCCAGGCTGTCTCGCCCTCCTGAGCTCAAGTGATCTGCCCACCTCAGCCTCCCCAAATGCTGGGATTATTACAGGCATGAACCATGGTGCCCAGCCCTTCTGATTTATTTTCGTTTCCCAGTCTTAAAAAATCTTGAAAGGGCACTCTTTTTTCTTCAGTTAATAATGTAAAAAAACAAAAAAAAAACAAAAAAAACTGCAGTGACATGGCTAAATTCCCCAGAACCTCAGTTTTTTTGATATAGACTAAAATGCTGGTATCATCACTTACAAAAGTGTCTTGAACTTGATGGAGCTTATGTTGAATAATAAAGTTTATGTTTTTTCTTTTTTTTCTTTTTCTGAGACAGGCTGGAGTACAGTGGTGACATCTCAGGTCATTGCAACCTAGCCTCCCTGGGCTGGGCTCAGATGATTCTCCTACCTCAGCCTCTTGAGTAGCTGGGACTATAGGGGTGTACCAGCATGCCTAGCTAATTTTTGTGTTTTTTTTAGAGAAGGGGTCTCACCATGTTCAGCCCAGGCTGGTCTTGAACTCCTGAGCTCAAGCGATCTGTCCGCCTTGGCCTCCTAAAGTGCTGTGATTATAGGTGTGTGCCACCACACCAGCCTTATTTTATCTTTTATCTCAATATTTCCATGAACTTTGAAGTCACTTTCTACATTATATACTAGTGGCTTTCAAACTGCAAGTCAAAAACTAGTGGTTATAAAATTAATGAGTCGTGACCATTCTTTTTTTTTGTAATCACATGGAATAGAATATATCACAGGGCATTGCATGTAGTCCAGGTGATTATGGTTTCATGAAATTTTGTTTTGAAATACAATATAAACACATATACATACAGACATTTGTGGCTTGGCTTGCACTGCCAAATGTATTTTTAGTGTGACTCATTGTCAAAAGTTTGAATGTCAAAGTGTAGCTTTGAAGATGCTCTTCTGTTCATTAACCCCTACAAAGTCTTCCCCATTGCCTGCTGAATAAAAAGTCTACATCTTTTGGCTGGGCGTGGTGACTCATGCCTGTAATCCCAGCACTTTGGGAGGCTGAGGTGGGCGGATCACCTGAGGTCAGGAGTTCCAGACCAGCCTGGCCAACATGGTGAAACACTGTCTCTACTAAAAATAGAAAAATTGGCCAGGGGTGGTAGTGTGCGCCTGTAATCCCAGCTACTCGGGAGGCTGAGGAACGAGGATCACTTGAACCTGGGAGACGGAAGTTGTAGTGAGCCGAGATTGCGCCATTGCACTCCAGCCTGGGTGACAAGAGCGAAACTCCGTCTCAAAAAAAAAAAAAAAAAAGTCTACATCTTTTAACCCGTCAAATCAAGGAAACATTGAACGTCACAATCTGCCTCTTCAGTCTCACCTCTTCCTTAAAGGTGTTTGCTACCCCATAAATATATTACTGCTACTGAAACAATTTTATTTCACTTTGTTTTCATAGAAGAGGTGATGGACTAGTGCTGATTTGAAACATCTCATCCAGTCATTAAAGGCTTATATTTGCAAGCTATCTTGCCATGAGGAGTACAGCAATTATAAAAACAAAGCCAGCTCTCTCATTCTGTGGCAATAAAAAAAAGGCTGAATGTGTTCTCCTACCTTATAATCGGCTGCCAATGCTTTGCTATTTCTCTCCCAAGAAAATTCATTGCAGTTAAAATTCATTTATAGTTGACAATGACCATTTTCCTTATTCCTTTCTGCTTTCTTTTCAGGTGTGCTATACTTATGTTTCAAAGAGAATTTGCCCTCCGACTGGTTGCAAAACCTGGAGATAAGTTATACTGCAGACTCTCAATTAATACACAGCTGTTGGCACGTGTGGACCATCTAATGAAAGTAAGTGAATTTTGTTTTCTTTCTCTTTTTTCTGAGATAGAATCTCACTCTGTCACCCAGGCTGCAGTGCAGTGGCTCACTGCAATCTCTGCCTCCCATACTCAAGCAATCCTCTCGAGTCCCGAGTAGCTGGGACTAGAGGTGTGCATCACCACGCCTGACTAATTTTTTGGTATTTTTTGTAGACACAGAGTTTTGCTATGTTGCCCAGGTTGGTCTTGAACTCCTGGGCTCAATGATCCATCTGCCTTGGCCTCCCAAAGTGTTGGGATTACAGGTGTGAGCCAAAGCACCCAGCCAGTGATTTTTATTATTGAAATAATCTAGCTTAATTCATCCTTGAGCATCCAGTTGTGCCTTCTGTGAGGATAGCATCTCTGGTTACTAAATAAAAGTTGCCTTTGAGAGTACTACTTAAATACTTTTTCATTAACAGGTGGGAAAGAATAACTTCAGACCACCGCCCAAGGTGGAATCCAGTGTTGTAAGGATAGAACCCAAGAATCCACCACCACCCATCAATTTTCAGGTGAGGTTAAAATACTAGCTCATTCAATAAAGGAAAAAAAAGTCCAGGCGGGAAGATGTGTGTCTATAGCAGCAGAAAAATATTGAATCAACCTAAATATTCAAACATAGGAAAATGTTAATTAGAACACATCTCTGTGCTGAAGTAGATGGAATAATTTGATGCAAGGTAGTTTTGAAGTGAGACGCAGTCTCAAAAAAAAAAAAAGGAATAAAACTAGGAAAACAAGGTAAAATGAAAATAGTTGTTTTAAAGTAGTATTATGGGTAACATCTTTTCATTGTAATTGTTTTTTGAGATTTAAAAACAAGAAAGAAGACCACTTGATATAAAACCTTACTACAGCCACATTAGAGAAAAACGTGATTGTGTGTGTGGTCAACTGGTGGTAAATGGAGTGGTTTGTCAATAACTCCTTCAAGGAGGTTTAGGTGTGTTACACAGGAAGTATCCAAAGTCATGTCTGTTTTGAATCTTATTTTTGAAAATGCTACTTAGATTTAAATAAACGCCATGTTCTTTGTTCAGATGTGGGACCATTTTGTTTTTCCTTCCCTTTCTTTTTTTAAGATGGGGTTTCACTATGTTGCCTAGGCTGGACTTGAACTTTTGGTCTCAAGCGATCCTCCCACCTCAGCCTCCTGAGTAGCTGGTACTACAGGCATGCAGCACTGTGCCTGGCTTTATTTTTTCAAATTAAAAAAAATTGTCACGCTTTGACTGTCAAAAAAAAATTCTGAGGAAAAGACATATTCAGTAAAATGTGCCAAAGTGCAAAAATCAAATGTATGTCTTACTTTTGCATGTGTGTGCCAGCCAGATCAAGATTACAGAACATTTTCTTCACTTTAGAAAGTTTCCTTCAATTGTATATATTAAAAGACAAAATAATACCTAGTGGGCAGACAAGAACAAGAAGTTTGTAATTTGAAGAAAATGTCTATCTTCTATTTCAGGAATGGGATGGTCTAGTAAGGATAACCTTTGTTAGGAAAAACAAGACACTCTCTGCTGCATTTAAGTAAGTATTACACTAATTTCTAATGTATAAAGGGCCAGTGCTCCAGATACTATGCTAGAATTTGGTCCTTTTCCTGAGCAGCTACCCTAAAGCATAAAGATTATGGGTCCAGACAAACTTCACCTTTTTAACTATCTTTAGAGCTTGGGAGGCAGGAGAACTTAATGAAGAAAGTTTGCTGGAGTTGAGAGTCAGATCACGTTTTTTGGCAAAACAGGAAAACACTCCCAAACTCTGACCATATATCTGCTCTAGTTTTTTGTTGGAAAAATGAGGTGATGATGGACCCCTTCCACACTTGTGAAGGATATGTGTCATGTAATTAACCTGGGAAAATGCAGCTCATCAATTTGGGGTTCGAGGGTAAAAGAGAGGTGAGACACAGTTTTACAGGGCTTGGAGATTTTTTTTTTAGGGGATTTTTTGTGGAGAGTCTAGAACTTCTCTAAGAATTTAAGAGGTATTAGGATTTTGCACTTTATATTTAGTGTTTGCTTCATAAGTTTAAATATTCAACAACTTTTAAAATTCCTTAATTTCACCGTACAGAATATAGATTTAATTTCATCTAAAATGAAATTATTGCTTAAATGGCTTATGTATTAGTTAAAAAAAAGTTTAAAAAAGTAAGAAATTACTCTGACTTTGGAATAATAACAGTGGCATCACTTCTTTATGCTATAGATCAAGTGCAGTGCAACAACTCTTGGAAAAAAACTACAGAATTCACTGTTCAGTCCATAATATTGTAAGTTAGAAAATGTTCCTGCAGTTTCATTGATTTGTTTTCTTTTAAAATGTCCATTTTTATTCTTGTTGATCTAGCATGAGATTATTTTGTACATTCCATAAGATCCTTAAAAGACAATATATAATGTATAACTAGCACAATTTTGACTTGAAGTCTGACAGGTCAGTGCTGCTGTGTATCCTGTGAAACAGATATGAGCAACTTTGATTACTCCACCCTGTCCTCTAACTACTGACGGTTGTTTTTAGCCATAACAAGAATCAGATTCAGCAGTTACAGGTTCCTCAAAGCTGTAGATATGTGTAGCTTGCACAACTTAAAATAATTGTGTTTACTGTCCTCTGAATTGTGACGTCTTGTTTCTTGCTCACATAGCAGTTACAAATATAGTTATTACTTTCTTTGTAAGTTTAATACCCAGAAATTGAAATAAAGTTCATATGGCTCAATAGCAGATTTCTGGTTGTGAGCCTCATGCGTATCATTTGTGTAACAGTGTGTGCAATGTGATGTTTGCTAACTTTTTAGCTTCCAGTTTAATTAGACAGAACAGGGAGAAAGGCCAATTTTCTTTTTATTTTTTATGACTCAGAACCTATATGGTTTAATGTATCACAATACTATCTCCATTTTCTCTTTTATGGGCAAAAAGTCATTAGATAATCTGCCTAAGTATAATAGAAAAATATTAAGCTAGATTAAGAAAAATATTTGGATAAAATATGTGAATTAAGTGTAAAATCCTTAATATTCCCAAGGCTTGGGCAGGTCACCTCTTTGAGAAAAATGAGGTGGTTAAGGTCAAATCTGTAGGAAGAAAATGCATTATTTTGAAAGGAGTAACAATTGCTTTAAAATTTAATTTACAGTTGTAGTTATTTGTGAAGTCTGAAACTAATAACTATTTCAGAATTTTAAAGAAGAAAATGGCTAATATAGACAGGATTACTAATTCAAGGTATTCCAAGTTTTTGTTAATAAAGATCAGCCACTTTTAATTAGAGATCCAAGTCTTAATGTAAAAGTCAGGCTTTCCAAAGTCTCATTAACAGATATATTAAAGGTGACTGTTTTATGACTTACTGAACTAAAAAAAAGAGTCAAGGTGACCTCATTAAAGATATGTCGTTCATTTATTCTGAATCTTATATTGATAGATAATACCAGAAGATTTCAGCATAGCAGATAAAATACAGCAAATCCTAACCAGCACAGGTTTTAGTGACAAACGGGCCCGTTCCATGGACATAGATGACTTCATCAGGTAATTACATTTTTGTTTTCCTAAGTGTTTACATTTCTTTACTGTGACACCTTCAGATTAGAGATTTTAAAGGCTTTTAAGCGGTATAAGGTGCTACCTGGGAGAGTTATTGCATAGCACTTCCATGGCATGGAATAGTATTTGGTGTAGAAGATGGAGGCTAGTTAGCTGCAGCAGAATGAACATTTTCTTTAAGAACAGTAGTAAAGAACAGTCCGAGCCAGAAGATTGCCTTTGTGTTAATGTGGTGTGCAGGTTCCAATGTGGTGTGCAGGTTCCTCCCTTCCTGCTCCCTCCCCAACTCTCATTCATAGTCTTAGTCTTAATAGCTTATCCCTCCAAAATAGTCCATAAGGTAGAAAAATCATAATACATGTAACTGGATCTGATTTTTAAAATTTCCTTACTGGGAATAGCTGTTGTTAAATCAATCTTAAGCATACAATAATGCCAGTTAGAATCCTACCTGGTTATCCATTTAGTAATAATAGTTTTGTAGCCTGAAGCAAGTTCTACACTTCTCAAGTAAAAAGCTGTCATAATTATCTAGGTAATTTAGACCAAAATTTGTTTTGCTTGAATTAAGCAAGTAAGTCTTATGAAAACAGAATAAGGCTTCAATTAATTACCCAGGTAATTACTAACCTGTACTTACTGTTTTTAATCATTAAGATGTTAACTTTCAGAAGGTCTTGCCTATTTAGCCAATTCACTTTTAAAGCTTCCATGTTCTAGAGGCTGAATAAAAAATGAGAGTAGATTGTTCTAAAAGTCATTGGTTTGACTTTTTCTAAGCTGGAAACACAGTTCTATATAACTAAGACAAATGGAGTTTATATTTTATTGGCTGGCTAGCAGTACTACTGAGTCATTTTAGATGTTAATCCTAGGCATTGAATACTATTCATAAATATCTACTTTGCTTTTTTAGAAATTTATCTGGACCTGTTTCTATGGGCCAGCCTAAACATAACCTCAGGTCTAAAGAGAAATATTTTCTCTTTTTCTTCATTTTCACTAAATTTCCTCAAAGTTATTGGGCATGTGCAGTTTACTAACTAGAATCTATTAAGTACATAGGTATCTACAGAGAGAAACAATGTGTATTTAATTTGAATATAAACAACAGCTCAAGAGAGGACGAAGGGGCATGTAAGATTGGTTATTCATCTGACTTCTGCCAATTCCAAACAGCTTCTTGTTCAGTTACCTTGAAACAAATGCCAGTGAGTTCTTAGGCCTGGGATAATGAAAGTCTAAGATAATTTTAGTCAAATTCATTACGACATAAAGGCTATAATGAAAGAGGCACCAACATGGCATGGTTTTAACCAATACATATCTTATAAATTTAGTCAGACAATAACATTTCTTTTTTTTTTTTTTTTTTTTTTTTGAGACAGAGTCTTGCTGTCACCCAGGCTGGACTCCAGTGGCACAATCTCAGCTCACTGCAACCTCCGCCTCCTGGGTTCAGGCAAATCTCCTGCCTCAACCACCCGAGTAGCTGGGATTACAGGCATGTGCCACCATGCCAGGCTAATTTTTGTATTTTTAGTAGAGGCGGGGTTTCACCATGTTGGCCAGACTGTTCTCGAACTCCTGACCTCAGGTAATCCACCCGCCTCAGCCTCCCAAAGTGCTGGGATTACAGGCATAAGCCACTGCGCCCAGCCAGTAACGTTTCTTTAATAACTAGTATTAGGAGTGGGTGGGCTCTGTAAGCATGCTGTATTCATGTTTTAGTATTAATGGTATAGAACTATATGCCGTTATGTGCTACAAATTAGCTTTTCAGTACCATTCCATTTTGATTTCTTTTTTCAGATTGCTACATGGATTCAACGCAGAAGGTATTCATTTTTCCTAGGTATTTGGAAAACAGAAATTTTAAAGGTCAAGAAAAGAAATGAATTTTGTATTTTTTGTATTTGAGAAGATAATGCTTTTGCTTTACTGAGACATTATTTACTTGACTATTTTTGGTTCAATACTACTACTGTTGTCACCATTTATGATTCTGAATTTTAAAGTTGGAAAGTTCTAAGTATCAAAGTTTTTAATATATAATGCTGGTCCAATCTATTCATAATAATCTTCAAGTTCAGGAGCCGCAGAGACGCACAACTTTACACTTATCATTTCTAACAGTTTATTGTATAAAGATGTTACTCTTCTATTTACTGTTATATACTGTAAGGCCTTCTTTAGGCCTTTAGCTCTGTTCCTCCAGTAATAAAAAAGTTAAAATATGCTTCACTAGTCACACATTCCCCATACCATTTCGTGTTATTCACATTCCCCGTACCATTTCTTGTTATTCACATGTACAGTAAAACAATTGTTTCTTAAATTATTTTTATTTTGGTTCTCTCATTCTCTTTCCTATTTATCCTATACAGTGTCTGTTACGATTGCCTACCTCTTTCGCTATCCTATAGCGTCAGAGACTTAGGGTTCTGGGTAAGCCCAAGTCTGCTACTGCCACCGTGCAGTGCCAGGCATATTAAAGGGCATGACTCCCAACATGTAAAATGAGGAAGCTAAACTGGAATGAAATTAACAATAAAATTATCTTTTTTTATGGTTCTTAGGGAGATAACTATAGGCTTAGCAAAATTTCAGAGGGTTTTGTAATTGAAACTGGTTTCAACTTCAGAAAAACAGCCATTTCCCATAACTACAGGTTCCCAGTATTCCTTTGATTTCTGGACAATTAAAATTTCCAGTTCTTTTTTCATATACCTGGTGCTTAGTTTTAAGCTATTTTAAAACTGTCAGATTGAGAATTTCAATAGATGTCATAAACAAGTTTTATTAGCTACTACGTTTAAATCAATATAATACTAAGTGCTGTTAATATACTATAATAGAGTTATAGTAGCTATTTTGTTTCTATAAAAAATTAATAAAAATATCTTTATTGATATTTGGCTTTTTTTAATACCTAACTTAATAGAAGGAGTGTTTCCAATTAATTTAACAAAGCCAGATTTTGAAATCTGGCTTCAAAGTCATAGTAAATGTTACTACATAATTAAAATAATGCTTGTTCTTAATGTATAATCCAGAACAAAGGCATCAAGCTGCTTTTGTTAAACAAATATGAAATATACATTAAGAGTAGATTTTTTTGTTTAATTTCACAAAACTATTTTGCAGAGTTCACTTGTATCATCTCTATCCTTATAGTAAAAATTTTAAGATTTAACTCAGCTTTCTCAGGTTATTTCCCTCTACCCCTATGAACTGCTGAGTTTTAGTTCCTTTTCTGGCCTTCAGTTTTCACCATCTGTAAAGCTGAAGGACTGTATTATACTACCTCCAGTATGTTTTCTGGTACTAATTTTTAAAATACCTGATCAGAATGAAGCCATCATAGTGTAAGGCAGCATATTTGTCTATAAGGAGACTTTCCAAAGACAGTACCCATCCAATGCAAATAATAAATTTGAAGCTAATCTGTTGTGCTTTAAAATGAGCAAATTCACATGTCTTTATTGCCCTTTGAAAGTTGGTTAATCTCAAAAACTACCTTTTTTTAAATATCCTTTGCAAGGTCAATTGTAACAGTTCTCCATCCTTCCTCTTCCCTTTGAAATAAACACAAATAGAATATATCTTACAGCTGCAAGAAAACCTGAGTCCTTTCCAAAACAAAGGTGACTGAAGTAAATTATCTCTAAAACTTATTCCATAGACTTCATTTATTAATAAGCATATTGTGAAAATCTACATTTGTTTTAGATTTCATGTTTACAGAGCTTTTCACAATTGTATTAGGATCTTTCACAACTACTCTCTGGGTTTTATGAACAGTAAAGAATCTGGCTCATGTGACCCTCTATTCATAGCTCCCCTTTGGCTCCTGTGAAGGAGCTGATAGTTCCCTGGAGTAAATAAATCAAAAGAAGATATCCTTGGGAGATTTTCAGCTGTTAATCTACTCCTGGACCCCATCCTGGGAACTGAGGGAAAACTCCTAGAGAGATATACAAATCTTTGAACAAAATATTTACATGAAAAGTGGCCAGTTTTCTTCCTTGGAGTAGCAATCTGTAAAAATAAGTGCTACTGTTTAAAAAGTAGCATGCCCTACACCATACCAATGTATTAGTGAGAATTTGGCGATTCTCACCAAACAACAATGAAGTTTCACATTTGGTACTGGATGGAGCTTGGGTTAGATCTGCCTTTTAAGGCAAAGTCAACTCTTTCAACTTAATTCTTTTTCAAGGGAGTAATGTACTGTCTACACTTGGCTTAAACTAACTTCTATTATGGACTACTTTCAATGTACATGTAAATGTTCATGCATCAGAAGCCAATTTCTTTTAACAGTACATAGAAAAGGTATATTTTGGGGTGCTAATGAACACTTCAAATTAAGTAATGATATTGGTAAGGATCAAACTGCACTATTAGTCTTGTTAATACCACACTGGCACACACACTGCATATATATGTATTTTCCTAAGATAAAACTCTTCTCAGAATTTCATTACTTTTTATTATACACCAACTAGTTTATATTTTAGTTCTTTACAAAGAAAATGCTAAGAAAAATTATAATCACATGTTATATGGTTTTAAAATAATAATTCCAGATTTCTTTACATATAAGATGGAATGGTCCAGCAGCTATATCCACTGTCACAGACTTTAGTTCCGTTCAATGATATGGCACATCCTGCAAAATTAACTAGTCACACACAAAAAATGTCTCAAATACAGTAAAAATGTACACACAAAGGTAATTTACAATGACAAGGAATGTAATTTTTCTTGGCTGTGCTTCAGAAATTTAGGGTCAGTAGCCTTAATCAAGGCACAAAGCAGGAAAAGGGGTGAGCACAGCTGTCTCTAGGAGTGGGCAAGGTATGTACAATCACTGATGAGGTATGCATGCACGCAAAGGATTTAAAACTGCTCAGTCTCACTACAAAAATTGAACTGAGTTAAAAGGAAATGCTGTGGCTTCCCCCTACTATCTGGCTCTGGATTGAGTCCACAGTCTTACTTCATCAAATAGAAAATAAAACTGACAAGGATCTCCAAAAGTAAATCACTATTTGTGTAAATGAAACAAAATGCTTCATTAATCCCAGTTCTTGGTTGTGCCTCCTGGACTAGAAGCATTTTGTAGACAAAAGAGTGTTTCACAAAATTGAAATGTAATTCAGGTGAAGGACAAAACATTTTCCACAGACACTTAAAATTCCAAACTTTCAAATGGCCCTTACAGCTGAACCGTTGTATGTTACAGTAGTGAGGGTTCTGGGTATCCTTTAGCAGCAAATGCCGGTTTAAAGGGCACGGGGTCTCTTCGGGTTGATTTGCTTGCTGGCTTGTTCCTCCTCTTGTAGAGCTGCACGGAAAGATTTCACTTTATCTTGGAAAAAGAAAAGAAAGAGGGAATAAGTATTGTATTACACGCAATAAGAGTTTACAACTTTATGGGTTCAATCAAGTCAGCTGTGTTATTTCCTAACAGTAACTCAGTATTTTTCGTTTTGTTCTTTGTTGTCTAGAAACTTGGAACTAAATAGAATGCTCAACTATTGTGAAAGTTTTTTGTTACAGATTTCCAGAAATACCTGTTTTTCTATATCTTTCAATAGCTTTCTGTTCTGTTTGGCACATTTACAGTTCTCTGTTTTAATTTATTGGAATTCCTCCTAGAGTATAGGCAGGTTTCACATTGTAAAATACATAGTCTACCTTTTTTTTTTTTGAGATGGAGTCTCACTCTGTCACCCAAGCTTGAGTGCAATGATGCGATCTAGGCTCACTGCAACCTCCACCTCATGGGTTCAAGCAATTCTCCCACCTCAGCTTCCCGAGTAGCTGGGATTACAGGCATGCACCACCCGCTCAGCTAATTTTTGTATTTTTAGTAGATACGGGGTTTTACCGTGTTGGCCATGCTGGTCTTGAACTCCCAACCTCAGGTGATCTGCCCGCCTTGGCCTCCCAAAGTGCTGGGATTATAGGCATGAGCCACCGTGCTTGGCACCCCCTATTTTACCTTTTTAAAGCTATGAACATGTAAAATATATTTGAATTTTTAGAAATTTACATTTTGTCCTCATTGTGAGGAAGGGGGATTGTGAAGGGGGGATGACTAAATGATATATTTCTTGATTTTACGCATTTTCTGGTCATGTACTGATCTAGAGTCATGTAAAAACTAGAAATAGGTTAGTAAATTGTCAGACAAATTACACGCAGCTGTGAAGATAAGCTATCTTTCAATAACAGTGGCTCTCAACTGGATGTGATTTTTGGCCCCCAGCGGGCATTTGGTAATGTCTAGAGACATTTTTGGTTATCCCAACTGGTGTGCTACTGTCATGTAGTGGACAGAGACCAACGATGCTGGTAAATATTGTACAAGGCACAGGATAACACTCCTCAACAAAGAAAGGCCTAGCCCCAAATGTTAACAGTGTCAAGGTTACGAAACCCTACTCTGTAGACTTCAGAATAAAGTTGGAATCTCAATTTTCCTTCCCTTTTTGAAAGTACAGTGATGTTTAAAAAGTTAACTTTTTTGAAATTTTGAAATGAATTTAAGAACTTCTAGATTTGGTGCTCTCAAACTGTTACTGTTCTGTTTTTTTTGAGATGGAGTCTCACTCTGTCACCCAGGTTGGAGTGCAGTGGCGTGATCTCGGCTCACTGTAACCTCCGCCCCCCTCCCCGGTTCAAGTGATTCTCCTGTCTCAGCCTCCTGAGTAGCTGGGACTACAGGCATGTGCCACCATGCCTGGCTAATTTTTGTATTTCTAGTAGAGACAGGATTTCACCATGTTGACCAGGCTGGCCTTGAACTCCTGACCTCGGGTGATCTACCTGCCTCAGCCTCCCAAAGTGCTGGGATTACAGGTGCCTGGCCCAAATTTTTCTTATAAATCCCAAATTTATCTCTGGGTGGTTAAAAAAATTCTAAGGACTGAATAATGCAATATATCTAGATAGTAATTTCTTAAAAGTTATGGATATGCTTGATACACATGAAATTTGAGAAAAGGAAAGGAAGTCAATTAAGTTGAATGCTACAAAGAAAAAATACCAGAGTGCATTATGATCTGTCTTCTGAATAAAATGGATACAGAAGCTGATTGTGAATTATTGCAGATTAGAAAAATGATCAAAACAATTTAAATAAAGGGTTGAATATGAACAATATGAGAAACAAATGAAAATTTTAGTTCAACAGTCACTGCTGACTTTACAAAATATGATTTCAAATAACCAACTTCATAACCAGTCAGCAACATATATGTGTTGAACATCTCATCCAAAAATCTGGCTGTGCAGGCCGGGCGTGGTGGCTCACGCCTGTAATCCCAGCACTTTCGGAGGCCGAGATGGGCGGATCACAAGGTCAGGAGATCAAGACCATCCTGACTAACACAATGAAACCCCGTCTCTACTAAAAATACAAAAAAATTAGCCAGGCGTGGTGGCGGGCGCCTGTAGTCCCAGCTACTCAAGAGGCTGAGGCAGGAGAATGGCACGAACCTGGGAGGCGGAGCTTGCAGTGAGCCAAGATCGCTCCACTGCACTCCAGCCTGGGTGACAGAGTGAGACTCCATCTCAAAAAAAAAAAAAAATCTGGCCAGGCATGGTGGCTCATGCCTGTAATCTCAGCACTTTGAGAGGTTGAGGTGGGTGCATCACGTGAGGTCAGGAGTTCGATACCAGCCTGGCCAATATGGTGAAACCCAGTCTCTACTAAAAATACAAAAAGTAGCCGGGTACAGTGGCACACGCCTGTAATCCCAGCTACTCAGAAGCCTGAGGCAGAAGAATTGCTTGAACCTGGGAGGCGGAGGTCGCAGTGAGCTGAGATTGCCACTGCACTCCAGCCTGGGCGATAAAGCAAGACACTATCTCAAAAAAAAAAAAAAGCAAAGCCAGGCTCGGTGCCTCACATCTGTAATCCCAGCACTTTGGGAGGCCAAGGCAGGTGGATCACCTGAGGTGAGGAGTTCAAGACCAGCTTGGCCAACATGGTAAAACCCCATCTAGATTGTCTAGATACAGAAGTTAGCTGGGCGTTGTGGCACCTGAGGTGAGGAGTTCAAGACCAGCCTGGCCAACATGGTGAAACCCCGTCTAGATACAGAAGTTAGCTGTGCGTTGTGGCGCGTGCCTGTAATCCCAACTACTCGGGAGGCTGAGGCAGGAAAATTGCCTGAACCTGGGAGGCAGAGGTTGCAGTGAGCTGAGATTGTGCCATTGTAACCCAGCCTGGACAATAAGAGCAAAACTCCATGACAAAAAAAAAAAAACAACCTGAAACCTGAAGTGTTCCAAAAATCCCAAACTTTTGGTATAATGCAAATATTCAAAAATCTGAAAAAATCTGAAATCCAAAACACTTCTGGTTCAAAGCTTTTCACATAAGGGATACTCAACGTGTATATACTTCAAAACATCATGTTGTACCTATTACATACATTTTAATCTGTCAACTCTTTAATTTTTTGAGACAGGATCTCACTGTGTTGCCCAAACCAGAGTGCAGTGGCGTGATCCTAGCTCACTGCAGCCTCAAACTCCTGGGATCAAGTGATCCTCCCACTTCAGCCTCCCAATAGCTGGGACTACAGGCAGGCACCACCATACCTGGCTAATTTTTAAATTTTTAAATTATTTTTTAGAGATGGGATCTCTATGTTGCCCAGGCTGGGATGTCAATTTAAATAAATGAATAAATTTAAAAGAAAAATAACCCTTCAAAACAACTAATCAACATCACAGAGGGCCTCCTTAAAAAAATTAAGCAGCTTATTTACTGCCCCAAATTGGGAATTTCATTCTGGTTTATGTTGGATTGCGTGTACACACACATCCAGATGGTCACTCACACCTAAACAGAGCCAACAGTGTACAAATGCCTAAGAAATTAACACATAAAGAAATACATAGCTGAAGCTACACAGATAAGCTAACTAAAAAACCAAAAAGACATGACTTAGTAGGTAAGGCACATGCTTCCCTTCATGAGTAAGGTACAGAGGATGGTCATCTTGACACCTCCTTCATTTAAAAAAAAGTGGCAGAGGCCAAGTGTGGTGGCTCATGCCTGTAATCCCGCCATTTTGGGAGGTCAAGGCAGGAGGACTGCTTGAGCCCAGGAGTTTGAGACAGCCTGAGCAACATAGCAAGACCCCATCTCTACAAAAAATTAAAAATTAGCTGGGTGTGGTGGCTTGCGCCTGTAGTCCCAGCTACTCAGGAGACTGAGGTGGGAGGACTGCTTGAGCACAGGAGGTTGAGGATGCAGTAAGCCATGATCACGCCCCTGTGCTCCAGCCTGGGCAACAGAATGAGACCCGAAAAAAGGCACAGAAAGAAGATAATTCTCATAAGCATCAACCTACCAAACTAAAGATCTGAATAGGTACATAAAATTTATAAATTTGTTAAAAACACATTTTCTCTCTTTAAGATGACTGTCTTCTTAAAATATGAGAGAAAACTTGAAATGCTATGCCATGACTTTTAGAAAAACCACAATGGTTAGTTGTCTTTATACCTCTGGAAAATAGATGCTAAACAGTGCCCCTAATTTTCACTTCGTATGTCCTCTTGCAATACGAAGAAGCCCTCTCACCAATATACATACCAATACCAATCAGATTTCAAACATTAAAATGGAAAAAGAATTACCCCGCAGTTCAGTTAAAATGTCTATTTTTTGCTCAAGAATAGCTTCAAGTTGTGTAGCATATGAATCAACATCATAATCTACTTCTTCAGTCATCTCTAAGAGGGCCTTTTCATCTTCTAACCACCGAATAGATTCCTACAAGGACAAAAATTCGATAATCCAATAAGCCTCTTTGTGAAACAGAAACCAAATTACAATTCTGTTAAATATAATCAAACATACTTAAGATAGTATTCTCTAAAATGTCAATAGACATAAAACATCTTTATTCACAGACAGTATAATTAAGAAATACAGTTGACTCTGGAACAACATGGGTTTAAACTGTTTGGGTCCACTTATGTGGATTTTTTTCAATGTAAGTTACGCTGAGTATGCCTGCCTCTCCTGCCATCCCTTCCATCTCCTCCACTTCTGCCAGCCCTGAAACACCAGGTCCAGCCTGCCTCTTCCTCCTCAGCCTACTCAATGTGAAGATGATGAGGATGAAGACCTTTATGATGATGCACTTCTACTTAATAGTAAATATAATTCTCCTTCCTTACGATTTTCTTAATACCATTTTCTTTTCTCTAGCTTACTTTGTGGTAAGAATACCTTATATCACATATATAACATACAAAATATGTACTCATAGACTTTTATGTTATTGGTAAGGCTTCTGGTCAACAGTCTAGTTAAGTTTTAGGGGGGCTCAAAAGTTATATATATTTCCAACTGTGCTGGGGGTCAGCATCCTTAACCCCCTGCAGTTTTCAAGGGTCAAGTGTATGTCCTCAAAATCTAACACAAACACATGAAAGATGGGCTGAGCAACATCATTTCATTTCTCTACTTTTACTCTACTTTGGATGGGAATTTTGGGGAGGGAATGCATGAAATACATCAATATTAAAGAGGAGAGTAAGTCTCAAAACCTCAATATCCATCCCTAAAACGGGAAGAATGCGCATAATAAAGCTACTGAGCACTTTGATGGGGGCTATGGTAGCCTAGAACCTGACAAACTAACATATCCAATTAGGGACTCACAGTGGTTGGGCCAAGAGGTAATAATAAATTCCAGCTGGGCATGGTGGCTCACGCCTGGAATCCCAGCACTTCAGAAGGCTGAGGCAAGTGGATCACTTTGAGGTCAGGAGTTCAAGATCAGCCGGGCCAACATGGTGAAACCCTGTCTCTTCTAAAAATACAAAAAATTAGCCAGGCGTGATGGCACACGCCTGCATTCCCAGTTACTTGGGAGGCTGAGGCAGGAAAATAGCTTGAACCCAGGAGGCAGAGGTTACAGTGAGCCGAGATCGCGCCATTGCACTCCAGCCTGGGCGACAGAGCGAGACTGTCTCAAAACAAAAAACAAAACAAGACCAGATCATTCTGAATTAAAGAGCTATTTGGACATAAAAGCTTTTATACGTGGATTTGCTTTTAGGATGCATACAATCTCAATTTTCCGAACATCAATTGACTTTAATGACTAATTATAATTAGACTATATAGCACCAGACAGAGCTGGTTTACCTAGGTATGTGTCTTGATTAGGAAACATATTAATTAGAAAATGCAAAAATACTCCAATTTTCCTTTTTTTTTTTTTTTTTTCTGAGTTTCACTCTTGTTGCTCAGGCTAGTGTGCAATGGCACAATCTTGGCTCACTGCAACCTCCGCCTGCTGGGTTCAAGCAATTCTCCTGCCTCAGCCTCCCAAGTAGCTGGGATTACAGGCATGCGCCACCATGCCCAGCTAATTCTGTACTTTTAGTAGAGACAGGGTTTCTCCATGTTGGTCAGGCTGGTATCGAACTCGCAAACTCAGGTGATCCACCCGTCTCGGCCTCCCAAAGTGCTGGGATTACAGGTGTGAGCCACCGCGCCTGGTCATACACTCCAATTTTTCTTTCCTTTTCCTTCAGCTGTACACTTAATTTTGGTTTAACAAAACCTTATTTTGCGAAATGGCAGATCATAATACAGAGGAATGATATAGAGAATTGTAAAAAGAATACTGGGTTGAAAGTCAGAACACCTAATTTTACCAATAAACAGCTGTAAGATTTTATCTAAAAAATGGCAGAGTGGGAAATGATGGTCTTTATAGGATACCTTGTTCCAAAAGGGCGCATATGACACTTTTCTTTTTGTTTTTAAATAGAGATGGGGTTTTGCCATGTTGCCTAGGCTGGTCTCTAACTCCAGGGCTCAAGCAATCCATCCACCCTGGCCTCCCAAAGTGCTGGGATTACAGGTGTGTAATTTTCTTAAATTATTAGCATCCGTTCTCTACTTAAACACCTTGGCTTCTAAAGAGAGTCTCATAATAACAGTTTGACTAAAACTCTAGAGTTTTTGTTTTTTTCTCACTCTGTTGCCCAGGCTGGAGTGCAGTGGTGTGATCTCAGCTCACTGCAACTTCCACCTCCCAGGCTCAAGGAATCCTACCTCAGCCTCCCGAGTAGCTGGGACTACAGGCATGCTATACCTCACCCAGCTAATTTTTGTATTTTTTGTAGAGACAGGGTTTCACCATGTTGCCCAGGCTAGTCTTGAATTCCTGGGCTCAAGTGATCCACCCTCCTGGGCCTCCCACAGTGCTGGTATTACAGGCATGAGCCACTGCGCCTGGCCAAACTCTAATAGTTTTAATGAACGCGTATCCTAATCTGACATAAAGTGTTCTCTGTCATTTTTGAGCCCTTTATCCAGGTTCTTGAATGGCCTAGAGCTGAAGTTCCTTTGTTTAATGACAAAGATTCCTTCAACATCAAAGAAGGAATACAAGTCAACAAGGGAGGCAGTTATTGTTTTTTTCTCAAGAAGTGTTCATAGTATTACAGGAGGGTGGGGGCGGCTGCAAGTCAATTGTACAGTCTTCATAAAGATGTCCAAATGATATCTTCACTCCCTCAAATATCACGATAGGACATTTTCTTGTTTAAAAAAAGGGGAGTAGAGTATCATATAGTAAATACTTTTAACAGGTTGAATGCCTAATGGAATGAATGCCTAAGGAGTTACTGCTACAGGTGGTGATATAACACCCTTCCCTTAACTTGCCACTGACAGCTCAGAGCAGTAACTCTCCATCTCCTGAAGTAGTCTCTCTTTTCTGCAACAACTGATACTTCCTCAACTGCTCCAAAACCCTTTAAAAGAGTTTTTCTTAACTGCTATCAAATACATTGGCCTAACATTTAGAAGGAAGGACTGGTGGGCAGAAGTGACACTCTTCCCTAAAAATGGACAAATGACAAAAACCAATAAGGGGGACGGGAGGTAAATAAAGTAGAACGTTTCACCATGGTGCAAAGAAATGTTATTTGTAGCCATCGTTCATTGTATTAAAAATTTGCCATGTCACATGCCCTACAAATACACATATACATATATACAAACAAGTATTTTTTAAGCAATAGTGTGATATTTAAGGAATTATGACAAATTCTTAATTTATCTCAAGAAATATTTTGAAGGAAAGTCCTGTCTTACTTTACCTGGAACACTGCCCTGTGATCTTCTACAACTTGTTCTTCCATTTCTACCATTTGTGAAACAGCTTCGTGGAAAGTAAACAACTGTGGAGAGACTTCTTCTTCCTTAAAATAAAAATAGTTAAGAAATTATGATATAGTGTGTATTTTAAATGTTATAAAAGTAGTTTTTTTTAATTTAGAAAAATATCATTTAGAAATTGAAGAGGCTTGAATGGTAAAGGCTAGTAAAATATATATAAAAGGCAAAGCCATGATTTCTTTCTTTGGGTAAAAATATTTATGCAACTCTCAATAAGACAACTAAAACTTAGATGAGTAGGGAATATTTTTCACTTAGCCTAAGCTTTATTGCCGAACTATGCTGAAAGAGTACTCTCTTTTGGAACAGCCCAACTTTTCAAAAATACAGTTATTGCAGGCTGTAAATGTATGAAATATTTCCTCAGTATTGTCTACTTTTCACTAACAATTTAATTTACATGTTTATCTTAAGTTTCTTTTGTTAAAAAAGATATGAAGATAGTATCTTTAGATGATGTAAAGAAAATGTCTTTCATGACTATCAAATTAGTGTTGTAAAGGACTTAACTCTTAACTAACATTAATTTCTTAAATATACTACAGAATATATTTATACCAGTTTTTATAGAAATTTCAATGGACAATTCACAATTTTACTTCATCAACAACAAAAAACATATAGTTGACTCTAGAACAATACATGTTTGAACAGCGCTTGTCCACTTATATCTGGTTTTCAACCAATGCAGACTGAAAATACAGTATTTGAGAGATGTGAAACCTTCATATTCAGAGGCCCAACTTTTCATATTTGCAAGTTCCACGGGGCCAGCTGTGGGACTTGTGTATGCGCAATTTGGGTATATTCAGGCAGTCCTGGAACCAATCCTCCATGTATAACTGAGAGACAACTATATACAATATATTCATATTTTCGTCCTACAGCAAGTCAGAGCTTCTCTGATCCCAGGCCATGTTCAGATGATGATTAAAAAACAAAACAAAACAAAACAAAAAACAAAAAAAAAACTTCGGCTGGGTGTGGTGGCTCACTCCTGTAATCCTAGCCCTCTGGGAGGCTGAGGCGGGCGGATCACTTGAGGTCAGGAGTTCGAAACCAGCTTGGCCATCATGGTGAAACCCCGTCTCTACTAAAAATATAAAAAATTAGCTGGGCATGGTGGTGTGCGCCTGTAATCCCAGCTACTCGGGAGGCTGAGGCAGGAGAATCACTTTAACCTGGGAGGCGGAGGTTGCAGTAAGCTGAGATCGTGCCATTGCACTCCAGCCTGGGTGACAGAGCAAGATTCCACCTCAAAACAAACAAAAAAAACTTCTCCGATCTCTAGAGCGTGTCTTAGATGCTGTTCCATTTTAATCTACTTTATTAAGACAATATAGCAATAATAATATGTACACACGCACCAATACTTAACTAAAGGCTAATGCTGAGTCATGGCAAGATAATTCCCTGGGTGTGGCAGAGGTGACAGAAATGCACACTCTCTCAAACATGGAGGCTGTAAAAACTCATGATGTCATACTCCCCTGGATTAGTTCTGGTCATCTAACCTCTCCAAATTAAGGCTCTACAGAGGCCCAATAGATGCAATAATAAAATGGAAAGATATGTATAGGGAGTACTTATCTTGCTCGGGTTTTCCACATCTTTGGGAGGTAACATATCTAGATGCAATGCAGGGTTTACTTTAAATAGTCTAAAAGCAACTACAGTCTCTCTTAAAAATTCTGGACATAAGTGATGGACTGAGGCCAGAATCTCATTTTTAGTTTTTATGGTTCAAAGTTTAGAACTCTTAGTTTGAACCAGGTTTTTCCAGTCTTGGAACTACTGACATTGTATGGGGATAAGGTGAGGGGGACACTCCTGTGCACTGTATGATGTTCAGCAGCATTCCTGGCTCTACCCACTATATGCTAGCAGCATCACCTTAGTTGTGACAAGCAAAATATCCATACATTTTGCTTTGGGGGCCAAACTGCTCCTAGTTAAGGACCACTGCTTTAAGCCCTGCTTTAGTAATAGTGATTTGGAACATGGTAACAAAAAGTAGTAAGTGTATCTGTTACTCTAGAATATTTTGGGCTAAGTATCTGCTACAAAGTATTAGAACTAACTAACATTGTTTACAAAGAATACTGTATTGCAGGAAGCAATGAGTTTAATTGATACAAGGTTTGGCGCTGGAATAAGATCTAAATTTCAATCCTGGCTTCAGTACTTACTACTTGTAAAATCTTGGTCAAATTATTTAAACCTCAGAATATCAGTTATAAAGTAGGGATAATTATAGTACCTACTACAATGAGTTGTGATAATGAGATCAGATAATAAATAAAATGCTTAGCAATGTATGTCATGTAGTAAGCAACTAATCAATGCTAACTTAACATGATGAGAAAATGCCATGATAAGACTTAGTGGGAATAGAATGACACCAAACTATGCAGAATATGCATTTTAAAAACACACCTTTACATCTCACACACAGAAAAGAACCCTCTCAATACATTAAAAGCAATTATGTGAAAGTGTATTATATATACCTTTTTATTTCTTTATCTCTTTCTATCCTTATACAATGGGCATGTATTTATTTTTATAATTGGGAAATCAAAAATTTAAATTATAAAGTATCATTAAAAATTTTAATCATACAGAAAAGCAATCAGATTTAACAAATGTTAGTATTTTGCTGTTTGATTTTAATATAGTGCATACATCCTTTCAATATACATGCATATGTCCACAGTTCTTTTGTTTCTAAGCTTTTAAAATTTTTTTTTTGAGATGGAGTCTCACTCTGATGCCCAGACTGGAGTGCAGTGGTGGGATCTCAGCTCACTGCAACCTCCACCTCCCAGTTTCAAGCGATTTTCATCCCTCAGCCTCCTGAGTAGCTGGGACTACAGGCGTGTGCCACCATGCTCAGCTAATTTTTGTAGTTAGTAGACACAGGTTTTACCATGTTGGCCAGGCTGGTCTTGAATTCCTGACCTTAAGTGATCCGCCCACCTCGGCCTCGGATTACAGGCGTGAGACACCGCGCCTGGCTTGTTTTTAAGCTTTATAATATTTATTATATGTGTAATTTTTAAAGTTGTTTTTCCCTATATTACTTTAAATTTTTCCCAAATTTTAATAGCAGACAAAAATCTGAGGGAAAAAAATGAATGGTTTAGATTGGGAGTTGGAAGTTGTTTTTCCCTATATTACTTTAAATTTTTCCCAAATTTTAATAGCAGACAAAAATCTGAGGGAAAAAAAATGAATGGTTTAGATTGGGAGTTGGAAACTTCCTTAAAGGGCCAGATAATACATGTTTTGGGTTTATGAGCCACACAGTCTCTGTTACTGCTGTTATGGTAGGTAAGAAAGCAGCTAGACAACACTTAAGAGAATAAACATGGATATGTTCCAATAAAACTTTATTTGTAAAAATAGATGGCTGGCCCACAGGCTGTAGTTTGCTGACCCCTGACTTATTTATTCATTTATTTTAAGAGACAAGGTCTCGCTCTGTCACCTAGGCTAGAGTGCAGTGATGCTATGACAGTCCACTACAGCCCAGAATTCCTGTGCTCAAGCAATCCTCCCACCTCAGCCTGCCTAGTAGCTAGACTTACAGGTGTATACCACCACATCTGGATGATTTTTAAATTTTTTGTAGAGAAAGGGTCTCATTAAATTGTCCAGGCTGGTCTTGAACTCCTGGTCTCAAGCAGTCCTCTCACTCAGCCTCCCAAATTGGTGAGATTACAAGCTTGAGCCACCACACCCACAGCCTGACCCCTCATTTAAATGATAGTTTTCAGTTAAGTTCTGCTACTGATGAAATGAACTAAGATTATAACATTTACAACCATAGTACACTCACATTTTGTTCACAAAGAAGTTTTAGATCATCTCTCTGAGGGGAACTCCCCACACCCCACTGTGTCTCTAAGTCATCAATCTGGTTTGGTGGATGGTGCATTATTGGACGAACATCACCAGCAGCAGTTGGATCTACAGTCAATTCTTTGACCCTATAAATACATAAGAGGTATCTAAAGTTAAAAACACTCATGCAGAGGAACGAGAAAATACCAGCCTATTCAATATACACGCAATTCAGTTAACATACTAAGATTGATGATGTCACCTTTATAGGTAAAATTTATCTGAAATCTGTAGAAACACTTAAGTGGTTGTTTAGTTTTAGGAAATCTGCTTAGGTAACTTTATATAATTCATATTATATTAATTATATCAAATATAATTATTGTGCAAATTAAATGAGAACAGTATGTAGATTCAGTATTGAAAGAAAAAAACTTGTTACGATTTTAAAAATTTTTTTAATTTTCCATTTTATTTACTACTGGCTCACCAAAGTTGATGTTATTGCAATTAAATTATATGAACAGAAAAATGTAAACAATAACAATTAGACCAATAAATGGATCACTGCTGAAACAAAACAAAAAAACCCTGCAGATTTCTGGTAGTTATCATGCTCAATTAAAACAGCTACATGTAAAATAATTTTATTTATAATGTATAAAGATTATAAGATTTTAAGTTTTATCATTTGAAAAGTGTTTACTCATTATATTTAAACTTACACATTTGGGAAAGGGTAAACTTTCCTTACTTTAAAAAAAATTTTTTTTTTTTTTCACCACTTGGCCAGGTTGGTCTGGAATTCTCAACCTCAGGTGATCCACCAGCCTCCGCCTCCCAAAGTGCTGGGATTACAGGTGTGAGCCACCACGCCCGGCCAAAAGAGGGTAAACTTTCTATGTCAAGAGGCTCCTTGCAGACAAGGAAACTTATAAGATCATACAGCATAAAGGCAATCTCTTCATTTTAAGCAAGATAATTTATCTTTTAACAATTCGATGGTAAGTATGGTAATTTTAATGGTAAGTATGCAAAAGTGACATCATCCTTAAAAATATGAGGGGGAAATAGGAAGCCTGAATTCTAAATCAACATTTTAAAGCAAACAAATTAATAAAAGATGTAAGAATGCAGATCATGCAGTACAACCACCACCTGCCAAATGAAATGACAATGAAAACTAAAATGGCTCAGGACAAAAATAGCAAATGAAATGTTTATACAAAGCACAATTCAAAAGAAAGTATACAAATAAACATCTTATGTATAGAATGAAGTAGACCTGGTAACTGAAGGAGAAAAGTCGTCATATTCATAAGAAGGAGAGAGATCAGGGCGACTGCCACTACCCTGTGAGAAGGGAATGTCTGATGGACTAATTCCAAACTCCTTTACTCTGCAGCACCAAAACAGCAACAAATTAAAAGAAAATGCTCTTGAAAGACAGCAATGCACATTGCACATTTTCATTTAGTATTCACTTTTGTTTAGAAAAGGATATTGATATTGTTGTGACAATGTATTTAGAATATTATTTTACAAATAACAAATTTTAAGAGGTTTTTGAACATCTTTGTTCTATTGATCCCCTGCTCTATAGTCCTAAGTCTTTCCTTTCTGGTGTATTTTCCTCTTTTCTCATAATCCTTCCTAGAAGTTTAACTAAGTCACTTAAATCTGAAATGCCCCCCTAACTACATGACCACTCAATCTAATTTCTTCATGTAGTCAGTACCATGACTATTTGTTTATTAGCATTCATGAGTCTTCAACATTTTTGCAGTCTTTTCCAAACAGGACACAAGGGAATTAAGTCCTAATGTCTTAAGGCATCCATTGTTTGTAATGAATTAACTTCTTTCCTATGCATCCAGAATGGCATTAGCTGTGAAATGTCCTTGGTATAACTGAGAAAATATTCACTCTATTTTCAGTGGTTGGTGATTCAGATGAAGAACTCTGGTTGAGAACAGCCTTTAGCAATGAAATTTAAATTGCTTTTGCTAACATCTTCAATAGTTATATTTAACCAAATTATGACTTTTCTCACCCCATCTATGTAATTCCTTATGTCTCTTTTGGGCCAACCCTATTTCATACCCATATAAAATATTTATTAAGTACCTCCTGTATGTCAGGTATTAGGATTAGTCATTTTTAGGCATTATATTATTTAGTCCTTCAACCATCTTTGATTTTATAGATGAGAAAAATGACTCAGAAATAAAGTATCTTCTCTAAGGTCATTCACTGAGAATGTGGCATAACTGAGGTTAAAACCTAGCCCTGAGTACAAAGCCTATGTTATTTAAACACTTCAATATAATAACCATATTCTCTGATTTTCTTGTCATTTCTCTTAGGTTGAACTAAATGAAATTCCCTTCTTTATAGGTCAAAAACAAGTATCAATATCTTCATATAAATCAAACTAATATATTTCCTCTACTAACAGTCTTTCTTTGACCTATTGGTTAATATCTACTGTCAAAGGTTCAATATTGGATTCATCTGCCTTTTATCCTTTAAAGTTTATTTACCACACATGCTGAAAAATCTAAATATGTTTTTTTTTCCTTTTTGAGATAAGGTCTCACCATATCACCCAGGCTATACTGCAGTGGCTCAATCATGGCTCATTGCAGCCTTGACCTCCTGCTCAAGTGATCCTCCCACCTCAGCTGGGACTATCACTGGTGTGCCACCACCCCCGGCTAATTTTTTATTTTTTTGTAGAGATGAGGTCTCGTTAGGTTGCTCAGGCTGGTCTCAAACTCCTGGACTCAAGTGATCCTCCTGCCTCGGCCTCCCAAAGTACTGGGATTACAAGCATGAGCAACAGCGTCTGGCCTGAAAAATCTAAATTTCTAATACAAACAACTATTTTCACTCCCACCCCATTTCTTATCTAAATCTTTTAATTTAGACACCCTATTAGCTTCATCCACACATTTTTTTCCTCTATCCAAAGCCCTCTTGCCCAAGCCAGACTATACTACATACAAGAATCATATTCTTCAAACATGTTACTAAAAACTCCTAATCACTCTAATCACTCTTTTACCCAAGACCCAATCACTCTAACCTCTTCCATTACCCAAAGATTAAGTATCTCTGCTTCAGGATAGAGGCCACTGTCTATTTCTCATATATCCTATAAATTTTTTTTCCTTGGGACAACCATTCCTTCCACTCTGAAAGTTTTCCCTTGTACTCTCCTCTAAAATATCTCTAATTGTCTGGCTGGGTGCAGTGGCTTATGCTGTAATCCCAGTACTTTCAGAGGCTGAGGCGGGCAGATCACTTAAGGTCAGGAGTTCGAGACCAGCCTGGCCAACATGGTGAAACTCCATCTCTACTAAAAAATACAAAAAAATTAGCTGGGCGTGGTGACAGGCGCCTGTAATCCCAGCTACTCGGGAGGCTGAGGCAGGAGAATCGCTTGAACCCAGGAGTCAGAGGCTGCAGTGAGCTGAGATTGTGCCACTGCACTCCAGCCTGGGTGACACAGCAAGACTCCATCTTAAATAAATAAATAAATAAATAAAGTACCTCTAATTGTCATCTGATGAACTAGACTTGTCAACTTAATCACTTAGCAGCAATGTGTACTGTTACAAACTATCCCACAATTCCCATATAAAACTTTCAAAGTATATGATTCTAATATAAGGATATGAAAAAACATTGCTTTCACATCTGTCTAACTGAATTTTTTAGACAGAACTGCTCACTAAAGTAGCAATAGGGATAACTATTCCTATTAATATATCCCAGGTACTGTGCTAAACATTTTACATAGATCACTTCTTTTAGTCCTCAAAAACAATCCTTTAAGATGGACATGGTCATTAGCTGTCTATTCTAAAGATGAGGAAATAAAGACAGAGAGAGGTTAAGTAACTTTCCCGAGGCTTTGATACCATTAAGTAGTAAGGAAGTTATTAAACCTATTTTGTCCTGAGAAATAACACTTCAATCACTAAGCTATGTCTTAAATACAAAAAAAGTTTAAACACTTAAGACAGAAATAGTTTCCTAAAAATATGAAATTTTAATGTAATGCCACCTACCCACCACCTCAAAGTATTGGCCTAAAAAAAAAATAAGGCAGATTTAGTATAAAGGAGGAATGAATTATTTTTGGCTGTTAAAAAAAAAAATTACTGACTCTTAAGGTCACAAAACGTTGGTATGAGTATCAAGGAAGGTTGAAAATCTTTATTCCTAGAGATTTGGAAATAAAATTGAAACAATTATGTGTCTGATATGGTTAGGCTTTCTGTCCCCACTCAAATCTCATCTTAAATTATAATTTCCATAATCTCCAAGTGTCAAGGGAGAGACCAGGTGGAGGTAACTGAATCATGGGGGCAACTTCCTCCAGGCTGTTCTCGTGATAGTGAGTTCTCACAAGATCTAATGGTTTTATAGGAGGCTCTTCCCCAGTTTGCTTGGCACTTCTCCTTCCTGCTGCCTGGTGAAGGTGCCTTGCTTCCCCTTCACCTTCCACCATGACTGTAGTTTCCTGGAGCCTCTGTGGCCATGCTGAACTGTGAGTCAATTAAACCTTCATAAATTACCCAGTCTCGGGTATTCCTTTGTAGCAGTGTGAGAACCGATTAATACAGTGTCCCAGATGGTTAGTCATGTTGCAAGTGAGTTACATGATATAACAGTAGGTTAAAACATTTTACTTTGACCTAAGTGAACTAGAGGAACAGCTAGATATAGCATTTTCACAATATTAGGGAGGAATCTTTTGTAGTTTCAAATCTTAAGAAACAGAGGGGTTTTGTTTGTTTTAATTCTACAACATGGCAAGAATCTATTACACTAGGCTGTTCCTCATCTTTCTCAAGAATTATTCTGAAATAAGAAACATTTTAAATTAATGATAAAAATCCCACATATCAAAAACGTTAATTACCAAGATCAATTAAAACTAACACAATAAGGATTTGCAGCTAGGAGCTCATAATTCAAACTTTAAAGGGATTAAATTTACAAAATATAATAGTTCATACTTAGAAATGTAGTTCTATTACTTTTTTTTTTTTTTTAAGACAAGGTCTTGCTCTGTTGCCCAGGCTAGAGTGCAGTGGTGCAATTACAACTCACTGTAGACTCAACATTCCAGGTTCAAGCAATCCTCTCACCTCAGCCCCCCAAGTGGCTGGGACTACAGATGCATGCCACCATGCCAGGCTAATTTTTGTATTTTTTATAGAGACGGGGTTTTGCTATGTTGCCCAGACTGGTCTCGAATTTCTGGGCTCAAGCAATCCACCTGCCTGGGCCACCAAAAGCACTGGGATTAAAGGTGTAAGCCACCGCGCCTGGCCCTATTACATTTTTAAAGAAGTGATTATATTTTAATACCTTTTTGCAAAAGCTCAATAGGTTGATATTGTCCAACAGTGTTTACTACCATTAAGAAAATCCCTTTAGAAACAAGATGCAAAAAAACCCGGGGGGTTATAATACCATTGTGTAATGTTCAAATCAGCTACCTATGTTACTCAGAAATAGATTCATAGTAAAATTATTTTTAAAAAGAGGAAAAAAAAAAAAAACAAGAAAAGTATTCCACAGAAGTTAATCCATGGGTTACATCAGGGTAGAGATAAATGAATAAGGCATGTTATTCAGGATTTGTGAACAGGAAGGAACACATGGGGAACCTTTTGGGGGGCCAATAATGCTCTATTTCCCAAACCAATGACAGGAGTTTTCACTTTATAAGTATCCATTATCCATTTAATTAATCACTTATACTTTAGGTACTTTTCTATATGCATAAGTATTTTACATTTTAATAAAAGATTAAAAAATAACATTTCCATAGTGATTAAAACAAAGATATAGGACAGATACTTTTATCCAGCAAAATTAAGAGAACTGCTATACTTGAATTAAGAGAACTGCTATACTAGAAATGGATTACAAAGAGGAATTTTGTCTCTAGGTTAAAATCACAAATTTAACATTTGAGAAGAGAAATTTAACACTAAACAGTCATTCAAAATAAGAGCAGTGGTAAATAAAGTCACTCAAGAGCAGTGGGAAAAAAAAACTATGGATCAAATATAAATATGCCCATTATAATTCAAAGTTCCAAAGGCATTTCATGACTATACAGAATAAACTGCTTTAGTAGTCTGTAATGCATTCTGTCCTTCTATCTGTAATAACCCAGTTATAATGTTTATAATATTTATAAGACTATTAATATGAATAACAAAATGTAACCCATATAGAACACCAGAAAGGGCCAGGCGGGGTGGCTCACGCCTGTAATCCTAGCACTTTGGGAGGCCGAGGCAGGTGGATCACCTGAGGTCAGGAGTTTGAGACCAGCCTAGCCAACATAGTGAAACCCTGCCTCTACTAAAAATACAAAAATTAGCCGGGTATGGTGGTACATGCCTATGGTCCTAGCTACCCAGGGGGCTGAGGCAGGAAAATCGCTTGAACTCAGGAAGTGGAGGTTGCAGTGAGCTGAGATCACACCACTGCACTCCAGCCTGAGTGACAGAACGAGACTCTGTCTCAAAAAAAAAAAAAAACAAAAAACAAAAAAAACACCAGAAAGAACTGTGCTATCACTTCTTACTCAAATCCTAGATTCCCCATATAGAGCATTTAATATTATCAGGAATAATATGCAATATATACCAAAACAATTGAAGAAATACAAACTGGCCCCTGACATTCATTTACTTCAGAGTCTTAATGTAATAAGAAGAATTTGCATGATTTAAATGCAGTAAAATATTAGGAAATAAAACAGTGAAATGGAAACCTTGTTCTAGGATAAAAAGACCAACTTTACTAAAGTTATCAATCCCTTCCCAAATTACCCATTTCCACTTATTTTTAGAATTTGACAAAATGATTCTATATTATCATCTTAAGGAATAATATGCAAAACATTTTTTTCTTGAAAATTGAAAGAACAATGTAGTAAGATTTACCCTATCAAATATTAATTTTTTTTTTTTTTTGAGACGGAGTCTCACTCTGTTGCCCAGGCTGGAGTGCAGTGGCATGATCTCGGCTCACTGCAAGCTCTGCCTCCTGGGTTCAGGCCATTCTCCTGCCTCAGCCTCCCGAGTAGCTGGGACTACAGGCACCCACCACCATGCCTGGCTAATTTTTTGTATTTTTAGTAGAGACGGGGTTTCACCATGTTAGCCAGGATAATCTCGATCTCCTGACCTTGTGATCCGCCCGCCTGGGCCTCCCAAAGTGCTAGGATTACAGGTGTGAGCCACCGCACCAGGCAGATATTAAATTATACTATGTACTGCTGTACTCCCCTCAAATTTCAAAATGGAGAACTATCTCTCATACCTATTTGCATATCTTAATGTATTAAGAGTATTTTCACAGGATGCCATTCCTGGAGAGATTGTGGCAATCTACAGGAAAAAAAAAATGCAAAGGTAAACAAAATGTTATAAATGATCAAGACAATAATACCGACATACAGCTCATTTAGGTCTAATCTTACCATGGTTATTTAAAAATAAAGACTTATTAATGATACCTCAACTCCAAGATTATTTGTTATCATATCTATAATCAGATAAAGTCTAGTTAAAATACAAACTCTGAAGGCACTAGAAAACAATCAAACTCCAGCCGAAATGGAGGAGGTTAATACCTGGAAGGGAATAGTACTGACTGACCCCCACTCCACCTTTTTTTTTTTTAAACAGCTTTTTGACAGAGGGCAAGCTTTGCTGCTGTCACACAGGGCAACTAAAACTTGACTGAAAACTTGCAGTCTCTCTGGTTAAGAAATGAAAGAATATAGTTTGGGAGTGGAGTTCATAGCAGCTGGAAAAGTGAAGTTTGTCCCAGAAGGGAAAGTGCTGCAGAGAGTGTGGTACTCTCCCTTCTGGGACAAACTTTTATATATAAACTGCCCAAATCCCTAGCTGATTCCAGACTTAGACATATATTATACAAGGCAAACTATAAGCAACATAGCTAAATCTGAAAGGACTAAACAAAGCTTTCAATTCCAGTTGTTGCCCAGGGGAGATAAGAGTTTGGAGCAAGTTTAGTTAAATTTCTGCTATACAAAAGACCAATAACCTTCAGAAGAACATAACAGAATCCAGTCTCTATGTTCATTCATAACGCACATGATATAACCCCAAATTACCAGACATATGACCATAAAGAAAAGTGTGACCTATACTCAAAAAGAAAGAAAGAGAAAGAGAAAAAGAAAAAGAAAAAGAAAATCAAGAAAGACCAGCCCTCAATAACACCTAGATGCTGGAATTATATAACTGCAATATAATCCTCTCTATCAGAGTGGCAGGGACCACATCTTAAATATCACCATATCACTCAAAATAGAAGGATTCAAATAATTGTCACTAACAAATACATTTTCCATAAATATTGTGTAGTTATTCCTTCAGGATTAAAATAAAACAAACAAAAAATAAACATAAACTTACCATGCAGGTACGAGAGTTTTCACCTATGAAAGAATCTCTTAACACCTGAGTGAGTTTACTTGCACGGAAAGGAGTATGAGGTTTATTTCTACCTAAGGCTCTGATGCACTCCTGAAAATTAAGAAAACAAGTTTCACAGATTAGTCTTTCTTATAAAGGATAGTCTTAATTAACATATTTTAAAAGGTCTCTTACTACAACTTGAACATTTAAGGGTCTGATCAGTTTTGAAAATTCTACTAACAGTTTTATTTTTTTTTGAGACAAAGTCTCGCTCTGTCACCCAGGCTGGGGTGTGGTGGCGCAATCTTGGCTCACTACAACCTTTGTCTCCAGGCTTCAGGCGATTCTCCTACCCCAGCCTCCCAAGTAGCTGGGATTACAGGCGCCTGCTACCACGACTGGCTGTTTTTTATTTTTAGTAGAGATGGGGTTTCACCATGTTGGCCAGGCTGGTATCGAACTCCTGACCTCAGGGGATCCACCCACCTCGGCCTCCCAAAGTGCTGGGATTACAGACGTGAGCCACTGCGCCTGGCCAACAGTTTTAAAGCATAGTGTAGATGTTCCCATAAATGCTAATGCAAGAAAATAAAAAATGACAGCAAAAAAACCTACTTTATTCTTCCAAGAGATATTTCTGGAAACTATGACTAGTGTTTGAAAGTGACAGGCAGTAGGATAACTGTAAAAAGTTAATTTCTTAACATGGCACTCCAAAAGAAAAAAACACAGAATGCCTTATTTTAGTCTTTCCAACCTTTGCTTTTCTACTCAAGGAAAAGATGTAATAACCTGGCCTAACATTTTGAAAGCCATTCCACGTTTTTCTGAGAAACTGTTTCTTAGCTCAATTCAGTGGTTCGTTGCCCTCCTCCTAGAAAATATGACTAATTAAGACCCTCTGGGCTGGGCGCGGTGGCTCACGCCTGTAATCCCAGCACTTTGGAAGGCTGAGGTGGGTAGATCACGAGGTCAGAAGTTCAAGACCAGCCTAGCCAACATGGTGAAACCCCATATCTACTAAAAATACAAAAGTTAGCTGGGTGTGGTGGTGCATGCCTGTAATCCCAGCTCCTGGAGAGGCTGAGGCAGGAGAATGGCTTGAACCCAGGAGGTGGAGGTTGCAGTGAGCCGAGATTGTGCCACTGCACTCCAGCCTGGGCGAAAGAGCAAGACTCAGTCTCGAAAAAAAAAAACCTCTGGAGTTTACCTATGTAGCCCCAGAACTGACCTACTAACTCACATATCCTTTATCCCATCTAAAAAGAATAAAGAATGTGTGCAAGGAAAAAATCTGGGTATAATAAAATCACACTATACATTACAAGCATCTGAATTTTGAAAACCTCTTTTTGTTAGGTAAAACAAGTACTACTATTTTGCAACTGAGTAAAGAAAATTAAAGTCAAAAGTAAAAGACCTTTCATGATAAAATACATTTTATTTACCTTGAGTGCTAAAAGGCTTTTATTAATTTCAGCACCTTCAAGCCTAGTTTGCCTGTCCGCACTGGAAGTATCAGCTCCTCTTTCATTTCCAGCCAAATCAATGAGAGAAAATTTGCCATGTAGTTTTCCTTTCCTTCTAAGAATAATCTGAAACACTGCATGGCTCCGAGATGAATGTGCATTTGCAGATGTTTGACCGGATGTTCTACAATGTGATTAAGGACATCTTGATACATTAAAAACTTCAATTTACATGTTCAAACCACATTATTTTCATTTAAAACAACAGCAGCAAAAACATCGATTTAGCTAGTTTTCATCTTTTAAATACAGATGAGACACTGAGTTATAACACTTAAATAGAACCAGATTCATACAATTTAATCCGGCATATTTCTAATATATTTGTAATGTAGTATCAATATAATAATTGTCACTCACATTTACATGTAACACAAGTTTTTATGAACAATGATTTTTACTTCCAAGATGTATTGATAGATAACATCCTCATTTTGTTATACTGTACCCAAAGTTTCTAAAACTGATGTTTCCTTTCTTAATCAAAATGAAATTTACCTGCAACTGTTGCCTATGTCAATGAGTTTCAGTACATCTTCAACACATTTGACCTCCCGTTCCTGTAATCCCACCACTTGAACCTGCTGTTTTCCATCTTCTAGAACTCTTAATTTTGTTTTCCTGTTTAGCAAGTCAAACACCTATGAAAAACCATACTCAAATTAGAAAATTAGCTTTAAAGTAAAAAACAGGCTAGGTGCAATGGCTCACGCCTGTAATCCCAGCATTTTGGGAGGCTGAGGCAGGAGGATGGCTTGAGCTCAGGAGTTCAAAACCAGCCTGGGCAACATAGTGAGACCTTGTCTCTGCTAAAAATAAAACAAATTAGCTGGGCATGGTGGTGCATGCCTATATTCGCAGCTACTAGGAAAGCTGAGGCGGGAAGCTCACTTGAGCTCAGGAGATTGAAGCTACAGTTAGCTGTGATCATGCCACTGCACTCCAGCATGGGTGACACAGCGAGATCCTGTGGCAATTAAAATATCAGTTCTATAAAAATGAGTCACCCAGAGTTTAAGAATTATTTCAGAGATTAAAATAATAATTAGAATAAGAATTCTCAACACTGAAGTTGAAAAGTTTCAAAGGACTTTTTAAAAAAAATCTCATAACATAAATTCTAATATAAAAGTTCTAAATACACATAAATTATGGTGGTAAACGCTGCACAACAATGTGAATGTATTTAATGCCACTGAACTTAAAAATGGTTAAAATGGCAAATGTTATGTTATATATATATTTTAAAAAATTAAAATTAAAAAAGTTCCCACTTACCTTTCCACTATAAATTTCAAAGAAGGTTGCATATACTTGAAGTTCTAGCTTCTTATAGTTTGGCTTCTTTAGCATTAAAAAGACATCTCGAGCTGTCAAAAATTTCATATACAGAAAATTGAGATCCAACAAATATTTTTAAAAAGCAACTCAAATTTTCTGTTTCTAGAGGAATCAGTTACTCTTTACCTAGGATAACAGTATCAATAATAAAAATGAGAAATAAAGTGAATATTAATTTTACAAAAAATAGTATTAATAGAAGCTATTCTCTTTCATATTCCATAAAAGGGTGCTACTTTTATTTATATATAATATTTATATTTATAAATAGCATAAAATTATAGGTGGTCATAATGAGGTTATTCTCATACCATAGCTAGTAGCTTTTTACAGTTCAGAAATTCAACAATTGAGACTAATCTCCAACAATGTGCTAGAATGCACTGACAAATATAATCAAGATTTCTGCCCCCTCAAAATCAATCTTACAGTTCTTTTTTTTGTTTTGAGATGGGGTCTTGGTCTGTTGCCCAGGCTGAAGTGTAGTGGCATGATCTTGGCTCACTGCAACCTCTGCTTCCTGGGTTCAAACGATCAAACAATTCTGCCTCAGCCTCCCGAGTAGCTGGGATTACAGGTGCCCGCCACCACACCTGGCTAAGTTTTTTTTTGTATTTTTAGTAGAGATGGAGTTTCACCATGTTGGCCAGGCTGGTCTCGAGCTCCTGACCTCAAGTGATCCACCCACCTTGGCCTCCCAAAGTGCAGGGATTACAGGCGTGAACCACCACGCCCAGCCTACAGTTCTTATCTTCTTAAAAAAAAAAAAAAAATTATTGTGAATATATAATCTTATAGTTCTTTTCAAGCAATCTAATAACCTATAATTGACATAATAGACAGTTAATATAGCATTATAGTTGCTGAACAATATTTTAAAGCGTTATTTCAAAGTTACCTGAATAATACCACAGAAGAATATTCCAAGTTATATGGAAAAAGGACAGTTACCTGCTAATGCATAAATTCCTTTAGAACAATCTTGGTTCTTTCCTGAAAAGTCACCACCCATAGTCTATATTTTAAAAAGAAAATAAAGAACAGACATTACTCAGGAATAACTCTTAAGAATTTAGTTCGCAGAATTAAGCTATAAGGAAAAGAAACTGTAGCTTCGTACCAGAATGTAACTTTAATAAATTACTTACATGAGTTTTTCCACTTCCAGTCTGCCCATAAGCAAAGCATGTAGCCATTCCCCTTTCAAATATAGTTTCCACTAATGGTCTAGCAGTAAACCTTAAAAATAAAATGCATCAGTCAGAATGTGTCACCAATATTTTGATGAATAATAGTAATGCTGAGTAATACAAAGTATTTTATTAATAAATAAAACTTAATAGCAAGATTCTAAACAAATCTTTGTTAAAAATTTTAAATAATATCGAAGAATTGATTTAAGAATTTTAAATATCATATGCTAAAATTACTTAAACTACTTAAAGCATAATTTCAAGCAATATTTCCATAATAAATAATGGTCACAATAAGGCATATACAATAAAAACAAAAAGTATTATAATTTCAACAGAAACAGAATAAACAAGAGTGGTAATCTCAATTTTAAAAAGTTAATAGAGGAAAAAAAACTGCAAAAATATTATCTATAGACCATCTAAATAAATAGAAAAATGTTGATTACCTTGAATTTAGACAAGTAATTTATACTTAAGCAAAAAGAATATAAATTTGCTTGTAGGACAATGAATTCTATTAATAAGTTGACACTCTCAATTTAGGAAAAGGATACCTAAATATTATGGTTTGAATTACATTTTTTTTTTTTTGAGACGAAGTCTCGTTCTCGTCCCCCAGGCTGGAGTGCAAATGGCGCGATCTCAGCTCACTGCAACCTCTGCCTCCCGGGTTCAAGTGATTCTCCTGCCTCAGCCTCCCGAGTAGCTGGGATTACAGGCACCTGCCACCACACCCAGCTAATTTTTGTATTTTTAGTAGAGACGTGGTTTCACCACGTTGGTCAGGCTGGTCTCAAACTCCTGACCACAGGCGATCTGCCCGCCTTGGCCTCCCAAAGTGCTGGGATTACAGGCATGAGCCACCGCACCCGGCCTTGAATTATATTTCAAATGTATTGGTATAACCCACTGCTAGAGTTAAAATAAAAAGGTGGGAAGGTATAAGAAGTACTTTTCCCCTGAGCAGTACACTAAAAAGTATGATGGAGGCCAGGCGTGGTGGCTCATGCCTGTAATCCCAACACTTTGGGAGGCTGAGGTGGGTGGATCACTTGAGGTCAGGAGTTCGAGACTGGCCTGACCAACATGGTGAAACCCCGTCTCTACTAAAAATACAAAATTAGCTGAACGTGGTGGCACACGCCTGTAATCCCAGCTACTCAGGAGGCTGAGGCAGGAGAATCGCTTGAACTGGGAGGCGGAGGTTGCAGTGAGCCGAGATCATGCCACTGCACTCCAGCCTGGGCGATAAGAGCAAAACTCAGCCTCAAAAAAAGAAAAAAAAAAAAAAAGATGGAAAACAGATCTACAAGTAGAACATTTTATATAACTGCTGTCTTTGTTTTGTTTTGTAAAAGGCAAAACTGAAGAAAGTACAGAACAAAAGGAGCAGGAAAAAGTTCTGGTCAAACAGAACTAGGGATGAGCCTGCTAAGTAGATCAAACCCCTACCTCCCAACCCTACCCACAAAAAAACATGTAACTCCTCAATCCATAATAGTTAAGTATAAGAGATAGAGGAGAAGGATAAATATTGATAAAGTTAAGAAACATAAACACAGGGTAAAAACACAATGTTTACTAAATCATACACACAGAAACATGCCTGTATTTGTAATAATTTCTTAAAAACTATTATAAAAGTCAAACATATTTTATGAGGCAGGAGTAGAAAGAGGGAATGAAAAGGAAAAGTGGACTCTTCAGAAAGCTAAAAAAAAAATTCTACAATTAACAATTATGATTCCCCTTTAAACATATTCTTCACAAATATCTCTATCTAGTATTCATATGTCCTTTAATTTGATCCTTTTTTTTTTCTACAACTGACTACCCAGTACACTTGGTGAAGACAAAAAGAGTTGGTCTCAAAAGTATTTCCTTTGTAACACCTTCAATTCTTAGTCTCATTAACTCTAATTTTTTCCTTTCTAGGCATTTTTATGAAAAAGGGCAATCAGATTCAAGCAATTACAAAGACAGTAATATTCCTAGATAAACCAAAATAACAATACTGCTAAAACTGATGTTATAATTATTAGAAATGAATGTTTGCAAACTTACGTATGAAAATCTAAATCTGGCATAAAAATTTGAGATACCAATGTATAACACAGATAAATTTGAATTATTTTTAAGTTGAATACAGAAAACATACAAGAATCTCATGTACTAAAACTATCTCCAAGCTTAAAGATGACAAATTTAAATACAAGTACGGAACTTTTTCACCTTAAGTGACAATACATACTAAATACAGATTTAGATAAATTAATAATTAACTGATAACAGGTATTTTGGCCAGGCATAACAGTGGCTCATGCCTGTAATCCCAGCACTTTGGGAAGCCAAGGCAGGCAGATCACTTGAGCTCAGGAGTCTGAGGTTAGCCTGGGCAACATGGCGAAACCTCAACTCTACAAAAAGTACAAAAATTAGCTGGGTGTGGTGGTGCATGCCTGTGGTCCCAGCTACTCAGGAGGCTGAGATGGGAGGATCACCTGAGCCTGGAAGGTCGAGGCTGCAGTGAGCTGTGATCGTGCCACTGCACTCCAGCCTGGGCAACAGAGCAAGACCATGCCTCAAACAAACATTTCAAGTTTCTTTATTAGTACAGAGATTAAAAGGTAAAAATTAAAAGTCTTCTTATCATATCCTATTCCTAGAGGTAATGTTAACATTTTCCCGAAATTTCTTATCCATATACATGGTTTGTGTGATATGTATATATATGTATATATATGTGTAATAAGCTAATTAGCAAATAGTAATGGAAACTATGATTTTGGGGAGCATTACAGAGAACAAGTGTTAATATTCATTACAGCATTTATTACATTCTCTTTGTTTAAACTCAGAATAAAACAGCATATTGCACCTCTTAAGAAATATCCCACAATCAATGTAAATTTCAAGGTGCTGATGACCACATGGCATAAGAACAAAATTCTGATTTAAAATGAATTTACCTACCTGTAAACCATTTCATTAGGAGCTGAGTCATCAAAGGCATAATCAAAACGAAATGTTTGGTTTTCTAGGTACCTTGTTAAATCTACTTTTTGTTTTGGTTCATGTACCATCACAACATCTTTACTAGGAATTGTGATTACATCAAGATCTTTCATTTGAGTTTCTAAAAGAATAAATGAAAATCAATGCCCAATAATTTTCACAGCATTTGAGTTCATGTACAAAATTATTTTAAGTAGTAAGAACTAAGATACAAGTAGTAAGTTCTGTACATATAAAGATAATATCCCATAAAAATGCAACTCACTAAGACAAAATATTTCAACAGCAAAGTAAAAACAAAATCAAGATTTCTGTGAAGCAAGACTCAGAATGGCAATGATTCAGAGCAATAACAAACTGACAAGTTTAGCCATAGAAATCTGCATAATGGTTACATACAAATCAAAGGAAATGATTTACATTTTTTCAAACCAATTTGATTTGCTATTATAAAAATACATTACAAATAAGATAAAATCAATCTTTTATTAGAGCTCATTAAGTGCCATACCTTTTTTATTGAGTGGTCGTTTTCTTACACACACACATATCCTATGTTCATCAATCTAGAAATAAAAAGTATTTTATTTCAGTGATTATCAGTGTCATGTAAAACACTAAAACGTAAATTATGTAATATTTCCTCCAGGGGTTTTAGAAATTTATACATAGCATAAATGATAGGTAAGCTTAAAAAACAAATTAGCTTTGCACAAATTTTAATGGTTGTCAGATATAATTACTTCTAAAATTCTGAGTGTAATGGAAACTTGCTTATTTTGTTATTTGGAAAACCATCACTTTAGGAAATAATTCTGTAGAGGGTACTACTATTGTTAGTAGCATTAAGTTCACATTAAGAAGCTGTGAGGAGGCCGGGCATGATGGCTCATTCCTATAATCCCAGCACTTTGGGAGGCTAAGGTGGGCAGATCACCTGAGGTCAGGAGTTTGAGACTAGCCTGGCCAACATGGAGAAACCCCATTTCTACTAAAAATATAAAAATTAGCCAGGAGTAGTGGTGCATGCCTGTAGTCCCAGCTACTCGGGAGGCTGATGTGGGAGAATCACTTGAACCTGGGAGGTGGAGGTTGCAGTGGGCCGAGATTATGCCTCTGCCCACCAGCCTGGGTGACACTGAGACTTTATCTCTGGACCAAAAAAAAAAAGAAGTTGTGATGCCAGGCATGGTGGGTAATCCCAGCACTTTGGGAGGCTAAGGTGGGTGGATCACTTGAGGTCAGGAGTTCAAGACCAGCCTGGCCAACATGGTAAAACTCCATCTCTACTAAAAATATAAAAACTAGCTGGGCATGGTGGTGCATGCCTGTAATTCCAGCTACTCAGGTGGCTGAGGCACGAGAATTGCCTGAACCCTGGAGGTGGAGGTTGCAGTGAGCCGAGATCCTGCCACTCCACCTCAGCCTGGGCAACAGAGAAGACTCTGTCTCAAAAAAAAAAAAAAAAAAAGCTGTATTATCCACTTCAAGATGTGCTATACACAACAAAAGTCAACATTTCTATTCTACTAAGTGACATATTTTCATAGGTTGATCATAGGGAAAGTTGCTAGCAAAGATAACTATGGCAAGAAACAGGATTCTCAGACGATTACTGAGCCAAATAATTTGAACTATTTTATAAATATGCCAATTCTTATGCATAAGTATTTTTTATAAAAATTTTGTTCCCAATACATGCCTCATTTTAATAATAATTAACATAAAGCAAGGATTAGCACAGTATGGCCTGTGGGTCTAATTTAGCTACTACCTGCTTCTGCAAAATTTTACTGACACACATTGATTGAAACAAATGTCATACCCATCATTTATGTATTGTCTATGGCTGCTTTTACAATACAATGACAGAGTTCAGTAGTTGTAACAAAGACCATATAGCTCCAAAGCCAAAGACCCTTGCAGAAAATGTTTGCCAATTCCTGTCCTAAAGGGTGAGCTCTAATGCAGTAAGTGAAACACATGAAGGAATAGCAAGGCCTAAAATATGTGGGATACAAGTATTATCAACAATTCTATTCAATTCTATATAATACATCTATCTAACACAAATGTCTTTTTTGTAACTAACACATTCTGTATATGCTATGTCAGATGGATTATTTTTATAAGTACAAATTAGTTATAAAAGCATTCCCGGCTGGGCGTGGTGGCTCACGTCTATAATCCCAGGCGTGATTACAGGCCTCCCACTTTGGGAGGCCGAGGCAGGTGGATCACCTGAGGTCAGGAGTTCGAGACCAGCCTGACCAAAAAGGTGAAACCCCGTTTCTACTAAAAATACAAAAATTAGCCGGGCGTGGTGGCAGGCGCCTGTAGTCCCAGCTACTTGGGAGGCTGAGACAGGAGAATCGCTTGAACTGGGAGGCGGAGATCACACCATTGCACTCCAGCCTGGGCGATGGAGCAAGACTCCTTCTCAAAAAAAAAAAAAAAAAAAAAGGCACTCCCTGTCCAATGAATTCTCATTCATCAACAGCAAAGGAGTTGAGTAATAACAGCAGAGGATTTTTTCCAGTTCTAGATTTCTGGTCCACTGCAGCCCTCAACAACCATCACTTATTGTTAAAAGCCAGAGTAACATTTAAAACTAACAAATTACCAATAGTAAATTAGAAATGATGGTGGGATCTACAGCCCAAGACAAAGATAAGCTTGGAACTGAGATCAAAGTATAACTCACAGTCAGAAAGGAAAGTGAGTCTTCTGCTATCACTCCTTTAAGTGTTGCTTTGCCCTTCCAAAGACAGGGAGGTTTTGCTTCGAGAAGGACATCTCTATAGGGAGCATATCTCATATACCAAATTATGGAAAATAAGCGTTAATGTGGATAATTTCTTGATTTTCTTCTTAAAATATGGGGAATGAGCACCCACAAGGAAAGGAAAAACTACATAGCTGAACACAATATGAATTTAGCAAGTGTCAAACACATGTTTTTATTTGAAGCATAAAAAGTTCCAGAATAATGGTTTACAAAGAATCTTACAGGATCTGCTGTTGTTAATGGTCTATAATCCAAACTTCCTCTAAAGTCTCTGATCATACACATAATTTCATAATTTGGGTTTGTAGCATCAACGTCCTATTAGAAGACAGAGAGAATTCACCATTATAAATATAATAATGTATTTGTTGCATTTACATTTGGTTTGAAAATTAAAATTAAATTGTGCCATTTGTCATAACCAAGCCTAAACTCAAACTGATGATATATAGTTTCATAGTTGTGGTTTCATAATAAGCTCTGAACCACTTTGTGTTTGTAAAATTGTGTTTTACAAACACAATTCTCTTAGTCGGTATGCATTCTGTTAACTCCAAATTAAGGACTCTTCATTGAAGTTACCCTTCACCTATTTCAAAAATCCATCTGTTATACATATACCTTAATTATCCTATAAAATGCAGCAACAGAGAAATAATGCTCATGTTAACCACTGGCAAATAACTCTAGAAAAGCTGAAATTCTAGGAAAATTCATTTAATCAGATTCATCTTCTAATTTAATCCAGTGTTTCAGCAAAGTATAAATACAGATTCATTTGTCTTCATTTTCTATTTTTGCTGACCTTCTAAAAAATACTAAGTAATGACAAAACTGCCCCAAATCAACAGAACATAGAACTTAAAGGAATCAGAAGCCAAGATCATTTAAAAAAAACTTTAAAATTCAAATTTTTGAATGCCAACTACAATTTATTTGGCTTCAAAACAGAAATTCAGATTAAGATACAAATAGCAATAGTCAACAGTCTTTCCTAGCCTTGAACAATAAATTATTAATCATTCTAAGAAGTCACATTTTTTTATACATCATATTCAGATTTGTTTTGAATGCAACTAAATTACAAACTGTTACTGAAACTTACTTTCAATTAACCTTCTTCTAGGAAATAATACCACCTATGTCAACTGAGAAGCAGACTGTGAAGTGAGAATTAAGAGATCACAGAGAGATGTGTAAGTATTATGAAGTACCCACAGGAAACACCAGGTGGCATCTATGCTAAGCATTAGTAGATAATATGTTTTATTATTCATTTCAAAACCCAACTGGTCATTCTCAGGTCACTTTCAGATAAAAGCTGATTCATTCAGGTTGGATATAATACTAGGTCCACAATTCCACAACACAACATCTGAACTGGTAGTTTAACATGATTAAGGGCATTTGAACATACTATTAAATAAATAATCTTGATGTTTTATTAGAGAAAAGTAGTTCTGAAAATGTAATAGATGCCATACAAGCACAATGGTGCAGTTATGTATAATAACAAAATGTCTAATATGTAAAGACCTGTAGAAGAGTAAAAGACCAGTTTTCTATGCAATTTTGCCACTGCTATTAAACAGTCTTGCTACCATCTGAAGGGACCCTGAGGGGGACACAATAGAGATCCACTCTTCATATGTGGCATAAATGAAAATCCAAGGAATTTCCCCCCTTTCACTAAGACATGTGAACTTACTAACCATAGAAAAACAATAATAAAATTTATAGTTTAATCATGCACTTTAACTGGATATTTTTCCCAATGTATTTTTAGGTCTTTTTAAAATAAAAATTCTTAAATGTTATACCATACACATTAGAATTCTGTAACACAATGGCTTTTTCTTAATGGAATAAATTTTAGCGTTAACACATACCAATAAAACATGAAAAGAACAATGCAGTAAAAATGTGTTACGGTAACTTATTTGCACAAGAGTTTATATTATTCCTCAATATCAATTTAAGGAATTCTTAAAATTCTTAAAAAAAAAAATGCCTTAATTATTTTGTTCACATCAATCACCTTCACTGATATAATCTAATCTCTGGTTGGTACATAAACAAAATATATGTTTATGTTACGAACCTGGGCTCTTTTTTCTCTAAGTTCTTGCTGTTGCAATCTCCTTTTCTCTCGTTTTTCTTGCAGTTTTTCTACTTCTTTCACACAATTAGATTTTCTACGTGCTGAAAAGAAAAGATGAGCTGTAGAAGTATAGTTTTCTTTTTTAGAGTACTAATATTAAACTTTTTTTATGTATAACTTCACCACACACACATAAAAGGTACACAGTGACAAAGCATGCCTATAACAACTACGTGAGCTTTACTTAATGAGCTGCTTTACCAAAACTAAAATAGGACAATGTACAGATGAGAGTCCAGAAAAATGACTCAAACATATTGATACATGTCATCTCTTGGTTTAGAAACACAGACTTTTTAATTCAAAGAATCAAGGAGCACAACACATTCTTCTGTAACATCTGACAAATTATCATCTGCCCAGAATTTTAAACTCAAACTGAAACATTGCTATAATTTCACAAAAAAATTTTTGCTCCAAAATATACTTTAAAAAACCCAATTAACAGACTACTAAAAAGAAGTTAAATTTTCCACAGTGGTAAAATGAAATCTGCAATCAAGCTTGTATTTAGAGTGTTTACTCTTTGAGGACTTAAAAGGATGACCAAGAGAGAATGCATGTATGCCTAAAATGACTAAATCCTTGATACATAATTTACATACAAGGGGGTCCAAATTCCTTTTTTGCAGCTTGAACTGGAGATATATCTGAAACACTACCATTCTGTTGTGCAGAGGAAGACTGTTCAGGAAATTGACTGGGCCGTGCACGTGCTGAACCAACCACTGTAAGTAAAAAAAAAAAAATTTAAATTCAGGATAGAAAATTAGTAAAAGCTAACCTTAGTAAAAGGAAGAGATAGCCCCCAAAACCTGATACTTAAAAGTTACATTAGTAAGTTGCCAGGTTTTCTCTTTATGTATGTAAAATATAATATAGTTTATAATAATTCTGTTCAATAAACTGACATAAGCTAAAAGAGGCTTTCAAAGTAATACGTGCAGACTTAGCTTTCACCAATGTAATTTTAGCTACAAAATTCAATCTAAATAATTTACATAAAAGCCAAAACCAAGCTTGTTTTTTAATAATCCTTTAAAATATATATGTGAAAACAAAATATATATGTATATATAAACCGCTCCAAGTCTTAAAACTTTAAACTGCAAAGAAATCCTCCTAAAATATGTGTGTAAAATATAATTTTTTTTTTTTTTTTTTTTTGAGATGAAGTCTCGCTCTGTTGCCCAGGTTGGAGTGCAGTGGTGCAATCTCGGCTCACTGTGACCTCCGCCTCCCAGGTTCAAGTGATCTCCTGCCTCAGCCTCCCGAGTAGCTGAGACTACAGGCGCACGCCACTACACCTGGCTCATTTTTGTAATTTTAGTAGAGACGAGGTTTCACCATATTGGTCAGGCTGGCCTCAAACTCTTCACCTCAGGTGATCCACCCACCTCGGCCTCCCAGTGTGCTGGGATTAAAGGCGTGAGCCAACACACCCGGCAAAATATAAATTTTACATGCCTTCTCATTTTTAAAAATGTACACTAATCAAATATATACAGAGAATAAAAACTTAGCTTCAACCCTCCCTATATTCCAAATCCCACTCTTTGCTCCTCAAATATGCAAATCTTCAGCAGAGAATTTCCCAATGTGGATATTATACAAGTGGAAAAAAGAATATAAAATTAAATATAAATATCAAATTTTAAAAGAAATATAAATTTACATAAGACTCAAAAGATAGTGTTTAAACTGAAGGACTGTCCCTCCACTTCCAATCTCTCATTTAATACTTCTGTCCATCCTGTTCTACCATCCACACACAGAGAAATAATACTGCCAGAAAAGACAATTCTGAACTACTTAACAGTAGAAAATAAATTCATTATGCTTTTCATGTCCTGGCTGAAAATATATGGGAGACTTCAGTTAACTACACAATTTTTATGTCTGTTCAACTTCTTTAGCTAGTGAAATCAGCCAACTAATTGACTCTTTCCCCATTCCTTTCTTTCTCATAATATTCTTCTCGAATTTGCAAAATTATTTAGTAAATAAGATGAATTAAAAATTGCATTTCATAATTTCATATTCATCCCATCCATTTTATTTTATTATATTATTTATTTATTTATTTATTGAGACAGGGTCTCACTCTATTGCCCAGGCTGGAATGCAGTGGCACAATCTCGGCTCACTGAACCTCCACCTCCTGGGTTCAAGCGATCCTCCTGCCTCAGCCTCCCAAGTAGCTGAGACTACAGGTATGTGTCACTGCACTTGGCTAGTTTTTGTATTTTTAGTAGAGATGGAGTTTCATCATGTTGGCCAGGCTGGTCTTGAGCTTCTGACCTCAGGTTATCTGCCTGCCTCGGCCTCTCAAAGTGCTGGGATTTCAGGGGTGAGCCACCGTTCCCAGCCATCATCCCATACATTTTTAAAATCTTTTTTTTTTTTTGGAGATGGAGTCTCGCTCTGTCGCCCAGGCTGGAGTGCAGTCGTGCGATCTTGGCTTACTGCAACCTCTGCCTCCCAGGTTCAAGCAATTCTCCTGCCTCAGCCTCCCAAGTAGCTGGGATTACAGGCACCGCCACCATGCCTGGCTAATTTTTTGTATTTTTAGTAGAGACGGGGTTTCACCATGTTGACCAGGGGGGTCTTGAACTACTGACCTCAGGTGATCCACCCGCCTCAGCCTCCCAAAGTGTGGAGATTACAGGCCTGAGTCACCGCACCTGGACAAAATCATTTTTCAGTATTACTGGCATATTGTATTAGGAAATCAAGAAGACACTAGGCTGGGCACAGTGGCTCATGCCTGTAATCCCAACACTTTGGGAGGCCAAGCCAGGAGGATCACTTGAACCCAGGAGTTCAAGACCAGCCCAGGCAACATGGAAAGACTCTCTACTAAAAAATCAAAAAATTAGCTGGGCATGGTGGCTCATGCCTGTGGTCCCAGCTACATGTGAGGCTGAGGCAGGAGGATCATTTGACCCTGGGAGGTCAAGGCTGTAGTGAGCTGTGTTCATGCCAATGTACTCTAGACTGGGTGATAGAGCAAGACCCTGTCTCAAAAAAAAACCAAAAACCAAAAAACAAAACAAAACAAAAAAGCACCTCTTAAAATTAGCCAGGTAGAATTTAAATAAATACCAACATCAAGGGTAATGTTTACTTTTGATTTACCTTGTCAGGAACATACTAAGAAGTCAATAGCCAAAATTAAGAGATAAATTTTTACTTTACCTCTATTATCTCTTGGAGGAGGGTCATTCTTAATAGAAGCTACAGTCCGTCGATTCTATGAAAGGAAAAAATGTTCATTATGTTTTCTATCTTTACTCCCTCATATGTATCATGATCTGAGCTTCTTTCAATTAAACAAAAGTAGGCAGACATGTAAGAATATAAAACAAAATGAAGAAAAACTATAATCTTAATGAATTACTATTAATGCTATCAATATTCAAGTTCCTTTATATATTTTCCCCTACCCTCCAAAAATATTCAGGAATTAATATGAGCCAGGCACTGATCTAAGGACTTTCTTCACAACAACCTATGAGGTCATTACTACTGCTATTCCCATCTCATCGATGAGGAAACTGAAACAGAGGTTAAGTAGCTTCACAATAATATGTGTTTTAATCATCATACTATGCTGCTAAAACCATGTAATAAATGTCATTTCTGAATAATAGGGGGTAATTTATAAAATATTAGTTCTAGACAGCTTAGAACCCCTTGTTAAACTGAAATATCAGAATACTATAAAATGTACATTGTCAGTTATCCTAAAAAGGTTTCATAAGAGTTTCTAAGACTTGAACACTGTACAGATTAAGGCAGCAAACTTTTGGTCCTCTAATTCATTCATGAAGACTTCCTTTTATTCACCTCAAAAAAAGATATCAAATAATGTAGTTGTCTTAACCTTGGATGCACATTCAAATCGGATGAGTACTATTAAAAGGAAACTGATGCCAGGGTCTCCCTTTAGGTAAAATAAAACTGAATCTCTGGGAATGGGGCCCATAAATCAGTATTTTTTAAAATACTGATTTATTTTAATACTTTTAAAAATACTTATTTATAATTAAAATAAATACTTATTTTTAAAATAAATATTTATTTTTAAAATATACTGATTTAATCTATTCCAGGTAATTCTAATGTACAGTAAAGGTTGCTAATGATATACCAGGAAGAATAAACTACAAAAATCCTCCAATGAAGATCCCTCATTTTGAAGATGAATATAAAAAATAATCCATTTATAAGTGGTAACTAATAACCTCTAAGTGGTGACTCTCAATATGATTAAACTCATGAGTTGAAAATATGCCTCATGTTCAACTGCATAGTTTACGAAACAAAGTTTTGTTGCTTCTATTATACTATATTTAAATGCTTATCTATGTCCTCCCTGAAAGATATCAAGTTCCTACAGGCTGAAAGCCATGTCATCATTCATCTTTGTATTTTGTCCAGCATAGTATTTGGCACAATGTAAAAAAGCAAAACAACAACAACAACAAAACCACAAATGCTTGTTGAAATGAACACAAAGAACCGCAGATTCAACAACTTTGCAATACTACCTGTTTTAAAAAGAGTTGTATTTTGAAACAAAAATTTAATACTGAAAGGTCTTGAGAGAAAGGAAGGAGAATTATCTTTAAAAGCCAGAAGGATAATGTGCTTTTAATTTTTATAAAGATAAAACTGCTAGGGAGGATTTAGCACAGTTTTAAGGTATATCATGACAGTCAATATAGAAGTGAACTACACTATCATTTCCCATCTTTCTTTAAGAAACAAATAGCAGAATTATAATTTCAAAAGACTATCAGAGTTGGTAGTTATTATTCCTAAGAAACAGCTATTATGCCTTTGTCAAAGTCATATGTCTTCATTCAACAAACACCAAGCAAATGGTTTTGATCTGTATCTCCTGAGAAACTTAGTCTCAGGAAAAATACTAATTAGGTGAGAAATTTCTAAGACCTTATCCAACGATGGTCATAATTGTGAATTAGACAACCTCAATCCTTGAAAATATGTATGTATATATATGAATATGATGGCAGAAAAAGCAAATTAATCAATTCTTAAACTCTTCAAAGCCTACCAATTTCAAACTAGAACACACACACATCTACAACTCCCGCTCTCTCCCAGTGTCCTGCACTCTGAATTTTCATCACTAACCTTTACAATTTTGTTTACTTTGGCTGAGGATGCTGGAGGTGGAGGTGTTTCTGGACTGGGTTCAATTTCTTCATCAGGAACAAGGTCAGGGTTAAGTGAAAAGATGCTCTCCAGGTCAATCTGTTCACAACACATACACATAGTCTTTTGAGAGTATATTTTGACAATTAACCTTTTATTTTTCAAGTAAATTGATGAAGTAAATAACTCTTAAATTACTTTAGCCTAATGAATACAGTAACTCGGCTGGGTGCAGTGGCTCATGCCTGTAATCTTAGCACTTTGGGAGGTCAAGGTGGGCGGATCATTTGAGCCCAGGAGTCTGAGACCAGCCTGGGCAACATGGTGAAACCCCATCTCTACAAAAAATACAAAAATTAGCCAGGTGTGGTGGTGCACACCTGTAGTCCCAGCTACTCTGGAGACAGGTGGGAGGGTCACTTGAGCCCAGGAGGTCAAGGCTGCAGTAAGCCATGATCATGACACTGCACTCCAGCCTGGGTGACAAAGTGAGACCCTGTCTCAAAAACAAAAAAAAAAGAATACAGTGCCTTAGCCTTACAAATGAGATTTAGAATTATAATCCACAAATTTAAAGAATCTCTCTTAAAATATCATTTTATAGTCTTGACTCTATGAATTGCTAACAACACAGTGACCAATAGAACCACATAATTAAATATAATAGCACATTTTCAAACTGTGTGAGCTAGACTTAAAGAATAGTATATTTTATCAAATAATTAAGACTGATATGTGCAATCACATAAGAGATACAGGAGGAATCTACCTTTAAGTGAAAATTTTTAATCATTTGAAAGTTTTCAAGGAATAATAAAAATATATGCACTAAATAAAATAACATTATGTACTTTTCTGTTTTGTTTTACATTCAGAATCTTGATTGCAGGACTAGGAATAAAATTAAACTCAGTGATCTTACCTCTTTGCCTTTTGTATCTCCATTTTCTATCCATTCAACAGTTACACTTTCATTATCTTCATTTAAAGATGTTACCATTGCTTGATGTATTCGGCCTATGTGGGAATAAAGTATACACCTTAAAAATGCCACAAATTATGGCATTCCTAAACACTGTGAAATACAATTTTATAACTTGGAAATTTAAAAAAAAATGACACTACTTTTCCTTACAAGAGATTTCCACAGACCCTCAGGAACAGGGAATGAACTTTGTCCACGGGGCCATAAATCAATTTGCTACTTGTCAAGTCCAGTAAATCAGTAAATCAGGTAAGACCTAAAGTTTATTTTCAGCATATATGATAAATGGTCACACAGTGACAAACAATGCCTGAAATCTTAAACTGTTAAACAGTTCTAATCATTAGAAAGTGTCCTTACTATGAGCCAAAAATGATTCTGTAGAACAAAGAACAAAAATGTATAAAGCAAAATTTTTTTTCCTGAGACAGTCTCGCTCTGTTACCCAAGCTATAGAGCAGTGATGCGATCTTGGCTCACTGCAACCTCTGCCTCCTGGGTTCAAGTGATTCTTGTGCCTCAGCCTCCTAAGTAGCTGAGATTACAGCCATGCATCACCACGCCCAGCTAATTTTAGTATTTTTAGTAGGGATGGGGTTTCACCATATCGCGCAGGCTGGTATCGAAATCCTGGCCTCAAGTGATCCACCCACCTCGGGCTCCCAAAGTGATGGGATTACAGGCATGAGCTACTGTGCCTGGTTCAGAAAGCAGTTTTAAGTATTATACTGATATAAAATACTTTTTACTTAAAAACCACTTTTTACCATATACGATGCAAATTGATAAAATTTTAAAATTAAGAAATGTGATTCCAAAAAGGTTGGGAAATGCTCATTTAAAATGTCCTCTTCTATATGTTGTCTATCCAAATCTATTCTATTCCTTACTTTCCCTAACTACTCCAGTCTTACAATCTGTAGAGAGAAGATATTATATATAATGTAGTAAACTTATTTTCCCTTCTTAGTAGACTGTAGGTTTTATCTGATAATAACTACAGAGCTAAATAATTATTTTAATTATTACATAATATTTCATTATGTTTATCATAAATTATTTAATACCTATTGATGGTCACTTAGGTTATGTGCCATTTATTATTATTATTATAAACACTGCAATGAATACTATTGTATATTTGTCATTATGTACTTGTTGGATTATTTGCCTAGGACAAATTCCTAGAAGCACACCAACAGAATATATACATATATAAAACACTTTTTAAAAAATTTATTTCATCTGTTTTCATCTTACCGATCCATCTGGTTGTTAGTCAAGTAGAGACAGAAACTATGCAATATACTGCATCTTCAATATTTCCTAATAGAAATCCTTGGGGGTATCTATAATTTATCTTAAGATAATTTATAGCTCCTTAAATGTCTAAAAACAGATATATAGTACAGAAAACAATGTTATTATAATGAGGCATTCAATACTGTTAAAACATGGGCACTATAATAATTTGATAAGTATTATTGTTTATGAAATTACTATCACTGCCTTTTATTTTATTTTATTTTCAACAGAGACAGAGTCTCACTATGTTGCCAAGGCTGGTCTCAAACTCCTGGGCTCAGGGAATCCACCTGCCTTGGCCTGCTGAAGTGTTGGGATTACAGGTGTGAGCCACTGTGCCCGACCTACCTTTTATTTTTTCTTTTCTTTTCTTTTTGTTTTTTTTGAGACAGAGTCTCAAGCGATTCTCATGCCTCAGCCTCCCAAGTAGCAGCTGGGATTACAGGCATGCACCACCATGCCCGGCTCTTTTTTTTTTGAGACAGAGTCTTGCTCTGTCACCCATGCTGGAGTGCAGTGGAGCAATCTCAGCTCACCACAACCTCCGTGTCTGGGGTTCAAGCAATTCTCCTGCCTCAGCCTCCCAAGTAGCTGGGATTACAGGCACGTGCCACCACACTGGGCTAATTTTTGTATTTTTAGTAGAGACGGGGTTTCACCATGTTGGCCAGGCTAGTCTCGAACTCCTGACCTCAAGTGGTCTGCCCTCCTCGGCCTCCCAAAGTGCTGGGATTACAGGCATGAGCCACGCCTGGCCCTGGCTAAATTTTGTATTTTTAGTAGAGGACAGGGTTTCTCCATGTTGGCCAGGCTGATCTCAAACTCCTGGCCTCAGGCGATCTGCCCACCTTGGCCTCCATAAGTGCTGGGACTACAGGCGTGAGCCACCACGCCCGGCCTTGTGGCCTACCTTTTATATGAGCTCATATAAAAATCCATATAAGTAATAAATGAACATAATCTTATAGATTTCAAATAGTGAGGATGTTAAGTACTCTCAAATGATATACTGGTGTTGCTTTTTAAAAAAAAAAAAAAACTAAAATACATACTAGTGATCTTTCCATGACAATATGTATAGACCTACCTATTATTTTTCATAACCACAAAGCATTCCATAAATGAATATATCACAATTTATTCCTTTATTAGGAGTATTATTTCCAACTGTTTGCCATTAAAAGATGCTGCACTGAATATCTGAACATAGGTGTGAATGCTTCCACAAATAAAATTTCTAGGAGAATTAGTGGGTCAAGAAAATTGAAATTTTGATAGATATTCCTGAACCGCCCTTTGTATACATTCTCACCAACAGTGGGACCTATTCCTCCACACCCTCAACAACACTGAGCATTATCAATCCTAACACTTTTATCATCTCATGTGTCAGATTTCTTTAAGCTACTACTTTTTAAGTATGAATATGTCAGATACTAGCTCATTTAATTCACATTGGTTCATTTAATCATAACAAATATACCTACAAAGTAGGTATCTGCATTTTTTTTTTTTTTGAGATGGAGTCACGCTCTGTCACCAGGTTGGAGTGCAGTGGTGCGATCTCGCTCGGCTCACTGCAACCTCCACCTCCCAGGTTCAAGCGATTTTCCTGCCTCAGCCTCCTGAGTAGCTAGACTACAAGTGCGCACCACCACGCCCAGCTAATTTTTTGTATTTTTAGTAGAGACAGGGTTTCACCATGTTGGCCAGGATGGTCTCCATCTCTTGACTTCATGATCCGCCCGCCTCGGCCTCCCAAAGTGCTGGGATTACAGGCGTGAGCCACCGCGCCCAGCCGGTAACTGCATTTAAAGATGAGAAAAATAAAGCTCAAAGTTACACAGTGAATAAGTAGCATGGGTCTAAACCTTGGTCAGATGTAAAAGTACTTGCTATTAATCACTATGCTTCTCTACTCACTTCAATTAAGCTGATGAAGATGTCTATATATCTTAAGTCCAGGCATTCCTATAAAAATGTATAAACGGTAACACAAATTCTCAACCCTCACGTGTACCAGAAACTCCTAGGGAGCTTTCACAAAATAAAATGACATTGCTTGAGTCTTGCCCCCAGATAATGAGCCAGTTCTTAACAACTTCACTGCTATCATCTTGGTGCAAGCTACCAATGCCTTGTACTTAGATTACTGTGATACTCTCCCAACTAGTCTTCCTGCTTCCAACTTATCTGCCCTCTGTCTGTTCTCCAGAGCAGCCAAAATGTTCCTGGTAAAAAGTGAGTCAGATATTACTCCTTTGCTCAAAACCTTCCAATGACTCCCCCATCTCACACAGAGTAGAAGCTAAAGTCCTTTCAATGACCTATTAATGACTTACAACAAAGCCCTACATGATCTGACCCGCATTACCTGTGACCTCATTCATGCCTTACTAAAGTCACTCCTTTTTAATTGTCTGATTCCTATCTCACACAATACCACCTCCATTCCCCCCACTTCCCCAAAAGATGGGTCACAAACTTAAATGTGAAAGATGTAAAAGCAACTGAGTAAATAGTGGTGCCTTTTACTAATACAGATGGGCATTAGAGGAGATGCAGGTGCTGGGGGTGGGTGAAATTGATGACCTAAAAAAATACTGGGAGGAGTCAAAAGGGAGTTTAAAAAGGGAAATTAAATAATCCTTACTTCAATTTCAGAGACAAATTAGGTAAATAACCAGTGGAAGTGATATGTGTCATTTGGAGTCCTCTGAGAAGCAGATGAGAGAGTTGGGAGTACAAGAGGTTTACTGCTAAAGATAAAAGGGGGAGGAAAGAGGACTGAGCACAGAAAACTTTCAGACCAGGCTGGGTGCGGTGGCTCACGCCTGTAATCCCAGCACTTTGGGAGGCTGAGGCGGGCAGATCACTTGAGGTCAGGGGTTCAAGACCAGCCTGGCCAACATGGTGAAACACAGTCTCTACTAAAAATACAAAATTATCTGGGTGTGGTGGTGGGTGCCTGTAATCCCAGCTACTCAGGAGGCTGACGCAGGAGAATCACTTAAACCCAGGAGGTGGAGGTTGCAGTGAACCAAGATCGCTCCACTGCACTCCAGCCTGGGCAAGAGCGAGACTCCACTTCAAAAAAAAAAAAATTAAGATTAAAATAAAAAATAATGAAAACTTTCAGACCATGATGCAGATTTGAAACCTATGAAGGAAGTGGCTGTGAAGCAGGACTGAGCAGAGAAAGCCTCAGACCTTGATGCAGATCTAACAAAGTCTTGGTCAACCCAGTAGGGTGCTTCAGAGCAAGACTGCCCATTAGAGGAGTCCTGCACTGAGCCAAAATGGATATGTCCTATTACCCATGCCATGCTCTATCACTGGCTGTGGATTTCCCAGGAAATTCAAGTTCTCAACCCCAAACCTAAAGGCCCTGAAGGTACTAACAACTGGAGGTTGTCAGCTAACTGCACTCCCTGAAACTGAAATTCTTTCTTAGAGAGACATCTAAGCAGTGCACCTGCATGGCTGCCACAGCATATGAAAAAGAGGATGAGTTTAACTGGTAGTGGAAATGAAGAGTGGACCCCAGAGAGCCATAAGCAGCCCAGTCACCATCACAATCTGGGAGGAGCCTACCACTGCTGCATCAAGCCCCGCATCAATCACCATCTCTACAACATGAGTAGTGAGGCTAAGACCTGGCAGCCATCCTTTCCCCAACTGCCCGTGGCAGCCCCACAGTATACTAATACCCACTAGTGGGGACAAGAAGATTATAGCAACAAAGGTTTTGGAGAAAGTAAAAGAGTTTAATAAAACACTGATATGGTTTTATCAGCAGAAAGGAAGGAAATATTTCAGCCTAAGGAAGATGCATTTTAATCAGACTACTGTGAAGAATAACCCTCAGCAGGAAATGAAGAGGCTGTGGTTGAGGTTAAAGAAATGAGACACCTAGCTATCAAATCTAGTTGGAAAAAAAAGAAAAAAGAAATGAGTTACCAAGGTGGATCTCCATGCAATTACCAGTAGAATTACCATAATAATGAGAATGGGGAAAAATATGTGGATATTCCAAAAGGCAAGACCAACACAACCATTCTTATTGTTGGGCATCTACCATGGTATTCCCACCCTTCTAGGCAAGGAGTGACTTAATGTACCATAACTAGGTGTGCGAAAAAAAGGTGGGCCAGTGGAGCAAAATTCGTACCAGGACTACAGGTCACAAATTCACAGAAACCTTAATCTCCAAAGACAGGCTAGAGAGATTGGCAATGAGAGGATAAAGCAAATCAAGGAGGCCGGGCACAGTGGCTCACACCTGTGATCCCAGCACTTTGGGAGGCAGAAGCAGGAGGATGGCTTGAGCCCAGGGGTTTGAGACTAGGTTGGCAACATACCGAGACCTCAACTCTATAAAAAAAATTTAAAAATCAACAGGGCGTGGTGGTGTCCACCTACAGGCCCAGCAACTTGGGAGGCTGAGGTAGGAGGATTGCTTGAGCCTAGGAGGTCAAGGCTGCAGTGAGCTGTGATTGTGCCACGGCACTCCAGCTTGGGCAAGAGTGAGATCCTGTCTCCAAAAAAAAAAAAATCAAGGAGACAACATCCAGTATTAGCAGTCTCCTCAATATTGGAACCTCTATGACCTCAACCACCAGTGTACACATCCAGAAAGCCTTACATGACAAGTTTGCAGTCAAAAGCATCTGATCTAAGACTAAACTCTAGAGGTTGAGCAGGGCAGGACTGAGAATTATGTTGCCTTATCTCTACCATAATCCAGTTTACTCATCCAACAAGAAGTGAATACGAAATTCCAGCAATAAGAAATGAATAGACAAAGTCTTAAGCATTTGCTTTTTGCCAATTAATCAGATAACTAGAACCATCTACACTACCTACAATACCAATGCAGCATGGGGCTTTTATTTGCACCAAAAGATGTCTCTAAAAAATGTTATTTTCTTTTTAAAAACCAACTTTACCCAATATGACTTTAAATATTTTTTAATTGTCTTATATACGGCTTTTCATTGAGCTACTCAAATACCTCTTTTTAAATTATAATACAAATTTATAATTTTTCTTTTTAAATTTTAATTTTTTTCTTTAACAAAGACATCCAATGATTTATTTCAAAAGTTAAATAGTAAACACCTGTTAACAAAGGTGTTAAGTAATAAGAGAAACAATAATAAGATACATGAAAAATTTTTCAAAGGAAAAAATCATGATATGGTGACAACATATAGGCATAACAAGAAGGTTTCAAGCCTGGATGACTGGGAGAATGATGCCACTAGGGGGAGAACAATGAGATGCTCAAGTCTCAGTTGTTAATAGGGATCATGCATAGATGTTAATAAGACTAATCAGGACTAGAAATATCTTTCCCTAGAAAATGCAACAATCTTTCCATGTGGCCTTCCAATACCATCCCATTTCTCTGATCCACCTGAGAAAACTCCTGTACTCCATCTTCACTAACTCATTGCCCTTTGACTCTCTCTGATTCACCATTTACTTTACTGTGAATTATATCACATATACTTCCACATTAAAGAAAAATAATAATAGAGCAAATGCCTGTGTAACTACCACCAGCTAGGTTAAAAAACACTTTTGAAACCCCATACATTCCCCTCCCAAAGATAACAACTGCCAGGTGCAGTGGCTCACGCCTGCAATCCCAGCACTTTGGGAGGCTAAGGCGGGTGGATCACCAGAGATCAGGAGTTTGAGACCAGCCTGGCCAACATGGTGAAACCCCCTCTCTACTAAAAACACAAAAAATTAACTGGGTATGGTGGTGCGTGCCTGTAATCCCAGCTACTCAGGAGGCTGATGCAGAATTGCTTGAACCCGGGAGGCAGAGGTTGCAGTGAGCCAAGATTGCGCCATTGCACTCCAGCCTGGACAATAAGAGCAAAATTCCGTCTCAAAAAAAAAAAAAAAAAAAAGTACTAAAAGTAACTACCCAGACATTTGAGATAATCATATTTTGGCTTTTCTTTATAGTTTTATCACCTTTAAATGTAACACACACACACAGAAATCTAAACAGTTTACTTCTCTTTAAATTGCATATGCATGGATTAACACTATTTTAAGACCTGTGTTTTTTTTTTTTTTGCTCAATACTATTTTTTGCAATTCATTTATGTTGTATATATAAAATGTATATAACTCATTTTCACTACAATATAGTATTTCATTGCACAAATATACATTTTATCTATTCTACGATCAGACATTTGAGTTGTTTTTATGTTTCTGCTATTAGGAACAACGATGCTATGGACATTCTTACATATGTGTACTGGTACAAATGTGCAATAATTTCTCTAAGATACATAATAAGAGAAGAAATACAGAATAATTGAGTCCACATATATAAAACTTTTCTCTTCAGTGCCATGATGCTTCCTATCTATAGTAGCTGTGCGATAGTTTGTATATTCATCCCTGCCTAAATCTCACGTGGAATTGTAATCCCTATATTGGAGGTGGGGCCCAGTGGAGGTGATTGGATGGTGGAGGTGACTAGATCACTGGGGTGGATTTCTCATGAATGGTTTAGCACCATCCCCTTGGTGATGAGTGCTGTCCTCATGACAGTGAGTTCTGTTCTCTGGCTGTTTAAAAGTGTGTGGCATCTCCCTCTCTCTTGCTCCTGCTCCCCCTTAGCCTTCATGAGACCTTCCCAGAAGCTGAGCAGATGCCAGCATCATGCTTCCTGCAAAGCCTGCAGACCTGCAAGCCAATTAAACCTCTTTTCTTTATAAATTACCCAGTCTCAAGTATTTATAGCAATGAAAGATGGGCCTAACACACAGTATCTATAATGATTTGTAATCCCCCTAGCAATTACTCCACATTCATGAAAACAATATTAGTCAGATTTAATGAATCATATTATGGTTCTAATTTCTCTGATTTAATGAGGTTTTGCCTGTTTTTGTGCTTGTTAGCCATTCAGGCCTTTTGAGTACTGACTTGAGTGTTGGGGCCTCTTTCTTTTGGCTATTTCTCTATAGGAATTCTATATATATTCTTGGTATTAATCTTTTGTTGTATGTATAGCAAATATTTTCTACAAAGTTGTGGCTTATCTTTTCATGTTCTTTATGGTGCTTTTGATGCATTTAAATTCTTAATTCTAATGTAGTCAAATGTATGTTTTTCCATTATGGATTTTTTTTTGTTGTTTTTTGGTATGCTATGAAATTTTTCCTAAGATTGAGATCCCTAAAACAGTCTCTTACATTTTCTTTTCAAGTTTTATAAGCCAGATGTGGTGGCTCAGGCCTGTAATCCCAGCACTGTGGGAGGCTGAGGTGGGCAGATCACTTGAGATTAGGAGTTTGAGACCACCCTGGCCAACATGGTGGAACTCTAACTCTACTAAAAATACAAAAAATTATCCAGGTGTGGTGGTGGGTGTCTGTAATCCCAGATACTTGGGAGGCTGAGACAGGAGAATTGCTTGAGCCTGGGAGGCAGAGGTTGAAGTGAGCCAAGATCGTGCCTCTGCACTCGAGTCTGGGTGACACAGCAAGACTCCGACTCGAATAAATAAAATTTTACAAAACCTTTCATATTTGGGACCTTAATCCGTTGGCATTTTGATATTTTTATATGATAACACAATTTCCTTTCCAGGACCATTTCCTGAAAATTCCCTTTCCCCTCTACTTATCAGCAATACTACCTGTGTCATAGTTCAAGCATACATGCATGAGTTTATTTCTTTATCCCTGAACTAAAATTACATTTAGTATTATAGCTTTGCTTATTATTAAGTCTTGCCATATAGAATAAGCCCTCCTGTCTTATTGTTCTTTAAGAGTCTCTTTGATCTTCTTGGCCTTTTGCATGTCTGTATAAACTTTAGAATCAGCTTGTGAAGTTCCAAAAATCATATAAACCAATAATCACAAAACACTACCTATTGGGATTCTGACTGGAATTGCATTGTCTGTTTTGTTCTGGATTTTTATATCATTAATTAAGACTGATACTGGCCAGCAATTTTCCTTTCTCAAAGCTACTTTTTTTTTTTTTTAAGAGTTCGGGGGTCTCTCTCTGTGCCCAGGCTGAAGTACGGTGGTGTGATCATGGCTCACTACAGCCTCATGTGATCCTCCTGCTTCAGCCTGCCGAGTAGCAAGGATTACAGGCATGCACTACTATGCCTGGCGAATTTTTTGTAGAGACAGGGTTTCGCTATGTTGACCAGGCTGGTCTTTAACTTCTGGTCTCAAGCAATTCCCCTGCATCAGCCTCCCAAAGTGCTGGGATAACAGGTGTGAGCCACTGCTCCCAGCCTCTCATAACAATCTTATTAGATTTTGGTATCATGGTTATACTAATCTTTTTTTTTTTTTTGAGACAGTCTTGTTCTGTTGCCCAGGCTGGAGTGCGATGGTGTGATCTCGGCTCACTGCAACCTCTGCCTCCCAGGTTCAAGTGATTCTCCTGCCTCAGCCTCCTGAATAGCTGGGATTACATGCACGCGCCACCACACCTTGCTAATTTTTGTATTTTTAGTAGAGAGGGGGTTTCACCACGCTGGCCAGGCTGGTCTGGAACTCCTGACCTCAGGTGATCCGCCCACCTTGGCCTCCCAATGTGCTGGGATTGCAGCCATGAGCCACCGTGCCCGGCTGGTTATACTAATCTCATAAAATGATTTTCTATGGCAGAGTTTTCCCTTTCCGTACTCTAGAATAGTTGGTGTGAAATTAGATTATTCAACTCTTGAGTATTTGGTAGGCACTTGTTAAACCATCTTGCTTTGCGTTATTATAAGAAGATCCAATTTCCTTAATAATTATAGTATTAGTTTTTATTGTTTTCATAATTATATTTTTCTAGGAGTTTTAGATAAAGTTTCCACATTTTTGGCATCAAGTTCATATCTGTTTAATGCCTCTGGCATCTGATATGATGTCCACATTTTCATTCCTAGTATTTTGGTAAACTTTTTTCTCTTAATCTCACCTGGGATTTGTTCATTTGTCTTTTCCAAGAATAAACCTGACTTTGTTGAGTCTTTTTTATTAGGTGTTATTATGTACTTAATTTCTGCTATTATTACTTCTTTCTTTCAACTTACTTTGGGCATATTTTACTGTTTTTTCCCCTTAAATTCTTAAGATGAATGCTTAAGTCATTCACCATCCTTATTCTATTTTCTTTATAGCCGCTAAAGCTACACATTTCTTTCCCAGAACTGTTTTAGCAGCATCTTACAAGTTTTTACATGTAGTTTTTTTGTTATTGTTCAGTTCCACCTATTTTTCTAATTTTCATGATGCTCTGTCTCATGAGTTATTTAGAAATGTTTCTCAAATTCCAGACATGGGGGTTTTCTAGGTATCCTGTTAATGATTTCTAAAGGTGAGATAACTGACCAATCAGAACAGACAGAGCCACAATAATTGGTATGACTTTTCCCAGTGCACAGTGGCTGAATACCCCTGTATTTCTACCATAACTGTACTGGGCTGCCTTCCTTGATGGAAAATTTCTTATAAATCTAGCTCCAGGAGCAAATCAGCAGCATTTAAAAACCAGCATTTTTAAGAGGAGCCGCACAAGTCCTTGTCTTCAAACAGTGGACCTGACTCTGATTCTCCTTTAAAGTCTCTTTCCCCCGCATCATCCTATAGGAATCAAACTTTTGACATCCATGCCTGCTTCAGCCTCATCCATCTCTTAGAATTCCTGTTCCATTACTAATCCATGATCTTGTTTTTGAGCTCAGCTATGCCTTTTTGGTTTCCTCGTATGTGTTTGGGACAGAAGGATGCCAATACATGAACTTTATTATACTATTTTGAACCAGAAGCCTCAATCCATCTTTAAGTCATAAGTCATATTCATAGAAAACGAGGTCAGATTTGAAAATTCTAAGTTTACATTGTTATATAAAATCAATACTACCATATAAAAGATAACTTATAGTTTCAAAAACTCTATGGCTTTTTAAAACTTAAAATCCAGAGACATATTTAAAAGTTTTCCATTTTGTTTCAATCTAGTTGTAAACATAAATTAGTACAGAAAATGTCATCTGTTAGGGGTAAAGTGAAACAAAAAACAAAAAACACCTGCAAGGAGTTTTTTCAATTTTTTATTAAAATATTTAATTAAAAATAATACCCACTGTGGCGCTGTCCTCCATTGAGAGGTGAAAAGGTGGTGAGGAGGAGCTGGCAATGCCCATCTCTAGGAATCCGGACAAGCCCTGCCTCCCAGGTTCCCGTTTACATCCCCAACTTTCCAACAGGTTCTGACCTCCAGGCAGTTGGTTCAAAGTTACAAGTGCTTGTGACCCTCCCTTGAGCTCCTCCAGGCCCACCCCTGTACAGAATTCAAGGGCCACCTGGACAAACTCCTTGCTTTTTCTCATTTTTGGGATCCTTCGTTCATGCTACAAAGAGGATCTGAGGGACAGAGTGGGGTCTCTACTAGCTGGGGTAAGGGAGGAAATGGACAGTAATGGGGGACAGGGCCAAGAAGAGGGATGGTGATGAATACTCCAGAGCAGGATCGGGTAGCAGGGCACTGGGTCTCTCAGCATGTATAGCCCTTCCAGGCCCAATAGCTCCATGCGCAGCTCATCTTCTAGCCCTAGCACCAACTCCAACCCTGCTACTGACACCTCAAAGCCAGGCACTCCAGCCAGGGTTGCTGCAATCTCCTTAGAGAAACCTGGGAAGGAGTCTCCTATGAGGATGATGTTCGGCCTTGAGCCACAGCAGGAGCAGTGGTGGGTCAAGTTCTGGTGGTTGAGGGTGTGGGAATCCTGAGGGCCAGCCACTGGCCCCTCACCTTCTAAAAATCCAGGCCCTTCAGAAAAGCCAGGGGGACCCATCACCAGGCTGATTTATGGGCTCTCCATGCTGAACTGCTCCAGTTCCCCAGGCTGAAGTCACTCATTGGCCAGTGAAGACTTGCCCAAGCCCAGTGGGCCGAGGTGGGTAGTATTCCATAATCCAATTGCCTGCTCAGGGGCTACCCACCTGAGGGCTGCGCTGAGCAGGCCTGAGAGGGCAGCTCTGGCTGCTGTAGAGACTTTGGGGTGTGTGGCTGGGTGTGCAGATTACTGGTCTCCAGGGGGACACCCTGAACGATGGAAGACAGGGTGGGTGACACTGGCAAAAACTGTTTGGGTAGCTGCTGTTACGACCTTCTGGCATCGGCTGGACCTGTGAGCAAACTTAGGGGGCTGAGGGGTACAAGGCAGTGGTGGTGGGGAGGCCCCAGGAGTAGAGGTTGAGTAAGGTAGGGGCAGATGAAGAATAAAGTGGAGGATGAGAGGAGGAGTAGGAGAAGGAAGAGGAAGAGGGGGAGGAAGAGGGGGAGGAGGAGGAGAAGTGGGGGGCAGGGTACTTAGTGAGGGCTAGCCCAGGAAGGTAGTAGGCAGGGCATGGTGGGCCAAGGAAGAGGGAGATAGTGAGGGGAGACTGTGGATGCCCTGAAGATGGAGCTGAGGACTGCTCAGGGAAGTCTGGAGATCGGGATTGCTTAGGGAGGACTGCAGGGATGGGTGGCTGAGAGGTGAACAAAGTCCTGGTGCATCATGACCTGGGCCCAAGTCCAGGCTCAGGCCCTCACTAATGCCCAGGTGAGTCATGATGTGAGTCAAACTGGAGGTACTGTTGCCCCTATTCAGGCTAGAGTAGGCTGTCTCCTCAGGGTCCAGGGGGGTGGGCAGTGCTGGCAGAAAGTACAAATTGATGAGGTCAGGTAGGGACCTCCTGCCACATCCAGTCTTCATGGCAGGTGGGAGGACAGGAACATTGGCAAACTGGCCAGGAAATGGAAAGATATTAATTCTAGGGACTTCATTAGGACCGGGGTCAGGAGGAGGGTGACGACAGCTTCTAAGTATCCCATGGCTTCAGCAAATGCTTGTCACCTAGGAGAACTTCTCCTCAATAGCAGGTACTTTGGAGTCCATTTTACCAACCTGAAATGTTGGCTGGGCAGGATGCTGGGAGGTGTGGGGCCTGAATAAGTATCCTGGGGACTGGGGTTCATCATACTTGTGTGAAGGGCAGAGTCAGAGCTTGTCCTGTTAAATGCAGATGCTGGGCAAAACAGGTACCCCTTCTCTGCAGGGAAATTGTCCCAGGAGATAGTCCTTCACCAGCTGGACGCTTGGGGAGGAGATAAGTAGGCAGGACTATAGGGAGAGCTGTCAGTGTGGTAGGGTGTTGGCAGAGAACCACCATAACGGGAGCTCCTTGTGTATGGCAGTTGCAGTTTTTGGGTGTGTAACTGGGTGGAGCTGATGTCCATTATCATTTCCTCGAGGGCCACTGTGTCCTCGGCCTGACACTGCTTCTGCAGCGTGATCTCACTAAACTTGCACAGATTGAAAGCCAAGGCTGTGGCCGAACAAGGCTCATTTGCCCTGCCCCCGATGTCGCCATCTTCCTCCCTTCCTTCCTGACACCCTCCCAGTACAAGCCACTGTTCCTCCCTCAACACCTCCCAGCATCCTATTCCAGCCATAGCGACTGCCGCCTCAGCCTCACAAACAGTTTTGGAAAGTACAGGCAAACCCTGCAGAATAGCTCCCCAATCATTATTTTCCCAATAGAACACCTCTTGGTTTTTAATACCAAAACCTCCTAAAATGTGCTTTTCTCACAATGCAAGATTGTTCTGGCAAATATTTATGTAAGGAAAGATTTATATTTGTATGTGACAAAACTCAATTCGCATTTTAAATAAAAGATTGTGCAAGAAAAGTTTGGAGCTACATTCCAAATATAATCGATAGACTGTTAGAATCACAGTAGACATAAAAAATCATGCCAAGTATCAAAGTGATACAAAATGTAGGTATAGGATGATGCTTTTATCATATTCAGTATGAGCCATTTACTAACGCAGTTTGCTTGTCCTCAATGTATTTCTACAGCCTCTCATATACTTGTTTAGCCTGTTTTGCTTACTGCTGAGAGTCCCTAAACATTTAAGAAAATGTTGAAGAGAACAGTGGGAATGGGCAAAAAGCAATTATACTGGAAGAAAAGATTTTACTATATATAAATCTGATTTGTTAATCTCATTGTATTGATCACACATGATGATATTTTACTTATACAAAGGTAATTCACAGTGGTTAGTTACATTTCTGAATTTGGTTAGGGAGTTAGTGTTGATACACTGCCATTTTTTCCCATTTAGTCTACATTCAACCATTTGACCTAAAAAAATGACAACTTCATATGGTCCAACTTAACATAAAAATAATGTTCACCCCAAACTTAGATGTCAAAAATTTATATAAATAAAATCTGCTAAATCAAATATAAATATAATAAATATTTTGAAATATAATCTTTAATCAAAGCCATTTCATGTTTAGCTCATTTTCAGAAACATTTTTACCCCACTTAAGGCTCAACTTTTTGTTAGGACGAAATTAAAGGGAAAACAGTTCACATCTCAACTTTTAATATCTGTTGGTAAATATCAAGATACATGATTTTTAAAAAGAAAAAAGCCACAAATGACAGAACAGAACATACATGCAAATTTAAGCCATCTTTGCTTCAGTGAAGAAAAATAAATACATGAAATTCATATTTCAAGACTTTCTAATCTTTAAGATAGTTACTTAAGATCTGGTATTAGTGCTATTTGTCATAAAAGCTCACATATTCATTGAGCTGTCAAAAACAAGTTTTACATGTTGACAATTGCCTTTTGGTCTCTGAAAACAGGATCCTATTATATGTTTTCTAGTTCACAGCTGAGTTCACAGCAGCTGTGAGGCTAAGAAATGCCAGCAACCAATTAGGCTGGCATAAACCTTGTCTAGCATATAAAGTATAATTTGGTTGCAAATGGAGGAGACAAGAGCCAAAATAAGTCAGCCAAGAATACTAATAAAATTTCATTACAAGTATTTAAAAGTCAGAATATTAAAAATCTAACAAAAATATGTATTTTATTAAGAAAATATAGTAGTAGAACATTAGGAAAAATACAAAGAAGCAACAATCAATTCTTTTCAGATCCAAGCAGTTTTTTAAAAGGTTGCAGCTGTTTCTGACATACCTAGGATTACAAACTCTATGTTTTTTTTTTTTTTCGTTTCTATTTCTAACTACCCTAATCATAGGATTGTGGTATATGACCATACATATGGCAAGTCTTCCCCCAAAGTGAACATTATTTTTATCAGTTCCCCTTTAGACGTTTCTATAAAAATTTCTCTTCATACTTTTAAGACATTAAGACCTTTATAATTTTGTTTTTTTTCTTGAGACGCAGTCTCGCTCTGTCACCCAGGCTGGAGTACAGTGGACGATCTCAACTCACCACAACCTCTGCCTCCCAAGTTCAACAAGCTATTATCCTGCCTCAGCCTCCCAAGGAGCTGGGATTACAGGCATATGCCACCGTGCCTGCAATCCCAGAAAACATAATTTTTTTTTTTTTTTAGACACAGTCTTGCTCTTGTTGCCCAAGCTGGAGTGCAATGGCACAATCTCAGCTCACCACAGCCTCTGCCTCTCCAGTTCAAGCGATTCTCCTGCCTCAGTCTCCCGAGGAGCTGGGATTACAGGCATGCACCACCACGCCTGGCTAATTGTGTATTTTTAGTAGAGATGTGGTTTCTCCATGTTGGTCAGGCTTGTCTCGAACTCCCAACCTCAGGTGATCCACCTGCCTTGGCCTCCCAAAGTGCTGGGATTACAGGCATGAGCCACTGCGCCCAGCCTAGACCTTTATAAAAATTTCAAAACCTAAATATGTATAAGAACAACACAACTTAAATTATTAGTAAAAATAAAACTTCAGTTATAAGATTGTTTATAATGGCTATTTCCAAACCCTTTGAAGTTGTTTAAATCTGTTTTGTTTAAAGTATGATAAATTTAAAAATATAACAAATCAATGCTTTATAAAATATTACTACAAAAAATATAATTTAAAAATTTGTACACATATTTTTAAAAAGTAGTCACTGGTGATTCATATGTATACAGCCATGTAATGAAAACTAATAGGAAAATCTAGCTTACCTGCCAATAAATTAAAATATATAGTGTGTCTATTCTTGATAAAACCTCTAGCAACCCCTTCCATTTTCAATCAGAATACCACCAAATAATTTAAAAGCATTTTTAATAGACTTTTAAAAATATGCTAATAAAATCTAGTTATCTCCCGTACCTCTCAAGCAGAGACTAAGAGGAAAACATGCATAAATATCCATTCTCAGAAGAACAAAGAAATATTACTCTGAATTGCAAAATCACACATTCAGACCAAGTGTCTGGCAGAACAATGTTGTTTCCAGAAGATGAGTAAAATACATAAGTTTACTCAAAGTGGTTGGTAAACAGATGCTTGAGGGAAATACTTTCTTCCAAGTCATTCCACACCAGATAAATTACCTCAGAACACATTGACAGTAAAACCTTTGCCACTTCATATCAGGTGATTGATCAAAACCTATCTTAAATAACAGGTTTTCCATTATTCTTTCTTTTTTTCTCTTTCTTTTTCTCACTCTCGCCCAGGCTGGAGTTGAATGGTGCAATCTTAGTTCACTGAAACCTCTGCCTTCTGGGCTCAAGTGATCCTCCCATCTCAGCCTTCCAAGTAGCTGGAACCAGAGATGCCTGCCACCACACCTGGCTATTTTTTGTATTTTTTGTACAGACAGGTTTTTGCCATGTTGCCCAGGCTGGTCTCAAACTCCTGGGCTCAAGTGATCTGCTTACCTCGGCCTCCCAAAGTGCTGGGTCTACAGGCATGAGCCACTGTGCCCGGCCCCATTTTTCTTAAATAATAATTAGGTACATAAAATAGTGGTTCCAATCAATTGTATATTTACTTAGTAAACCAACTGCCACTGTAGAATGCAAATTCAAAAATTTTACTGCCATCTTTCCAAGTTAAGTCATAGAAAAACATGTTAATAAGCTTTCATTGTCTAAAGAGTTTTAAGATTGGTCTTTTAAAACAGATACAATTCCTTTCTTCAGCTTATTAAAAGAATTCTAAAAGGATGCTCCTTCAAGAGCATGAAAATAATTCCCCTCTTTAATGTCTATATTATAATTTTATCATAACCGCAAAATGGAGAAAAGTTGGGAAAACAAAGATTGTCAAATGCTGCTTTAAAATAGACTAAAAGGACAAGGATGATACAAAAAAGCATTATTTAGAAAATGGAAGTTAACTACACAGTAATATTCACAGTAATGTTAACTACACTAATAGTCACACATTATATCTTGGTTTTGCCAACTACCTCAAAGCAGTTATTATTTATAATCTAACAGTAAATGTCAATTTATTCCTAGGTGCCACTGACCAGTAACTGAGGACAGAAAGCAATTTGATTTGTTGGAAGTCACACAGCAGATCAGCAGCAGAATTCAAAGTCTCAAATTCTGATATTCAGGTTGTGTTAGCTAATCTAAGCAGTGAGGAAAAGAGTCCTTCATGAGGACTATGTAGCATTACACCTTCTTCAATAGCTTTAGTGGAACAAGAAGCCATTAGAGAAGGACATAAATAATGTCTCAGCTGACACTGGTAACAGTGCTGTTGCTGTTTAGTAAATCTCTGGGGAATGTGACTTTGCCAAACATAGAGACCTTTCTGTTTGGTTTATCACACTTAAGATGTTACTGTTTTTTAACTAAATTGAAAGTTCTAGTATTTCCTTTCTTAGACATTAAACACAAACCTGAAAGTTTGGAACAAGGAGAGAAAAAAGAAAATGATATAGCTAAGATTTTCATTACGAAAATACAACTTAAAAACGGGACAAATTTTATTCATATTGAAAACAAACTATGAATTTTCAAATTCTTACCTCATCTATTGTTTTGAAAAGGGATGTAAAAAATAGTGCTCAGTTTCTATAGGGTGACGGGGAAACTTCGGATCTGTTGAGCTGCACACTAACAATTAAGGTAGCATTATTATTTAGAAGGGCCCGTTGTGCAGCTTTTTAGAAAAGTTTCATTCAGAATTTGCGTAACAGTAATAAGAAAAATGTCATAAAGTAGCTATGATAGCATTAAAAAGTATTAAATCAGGCCGGGCACGGTGGCTCAGGCCTGTAATCACAGCACCTTGGGAGGCTGAGGCGGGCGGATCACCTGAGGTTGGGAGTTTGAGACCACCCTGACCCAAAATGGAGAAACCCCGTCTCTACTAAAAACACAAAATTAGACAGGCATGGTGGCACATGCCTGTAATCCCAGCTACTTGGGAGGCTGAGGCAGGAGAATCACTTGAACCCCGGAGGCAGAGGTTGCACTGAGTCGAGATCGCACCACTGCACTCCAGCCTGGGCAACGAGAGCAAAACTCCGTTTCAAAAAAAAAAGTATTAAATCACTGTAGTTTCCTGATGTTGTTCAGCATATTTGGGGCTGGGGAAAAGGAAGGTTAAAACACCGTCCAAAACCACTTGTAAAGAGAACATAAAAACCAAAATTCTAAAATCACGATGTAATATGATTATAATTCTAGCTGAAATAGTAACAATGTAAAAAAAAAAAACCACACAGTACTAGAAATAACACTTCATGAAGTTTACTAAATAAGTTAACTAAATAAATCTCAAAACCTATTAGCCTTAATTAAAAGGCTATTCTTCATATCTACATTCCTTTGGATAACAGAATATACCAAATGTATCTTTACTTACGTGTTAAAGAATACAAGATTTCCTATTTAGAATACCAAAGACTTTTACAGTGGTGTTGTTAAAGCAACATGTTGCCAATAGTTCAAAATTCTGAAGAACTGTCTTTCCCAGGTATTCTCCTGAATACACTGAACGATGCTATCTAATTGTTCCCTGGCTTATTTACCCAAAAGGGAATTCCATACCAATACAGCAGTGCTATTCTGTGAACTTTTCACAGCTACATGTACATAGCATCTTCTCTTATGCATACATCCTAACGAGACAGGGATCTTGTGGAACGTTTTTCAACAGTTAGTGCAATGTTATTATTCCCCCCAGGACTCTGTCATCCCAACTCCTGCTCCACTCTACGTACAGGAAGATTATGATGATAGTGGCCCTGAGTCATGGAAATTTCTACTTTCAAAGCCTGGCCAATTTCGGTTAGGAAAATAAATGATCACTCTTCTAAGCCCTTTTACCACTAGGGTAAAATGTATATTTCAAATTCAGTGCTGCCAGAACAAAAGGTACATAAAGAAGAATGAGATCACTGAAGCTCCATGTGGCAAGAAAGGCTAAAGTCAGATTATGAGTTTGGTTTTGTACGTATGAAGTTTAAGATATCTGTCCAGTGGAGATATGAAGTAGGCTCTCTAATAGACTGAAGTTGGTCAAAGCTGAAGAAAAAAGCTTGGGGACTGTCAATTTAAATCATGCATTCTCAGCAGAGGTGATATCCCCAAGGTGATAAAAATTGGCTCTTTGGAAGGGCAGATCTTAGATATTACAATGGTTTGTGGCCCTCCGAAGGGCTACAACCCATAAATAGATGCAGAGAAATTTCACTGCGATGGGGTGATTAGGCAATAAAGTAGTCAAAAGGCTTTTCAGGCAGAGCAATAATGAAAAAAAGTTTGCAAAACACCAATATAGACAGTATTTTTTAAGACAATCAAAGTGGATTTGACCACTAAGAGAATGAGGGTAGAAGTCCCGATCTTTAAAATTCTGTATAGAGGTCAGGGAAATGAGATACCAGCAAAGGAGATCAAGAAGTTACCAGAGAAAAAGAAGAAAAATCAGAAGAGTAGTCACAGAAGCTAAGTGAAGGTATTTCAAACAAAAGGGAGTGAATTAATTGTGTCAAATGCTGCTAACAGATCAAGTAAAACAGGAGCAATGCCTCAAAGAGAGTAGTCAAGAGGTTTTTGTTTTTCTTTGAGGCAGTGGCTGGATCTCGGCTCACTGCAATCTCCGCCTCCCCGGCTCAAGCAATCTTCCTACCTCAGCCTCCTGAGTAGGTAGGACCACAGGCATGTGCTACCATGCCCTGCTAACCTTTGGTATTTTTTGTAGAGAGGGAGTTTCACCATGTTGCCCAGGCTGGTCTCAAACTCCTGGGCTCAAGTGATCTGCCTGCCTCAGCCTCCCAAAGTGCTGGGATTATAGGTGTGAGCCACCACACCTAGCCTAAGAGGATTTTTTTTTTTCGGATGGGAGAAATAACAGCATTTCCATATTGATGGAAATGACTCAGTAAAGAAAATAACTGTTGATGCAGCACAGAGAGACCACTGAAGTTGTGACTGGGCAGGTGAAAGGAGACAAGATCCAGAGTACAAGTGGAGGAAAGAGGCACAAAACAGGAACAGAAAAAATGTGTCCACAGCAAAGGAAGGAAGGCAGTCATATAGGCACAGATGCTGGTAGTTGGGTAGATGTGGCTGACTTGTAGTGCTTTACTGGTTGTTTATATTTCTTGGTGGTGAAACGATAAGCAAGGTCATTTTGCTGAGAGTGTGGGTGGGCCAGGAGCAAACATCCTCAAGGAATGAGGGAAGCTGGCATTATCAATAAGATTTCTATTTGAGAAACCAGATATATGGTGTCTCCACTAACCAACAGACAGAATACAAATACAGAAATATGGGGATAAAGGCAATGGATTCTGTTTTTGGTAAGTTTAAGATACTGGCAGGAAATACATGGGATAGTACCTAAAAAGTAGATCAGAAACCAAGAGAAATATTTGGTCTGCAGAGGCATTTTTTTTTAACTTTTATTTAAGGTTTGGGGTTCATATGCAGGTTTGTTACATGGGTAAATTGCATGTCACCGAGGTTTGGTATACAAATGATCCCATCACCCAGGTAGTGAGCAGAGTACCCAACAGCTAGTTTTTCAACCTTCCCACCCTCCTTCCTCTAGTAATCCCAGGGTCTATTGTTGCCATCTTTGTGTCCGGTATTTACCCAATGTTTAGCTCCAGCTTAACCAGTTCACCACTGATGGACATCTAGGTTGATTACATGTCTTTGCTATTATAAACTGTACTGCAATGAACATATGAGTACAGGTCTATTTTCTGTAGAATAATTTATTTTCCATTGTGTACATACCCGGTAGTGGGATTGTTGGGTTGAATAGCTTTAAGTTATTTGAGAAATCTCCACACTGCTTTCCACAGTGGCTGAACTAATTTACATTTCCACCAACAGAGTGTGAGTGTTCCCTTTTCTCTGCAACCTGGCCAACATCTGTTATTTTTTTGACTTTTTAATAATAGCCATCATGACTGGTGTGAGATGGTGTCTTGTTGCAGTTTTGACTTACATTTCTCAAATGATTAGTGATGTTGAGCATTTTTTCATATACCTGTTGGCCACATGTATGTCTTCTTTTGAGAAGTATCTGTTCATGTCCTTTACCCATTTTTTTTTTCTTTCAGAGCAGGAATGAAAGTTTATTGAAAAGCTTTACAGTTGGGCATGGTGGCTCATGCCTGTAATCCCAGCACTTTTGGAGGCCGAGGCAGGTGGATCACCTGAGGTCAGGAGTTCGAGACCAGCCTGGCCAACATGGTGAAACCCCATCTCTACTATAAATACAAAAATTAGCCGGGCATAGTGGCGGGCACCTATGATCCCAGCTACTCGGGAGGCTGAGGCAGGAGAACCACTTGACCCGGGAGGTGGAGGTTGCAGTGAGCCGAGATCACGCCACTGCACTCGAGCCTGGGTGACAGAGCGAGACTCTGTCTCAAAAAAAAAAAAAAAAAGAAAGAAAGAAAAGAAAAGAAAAGCTTTACAACAGTAAGGAAAGGAAAGAAAAGAAAGTACAACTTGGAAGAGGAACAAGCAGGCGACTTAAGAAAGCAAGTGTGTCCCTTTGCCTGTTTTTTAATGAGACTGTTTGCTTTTTGCTTGAATTGTTTCTTATAGATTCTGGAAATGAGACCTTTGTCATACGCATAGTTTGTGAATATTTTCTCCCATTCTGTAGGTTGTCTGTTTACTCTGTTTCTTTTGCTGTGCAGAAGCTCTTTAATTAGCTCCTATTTGTCATTTTTTTTCTTTTTGTTGTAATTGTTTTGGGGACTTGGTCATACATTCTTTGATAAGGCCAATGCCCAGAATGGTACTGGCTAGGTTTTCTTCCAGTGGTTTTATAGTTTGAGGTCTTACATTTAAGTCTTTAATCCATTTTGAGTTAATTTTTGTTTATGGTGAAAGGAAGGGGTCCAGTTTCAATCTTCTACATGTGGCTACCCAGTTTCCCCAGCACCATTTACTGAATAAGGAGTCCTTTCCCCATTGCTTGTTATTATCGACTTTGCTGAAGATCAGATGGTTGTAGGTGTGTGGCTTTATTTCTGGGTTCTCAATCTTGTTCCACTGGTCTATGTGTCTGTTTTTATATCGGTACCGTGCTGTTTTGGTTACTGCAGCTTTGCAGTACAGCTTGAAATGGGGGTAGTATAATACCTCTGGTTTTGTTATTTTTGCTTAGGATTGTTTTGGCTATTAGGTTCTTTTTTGGTTCATATGAATTTTAGAATAGATTTTCCTAATTCTGTGAAGAATATCATTGGTAGTTTGATAGAAATAGCATTGAATCTGTAAATTGCTTTGGGCAGTACGGCCATTTTAACAACACTGATTCTTCTTATCCATGATCATGGAATGTTTTTCTGTTTGTATCGTCTCAGATTTATTTCAGCAATGTTTTGTAATTCTCACTGTAGAGCTCTTTCGCTTCCTTGGTTAGCTGTATTCCTAGGTATTTTATTCTTTACGTGGCTACTGTAAATGAGATTCTGTGCAGAGGCATTTTGAAAAAGAATTTTCATTAAAAATTATTTATTTATTTATTTTATTTTTTTTGAGACAGGGTTTCCCTCTGTTACCCAGGCTGGAGCGCAGTTGCATGAACACAGCTCACTGCAGCCTCAACCTCTGGGGCTCAAGGGATCCTCCCACCTCAGCCACCAGAGTGGCTGGGACCACAGGTACATACCACCATGCTCGGCTAATTTTTGCAGAGTAGAGACGAGGTTTTGCCATGTTGCCCAGGCTGATCTCAAACTTCTGGGCTCAGGCGATCCACCCACCTCAATCTCCCAAAGTGATGGGATTACAGGCATGAGCCACTGTACCCAGCAAAAAAAATTTAAAGTATTATGAAAAATTGCAAACTTACACAATAGATGATAACCCCCTACATTCAGCTTCACTAATTTTCAATATATGGCCAATCCCACTGCCACTTCTATCACAACTGGATTATTTTGAAACAAATTCTAGCTATCCTATCAACTCATCAATATTTACTTCAGAATGTATAAAGCTATAATTTTATGTGTTTTTAACATTCTTCTTTTTTTTTTTTCTTTGAGACAGAGTCTCGCTCTGTCGCCCAGGCTGGAGTGCAGTTTTGTGATCTCAGCTCATTGCAAGCTCCACCTCCTGGGTTCATGCCATTCTCCTGCCTCAGCCTCCCAAGTAGCTAGGACTACAGGCGCCCGCCGCCGCGCCCGGCTAATTTTTTGTATTTTTTTAGTAGAGACAGGGTTTCAACGTGGTCTCAATTAACATTCTCCTTTTTAAAAACCTTTTCTAATACATTTATTTTTCCATCTTTCTCAGATTTTTTTTTTTTTTTTGAGATGGAGTTTCGCTCGTTGCCCAGGCTGGAGTGCAATGGCGTGATCTTGGCTCACGGCAACCTCCACCTCACGGGTTCAAGCGATTATCCTGCCTCAGCCTGCTGAGTAGCTGGGATTACAGGCATGCGCCACCATGCCTGGCTAATTTTGAATTTTTAGCAGAGATGAGGTTTCTCCATGTTGGTCAGGCTGGTCTTGAACTCCCGACCTCATGTGATCTGTCCACCTCGGCCTCCCAAAGTGCTGGGATTACAGGCATGAGTCACTGCGCCCGGCTTTCTCAGATGTTTTAATAAAGCTGATTTTTGTTTTTTTTTTTTTTACTAAATTGAATCACATTCCACTAATCTATTTTAAAGTAACATTAAAAATATGATCATGAAAAAAAAAAAACCCAAAAACCATAAAACAATCTTTACCATATTTACCATTTAAACGCTATTTCCCATGCATCTCTTAATGTCTGGTTTTGTGCTGTGTTTACTATGGTCTCTGTAAATATTGATACATTATACCATATATGCATATATGTGTGTAGGTACACAGATAAAAGGCAACCGTTTCCCACCCTTCAACTCTGGTAACAAAGAGATGACTTTGAGACTAGAGTTACAAGGTATTTCAAGGCCTTATTCATCCTTTACCAAAGACTTGCAGCATATTTGCTGTCAAATGCTTAATTTGTTTTCTATGTTAAAAGGTCAAGAACTAGTGTTAAGATCAAGGAAGAACATAAACATTTTAGGTAATATAGTCCATGGAAAGGCCTACATAAGTAGTAGGACATAAAGGTAGGTCTCATCTTGGATTAGACAATGGTTTCTTAGATATAACAAAAGCAAAAGCAACAAAAGAAAAAATAGATAACTGGACTTAATCAAAATTAAAAATTTTTGTGCTTCAAAGGATACTATCAATAAAGGGAAAAGACAACCCTCAGAATGAGAAAAAATATCTATAAAGCATGTATCAGATATGGCAGTAGTATCCAGAAGTTTTATACCTCAACAATAAAAAAATAAATATTGACTGGGCACGGTGGATCATACCTGTCATCCCAGCACTTCTGCGAGGCTGAGACGGGAGGATCACTTGAGCCCAGGAGTCTGACCAGCCTGGGTAACATAGTGAGACCTTGTCTCTCCCCTACCCCAATCCCCTCTAAAAAAAATTAGCCAGGCAAGGTGGCTTGTGCCTGTGGTCCTAGCTACTCAGGAAGCTGAAGTGGGAGAAGCACTTGGGCCTGGGAGGTAAGGCTGCAATGAGTTATGATCATGCCACTGCATTCCAGCCTGGGTGACAGAGTGAGACGCTGTCTCAAAAAAAAAAGAGAAAACATACCAAATTATAAAGTGAACAAAGGATTTGAACAGATCTTTCTCCAAAAAAGACATACAAATGGCTGGGCATGGTGGCTCAAGTCTGTAATGCCAGAATTTTGGGAGGCCAAGGTGGGCGGATCACTTGAGCCCACAAGTATGAGACCAGCCTAGGAAACGTGGCGAAACATGTCTCTACAAAAAATATAAAAAGCAACCGGATGTGGTGTGCATCTGTAGTCCCAGCTACTTGGGAGGCTGAGCGGGGAGGATCAGTTGAGCCCAGGAGGCAGAGGTTGCAGTGAACTGACATCACACCATTGCACTCCAGTCTGGGAGACAGAATAAGACTCTATCCTTTAAAAACAAACAAACAAACAAACAAACAAAACAAATGGTAAATGAACACATGGAAAGATGTTCAACATCATTAGTCATTAGGGAAATGCAAATCAAAATCACAATAAAATGCCACTTCATACCCACCAGGACGGCTATAATAAAAAAGATGGAAAATAACAAGTTTGGGCCAGGATGTAGAAAATTGGAACCCTCAAATATTACTAGTGGGAATGCAAAATAATATAGCCACTTTTGAAAATAATACAGCAGTTCCTCAAAAAGTAAGTATAGTTACCATATAATCCAGCAATTCCACTTCTAGGTATAACCCACAAAAACTGAAAACAATTTTCAGTTCTTTTATGTCCACACAAAAACTTGTATATGAATGGTATTCATAATGGCCAAAAAATGGGAAACCCAAATGTCTATTGATTAATGGATGGATAAATGAAATGAAATGGAATATTATTCAACCATAAAAAAAGTACTGAAATATGTTACTATATTGATAAACTTGAGTATGGATTATGCTAAGTGACAGATGCTATACACTAAAGGCTATGTACTGTACAGATTCGTTTATACTCAATGTCCAAAACAGACAAATCTACAAAGATAAAAAGTTGATTAATGGCAGATACTAAAGGCTGGAATGAGAGGGGAATGCAGAGTGACTGCTAATGGGTATGGGTTTCTTTTACAGTTTGTCATAAAAATGTTCTGAAATTGGACAGCGGTAATAATTGTACAACTTCATGAATATACTAAAAAAAATCACTGAATTGTGCACTTTAAAGGGCTCTTTAGGTTTATTAGGTTAAAACTATAATATTTATTTCTCAAAAAATTTTCACTAAAAAATTACTTTCTTCTCATAATCAGACATAATATAGGATATACTCTTTATTTTTCTATATTGGCTATGACAGATAAACACCAGAACTTAGGTGTTTTCTATTATATGTTTGCACCTCATAAACACTTCATAAATTAAGCATGTCATCCCTTACAGGGCCACTTAAAAAAAAAATGCTATAGGCACAGCCTGAACTTCACAATCCAAGCTAGCAAATTTCAAAAGTGTAATGTACACTGTGTGGATAAGAGTATGAGGAAACAGGCATTTTTGCAGATAGTAAGGTAAATTCATATCTATGGAAGACAAGTCAGCAAGATCTATCAAAATTACACATACACAATTATCTGACCCAGTGCTTCTACTTCTAGGATTTTTTCCCCTACAGATATATTCATGTATGTATAAAATGTCAAGAGTTGAAGGCTATTAAATACTACAGTATTGGCTATGCAGCAGCTACAGATTAGGCACAAATGTAAATGTCATCAGTAAAAGACTGGTTAAATAAATTGTGGTATATTTACTCACTAATGAAATGCAGTACAAGAAAGAATGAGACTATTATTTATCTACTCAAAAGTTCTCCAAGATATCATTATTATTAAGTAAATTACACTCCAGTATATACAATATAACATCTGTAGGAAAAAGGTATATATTTAACACAAATTTATACTACATGTAGATAGAGATATATAAGCAGAGATTTTCCTGAAAAATGAAAAAGAGGTAATGCTCTACAAATATAAGAAGCTAGTAATATTTTTGTCTCTTGGAGAAGAACTGGGTAGCTAGCTGTGGGGTAGGGGTAGGATGGAGACTAATAGATATATACATACATACATACATATATATCGTTTTGGAACTTCATTAGTCATGGGACTATATTGCTATTCAAAACAGGCAATTAAACTTAAAGAGAAAATTACAAGTATACATTAAAAACAGTGACACACACCTTGTCATGTCATATTCTTGATGCCTGGAGGATGAACAACACAAGTCAATTTTTTAGAATGTCAAAACTTGAATAGACAGAGCAGTGAAAGAGAAGCTGGAAGTTCATTTAGTCACTGATTCAGCAAACAGATAATTTATAAAGTGTGCAAAGTGCCTGTGCTAGGCAGTGGGGAATATAAAGGAACTTGAGTCTGACCAGACACAAACATATAATACAATACAATGAGTTTTTTGACAGAGCAAACAAAGGGGACTCGCCACTCATAAAGCAGGGGACCCATCTTAGGCTAGGAATCAAAAGGAGATACAGCAGTTAGCTAGGTTAGTTAGAAGTGGAGTGTTCCAAGAAAGTTCAGCTTGTCTGGAGTATAGTGTGCCTCAAATAAGCAGCAAGAATAAGACTGAAGAGGCAGGTTAGTTTGTTCAGGGTCCACCATAAGCCATGTTAGACTTGGGCTTCATAAAAAGGGCAACAGAAGTAGAGAACGCTTTCAAAGTTTTAAGCCTGTGATCAGAGGGTCAAACCTACATGCCTGAAAGGTTACTCTGAAACAGTAATTAACCAAATTATTGTTTTGGGTTTTTGTTGTTGTTGTTGTTGTTGTTGTTGTTAACCAAATTACTCTCCTAGGTAGAGAGGCCTATTAGGAATTTGTTGCAACAGCACAGGCAAGACATTATGCTAGCATGACCAAAAGTTATAGCGGTAGGTACAGAAAAAGTGCAGGAAGAGTTACTTGAGTCATTAAATTAAGAGACCATGGTAATAGGCTATAAGGTCAAGAAAGAATAAGGAGTCAAGGAAGACAACCAAGTTTCTGACTGGAGCAATAGAGTGAATGAGAAATACTGAAGTAAACTTGAGGAAGGGGTGATGGGTTCAATTTTGGACATGCTGAATTTGAGTGTTTATGAGATATCCAAATGGAGATATGCAGTAATCCATGACATATACAAACAGTACATGTCTGTAGCCAATGTGGGCTAAAGAGAAGCATTTAGTTTACCCAGAAAGAGAATACTATGTGAGAAGTACTGCAGGGGTAGGATCAAGCCCTGAAGAACATCAATACTTAAAGAGAATGGGGAAAGAAGCACCTGTAAAGATTAAAAAGGAAAAAATCTGAGGAATAGAAGGAAAAGAAGCTCTACTTATTTTTAATTAAGAAATTGTTCTTAATGGAAACCCAAAACAGCATGTACACTTAAAAGCAATGTTATTACTCTTAATAAAACTGCAACCAAAGAGCATATAAAGAAAGCACTTACCATATACTTAGAGCGAAGTTGTAGGCAACTCTCAGTATCAGCTATAATTTAAAAAATAAACACACAACCCATATATAATCCCAAAATAATTTCAAACAATGGGCTTATAAAAGTAAATTTATGGCCAGGCGCAGTGGCTCACGCCTGTAATCCCAGCACTTTGGGAGGCTAAGGCAGGCGGATCACGAGGTCAGCAGATCGAGACCATCCTGCTCAACATAGTGAAACCCCATCTCTACTAAAAATACAAAAATTAGCTGGGTGTGGTGGCACATGCCTGTAATCCCAGCTACTGAGGAGGCTGAGGCAGGAGAATCGCTTGAACCAGGGAGTTGGAGGTTGCAGTGAGCTGAGATTGCGCCACTGCACTCCAGCCTGGCGACAGACCAAGACTCTGTCTCCAAAAAAAAAAAAGTCCACTAAATTTGGACAGGCCCCCAAATCAATCTATTATGTCAGCACTTTAGCAAGTTGCTATAATTGTTACTATTTTCCTGACAATATTGTTGCTCATCTAATATGAGACATCCTTATGATAGCATTTGTCCCTGTTTAAATTGTCTAAAGTCTTGTGAGCAAGAGAGTTTAAACATAGGCAATAGCAAAAGAGACTGGAGAAAACTAGAATGTCTTTGTCAAATTACAGAGCCACAGAGCATTTGTACTGAGTGCAATAGCTACTTATTATTTTGTTGTAGCTGGCAAACTAACTTCTTCTAGGGAAAAGTCCTTCAACTAATTCTTCAAAGAAATCAGATGAAGGGACACATGATGGCCATACAGCAAATATTAGTTGGATTAATAAAAACACCTGATTAATAAAAAGTATACCCTAGAAAGGAAAAGAAAAGCATTATGAAATTAATTATGTGACTTCCAATGCCCAGAACATTAATAGGGCACAAAAATGAATTACAGTCTACAATGAATTAGTATGTAGAGGATTTTGGGGGCAGACAAACTATGTTCTAATCTCAGATTTGCTACTTATTTTATGTATGACCTTGGACAAGTCAACTTCCTCATTATAACAATATAGGCAAGTTTTGACCAACAGCAGTATTTCATCAAAGAGCTTTCTGTGGTTAAATTCTAAGATGTACCTCACTAATTAGGGCCCCTAATTTGTTCTCATTTCTTAAAAATCTTATAGGTGGCTGGGCACTGTGGCTCACACCTGTAATCCCAGCACTTTGGGAGGCCAAGACAGGCGGATGACCTGAGGTCAGGAGTTTGAAACCAGCCTGACCAACATGGAGAAACCCCATCTCTACTAAAAATACAAAATTAGCTGGGCGCGGTGGCGCATGCCTGTAATCCCAGCTACTTGGGAGGCTGAGGCAAGAGAATTGCTTGAACTCGGGAGGCAGAGGTTGCAGTGAGCCGATATTGCACCACTGCACTCCAGCCTGGGCAACAAGAGTGAAACTTTGATTCAAAAAAAAAAAAAAAAGGGCTAAAGTTGCCATACATATGTGAATCCTTTTTACTATACTATAGCTCATTGAAAAATTTTTCTTCTAACATTGGCCAATAGACTATGCATGACAAAAATGAATGGCAAAATTTTACCTTAATTGTACACCTATATGACTAATCCTCATTCATAAATTATAATTTTTTTGTCATTAATTGGTCCATTATTTCAAGAGTGGTTTTAACTTTTAACACCTAAAGTTTGCATCCTCTCCTCCCCAACCTTTTTTAGGTTCACAGCAAAATTGAGTGGAAGGTACAGAGATTTCCCGTACAATCCTTAACCCCACACAGCCTCCGCACTATCAATGCCCTGCACCAGGTACACTTGTTACAATTGATGAACCTATCTTGACACACCATTATCACCCAAAGTCCCTAGTTTACATTAGGGTTGACTCTTGGTATTGTACCTTCTATGAATTTGGCATATGTATCATGACATGTATCCATCTTTATAGTATCATACAGAATAATTTCACCGCCTCTGTGCTGTGCCTATTTATCCCTTGCTTACCTCTTTTTAAGTCCTAAATTGCAAACTGTAGTTAAGAGATTCTGAATACTGAAATGGCACTTAGAATCCTAAGGATGAAAAAGAGAAGGCAAATGCCAGGACAGAAAAAATAGGCCAAAAGTAAGAGCAAAGAAAAAGTAAAAAAGAGCAGCTGCATTTCAAGAAATAAAACACCTCATCCCTTAAAGAGATGATGTCATATTCTTTGTGTACTGCTTTTCCTTCTCATTCCGTTCCAAGAATTCTGAGAGGGTCCTGGCTAACACACTACAGCTCAGTACTAAGAAGGCAAAGTACTTAGTTATAGCTTAAGCAAATTCCCATTGCAGGTAAACATGTAATGGAAGTGATTTATACCTTAAACTCACTTACTTTTAGGATATTAGTGGCAAAAACTATATGCAGCCTGAGTAGGATGCTCTCTTTGATATTACCTTGATAGGCTCTACAGTCCTCTACACTGTATTCTTGAATAGCGTTAGCGTGATTAAATAAAACTGAAGAGATTTAAAACCTATACTCAGACTTTGCAAATGTTAAGTCCTTTCCTTTCAACTCATCTGCCCTTTATTCAGCACAAGGGATATATTGCAATATAACATCAATTCTTCTTGCTGTGTGTTCTGCATATCATCTGTTCCTTAATCATTGCTCACCCTCCTAGACTGATGCAATCTTATCCATGCTACCTCTCATTTTCAGTACTATGCTCCCTCTAATCTATCACTAATCACTAACTCCTATTACTGCTCTTAGGAGATTAAGTCCTATAGTAGTTTCCAAGTGTCCTAGAAATTAATTCCAAGATCCTTACCTTACCTCTGTTTCCAGGTCTTTAATAAGGTGCCCCAGATTACCCCTCCTCCCTTATCTTCTTCATCATCCTCCCTCTGCCTGTTTTAAATGCCCTTCACCGGACAGCTTTGTTTCCAGTCAGGGACTTCTTCCATGCTGCCTACATGGCTAGAATGCCTCCTTGCCCTCAGGGCAACCGACTGGTCATCTTCCTCTCACCATTTAAACTTCACTCTCCAAGAAGTCTTGTCAGATACTCTGTTAGGAGATACTACTTTTACTAAAATAATGGATCACAACCCTGGCTATACCCTGGAATCACTAATGTGTGACAAGTTAAGCTTCACCAGTATGTTAGGTGCCTTAAAGTAAAATACTGATACCTAGACTACATACCAGACAGGATCTCTAGGCAAAGGAACCAGATATTGGCTGTGGTGGGTTGCTTTTTTTTTTTTTTTTTTTGGTCTGTTTTTTTCCACAGCCCCACAGGTGATCTACTGAGCAGCCAGAGTTATAAACCACCACAGGCTGAGCATTCTTTAATCCAATATGCTCCAAAATCTGAAACTTTTTGAGCACCAACATGACACCACAGTGGAAAATTCCACACACGACCCTGTGATGGGTTGCGGTCAAAATGCGGGCATAAGGCCGGGTGTAGTGGCTCACACCTATAATCCCAACACTTTGGGAGGCTGAGGCAGGTGGATCACTTGAGGTCAGGAGTTTAAGACCAGCCTGGCCAACATGGTGAAACCCTGTCTCTACTAAAAATACAAAAATTAGCTGGGGATGGTGGCACGTGCCTATAATCTCAGCTACTGGGGAGGCTGAGGCAGGAGAATCACTTGAACCCAGGAGGCGGAGGTTGCAGTGAGCCGAGATCGTGCCACTGCACTACAGCCTGGGTGACAGAGTGAGACTCCATCTTTAAAAAAAAAAAAAAAAAAAAAAAAAAAAAAAAAAAAAAACAGTTCATTCTTAGCACAGTATAGACACTCAGCAAATTTTACCACAAGTTTGTTCCCTGCTGATCTTGTCCTTCCTTTAGGTAAAATGTGGTCAAAATTAATGCCAAAACCTATAAAAACCTGGAGAAAAAGTCTTCAAAAGTAAATAAAACATAGCCCAGGGAGGAACCTGATTCTTACAGTTCCCTGGCCATAATGTATAAGGAGTTTATATCCAAATTACACATAACCACCAGTAGCTGCATCCACTGCTGTTTCCCATGCTCTGCTTCCTTGGTCTCTGTTTGTTTGTTTTGAGACAGTGACTTGTTCTGTCACCCAGGCTGGAGTGCAGTGGCATGATCATAGCTCACTGCAGCCTCCAACTCCTGGGCTCAACCAATCCTCCCACTTCATCCTCCTGAGTAGCTGGGGCTACAGTCACATGCTACCAGGCCTGGCTAATTTTATTTTTTGTAGAAATAGAGCCTCATCATGTTGCCCAGGCTGGTATCCAACTCCTGGCTTCAAGCAATCCTCCTGCCTAGGCCTCCCAAAGTGCTGGGATTACAGGCATGAGACACCACACCGAGCCAGTCTCTATTTACAAGTACCCAAACCCAGGATATCTAGAGAGAAACCTGCTGTCAGGTGCTGGTCTGCCAAAAACTTTAAATTGAACTCACACCTGTAATCCCAGTACTTTGGGAGGCCAAAGAGGGAGAATTGCTTGAGGCCAGGAGTTCAAGACCAGCCTAGTCAACATAGCAAGACCCCATCTCTACAAACAATACAAAAATTAGCCAGGCATGGTTGTGCATACCTGTAGTCCTAGCTACTTGGGAAGTTAAGGTGAGAGGATTGCTTGAGTCCAGGACTTGGAGGCTGCAGTGAGCTATGATCATGCCACTGCACTCCAGCCTGGGTGACAGAGCAAAACCCTAAAAAAAATTCCTTTTGATATCAAAACAATTTAAAAGTTATAAACTTATAACTCAAATAGGTACTAGAGTATAGGAAATAGGCTAATAATGACAATGCCAATTTCAATTGGCAGACTAGGGCTATTAGGGCTGATAATGCTGTATTAAGAACTCTGAGGCTGGCCGGGTGCAGTGGCTCAAGCCTGTAATCCCAGCACTTTGGGAGGCTGAGGTGGGTGGACCACGAGCTCAGGAGTTCAAGACCAGCCTGGCCAACATGGTGAAACCCCATCTCTACTAAAAATACAAAAAAATTAGCCGGGCATGTTGGCGCATGCCTATAATCCCAGCTACTTAGGAGGCTGAGGCAGGAGAATCACTTGAACCCAAGAGGCAGAGGTTGCAGTGAGCCGAGATCACGCCACTGCACTCCAGCCTGAGCAACAAGAGTGAGACTCCCTCTCAAAAAAAACTCTGAGGCTAAATTCATCAGGAATGCTATGAGGGAGCATGGATATTGGTCATAGAGGAGGAGAGATGGCATATATGACATGTATTTTCCATCCAAAAGGTCCATAACTTCAAGAGTCTAACAAAAAAGCCTAATCTTCAAAAGGAAGGTAGTAATAATGTACACACAAAATGGCATATTTCTATCAGTACTAATCACACTATAGATGAATCACTTATTTACTTGTTTGTGAGGGCAGGAACTATTTTTGCTTTATTCATTTTTTGTATCTCCAACACCTATCAGAATGCCTGATATATAGCAGGCTGTTAATAGTATATTCAATGAAATCTGCAATAAAAAAAAAGAAATATAAGACCACATTATTTTGATATGTCATAATCACTTAAGGTCTATACTCCAAAATATCACACACCCTAGTGAATGACCATCTGAACTTCGTGTTTTATTGTAGTGGGTAATGATATCATAGTGCACTATAACCTCAAACTCATATGCTCAAGCAATTCTCCTGCTTTGGCCTCCAAAGTGCTGGGATTACAGGCATGAACTGCCATGCTCAGCCTAGAAGCATGACTTTTAAAAGGAACACTTCCCTCACTCATATTACTCTTGGGAGATAGTTTAATATGGTGAAATTCTAATGTCTCTTTTCACTTAGCACTATAAAACCACTAACATTGTTTTATCTAAAAGAGCTGGAAGACAACTTAACCTGTATTTGTTCTACAACTGAACCAGAAGAATAAAAATTAGTTTTATCCAAGGTTTAAAACTTGTATCTATTCTTAAGCTAAGAATCGTAATCTCAAAACAAACAAACAAATAAACAAACACCTTAAAATTATTTTAGGTTACAAAACAGATGTGTTAAAATTAAAGCAGATGGCTGAATCCAAGAATTAAACTTTGCAAAAGATTAATGTCATATTAATCACAACTATACTTCTGACTAGAAAGAACGGGGTCTAGATGATCTCTCAGGTAATCTTGTTCTGGATTTTCCACACTCTTGCCCCTTGTCTTATTTGAGCAGACACAGATTTAACTGGCTCTTTGCTATTTTCTCTAGCATTTTAACAATCATGACACATAAAACAAGTTGACACATAGCCTTTCCCCAGAGTTTCAAAATCTTTGTCATAAGAATCAAGTGGCTAGGCAATGAATACAGATTCCTGGCTTTCTGTGGTACTTTTGGAAGCAATAAGTGCCTATTTTAAGTTTTTTGAGCTTCTTTGGTAGTAGTGGAAAGAATTTTACTACAGGGGTTTGTATGTCTCAGAAAGAAATACTAAAGTATACAACTTCACACCATAATCAGCAAACATCTGTCAGCAGCACTTAGAGAGCTGGGAGTGAAGGGATTCAGGCTTTGGCTCAGGCTATGCTCCTTATTAACCATGTGATCTTGGCAAATAATCCAACCTCAGATTCTTCACCTATAAACCAATGATCTGCCACCTTTCTACCCTGCTTACCTCATAGAGTTCCTGTGAAGATCCAATTAGCTAACATGTCTTGAAGCACTTTGAAAACTATTAAGCCCTAACAAATCCATATACAGAAACATTATCATCCTAGTCCTCAGGGAAAAGGGAACTATTAGGTCACAAATGCCCCTATTCCATCCCACCCCCATAATCAATCACATAATTGTACCTAAAGAACAACTGTATTGCCACATGGTTCATCTTTATTACTTAAATTTACACATGCTATTCTCCAGAAGCCTATATAGTGACGTGTAAAGATGAACTAGCAGAAGAAAAATGTGGCAAAGCATATAAAGAATTAGGCCATTTAAAATCTTTTCTAAAGATTTTCTTTGCCTGCCCTGAACTCCAAAATTCCTGATGGGTCCTTTGAAATCTTCAATTGCCTCTTGATTTCAGATGTTAAAAGGAACTCTTTACACCAACACTTAACTAAGAAACAAGAATACTTTCCTCCCACAATTTTAGGTTTGGTGAACTTGTAGTAACATAGCACTTCTTACCAGGGATCATTCTAATCAAGCTCTGTAACACTCTCGCTGGTGCCTTTCTCCGAAGTAAGAAGCAATTTCCTACATCTTGACTGGGCTGTAAAAAGCGGTATACGGTTCCAAAATAACAGAGAATTCCTCCTTTACTGTCATAGTTCTTGATAGTCTGATTTCTATGCTAAGCATGTCAGGTTCCTGGCTGCCATTGACAAGTTGTATGAATCTAGATAAGTCACTTATGGTGATCTGGGACTCAAGTTTCCACATTTATAAAAATGAAAACTAGTTTATCTCCAAAAACCTTTCTGGTGGAAATATTCTAAGATTCTCTTCAGATCACATGTATCAATACAGTCACAGTACTGTGACTAAGAGACCCCCCCCCCCCAAAGAACAATCCCATATTAGCTGCAGCTTCCAAATGTTCAACATTTCTCATTTCTTCCCCAGTCCCCAAAGGGTAGTCACAGCTACTACAGAACTGTTAACAGCACAGCTAAAAGAAAAAAAAAACCAAACTAGCTACACAACAGAAAGATTGTAGGTTTTTTTAAGAGTCAGTGGGTTTTAAAAAGGGAAAGGAATTGAATCAGAAAAATAGGAAGACACATGTAAGAAAATACACCAGTCCAATTTCATACCAGGTTATCTCCTGTGGCAGAGAATAATCTTAGGAGTCCAAGCCTAACCCCTGTCACTGATAACCTTAGAAAACCAGAAAAGTCAGATTAACCTTAGCAGATCACTCAATTTCAATTAACGCTGTAGTTCCTGACTAACAGGCCAGCGGGAAGTAGAGGGCCAGAGTAGGGAGGTAGCAGTACAGAGGAGCATAGATGGAAGGTTTCACTTCCAGCTAAGATGTCATTCTAATGATTAATTAAAATGTTTGAAAACAAAAAATCCAATAATGTATGATTTATTCAAAAACGATGTGCAAGGAATTTTGCTAGGCATCCCAGTGGTGGGGGTGGGAATGGGGGTAATGACACAGATGCATTCAGGGAATTTAAGAGTCATTAGAGGCTGGGCACAGTGGTTCACACCTGTAATCCCAGTACTTTGGGAGGCTGAGGTGGGTGGATCACTTGAGGCCAGGAGTTCGAGACCAGCCTGGCCAACGTGGCAAAAACCTGTCACTACTAAAAATACAAAAATTAGCCGGGCATGGTGGCACACACCTGTAGTCCCAGCTACTTGGGAGGCTGAGGCATAAGAATCGCTTGAACCTGGGAGGCAGAGGTTGCAGTGAGCGGAGATCGCACCACTGACAGAGCGAGACTCTGTCTCAAAAAAAAAAAAAAAAGAATTATTAGTTATTAGTAAGTCCCATTACCCCATGCAGTTTAAAAACATAGTATTAAGAATATGTACCCATAGGTATGAGCTGAGAGGAGTGGAAAAAAAAAAGTTACAGACCCAAACATTAATACTTAAGGAAATATGCTGTCTCATGAATAATACAGAATGATTTAGGAATTCAGATGCTGACTGGCCATCTGGTTTTAGTAATCAGTGAAGACTCATTAGGATAGTTTTCATCATGGTCTTGAAAGATAGGAATAAGCTCATTTTAGTGTACCTGTTTGCCCTTGGGATATGTTTATTAGTGTAAGAGTATCACTGATGGGAAAAGCGTGGTCTGAAATAGGGACATGGATCGCCATCAGCAAGCCAAAAGAAAAACATCAAGTCACCAGTTAATAATGGTCTGAAGCAGCCCTTCTTTACTCATGTCATTTCTACTGTCTCAGATATTAGTGTTCCTCCAACTGCAAAGTTTATTTTTGTTATAATAACCACTAGTGTTTTATCCAATATAGACGTTATGGAAGTGAGAGGAAGCAAACAAGCTTCTTTAAAGTGAAAAAGGGAAAGCTTGAGGGGCATTCTCCCAGACATCAATTTCTATTGTGAAACACTACTGTCCAATGCAAATGATCCTTCTGTTCTTTCGAAGTTCTCTACTAATCTCCTGCCTTCCACCAACTCCATCATGCATCTGGGGCACATAAAAAGATACATGACCATAGGTTAGGATAATAACACACTGTGATGACTTCCCTAATTTCTTACAGGCAAACCGCTTTTGAAATGTGGCTTTAGGTTAGTAGCACTTATGTAAGAACACAAAGCTCTTGTATGTCTGGGAACTTCTGGTATAGGCTGAAGGTGAAGGCTGAAAAGAACCAAAATTGCTTCAAGTTCAATAAATTTAAATAAAATATGCTCCGTAGAAATTAAAATGTATAAATCAAATATCATATACTTTTTCTGATACGATTTCAAAGTTAACACCTATACTCATACTTATGAGTGTAAAGAATTTACACATTTTATTGCACCCTAATTTTTTAAAAAATAAATTTCATTGTGCACAACTGAGGTTTACAACATGATGCTATGGAATATAGACAGCAAAATGGTGAAGCAGATTAATATAGCTATCATTCCACATAATTACTTTAACAAGAGCTGCTAAAATCCACTTATTTAACAAAAATCTCTAATACAATTTTACTAACATTGGTCCCCCTGTATCTCTAAACTTGTTCATCCTACATATCTGCTATTTTGTATCCTTGACCTATATCTCCCCATTTCCTCTCCTTCCCCACCACCAGTAGTAACCACTGTTTCGTTCTGTGTATTTTAGCTCCTTAAAAAAATATTCTACATATGAGTGAGATTATGCAATATTTTCCTTGGTGTCTGGCTTATCTCATTTAACATAACGTCCTTCAGGTCCATCTATGTTGTGGTAAACAGTAGGATCTCCTTTTTTAAGGCTGAATAATGTTCCATTGTACATTGTCTATACACACACATAAACGTATACACACACACATAATTTCTTTAGCCATTCCTCACCCATCGATGGACATTTAGCTTGCTTCCCTATCTTGGCTACTGTGAATAATGCTGCAATGAACGCGAGAGTGCAGATATCTTCACAAGGTGGTGATTTCCTCTCCCTTGGGTGTATACCAGGGACAGGTGTTGCTGTGCACCCAGAATCTTCAAAATAATATGTAAATCCTACTTTTGCTGGTATACTGTGAACTCGTATTTACCTAAAAAAATGACATTAACAGCACTCTTTCAAGAAAGTAATCTGAAGAGAAAATATAAAAGAAACCTCAACCCAAGTAAAGAAGATATCTCTTTCCCATTAGTGTTATTGGTAACTTCTAAAGCTCTAAGCGGTATAATTTATCTTTTCATATACAGGATAATGATGGTTTCAGTTGTTACCACAAATTACTTCAAATATAATGGAGGAAAAAATCATTAGCTATATAGGGTCTTCCAATATATCATACACACAACATGAAAATCAATCTAGCTTCACGTAACTTGGTCAAACCTGGCAGAATCCAAGGGGCACGTGGACGTGACAGCCAAGTTACTACCGACTAGGCTAGGCTAAAGGTTAATAAATAAGCCACTCATAAAAGGAATCGAGGCCAGGCGCGATGGCTCACGCCTGTAATCCCAGCACGTTGGGAGGCCGAGGCAGGTGGATCACTTGAGGTCAGGAGTTCGAGACCAGCCTTGTCAACATGGTGAAACCCCGTCTCTACTAAAAATACAAAAAATTAGCTGGGTGTGGTGACGGCGCCTGTAATCCCAGCTACTCGGGAGGCTGAGGCACAAGAATAGCTTAAACACGGGAGGCGGAGGTTGCAGTAGGCCGAGATCGCACCACTGCACTCCAGCCTGGGTGAAAATCCGTCTCAAAAAAAAAAAAAAAAAGGAATCGGTATGAGAGATGGAGTCAGGAACACTGCTCAACTCGAGATTATCACACATCTCTCGTTCTTTCAATATTGGTACCGAAAGAAAATAATTTTACTTATCTCCCTCCGTGCATTTATTCCTTTACAATACGAATTATTTCCAGTCTGGCTGGCGTATCTCACTCCACACCCCAAGCTAGTGTCATAAAACATTTTCCCCAAGAGAAACCTAGAGAAAGATACATAAGCCTAAGGCTCTTTAAAAAAAAATGAAGCATGTGTCTTCACCTCGCCTTACACTTTTCTCAGTTACCTCTCCCGAGGGTGTGAAAATATCAACATCCGGTCGCCCACCCCCACTCTCTCAGCAGTGCCTCGCATTGACTCTGCCCATCCCCTATCCTTCCCTTTACAGTCTCATCACCTTGGAGAAGCCCATCGAATATTTCTTCCCATTGCTCCCCCACCCTTATTCATGGCTCAGCGCGATATTCTCCACATTTTTCTCCCAAGGAAGTGGCAAAAAAGAAAGCAGCATGGTCGACGACGAAACCGGGGAGGCCTGACAACCAGACGGCAGTTTAAGGCGACGGAACTGGCTCTTTCCCCCCATCTCGGCCTCCGACCAGCAGTCGGTTCTCTAAATGTGAAATCGCTGGTCTTCCCGCTCCCCCACCCCCATCCCCATCCCCGTCAGAGGCCAAGCCGGTAAAATGCAAAGACCGAGGGGAAGCGCGAGGCAGGGTCATCCCTAACGAAGCCCGCTCCCTCCCGAGCTGGTGTCCCCGGAGGGGGCTGGAGATTGCGGGGGGAGGAGCGAGCGGCCCTCGCCCAGAGACCCCCGGAGACGCGACCCTCGACACCCGGGCCCTTTCCCCACCCGGCTTCCCTCCCCCGCGGCCCGATCCGGAGAACTGCAGCAGCGCCCGGGCGGACCCCAAGCCGGCCTCACTGGCACACACGCCACACACAAAAGCGCCACGGCCGCCGCCTTCCCGCCCCCACAGCCCGGCAAAGCAATCAATGAGGCGGCCGGCGCCCGCGTCCCCTCCTTGCACACCCGAACACGGGGCCGAGCGGGCCAGCGGGGCTGGCAGCGCGGCTCACCATCGCTGCGCTTGATCTCCACGTAAATCCCGATCTGGATCTTGCCGAAGTTGGCCGTTGCCATCACCTCATCTGGAGCAGCAGCAGCGGGCCGAGGGAGGGGGACCGGAGGGCGGAAAAGGCGGGGAGGGGGCGGGGTAGGTGTGGGAGGGGGAGCGGTTGCCCGCGGCCGCGCCGGCCCGGGCGACAGCGTGAACGCGAGCGGGGCCGCAAGGAGCAGCTGTGGGGAAGCAGGCGGAGGCCCCGGGCCTGCAGGCCGGCAGGAGGACGCGCACGCCGGGTAGTCGGGGTGAAGCTAGGGCCGGGGCCGTGAGACAGCGCGGGGTAGAGTGGGAGGGCCCGCACCGCCCGCCGGGGAGCCGACGCTGGGGAGGCGGGGCGCCGCGCGCCTGCGCAGAGCGCGCCTCCGGCGTCTCTTCTTCCTCTTCGGCTGGCCTCTCCCCGCTGCCTCCAGGCGGCCCCGCCCAGCTCTGCAGCGGGGTGGGCGGCGGCCGCGGCTTACCCGGCCGCTGGAGCGTTGAGCGCTCGGCCCGGCCCACAGCTAGCCGGCGTCGCGTTTGATTTCAGCGCGCGGCCTAGAAGACGCGGGAAGCGTCGCGCCGAGCTTTCTTGCCCTCTCGCTTCCGGGAATTGGCGCTGTTGCCGGAATGGGTTAAAGGCCACGTGGTTTCAGGGGCTTTCTAGCGGGCTGAGGGATGTGAATTCAAGGGCCCTCCGTTGACAGTACGGGCTCGGTGTTTTCATCGGAAGGTGGCACCCCCTATTTCCACTTACAGGTAGCTGACCCAAGCAGCCCTCCCAAGCACACTTGGTGTGGGTTTCCCATCCAGTTACGCTGGAAGGGAAGAAACACCCTTGAGGTGTCACCTACCCTAAATCGAAATGAAGATCCACCCCTTTACAGTCTTGCCTTATAGTTTATCACACTCAGAAAGAAGCTCTGTGGTGGGGCGTCCTTAACTGTTCAGGTTATGAGGCATCAGATGCTGGTGCCCTGTTTCTGCTGAGGGTTCAAGACTTACTTGCCTTGGCCTGTAAAGCCAACAACTGTGACTCAAGGGAAGAAGGCAGACACATAAGGTTGACTGGGGAATGTGTCTTTTTGCAATCATTTAATTAGTCTGACCACATCAGCAATGTGGAAAGCAAGACTCTCCATCCTGGCAGAGCAGGAAGGCCACGTGGACCGGGGCCCTGGAAACTGTATTTATAGCACCGTGTGAAAACCTCCAAACGTCTAACTCCTGCTTGTAGTACTGGCAATTGATATGTTGGAAACAACACTTTTCATGGCCTACTTTCCCTAGTCATTGTTTTTTGTTGTTGTTGTTTTGTTTTGTTTGTTTTTGAGGGGGAGTCTTGCTCTGTCGCTCAGGCTGGAGTGCAGTGGCGCGATCTCCGCTCACTGCAATCTCTGCCTCCTGTGTTCAAGCGATTCTCACGCCTCAGCCTTCCGAGTAGGTGGGATTACAGGCCCGCGCCACCAAGCCTGGCTAATTTTTGTATTTTTAGTAGAGACGGGGTTTCACCATGTTGGCCAGGCTGGTCTCAAACTCCTGACCTCAGGTGATCCACCCGCCTCCACCACCCAGAGTGCTGAGATTACAGGCATGAGCCACTGCGCCCGGCCTTCCCTAGTCATTGATAATCTCCCTGTAACAATAACTACAAATATACAATTTAAAATTTTAAAATTGGAAACTGGATATATACATCAATGCTTATGTGGATATATGTGTGCCTAGAGTTTTCTATCTAATGTAAGTAATCATGTAGGTCCTTAAAAAACTGTTAAAAGACTGGCTTCATCTGTAGCTTGAACATATTGAAGGTATACCTGTCAAAAGAACAATTCTATTGAATCCATTCTAAAGTGCTTATAATTTCTATGGAAAAAAAACCACACTGGATAGACAATGTGGAAAATAACTTCTTTTACATTCCAGAAATGACACACTTGAGTACCCCTGTTTCAAGTGAAATTTGACCAAATCAGGGTTTAGTTTTTATTTTTTCTATAATTTTGGGAGTTTTATCTGAACTCTTCGAGCTCCTGTCTAGAATTCATTTTCTGATGTCTCTGCAACTGAGGTATAAAACATCTATTTATATTTTATTTATACTTTATAAAGAATGCAAAGAAATCAAGCTATACAGCTCTAAGTTAACATTGTTTCATAAAATATTATTATTATTATTATTATTAGAGATGAAGTCTAACTTTGTCGTGCCTAGGCTAGAGTGCAGTGGCATGATCTCAGCTCACTGCCACCTCCACCTCCCAGGTTCAAGTTATTCTCCTGCCTCAGCCTCCCAAGTAGTTGGGACTACAGGCGTGTGCCACTATGCCCAGCTAATTTTTTGTATTTTTAAAATAGAGACGAGGTTTCACCGTGTTAGCCAGGATGGTCTCGATCTCCTGACCTCATGATCCTCCCGCCTCGGCCTCCCAAAGTGTTGAGATTACATGAGCCAACACGTCCAGCCAATAAAATATTATTTTGTATCGTGGTTGCTGACACATACCTTACACTCTGTGGTTTATATGGTTAATCTTAACCTTTAATCCATATAAAAGGTATTTTTAAAATATGTACATTGTTTTGCTCCATAAAAATGTATGACATAACACTTAACAAACACAAAACCTTTCCTATATAAGACATACCCAAAAGGCTTACTTTTTTTGGTACACATCAGCATATGTATTTACCAAGACTTTCATTATGGGCTTTGTATGCTAGTGGCTTCCTAAAGAGCAGCCATAAATACATGCAATGTGGCTATGTTTCCATCAACATCCTGGATCAAAGATTCTAACTCTGGCTGAGACATTAACAAGATATATAATCCTAACTAGAACTACTAATAATAAGATCCTGAATTAGTAACTACTAATTAATCACTAAGATATATACCCTACTAAGAACTACTGTTTTTATTAGGATTATATAGTCTGCACTCAGACATTTGTTCAATGAGTTAACTTCTTAAACTGCTCAGTATCTCAGTTACCTCTTTCATCAACCTGGAATGATAACTTACATTCTCTCAATCACAGAAAGTTTTTGTGAGGACAAATGAAATAAAATGTGATAGTGCCTTGATATTTATAATTTTTTTTTTTTTGAGATGGAATCTCACTCTGTCGCCCAGGCTGGAGTGCAATGGTGCAATCTCGGCTCACTGCAACCTCTGCCTCCCGGGTTCAAGCAATTCTCCTGCCTCAGCCTCCCGAGTAGCTGGGATTACAGGCACCTGCCACTACGCCCGGCTAATTTCTGTATTTTTAGTAGAGATGGGGTTTCACCATGTTGGTCAGGCTGGTCTCAAACTTCCGACCCCAGATGATCCACCCGCCTCAGCCCCCCAGAGCGCTGGGATTACAGGCGTGAGCCAACGCGCCTGGCCTATGATTTGTTTTATAAAAGTAAACCATCCTATAAAATATAACCCAGGCCAGGTGCTGTGGCTCATGCCTGTAATCCCAGCATTTTGGGAGGCCTAGATAGGAAGATCCGTTGAGCTCAGGAGTTTCAAACCAGACATTTGTATTCACATTCAGCTAAGTGAAAATACCAGGTGAAAGGCTGTTGATCACTTAGATAATGCAAAAGAGATAATATCATTTTTTTTCTTAAAACCTATCACTGGCTTCCCAGAATAAAATCTAAATTCTTTACAAAACTGTACGCGATCTAGCTCTGGCTTCCTCGGCAGCCTCATCTGGCGCTGCTCTCCTCTCACTCTGCTCCATTTTCGCAGAACTCCTTTCTGTCCCTTAAATCAGTCAAGATCTCTGATCAGGATGGCTGCTCTTGCTCATCTTTTCATGTGACTGATTCATCTTCCAGGTCTCAGTCAAAAATCACTCCTGGAAAAAGCCTTTCCTTGTCCCTCACCTTACCCCCACTTTTCTCAATCTGTCTCTCCTCCCCAACTCTAAAGTAACCTCCTCAAGGGTAGAAATCTTAACCTAAAATTCTTCACTCTATCTTTGGCACATAGAAGGGTACCTGGAACACAGCTGCTCAGCAAATATTTGTTGAATGAATGAAGGAAAAGTTTAATAATTTGTTATATGTTGCCAAATTTATAGCCTTAGGTAGTCTTTTCTCTCTGTTTTTTTTTTTTTTTTCTTTTTTTGAGATGGAGCCTCACTGTCGCCCAGGCTGGAGTGCAGTGGCATGATCTCAGCTCACTGCAACCTCTGCCTTCTAGGTTTAAGCAATTCACAAGAATCGAGATTCTCACGCCTCAGCCATCCGAGTAGCTGGGATTACAGGCATGTGCCACCACACCCAGCTAAGTTTTGTATTTTTAGTAGACGACGGGGTTTTACCATGTTGGCCAAGCTGGTCTTGAACTCCTGACCTCAAGTGATCCGCCCACCTCAGCCTCCCAAAGTGCTGGGTTTAGAGGCATGAGCCACTGTGCCTGGCTCATCTTTTCTCTTTCTGAATAAGCTCAATTGGTAATAGATTTTCTCATTAATATGACCCAGACAATCAATATTTAATGTTTCAATCTTTTGAACCTCAAAAATCTCTAGTAGATATAGATTAGTGTATATGTAATAAATGTTTATAAAAATTTTAGGCTGGCACGGTGGCTCATGCCTGTAATCCTAGTCCTTTGGAGGCTGAGAAGGGAGAGTTTTTTGAACCCAGGAGTTTGAGGCTGCAGTGAGCTGTGATCCCACCATTACACTACAGCCTGGGTGATAGAGTGAAACCCTGTCTCAAAAAATAAAAAATAAAATTTTAAAACAAAAAGTGTATAAAGTAAAATGAAAGGGAAAGCCCTCGTTGCCCGGTCCAAGTCCCATTTTCTGGAAGTGGCCACTGTTAAGTATCATATTAATCCAATAATTCTCAATCTTTATTGGGCATAAAAGTCATATGAGATGATTGTTATGCAGACTCTTGGGTCCTATCATCAGAGATTGTGATTCAGTAGATCTAGTTTGAAGTGTAGGAATATGCACTTTTTTAACATTCACTCCAGGTGATTTTCACTCCAGGTCAGGTGATAATTCTTTTTTAAAATATATTTTACAAAAAATTTTAAGCCTGGGCAACATAGTAAAAACCTTGTTCCTGCAAAAAAAAAAAAAAAAAATTAGCTGAGCGAGGTGGTGTGTGCCTCTAGTTCCAGCTGCTCTGGAGGCTGAGGCAGGAAGATGGCTCGAACCCAGGAATTCATGGCTACAGTCAGCTATGATTGCACCACTGCACTCCAGCCTGACAGAGCAAGACCCTATCTCTAAAAATAAAATAAAATAAAATGAAATAAATTTTATTATATATATGATTTTACCTGTGTGACTGATATTTTAAAGAAATCATGCTGTATATACTGTTCTGAAACTTTCTTTTTAAAAAAAGTATATATATATATATATATATATACACACACATATTTTTTTGAGACAGGATCTCACTCTGTCACCTGGACTGGAGTGCAGTGGCTCAATCATGTGTCACTGCATGCAGCCTCCGCCTCTGGGGCTCAAGCGATCCTCCCTCCTCTCAGCCTCCCAAGTAGCTAGGACTATAGGTATGTGCCACCACACCTGGCTAATTTTTGTATTTTTTTGTAGAGATGTAGTTTCGCCATATTGCCCAGGCTAGTTTCAAACTCCTGGTCTCAAGTGACCTCCTGCTTCAGCCTCCTAAAGTGTTGGGATTAAAGGTGGGAGCCACTGCACCCAGCCTAAAATATATTTAGGACCTCTTTTCATGCCAGTGTTCATAAATCTATCTCTGTTTTAATATCTGGCTATTATTCTACTGTATGTGTGGATAATAGGGGAATATGTAAGCAAACAAACACTTAGATGGATATTTGGGTTGTTTCCATTTTATCTTTTGCTTTTATCCACAATGTTAAATGTAAACATTATGTACAGTTGCATGAATATTTCTTTAGGATAATTTCCTAGAGGTGGAATTGCTGAGCCAAAAGATAAATGTGTATAATTTTGGTGAAATTGGGTGATTTTAAAAAATGTGGTTCTGATGTTATTTTAATGTTTTTGATGTTACATATCAATTATATTTTACACAATATTTGAACTAAGGATACTATATCATCATTTTTTATTATGAATCCATGGCCTGCCATACCCTCACTCATTTCTGTAGATTTCTAGATTTTAAGCCAAATTCTCATCTTGGACATACTGACATGTTCTGACTTCAAACTTGTGTGCAAGCCCTGGCTCAGGACTTGCTCCAGACCCCTGCTATAAATTCACAACTCAACTCTGTGTAATTTCGCAGGGCTAGCTGTTTCCATGCCTGCCTTGTAGAGTACTCATCAACCCTGTAAATCCATTCCCTAGCCTGGTTCCCCATAATCTAATTCCACCCACAAGCTTGTTACCTACTCTAACACATATGGAACAAACAATACAAATAATATGTAATTAAATGCTAGTTTTATGGTACAGGCTGTAAGTAGACAGTAGAAAGGCAATGAGAACTAGAGCAGTCAGGAAAGATTTCCTGACGCTAAATTTTTATGCTTCTCTTGGTTTTGTGTTTTATTTATGAGCAGTGAAGAAGTTCAGTTTAAAAAGGGAGTATCCTCTGGTGGGTGCTAAGGTTTTGGGGGAAAACAAAGGGGACCAGGGAGTAGGGTTCAAGAGGTGTGACTTCAGGTAGGCCCTGAAAGATGACTGGGACTTAAACAGGCAGACAGCAGAAAAGAAAGCAAACAAGGCAAGAAAAACCAGAAACAGAGTATTTTTATGCGGCCACTTTGATGTGGCCATTTTGATGCTAGCTAGTTAAAATGTAAACATTACCATGTCTTTTTTAACTAGAGTAACATATGCAACTAGACATTTATGATCTCTATTCCATCCCATTCCATGTTCACTCCAAATATAGTAGACTTCATTTTCTACTTTAGTTACTTTCGTTGCTTAACCTTTAGGTTAGTATGTATTATTATTGTTGAGATTTTTTTTCTTCTAAGTGTAGGATAATGAATGTGGGCCAGTTTACAGGAGGGAGATGGAAGAGACATATCTGCTGAAAGATGTACACATTGAAAGTAACTAGAAAAATCTTTAGGTGGGATACAATTACGGCAGGCCTTGAAAGCCATGCTGAGACGTTTACCCTTGGGAAGGGCAGCAGTAGGGAACTTCTTTGAGAACAGACATGACATGAAGTCATAGAGCAGCAGTGTGATGTGATGGAAGCAGCACAGGCTTTGACGTGTGACTGACCTGGTTTCCAATACCAGTTTTGCTGCTTATGATGTTTGTAGCCTTGGGCAAATTCCTGACTTTTCTGAGTCTAATTTCCTCATCTATAAAATGGGGGTACCTTATGTCATAGAATTTGTGTAACAATTAAATAAAATGAGGTAAGAGCTATAAAACACTTGGCACAAAGTAAGCCCTTGATAACCAGTTGCTATAATTATTTAAGGAATATTAGTATAGAAGTATTTTGCCAAATAGATTGGAAGAAGGAGAGTTTTGCATCAGGATGGTCAGCGAGGAGACTCATGAGAAATCCAGGCATGGAATTATTCAAGTTTAAATTAGTGGGATGGCAGGGAACAAGAGTAAGGGCCAACACACATGAGATGTCAAAAATGGAAACTGATTACATATGAAACATAGAGGATAAAGGAGAATAACATATGTAGTCCTCTGATACTCAAAAATTGAGAACATTGTTATTTTATTTTATAGGAAGTAGTCTATATTGGCATCACTATGAAATGTAGTTTGAGAAGCAAGAATCAAGCAAGATGGGAGTCAAAGAGTATATAGGTAACTGATAATTTAGGGAAATATATTAAAGATACAACTTAAGGTGACAAGATTTTGTTGGAAATTATTATCCTGGTTTACTAATACCAACTGGTGGTAACATGAAAATTTTACAATCACATTGAATACTTGTAAGAAGAAATTACCTACCAGTACCAAAAGTTAAATAAACTATGTTTACCTAAAGCCTCTTTCAGGGTTCAAATTCATGGAATGCAAAGCAAAAACCAAATTATTTGAAGCTGTATTTTGCTTTGTATTTTTCCCTGATAGAAAGCCCAAGTCAGCCCACTTTGGATTTAGTATTACAGTGAACATTTGTCGTTACCTTCTCAGTAACCCCTTCCCTCTTCCTAGCAGTACTATGAATTTCTTAATCATATGGTTTGGATAGGACTGATCCTTCCTCCATGTGTAGTCTGATTAGGCAATCAGTGTAGGTCATTCTCCCCCATCCTTCCCGCCAATGATTGGTTCATGGATGAAAACATTCCCCCACTCCAGACCAATAAGAGGCAAAGAGTCTCAATTCTCAGGTTGATTTGAGTTGGGGAAGCAAACTCCCACTTCTCTGGAAAAAAGTAGCTCCACAGTTGTTGGCAGCCATCGTGTGACCACAAGAAGAGGGCCTGGTGAAAGGGAGTCGACCCTGGAGGAGTGGAGCCAAAAGAAACTGCATACCTGTCCTAATTCTTGAGCTCCTGGGCTGAATGAAAGCTATTTGGAATCAGATATATCTTTTAGTTTTTCTGCAGCATAATCCATACATTCACTTCAATGTTTCAGCTAGTTTAAGCTAGATTTTCTGCTACCTGCCACTGAAAATCTCAACTAATACAAGTGCCAAGTCATTTATGGGTGTCAGTACTGCCTTCGGCTCTGCAGGATATTGTCAATGTCATGTGTTATGGACAATAAATGGATCCTAGGTTGGGATTTTAATTTGTCTGTGCTTTGGCAAAGTTTATGGCAGAAGCTGAAATCACTGAGGTGCAAATTTCTGTAGGGCACTAGAATCCTTAGAAGAATTTAAGATTGTCTTGTTAGTGGATATGTTACAAGTCAGCTTCTAGGACTATTTTCTGAAATCTCCTATGAAGCTTCATTTTACTGTTTAAGCGAGTACTAGGAGAGATGGTGCTAAAGATATAAAGCAGCTTAGGGGAATGATTTCAGTTTATTTTCTAACCTCTTAATGAGAAGTATTTCTGCTACATTTAAAGCATAAAAAATTTGGTATTTAAATTTTTACTTGGAAATAAACACATTGTTTTCTCTAACATCCCAACAACAATCTGCTGAAGATGAGACGCTGTTTGAAACATACATCATTGAGTAAATATATGTCCTTATTATTGAACATAAGGATTTCAGAATTCTTGAAGGAGTCATTTTTCTGAGGGTGTAGAAGCATTTACCTTTAAATCATATTACCTGAAGAGAATGTTGCAGGAGTAGCCCCAAGCCTTGAGGCATTTGTGGCCTTTGAAGTGCTAGCCAGTGCTATGGTTAAGAGTAGTAGCTTAGACAATGGATGAAGACTACGTGTAGAAAAGAAAACACAGAAAAACCACAAGCTGGTCTCAGCAAACCCATGAAGGTTTAGTTTATGGTTTTGAAGTTGTAGGGCCGTAGTTATGACAAATTCAGTCAGATCAGTTCAAAAAGAAGTAAATGGATCCTGCAGAGGTTTTGGGAAGATGGAGCAGTGGCATGGCCAGTTGCCGGAACTATGTATGACATAGCTACCAATAAAATGTCTGGAAAATAAAAGAACTACTAAATGAAAATACTTTTGAAGAACAATCAGGGAAATTTGTACACATACGGAGTATTAGATATATTAAGGAATTAGTTTTATTATGTATGATACTGATATTGTGGTTCTGTTTTCTTTTTTAACTGATTAATTTTTTTTCTTGTTTTTAAGATGGGGTCTCACTATGTTGCCCAGACTGGTCTTGAACTCCTGAGTTCAAGTTATCTTCCCACCTCAGCCTCCCGAGTGGCTGGGATTACAGGCATGTGCCACTGCACCTGGCATTCTGTTTTTCGTTAAAGCCCCCCCACCCTCTTTTGTTTTTGAGATGGAGTTTTGCACTTGTTGCCTAGGCTGGAGTGCAATGGCACAATTTCAGCTCACTGCAACTTCTGCCTCCCGGGCTCAAGCGATTCTCCTGCCTCAGTCTCCTAAGTAGCTGGAATTACAGGCATGCACCACCACACCCGGCTAATTTTTTGTATTTTTAGTAGAGACGGGATTTCGCCATGTTGGTCAGGCTGGTCTCAAACTCCTGACCTCAGGTGACTCACCGGCCTCAGCCTCCAAATGTGCTGGGATTACAGGCGTGAGCACCACGCCCAGCCTAAAGCCCTTATTTTTTAAAGACATAAAACTGAATCAAAACAAAACAACAATAACAACAAGTAAAACAAAACAAAAACCCCAAACCCTACAGAGACTTTTATTGAAGTGGAGCGACCACAGCTCTCTTTGAATCTTTAATAAAGATGATTTTTTAGTTGTTACAAATTGAAGAATGGTACTAGAGTGTCACAGGTCATGGATAATGGAAAATTTGAAAATCACAAATGCTTTATAAATGTGTTGCAGAGACTGCTAGTGCTTATCAGCTTGATTTACTGTAGCCAGATGACTGAGTTCTGGCTAATGAAGAATTCATGTCTGGCCTTTTAAGCTATCTAACCTCCCGTGCACTTTTCTCCTTTTCTTTCTTCATCTATCAGCTGAAGGACAAGACTCCTAGAAAAGGGTAGAGCCAAAAGCTGGAAAGAATCTGGATTCCTGAATGACTGTGTGGAGCCAAGCCTCCACCATACGGCTCCTCTTCCCATTGAATTGCAGTAAACTATGGGATGAGTAAGAAGCAAAAAATAAATAAATTTTGCCTGTAATCCCAGCACTTTGGGAGGCCGAGGCGGGCAGATCACGAGGTCAGCAGATCGAGACCATCCTGGCTAACACGGTGAAACCCCCTCTCTACTAAAAATACAAAAAAAATTAGCGGGGCGTGGTGGCCGGCGCCTGTAGTCCCAGCTACCTGGGAGGCTGAGGCAGGAGAATGGCGTGAACCCGGTAGGGGGAGCTTGCAGTGAGCCGAGATCACGCCACTGCACTACCGCCTGGGTGACAGAGTGAGACTCCGTCTCAAAAAAAGAACTAATTTTTTTTTGAGGCAGAGTCACACTCTGTCGCCCAGGCTGGAGTGCAATGCTGTGATCTCGGCTCACTGAAACTCTGCCTCCCTGGTTTAAGCAATTCTCGTGCCTCAGCCTTCCAAGTAGTGGGGATTACAGACGTGGACCTCCATCCTTGGCTAATTTTTGTATTTTTAGTGGAGACGGGGTTTCGCCATGTTGGCCAGGCTGGTCTCAAACTCCTGGCCTCAAGTGATCTACCTGCCTCAGCCTCGCAGTGCTGGGATTACAAGAAAGTAAATTTGTATTGGGTTAAGCGACTAACATCTTGGGGATATTTACTACAGAAGCTAGTCTGCCATGGCTGGTTCACAAGTCACCATCAAAATGTTAGGTTTTTTCAATGATAACTGAAGGTGGTGGTTTGATTATGACCAAAAGAATTCTCACAGGTCACGTTTCCCAGGAAGCAGACTCTGAAGTGGAGATCAGCATGTAGGAAAATTACTGGGAAGTGGCTTTGGAATCAACACCTGTGGAACAGTGAAAGCAGCAGGACTGCACAGAAGGAGAAGTTGAACTGTGACTCAGTGATAACAAAGGCCTCCGTCTATTCCATGCATAGCTTTAAAGCTAGGATGTTCTTTCCAAGTTGTTTTAAGTTAGTATGAGTGTACAATTGTACACCTGCACATGGGCGACTTTTTGGATATGACTAGCCCTGGGAGAGGGAAGTGGATCTTGGATGAGGTGGGAAATTCCTGAAGGGGAGCCCAGCTATGAGTCCTCAGTAACGAACACTCCTACAACTAGGGAAATGAGTGTCTTGGTCTTAAAAGTAGATCTGGGCAGTGCAACACACATCCACTTCAGGAATATTCTAGAAGCTGATTTGTGAGTGGTGATATGCTTTTGGTGAATAGACCAAAGAGCTATTTATTGTTCACGAAAGAAGATTGTCTACTGAGGCCAAGGAATAAGCGAAGTCTGTATTGCATGCCAAGGAGTTTGAGAAAATAGTTACTATCAAGACACACGCATATGGTAGATGGAAGAAGCAAGAGAATCTTTCCTGAGGTTTTAACTGTGGGAGAGATCTGGCTAAAGATAATTGCATGAAATAAAATACAGTTTCCAAGTGTTACCTTTCAGTGACATTCTGATTATCCATTTAATGATAATAATCAAGTTTTGTTGAAAATCAGTTGGATGTCAATGAAAATTCCATGATAAAAATGGGTTCCCTAAGGTTTTTAAAACCTGATTCTTATTAATACATTTTATTTTATTTTATTTTATTTTATACTTTAAGTTTTAGGGTACATGTGCACAACGTGCAGGTTTGTTACATATGTATACATGTGCCATGTTGGTGGGCTGCACCCATTAACTGTCATTTAACATTAGGTATATCTCCTAATGTTATCCCTCCCCCGTCCTCCCACCCCACAACAGGCCCCGGTATGTGATGTTCCCCTTCCTGTGTCCATGTGTTCTCATTGTTCCATTCCTACCTATGAGTGAGAACATGCGGTGTTTCGTTTTTTGTCCTTGCGATAGTTTGCTGAGAATGATGGTTTCCAGCTTCATCCATGTGCCTACAAAGGACGTGAACTCATTTTTTACGGCTGCATAGTATTCCATGGTGTATATGTGCCACATTTTCTTAATCCAGTCTATCATTGTTGGACATTTGGCTCGATTCCAAGTCTTTGCTATTGTGAATAGTGCCACAATAAACATACGTGTGCATGTGACTTTGTAGCAGCATGATTTATAATCCTTTGGGTGCATACCCAGTAATGGGATTGCTGGGTCAAATGGTATTTCTAGTTCTAGATCCCTGAGGAATCACCACACTGACTTCCACAATGGTTGAACTAGTTTACAGTCCCACCAACAGTGTAAAAGTGTTCCTATTTCTTCACATCCTCTCCAGCACCTGTTGTTTCCTGACTTTTTAATGATCGTTATTCTAACTGGTGTGAGATGGTATCTCATTGTGGTTTTGATTTGCATTTCTCTGGTGGCCAGTGATGATGAGCATTTTTTCATGTGTCTTTTGGCTGCATAAATGTCTTCTTTTGAGAAGTGTCTGTTCATATCCTTCACCCACTTGTTGATGGGGTTGTTTTTTTCTTGTAAATTTGTTTGAGTTCATTGTAGATTCTGGATATTAGCCCTTTGTCACATGAGTAGATTACAAAAATGTTCTCCCATTCTGTAGGTTGCCTGTTCACTCTGATGGTAGTTTCTTTTGCTGTGCAGAAGCTCTTTAGTTTAATTAGATCCCATTTGTCAATTTTGGCTTTTGTTGCCATTGCTTTTGGTGTTTTCGCCATGAAGTCCTTGCCCATACCTATGTCCTGAATGGTATTGCCTAGGTTTTCTTCTAGGGTTTTTATGGTTTTAGGTCTAACATTTAAGTCTTTAATCCATCTTGAATTAATTTTTGTATAAAGTGTAAGGAAGGGATCCAGTTTCAGCTTTCTACATATGGCTAGCCAGTTCTCCCAGCACCATTTATTAAATAGGGAATCCTTTCCCCACTTCTTGTTTTTGTCAGGTTTGTCAAAGATCAGATAGTTGTGGATATGTGGCATTATTTCTGAGGGCTCTGTTCTGTTCCATTGGTCTATATCTCTGTTTTGGTACCAGTACCATGCTGTTTTGGTTACTGTAGCCTTGTACTATAGTTTGAAGTGAGGTAGCGTGATGCCTCCAGCTTTGTTCTTTTGGCTTAGGACTGACTTGGCAATGCAGGCTCTTTTTTGGTTCCATATGAAGTTTAAAGTAGTTTTTTCCAATTCTGTGAAGAAAGTCATTGGTAGCTTGATGGGAATGGCATTGAATCTATAAATTACCTTGGGCAGTATGGCCATTTCCACGATATTGATTCTTCCTACCCATGAGCATGGAATGTTCTTCCATTTGTTTGTATCCTCTTTTATTTCATTGAGCAGTGGTTTGTAGTTCTCCTTGAAGAGGTCCTTTACATCCCTTGTAAGTTGGATTCCTAGGTATTTTATTCTCTTTGAAGCAATTGTGAATGGGAGTTCACTCATGATTTGGCTCTCTGTTTGTCTGTTATTGGTGTATAAGAATGCTTGTGATTTTTGCACATTGATTTTGTATCCTGAGACTTTGCTGAAGTTGCTTATCAGCTTAAGGAGATTTTGGGCTGAGATGATGGGGTTTTCTAAATATACAATCATGTCATCTGCAAACAGGGACAATTTGACTTCCTCTTTTCCTAATTGAATGCTCTTTCTTTCCTTCTCCTGCCTGATTGCGCTGGCCAGAACTTCCAAAACTATTTTGAATAGGAGTGGTGAGAAAGGGCATCCCTGTCTTATGCCATTTCTCAAAGGGAATGCTTCCAGTTTTTGCCCATTCAGTATGATATTGGCTGTGGGTTTGTCATAGATAGCTCTTATTATTTTGAGATACGTCCCATCAATACCTAATTTATTGAGAGTTTTTAGCATGAAGGTTGTTGAATTTTGTCAAAGACCTTTTCTGCATCTATTGAGATAATCATGTGGTTTTTGTCATTGATTCTGTTTATATGCTGGATTATGTTTACTGATTTGCATACGTTGAACCAGCCTTGCATCCCAGGGATGAAGCCCATTTGATCATGGTGGATAAGCTTTTTGATGTGCTGCTGAATTCGGTTTGCCAGTATTTTATTGAGGATTTTTGCAGTGATGTTCATCAGGGATATTGCTCTAAAATTCTCTTTTTTTGTTGTGTCTCTGCCAGGCTTTGGTATCAGGATGATGCTGGCCTCATCAAATGAGTTAGGGAGGATTCCCTCTTTTTCTATTGATTGGAATAGTTTCAGAAGGAATGGTACCAGCTCCTCCTTGTACCTCTGGTAGAATTCGGCTGTGAATCCATCTGGTCCTGGACTTTTTTTGGTTGGTAAGCTATTAATTATTGCCTCAATTTCAGAGCCTGTTATTGCTCTATTCAGAGATTCAACTTCTTCCTGGTTTAGTCTTGGGAGGGTGTATGTGTCGAGGAATTTATCCATTTCTTCTAGATTTTCTAGTTTATTTGCGTAGAGGTGTTTATAGTATTCTCTGATGGTAGATTGTATTTCTGTGGGATTGGTGGTGATATCCCCTTTATCATTTTTTATTGCATCTATTTGATTCTTCTCTCTTTTATTCTTTAGTAGTCTTGCTAGCGGTCTATCAATTTTGTTAATCTTTTCAAAAAACCCGCTCCTAGATTCATTGATTTTTTGAAGGTTTTTTTTGTGTCTCTATTTCCTTCATTTCTGCTCTGATCTTAGTTATTTCTTGCCTTCTGCTAGCTTTTGAATGTGTTTGCTCTTGCTTCTCTAGTTCTTTTAATTGTGATGTTAGAGTGTCAATTTTAGATCTTTACTGCTTTCTCTTGTGGGCATTTAGTGCTATAAATTTCCCTCTACACACTGCTTTGAATGTGTCCCAGAGATTCTGGTACATTGTGTCTTTGTTCTCGTTGCTTTCAAAGAACATCTTTATTTCTGCCTTCATTTTGTCATGTACCCAGTAGTCATTCAGGAGCAGGTTGTTCAGTTTCCATGTAGTTGAGCGGTTTTGAGTGAGTTTCTTAATCCTGAGTTCTAGTTTGATTGCACTGTGGTCTGAGAGACAGTTTGTTATAATTTCTGTTCTTTTACATTTGCTGAGGAGTGCTTTACTTCCAACTATATGGTCAATTTTGGAATAGGTGTGGTGTGGTGCTGAAAAAAATGTATATTCTGTTGATTTGGGGTGGAGAGTTCTGTAGATGTCTATTAGGTCCGCTTGGTGCAGAGCTGAGTTCAATTCCTGGATGTCCTTGTTAACTTTCTGTCTCGTTGATCTGTCTGATGCTGACAGTGGGGTGTTAAAGTCTCCCATTATTATTGTGTGGGAGTCTAAGTCTCTTTGTAGGTCTCTAAGGACTTGCTTTATGAATCTGGGTGCTCCTGTATTGGGTGCCTATATATTTAGGATAGTTAGCTCTTCTTGTTGAATTGATCCCTTTACCATTATGTAATGGCCTTCTTTGTCTCTTTTGATCTTTGTTGGTTTAGCTCTTCTTGTCGAATTGATCCCTTTACCATTATGTAATGGCCGTCTTTGCCTCTTTTGATCTTTGTTGGTTTACAGTCTGTTTTATCAGAGATTAGGGTTGCAACCCTTGCCTTTTTTTGTTTTCCATTTGCTTGGTAGATCTTCCTCCATCCCTTTAGTTTGAGCCTATGTGTATCTCTGCACATGAGATGGGTTTCTTGAATACAGCACACTGATGGGTCTTGACTGTTTATCCAATTAGCCAGTCTGTGTCTTTTAATTGGAGCATTTAGCCCATTTACATTTAAGGTTAATATTGTTATGTGTGAATTTGATCCTGTCATGATGATGTTAGCTGGTTATTTTGCCCGTTAGTTGATGCAGTTTCTTCCTAGCCTCAATGGTCTTTACAATTTGGCATGTTTTTGCAGTGGCTGGTACCGGTTGTTCCTTTCCATGTTTAGTGCTTCCTTCAGGAGCTCTTTTAGGGCAGGCCGGGTGGTGACAAAATCTCTCAGCATTTGCTTGTCTATAAAGGATTTTATTTCTCCTTCACTTATGAAGCTTAGTTTGGCTGGATATGAAATTCTGGGTTGAAAATTCTCTTCTTTAAGAATGTTGAATATTGGCCCCCACTCTCTTCTGGCTTCTAGAGTTTCTGATGAGAGATCAGCTGTTAGTCTGATGGGCTTCCCTTTGTGGGTAACCTGACCTTTCTCTCTGGCTGCCCTTAACATTTTTTCCTTCATTTCAACTTTGGTGAATCTGACAGTTATGTGTCTTGGAGTTGCTCTTCTCAAGGAGTATGTTTGTGATGTTCTCTGTACTTCCTGAATTTGAATGTTGGCCTGCCTTGCTAGATTGGGGAAGTTCTGGATAATATCCTGCAGAGTGTTTTCCAACTTGGTTCCATTCTCCCCATCACTTTCAGGTACACCAATCAGACATTGATTTGGTCTTTTCACATAGACCCATATTTCTTGGAGGCTTTGTTTAACTGTTTCTTTTTAGTCTTTTTTCTCTAATCTTCTCTTCTCACTTCATTTCATTCATTTGATCTTCTATCACTGATACGCTGTCTTCCAGTTGATCGAATCGGCTACTGAGGCTTGTGCATTCATCATGTAGTTCTTGTGCCATGGTTTTCAGCTCCATCAGGTCCTTTAAGGACTTCTCTGCATTGGTTATTCTAGTTATCCATTCATCTAATCTTTTTTCAAGGTTTTTAACTTCTTTGCCATGGGTTCGAACTTCCTCCTTTAGCTCGGAGTAGTTTGATCATCTGAAGCCTTCTTCTCTCGACTCATCAAAGTCATTCTCCGTCCAGCTTTGTTCCGTTGCTGGTGAGGACCTGCATTCCTTTGGAGGACGAGAGGTGCTCTGCTTTTTAGAATTTTTCAGTTTTTCTGCTCTGTTTTTTCCCCAGCTTTTTGGTTTTGTCTACCTTTGGTCTTTGATGATGGTGACGTACAGATGGGTTTTTGGTGTGGATGTCCTTTCTGTTTGTTAGTTTTCCTTCTAACAGTCAGGACCCTCAGCTGCAGGTCTGTTGGAGTTTGCTGGAGGTCCAGTCCAGTCCATGTTTGCCTGGGTATCCACAGCGGAGGCTGCAGAACAGTGGATATTGGTGAACAGCAAATGTTGCTGCCTGATCATTCCTCTGGAAGTTTTGTCTCAGAGAAGTACCCGGCCATGTGAGGTGTCAGTCTGCCCGTACTTGGGGGTGCCTCCCAGTTAGGCTACTTGGGGGTCAGGGACCCACTTGAGGAGGCAGTCTGTCCGTTCTCAGATCTCCAGCTGCATGCTGGGAGAACCACTACTCTCTTCAAAGCTGTCAGACAGGGACATTTAAGTCTGCAGAGTTTTCTGCTGCCTTTTGTTTGACTATGCGCTGCCCCCAGAGGTGGAGTCTGCAGAGGCAGGCAGGCCTCCTTGAGCTGCGGTGGGCTCTACCTGGTTCGAGCTTCCTGGCCACTTTGTTTATCTATTCAAGTCTCAGCAATGGCGGGCGCCCCTCCCACAGCCTCGCTGCCACCTTGCAGTTTGATCTCAGACTGCTGTGCTAGCAATGAGCGAGGCTCTGTGGGCATAGGACCCTCCGAGCCAGGCACGGGATACAATCTCCTGGTGTGCCGTTTGCTAAGACCGTTGGAAAAGCACAGTATTAGGGTGGGAGTGACCCAATTTTCCAGGTGCTATCTGTCATCCCTTTTCTTGGCTAGGAAAGGTAATTCCCTGACTCCTTGCGCTTCCCATGTGAGGCAATGCCTCGTCCTGCTTTGGCTCACGCTTGGTGTGCTGCACCCACTGTCCTGCACCCACTGTCCGACAATCCCCATTGAGATGAACCCGGTACCTCAGGTGGAAATGCAGAAATCATTCGTCTTCTGCATTGCTCACGCTGGGAGCTGTAGACTGGAGCTGTTCCTATTCGGCCATCTTGGCTCCACCCCTATTAATACATTTTTAAAGGTAATCTTTCTCTTACTAATCTTTTTTTTTGAGACAGAGTCTTACTCTGTTGCCCAGGCTGGAGTTCAATGGCATGATCTTCGCTCACTGCAAGCTCTGCCTCCGGGGTTCATGCCATTTTCTTGCCTCAGCCTCCCAAGTAGCTGGGACTACAGGTGCCTGCCACCATGCCCGGCTAATTTTTTTTTTTTTGTATATTTAGTACAGACGGGGTTTAACTGTGTTAGCTAGGATAATCTCCATCTCCTGACCTCGTGATCCGCCTGCCTCAGCCTCCCAAAGGGCTGGGATTACAGGCGTGAGCCACCGCACCCGTTCTCTCTTACTAATCTTTATTATTTGTTGCAGAACAAAATTTTGAAAGGACAGAAAAGCTGCCCAAAGATAAATTCCAACTGGGGTTTAAATCTAATGTTTTAAAATTACTTTTTTTTGAGACAGAGTCTCGCTCTGTCGCCCAGGCTAAAGTGCAGTGGCGTGATCTTGGCTCACTTCAACCTCCGCCTTCTAGGTTAAAGGGATTCTTGTGCCTCAGCCTCTCAAGTAGCTGGGATTACAGGCATGTGCCACCACACCTGGCTAATTTTTGTATTTTTAGTAGAGACGGGGTTTTGCCATGTTGGCCAGGCTGGTCTCGAACTCCTGGCCTCTAGTGATCCTCCCGCTTCAGTCTCCCAAAGTGCTGGGATTACTGGCGTGAGCCACCGCACCTGGCCTTAAAATTACATTCTGATCCCTGCATGCTTTCTGGAGCATGAATGAGTGATGGGTAGATTGATTGGAAGCAACATTGCTCTAGGGGTAAGAAAAGAACTTTAGCGATGGTTTATGTACCTTTATTCCTTGAAGTTATTAACATATCAAAAAAGTCAAAAGAGTAATACAATAACATCTGTACTCTCACCACCCCATATTCGTAATTAATAATTTGTTAATAAATGATAAAGATGTTATTCCTAGGCAGTCCAATGATCTATTTTACTCATAAATATTTTGGAATTATTTTCTTTTTTTTTTTTTTTTGAGACAGAGTCTCATTCTGTCACCCAGGCTGGAGGTGCAGTGGTGCAATCTTGGCTCACTGCAAGCTCCGCCTTCCAGGTTCACGCCATTCTCCTGCCTCAGCCTCCTGAGTAGCTGGGACTACAGGTGCCTGCCACCATGTCCAGCTAATTTTTTTGTATTTTTAGTAAAGACGGGGTTTTACTGTATTAGCCAGGATGGTCTCGATCTCCTGACCTCATGATCCACCTGCCTCAGCCTCCCAAAGTGCTGAGATTACAGGCTTGAGCCACCATGCCCAGTCTATTTTCTTTGTTTTATATAAAAAGTTTTGTTTTAATCACACTCAATCATATCATGACTGCCTTTCTAATTCACTTGAATTGGAAGGACATAATGACATTTATGTAACCTTTACTAACTCTTAAGACAAATTGTGAAAAAAAGAACTTGCCCAGGAGAGGAAAGCCCCCTGAGAATTCAGAGCTACAAAAATAAATCATCAGTCCAACTCAATGGGTGCTCAGTTGATCTAGTTCATGTTTTTATTGGAATGCTGACTTCAAATGAATCTTCCTGAAACCTCACAAATACTGACTTCTTTCAGAAGCAGGTAATATGAAGCAAAACAAAGTTTCCAACAACTCAATTGCAATGAATTGTACTTGAGAACAGACAGTTCCTGTTAGAAGTAACTGTACCCTATAATGTAAGCCAGGAAGCTGTCCTGGATCACCACACTTGAGAATTTCAGGGTTGCTTTTTCTAAATTTCCTGTTAATATTTTAGGGAAAATCAATCTTTTCAGTAGACATCTCATGTGAAATAAGGTAACTCTAATATCTAGAGGTATATATATGAAAATGTTAATAAGCCTAGGTTATACAAGGAGAGATTTACAGCACTCCATAAAAGTACATGATCAATCTTTTGTTATTGGATGATATAGAATGTATATACTCAGTTAATCTGCTGCCGAAAATTTCTTTCCAACTTTTTGGAATTGAGGGCCCTAATAAGTGGATATTTGCAAAATTATCGTCAGAGAATTATTCACTTATTCATTCATTCAACGAATACTTATTGAGGCTGGATGTGGTGGTTTACGCCTGTGATCCCAGCACTTTGGGAGGCCTAGGAGGGTGGATCACCTGAGGTCAGCAATTCGAGAGCAGTCTGGCCAACATGGTGAAACCCTGTCTCTACTAAAAGATACAAAAATTAGCCGGGTGTGGTGGCACGCACCTGTAATCTCAGCTACTTGGGAGGCTGAGGCAGAAGAATCAGTTGAACCCAAGAGGTAGAAGTTGCAGTGAGCCAAGATCATGCTGCTGCACTCCAGTCTGGGGAACAGAGCAAGTCTTCATGAAAAAACAAAACAAAACAAAACAAAACCACACAAAAAAACAAACAAAAAAACCCATAAGAACAAATACTTATTGAATGCCTGCTCTGTGCCAGGCATCACTATAGGTGTGGGGGGTATATCAGGGCACAAAACAAAGATTCCTCTCCTCATGGGCCTTACATGGGGGAGAAAGAAAGTAAATCAAAACACAATAAACAACTAACTATATTATACAGCATGTTAGAGGATGGCAGGTTTATGGGGAAAAAAAAACAACAGAAGAGGATGAAGACGTCAAGAGTGTTGTGAGGAAGTCAGTCTGCCTGACTATCTGGACGATGAGCACTGCAACCTGAAACTGCAGCCACACTAAGGCTATCTGGCTGGTTTGAGGAATAGCTGGGGCAGGCAGAAGAGAGTGAAGCTATGATGCAGGCCTGTGATCGCCATGGCCAACCCCATGGGATGCTGGAGCTGAAAAGGCCTCTCAGAATTGTCTTGAGTTAGGCCAAAATGGCCAGGACTTTATATCCCAGCATTGATTTGGCGTTAGGTATAAGCCACCTGGGAATGAGTATGACCTTGAGCAAGGTGGCTCTCTGCAGCTAAAGGGAAAGAAAGCTGTGGGATGTCTACTGACATCACTCCCGACAGCCTTCACTGAAGAGAGAGCTAGGAGGTACATATCAGTGTCAATAGGTTCAGCCTCCTCATTTTCAAGTTTACCTGTGGTCTAAGATGGCTACTGTAACTTCAGCATTCATATTCCAGCCAGCTGGAAGAAGGAAAAGGAACTATCCTGGTAGTTGTATGCGCTACTTTTGCTCACAGACTGTTGCAAGAGTCTAATCACATTGCCATACCTAACTTCAAGGAAAGCTAGGTTATACAGTCTTTATTCTTGTTGGCTTGGGACCAGCAAACAAACAAAAAGGATATTGAAGTACAACTAGCAGTCTCTGCTATCATACTCCCCCATTTGTGTAAGAAAGAGAATGTGGATTCACCACATGGAAGAATAAGTTAAATGCAGTCTTTTTAGCTCATTCAAGATTTTGTGCTTTGGGCCAATGGGGGCATTAAAAGGCACCAAAGAAAGAATGCTATCTTGAAGGGCTCCCAGAAAAGGAGACTTTAAGGGAGGAGGGTGACAGCAATTGTATAGATGGGTGGTTGTGAAGTTGGAGATTAATGTGATCAGATTTGTATCCACCAGCTGCTGGAGCTTGGGATCATCAGGTGGCATTTATGCAGCATAACTCACTGTAGAACTGCTTCCTTCTTGAACCCCTCCCTTGGCTTGATTCTTCTGATTTGTTAGTCTTCCTTCCTGGCTCTTCGTCCCACTCTTGACCCTTTAATATTGATACACTCCTGGGTTTGGTCCTCTTTCCTCATTTCTTCTCACAAGGCATTCTTTACCTTTACAGGATCATATAACTCTTCGAAAATATCATGACCTTCAAACCCAGAAAAATGCCCAGCTGACCATCACCAACTTATTAAATGGAATGAACCTGAAGGGGGTATAAACATTAAGATTTTATTTTTCCCCCATCTCTGTCCTCAACTGTTCTATATCAGCTCTCTTTTGCTCCTCCATGATGTGTCAAGCAGATCCCACAGCTTGCTTACCCTGTAGTTAGCAAAAAAGCTGGAGAATTCAATTATGACTCCAATCACGTCTCTACTTCCCCATCTGAGGCTTGACTCATGGTCCAAGCACCTTCAAAGTCAGCTCTTTCACTCTTCCTCCCCTCCCTTTTCTGGTTCACTAGGTTGAAGTTCACTAGAAGGGAAGGCAGGGATTGCCTTATGGGTCTGGTCTCCCTCTGACTCTGTCCGGTCCTGTCCTCTGTGGTTGAATTTGGCCAAGATGGTGAGTTAGGTTTCCTCTGGATACTTCTCAGAGTCACCCTGCCCCCACACCTACTTCCCTCTGCTAAGGACCTTGTCCAGCCTCCATTCCTGACACCCTCTCTGAAAGGATATCACTTCTGTTAGATGGCAGCTGCCTGCACAGCCTTATACCTTCTGGTTTGTCTCCTGTCCTCCAGGCTCTTTCAATATTTTATTTTCTGCACATACGTGCCCATACTCACAACTGAATCTACAAGTAGGCAGATCTCAAAGGAAGGAGAAAAAATGGGTTAAGCCACACATGCCTTGATCATTTCCTCCAAATTCACCTACCAGGTGCCTCTGTCCTCTGTGGAAAGTAGTGAATGAGGAGGAAAAAGGAGAACTGAAGTGTTGCTCTAACAGAGGTCTCACAGCATGAAAATATCAAATGTAGAGAAAAAATGTTCCTGAGTAATAATCCATATGTAACGTATGTGTGTCTACTATGCATCTCGCCTGAAATAGCATACAGGCATATTGAACTTAAAATCCATCATACTGAACTCATCACTTAAAAAATACATTCCAACCTCAGAATCTGTGTTTCTGTCTACATTTTCTATTTTATAATTTATCTAATTACTCAAATAAAAATTTGGGGATTCATCTTGGATTCTCCTCCTCCCTTCACCCTTCCTAAATATTACTTCTCTCCATAATCTTCTTGCTATTTCTACTGCCTTAATTAAGGCTGCCATTACTTCTCATTTGGATTATTACACCAAAAAAAAATCTCCTAATATATCTCTCTATATCCAGATTTACCTTCCTGAAATCCATTTTGTTAAACTGCATCTAAAGTTATCTTTTGGAAATTCAGATCTTATCAGGTGACACTCCTGCTTAAAACTCTCCAGGGGCTCCCCATTGTTCTATGATGTTTATCAAAGTGTGATCTTAGATTGCCTTTGACCAGAATCATTTGGATGACATATTAAAAATACAGTTTTCTAGGCCATATCACAGATTTAATGAATCAGATTCTCTGGAGATGGTACCCTGGAGCCTGCATTTTTAACTTTTATTTCTAGAAAGGAATTATTATGCACAAAAAATTTTTGTAAATGTTTACTCATAAGATTAAGTTGAAACTCCTTTTTAGGGTATATAACACATTTCAGCATTTGGTTTATATTACCTCTTTAATTTTTCATCTTACCACTACCTCTGCAATTTGTGTTCTAGGAAAAACATGTTTCCTCATGAATCATTTCACACTTCTTTGTCTTTTAATCTGCTTGTTTCTTAGCTTGATGCATTTTTCTCACCCAATTCTCTTCTATCTGACGAAAACCTATTTATCTTTCAAAATCTTATTAGAATTTCATATATGTGAAAGGACAAGTGGACAAGGACAGATGGAAACCCATGTTTATTCTTATTGCCTCTGGCCTTTGTGATGAGGATATCCTGTAAAAGTGAGGGCTCCTCAGCCCAGCGACCTGGCGGGGGTGGGAGGAGCTGAGGGAAAATCCAGGGGAAGTTAGAGCAACTGCAGGCACAAGCCCTGCTACTGCTTCACACCAATGAAGTGAGTCAGCAGATCAGCAATAATGTAGGTGTGAGCTACAAAATGGCCACCGTTGCCCTACCACCCTCCAAATTTCTCAAGAATCTTCCTTGTGACCCACTCTAACTAGAAGCATACCAGAAAATGAATTCTAGGAAATGTTCCACCTACGCAGGTTGACACATTACAAAACTACCACACACTGGATAATCTATTTTAGGCAGGGTGGTCAGATCTCATTGGTGATATGACTTTTTTTTTTCTTTTTTGAGACAGAGTCTCTGTCACGTAGGCTGGAGTTCAGTGGCATGGTCACAGCTCATTACTGCCTAGACTTCTAGGGCTTAAGTGATCTTCCTGCCTCAGCCTCTGAAAGTGCTGGGATTATAGGTGTGAACCACTGTGTGCAGCCAGTGAGATGACATTTGCACACCAACTAAAGTGAAGGATTGGGCCAAGAGAAAAAAAGGAGAGATGACCAGGACATACAAAGGCCTTGAGGCAATGGCATCTGGATGGAGGACTCTGAAGAAGGGTCAAATACCCAAAGAAAAAGCAAGATCCAGCAGAGTCTCAGGAATAGTTAGAATGAAGGACCCCAACACCCTAATGGCTTTCTCTCTGCCATTCTGTTTCTCTCTGTGTCAACTTCATTCTCTTTCACTTTAGACTGGCTTTCTCCACCTGGTGGAAACATGGTCACAGGAAGCATTGAAGTTTGACATCTTATATATGTAGCTATCAAAGAAACTATCTTTATGTTCTATGTGATAGCCCATCAAAAAATTTGGGGGAAATTACTCATTGCCCTAACAGGTTATTTACCCATTCTTGGAAAAATTAGTGCCAAAGGGCTATGGTATTAATTACCTGTTCTTGTGTAATAAATTATGCCCGAACTTAGCAGCTTTAAACAACGATAAACATTTGTTATATTACACAGTTTTTGTGCAAAATGAATTTAGGAACAGCTTAGCTGGATGGTTCTGTATTGAAGGGGGTGTCTCATGAAGTTGCAGTTCAGATGTCAGCTGGAGCTGCAGTCATCTAAAGGATTAACTAGGCTGGAGGATCCATTTCCAACTATACTCACTCACAATTCTGGTAAGTTAATGAAGGTTGTTTCCAAGAGACCTCAGTTCCATGCCATGTGACACTTCCATATGGTTGCTTGAGGACTCTCGTGACATGGCATCTGGCTTTCCCCAGAGTGAATGACCCAAAGGAGCAAGGTGGAAACTATAGCATCTTCTATGACTTAGACATTGAAGTCATACTCTGTTTTTCCTTAATATCCTGATAGTTACATAGGGCAGACCCATTCAGTGTAGGAAGAGACTACATAAGTGTATGAATAACAGGAGGTGAGAATCTTTGGGGTTAATTTTGGGGGCTAGATATCAAGGCACTCTAATTTGCACAGCTTGCATTCGTTTCCTAGTCTTTGTAGCCAGAGCAGAGACAGAATAGATCACATGACATTCATCTCTCTTGGGTGAAGAAAAGGAATACTATGGTAAAGATGGGGAAGATAAAAGAGAAATTTCTAGAAAAATTGGAGGATGAGTGTTGGGGAAAAAATAGGTGTCTGTTGCTAGCCAGAATGTTAAAAACTCCCTTGTTAATACGTGACTGCACCTCTGTGTTACTTCTTGGCACATTACATCTTAATTATTCATTTACAAATATTTTTCTTTCACTAGATTGTGAAATCTCTTCTTTCATCTTTGAGTTTACATCACCACATCATTGTCTGGCACAAAGTAGATGATCAAAAATGCGTGAACTGAACTGAACTAAATAGACTAAGGCTTGGGAGGATATGAACAAGGTTCTTCAATAATTAAACATATGGGGAACACAAAATTAACATCAAATCTCAGATTAGAAGGCATTTTTTGACACTTGAAAGATACGTTCTTTAGATGAAATGAGTTAAAAGCTTATGAAACTTGTGTTTTCAAGAGATACAACATGTTAAAATAGAAATAATTTATATGTTAAATATTAAATAAATAAAAATTTATTGAATACATGAATATTAGTTAGGGTTTTTATTATTTTGGTGTAAGGAATCAAAGCCCAACTCAAACTAGCTTACAAATAAAAAGGGTGGATTTATTGGAGAATTACTGAAGTAATTAATAGAATCCAAGAGACACAAGAACTTCAGGCATAGAACCACCCGAACTGGAGCACAAAAGAAAACCCCCAAATTCTTCTCCTTTTGACCCTTCTCTCTGCCCCTCTCCCCACATCTGCTTTACTTTCTCAATGCAGATCAGCTTTCTTGTTTGCAGTCCACACGTAGCAGAAACAGTTCTGAAGTTGGCATTTATAGACTGGTCACCTAGAGAGAGATGATCGTTTCTCATTCCAGTTTTACATTCCTGAGGAAGGGACCAATAGATTTAATTAAGTTTAGATGCCCACCTTCAGACCAATTAAGCATGACTTGGGGCAGGGTCACATTATGGGAATATTGCAAATCCTGCTGCCACTCTCCAGATTGGGCAATGGGGTGAGGCAATTTCTGGAAAATAGTTGCTGGGTAGACAAAACAATAGGTATGTTTTTAATGACTCTGTAGATAAGTTAAGAGATGACATACTCATAATAAAACATGAAGGGTGTTCAGAGTCCAACATAAGTCTCTGGAGTTTGACACAGCAAATCACAGGGTATTGTCAGTGTCATTGTAAGAAATGATTAGTTAGAGCCTTGTTCTGAGACAGGGTAGCATTTGTTGTGTTCTAATCATTTTAACACAATATTATTCTGGTGAGGGTAAAAGCACTGTCTTCATTGCTACATCTAACAAAAAGAGTTTAATTAGGATTTTAATTTCCTTTGCTGAGTTGCTGGGGAAGGTTTCAGAAGAGATAAACTATGGGTTACAGCATCCACTACATTATTTAGCTATAAAGGAGGATTCAGAATTTTTTTTTTTAACACCTACCTCCTTCTAAGATCTTGATGACAACAGTAGTAGATTTGCTAATAACCAATTTCAGCATCTGGGAGTTTAATGCCATATTTAAGTCCAAATACTTTTTTGTTTCATGTATTTTGGTGAAAAAAAATCTCTCTAAAAGGTAGAAAGACTGCCATTACAAATGTTTTTACGTTAAAATGGAAAACAAAACAAAACAAAAACCAACTATTGAGTATAAAAGTATGGAAGAACATGTTCCTGACCTAGTTTTTAAAAGAAAGAGAAATTATAATCAGAATGAAATTATCTCTGTAAATGTAACTATCAAGTGAATGGCTTCTAATCAGCGGGGATATTGTGTGTGTGTATGTGTATGGAGGCTGGGGCGGTTGAGAAGAATAAAGATTATTCTTAGACTTCCTTTTGAATGCCCCCAAATGCAAACATTCCATTTTATTGTTTCTAATATACTACTCTAAAGTTTTTAGGTAGGATGGCTGAAGTCAGCATTAGAATCAGGGAAACGTAACCTCACCAACATCAGTGTTTTCTGCCCATTTGTGTCTGCGTGGGCTGAAAGAGGAAGAAACATATTCCAACCTCCTCCACTGCCTATTGGGACGGCTTGCTCGTTTTTCTCCCTGGACTTCCATGTCTCCTGGCTCCAGGCTTTTTCACATTGCAGGGATTGGTGATTTGTGCCATTAGCTCTTTTCCATCAACATCTAGCCTTCATTGGCAGTCTTGTCATTCATTCATTTGGTTTCTACCTTAAGATTCAAATTTTGATGTAATGATCCTTTTAACCAAACTCATCAATGCCAACGTTTACTGCCCAGTATAATTATGATTCTATTTCCCTTAAATAATCAATGATCAACTCATAAAAGTGAGTTCTATGAATTTTGGCAGATTTTAATTTTTTCCTATCTTCTCTTTTTTTCCAAGTTTTGTATTAGCAAAATGTTAGGCATTTTGTAAAATCTATGTGTTCTCTCCAGTTGTGAATATAATTTTTAAAAAATGAATGATAGATGAAATAAATGTGCTCTAAGCTTCTAGGTAATTACTCCATCCAGTGTCTGTAGTCTAGATGAGAAAAATTATAAAGCTTTTGTCAGTCATCCAGAGGGGAGATGGCCCAAAGGGAGGTAGGACCATTAAAATTCCATAAGACTCTACACAAAGAAGGGGAGACAGAGTCCCAAACAAAACTCGAATTCACTTCTTTGAGCCTGCCCAGCATTAGTCATTTGTCAGCCTGATTATATAGTAATCAGAAGCTTAACAGTAAGAAATTACATAGTGCTAAGAAATCCTTCAAATGGATTTGTCCCTAAATTTACAGCTTTTGTTGTGTCATTATTTTCGTAGCATTTCTGTCGTGGTTTATATTTATGCTTTACTATGTTTTATGTTTCCGTTTTAAATCTCTTCCCCTAAATTCCTCCAAAACACTTTCTGAGTTAGAGGTTTATGCACATAACAAAGTAAGTTCTAATAAGCATTTGTTAAATGAATGGATATTAATAGGACAGAATAATAGATTGTTTTATCTGAGTTCTTAATATTTTTTTCTGTCTGGACCCCTTTGACAGTCTAATGAAGCCTATGGAGTCTTCTCAGAATAATATTTTTATTTGTTTTATAGAGATGGGGTCTTCCCATGTTGCCCAGGCTGGTCTCAAACTCCTGGGCTCAAGCAAACCTCCTGCCTCAGCCTCCCAAAGTGTTGGGATTACAGGCATGAGCTACTATGCCTGACTCTAATAATAATGTTTTTAATGCATAAAATAAAATATATAAGATTACAAAGAAAATCAAATATGTTGAAGAAATAGTTATAAAAATGGATGTCTTAATCAAATCATAAATAAAATAATGTAATATAGTGTTCAAAAACTACTATAATTTTGAAGTACTGAAGAAGGCAATAAATTTTTTTTTTTTTTTTTTTGAGACTGAGTCTCACTCTGTTGTCCAGGCCGAGTGCAGTGGTGCGATCTCGGCTCACTACAACCTCCGCCTCCTGGGTTCAAGAGATTCTCCTGCCTCAGCTTCCCAAGTAGCTGGGACTACAGGCATGTGCCACCATGCCCAGCTAATTTTTGTATTTTTTAGTAGAGACAGGGTTTCACCATGTTGGCCAGGCTGGTCTGGAACTCCTGACCTCAGGTGATCCGCCTGCCTCCGCCTCCCAAAGTCCTGGGATTACAGGCATAAGACACCACGCCCGGCCGGCAATAAAATATTTTAAGATTCTGCAACACTACAATGTGATATGAAAATATCTGAAATTTCTATTGGTGACACTGTCTGTTGCTAAGGCTGATCTGTTATCACCAACATCTGCTCCTGAGACCTGGGCCTGTGTCCTTTCTTACCTGGGTACTAAAGCAACTCTACTTGTCCACAAAGTCTATCATGAAAGTTGTAGACTTTTGCTGTATGCTTTTTATTTCCTGCAAGAAACTTGCAAAAGGTCCCAATTCTCACCCTGTCCAGAAGAACAAATAATACTTTAGACAAGTCAAGGCATGTTTATTCACTACCCACCTCACCTCCAAGTCAACAAAATCTTAAAGATACAACTCTGATTTTGCCTTTCCCTCTGCGTGGTTTTAATTCCTTAGATATCACCTTTTTATTTGGAATTCACTCCAGTCATCTTGGTTTTGGAATTTTTATTGATCCTGTCTCCCTGTGCTTATTGATGTCACAGCTTAGAAGTTGTGCTGCTGGATATACATCAGCTATCTGTCACTCAGCTGGTTGAAATTATGGTTCCAGCTGTTGGCAATCCCACTGGACAGCCACCTGCATCTTAATGTCAAATATAGAGAGATCGGTAGGTTGCAACTACATTTGAGGTTGAAGCTTATGAAAAACCCTTTTCTCTAAGCCCTGACCCCACTTTAAATATTGTAGATATTTCCAGGGCTCAATCCTGAGCAGTCCCCATTTCTCTCCATAATCTTTGACAATTCCCAGGCTTGATTTCTCTGTGTCCTTAATTCTGCTTCCTTCTCTGAAGAGCTGGAGTCTACTCTTTGCACTCTCTTTCTGTTGATAGGAGTCCTATCATGAATAGACAGTGTGATGGTTAATTTATTTGATCAAACACCAGTTTAGATGTTACTGTGAAGGTGTGTATTATTTAGATATGATTAACATTTAAATCTGTAGACTTTGAGTAAAGCATATTACCTTCCATAATATGCATGAGCATCATCTAATCAGTTGAAGGCCTTAAGAGAAAAGACTGAATTCCACTCAGATAGAAGAAATTCTTTTTTTTTTTTTTTTTTTTTTTTTTTTTTTGAGACAGTTTCACTCTTATTGCCCAGACTGGAGTGCAATGGCACGATCTCAGCTCGCTGCAACCTCTGCCTCCCAGGTTCAAGCAATTCTTGTGCCTCAGCCTCCTGAGTAGCTGGGATTACAGGCATGCACCACCACACCCAGGTAATTCTTGTATTTTTAGTAGAGATGGGATTTCTCTATGTTGCTCAGGCTGGTCTCAAACTCCTGACCTCAGGTGATCCGCCCGCCTCGGTGCCCCCAAAGGGCTGGGATTACAGGCGTGACCCACTGTACCCAGCCAGGTAGAAGAAATTCTGCCTCCAGACTGCTTTGGACTTAAGACTGCAACACTGACTTCTCCCTGGGTCTCCAGCCTGCTGGCCTATCCTGCAGATTTAAGATTTGCCAGCTCCCACAATTACATGAGCCAGTTCCTTAAAATCAATCAATCAATCAATCAATCAATCAGTATCTCTCTCTCTCTCTGTGTGTGTCTCAGAGAATCCTTACTTTTCTCTTTCAGATTTTGGAGGCTATTGGCATTCCTTGACTTTCTTGGCTGTGGCCCCATCACTTCAATCTTTGTCTTCATCTGTGAGTCTGTGCCAAATCTTCCTCTGTGTTTCTCTTATGAGGACTCTTGTGGTGGCATTTAGGTTCCACTTAGATAATCCAGGATAATCTCCTCATCTCAAGGTAAAATTCACAGTTTCTGGAGATTAGGACATGGACATATCTTTGGGTGGCCATTTTTCAACCTACCACAGTACCCTCTTGTGACAGCCAATTTCCTCTTTGACGTCTCTTAATTGCAATAGCATATTCAAATATAAAGTTCAATCTGAAAAATGGAGTTCTTTGAAGTGGGTCAATATAACATAGAAAACACACCATTCTACAGACCAGGGTTTGAGATATATCATATCAAGCCAAAAATGTTACATCCACATTTCTAGCAAGATTCTTTGCAGATTCAAGGATATGAGGCAGACATTCTGCAAGAAATTGACCTTGAGAGCACTTTCCATGCAAAATGCATCAAAACAAGGCCCAGGAGCAAAGCATGTTCATTATCTGACTTCTGGTGACCTTAATTATTCAGTGATGATGAAATCCTAACGTATAATTTCAGGTTCAAGATAAGATAGATGCTCAAGTATAATAGATGTTTGCAACACTATTAATATTTCGGCTAGAAGTGCAAGAAAGAAGTCAGATCCAGCTGTGATTTATCAAGAATTGGTGACTGGGCACGGTGGCTCACACCTGTAATCCTAGCACTTTGGGAGGCTGAGGCAGGCGGATCCCCTGAGGTCGGGAGTTTGAGACGAGCCTGGCCAACATGGTGAAACCCCGTCTCTACTAAAAATACAAAAATTAGCCAGGCATGGTGGTGGGTGCCTGTAATCCCAGCTACTTGGGAGGCTGAGGCAGGAGAATCGCTTGAACCCTGGAAGCAGAGGTTGCAGTGAGCCGATCGTGCCACTGCACTCCAGCCTGGGCAACGAGAGTGAGGCTTTGTCTCAAAAAAAAAAAAAAAAAAGAATTGGCAAAGATAATTTCTACAACATTTTTTCTTAACAATAATCAATAAAGCATTTGTTCAATAAATATATGCTGGATGAATAAATAAATTGCATGGACACAGTGATATTGCTGGGAGCTGTGATGGTACAGTCTGTATTTTCTCTCACTGTTACAGGGTGATCAGCCAAAGGTATTTTATGAAGACACTTTTTCACTCCACTAGGAATCTATGTTAGGAAATCCAACACCATTCATAGGTTAGATTTCCCAAGGTATTTTCTCCTGAAAGGGTAATCTACAAGGAAGAATTTCTGCCATTCCTTTTGTACTCAATCCTTATATTAACATCCTTAAAACTGGGAAAGAAACTTTTTGCTCAGTGGGATTGTTGATGAATTTAAATATTAACACGTTACATTTACCATTGACATTTACCTAGTGAAACACACCAGTTGTATCAATACATGTAATAGTACTGAACAACAGCATAGCCTTGTATTAAAATATTACTTTAAAATGCTTTGAATTTGAAATTTGATTTCTGTATCCCATTTTCATTGATTGATGCCTATACTGGTGAATTCTCATATCCTTTGCTGGTATGCATTATCTCCTGCTTTGATTTATTGGGGAAAGGCATGTTGCTGTATACATTGTTTTCCTAGAAGATTGCTTTGATTGTTAGAGGATGTTGGTTAAGACACTGAAGAAGCAGGTAAAATTCTTTCTGGGAGTAAAACATTAGTTAGGAGGTATGACTAGTGAGTGACTGTTCTGACTAAGCCTTCACAGATGTTTGCTTTCGTTGGCTGCTATTTTGGGTTCACACTATCAGCAGGAAACAGAAGCGTGATTCTCTCTTGACCCTCTATTTTAGCAGAAAATGTACATTGAAAAAGCATACGAATGAAGGAAATGTGATTAGAAAATAACAGTAGTATCAATATAATCAACACGCTCCGTTAAAATATTTTCCTGTTTTAAAATATCCTTGAGTCTTTATTTCAATACTTAATAAAACTGCACTCTCAAACATTTTTGTTGTTGTTTAGAGAAGAAATAAATGATAGTCTGTGTTTTACAGGCATTTCTCAGGACTCAGCATAAAACAATGTGTATAAGAAATTATACTCTCTTTACCTCAAGCCAAGTGACTTACCTACTAGTCAAGTTTTTAAAGAATGAGAAAAAGTATATTTCTCTGGCTAACACAGTGAAACCCCATCTCTACTACAAATACAAAAAATTAGCCGGGCGTGGTGGCATGTGCCTGTAGTCCCAGCTACTCGGGAGGCTGAGACAGGAGAATCACTTGAGCCTGAGAGGCGAAGGTTGCAGTGGGCCAGGATCGTGCCACTGCACTCCAGCCTGGGTGACAGAGTGAGACTCCGTCTAAAAAAAAAAGTATATTTCTGCTCCTTGTCTTTAAATATCCAGCACAGGTTTTTCAATATTTTAATTTTATTGTCACCTGAATTTGTATTTAAAATAATAATTTTTTTTTACAGTGCAACTCATTTTTATAAATCTCAGAACATAAAAAGATCATTGAAATAAGGCCAGGCGTGGTGGCTCATGCCTGTAATCCCAGCACTTTGGGAGGCAGAAGTAGGCAGATCACCTGAGGTCAGGAGTTCGAGACCAGCCTGGCCAACATGGTGAAACCCCATCCCTACTAAAAATACAAAAATTAGCCAGGCATGGTGGCGTGCACCTGTAGTCCCAGCTAGTCGGGAGGCTGAGGCAGGAGAATCACTTGAACCTCGGAGGCGGAGGTTGCAGTGAGCTAAGATCACACCAGTGCACTCCAGCCTGGGCAACAGAGTGAGACCTTGTCTCAAAAAAAAAAAAATTGTTTAAATAATAAACGCAAAGAAATGCTTTTCGAATTCTCTTACTTAAGTTTTTTTTTATGCATCAAAACGCCTTTGGATTTACTTTCTTTTTCTTGAGTTTATCTGATGGTAATGTGAACACTCAAGCACTAAAGGGAGTTGTAAAGATGCCCATGTTCAGAGTTCCTATCAAAAGAAAGAAACTTCTGAACAAGGTTATAGTACTCCACATTTCCTTCCCAAGAAGAAAAACTTTATATATTTCAAATTCACATTAATTAGTCATTACAAAAACCTTGTGAAGCTAAATGTCTGATCTATCTATCTATCTATCTATCTATCTATCTATCTATCTATCTATCTATCTATCTATCATCTGCACTTGTTATACTGACAGGCTCTTTGCTAACTGTTACATCAGCAACTCAAATTTGTGCTTATATTTAAGCTACCCAGATTGCCAACTAAAGGGTTACTACTATCATTTCAGGTTAATGTGCGAGGTGGAGTTAAGGGATTCAAGATAGGGATAGCAGAGTTTCAGGGGACTTGACATGCTCAGATGATTAACTCTGCAAAAATGGATTCTGGGCAGCTATCACACTAGATTAAAATTACATGTTTATAAGATTGTGTACCACAATTGTCATGGATCTTTCTGGCTGTCTCTCCAATAGAAAAATATATCCATGAATCAGGAGACTAAGCAGTATGGTAGAAAGAATATAAACTTTGGAGTTGGAAAAACTTGGATTTGAAGACTGGGTGGCTGGGTGCAGTGGTTCACACCTGTAATCCCAGTGCTTTGGGAGGCCGTGGCAGGTGGATGGCCTGGGCTCAGGAGTTCGAGACCAGCCTTGGCAACATAGCATAAATCCCATCTCTATAAAAAATACAAAAATTAGCCGGGTGTGGTGGTGTGCTCCTGTAGTCCTAGCTACTTGGAAGGCTGAGGTGGGGGGGATCACTTGACCCCAGGAGATGGAGGCTGCAGTGAGCCAAGATTGTGCCACTGCAATCCAGCCTGGGCAACAGAGCCAGGCCTTGTCTCAGAAACAAAAAACAAAAAACAACAGCAAAAAAAGAAAGACTTGGATTTGAACTCCAGGCCTGTCTCTTTTCCTGTCTCTTGGCAAGTTAACTAATGTATGTGAGCCTCAGTTTCTCCATCTTTAAAATAGAGATAGTATCATCTTTTGTAAGTTAAATAAGAAAATTTATGTAAAATGCTTATTAGAGTATCTGGTACTTTAGGTACACTATAGATATTAACATTTTCCTACCTTTGAAAGACCTGAATTAAACTAGAATAACTTTAGATATATTATAATAAGGCCAAAAGTCCTTAATGCACATTATCACAGTTATTAAAATAACATAGATTCCTAAAAGAAATACAATTGGGTCTATTAGCAATTAAGCTGGGGTCTATAAGTAACTTAAACTTTCTTCTTTAATAATATTATAAATGAAAACCATAATGCCATAATAATGATAATAGACATTTACTGAACACTATATGCCATACATTTTGTTATATGCACTATTTTATTCAGCCCTCACAACAATCTTGTGAGGCAAGTACTATGATGATCCCCATTTTAGGAAGGTTCAGTAACTTGTCCAAGGTCATACAATTAGTGAGTGGCAAGGCTGGGGCTTGAAATCAGGTCTAGATGACTTCAAGTTGTACACCTGAACTAAGCTGTGACAGTAGAAATAAAGAGGAGGTGATAAATGAAGAGATATTAAGAGTTAAAATGGATTAGACTTGGCTCTGTGGATGGTGTCTGAGGGAAAGAGTGGAGTCAAGGCAAGTAAACATGTCACTAATGGTGCTTTTCTAGGTAGATCAGTTTAATTACAGGTAACAAAAGCCCTGATCAGTTAACTTAACCCCTCCTTCCCCCGGGAAGAGTTTACTGTAAAACCGTAGGAGTGACCCAGAGAACCCAAAGCCAGGAATGCAGCTGCTGTAGGAACACAGGAAATATGTTCTCTCACTTCTTTAAACACCAGCTTCACTTGTTTCTGAGAGGGCAGGGTTCCTTAGCTCCCAACCCGCATGGAACAATTAATTCATGGCTGGCCTACAGCTCCCAAATTTGCATAGTTTAGGTTCAGCTACATAGAGGGACATTCTCTCTTTCTCTCCTAATTTCAAATTCCCGGTGCAGACAATCAAGCTGACCCAGTTGGAGTCAGGTGCCCCTAGTCCAAGCAACTGTTGCCAGGGATGCAGGGTTATATGACACAAACGTGGCTTCTGGAAAACCATCCAAGGCTAGGGAGCAATCCCCAGAGAAGAGGGTCTAGGTCGACAACCCTGTGTGTGGCCACCACAGTGCCATTCACTAAGAGGAAATGCCCAGAGCCCTCGGCAGTGGTAGTATCAAGGAGGCTAGGAGCTAGGGCCTTCACTCTGGGAATAGGTATACTTTTATAGGGAAAAGTTTGGGGGTATTCATGGCGAGTTGAAAATAATTCGCTATTTTGGCCGGGCGCGGTGGCTCACGCCTGTAATCCCAGCACTTTGGGAGGCCGAGGCGGGCGGATCACGAGGTCAGGAGATCGAGACCATCCTGGCTAACATGGTGAAACCCTGTCTCTACTAAAAACACAAAAAAATTAGCCGGGCATGGTAGCGGGTGCCTGTAGTCCCAGCTACTCGGGAGGCTGAGGCAGGAGAATGGCGTGAACCCAGAAGGCGGAGCTTGCAGTGAGCCGAGATCGCGCCACTGCACTCCAGCCTGGGCGACAGAGCGAGACTCCGTCTCAAAAAAAAAAAAAAAGAAAATAATTCGCTATTTCAAGACTTTCCGTTGTCCTTCATTGCAGAGCCCAATATCTGTTCCTGGGTATCAACAGTATCAGCTTTTCATGTCATCAAAGACAGAGACTATCCATCATGCATTTCAACCTCTTAAATCTCATTTGACTTTAGAAGGTTTTAAGTTCAGGTTATGGGGTGCTGTGGGGTAATGGGGTGCTCTTGTCAAAACCTCAGTGTTTTAGGGAAACCCTGACAGTATGGTAGCTGTAAAAACTTGTCATTTTTTAGTTGTAGCTGTTTCTGTTTTTGTTTTAAGGGTTGAGACTTAAACTTACCTCCGGGACAGATAGCTCTTTTATTTTGGAGAAACCTCCACTATAAAGCAAATTAAATTCTTTCTCATTGTTTATAGGAAAAAAACGTAATGAAGGGGGGTAACTCAGGAACAGATGCATCCAACAGAGCAGCTCTGTTTAGAAACCCATGTCTCCATCACTGACAATTCCCTTAGAAATGGGACTTAGGCCTGCATACTGACCTTCTTCCAGCCTATCTTTCCCCATAGGGTGAGAAGTCTGCGGGGCGATGGGGGCATGCTTACTGGAGCCTGCTTTCCAATTTCTTGACCATGTTTTGGGTGTCAAGGACCCTTTAATTTCCTGCCCAAACATCCCTGAGCCTGCTCCAAGGATCTCTGCAGGCCTCTTTACTGAGTCTGGTTTCTTGATAACATCCCTAGGCCTAGGGATATATGGACAGAGCCTAAACGAGCAAATTGGGGGGTGACTACAGGTGAGACCCCTTGAGGTATGGGAGCTGGATGGAAGAAGAGGGGTGGGTCAGGGCCCTCTTGCCCAGACACTGCAAATGTTATAGATGGGGCTGCCCTCAGAATAGTAGTTCTCAAACCTTAGTATACAGAAGAGTTAATGGACAGTTTGTTTAAAATATTGATTGCCTGGGCCCTGCCACCAGAGATTCTTATACAATCAGGTCTTGCATGGTGTCCAAAAATCAGTATTTTAATAAGTCCTACAGAGACTACATGTTAGAAGATACTTCTTTGGAAATTTTATTTCCTTCTATTTGAATTTAGAAGCATAGTGCTTACTTATTTTTTCTTGTTCTTGTACAGGTATTGTGTATGTATGTGTGTGTGTCATGCCAAAGAATTTTCCTTCAGGATAGTTGCAATGGAGTCCTCCAAAACTGCAGAAAATATACTTAGGGCTGACATTTTAACTTTTTGTTGGGGGAGACCCCCTGGGGGAGCCTCAGTGTAGCACAGCTTAGTGTAGGTAGCACTGACATGGTGATGTTAAGAGTGGAGTGTGTGGATCATGGGAAGCGTGCTGATGGTGGACAATGATGGCTCTGATGTCTTTTGGGGGCTACGGTGTAAGAGCAGTGATGCCTTGAAGAGAGTGCATCATCCAGCAAAGAGTCAGTTTCATGGCAGAAAATGAGGACCTGGGAGGTGGGCTTAAGGCTGGGGAGAAAGGGAAATCTCTGTTTTATTTTTTGAGCTTGACATTTTGTCTGGGAATCTAAGTTGTGGAAATTTTTGGATTATTCTTGAGGGGAGAAGTGAGCTGACCTTTGCTAGGGAAACAGGCTACATTCCTGAGATTAGACCTCTGTGATCTCTAGTTGCCACTTCTAATGGAAGATATCAAAATTTGCTGGGTTTTTCCTCCCTCTCATTGTGCCCACACTTGAGGAATTAGGTAGAGATGAGGAGGAAATGGGTCTCCTCTTCTGAGGCCATAATGGTGGTAGGGGAGACTCACTGGTGTTCAGAGGCAGGTCAGTCTTGAGGCCCTTATCACTCAGGCTGCAGCATGGTAGGAAAACTAAGAAACCAAATACCAAGTTGTGCGCCTGAGCACATTTAAGAGACAATATTTGGGAAACACAGAGCTAGCTAGCTGGTGGATACTTTGAAGAGAGCTAGTTTCTAGCAATGAAGCTGAAGTGGCTTGTTCCTTTGTAAGTTGGCTTGATCTTGTATCTTAGTTACAGGCTGGGGCCAGGGACTTTTGGGTCACATTCATGATCTTTGTGAATGTCTCTTAGCATGTTTTTGCTCTGACCTTGATGGGGAAGACACTTTCTGCTGGTTCTATGTAGAACTCTGAACAGGACAATTTAGGTCCACCCTTCGTGCAAGGACAGCCTGATCCAACAGTGACACATTTAGTAATGAAAAAGAAGGGTTCCAATGACATATTTTGCTATGGAATAAAGTATGGGTAGAAATTCATTCTCAGAGGTAGAGATGCTACAGAAAGCATAGGAAGATTCTGAGGGCTGTGAGAAAAAGGGGAAATGTAACCATAAAATGATGGTTGATGAGAAAGATAAAAATAAAAGAGATTAAAGTCTGACTAATAGGTTCAAAATTTTCATTATTACCCAGGTTTTAATGAAAAAGTTTCTCATTAATCCAAAGGGAATTAAAACCTGAGGCCTGGAAAGCCCCCAGTATTTTAAGGGATGGGGTATTTTGGGAAAGTCAGAGGATTACGAGAAGTGGAAACGTATGTGGTTATTTAAGTCAGAAGGGCATAGGTTTAGGAAGTCTAAATGTGAGATGCAATCTGACCATAAACAGGCTCATCACAACATTTACTGGCTTATTCTTGAAAGAAAATAAGGGGCACTCTGGCCAGGCGCGGTGGCTCACGCCTGTAATCTCAGCACTTTGGGAGGCCAAGGCGGGCGGATCACCTGAGGTCAGGAGTTCAAGACCAGCCAGGCCAACAGGGCAAACCCCCGTCTCTACTAAAAATACAAAAATTAGCTGGGTGTGCTGGCGCATGATTGTAATCCCAGCTACACAGGAGACTGAGGCAGGAGAATTGCTTGAACCTGGGAGGTGGAGGTTGCAGTGAGCCGAGATTGTGCCACTACACTCTAGCCCGGGCAACAGAGCAAGACTCCATCTCAAAAATAATAATAAAATAAAATAAAAAATAAAAAAGGGGGCATTCTATGCCCCTATGACAAGTAGTCTGGGTCATGATCTTAAAGGGCTAACTTTGTTACCTTTGCTTAGGTAAAACACCAGGAAGGTATAGAACAATGAACTGATAAGCCCAGAACCTGTAGTTCAATATTCTTATGTTATATTTAAGAACTAGGCTTGCAATGAAATCGCTTTTGTATATTCTGTTTGCATTTTAGGCTTAAGAGGATTTGAGCTTCTAAATTTGAAGATCTGGTTTATCACATTTATACAATTGCTTAAAAGAAAGATTTTGTTTGTTTTCTTATACTGACTCGTAAAGTGATTGAAGAGTTTGTCATTATAATTTAGGAGCCTAAGAAAATCTGATTAATCAAATGTTTACATAGCTAAACATTTACAGGAGTTTGAGTTTTCAAATGTAAGAGATATTTGAGCATTAATCAAAGAAATACAAATGATTGTTCTTATTTGATATAAAATTATTAAGAAAAACATATTTTTAAAGTTACATTTAAAATAAACTACATGCTAAACAAAATATTAGTAATTGTAAATATGCTTTTCTGTACACAAAAGTCCCATCCGATAATAAAAGCTTGAACCTTGGTTGTTAGACTCTCACTGCCTCAGTGCAAATTCTGGCTCCACTATTTTCTCCCTTGAGCAAGTTACTCAATTTCTCTGCTCCTTTTTCTCATTGTAATATGGAGATAATAGGAATACTATCTCCTAGGGTTATTATGCGACTTAAATGAGATAAAACAAGTATTTAGAATAGTGTTTGGCATATACTAGATGGTCAATAAATGAATATTATACTACTATGAATTTTAAAATAAAAAAACCTCAGTGTACAATAAATAAATATAGCCACACATCTCTGCTGGGGCATTGATATGAATTCAAGTGAAGAGAACCAGAGATGGAGGGGCCACAGGTGACTATGGTTTGCAGTACTTGATTCTTCTCAGTGGTTACCTGGCTTTTGAAACTCAACATATTATTAAAAAAAATTTTCAAAAACTCATCTGTTAACGACACCCAGCAGTTTAAATAACAAACTTCCTAAAAGAAAAGCGTACATGTATGGCTCTGCATGGGAATTTGCACATAGTGGTGATGGGGTTAACATAAGTGAACCTACAAAACATATGAATGAAAAAATGTTTGATCTCATAGGTAAAGATGAGGATTATTGCTATTTTCATTAGATGGCAACAATTTAGTAAAAGCATGTGATTGCCACAATCAGTTGTATGGAGAAGTCAAGTATGGAAACTGATTGCATTTGTGCCAAAGCTGAACTTTGTTTTGATTTAATAAGAGACTTGGACAAGATATATTCATGGCTCATCCTTTTCCTATACAAGAAAAATAGAGGGAGTGTGCAGAGGGGAACTTGAGCAATAAAGAACCACATCCTACATTCTACCCACATCAGACCATTTTTGTGTTCTGCCAAAGAGTAGAACAAATGGGAGAAGGGAGATAGTTTATTATCAGATATTAAATAGCAAGTTCAACTTGCTATTTGTGTAATGGTAAATACAGCACTGCAACTCAGGATGAAATCTTATTAAGCCTGAAGAAGGTGGGAGTGTAGTTAGCATAAATCCGTGGTTAAAAGACCCATGGAATTTGGGAATCACCAACTCTGTTAATTGCTTGTTGCTTCTTATTTTAAATTAGTAGCCCATCTGTTACCACAAAATCATTGAATTATATGACACTTTACCCCTTTCAAGTCTCCTACCTACTTCTAATTCTTCTCTCAACAAGACCCATGTGGTTTTGCTTTTCATAAAGACTCCCAGGGAAGAGATTTTACAACTTCTCTTGTTAGTGCTTCTATAGCTGTCAGCCCACATCACCAGGAAATCTTTCCTTGTGTCTCTTAGGAAACCCCCTTAAAATTAATGAGTAACTAAATCTTGCTCCTGAGTGGGAGGGCAAGAGAATAGAATATGAGTCTGCCAAACCAAAGGTAAATGGAGCCTCAGTTCATTATTTGACATGTGAGCTTCCAGAAGTGGTGGGGCAACTTCAGCAGGTGAATCACAGACTGGAAGGAGATGTGATTGGTTCCTGGCCCATCCCCTTTGTTTTAAGGAGAGTGAGATGGAACTGTGCCAGAGAGTAGTACTGTAAAACACAGCAGAACCTCAGCTCGCTTCTGAAAACTTTAGGAATTTGGAGACAGCCGGATATATAGTATTTATCATTTTTAAAAAGTTCATTTTAAGTAAAGAGATCTTAATGTATATTCTCTTATTTAAAAAAAATACATATATAATATTCTTATATATTTGGCTTTTAAAAACACTTCAAAATTTTAACATGTGGTTCAAAATAGAATAGTTTATTAAAAAGTCAGGTTGCTGAGTCAGGGTAGGGATCGATGGAACTGTTTTAGAAATGGCTGAGGTGATTTAGTGACATATGTCATGACCATTAAAGGCAAGGAAAATCTAATGTCTTTCCAGATGGAAGCTGATTAAAAAAAAAAGATCTCTGAATTGAAATCTATGAATAGAGATTGAAAATCAAGTTAAATTCAGATTAGATGACTCCTAGTAACTTGGGTAGTGGCAAAGAAGCTACTTAAACATTGGCAAGAAGGCCTAAGAGAATTATTGCAGTTTCCAAGCCTGAGACTTGGGAACAATGAAATGGGCCAGATCAGAAAAATTTGAGGCCAGAAATCTGTGCTAATAAAGAACCCTAGAACAGGGCTGAGAAAGTGGAGATTTGAGCGACAAAGTGTGGGGTAGAAAAAAGATAGGCAAGTCCAAGTATCATCAGCATAGCTCCAATTCAAGCCCCAAATTCAGTTTTCTGCCCTGATAGAAGCAGCAGAGGCAATAGTCATTCCAAGTGGCAGAAAATTAGCACAGAAACAGGCAAGGAAGAGCAGGACTGCCACTGGTCTTAAGGTGCTTTGGGGGCTCTATGACAGGTCTCAAAGGTTGGCAAGTACATTGTAGTCTGGATGTTGGCTTCCATCAACTGGAACCCACATGCAGGACACAACCTACACAAATGCACACAGAGGCGCTGCAGAGCAAGTGCAAATTCAGGGTTGTTAGGGGTAGGGTCCTGGAGTCTGTATTTCATTCCTTAAAAAAAAAATACATATTTTTTTTTGCAGAAGTAGTACCTGCTTATTGAAATCAAAAATCAAATAATATATGCATAAAGGAAAGAGTGAAAACTCATCTCTCCTTTTTACCCCATCACCAACTCTCTAGGATTAAACACTCCTTACAGATTTTCTTTGCGCACATGAAAATGTATCCATACTATCTGTATTAATGTTTCCTATAGGATAAAAAACTATGATGTAATATTCGCAAAAATGTCTTTGCCTACTTGGAATTCAGGCTTTTGGTTGTGGTGACGAAGAAAATAAGTTAAAGGAGATGTATAATTTAAAGGTGCCTGAGATATTTGCTATCAGTAAAGTCCTAGCAGGAAACAGATAGTATATTTGGGCGGGGGTCACTAAGAAGAGCGTAATTAAAGGATAAAAGGGTGGACAGGATTTAAAGAAGCCAACAGAGCTGCTGAAGTGCCCTAGGGCCAATAACAACCAGGGGCTGTTACCTCTCCTAGACCTCATGGGGCAAGGGGTGGGGCCTGTTACCAGAACTTGGTCAGCGTCACCCTAATAGGAGCTGTGCTGACAACTCAGCATGGCAGGATTCAGGGGAGCAAAACCAACTTGACTCCATTCTCCTCCCATCCACCTTCCTCTGCCAAGGCTCCCCACTGGCCCAACTCAATCCGAAGCCAGAAGGCAAAGGGGCCTGTCAAGACAGTCCATCTAGGTCACCCATGCAGGCCACAGAGCAGGATAGAGAATAAGACTAGAAGGATAACTGGAGGATATCCAACATAACATTTCCTAAAGAATATATTTTAGGAGGCAGGAGGAGGGATGGAAAAAGATAGCAGACACCTGTCTACAAAAGAAAAGAGAGGTTGGGGAATTTAGAGAAAGCGGAAGAGTATTGAGTTCTGTCACTGTTGTTGCTGCTACTGCTGCTGGTCTCTCTCTCTGTATGTACTTGTATGTGTGTGTGTGTGTGTGTGTGTGTGTGTGTCTGTGTGTGAGAGAGAGAGAGAGAGGGAGATGGACAAAAGGGATTTTAAAGACATGTGCTACAGATTATAAATGGAATGCTCTTTAATGATCCATAAGCCACTGTAAAAATTGTATTTCATTTTCAAGTACTCTGGGTGGTTAAAATGCTGGGTTTTTTTCTTTTTCTTACAATACATACAGATTTTTATATAAGGAGATACTTAGTAACATATTCTTAGATGCACGGAAAAGGACTAGAAGGGAATGTACCAAAATGTTAACAGATGTAATCTCTAGGGAGTGGGATTAGAGATGATTTTTATTTATTTAGTGCTTTTAGTAATATTTTCCAAGCTTTTGGTCATGGGCCTGCATTATCTTGCAGAACCAGGCTTGGCCCTAGGCCCTTTTTCTTTATTTACACTCTCCCTAGGTCATCTCACCCATTCTTATTAGTTTAATACTATCTAAACCCTGAAAACTCCTATATTTCTATTTCTAGCCCAGACTTCTCTCCTGAGATCCACACTACTATGGCCAACTGCACCCCTTGGCTGGCTAACGGATATCTGAAAGCCACATGGCTAAAATAAAGGTCTTGATTCACCGCCTCTCCATCTAATTGCCTGGCCACTTCTTACCAAGGACTGGTGTTTTTAAAACATATTTTGCCTAGTTAATTCACACAGCAAAATTTTAAAAGGTACAAAAGGTTAACTATTATAAAATATGCACCTGTTCTACTCCAAATTTTGTTTTCCTATTCCTGTAATCAGTTCTCCTCTCCCAAAACATTTCCTGTGTTTCTTATCTTCTTTGTTCATGTAAATATATGTAAATATACACCCTTTTCATTTTACATAAAATTTAGCATATTTTATCCACTGCTCAGCATCTTGTACTTTTAATGATCTACCTTGGAGATATTTCTATATTAGTACAGCATATATAGAGCTGTTTATTTTAATAATATTTGCATAGCATTCCATTGTGTGGATAAGGCTAATTTTTTTAAAACAAGACCCTATCTTGAGGCTAGGTTGTTTACATTCCAGTTATATGTAATAACAAATTACAATAAAAGTTGTACCATACCAGACCCACTATCATACAACCTTTCTTTTTTTGACCCGTCTATATAATACAGGCATTCTTCCACATTAGTGTGTGCAGAGCTACCACTTTCTTTTTAATCACGGCTTTCATATTCTGTAATATTGATGTGCTGCAACTCACCCAATCATGCCTTGTTTATGAACCCATAGGTTTTCTCCAGTGTTTTGCTTTCATAAACAATGCTGTGATGAGCATCTTCCTTCAATTCCCTATGGCAGTGTTCACCACACTTTGCTTTTCTCCAGGACACATAGCTGGTCTACATTTCCCAGGCTTCCTTACAGGCAGCCTTGTGATCAAGTTCTGTAAAGGAATGTGAATGGGAGTGATGTTTGTCACTTCTGGACCTGGTCCATAGAAAGAAATCTCTAGTACCATCCTCCATCTGTTTTCTTCCCATTTTCAACTTAGTAGAGGTGACTCCAAGGATCTAGAGAAAGGTAGAGTCACAAGACAAATCTTCAAATGATTTTGTGAGCAGAGCACCCCTGCTGACTTGCATTGGTGACATGAACACAAAACATACATTTATTATAATGAGCCACTGAGGTTTTTGAGATTTAAAAAGTTTTTGTTAGACTGCCCTAAATACTACAACACCCATACACACTTCTACAGGGAGTTTTCTAGGGTCGATTCTGAGAATAGAAATTACTGGGCTTCAATGGCCTAAACATTTTAAATTTGACACTTCTTGTCAATTCATTCTCCAAAAAGTGTACTTCAGCTTATACTTCCTTCCATAGTACATAAAAATGGTCAAGAAGAATGACAATATACTGTACATTTATTTTTATGTTATTTACGTTTATTTAATTAATTTATTTATTTGAGACAGAGTCTCACTCTGGTCGCCCAGGCTGGAGTGCAATGGCATGTTCTCGGCTCACTGCAACCTCCACCTCCCAGGTTCAAACAACTCTCCTGCCTCAGCCTCCCGAGTAGCTGGGATTACAGGTGCCCGCTACCACGCCTGGCTAATTTTTGTATTTTTAGTAGAGACGGGGTTTCACCACATTGACCAGGCTGTTCTTGAACTCCTGAAAGGTGATCTGCCTGCCTCAGCCTCCCAAAGTGCTGGGATTACAGGCATGAGCCACCACACCCGGCCATGTGCATTTATTTTATAAAATCTATTTAAAATTCTTACAATTTATAAAATCTGTTTATATTCTTATAATTTATAAAATCCATTCATAAAATAAGTTTATTTTTATTAAAATGGTGATTAACATGAAACCTGAAAAATTAAAGCTGTTTAATTACTTTAAATGGTAAACATAAAAACTGATATTATCCAAAAGATTGTTGGTTTCCAGTCTTGGTGGGGATAAGAGGGTATCTGTGCTTAGTTAAAGTCTCTCTAGGAGATTCTTAGGCCAGATTTGGAAACCGCTAGCCTGATGTGTTGTTGGTTCCAAGTGGTTAAATGGGATAAGTTTAATGGTACCCTTCAGAATGTATCATAAAATCCATATATACCAATGGAAGAATCTTATTCAGCTTGGGCTCAGTCTGAAAGTTGTACTTCTACTCTTCTTGCCTCTAGCAGGCCTTAGAACTCATCTAATCATCCAGCACAAACAGGACAGCAAGGCAGTAGCAGAGTCCTTGAGCATCAAGAGCTGTAGGGTTGAGCAAATATAGATACAACTCCAAGGTAAACAGCTCCCTGGTAGCAGACATTTTGCAGAAATTTCCTGGTAAAAACCAAAGTTTCCTTAGAAATCAATTGGTGGGGACTTTGTCTGAATTTGCTCAAAATTTACATTCAAAAATAAAAAACAACCAAAACCAGTAATTGAATAGTTTCTACAATTGACATTGGCCACTACAATTCAAGAAAGTAATCATTCCTGCAGAGATGAAATGAATCAGCAGAAACTATCCATTAATAAAGGAAAAGATAACTAGACAAGAACAGACACCATTCCCTAGCCAATATCTGCCAAAAGGATTTGTTAAATCCTTAGGATAAAAAATTGAAAGTTAACATGAGAATCCTAATAGTTATTTTTTTGTTAAAATTGACTATATTATAAACTGTATGTGGGTCTTATTTCTTAGTGTGGGCTAAATTCTCAAATAATCCTATAGCTATTTTTAATAAAATTTCAAGTTAATTCTTGTAGATATGATCATAGGGAGCAGGATCACATATAATCTGAACTGACAACTGTGAGTATGATTTTGGTGCTCAGAGTGAACATTCTAGATCAACCATACACCTTCCAGACAGGTGTCTTTATAAGACATGCTCCTGTCTGAGGGCATTGCGTTTTCCATATGCTGCTACCTCTGGGGAGGTCTGATGGCAGTGTTAACTTCCAGCAATAGGCAGGTTGAAATTCGGTACCATGAAATTAATTTATTAGTGGTAGGTTCTGGGATATCCAGAAAGAGCTGCATTGTAGAGGAAAAAGCCAAGATATTATGATAATTGCAGAACAATCAGAAAGGCTTTTTTGACATTAAGCAACTGACCTGGTGTTCCTTAGTCTCCTGGGCTAACAACAGCACTGAAATTAGAGGCTGTGGAAGAAGGTCATTAGACAGCCCTAGTTGTAAATATTAGGGGACTGTAGGGACAGGAGTCCTATTGCAGTATGCCTAGTGTCTTATTTATTTTTGTATCATTTTATTCATTCATTTATTCAACAAACATTTACTGAATACCTCCTATGTGCCGTTTATGATGATATGGAGAATACAATGGGGAGCAAGGTGAACCTGGTCCTTGTTCTCATGAAACCTTCCTGCATACTGCTGTGTGCTTCATGAAGTCAGTCACGGCAGTTCCATTTCCGTTGCTACTGTTTGGTTCATGAATGGATATATGATTCAGTTCTGGCCACTGAGACTTGAGAACGCACAAACCAGGAGGCGTCTGAGATAGGTTTCCTTCTTTTTTTTTTTTTTTTTTTTTTTTTTTTTTTTTTTTTTGAGACGGAGTCTCGCTCTGTCGCCCAGGCTGGAGTGCAGTGGCGCGATCTCGCTCACTGCAAGCTCCGCCTCCCGGGTTCACGCCATTCTCCTGCCTCAGCCTCCCGAGTAGCTGGGACTACAGGCGCCCGCCACCACGCCCGGCTAATTTTTTTTTTTTTTGTATTTTCAGTACAGACGGGGTTTCACTGTGTTAGCCAGGATGGTCTTAATCTCCTGACCTCGTGATCTGCCCGCCTCGGCCTCCCAAAGTGCTGGGATTACAGGCATGAGCCACCGCGCCTGGCCGGTTTCCTTCTTTTTAAAAAGAGACATGGAAAGACCAGCTGTAACTGTTTATAAATGGCAGCCATTTTGTGACCATGAGGGAGCTAGCCTGAAGATGAAATCTGCATGTGGAGGACAGCAGAGCAGAAAGCTGGGAAGCACCTGCATCCGTGGTCAACTGCATAGTCACTGACCACAGCAGCCCTGGAGCTGCCTGTCTGTGAACTTATTTTGTGAGATAAGAAATGTCTATTGTTTAAGGCAGTCTAGCCAAGATGTTACTTGCAGTTAAAGGCCAACTATCTGATATGTTCTCCAGAAGATTCACTGCAATTCACCTGATAGTGACTTGATAGTAAATATGTGGTTCTAAGAAGGAGGTAAAGTTTTAAAGCCTGTCTCACAATGCTAAACAGTAGTGAAAAGGACACCCAGTGTTTGCTAGGGAAAACTTTAAGAGGTTTCTGTAACTTGGGAATTCTGAAGACAATTGTGTGTGTGCACGTGTGCGTGCACATGTGTGTTTGTGACATATTTGCGATTTTAAACTGAGTGGAGAATTCTTTGCACCTTTGCTTTACAAGGAAATGTGTGTTTTAAAGCCACTGTAGTTATGACTTCTTAGAAAAGGGCACTAGATGAAAGAAGGAAGATTGCTAACTCTTTTTTTTTTTTTGGAGACAGAGTCTCACTCTGTCACCCAGGCTGCAGTGCAGTGGTGCGATCTTGGCTCACTGCAGCCTCTGCCTCCTGGGTTCAAGCAATTCTCTTCCTCAGCCTCCTGAGTAGCTGGGATTACAGGTGCCCACCACCACATCCACCTAATTTTTTGTGTTTTTAGTAGAGATGGGGTTTCACCATCTTGGCCAGGCTGGTCTTGAACTCCCGACATTGTGATCTACCTGCCTTGGCCTCCCAAAGTGTTGGGATTACAGGCATGAGCCACGGCACCAGGCTGAAGATTGCTAACTCTTAATGAGTGCTTCCCAGGAGGCCTGGGCACATGCTAATGCTTTGCATACATTGTCTTAATTCTTCTTCAAAACAATAAATACTATTTCTCATTATACCAAAAAAGGCAATATGGCTGAGAAATAACTTGCCCAAAGTCACAGATAAATGGTAAAAACTGAAGCCTGGATCCAGGTCTGTGTGATTCCAAACCCCATGCACTTAAGCCTTATGGAGACAAGCCGTACCGGCCGCTTTCCAAAGTCTGCCTTTCGTAGTTTTCCCTCATGAACCGAGCAGCAATGTCTGGAGGTTCCCTTGTTAGTTATGCAAATAGCAAAGCTGGTTACACAATGGAGAGAAGGCCAATTCTGGCACTAATTTTAGGGCAAACCACAGATGTCTTTGATGTTTTCATTGTACATGAGAACAGAGCCAGTGATCCGACAGCTGCTGGCAGCCCTAATAAAATATGCAGAATATTAAGGCAGTTTTATCTCAGTGCCTAATTACAGCTGGCAAGGGGAAATTTATTTTGCAAAGGAGGAGATGTCAAATGGTATAAATGCAACGTATAACCAAATATGATTGCTTCATTCTATTTTCTCAGGGCTCTGCAATTATAGAGCACTTTTTGGAAAAGTGTTATTAATTGACAGTCCTCTCAAGCTATGTAACCAAAACTTTGTTTTAGATATTATTGGAACAGCTCAACTGCTTTATTGCCTTATACTTAAATTTATTTTCTTCTTTTGCCTTAGTTATAAAATATATCCAGCACTTAATTCCAAAAGTAAATGTAATTACAACATTCTTGTCTAGTCCAGGTTTTTACACCCACATAACCAATGTGATGGGACCATAATTCAATGTTTTCTTGCCTTGGAAAATTGTTTCATATATGTAATGACAGAGAAATAGCTTTATAATGCTGATACAGGAGCAAAGAACTAATAGTTGGCTACTTCAACAAGCAGTAATCATAGCTGGATGAGGCTCTGACATTTCAGCTTCATGTGGCTTACACCATATGTGGCCATGGCTGCAAGCTGCATGATGTTGAAATAGGATACACAGGCCAGATCTCCTTCAAAGGAGGACTTGCTGCCCAGCTGTGGGTGGGCACTCCAGCTGTTTGTTCTTTCAGGGTCTGTCTCAGCTATAGAGTCACCTCCTGATGTCATGCCCTTCCATAGTCATATAGTCCACATCCAGTGACTATGTGAGATGAAGTACAAAGGCCCAGACATTGAAGCATGGTATGGCACATTCTCATTCTACAGCCCTCCCTGTTTCCCCTTCCCTCCAGTGTTGATCTCTCATAAATATCTTACACCCCAGATTCTACCTAGGCATGTCTCGTCATCTGCTTCTAGAAAAACCAACTGGTGACACCATAAAAACAGAACCATTTATCAAACGGTTCTACCTTTTTCAGGGAATGATCTTTCAGCCATCATTTGAGAACATAATATATGTTGAATTAAAGCCCCATGATGACTTTCAGTACTAAATGACCACATTAAAAATTATCAGTTAGTTATATTCCAGAAACTTAATTTTTTTCAACATACGAAAATGCACTGCTAAAATAATAAGTTTTTATTTTTCCTAAATCTTTCTTGGCTTCAGTGCAGCATCTGACACTCACTGTAAACTCCTCTTTCTTGAAAATCTTTTCTCTGTTCGATTTCAAAGAAAAATTAAGTTCTATTTTTATTTCTATTTTTCTGGTTGCTCCTTTATAATCTGTGTCTGGTGCCTGCCTTATGATGGTGTATCCCAAGATTCTGTCCTTGACTTTGCTCATCTACCTTTACTCATTTTTCACAGATACACTCATCTTCAACCTCTGCTAATGTGTTGGTTATGCCTAGTTTTTGAGTTTTCAGTTCAGTCCTTGCTGTGGAGCTTCAGAGCCATATAGTTTCTCAAAACAAGAACACCCCCAAATAGAATGTTTTATCTTCACATCCTTTCATCCAAAACACTCCAAAATGAAAACAACCAACAATGGCAACCTGTTCATCCTCCAATGGTCCTGTGGCCTTCAATGGCACCACTACTCATCCTGTGGTCTTAGCCTGAAATCAGGGAGGCATCCTAGATTTCTTCCTCTCACTAATGCTTCATATCCAAGCAGTCCCAAGAGCTTAGATGATTCTCTCTCTTTTTAAAAATTTTATTTTCGAAACAAGGTCTTGCTGTGTTGTCTAGACTGGAGTGCAGCGATGCAATCACAACTCACTGCAGCCTCAAACTCCTGGGCTCAAGGGATCCTCCCACCTCAGACTCCAAAGTAACTGGGACTACAGGTGCATGCCACCATGCCCAGCTAATTTTGTTGTTGTTGTTGTTGAGGTGGGATCTCATTGTGTTTTCCAGGCTGAGATTCTCCCTTTTAAACAGCTTGAGTCATTCCACCTCTTTCTTTCCACTGTCTCTTATCCCTTCTTCCATTAGTGGCTTGAAGTTTTTGATATCATCATATTACCTTCCTCCTTAAACACATCCTTTTCTACCATCTGATCATGCTATGTCACTGCTTAAAATCTTTCCGTGGTTTCCAACTTGGCATGCAAAGTCCCTAATGATACGAGGCCTTGTCTATCTAGTCTCATTGTCAATGGTTCTTCAGTGTCTACTTTACCAGTGCCTTGGACATAAACACATTAGGCAGAGCTATGTTTCTGTGCCTGAGAAAGATGCAGTTCCCTCTGCCCTTAGCATGAAGCTCCTTCCCCTTCCTACTCATCCTCCCTTCATCTAGCTCGTATTCATCCTTCAAAACTCAGCTGCTGCTGAGACCATCTTTGGAAAAGTCCTCCTAGATGCCTCCACTACCCTGTCACCTAAGAACATATCTATCAAGATATTATCCTATTGTGAAGGGACTTGTCTCAAACTGATCTACAAAGTTCCTTGAAAACTCCTGGTTGGAGTTTACACTGGGATATGCCTACTAAATAGTAGGCTTCATAATGTATTTGTGCAATTAATGAAAATGAAGTTGTATAAACATATAATTACCTGTCAGTGAACCATTGTAATAGTAGATTACCAAAATGCACACAAACATTGACATATTACCAGGTAGAACCTTTGCAAAACCTTTTAGAAAAGGCTTTTGGCTGGGCACAGAGGCCCATGCCTGTAATCCCAGCACCCTGGGAGGCTGAGGCAGGAGGATTGCTTGAGCCCAGGAGTTCGAGACCAGCCTGGGCAACATAGTGAGACTGTCTGTATAAAAAGTAAATTTTAAAAAATTAACTGGGCACAGTGGCGTCCACTTATAGTCCCAGCTATTCCGGAGGCTGGGATGGGAGGATCACCTGAACCCAGGAGATCGAGGCTGCAGTGAGCCATGTTTGTGCCACTATACTCTGGCCTGGGTGACAGAGTGAGACCCTGTCTCAAAAAAAAAAAAAAGGAAAAGGGTTTTTTTAAATCAATACTATATATTACACACACACACACACACACACTCACACACACACATTAATAACATCTATATTGGCTTTTACTTTAAAAAGTTAATATACATAACAAAATTATTTATAAATAAATTATATATAATATAAAATTAATTTCACATTTTATAATATTATTATATAAAATTTTATATTTAGACAAGAAAAGTATATATACTTCAATTTTTTATATAATTTAATAATACTTATGTATTTTAATATAAATCCATGCTATGTAAATGATAGGTATTATAAATTCTCTATATAAATTATAGATATAACACTTTACATGTAACATAAGTTATTTTAATATAATTTTTGAAAGGAAATGCCATTGTAGATGTTGCCAATGAGGACTTTTGAGTAGGTGTAGTATTTTTCATGAAGTAGCTCACAGACAGTTTTTGCCTCTTTAAACTGATTGTCAACATATGGGTAAATAACAATCTGCTGACTTTGAAAAATTAGTTATAATCCATTTCACATAATGCATGCAAAACACAGCAGGCAATGGCCCATAATTGAAGGATTAGTTTGGGGCCTTAGGGTGGTTTTTAAAATTCACAGGCTGGTAGAATGTTACACCCCATATGGACCCAGAATATTCTCATCAGGGAGTCTCCAGTACTCTCTTTCCTCCTACAGAATACCACGTGTTCCATGTTCAGGAGAGCACTTCCTCCATCCATCAGTACAGCAGCTGGAGATCTTCCCTGGTGATAAAGTAGGCAGGAGGCTGAAAGCACCTTATAGGAATCTGAATCCTGCCTGAATAGATTTGTTAAACCACTTAGGTCATTTCTAATTTTTTCTGCTGTCCAAGGCACACTGCAGCTTTTCCTTGTCTTGTGCCTGAACCTTACATCCTGCTACAATTGCTCTATGTGCACCATTCCTTTTGGATTTTAGTGGCTTACCAGTGTAGAATTAGAGGCTGCTCTGTTATCTTTTACTTTTCCTCACTGTGGTTTTTACTCTCGCTTTACTCCCACCTATCTGCGTTGATTTGTGCTATTTCCTGTGTATGATTTGCATGTCTGCAGTTGCTTTTTGTCTCTAGTTACTGCTTTCTTTTCCTGTTTGTCATGTTCTTGTAGGACCCTTTCTGACTCTCTCAAGAGAGACCTTTTCAACCCCAACTCCTTCTGGTCTAATCCTAACCAGCACCAGCTGGTTGGGAAGTAGAGCAGGAACTCTGGCTGCCCTAATCTACACGGTGCTCTCTGCTCCTGGGCAGAGGTGTGGGTGTTTTTATATACTATTCTCTTGAGTATGAAATGCCTGAACAAAGCAGTGATTTGGCAAGCCTGAAGCCACACACTGGGGCTCATAGTAACTTGCTTTTACTAGCAACGTGAGCATTAGAAACATTTCCTGGCCAAGTAGGCTTGAATTCGCTAGGAGTAGGGGTGCAATGAGTCTGGGTTCACTTTGCTCAGGGTGACAAGGCTTTAGAGTATTGGTTAATTGTCAAACTCTTTTGTTTAAGAGACAAGGTAAACATACATACATACATAGAGAAGCTTTCTAGGGTTACTTAGGCTTTATGTGATTACTAGCAGAAATGTTTTATTTGCAAGCAAAGCTTATAAACCACCTCTTAGGTATCTTTGCAAAATGAAGCTAAAACATGGTTTAAAGAATCAAAAATATAAGATATTTACAATGATTTATAATTGAATCAGGAATGCATTTGGTATTTTTTAAAAGGAATAATTGGCTAAGATTTAAATTAATTTGCTTTCCTTAAAAACCCAGAGCCTAAACAATGGAAAGAAATAGAAACAGTTACACTGGGTGTGTGAGGGGTGGAGGCGGGGGACCCAACTGGGACTGAAATTTCTTGAAGAAAATCTACAACATCGGCCAAGCACACATGGATTGTGTGACTTCATTTAGTTGGAGGAGAACTGAGCAACCCACTGATCTCAAATGTCTTTCCCCAGGAGAAATAATCTCTCTTGTCTTGGAATGGCTGTAGCACTGAAAGTCTATTCCACCCTTGGCACTTACCTTAATCTATGCTGTAATATTATCTCTTTTAGAAATGTTTTTATCTCTTCATTATAACAATTATCTTTTTATGTGCCTGACTTACCTAGGATGCTCATTCATTCCGGTGGCCTGGAACAGTTCTGATTTGCGCCCGTTGCCATGGTTTAATTAATAGTGCCCCCTTTCACTCTCAGAAGTGTCTTGGTTTGGATGATAAATTATAAGGTTCCTATAGTCTTATCCCAACTAAACGGAAAGTTCCTGTGTTAGTCAAGATCCCAGCAAGAAACAGAATATTCTGTGGGGATTTTTGAAGAGATAAAAGTCCCTTTAATAAAGGGACTATTTATAGACGTGTGGGCAGAGTTAAGAGCATCAAAAAAGGATGTTGAGGCACCAGGCCTGAAAAGGTAAAGGGAAGAAATGATGCTATTGGAGCTTACCTGGGGGGCAGAGCCTTTGAAGAGGGGCCACCCTAGAGAAGCCATAGTCCTGGAAGGACTCAAACACTACAGAATGGGCCAAGCAAGGGAAGACATTCCCTACCTCTCTGTCCTCCCACCCATCTATTACCTATCTGTGCCTTCTATTGGTTGAACCCAAATGCAAGCCAGAAGGCAAAGGAGCCCTGGTGATAAAGTTGGAAGGTGTTCGTTTCCTTGGGAAGAAGAGCAGGGAAAGGCAGAGAATGAATTGAGGGGGATCAGGGTATCTTGGGTCCTAGGGAAGTGGCAAACAGGAAATAAAGCTTCCTAAGGGGAGTCTCTTTGTCTTCAAGTCAATTAAAAACACATGTGTGCACACACATGCAAAACACTACAGGAAAGGCCATGATTGGCAAGACTTGGCAGCTATTTAAGGGAGATATTCTCTACAATGGGGAACAAGAAATAAACTTAAGGAAGTTAAATTTCAGACTGAAGGTAAATAGCAGACTACAACAATATTAAGCAGTATGTGGTGATTGTCAGATTAATGGTGAAGGCCCTAGATGTTAAAGGAGTTTGAAGGATGAAAGATCACAATGGGCTGGAGCAATCTCAAAAAATAATTTATGGAAGAGGAGAGGTTTTCAGCAACATTGAAATTAGAGCCAACTTATATGGGCAAGAAGGAGAGGTTGATCTTCTTTGGGGCAATGGCATCGACAAGATCACAGGTGTTAGCCTGAAACACATCTTCCCATGGGTGGAGGGCTGGTGTTGTTTCTGAGATTTTCAAAAATCTTACAAACATTCCAGGCAAATACCTATGGAAGGGGCTAAAGGGCGTAAGAGGTAATGGGCTGTAAGAGGTATAGGTTGTGGGTGGCCATTGATTCATTTCTTCAATAAACATTTATTGAATGCTTGGTATTGGTCAAGCCACTGTTCTGAGAGCAGCTGATGCCAAGTAAGATAAGACATGGTTCTTTCCCTTGAAGAAAGGGAATGGAAAAGGTAACCAAAGGAGAAAATAATTATTTTTGCCTTGTGTCCAAATGAGGTTTTTCACATTCTCGGCTGGTCTTTTCACTCACTGCTTAAACTCTTTGGAGAGTCTTTTACTCCCTTCAGGGGAAAGGATTGAGGCTCTTCCGATGTGGCCTTTTCTTGAGTCTCCAGGCCCATCTCTTACCACTCCTCTCGACACAGAGGTATGCACAGAAGATATGCAAGCACACAGGAGATCATCTAAATGAGACTTGAGCAGAGAGTGATTAAGGAAGACTTCCCGGAGGAGGTAATGCAATCTGAATTCTGAAGTGTGAGCAGGGGCTTTGTAACGGTGTTTCCATTTATTTGTGTCTATCCCGATGCATTCTAAAAAGGAAGTAGGATGGTTTGGCTTAAGAAATACACAGAGCAGGATAAAAAGAAAATTAGGTAAAACATAGGGTGAGCTTATTTGCCTTTTATGTACATTGCTGCATTTGATTTCAGAAAAGCTTTATAAAGTTGCAGTTTTATTTGCATTTTCCAGATGAGGAAGCCAAGACCCAGTGGTTGAAGTACCTTGCCCAGAGCACACAGTCTTGACAGGCAGTGGAAGCAGAACAGAACCAAGCTGGTTTGGTACCAGTCTGTGAGTTTTCAGCTGTGTGCACTAGTATAAAAGATGTGCTTGTGACTTCTGTGGCTTACCTCCCTGCATAGAGCTCAAGGCCTGAAGGTGCTGCACAGGGCAGTAAAGGATGGCTGTGCACTTTGAAGACTGAAACGTGAGTGAAGGGGGTGTATTAGTCCATTCTCACGCTGCTAATAAAGACATACCTGAGACTGGGTAATTTATAAAGGAAAGAAGTTAATTGACTCACAGTTCAGCATGGCTGAGGTGGCCTCAGGAAACTTACAATCATGGTGGAAGGGGAAGAAAATGTGTCCTTCACATGGCGGCAGCAAGGAGAAGTGCTGAGCAAAAGGGAGAGAAGCCCCTTATAAACCATAAGATCTTGTGAGAACTCACATTCACTACCATGAGAATGGCAGCATGAGGGTAATCACCCCCATGACTCAATTACCTCCTACCAGGTCCCTCCCACAACATGTGGGGATTATGGGAACTACAATTCAAGATGAGATTTGGGTGGGGACACAGCCAAACCATATCAGAAGGGAACTGGGAAAGGCATTTCAGGCAGAAGAGTCAGCGTGTTCAAAGCAAGAGGGGTGTGAAGGAGCATGGCGTGTTGGAAAGATAGTAATTAGCTCATGATGGTTGGGAGTGTTAAGAGCACTGCTGAGAGATGGGGCTGGAGACGCAAGCAAGAGCCACATCTGAAGGGCTTCATATAGCCCTTGGCCTGAAGGGAGTAAAAACTCTTGAAGGAGTTTAAGCAGTGAGTGACAAGACTGAGAATGTTAAAAACCTCACTTGTACAGCAATGTAAGCAAGTCTAGGTCAGGAGAAGTCTGGAGGCAGAGAGGCCAGTTACAGGGCTTGCTGCAGTCATAGAGCAACAAGATGGTAGAAATGATAAGGAGGGTGTTAGAGTTTGGGAGGTATTATGGAGAAACATTAGACAGAGGTGGGCCCCTGGATTGGGGATGGGTAAAGGTAACAAATTCTCACTTGGGCAGCCAGTGAGGTGATGCCATTCATGAGGCAGGGATGGTGGGGAAGAACCAGCTTGGTGCCTAAAGGTGATGAGTAGAGATGATGATGGTCATAAACAACTAATGAAGAAAATGAGCTTCACTTTTTTACCCTTCTGTTCTGTCTAGTTGTTTAGTTTATTGAGGCCTTAGAAAAAAATATGACAGCCCCAGAGAAAATATTGTCAATAAAAGTTAAATGTATTTATTTTGATAAGACATTGTTTTTACTGCAAAAGTAATATATACACAGACAATTTAGAAATTACAGACAAGCCAAAGAAAATGTCGTTACACAAATGCAATGTTACGATGACTTGTAACACTTTGGTGTGTATCCTTTTTTTTCTAAGCACATATGTGTAAATATATGCATTTTTAAAGGATTTCAGTAATGTTCTCATGATTAAATATATCATGCACATCCTTCTTTCTTTTCTTTCTTGCTTATTTTATTTTATTTTTTTTTGAGACATGGTCTAGCTCTGTCACCCAGGCTTGAATGTAGTGCAATTCTGGCTCACTTCAACCCCCATCTCTTGAGTTCAAGTGATCCTCCTGCCTCAGCCTCCCAAGTAGCTGGCACTGCAGGTGTGCGCCACCATGCCCAGCTAATTTTTGTATTTTTTGTTGGGACAGGGTTTTGCCATGTTGCCTAGGCTTGTCTCAAACTCCTAGGCTCAAGTGATCCACCCACCTTGGCCTCCCAAACTGTTGGGATTACAGGCATGAGCCACCATGCCTAGCACATACACATCTTTCAATAATATTGGTAATTCTGTAAGATCATTTTGGAGATTGCATGGTATTCCATTTATGAATGCACAGTCTTCTACTCAACTATGTTTCTGCTGAGACATTTAGGTTGTTTCCATTTTTGTTTTTACTATTACAAACAACTCTGCAATAAAGTAATGAAAATTTAAATTTTCCAATTAACCTTTGGTTTTTAGTAGTGCAATTTAGTTTATGAAATTAAGTTTGGGCATGGTTTGTTTTTTCAAGTGGTTGTAGAAAGAAACAGATTTTTTTTTTTTTTTGAGACGGAGTCTCACTCTGTCGCCCAGGCTGGAGTGCAGTGGTGTAATCTCGGCTCACTGCAACTTCTGCTTCCTGGGTTCAAGCAATTCTCTGCCTCAGTCTCCCGAGTAGCTGAGATTACAGGCACCTGCCACCACACCCAGTTAATTTTTGTATTTTTAGTAGAGACGGGGTTTCACCATCTTGGCCACACTGGTCTTGAACTCCTGACCTCGTTATCCAGCTGCCTCAGCCTCTAAAAGTGCTGGGATTACAGGCATGAGCCACTGCGCTCGGCGAAACAGTTGTTTTTAAATTGCTCTGAAAAAATATGTGGTCTCTAATTCTCATGTATGAGAGCAAACTGATATAAGGTATGGCTATTAAAAAGGAAGTATGGAAACTATCTGTGAGTTGAGTCATTCTTTAACTTTCAGTGAGGACAGAGACCACATTTGCTAATGAGATTCCTTTGCTTTAATGACTTTTTCAGTGTCTCCCCAAGGAGCATATAAAATGTTGTCAATTCTTCAAAATGATCTACAAATTGATAAACCTCATGAATAATTGCAATTGTAGTTAAATTCAACTTCCTTTTGATTGTGTACAATAAATTTTTTGCATACATCTTTAAAATTTTTTCCCTTAATTTAGAAGCAGGCTTTGAGGATAGGAAACATATTATAGCTGACCTTTTTTGACTGATCATTGCCCTTTTCCTCAGAGTTCCTACTGACTACACTCTGTGCTAAGTGTCTGCTCTCTCTGCCCTTGTCAAGCCTCTAATAGTCAAACATCTGAAATTCCTCTTTTCCAGTGAAGATGCTGCAGAGTACTTGGAAGAGAAAATGAGATGTTTCTGGCTTGTGTGGACAAGGTTAGACCCCCGATAGCAGCAGAAAAGGGATACAGGATGTTAGTGATAAATGGGTGGTCTCTGTTCAAACAATAGAATGCATGCATTCTCCCAAAGTGCTTGGAAAATCCCCAGTAGCTGTGTACTCCAAGCCATCCTCGTTGGATGTAGATACATTTCACCAGTCTCAATACCCTTTTTCTTTCATAAATATCTTCTATTCTAAAAGAAAGTGAATAGAAAGTGCAAGCAAATCTCACACATAACCTAAGCATAACATAAAGGAGAAATTTTAAAAATTTAATTTATAGTAAACATACATTATAGCCAGATGCTTGTACTTATACCTAGACTCGTTGTGAATGTGACACCTACAAATGCAGACTGATACTGCAGTGATACATTGATGACTCAAATACCACAGGGGGCATCACCACTGGTATTGTAATTTTCCAAAATGATGAACTACAATGGGTTAAGTTATGCGTGAAGCAACATCCAGTTTTCCTTGCCTTTATAAGGTGCATTCCTGAAAAATTCAGTGAGGCAACGTCCAATTTTCTTTGCATTTATAAATTGTATTCCTAGAAAATTCAGTGCATTTAAAACTACTCAAAAGTATTTTGTGTTTTATGTGTAAATTAAAGTTAGGTTTTAGGCTCACATCATTGTAAATAGGTTTTTCATCTACTTGAAAGACATTCAAAGCTCATGTCTGACATGAGACAGCTTTTTGTTTGCATGACTGACCCACATATTATTGGGCATCTCTAATCCCAGGACCCCAGCCAGTTGTACCCCATTCATTGTTAGAGCCAAAATACAAACTAGGCTGGGCGTGGTGACTTATGCCTGTAATCCCAGCACTTTGGGAAGCTGAGGCGGGCAGACCTGAGGTCGGGAATTTGAGACCAGCCTGGCCAACATAGTGAAACCCTGTCTCTACTAAAAATACAAAAATCAGCTGGGCGTGGTGGCATGTGCCTGTAATCCTAGCTACTTGGGAGGCTGAGGCATGAGAACTGCTTGAACTTGGGAGGCAGAGGGTGCAGTGAGCCGAGATAACGCCACTGCACTCGAGCCTGGGTGACAGAGTGAGACTCTGTCTCAAAAAAGAAAAAAAAAGTAAAACCCCAAAATACTGACAAACTTACAAATTGTCCCTTTAGGTGGGTATAATTCCCCTGCCTTCACCTCAATCACTGGTTAAGCAGCTCCTGACTGTTTTTCTTTTTTGGACCTGGGAGGATTTGCCTCTGAGGTACAGAGAATTAGGTCAACTTGAGTCTGATTTAAAAAAATTATTTACGTTAAAAATTGTGCATGTATACACAATTATATATAACACAATATATATTATGTTAAAAATATACATATAATAAAAGTTACCATTTAAACCATTTTAAATGTATAGTTCAGTGACATTAAACATTCACATTATTGTACAACCAATACCACTATCCATCTCCAGAACAGTTTTATCTTCTCCTCCTGGTTTTTTAAAGAAATTACGGACAGTAGTCTGTTTTGTCTCTCGTTTTCTTTTTTCTTTTTTTTTTTTGAGACGGAGTCTCGCTCTGTCTCCAGGCTAGAGTGCAGTGGTATGATCTCAGCTCACTGCAACCTCCACCTCCTGGGTTCAAGAGATTCTTGTGCCTCAGCCTCCCGAGTAGCTGAGATTAGAGGCGCCCGCCGCCACACCCAGCTAATTTTTGTATTTTTAGTAGAGATGGGGTTTCACCATGTTGGCCAGGATGGCCTCAGTCTCCCGACCTTATGATCCACCCGCCTCGGCCTCCCAAAGTGTTGGGTTTATAGGCGTGAGCCACTGCACCTGGCCTGTCTCTTGTTTTCTTAGGTCTTCTCATTGGCATTCATTCTGAGAATTGGTCTGTTTCTTTTTTCTTTTCTTTTTTTTTTTTTTTGAGATGGAGTCTAGCTCTCTCGCCCAGGCTGGAGTTCAGTGGCACGATCTCGGCTCACAGCAACCTCTGTCTCCCTAGTTCAAGTGATTCTCCTGCCTCAGCCTCCCAAGTAGCTGGGATTACAGGCACCCGCCACCACGCCCAGCTAATTTTTGTATTTTTAGTAGAGACAGGGTTTCATTGTGTTGCCAGGCTGGTCTCGAACTCCTGAGCTTGTGATCCACCCACCTCAGCCTCCCAAAGTACTGGGATTACAAGCATGAGCTACCGCTCCCCGCCTGGTCTGTTTCTTGATTCTGATTAGGCCAGGTTTGTGACTCAACTTTTTGTCTCTGGTGAGGCTGTCATGCTCTGAGCTCTGCCTGTGCTGCCAACCACACCTCTGCCCCCAGCCATATGGTAACCACACATGGCACCACCTCTCCGGCAGGTCTGGGCCTCCACAGCTCTGTGGCTGTGTCTAGGACTGAGTCGCCCTATGACTCCTCTTCACTCTCCCTTCTGGAAAATTCATCTTTTCCTTGGCAGGTTATATCATAATTTCATATTCATTTGATCACTTTAGACATCCTATATTCCACCGTACAGTCCTGGTTTGTCTACACTTGTCTATCTGAAATCCTATGTTATTAGGCTGTGTGTCTGTTAGAAGAGGCAACTTGGCAGTGTGGAAAGAGCATTAGAACTGGAATCAGAGGACAGTGAGTAAAAAGTGAGAGGGCTGATCACTAGATAATCTGCAGCTTCAAAGAAAAAGTTAATACATTAATTTCTATAAAATATCATATCTACCTACCTCATAGAACCTTCATAAGCATTGAATGCAAGTGAAAAATCGTAAAAGCATAAAGCATTATTATATAGCCTTTACTGTAATAAAAGATGCATAATACATGCTTTTTAAATGACAAAAGATATAATGACATACACTACCAATCGGTATTTTAAAGAACATAAGGCTGGATAATAGAATCTGCAAACCCAGATATAGGCTGTTTTATTTAGTAGGGATGTAGTCTTCAATAAATGTTAAATGAACATATGTGCTCCAGAAAAGTTATTCAAAACCTTCATTTGGGGGTATTTAAAAGACAGTAACTCTCAGATATTTAGTGCTTGGAAGTCCACATAGATGTTCTGGAGCATCAGCAGATGTGTGAGGTTGATTTCTGCCTGTTGTCATGAGAACACAGCTTGTCTTTATTGGCCTTTAGGAACATGACCTTAAAAGTCAGCCTGACAGTGATATTTTTCTATGAAAAGAGAGGCTACTACCCAAAGGAGCTGTGACAGGAGACCTGAGGAGTCAGATATGATCAGATGTTCTGTTTCCATTTACAGAGTCCTGAAAATCTTTGAGGCTGGTAGCCGCAAGTCATAGTTCCAGCCAGTGCTGTGCTGAGCCATGTTGCAAAAGGAAGGATGTGTACTACATACTATATAACTGGATACGTGGTTTTACGTATTTTTAAAACCAGTTATTGGCAGCCAGGCACGGTGGCTCATATCTGTAATCCCAGCACTTTGGGAGGCCGAGGCAGGTGGATCACCTGAGGTCAGGAGTTCGTGACCAGCCTGGCTAACATGATGAAACCCCATCTCTACTAAAAATACAAAAAAATTAGCTGGGCGTGGTGGCAGGCACCTGTAATCCCAGCTACCCGGGAGGCTGAGGCTGGAGAATCGCTTGAACCCAGGAGGTGGAGGTTGCAGTGAGCCGAGATGGCGCCATCGCACTCCAGCCTGGGCAATAAGACTGAAACTCTGTCTCGGAAAAAAAAAGGTTATTGACTTAGATAAAAATACCACCTATGAGTTTGCTTCCATTAAAACCAGCAAAATAAATTTATAATAAATTCTGATTTTGGTATAAATCAAATACTTAATGTGAGTTTTAATATAGCTACTTTTCATTTTTTTCAATATTTTAAAACTAGTGTTCTGAAAAAAATTCATATCTGCTTAAGGTATTATTTTTATTTTATTTTATTTTTTTGAGACGGAGTCTTGCTCTGTCACCCAGGCTGGAGTGCAGTGGCCCAAACTTGGCTCACTGCAAGCTCCGCCTCCCTGCAAGCTCCGCCTCCCGGGTTCACGCCATTTTCCTGCCTCAGCCTCTTGAGTAGCTGGGACTACGGGGGCCCGCCATTGCGCCCGGCTAATTTTTTTTGTATTTTTAGTAGAGACGGGGTTTCACCATGTTAGCCAGGATGTTCTCGGTCTCCTGACCTCATGATCCACCTGCCTCGGCCTCCCAAAGTGCTGGGATTACAGGAGTGAGCCACCGCGCCCGGCCAAGGTATTAATACATAGCATTTATCATAATTAAACATCAAAAATACATAAAAAACATGTGAATAGGGTTGTATGTTTTTCTGTTGTAGGCTCCAATATGGCTTAACACGGCACTATCAGTTCTTGTTTTCATTTAAAATGTTATTTTGTTCTTCATGGATTTTTGCATTAATTTAGATTTAAAAAAATATTATATTAAAATATTATTTATCTTGACGACTGAGTTTTTGTGCCCCACCCGCCCCCGGCCCTTACATTTTCTGCCTGAGGTTAGTGTTTCGCTTGCCTTAACCTATTTCTGGCCCTGGTCCTAACCCTCTATCCCAACAAACTATAATACAAAAACTGCTACAGGAATGAAAACTGTGCTCACTACGTTAGAGGAGACGTTCAAATCCAACTAATTTCTCCACAATCCAAGTGAGTCCAGGAAGCAACATGTCAAGTGGGGCAGGGAATGTGAGCTTTAGGGCTAGACAGATCTGGAATTAAATCCTGCCTTGCCTCCTTAGCAGTCTGAGTAATTACTTACCCAGTCCGAGCCTGTTTTCTTATTTTTAAAAGGATCAGTCATTTTTTAGTGAGAGTTAAACGAGATCGCTTGTGTAAAGCCTCTGTATTCAATGAATGTTCACCTGTCTCCTTCCCTATTTTAGAAATAGTAGATTGACTCACAAACACTGAGTTACCCAAAGACTTGCTCCCAGAAGTGCTGGCATTGAAATTTGAACCCAGATATAGAGAAAGTCCTATGCTCTTCTCACTAAATTGCACTAATTCTAGCTGCTGCAGGGTTGCGTCTTTCTAGGGACATAATTCCTAGTTATACCAGCTATATCCCAGAGAACTTGGATAAGCAGCTCTGGAGCAGAGGTGGAATATGTAGCCCTTTGACACGACCATATACCACCAAAATATAAACATCAATGCAGAAATTAATGCCATCTCCTCTTTCTGACTCTACAAATATTTATTAGCAAGGGATAAGTTTTCCAAAAGATCTGAAGAGAGTTCAAGAAACTTTTTTCCCCCTCTTTTCTTTAGAGGCAGGATCTCACCACCTTTTCTGGGCTAGTCTCGAACTTCTGGCCCTGTTACCAGCGGCAAATCCCACAGGTCTGCAGCAACCTCAATTCTCGTTTCCTCAGAAGAAAGAATTCAACTGATGGGCAGAAGGCAGAAGGAGATACTGAGGCAAGTTTTAGAGCAGAAGTGAAAGTTTATTAAAAAGCTTTAGAGCAGGAATGAAAGGGAGGAAAATATACTTGGAAGAGGGCCAAGTGGGCGACCTGAAAGACAAGTGTGTGGTTTGACCTTTTGATTTGGGGTTTTATACATCGGCATACTTCCAGGATCTTGGGTTACTTCTCCCCACTCCTGAAAGCTTATCCAGAAGTTGATCAGTTTCAGGTGTTTTCTATTTATTGGGAGCCTGCCTTTCCCTAGCACCGGCTGGGACCAATTATTACTTTAGAGAGACAGTTAACAACCCCCTCGCCCGCCCAAGACTCCTGGGTTGGGGATGGGGGAACCCTCTCCTGCCCATTCCTTCTTTCTCCTGCCCACTCCTCCCCTCTCCTGCCCTGCCCTTCTCCGCCCATGTCTGACTAGCTACTTACTGTAACAGCCTCAAGCGATCCTCCCACGTTGGTCTCCCACAGTTCTGGCATTCTAGGTGTGAGCCACTGTGCCTGCCCTCAAGGAACTTGAACACTGTGCTTTTCTATATATGAGACAATTTGTAATTAGGAATTAGATATGTTTGTTAATTGTATGTATGCATTTTGGTATATTTCTTGTGATGATTGATATTTTATCTCATTTTAGAGGCAGATTGTATAGAATAAATTGAAATTTGCTTAGTGATGGCCGAAAGCTTTGCATCTCTTTTAGGGGTGATTAGCTATGCTTACAATAAAACTGTGCATATATATATTTGGAACATCCTTATAATAAAAAAAAAGCAACCTACATGTCCAACAATAAAATAGTGTTTATATGAATTATGGCATACCATAGAATATTATGCTGTGATTAAACATGGTATTTCCAAAATATAAAATGAAGAAATGAGGACATAAGACTGTTTAATATGTATCTGGCTGGGTGCAGTGGCTCATGCCTGTAATCCCAGAAATTTGGGAGGCTAGGCAGGAGGATTGCTTGAGCCCAAAAGTTGGAGACCAGCCTGGGCAACATGGCAGAACCTTACCAAAATGATACAAAAATTAGCCGGGTGTGATGGCTCATGCCTGTGGTCCCAGTTACTGGAGAGGCTGAGGTGGAAGGATCCCTTGAGCCCAGGAGGCAGAGGTGCAGTGAGAGCCATGTTCATGCCACTGCACTCCAGCCTGGGTGACAGAGTGAGACCCTGTCTCAAACAAAAAACAAAAACCGTATAATATAAATCTAACTCTGTAAAGTTTTTAAAAATGTACTTATGTAAATAGAGAAAACAACTAAGATATTGAAATGTTAACGGTAATTAGTGATGGGATTATAGGTGACTTTTATTTTTTAAACAGTCTTTCATAGATTTTTCCAAAATGTCTATAAATTAACAAATTTTTTTTCTATAATTAAAAAATACTTTAAATCACAGTTTCTCTAATGGTGGAGTTTAAATGGTATCCAAAATAGACCTGCCCAGTTTTATTTTGGAGCAAATAAATTTGACAATTAGAACAATTGCAATGTATGTTTTTATTTTTATTTTATTTTTACTTTTATTTTTTCTAAAGACAAGGTCTTGCTCTGTCACTCAGGCTGCATAATCATAGCTCACTGCAGCCTCAAACTCCTGGGCTCAAGCGATCCTGCTGCCTTAACCTCCCAAGCAGCTAGGACTACAGGCGCATGCCACCAGGCCCAGCTAATTTTAAAAATTTTTGTAGAGACAGGATTTTGCTATGTTGCCCAGGCTGGTCATGAACTTTTGGCCTCAAGCAATCCTCCCTGCCCCACCTCCCAAAATGCTGGGATTACAGATGTGAGCCACCACGCTTGGCTTCAATATATGTCTAAATAGTCATGCAAACCTTTAAGTAAAGGAAATTTTTTTAACTTTTTTTTTTTTTTTTTTAAAGACAGGGCCTTGCTTTGTTGCCTAGGAGTGCAGTGGCTCTTCACAGGTGTGATCACAGTGCACTCTGGCCTAGAACTCCTGGCTTCAAGCCATCCTCTCCTCTTGCCTCAGCCTCCTGAGTAGCTGAGAATACAGGCAGGTGCTACCATACCCAGCTTAAGTTAAGGAAATTTTGAGTCACCTTTGTCCTGGTTTAGCCATAGTTCATAATGTTAAAAAAGAACTTTATTTCTGGTGCCAAAATGTCGCCACAGTTTTTACTGATTTGTTCTTATATGCTTTCACCTCCGGAATATAAAATAAGTTAGGAGCAAAATATATGTAATGGAATGCTGTACGTAGGGAGAAAATTGGGTTGACCATAACCCCTGAAAAAGAAAAATAATGCATCTCTCATTTGTAGCAGCAGTAAACTGAACAAATGCTTTGCTTTGTTTCCCACTTACAATATTAAAGAAGACATTTGATATGTCATGGCACACACTCCTTTCCTGATCTTTTTCCTAACACTCCTCTCCTTGTGAATGTTTACCTGTCACTCTGCTGAGTGTCTGTATCTTTTTTTTACCCTCTAACATTAACCCATCTTGTCACTAGAAGGGAAGCAGATGTGAGCATAGCTGTTCCATAGTACCACTTTCCCCATCTATATGACTACCACAGAAACAATCGTGTTCTTATAGAACTCTGCTGCCCCCATCTCTGTTGTTTGGCCCAGGGGTTGGGGACACCACACAAACCAGATCAAGGACTTCTAGACTTTTCCTCTGGTAGGGGAGACTTTAGATGCAAATATTGGAAACTGTTGTTATTCGTTGTTGTAGTTGAATTATGTCTCCTGCAAAAAGGTACGTTGAAGTCCTAGCCCCCAGTACCTCAGAATGTGACCTTATTTGGAAATAGGGTGTTTATACATGTAATCAAGTTACAATGAGGTCATTAGAGTAGGCCCTAATCAATAGGACTGATGTCCTTATATAATAAAAAAGGGAAATTTAGACTCAGAGACAGGCACACACAGAAGGAAGACCATGCGAAGAGATACAGGGAGGAGATGGTGATGTGACTGGAGTGACGCATCTAAAAGCCACTGGCTGTCAAGGATTGCCCGCAAACATGGGAAGCTGGGAGAGGCCAGAAAGGATTCTCCCGGAGAGTCCTCTGAGTGGGCGTGCCCTGCCAGCTCCTTGAGCTTGGACTTCTAACCTCCAGAATTGTAAGACAATAGATTTCTGTTGTTTTAAGACAACTTGTTTTTAGTGTGTTGTTATAGCAGCCCTAGAAAATAATACTGTGTTGCATTTTTTTTTCTCATCATATGGAGTGGAGAGAACTAGTGAGAGTATGCAGGTTTTTTTTTTTTTTTTTTTTTTTGAGAGAAGAGTCACAGTGAGTCTGATAGCTTTTGAATCTTGGTTTTGAGTCCTTTCTGAGACCTAAATGCATGACTGTCCTTTCTGTGTATTGGTTTTTCAATCTTTTCTTGGATTACATGAACCGATTATCATTTTTGTGAGGGTGGAGTGTCTAAGTTAATTGAGTTGGATTTCTGGCACTTGCAATGAGAAATAGCTAATGAATCCTGAGTATCTAAGCAGCCTAGGAATGTGACATTTTCTAATACAAATGACATAAAACTTTTTTAGGTGTTGTATTACCTGAAAGGCAAAGTTCTCCTTTTCTAACACTATGACACATTGATATATTTAATTCCTCACGTAAAACAGGAAAAAATTACTTGAAGAAAATACAAATTTTATTATAAGGATGCAGGCAGATCTCACGCATCTGAGCTTTTTATTTATTTGTTAATGTTCATTCATGTTGTCTTTTTTTCAATTGGAACCACCAAAACTTAAGAAAAAATTATGAGAGAAATAAATTTTAGTTTAATGATTGAACATCTGCTATGTGCAGGCACTGAGCTAGGTGTTATGTTACAACTGTGAGCAGGACTAAATCCTTGCCTTGGAGGAGTTTATAACCTAGTAGGGGAAAAAGAGAAGTAAACAGAGGGCCAGGTGTTGTGGTGTGAGCCTGTAGTCCTTGGAGCTGACGTGGGAGGATGGCTTTAGCCCAGGAATTTGAGGCCATGGTGCACTATGATCATAATTGAGAATAGCCACTGCACTTCAGCCTGGGTAACATAGCAAGACAGTGTCTCTGAAAAACAAACAAACAAAAAAAAAACCAAAATTAAAACAAAACACGTAATCAAAATACAGTGACCAGGTTGTAGCATGATTAGATTATAGAGTGCAAGGGATGAGATTTTCGAGATAAAAGAGATAGATCAAGAAATGCCTTTCATGCCACATAAAGGAGTTTTGTTTAGACCAATGGCAGTGGGAGTAGGTTTTGAGCAGGAGGGTGAGAAAGGTAGGATTGAGCCTTTGAAAGTTCTAGTGCTTTAGAAGATGCTCAGCATTTCAGTTAGGAAGACTGTGTGTAACACAGGTTTGAGATGGTAGTGGTCTCCTCCCCCAGGATGATGGTGATAGAGATGGAGGGGAGTGGACTGGTTCAGGGGAAATTATTAATAGGAGGTGAAATTGACAGGCTTGGTCATGGGTGGTTGTGAGGGAGAGAAAGTCAGGTGTCTGGCTGAGGAGCTTTGCTGGATGGAAGTGCTATTTGCTGAGGCAGCAGACAGGAAGGGGAGTGGTTTGGGAAAAGGGGGGATGATGCAAGCATTGCTGAATGTGATGGGCTGTAGGACCAGCAGTGGGGATGTCCACAAGAGTTGGCTATATAGCGTTGGTGCTCATTGGAGGGGCCAGAGGATTTGAATATAGTTAATAATTAAAAATGCGGATGTGATTACCAAGGGAGTACATATTATGTAAGAAAATCAAACAATGAGGACGTATCTCTGAGAAACTCCAACCATTCTGAAAAACTCCAAAAGACCATTCTTGGTAACTGTGCCAAGTGAATGGCCTGGTCTCTGAAACTCTACACTCAGACACAGGTCGTCCTGGAGAGTGGTGTCCTTCTGGATTGTCACATAACCTGTGAATGAAGCATGTGTTACAACAATAATGGAAAATATGCAAATGAGAAAAAAAGTTTCTCAGTGCCCCACCACCCTAAATTCTGGCTCCACCCCTATTTGTTTTCTCATATTTGTCTGAATTTCTCCAAGAAGCCCATAATCAATGCTGGGTCATTCCTGGAGTGTTGACAGTCACCAGGATTCACCTTTGGCTTTTGTTTCAGTCCAAAAGTAACAGTTAGTGTCACGTGTGAGGCAAACACATGCTGAGACTTGTTTGAGGGACCACTGAGATTTCAAGTTGAGGAAAAGCCTTCTGGTACATGAGGTCGATTGTAGAATGAATATGAATATTGAACATTCCTGCCAGCAGTCTGCAGACTTCTGATTTCAGGCCCCTGAAAACTGTTATTTCCTGGGCTTGTTTTTAAAAGCAGAGCCCAAACTTATTTCTGAGAAAGGACAGAATTAAAATTCAGCAGATAGTTGTTCATGCTGTATAAATAAATTCCTCTTCAGAGAGTGAAGGAATCCTTTTTCTCAGGGACCACAGGACTGCTTATAATGACTGTTTTCCTCACATCAAGAGCTCAGTCTTTGTGGCACTTTGACTTTTTTTGGAGGGGGCAACCAGTAGCTGTTGTCTAAATGTACGTCATATACATTAATTTTTACCATGAAATCTGAATGTTTTGGGATATACAAGTAAGTGTTTCTTGACATATGATTTCCCTAAAGTGAATGTAAAAATGCCCTGATCTTGAATTGGAAAACAGAACATGTGGTTAAACTAGCAAAGACAGGAAACACTATAGTAAATATTGTCATTCAATGATCAGCTAAACTAAAGCTGATTATTGAAGGTTTCTCCTTATTTTGTGCTTACTTCCTATCTCTCCCCATTTCTTATAGTTTTAGAATTCCAGATTCTCTTATGTGTTATCATGTTAGGGGTCTACTTTGATCAAGAATAGCATTTTTTAATATACTATTCCTCTGAACAATATAGGCAGCCCCTATTTTGTATTGATCTGTTACTCTGACACTACTTTAAACAGACAAATAAGCAAACATTCTGATTCCTTTATGGGCCTTTTATCAGATTTTGGTGGGACTCTTTCAATAAATAGCTGATGTAACTCAGTTAGTTTGGACCCTGCTAAACTTGTGGAAATATCTCTGAGGCTAGCAGGCTTCTGGCCACCATGTACTTTTAGAAACTAAGTTGTAACACTCAGTGACAGTGTTTATTCCCATGGAAATAATGTAATAATTAAAGATTGAATTCCTTGGACAGGGATATTTGGCCAGATACTTAATGATATCATTAAAGAAAAAACACAACAGCACAAGTTTCTAAACCAATAAAAAAATAGTAAAACTGTTTTCTAGCTTCTTTAAAATGGGCCTACTATATTGTTACTTTGATTTTAGCAGGGACCCTAATGATTGACAAAATATACTCATAGTACATGAAAATACAACTCCACTGTGGTGTAAATTTGCTCTGAAACTAATATGCTGGTGATAATAAACATTACGCATTTAACTAACAACAATTTTGCTTCGTTTGCAGAATTTAGAAAAGCTTTTTGGTAGCATTTTGGAAGGCTCAGATTTCTTTAAGACATCTGTCTAGGGAAATTTGAACTAATTTCTCTTTTATTTCCCTCTTGTAAAAATTCCCGTTAGAAAGCAAATGCATTCAAAACCATTCCATTGATCTTATAACTGTGCTTCATAACAATAGCCATGAGCTTTTCCTTTCTATCCTGTGGGCTGAAAGCACTGCAGTGGGGTGTCTGAATGGCACACAGGAACCAGGGGAACTGGGAAGTGAGGGGCAGCCAGCTTTGAGAGGGACCCCGGTCTGTTTTCTAGCACAGCAAATGTCAGGGGAAAGGGATTTGGCTTCACCCTTTTCGTTTTCTGACCCTGTTTCCAGGAAGACTTTGTAAAAGTTGAAGACTGCCAGGAGCTTATTTAAAACTATAATGGAAGTTTAAAAATGATCATAAAATGCCAGTTGCATGACAGCTTCATGACAAAATCACAGTTTGGCCCTCTTCTCCAAAAACCAAAGAATTCCTACGAAGCAAATCACCCACCCCAAATTCAGTCACATCCCATCTTTACATTTCTCCCAGTACCTTCTGGTCCTATGAGTTCAATGTCATGCTGAGGATATAAAGGCCAAGGGACAAATGTGGCAGGGGATGGGTTCAATTTATCTGATGCAACCCTGCTGAAATTGTCTTTTTCTACAGACATTTTATCAAGTCATAGGAGAGTTTAACTTTCTCTCTTTCCTAATTAGTTCTATGAACTTATCTATTTTCCTCATATTTTCTAACCCAGTCCTGGAGAGAAATTTGACCTTTATAATGACTACAATATATCAAGTACTTATGATATGCCAGGTAAAATGCTAAATATTACATGTATTATTATAATTATTTGAGACAGGGTCTCACTCCTGTCTCCCAGACTGGAGTGTAGTGGTACCATCTTGGCTCACAGCAGCCTCAAATTTCAAAGTTCAGGTGATCCTCCCACCTCAGGCCCCCGAGTAGCTGGGACTACAGGCAAGTGCCACCATGCCTGCCTGGTGTGTGTGTGTGTGTGTGTGTGTGTGTGTGTGTGTGTGTGTGTGTGTGTATTTTTGGTAGAGATGGGGTTTCACCATGTTGCTAGGGTGGTCAAACTCCTGGGCTCAAGCAATCCACTCACCTCAGCCTCCCAAAGTGCTGGGATTACAGGCGTGAGCCACTGTGCCTGGCCTGTGATACATATTATTGCATTGGATCCCCAAGTAAGTTAGAGATTCTTAGTCTCTCTACAGTTAAGGAAACCAAGGCTCAGCAGGATCATACAGCAAGATTTCCCCTGACTGCATGGCTAGTAAGTGTTGAGGCTGAGATTCTAACTGAGGGTCTATCTCATGGAAAACCCACGCTCACAGCCACTGTGCTGTGTGCTCTTCCTGTCTGGATATGGTCCTTGTCAGGGTACCTCAGTGTTCTCATGAGGCACCTCTGGCTTCTGAGATGTAGACAGAAACATCTAGGTATTAGGTTGGTGCAAAAGTAATTGCAGTTTTTGCCATTAAAAGTATGTTTAAGAATTAACATCCCGAATGAAAGGTACTTGAAGTTTAAGCCACTCTGATTACTAATAAGATACATAGTGTAGTAGTAACGTATGCCTGAGACCCAGCCTAATATTCTTCTTTGAATTCACACTTAACACTCACTCACACAACCAATTTTATTGAAGCTCTCTTTGTGCAAGAAAGTCCACTTTGAAACTAGAGTTCTCCAGGGAAACAAAAGCCTCCTTAGAAACAATGTTGGAATCTGGATTGCTGTGGAAGAAACTTAAAAAGCTTGAGTCCCTTCCACTTCTATTCTTGGATGGGTTTTGGCCCCTAGCTGGTTCAGAAATTCTTTATCCTCATTTAGATTCTCTAAGGGAGTGGCTCATTCCAGCCCAGCGCAGCCTCATTCTGCCCATAGCAGGTTTCCACCCTGGCTCTGCTCCCCCGCAGGGCGAGCACCAGGAGGGGACAGCTGCTGGGCCCACTTTGCATAGGGGCATGTATGACCCAGGCAGGGCTGACTGTCTGCGGAAAAACCTCAGGGCTGCTTTCTGGCTTTAGTCATATTCGTTAGATGAAACTTGTGGGTGTTACTAAGACATTCTGCGCCCTGAAATTGGGAGTGGTTTTGAAAACTGGTCTCAACTATTAGATTCCGAACCACTAAGCTTCCACATTTACTGACAGTTATATGCAGCAAAGAAGTTTTTCTCGTTGCCTGTTTTTCTATCCTTCTATGTGCAAACACTATGTATCTTATTAGTATTTAGAGTGGCTTAAACTTCAAGTACCTTTCATTAGGGATGTTAATTCTTAAATATACTTTTAATGGCAAAAACCGCAATTACTTTTGCACCAACCTAAAACCTAGATGTTTCTGTCTACATAGTCAGATAGTGAGTGGAGGCAGTGCAAGAGATGTCAGTTTTGCAGCTTGCTTTTCTTCAGTTCCTCACATCAGATTCTGTTCTCTGTTCTGATTCTCTTTTCAGACACCTGTTTCTCCTCGTTTTCTAGTTTCTGGTAGTATTACCTCGGAATCTAGAGCTAACCCCTGAGTGCTCCTTGGCTGAGAGCACTTCAATACCTAATGGATGATAACAGGATCTAACATGGAGTTGTGGGGAAATCATGGACACAGGATTTATTCATTTAATAAATATATTTATTGTCACTACATGGAGAGTACACCATACTCACCTCTGGATGAGTGGGGAAACTGCTGATATGAGGTCATTTCCCCAAAATGACTCTTTTGTTATCATGTCAGGGTGGCTTTACTTCCACCATTAGTTGCTTCTTCTTTTTTTTTTTTTTTTTGAGATGGAATCTCGCTCTGTTGCTCAGACTGGAGTGCAGTTGCGTGATCTTGGCTCACTGCAACCTCCGCCTCCTGGGTTCAAGTGATTCTTGCACCTTAGCCTCCCAAATAGCTGGGACTACAGGCATGCACCACCACGCCTGGCTAATTTTTGTATTTTTAGTAGAGACAGGGTTTCACCATGTTGGCCAGGCTGGCTGGTACTCGTGACCTTAAGGGATCTGCCTATCCTGGCTTCCCAAAGTGCTGGGATTACAGGCGTGAGCCACCGTGTTCAGCCTGCTTCCTTTTTTAAAACCAATTTTTTCCTATGCTGGTATTCAAGGAAATGTTACTAAGCATTCAGTAAAAGGTGCTCAAAGTGCACATAAACCTGGGACATGTTGGAGTTAAACGAAACTAAATAGTTTTCTTAGCTGCAGGCTGCCCAGAGCCTGCAACGTGTGAATGTCACAATTGTTCACAAAGGGCTCCATCATGTTAAGCATTTCCTAGTTATTTGACCATAGAACTTCTTTTTTCATAGTTAAGTCTATTAATAGCTCCTAGAACAGAGTTCCAACGATCATTGTGTGATGAACACTGAAGGTCTTTTTCAAAAGCTTTGAAGGTTCTTGTCAAAAGTACATGCATTATCCAGGAGAGGAAATGCAATTGACCACCACTATCCCAGAATAAGTTGGCTGAAATTAGCTAGCTAATCTCACTTGGCAAGGCCTGAGCAACAGCTTCCTCTGTCTTGAGTTTGAATCCCTGTCTGTCATTTCTGTATGATCTATGCTAATTTTTGACCCCACTGGTCCTCTTTCTTGCCCTACAATTTATCCTCCCTAACTGACACGGATATGGTGGGCATCAGAGATAATGCTTTCTAGGCTCCAGCAAGAGCCACCCTTTCAGCCCCCAGTCCCAACAACGAAACACTGTAAGAAGCTTTGTCTATGTCAGGCATTCTCTGGCTTACAAGGAGAAAAGATTTTCCTTCCTAACCTAACTGAACTTAATCCTGAACTTAATCCTGAAATCTTCTCATCGCTTTTTCACCTCTGAAAAATGTGACCTTAATCAAACATGACTGCTAAATATTGGACAGGGTGAGAGCCACAGGGAATCAAAAGGAAACATGCCGAAAGGTAGTGTGTATGTGTATTAAACTTTCCTGAGCAATTTCAAAGAGGTAGTAGTTGTGTGAAGGGTAGAATATTTGTACCATGATTTGGATTTGGTAGAAATCTTTTCAGTCAGCAGTGAAGGCAAACTGGTCATAGAAGTCCTACCCACCCTTCTATCTCAACCAACTTTGAAGGCATGGAAACAGGTAATTAAGACATCACCTGGGGCTCTACTTGTCAGATCCCCAAACGAACTTTCACAATTAAGTTCTTTAAGATCATTTGGGTATTATGCCTTATGTTTATTTAGCTCTTTAGAGTTTGTCAAATACTTTCACATATCTTATCCAAACTGATTTAAAAAATTATTTGTATTTTACTTTTTAAATTAAATTAATTAATTCATTTTGGCCTGGTAATGTCACAAAAAATTATTTTTAGAATGGTTTTAGGTTTACATAAAAATTGGCCTGAAAGTGAAGAGGATTCCCACTTACCTATACTTTCTTCTCCCTGCAGTTTCTTTTACTATTAATATCTGGCATTACTGAGGTATATTTGTTACAATTGATCAATCAGTATGGATACATTATTATTAAATGAAGTCCACAGTTTACATCAGGGCTCATCTTTGTGTTGTGCAGTCTGTGGGCCTTGACAGATGTAAAATGTCATGTATCCACCATTAGAATATCATAGAGAATAGTTTCACTGCCCTAAAAATATGATGTGTTCCACCTGTTCATCCTCAAGTCCCTGGCAATCATTGGTCTATTTCCTGTCTGTATAGTTTGCCTTTTCCAAAATGTCATGTAGTTGGCCAAATTGACTTTAATCTTCATGACAACTCTGTAGCTAGGCAAGTTTTATTATCTCATCATAGATGAAAGAAGTTCAGTGAGATAAAGTGACTGAGGACTCACAGTTGAGGGTGCCCAAGCCAGGACTAGGACCAGCTAAAAGCATGAACACCAGCCAATCTCAGAAAGGGGTTAATTGCTGAAGACATAGACTATTAGCTTACAGGAGCCCTCTCAGCCCAAGCACTTTAATTTCTTAGTAGCTACAAGGAGGAAGATTGCACAGCTTCAAAGGAAACTAGATGCATGATATTGGTGAGATGAGACTTGGAGGTGACTTCACAGATGACGGGTTTAATGCCCCATAATTATGAAGGAAGGTCAGTCTCTGCCAGTCTGACTCAGAGGGCTTACAGAGTCATCCATTTTGTCCTCTCTGCTGCTATTTATGGGCTTCCCAGTTGCTGATATTTGTTGGTTAAATGCTCACACAACCAGTCTTGCCTAAAGCAGTATCATTTATAGGGTGTTGAGAATAAACAGGGTGACAGGTGTGGGATAGTCATTTTAAAGAATATTTAGTAGCTGATTCTTTTTTAAAGCTCTCCATGCTTAAAATATAAATATTCTGAAAGAAAACAAAAGCCAAGACCCTTTTTGTAGAGAGTTGGAGAATACTAGGACTTTCTGGGAGTGCTGGCTTTTGCACAGGCATGGGTAAACATTAGTAAAGTTGTTGCTGAGAACAGCTCGGGACGGGAGGGGAATGAGAAGAGAAGACAGTGTGGAGACAATGAGAGAAAAGGACTGAAATGTAGTCACCTGAGCAACTTAAGATCCGTTTGTCATTAGAAAGAGACTAGAACAGCAACATCACCCTCATAAAGTGTAGTCATCTGGGCTGGGCACTGTGGCTCATGTCTGTAATCCCAGCACTTTGGGGGGCCAAGGTGGGCAGATCATTAGGTCCGGAGTTCGAGACCAGCCTGGCCAACATGGTGAAACCCCGTCTCTACTAAAAATACAAAAATTAGCTGGGTGTGGTAGCACTCGCCTATAATTCCAGCTACTTGGGAGGCTAAGGCAGGAGAAGCTCTTGAACCCAGGAGTCAGAGGCTGCAGTGAGCCGAGATCATGCCACTGCACTCCAGCCTGGGTGACAGAGCAAGACTCTGTCTCAAAAAATAAAAATAAAAATAGCGTAGTCATCTGAGTCCATGTAGTAGACTAATTGCTTACTCCAAAGGAGTGATTGAAGAAAGATTAATGAAGCGGCTATTTACAAAGGTGCAAGCAGGATTAGGGGGGCATTCTGGAGCCAGTAGCTGCAGAGAGCCATGACCATCCTCAGGCCTAACTAAGGAGGCAAGGGAAGGGAGCACTTACCGGAACCTAGAGAGACTTGTAGTTTAGCAGAGGCTGTCTGACTTAACTGGGCCCTTTGGTAGAGGAAAGCAGCCACTGCCAATCTACAGGGGGTGAGCTGGAGAATAAATAACACACTCTTTTCTTTCATCCTCTTAATTTCTGCTGATACTTTCCATTGGCCAAACCCTAAAATGAAACAGAGACCAAGGGAACCCATATGATGCAATAATCCACGAAGGTCAGCCTCCCAGGCCACTGGGTCAGCAGAGCAGAGGAGGGTGGAGAGGGCTCTGGAGGGCCACACAGCAAAAACCTTCAGCTCCAAGGAAGAGGATCATGTTAATGCCCTAGGGATAGACAGTACCAGAAGACTGTGTTGAAATCTGCTTTCCTAAGTCTTTATTCATATTAAAGGCACTATTAATTAATTAAAATATTATAATGACATATATTGAGTGTGCAGCTTCAACTTTATATATCCCTTGGTGCCTGAAAATTCTGAAATGCCTGTTTTGGAAGTGTCCATCTCCCTCAAGTCCCTATGGAAAATCACTCCTAAGAGGCAAGACAAGGGTAGCTGTGTTAAAGTTGAATGTGTGTGGAAGGCTTAGTTAAAAAGCCATTGCATAGTTATAATAATAAAGAGGGGGTCACAGTTTGCACCTACACATATTAATATTTTCCCACTTTGTACTTAGATTTAGCTTAAGTTTATCCATTTATTCATTCAACAAACACATACTATGCTCCTGCTTTGTGATTATAAAAGGATCTACAAAATCTGTCTCTGATAACCCTCCCTGACTCCTGGCCCCTGGCCCCAAGCCACCACTGGCAGGACTGATGGTAGGTGGTGAGGCAAAGGAAAAGCCTCTCTGAGGCGGTGACATTTGAGCAGAGGAGGAAGGAGTCAGCCCTGCAGATCTTGGGGACGGGCTGAGGAAATAGCCTGCTCAAGGATCTGAGCTTTGCGTGAAGGCGGAAGGTGCTAGGGGAGGCAATGGTATGGCGGTCCGAGGCCTATTCATGGAGGGTCTTCCAGGCCACAGTAAGACATTTGGATTTTATTCCGAGGGTGATGTAAATAGAAGGTTCTGAGCAGGAAAGTGAGATGACAGAATTTATCTTTCTAAAAGATCACTCCAGCTACTATGTGGAGATTGATTCCAGGGAAATGGAAGCAAGGGAACTGATTAGGAAGCGATTTCAGTGGCTGTGACAAGGGATGATGGTGGTCAGTAGAGGTGCTGAAAAGTGGTTGGGCGTGGATACACTCTATGTAGATATTCTTATTGTCCTTTTAGTTAAAGATGACAATTTTCTAAAGGAAGATTTTCTTTTGTGGATGGGATTGAGGGAACTCACACCAGTTAAAATGAATTGAATTGCTGTTGTCTAACTTAGCCTGCCTCAAATTCACTCAGGAGACTTATTTAAAAAGGAAGATTTCCCAGAGAGATTTATTTAAGGGAAAGCAGAATTGGCATTCTTCTTTGGACCTAGAGAACCTTGACAAGCTGTTGCCAGGACACGCAAGTGGGATGGTGTCTCTTGTGCAACTGATAAGAGGAAGTGACCCTTGGATTGAAGGAAGTAGAAAGATTAAATCAGAAAGAATCAAGGTTCAGAGTCTGCAAAGCCACAAGCCCTCTGTATGGGCCAGCAAGCCCCTGGGCCTGAGAGGCATCAGTAATCGTCACCCGAGTTGGATTGAACTGAAATAAAGAAGTAAAGATCCTATATCATCTATTGAAATCTTTAAAATGGTTGCAAGATATGCATTACTAATCTATATATTATCTTAAAAACAAACAAGACTTGACTCTGAAGAGAGCAGCAGATCTCCCAGCACAATGTTTGAGCTCTGCCAATGGTCAGACTGCCTCCTCAAGTGTGTCCCTGACCTCCATGTCTCCAGACTGGGAGACACTTCCCAGCAGGGGCCAACAGACACCTCATACAGGAAAGCTCTGGCTGGCCTCTGGTGGGTGCCCCTCTGGGATGAAGCTTCCAGAGGAAGGAACAGGCAGCAATCTTTGCTGCTCTGTAGCCTCCACTGGTGATACCCAGGCAAACAGGGTCTGGAGTGGAACTCCAGCAAACTCCAGCAGACCTGCAGCACAGGGGCCTGACTGTTAGAAGGAAAACTAACAAACAGGAAGGAATAGTATCAACATCAACAAAAAGGATGTCAACTCAGAAACTCCATCTGAAGGTCACCAACATCAAACACCAAAGGGAGATAAATCCATGAGGACGGGGAGAAACCAGTGTAAAAAGGCTGAAAATTCCAAAAACTAGAATGCCTCTTCTCCTCCAAAGGATCACAACTCCTCACCAGCAAGGGAACAAAACTGTACAGAGAATGAGTTTGACAAATTGACAGAAGTAGGCTTCAGAAGGTGGGTAATAACAAACTCCTCTGAGCTAAAGGAGCATGTTCTAACCCAAGGCAAGGAAGCTAAGAACCTTGAAAAAATGTTAGATGAATTGCTAACTAGAATAACCACTTTAGAGAAGAACATAAATGACCTGTTGGAGCTGAAAAACACAGCACGAGAACTTTGTGAAGCATATACAAGTATCAATAGCCAAATCAATCAAGCGGAAAAAAGGATATCAGAGATTGAAGATCAAATTAATGAAATAAAGTGTAAAGACAAGATTAGAGAAAAAGAATGAAAAGGAATGAACGAAGCCTCCAAGAAGTATGGGACTATGTGAAAAGACCAAACCTGTGTTTGATTGGTGTATCTGAAAGTGATGGGGAGAATGGAACCAAGTTGGAAAACACTCTGCAGGATATGATCCAGGAGAACTTCCCCAGCCTAGCAAGGCAGGCCAACATTCAAATTCAGGAAATACAGAGAACATCACAAAGATATTCATTGAGAAGAGTAACCCCAAGACACATAATCGTCAGATTCACCAAGGTTGAAATGAAGGAAAAAATGTTAAGGGCAGCCAGAGAGAAAGGTCAAGTTACCCACAAAGGGAAGCCCATCAGACTAACAGCAGATCTCTCTGCAGAAACCCTACGAGCCAGAAGAGAATGGGGGCCAATATTCAACATTCTTAAAGAAAAGAATTTTGAACTCAGAATTTCATATCCAGCCAAACTAAGCTTCATAAGTGAAGGAGAAATAAAATCCTTTACAGACAAGCAAATGCTGAGAGGTTTTGTCACCACCAGGCCTGCCTTACAAGAGCTCCTGAAGGAAGCACTAAACATGGAAAGGAACAACCAGTATCAGCCACTGCAAAAACATGCCAAATTATAAAGACCATCGACGCTATGAAGAAACTGCATCAACTAACAGGCAAAATAACCAGTTAGCATCATAATGACAGGATCAAATTCACATATAACAATATTAACCTTAAATGTAAATGGGCTAAATGCCCCAATTGAAAGACACAGACTGGCAAATGGATAAAGAGTCAAGACCCATTGGTGTGCTGTATTCAGGAGACCCACCTCACTTGCAAAGATACACATAGGCTCAAAATAAAGGGATGGAGGAATATTCACCCAGCAAATGGAAAGCAAAAAAAGCAGAGGTTGCAATCCTAGTCTCTGATAAAACAGACTTTAAACCAGTAAAGATAAAAAGAGACACAGAAGGGCATTACATAATGGTAAAGAGATCAATGCAACAAGAAGAGCTGCCTATCCTAAATATATATGCATCCAATACAGGAGCACACAGACTCATAAAGCAAGTTCTTGGAGACCTACAAAGAGACTTAGACTCCCACACAATAATAGTGGGAGACTTTAACACCTCACTGTCAACATTAGACAGATCAATGAGACAGAAAATTAACAAGGATATTCAGGACGTGAACTCAGCTCTGGACCAAGCAGACCTAATAGACATCTACAGAACTCTCCACCCCAAATTGATAGAATATACATTCTTCTCAGCACCTCATCACACTTATTCTAAAATTGACCACATAATTGGAAGTAAAACACTCCTCAGCAAATGGAAAATAATGGAAATCATAACAAACAGTCTCTCAGACCACAGTGCAATCAAATTAGAACTCAGGATTACAAAACTCACTCAAAACTGCACAACTACATGGAAACTGAACAACCTGCTACTGAATGACTACTGGGTAAATAATGAAATGAAGGCAGAAATAAATAAGTTCTTTGAAACCAATGAGAACAAAGACACAGTGCACCAGAATCTCTGGGACACAGCTGAAACCATGTTTAGAGGGAAATTTATAGCACTAAATGCCCGCAAGAGAAAGGAGGAAAGATCTAAAATTGACACCTTAACATCACAATGGAGAGAACTAGCAGAACTGAAGGAGATAGAGACACAAAAAACCCTTCAAAAAATCAATGAATCCAGGAGCTGGTTTTTTTGAAAAGATCAACAAAATTGATGGACCGCTAGCCAGACTAATAAAGAAGAAAAGAGAGAAGAATCAAATAGATGCAATAAAAAATGATAAAGGGGATATCACCACTGATCCCACAGAAATACAAACTACCATCAGAGAATACTCTAAATACCTCTATGCAAAGAAACTAGAAAATCTAGAAGAAATGGATAAATTCCTGGATACGTACACCCTCCCAAGTCTAACCCAGGAAGAAGTCAAATCCCTGAATAGACCAATAACAAGTTCTGAAATTGAGGCAGTAATTAATAGTCTACCAACCAAAAAAAGTCCAGGACCAGACGGATTCACAGCTGAATTCTACCAGAGGTACAGGGAGGAGCTGGTACCATTCCTTCTGAAACTATCCCAAACAATAGAAAAAGAGGAAATCCTCCTTAACTCATTTATGAGGCCAGCATCATCCTGATACCAACACCTGGCAGAGACAAAACAACAGCAAAAAAATTTCAAACCAATATCCCTGATGAACATTGATATAAAAATCCTCAGTAAAATACTGGCAAACCAAATCCAACAGCACGTCAAAAAGCTTATCCACCACGATCAAGTTGGCTTCATCCCTGGGATGCAAGGCTAGTTCAACATATACAAATCAATAAACGTAATCCATCACATAAACAGAACCAATGAAAAAAACCACATGATTATCTCAATAGATGCAGAAAAGTCCTTCGATAAAATTCACCACCCCTTAAAAATCTCTTTAGGTATTGATGGAACGTATCTCAAAATAATAAGAGCTATTTATGACAAACTCATAGCCAATATCATACTGAATGGGCAAAAACTGGAAGCATTCCCTTTGAAAACTGGCACAAGAAAAGGATGCCCTCTCTCACCACTCCTATTCAACATAGTATTGGAAGTTCTGGCCAGGGCAATCAGGCAAGAGAAAGAAATAAAGGGTATTCAAATAGGAAGAAAGGAAGTCAAATTGTCTCTGTTTGCAGATGACATGATTGTATATTTAGAAAAGCCCATCGTCTCAGCCCAAAATCTCCTTAAGCTGATAAGCAACTTCAGCAAAGTCTCAGGATACAAAATCAATGTGCAAAAGTCACAAGCTTTCCTATACACCAATAATAGACAAACAGAGAGCCAAATCATGAGTAAACTCCCGTTCACAACTGCCACAAAGAGAATAAAATACCTAGAAATCCAACTCACAAGGGATGTGAAGGACTTCTTCAAGTAAAACTACAAATCACTGCTCAAGGAAATAAGAGAGGACACAAACAAATGGAAAAACATTCCATGCTCATGGATAGGAAGAATCAATATCATGAAAATGGCCATAGTGCCCAAAGTAATGTATAGATTCAATGCTATCTCCATCAAGCTACCATTGACTTTCTTCACAGAATTGGAAAAAAACTACTTTAAATTTCCTATGGAACCAAAAAAGAGTCCGCATAGCCAAGACAATCCTAAGCAAAAAGAACAAAGCTGGAGGCAGCATGCTACATGACTTCAAACGATACTACAAGGCTACGGTAACCAAAACAGCATGATACTGGTACCAAAACAGAGATATAGACCAATGGAACAGAACAGAGGCCTCAGAAATAACACCACACATCTACAACCATCGGATCTTTGACAAACCTGACAGAAACAAGAAACGGGGAAAGGATTCCCTATTTAATAAATGGTGTTGGGAAAACTGGCTAGCCATATGCAGAAAACTGAAACTGGACCCCTTCCTTACGTCTTATACAAAAATTAACTCAAGATGGATTAAAGACTTAAATGTAAGACCTAAAACCATAAAAACCCTGGAAGAAAACCTAGGCAATACCATTCAGGACATAGGCATGGGCAAAGACTTCATGACTAAAACACCAAAAGCAATGGCAACAAAAGCCAAAATTGACAAATGGGATCTAATTAAACTAAAGAGCTCCTGCACAGCCAAAGAAACTACCATCAGACTGATCAGGCAACCTACAGAGTGGGAGAAAACTTTTGTAATCTATCCATGTGACAAAGGGCTAAGATCCAGAATCTACAAAGAACTTAAACAAATTTACATGAAAAAAAAAAAAACCCCATCAAAAAGCGGGCCAAGGATATGAACAGACACTTCTCAAAAGAAGACATTTATGCAGCCAACAAACATATGAAAAAAAACTCATCATCACTCGTCATTAGAGAAATATAAATCAAAACCACAATGAGATACCATCTCATGCCAGTTAGAATGGAAATCATTAAAAAGTCGGGAAACAACAGATGCTGGAGAGGTTGTGGAGAAATAGGAATGCTTTTACACTGTTGGTGGGAGTGTAAATTAGTTCAATCATTGTGGAAGACAGTGTGGTGATTCCTCAAGGATCTAGAACCAGAAATACCATTTGACCCAGCAATCCAATTCTGGGTATATACCCAAAGGATTATAAATCATTCTACTATAAAGACACATGCACACATATGTTAATTACAGCACTGTTCACAATAGCAAAGACTTGGAACCAACCCAAATGCCCATCAGTGATAGACTGGATAAAGAAAATGTGGCACATATACACCACGGAATACCATACAGCTATAAAAAAGGATGAGTTCATGTCCGTTGCAGGGACATGGATGAAGCTGGCAACCATCATTCTCAGCAAACTAACACAAGAACAGAAAATCAAACACCACATGTTCTCACTCATAAGTGGGAGTTGAACAATGAGAACACATGGACATAGGGAGGGGAACATCACACACTGGGGCCTGTTGGGGGGTGGGTGGCTAGGGGAGGGATAGCATTAGGAGAAACACCTAATGTAGATGACGGGTTGATGGGTGCAGCAAACCACCAAGGCATGTGTATACCTATGTAACAAGCCTGCACGTTCTGCACATGTACCCCAGAACTTAAAGTATAATAATAAAAAAGGGGAAGATTTCCTTATCTCTTACTCAGAAGATCCTGATTCTCCAAGACCTAGACATCTGCATTTTTGAACTCAGACTGAGAATTACCATTTAAGTATTTAGCACCACCCCCTAGTGGTGGTTACTTGAAATTGCAGATGTAACAAATTTAAAATACAATTCTTCGAATTCTTCCTGTGTATTTGTTGCACACAAAGTAACAATCGTTCGCATCTATTTTAGAGCTAGTTAAATATAGCTAGTTTTAGAGGAATAGCCACATGGGGGTAAAAACTCCTTATTCTCCAGTGATTATCTGGAAAGAACTCTCAGAAGTATTAAGATAAAAAAATAGAAAGTTCATAAGTAGCAATTAATTAGCTACTACTTATTGTCAGAGAGCAGTTAAAGCTTCCAACTCATAGCCAGGCTGATTATTAAAGAGCTATACGATTAAAGTAATTGAAACTGTGCAGGTGAAATGGAAAGTTAGTGGCCTCCAAAAGTCATGAAAAACCAACACTGAACTTACACTAACTATGGAAGAATAGCAGTACGATCCCCAGGGGTGTGTATTTCTTTGAACCATTGTTTTAACTGGCTAGAGGAAGTTTGTGTTTATAATTTTATTAGCTTATCATTTTGGGTTGGAAATTTTTGTTCTATAGCCGCAATGCAGACTAGCCTGCAATGCCACCACCGTCTCTATCCTTGCTTGTCTGGTTTGGTACCTTTTTCCCTTGGACTTTCCAGAGGGTAGAACAGAGGGCAGCCCGGTGTTAGAGCCCTGATAATGGGAGGGAAAATGTTCCAAATATTCTAAATGGGGCAACTGTTTCTACACTTGGGTCAGCTGGAAGACTCTTCCAGCTTCATGGTGTATTTGTTGGCTTGCTTGCTTTCTGTTTGTCATTCTCAGATTCTCCACAAATATTCATCCTGCGTTTCTAACCCCCATGTTTTCTCTCACTCAGCACAGGCTCATATTTGAACCAGAAGATCATCTAGTACAAATTTCTCACATGCTTGATGAGGAGCCTGAGGTGTGAGTAGGGTAGCTGCTCTCAGGTTACAGAAAGGGGTGGCTGTCCAGTGGAGCTGTGTCCCAGCACTGCTCATGGTGGCCCAGTAATACTTGCAGGCCAGTGTTCTTTCTGTGGCCATCCAACTCCTCAACATCTGCTTTTCATTTCCTTCCTCCATCCCTATAAACATCCCCTACACCCAGAAACGCGCCCCGCTATGCGCGCGCTCTCTCTCTCTCTCTCTCTCTCTGTTTTCTTCTTTCTGCAAATCCCCTTCCCTTCCCATCTTGGCAAGCTAACCAAAGTGTGAAAAATTAGGCAAGTTGAACCTTTAAAAAATCCTTTATTTTAGAATAAACCCAAAGGAAACCTCAGCTGTCCAACTTTCACTAACTAAATTGTGCAGTTTTTCCTTCTGTTTCTTCATCTTGATTTATTTTTGTGGGTTAAGCCTTTGACGGGGGGGAAAAAGGTTTATTTGTTACACTCCAGAGGAGAAAGAACTTGAAGGAGGAAATAGAAAACAAAAGGAAAGGTGAGCCGAAGGATTAAATAACGAATCAAGGGAACACGAAATACAAATCTGGACATGCCCACATGTACTTTTCCATTTAGAAACAGACCCAAGAAACAAGTGGTGCGTTTACCCATTTTTTCGAGACTAAAGCCCTTGCTTAGTAGTCCCCGAAGTTAGCGTTAGCCTGCCCTCTAGTGGTGCCTGAAAACATGTGCTAGACTGTGGTGCCCAATGCAGAGCTTTGCTTGTCCCAGAGATAGACGCTTGAAAACCTCAAGATTAGAAGGAACGCTTCAGCAGCTTTCCAGTAAATACAGTAGGTGGAGACACACACTGGAAAACTGCAACCTAGGCAACATTGCTTTCGTTTGACTCTTAGAAGATTGCTAGGCACCCAGAGTTATTGAAACTCGGGTTGACCGTAATTTGTCATGCTTAATATTTCCTGCTTTTAAAAAATTGTTAAAAATGTTAATATATGGAGATTTTAAGCGCATACAGTTTATAAATCCGTTGGCGCTTCATGCCATTAATTATCTTAAATACCCACCAAAAGCAGAAATTTGGGTGGTGGTATGGAGGTGCAAAGGTTAATAAGACACAGACCCTGTCCTTAAAACTTACTCTCTGTTTAAGAGAAGATCTATTTGAATGTAATTACAATACATGGCAGTGGTATAACAAAGAGACAGTTTAAATATATATGTTGAAATATATATATGTTTAAATATATATATATGTATACACACGCACACATACACACACACACACAAAACTGTGCTAGGTATGTCCACATCTTACTTAATATTTACCACAACTATGTCTTTTTACTTAAGAAGAAAGGGAGGTTCAGAAAGGTTAAGTAACTTATCTTAGTTCAGATAGCAAAGAAATAGCAAAATTAGAATTAGAATTCAGGTATTTTGATTTTACTTTCATTTTAATTAACTTCAACAGAGCTTTATTGAGAATCTACCATGTACCAGGCACTATGCTACATGCTGAACATGCAAATATAGGAAATACCACTGGCCTCACGGTTATAGTCTTGTAGGGGACTGGGCTATGCAGAAACAAGCTGTATTGTGATATATGCAATAATGCAAGTTTGTACATATTACCTTCTGAGCAAAGCAGCAAAGACTGTTCTTTTTCCATAAGTTGTTGACTTTCTGTCGTGTGACCCTGGTAAGTAACCATGATCGAACTGATCAAGAATCTGTAACTTGGCCAAAGGTAACCACAAAATTGTGCAAAGCTACAGGATACATAGAGTAAACGTTTTTGGGGTTTCATTATTACAGATGATGTTGAGGAGAGAAAAGTTTTACATTTTTACAATCTTAGGTTTACCAATGGGCTCTGGGAGGCCTAATAGCAGAATTCTGCCCAATAGTGGAGGCAACTCACTGACCCAACCAGTGAGAGCACAGGTAGTTTCCACTGTGAGAAACTCAACTACAGAACCAGAGTAGAATTAGAAAGAAACAAAAGTGGAGGTAACAGCTGAACTGGTGAGAAGCGGAAGCACAGAGAGGTGAAGGAGAGAAGTGGAATTGTGAGTATGGCACCATCAGGAGTCAGGGGCCAAAGGTCCCTCTTCTCAAGGGGGCGCTACCATTACTGACTCAAAGGGGAGCCCTTACTGACATCCCAGGGCTCTGGGAGGCTGGACTGCAACCTGCCTAGTGTCATACCTGTGCTTCCTTATTGCCTTAAGTATCTTTCCAATCACCCACATCACCAGAGGTCACCTGAGACTACTTGATCTTTGCAACAGTAAGTGTAACTCCTGCAGCACCAAAGTGGTGCAGAGGAGAGTGAGGAGGTGTGGCTGGAAGGGTGGACGCAGCAGGGGCTTTACCAGGAGGCGATGCCAAAGCAGAGTTCTGAACTACAATGAGGGGTTCGCAAGGAAGACAGAGGGGTTTGCAGGGCAGGAGCTGCAACGAGGAGTTTGCAAAGAAGACAGAGGAAGATACCTCAATAATTCTGTGTTTATTCCAGTACTGGACATAACCCATGGCAAACCTTAATTTCCAGGATCTCCTTTGTGTAATAACACCAGAAATCCTTTCTTCAGGAACCCTGGCTTTGAGAGAGTGGCATGAGAAAGGAGAATTTTCTCTTTTATGGAGGCTGTAAGTCCTGAAGCTTGATGTGCTGACCCTATTGTGTGGCCTTAAATATTGGCATATTCTTCTCAACTGGGATATGGGGATGCAGCACTGGGGCCAGGGGATTGTGCAAAACTAAGGATACATAGAGAAAAATCTTTATGGGGTGTCATCATTACAGGTGATGTGAAGAGAGAAAAGTTTTAACTTTTTACAATCTTGAAAGGTGTTGTCCTGTATGATCAGTATAAACCTACTTTTTCGTATTGGGTTAATTTTTTTCCCACTCATTTGCATAAAATCCAGGGTTCTCTATGATCCCAGCATAAAATCACATTTAAAGAAACACACTCTTTTGTTTATGCATTCATCTGTTAATGAGCATTTGGGTTGGTTTCAGCTCTTAGCTATTGTGAATAGTGCTGCTATGAACACGCATGTACAAATATCTCTTCAAGATACTGCTTTCAATTCTTTTTTGGATATATGCCCAGAAGTGGGATTGCTGGATGTATTAGTCCATTCTCACATTCCTATAAAGAACTACCTGAGACTGGGTAATTTATGAAGAAAAGTGGTTTCATTGACTCACAGTTTCTGCAGGCTGTACAGGAAACATGACTGGGAGACCTCAGGAAACTTACAATCACAGCAGAAGGTGAAGGGGAAGCAGGCACATCTTCACATGGTGGCAGGAGAGAGAGACAGAGCGAAGGAGGACGTGCTACACACTTTTAAAAAGCAGATCTCATGAGAACTCTGTCATGAGACAATACTAGAGGGATGATGCGAAACCATTAGAAACCACCCCCGTGATCCAATCACCTCCCGCCAGGCCCCACCTTCAACATGTGGGGATTACAATTCCACATGAGATTTGGGTGGGGACACAGAGCCAAACCATATCACTAGATTATATGGTAATCCTAGCTTTAATTTTTTGAGGAACCTCCGTATTGTTTTCCATAATGGCAGGATCATTTTATATTCCACCAACAGTGCACAAGGGCTCTAATTTCTCCACATTGGTGCTAACGCTTGCTATTTTCTGTTTTCTTTTTAAATAGTGGCCATCATAATGGGTGTGAGGTGACATGTAGATTGATTTTAAAGTACAAACCCCCTTTGAAATGGTAAGGGGATCTCTGAACTTTCATGCCTTCTGGTAAACTTTGATTTTATCAACCAGCTGAAATCATTCACTGAAGTACATGTTATTTTGATCTAGGCAAGTTGTTAGGATCCTGGAAAGAGATCTTAGATTTCTTTAAACTTGGTAAGTGTAAAACTGGAAGGCCCAAGAGTGGGGGCTACCTGAGAAGTCCCACATCAGGTACTTCTCTCTCAGTTGTTTTGACCCTGAGGACATTTTTTATTGAATGAAAACAAACGTTTTCATCAGAATTATTCCAACATTTCTGGAAATATTATCAAGAAATTATTTTCTAGAAGCAACTGTCTTAAATTAATGTAATTCTTTGATCAAATTTCTTCCTGTGCCATTAAATAATTTTCAGTATTTTTATTTTACTGAAATAATTTAGACTTTATTCAGTGATCCCATTTTGTGTCCTATTAAATCTTTCCAACTTTTCCAATCAGCAATTTTGAGGTTTCTTTTGTAGTTATTTTCTACCAAACCTAATTTTCCTGGGCTAGATTTTGCAGGTGTAATTTTTGACAAGAAGATTTGATTCTTTTGTCAATTTTTAAAGTCAATTACAAATTTTTCTATGTAAAGCTTTCGCCTTTGTCAGTTTTATTTTGTGTTATTTCTATAAAGTGCAATTTTAAAAGGGTTCACTTTTGTAGTTTTGAGACTTACCAACACAATGAGATTCTTCAGTCAGTTTTTTGTCAATATCAAAGTTAACATATATAATTTTAGCTATTATCAGTTTGATCCTGTGTAGATTCTTTTTACTACATCTATTTTTTTTTTCTAGTGACCAGTTGAAAATATACTTGATATAAAAATATCAAGGTCATAATATCATGTTTTCATCCAAAGCTATTCTGGTTTAAAAATATTAAAAAAGTAGAATCCACCTGTCTTTTTAGAGGCATGGGTTTCACAGGTAAATCCTTAATCTAGAAGTGAGAAGTTCTGGGTGTTTGTCTTTGTTCTGCACTCATCACCCCTGTGTCTACAGTCTGGTAGTCCTCATCTAAAAGTGAAATGATTGAAGTGTGTGATTTCTAAATCCCCTTGCAACTCTGACTTAAATTCCTATCTGTAGGAATCTGTTTCTATCTGCAGACTGAGCTAATTGATTATTGCTTTGCTTCATATTTGATTCACTCCTCTCCCCTGTCAATCAGTGCCTCCTGACAACCAGCCTGTCTGTCTGCACTTGCTCAGACCTGGGCAGGAGCCTCTGATGTTCCCTACACAGATTTGCATGTTGTTCTTAGAGTCTTGGCTTCTGATCTGCTCCAGAGTGCCACTGCTCTCAGGCTTTCTGAGCTCAACCCATATCCTTTCTGATTGAGCACCGACCAGCTGGGCTCAGAGCAGCCTGCCTCCACCCTGTGCTTCATCTGCCTGGAAGCTACGAGGTTATCAGGGACCATGCTGAGCCTTGTCTTTCCCTATCCCCACTCCTCAGCCTAACTCCTATCACCTCTCTTTGTGGGTTAGGCATGAAGGGACAATCTTGGGGTTATGTGGATGTAGTTTAGGGTAGACCAATCTTAAAGGCAGCAGAGTTAGGACGGAGCCCAAGGCCATTGTAGGCAGGAAGGGGAGATAGGATAGACCACATCATTTAAGGAATCATTTCAGGATCCCAGGAGGAATGTGTTGGGCCATTTGCATTAGAACAATTGGAGGGAGGTTTAGTGAAGGGACTGTTTACAAAGGATGAGCAGTGTTTATGGAGTCCATAAAGGACAGTGTAGCACCACTGAGTTCAGTTACGACTCCTCACCAGAAATGATATGAGGAGTGATCAGTTACTGGAACCTGGGTGGAGAGAATCACATAGAGATGACTGCAAGACAATACTTCAGGGATCAAGCCAGAGGCATAAATACCCCAGCCTCCACTCCTTCTCCCTCCCTCTTATCTCCTATTAAGGATCTCTAATTGGCAGAACCCAACTGGAGGTCAAAGGGCAAGGGAGTCCATTGATGAAACTCATACAGTTCAGTGTCCCCAGCAAGAGAGTAGGATGAGAAGGGTGGAGAGTGACTTCAGCAGTGGGGAGGAGAGGATAACAGGCACAGGCTGCTCCTCTAGCTTGTTCATGTACATCCCAGTAAAATCAAGTGGAGAAGATCATCCAGAGAAGACTGGGAGGAAAAGGGTTAGCATGCTTGCATCACCTTGGGTGAGGAATGAGTTAAATGCAATGACCTTTGTGAATTTCAGCTGATGTCATTGTATAAGTCATGTATTTCCCTGGCAGCTGCTGTCTAAGGCATGGCCTTCATCTTGAACTGGTTCTGGGTCAACAGAAGCCTAGGCTGGGTTGATTAGCTCACTTTGCTCTTCCCTGAGAGGCCTCTGAGGAGCTAGCTACAGTGGGAGCTTTGGGAGGGTAGGATCAACGCCTTTGGATATCTGGGTGGGGTAGAGGGAGTTTTAAGTATAGAGAAAAGGGGAGGGGAGAGAGTGTTGAAAGGGTGCTGATGGCACATCTGGGCAAGGGGCAGACCTGGGCCTACTTAAGATGGCATTGCATTGGGCTCAGGGTTTATAGAGCATAGAATATGCTTTACATGGAATGATGCCACCCCCACTGCCTAAGTTGCACTGTATAGACTGAGATGCTGCTGGAACTGTGGTGGGGGTGGGCAAGAGGGGTGGGTGGGGAGGCAGTGGGCACACTCTCCCTTCAGAGTCCTGTAGCACAGAGTTCTGCCACAGAACACCACTGTTCGGCTTTAAACACCATTGCAAATGGTTAGCATTCACCTTAGCTGAATTTGTAGAGAGGGAGAGGAAAGAGGGAAAAGAGGAGAAAAAGAAAGAATATGTTTGTCCAACTCAATGCATATGGATGAGTTGGTTCTGGTGCTCACCTCCGATTTAATCAAACGATTCATATTTGTGGGTGGGTGGGTGGGATGCCCCTTGGGCAGCAGGAGCAGAGTAGGCTGTGGGCTGAGCAAATACTTAGAAGCATGTCTGTTACAATCATGCTTTGCTTCTGGTCAGTGGCACAATATATATTTAACACATTCTCTTGGGAATATTAAAATCCAATATAATATAAGCCAGTGGCAAGTAGTCTTTCTTTTATTATATCCATTGGGCAACGAGTTGGTCAGTAGAGGGAAGAGAGATCAGAAAGCAGAAAGCTGGATGGAGGAATGACCTCATCTCACTAGCTCCAAAGTGTTGCATCTACCTTGGCCAGAATCCATGGCTTCTAAAAGAATTCATTGGAAGAAAGAAACAGGGAGGTGAAGAGAAAGGAGAGAATGGAGATGAGAGAAATATAACCAAGAAAAGTGAGTTTTTCTAGAAGAATTTTATTGTCAAATAATTCTGCAAGGGAACAAAGTCTTCTGAGAAGCATGAAGCATAATCTTTCTCCTTTCTGTTTTTTTCTATTCCCTATGAAAAAAAAACCTGTTAATTTTGTATTAAAAACAAAATACATTTCTGTTTCTTGAGTGCTCTATAATTGTATAGGAATGTGTATCACTTCTTCTCCATAATTTTGAGAATATTTCTGAAGACAGTGACATATTCTGACTCTTTAAGAACAAAACAATTCAATTTTAAAATCACTGAGTGACAGCAATCAAAGTTCTGAAGTGATGCAGTTCGCCTCAGCACTTGTTCGAAATGTCATTAGAAAACCAACATATAGCGGGTTGTTATGGCAACTGGAATACCAGAGTTTATAACATCACTGTAATTAATGTTATCCAAACGTTATTAATCTTTCAACATCACTCACATTCTCTGAAGGAACGGCAGTTCTGGTTCTCTTAGGATTTTTCAATAGTGTAATCCATTGCAGCTTTTCTTCACATTTTATTTTTAAATGGATCTTACTCTGACTTTGCTTTAGTGAAATTAGTTATTGTTTCTCCATCTTTACTTGTTCTATTTTGGCTGCTATTTTTTTTTGATAAAACTTGAAGTAAAATGGAAAAAAGGGATTACAGCTTAAAAACAGAATAAAGTCTAGAGATGGAAAGATTTATATAAGTATGGAGAACCTCAGAAAAATATTAAAATATTTTGCATACAGCTTTGTAGTATTAACTCACATTTGCATAGCACTTTATAATTTAAGAAGCAGTTTTACATATGTTATTAACATAACATTATTTAACATAACAACCCTAAGAAGACAAGTAATAATTTTTGAGTGCCTACTACGTGACAGGTAATATGATCTGCTTACATAAATCTTTTAGTTCTCACCACAATCTGCAAGATAGGTGTTGTGGTTTAAAAATATGTCTCCATGGTTCAACAACAAATCAACAAATTACCTGATTTAAAAACAGGTAAATGACTTGAATAGACATTTTCCCAAAGATGATGTACTGGTGGCCAACGAGCATATGAAAAGATGCTAAATATCACTAATTATTAGATAAATGCAAATCAAAAACCACAATGAGATATCACCTGAAATCAATTTAGTGGCTGCTATGAAGAAACAGAAAATAATAGTGACAAGGATGTAGAGAAATTAGAAACTTTGTGTAGTGTTGGTGAGAATGTAAAATGGTATAGCCACTGTGGACAACAGTGGTGGTTGCTCAAAAAATTAAAAATAGAACTACTGTATGATCCAGCAATCCTATGAATGGGTGTATACCCAAGAAAGAATCAAAAGCAGTATCTTGAGGAGATATTTGTACACCCATGTTCATAGTAGCGCTATTCACAGTAGCCAAGAGGTGGAAGCAACCCAAATGTCTATTGACAGATGAACGGATAGACAAAATGTGGTATATAAGTACAATGGAATATAAATCAGCCTTAAAAAGGAAGGAAATCCTGTCACATTGCTACAATATGTCCTATAGGACATTATGCTAAGTGAAATAAGCCAGTCACAAAAAGACAAATACCACATGATTCCACTTACATGAGGCAGGTAAAGTAGGCAAATTCACAGAAACAGAAAGTATAATGATGGTTACCAGGGACTGGATGGAGGAGGAAATGGAGACTTTTAAAATTGGTATAGAATTTCAGTTTTGCAAGATGAAAATGTTCTGGAGATCTGTTGTACAACAGTGTGAATATACTTAGCATGACTGAACTGTACACTTGAAAATGGTAAGGTGGTGAATTTTATGTTAAGTGTTTTTATGCCACAATTTAAATAAGTGCCTCCAAATTGACACTCTTTGCTTTAAAAGGTAGAGCTAGTTCACCTCCCCTTGAAGGTGGGTTGGACTTAGTAATTTGCTTTTAATGAGTACTGTGGCAGAAGTGACAAAGTATGACTTCCAAGACTGGATCATAAAAGACATTGCTGCTTCTGCTTTATTCTCCTTTGGCTTTTTTTTTTTTTTTTTTTTGGAGTGAGGGAGAAGTGGATCCAGCCCCAGTCAAGCCTTCAGATGGCTGTAGCCCTGGATGATATCTTGACTACAACCTCATGAGACACCCTGGACCAGAAACTACCCTGCTAAGATGACTCACAGACACTGAGTAAAATAAACATTTATTGTTGTTTTAAGCCACTAAGTTTTGGTATAATTCATCACACAACAATGAATCACTAATGCAATAAATATTTTCCCTTCATCTGAAGCAATGATGGTCTCTGGTGTGTTAGAAGGGCTCCTCCTACCTTTTTGTTGATTTGTGGTTTTGTTGATGTGTCTGTTGCCTCTTCTGAACACCGACTCCAGGTCAGAATTAGACAAGTACCTTCTGTGAATTATCTTCAGCCCCAGCCTTATGAACGACATCTGGGAACTGCTGTCCTGTAACCAGAGGGCTACTGGATTTCTTTGAGCTCCTTTATCCTCTCTCTTCTTGTGGCATCAAGAAGTATGAACGAATGTCCATGGGGTATTCTCATTCAAAGTTCAATCACATATGAACCAGTGAGTTTAGATACAGGAGGTCACATCCTAATATTATGCTATATTCAAAGAAAGTTTTCATTCACCTTTGTGAAAAACATGAAAGGGCATCACAGTAATACATTGGGGAAACATCCGAAAGGCCAAAAAGAAAGAAAAACTCAACATTTTCTCCTTTGGAAGGTGTGGGGATTCATCCAGGAATGTCATTTGAGAATAGTTTTCCCCCTGTTCTACATAAACTTTATCCTTCCCTCTTACGTTTAGAAATTAAGCTATACATTTTGGAGGGTGAGGCAACTTCACTAGCTCTCTGGCTGCCTGAAGATTGTATCACTCCTTTGAAATTGGAAAATGCCTATGGATATAATCTTTTACTGTTTTAAAATGTTCTCTTTAAATAAATGGACTTGCATCATTGCTTATAGTGGTGAATTCTTTAGGTGGAAAAAGGAGCTTCTCCAGACTTGTAATGAAGGCATTTAAAAAAAGTAAATTTTGTATCTCTTCAAAAAAATAAGTGGTAAATCGAAGCTCTCAGAATTTTAGTTTATTTGCTAAGATCACATATCAAGAATGAGGAAACCTAAGGCTTCAAACCTGTGTTTTTCTGCCCCTAAAACCCATGCTTACTTTCTTTTTTTTTTTTTTGAGATGGAGTCTTGCTCTGTTGCCCAGGCTGGAGTGCAGTGACACCATCTTGGCTCACTGCAACCTCTGCCTCCTGGGAGATGGGGTTTCACCATGTTGGTCAGACTGGTCTCGAACTCCAGACCTCAAATGATCTGCCGGCCTTGGCCTCCCAAAGTGCTGGGATTACAGGTGTGAGCCATCACGCCTGGCCCCCATGCTTACTTTCTACAACCCTGGGGAATTATTCCTTTCATTCTAGAGATGAAGAAGCTGAATCTGGGCGAGGGTAACTAACTCGTCCATGGCTCTAACTGCTGGTTAGTGCCAGAATCCAGGTTATAAGTCTCAGCCCAATACTCTTTTACATGACACTATGTTGCTTTCCTGTTTAGATAATGTATTTTGTGAAGCTCTAGAGATATAAATTTGAATAAGGTAATCATGTGGAAGACATCCCAGCTTTAAGCAAATGTGTCAGGAACATAAAATTAGATTCAGATTCTTGGGTTTTTAGTTGAGGATCTCACATTTTATTTTATTTTATTTTATTTTATTTTATTTTAAAATGGGGTCTTGCTCTGTTGCCCAGGCCGGAGTGCAGTGGTGCCATCTCAGTTCACCACAACCTCCACCTCCCAGGTTCAGGCAGTTCTCCCTCCTCAGCTTCCCAAGTAGCTGGGATTACAGGCACGTGCCACCACGCCTGGCTAATTTTTGTGTCTTTAGTAGAGATGAGGGTTCATTATGTTGGCCAGGCTGGTCTCGAACTCCTGACCTCAGGCAATCCACCCGCCTCGGCCTCCCAGAGTGCTGGGATTATAGGCATGAGCCACCATGCCTGGCCAAGGATCTCAAATTTTAAATGAGATGGTGATTCAAAAACCTTTTTTTCATTAAATTATTAAACTACTGAGGAAATAACTATTTGTAAGAGCAAAAATATACAGTAATGCCTCATTTTTGTTTACTGTGCTACATTTTCTGAGCACTTTCACACAGAGCAGTCCATGTAGCCTCTTTTGTCCTGTAGCCACTCAGTATTTCTGTATTGGTTGTAAATGAAGCATGTTCACTTATCTGAAATCAGCATCAGCATTCTGCAGCCCACATGCCAAAGGTGACTGGAAAGATAACTGAGTGGCAAATGGAGGGGAGGAGGGGTTTCTACTCCAAGCCCTTGGCAGGTGATTGCAAAACAGATGGCTTATCCCAGTTTCCCTCCAACCTCCAGCATCCCTCTCTCATGGGTCTCCCCGGAACCCAGGCTGTCCTGTCATCCTAGGACATGCCTACCACTCCTAAGCTCTTGCAACAAAATGATTCCCCTTCTTCTCTAATCAAAACTTTCTTTTCTTTATTGTGAAAATAACTAATAATGCATTTTTCTTCTCTTTTTTGGGAAAAAGTTTAGTTTATTTACAGTTGATGAAGGAAAGCTTCTTTTTACAGAAGAATGCCAGCTAAAAAATATAAAATAAAAGATTGAATTAAAAAATGTCCATTTTGCACTTCCTAATGACAAATTAAATGCTAAAACCATTAACCGAAAGATGGTTGGGGAACAGTATATTCTCAAAGCGTCAAAATAACACCCCACAGATTGCTTGCTAATTGCAAAAGGAAGACCACGCCATTACAGTGGAGGTATCTGGCCATCACTACTTTAACTGAGATCAAGTTCCTTGACTTAATAATGGGAGCCAACACTCCCTCTGTCCCTGATGTGATACAATGTGAGGTGCACAGTGTAACTTACGAAGTATTCTTCTTAAACACATTTCACCTGGCTGTAGTCAAACCTTTGATTTGACTTCCAGTTTACAAGAAATTCAGGGGACAGAAAATTAACACCAGGAACAAACAGACAAATCTAGAATGAAACTCAATCAGTCAATTAATTTCTTCTAAAGATCAGTGTCATGAAAACAGAAACGTTGGGAGGGACTGCTCTAAATCAAATGAGACTAAAAGGACTTGATTGGATCTTGGTTAAAAAACCCCATAAAACTATACAAGATGTGTTTGGCACAATTGGAGAAATTTGAATCTGGACTGAGAATAGCCATTGTCAGGGAATTATTAATTTTATTACGTGTGTGTGTCAACTATCAATTGCCTCAGCTCCAATTCACACTTCAGTACTGCTCTACAATAATGGACTGGACTCTCCAAGTATTTCTTCTTTATTAACATGATGTTAACTTTGTCAATAGAGGGCACAGGAGGGATACTGCGGGAGGAAGGGGGCTTTGTTTCTCCTTTTGGAGTGCTATGTTTTGCCTTTTTTGCTCCAGCTGTCCAATTGGTCAGTGGTGCATGTGTGTCTGGGTACATCTGGTGGTACACTGCCGCAGCTGCATGCCAGATCCTGACCTTGCAGCCTCAGTCCAGACCAGGTGAACTCCTTTGATGTGACTCCCAACAACACTGTGTGCTCCAACCTTGTGCGTGTGGAGCCGTTCTGACTTTGTCTGCAAACCTGCCCTCCAGCCTTGGCTCTGGGTGTGTGTGTGTGTGTTTGTATGGGAGAGGGAGACGGGTTATTTTCTGCTTTCCTGGCGACTGTGGACTAGATCTGGCCCAGGAAACCCAGCAGACTTCTCCACTATCTATTGGCTGCAACCATGCCTTCTCCAATGAGGTCTGAACCCAGGCATGTTTGCATCCGTCTTCCAAGCTGGTCCTTCCCTGGGTATTCTCACTCAGCTCTAGTGGATTCAGTAGAGTTATCTTGACATCTTTTTTTTTTTTAAATTGAGATGGAGTTTCGCTCTATCACCCAGGCTGGAGTGCAATGGCATGATCTCAGCTCACTGCAACCTCCACCCCCAGGGTTCAAGCGATTCTCCTGCCTCAGCCTCCTGAGTAGCTAGGACTACAGGCCCCCACCACCATGCCCAGCTAATTTTTGTATTTTTTTTTTTTAGCAGAGACGGGGTTTCACCATGTTGGTCAGGTTGGTCTCGAACTCCTGACCTTATGATCCGCCCGCCTCGGGCTCCCAAAGTGCTGGGATTACAGGCGTGAGCCACCGTGCCTGGCCCGACATCTTTATAATTACTTTTCAATTATATCTATCTATGTCTGTCTGTCTATCTATCTATCTATCTATCTATCTATCTATCTATCTATGTTTAAATGACAAGGTATCACTCTGTTGGCCAGGAGGCTGGAGTGCAGTGGCACGATTGTAGCTCACTTCAGCCTCACGATCCTCCTGCCTCAACCTCCCAAGGTGCTGGGATTACAGCCTTGAATCATCATGCCTGGCCCCTTAATAATTCTTTTGTTTGTTTTGAGGCAGGCTCTTCAGCCCAGGATGGAGAGTGCAGTGGGTGATCATGGCTCATTGCAGCCTCAACCTCCGAGGCTCAAGCAATCCTCCTGTCCCAGCCTCCCGAATAGCTGGGACTACAGGCATGTGCCACCATGCCCAGCTAATTAAAAAAAATGTTTTGTAGAGATGGGGCCTCACAGAGTTCCCTAGGCTGGTCTCAAACTCCTGGGCTCAAGTAATTCTCCTGCCTTGGCCTCCCGAAGTGCTAGGACTACAGATGTGAGCCACCATGCCTAGCCTAATAATTATTTTAAACTTCCTCTTTCAAATAACTGTGTGTTTTCTGTCTCCTGATTGAACTCAGACAGATATACTATGATGCTGATATTGTGGTTATCAAGGAGAATGTTCTAGTTTTCAGAATACTCACTGAAAATATTCAGTGATAAAGGATCATGCTGTCTGCAACTTATTTCAAATGGCTCAGCAATATGTGTGTGCACATATTGATTTATCCATATGCATGCATGCATGAGCATGTGTATGTATGTATATGAATAAGGTAAATAAGTGACACACAAAATATTAGCAATTACTGAATCTAGCGGAAGGGCATATGTGTGTTTATAATACCCATTCTTCCAACATTTTTGTATAAATAAAAATTTTCATGACCAGGTGTGGTGGCTCATGTCTGTAATCCCAGCACTTTGGGAGACCAAGGCAGGAGGACCACTTGAGGCCAGGAGTTTGAAACTAGCTTGGACAACATGGTGACACCTCATCTCTCTCCTGCCACGCACACACACAAAATTAGCTGGGTGTGGTGGCGTTTGCTTATAGTCCCAGCTTCTTGGGAGGCTGAGGCGGGAGGATTGCTCAAGCCCAGGAGATCAAGGCTGCAGTGGCTATGATCACACCACTGCACTCCAGCCTGGGTGACAGAGTGAGACCCTGTCTCAAAAATTTTTTTTTCATAATTAAAAATTGAGGAGGAAATTCTTGCCTTCCTTCAGTAACTTTGCTTATGTGAAGGTAGAGAGATTCGGATTGTCTTACTGAAATAATGTGTTCCTAGTAGGAGTGATTGGAAGACTAAGCCCAACTTCTTAACCCTGGCTATGTACTCAGAAGAGTCTGGGCAGCTTTTAACATGACACACACAAAGTTTTTGAATCACACTGTCTAGGATCTGGTTATTTCACACGCATACTCAGGACTCACACAACAGTTTTTGAATCAGAGTCTCTAGGATCTGGTTATTTCAAGAAGAATTAAAATTCTAAAGGAGAAGCTTATTGATCATTAGGGTAAGGGTAGGGTGCCTAGCTAACTTCTGGGGGGACATTTCACAAATTACATTTGTTTGTTCCCCAATATTCTGATGTTTCTTAAGGGGCAAGGCAGAATTTGAGGAAAAGGTTGTAGTTAGCTCCTTCCCATTCAACTGACTTGTCCTTTTAGTTGAAATCCGCAGATCCAAATGGATCTTTAATTGATAATGTATGTGGATGAGAATTTGAGCAGAGCCTTCTGGCATGCTCTGCTAGTTGTCCCATCATATGCTGTCCCCAGCAGAAATATCCAGTGGCCTAGTGTTAGTCCAACCTTGTTTTGAAGCAAAGATGCAGGGGGAAGCTTAGCCCAGTGTGGTCCCGCTGCTCAGGAAAGTACACACTGGCACTTGGGATCAAATTCATGCTTCTTACACCTGCCTTTCATTAGTCCAGCTGTCTCCACTATCAAACTTACAAATATTTAAACATATTCCTTCTTCATTCATTCATTTACACATTCACACATTCATTCAGTATTGTAGTGGACACCTTGAATCCCTTTCTCCAGCTTTCATAGTTTTGCTGCTACTGGCTGGTATTTGTTTCCTTCTTTAGAGGCTTTCTCTTGAGCTATTGGAGCTGAGAGGCAAGCTGAGAGTTTATACCTGCCAGGTGGCCAGTGACTGACTGCTGAGCGGGTATAATGCTCGGCTCCCTTGCCTCTGGGTGACAGGCTACAGCTCCACGTGGGATTGGGCTGAGGCTGGGCCTTCACTGCTTCCTCACTCCCTTCCCAGTTCCACGGTAAATCATTTGCACACTTACCCTTGCCTTGGGGTCTGTTTTAAAGAACTCAAACTACTACAAATATCTACTTTCATTCATTACAAATATTTACTGAGCGTCTGCTAAGTGCTAAGCCCCATGCTAGGTCCTGAGGATGCATCCCTTGTCTTTGAAGAGCTTCCATTCTAGGAAGGACAGGAGGGACAGATCAACAAACACATGACAAGTGCATGGCTGTGGTGATAATAAATGCTACGGTGAAATGCAAAGCAGGGAGTAGGGGACCGAGTGATGGCAGAGACAGTGAGGCGCTGTTTGAAATAGGATACTCAGGGAAGGTCTTTGAGGAAGGGTGTTTGAGCAGAGATCCTAAATAGAGTGAGGGAGTGAGGCATTTGGATATTTGGGGCAGGAAAACGTTATGAAATATCCCAAGGCAGGAATGGGTTTGAGGGTTTGAGCAGAGGAGTAGGGTAATTTGATTTTTATTTTAAAGGGTCAAATTTATCTCCCTGTTTCCAGGGAGAAAACAGGGAGATAAATTAGAAAGCTGCAGTGAGAAATAAGCGAGCTTAGCACCTGGGTGGTAGTGCCTGGGTGGGGAAGTGGTCAGATTCTGCATATATGTCTTAAAGGCAGATCTGAAGGCTGGAGGTGTGTGGTGAAGGAAACAGATACGACTTTTGACTCTAGGGTTTTTTTTTCCGAGCAACTGCAAGAATGGACCATTTCCTGAAAAATGTAAAATGTGCAAAGTTGAGGGACAAGCTGATTTGTTTCCCTTTTCCCTTTTCCCTGTGATTTAAGCCCCTAATTTTGTTTAAAAAATGTTAGCCTGCAAAAGATAATGCACAAATCTAAAGGTAGAGAACGTAAATAAAAATATTTGATTACATAAACATCTTAAACTTCGGTATGTGAGAAAAAACCAGCAAGATAAATGAAAGCTTAAAAAAAATTTTAAACCTACTTGACAAAGGATTTATATTCTTACTATACCAAGAAATCTTATAAATCAATAAAAAAGAAATGTATTCGCTTTTTTTTTTCTTTTTAGAAACAGTGTTGCTCTGTCACCCAGGCTGGAGTGTTGTGGTGCTATCATAGCTCACTGCAGCCTTGAACCCCTGGGCTCAAGAGATCCTCCTGCTTCAGCCTCCCAAGTAGCTAGGACTACAGGTGCACATCGCTGTGCCTGGGTAATTTTTTAATTTGTAGAGATGGGGTCTCACCATGTCACCCAGGCCGGTCTCAAGTGATCTTCCTGCCTTGGCCTCCCAAAGTGCTAGGATTACAAATGTGAGCCATTGCACCCAGCCAGAAATGTATTTTCGAAAGGAGAAAGAGGAAAAGACATGACAATTTATATATGTATGTGGTAAAAGTCATAAAGCCTTACTTATGATCAAATAAATACAAAATAAAAATGGGATAATTTTTTACCTATGAAGAGTTAAAAAGTGATTATACATAGTATTAGTGAAATTTTAGAGAAATGAAATGTTCAAAAATATATCATGAGAAATGCATACTATTTTTGCAGTAAGGAGACAATATGTGTCAATATTTAGACTCCTTTTAACCTACTTATTTTACTTCTAAAAATTTAAGGAAAAATATGTGATATGACAAAAATGATGGTGCAGCCAGATAATGGAATTTTAAGTAGTCATAAAAATCATAATTTGTGAAAAAACACAAGGAAAATATTATGTAGATTATGACCTGTATAGTCACAGAAAAATATGTAGAAAATAGTTAAAATGGTAACGCAATAAGATGAGGTTGGCGGATTATGGATCACTTTCATTTGCTTTTTTGAACTTTTTAGCACTTTTATTTATAAATGAACATTTATTTTCTTTAATCAGAAAACACTTTTTAAATAAAGGTTAGAAAAAATTATTCCCTTCTTATCTCTCTCTCTCCACATTCAGCTCACCTCCTTACCTATCCTAGGGCTCAGGATCTGACTTTACTGTACCTTTTCACTCAATCTTACGGGACTCCTCTGCCAATGTCAACCAACTCTGATACTTTCAACCCGTCCACACATTCTTTTTGACCTCTGGTGTGGATGTTTTTTACCTTTGGCCCACTGTCTACTGTAGAAGCTAAAAACGCTGGATGGTATCTTCCCAGTGTCCCTTGGATCTAGGGTATGGGCTCATGTTGCAAGTTCCCCCAGCTAGATGCATCTGCACCAGACTTTGCATCGGAAGCTAGAGCTGCACGGAAGCAGAGCCACCAGGAACCCATTAGGTGGAGCTAGTGCTGACAGCAGCAAATGTAGTTTCCAGAGGCAGCAGCAGTGGGTTGAGGGGCCGGAAGTGTCCTTGGAGATTGGCCCTCATGGCATCCAGGATGGTTCAGCAGTGGTGTCTGGTGTGTTTGGTGTTGGCAGGGAGAGCCAGGTAAAATATACGGCACTGGGGCACTGGAGTCTTCCCAGAACCAATTGTGTGCAGTGAGATTGAGAACATTGTTTCTGGAAGTGTGGCTTCACGTCAGATTCTCCAACTTTGTGGGAGATTATGTGAATTACCAATTATCTTTTAATAAATTCCTTTTCTATGCAAATTACCCCAGAGTTGATTAATGTATATTGAAACTAAAAACTTTGATGAATATACTTTGTTTTTACTTTTTGATATCACCTCCTCAAAACTGTATCATTTGAGGTCATTTCCTTTCCTCACCCAGTGATGGAGGAGGTGTTGTTTCTCTGCCACATTAAGACCAGTGTCTCTTTATCGCAATTTCTTAGCAACATCTCTTTTGACCTTAAGCTCATCACTGCTGTCAGCTGACTTCCAGAATCACTTTTGTATTCAGCCTCTTGCTTCTATTCTCTAAAACCTCTACATTCACGTTGGTGACCAACTGTACTTTTCTTACCTTCAATGACGTTTCTTAGGAAATGACTTTGAATTAAGAAGACAGTGAGATGGGAGGGACAGGTCTGAAGCTTGCTCTGAAACTTAATGAGTCTGTATATAAGCCAATTCTCCCCATTGGTGTTAATGTTGTAACTCAAACCAGAAGGGCTGAGGCTAGAGAAAAGATGGCTTGAAGGGGAAGTTAGAAACTGGACCAGCAATAGAAAGATGGATAGGTTGGCTTTTAGCAGCTGACTTCATAATCAAAGTCTAAGAGAGATGTGTTAATATGAGCAAAAACACTACCAAAAAGGTGAGGCAGGCTTATTCTACTGACAAACAACAGATCAGTAGCATTTATTATCTTGTTATCCTCTGAAATCTTTAGCAAAAGTCTCTTAGAAACCCTCAAATGAAGCTATATGTTGTTTGGGGGCAGAGGTCAGAGGACAAATTTCAAGAACATACGGTCTTGCCACAAAGGAGAAACTCAGGTAGAAAAGCAGATAGAAATAGAATGGACTCTGGTGGGGTAAATGGGGAACTAGCCTCATGTTAAAAACAGGCTGTGGTGCACATCTGAGGGAGGATTTTGACACTGTTACTCTGTTCGCTCCATGAACCACAAGCGTGTTCCCTCTTCGGACTTTTTCATTGTTCACATTTGTTCCAGTTCCAGGGAATTAGGCTCAGAACTTCCTTTCTTCTCTTCCAATACGATTTCCTTGTCTTCCTTGGCTGCAGGATCCCCCAGCCTGACACATCTGCACCAGACTTGGCATCGGAAGTTAGAAATGCAAGGAAGCAGAGGCCACCGGGAACCCACTGGTGGAGCTGGCACTGGCCACAGGGAATGAAACTTCCAGAGGCAGCAGCAGTGGGTTCAGGGGCCATAAATTCAGATTACATTTTCTGAACCTGTTTTTATCTTGATAATGACTTTAAGTCTTAATTCGTCTCTTTCCTTCCTCTTTATAATACTTTGGCATTCACTTGCTTCCCCTACCAAAACTTTGGAAGCTCGGTTGTTTTGGAGCTACTTTAAATCTGCAGTTTTATATCCCCTGGTCACCAGTGATGAACCTCAGCCTTGAGTTATTCCTATTGTTTGCTTTTGGTTAATATTGTCACATCAATAATAGTTGTTAGAAAAAGCAAGTTAGAAAACATACTGTGTCCATTTCATCTGTTTGGCTTCTCTCTTTCAGACTTTTTATGTGCATATATATACCAACAACCATGTGTAGCATTTAATTTTTTTGAAATGGAGTCTTTCTCTGTTGCCAAGACTGGAGTGCAGTGGTGCTATCTCGGCTCACTGCAGCCTCTGCCTACTGGGCTCAAGTGATTCTCCTGCCTCAGCCTCCTGAGTAGCAGGGACTACAGGCACCCGCCACCACGGCTGGCTAATTTTTTTTTTGTAGTTTTAGTAGAGACAGGGTTTCACCATGTTGGTCAGGCTGGTCTTGAACTCCAGACCTCAAATGATCTGCCCACCTTGGCCTCCCAAAGTGCTGAGATTACAGGCCACCAAGTCTGGCCAGCATTTTTAAGTTTTAAGAAAAATTGCTCTTTTTTTTTCCCCCCTAAGAGTATCTCTGGACATCTTTCCGTGTCATTACATGCATACTATATTATTCTTTCTTGAACAGCTGCATAGTATTTCCTTTTATGAATATACATACTTTAATTTATTTTTCTAATTTTATCTTTAGGTTGCTTCTAATTTTTTACTACTTCAAACAATGCTGCAATAAATAACCCCTGTGTGTATCTTTTTGCACCTGTGTTTTTCTGTAGGATAATTTCCCAGTAATGGGTTTGCTAGTTTAAAGGATCTGTCCTTTGTACTATAATCCCAGTACTTTGGGAGGCTGAGGCAGGTGGATCACTTGAGCTTAGGGGTTTGAGACCAGCCTGGGCAACAGAGCAAGAACTTGTCTCTACAAAAAATACAAATATTAGCTGAGTGTGGTTTTGCATGCCTGTAGTCCCAGCTACTCGGTAAGCTGAGATGGGAAGATTGCCTGGGCCCAGGAGTTGGAGGCCAAGATCACATCACTGCACTCCAGCCTGGGCAACAGAGAGAGACCCTGTCTCAAAAAAAAAAAAAAAAAAAAAAAAGATCTGTGCTTTTAAAATGCTGATAGACAATGCTAAATTTCTCTCCAAAAAATTATGGCAACTTATACCATTACCATATTTGTATGAGAGCGTGGTTCTGCTCTAAATAAGTATTAGCCTCATCTAGGGTCTCAAAACACTTGGGGATTCCTAGTATTCATTTTTTATCAGTTCTCTATTTCACTGCCTACAGAACACTGACAGGCCCTTCATACTCCTGAGACTTACTAATTTAATCCTGCGCTTCTGAGCTCAGAAACGGATCTCACCTTCCCTTCTGCCATCTTCAATGTGATGGCCTTTCATTCTCTTGCTTGTGGCTTCATTATCTCCAGATTTCTGCTGCAGCTTCACACATTACATCTGCATTAAGGAAGAGAGAGGGAAGGATGGTGCTAGCTGCATCTGTCCTTTTTATTAGGAAAGTAAAGCCTTCTTAGAAGTTCCCCAGTAAACTTCCCCTTACATCTTCTTGGCCATAACTGGGTCCTTGGCCATTTCTAGCTGCAAATGGAGATTGGGATATTTAGTGTCTAGCAAAGTGGAACAAGATGGTCACGAATATGTGTAACAATATTGACTTATTGGTTGAGCCGAGGTATGTTGCCACCCAGAATAAAATAAAGGTTCTGCTAGTATGGAAGAAGGGAAGAATGGATATTGAGTAGGAACTCACAGTATCTACCAACAATATATATTTGCTTAATACATATTATTGAATGCATAATGTAAGAGTGGGATCAGCAACCTGCCACCACACCGTCCAATTAATGTAACTCCGGATTAATGAATTATTCAAAGTCATAATTGGTTTCTAAGTTACAAAAGCTGGATATCTGAATCCAGAATTGTATTGTGTCCTGATGGGGGCCACAGAATACATATACCATGGTTGAGTGAAAGTTTGTTCTCATTTGGATTCAAATTGATTTTGTCATCTCTGAGGGGCAGATGTTATGCATCAAGCAAGTGACAGATTGCAGCTTTAATTTAAACAGTAAGTAAGATTTAGTTATAATACGCTTATAGTTATTGTAGAAAAAAATCCAGCGATGTCACCCAAGTCCTTTCTGGATTTGAAGAAATTTTTTTTTAATTGATAAGGAAAGCAGAGGACAGTAAGATACTAACAGGCCGCCTGTACAAATGGTGAAGACAGTAGTGAGGAGTGTCTACGGATTGAGATTTGGAATGAACGGCACCAGTGACAGTGACAGGATTAAGGTAGTGGAAGCCGCGGAGGATAAAGTTGAAAGAAGAAAATAGTCATGATGAGTAGGAGGACAAGGACAAAGGGAGGTGTGTGGTGGTGCAGCTGGGAGCACCCCTCTTGTCTCCCGGTTGGTTTGTCTCTGCAATCTGGTTAAGTCCTATGTCAGATGAACAGGTATGTGTGTTTGCATTTGAGAGAGTTATGTCATGAAGCAGGAAAATTTAAGCAGCCATGTCCTTTGATTTCTTCTTTTCCTTCTTTTTGAGGTTAAGTCTCATCTAGTAAAGTGCATGAAGTACTTTAATCCTAAATGCACATTTGGTGAGTTTTTACTTATGTGTACAGTTTTGAGAACTACTTCCTGGATTGAGATATAGAACACTCCTTCAAGTCCTGGAGTCATGAAGAAGTTCAGCAGGACTAAGGTCTGCTAACCAGTGGGTTTAAAAACAACACGTATATCACCTTTATCACTATCATAGGACTCACAAACTTGAAGGCCTATAGGGGTGGGCAGTTGAAGTAAACGAGTGAAATGGATGAAGTACAAACTGCCATGATTAACTGGAAGTGATGTTTAGCTTGTGATTTTTTGCTATTATAAATACTTTTAATGAACAGCTTTGTAACTCAAGTTATTTTTCCCATTTTAGAGTATTTCCTTAGGATAGATTTCAAGAGGTAGACTTCTAGATTAAATAAAGTGGGCCAGGTGCAGTGGCTCATGCCTGTAATCTCAGCACTTTGGGAGGCCGAGGCGGGCGGATCACGTGGTCAGGAGATCGAGACCATCCTGGCTAACATGGTGAAACCCCGTCTCTACTAAAAATACAAAAAAAAAATTAGCTGGGCGTGGTGGCGGGCACCTGTAGTCTCAGCTACTCGTGAGGCTGAGGCAGGAGAATGGCGTGAACCCAGGAGGCGGAGCATGCAGTGAGCCGAGATCACACCACTGCACTCCAGCCTGGGTGACAGAGTGAGAGTCCGCCTCAAAAAAAAAAAAAAAAAGTAAAATTATTTTTAAACCTTTTAATATACCTTGCTAAATTTGTTTACCAAAAAGTTACTGTGGTGGCCATGGGAATGAACCTCGAAGTCCTCCAAACACAAGAGTGTAATTGACTAAGGGCCTATCCAAGGCCACTCTTCCCACAGGCTGCTGTCAGCCAGTGCCCTAGCATGGAAGGGATACTAAGGCAGACCTGTACCTGGGACTCTGCTGGTGGCTGCCATTGGCTGAAGGGCTTCCCCATTGCCCTGCTGAGCCTTCCTGAGATTGCAGGCAATCGAAGACGCTTACATTCAACCTTCCTCCCTTCCCTTGAAGTCAGACTACATTGTGGTCTGATGGTTCTCTCAGCCTTCCTTGGCTCCCTCTCCATTTTTTCTCACATGGGCATTTCCTCTGATAAAATTCTTGTGTGAAGCTTAATCTAGTCTTAGCATCTGCTTCTCTAAAAGCCCAGACAAATAATTATATTTGCTTCACCCTATTCCCGCAAGTAATCCATGAGAGTCAGTGTTCTGCTTCATCTCTGCTAGCACTTAATAGTTTTGAAGTCTTTGCTACTTTGAAAAACAAAGAGAAGTGTCTCCTTTAATTTGCATTTTTTAATAGCAAGGTTTTACATTTTTGTCTCATACTTTTTACCCATTTGGATATCCCTATCTGTAAACTGTCCTTGTGGAGTCCATGGAAACACAGACTTACCTGGAAAAAGGTGCTTTTTGGGAGATGTGGTCTCCATTGTCTTTTCTCCATTGTAGTTGCCAACACTCAGCAGTTGGCAGGTTTCAACTGGGAGATGCAGCCAGCTGCTACACTCCAGAGGAGGGATGTATGGCTGCAGTGTGAGCTCTATGCTGAGTGTCACTAACATGAACTAGTTAGTTCCTCTTTGTTAAGTATAAAGAGCCAACCATGTGTTCCAGCACGTGGTCCCATGGTATGTAGAGGAGACCAACATTTATACAGCATCTACTATGTGCTAGGCACATTCTTCTCTCTTTTAATCTTAAGTAATTTTCAATATTTTATTGATGAGGAAATTATGTTCAGAGAATTACCCAGTGGCACTTAAAGATGAAAATCAGACTTAAGTTTGAAGTTGGAAGTCTTTTGTTAAGTCAGACTTCTGAGGCACCTCTGACCTCAAGCCTTCTTCATCACTCCTGTGGTTTTTCTCCATTCTGCATTGTGTTGCATAGCTATTTGCTTACCTAGGTTATAAATTCGTTTCCTCTCAATACATAGTCAGTAGTAAGTGATGCTGATGATGACTTAGCCTGATTTCCTGGAATTTGTGTCAGCCTGACGAATTGACTGTAGCTTCCTCAGATACTCACGCACTTCTTTAAAGTGGGGATATGCAGCATTCATTTACCAACCCCATCCAAGGACATCTCTTGAAGTGAGATTTAAAAACAACCCCCTGCCTCCCGAAAACAATAACCAGTGAGCAAGAAAGCAAAAACGAAGCTTTGAAAATCCTTACACAAAAGATGATCATTTTTAAAAAGTAAAATATTACACTATTCAACTATAAAACCAAAGGATTTTGAGTGTAAGGGAATCAAGTTTTTCTTTGTAGAACCTGAATTATGTTCAGGGTCATATAAAGACCTAGTTACTTGGCTTTGTGTCTTTCCAATTTGGATATCTAAGTGTTCTAAATCTCCATTCCCCACTTTGCTATTGCGTGATGAGTTAATAAGGAGAAAATATGACTGCATTCTCAGTTTTCACATCTCTAATAAAGCCCATATTTTAAAGCAGTTATGAAACTTTGCACGGAATCCAGGTTTAAAGGCAAATTAAATACATGAAAAACTAAGCCAGACAGCAAAGTTTAGTTACCTGAGAAACAACTACTAAATTTATCTCTTCAGTCAGGAGCATAAGATAAATACTTCAACAAACTCACTATGCTTTTGCTTTCAATTTAACTTTAGTCCTTATTAAATAACATACTCGGCAAGTAATGTACACGTATAGATTTAAAGCTATCCTGATCAGAATGTGCTGTAATAACTCGGCTATGTAAAAAATTTGTCTTTTTGCTACTGTAATGAAGCTTATCTTTCTGTCAGTTTCAGTAGAGTGATTTAGGTTGCAGGGCATTGCTGTTTTACTCTATCTTGAGTACAGGTAATCAAAGTTAAGCATGGTAGACACTACAAGCTACAAGCAGCCTTGACTTGTACAACCTATGTAGGTCCCTCCTGTACACAGCGGTTTTCCCTCACCAGCAGCTGCCTGAAGCTAAGTGACAGGTGGCCGGGGGATTGCTTTGCTTGGCCATCACCTTTTTTTGAGATTTGTCTCACTTCTTCTTCCTTTTCCCCTCCCTAATGCATCATTGCTGGGATAGGTCTAATCTCCTTCATGCTATCTTCAACTTCTATCTCTTCTTTGAAGTTCCAAACCTCATTGGTTCTCACTGTTTCATTACAGAAGCTGTAATGAAACACTGAGGATAAGGATAACAGAAATCTGGTGTCCTTTTGGAACTAGATGGATCTTACTTTCTCTTCCATGTAAAAAGTCATGTATCATTTATGACATTAGTGTGACACTGTGATGGTTTAAGTTAGCAAAGACTGAAAGGAGGTATAAAAAGCTGTGAGTCCTAGAGGTTCCTACCTCTGCTAGTAGACCAGGTCCTGTTGTTAGTATTTGACCAAGTTTCTTCTCTCCAAAACACATGGGTGGCATTTTCCTCTTTGGGGATTTTTCCAAAAGCAAAAGCAATCATCTCAATCACTTGTCATTCAAACAGGATGAGATCTAAGGACGGTTGTTACAAGAGTTACACCAGCTGGGCCAAGCAAATGTAGCTGGCATGCTGCACAAGCGTGATGTGTGATTGTGATCATAACACAACTTATTTTTTTTCCCTCCTACTGCTTCTTTAAACTTTGTTCAGTGGGGAATTATCTTTCCATAATCTTGGTTGAAGCTACCCACCCCATGATTTTTCTATTCACTCTTAAGTAGTAGATAATCTTGGAACTTCTTTAAGTCATAACTAGAGATTTACGTTACAGTGGGAATGTCCAGGTTAGTGTTATCAAAACTCTAAGCCTGCCTGATGCTTTTCCCTCCCCCCTTTTTTCATCAGATAAGCTTGTTTCTTCCTAGAAGTCCTCAGTGGGAAAGGGGTGTGGTTGTTCAGCTTTCTACCTTCTCCCTGGTCCCCACTTTGTACTTCAGGCAATGGAAACTCAGGAAAGGTGGGAAGACGCAGGCATAGCAAAGTTCTTATCTGGCTGGGTGGCTCTTGGCTCTGGGCCCAGTGGGTATCTGAAGCTGGCATCCCCATTTAGGCCTGATAGATGATCACTGCTGATTCTTTTCTCTCCTTTGTGGGCTTCTCAGAGGTGTGCTACTGGGCGTCTCTCTCCTCCAGTTCTCTTTACCTAGGAAGAAGCATTTTTCTTTCAAATGATTTCTAGTGACCCTTTCCCTTGGTGTCTGGACATGAGGTGCTAAGTCTCCAGCCTTTTCCTGAGGTCTCTTCACCCCTACAGGTGGCTCTGTTGGACAAGAAACAGGTCTATAGTCCATTTTAGCTGTACAAAGTTAGGCACTGGGCCAACTCAGAGAACACATTTCAGAGCCTCTGAGAGGTTCCCTTGATACCTTTCTCACTTTACCTGGGATGCAGGGTAGTACTTCTCACCCCTCCCCTAAAGGGGGAGCTGGGACTCACAACCAGGTAACTTCTCTCTTTAAAGAAATCTCTTTTTTTTCTCTTCTTGAGACAGAGTCTCACTCTGTCACCCAGGCTGGAGTGCAGTGGCACAGTCTCGGCTCACTGCAACCTCTGCCTGCCGGGTTCAAGCAATTCTCCTTTCTCAGACTCCCAGAGTAGCTGGGACTACAGGCGTGCACCACCGTACCTGGCTAATTTTTGTATTTTTAATAGAGATGGGGTTTCACCATGTTGGCCAAGCTGGTCTTGAACTCCTGACCTCAAGTGATCCTCCCGCCTTGGCTTCCCAAGGTGCTGGGATTATAGGCATAAGCCACTCCACCTGGCCTCAAACAAGTCCTTTTGTGAAACTCTCTTCTCTTCCCCTCTGTATCTGTGATTTCATTGATGAGTCTTTTCTCTTCCCCTCTGTATCTGTGATTTTATTGATGAGTCTTGTATTAGCAAGGGTTTTCCAGAGAAACAGAACACACACACACACACACACACACACACACACACACACACACACAGAAAGAGAGAGAGAGAGAATTTAAAGAATTGGCTCACATATTTGTGGAGACTTGGTGAGTTCAAAATCTGATCGGATAGGAATAGGCTGGTAGGCTAGAGGCTGATGGAAAAATTGCAGTTCAAGTCCAAAGGTGGTCTGCTGGCAGAATTCTTCTTGCTCAGGGAAGGTCAATCTTTTTTATTTTTATTTTTTTTAATTAAAGCCTTCAACTGATTGGATGAGGCCAACCCACATTATTAAGGGTGTGGAAGGAAAATAAATCCCGGGACCCCAAAATCACTAAGCCAAAGGGAAAAACCAAGCTGGGAACTGCTTAGGGCAAACGTGCCTCCCATTCTATTCCAAAAAAAGAAGCTACTAAGATAAAAAAGCTACATATCTCCCTCACAAGGAATTTCCTTGTGGACAAAGGACAGACAGAACTCAAAGTCATTCCTTTGCTCACTGAGATAAATGCATATCTCAGTGCCTCCTTTGGAAAGGCTAATCAGAAACGAAAAAGAATGCAACTGTTTGTCTCTTAGCTACCTATGACCTGGAGGCCCTGTTCATGCTTCGAGTTCTCCTGCCTTTTAGGACAGAACCAATGTACTTCTTACGTATGTTGATTGATGTCTCATGTCTCCCTAAAATGCATAAAACAAAGCTGGGCCCCGATCACCTTGGGCACATGTTGCCAGGACCACCTTGGGCACATGTTGCCAGGACCTCCTGAGGCTGTGTCACAGGTGCATGTCCTTAACTTTGGCAAAATAAACTTCCTCAATTGACTGAGAACTGTCTCAGATATTTGGGGTTCACAAGGGTAATCTGTTGTCCTCAAAGTCTAGTGATTTAAATGTCAATCTCAGCTGGGTGCGGTGACACACACCTTTAATCCCAGCACTTTGGGAGGCTGAGGTGGGAGGATCATTTGAGCCCAGGAGTTTGAGACCAGCCTGAGCAACATGGTAAGACCCCATCTCTACGAAAAATACAAAAATTAGCTGGGTGTGGTGGCACATACCTGTAGTCCCAGCTACTCTGGGGGGCTGAGGTAGGAGGATCACTTGAGCCCAAGAGGTCGAGGCTCCAGTGAGCAGTGATTGTGCCGCTGCACTCCAGCCTATACAACAGAGCGAGACTCTGCCTCCAAAAAAAAAAAAAAAAAAAAAAAAAGTTAATCTCATCTAAAAAATAATTTCACTGAAACATCTAGAGTACTGTTTGACCAACTATCTGGGTACTGTAGCCTATCCAAGCTGACAAAAAATTAACTGTTGCACATTTAATAAGGTCCTCCTTCATTCTGCATTTGGGGATGAGGGAACTTGACCACATTTGATATCCTGATATCTGTCATACTGGTGCTTAAGTAGACTCAGAGGCAAGGATAGCCTCATTCTAACATCCTGTTATGCAAGAGTAACATTCCAGTCACTGTTGGCTATGCAGACTCAGAGGTTGTCACCAAGTTCCAGGCTCTTCTTGGCTCTAGTGCAGTTATTGAGGGTTTGGGCTTTGGAATCTGGACTTGGTCTAGAGTGATGCCTGGAAGGGGAAATCAAATTGCCCCCCCCCGAATTACCATCTGAACCTGGTTAGTTGGGTCAGTTTCTTCAGAATTGAAGGGTTGTCATTCAGAATGGCCTGATACCATTTCTTTGTCAGTCAGTCCAAAAGTGTGATATAATTGCTTCTTGAGTCACCAACAAGCAAGAAGAAGGGTGAGGAATCAGCTTTATATGGACTTTTTCTGACCTAATGAGGAACCTGAATTTAGCTACTACCAGTGAAATACAGGTGGTGGCCTCAAGTGAAGTTTGGAGAGAAGGAATTAAGATTAAAGTATTAGTCAAAGTACAGAAGGGGCCCAGGGCACTACTGTATCTCTGCTCTCTCTCTCTCTCTCTCTCTTTCTCTGTCTCTCTCTGGCTCTCTCTCTCCCTCTCTCTCAGACATTTTCCCAGAATCTCTGAGTCCAGAGAACTAGGAACCGAGTAAAGGGCAAGTGGATTTTAAGTGGCAAAAGCCAAGTTTGTGTGTCTGCCAGTGGGTTTATTAATCATCCAAAAGGACCCTGTGGCCTAGTACAGTGTGTGAGGACATAAATACTCTGCCCACTTCCTTCTCATTACTGCCTGTTATGGGCTGAATTGTGTCCCTCACCACATTTCTATGCTAAAGCCCTCACCCCCAGTACCTCAGAATGTGACTGTTTTGGGGGATAAGGCTATTCAAGATGTGGTTAAGTTAAAATGAGGCTTCCAGGTGGGTCCTAAGCCAATCTGACTGATGTTCTTATAGGAAGAGAACATCTGGATGCATGAGAGACACAAGGGGTGTGCATGCACAGAAGAAGGACCACATGAAGAAGCCACAAGAGGAAGGCCATCTGCCAGTCAAGGAGAGAGGCCTCAGAGGAAACTAAAGCTGCAGGCACCTTGATCTTGGACTTCCAGCCTCCATTTCTATTGTTTAACCCATCCATCTGTGGCATTTTGTTATGGCAGCCATAGCCAACTAGTATACTAGTAGTCAAAACCCTCAGAAGGGGAAGTGGGTAGGCCCATTTCTGGGGCTGATAGGAAAAAAGAAAAGGAGTTAATTCCATCGTGGGTTAAACTAGAAGAAGGCAAACACATGCATATATGTTCAACTAATCTTTGACAAAGGTGCCAAGAATCCATAATGGGAAAAGATAATCTTTTTATGAATGGATACATGAATTATTGATAAATGTGTATTAGGCTATTCTTGCATTGTTACAAAGAAATAACTGAGACTAGGTCATTTATAAGAAAAGAGGTTTAACTGGCTCACAGTTCTGCAGACTGTAAAGGAAGCATAGTGCCAGCATCTGCTCCTGGGGAGCCCTCAGGAAGCTTACAATCACGGCAGAAGGCAAAGGGTGAAGAGGCATATCACATGGCAAAAGCAGGAGCAAGAGAGAGAGAGAGTGGGTGGGTGGGAGGTGCCACACACTTTTAAATGGCCAGATCTCTGTGAACTTGGAGCAAGAACTCACTTATTACCAAGGGGATGGCCAAAGCCATTCATGAGGGATCCACCAACCCCATGATCCAGTTACCTTCCACCAGGTCCCACCTCCAACATTGAGGATTACATTTCAACATGAGATTTACAGGGGACACGTATTCAAACTATATCATTCTGACCTTGGTTCCTCAAATCTCATGTTCTCCTCACATTTCAAAATACAATTATTCCTTCTCAATAGACCCCCAAAAGTCTCAACTTGTTTTAGCATCACTCAAAAGTTCAAAGTCCAATGTCCCAAGTCTTGTCTAGGAAATGAGTTCCTTCCACCTATAAGCCTGTAAAATCAAACTAAGTTAGTTATTTCCAAGATACAATGAGGGGTATAGGCATTGGGTAAACATGTCCATTTCAAAAAGAGAAATTGGGCAGTCCTTAAATCTTAAGGCTCCAAAATAATCTCCTTTGACTCCATGGTGTGCATCCAGGGCACACTGGTGTGAAGGATGGGCTCCCAAGGCCTTAGGCAGCTCTGCTTCTGTGGCTTTGCAGGGTTCAGCCCCCATGTCTTCTTCTACAGGTTGCTGAGCACTGTGGCTTTTCCAGGCACAGGGTGAAAGCTTCCTGTGGCTCTACAGTTCTGGGGTCTAAAGGCTGGTAGTTCCCTTCTCAGAGTTCCACTAGGCAGTGCCCCAGTGAGGACTCTGTGTGGAAGTTCCAACCCCACATTTCTCTTCTGCACTTCTCTAGTTTAGGTTCCTCTGTGGGGGCTCTGTAGCAGGCTTCTGCCTGAACACCCAGGTTTTCTCGTATAGCCTCTGAAACTAGCAGGAGGCTGACAAGCATTATTCACTCTTGTACTCTGTGTGACTACAGGCTTACCTATGCATGGAAGTCAGCAAGGCTTCCATTCTCCCCAGGGACAGCCTGAGCTGTACCTGGGCTCCTTTGAGACACAGATGGTGCTGGAACAGCTTGGATTCAGGGAGTAATGTCCTGAGGCTATGCAGAGTAGTAGGGCCCAGGGCCTGACCATGAAAACATTCTTTCCCCCTAGGCCTCTGGGCCTGTGATGGAAGGGACTGCCACAAATGTCTCTGAAATGTCTTTGAGACCTTTTCTCTATTGTCTTGGCTATGAGCACTCGGTCCCTTTTTAATTATGCAAATATCTCTAGCAAGTAGTTGCTCCACAGCCTGCTTGAATTCCTTTCCCCAAAAAACGTTTTCTTTCTCTGCCACGTGGCCAGGCTGCAGACTTTCCAAACCTTTACCCTCTGCTTCCCTTTTAAATATAAATTCCAACTTACAGTCATTTCTTTGCTCCTGCATCTGAGCAGAGGTTGTTAAAAGAATCTAGGCCACATCTTGAAGCTTTGCTGTTTAGAAATTTCTTCCCTAAGTCATCACTCTTTAGTTCAAACTTCCACAGATCCCTAGGGCATGGACACAATACAGCCAAGTTTTTTGCTAAGGAATAACAGAGGTGATCTTTGCTTTGCTGCAGTTTCCAATAAGTTCCTCATTTCCATCTGAGACCTCATCAGCCTGGACTTCACTGTTCATATCACTACCAGCATTTTGGCCACAACCATGTAACCAGTCTCTAAGAAGTTGCAAAACTTCCTTCATCTTCCTGTCTTCTTCTGAGCCCTTCAAACTCTTTCAACCTCTAGCTGTTACCCAGTTCCAAAGTTGCTTCCACATTTTTAGGTGTCTTTGTAGCAATACCTCACTCCTGGTACCTATTTTCTGTATTAGACCATTCTTCCTTGCTGTAAAGAAATACCTGAGACTGGGTCATTTGTGAGAAAAGAGGTTTAATTGGTTCACAGTTCTGCAGGCTGTACAGAAAGCATAGTGTTGGCATCTGCTTTTGGGGAGGCCTCAGGAAGCTTACAATCATAGTGGAAGGCCAAGGGGGAACAAGTATGTCACATGGCAAAAGCAGGTGCAAGAAAGAGAATGGGTTGGGGGAGGTGCCACATACTTTTAAACGACCATATCTCATGTAAACTCAGAGCGAGAGCTCACTTATCACCATGATCGAATCACCTCCCAGAAGGTTCTACTTTCAATGTAATCAAGGGATTACATTTCAACATGAGATTTAGAGGAGACACATATCCAAACTATACTATAAATGGTATTCGGAAAACTGGATATCCACATGCAAAAGAATGAAATTGGACACTTATCTTATACCATACACAAAAATCAACTCAAAATACACTAAAGACTTAAATGTAAGACCTGAAACCATAAAGATTCTAGAAGACAATATATGGAACAAGGCTCCTTGATCTTGGTTTTGGCAATGATTTTTTTTTTGTATGACACCAAAACCACATGCAACAAAAGCAAAATTAAACAAGTGGGACCATTTAAAACTAAAAAGCATCTGTACAGCAAAAAAACCCCATAATAATAAAATGAAAAAGCAACCTATGGAATGGGAAAAATATTTGTAAACTATGTATATTAGTCAGGATTCTCCAGAGGGGCAGAACCAATAGGATACAGATAGATAGATAGAGGAGAGGGGAATTATTAGAGGAATTAGCTCCCGTGATTATGGAGGCTAAGTTCTGTGATAAGCTGTCTGCAAGCTGAGGAATCAGGGAGGCTGGTTGTTCAACTCAGTCCAAGTCTGAAGGCCTCAGAACCATGGAAGCTGATGGTGTAACTCTCAGATCAAGGCTGAAGGCCTGAGTGGGGGACCACTGGTGCAAGTAGTGAAGCTCAAAGGCTGAAAAGCCTGAAGTTCTGATGTCCGAGGACAGGAGAAGATGGGTGTCTCAGCTCCAGGAGAGAGAGGGCAAATTAACATTTCCTCTGTTTTTTTTTTTTTTTTTTTTTTTTTTTTTTTGGTTCTATCCAGGTCTTCAGCTAATTGGGTGGTGTCTGCCCACACTGAGGGTGGATCTTACCCACTGAGTCCACTGGATCACATGTCAATCTCTTCTGGAAACACCCTCACAGACACACCCATAAATAATGCTTTATCAGCAATCTAGGTATCATTTAATTTAGTCAAGTTGACAACTAAAATTAATCATCACATCATATTTTTGAGAAAGGATAATATCCAAAATATAAGGAACCCATACAACTCAAGAGCAAAAAACCACTAACCCAAATAGAAAATAGTCAAAAGACCTCAATATACACTTTTTCTAAAGAAGACATACAAATGAACAACAGTTACATGGAAGGGTGCTCAACAGCAGGGAAATACAAATTAAAACCACAATAAAATATCACCTCATACCTGTTAGGTTAGCTATTATCAAAAGGCCAAGAGATAACAAGCGTTGGTGAGGATGTGGGGAAAAGGGAATCTTTGCACACTGTTGGTCGGAATGTAAATTGGTACAGCCATTATGGAAAACAGTATAGAGGTTCTTCAAAAAATTAAAAGCAGAATTGCCATATATCCAGATAATCCCACTTCTGGGTATATATACGAGGGAAATGAAATCAGTATCTTGAAGAGATATCTGTCCTTCCACATTCATTGCAGCATTATTATAGTACCCAAGATATGGAAACAACGTAAGTGTCTGTATTAGTCCATTTTCACACTGCTATAAAGAACTACCTGAGACTGGGTAATTGATGAAGACAAGAGGTTTAATTGACTCAAAATTCCACAGGCTTAACAGGAAGCATGACTGGGAGGCCTCAGGAAACTTACAGTCCTGGTAGAAGGCAAAGGGGAAGCAAGCACTTCTTATCATGGCAGAGCAGGAGAGAGGGAATGAGAAAACGGAGAAGTGCCACACACTTTTAAACCATCAGATCTTGTGAGAACTTACTCACCATCATGAGAACAGCAAGGGGGAAATCCACCACCATGATCCAATCACCCCCTGCCCAGGCTTCTCCTCCAACATGTGGGGATTAGAATTCACTATGAGATTTGGGTGGGGACACTGAGCCAAACCATGTCAGTGTCCATTGAAGGATGAATGGATGAAGAAATTGTGATCTCTTTCTGTCTAGTCCCCTATAAGAATGGCATATTATTCAGCTTTAAAAAAGAAGAAAACCCTGCCCTTTGGGATAATGTGGATGAACTTGAAAGACATCATGCTAAGTGAAATAGGTCAGACACAATAGATACAGATATTGCATAATATCACTTATATGTGGAATCTAAAAAAGTTAGAGTAACGGAAAGCGGAATGGTGGTTGCCAGGGGCTAGCAGAATGGTGGGGGAAAGGGTGAGATGTTGGTCAAAGGGTGCAAACTTTCAAGTATAAGATGAATATTTTCTAGAGATCTCATGTACAGCATGTTAACTATAGTTAATAATAATCTATTGATATTCAGAGAAGGACTGTGTGGTAGATAGAGCTCCCTCTCCCCTCTCCCCTCTCCCCTCTCCCCTCTTTCCACGGTCTCCCTCTGATGCCGAGCCGAAGCTGGACGGTACTGCTGCCATCTCAGCTCACTGCAACCTCCCTGCCCGATTCTCCTGCCTCAGCCTGCCGAGTGCCTGCGATTGCAGGCGTGCGCCGCCATGCCTGACTGGTTTTCGTATTTTTTTGGTGGAGACGGGGTTTCGATGTGTCGGCTGGGCTGGTCTCCAGCTCCTAACCGCGAGTGATCCGCCAGCCTCGGCCTCCCAAGGTGCCGGGATTGCAGACGGAGTCTCGTTAACTCAGTGCTCAATGGCGCCCAGGCTGGAGTGCAGTGGCGTGATCTCGGCTCGCTACAACCACCGCCCAGCCGCCTGCCTTGGCCTCCCTAAGTGCCGAGATTGCAGCCTCTGCCTGGCAGCCACCCCGTCTGGGAAGTGAGGAGTGTCTCCGCCTGACTGCCCATCGTCTGGGATGTGAGGAGCCCCTCTGCCTGGCTGCCCAGTCTGGAAAGTGAGGAGCGTCTCTGCCCGGCCGCCATCCCATCTAGGAAGTGAGGAGCGCCTCTTCCCGGCCGCCATCACATCTGGGAAGTGAGGAGCGTCTCTGCCCGGCCGCCCATCGTCTGAGATGTGGGGAGCACCTCTGCCCTGCCGCCCCGTCCGGGATGTGAGGAGTGTCTCTGCCCGGCCGCCCTGTCTGAGAAGTGAGGAGACCCTCTGCCTGGCAACCGCCCCGTCTGAGAAGTGAGGAGCCCCTCCGCCCGGCAGCCACCCCGTCTGAGAAGTGAGGAGCGTCCTCCCTCCTCGTCTGGGAGGGAGGTGGGGGGGTCAGCCCCCCACCCGGCCAGCCGCCCCGTCCGGGAGGTGAGGGGCACCTCTGCCCGGCCGCCCCTACCGGGAAGTGAGGAGCCCCTCTGCCCGGCCAGCCGCCTCGTCCGGGAGGGAGGTGGGGGGGTCAGCCCCCCGCCTGGCCAGCCGCCCCATCCAGGAGGCGAGGGGTGCCTCTGCCTGGCCGCCCCTACTGGGAAGTGAGGAGCCCCTCTGCCCGGCCAGCTGCCCCGTCCGGGAGGGAGGTGGGGGGGTCAGCCCCCCTCCCGGCCAGCCGCCCCGTCCGGGAGGGAGGTGGGGGGGTCAGCCCCCCGCCCGGCCAGCCGCCCCGTCCGGGAGGGAGGTGGGGGGTCAGCCCCCCGCCCGGCCAGCCGCCCCGTCCGGGAGGGAGGTGGGGGGGTCAGCCCCCCGCCCGGCCAGCCGCCCCGTCCGGGAGGGAGGTGGGGGGGTCAGCCCCCCGCCCGGCCAGCCGCCCCGTCCGGGAGGGAGGTGGGGGGGTCAGCCCCCCGCCCGGCCAGCCGCCCCGTCCGGGAGGGAGGTGGGGGGATCAGCCCCCCGCCCGGCCAGCCGCCCTGTCCGGGAGGTGAGGGGCGCCTCTGCCCGGCCGCCCCTACCGGGAAGTGAGGAGCCCCTCTGCCCGGCCAGCCGCCCCCTCCGGGAGGGAGGTGGGGGGGTCAGCCCCCCGCCAGGCCAGCCGCCCCGTCGGGGAAGTGAGGGGCGCCTCTGCCCGGCCGCCCCTACTGGGAAGTGAGGAGCCCCTCTGCCCGGCCAGCCGCCCTGTCCGGGAGGGAGGTGGGGGGGGTCAGCCCCCCGCCCGGCCAGCCGCCCCATCCGGGAGGGAGGTGGGGGGGGTCAGCCCCCCGCCCAGCCAGCCGCCCCGTCCAGGAGATGAGGGGCGCTTCTGCCCGGCCACCCCTACTGGGAAGTGAGGAGCTCCTCTGCCCGGCCACCACCCCATCTGGGAGGTGTACTCAACAGCTCATTGAGAACGGGCCATGAAGACAATGGCGGTTTTGTGGAATAGAAAGGGGGGAAAGGTGGGGAAAAGATTGAGAAATCGGATGGTTGCTGTGTCTGTGTAGAAAGAGGTAGACATGGGAGACTTTTCATTTTGTTCTGTACTAAGAAAAATTCTTCTGCCTTGGGATCCTGTTGATCTGTGACCTTACCCCCAACCCTGTGCTCTCTGAAACATGTGCTGTATCCACTCAGGGTTGAATGGATTAAGGGCGGTGCAAGATGTGCTTTGTTAAACAGATGCTTGAAGGCAGCATGTTCGTTAAGAGTCATCACCACTCCTTAATCTCAAGTACCCAGGGACACAAACACTGCGGAAGGCCGCAGGGTCCTCTGCCTAGGAAAACCAGAGAACTTTGTTCACTTGTTTATCTGCTGACCTTCCCTCCACTATTGTCCTATGACCCTGCCAAATCCCCCTCTGCGAGAAACACCCAAGAATGATCAATAAAAAAGAAAAAGAAAAAAAAAAAATCTATTATATATTCGAGATTTGCTAAGAGAGCAGATCTTAAGTGTTCTTACCACACACACACACAAATTGTTAACTATGTCAAATGATGGATATGTCAATTAGCTTAATTATAGAAATCATTACATAAGCATACAGCTATGTTAAAACCCCACATTGTACATCTTAAACATATACAATTTTTTATTTGTCAACATACCTCAATAAAACTGGAAAAAAACCAAGAGAAGCAAACCGCCCTAAAAAAAATCCCAAATAAAAAACCCATCAAGGGCCAGATACAGTGGCTCATGCCTGTAATCTTAGCACTTTGGGAGGCTGAGGTGGGCAAATCACTTGAGCCCAAGAGTTCAAGACCAGCCTGAGCAACAGCAAAACCCCATCTCTAACAAAAAACCAAAAATAAAAGATAAAAATTATCCAGGCTTGGTAGAGTGTGCCTGTGGTCCCAGCTACTCAGGAGGCTGAGGTGGGATGATCACCTGAGCTCAGGGAGATCAAGGCTGCAATGAGCAGTGATTGTGCCACTGCCCTCCAGCCTGGGCAACAAAGTAAGATGCTGTCTCAAAAAAGAAAAAGAAAACTCTTTTTCAACCTTCCCTCATTTATCTTCATTGGGCCCAGCCCTGCCCCTCCACAGAGAATAGAAAATGTTAACCTCATTTTTCTAAAGTGAACACCAGCAGTAGCTCATAAATGGCAAAGACACTCTCTTTCCTTCCCTGGAATGTAGTTATGGTGTGAGGAAGGGGAGTCTCAGATCTTACTGTAAGGAGATAAGATGTATTTCCTGCATTTCAGATGGGAACAGGAATACATTTTTCTGTTGAAATTTTGTTATAAGTGGTGCCTAGTTTCTAATTTAGTTATTGTTAGCATAGAATCTTATTTCAGGTACATTATAGTTAAGCGGGATTGTGTAGGCTGGTCTGAGGTTCTAACTACCTTGATATTATTTTGGGAAAAAGTATTTGAAATTCCAAACATAGCTACATATGTGCACCCACTCTAAGCTGGAGTGGGCTGTATTTATATGTAGTCTATAAATGTGGTAGAGTAACTTGACATCATAAGAAACTGTAGGAAAAAATGAGCTGCAATCATTGAGACAATTCTTAGTAGCAACTTCACGTGCCAGAAGCAGAGATGGAGGCTGGAGCCCCATGTACGCAGTCCACTCCATCTGCAGAGCAGACACTGGGGAAAGCTCCATGGAAGCTCTGGGTCTATGGGACACAGTTTGAAACCACCATGATACATCATTCTCTGCCTTGGACTGCTAAGAAACCCAGCAATCATGCTCAGACTTCTCCTGGATGTTATGGGAGCACAGTGGACACTACCCAGAAATAGTAATGTTGTCAATGTATCAAAATTAATCTGTGAATTCTCCCTAAATCACATGCTATAGTTGCGGTCCTTGGTCTCTCTGCTTTCAGATCTATTTATTGCCCCTTCCTGCTCTGTGCTCAGGAGGTGGATCCCTGCAGGCTCTGGTTTCCCAGGTTCCTGCTGAGTTCGACCAATGGGAGGCCAAGGCAGGAGATGGCAGGCAGAGTGGGAGGGAGAAGGCAGGGTATTTCTCCTCCCTCTACCGGCACCCCTAGTCCTCCCATAACCTTCACACACATCCCCCCTCCCACTCACTCCCTCTCCACCCAGAATGGAGTGACATTTCTGACAGGGACCATGTCTCCTCTGTGGTTCCAACTCCCGTAGAACAGTCTGCCATGGATCTAGCCTTCATTGACAAGAGTTACCAAAAATCTGAGAAACACTGAGGAGGAAAAAAAGTCTTAAAACTGGGAAAATTCGGTCCATTCACTTAATGACTTTTATTCCCCTGTGAATTGGGAAGGGGAGAAACACCCTTTTTCTATTTTCTTTCTTTCTTTCTTTCTTTCTTTTTCTTTCTTTCTTTCTTTCTTTCTTTCTTTCTTTCTTTCTTTTTCTTTCTTTTCTTTCTTTCTTTCCTTCCTTCCTTCCTCCCTCCCTCCCTCCCTTCCTTCCTTTCTTTTTTTCTTCCTTTCTTTTTTTCTTTTTGAGATGGAATCTCGCTCTGTCACCCAGACTGGAGTGCAATGGCGTGATCTTGGCTCACCGCAACCTCTGCCTCCCGGGATCAAGCAATTCTCCTGCCTCAGCCTCCCGAGTAGCTGAGATTACAGGTGCATGCCACCATGCATGGCTAATTTTTGTATTTTTAGGAGAGGCAGGGTTTCACTATGTTGGCCAAGCTGGTCTCGAACTCCTGACCTCAAGTGATTCACCCGCCTTGGCCTCCCAAAGTGCTGGGATTATAGGCGTGAGCCACTGTGCCTGGCCCCATTTTACTTTTCCAAAGTCACTGCTTGAAATGCCTATCTTGAAAATCAGGGCGTCACTGAAACAAATGTAATATTTGGAAATTAAGAACCTTTAAATGAAACAAGGCTGCATTGATAATAATTTTCACTGGAATTGGGTCTATTTTGAACTCCTGCCTTTAGCAGCAATGCTCTGGAGAGGAGTCCCAAAATGAGTGACCCTTCAGCACTGCTAAGGCTATCCCTGCAGCATCCAGCATTTCCCTACCCAGGAAATACAGTTTCATACAGACTCTTTGAAGTGCTTCTAGTCTTAGAATATTCTACCTTTCCTTTTTCCCTGGTTTATGTATGGGATCTATATTTTTGATCTAATTCAAAACATTTTTTAGTTTATTTGACAAATAGTAATTGTACATACTCATGGCATAAATAGTGATGCTTTGATACATACCATGTATAGTGAACAGATTAGGATAATTAGCATATACATCACTGCAAATTTTTATCATTTCTTTATGTTGGGAACATTCAATATCCTCTTTCTAGCTATTTTAATCTATGTATTTCTGTTAACTCTAGTCATCCTACAGTGCTGTAGAACACTAGAACGTATTCCTCCTAGCTAACTGGAATTTTGTATCCTTTAACAAATCTCTTTGATCTCTTGATTCTGGAAAGGATAGAGACTAAAATGCCAGTCCATTTAGCTTGATGTCTGAAGACACTGAAAATTTTTAGGGGAAAGGTAGGAAGGAGCTGGACATCCTGAGCAACCACTAGATCACAGCCACTAGATGAGGACGGATCGTTTTTCTCTTTCTTTTCTCTTTTCTTTTCTTTTTTTTTTTTGAGACAGAGTCTTGCTTTGCCACCCAGGCTGGAGTGCAGTGTCACAAATATGGCTCATTGCAGCCTCAAGCTTCTGGGCTCAAGTGATCCTCCTGCCTTAACCTCTCGAGTAGCTGGGATCACAGGCATGCACCATCATGTCCAACTAATTTTTGTATTTTTTTTAGAGATGGAGTCTTGCCATGTTGCCTAGGCTGGTCTCAAACTCCTGGCCTCAAGCAATCCTCCTGCCTTGGCCTCCCAAGGTGCTGGGATTCCAGGTGTAAGCCACTGCACCCGGACAGTTTCCCTCTTTCATATAGAGTCCTTATTCTGAATGTTTTTTGTGAAGCTGATTGGAAAGTTCATATGCCAGTTGCTTTGATTTCCAGATGGATATCAGGGTATCAATAAAATCTTCTAAGATTTAGTAAACCAGACTTCTTTTTGTCTTCTTTTATGTTAACTCAGGACCTCAAAGGCTCACAGCTACTGAACAGGCAATCCAGGCTTCGGTACTCAGATATTATGTAAGTTTTCAGAAAACCTACTTTTGGGACTAGACTTATCTATATTTTAACTGGTGAGTATTAGAGGAAACATTATCTTAATTTTGTGAGAAACGTTATCTTAACTGCTGGTACTGATTGTGCCTGGTCAGTGGTACCCTAATTTAGATACTAAAAACTTTTAGCTTATAGCTCAGCCCCTGAACCACTGAGAGTCATGCTGGGGGCTAAAAAAGGCACCCATTTTCTAACTAGTAACAGAACATAGAATTTGGAATGATCCTGTGGGCCTTGGAGTAAGGCGTGCCTACCTAACTGCAGCCTCTTTGTTTCTCCCTGCACCACCTATCACTATGCCTGGCTAGGATTCTGCTCTGGTTCCTGGTTGTTACTCCAATTCTCTGTTGACATCAGAGACCTGCCCTGAGATCGGCTTTTTGTCCAAGGGTGGTCGTGCTGCCAACCCTTGCCTTCCTTCTCTCCCCAGGTGGCTGAGGTCCTATTTCACCCAGATGAACACCTCTCCTTTTCATTCCCACAACAAGATGCTCCTATACATCTAGAAACCAGTGTACGCTATTGTCCCAAGACTGCGACTGCCAAATTCTAGGCCACAAATAAGATCCTGTGGGTATTGGTTCTCCCTTATCATTATAATGTGGACTGCTGGTCACCCTCTGGAGACACATCCTATAACCAGATTAGTTTTCTTTTAGCCCCAGTCTTAGTTGATTGCTTCTACTTTCCTGAATGAGATTAGGTTCCCAACATAGATTCCCGGGCTAATGTCAGTTCATTCTTGACAACAATCACTATATCCTGCCAGTCAGAAGGAGATGGAAAATTCAGCTTGATTTGCACTGGTATAAATTTATGTATCTATGTATAGTCTAGATGTATGTATATATTTGCTAAATGGAAATACCTTTTTCTGATAAGACAAGATTATTGCAAAAATACAGAGAAATGAAAGTTCCCCCTACCACAAGTCATCTCTCTGATTAATAATGTTAACTGTTTATATTGATATAATTCTCCCAGTATAATGGAAATATAAATGTAAACACACACACACACACACCCTCAAGCAGAAATTGAATTATACTTTTCAGTAACCTGCTTTTCATTTTAGCTTTATGATTTATTGTTGGACATCATCCTGCCATCATTTTATTTTTTTCTTTTTATTTATTTTTATTTTTTGAGATGGAGTTTCGCTCTTGTTGCCCAGGCTGGAGTACTGGGATAACAAGCGTGAGCCACTGCGCCCGGCGCCTGCCCTCATTTTAAACCTGGGCTCCCTTTGGCTCAACTTCAGAGTGGTCTATGATTTAAGTACAAATAATAATTCTTTTTGTAGTGCTTTTTTTTGGTGGGGGGTATGTTTGTTAAATTATTTATAGTGATAGGTTCTACAGAAATAGATGTTTTTTATTGAGACCATCAAAACCCTCAGTGCTTTAATGATTCTGCTGATTAAGTGGAAAACACATGAAGGCGTGTCAACCTGTCAACCCAAAGAAAATGCTATCTCTCCCTAATGTAAATGGATTACATAAAGGCCTGCTCTCCCACTGCATCAAGTTATGGGGTTTCATGCTCTAAAGACCAGGTAGGTATTACTTCACACAGTTCTTGCGGAATGTTGAACTTTTAAGATGAAGAACCAAATTTTAAAACTGTCATAAATCTGAGTCTGGCTTTCAGAAGGCAAGAATGCTATTTTTAGTGTGTCTGGATTGCAGTCTTTCCCTTTGGTAGTTGATGATGACTGCACAGTAAGAATGAAAAATGAAACTTCTGGAGATTGGATAGCTAAGGAGATTGAAAATAACACCCAGACAGTGAAGCTTTTGGGTCACTAATTTGAATTCAGCTCAGATCAGTGATGACTACAAATTGTTCTGTCTGATGGCAGTGAGGCTTGTAGAAAATGCATTCTTCATCCTTATCTATGTTAATTATGTCTATATGCTTGTTGGAGCCAGGTTTGACGATTTAGATTGTAATCCCTTGGAGGGCAGGGACGATATCTGCATAATGCACTGTTTACACCCTCACTTAGATGAGTGTTGATTAGATGATTTTGATCAGGGAGATGAAGAAGTGCTCTTTCTGAGGTATGAAACTGTGACTATCAAACATTCCTGTGAAATATGAGAGTCACATCCCTTTCAGTTTGTTTTGAGTGGCTTTAGAAATAGTTTGGTCCCACACAATGACAAAGAGTCTCTTTTTTCAGTCCTGTCAGCACACACTGCCACTCCTCCCTGACATGTAAAGATGGATTTCTTATTTCTTTTCTTTTTTTTCTGATCTGCCTACATCTATTGGGTTTTAGCTCAATACCCACATCTTCCATTGTTTTCCTTAATCGCTTCAGCCCACCTTAACCATAGCATGTTATAAATTCCATCTATTTTGCCTGTGTTCAATGTTATCCTCTGCTGATATCTGTCTTTTTATGAATGTGTCCTGTCTCTCTTTGTAGAGACAACCTTTTTGAGGTTCAAGACCATGTCTTATACATCTTCTTGTCACCACCCCACCTACTGATACAACGTTTGTAAACTTTGGTGCTAATGTTCGTGGATTTTATTAATAGCATTGTTGAACAACTAAATAAAAGTCTTACTTAATAGTTTGGATAGTCCTTTATGCTAACTGCTATTATGTGAGTTTTGCTTTTCTGGCTCTTTTGATATCATGTTACGAGTGCCATGGAGGTGGTGCCTATAGGATGCAGGTTGTACATTACACAAGTCTAGAGGCTGATGCACATAGATAGACGATGGCTATGGCGAGTGCCTCTGATGGTGCTGGAAAATGGAGGTCAAAGAATAATAGCACTGATGCTCAAAAGTAAAACATGTATTAGTAGCTGCAATGGCTAGGCAGGGAAGAATAAGTCACTAAAGCGTGAATCCTGACACACTTGTTTTTGGGACAAAACCAAATATGTTGGGGACAGCATTTTTCAGCAAGTGAGTGTTTCCATTTCTTTCACCCTGCTTTGCCTGTCCCAAAGGGATGTTTTTCCCTCTTGAAAGCTCAGTTTATTCTTATCCTCAGCCCACTAAACAGTTTGACTTTTGTCAACCCAGCTCTTGGGCTTTTGTGATGTAGAATCAGGAGACAGACTGGATTAGAGAGCAGGGACTGGATTAGAGAGCAGGGAGGCAAGAGGCGAAAATAGTCGAGTCCTGACTGCTGGGCTTGGTGGGAAGGCTGAAAGAGGGAGAGGCTCTGAAGCAGGTAGGCTGGGAGAATATTTAGAGGGGGGCAAATAGAGGGTTCTGGAAGTGCTGCAGAGAGTAAGAATTGCATTTCTTCTAATGCTTGCAAGTCAAGATAGGGTAGGTTCTGCCCCTTGCAAGTAGCGAACCACTCCTAAATCTCTGAGACTTAGCACAACCCAATTTCATTTCTTGCTCAGAGTCTGGAGTGACTTTCCAGTGCAGGTGTCCTCCATGTAGTGACTTGGTGGCCCCAGCTGCTTTGATCTCATGATTCTACTGTCATAAGAATGGCAGGGGAGGAGAGGGCATGGAGACCTCACAACCATTGCTCCAGGCTTCTGCCAGGAAGAGACTTTTACTTGCAGCCCATTGCCTGCACTGGGGCTCATGATGGGCCTGCCCATGGGGGCCTGGGAGGCATAGGCTTCCATGAGCTTGGAAGGTGAGAGCTGTGGTTGGGTGAGCTCTGCTAATACTGGACACAGGCTCTTCAGAGGCATGCAGAGGCTGGAGTGCCTTTTGCTTTCGGTGGTTGGGCAGTGTCTCTTTTAGGTGACACCTCTCTGAGATCAGGCCACAGAGGGCTCTGACATTTACTTGGCTTATGCAGAGAAAGAGGAAAAGGCAACTGTATGTAGTGAAGCTTCATTAAGAGTTTCTGAAAAACACAATAATGTAGCTGTTATTTTGTTAAATATTGTAAATATTAAATATTATCTTGTTAAATATTATAAGAGTTTTTCCAGTTTTTTGCCTCCTTGTGTTCTCTCTCTCTCTTTTTCTCTTCAGTGAGAAAATATTCACAAATGCTGTTATTCCCATGACTCATTCAGAGGAAGTTTTAAATTTGGTTTTATTTCCTTTGCTTCCTTGATAGTCACTTTATTAGGCATCTTAAGATGGAGAAAAGGTTACACATTCCCTTTAGTATCATTAAAAAGAAGCCTGTCTAGGATGACATAAATGTGACGGTCATTCATGATTCCTTTGAGCTTTATGACTTTTCCAAGAAAATAAAGTCTGTATTGCAAATCTATAGGAGAAACGAAGCTGGCAGGATATGCCTAATGTGATTTCTTAGCAAGTGTATTTCAGTAGAGGACAAAAGAAAAGAGAAGTGCATACATTTTTTTTTTGAAAAATAAGTTAGGAGACAATTTTAGATCTTTCTGCAGTTTTCTCAAGAGAAACAACTACATTATAGGAGAAATCACATGATTATTTCCATCTTGACAACATTTCAACAATTTCAATAAGTGACACATACCATTAACAACAACAACAACAACAACAACAACAACAAGAAACCACAACCCTTGCCTGGTGCAAATAAGAGTGAGAGAAGGCACGATTGAATACTTCAGCATGCAATTACATTTTCTGCATAATTAGTCATAAATTGAGCATCCAAACATAGATGCATGCGTAATTAATTATGACTTATTTAAAAGCACTCAGGTTGTGACACTTTGTTCTTCATTTCCTGCAAATCAAATTACTAAAGTTTTCATTTCATTTCAAAATAATTTTCTCTGCATTATTTAAAAATTTTCTACTGAGATATGAGGTTGATTATAACATACATAACTGATGCAGTGAGATAGATACCAGTTAGAGAAGGGTAGGTAGGGGTGGCGTATGAAAGGATAAGATTGCAGAACTCATTCTGAAACTGGAAGGAGAAGGTGGGGCTAGGGCTCGCTGGGCTAAGGAATGGATAATCTTTCCATGATGTTTTTTGACTGGGTTGTCTCAGGCAGGGAAAGATACCACATCAAGAGAAATAACACAGATAAGGAAAACATAATGACTAAGTGATTAAGGATCTAGAGATGAGGCTAATATTGCCATCTTCTAAAACATGTTCAGTTGGCCGGGCGCGGTGGCTCACAATTGTAATCCCAGCATTTTGGGAGTCCTAGGTGGGTGGGTCATTTGAGGTTAGGAGTTCAAGACTAGCCTGGCCAACATGGTAAAACCTCATCTTTCCTAAAAATAGAAAAATTGGCTGGGTGATAGTGATACGTGCCTGTAATCCCAGCTATTTGGGAAGCTGAGGCAGGAGAATTGTTTGAACCCGGGAGGCGGAGGTTGCAGTGAGCCGAGATTGAGCCACTGCACTCCAGTCCAGGTGACAGAGTGAGACCTTGTCTCAAAAAAAAAAAAAAAAAAAAAAAGAAGAAAGAAAAAAACAACTGTGAACCATGTTCAGTTAAAATATCCTCTTGACTAATTATTTTGTTTTTAGCAGATTTAGATAGCATGAATTCCAGACTACATTTTTTTTTTTTTCTAACAGGGTCCATTCGTTGTTTGACAAAAGTTGAGATATATTGCATGGACATGTGTGTTGTCCACATTACTGTCTTTTCTAAAATGCTATGTGATGCCGCTTCAGTAACTATGTCTATTGCAAGGGCTTCTAATTGTTGCATTGCTTTTGCCGCCATGAACAGTTATGAAAACTGAGTGTTTTATACCTACTAGGCTTCTCCGTATGTGGACTCCAGGCTAGTGCATCTTCTTCTTCTTCTTTTTTTTTTTAATTTTAGATTCAGGGGGTACATATGCAGGTTTGTTACAGGATCTATTGTGTAATGGTGAGGATTGGGCTTCCAGTGAACCCAAAACCCAAATAGTGAACATTGTGCTCAATAGGTAATTTTTCAATCCTCACCCCTCCTCTCACCCTCCCCCCTTTTGGAGTCCCAGGTGTCTACTATTTCTATCTTTGTGTCCACGTGTACCCATTGTTTAGTTCCCACTTGTGAGAACATGCAGTATTTGTTTTTCTGTTGCTGAGTTATTTCACTTATGATAAGGAGGTGCTTCTCAATTTTCCCCGTTAAGTGTCCCTAGTAGTGTAGACATTGAATTGATATCTCTGGAAGTATGGGGCCATATTCCAGCCTCATCCCCAGAGAAAATTGGAACAGTTCTTATATTTTTATGTCAGAAATTCATGTGAATTTAAAATTCTATAATAAATCTGTCTGTTTTAACATAAAAATTTTAAATTATAAACTGTGGAGAAAAATAAAAATGATTTCTACCTGATTCTCGGCTAATGAGTGAGTCTTTCACAATCAGTCTCTCAACTGTGGAGGATCAAGGTGAGTGGTAGGAACGTAGCATGGTATATCAGTTTTGGTGTCCAAGCAATTTCTCTTAATATTTCAAAAACTCAAGCTCATAAATATCTGGATATATATATCTGCAGACTTTTCAGTTGTATGAGCTATGTCAGTGCTGCCCAAGAGGATGTTCAGGGCATTTTCATGCAACTCTTGGTGAAATATCAATAATTATATATTCTCAGTGAGAGCTGCTTAAGTCACTCCTGGGATATTGGTTGGTTGAAAGTATCTGCTTCATTTTTACCGGCTCATTGCACATAGCAAGAATATCAAGAGCCAGATGCTTTGTCAAGGCATTCTTGGTGAACACAATGTCTACTACTCTAGTCAGATTGTGCAATGGTTTTGATGCATTTTGCTGCTCCCACAGTATTGTTTGTCACAGATTTGCTGCTCTTCTCACATGCCCATGCATTGCTCTTCAGTCAATAGCAGGTTCTATTAAGAAACATATCTCATTTCATTGGAAGTTTATTCATCAGATAGAATATGAATATCATTAAGCATGTTGAAAGTCAGCATAGGATTTCATTGTAAGTATAGGAAATAAACAGTAATTACAGAGAAAATTTCTTCATCTGCGTGTGTTCTTTGAACTGTAAGGTTAAAAAGAATTGGGTTAATTCCTCAATCAGTTATCTAAATGTGTGTTTTTACCTCTGGCTCATTCTGCCATTTCTTTAGTGCAGCACAGGGATCTCCAATGCATTCTTCTAAGGTGGGCTTAGCTGGAAGGGGGGCGACATGTACACCTCTACTTTGGCTCAGAGGAGACTTTACAAACGCTTCTGTTCTATTCTGTTGCCACCTTGGTCGGGGGCAAGTTTTCCCTTCTAATTTTCAATCACACCTTTGTGATTGAGACTTGGTAGAACACGTGATGTGCAAGCCCTCCTCCTTCAATTCTGGAAGATGATTGTCCTCAATTACTGGAGCAACTTGCCTTGAGGTGCCTCCACTCCTCTCTCCAGTCTTCAGACAGACAGTCCTTTTTTCTCTTTCTCACTTTGAGGACTTCTGGGAGTCCTCCTCCTTCTTTCTTTTGAGGTTTTGAGGCAGGGTCTCACTCTTGTCTCCCACGCTGGAGTGCAGTGGCATGATCACAGCTCACTGCAGCTGTGACTTCTTGGGCTCAGGTGATCCTCCCACCTCAGCCTCCTGTGTAGCTGGGACTACAAGCAGGTGCCACCATGCCCAGCTAATTTTGTTTTCAGTAGAGACGGGGTTTCGCCATATTTCCCAGGCTTGTCTCAAACTCTTTGGCTCAAGTGATCTGCTTGCCTCAGCCTCCCAAAGAGCTGGGATCACAGGCATGAGTCACCGTGCCGCGCCTGGCTCCTCCTTCTTTTTTAACTTAAATGTATCCACTGCACACTGCTCTCCCTTCCACCCTTCCCCTTATTCCATCCAGTCTTTACATGGTAAAGGTTTATGCATAGGCTTTTTAAAGTACCATTCTCAGGCTAGCACTGTTTTGGCTAGAAGAGAGAACAGTGGCCTTGAGTATTGTTGAGAAAGCAGGAAGGAATACAGAACCTACACACAGATTAAGATTCCAAGATATAATCCTGCTACACTACAGAGTTTTATCAGATTTTCTTCTGTTAATTTTAAGGTGTCATTGAAGAAAGCCTCAAGTAATTCTTTGTTTAAAAAGGCTTTCCATTGTCTCTCCATGAAGCCACCCTTTTCTTCATTTGTAGCCTCTCTCAGTACTTTGACACTTGGCTGAACAAAGTTTGGAAACCACTGGAGAAGATCTTTAGGGCCCCTTGGGGCTCTGGAAAGATGGTTTTTGGTTCCTTCTTTGGGGTAGGAAGAACACTGCTCTCTCTTGCCCCTGGGTAGTTTTCTGGAAAGAATGGCTGTATAGCTATTCCATATGACAATGTTCCAGTTTCACTGGATTTAGTCTGTAAATATAGGCCACCTCTCTTCTTGAAATCAGATGCGCTATATTGCAAAGGACTTTTAACATTGCTAATGGGGAGGAAAATTTTTCAGGAGAAGAATGACAAGAGGAAGGCTATTGAGCATTAGTCAGCCAAAAAGTGCTGGCCCGAAAACTGCTTTCAAGACTCCTGATGGGTTATAGCTTAGCCCTGGGTTTTGGCACTTCGAGAGCTAGGACCATGGATGTCTGGATCTGGACAAGGGTGAGCTGGCACCAAGGTTTTTCTTTAATAATAAGAGTCCTTCACACCCTGTTGATTCAAATCAAAGGGATCCACATCAGTTTTCACATCTCACTGATTATTTTGTATATGACACTGCATGTTCATTTGGACTCAAAATTGCATCCACATATTCCTGGCTTTCCATGATCTCTTTTGCTTCATTTGCTTTTCTGAAATATTTCCAATTATTTGGGTGCCCAATTGTTCATGAAGTGGTCGCTCAGTTTGTGCCAAAAAGGCATTTTTTGAAAAAAAGATTTATCATTGTCATGATGTTAGATGTTGATTTCAAAAAGACCTGACCATTGAAGCCCATTGAGATATTAAATGATTTCTCCCGTTACAAATTTTGAAATAATCCTTCTTTAAAATCTTTTAGTCATTTTTCTTTTGTGGCTGACTAGGTCTTAGTCAATGAGTTGTAACAAGAGAGCTTTGTGTGAGATCAGCCTGTACCTGGGGAGCTTGAATGGAGCACTTACACTCAAGGATAACTAAACCTTTAGTTCATAGACCAAGTGATTTGATTCAACTCATACAGTAAGTACTGTTTGTTGATGGTATCAGTCAGAATGGAGGATGCCATTCTGGGCTTAGGGTCTGGAAACAAATCTTTTTCAGCCTCCTATTGCAGTCTTCTGACATCCTGCATTTCCTTCAGCAAACAGAGCTGCCTGAAAATAACTTTCATTTCCTCATCGTCTTAGGGAAAACTGGTCAGATACACCCTAGTTGGTATATAGGATTCCTGTTATTCCATTATTTGTCAGATCAGTTGATGGTGGACAAGAGGGGAGGACCCAGTGGAAAGCACTGGCCTAAAAATGTCTAGCTTAAATTTGGCAGTGCTCAAGGCTACTGCTGGTATATAGGTGCCTTTATGCAAACTGCAAAAGAAATGACTTCTCTTGGCAGATGAATTACAATAGATACCCCTTCTTCATGATTGCAGCCCCTCCCAGGGGCTGGGTTGGATTTTAGCCCCCTCAAATTCCTTCCACCAGGTATCTTTGAATAGTGTTCTAATGCACCCTTGATGGAGGCCCTGTCAATGCTCCTGGCAAGAGTGTTGCAAGAATCCCAAGATACCACAAACGGATTGGAGGCCAGAAGCCAGATAGGTGCAAAACGAAGGGAGAAGAGAGTAATGGCTTACTCCTCCTGGTAATACTACTGAGTGTTGACAGGTGGGAGGAGGTTGAAATTGGCAGAGTGTTGTGAACCATGACAGTAGGCAAAGGTTTTTTTCTTCCTCCTATAACACTTGTTTGGCATGCCAGTTTTGGAGCCTGAAAGGAGACATCCATTCCTCGTTCCCTGTGTTGTTCATGTCTGTCCTCTTAACTAACCCCAGGCCTAAAGGATCATGGCTACTGGACACAATTACATTTTTTTATATTGGACACTATTTAGGCTTAAAATAATAGATTCATGCAAGTAGAAATCTACGTGAGATTTGAGAAATGTTTTCTTTCTCTGTGTTCTTTATCTTGTACGTAGTACTCTATCCCTTTATTTTCTTCTAAATTCTCCCTACCCTTCATACTCAACTCAGGTATTACCACCTCCTAAATCTTCCTCTGATTACTCTAGTTCCATGTAGACTTCTTACTTCTCTGAACATCAGTTACACTTTGATTCGTACCTTGTATTTATTGTTCTAAATTTGTTTTATGTATTTAAATCTTTTCCTTTCACATATTGTCAGTTTTCTGAGAGCAAGGACTGTATATCTTCACAGTTACATCTCCAATGTGTCTTGCAAATATAAAGTGCTCACTAAAGCTTTAAGCTCCAGGTTTGACCAGTGCTGGAATTAAAAACCTGAATATAGAATTTCTAATTACCCATAATAATTGCAAATGTAATACATTTTGGAAAACAAAACCAACATGTAACACTAAAAATCTTTTGGGCAATTATTTCCACTTTGCAACCCTTTGAAGCCTTCCATCAGAGCTTTGGCTATGCAGCAAACTCAACCTGTTTGTGTATCACGGTATCCTCCTTTGCCAGCAGTCTGAGTGGAATGATAATGAATATTGAAAGAGTGAAAAGAAAAGTAGCATGAAGGTAAAGGAGGAAACATTAGAGGCCTGGATAATTCACCCAGGAGGAAGCTGCCAAATGACAAGACTGGTGTGCCTATGAGCATTTCAGAATTTGTATGGTAAAACTGTGGTTGTGTAGAACTTTAAGAAATTCTTTATTCTGGACAGCTAAGCTTTCTATATGGCCAGGGGATTTGCTTTTGAAGTATAAAACTTTTTTTTTTAGTGATTTGGGGTAGAGATATTTGAAAATGTGTTACAGACTTTTAGTAGACATACTTTAGAGTGTCCACCTAGCTCACTAATAACTCACCTTTCTTTGGAGAAACTTACTTTGCATAACAAATTATTTTAAATCTTCAAAGCTTAAAATAACAAACATTTATTATCTCTTAGTTTTTGTGAATCAGGATCTAGGGATGGCTTAGCTGGTTGTCTCTGGCTCAAGGACTCTCATAAAGTTGCAGTCAAGTTTTTGGCTGGGGCTGTGGTCTCATCTAAAGGTTCAACTGGGGTAAGGTGGAGTGAAGAGCCACTGCCAAGCTTGCTCACGTGGTTGTTGGCAGCCCTTGATCCCTTGTCACATGGGCCTTTGCACAGGGCTGTGTCATGATAAGGTGCGGAGTGCCCCCAGAGCAAGTGATTCAACAGAGTCCATGTGCCTCAGAGGAAAGCCATAGGCTTTTAATAATCTAATCTTAGAAGTAACATCTTATCATTTCTCTCTATTTTATTAATTACAAGGGAGTCAGTAAGTCCAGCCCACACTCATGGTGGGGGTTGTCACAAAAGGGTGTGAAAACCAGGAGGCAGGAGCCATCTTAGAGTCTGTCTACCACAGGCTCTTGGTAGCTATGTTTTTTTGCTTGCCTGTTGGTTCATTTATTGGAACAGGGGTGGAGAAAATTCTCTCTGCTGGGAATTGGAGGGAAACCTGGAGAGAGTTAGCTAGTCTCTGCATATGTCATGTCCCAAAATATAAAGTTACTGGAGATGTGAGGTTTATGTCTTGCACCCTCCCTGTTGCTTGGGCTAAGAATCAGGTAGATGTGAATAGTGAGGCAGAGGCACGACGTGGGCAGAGCATCCTCTGGCTCCCCACCCGCTCTTCTGCCTTTGGGTTTCAGAAAACATCTCTGTAGCCTTTCTATAAATACTCCCGGCTGGGCGCAGTGGCTCAGGCCTGTAATCCCAACACTTTGGGAGGCCAAGGTGGGTGGATCACTTGAGGTCAGGAGTTCGAGACCAGCCTGACCAACATGTGAAACTCCGTCTCTACTAAAAATACAAAAATTAGCTGGGCGTGGTGGCATGTGCCTGTCATCCCAGCTGCTCTGGAGGCTGAGGCAGGAGGATCTCTTGAACCTGGGAGGTGGAGGCTGCAGTGGGCGGAGATTGTGCCACTGCATTCCAACCTGGGCAACAGAGTGAGACTCTGTCTCAAAAATACAAAAAACAAAAATCAAACAATAAATACTTCCCTGACTTCCTCATTCTCAGCTTAGCTCATGTTGATTCACATACTCGCACACAGAGTCCTTTTCTGCCATCTGAAATAGAATTTAATAAACAATAAAAATTTCAACTTTTTAAATGTTAATTCTACATATATTTAGTAAATGCATACTCTGTGCAAAGCACTGTCCCAGACAATGGGAAAACAGTGGCGAACAAGGTGGGCAAGATTCCCTGACCCCATGCATTCCACTCTTTAGCTCAATTATTCTTAGATTGTGATGTAATTAGTGAGAACCTTAAGATGTATTGAGCTATGTGGAACTGATTATTTATCCCTATAGCAAATAATAATTGCATTCTTTTGTGTGTGTGTTTTAAGCAAAGATTAAGTCTCTATAATATATGTTTTCCTTGTTGGTATCTGTTAGGGGTGTGTGTGTGTGTTTGTGTGTGTATGTGTTTGTATGTGTGTGTATGTGTGATTTTATTGTGAACTTAGAGATGAAGCAGTCAACATTGTTGGAATTGCGTGTAAAATAAGAGTAAATAGTTTATAGATGTAGGTCAGCTCTAAAGAGTTCTTTTATGAGTTATCTACATACCTTAGTTTAGCTACTTAGGTGATGCTCAGTAACCTTTCTTGCCTACTTCCTGGTTTTTATCTATGTCCTAGATAAGTGAGAATTCTGGAGACATTCCAATGTATGTTGCCTTTAAAAAGTCACAATGAGAGGTTTTGCACTTATTTCAGTGACCTATCAAAGGGCGAAACATTTGGAAGGTATATAATCAGTGAGAAGCTCCAAGCTGGCTACTATTACACCTAAGGAATAGGAAATTGAATTCCTCTTCAGCAAATATTCACCCTCTTACCTCTCTCCCTTGCGGTGAAGTCTACTTCCCTACTTCACTGACTTTTGGTTTGGCCATGTGATTTGACCAGTGGAATTTGAGTAAATGGAATGCAAGCAGAGGCTTTAAATGTGCACACGAGACTTGGCTTGTCCTCTTGCATGCTTAACATTGTGCAGAAAAAATCATGCCCCTGATATTCTCTGCTGCCTCATTCTGGACCCCCAGTTGAAATATGTGGAACATACATAAATCCAATCTTAACCCTACAGCCCAGCCACCCCACTCTCAGCCTGAAGCAGAGCCATCCCAGCTAACCTGTGACCCACAAGTGAGAAAAATATATGCTTGCTGCCATAAGTCACTGAGTTTTGGAGTAGTTTGTTACACGACATTATTGCAGCAATAGCTGTCTAATGCACTGAATTCAGAAGGGAAAAATAAGAGTATTGTGGTAGACAAAACAGTGGCCTTCCCAAAGATGTCAATATATTAATTTCTGTGAATATGTTATCTTACATGGCAAAAGGAACTTTGCAGAGGTGATTAAGCTAAGGATCTTAAGATAGGGACCCTGGTTAATCACAAAGGTCCTTATCTGAGGGATGTAGGAGACCAGAGTAATAGAAGAGATGACAATGGAAGCAGAGATCAGAGTGATGTTGCCATGAGCCAAGGTATATGGACAGTGTCTAGATGCTGTGGAAAGAGAGCTTCTGTAAGGAAAGCAGCATCACGGACACCTTGGTTTTAGCCTTGTAAAATCCATTTCAGAGTTCTGACTACTAGAAGCGTAAGACAAGAAGTTTCTATTGTTTTAAACCACTAAGTTGTCATAGCAGCAACAGGAAACTAATACAAGTATATTAAGATTAAGTGGATAATTATCATTTATCTCCCTGTTCCAGGAAAATATATTTAGATATATTAGTAGGATGAAGTCATCCTACTAATGTATCCAGAAAGTATCCTTTCCTGAAGTCAATCATCTCTGTGTATTTCTATTAACTTTTCATTTGATATGATAGAAAAATCAACATGGCATTATTTTTTAAGTAGACTGTGAAATATCATCCCAAGGAAGAATAAACATGTAATACACAATAAATCCTTTTAAATTAGTATCAACAGGGTATGAATGAAAGTGGGGTAAAACTTGTCCAAGTTAATTAAATATTAAAATTATAAAATCTTTTTACAAGAAACATAGATGTATTGCATTTAAATAGTATCAGTAACTAAAATTACACTAACAAAGATCTAGTAGAGGTGCCTAGCTCTTGATGCTTTAAAAATATACCTGCCTATACCTGTAGAGATTTGGGTCTAGAAAGGTCAAGAAGGGTTAAGGGTTGGGGAATTTGTATCTTCTTTATTTTTAAAACATTAGAGAAATGCAAATCAAAACCACAATGAGATATCATTTCACACCAGTTAGAATGGCAATCATAAAGTCAGGAAACAACAGATGCTGGCGAGGATGTGGAGAAATAGGAATGCTTTTACACTGTTGGTGGGAATGAAAATTAGTTCAACCATTGTGGAAGACAGTGTGGTGATTCCTCAGGGATCTAGAACCAGAAATACCATTTGACTCAGCAATCCCATTGTTGGGTATATACCCAAAGGAATATAAATCATTCTACTATAAAGACACATGCACATGTATGTTTATTGCAGCACTATTTACAATAGCAAAGACTTGGAACCTACCCAAATGTCCATCAGTGATAGACTGGATAAAGAAAATGTGGCACATATACACCATGGAATACTATGCAGCCATAAAAAAGAATGAGTTCATGTCCTTTGCAGGGACATGGATGAAGCCGGAAACCATCATTCTCAGCAAACTAACACAGGAACAGAAAACCAAATACCACATGTTCTCACTCATAAGTGGGAGTTGAACAATGAGAACACATGGACACAGGGAGGGGAACATCACATACGGGGTCCTGTCGGGGGCTGGGGGGCAAGGGGAGGGACAAACAACTAATGCATGTGGGGCTTAAAACCTAGATGACGGGTCAATAGGTGCAGCAAGCCACCATGGCACAAGTATGTCTATTTAACAAACATACACATTCTTCACATGTATACCAGAACTTAAAGTAAAATTTTTAAAAAAGCCAAAAAAAATTATCTATAATTTTCAAACATACATTAAAGTATGGAATAGTTTCTTAACTTTGGGAGATTACAAAATCTCACCTAGATTTAATAATTATTAATACTTTGCTATATTTACTTCATGTATTATAAATACTTTTTACCATGAAAAATTTCAAAGCTAACTAAAGAATATAGTACAATGAACCACTATGTTTCATTGCCCAGTTTTAAAAATCACCAACTCATCTAAGCTTGTTTCACCAGTACTGTCTCTCACTCTATTCACCCCCAGGGATTATTTAAAAGCAAACTGCAGATATAGTTTTTAAAAGAAATGTTTCAACCTCCATTGTGAAATGATAAAGGAGTCTTTTAAAAAACATAAGTATGCTGATAGCATCACACCTAATAAAACTAACAATAATTTTTAATATGTTCACAGAACCAGTTAACCAGTTCAGATTTTGTATCATTTCTATTTTTAATAAACTCCACAGAGATTTTCTGCTCTCCCATGGTTGTGAATCACTACATTAAGAACGATTTTATAATGTGATATTATAGAGGAACAAGAGAAGTACATGAAGGCTTGAAGATGCTCAAACTCAGCTTTTCCACTGAATGGTTTCATATATGCATATTGAATGTTTATTAACATTTAATGGATCAATTACTTATTTAATTCTTACTATGTCTTATGAGAGGTTAGAAAAAAGGTGAAAGGTATGGTTTCTGACCTGCAGGAGAGGTGAAACAAAGCAAAGAGAATTGAACCTCCAGGAGAGGTGAAATAAAGCAAAGAGAATTAGATAGAAAGAGGGCACAGTTTTTTAAAAAATTAAATTCAATTTTATTCTAAGTTCTGGGATACATGTGCAGGACGTGCAGGTTTGTTACATAGGTAAACATGTGCCATGGTAGTTTGCTGCACCTATTGACCAATCACCTATGTATTAAATCACCTAGGTATTAAGCCCGCAAGCATTACCTATTTATCCTGATGCTCTCACTTGCTGCCCCTATGACCCCACCAGGCCCCAGTGTGTGTTGTTCCCCTCCCTGTATCCATGTGTTCTTATTGTTCAGCTCCTACTTATAAGTGAGAACATGCAGTGTTTGGTTTTTCTGTTCCTATGTTAGTTTGTTGAGGATAATGGCTTCCAGCTCCATCCATGTCCCTGCAAAAAAGATGATCTCATTCCTTTTTATGGCTTCCTAGTATTCCATGGTGCATATATACCACATCTTCTTTATCCAGTTTATCATTGATGGGTATTTCAGTTGATTTCGTGTCTTTGCTATTGTGAATAGTGCTGCAGTGAACATACGCATATATGTATCTTTATAATAGAGTGATTTATATTCCTTTGGGTATATACCCAGCAATGGGATTGCTGGGTCAAATGGTATTTCTGGTTCTATGTCTTTGAGGAATTAGAAGGCACAGTTTAAGATGGGCAGGTGACTATGAGAGTTCCTGGGGTGGGGGTCAGGAGTCAGAACATACATAACTGCCAGAGGTGGGCAGCCGCTCTGCATCCTACATAGGTAAGTTCTGCTAGTAGGATCTGGAAGCCAGGTCAAGGCCAGGTAGTAGGTGAGGAATTCAGCCTGTAAGGAAGCAGGGTTGTGAAATTCCTATGGAGAAACTTGAAACCGGCAGAGACTGGCTCAGAGCTGTGGCTCTGGTGTCATGCCCTACCAAAGGCGGTCTGAGCTCTCGGCATTGTGTGGACATTCATACTAAATGCAGGTATAGTATATGTATGCATTACCTATACCAGATGTACAAATCCTGCCATGGCAGGAAGTGATCTCAGAGTGGCCAGAAGTGGGATCCCTGCAGGGTCTCTGACCGGAGGTGGCACTGTGTGGCTGAGGAAAAGTTCCTTCATCTAGTCATGATCAGAACAGCTTGCAGGAACACCTCCTGCTCACGAGGCACTTCTGACCTGCTATCTGGATGATTCTGCTGTTTGTGGGAGTGGGGGGCACAGAAGGCAGCTACAGTGGAGAGCACCTGCTTCGTCTTTCCTCCTTCAGTCCCCACCCCTTATATGGGAGAAGTGCACCCTGGGAAAGGAAGGGGTGGGGCAGGGACACCGCTGAGGGGCTTCTTTACTGAGCCTCAGTTTCTGGTCAAGCTCCTGGCTACAGAATTCAGGTCAGCAGGCAACAACAGGGACAGGCAGGATAGGAACCCAGAGCCTCCAAATCCAAGACCTCATGGGACCCTGGTCCATTCCTTTCTAAATATAAAATTGAAGTAATTACTGATCAAACGTGCCACTGAGATGAATAATGAAAAGCTAATAATTGTTTTCCTTCCCTTTTAAAGAAACACACCACACTCAGACGCCCATTTACAGATATTTTCAGTTAAAATGTCACATAATATTTGTTATATCAGCAGGAGAATGGAAATTGAGTTGGCAGTGAAGCATTGCAGTGACAACTGTTACCTTGGAAACTGTAGTAAGCAATCATAATTACAATTAGCAAGACTCCCACAAAGTATACATAAATATTCTCGTGCCAGAGACAAGTGCCACAGACACCAGACAGCAAACTGTGGGACCCTCTTTTCTTTCTCTTTGACATGTCCTTGTGGATACTGAAGTTCTATTAAGAGATATTGCAGCTTCTTTGAATTTAGGTGAATATATTTTCTGATGTGCTGGCTTGGGGGCTTCTAACATAATGACATTTGACATATAGCAGATTACATGGAAGCTTCAACTGACCCTTACTTGCAGTACAACCAGCCTTGAATGGACTTTTAAACAAAGCCTGACCTCAGAAGAAAATAAGACAATTGTAAATAATAAATGGTGCTGTAGCACAATTATAAGGGTGCTCTAGGGAAAAGTGTTGTGGCACAGGAGGAATGGTTAAAACGTGTGATTTAATCATTCACTGCTACTTGACTCTTGGTTTTTTCTTTATTGCCATGGAAGTGTTCCCTTTGATTCAGACTTTACTGTCAAATTGAAAGAAGTCAGGGGAAGAGTGAGTGATAGATTTGTTCTCATTCGGGCGCACTAGGAGTGTCCCGTCCTTTGAGAATTCTGTCATGAACAAGGGAGAAAAGGCAGTTAAGTCAGGAGTGTGAGCAAATCTGTATTTCTGTACACTTGAGGGACAAAGCTTTCAAGGTAAATATATCTTCATAGCAGGACCATTGTTATTTTCAGGGCCACAGGGCATGCCCCAAACTCCATTCTCCTGAACACAGTAGAGTGTTCTGTTCAGCTTGTCTGAGCATGTTGGTTGCCTGGGCTTTTCAGATAAACGCATGTTGTGAGTGGTTGCCACGATGTGAAGGGTAACAAGGGGAAGAAATGTTGACATGCTTCCTTTGAGAGCAGAGATCTTGACCTAAGCTTTAAAGAAGTTTGCTAAAATGAGTAATAGAAAGTGACCTTGGCATAGATACTAAAATAATTGGAAGAACTCATATTTCAGGCAGCGGCATCTGTCTAGAGAGTATGGGGGAAGAATGGTCGAAGCATGGACAGTGGGGGATGGCAAACTGTCCTCCTCTCTCTAGGGAATGTTCAGTCAAGTCCTGTATGTGTACTTCCCACAGGATCCCTGTTCTTTTAGCGACAGAGGCTATGTTGTGTAGCCTGCCCGCCTCTGACCTGTGCATTATGAATTTGCACCTGCCATCTGGATGCATCTGCTCTTCAGGAGGGGTAGTATCTGCTGGAACAAGAGGCAGCCAGGACACTTTGCTTTTTCTCCCTCAGACCTCCAACCCTCATCACTCCAGACTGCCTGCCTCTGAGAATAAAGGGTGACTGGCATTGTGTGGGGTTCCATCAGTCACTACTGTGTTACAAACCAGACAAATGAAGTGTGCTAGGTTCCTCGCATCACAATTTGCTCCAAGGTAGGGAAGCTTGTTTCAGCTAAAATGAGAACTTCATGCCTTACTTTGTGCTACAACTGGAAGTGTAATTGCTTATTTGAAGTCCAACACCATGCTCAGTTCTCTAGGAGAGACAAAAGTCAGATGTCAGAGCATCTTCCTTTAAAAAAAGTTCATGATCTAGTTGGGGAGAAGGGATTAGGACCCTCAGACATCTAGTAAAGCACATGGTACCAACTGGGGTCAAGTGTGGAAATGTTGAGCCCGATGAAGTACAGCAAAGGGGTGATGGGTAAGGACTGGGATTGCTAAAAAGGCTTCAAGCAGCTGGGACTTGGGAAGGCCTTGCACATTGGTAGGGCTTTTAGAGACAGGTGATATCTGTGTGTGTGGAGGGGGGTGGGCAGGGCTACAGAGCACCAGGAGGAAGTGTCTTTGGGGAAAGAGTCAAAGGGGACTAGAGCAGAGCTTGTGGCTGCCATCACTTTAAGAGTTTCCTGTCTATGTGAATGAGGCCCCAAACCATTACCTCTGGGCTTTGACTGCCCAAATCTCTACCACCTGTTGGAATCTCCACCTAGATTATGTTATGTTAGCTGTGTTTCCCTACACAATTTGTTTTCATTCATTTTAGATTTTTAAATTACTTTAATATTCAGGATGATGTATATTTTTGTTTTAGAGATTATCTTTGTACTTAGATCTTTAAAAAATGTCCTTAGTCACACTCATTAGAGTGGCTACATAAAAAAAAAAAAAAAACAAGTGGTGAGAATGTGGAGAAGTTGCAACCCTTGTGCATTGTTGATCAGATTGTAAAATGATGCAACTGCTATGGAAAACAGTATGGTAGTTCCTCAAAAAATTGAAAATAGAACTACTAGCAATCCTAACTCTGGGTGTATACCCAGAAGGATTGAAAGCAGGGTCTTAAAGACATATTTGTACATTCATGTTCATAGAAGCACTTTTGAAAATAGCCAAGAGGTGGAAACAACCCAAATATCCATCAGTGTATGAATCAATAAACAAAATGTGGTATATATATACACAATGGAATTCTCTGCAGCCTTAAAAAAAGCTACAACATGATGAACTTTGAGGACACTATGTGAAGTGAAATAAACCAGCTATAAATAGACAAATACTATATAATTCCACTTATATGAGGTATCTAAAGTAGTCAAATTCATAGATATAAAAAGTAAAATGGGTTGGGCACAATGGCTCACACCTGTAATCCCAGCACTTTGGGATGCCAAGGTGGGAGGACCACTTGATCCCAAAGGCTTTGAGACCAGTCTGGGCAACATAGTAAGATCCCATCTCTACAAAAAATAAAAAGTTTACCAGGCTTGGTGATGCATGCCTGTAATCCCAGCCACTTCAGTGGCTGAAGTGAGAGGATCACTTGAGTCCAGAAGATCAAGGCTGCAGTGAACTATGATTGTCTCATTGCACTCCAGCCTGAGCAACAGAGTGAGACCTAGTTTCTAAAAAAAAAAAGTTGTTAGTCCCCCTTTTTTTATTATTATACTTTAAGTTCTGGTATACATGTGCAGAAAGTCCCCTGGTTTTCATTTGACTTTTTCTATTTAGTTTTTTTTTTTTAGTTAAGTTTTAAATCGTACTTTACCTCCCACCTCTGGTATATACAATAGTCAATGAGCTTAAGCATTAGTGGTTTTTCAAATATCTCCAGGTGATTCTATTATACAGCTAGAGCTGAGAATCACTGAGCAGCCCCCCCACCCATTCTTTCCCTTCCTGTCTTATATCATGATTCTATTATAGCTTTCATCTCTCTTACATACTGTAAACTGCCTTATCTGCCTTTTCCCAGACTGTTTATTCAATTCTGTCTAAATACTATGCCCAGAGTAATCTTCCAAAAGTTCCACTTTGTGTCACTTTCTCCCCTCATAAAAAATTGTCAATGTTGCTGGGTGTGGTGGCTCATGCCTGTAATCCCAGCACTTCGAGAGGCTGAGGTGGGTGGATTGCCTGAGTTCAGGAATCCGAGGATAACCTGGGCAACATGGCGAAACCCTGTCTCTACTAAAATACAAAAAACTTAGCTGGGCATGGTGGTGTGTGCCTGTAGTCCCAGCTACTTGGGAGGCTGAGGCAGGAAAATTGCTTGAACCCGGGAAGCAGAGGTTGCAATGAGCTGAGATCGTGCCACTGCACTCCACGCTGGGCGACAGAGCGAGACTCCGTCTCCAAAAAAAAAAAAAAAGTCAGTGTTTTTTTCTGTGGCCTCAAAGATTGAATAGGTGAATCGATTTGAGTCCTAGCTGAGCCACTGGATTAGTCCATTTTCATGTTGCTGATAAAGACATACCCAAGACTAGGCAATTTACAAAAGGAAGAGCTTTAATAGACTCACAGTTCCACATGGCTGGGGAGGCCTCAAAATCATGGTGGAAGGTGAAAGGCACATCTCACATGGCAGCAGACAAGAGAAGAGAACTTGTGTGGGGAAGCTCCCCTTTATAAAACCATCAGATCCTGTGAGACTTACTATCATGAGATTAGCATGGGAAAGACCCACCCCCATGATTCAATTATCTCCCACCGGTTTGCTCCCACAACACTTGGAAATTGTGGGAGCTACAATTCAAGATGAGATTTGGGTGGGGACACAGCCAAACCATATCATTCCACCCCTAGCCCCTCCCACATCCCATGTCCTCACATTTCAAAACAAATCATGACTTCCCAACAGTCCCCCAAAGTCTTAACTGATTTCAGCATTAACTCAAAAGTCCACAGTCCAAAGTCTCATTTGAGACAAGGCACGTCCCTTCCACCTACGAGCCAGTAAAATAAAAAACAAGTTAGCTACTTCCTAGATAAAATGAGGATACAGGCATTGGATGAATACACCCATTCCAAATGGGAGAAACTGGCCAAAACAAAGGGGCTAAAGGCCCCATGCAAGTCCAAAATCCAGTGGGGCAGTCAAATCTTAAAGCTCCAAAATGATCTCCTTTGACTCCAGGTCTCACATCCAGGTCACACTGATGCAAGAGATGGGTTTCCATGGTCTTGGGCAGCTCTGCCCCTGTGGCTTTGCAGGGTACAGCCTCCCTCCCGGCTGCTTTCACAGGCTGGCATTGAGTGTCTGCAGCTTTCCCAGGCGTCTGGTGAAAGCTGTTGGTGCATCTACCATTCTGGGGTCTGGAGGATGGTGGCCCTCTTCTCACAGCTCCACTAGGTGGTGCCCCAGCAGGGACTCTGTCTGGATGCTTCCAACCCCACATTTCCCTTCTGCATTGCCCTGGCAGAGGTTCTCTATGAGGGCCCTGCTCCTACAGCAAACTTCTGCCTGGGCATCCAGGTGTTTCCATACATCCTCTGAAATCTAGGCAGAGGTTCCCAAACTTCAATTCTTGACTTCTGTGTACCCACAGGCTCAACACCAGATGGAAGCTGCCAAGGCTTGGGACTTGCACCTTCTGAAGCAATGGCCTGAGCTGTACCTTGGCCCCTTTTAGCCATGGCAAGAGTGGCTGGGATGCAGGGCACCAAGTCCCTAGGCTGCACACAGCAGGGGGACCCTGGACCTGGCCCACGAAACCATTTTTTCCTCCTAGGCTTCTGGGCCTGTGATGGGAGGGGCTGCCACAAAGGTCTCTGTCATGCCCTGGAGACATTTTCCCTATTGTCTTGGTGATTAACATTTGGCTCCACATTACTTAAGCAAATTTTCTGCAGCTGGCTTTAATTTCTCCTCAGAAAAATGGGATTTTCTTTTCTATAGCATTGTCAGGCTGCAAATTTTCTGAACTTTTATGCTCTGTTTCCCTTTTAAAATGGAATGACTTTAACAGCACCCAAGTCACCTCTTGAATACTTTGCTGCTTAGAAATTTCTCCCACCAGATCCCCTAAATCATCTCTCTCAAGTTCAAAGTTCCACAAATCTTTAGGGTGGGGGCAAAATGCCGCCAGTTCTTTGCTAAAACATAACAAGAGTCACCTTTGCTCCAGTTCTTAACAGGTTTCTCATCTCCATCTGAGACAACCTTAGCCTGGATTTCATTGTTTATATATCATTATGAGCATTTTGGTCAAAGCCATTCAACAGTCTCTAGGGAATTCCAAACTTTCCCACATTTTCCTGTCTCCTTCTGAGCCCTCCAAACTGTTTCAATCTCTGCCTTTTACCCAGTTCCAAAGTCGCTTCCACATTTTCGGGTATCTTTTCAGCAGTGCCCCACTCTACTGGTACCCATTTACTGTAATAGTCTGTTTTCACATTGCTGATAAAGACATACCCAAGATTGGGCAATTTACAAGAGCAAAAGGTTTAATGGACTCACAGTTCCATGTGGTTGGGGAGGCCTCACAATCATGGCAGAAGGTGAAAGCCACATCTCATGTGGCGGCAGACAAGAGAAGATAATTTGTGTGGGGATACTTCCCTTTATAAAACCATCAGATTTTGTGAAATTTATTCATTATTATGAGAATAACATGGGAAAGACCCACCCACATGATTCAATTACCTCCCACTGGTTCCCTCCCACAACATGTGGGAATTGAGGGAGCTACAATTCAAGATGAATTGGGTTGGGACACAGCCAAACCATATCAGCCACTTACCAGTTATGTGACCTTTGTTAGGTAATTTAAGGGGCTAACATGTTGCTGGATCATAGTAGCTGTTCAATAAACATCTTTCCATTCTTCCTGCTTCAAACTCTGGTATCCCATCATTTCTGTCCACCCATCCACTCCCTACACTCACCCTCTCACAGCTGTCTTGGGCTTTTAAAATCAGACTTATCTTTTAAGATGAAATTCAAGCACCATCTCTTGCCTAAACACTTCATCCAGAAATTACTGCTTCCCTCTGAGCACCTGTGATACTCTCTAGCAGGTGGAATCTTTTTGTGACTATTATGTTCTTTCTCTTTACAAAAATGTAAATAAAATTGATTAAATGGAAACAGAAACCAAGGGACAGGTGAAGGCAGGAGCACACTAAATTCACACTATCAGAGAATCGAGGAGTCACATAATCTGCCTTGGAAACTTGTGGTCTTGTTTTAACACTCACAGTCCCATGTCACTCATCCCCCTTATATGCTGTGGCAAGTTATACATTTCACAAACCTATTGTACTGAAAGCTCTTTGAGGACAGGGATTATGTCTTAAGCATCTCTGTACTTGATACATTGTTGGAAAGCAATCAGTATTTCTCTACCTATCTAATAATAGCTGACACTTATTGCATGCTTATTATCTACTTGGCTGTGCTCTAAGTGCTTTACATTAAATCTTCCCATAGCATATAAGGATGATCCTGTTATTAGCTTCATTTTACCATTATTAGGATCTGAAACAGGTTCAGAGAAGTGAAATAACTTGCCCAAGTTTGCACAGCAAGTATGTGGCAGAGGCTGGCTGGGATATGAATATGAAGTATGTCTTCAGAATTCATGCTACCCTGCCTACTACTGCCTCTCACCAGTGGACTTAACTATACGGCTACAAATTATAATTGTTCATATTTTGTTCCCAGATGTAGACCATATTAATATTTTCTGTTTGAATGAATTTCTAAGCAAATGAATGTCAATGATCCCCTCTGTGTTGACCAGGTGGACTTGAGTGACCTTTGGGGTCAGCACTTCTGCATTTTAAAGTCAACCCTGCCACCTACTTGATGTGTGGCCTTGAACAAGTCACTTAACCTTTCCTGTTTCTCATCTCCACCTTCTATCATTAGGCATTTACATAGGATTTGTTGCCATAGAAATAGAAAATAATACTGACCTATCTTGCAGGAGTGAGTGTCATGGGGATTAACTAATTTACAGCTGTGAAGAGCTTTCAACATATGAACTGCTAAACAAGTGTGAGATCATAAAGAGAATTTAAAACACCATCAGCTTGTGGAGCGTGCCCATTTGATGCCTATCATTATACGTTTAACTGTTAGTATTACTACTCATAATAAACTTTTATGAGGTACTTTAGGTGGTTGAAGTGTTTTTATGAGAGCTAATTAGTTGTTCCAACCAGCTCTATGAGGTAGGTCAGTATTTTTGTCATCCTTGTTTTGGAAATTACATTAAATCGGTACATGCATCATTAAAAAAAATCTTAAACTTCTTGATATTTGGAAGCATTTTGTGATTGAAGACAATTCTCACACGGTGATCACACCTAACACAAAGCTCCAATGGTAGGGCAATGGGAGAGTGAATTATAGTTTTGGTTCTCAATACAACATGGCAAAACCTTTTATTTGGAATTATTTAGATGTTTACACACTAACTCTGTGGCAGTTCTTGTGTTAGCTTCTTCTGTGTATTTGTCAGGGTGCATTTAGAAAAACTGAGCTGACTCTAGATATTTCACACTGAAGAAGTTTAATGCAAGAAATTGGTTACACATGTTTTGGATGGGCTATAAGAGCAAGTGGAAGGATTAGGTGCTGGGAGAGCAATTAAAAAGAAGAGGTCACACCCAGAAAATTAGTTACTTCAGGAATCAGTCTCACTTCCAGGGTTGGGGAAGAGAAGGGAGGAGGTAAATTTACTAGAATCCAGGGACATTACTTGCTGCTGGGCTGGATCCATGGAGAGGAGCCCACTGCAGTAGTCAGAATCACAGAAGGGAGGCAGTCACCTCCAGACCTGCAGCCAGGGCAAGAAAGATGGAAATCTTCTCCCCTGCTCCCTCCCTCTAATATTGCAGACTGATAGAAAGTAAGAGGCCAGGGAGCCTGGGAAATAAGGGATGTAGGTTTCTAGCTCCAGGCCCATACAGCAACAGAATAGATAAGGGTGGATGCAGGGCTGAGAGACAGCAGGTACGCAACTGGCCCCATTTGTAAGTCCACTAATTTTTCCTTGGAGGCTCAGAGAGAATCAGAAATTTCCTCCAAGACCTTTACACCAGCAAGCGGTGGGCCTGCTAGTTGCCCACCCAGGTTTGCCAACCAAAAGAGTAATGTGTGTTCCAAGTGCCATACTTATCTCCCTTAGCCTTAGTGTGCTCACTTTTCCAATAGGGCTCTAGTGGCAGGTAGTAAGAATGTTCATCTCTAACTATCTTCAAGGTAGGATAAGGATCAAGTTAAATCATGTACATTAAAGCAAATTTACAAGAAAAAAACAAACAACCCCATTAAAAAATGGGCAAAAGACATGAACAGGCACTTTTCAAAAGAAGACATACATGTGGCCAACAAGCATGTGATAAAAAGCTTGGTATCACTGATCAATAGAGAAATACAAATCAAAACTACAATGAGATGCCATCTCACACCAGTCAGAATGGCTATTAATACAAAGTCAAAAAATAACAGATGCTGGTGAGATTTCAGAGAAAATGGAATGCTTATACACTGTTGGTGGGAGTGTAAATGAGTTCAGCTATTGTGGAAAGCAGTGTGGCAATTCCTCAAAGAGCTAAAAACATTCCACCCAGCAATTCCATTACTGGATATATACCCAAAAGAATATAAACTGTTCTGTCATAAAGACACATGCATGCACATGTTCATTGCAGCACTATTCACAATAGCCAAGATATGGAATCAACCTAAATGCCCATCAATGGTAGACTGAATAGAGATAATGTGTGATATGGTTTGGCTCTGTGTCCCCACCCGAATTTCATCTTGTAGCTCCCATAATTCCCATGTGTTGCGGGAGGGACCTGGTGGGAGATGATTGAATTATGGGGCGGGTCTTTCGCATGCTGTTCTCGTGATAGTGAATACGTTGCATGAGATCTGATGGTATTATAAAAGGAGTTTCCCTGCACAAGCTCTCTTTGCCTGCTGCCCTCCATGTAAGATATGACTTGCTCCTCCTTGCCTTCTGCCATGATTGTGAGGTCTCCCCAGCCACATGGAACTGTGAGTCCAATTAAACCTCTTTCTTTTGTAAATTGCCCAGTCTCGGGTAAGTCTTTATCAGCAGCATGGAAACAGACTAATACAATGTGGTACATATACATCATGGAATACTATGCATCCATAAGAAGAGTGAGATCATGTTCTTTGCAGGAACACAGATGGAGCTGGAGGCCATTATCTTTAGCAAACTAACACAGGAACAGAAAACAAAATATCGCATGTTCTCATTTATAAGTGGGAGCTAAATGATGAGAACACATGGACACAAAAGGTGGAACAACAGACACTGAGACCTACCTGTGGGTGGAGAGTGGGAAGAGGGAGAGGATCAGAAAAATTAACTATTGGGTACTAGGCTTAGTACTTGGGTGATGAAATTATCTGTACAATAAACCCCCATGATATGAGTTTACCTGTACGACAAACCTGCACATTTGCCCCTCAACCTGAAATAAAAGTTTTAAAAAATAAAAAATAAAAGCATATGATTAATGCTAATGCAATCCACAAATGTAAGTTAGTATTGCTATTTGGAAATAATTTTTACCAAGGTTTACAAAAATGTTTACAAAGATAAATCCAGGATTATTAAGATGAGACTTCTCTTCCCTTAAAATGAAGTTGAAGCTCTTCAAATTAAGACTGTGGCTGAAAATTGAGTGTCTATGTGTGTGTGTGTGTGGGGGGGGGGTCAATTTTCAGTTGGTGATTGCTGTTCTTGTTGGATTCATGTGAGTCTTTACAAAACAGGCTAAAGCATTACCTACAGCTTCTAATGTATCCTGACAGGCTTTACAAAATGTTGCCAGGTTTCAGTCATGCAACCCTTACTTTTAAACAATAACTTGTTGTTGCATTATTATTAATAATCCCATTGTATAGAAAAGGAAACTAAGGTATAACGTGCTCATTAAATAGTCAGTTAAAAATAAATAAATGGACATTCGTCCTGCCTTCCATTCTATGAGTGGGCATGGTGTGTATTGGAAGTAACATTCCTGGCTGGGTAAACTGGGGCAAGTCCTTTACTTTTCTATACTTCTTATTATCATTAGTAAAATAGAAGTACTTGCCCTCCTATCTAGTGTGTAAGTTTGGGGCACACTTGTGATAATGTGTGTTGAAGTGTTTGGTAACATTTAAAATACTCTGTCAATGTCAGGGACTACTGCTAAGTTGCTTTGATGCCTCCTAGGCTGTATGAAGACACAGCTTCTACAAACATTGAGAAATCCTTGTGAGGAAACAAGACTGTAACATTCTATCATCAGTCATTCCCCAATGTCATGAACTGTGCTTAATGTTTATGCCCACCCTTCCCCATCAGAGACAGTGAAATCACTCTTGTGGCCTGTTGTTTCCCCAAGTAACAGCCTTGTCATTTGTATTGCTCTGAGAAAAGATATGTCAGAATCACTTGCCCCAAACTCCTGCTTTTCATTAATCTCTTTTTGGCTGCAGAACCCCATGGAGGGAGACAATATCCAAATTGTTTTCAGTCCAATAACTCACCCCAGACAACAAAAAAAACAATGACAGCAAATCTAAAACAACGATACTGGATGTTAAGTGACTCAAGCATTGGCAGGCGAGCAGCTGTTTGCAGGGATCCATGTACCACTTGGATCTGTTTGTTTAAGATGCCAGGTTATAGCTGTCATCTGTGCGAGATTTTTCTTTTCTTGGAAGTAATCCAACACTTCCCTCCTCTGTAGGCTACAGATCCTCCCTTTGACTGAGCTGAGTTGCCAGGGACTCAGGCTCTGCTATCCCTCCCTTCCCATGTGGCTCTAGGGACTGAGGCTGCTCAGGGTCAGAGGCACATTTTTGATGAAGTCATGCTGAATATTCCTCCTTTTGGACAGCACTCAGAGTCCGGAGTCCATTCTTCTGCCCAGACCAATAGCCTGGTCAGCAGCTGATCTTGATACATTTCCTTCTGTCTGGTGGTCCTAATATGAACTGGAAGGGGGACCCACAGAACCACCTGTTTCTGATTCCTGGGCATCCCCTTTTATGTCAATAAAAATTAATAAAAATTACATAAGAATGCTTTATTATGCAGCAGTAAATGAATATGAATACATATCAACTAGAGCAAATGATGAACAATAATGGCCCCATTAAATTTTGCCCTCAATAATTCATGGCCTGGGAAGGAACTATAGGAGAGAACAGCTGACTTCAACCTCTCAATACCACAGATAACTTCAAAAACAATTTGTAAGTAAATAATGCAAGTCTCCAAAATTAGTGTGCTTACCAAAAGGCAACTATACCCAAAGGAAGCATTTTTGTTTGAATTTAATTGATTTAAGATTAGCATTCCTTTCTTTTGATGGCTGCATTATTGTTTACTGGGAAAACATTTGCAGCAAAACACATACTGCGTGTGTACCTGGGCATTGATATTCTCACTGGCAAATACTCTCCACCACAGGCCTAGATACATATTTGTCTCAGAGACCTGAACCACTGTGAAGGAACTGTTCGAGTCTCCCAAGGAAAGGCTATCTTTACTTGACAAGAACAATGCTGATTTTTAAAATCACCGTTCAGAACAGTCCCAAGGATGTTCCTCGGTCTCCGAAGTTTGTAAACTTATGGAAAACAGTAGAAAATATTGTTAGGCAAGTGTTACTGTTAAGCTGTATTGTTGGTTCTTTCTTTCCTTATTTTTGGTAGGGAGGGGGGTGGAGAGTCAGGGAAGGCAGAGTGGATTGGTTGTTTAACAAAAGACTCTTTGTCTAGAAACAGATTTTTATTGTCGTAGTAATCTCTTTGTTGCTTTCTCATCTGAAAGAAGGAAAAGATTCTTCAGGGAATTCATATAATGCAGAGGATTCTAAGAAATGGGTGATGGATGCATCTGATCACTTTAGATTAAGGTTCTAATTTCCCTTACAGCTTTGATTTCTCCTGCGGTTTAAAGATACACACACTCACATGCACGTGCACACATACACACGCACACACATGAAAACACACACACATGCACACATATACACTTTTTACAAACGTGATGCTTGTTCATTGTGGAAAATAAAAGTAAAGAGAAAAATAAAATAAATATCAACCTTAATCTTACCACCTAGAGGTAATTTTAAAAAATGTTTCTTCTGTTTATAACTTAACAATATTTTAGTAAAAACAAGGTCATATGGGCTATATTTTACATAATTTTTATTCATTTACTATATTAAATATGTTTCCATGTTCCACATTCTACATTAATATTTTTATAGAATCTTATCATGTGATGTACCAGTACCTTTGTCGTTAAACATTTAGAGTACTTCCAATGTTTAAATTATTTATTATTTATTTATTTTTGAGACAGAGTCTTCCTCTGTCGCTCAGGCTGGAGTTCAATGGCAGCGATCACAGCTCACTGCAGCCTTGACCTCCCGGGCTCAAAGGATCCTCCCACCTCAGCCTCTGAGTAGCTGGGACTACAGGTATGTGCCACTATGCCTGGCTAATTTTTGTATTGTAGAGACTGGGTTTTGGCATGTTGCTCAGGCTGGTCTCAAACTCCTGGGCTCAAGTGATCTGCCGTGGCCACCCAAAATGTTGGGATTACAGGTGTGAGTCACCATGCCTGGTTGAGTACTTCCAATTTTTCAAAATTTGATGTTATGGCAAATATTCTGGAAATTACAATTTGGAGTTTCTTGAGGATAAATGGGGTGTTTGAGTTAAGGGATATGCAAAATTGCAAGGCTTTTGATATGTATTATTAAGTTTCCATCTATAAGGGTTATGCCAATTTTGGTTTATTCTATCACCAGATGTGTAAGAGAAAGTGACCATTTCCCCATGTATTTAGCAACACTGGGCGTTTAAAAAATATCTTTGCAACCCAAAGGGAAAAACAGGGTGAGGGATAGACCACTTAAAACCTATGCAACACTAACAAGAACACTGACAAAAACATAATTGATAATGTTATGGAATGAATTGTCCTCCCCACCCCCATTCATATGTTGAAGTCCTAATGGTCAATGTGACTGTATTTGGAGATGGAGCATTTAAGGAGGTAATTAAAGTTAAATAAGGTCATAATGGTGGGGCCTTAGGCCTTAATATAATAGGACTCATATTCTTACAAAAAAGAGGAAGAAACACTCAACAGGTTGGCAGAGAGAAAAAGTCATGTGAGGACACAGGGAGAAGGGGGCCATCTGTGAGCCAGGAAGGGAGGCCTCACCAGACAGCAAACCTACTGGCACCTTGATCTTGCACTTCCAGCTGCCAGAACTGTGAGAAAATAAATTTCAGTTGGTTAAACCCCCCAGTCTGTGGTATTTTGTTATGGTGACCTGAGCTGACTAATACAGTACCTTTGAAGATTCTTGGCAAAACTCAGGAATTCAGCATGTTTAGAGATTGCATTGGGGATATTTTATTTTATGTATTATCTTTTTGGAGACAGGGTCTCACTCTGTCACCCAGGCTGGAGTACAGTGGTGCCATCCCAGTTTACTGCAGCCTCTGCATCCTGGGCTCAAAAGATCCTCCCATCTCATCCTCCCGAGTAGCCTCCTGACTACAGGCATGTGCCACCACACCCAGCTAATTTTTGTATTTTTAGTGGAGACAGGGTTTTGGCATGTTGCCCAGGCTGGTCTTGAACTCCTGGGCTCAAGTGATCTGCCTGCCTCAGCCTGCCAAAGTGCTGGGATTACAGGTGCGAGCCATAGCGCCAGGCTTAGGGGATATTTTTAAAAGCACAGAAACAATAGAGTGGAAATGCTGATTGGGGCACTGAGATGATACAGATGGAAGTGGAGCTCTGAGCTGGTGGGGCTGCTATTAAGGTGGGCATAGGAGAAAGTACATCCTACTACAAGCTGAGAACCATGCAGGTACTTATTTTCATGTATTCATTTTTAACAGCTAACAGGGTTTCTCCCTGTACAGCAGCTGAGCTGAGGGCTTTTTCTTTTATTTCCTCCTGATAGTCTGGCTCTCCTTGTCCAAGCAAAACCATGTATAAATTAACATGACTTGTATATTTTACTGACATAATTCCCCTATATATCAATCATGTATAATAAGCTCATTGGTGGTTTAGAAACCTATTTCATAGTAGAGGTGATTGTAACCACTCTGTGACCTCAGTTTCCTCAACTGTAATTTAAGGAGGTTGTAATAGATCAGTGAGTTTTAAATTTTGTGCACTGAATAGTACTTAAGCTACATCTTCCCCTCTCCCAGTGGTAGAAGTGGGCTGTGGGGATGGGGCCCATTGTGTTATATCGAGCTGGGGTGTGGTACTTCCTCCTTCCTTGCTTTAACAGAACAGCTCTGGCTTTAATTTGTTGTATATGATTTCATTTGGAGAAAAGGTCTGTTATGGATGAAATGTTTGTGTCCCTCCCAAATTTATATGTTGAAATCCTAACCTCCCATGTGATGATATTTTGAGGAAGGGCTTTGGGAGGTATAGAGGTCATGAGGATGGTGTCATCATGAATAGGATTAGTGCCCTATAAAAGGAACCCCCGAGAGCTCTCTAACTCTCTTTCTGCTACTTAAAGATACAATGAGAAGACAGCAATTTGCAAACTGAATGGGGGCCCTCACCAGAATCTGAGCATGCTGACAGCTTAATCTCAGATGTCCAGGCTCCAGAACTGTGAGAAATAAATTTCTGTTGTTTATAATCCACCCAGTCTATGCTATTTTGTTGTAGCAGCTGAACTAAGACAAGATCTTCATCTTAAAATGTTTAAAAACTTTAGGACAGGATAATATTAAGCTTCCTTCTAATTGTAATTCTGTAGTCTTTAAAATTGGCTTAGTACCTGTGTGGGCCTTTGCATACTCTATACTCTTTAAAATACATATTCTTAGCTATTATACACATTCCCTCCTTGACGTATTAAGTATGGAATGTATCATCACTCCCATTTCATATACCTTGAAGCATTATGTGACTTTCCAAAGTCACACACAATTAGATACAGCTAGAACTTAAACTCAGATCTTCTCACTCCAAACACCATCATTTTCCCACTACTACTTTGAGAGCGAGCTAAGAGCTTTATCCTTATACGCCATAAGGAAATTAAGGAAAAGAGTAGTGATCTTAATATTTAAAACCTAATTAAAAAGTATAGTAAATTAGGAGTTTTTATTTCTCAAAAGCGAATTCTATAAGATTGCTTTTCTACTTATTTGTCATCCCTGTTTATCTTAAGAAGAGTTATATTTTTTGGATGTAAGGTCTAAAATGCCCATGACTATGAATCTAGTGATCTTGAATGGAAGGCCATCATTTTAGGATAAACACAAAATTCTATCGATAAGCATAGCCTAATTATAAGCACAAAATCGAAGGGAAAAGATCTCTTGAGCTTTGAACTTGCAAATTTACACTTAGGAACTGGCAAACATGTGGAATGCTGATCACCTTTCATTTTTCTAGTCATTATATCCCCTTTATATGCAGTAACAAATTATGTTTTCCTCTATTCATTTCCATCATCTTTTATTTCATGAAAGATAAATTTTGTGGGTTGTCAAAGGATTTACCTTACTACACAAATTACAGCAAATTCTTCCACTTTGAACCTTTACCCCACGTGAATTGACTGGAAGAGGCTCCATGTCCTGTACTGTAGTCCTCCAATTTGAATTTCAGTCTTTTTGCTACAAAAAGATGGCTATCTTTGACCTAGAATCTCAGGTTGTACTGCTACCTGAATGTGGTTCTTAGGTGCTGCTTATGTATTTATTTTTGAATATAATATAATTGTACTTCAGCACCCCTAGTCATACTCAGCTGCAGGAATGGCTGTTGTTCCTTTATTTACTCTCTGTTGAGTAGCTAAGATGGCCTGTTGAAAACAGAACAGTCCCTGCCTCTTTCTGTATCTCTGTCTGTCCTTATCTTTCTGTATCTCTTTCTATTTCTCTCACCTCCTCAACAATTCCATTCCCCATCATGGATGCAAAGAATCTCAAAGAAGAAACCAGAAGCCAGCTCTGATTTGACATTTCTCTCGAACAGTTGGTAGATAGCATGGTGTGTGTCCCAGAGATGGACATATGTTTTCCCTTTCAAGGATTTGGGATAAGAAATAATCAAAGAAGACATTCCTTCATTAAGCTGAGAAAGCAGTAGCCTGGAGCCAAATGTATCTTCTGATTTTATAGATGCACAAACCTGCAAAAGCTTAATGAAAAGGAACTTAAAAGGAGAAGATTATCAAATTGCTTTTAGGCTCCCTGCTTGATTACTTTTAGGTACTGAGTACATGTGCCAATTTGTGTGACTGATTTAATGGTTTCCTTTTATGACATTGTTAATCATAATAATTATAATAACTTACATTTGTGTAGTGAGTTCAGTTTTTAAAGCATTTTTATATCCATTACCTTATTATATCTTCACAACAAACTTGGGCAGACATGCTTGCCAGAAGAACAATCATTTTGCTGGGAAGGTCATCTTCTTTGAGGGTGCAATGTCAAGAAGGGATGCATGAGGAAGATTGAGGGAGGAAGGGGACACCAAGCCAGCAGGTCAGCTGAATTTCCAGGGGCTGGGCAGATGCCACCCTGCCCCTGCCCCTCCACATCCATTGGTGGGTGGTGGGGAGTACTCAGCCTTGACTTAATTTAGTAAAACATCACTTAAGCCCCACTGAATCACTCTGCTGAACAAAGGGTCATGCCCAACAAGCCAGTCCTGGATCTGCCACGTTTCTGACCCAGTGAACAACAGTGGGTGCTTCCTTATTTCACTCACTGAGAATATTCTCTGCATCATTTTTATTATTAATTATAAGTGCTTCCTCAGCAAGTGTTCTAGCTCTGTCAGATTTTAGCTAAGAATTTACAGCTGAATTCCTCCAGAGTCCTGCAGGTAAGGCTGATGGTGATTGGTGCAATTCCATTGTTTTTCTTTCTTGCATCCAGGAGTAATATAACCCTGAATCTCTATGTGACCTGTAATTATTAGCCATGGAACACCAAAACTCTGCTTCATCCCCATGCCTCTGTAGGTACTGCAGTACAGTACATCCCCTCTTACAAAATAGCCCTATGACATACACAGGGCAACTACTGTTATTTCTTATTTATAAATGAGAAAACTATGGTAAGAGGTTATATAACTTGTTCACATAGCCAGTTTGGTGGAACCAGGAACAATTGTCAGATCTTCTAGCTTCCAAATTAGTTATCTTTTCTACTATACATAAAATATGATTTGGTACCCTTTTCTCTCCCCCTACCTTTGAAAGTCTTCAGAAACAGAAAATGTTCTAAGAATTTTTTTTTCCAAAAATTTTCTCCTTATTTTGCCATTTCATAAAACCATTTCAGCTGTGCTTCAAGATCATTGAGAGTCAATGTGAGTGTGTGTTTTTATTATTGGACCTTCTTCCCAGTCCATAACACCTTCTCTGAGAACTGTCTCCCGTGCATAGGGATGAATCCCCATTGCCATGCCATAGCACATGAGTTTACCTTATCATGGTGTATGAGTGTTCTCACGCTGCTAATAAAGACATACCAGAGACTGGGTAATTTATAAAGGAAATAGGTTGAGTTGACTCACAGTTCCACATGAGGAGGCCTCACAATCATGATGGAAGGCAAGGAGGAGCAAAGTCACATCTAACATGGCAGCAGGCAAGAGAGCATGTGCAGGGCAACTCCCCTTTACAAAACCATCAGAGCTCATGAGATGTATTCACTCTCATGAGAACAGCACGGGAAAGACCCACTCCCATGATTCAGTTATCTCCCACTGTGTCCCTCCCACGACATGTGGGAATTACGGGAGCTACAATTCAAGATGAGATTTGGGTGGGGGCACAGCCAAATTATATCACATGGTTGCTTAGAAAACAGAGGAACCTAAATAGTGTGGAGCAAATGGTCTCTCTTGGAAATTTGGAATTGGAATGAATAGTTTATTCAGTTTTATGGCATATTTGAACTGAGGACAATTAAACTCTGGGGCTGTGGCCACCATGTTTGATCATATAAACATTAAGCAGATGCTAGAGTGAGGACACAAAAGTGAAACAGTGCAAGGAGAGAGTCGAGAAACCATGTGGCGCTGGAGGGTGGGGGTGAAGCAGGCAGTAAGGGCTGGTTTCTTAACTGCTTTTTAGTTCCTGACTCCAGATACACAAGCAGCCCAGCCCCTGCATAATTCCTGTCCTTTGGTTCTATGAGGCACTTCAGGATTCTTTCTGATAAATTCCTGTTTTTGCTCAAGTTAAAGAGAGTTTCTGATACTTGTCACTCAAAGACCTTCAACTTGGGTGTTCTGGAAATGACTTTCTTGAATTATTCACTCCAAACATTCCCACCATGGGCTAGGTAGAGGAAATATCCTGTGCCAGCCATGACCACAGCTGTGCACGCCCTCAGCTGCACACATCCCTGGGTGAATGTGTCCCAAGCCTCCCCAAGTATACCCATCTCGAGGCTCCTCCCTAGCCAGCCGCAGACTGTATTCCTCAGCTGTGCCCCACCTCCCTTTTTCCCCCATCCTGAAGCTCCCCATGAAGAGGGCAGCCTCCAGCCTGATACTTGGATACTTTATCCTCCAGACACTCAGCAGTCATTACCTTGTGCTGCTGCATGCCTATTTCCTTTTTCTTTTGTAGTCACTGGGTTGCTCATTGTTTGCTAATGACTAGTTGGCAGGCGGAGAGAAGTGGCAGCCAGCCTGGCCTTCAGACTGGAAAGAAGCATGTTTTCTAGAGAGTGAAAACATTATTTGGTAAGAAGCATGTTCCAGCACTGAATATTTTTCTTTCAAAGTCCTGCTGGGCTCCTTCTGTCTCCAAATGCCTGCGCTTTCCTTTGTCACTTCCTCCCACCTCCTTCCCAGATGGAGACTGGCAGGGCCACCTTATTTGGGGATAGGGCTCCTCAAAGGCAGATGTAGGTTCCAGGGTAGACTCTAATATGATCTCGGGAAAGCAAAATAATTAGGGTGGTTACATTCATAAGAAAATAATAGGCTTGCATTTGGAAACCTTTGATACCCTTTCTGATTTTTCTAGAGAAAGCCAGTAATTAGCAAGGAATACAGGCTTTCTCTGACATCTACTCAAAAACAAATCTCCTAAGCCTTTAGAATGAACTTACCCTTGTCTTGGATTGAATGTTTGTTCCAGAGAGGGACGGGACTCTTGATACCGTTTCTTATCACCTTTCTGCTTAGCTGGGGAATGGTCCACTCACTTAATTCCTCCAGAGCTCCTAAAAGCTGGGCAGCTGGGACTGGCCCTCTGAGGCCAGACCTTGTCCTGTCCCAAGGGGGAATAATGTTGCAAACTTTGACAATAATGCCGATTATTCATTTATCACTCACTATATACCAAGCAGTCTTTAAAAACTTGGTCAAAATGCCGCTCAGGTCTGCATAGTTATCTAAATGCTTCTCAGCCAGAAGAGGGCGTTGCATTCCTGATTTTTTTTTTTTCCTTTTAAACTAAATAGAAAGCTCTAGGAGAACAAATGACTTTTAGATCCACGCTGTTTTCTATGCATAAATAACAACACGACAACAAAAAGTTCATCAGTTGAAGACAAGTATTCGAAAGGAATATTAGTAAATGCAAACCAGGCAGCTGGTATAGAACACGGCTCAGGGTACGAGGGTCCAGTGGCTTTTGGTGATCATATTTCTTATGCTGCTTGCACAGGTTCGAAATGAAGTGACCAAAAAAAAAAAAAAAAAAAAAATCCAGCAAGGGCCTCTTGCTAGTGAGGAGCAATGGGTAATATATTTGTTTGTACTATGGGATTGCAGTTCTACTAGAAGGAACACTTGACATTTTGATGAGTGCCTCCAGGGAGAAAAGGTAGTAACTTCAGAACTTAGTTTTAATTATACTAAGGAGATTACATTATTCAAAAGCATCCCACTGGTAAGGTGCAACATTTCCTGAAACAGTTTAGTGGAAAATGCCACATTAATCAGTTCAAAATTTCACTCAGAAGGCTTAATGATGGGAAAAGTTTAAAGTACCGTGGCACAATAATGCAGAAGGAAAGAAAAAAAAGAATGTTCACTTTGAGGAAAAGGCTGAAATAGTTGTGAGTCCCTCTTGTGTCTTTCCCCATTAAAAACTGGCTGGCTGTGCTAGCAACCAAGTAGGGATCAACACGCGGGACTCCACCATTCCTGAAATACAAGGACCCCGGAAGGGCAACCCACACAAGGTGAGAAAGGAAGTACATTATGTTCGGCCCAGCTGTTCTCATCTGCCCAGCAGTTTACTTCTGTGCTACTCTTAATTGGTCCAGGTTGGTAATGTATAGCTGCTCTTTCCCTCCTCATCCAGACAGACAGAAGAGGTTTGTAAATGTATAGTATTTGACACTAAAGGGAGATGGGCAAAATGCGAATCCTGAGCAGCCTGCCTTCTTCCCATTCTTTCCCCTAACTCATATTTTAATTACCATTTTCAGCCTGCAAAAAACTTGAACGAGAATCTGGCTTGAAAGTCAGAAAGGTTTGTACTAACAGATAGGCTCTCACCTGAAAGGTGGCCAGCACACGTGGGCATATTGAAATGCTGAAAGACTGAGTGAGGATGGAGGTGGAAATTCAATCCAGATCTTAATGTTGGTAAATATACGAATCAGCCTTATGGCTAGCCAAAATACAGAAACAAACAACTGAAAAACAACTAATCAAAACCCATTGTCTTTGTGGGGCAGTAGTCCAGCAACTCTTTGCAAACAACTGTAGAGCCGTAGTGGCCTCATGGCTGAAGCCAGTATGGAGCACTGGTTAGGGGACAGAAACCATCTCTGTGTGCATGTTTGTTACAATTTTTTTGATCCAAATGTCAGTTTAATTTCTCTTTAGGTCTCACCACAATGAAGCTGAAGTCCCTTGAATTAAAAATGAAAAATCGAGACAAAAATAGCGTAGCTAAATTGTCTAGAATGTATGCCATGTGACATTTCCCTGCCTTGTTTTCTTTTCTCTGTTTCTTAGTAAATGTTCTAACAGACTTTTACTACATGTGTGCTATGGGCTCCCTCCTGCTTTTATGCATCAGAATCACCTTTGTTTTTACCTTTAAAGCTCTCTGCTTCTTCCATGATACTTTTCTTCCTCCTGCAAGTCACCTTGTTTCTTTCCCTAAAGCAGGTCCCTGTGTAGCTTTACTCTCTGCATTTCTTTCTATGTACATCCTTCTAGGCAGCTTTCTCCGTTGAAGAAGTCTAACCTTCGTGCTCTCTGAAATGATAGCTTACTGTTCCGAATTCAGGAATTCTCAGCCTTTTTGTGGTAGGATTATCACATTCTTGCCCTATTCTTATTTTGCTTCCGAGATAATAGCAAAGTGATTTAATATATATTTATTAAAAAAACAATGAATCTGAATTTTGTTTTACGATGGGTACAGAAGCCCATGAGATTTTAAAAACACCCCAGGGAAACCAGTAAGTATGAGTTCACCATTGAAATTACTATGTTGACATCCTGATGTCAAGGCCAATACACAACACATGTGCTTGAAGGAAATTTAAGCAGGAGTGTTCTATCTCCTAGTCAGGGGCTTCTGCCACTGTCTAGGTGGTCTTGGAAAGTCATAGCTGGAGGTTGAATGCTACTTTTTCTTTTGTTTTTGTCTCACTCTGTCACCCAGGCTGGAGTGCAGTGGTGTGATCTTGGCTCACTGCAACCTCTGACCCCCGGGGTACAAGAGATTCTCCTGCTTCAGCCTCTTAAGGAGCTGGGGCTACAGGTTCACACCACCATGCCTGGTTAATTTTTGTATTTTTTTTTTTTTTTCAGTAGAGACAGAGTTTTGCCCTCTTGGCCAGGCTGGTCTCAAACTCCTCGCCTCAAAAGATCTGCCCACCTCAGCCTCCCAAAGTGCTGGGATTACACACGTGAGCCACCGCACCTGGTCATATGTTACTATTTTATGTTATTTTATTTACTATCACACAAAATCCTTTGTCAGGTTATGGGCTAATTCTTCAAATTCAATTGAATGGCTTTGATAAGCTCCTCATTTGTCCCTTCTTGTAGCCCTGGGACCTGGACCTGATGCAGCAGCAGGGATTCTGAAACCCAGGGGGTTATCATCTACTTTCTTGTCTTGAATGTTGTTTTCTAGTTTTAGGATTCCAAGTGCTGTTCCACTCTTTAAATGTTATGGACTTCACCTCTGGATTTTTAATGGAACGAGTTTTCCAAGCATCATACCCATACTCTAGTCTTAACAAAAGGGGTGGAAGTTTAGAACATAGTATTGTAAGAAAATTAGAAAACAGAGTGCTAAACATTGAATCACCTAGGAATTGTGAGAGACAGTGGCAGGCTATCGTCAAACTGACTTGAAATATTGAGTGTTCATTAGCTGTTATAAAATTACATAATTATACTGCACACTTTGACATAAAGTCTTCTTTGTGGGTGTAAAGTAGTTGACTTTCATTTGACACAAAGATTCTAGTGGCAGAAAAAGGTAAAGGACACCTCATCCATCCGTACCCTATGCAGGAGAGGGCCTGGGTTTTAATTCTGTAATTGTCTTTCCCAAGTCCCTATTCCACAATTACCTTTTATGACTTTATGAATTGTTGCTGGCTTTGACATGAACTGGTGCTGGCTGCAGGCCTGACCTCCTCCTGTGCTGATAATCTCTTCTTTTATTATTTTTTCATCGCTTATGATGTGGTTTCACTATCACCATAATAATAATAATTTACTGAGGCTTGTTATCTGCCTTTTATTGGGCAGTGCCGATGTATTCCTAAAAACTGAAGCTAGGAAAGCTCTGGCCTTCTAAAGACGTTTTCCATGACTTTGGGCTTCAAAAACTTCTACTTCATTAACACTATATGTATTAACCCTGCCTGGTTCCATCTGTTGTCCTTTTATCCCTTCTTCCATATTCCAGCTTATCCTATTATTTGGTTTCTCTAGAGCCATACATCTGCCTTTTGCAAATACTCCTAGTCGTGAGCAACTGTTTCACATGATGATTAATTCAACAAAATAAAAAAAATTAGAAATGCATTTCTTTTTGTAAATTTAATCAATTTAAAATTCAGAAAATTCTACACTTATAACTTCCTTTTAAGTGTTCATTTATTATTGCAATGCCACTGAATGGCTGCATTACTTTTTTTGCTAAAAATTCAGAAATTATAAAATTAGCAAGCTCTGTAGCTGTGGTTCTCAGCATCATTGTACTTTAGAATCACCTGGGAACATTCTAAACTCAGTTGCCCAAGCCACAGGCCCAGAAAATCTGATTCAAGTCAGTTGGGTGCTTAAACAGCCTTTTAGAGTAACTAAAAACCACCGCAGAGAAATATGAGGCTGACAATGCTAACGTTTGAACAGACACCAATATTGAGCAACAGACGTTGGAACTGGTTCCTTTTGTCTTTCTTTGACTGATCTCCTAAGCTTTCATTTACAAAATGTGGTTTGCCTCATGGTATATCTTAATAGTATATGCCTTATGAATTTAAAAAGATTTTATTTAAAATAAGAAAACCATCATCTTTAAAACAAAGAGATTTTCATCAATGTTCTGTCTTTGAAATGTAAAATTTTTGTCAGTCATCTTTTTCATTTTGACAGCAATTCTAACAAGAGTTTACATTTTATTTAGGAAATGGTTCTTCTCAATTTGGAGCAGCTATGAAAATATTTTTTTAAAAGTACATACATGTATGGCCTGGCAATTGTATTTCTAGGAATGATTCTTGTAGAAATACTTGTACATATATATGAAGATTTTCACAGGAGCACTGAGTGCGATGGATAATACAAAACCAAACTACGGCAATAACAACAAAAACCAAAAGGACTATTATGAGGGCAATGGTTAAGTAAAATTAGGAATTCAGTGCAATGGAAGAGTATGCAGTTTGTAAAAATGAGTTGTGTATTCTGTCTTGGAAAGGCTTCTGTGGTAGATATTAAGTTAAAAGAAAAAACAAGGGGCAAAAATCTGTAAAACCGTATGATCCCTCCGTTTACTTTTTTGTGTAAGAAGAGGACATTGTGTGTGTGTGTGTGTATGTGTGTAAGCAAAGGCATACAAAAGTCTGGAATGATAAGGAATTCTCCATAATGCTAACTGGGTTTTTTGGAAAGTGTGATAAAGGAGAGGGGTAAGGAAGGGCTTGCTTTCACTGTATTACTGCATCTTTTCCACTGTTACTGCATCTATTTCCTCAACAAGAATACATCATCTATGTAATTAAAAAGCAAAAGGAAATGATAAGCAGGCAACCAAAAGTGGAAACAGCAATTCTCAGAGCCTCAGAGTCAAGCTGGGTTTTGTCACCGGCTCCCCAGAGGGGCAGACACACCACAGGTGCAGTCCCTGGGCAGGACTAGTGCAACTCCTCCCAGATACCCGGGTCCCACTGGCTGATTCCTGCCCATACTCTGTTCCCTCCCACTTTTCCAGACCAAGCCAACAGCCCCTCACAGTTGCCATACTGGCAGCCTAAGTAGCAGATCGGCCTCTGGCGCCCTGCGGTGAGTGTAGCCCCGTGCTGAGCCTGTACAATGCACAGGGAGGGGTGCAGGGGTTGGGCTTGGCTGAGCTTGGCCCTCTGGGGTCAGGGGCGAGGATTTCAGAAATGAAACTGCAGGTAATATCTCAAAGCTGAGCGGGCTCTGCTGCTACCCTCATAGATATAGGAGCCACATACAGGTTTGCCCAGAGAACTAACAGAAAGGAGAGACTGGCTCTATGAGTTTTAAGTCTTCTATTTACTTCTCATTATATTCTACTGCCAAATTTCCCAATGTAATGGTCGGTTTTACAGAGTACTCATTCTACGCCAGGCTCTCTAAGTATTTTGCACATATTATCTAAGCTAATTCTCACAACAACCTACGAGGTAGGTGACATTATCACACCTATTTTACAGACCAGGAAATTGAGGCACAAAAAAATTAAGAATTTTGCTCAAAGCCATACAAATGAGTGGCAAAGCCAGGATTTGAACCCAAGTTCTCATTACCCTCCTGTGTAGACCAAACTCTTCTTTTCCCCGAGATCTCCAATACTTTGAAGCCAGAAAGCATTTGTGAAGACAAAAATGAAGCACTGCTTATGAATGCATGACTCCTTCCTTTAGGAGGAAAGAATCTAGAATTTAAGGTTAATAAGGTAATGCTTTATTATACAAGATTTTGATGGAAGCAATCTATAAAAATATATGTAGGCACATCCATTTACTTAAATTGTAGGTTCTCATTGCCTTTTGTTTTGGTAATATTTTCTTGGTATTTTACTGAAAACTGCCCCTCATAAATTGCAAGCATAATTTGCCATATATAAGAAGGGCAGCATTGCACGGTGGTAAAAACATGGAGACAAGTCAGATTCCCTGAATTTGAATCTTGGCTTCAGCATTCATTAGCTGTGTGACCTTAAGCAAATTACTTAACTTCTCTGTGCCTCAGTTACCTCATCTGTAAAAGAGTAGTCCCTATCTCTCCGGGTTGTTATGACAATTAAATGAGTGATATTGCTAAGCACTTAGAACAGTGTCTGGCATGTGGTAAGTGGAATAAAAATACTTATTAAATAATTAAAATAATTAGGAATAAAGTACAGCACTACTGTGTGGAATCTAACCCATTGATTTTTTTTTTTTTAAGGTGGAGAAAAGAATAAAGAAACCCATATTTCTTGAACTTCTCCTCTGAACCAAATACAGCCTTTAGAATTTCCAGGTAAGTAAAAACCTTCTTCTAATTCAAGCAGATGATCATGATTCTCAAGAAATGGATTCTGGCTCCACAGAGAGAGCCAGGCTTAATAACAAATGAGAAGCAGGCCCCAAAGACTGCATGCTCTCAGCAAGGTTCTTGGGCTTCTGGGGCTTGGGGCTTGGGGGCTTTGGAATTTGATGCTCGCTCAGTGTTGTTAATGTGGCTATTAGCCTTGAGACTTTTCTGCTTCCACAGCACACACATCCGTGTTTTTCTATTTCAACCTTCTCTTCATCTCTTCCAAATTTCATACTTTAGACCTTACCCTCTGTTTCTGTTGTGTTTCACATTCTTAGAGTTGGCATTATGGTTTTAGTGTCTTTAGGGCATTAAAATCCATATTTCACTGTAACAAACAGGAGCAAATCTTAAGATCTAGCTGGAATTCTTTTCAGCCTTACCCCTATTGATGTTTGCGGTTTCATTTTGCTCTAATTGTCCCCGGTGGTGCAAATAGGCAGGAACTCAGCCTTCACCAATGGATGCTGAGCCAACGTCACCACCTTTTTCTGCCTAGAAAATAGAATGGATCCTGGGGCAAAGATTAGCTCCTTTCTAACGCTAAGCAGAGTAGGGGGAAATTATAATGCCTACATTTTACCTTTTTCTGTTGGCTATTGCTAACATCACTGCTTCTGCTGTTGTTAGTAAGAGGCTTCTTGAGAGGGAAGAGAGAGCAATGGCCATGTGAAGACAGTGAAACTACGCACATGTAGTTTGCAAAACCCTTTGGGATCATTCAAGTTGAAAAGGAGCTATAAAATGTAAAACAGCATCATTAATAATAATACTTTTATGATTGTAAATAGAAGCAAGTAAAATCAAGTTGCTTGGCTCTCTGAGCTTTTCACTGGACCCTAAACAGCTAGGCTATACCCTTCCTCTCTTTCCTCTTTATTGCTCATCTTGTATTCTGTAACACGTTCCTCTGCAATTGCCATAAGCAAATCATTTAACCCATAGGAATAATCCTGGGAAGGTGATGTCAGTGCAAACATATCTGTGGCTGTAAAGACCAGCCATGCACAAAGACCCAAAGGACAGGACTTACAGATATGAAGTGCTATATCAATAGCAAATACTGCCACTAATTGATAATAACAATATACATGCAGGGCCCAAAGCATGTCGGGAACTACATTTCAGAGAGCTAGGCAAAATGAATCAGGCCAGGAGAAACTGGAAAGCTGGAGTTCTGAGCTCTGTCTACACAGCAGGACTACACACCAAAAGCACTGATTTCATCTTCCGTGTGATATCATGACAAGTTCTAGTGAGGGTGTTGACAGGTGGTTTATGGTCCTTGGCTTGGTTTGGTGCTAAAAACAGACTTTATCCTCACTTGGTAGGATTATTTAGTTAGTAATTAAATGATAATGGAAGATACAGAGAAAGCAGGTCCCTGAGATAATTGTTAAAGAGCATTAGCTATAGACGGTTCTCCCTCACCTTCTTGTCCATTGAAAGCTTCCTTAGTGATATGCCCTCTAAAACAGGGGTCCCCAACCTCCAGGCCACGGACCTATACCGGTCTATGGCCTGTTAGGAACCGGGCCACAGAGCAGGAGGTGAGCGGTAGGGGAGTGAGCATTACCACCTGAGCTCCGCCTTTTGTCAGATCAGGGGAGATTCTGATTCTCATGGGAGCCCAAACTTTATTGTGAACTGCACATGCAAGGGATGTAGTTTGCATGCTCCTTATGAGACTAATGCCTGATGATGTGAGGTGGAACAATTTCATCCCAAAACCATCCTCTTCTCCCCCGTCTATGGAAAAGTTGTCTTCCACGAAACCAGTCCCTGGTGCCAAAAAGGTTGGGGACCTCTGCTCTAAAATTCAGTGGGGCAAAGCAGCAACCTTTGGGATGTCAAGAGAGAGGAAACATGGATTAGTATTTCAGGGCATGGTTGGGTCTGAATTCTGGCTTCACTGCTAAGTAGTTGGTAACCTGGAGAAAGTTATGTTACTTTTTTGTGCCTCAGCTTTCTTTCTGTAAAATACATATCTCATAATTATTTGTGAGAATTAAATGAATAATATATGTAAAAACCTAGAACAGTGCTTGGCACATAGAAACATTCACTAAATATCACCTATGTCTTATGCCCATCTTAGATATTCTGAGAGATGTTTTGAAGTGCCCCAAATGGACACAATCTGCTTTACCTGCTTGATATGCAATCAGACCACATCTGTTTTTAGGATTCCTATTAAATGTCTTAAGCTGCCTCATCCATCAGAATGTCCTGCTTCCCTGGCTCCACCCTTCTATGATAATCTTTAGGAGCCTTGATTTTCTAAGGCTGGATCTTTGCTGTTATATCTAGAGCTCAGATGTGATCCTAGGGGTGAGAGCGTGTTATAACTGCCACTGGAAATTTGCTTCTGCTTGGGTTAATGCATCACAAAAATGCAGACACAGAGAAACCAGAGTAGTCAAAGGGCCCCTTGACTCATCATTCCTGAGATCTCATTGTGGCAATGTCTAAGGAAAGTGGCTGATGCCTGGAGCTCCAGTGGAGTCCCTCTCCCAGCTTAGTCCTTCAAGGTCTGAGGAAAGATCGTTCTCCACCTCTCATCCATGACTGGTCAGGGGAATTTCAGATCAAATTTGAGCAGGCACTTCAACTTCATGGATTGAAAAAAAAATTCACCCACCCGGTCGCTTTCTCAGAGCACAATATAGGTGTCCAGAGCCACTCTTCCTCTGACTGACTGACTTCATACAGGGGATGGCCCCTGACTCAGTCTCTTTCTATTCCCATGTTGATTTTAGTTGAGTAGTCTCATTGTGTTTGCCACTGATCCTTGATCAGGTATATCCTGACGGGTTTTAATAACTTTGAATCTCCTAGAGGGAGGTTGGGGGTCTCATCCTGCTATGGTCTGGATGTTTATGTCTCCTGCTAGCATTAATATGTTGACATTTTAACCCACAAAGTGAAGGTCTTAGGAGGCGGGACCCTTTGGGAGGTGATGAGGTCATGAGGGTAAAACCCTCATGGATGGGATTCGTCCCCTTATAAAAGAGGCCCCAGAGAGCTGCCTTGCCCCTTTCACCAGATATAGGCCGTCGCCAGATACCAAATCTGCCAATGCCTTGATCTTGGACTTCCCAGCCGCCATAACTGTGAGAAATAAATTCCTATTGTTTATAAGCCACCCAGGCTTTGGTGTTTTGTTTTAGCAGCCCCAAAGTACCAAGACGCCTCCCTTTTATTTAAGAAAGCCCATAGTATCAAACACATTTGCCTACTTCTCCCTAGCTCTGAATGTCAACAATTTCTTTATCAGGAAAAAGCAAAATTCTGCCTTACCAGATACTCTGTTACACTCTTATTTTAAAGTCTTTGCTTTGCTTGATAATTGCTTTTGTGGATTATCAGTAGTGAGGGAATGTTCTGAGAGCTGTCAACAAAGTGTCAAGTAGAATGACTGAATAGCACATATTATTTCCTCGTGACCTTTATTTGATTGTGCATTTGAACAACTCTACTTTCTCAAGAGAAGGTAAAGAGGAAAAATATTTTTCAGGAAGAGGAAACATCTTTATCTTCTACAAATATTTATTGAACACTACTACAGAATTTTGAGTCTATTTAAAGATAGTTAAAATATTTTAAATGTTTCTCGGTATAGGAAAATTAACACAGAGAAAAACAGACTTTATTCAGTATTCCTTGGAAAGTTCATTTTTTTGCAAAAGTCGAAAACCATTTAAGTCATTTAAGTGTTTCAGTTAGTTATTGCTGCACAATAAACCACCCCAGATGTAGTGCTTTTAAACAGTTATTTTATTACCTTTCATTACCTATTGGCTGACTAGGCTCAGTTGGGAGGTTCTTCTACTCCACATGGTGTCAGCTGGGGCTGCTGTCATCTAAAGGCTCGCCTGGTTTACAATGTCTAAAATCCTTACTCATATGACTCTCAGTTGGTGCTGGCAGTAGGTTGGGAGCTTAGCTGGGGCTGTTCACAAGAATGCCTTGGTTCTCCTCCCTTTGGCCTTCCCATGAGGCTTGGCCTTCTCACAGAATGGCACCTGGGGCAGGGAGTGCTCCACAGGAACAAGCCCTAGTGTGCAAGTACTTTTTAAGCCTCTACTTTATCTTGCTTGGTAAAGTCCTGTTAGCTAAATCCATTCACATGGTAAAGCCCAGAATGTTTGTGGGGACTGAACAAGGATGTGAATACTGGAGGCTTTATTCACTGAGTTTCCCCAAAGTGACAGTTAACCACATCCAGGAACTTCTGAATTCCAAGACAAAAAAATGGCAGTCTTAGAATTTTGAAATTGGAAGGGACCTCAGAGGCTTCACAGTTCAGCTTCTTTGTTTTACCAACAAAGAGACATAGACCCAGAGAAGGTGATTTACTTGCCCAAAGTGGCAACTCAAACCTGGGCTGTTCATTGTAAAAACTATTTTGAGCCATGCTGTGTGCAGGCATTGTCCCTACCCTGGGCAGGTGTAGCCTCTGCCCTCACAGAGCTCACTAGTCTAGAAGGCAAACCTGCAGTTTTGATCTCCTGGTACCCAAGGCTGCATTTTAACCATGGTACTGCACTGCCTTCCCATTATTAATTAAGTGTGTAATGTCTATATTAAAGTTAGTTCCAGGTTCTAATTTATGACACAATAGTTGTATTTTAATGTACACTTTATGGTACATTGGAGTCCCTCAATAATCAACGCATGCCCCTCTAATCCTGCCTGGTTTATAATACTTGGAGAAAATTGTATTATTTTAAACAATTATATGGATTTATAGCTACTGAATCTTTGCTTTTGTGAAACATTTTTGTTCATATCTACTATTTATATGAAGCCAAGCCCTTTTTCAGGAATACAACCTCTAATTATAACATCGTTCCTATGGGAAAATGTAATTTGCTTTTCAATGATCCACTTTATGACATGGTCTCCAGGAATGTGCTGTTCTTCAATAAAAACCAAGTAGAGGCTCCATTCTCTGTAGCTTCTTGCCAATTGCCTGGCATGATAGGAACAGTGCTTATAAAGTAGCTCTTATCTTCTGATTGACAGGAAATCTGAGTTAGGCAATAATGACAGATTTCCCTGAAATAGTGTGGGGGATGGAAAAGGAAACAAAATAGGAAATGGGAAGGTTCAACAATTCTCTCTACAGTCATCCCATTCGTCATCAAGTCCTGTCTGTTGTTTAGTGTCTGTCACTGGTTCTTCTTTCCTAGGAATCAAATGTCATTACAAAAATGAGTGGTCAGTGCAGTAAGGGGATGCACATGTGTGCTGCTTGATGACAAGACAGACTCTGGGTGGTGTTGGAAGGCTTCCTGGTGGAAGTGATGTTTTAGCTGGCATCTGAGGAATGAGGAGGAGAGTTAGCCGGGTGAACAGATGCTTTGCCTAGGATCTTCCAGGAAGAAGAAACAGGATATGTAAAAAGCTAGAGGGAGAGAGAACATGAACATGATAAGATAAGTTCAGTTTGATTGGAGTGAAATGTATGTGTGTGTGGTGGAGAAGGGTGTAGGGAGCAGGAGAAGGGGGATGGCAAAGCCTTAGAGTGGAGGTGCATGCAGGGATCAGGTCACAGAGGTTCACATAGGCCTTTTAAAGGCATGTGGACTTCACCTTCTAGGAAATGGGACAGTATTGAAGGGGACAGTAACCTGATGCACTTTCTACTTTATGAACAACTCCTCCATTGTTTGGAAGATGAATTGGAAAAGATCAAATTTGGAACTGATAATCTTGTAGAGAGAAATGGCGACCTGGCTAGCAGAGGGAAGTGGGGGTAGAGAGAAGTGGAGTGGGTGTGAGAGAGATTTAGGCAGCAGAATCAATAGGAGCATTGAGGTATTAATGGAACTTCCAAGTCAAGAGACTAAAAGAGCAATGCAGCTCTGGAGAGAGGTTCAAAGCTGGAGAATTGAGTCACCATCATGTTGATGGAACTGGAAGCTATGAGAGGATGAGATTGCCCAGGAGAGTGGGAGGATAGGGGGCTAAGAGCAAACCCTGGGAATAGCCTTTCTCAAGGCCCAGCCCTGCCTTCCCTGGGAGGGGTGTCCTCATTCCTCTGCTTAGGGATAATGTATACTGACTTCGATTTAACATGTGTTTGCAAAGGACATGTGCTAACCAAAGTACAGTATTTTTAATGTAAAGCTTCCTAACCAAGGGTTATAGCACTGGGGCCAGACCCAGTCAACTATTCTCTTCCTAATGAATACTGTCATCTTCTTGACCTTGGTTTTCCTAGGTGACTGCTCTGTTCCCTTCCTCATCCCCTTTTCTGCTTGGCCCAAAATATAGTCTAGAAAATACCTCATGATTAAAAACAAATACTGCACTGAAAAGTAAAGGATCTCAGAAGAAATTAAAATACAGTTCTCCTCTTCCCTCTTAACTTTGGATACTAGATATGAATCTTTCTGGAACCCAGAGGCCAAGGTCTCCTACAGAATCCTGATTCAGTCTCTCTCCTTGGCTCCTAGTCTGCAGCCTTTTTGCAGGGGCCTGGTACCTACGCTCCTGAAGACAGAAGTTTAGTGTCTCTTCCCTATCTGGAGTTCAGGTCACAGCCCACGAGCTCCCAAAAGATGGGGTCAAGGAAAGCTTCTTCTATTACTCTCATGCCTAGTCTCCCTGGCCCCTCTCCCTCCATAAATGTAATATGCTCGGACAAATTCTACCCACAATAAAAACTATCTTTGTACAGTGGAGCCAGATCTTTCCTGGGGATTAGGTGCTAGGTGTAAGGCAAAATCTGTGCAAGAAATTAACCTTGGAAACCACCTGGAGGAGAGCTACATTGCAGATGGATGTAGCTTTCTCAGCAAGTCTACCCGAACCTGCTGACCCTTCAAGTCTGGAGTAGATTCCCATTTCCTTAGCAGAACATCAGATGAAGTAGCTGTCCTGGGTCTAAAGTTTATTTTCACTTCAGAATTCCAGTGGCCACCGAGAGATGCTCATGCTGTTTAAGGCATGGAGACTGGAAGCTGAGGAGAGAGGAGCAGAATCTCAGTTCCTAGCCTCTCCTGAGGCACAAGTGCCCACACTTTTTGACTACAGTAGTTTCTCACTCTGTCCCTGCCTCCCTTTCTCCCTCCCTTCCTCTCTAGTTGTCTATAGGTAGAGTCCTGTGCATTTCATGCAAGCGTGACTGGATGGTCTCAGCATTATTGCACAAGGCAGCTTAGCTGCTAATTGTCAAGGACTTTGTAATTTCAGTAATAATATATTCAGACATCTTTGTAGGACCCAAAAGCTCATTAAGTGTTTTTTTTTCCCTCCAAAAAAGGCAATATGCTTTCAAAGGTAAATTCATACCTCATTCTCTAGAGAAACAGAAAATCTGCAGGCAGCTTTGAAATATGGCCTCTTTGCCCACTCCAGTTTTTGGCCATGAAGAGGTACACAGAGACAAGCTCCTACCCCATCTAGAGAAACTGGTTACAGTTCCCCCACTTTCTAACCTTCAAATCCTACATCAGGAATCCTGAGCCACTCTTGACCTTTAGTGCTCTCTTTCCCTCTCAGTTATTGTACCTCAAGGTGTCTTCTATATTTTCAGCTAACATTAAGTATGTCCTATGTATGTGCCAGGCATTGTTTGTTCTAAGAATGACAGAACAAAGTATATTAACACATTTACTCCCCACAACAAGCTTATTAGATAAATACTATTATTATCCCCATTTTACAGATGAGGAAACTGAAGCATAAATAGGTGAAGTAACTTGCTCATGTTCACATTGCTATTCATGTCATCCTAGCATGACTGAACTAGGATTTAGACCCAGAAAGTATGATATTAAGGCCTGTGCCTTAAATCACTATGTTATTCTGCCTCCCATTTGTTATTTAGGTGTGGAGTCTATTTCTAGCTGTTTTTTTTCTGTGGGTGTTCCTTCTCTCTCTGTTTATAGCCTCCTTCAGACATCATGATATATACATATTTCAACAGAACTGAGGCTTATACCTTGGATCAAACAGGAACTCAATGAATATTTGTTGGATGATAAAATGACAAAAACCAAAATATAGATCATTAGAAATGATATGATTCTCTGGATGATTTTGGGTTTACTAAAAGATTTCTTTTCTCTCATGAGCATAGTAATAACAGATGAAAAAACACTTGAATATGATTCGATTCTTGAGACCACCTCTATGATGTGATTCTCAAGACACTTCCATGGATGGAGCAGATATTACACCTATTTTACAGCTGGGAAAACTAAGACATACACAAAGAAATTTATGACCTACCATCACAGAGAGTGATGGGTTGGACCCAGGGCCTAAGGCTCCTGACTTCTAGCTCTGTTAATTTTCCACTTCAGATTTTTCGCAAGTGTAGTTCAATCTAATGCAGGCCACAGTTTGGCTCTGGGTTTGTGCATCAGTGAAACCAGGATGTTGTATTTGAATAGATATAGATGGTGACATTGAAAGGCCCAGGGTGGGACTGGGTGGGAGTGAGACACATGCTAGTCACACAGTGGACTCTCAGTCTGAGAAGACGACAAGTTGCTCATGATAATCATGGAAACAGGTTTAAATTAATGGCATGTTTATTCAGTGGTGTCTTCATCTATTGTTGAAAATCAAATGGTGGACAAAGGGTAAATATCAGAAAATATAGGCAATCATTTAAGAGAGAGAAGAAAACATAGAGGACTTGGTTATGGGGAAGTTTCCAGAATGTAAATCAGAGAATTTTTTATTTTGGATGGAAAAGGTAAAAAGAGGAAGTTTGTTCTAAACGAAGTGAAAATTCAAATTCAAGCCAGAATTTCAGGAGGCAGGGCTCATTTGGAAACTCCTTTTGTTTATAACGTAGGTTTTTCTCCCCTTTATGAAGCAGATGCTTATACAAGCATTACTAGTGTTGTCAATAACACTGTAACATTTGCCTTCAATCCCTTTGTTGCTCAGGGAACATGTTGGGTTTCGGCACATTTAGCTTTGCCATTTACTTCACAAATTGCAGCTGGGTAGTGCTACAACTAAGTTGATTTTACTGAGAATAAAAATTGAAGAAAAAAAATTCTCCTAACAACCTTTCCAGTAATCACAGGGCTGAAATGCTTTGGAGTGTGTGTGTGTGTGTGTGTGTTTTCCAAACAACTTGGTTTCAGTACAATGATGCTTCAATAAGAATCTTTCTGCAAATCTAATTCAAAAGGGAAGGCTTTGTTGTTATTAAACACAATGGCAGTTTGTACATCTCCACATCATTATGTTGCTTCTCATTATGGTAATTCATTTGCTTCTGCTTTGTATGGATATCAAATAAAAATCACTCTAGCTCCTGGCAAGTGATTGCATTATGGAGAGACTCTGGGAGCCCAGCTAAGCGGTGCTTGGTGTCATAGCAAACACAATTAGCAAAATGGCATCCAGAGTGGCTGTATGGAGTTGCCCTGTGGTGAATCTCTGCATTTTCTGTTTAGTGGGGCTGGAGGTTACTAGGCTTTGCCATGTGCTTTCTCTATTCTCATCTCTGTATCATTTTCTATTCAAGTGGAACAGCATGAGGACTTTGTGTGGATTTTATTTATTTTTTCTGATCGGCTCTTCCTCAGCACTCAGTAGGCTCAGGGAGCCCTGGGTTATTTTGCCCTCCGAGGAGCTCACGTTTCTCTAAAGAAGGGTCAAAGACAGCATCACCAAATGTTCACTCTGATATCATTGTGGGTTTTTTGGCCTTTTTATTCTTCTTTATTGCCTTTTTTCAACAATTAGAGTATTGAATTTTGTATAAGGTTAAAAAAAACCCTTATAGGTCATTATTAATAGCTCTATGTTAAAAAGAAAACAATTTAACACCACTCTCTGTAGAAGAATTTGAGGTGGGGCCATTGCTGCAAGCTGCAGAAGGCTACTCAGTCAATGATGGATTAAGGCTACTCAGTCAATGATGGATTGGCCTAGATGGGATTGACAGCACCAGCTGCTTCTTTGAGATAAGAGACATAGATATAGTTCTTCACTGAGCCATGAAAAAAAAGAGGGCCTGGATTTAGTTGGACTGGTTCTTTTATGTGGAGGCACAGGGTTGTGCCTATGTTTGTCATTGATACTTGGCTTATAGTGTTCATTTTCATTATTCTGGGAAGCTTTTTCTGATGCCTCCAGGGAGAAATGGTTACTCTGTCCTCTAGGCCACTTGTGGTATATACCTGTTGAGTGTCTTCCCAAAAGCCGTTCTAATTTCTGCTTCTTGCTCCTCCTCCTCCTCCTTTTTCTTTTCTACTTCCTTCCTGATAAAATCTGTAGCTTTGTGCCCCGGGAATGATCCTGTCTTAGTTCTAAGAGGTGATGCTTCATCATTGGTTTAAGTTTATCAGGGAATCAAAGTTCCTCCTCCAAGTAGTTCAGTTAGGCATGGGCTTGAGATACAGTTCTGGCCAATGAACCTTGAGGGGAAGTTTGCTGGGGGACTCTGGAAGAGTTTTTCTCTCTTGTTAAAAGAAAGGCATGTTAAGAGAAACCATTCTTTTTCTGCTGCTGCATGAGGCTGTGACGTCCAGAGCTGTGGCAGTAATCTTGTGACAATTAGAGTCAACCATGAAGATAATATTCAACATGCTTGACAATGGTCTAGTGGAAAAATAGAACTAATCTAGATTTTTTTTTTTTTTTTTTTGAGACGGAGTCTTGCTCTGTCGCCAGGCTGGAGAGCAGTGGTGCAATCTCGGCTCACTGCAACCTCTGCCTCCCGGATTCAAGCGATTCTCCTGCCTCAGCCTCCTGAATAGCTGGGACTACAGGCACACACCACCACGCCCAGCTAATTTTTGTATTTTTAGTAGAGACAGGGTTTCACCATGTTGGCCAGGATGGTCTTGATCTCTTGACCTCATGATCAGCCTGCCTTGGCCTCCCAAAGTGCTGGGATTACAGGCATAAGCCACCATGCCCAGCCAATAATCTAGATTTTTGATGTGTTGTTGAGTCAATGAATTAGCCTACCTTAAAATCTTTCTACCTTTGGGCTGCCTCTTTTTCTTCTTTTTTTTTTTTTTTTGAGACAGGGTCTTGCTCTGTTGCCCAGGCTAGACTGTAGGTGCAATCATAGCTCACTGCAGCCTCCAACTCCTGGACTCAAGCAATCCTCCCATCTCTGCCTCTTGAGTAGCCAGGACTACAGGCATGCATCCAGCTAATTGTTTTCATTTCTTGTAGAGTTGGGGGTCTCACTATGTTGCCCTGGTTGGTCTCAAAACTCCTGGCATCAAGCCATCCTCTTGCCTCAGCCTCACAAAACGCTTGGATTACAGGCATAAACCACCTTACCTAGCCGACCTCTGGACTTCTTTTAGATAAAATAATAAATTTTTATCATTTAAGGCATTCTCAGTCAGGTTTTCTCCTGTTTGTAGCCCAAAACATGACAACTCATACAGTACTGGTCTACTTTGTACCTTTAGAAATGATCTTACTGAGAGGCTCTGTAATTATTATTATTTTTAAAAGGCTGACTCCTTGATTAGATGGTAGTTTCTTGAGGGTAGGTCTTATTTGCTTTGTAATCTGTCACCTTGCACAGATCCTGTTATATACAAGTGTGGTACAAATTGTCAGATAAACACTATGAGGAATGCTCATCGTCAGGTAATCCAGACTCACACAATGAGCTTCTCCACATTTTGGCCCAGACTTGTCAAAACAAAAAAAAGTCAAGTGAAAGTTCTCTGTCATCTAAACACAGAAGTCAGATGCGATCTTCCCTCTGTGCTGTCTCGGGAAGTGATCAATGTTCCTCCAGATGAGCTACACCCAGGAACGCTTGGCTTTTGTAACTTGCTCAGAAAGTACATTCCTAAAAAATTATTTATAAATATTAAATTTTGTAAATATATTTTAGCTATGTTTCAGCTAATAGCTAAAGGAATCCCATTTTCCCCTTGAAAAGCAAAAAAAAAAAAAAAAAAAAGAGCTTAGTCATTTTCTAACTTATCAGCATTCTTAAAATTTGCATATGTAGAGGAAACTCATCTTTACACGGAACTCTACTAGTTTAAGTTACTGCCCTTCTTTTTGGCTTGTTTTTACTTCTATGGAGGAGAGAAAAATGACGAGTTGATGAGTACTCATGAAATTGATTTTTAAAACTTCCCAGGTAATGCCACAGGCTGTGTGCACATTCAGCTCAATCCTCTCCTCTAAGCTTTTACAACTGCAGTAGGAATCAACTTTGAGGTTAGTGTTTTTTTTTTTTTAATAGAAAGAGTGTTTAGAATGGTGGTTGTTCACCAGCTGATTCCTAAAAGTCCACCTAACCCCAACATGTCTAGAGAAAAGGGAGGAATGTGTGATGGGGACCTGCAGACTCAGGCTCTGGAGTATTCCTACCGCTCTGTGTCTCAGCCAGCTTGAGGGCCCTGGGAAGCTCTTTCCCTTTCTGCTCCCACGTCTTGGGATTTCTTTAAAAATGAAAAAATATATATTTTGTTAATTAAACATTATCATTTTTGTCTTTATCCACCCCTTGGGATTTTACTTGCTTTTCCACAGTAGCCCAGGCCTCTCCCTTGTTTCCCACCTCACCCCTGTGCTGAGATGAGAGCAGGTTTTGGGAAGGGCACAAGCAGAGCAGAGTGAGGTGAAGGTGAACCCTGATGTGCCACCCCTTGGTCCCCACATGGGACTCCTTTCCACAGGCGTCTATGCTCCCTGCTCCATCCTCCCTCATGAGTTCACTTCCTCTACATGTCCTGCCTTCTCGGGTCCACTCTCCATTTTCTCCAGCTCACACTTAAACTTCTCCAGTGGTGTGCCTGGTACTTGTGCTTGTTTCTCTGAAAGGCAGGTGAGGCTCAAAGGTGTACTCAAATGTGTACCCTTTGAGTACAATCCGGAACATCAGTCAGGGCCCTGAGCAATGGTGATGCTGCGGGCTGGTCCTTCTCTGTCTCCTCAGGCTCCCTTTTTCTCTCCTCTTGTGCTTGAGTGTAGGATGGGGATGCTGTGGTAACCTGAATCCCTCCGTTGCTCAGGGCCCCCACGCTGTGCTATCTGTGCTTTGCATAAAGGCCCTGGACAAAGGGAGCAAGTAGAAGCTAACATCTAGCCTGTAATGTGCTCCCCAAGCTGTGTGCCTTGGCACGTGTCTGGTAGAACAAGGAGGGTGCCTTATTTACCCAATAAAGACACCTGTTTTTGTTGGCTCAGCTGTCCATAAAAATCAAGGTGCTGCTTTTTAGTTTGCACCAAGGCTCTAGAATGGCTAGTGGAGGCCCTGCCACTGCTGCTGCGAACTGGAGATCTGGCTTAGGAATGCACGAGAGGGGCTGATGCCCTCCAGCACTGTCGCCACCAGAGCATCTGCCAGGCCTTTCCAGACCAACACAATTCAAGCTGTGATAGAGGCATAGAATGGCCCTTTCTCGAAGAGCAGTGCAGATCTCCAAAGCCCAGCACAATTGTGGGAGGAAGAGAGGTAGTAACTTAATCCGTCTTTTGTACCATGTAATGGAAGGGCCCGTAGATGGCCTTTGGATGCTGTTTCTCTCCCCTAAGTCATTCTTCCTTTCCAGAGAGCTTTCTCTTTGGAATTCCCAAGGCCGGTGCCCCCAACAACCCCATCTGGGCAATTTTATCCCACCCCACACAGCAGAAGAGCTTTCAGCTGTATCCCCCTCAGTTGCCTTTGTGTCTGGCACAGTTGAGAGCCTCAGGCTTTGGCTGGATGCAAATGGCATCTCTTCTTCATTTGGTCGTTAACTGCTCAGGGTTGGGGTGTTGGCTCCTGTCCTCTGCATTGAGGGTACCCCAGTTTCAGGTTAGCTTTCTCATGAGCAAGAGCTTCCTTACTAGTTTTCCTAAGAATCCAGCTCAACTTACCAAGCCTAGCATTGATTTTTTTGATATCCACACAGTTTAGTCTCATATGAATAAATCATATTTTTCTTGTTGGCATGGCTTTGACCTTTTCCATTTCAAAACCAATAACCCCTGGCATTATTGTGCTAAGGAACATTTGATGTTTTCATGGGTCACTAGACTATCTCTAAATGGCTTTTTCTTTCCCACCCAATGGTACCAATTCTGACTATATTATTTATTATTTCAAATCTCCCCTTACCTCCAACATAAGGTCAACGTTGGTTCTAGTTTATCAAATCATACTGGCATTGACTTTGTTTTTGACCCTAGTATGTAAATGAAAATGAAAAGTTAAACCAACACAGGAGGGAGCCGATTGATCCTTGACATTCCCCTGTCTTCACTGGTAGGAAAAATCTTTGAAACATGTTGTGCATTTTCAGGGGAGAGGAGGCTGGTCAGAAAAGCACAGGGGATGACAGGATCTGAAGTGCTGAGGGGCACAAAAGTTCTCATAGCTGCTGACTCCTCTTGTCCCCTCCATCCTGATCTTCTCCACTTTTTTCCCTTTTCTTTCTCTTTCCTCCTCTTGCTTTCCTCTCTACCCTGCCCCCAGTCTTTTTCCTTTCCCTTCTCTCTTCCCTTGGTATCACCAGAACTTCTCAGAAGCCAAGTAAAGAGCTGGATACAGAACTTTTAAGATGGTCCTTGAATTTCTGCAATGGCAATTGGGAAGGCGAGGATGGAGGGTATGGAGACCTCTAGCAGTACCTAGAAGGTAAACAGTCTTACGTTCTTTAGCACCCTGCCTGGGGCTGGTCAGCCTTTATACATGAGGAGTGCAGAATAGCTGAGCATAGGTGATTAGGAACTGCCTATACTGTAGGATGATAATCGATATGGATGATGGGGCACTGCATTTTGTTCTTCCTTTCCCACACCTTTCCCCTTCCAAGCCAATCACTCACTAAACCCTGTGGATTATACCTCCTAAAATCACCACTTCCTCTGTTAGTGACCTTAATTCTTAAAAACAAGTCAACTGTATTAATTTGGGTTCCCTGGAAAAACAGAACCTGAGTGAAGGACTTGAGTGAAGGAATAGTTGTCAGAAACAGCAGCAAGGGAGTAGAGGGAGTGATAGAGGGAAGGATGAAAAGCCAATATGAGTATGCGTTACTGAGATTTCCCACACAATACCCCCGGGGCCTCTGAGAAGCTTATGCCTCCTGGAACTGTCCACTTGCAGGATGGGTGGCTGAGGAATGTATCCAGCAGCTCCTGTCTCTTACGGGTTGCAGGTTGTCTCTAGAGACATTCACCCAAGGCTCACATGGGTTGTGAGGCTGAACGGTTCCCAAGGCATTGCACAAGGCCCTGAAGCAAAAAGATGAAAGATACACACATGGTGTGTTGAGATGGGATGCTACCAGGGTGAGGTGAGTCTGGTATCTGGCAGAAACCATTCACCATGGTGAAAACCACCCATCACAGCAGGGACCATCCACCACAGTAAGCACCGTCCATCACAGCAGGGCCTGCCCACCACAGTGGGAACTGACCATCATAGCAGGAACTGTCCACCACAGTGGTGACTGACCATCACTGTGGGGACTGACTACCTCAGGGGGAACTGACCACCACACTGGGGACATGCCATTATAGTATGGACTGACCACCACAGTGGGGACTGACCATCATAGTGGGGACTGATCATGATAGTGGGAACTGACCACCAAAGTGGGGACTGACCACCACAGTGGGGACTGACCATCATAGTGGGGACTATCCACCAGATTGGGAACTGACCACCACAGTGGAGACTGACCATCATAGTGTGGACTGACCACCAGAGTGGGAACTGTGCACCACATTGGGGACTGACCACCACAGTGGGGACTGACCACCACATTGGGGACTGGCCACCATAGTGGGGACTGACCATCATAGTGTGGACTGACCACCAGAGTGGGAACTGTCCACCACAGTGGGGACTGTCCACCGCAGTGGGGATTCACCATCACAATGGGGACTGACCACCAGAGTGGGAACTCTCTATCATCGTGGGAACTGTCCACCACAGTAGGGACGGTCCACCACAGCTGTGGCTGAAATCAGAGATGGGCCACAGAAATGCAGCATGGACAAATACGGAAGTAGAAACAATGAGCCTTAAGCTTGTCCTGAACTCTGGCCTAAAATACACTCTCTCTGACTATGACTATGAGGTTATGAAGAACATGTGTGGTTTGTTAGTGTTCTGTTCTACTTTGGTGCTTTTCTAAAAATTTCCTAATCAATTCCTAACTGTTAAACCATAGGTCATTTCTATCTTTAATGTCAAAATTAAAAAGTAATTAAGGAATAAAATATCGCAAAGTAAACCTTAAAGGTAACTGTATATTTTACTTTCTATGATCCTATTTTATATACTATTTAGAAAAGAGAAAGAAAACAAAGTAACATTTCAAAAACAAGTTAATTCAGAAACATACTTAAATACAGTTACTGTGTAATGAGAAAGACCGAGGTGTGCTGGTGTGATAAGAGTCAGGAGATGGGGAGACTCAGCTATCCTGAGACCGTGAGGACAAGGTGAGGGAACTACAGGTGAGAAGTGGATCCTGAACCTCCTCCATATCACGGGCATTGAGGTCTGAGTCTGACTCCTCCCATGAGGCCAAAGGAAACCTATTACATGGATATTTTGGAGAAGGATAACGGGCTAAGGTGGAGAGCTGTGGTTGGTTTGCTAGAAGAGATAAAGGACTTTGGGTTTGATACAACAGACGTGGGGAAAGGAAGAGAATTGATAGTTTTTTCTCTTTTAAGATAATCACAATCCTTGATAGCGCAGCATGCCGTTCTTCACATCTTCACACCGTTTTGAGTTTTTAGGTTTTCTCATGTCAGAGGCAGGGATTTCCCTACCTTGTGAAGAAGGAAGTATGTGGCAGGTGACACTGCACACACAATGCCGTCCTCACTGGGGCCACATGCTGCCAGAGCGCCAGGGTACCAATTAAGAGTAAAGGCTATTTTTAGGTAATTTTGAAATTTTTTGTAAATTGTAAAAATTGGTACAAATTTCTATAAATCAGTCTTCCAAAAAATATTTAACAGAAATTAAAATGTTCCTGTGTGTGGGGATGGTACTTATCGCACCCATCTGTTTCTGTTCACTCCCAGAGCGACACCGATCTGCATTCATTTCACGGCCACCACAGTACAGGCCATCACCAGCTCTGCCCTGGGTCACTACCTCTAGTCTTTCTCTCTTGCCTGTATTTCTCACATGTCTTTTACAGAGATCTTTCCAAGAAGAATATTGGATCATGGTATATTTGTGAGAGTTAATTTTATGTGTCCACTTAACTGGATCGCAATGTGTCCGGAATTGGTTCCTTCTGGTGGGTTCTTGGTCTCGCTGACTTCAAGAATGAAGCCGCGGACCCTCGAGGTGAATGTTACAGTTCTTAAAGATGGTGTGTCCGGAGTTTGTTCCTCTGATGTTCATATGTATCCGGAGTTTCTTCCTTCTGGTGGGATCGTGGTCTTGCTGACTTAAGGAGTGAAGCCGCAGACCTTTGCAGTGAGTGTTACAGCTCATAAAGGTAGTGTGGACCCAGAGAGTGAGCAGCAGCAAGATTTACTGTGAAGAGCGAAAGAACAAAGCTTCCACAGTGTGGAAGGGGACCCGAGCGGGTTGCCGCTGCTGGCTCGGGTGGCCAACTTTTATTCCCTTATTTAGCCTGGTCCATGTCCTGCTGATTGGTCCATTTTACAGAGTGCTGATTGGTCTGTTTTTACAGAGTGCTGATTGGTGTGTTTACAAACCTTTAGCTAGACATGGAGCACTGATTGGTGTGTTTACAATCCTTTAGCTAGACAGAAAAGTTCTCCAAGTCCCCACCCGACTCAGAAGCCCAGCCAGCTTCACCTCTCAACAAGATGTCCACATATCTAGTTAAACTTTATTTTGGGGTGTGTCTGTAAGGTGTTTCTGGAAGAGATTAGTATTTGAATCAGTAGATTGAGTAAAGCTGATTTCCCTCCCCAAAGTGGGTGGGCATCATCCAATCCCTTGAGGGCCTGAAGAGAAAGAAAGGATGGAAGAAGGGAGAATTCACTTTCTCTCTCTCTCTCTTTCTGCTTGACTGTTTGAATAGAACCCTGATCTCCCATGCTTGGCCTTCCTGCTTCTCAGGCCTGTAGACTCAGGCTGAAATCTACACCATTGGCTTTCAGGTTCTCAGATCTTTGAACTACACCTTAGGCTTTCTTTGGAGAACCCCAACTAATAAAACATCCTTGCTTAAAATCCTTCAAGCTCTCATGGTTGTTCTTAAGACAAATTGCAAACTCCTTGCATCCAACAACATTCTGAAGATCATGAGGGCAGAATGCATGTCTGTCTTTGCACCCCATGTCTTCATACCCAGCACACTGACCACCGACTATTAGATAGTAAGACTCAGTGAATTTTTATTTTTAGCCCCTGTCATATCCAAGGTGACTTTAGCTCTCTAAGGTGGCTCCCTCACAGAAAGTGACTTCAGCATCCAGACCATTTACATTTGGAAAATGTAATTTCTCTGATCACTGTGGCAGAGGAAAAGAGCTGGAGGGTTGCACAAGGTTGGTTTACTATTTCAGCCAAGAAGACCACACTTTTAAGCCATCAAACAGACTGAAGAAATAGTGCTGACCTGACTGTAAGGAAGTCTGGGAAATGCTGTCTTCTTGCATGCCCAGTAATAGGAAATGGAACTATCGATTATAGCATTTTGTCTGCCATAAGAGTTAATTAAGAATGAACAACCTAGACTTTGGGAAATGCATTGTTTGTATTGTAATAGCCCTGTTTATGCCATGAAAGTTGAATTTCAACCTGTGAGTGGTGTGAATGATTCCTCTGAAGGTCCTGGCTGTTTCTGCTCTCAGTCATGCTTGGGGAAAAAGGTGGGTCTTGAATTTGGGGAAGAAAACTGCCATTTTTCACCATCTGGACCAGAGGATTTAGGATCTCATGACTATGGGATAAAGTGGTCAAGCGAGTCTGATCAATGGTAGTGGAAAGAAAAGTACAAGATGAATCGATCATGTTGTTACATGGAGTTATTTGAGAGCAAGGTAGGGACTCTAAAATTGGCTGTAGGGTTTGTGAACTCTAAGAGGGCCAACAGCAGAGGAAGAGTAACTCATTTTTAGCACTGAGTTCTCTAAATGCCAAACTTTCTCTTTATCTTTGGCTAACGCCACTGACTTAACTGTGTTTTTATGAAAATCAGGGAGCAATCAGAGTCCATGTTTGGATGAAATCTGCACAGCGTGAGCAGCCCACAGGAGTAAGTTCCAAGATGGGAGCATTAGGCATAGAGGTCTGGTATGCCAGGATTAGGAAGCCAGAGTGGGTAAAAGGGTCACGTTAGCAGATTGATTAGCAGAACATGTAGTAGACTGCTCCAGAGTCCCAGAAATCACTTGGGTTGGAGAAAACCTACAGAAAGTTTTGACTTCCTTTCCTTGTGGGGATTTGGGAGCCTAAAGGTGCTATGGCTAGGATATGCAAAGAAATATGACCTTATTTTGTGACTTAGCTGGTGAAGTGGGACATTTAAGCTACAAATATAATGAATATTAGAAGAGTACTTTACAGCCTGTGGTGACATACATTAGCCCTGACTTTTCTCCTCTCATAATAGAAATTACACTTACCAAAAGAGATAGAAAAGCACTTTGCAAGAAAAGTTAAATAATGTTATTCATCATTGTTAATGATAAACAGTAACCACAACAATAACAACGACAGCAAGCTTACCCCGACAATAACAAACACTGCAAACTTATTTGTTCTTGATATTTTCTGGACACCCACATCTCTTATTTTAATCTTTGTTTTGCTTTTAAAATTATCCAACTCATTTTAGTGTCAACTTTAGTTGCTGCATTCATCAACTTGGAAAGCCCGTTGCCTTGGACAGAAGTGTCATTCGATGTTTGATATATTCAGCTCTGCATCAGTAATCTATTTGCAAAATTGTCCAATTTGAAAGTGACACATTTGATTCAGTTGACTTTCCTTTCTCTAGCACAGTAGAATTTGAAGGAATTCAACAGGTGCTGGATACTAGTCACCAAGGAGAAAGGACAATAAAGCGATGTGTAAAGTACTCAAGAGAAAATTGTTGTGCACCATTAGTAGTTGAACTGAATGAAGAGCCCTGTGATGTTGAACTTCCCCAAACAAAAGGCAATGACATCGGGAGGGCAATAGAATCTTTTTAAGTTTTTGAAATCTTTTTAGTTGACTTAGGTTTTTAAATATTTTAATGTTATTTATTCCAATTATAAGTAGTGCCTAGTTATTGTAGAAAAATTTAAAGTATAGCTATATAAAATATAGAAAAACAAACAAACAAAATAAACAAATTACCCACAATTCTGTCACCAGAGAGAATGATTATTCATAGTTTGGTATAATTTCTTCCATTCATTTTGCAGTGTATACAAATTATCATTGTTATTATTTTAATTAAAAGGAATTAATTTGAACATACAATGGAAATCCTTATCTTAAGAAGCTAGGTTGAGCCTCCACTGTAAGTTTGTGATTTAACTTTTGCTGGACACTCATTGAATCTCTGCAGTGTAAAGCATTAGTAAACATAAAGGAGACCCATTCCTAGCCTTAAAGAGCTTATTGTGATCCAAGGAAGGTGTCAAGGAAAATAAATGTTCAACTTAAAGCAAGGAGTACTTATTGAGAAATTATGATGTGACCAGTCCTGTGTCAAATAACAGAGCTGTGGATGCAAAGGAGTACCTGGATTCTGTCTTCAAGGCCCTTACAGTGCCATGGAAGACAAGGGACATGACTTACACACAATACAGTAAGAAGGAAACCACAGTCACAGATAATTAATATTTTAGGAAGTCAGAGGAGGGAACAATTATGAGTTGAGGCCATAAGGAGCACTTGACTGAAGCGGTGGTTTTCAAGGTGGGTCCTTTAGGGTGGAAGGGATCTGGAAGGCAAGCAGTGAGTGAGATGACAGAGCACCTCAGCCAAAGGCCCCTGGACCCTAAAACTTAAAGTATATATATAAAAAAAAAGTTGCTGAGGACCAGGACCATGGAAGGTGAACAGGGGATAGCACAGGTGTGGGGAGATTAGGGTGGAACAGAAAGTTCATCCAGAGGAGTCCAAGGCCAGCACTTCTTCTGTATTGTGCATTCCTAGGTTACAAAGGATTAAGTTTCTCTTTTAAACCTGGATGCCAGCAGTTTTAATGAGTGAGCCTTTGTTTGTAACACGGTCTTATTTTCTAAAAGGAGTAAGAGTGATTTTCACCCATGGACTTATTGAAATCCACAATCTATGACAAGGATCACTGTAACCTAGTCACACAATTTAATTTTGAACTTGCAGTGGTTTTTTTGCCTTCAAAATGTTTTTTATTTATATATTTTAAAATTTATTTTTTAAATGGACAAATAAAACTATATATTTTTGGTGTATAGCAGGATGGTTACACATTGTAGAATGGCTACTTTGAGCTAATTAACATTTTTTGTGATGAGAACAGTTAATATCTACTCTCAGTGATTTTCAAGTATGCAATGTATTATTATAAACTATAGTCACCATGTCATACAATAGATCTCTTGAGTTTTTTCTTCTTGTCTAGCTGAAATTTTGTGTCTTTTGACCAAGATCTCACAACTCATCCCCCACACCAAACCCCTGGACCAGGTAAACACCATTCTACTCAGCTTTTATGAGTTTGACTTTTCAAAATGTGTGTATAAGTGAGATCTCTTTTCTTAAGTTATTCCAGTAAAGGGAACACCTAGTAGTAATGTTCAGAAACTTTCTTTTTTTTGGTGATCCATGAGAGTCAGTGTAAACATGTAATCAGAACACATTACTGGAAGTCTTAGAGAGCAGTGATTAAGAGAATAGATGTCAAATTCTGCCACTGTCCAGCTGTGTGACCTTGGGTAAGTTACTTGATGTCTTTGAGCTTCAGTTTTCTCATCTGCACCATAGTCAAAATGATTCCCATGGCACAGAGTTATTGTAAGGATTAAATGAGATACGTATGTAATATAATTTCTGGCATAAGAAATGTGCTTAGACAATCATAGCAGCTACTGTTATAGGCAGAGAATAAGTGAGGTGACTTCCTCATAGCTTGCTATTGGATTACTTAAGAGCCAGAACTGGCTGGAAAGTGTGGCAATTTGAATTTGCTGCAAACTCTACCAGAGCAGTGTTTAAAATCGTGGTTGGGCTGATATCAACAGAAGAATGATGCTAAGCTCTTAATGAGTAAGCATTAAGTACTTGAACATAAACACCCTGAATCCATAACCTATTAGACAGTCAAGGAAGCTCAGCCTCCCTCAGAGCATTTTTGTTATCTTTTAACTTGAGAAGATTTTATTTCTAAACTTTAGTCTTAAAATAAGAAGACAATTTGAGGTTACACTCTAATGAGATTTTACAGCATTTATTATGTTGCAGATGAAGGTAAGACAGAAGATGTATCTACTGGGTACTAGATGAGCTATTTGGAAATTTAGAAGCTCAACCAATGTTATTGCCCGGATGAAAGACTATTGCACCAATGCAGAGGTGGACTGCAGAATCTGGAATATTTTCTTGACTCCATGCCTTTGTACATGCTCTTCTCTGCCTGGATACAACCTATATCACTACCACTTTCTGCTAAAAAATCCGGCCAACCCCTGTTTATCCTTCAAGTGGGTTTCTCTGGTCCCTCAAACCTTGGTTTAGGAGCCTCTCCTATGTATCTTCACAACATTTTATTCTTTAGTTCATGCTACCCTTTCCTAATTTGTGGAGGCTAAACAGAAGGAATGTGGCGGAACAGTATAAACTGTTTATACATTTATACCATAAACATTGGAATAAAAGTGCTGTTAGCTAAAAAAAGATTCTCCTCTCCCAAAGTCCCAGGTGCCTCTCAGTTTTTAGTAAAATGTAACTTCTGCAGCTCAAAAATAGATAAGATCAAAATGTTCCAGGCAGTTTCATCAAGCCTGATGCCCACTTTTTCAGAAGTCGGCCTTTGAGTCCAACGGCAGTGCAGGTTCCAGATGGTCTGTATAATCAGACTAAGTCGGGCATGTCATATAACAAAACCTAAAAAGTGTATCTGAAAATGTGTTTTATGTACCTTACCTAGAAACTCTTTGGTCAGACGAAGGCTGATGATTTGGATTTCTCTTACTCTACTGATGATTAAATGACACTCACTTACTGCCTCCTGCAATGAGAGTAGCAGGTAGTTCCGTGGTGCTCTGGAATGAAATTGCTTGTTTGTGTATCTGCCTTCCCTATGGGTATGTGAGTTCCTTGAAAGCAAGGGCCACACCTTGCTGTCTCATAGCCTCTGAACCCAGTACAGCACCTATCACATGGTAGATGCTCACAAACATTTGTTGAATAAAAGAATGAAGAATTCATCAGTTAGGGTCTGGATGATACTTTAAACCTGAGCCCAAGTTAGGGGACATCGAGAGCTGGCTTCCTTATCTTTAAGGTTAGGGAAGGCTCAGCCTTTAGGACATTATCGTTGCTCAATCCCCTTCAGGGAGCAGGGGGTGTCTGCTTGTCCTGCCCAGAAGAGTGGGCCAAAAATCACCTTCTAATGTTGCAGAGAAACAAAAGAAAACTTTCTGTATCAGAACTACATTTTGGATTTGAGATCTTCTGAAACTCTATATAAAATGGCTTTTTTCCCCACACCCCCAGAGAAAAAGTGCTTAATTTTACTCAGATTCTCAAGGTTGTCTCTGATTCCTCAGAGAAGAAGGATCATTGCTCCAGAGCCTTTTTAAATATGGGCCAGCCTTTCTTAAGATGAGAGACCCTTTTGACACTGTCACCAGGTAAAAAGCACTGAAGATGCCCCACCATGGGAATGTTTCCTTTCCCTTTAGGCATCGGTGCCATTTCTGTGCCTGATGATGTTGCCTTTGCCAGAGAGGACTCTAGAGGGTATAAATCAACTTTTTCCCTCCATTTACAATACAGATCAATGGCTTGCTTATCTGTCCTACCCCACCTATGCCCTACTATCAACTTGCCTATCTAAAAGTAGAATGTAAAATCCTGCTTTTACACATAGAAGCTTTGTACTTTCACAGCCTGCCTAGTCTTTCTAAGGCTTGTTTTCTTCATATCTAAATATAATGTTCCTCACCTCTTGGTATAATGTTCTTGGCTTAGAATGTTGCTCATGCATTCATTTATTCACTCAGCACATATTTATGGAAGGCCTATTATGCACTGGGTACTGGGCTAATGGTGAATAGGACAGACGGATCTCTATTCTCACAGAACAAATATCCTAGGGGAAGGAGTCAATGAGCAAATAGAAAAACAGAATACAGTATCAGATGCTGATGAGTGGTACGTAGAGAATTCAATAGAAATGATGTCATTGAAAGTGACTGGGGACTAGATAAGACTGGGTCATCATGGAGTGCTCCTTTGCAGTAACATTTCAGATGTGAAGATCAGGGCAGAGGAGGTAGTTAGTGCCACAGCCAGGGTGGTGATGAATTCCATGTGTCTGAGGAATGCCAGTGTGGGTGGGCAGATATGGCTTTGAAAGTCATGGTAAGTAGGTTTGGAATGGGTTTTAAGTACAGTGAGAGGCCTTTAAAAGCATTTTAAGCAGGAGACGGATATGCTGTAAAATACTTTATAAAAGATCATTGCAGATTCGTGTTGTGTGGGCATGAATTGTAGAGTGAAGAATGAGGGCCAGGCATGAGGTGGCTCATGCCTGTAATCTTAGTACTTTGGAATGCTGAGGTGGGTGGATTGCTTGAGCCCAGGAGTTTTAGATCAGCCTGGGCAACATGGTAAGACCCCATTTCTACAAACAATACAAAAATTAGCCGGGTGTGGTGGCTTGTGCCTGTATTCCCAGCTACTCTGAAGGCTAAGGTGGGAGGATCACCTGGGCCTGGGGAAGTCAAGGCTGTAGTAAGCCGTGACTGAACCACTGCAGTTCAGCCTGGGCAACAGCATGAGACCCTGTCTCAAAAAAAAAAAAAAAAAAAAAAAAAAGAGCAAAGAATGAAAGCAAGGGAACTAATTAGGAAGTTACTCCAGTAGTCGGAGCTATAGACAGTGGTGGCTTGGACTGAGGTGTGCGGATGAAGAGAAGTGGCTGATTGCAGATATATATGCAAACTACTTGGTCCCAGGCCTGACACATGATAAATATTCAATAAACTCTAGCTGCTATCATCATCATCATTACTACTATTGGCTGATAAAATGAAACTGGACCAAGTAATAGACCAACATAGCAGTGGTTTTAAGAATATTACTGAGTTCAGAGCAAATTTGGTAGGATGAGCCAACTATTATCTGTACATAGATATTTAATTACTGTTACTTTTCAAGCACTGTTTTAAATGTTGAGTTTTCAACACTTTTCTCTTTGCATCTTGAGAAGAAATCTATCATTTACTTGTTTCAGGATACACTGTTTAGTCATTTTGTAGTGAAAGATCCTGATTATCTTAAATGACAGACACGAAACAGTGAATTCTAAGTTGTGTGGAAGATGTAATATATTGCACTGCTCTGGAATTTATTATGAGCAAGGAGTAGGAAAAAATTAGGGAGTTAACATCTAGGAAGAAAGCAAAACTGAAAAATGACACAGATAGATGAATATATTTATGGATACATGTCATATAGTTTGATGCCAGAAAAGCCAAATGAAGAAGTAATGTTCTGAAAACAACTCACAATTACTAAACCACTAAGCTCTGAGTCAGAGCAATATGAAGACTAGTGACAGTCATACATATATTGTTGCTATGGAGGTTTTTAAAGTTGAGAGAGAAAGAGAGACTGCACTATCCTTTTTCTTTTATTGCCCCCTTTTCAGAAGTCTTTGGCTCTATACTTGAACAAATGCGTATATCTTTTCAATCTACCTTTATGAAGCAAGCTTGTATTTACAAGCTAAAGCTAAATTATTCTAAGACATAGAAGTCTTAAGTGAAAGACAGACATCCTTGCAATCCCTTTAGTCATGGTGATCTCTTCAACTGTTAGAATTTACCGGAGAAAACTAGGCTTTTCAGCTAAGTGGTCCCATCACTGTAGAGTAATCCCTGTAATGAGTAAAAATATAGCAACACTTTCTAAGAAAACACTAGGTTCTAAATGATAATATTCTACTAGGCCAGAGCGAGTTTGTTTTCAAAATGTGGACACTAATATTTTGCCAGCAATGTGGCTTCTAGATATACTGATGCAGTTATTCAAGTTTACTGAGTGCTCACAGTGGGACAATAATTTTGGCAGTGAATTTTTGCTATTTTCAAAATTTTTCTCTTTGCTCTCTCCTTTCTTCTATTTTTGAAAATTCTGACAATAAAAATGAAAGGGTCTGCCTATGGTTAGCTTAAAGATACATCTTTTAATAAAACAAAATCATCTAAAATTCTAGTAAAAAATAGCATTTCCCAAAGTACATTCTGTGGATCACCGGTTCTTCAAGGCACTACTTGAAAGAAATTTCAGACATCCTGACTGTTGTATTCCCCTCTCATATCTGCTTGAGCCCTACTTAAAGCCCATTAATTCTACCACCATGTCTTCAAGATCATGGATGGCCACAATCTCATTAAGACACTATCAGAAAATTAGCAGAACAAGCCATGGTACCTACAGCTCCAAGCTGGTCCCCAGGCTATGGTTGATATTTATCATCTTGCTCCTCCACCCATTTTAGATTTCCTCTACCCTTGGCCATCACTTTTGCTGCTTTAGATTGCTTGTGTGATATAGTAACCGAGACACTTATCCCTGCAGGTCTCACTCCCTGCTTACCATGCCCTTGTGAGGCCATGATTGCTGCAATTTCTGGTTCACCATTATCATTAGCAATGGAAACACCAAGAGACACCTCAGTGAATTTCCTGAGTTCCAGGCATGCTCCTCCCTGCCCCTATTAGGGAGCAGCAACCCTAGTTCCTCCTGATGATCAAGGAAGATTTCCCCCACCAGCATGAGTCCTTCTTTTGGCTGCTGGTCCTCAAGCATGAAGCCCAGAGTGATCAGGTGGCAGTTTTGGTTTTCAGTTCACTGGAATCCTTATCAGGTTCCCCAGTGCGAGGGTAGCCCCACTGGCAGCCAGGACCTCTAGTCCAGTAGAACCTAAGTTGTAGGACTGGGAAGCACAAATATTAAGTGAATTAAGTGAATTACTGTGAGCAATGGTGAGAAGGGCCAATTTTACTTCCATCTCTTCATCCCTGAGCCTGTGTATATTAGGTTTCTCTAGAGGAGAACTAATAGGAGATATTAATAAACTCCCATATATATATATAAAAATATATAAATTTTACAACAAACTCCCATATATATATACATATGTGTATATATATGTATATATATGTGTGTGTATATATATATATGTATGTATATATATGAGTTTATAAAGGAGTATTGACTCACATGATCACAAGGTAAAGTCCCACAATAGGCCAGCTGAGGAGCAAGGAAGCCAGTCTGAGTCCCAAAACCTCAAAAGTAAGGAAGCTGATGGTGCAGCCTTGAGTCTGTGGTCAAAGGTTCAAGAGCCCCTGGCAAACCTCTGGTGTGGATCCACAAGTCCAAAAGCTGAAAAACCTGATGTCCGATGTTTGAGGGCAGGAAGCATCCAGCACGGGAGAAAGATGGAGGCCAGAAGACTTAACTAGTCTAGTCCTTCCATGTTCCTCTGCCTGCTTTTATTCTAGCCATGCTGGCAGCTGATTAGGTGGTGACCACCCAGATTGAGGGTGGGTCTGCCTCTCCCAGTCCACTGACTCAAATGTTAATCTCCTTTAGCAACACCCTCACAGACACACCCAGGAACAATACTTTGCATCCTTCAATCCAATCAAGTTGACACTCAATATTAACCATCACACTGTGTATTTTAGCGATGGTAGATGCAGCACCGTGTATCAGTGGTTGGTTCAGTGCATCCGAGAGAGCTCTCCAACCTAGAGGGTTTTGTCTCTGGACAGACATCTTATCCGAATGTTTTAATAGTCTGTTCAAACATTCTATCAGATCTGCTGCTTCTGGGTGAGGTGGTTTATGGTAGGATACACGGATGTTACAGTCACATACCCTTCTCACTGACACACATCCTTTGCTAGAAAATGTGTCCTTTCATCAAAGACAATGGTGTGAGGAGGTAAATCGGGAATTCTAAAAGCCCTTGATAGTGGGTAGGGAAGGCAAACACATATAGAGTAGGTTTTATTTCTGCTAAGAGCAAATCTCTTCTCCTTCCAGGGTGGAATGTCTCAAGACATTGAGGGTGGCACTAACTTCTGTAACTCACCCTAAGGTGTGGGATTGCTTCTAATTTACTATTTTCATTTGGAGGGCAATATCAGGGGCATCCTTCTGGCCTTTCCTGCCATAATTACTCTTATTCCACAAGTCATGAAGCCAATATAAGGTTCTGTAGCTGCTAAGATATCTATACTAATTATGTACTCAGGATCTGGGGAAGAGCCATGGGCTGGGTCCTTGGACTCGTGGGACGCAGTATAAAATTCACTTAGGTTAGGACTCCATTTACCACCTGACCTCTGAGAGTCCACACTTCGTTAATGTTCCCTGGTGCCACTGCCAGCTCAGACTCTATATTTATCATCCCTTTATTCATCATTCCTCAAAGTGAAATGTTTGGGTATGCCACTATATTAGTCTGGGTTCTCTAATAGAATATCTATGCATATATATGAATTTATTAAGTTTTAACTTACACGATCACAAGGTCCCACAGTAGGCTGTCTGCAAGCTTGAGGAGCAAGGAGAGCCAGTCTGAGTCTCAAAACTGAAGAACCTGGAGCCTGATGTTTGAGGGCAGGAAGCATCCAGCATGGGAGAAAGATGTAGGCTGGGAGGCTAGGCCAGTCTCACCTCTTCAAGTTTTTCTGCCTGCTTTATATTCGCTGGCAGCCGATTAGATTGTGCCCACCAGATTAAGGGTGGGTCTGCCTTCCCCAGTCCACTGACTCAAATGTTAATATCCTTTGGCAACACCCTCACAGACACAGCCAGGATCAGTATTTTGCATCCTTCAATCCAATCAAGTTGACAGTATTAACCATCACAAGTCCACCCCTTGTCAACTTGAACCCATGCATATCTCCTGAGATCACAATCTTCAAATAAAGACAATAATAAGGTCATAATTATGCCTAACATGATACAACTATCCTTCATACATCCAGAAATGCACCAATCCCCAACCTAAATACTGTTATATAAAGTTACCAATACTTAAATGCTGATGTGAAGTAAATAAATCTTACGCCACATGATAAAGGAAAATGAAATAAAATGAAGATATTTTCTTAGTGCAAAGGTATATATGCAAAAACATGTTTTTAACAAAAGAAGGAGGAAATACTCATGACAGTTACAGTCCTCGTTTCTGCAGCTGGTCACGTGGTCATAGCTGGTATTGATGACTACCTTCTTCTACTACCCATTCTGTATTCCCTTTGCCTTCAGCAAACACCTCAGCAGGTCGTGGTTTTTTTCCTGGTGGAGTGACCCAAACCTTCATTCCTGAGGGGTCTGGGCGATTTGTAGTCCTGCCTGGATTGGGCTGTTGTAGTTTCCCATTGACCTCAATCACAGGACATGGTAATATTAAGAGATGCCCCAGTGAGTCTCCTGTATTCCATGCATGCTCTTCCTTACATCTGTCATGAGTAGTAGACTGATTTCATCTTGATAGTTGGGTCAGTCACCCCAGCCAACACTGTAACACCCTTCTTAGCCTGTTGACTTAAAGGTAAGAGGAGCCCAAAGTGTTCAGGTGGCAATCTTAACTTCCAGTTTAATGGAATCATTGTTGTGTCTCCTGGGGGCAGTGTTCCTCCCTCTGGAACTAAGACCTCTAGGCCAGGAGAACGTAATGTCGTGGAAACAGGAAGCAAAATTTTGCTAGTGGATCACTAGGGTTGACGGTGAGTGATGCCACTTTTACTTCTACCCCTTGATTCCTGGACCCATGAATCCTGGCTATGGGAGAAACAGTACCATACATTGGACGCTGATTCAGAGCATACACAGCCTTCTGGAGAATTCTAGCCCAGCCCTGCAAAGTATTGTCACCTAATTGGCATTATAATCGTGACTCCAAAAGGCCATTCCACCATTCTGTCAATCCAGCTGCTTCAGGATGATGAGGAACAAGGTAACACCAGTGAATTCCATGAGCATGAGCCCACTGCCACACTTCTTTAGCCATAAAGTGAGTGCCTTGGTCAGAGGCAATGCTGTGTGGAATACCATGACGGTGGATAAGGCTTTCTGTGAGTCCATTGATGGTAGTTTCGGCAGAAGCATTGTGTGCTGGATAGGCAAACCCACATCCAGAGTAAGCGTCTATTCCAGTGAGGACAAACCTCTGCCTTTCCATGATGGAAGAGGTCCAACATAATCAACCCGCCACCAGGTAGCTGATCACCCCAAGGAATGCTGCCATATTGAGTGCTTAGTATTGGTCTCTGCTGCTGGCAAATTGGTGGCTGTAGCCAGGTCAGCCTTGGTAAGTGAAGTCCATGTTGCTGAGCCCAGGCATAACCTCCGCCCCTGCCACCATGGCCACTTTGTTCATGGGCCCATTGTACGATGACAGGGGTGGCTGGGGAAAAAGGCTGAGTGGCGTCCACAGTACGGGTCATCCTATCGACTTGATTATTAAAATCTTCCTCTGCTGAGGTCAACCATTGGTGAGCACTCACATGGGATACAAATATCTTCACAGTTTTTAGCCACTCAGAGAAGTCCAGCCACATACCTCTTCCCCAAATTTCTGTGTAACCAATTTTCCAATCATGCTTCTTCCAAGTCCCTGACCATCCAGCCAAACCATTGGCTACACCCCATGAATCAGTTTATAATCACACATCTGGCCATTTCTCCTTCCTTGCAAAGTGCACAGCCAGGTGCACTGCTTGAAATTCTGCCCACTGGGAAGATTTCCTTTCACCACTGTCCTTCAGGGATGTACTAGAAAGGGGCTGTAGTACTGCAGCCAACCACTTTCGGGTGGTGCTTGCATATCATGCAGAATCACCTGTGAACCAGGCCCTAGTCTTCTCTTCCTCTGTCAGCTGATCATAAGGAACTCCCCACAAGGCCATTGGTGCAGGCTGGGGGAGAGAAGGAAGGGTGGCAGAAGTGGAGACCTTGGGCATTTGAGCCCTTTCCTCATGTAACTTACTTGTGCCTTCAGGATCTGCTCAAGCCCGATCACGTATATACCACTTCCATTTGGTGATAGAATGCTGCTGTGCATGACCCACTTTATGGCTAGATGGGTCAGAAATCACCCAGTTCATGATAGGCAGTTCAGACTGCATGGTGACTTGATGACCCATAGTTAAATGTTCAGTTTCCACCAAAGCCCAGTAACAGGCCAAGAGCTGTCTCTCAAAAGAAGAGTAGTTATCTGCAGAAAATGGCAGGGCCTTGCTCCAAAATCCCAGAAGCCTCTGCTGTGATTCACCTATGGGGGACCCGCCAAAGGCTCCAAACAGCATCCCTATCTGCCACTGAAACCTCAAGCACCATTGGATCTGCTGGGTCATATGGCCCAAGTGGCAGGGCGGCTTGCACAGTAGCCTGGACCTGTTGCAGAGCCTTCTCCTGTTCTGGACCCCACTCAAAACAGGCAGCCTTTCAGGTCACTCAATAAATAGGCAGAGTAACATGGCCCAGTGAGGAATGTTGCCTCCAAAGTCTAAATAGGCCCACTAGGTGTTGTGCCTCTTTCTTGGTTGTAGGAGGGGTCAAATGCAGCAACATACTCTTCACCTTAGAAGGAATATCTTAACAGGCCCCACATCACTGGACCCCTAGAAATTTTACTGAGGTAGAAGGTCCCTGAATTTTAGTCAGATTTATTTCCCATCCTCTGCCACTCAAATATGTCACTAATAAGTCCAGTGTGTTTGCTACTTCTTGCTCACCAGATCCAATCAGCATAATGTCATCAATGTAATAGATCAGTGTGATATCTTACAGAAGCAAAAAGCAACCAAGGTCTCTCCGAATAAGATTATGACACAAAGCTGGAGAGCTGATATACCCCTGAGGTAGGACAGTAAAGGTGTATTGTTGGCCTTGCCAGCTGAAGGCAAATTGCTTCTGGTGGGCCTTATGGACAGGAATGGAGAAAAAGACATTTGCCAAGTCAATGCTGCATACCAGGTACCATGAGATATGTTAATTTGCTCAAGCAATGAAACTACATCTGGTACAGCAGCTGCAATTGGAGTCACCACTTGGTTAAGCTTACAGTAATCCACTGTCATCCTCCAAGATCCATTTTTCTTCTGCACAGGCCAGATGGGAGAGTTGAATGGGGATGTGGTGGGAATCACCACCTCTGAGTCTTTCAGGCCCTTGATGGGCACTAATCTCTGCAGTCCTTCCAGGGATGCGATATTGTTTTTCATTTACTATTTTTGTAGGTAGAGGCAGCCTTAATGGCTTTCATTTGACCTTTCCCACTATAGTAGCCCTCAACCAACCAGTCAGGGAGCCAATGTGGCAGTTCTGCCAGCTGCTAAGTATGTCTATGCCGATTATGCATTCTGGCACTGGGGAAATTACCACAGGATGAGACCAGAGACCTGCTGGACCCACTGTAAGTCAGACCTGAGCTAAAACTCCATCAATTACCTGACCTCCATAAGCCCCTACTTTAACTGAAGGACTACCATGACATTTTGGATTTCCTGGAATTAACATCAGCTCAGAGCCAGTGTCCAGTAGTCCCTGAAATGTCTGATCATTTCTTTCTCCAGTGCACAGTTACCTTGGTAAAAGGCTGGAGGTTTCCTTGGGGAAAGATGGGAGAAAGATTCACAGCACAAATTGTCAGTAATGTAGTAGGGTCCTTCCTCAAGGGGACCCGCTTCCCCTTTATTCAAGGGCTTCTGGGTCTGTAAACTGGCTCAAGTCTGGAAACTGATTGAGGGACTGTGGTTCTCTGGTTTTATAATTCAAATTATTCTTTTGTCCATTTGACCTATAAGTTTTCTGTTTGTATAAATTAAGTCGGAATGCAGTAGGCTGTCTATCAATTTCACTTCTAGGAACACTGTGATTAATTAGCCAATGCCACAGCTCTACACAGTGCCACAGCTCTACACGAGTCAGACTATTCTGATTGCTGCTTTGCCTCTGCTGTCCATTACAGTAGGTATGCCCACCTTGCCTTTGACTGTTGAGTGCTGCCACCTGGCCCCTGCCACCTCGCAACTCAATTATTCCCACTGTATTTAAGTTGTGTAGTTGAGTGACTGTGGTTTCCACTGTTAGATCTGACATACAGAGAAGAGCAATCACAGGGCTCTTCAAAGATGCAGGTGCTGCCCTCACAAATCTACTTCACAAGGCATTGGTCAAGGATATAGCTTCTGGACCCTCCCAGCTGGGATGAATAGGCCTAAAGTGACTAATCCACTCTACCACCCCAATCTCCCTAAGCCTTTGGATCTCTTCCTCTACATTAAACCAAGGGAGATCAGGCATTTCCAGCTTGCTCACAATGGGCCATCTTTTAATCCATGTTTCAGCTAACCAAGTAAATAAACTATTAGAACCTTTTTTAACTCCCCAAGCTGCAACATTAAAAGCAGAGTCCCTACTTAGCGGGCCCAAATAAATTCAGCCTGATCCAACTCTATATTCCTTCCACCATTATCCCATACCCTTAATATCTGTTCCCATGCCTGTTCTCCAGATTGCTGTTTATATAGAGAACTCAAACAGTTCTTTTCGAGTGTGGCAGATCCCCTCATGGGTCACACTCAACCTCACCTCTAGGGGCCCACCAGGACTTTAGTCTAGTTATAGGTCTAGAAGCAAATGAGGGTGTTGGTGGTGGCTCCTGAGGAGAATCAACATTATTTTGCCTGGCAACTACCTCAGGGGAGGTCATCATTGTTGCCTCAGGCAGCACAGGTTTATTTCCTGAAAGTTGGAAAGGCTGATGGCAGCATGGGTCGGGGAGGGGATGTTGCCACTACTGGGGATAGGGAAGCTGTTCCTTCTGGCAAAAAGGCTCATCAGAGTTGACATACTCAGTGTCCCCAGCTTCATCATGATCCTCCCACATGTCTCCATTCCAGTTGCAGGATCCCATTCTTTTCTAATCAGTGCCCTTAACAAGTAGACAGCTGGTGAGGCTGTGCATGCACCTTTTGTTGCAGGTCAGCCACTCACATAAGAGCTTGTATCTGTTTTTCCACAATTCCAGCTTTTTCTCTACAGGAGATAAGACTCTCACTCAAGGCAATCTTAGCAGATTTGAGGCTCAGTATCTGCTTCTGAAGCCAGGAGACAGAATCCCTGAGTTCATCATTTTCTTTCGTCACTTTGTCCACTGAACTTAGGAGCAACCAACCATCTTCATTATGTTCTTTGGTTCTCCACATATGGTCAAAGGTATTATGTATAGAGTCACTAAACTCCTTGCCTCTCACAAGCGGGAATCAGGAATGTCAAATGCATTTATTTTGCATAACTTCCTAGACAGTTTATGCCAACTATTAGAAGTAGAGTCCTGGGCCGGGCACAGTGGCTCACACCTGTAATCCCAGCACTTTGCGAGGCTGAGGCGGGCGGATAACGAGGTCAGGAGTTTGAGACCAGCCTGGCCAACATGGTGAAATCCTATCTCTATTAAAAATACAAAAATTAACTGGGCATGGTGGCAGGTGCCTGTTATCCCAGCTACCCGGGAGGCTGAGGCAGGAGAATTGTTTGAACCCAGGAGGCAGGGGTTACAGTGAGCCACGGTCACGCCATTACACTCCAGCCTGGGCGACAGGGCGAGACTCCATCTCAAAAACACACAAACAAACAAAAAAGTAGTAGAGTTCTTAGCATTTTTGGGTCTAATCATATTAAGCAGCCAACTCCAGAAACTCCAAAACCAATGAAAGAACTCCATCCTTAATATTCTGTTCTTCTAGAACCACTCCTGGTACCAGAATCTGTATTAGTCAGGGTTCTTTAGAGGGACAGAACTAACACCTTCCTCAATACTCTGAAAGGCAGTTTTGGCATTTCATTTTACTTACAGGTCATATCATCTCTAAGCTTTAAGGGCCAACTCAGTGGTATATTAAGATCAAAGGCATGACCGGGCATGATGGCTCACACCTGTAATCCCAGCACTTTGGGAGGCTGAGGTGGGTAGACTGCTTGAGCTCAGGAGTTGGAGACCAGCCTGGGCAACATGGCGAAACCCCACTTCTACAAAAATTTAAAAATTAGCTGGGCATGGTGATGCATGCCTGTAGTCCCAGCTACTTGGGAGACTGAGGTGGGAGGATGGCAGGAGCCCAGGGAGGTTGAGGCTGCAGGGAGCCAAGATCACACCACAGCACTCCAACCTGAGTGATAGAGCCAGACTGTTTAAAAAAAAAAAAAATCTCATTGCTCCCCACCTCTAAAAAAAAATAAAGGCATAGTAAGAGTGCTCCTGTGTCTATAACCTCTCTTTCAGTTTTATATTCAGACCCCTCTCCTTTTCTTCACTGCCCCTCCCTGAAAATCTTAAGTTCCCTTCTCACACGTGTTCCCCTGGCTCCAGGTGGTCTTGCAGTTCTCTTGATGAGCAAGCTGTTTCTTTCCACAGCTGAGACTATTTCTCTGCTGGGGCTGTGTGACCAGTTATTGGTCCAGAAGCAGTGAGGGGAGGCATGGGCTCATCTTAAGGAGGACAAACATAATTTTGCAAAGCATTCATCCCAGGCAAAGCTTTGCATATTCTCCAGGCAAGGTGCAATTGCTTTCCTCTAGCAAGGGGCAGAGACGCTTGATTTCAGGGGAATCTGGTGGGGAGGTGCCATGTTTTTCAGGTGCTCCAATGTCCCCATCCAAGGTCCCAGAGTCCCACTTCTCTCTCAGGACCCTGACATTAGCATGGAAGACCTGTCAATGCTGAACCCATATGATTAAAACCTGAACCTGATTTTAGCTTAATGAACCATCCAGTTGCAGCAGATGAACCCTTAAAGTGCTGCCATGGAGGCCTTCTGACTTTTTTCAGCAAGCCCTAAGTTAGTAATTGGCTTCTCAAATCTGTCATTATCTTTCTTTAAGGCTTCCAAGGCAGGTAACAAAACCCAGCCAACTCCACAATCCTTGTTATTACCACTGCCCCCACACCATTTAAATGTAGGGCTTCTGCATCACCAAATACTTTCCCTTCCACCTGGTTCTTATTCCAATACACAAAAGGTGAGACTTTTCATAATTGGCAGGTTACACTCTGCTACAGCTTATTTCTACCCCACTTACCACTAGCATTGGGTCCTGTGGCTATACACCTGTGAACGATCCAGTTCAAGAATTCCAGTCCTCAAACTCTGCCTCTCTGGGGCCAATTTCAGTAGCAATTTATTTCCTGTTCCCTCAGAAACAGAGCCTGAGAAAAGAACTTCAAGTTCAGGTAGTTTATTTGGGAGGTAATCCCAGAAGCAAATGTGAGCAAATAGAGTGAGGCAGAAAGGGAGGAAAAGCCAATATCAGGGTGCATTTATTGAGGTCAATGCTGTAACTAATGGGATTAGGTTCTACCAGGATCCCCAAGACACATACAGAATTCCCCCTAAAATTGCCAGTCCGCTTGCTTCTCTTTGACTGTTGGTTGCTCCTGGGGGCTTTACCTCCCTGCACATAGTGCATGCATGAAGACTAAGAAGTTCCTCTCAGAGTTGGAGAAAGGCCTGAGGCAGAAACTAAAAAGCCATGTGGCTTATTTTTGAAACGAGATTCTGTCATGAGCTCACATGAAACTGTCCACTACAACTGTGGCTGAAATTACAGATATGGGACACCAAAATCGTCTGCTACAAGAAGGTTGGAGCAGAATGTTGGGTGAAATCAGGGTGATGATTGCAGCACTGCAACCCTGTACAAGTCTTGCCTTGCCTGTGTTGACTGCCCCAGGGCTTCTTGTTCATTGAGACAATAGCTGGGTGTGGTGACATGCATCTGTAATCCCAGTGCCTTGGGAGGCCAAGGTGGGAAGATGACTTGAGCCCAGGAGTTCGAGGCTGCAGTGAGTTATACTCACACCACGGCACTCCAGCCTGGGTGACCTTGTCTCTAAAAAAAAAAGAAAAAGAAATTTAAAAAATATTGAGACAATAAATTCCTTATTCATTTAAGCCACTGTAGTGGGGTTTTCTATCTCTAAAAGTTGAAATTCTGATATATATTAGCATTATTTAAAATACTGTAGAGGATTATTTGAGAAATCCTCCTTTAGATGAAAAAATGAAAAATGATAGGGAAAAGATGGTTTTCTCTTTCTCTATAATCTAATGACTTTCTTCCATATTTTGCCCTTCCATTAAGGTTCTTGATTCTGACTGCCATCACTTTTAAGCATGAAATGTTTATAATTTACTCTGAGAGATTGTGTATTTATTATAAGGAATGGGAACCTTTGAATAGGAGATGAGTAAAGTTAGATTAGGGCTGGGCTACTTGAGGTCAATTAGAAATTTGAGGTAATTGAGAAACTTTATTATTTGCAGGCTGTGTGGTGAGAGATAAAGGTGGAAAGGAAGGGACAAGGAGGGATCTATAAGGGGCTTCCAACCCAGAAATGCTGTATGATGGTTTTCCCCATTAAGAAGGGTGGAGATTTAGCTGGGTGTGGTGGCACACACCTTGTAGTCCCAGTTACTCGGGAGGCTGAGGTGGGAGAATCACCTGAGCCTGGGGAGGTTGAGACTGCGGTGAGCTGAGGTTGTACCACTGCACTCCAGCTTGGGTGATAGAGTGAGAACACGTCTCAAAAAAAAAAAAAAGATAGTCTTAATTTAACAGGACTATCATTTTATGGATAAACAGGAAATTCAGGCATCAAACCCTTGAAGATGAGACTAAACATTACTTAGGTTTATAGAGATTTATTCAGGCCTGGTCTGAGAAATTGATGAATTGTTTTCAATTTCCAATTTTTTAGCTGTCTACGATTATCTGCAATTGCAATCGTGGACATTATTTCCATGTTAAGTTCAGGAGCACCATTTTTTTTGTTGTTGTTACCTGAAAATATACTCGTCTACATGCATGAGTCTACAGCAGGGTATTTGTACAGGGGCAGGTGTGTTTGGTTATTTTGTGTGTGTGTGTGTGTGTGAGAGAGAGAGAGAGAGAGAGAGTGAGAGAGAGAGAGAGAGAATATGAGCAAGTGTGGATACTTATTTATTGCTACCATAAGTTGTAAGATGCCAGGGAAAGAGATGGGTCAAGTTAAGGTTGAGATCGCTACTAGTCAATCAGCCTCCTTTTCCTAAAAGACCAAGTTTGAGGGTAAAAGAGGAAAAGGAGTTTGGGTCTCATGGTTGATATTCCTTTCTGGCTGATCTTTCTGGATATTTGGTGGCTTTCTGCATAATTTATCAACTTACTTGTTTTTTAATTATGATTGAATGCACATGATGTTAAACTTTTAAATTTTATGAAAAAATGTTTACATTACACATGGGTTTCTGTTCCTAACATTCAGGCTCAGACAAGTGCATTTATGTTATTTTGTATTTTTCAAGATGGCTGTTTTTACATAAAGTCATCCTAGGACATTGAAGATCTGATGAGTATACAATAAAGCATTTGTTTTGTTGCCTGGTGGAACTAATTAAATACACGGACAGACAAACAAGTGAAATCAGGATGCTCCTCTAATTCATCCAAGAAATCTCAAGAGAATGATATCTGTCTCTCTTGATATCTTAATTGCTGTAAATCACTCTGGCTCTTCAAGATCTAAATAATCCACAACAATACACACTTTTAAATGTATTGTTCCTAGGCTAGTAACTTCGAAATTTTTTTTTTCCTATTGGGGAAGGAATTCACAGTCCTATATCTAAACTTAGTATGAAGTGGATCCATTCTACAGGTATAAAAATAACATTGAGATAGCATTTGAGGTTCAGCCTGTGTAAGTCAAGATGCCTTGTGTATTGCCTCACATGTAGGCAGGTGTGTACATATTCATTTTCATATAGGAAGGGAAATGGGGGCTGATGTAAAGATATAAAAGACCATCTAGGTAGTTCCATCCTGCATTAATTTTAGGGGGTTGTGTGGGTGAAAATTGTTCTCTAAGTCAGGAAGCTCTAGGTTTCAGTGTGTAATAGTCTGTTTTCATGGTGCTATGAAGAAATACCCAAGACTGGGTAATTGATAAAGAAAAGAGGTTTAATTGACTCAGTTCTGCATGGCTGGGGAGGTCTGAGGAAACTTACAATCATGGTGGACACTACCTCTTCACAGGACAGCAGGAGAGAAAATGTGTGCTGAGCTAAGGGGGGAAGCCCCTTATAAAACCATCAGATCTCGTGAGAACTCACTCACTATCATGAGAACAGCATGCGTGAAACTGCCCCCCATGATTCAGTTGTCTCCACGTGGTCCCACCCTTGACAAGTGGAGATTATTACAATCCAAGGTGAGATTTGGGTGGGGATACAGAGCCAAACCGTATCACAGTGTGATCATATTGAGGTCTTCAGAGTAGGAGGCTATACTTATAGAGATGCTGTAGTGGAATTTCTGCGGGCTGACCTGCTTCATCTAACCTCTCTGTGCTTCACTTTCCTCATCTGTAAAATGGGGAAAATAATAGGAAACTTCCTCATGGGTGGTCATAAGGAATAAATGAATTAATACAGGTGAAGAATTTAGAATACCACCTGGCTCATAATGAGCACTCAGTAAGCGTTAGCTGCCACCGTGATTACCATCCTCACCATCCCCATCATCATCATCACCATCATCATCGTCATGTCATGGGTAGACTCCTGGATGTAAGACTAAATTAAGCTTTAATAAACATGACTCTATTAACTTGTACCCCAACAAACTGAAGGAATTCAGGTGACCAAAAGTAATTAAGATACCCAATAGCTGACTTTTATAATTGTTCGCTAATTTTTCTGTATAACTCTCCTGATAATCTTTATGAGATAAGGTATTATGGCATGAATTGTGCCCCCCTAAAAGATATACTGAAGTCCAATCACCTGTACCTCAGAATTTGATCTTATTTGGAAATAGGGTGGTTACTGATGTGGTTAGTGAAGCTAAGATCATGTTGGAGTAGGATGGGCTTTTTACAATTTTTTATATATTATATATATTTATTATACTTTAAGTTCTAGGGTACATGTGCACAGCGTGCAGGTTAGTTACATATGTATACATGTGCCATGTTGGTGTGCTGCACCCATTAACTCGTCATTTAGCATTAGGTATATCTAGTAATGCTATCCCTGCCCCCTCCCCCCACCCCATAACAGGCCCCAGTGAGTGATGTTCCCCTTCCTGTGTCCAAGTGTTCTCATTGTTCAATTCCCACCTATGAGTGAGAACATGCAGTGTTTGGTTTTTTCACCTTGCGATAGTTTGCTGAGAATGATGGTTTCCAGCTTCACCCATGTCCCTACAAAGGACATGAACTCATCATTTTTTATGGCTGCATAGTATTCCATGGTGTATATGTGCCACATTTTCTTAATCCAGTCTATCATTGTTGGACATTTGGGTTGGTTCCAAGTCTTTGCTATTGTGAATAGTGCCACAATAAACATACGTGTGCATGTGTCTTTATAGCAGCATGATTTGTAATCCTTTGGGTATATACCCAGTAATGGGATGGCTGGGTCAAATGGTATTTCTAGTTTTAGATCCTTGAGGAATCGCCATACTGTCTTCCACAATGGTTGAACTAGTTTACAGTCCCATCAACAGTGTAAAAGTGTTCCTATTTCTCCACATCCTCTCCAGCACCTGTTTCCTGACTTTTTAATGATCACCACTCTAACTGGTAAGAGGGTATCTCCTTGTGGTTTTGATTTGCATTTCTCTGATGGCCAGTGATGGTGAGCATTTTCTCATGTGTCTGTTGGCTGCATAAATGTCTTCTTTTGAAAAGTGCCTGTTCATATCCTTCACCCACTTGTTGATGGGGTTGTTTGTTTTTTTCTTGTAAATTTGTTTGAGTTTTTTGTAGAAGGATGGGCTTTTAATCCCATGTGACTGGTGTATTTTTTGGTAGAAGGAAATTTGGACACAAGAATACACAGAGGGAAGCAGATGTGGAGAAACACGAGAGAAGTCAGCCATGCGATAATGGGGGCAGATATTGGAGTGATACATCTCCATGCCAAGCAATGCCATTGGCTGCTGGCAATATCATCAACTAAAGGAGCAAGGAAGGATTCTCTCCTACAGGTTTCAGAGGCAGCACGGCCCTGTGCATATCTGGATTTCAGACTTCTAACTTCCAGAACTGTGAACCAATAAATTTCTGTTGTTGTAAGACACCCTGTTTGTGGTACTTTGTCACAGCAATCCTAGAACTAATCCAAAACGGAGTGGAAACATACCATTGAGGGGATGACAGAGCACTCAGGCTTAACCAATCAGGCTGCTGATTGATGATAGTATGATGTTCAAATGCTAAAAGCTTCCACTTTACATTTTTTTGATGGTTTTAAACCAATCTGATTTTTTTTTTCCTCTCATTTTAATCTATCTCCATGATCTGTTATTCTGGGAAAGCTTTCCTAACCTTTGTATAAGTGGTGAGCTTATGGACATACATTCTTTCCTATCAGACATTTGAACAAATCTCCTAAAATTTCCTCCTTTCCTCCCTTCCTTCCTTCTTTCCCTCTCTCCTTCCCTTCTCTGTTTCTCCCTCCCTTTCTTTCTTTCTTCCTTCCTTCCTGTCCTCCCTCCCTCCTTTCTTCCCTTCTCTCTCCTTCCCTCCCTTTCTTCCTTCCAGCAGGGCAGAGGGCCAAAGCAATAGGCAACCTTGTGTAGATTGCTCAAAGTCGTGATCACTCCTCTTCTGTGGCTTTTTATTTTATTTTATTTTGAAGCAGAGTCTCGCTCTGCCACCCAGGCTGGAGTGCAATGGTGCCATCTCGGCTCACTGCAACCTCCACCTGCTAGGTTCAAGCAATTCTCCTGTCTCAGCCTCCAGAGTAGCTAGGATTACAGGCGCCTGCCACCATGCCTAGCTAATTTTTGTATTTTTAGTAGAGACAGTGTTTCACCATGTTGGCCGGTCTGCTCTCGATCTCCTGGCCTCAAGTGATCCATGCCTCAGCCTCCCAAAGTGCTGGGATTACAGGCATGAGCCACTGCACCTGGCCTTCTATGGCTCTTTAGAAAGGTAGGGATACTCCCGGTCTTTTGTGTTGATTTCCCCACCAAGATTTTTCCCTCTTCTTCACCCAACATCAATACCATTTGATTATTTTCAGAGCAAAATCAGCCTCTTTTTGTGCTGCAGGCATCAACTAGATCCTTCCCCCACATGCCCCATATATTGATACCACTTAAATATTCCTATTTTCCAAAATCAGCTATTGGGCATCTGTCATGTTTCGGAACCAGTCTAATCTTTCCAGTGATACTCTCAGATTCAGGGTGGGCCAGCCAAGATTTGTTTTCAATACTCTTTCTGGTGACTTGGAAAATTCTTCTAGAATTACCAGTAAGTCCTACTTTCATTTTGCACGAATTACCATACAGTCAAATTTAAAATTTCATAGATGCCTAACCTGTAATAGAAGAAAAATGCAAAGTTTATAAAAGTATCTTTAACTCATTAACTAATTTTCTCTTGACTCATGTTTACTGCTCCTCAAGTTCCATAGGATGATAAGGTTTCATTTAAGTCAGCAGGGCGATTTTTTGGGGGTAGTTTTCATGACTGTTCCTAAAAACACATTCTTCAGAAAATTTGTAGTAAGCATTACATTCTTTTCATCAGTAAAAATGTGTGGTCACTTGTTCTGATTCCATTGTGCTGTTTTGCAATATCTATGAAACACAAATGTAGCTTTAAAAATACATAGTATGTTTTCTCAGAGGTCTCAAACAAGGGAATGAACAAGGGCACCTGTCTGCGTATCAAGAAGGATCCTGCTTTATATATTTTTAAAAGAGCTGTTAGAGTAGCTTTAGTTCTCTCTGCTCCCTGATTAAATCTTGATTAAAATCAGTGCTGCAGTTGTAGAATGGGAAGCAGTCTTCTCCTTCCTTTCCCTGCTGTAGGTAACATCACTTGATTGCTTGAGACAGTTAAAGGTGCTTTGGTAGTAAAAGGACAGCAAGATTAATGGGCAGTCATTTCCATAGTAACAGCAAAGCACTCTGGGAAACAGAGCCACTCGGGAGCTGGAGCTGCACATGCCAGGATTTCTGCTCCCATGGCAACAGGAGAGTGTGGGGTGGGGACTAACATGCTAGGAAACTTAGCAAAGGTCCGTTTAGTGAAGACAATGTATAATCAGAGTTGTCAATCTATTTTAAAATTCGAAGTTAAATCAAATTTGAGACCACGAGCTGATGCAAAACATTTAAAATATACTGTACATCCACTGAAAATTTCTGAAGCATAAGCACAAAATAGTTTAAGAACTATCCAATTGTGACAACTTGTTAGTTAAAAAAATCCAATTACCAAGATTTTTGTCCCAGAGTAGTTGCAGAAAATTACACAATTAGAGCAATTTTTCTCAGCTGCTCCACTACAGAAAACGAAAGTAATTATACAAAAATAGTGTAAAATACTTTTCACAACTGCAAGTTGGAGTTTTGCTTTCTTTAGAAGAAATTCTGTTTTTCACTTAGATAACCATCTCAACAAAAAGTTGAAGAGAGCTAGCAGTGAAAAAGAGAAAGCAATAGTTAAAAGAGAATCAAGAACAAAGCAAAAGGTGAGTGAAATGCTAAGAGAAGCAGAAAAGAATTCAGAAAGATCTAAGAACCCAGCATTCCAATTACAATGAGTAAAAGAAGTGTGACACAAAATCGTATTCCTTCTGCTTTTATTAATGTTGGAGTTAAAGTTTTTGAAGGTCTCTGTTGTCCTGCATGAAATTATAACATATTCAGGGAGCTCAGTGTCCACTAAGGAATAGACATTCTTTTCTATCTGGGCCTTTTGAGTCAACTCTACACAGCCAGTGAAACAGAAGTTTGGGGGGAAATTATCTGCGGATTTGGGTATTGGTTAGTTACTAATCAAGTCCATTAAGGTAAATCTGTATGTTTGTATCTAGTCTTTACTAAGTAGGGCACTTACTATCACAAATATAATATTTACTGAGTTTTCAATATGAATTTGGAAAACAGATATTAGTGATTTAACCTAGTTCCTGGCCTGGGGTGTCTATTCTCTATGCATTGTGTCCAGTAGGATCTGGATGCCAAAATATCATTTAGTCACATGGAGGATTTGGCCACAGTATCTCAGAGAAGCGTGATACTTCTTCAGTAAGCATCATCTCAACATCTATATCCTACATCTTGAAAAGAAGGTTTATTATAAGAAACATCTATGGGATTGCCTGCTGAGCACCAGCACCTGTAATTAGGGAGCTGTCCTCCTTCCCTACTATCTACATGTTGGCATTATTGTGCTGTGACCCTAATTCCCTGTCTGTAGTCAATTGATCTAAAACTGGGCACCTAAGTTGTGCTTTGCTAGTCAAAGTCATTAGTTGTAGAACTCTGGAGTTATTAGTGACCATATTTTTTTGTTATGTAGATAAAACTTCAAGAGAAAATAATAAAGATATCAGAGAAAATCAGAGACAGGAGGTAGATACTTGATTTAGATGATGTTCAGCCCCTGGTCTAGTTGTTTCTAAAGCCCAACAAAATCTGTATTTCCTGTGGCTTGATTATATATCCTCCTAGTAAATTCCTCCCTCTCTGTTTTTTGGCTCAAGCTAGCTCAAGCTGGATTTCTACCTCTCACAACTGAGTCCTAACTAATGTAACATCCTCTCCCCAAATTCCCTAAAAAACATGATAAAAGGAAGAAAATGGAACAATCACTTGGACAGAAAACACATTGTGGGAAATAAAAGCAGGAGTGAAAAGTAATTGCAAAGTTTTTCTTTCCTTGCAATTCAATGATTTGTGAGGAAGGAAAGGGGGCTTAGAAGCTACTACAACCAGGAAATGATCAAAAGAAACAAGACTAGTAAAAATGCAGTAAAAATCAGAAGTTGGTATATTCCTAAATACCTGTAGAGGGTGGCAAAAATCTGTGCTGAAATTCTAATTTACGCTATTTGCTCTATGTTGCCTATTGTAGGATGTGCTAGGTAGGCTCTTCCAGATTGCAAGGAACATATTACTGGGAAATTCAGTGCACTGAGGGTAAGGAGAGAATCTTAAATATCTCCAGAGAAGAGGAAAACAAATAGGTCATGTACAAAGTATCAGGAATCAGAATTTCTTCTGATGTCTCAGAAGCAACCCTGTTGGGATAATGCCTTCAAAATGATTTCCAATCTAGAATTCTATATCCAGCCCAACTACGAATCACATAAAAATATAGAATAAATACATTTCATATATGTAAGATCTAAAAAAATGTAATTTCCACACGTATTTTCTAAGAAAACTATTGAGGAACATGGGCCACTAAGAGAGGGGAGTAAACCAAGAAAGAAGAATACATGGGGAAAGAGAATAAGAAGGCAAAGGGATCTAGGGACTATGGGGAATCCCAGGAGGACAGCTGTGCCCTGGTTCAGAAGGACGCTGGTTTACATGAAGCAGGTACACACATCCTTTCACTGAGCATTATGTCTGTAAGAATCACCATTGATTCTGTTGGGTACAGAATCCTTTTATATTGCTGTATAGTATTCTATTGTATGGATATATCACATTTATCTGTCCATTCTACTGTTGATGAGTCCTCAGTTTGCTTCTAGTTTTTGATTCTAAAGAATACTGATGTGCTGAACAGTTCTGTGACTGTGTTGTGGTACAACTATATAATTAATCTGATGATAAGGTATCTACAAAGTATCTACAGTAAATATAATATTTAATGGTGAAGTATTGAAAGCTTTTCCTGTGAGATCAGGAATGAGATAACGATGCATAATATCATCACTTCTTTTCAATATTTTACTAGAGAGTCTAGTCAATAAAAATACCTAAAAGTAGGTGTAAAATGCATAAGGATGAGAGAGGAAATAATGAAATTGTCATTATTTGTAGATTACACAATTTGCATATAGGAAACAAAAGAGTACAGATAAACTATGGCAATTAATAAGAGAATTTACTAAAGTCAATATATAGAGGTCAGTTGTATTTATGCTGACAACAGATAATTAACTATTTTAATTAGGAATTATTTAATTTATAATAAAATAAAAATATCAAATCATTAGAAATTAGTCAAATAAAAGATATGTTAGACTGCTACAAAAAACTACAAAATATACTGAGATAAATAAGCCTAAATAAATTCAGGGTTATACTATGTTTGTGGGTTTGACAATTCAATATTGTTAGCATGTCAGTTTTTACTATATTAATTTATAGATCCAGTACAATCCCTATCAAAATTTCAGAAGGTTTGGTTGAGGAACTTGAAAAACTGATTCTAAAGTTTATAGGAAACTCAGAGTCAAGAATAGCAAAGACATACTTGACAAAGAACAAAGTTGAAGGATATATATACTACCAGATTTCAAGACGTGTTAATAAACGACAGTAATTAAGACAGTGTGGTATGATACAAGAATGGACAAATAGACCAAAAGAAGAGCACACAGAGTGCAGAATAGACCCATACATATACAGTCAGTTGATTAGGACAAAGGTGCCACTGCAATTCTGTGGGAGAAAAGAATGTGTTTATAATAAAGGATGTTGAGAAAATTAGATGTTTATATGGGAAAAAAAGAAAATTGACCCACTACCACACATTGTGCACAAAATTAATTCCAAGTCAATCATAGACTTGAAAGTGAAAGCTAAAAAATTAAGCTTTTAAAGGAAAACATAGGAGAAAATCTTCATGGTCTTAGTGGATAGTAAAATATTTCTTAGGACAATATGCAGTAACCATGAAAGAAAAAATTTGACAAATTGCTCTTCATTAAAATCAAGAAACTCTGTTCATCAAAAGGCATCACTAAGGACATAAAAATGCAAGCCACAGAATAGAAGATAATTGCAATACATATATACTGCAAAGGACTCATTTCTAGAATATCAAAAGAACTCCTAAAATAAAAGAGGAAAAGATATGTGATCTAATAGGAAAATGGAAAAAGATTGAACATTGAAAAAGATTGAACAGGTATTAAGGAGATACCTTAATGCTGAATGAGCATAAGAAAAAGGTGTTTTACATCATTACACACTAAAAAAGTGTGTAACATAATCACAAATTAAAACTATGAGACCACAACATGTTCACCAGAAGTACTAAAACAAAGCAAAACAAGCGAACAAAAAAATCAGTGACCATCCCAATTATTGATGAGGCTATAGAGCAACTAAAAATTTATTACTGTTGCTGTGGGAATGTAAACTGGTATAAATACTTGGAAACCTGTTATTAGTATCTAATATTTAATGTATGCATATCTGATAGCCCAGAAATTTCACACATAGGAATAAACTCAACAAAAGTGTGTATATATGCTAACCAAAGTATTTTGAATTAAATTAAATTAATTGAGGATTTGGTTTTTAATTCATTAAATGGATAATCCATAGATCTAACCAATGATCTTTATTGGAGTGTTGACCATACTCACTTAGCCAAATATTCCTCTCAGGAATAGACTTGTTTTTCAGCTACAAAGTATAAATTCTACTTGGGTGTTATTTTTGGCTTCCAGTGTGAGAAGGGCGGAAATATGTACCTGGGTTGTTTTGTGCCTAATGGTTATTTTACTAGACGTCTAATAGCTGGAACCTAACTCAGAATCAGCATCAAAAAAAAAAAAAAAAAAAAGAAAAAGAAAAAGAAAAAAAAAGGGCCGGGCGCGGCGGCTCATGCCTGTAATCCCAGCAGTTTGGGAGGCCGAGACAGGCGGATCACGAGGTCAGGAGATGGAGACCATGTTGGCTAACACGGTGAAGCCCCGTCTCTACTAAAAATACAAAAAAATTAGCCGGGCATAGTGGGGGGCACCTGTAGTCCCAGCTACTTGGGAGGCGGAGGCAGGAGAATGGTGTCAACCCGGGAGGCGGAGCTTGCAGTGAGCGGAGATTGCGCCACTGCACTCCAGCCTGGGCGACAGAGCGAGACTCTGTCTCAAAAAAAAAAAAAAAAAAAAAAAAAAGGTAAGGCATAGATTGATCAGAGGAAATGACCTTGGATGTAGATTAAAGGAAGTTTACCTTAAAAAAATTGCCCCCTCACTACTTTTTTTTTCTTTTTTGAGGCTGGGTTTCACTCTGGCACCAGGACTGAAATGCACCATCTGGTGCAATTATAGCTCACTGTAACCTCAAATTCTTGGACTTAAGTGATCCTCCTGCCTCGGCCTCCCGAGTAGGTGGGACTAAAGTCATGTGCCACAATCCTGGGCTAATTTATTATTATTATTTTTTGTAGAAACAGGATTTTGCTATGTTGCCGAGACTGGTTTCAAACTCCTGGGCTCAAGTGATCCTCCTGCCTTGGCCTCCCAAAGTGTTGGGATTCCAGGTGTGCCACTACAGCCAGCCAAAAATGTGCTTTTGAGAGAATTATGGTGATGATATTAAATGGCCACGTAACTTCAGGTCAAATGCTGCAAGAAATCACCAAGAGTTTGAGGATTCTGGCCAAATGGCCAAATAAAACTCTGTTTTGAATAATTTGATAATAAGAACAGCCAACTAAAAAATACAAGGATGAAAGGTTTTAAAATAATAGGATATAGAAAGGTTCTATTATTGACTAAGGAAGATTTCTTGGAGATTGAAAACCCTTTCCTGTCTCCTTGAAAAAGGGTTGGCAGAAGCAGTATAGATGGGTTGGAGGAATTCGTGTCATTTTGCCTAGAAGGCTTACTCCTCTTAATTTCCCTTAATTTTTTTGAGACAGTGTCTCCTTCTGTCACCCAAGTGTGAATGCAGTGGCATGATCTTGGCTCACTGCAACCTCCACATCCTGGGTTCAAGCGATTCTCATGCCTCAGCCTCCTAAGTAGCTGCGATTACAGGCGAGTGCCACCACACCTGGCTAATTTTGTATTTTTAGTAGAGACAGAGTTTTGCCATGTTGTCCAGGCTGGTCTCGAACTCCTGACTTCAAGTGATCCACCCGCCTCGGCCTCCCAAAGTGCTGGGATTACAGGTATGAGCCACTGCACCCGGCCTATCTTTAATGTATATTTGCATGGCTATTTTTTGCTTCCTTGAGGGTATATTCATGTTCTGTAATTTTATGTTTACCTTGCTTTTTTTATTCTAATAATATTCTGCCTTAATTTGAGTATTTACCAAGGATGTGAAGGGGGTAGAGTTTACCCATTGCATTTACTGCCTAGTTCCTTTCTCCTTCCAACCTTTACTTTGGATATTTTCTTCTTAAAGGAAAAGATTTGATAAATTTACTCACTGAAGGGTGAAACTTGCTTCTGGTAATGCTTTATGTATGCATCTCATAAATTGCATTCAGTTACTACTAATAAAAGAGACGTAACTAAGAGGACTTCACAGTATATGAGGGTTTATTTTTCTCATGTAATGAGAGGTTTGGGAACTAATAGCTGATGGCTGTGGTACAGTGGCTCAAGGTCTCTAATGACCTTGACCTTTCCCTTGTGGCCAAAAGGGAAAGGTCCCTGCTCCTACCATTATATCTATATTTCATGCATGAGAAAGCAGGAAGGTTGGAAAGGGAGGAGGTCAGCTAAGTCGGCCCACCCTAAAGAGTTTTTCTAGAAGCCCTTCTTAAGAATTCTTTCTACATGGGTCAGAACTGTGTCATGTGACATCCATGGCTGTAAAGAAGGCTGGTTTCCTAGTTTTGTTATGTGGGCACCTTGCCATCCAGAATAAAACTGGGAGTTTGTTATGTGAAGATGGAAAAGAATGGATATTGGGTAGGCTATCAGTTGTCTCTGCCATACATATTCTCTTGTTTGCATTCTACTAGGGGATCAAGCTTAAGGCCAAATGAATGATTCTTTTGCAGTCGAATTTTAGGCATTTGTAAAGGGGAAGGAAGCGTTGTGAGTGGTGCTTTTACTGGGGTCTCTAAATTCTCATAATGTGGGCAAAAGCTTATTATATTTTCTCTTAGGTCAGTCCTCTATAAAGGTATGAATAAGAATGAACATGTGACCTGAAATGGTTTATCTTTTGAGTAGATACATATGCTGCTTCACCTCTGGGGTTGAGAGATGCATGGAGGAGGTGGGGGAAAGAGGGCTGCGGGAGGGGAAGGGGTGACTCTTTGTGGTTCTGGTTTCTGCTTTATAGACCATGTGAGTCAAACATGGGGGTGGCGCAGGTGGGCCACTCTTAGCAAAGATGGAATAAAATGTATAAGGGAGAAAAATATCAGTAGAGAAGGAATCATTAAATTGGATCTAAATAGATACCAGTGAATTTCCTATAAACTGTTACGAAAGGCTAAGGTTGTGCCACTGGGCTGGTTCCAAGGAATACAAGAACTGGGACAGGAAGTGCTGTCCTCCCAGGTTCTTCTGGGACTCCCCAGGGAGGCTCTCATATCTCCACAGATGACCTCTGGCTGTTGCATGATGCAGTCTAGGTGGGCTGCAACTCCATAACTTCAGGAGTCACTCTTCCACAGAGTGCTTCTCTGGGCTAAATACACCTCTGCCCGTCACTTTGGATAGTGCCAGTCTACCATGTAGATATCAATGGAACTGGAAATCTCTGTGTCTGTGAAAGTGGATCATACTTACTGTGCCTCAAGGCTGGAGATTCTTATTATTCTATTTGCAAATTGAGATGAAAAAATGCTTCCTATGTGCTATGCTCAGCTGTAGGAAGCTCCAGATCAAGGTATCTTAAGCTCCCCCTTCCCAAACTACAGAAATTAATATATTCTTTAAAGTTGCACACATAGCCCCTCTCTGCTAATGTGAATCTAAGCCTCCAGGCAGGCTATTTCTAGAAGTGTTCCAATATCAGCCACTGTACGTTTTGGAAGAACAGCACTCACCATCCGCAATCAGGATCGATTGCTGGCTCTAACTTCTCTTCTTCCGTCATGATATATTCTCTCAGGAAGTTGTTTTTACCTGATCTGCATTGGATAAACCCACACATGTCTATATGTAAGTCTGATCTGTGATGGTGGTCTGGGGTGGAGTCTTTTTTTTCGGTAGAGGCTCATTAGAGACCCTATAGATCAGATGTAAATGGGTATAACTCTTATACTTAAAACTGAAAAAACACCCCAAAGCTAAGAGTAGATAATTTTGCTTTAGAACTGTCTTAACTTGTTCAGGCTGCTAAAGCAAAACCCCTTAGAATGGGAAATTGTTAAACAACATAAATTTATTTCTTATAGTTCTAGAGGAAGTTCAAGATCAAGGTAACCAGCAGATTTGGTGTCTGGTGAGGGCTCACTTTCTGCCAGATGGCACCTTCTTGCTGTGTCCTCATGTGGTAGAAGGAGGAAATAAGCTCCCTTAGACATCTTTTATAAGGACACTAATTCTATCTATGACGGCTCTGCCCTCATGACCTAATCACCTCCCAAAGACATCCACTTTGGGCTTAAGATTTCAACAATATATTTTAGGTGGGGGGACACAAATATTCAGATTGTAACAAGAACATGCCACGTTTTCACTAAGATGTAACCTTTGAATAACTGAGTTCTGACCACAAAACATGCACCATTAGCAGGACTAAGGCCCTGGAAAGAAATAATCCACCTTGGTTACTCCATTTGGGTGTGTGTGTTGGTAGTGGTGGAAAAATCCACTTAGTCTCACCTGTTACCCACCAATGATTCTGAATAGTTTGAAGAAGAAAAAATAGAAAAGGAATAACAATCATTTGAGGAATAGGAGAGGCAGATCTGGAACCAAAATATTACCTCTATCAGATGGTAGGATGCGACTTTATGGCTATGAGACAAGACTGATAGGTAGACTTACCCACCCAAGTCACCATACTGCTGGGCTGGGGCAGGCCAGGAGGAGGAATGGTGTTGCTGAGCTAAGCATGCCAGTTTTCCTCCCAAATACAGCAACCTGATAAATCACCCCAACTCACTAGGGGTGGTGTGAGTAAAGGGCCATGAACAGCCAGGCACATGTTCAGGGAAAACCCTTCCTTGTGGCACCCAGGAGTGGGCAGTGGCCTTTCCTTCTCTCACTCACCCGCTGGTTTAAAGCTGATGGGATGGCGATAATACCCTCCCACACACAGTTGTGTATTCACATGCTTGCTTTTCCTACCTTATTTGCAGTGTCCTAGATTCAGTTCCCCCTTCAGGGCCTGAGCAGTTCATTCTCATGCTCCCTTCGTAATCACGAAGTGCTCGGTTTTCCTAAGTGTGACTTTGATGCTGGTAGACACCATCTTTCCCTCAAAATATTTTCTCCCTCCTTGACTCTGAGGACAAAACCTCCTATTCCAAATGGAGCTCCGTAGTGGAGGATGTAGTAAAGTGGATTAGCAAGAACCTGCAGGGGCCCTAAGTAACTGCACTCCACTTCAAAGACCTTTTGCCCACCAAGCCCTCCTTTCACTCATGGCCTTGCATCTAAAGATTAGGCTCCCCTAGAATATTCTGAAGTGGCTACTGAAGAATCTTGTGAAGTCAAGACACAAAGAGCCATTTTGTTCTCAGAAATGCCTCCATTTATACTACTGAGAGTCTCGCACTTGTATATTATATCTCCTGCTCTCTATCCTGCTGACTTCAATCTGGCGGGACTGCCACATGTCTTTGTACTCTGTAACGCACATGTGCATATGGTGCATGCTAAATATAAATGCTGTTTGGCAGGATCCTTTTTTCTCTTCCTTTGTTTCTGAAAAATATAGTGAAGAAAATGTGTAATGTATGCCCGCTCCAAAATGAGAGAGACTTTCAGGAAGTGGAATTATCTTGACAGCAAGCCACACATTTTGCATATTATTTCGACGTGTGGCAATAGTGGTAGCAGTGACTGTCCGCTGCTTTGTCTGGTCAGATTAGGGTTGCTGAGCTCATTTGTACCCCCTCTTCAATGGAGGTCAGGTAAATTCCTGCAATGCTGAACCATCTGCCTGAGTTGATGGGCGCTGGTTTTCAGATCCTGTTGGTCCCTCCTCCACCCAGGTAGTAGTCAGGTTAGGTCAGTTTATGCTGCAATAACTAACAGCTCAAAGCTCTTAGTGGCATAACACAATATGTGTGTCTTTCCTATTCATGGGATGTGTCCATTGTCAGTGGGCAGAGGCTCTGCTCCTCATAGTCACCCAGGCCCAGGCTGATAAAGTATTGTCTGGCTGTGAGACTTTCCCTTGGAAATGACACACATCACTTCTGCTGTCTCTTTATTGAACCAAGTAGGTCCATGCTATGCCTAACATCAGAGCAAACAGTTAAGTATGCCACACCATGTACCTGAAAGGCAGATAGCTAGAAGGCTTTTGCTATTGACACTAGTGATTACCACATCTCCTGCCAGAAATCTGATGAGTGGGCAATTGCTCATGCTATTGTTAAGGCACCCAGGTACATTTTAGGTGCACCAATGGTGCTGTAGAGGGAAGAGAGCAAGACATATAAGGTTAAAGCTCTTCTGTAAAGGCATCTCATAGAGTAGCACCGTCTTGAAACAATGCTTAGATTTTTAAAGCATTGTCACAGCTTAAAGAAACTTGGATTAGGGATAGTAAGATGGAAAACACAAAAACACATAGATGTGTGCTCCACTTTAAGTCTCTGGAGCTGGGCCACGGTCACACACACAGTGTAATGTCCAGAATGGAACAAATGTGAATGCCAGTAGAATGCTGCTCCAGCCTTTCAGGAGCTGCCCTGCTTCCTGCTCTCTCTGCTAGGCTTCCCAGCAGCCCAGTGGGCTCTGCTCCTACCAGGCGAGCCTGTTCTGACTTCTTTTGCTGGTGGCGGGACTTCAGCAAAGCTGTGATTGCAGAGTGCGGTTTGTTAGATCTTGAGGACTGGAAAAAGTCCCAGAGCCACTTAGCAGGTGAAAAATCATGACTGTGTCTATGCCAACTTCGAGGGCCTAACATCTCTGGACTGATTGCACTGAGCACAGGAAAAACCCAAAGGAGGGTTTCAGATTCAGAGGGCAGTTGAGAGGGCTTTGCCTGGTAACACTGATCACAGCTGGCAGGGGCCGCTTGAGGAGAGGCAGCCGGCATGATGCTTCTCATCACCTGCCCCAGACAGATGACCCCTCCATCAGTGAGGGAGAGCTAAAGAGAAAGCAGTGGGACTCTCTGGAGCAACCGAGGAGAGGGAAGAAGACTGATGTGACCATCCACGACTGCTCGGCACAATGGGAAGCTCAGCAACTTTTAGCAGGCGTCTGCTAATGAATGTGGAACCAAGGGACTGGCAGCTCCATTTCCTCTGATATTAACATTTTTTTACTTTATTTTAATGAGGAAAATGAGATTCTTCTCAGTTTCCTATCACTGGACCCGGTTTGGGAGGGGATGACATTTAACAACAGTGCTTTGAAAAATATTAAGCATTATACAAATACGAGGAATTGTTGCTGTTATTATTCTGATGAAGCACACATGCAGCTCTGGATCAGCCTTAATATTGAGGGGATATTTAAGGGATTAGGAGGAACTCTGTGACTATTGGGGAGTGACTCGGGATGGCCTTCGCAGAAAGGGCCAACTAATCTGGCCATATTAAATCCATTTTTAGAAGCAAAATACCCAAACTCTGAGTCAATAAACCACAAATGCAGTCATAGATCATAAAACTTGATTACTTCACATCAGATGTAACACTCTCGTAAATTATAAAATATGTCAGGCGATTAACTCTAATTTGAGGCTGTAACTTGATTAGCTTCTGGGTGAAAGGAGGAAATGGCTTTGGGTAGGAGCAGTGGTACCAAATTTCTTAATATGTAACTGCAGCCTGAGTGAAGTGGGGGCAGGGAAGATGACTGTAGTTATACGGTGGACTTGGGGATGAATCCAGATAATTCAGGAGAAAATGATGTGGATACACTGAAGTAAGATCCCAAAGGCTTTGAGAAACTATGGTTAAGCCTTACTAATTTGGATGAATTGGGGATTAAAGTCAGAGTGCACTAGTGAAAATCTGAATTATAGACTGTTTTAAAGATATCCACTTGTGTATTTTTTCAAATATACAGAAATGCAAAACAAATGGATGGGAAAGTGGGGCCAAATACAGGTCCATCCCAGCTTGCTTAATTCTCTAATTATTGTTTGCATGCAAATGATTAGCATCATTTAGAGTAATTGCTAAAGCAGTTCATTTAAAAAAATAGGTCTACTATTTAGCTTTTACTAAAAAAAAAATTCATGTAGCAAGCCATTTTTTTATTGTTCAGAAGAAAATTTCGCCATATTGAGGAGGGGATACCCCAAATTTCTGATGTGCCTGTACAGCTAGAAGACATCTGGAAGCCAAAATGTCTGTCCCCACATTCCTTCTGGCCTCGCTGTTCCATGTGCTGCAGGCAGAGGCTGCACAGCTTGTTGACGAATTCAAAACCATCCACAATTCTGGACAATAAAGCCAGATATTAGTTTGCTTTAAAATACCTTATAATTCATCTAAATCTTTTTTATACATTGTTTTCTCACCTTCTAAGTCAGCCAGGGCAGTTTCTAGGCCACATGGTAGATTAGACAGGGCCCTCGCGGGAATCCTTCAGCCCCTCCTTTCAGCAGTTTAGTTGCCTTGCTGGGCCTTTCATTCCCCTTCGTCTTCTCTACTTTCTCTCAAGCAAGTGCACAGTGAGACTTCCACCAATCAGGAGAAAGGCTTATGAGCATTTTATTCATCTCCCTCTTGTCCTGCAGAGGATCTGGGACATAGTAATGCCTTAGTACATGGCTACAAGAGTGAATCAAGGGCCAGGTGTGGTGGCTCATGCCTGTAATCCCAGCACTTTGGGAGCCCGAGGCGGGCGGGTCACCTGAGATCAGGCATTCGAGACCAGCCTGGCCAACATTGGCGAAAACCTGTCTCTACTAAAAATACAAAAATTAGCTGGGCATGGTGGTGGATGCCTATAATCCCAGCTACTTGGGAGGCTGAGGCAGAAGAATCTCTTGAACCTGGGAGGCGGAGGCTGCAGTGAGCCAAGAGGGAGTCACTGAGCTCCAGCCTGGGCAACAGAGCAAGACTCCATCTCAAAAAAAAAAAAAAAAGAGTGAATCAAGTTTAGCTCTCAGGGTGATAAATTCCTACGAAGCAGTAAACACTGATAGTAGATAGTAGATTAAAGTGTTGGACATTTTAATAGGGAATAATCCTTAAACCCATGGGAATGAATTCTGGTTTGGAATTTAAACACTGGAATAGGCAGGTGAATAACTTCACTTTGGATAGGTGATTGTCCACTCTACTCACCTGGGTGCAAGCTTTCTCTGCAAATGTTAGCAACTGCTACTACTACCAGTTATTAAGCTCTTACTATATGTCAAATATGTAATGAACCAACACTTTATTTTATGTAATCACCACAGTAACTGCTTGAGGTCATTATTATCTTTGTTTTATAAATAGAGAAATTGATGCTGAGGAAAGTAAAGTACTTGTTCAAGGCCACACGAGTAAGTGGAGGTTTTAAAGAATCAAGTTCTGATTCCAAATCAGTGCTCTTTCCATGTCACAATTCTGTCAATACTTTCTATGACTGGAACTTAATAAATAGTGTTCTAATGAGCATACCTTTAGCAGGTTCCATTTGCGATCCCACAGGGAATCCCAACTATTCCAATTCTATAATAATCATTATCATCAACTTCCATCTACTCAGCACTTATTACAAAGAAGGCATGAAATTCTTCTAAAACAGGTGTTCATATAAACTTCATAACCCACTGAGGACCCGGAAATCTGGATTCCATGTTAATTTCTTCCTTCTCTGTGAATGCTATGCATTAAGTGTATATTATTTTTCATATGGATACATTTGAAAACTAGAAACAAATATCTTTTCAGATGTTGTTCAGGTGATGTAGTTGCTGTAGACATATACCATGGTCCCTGCTATAAAAGTGTCTATGTTAATGTGGAGACACGGCATTTATGTCTATAAGTAAACAACAATGTAAAGGCATTTATAACGTGCCCAAATCAGGGGTGTAAACAATAAACACCACCAGAGTTCCGAAAAGGAAGAGCTTAATGGACCAGAGCAGTTGGAGAGGGTTTCACAGTGGAAATGCCACCTGAGTTGGGTCTGTAAAATGGGCCTCTGTAGGGCCCAAGGGAAAAATTCCCCTTTGCCCTCTGAAAGTTTGCTGAAAAATCAAGTCACAAAAGGCAGATTAATAGGAGAAAAGGTATACATATTTATCAACATGCATGAAGGGAAAATCAGAGTGATTACTCCACCATGCAATAGGGGTACAGATGGTTATATACTCTTTTTCTTAGGGAAAAGGGAAATAAGGAAATGTGAATGATTTTAAGGAGATTGTAAATTATCTTTAGGAGAATTCAATGGGCTTGAAGAACATACAGTGGCCTGGAACAAAGTCTCTTGGGCCTGCAAAGCAGACAATGGTTTGTGACAAAAGTCTATCCAGGTGTGTTGACAGACTTTGGTCTTTCTTCTGCAACACAAATTCGGTTAATGAACTCTCAGGGAAAGGACCAGAGGTGATTATTTTCTTCTTTGGCAGTTCTGCACTTTAGGCAGATAAGGGAATTTCAGAAATAACTTCATTCTGGGATCTGGGAGAGACAGAGGATTGAGATACAGGATTTGAGAGGAGGTCAGAGAGACCTTGAAGGTTCGTCTTCAGTTTAGCATGTCAGTTTAGCATGTCAAAATGCCGTATTGTTGGGTTATTGATTTCTGAGCCCCAACGCCTTGAATGAATGTGGAAGAAGGAGAGAGTTATGATAAGAATGCAGGTATGAGAGAGGACAATGAGTAGTCCTCTTCCCAATGTCCACATTCACTGAACTGTTTCTTATACTTCCTACTTAATTTTGGCTCTGGACCTGGCAACAAAGGGCTCTGTATAATGATCCTTTGTGCCTCAAGTTGCTTTTGATGTTAAACATGTAAACCTTTGTGTGTTTGACTTACAAAAAGGAGAATGGCATTTTCTCAGCCTGTGAAACTCATAATTATAGGAGATTGGATGATTAATGCTATGGTTAACTTGATAAGAGGACTGGATAGAATTCTCATAATAAGAAGTTAGCAATAATAAATTAATATAAAGAAAATTAAATATTAATCCTTAAGTTGAAACTGTTATCAGAGTGTAGCACTATACTTTAAGATCAAATTTTTAGCTTTCTATCTGGAATATTCACTAAAATGTTGGCACTTTCTTTTTAAAAGAATTGCCTCTATTCTCCACTTTGCTATGTCTGCAGAGACCTAGCCTGGAATGAATGTATCATAGTGGGTCCACCAGGTTTTTCTGTCTGTTTTAAAGGAAGTACCTTCTATTTTATAGGATAATGTAAGATATCGTGTGTTTTCCTAATGGTAATAGGCAAGTTTTTCTGGAAGTTTTTCGAGGACCTATTACTTGAGTCCAGCATTTCTGACCGTTGCTCTGTGAAACATTAATCTCATAACATATTTCACACTAAATGGATTCCTTGCTTAATTAAGTTTGAGAAATGTTCCTCATTGGAAATTTACAATGCCCAGTAGCATATGCACAGGCCCTGGTGAGACTTGTTGCAGAGAAACCTTTGTAAACTTTGCTTAACTCAGTGCTTCCTAAAGTTATTTGATCACAAGCAATCTTTATGGCCTCCTCGTCTTTGTTCCCCCTAGCAGACACCTATTACATTCAAGGGTCAGTCAAAAAGATGACCCTTTTTTAGTAGAAACCACACTAGCTATTTTAGGGGAGAAAATGTAATATAAGAAAGTGGTTAACAGGTGTTACAGTATTGAAAAAACATGAAAGAGGACACTGATGTATTCAGAGATAATGATCGCAAGAAGGGAGATGTTTGCGGTTATCAGAACCTAGAACTTTGAGGAGAGGCCCTGCAGAGTTGAGACTTCACCTCTGAGGAGGGGGCTGCTGCTTTAGTTCAGGGCCTCAGAGGTGAAGCTGTCTGGCAGCTGTCTACATCTCAAGGGCTCAGAGAAGGGGGCACTAGGTAGCTGGGGTGCAGATCTCTGAAGCAGTGGCTCTGCCCTGTTGCTGCTGGCACCACTGAGTGGGGTGTGATGAGGCTGATTCTGGAAGTATGGGAAGAAGCAAAAAACTGAAAACAACTGCAGCTGGAGCGAACCTCTGCTGCCCGGGGTGCAGGGTGACAGACAGAGCAATGCTGGCAGGAACAGCCAGTGGGCAAGCAGGGATGAGCAAGTGCCTTCTCGGTCCTCCTGCCTTCCGATTCCTCCCTAATGTTAGCAGCGGAATGTACCTGAGTCACGTGGCACTAAAGTATGTTAGCGCTTAGGGGGAATATCTGAGCAACGTGGCATCAAAGTATGTTACTGATGGTGAATCCATACGGGTTTGCAGCAACCTCAGTTCTTGTCTCAGAAGAAAGAATTTGACCAAGGAGCATAAGGCAAAATGAAAGATGGAGAAAAGTTTTACAGCAGGAGTGAAAGTTTATTAAAAAGCTTTAGAGCAGGAAGGAAAGGAAATAAAGTACACTTGGAAGAGTGCCAAGTGGGTGACTTGAGAGATCAAGTGCACTATTTGACCTTTGACTTGGGGTTTTATATGTTGGCATATTTCTGGGGTCTTGCATCCCTTCTCCCCTGGTTGCTCTCATGGGGTGGGCTGTCTGCATGCACAGTGGCCTTCTAGCACCTGGGAGGGGAGCATGCGCAGTGTGTTTACTGGAGTTGTATGGATGCTTACTTGAGGCGTTCTTTCCTTACCAGCTGCATGTACCTAGAAGGTGATGTACCAGTTAAACTTTGCCATTTTGCCTCTTAGTGTGCATGCCTGAGCCCACTTGCCCAACTCCTGAGATCTTACTAGGAAGCTGCTAATCACCAGTTTCAGGTTTTTTCTATATTGGGAGACTGCTTTTCCCTGGTGCTGGGAAATAGTGTAACAACCGCCTGATCATCACCTGATGGCCACCTGACATCTCTGGTGGGGGTTGCTCATGCCTGGCTAGATACCTGCTGTAACACTAGTACTGCTATTGGCAGGATCAAACATGGAGCTCTGATGAAGGAGAAATGTAGCTTGCAGTCTCCACCTCAGTACAGAAATGTGGATGTGGAGCTCAAATAATAATAATAGTAATAATAATAACAGTAGTGGTAACAACAACAACACTAATACATATATATTATATGCAATAATATAATAGCTGGATTTTTGTCACAGCTACTCCTTTAGCTGCTTAACATCCGTATATACCCTTTAGAACAACAATAACAACTCTATGCTTTTGCCTAACAAGATGCAAATATTCTTCCACTAATAAAGATGTTTCCATTTTATCTTTCAGAAGGGGTGCCACAAAGTCCTTTGAATCATCTCTGGGGAATGTTAATTATTCCTCAAATTCAGTCATGGACCCATCTGAATATTTTGTAACAAAAGACTAAATTACAAAGGTATTCACCACCAAAAATATTTATATGAAATAATAAAGAGAAAAAAGTAGAAAGGGAAAATAAATTTGTTTAGAAACACTTGAGAGTTTGTTAGGAAATGTAATATTTCTACTACAGCTGTTTAACTTTCCTTAAGGTTAACTTAGACATCAATGTAACCATCCAACGGGTTCACCTTGCCTGCTGCCTAGACAGAGCCTATTTATTAGGACAGGGGAATTTTAAAAGAGAAAGGGTAATTCACGCAGAGCCAGCTGTGCAGGAGACCAGAGTTCTATCATTACTAAAATCAGTCTCCCCAAGAGTTTGGGGATTGAAGTTTTTAAGGATAATTTGGTGGGTAGAGGGGGGCCAGTGAATCAGGAGTCCTAATTGGTCAGGTTGGAGATGAAATTAAGGAGTCGAAGCTGTCCTCTTGGGCTGAGTCAGTTCCTGGTTGGGGGCCACAAGAGCAGATGAGCCAGTTTACTGATCTGGGTGCCAGCTGATCCATCGAGTGTAGGGTCTGCAAAATATCTCAAACACTGATCTTAGGTTTTGCAATAGTGATGTTATCGCCAGGAGCAATTTGGGGAGGGTCAGAATCTTGTAGCTTCTAGCTGTATGACTCCTAAACCATAACTTCTAATCTTCTAGCCAATTTGTCAGTCCAACAAAGGCAGTCTAGTCCCCAGGCAGGAAGGGGTTTTGTTTTGGGAAAGGGCTGTTATCATCTTTGTTTCAAAGCTAAACTATAAACTAAATTCCTCCCAAAGTTAGTTCAGCCCTACACCCAGGAATGAACAAAGACAGCTTGGAGGTTAGAAGCAAGATGGAGTTGGTTAGGTCAGATCTCTTTCACTGTCTCAGTTATAATTTTGCAATGGTGTTTTCATCAAACTTCTAGATCTTATTTGAGCCCAGTTATTCATAAGATGGAGTAAATGGACAGTTGCTAATTCACCAGTGAATTTAAGCTGTGTAAATAATCAGTATACAAAGTTTGTTTAGGCCACAGATTTTTGCCCCATTATTGATTAAATACCTATTACTGATCAAATTTAAATCTAAAATGGAAATTACCTATTATTGGTCAAATAATATTTAATTGATTTATTTTATGTTATTGACTAAATGCAATTAAAATCTAGTATTTGCCTGAATACCTCATAATTGCAAGCTTTCTCATTGATGGTGGGTCCTGAGTTCCAAGGCAGAGATTTCTACTAGGAACTTTATTGATATGGAAAATTCTAGCAACAGAGTTTGCAGAATGGAGACTGCTGCTCTCTTGCTAAAGGACTGTTCTGAATAATGTGTTGTACAAATCTGGGTGTCATAAGGTAAAGTTTTAGACATTGGCAGCAGCAGCAGCTTTTAAAAAAGTATGACCTTCTCAAGCACACCCTAGGTTCCCACAGCATTCTAACTTTCCATGGGGTAATAACAGATGCCCCAATGTGTTTAGCTAGAGGTCCTGCAACCAAGGCAGTAAGAAACAAAGGTGTAATGAGATCATAAGAACTTGGTTTCAGCTATAGCTAGTAGCACTGTACCCCCTGTAGAGAGTAATCTGCATCTTAATGCACCTCACCTGAGACTGTGGCTGTGCCTTTTAAAATGGATCTCAGTGATTGTTATCATTATTGTGCTGCCTTCCTCTGCATACACACACACACACACACACACACACACACACACACACGATAAGTAGTACACTGCTCTCTGCATTGGCAGTTTTTAGTGTCATATCCCCATCTTTGGGACCAGGATAATATATCTGGAGATGTAGTAAAGTTTTAGTGACAGTCAGGTTATCCCATTTATTATATGAATTTTCTGTTGCGGCTCTAGGTTATGTAAACCAAAAATAAAATCCTAAGCTCTGCCTTCCCCTCCCCCAACAACTGACTGAACGGACCCCCTCTGGGCCAAGGGGACCCAAGAGAAACCAGGAAAACTGAATCACCCATCATGACAGGAAGGGAGGTCAGACACCCCTCCTTATCCCCCCTCCCTTTTGGAGTTTAGGCACAACTGACCAACATTAACATTAAAATAGAGATCTTAAGACTGACAAAACACACATTGTGGCAATAAGATATCAAATTCCAACATGACTCTGGTATATCATCATATGACAGATAGCAGACCTTGAAGGAAATCAAAATATTTTACCCCCAAATGTATTTCTTTGACATATTCTGAAATGACCCCACAGTTGTCTTTTATGGGGGAAATTTACATCTGCAGAGAATCCCCATTGATACAGCCAGGACTTTTTGGGATCTAGGAGAGATAAACCAAGAGTCTGACACCTTTTAAGGTTTAAAAGAAACATTTACCATTTATTCTCTCTCAGGGTTGCTACCTGGAGGCTTCATCTACATAATAAGAACCTTGGCTTCCACAGCACACCTTAACTCAAGCATTTTTTTTTTCTACTGACTTCAAGTCTTTGGACAAAGCTTAACTCTCTCAACCAGTTGCCAATCAAAAAATCTTTCAATCCACCTATGACTTATAAGCGTCCGCTTTGAGATGTCCTGCCTTCCTGGGTTGAAGCAATGTATTCCTTACATGTACTGGTTTATGTCTTTGCCTGTAACTTCACTCTCCCTAAAATGTATAAAACCAAAATGTAACCGGACCACCTCAGGCACACTTTCTCAGGGCCTCTTCAGACTGTTCCCTGGGCCATGGTCACTTATATTGTCTTAGAATAAACCTTTTTAAATATTTTATGGAGTTTGATTTTTTTTTTTTGTCAACAGTTCTAAAGCAACAATGGTTTTTAGGCCTTTTGGATAGAAGTGTAAGTGTGCTGTATAAAACAAAAAAAAATTAGGGTAGTGAAGCCTCCAAAACAAGCACTTATCCAAAAGCTTGTCTGAGTATTGTGAACCCACATAACATACAAAATGAGATTTTAGGAAGGGGAACAAGAGGACATAGGTCCTTAAACAGAGATCATGGAGAGGTTGGATCTTGATGTAGTTCTTTGTCCTCCTGCACCCCTGTTGGTTATGAATTTTTGGATCTGGATTTGTAATTGCCTTCCCCTGGCTTGGGAAGTCCTAATCTGAGTTTAGAGGCCTCATATCCTGAGGGAGCCCTCTCCCTCTACTGTAACCTCAGATCAGCTGATCATCCCATTGAGACCCGACTGGAGTGACCACTGCTTGGGGTAGCCCGTTTCCATCTAGGTTAGTGTGTCCAGAACCTGAAGTAACCTGTCTCATAACTCCCTGCTCAAGTCTTCCAGAGTTGAGCGGATACTTGTTTAATAAAGGGCCTTTATATTGTATATTGTAGCCTCTAGTCCCAGGATTCTATCACTTTAAACTCTAGTCTCAGGATTGTAGGTGTCAGTTCTAACAATCCATGTGCAAAATCTAGAATGGAATTGTAAAGGACAGTAAAAAAAATCCCAGGACCCCTAGACTCCTTATGCAAAAGGGGAGGTTGATCCTGGAGGCTGAGTTATGCAATATCCTCTTCCAAATGAATAGCTGTTACTAGCATTATTCATTAGCCAGATCCCCACAGAAAGGTAAAAGGCCTCAGTCATCTACAAAGGACTGCCCCCACAAATCATTCATAAGTATATTTGTTGTTGGCCCCACCGCCCCGCCCCTAAACAAGGATATGCCAATTGTAACTTTAGGTTTAAATCTAAGTCTAGCTCCTAAAACTAAAGTCCATTTGTTTCCACACTGATAGTGTGCATTACAAGCTTATTTCCCCAGGTGCAGAACAAAAACAAGATGAGATCAGTCATTCCTTCCCCTACCCAGAGATGTTGGCATAATTGATTCTTCCTTTACTCCCTTTTTTCTCTTCAAACATTCACCTTATTTTATGTAAATTCTGGGCAATAACTAGTCTCACAAGAATGTAACTGTTTGCCTTACTGGCTACCTATCCCTCTTCCTACATGTCTTCCCCTCTTTAAGGAAATGTATAAATACTAAACCTCCTGAAAACCTTTTCAGAAAAACAGCCACAGATGTGTCTGTGGCTAGTGTCTTTCCTGGACTCGGCCTAAAGCTAGCTTAATAAACCTTGATTGATTGAGACTTTGCTTCAGTCACTCATTATGGTTATCAGAATTAAAATTGAGTTAGGGTTAGAGTGTTTAGCATCATGTCTGCCACATAGCAGGTGTTGATTTGAGTATCTGGAGTTGGGCAGAAGTTCTGTATTATGAGTTCAACTTTTCCACCACAGATTGTCCATCATGAGTTCTTATTGACAATTGACTGAGCCTCTTAGGCACCAGGGCAAAGTGTTTTTGATCCTCTCTCAACTCTTTTGTGTGTGTGTGTGTGCATGGAGATTTCACATTAGTTGAACAAATTGGAGAGAGAATGAGTAAGTTGAAACTGTGCCCTCTCATTTTGAGAATTATTTTGGAATTCATTCTCGAATCATAAGTCCCTTTAAAATTTCCAACAGTTTGAAAAGTTTCCAACAGTTTGAAAAGTTTCCAACAGTATGAAAAAAACTTATTGAAAGAAATGACGTACCTGACTCTTCATCCACCCATCTGGGGATCTCTGTTTTCCTCTGCTTTTCTCTTTTTTCATGGCTGTTGAATTAACAAGGTATCAAGCACCCACTATGTGCCTGGCCCTGTGCTGGGCTGAAATACAGTGATGAATGGGACAAATAAACACAACAGACAGTAAACCGCCATGCATGGTGGTAAGTTATAAAGCTGGACTGACAGGGTGAGGTGACAGGGTGATTGTCGGGGATGGGCACAACTTCCCATATGGCGATAGAAAAGACTCTTTCATGGAGGTGCAATCTGAGGTGAGTTCTGGAGCATGAGAAGGAGCCAGCCCTGTGAAAACCAGGGAGATGAATGCTTTCACCAGAGGGGAACAAATGCAGAGGTTTGAGGTAGAAAGTGTGTTCCTCATAGCTGCCAGGCTCCACACTCCTATAAAATCTCTTCTACAAGCCCATGTGAGAGAATGGTTGAGAGAAGGCCAGGAACTATCCTTTGGTCACCCGCAAATGCCTGCAGCTGTAATTGGCGGTTCTTACTGATAGATGTGCTTTAAGTGCTGTATATACAGGCTGGGGACTGGGTGATTTTCTTGAAATTTCCCCCCATAGTCAAATTTTTCAAGAACTAAAAATAACAAATTGGCAATCTACCCATGTGTGTTCCTTTGTAGCATCCAAGGACACTACCATAGCATGATGGATAATATTATGAGCTGTCTCAGTTCCTTGATGGGTTGTGTTATAAAAGTGAAGTAAGTTTCATCTTGGTGAAATGCCTAGTGGAGGGAGCAGTATTTCCAGTCCAACTATCGAATTACATTTTTTCTGTTTTTCAGTTCTGTTTATTTCCTTCATGCCCAGCTAAGTACAAACAACATACCCTCTTAGTAAGAATGAAGACCTCTGTTGGTTTGTTGCTGCCACATAAGAGGGAGGGTTGGAGAGGAAGGGGTATTGACATCCATTTTCCCAGTCTTGGCACACAGGCTAGTATGGGAAGTAGATATTTATGGGATGCTATGTGGCTAATGGAAAGAGATGGAGAGCTTTTCGTGCAACACACAACTTCCCCTTGGCCCCCACCCCTACCCCATGAGCTTTCAAAGACATAGACGAAAAGGCCAGGCCAATGCATAATCTTTATTACCATAAGATGTTCAACCAAAAACTGATATGGTCCCCTGGAGAGCCAGACTGGGCCATATGGTAGCCTTTTACTTGCTTCTCATTGCATTTTATTTCTATTCAGCCTGTAATGAGACTGTACTTTTTCTAGTCTATTTGCTAAGTCTGGAGGCAGGCTTTCGTGACTTAACAACACTAGAGTTAGGCTGAGTAGTCTTCTTGGCGTTTTCTTCCCCAGGCCCAAACCCAAACCTCTATAGTTTTTACTCTCTTGGTGAGAAAGTTCCAAGCAATAGAGAAAGAGAAGGAGCATTTCCATTTAAAGGCCCAGCGTAGAGCTAGTCACATTTGCTCAGCCCGTGCTCCTTCCAGGTGGACAGCTCCTAAGACAGTGGAGTTGGCCCATCTCACCATTTCAGCAGACACAGATTTATTGTGCTACAAATGCAGTTTGAGTTTCAGTGTCCTTCAGTTGTTTGAGCCCCTTCTAAATAAATATTCACTTTCATAGCCAATTTTGAATTTGCAATTTTATATTCTTTTTCTTAAGGTATTCCCCAAACTGTGTAAGATTTAGGTCCCACAAAGCAGGGGCCTGCTCCTGCATACCAGTGTGGCTGCCACATGAAGTCACTGAAGCTCAGCCCCTTGAAGACATGTAGGCACCCGGAGAAAGAGTAAGCTGTGGGTATAACAACAGAATATCTGTAATGCCAGGATTAGGAGTCTGGCAATTTTACTATAGAATCCTTTAAAAAGTATAACATAGAGAAGGATGAATAGTTGCAAAAGTGGTATAGAGAACTTCTGTGTATCTTTCATCCAGATTCCCCAGTTGTTAACATTCTACACATTTGTCTTATCATTCATTCTCTTTCTCTCTTTTTCTTTACACACATACACACATGCATGTACTTCTATTTTTTTCCCCCTTAACCACTTGAGATTGGGTAGCAGACAAATGATCCATTACCCCTAAACACTTCAGTATGTATTTATTAAACAAAAGACATCCTCTGATGAAGCCACAGTATACCCATCAAAATCAGGAGATCAACACTGATTTTATACCACCATATAATTCAGAGATCCCATTAAAATTCTACCCATTTTTACAACAATATTCTTTACAGGTTGAGAATCCAAACTAGAATCTTGTGTTGCATCTAGTCATCATTTCTTTTAATTTATTTCAACTTGAGACAGTTCTTCAGTCTTCCCTTGCCCTTCAAGGCCTTGATATTTTTGAATTATCCAAGCCCGTTACTTTGTAGAATGTCCCTAAATTTGGGTTTGTCTGATGTTTCCTCAGGATTAGATTAGCATAATGAATTTTTTCCAGAAATACCACAGAAGTGACAGGATACACATGATGATGATTTGTTCTATTGCTGGTGATGTTAACTTTCTTTCACTTGGTTAAAGATACTATCTGCTAGATTTTCTGTTGTAAAATTAACAAGTGTTTTGTGGGGTGCTCTGAGACTAAGTAAACAGCCTGTTCCTCTTCAAATTTTCACACACTTCTTTAAGCATTCATTGATGAATTTTGCCTAAACCAATTATTACTATACTAGTTACCAAATAACAATTTTCTAATTCCATCATTTCTTCTACATTTACTAGTTGACAATCTACTAAAAGGCAGACTTTTTTCTTTACCCCATTTGCTAATGTATATATGTATTTATACTTGTATGGATCCATAGATTGTTATTTTATTCAATGTGGTATAGTCCACTACTATCATTATTTATTTTAATGCCCAATTTGTTCCAGATTTGGCCAGTGATAGCACCTTTAGTTTGACTACTATATCCTTTTAATATGTCCCTATCATGCTTTGAAAACTTCATTATATTCTAGCACAAGGTGTCTGAGGCTTATCTTGTACTTTGCTTGTCCCAGTCCTGGAATTAGCCATTTTTTCCAAGACCCCTGGTTCCTTTTAGTGGATAATAGTATTTAAAAACCAAGACCAGAGGGCTAGTTGCACTCATTGTTATGAAGTGTTGCTTCTAGGCCTTCTCAACAGACAGGGAGCTAGAAATAAATGCATGTATATACGCGCACACACACACACACACACACATCTGTAGTTATTTCTACAGTTTTCTATCTCTCTATATAGCTACTTCTAATTTCAATCCCTCATCACATGGTTTGTTCTGGCTTTTCCCTTTTCCATATTTGAAGATAGTGAGAATCCTGTCTCCCACTATCCTTAGTATGTTCATTTGCTTAGTCCCTTGTATGTGATCAATCTCCTGATTACATGTGCCATCTCCTCACCCCTGTGCTGCCAACTCACGCTTGTCTACACCAGTTGAGAATTATCATTCTCACCATATACATATAAAAAGTTCCCCTGCTGTGGCCCCAGGGGTACTTAGGCCAAGAGCTACCCCTCTCCTGGGCCTGGGTTTTCACAGATCTACAGTTCCCCACTGTTCCAGCATGTGACTCACACCAGCCTCCCAGGTGGACAGTTCTCCGCCCCTCTGGTTGCACACAGGACTGAAGTTCCCTTCAGCTCCAGTGGTGCATCCAACAAGAAGTGGGATCTCACCTGCCTAAATTCCCCATGGTCTCAGTGGCTCCCAACTGGCCGAGCCAAACTCAGCCCCAGCAGTGTGCTAATTCTGCTAACTCTGCCCAGGCACTGGACAGAGGTTTAAAAACTGAAACTGATCAGTAAGTTAAGGGAATCTGCCCAAGATGTTGTTAAGGAATCCTTTGTTTATCGGGGAAAGGAAATTCAACAGATTATGGTTGAAGGTAATTATGACAGAGAAATACAATCATTTATATTTAAATCTTTGTTTGGTCACTTGCCTTCTCGCTCTCAGATCTATTGCCTGCTCTACGTTATAGGCAAGTATATATCCTGGGCTGCCTTGCCAGCTGGCTTCCAGCTAGGCTTGTCCAATGGGAGGCAGTCAGAAGAGACTGGTAGTTTCCCCGTTCTCTTCTATCTGCAGCAGTGTCTCCATCAGTGGCTATTTCCCCTTTATGATTAGCTTCTGTGTAATAGACTTGTCATGGTTCTAGATTCTTCTGGGTTCCAATCATACCACCTTCTCCTTTTGTTTCCAGCTCCAAGAGTGATAGTGGCTTCCTATACTATGTCTAATTTCTCTATTCCTTCCTTTTTCATTTTCAGTTTCTCTATCACCTGTATAACCAATTTTCTGAATTAAATTCCCTCTGCGTTAAGCACCTAGACTGTTTAATGTTTTCCTAACCTGACCCAGAAAAATGGCCCAACAAGCTGACTCGCCTTACTTGTTATATGAGCCTGGAGCTGTTGCAGCCAACTCTCTCCCATTTGAGGAAACCTGTCTGAGAATGAAACAACACAAAGTTAAATGGAGCCAAAAGATAAAGAACTAGATCTTGGTAACTTCGAATGAGCGGTTGATCAGCCATTACCTAAGGCTAGGATGACCCTTGAACTTTTCAGTTACTTGAATCAATAAAACCACTTTTAAAAAAAGTCCTGGCCAGGCGCGGTGGCTCACGCCTGTAATCCCAGCACTTTGGGAGGCCGATGCAGGCGGATCACGAGGCCAGGAGATCGAGACCATCCTAGCTAACATGGTGAAATCCCGTCTCTACTAAAAATACAAAAAACTAGCCAGGTGTGGTGGCAGGCACCTGTAGTCCCAGCTACTCGGGAGGCTGAGGCAGGAGAATGGTGTGAACCTGGGAGGCAGAGCTTGCAGTGAGCCGAGATCATACCACTGCACTCCAGCCTGGGCAGCAGAGCGAGACTCCATCTCATATTTAAAAAAAAAAGGTCCTAATTGTTACATCTGTACATCTGTGTTTCAGTATCATGACTGTTGAACTACGTACAAATTATAGATCATTAACTCCTTGATCCATGAAGGTGACTTAAGTTCTATTTGAAAGTCACATTTCCCAACAGGGCTTATCTCCTTGGTGTGATTTACTTATGTGTATTCTTAAAAGAGGAGATTTTCTTACAGCTTCTGCCTTTTATTGGTCTTTCTGTCTTCTAATGTGTGACTCCTCTTTTCTAAGCTGCCACATTCTGACAGGGTCTCATATATCCACTATATCAGTGGAAGGGACAAAATAAAAAATTTATGTCATCTACATGACAGACCTGAAAAACTAGCCTCTCATTTAAATATTGCAAAGAATTGAGTTATATGCTACATAAGTGACAGGAGAATGGGGCTCTTAATCTATGTGAAAGGAAATTGGATTCAAGTTGTTTTATCTCTTGCAGATGTTCAACATTATTTTTGTCAGCTAGTAGTTAAGTTGAAGAGAGACATCTTTCTCAGAATAGAAACATGAAATAATAATGTCCTCCAGCATCATCTCATCATGTTAAGCTATGAGATGGATGATATCCTGATGTGAAAAGATGCAAATGATACTGAGTTTTGAAGTATTTGTTGGGAGTGGGAGAGAGGCTAAAGTTTTGTTCTATAATATACTGCTTCTGCATGAAAAAAATGAAGAATCCATAGACACTTTGTTTAAAAAATGGGATTCTAAGCCACAGTTTCCTAAGAGGTTTATTTTGGACAAGAATTCAGTAAGATTTGGGTTTAACATGTCCCTGTGGAAAGTTGGCACTAGCATGGGTTAGGACCCAATGCCCTTGGAGGCTCAGCTCAGGGTCCTTGCTTAGGGTTGCTCTATCTTATGCATGACCTGAGGGATGTAGGCATCCTAGGTTAGTTGATCATGGATATACTGAGGCCTCTGGCTTTCCTCATCCCCTTCAGCAGGTGTGCTGGCTTCTGTCACCTGCCATGGGTCTGTTTGTTGCCCTCTGTGGCTCTTGGATGTCTTACCTGAATCATTATATACCTTCTGTCTGCAAACTAACCCCTCCTCTGAGTTAATCCAGACAAGTAGGGAATGTATCTTACCAGCATCAGACCACTGAGCTCTGTGGTTAGATGTGCTGCTTGAGACCTGGTAGGTGGTGGCTGGAGGGACATTACAGAGCACCTTGAGCTCAGGAATGGTGGCTTCCTGTTAAAGAGTGGGTTACTGTCTCAGTTCCCGTCTCCGGTACTGTACTATATAAACTGAGACTGGAATCCCGTTCAACTTGGCTGGGGTTTTGATGTCCTAGGGGAGAGAGGTAGATTCTGCTCCCTCTACCAGCCTCCACAGATGTTTTCAGAGCACCAGGCATAGATGTGGATCGATTTCCTCAGGCCCCAGGTGGCCTTGCCCAGCCTGCCCTTGTTGCCCTGCTTTTCCAGCCTTCCTGTGTGTTGTGTGTCAGCATGCCATACATCCACTCCATGACAGTTCTCATGAGTGCCTCAGGACTTGTGGTCATCCCTGGACCACACACAAGCTTTAGTCTATAACCTATGAATGAGTTAGTCCACTTCCACTCTAATTCCCACTCTTCATTAGCACATGCGAAAATGTTAGAGGATCTTTACATAAGTAAAATTATTATTATAATCATAAAAATGCCATTTATAATATATATTCCAAATAAAGCTATAGTAACACTTAAAAATGTGTTAATGAAAAGCAGGAGTTACTTTGTTTAAATCTTATTGTACAGGGGCATTTATAAAGCTTCCCCAAAAATACAACAGGACTAGCTCATGTATTATCTAGAACCTGTGTGTGCACACACACCCTTCTCCTATGTTTATACATATGTTTACTATTCTGAGCACTTATATGCTGAGCACTTTATATAAATTATCTTCTGTCTTAGATCAGGTTTCCCAGAAAGCTAAGCAGAACCTGAGGCAATAAATAAAGCCCTGATGATTTATTTGGAAAGTACAAAGCCAAGGCAGCAAAAGTATAAAAAAATAAAAAACAAACGTAAAGTGAGGGAGAGAAGATGAGAAGCAATGCAGAGTTCTGCACTGATGAGTGCTTTGTAATCGCCATAGAGAACTGGGGCAGGACACACCACAGGGGTGATGCAAGATTGTGTGGGCTTTTCCAGGAAGAGTCTACAGACTTATGTCTCAGAGTAGTTGATTAGAGTGTGGAAGGTCGGGACATTGCTGTATCCTTCCCATCTCCTTTTTCCTATGGGTCAAAGTTTGTCTGACTGAAGGTTAATTCTCTTGCACTTTTGCAGCTGCTGGAACATGAGATCCCAGGCCCTGTAGTGGTGTGTTTCATTCAAATCTGAAAATGGCAGCACAATTGAGCAATTCCTGGCATGTGGCTACTTGGCCCAGTTGTGCAGCTGTAGCCCAGGGGGAGGCTTTCCAAGGGCAAGTAACTGCTGGGTCCCCATTGAAGCAGTGTGGCTTGGGAGGCTACCAGGCAGAGGGTATCTAAGGAGGTGCATAACATCTGTGGTGGTTGTATCTACTTGGGATGCACAACAACCCTGAGAGGTGAGTCTTATGTTTCCCACTTTATAGCTGAGGAAACAGGCTGTTTGCCCAAGATCTCATAGCAGTGAGCAGCTAAGCCAGAGTTTGAACTCAAATCGGTTTGCTTTCAAACTGATTTGAGTTTTCTGTCCAGCATGCTACATAGATTCTCCTGTAGGCTTTAATTCAAACAAACAAACAAACAAATAACAAAAAAAAGTCAGTGAAAGTAACACATAGTTCTTGCAGAAAATATAAAAAACAAAATAATCATCCACAATCTGTAGACCCAGAAATAATCATTACAATTTTTCTAGCATATAATCTTTCAGTTTTTCTGTAATACTTTTTCATAGTTAAGATAATGCAAATACTATAGCTTATTATGCTCTTGTCATTGATTACTATTTCAAGAGTATTATCCTATGTCATATAAACTTTTATGCCTCTATACCCGGATATAGTTTTATATACTTTGGAAGCAGCAGGTCTGTGATCCATTTGTTTCCTTTGCTGGGGTGGCAGTATGTTCCGAGGTAAGAAAGAAGGCAAGTAAACTGGTTTAATCTTGTAAAGACACTGATGACAGACCTCCTGGCCAACTACATGTTTTTTGCTAGCAGGAAAGTCCTTATCCATGGAATGCTTTTAACAGAATGTGCTTTGGTGTATAGGATTTCTTAGGTAGACAAGCCTAGAATCTACAAATTTATGGGGCATGGCTCTCAGGAAAATGTGATGTAAATTATGTAAATATCTGAGTATAAAATAGAGATGTTTCAGATGTTCCTGAACTAAGCAGCCCCTTCTGGGTAAGTAAGGTGGCTGATACCATTCTTAGAGGCCTCATCAATTGTCTTGGGCCAGAGTACCTCAGATGCAGGAAGAAGAGACCCAGGGAGTGCCACCAGGGCTTCTAGACCTCTCCCTGCTGTAACCTATGTCTCCTTATTATACGCATCCTTGAAATTACTAGTAAAGCTTGGTACTGAGTAAGATCTCTGATGTGTGTGAGTCTTATTTGACAATCTGATCTTTGTTGTGTTGTGTGCTACCTCAATTCATTGTCATTTCCTCATTGATTATGTTTTAATTATATATAAATATTTCATAACTTTAAATACATCTGTGATACACAACTCTGACCAAATCATTGTCTATGCTTTATGTCATTTCTTTTGAATTATTCCAAGACAAGGACTTGCTATACTTTTTCAGGGCTACAAGAGGGAAACCTCTGTAAGAATCTTTTGCCCTACCTCCTGTTCTTGCTACTGCAAGGAGAAACAGAGGGATCAAAAGAAAAACAGGAAAAAAAGGAGAAAGAAATGTGAGCAATAGGAAAAAATCCCTTTACCATCATCATCACCAGACTTTTTTGCCAGCCTAGGTTCATTCTTCATTCTCAGTTCATTTTTCCCTTTTGCACTCGGCTATTCCTAGCTCTTGCCCTCGAAACCCCATTCTTGCTTCAGACTCCAGCCTCCTGGAAGCCCAACCAAGCTTTCTCTGCTTCTTCCTACAATGAGAAACTTCTGCCTAGCTGCTGGGGACACCTCCCCTCCAGCAGATTGATGTTTCAGCAGGAAGATACATTCCCGGCATTCTGAATTGGGACTGGTGGTTTTGTAGCACACCCAGGGTTCTTAATCCAAGGCTCATGGAGATAATTCAGGGAGGTGGGTCAATGAACTTGGAGGGGAAAAATGACATGTCTATATTCACTAGTCTCTAACCAAAATTTATCAGATCTTTCAGTTATAAATGTAAGCAAAGAAAAAAAACCCCACGGTAGTATTAGCAGTACCTGTAATCTTGTCAACGATAGAAATCAATTCTTTTCATATACATTATTATTGTTGCAAATATCTTGAAAAATTATTTACATTCCATGCTTCTTAGAAATCATGTTATTAGGGAGGGATAGCATTAGGAGATATACCTAATGTAAATGACGAGTTAATAGGTGCAGCACACCAACATGGTACATGTATACATATGTAACAAACCTGCAGGTTGTGCCCATGTACCCTAGAACTTAAAGTGTAATAATAATAAAAAATAAATTATGTTATTAAACCTGTTGCTAGGTTTATGTAACATGTTAATGTGTAAACATGTTATTTAACATGTTGCTAAAGAAAACACATTGCTGAATCACAAATAAAAAATATTTTGATAACTGTATTTTTAAAAATTAGTTTACTCTGTTGTCCTATGTTTTTATTTTGTTGATTTAAACACATCATTATGAGAAGGGGTTCATAGCTTCATCAGACTGCCAAATGTGTCCATGGCAAAGAAAGGGTCAAGAAGTCTTAGAAGTGGAATACAGTCTAGCACTTCACTAGTGTGCATTATGTGATATGTTAAATAGCCATTGAAAAACTGGCCTGACTCTTGCCTTTCAATGATTAACATAATCATGTCACTAGATGCATAAATAGTGCTTAGGCAAGCACTGACATAGGCTGCTGTACAGGTGTAAACAACAGGCTACTTGGTTTCAGGGACACAGAATTAATCACAGCTTGGTGCATCTGAGAAGATTCCTAGAAGGAGTAACATTTGAGGTGGGCCCAGCTCAGCTTAAAGCAGCTGAGGAGGTGAACTGGGCTGCCCACACCTCTGCATGAGAAGATCACAGTCACTCTGCCAAGCTCTACTCCTCTGAAAAATACCTGATTGAAGCAAGTTGCAATAGCCATGGGCTTTCCTTTCCTGAAAATTCAGGAAGGGCTCCTCTGCTAATGTGTTTTTCCTATCCTTTAATAAGGATAGTAGCTTGTTCTTTCATGTATTCATATTTTCCTGTAGGCAAGGAATAGCATCTGATGTAGTAGAACATAAGCCTAGGGATCCTAGTTGGTCTGGGTTCTTACCTTTCCTTGGGTTATTGATAAACTGAATTATTGGACATGATGATCTTCATCATCTTATCATTGTCCTAGCGACTTTGACTTTTAGGAATTTTTGAATCTTGGATAAGAAATGGCATTCAATAAGTGAAATGTTTCATTTCCATTGAGGAAGTTATAATGTCCCTCCATCCTCCTAATTCCAATGTATTGATGAAATGGAAAACTGGCCATGAGAAGCATGGCATATAATTCTTCCTCCTCTGCCTGACCCCAACCTTTCTAAGTGTGCTTCTAGGAAGTATAAACTGGCATGGAAAATTCCACCCATTCGATTTCTTATAAGTTGAAGAAAAGTCAGAGGTACAAATTGGGGAGGGAGATCTGGGGAGTGCTTTGAACTGCATTAGCCAATATTAAGCAATAGGATGCCTCTGATGTCATCTGCAGAGGGGCCTAGTTTGGTTGGCTTTCTTCTAAGCCTGCTACATGTATACGGCTTCTACTCCTCCAATCTTTGATGCAGTGACTGAGCTGTGCTGTGGGCAGACAGAGAGCATCGTCTATATGTACGAATTCCTCAGTGTAATGCTTTCATTTCACTCTTTTTTATTCCTAAAAAAAGGCTAAAACTTTGTATGAGAATGCAGTTTTATGTGTTGCTGAGATATGTTAGGGATGGGGATGGCACACTAAAACTGATAGTCACTAAAGTCATTATTTTCCCTGCCTTCATTCCTCTTCTACATTCTGTACCTTGCCTCTTAGGTCACTCATTTCCAGATACAGTTGTCAGTATTCTTCTCTTTAAAAAGCTTCAATGGACGCTCTAAACTTTAGGTTGAGGGAAATCCCCAGAGGTGAAGTAAAGAGAGCAATGTCCAATAGAAGTTTCTGTCGGTGTAAAACTTAGGGGAGCAGTGCCCAAGGCACAGGATAGGAAGATTTAGCATGTCACCCACACCACATTTTCTTCAGCAAAATCACGCATGAACCAGCAAGCCATGCAAAGAATGGAGCCCTATGGAGAGACTCTGCCAAATAATAATTATTATTGTTATGATAATTATAATTATACCAAGGAGAAGAAAAAAGAATGGAATGGGAAGGAGATAAACAAATTTTAAAAGGCTGGTTGTAAAGCATGCCACAAGAGGAATTGCCTATAGAATTAAAGAAAAGGTACAGATAAGTTTTTCTATAGAGTCTCAAAGAAATTGTCCATAACAAAAATTATAGCCAGAGAAAAATATTTCAATGAAGAAATAGAAAGATTCAGAGAAAAATGGAAAGGCAAGAGAAAAAGATGGGCAATGAACTAAGACAAATAGAAGGAAAAACAATACAGAAAGAATAAATTTGACTGATAATACAGTTATGTATATAGCAGCAGGTTTGACAACACCCAAAATGAAATGGAAAAAAAACAAAGACATACAAAGATTATAGACAAAGTACTGGATATGGAAGAAACACAAAGGAAATCCAATATGAATGAGTTGACATTTCTGAGAAAGAGAATGAAACAGATGGAACAGAAATGATTTCAATTATATAAAAGATGACATTTCTTGCAATAAAAAGTTGAATCAGCACAATGAAGGGTAACAGCATGAGCCAGTAAAGATCGATAGAACACAATGAACACCAAGTCATATCCTGAAAAGTTACTGAATACAAGATAAAGATTTATGTGGTATGAAGAAAAGAAATTATACCACAAATAAGGGGAAAGTCTGGCTGACGTCAGGCTTCTTCACAGCAGTGTTCAATGCCAAAAGATGGTGAAGAAATGCCAGCAATGTTCTGAAGAAAACAAAGTGTGATGAATTAATTTATTAACCATGCAAGTTCAAACGTGAAGGCAACAGATATCTCAGCAATGCAAGTACTTAGGCAATGGAGTACATAGAAGTCCTCAGAAAAAAGAAATCCAGTGGATCAAGAGATGATACAAAATAAATATAACCAGATTATTGACTAGTTTGAGCTTGCAATTTCCAAGGACAAAATCTTTCCTCACATTCTTCAAAACTGTCTTCAACTGTCCCAGTCAAATCTTTCTTTCTTGTTCTTTTAAGAATATCTTGGTCTGATCCTACCACTTTTCCAATAACTTCAATTATCCAAAATCCAGTGGAGTTTCCTCAATCTCATATATTCAATTTAACTCTCATTTTCTTTCTTCTTACTCTAAGGTTTGGCACTCATGGCAAAGGTCCTTTTTCCTTCTTTCCTTTTCCTTCTTGTGTCTTCCTTCCCTTGTACATTCTTTTTTTCTGAGTCTCTTTCTCCTCTAGTGTGTTGTGGTGAGAAGGAAAGATGGAGGAAATGGGGTGAACATCACTTAGGCAGTGGCTTTGGATGTCTTTTAGGTTGCTATTGCCTTTGATTCACTCTGTGTGACTGAGGTCCACATGCTGGCATTCTGGAGAGGTGCATGTGTGAATTTTTGGGGAAGGTCCTTTAAGGACCTCCTCCTGCACAGACAAATGATGCTCTGGCAAGACCTCTTCTGATTTCAGCTGAGCTACTACCTCTGGTGGTCTACTCCACAGCCTCTTGCTTCTGGAATTCTTTTGCCTGGCAGGCTGTCCCTTTAGACAGGGTACTACTGAGATGGCACAAACTGACTACTTCATGGGCTGACTCCTAGAAAACTCATGAATCTTGCTACTTAAATCTCTGGAGTACAAGTTGCTGCAGCACCACCTGAGCTTTCTGCCTTGCTTTCTTTTTCCAGATCTCTTTTTCTCAACCTCAGTTAGACTCAGAGCAGAAGATCAGCAAGTGCACAGTAGAAGTAGATGCTCAAAAGGGAATAAGAGGCTTGTTTCAGATTTTTTCAGGCATCACAAATATCTATCTATGATTCTTGCATCATCCCCTACTTTGGCTTCCTGCTTATGTGTGTATCTGGGGCTGAGTGTTGAGGAGAAAGAGCACAATACAATCCTCCTAGCTGATCCCACAATCTTCCTTGAGTTCTTTATCTTTGGCATATGTAGACTGGAGCAAGAGACTGGGGCAGGGCTGGAACTGCCATCTCTCTTGTCAGTGCTAGAGGGAGTATCTGGGTTCCTTGGTACAGTAATTCTCTTTAGAATGTGGGAGTATTTCATATTGTTGTACAATTTGGAGGCTTTTCTAACTCTGAGATAGCAGGACACATCCCATTGAACATTGGCTTCATGAACACAGCAATAAATAGAGAAGTGTGGTAAAGGACATGCAGTGATATAGTTTGGATCTGTGACCCCACTCAAATCTCATATTGAAATGTAATCCCTAATGTTGGTGGTGGGGACTAGTGGGAGGTGATTGGATCATGGGGATGGATTTCTCATGAATGGCTTAACGTCATCCCTCATAGTGCTGTCCTTGTGATAGTGAGTGAGTGCTCATGAGATCTGGTCTTTTAAAAATGTGTAGCACCTCCCCCTTTGCTCTCTTGTGGCTTCTTTCACCATGTGATTTCACGGCTCCCCCTTTGCCTTCTGCTACAATTGGAAGCTTCCTGAGGCTTCCCCAGAAGCAGATGTTGCTATGCTTCCTGTACAGCTGGCAGAACCAAAAGCCAATTAAACCTCTTTTTAAAAAATAAATTATCCAGTCTTAGGTATTTCTTTATAGCAATGCGAGAGCATACTAATACACGGGGTGAACCTGAATTTATTTTATTAGGTTACTAATTGTTGGAGTTAGAGTTACAGAATAAAATGTAAGGGTTTAAAATCTTGAAAATATAAAAATAATGGGTAACCAGTTTTGGGAGTTGGAGGTAAGGAATGTGGAAGGGATCAAAAGCATCAGTTTTTTTCATTTTTCGTGGCATGGAGTCAAGAGATAATTGTTCAGAATTAAATTGTATGATTGAGAATTATGGTTTCAATCTATCAGTGTTTTCTCTCCTTAATTCTACTTTTAAAAATCTCAGAGTAGTGGTTCTTAATCAGAGACAATTTTGCTCCACCTTCCCCAGGGGACATTTGGCCTTGCTGGAGACATTTTAGTTGTTACACTGAGGGAAGATGGTGTTTCTACTAGTGTCTAGTGGGTAGAGGCCAGAGATGCAGCTAAAAATCCTATGAAGGGATTAACAGCCCCACCAAAGTGGCATGATAATCATGTTACATGAAAACATCTGAACATTCAGTAGCTACAGAAACATGAAGCAGAGCCTCCTGAAAATATAACTGCCATTGGCCCCTCTCAGAGGAAGTTGCCTGTTTGTGAGAGAACTTATCCTTAGCACTGAAAGTGAAAACTCAGCTGCGATTAGCATCAGAAAGCCCAACAGAGTTTAAAATAATGGGTTATAAGATGTTATTTGCAAACCTCTTGGTAGCCTCAAATCTAAAAACCTACAACAGATAACAAATAAATAAAAAATGAGAAATTAAAACATACCATTGGAGAAAACCACCTTGACAAAGGAAGACAGAAAAGAAGAAGAAAGGAAGAGACCAAAAAACAATTAGGAAATAAATAACAAAATGGCAGCAGTAAGTTCTTACTTATAAGCAGTAACATTGAATATAAATAGACCAAATTCCCCAATCAAAAGACACAGAGTGCCTGAATAGATTAAAAAATAAGACCCATTGATCTGTCATCTACAAAAAACACACTTCACCTATAAAGACACACATAGACTAAAAGAAAAAGATACTTTATGCAAATGGAAACAGAAAAAAGCAGGAGTAGCTATACTTATATCAGACAAAATAGGTTTTAAGACAAAAAGTATAAAAAGAGACAAAGAAGGTCGTTATATAATGATGAAGGGGTCAATTCAGCAAGATAATATAACAATTATAAATATATATGCACCCAATACTGGAACACCCAGATATATAAGGCAAATATTATTAGAGCTAAAGACAGAGATAGACTCCAATACAATAATAGCTGGAGACTTCTACACCCCACTTTCAGCAATGGACAGATCAGCCAGGCAGAAAATCAACAAAGGAACATTGAACGTAATCTGCACTATAGACCAAATGGATCTAATAGATATTTACAGAACATTTTATCCAACAGCTACAGAATGTACGTCTTCTCAGGACATGGATTATTCTCAAGAATATATCGTATGTTAGGCCACAAAACAAGTCTTAAAAAATTCAAAAGAACTGTAATTATATCAAGTATCTTCTCTGACTACAATGGAATGAAACCAGAAATTAATTATAAGAGAAATTTTGGAAACTGTACAAACACATGGAAATTAAACAATATGCTCCAGAATGAATAGCAGGTCAATGAAGAAATTAAGAAGAAAATTTAAAAGTCTCAAAAAAAAATGAAACCCCAAATACAATATACCAAAACCTATGAGACACAGCAAAAGCAATACTAAGAGGAAAGTTTGTGGCAATAAGCACCTACAAGAAAAACCAAACCAAACCAAAAAAACAAAAAAACAAAAAACCTAAAAATACTTCAAATAAACAGCCCAATGATGCTTCTTAAAGAATTAGGAAAGCAAGAGCAAACCGAAACTGAAATTAGCAGAAGAAAAGAAATAATAAATATCAGATGAAAACTAAATAAAATTGAAACAAAAAATAATACAAAACATCAATGAAACAAAAAGTTGGTTATTTGGAAACATAAAGTCGACAACTTTTAGCCAGACTACCTAAAAAAAAAAGAAAGAAGCCTCAGATAAATAAAATCAGAGCTAAAAAAGGAGACATTACAGCTGATACCACAGAAATTCAAAGGACCATTGGCAACTACTATGAGCAACTGTATGTCGGTAAATTGGAAAATCTTGAAGAAATGGATAAATTTCTGGAAACATACAATTACCAAGATTGAACCATGAAGAAATCCAATATCTGAATGGATCAATATCTGAATAGATATAAAAGCTGTAATAAAAAGTCTCCCAGCAAAGTAAAGCCTGTGACCTAATGGCTTCACTGCTGAATTTTGCCAGACATTTAAAGAAGAGCTAATAGTAATTCTACCCAAATTATCCCAAAACATAGAGGGGTAGGGAACACCTTCAAATTCATTCTATGAGGCCAGTACTACTCTGATACCAAAACCAGACAAAGAAACATTAAAAAAAAAAAAAGCTATAGGCCAACTTCTCTAATGAATATTGATGCAAAAATCCTCAACAAAATACTAGCAAACTGAACTTGACAACACATTAAAAAGATCATTAGTCATGACTAAGTGGGATTTATCCAAGGGGTGCAAGGATGGTTCAATATATGCAAATCAATCAATTTGACACATCATATCAATAAATGAAAGACAAAAATGATATGATCATTTCAATTGATGCTGACAAAGCATTTGGTAAAATTCAACATCCCTTCATGATAAAAACACTAAAAATCTGGGTATAGAGGGAACATACCTCAACACAAGAAAAGCCATGTGCAACAGACCCCCAGCTAGTATCATACTGAATGGGGAAAAACTAAAAGCCTTTCCTCCAAGATCTGGAACACAACAAAGATGCTTACTGTCACCACTGTTATTCAACACAGTACTGTAAGTCCCAGCTAGAGCAATCAGATGAGAAAAAGAAAGGGTATCTGAATTGGAAAGGAAGAAGTCAAATTATCCTTGTTTACAGATGATATGACATTATATTAGGAAAAATCTAAAGACTCCACCAAAAAACTATTAGAGCTAATAAACAAATTCAGTAAAGTTGCAGGATGTGAAATCAGTATTCAAAAAGCAGCAGCATTTCTGTATGCCAACATTGAACAATCTGGAAAAAAATAAAGAAACGAATCCCATTTACAATAGGTACAAATAAAATATGATAACTAGGAATAAACTTAACCAAAGAAGTGAAAGATCTCTGCAATGAAAATATTGATGCAAGAAATTGAAGAGGACACAAAAAATGCAATGATATTCCATGTTCATGGATGGGAAGAACCAATATTATTAAAATGCCCATACTACTTGTAGCAATCTACAGATTTAAGGCAATCCCTATCAAAATACCAATAACATTCTTCACAGAAATAGAAAAAAAATCCTAAAATTTACATCAAACCACAAAAGACCCAGAATAGTGAAACCTATGCTGAGCTAAAAGCATAAGGCTAGAGGAATCATATTACCTGACTTCCAATTGTGCTACAGAGCTATAGTAACCAAAACAGCATGGTACTGGCATAGAAACAGATACATAAACCAATAGAACAGAATAGAGAACCCAAAAATAAATCCATACATCTACAGTGAACTCATTTTTGACAAAGGTGCCAAGAACATACATTGTAGAAAGGATAGTCTCTTAAATAAGTAGTACTGGGAAAACTGGATATCCATATGCAGAAGAATGAAATTATGTGGCCCTATCTCTAATCATATACAAAATCAAATAAAAAATGGATTAAAGACTTAAATCTAAGACTTGAAGACTATGAAACAACATAAAGAAAAAATTGGGAAACTCTCTAGCACATTGGTTTGGGCAAAGATTTTTTGAGTAATACCCCAAAAGCACAGGCAACCAAAACAAAAATGGACAAATAAGATTACATAAAGTTTAAAACCTTCTGCACAGCAAAGGAAACAATTAACAAAGTGAACTGACAACCACATAATAGGAAAAAAATTTGCAAACTCTCCATCTGACAAAGGATTAATAACCAGAGTATATAAGGAGCTCAGACAACTCAGTAGGAAAAAATCTAATAATCTGATTAACACATTTGCAAAAGATCTGAATAGACACTTCTTAGAAGAAGACATACAAATGGCAAACAGACATATAAAAGGTACACAACATCACTGATCCTCAGAGAAATGCAAACCAAAACTGCAGTGAGATATTATCTCAACTCACTAACAATGGCTTTTTTCCCCCACAGAAGATAGGCAATAACAAATGCTGGCAAGGATGTGGAGTAAAGGGAATGCTCGTACACTGTTGGTAGGAATGTAAATTAGTACAGCTTCTATGGAGAACAGTATGGAAGTTCCTCAAGAAACTAAACATAGAATGGCCATATGATCCAGCAACTCCACTACTGGGTATTTATCCAAAGGAAAGGAAATCAGTATATCAAAGAGATATCTGCTGTCCCATGTTTATTGCCACACTGTTTACATAGCTAAGATTTGGAAGTAACCTAAGTGTCCATCAACAGATGAATCGATAAAGAAAATGTGGTACATATACACAATGGAGTACTATTCAGCCATACAAAGGAATGAGATCCTGTCATTTGCAACAACATGGATGGAACTATTAAGTGAAATAATGTTAAGTGAATTAAGCCTGGCACAGAATGACAAACTTTGCATGTTCTCATTCATTTGTGGGATGCAAAATTTAAACAATCGAACTCATAGAGATAGAGAGTAGAAATATGGCTACCAGAGGCTGGTAAGGGTAGTAGGGAGCAAGGGGAGCAGAGATGATTAATGAGTATAAAATACAGTTAGATAGAATGAATAAGATCAAGTATGTGATGCCACAACAGGGTGACTACAGTCAACAATAATTATTGTACATTTTAAAATAACTAAAAAGGTATAATTGGAATGTTTGCAACACAAAGAAATGATAAATTCTTGAGGTGATGGATACTCCATTTACCCTGATGTAATTATTACATATTGTCTGCCTGTATCAAAATATCATATGTAACCCATAAATATATACACGTTATGTACCCATAAGAATTAAAAATTAAAAAAAATTTAAAAGCTCAATAGAACCTTCCATACTTCACTGTGGAAGCTCCCCTCCCTTTTTGTTAAGCTGGTATATAAGCTTTTACTTCTGGCTATGCAGTGAATTACTGTTTATTGAGTGCTCCTGGGTGCATCTATAAATAAACCTAGTTTTCTCTTGTGAGTCTATCTCTTGTCACTGAATATGCAGACTCCTGAATAGTTGAACCTAAGTAGGTAGAGGAAAAGTTTTCCTCCCAATGCCTACAATGCACAGGAAAGCCCCTTCCACAACAAATAGGCAAGTCTTAAATATTAAAATAATTTGTTGATCTGTCAAGGCAAGATGGCTGACTAGATATAGCTATGCGGAACATCTGCCACTGAGGGACTGGGACATTGGGAAGATTAGTACCCTCTGAACAGGTCTCAGAAGGAAGGCATTGATAGTGGACAAAGGGAAGACACAGATGCTGGGCTGAAGAAGGGGAAGATGGCAACCCTACATGGGGCTATTGTGCACCAGGATTCATTCCTGGCCCCCAACGACTCCTAGGTAAGGAGTGAATTGAGCAGGCATGGAGCAGCCCACTCTCACCATGGACCTCTGGAATCCTGGCAGCAAGAGACCCCATAACCCCCATGGACTCTTGAGCTGGCAGAGAGAGCTGCTTAGAGAGGTAGTAGGGGCAGGACTCCAGCCTGTGTGGAGCCCATCAGGAATGTCTGTAGGGGTGCATGGCCAGTGATGCCCATCCCCCAAGGCTCACTTTGCTCCCCTAGAAGACTCTAGCCTTAGGGGAACTGTTGGACTTGAACAGAGCAGGTTGATCTTGCCTGTGAGATGGGGCCAGTCTGACATGAGTGCTCTTCTGTCTGCTGGCCTCTCCTGGGACTCCGGCTTGGCCTGCTTGCAGTGCAGTCTCAGACACCCAACTGGGGTACCTCCCAGGGCCCCCCTCATAGGTCCTGCACTGGTGGAAAATGCCTGACCATCAGAGAGCTCCAGCAGAGTGGCCCTCACTGACACACATCAGCCCACCCACACCCACCCCTCATTGTAGCCTCCCTCGTGCCAATTTGCTGGCACTTACTGCCCATGGCCACACCCCATTGCTTTGCCAGTGTTCACATGCACAGATGGACCTCATGCCCCCTCCCCACTGGTACATGGGTAAATGTGCACTTTATCATGCCATTACTGCCAGTGTGAGTACACCCACCTCCCCCTACTCATTGTCACACTTCTGTTCCCCCATTGCCAGTGTGAACACACGCATGGACACCAGCAGCCCCACAGCCCCCTCCTCCTGTGCTGCCACCACCACTGGTGTGAACATGTGCAGGGACACCAGTGGGCTCACTCCCTGCCTTGTTCCCCCACCAATACAGTGAACATGTGCATAGAGGTTGCCAGCCCTGGGTCCCCCAGTGACCTGCCTCAGCTGACAAGCATGTACCCCGCTGTGCTGTTTCTGCTGCTGGCATGAGCTGATGAGCATGGCTCCTGCTGCTACTGCCCAATGAAGCATTTTGGTTGGTACTACCCTTTGGAGTGTTGTGGCCAGTGGTTCAGGAACACCTCAGCCCCTCCAGTGCAGCAGGTTCCCAACCTCGAGGGGCCAGAGAACAAAGCCAGGGGCCTGATACCAGCCCTTGAGTGTTAGAACATACAGCTCAGGAGTGCTGAGCTGAGCCTTCACCTTCTAAAAACCTGCCAGAAATGAAGCAGTCGACAGAAGCTATCTTATATCACAATCAAGACCCCAAGGACATCAAAGAAGATAAAAGATTTAAAAAGATCTAAAGAAGAGCAACTTCAATGACTGAAGGAACATCAGCCCACACAGATGAGAAAGAATCAGCACAAGAACTCTGGCAACTCCAAAAGTTCTCTTCCTACCTCCAAATGACCACACTAGTTCCTAAGCAATAACTGTTAACTGGGCTGAAATGGCTAAAACGACAGAAATAGATTTCACAACATGGATAGGAAAGAAGATCATCCACATTTAGGAGAAAGTTGAAATCCAATCCAAGGATTCTTAGGAACACAATAAAATGATACAGGAGATGAAAGAAGAAATGGCTATTTTAGGAAAGAACCAAACTGAGCTGATAAAACCTTAAAACTCACTTCAAGAATTTCAGAATACAATTGCACGTATTAACAGCAGAGTCAACAAAGCTGAGGAAAGAATCTCAAAGCCTAAAGACCAGCTGCCTGAAATAACTCAGTCAGACAAACATAAAGAGAAAACAATAAAGAAGAATGAACAAAACCTCTGAGAAATATGGGATTATGTAAAGAGACCAAATCTATGACTCGCTGGCATCCCTGAAAGACAGGGAAAGAAAGCATGAACCTTAGAAAACATATTTGAGGATACTGTTTATGAAAATTTCTCCACCCTTGCTAGAGAGGCTAACATTCAAATTCAGGAAATATAGAGAACCTCTGTGAGACACCGTATAAGACAACCATCCCCAAGACACATAGTCACCAGAGTCTACAAGATCAAAATGAAAGAAAAAGTGTTAAAGGCAACTAGAGAGAAGGGCAGGTCACCTACAAGGGAACCTCATCAGGTTCACAGTGGACCTTTCAGCAGAAACACTACAAGCCAGAAGAGATTGAAGGCCTATATTCAGCATTTGTCAGGAAAATAATTTCTAACCAACAATATCATATCCAGCCAAACTAAGCATCATAAACAAAGAAATAAGATCCTTTTCAGACAAGCAAATGCTAAGGGATTTTGTTACCAGCAGACCTACCTTACAAGAAGTCTTGAAGGGAGTGCTAAACATGGAAAGGAAAGACCATTAGTAGCCACTACAGAAACACACTTAAGTACTAATCAGTGACATTATAAAACAACCACCTAAACAAGTCTGCATAATAACCAGCTAACAACAGGATGACAAGAACTAATTTGCACATTTCAATACTAACTTTGAATGTAAATGGGTAAATGCCCCAATTAAAAGGCACAGAGCAACAAGTTGGATGAAGAAGAAAGACCCAATGGTATGCTGTCTTGAAAGACTCATTTCACATGCGATGACACCCATAGGTTCAAAATAAAGGGATGGAGAAAAATCTTCCAAGCAAATGGAAAACAGATAAAAGCAGGGGTTGTTATTCTAATTTCAGACAAAACAGACTTTAAACCAACAAAGATTAAGAAAGACAAAGAAGGGCATAACATAATGGTAAAGGGCTTGATTCAACAAGAAGATTTAACTATCCTAAATATATGAATCCTAAATTGTACCCATAATGCAAATTCTTAGAGACCTACAAAGAGACAGATAACCACACAATAATAATGGGAGACCTCAACATCCCAATGACAGTATTAGACAGACCAATGAGACAGAAAAGTAACAAAGATACTCAGGACCTGAACTTGACATTTGACCAAATAAACCTAATAGACATCTACAGAACACTCCACCCCAAAACAGTAGAATATACACTGTTTTGTTGTTGTTGTTGTTGTTGTTGTTTTCTTTCTATTTTTCTTTTTTTCTTTTTCTTTTTTTTTTTTTTTGAGGCAGAGTCTCACTCTGTCGCCCAGGCTGGAGTGCAGTGGCATGATTTTGGTCACTGCAACCTCTGCCTCCCAGGTTCAAGTGATTCTCATGCCCTAGCCACCCAAGTAGCTGGGATTACAGGCTTGTGCCATCACACCCAGCTAATTCTTGTATTTTTTAGTGGAGACAGAGTTTTGCCATGTTTGCCAGGCTGGTCTTAAACTCCTGACCTCAAGTGGTCTGCCTGCTTCAGCCTCCCAAAGTGCTGGGATTTCAGGTGTGAGCCACTGCACTCCACCCAGAATATATATTCTTCTTACCTGCACATGGCATATACTCTATAACTGACCACACAATTGGATCTAAAACAATATTCAGCAAATTCAAAAAACAAAACAAAACAAAATTATATCAACCATGCTCTTGTAACACAGCACAACAAAAATAAAAATCAATACTAAGAAAATTGCTCAAAACCATATAATTACATGGAAATTAAACAACCTGCTTCTGAATGACTGAAATTCAGAGAACATTCAAGAAATTCTTTAAAATTAGTGAGAACAAAGATACAACATACCAGCATCTCTGAGACATGATTAAGGCAGTGTTAAGAGGGAAGTTTATAGCATGAAAAGCACATACCAAAAAGCTAAAAAGTCTTCAAATTAGCAACCTAACATCACAACTAGAGGAACTAGAGAACCAACAGCAATCCAACCCCAAAGCTAGCAGAAGACAAGAAATAATCAAAATCAAAGCTGAATGAGATCCAAAAACCATACCAAAAAAATCAACAAATCCAGGAGCTGATTTTTTGAAAAAATAAGCTAGATAGATCACAAGTTTGACTAATAAAGAAAAAAGAGAATATCCAAATGAACACAATCAGAAATGACAAAGAAGATGCTTCCACTCACCCCACAGAAATACAAAAAACCTCAGAGACTATTCTGAACACCTCTATGCACACAAGCTACAGAACCTAGAAGAAATGAATGAATCTCTAGACACATAACAACCTCTGAAGACTGAACCAGGAAGAAATTTTGGAATGTGTTAACAGACCAATAACGAGTTTCAAAATTGAGTCAGTAATACAAAGCATGCCAACCAAAAAGAGTCTGAGACCAGATGGAGTCACAGCTGAATTTTACCAGATGTGTAAAGAAGAGCTGGTACCATTCCTACTAAAACTATTTCGAACAATTGAGGAGGAGGGACTCCTCTATGACTTATTCTATAAGGCCAACATCATCCTGATACCAAAACCTGTCAGAGATGCAACAAAAAAGGAAAGCTTTAGGCCGGTATCCTTGATGAACATAAATGCAAACATCCTCAAGAAAATACCAGCAAACTAAATCTAGCAGCACATCAAAAAGCTAATCTACCATGATCAAGTAGGTTTTATTCCTGGGACGTGAGGTTGGTTCAACATATGCAAATCAATCAATGCGATTCACCACATAAAGAGAACTGAAAACAAAAACCACATGATTGTCTCAGTAGATGTAGAAAAGGCTTTTGATAACATTCAACATCCCTTCATGTTAAAAACTCCTAACAAACTAGGCATTGAAGAAACATACTTCAAAATAGTAAGAGCTATCTATGACAAACGCACAGCCAGCATCATACCGAATGGGGAAAAGCTAAAAGGATTCCCCTGAAAACTGGAACAAGACTCACCACTACTATTCAACATAGTACTGGAAGTCCTTGCCAGAGCAATCAGGCAAGAGAAAGAAATAGAGGGCATCCAAATCAGAAGAGAGGAAGTCAAACTATCCCTGCTTGCAGATGATATAATTCTATACCTGGAAAACCCCATAATGTCTGCCTAAAAGCTCCTTTACCTGATAAACAACTTCAGCCAAGTTTCAGGACACAAAATCCATGTTCAATAATGAGTAGCATTCCTATACACCAACAACATCCAAGCTGAGTGCAAGATCAAGAATGCAATTCTATTCACAATTGCCACAAATAGACTAAAATACCTGGAAATACAGCTGACCAGGGAGGTGATGGATTTCTACAAGAATTACAAAACACTGCTCAAAGAAATCAGAGATGACACAAGCAAATGGAAAAACAGTCCATGCTCATGAATAGGTAGGGTCAATATTGTTAAAATGGCCATACTTCCCAAAGCAATTTATACATTTAATGCTATTCTAATTAAACTACCACTGAGATTCTTCACAGAACTTGAAAAAAGTATTTTAAAATTTATATGGAACCAAAAAAGAGACTGGACAGTCAAGGCAATCCTAAGCAAAAAGAACAAAGCTGGAGGCATTACATTACCCAACTTCAAACTATACTCTGAGGTTACAGTAACCAGAACAGCATGTTACTGGTACAAAAACAGACACATAGACCAATGGAACAGAATAGAGAGCCCAGAAATAATGCCTCACACCTACAGCCATCTGATGTTCAACAAAGTCAACAAAAACATGCAATGGGGAAGAGACTCCCTACTCAATAATTGGTGCTGGGGTAAGTGCTTAGCCATATGCAGAAGATTGAAATTGGACATCTTCCTTACATGATAAAAAAAAAATCAACTCAAGATGGATTAAAGACTTAAATGTAAAACCAAAAGTGATAAAATCCCTGGAAGATAACCTAGGCAATACTATTCTGGACATAGGATCATGCAAAGATTTCATGACAAAGACACCAAAACCAATTGCAACAAAACCAAAAATTGACAAATGGGATCTAATGAAACTATAGAGCTTCTGCACAGCAAAAGAAACTATCAATAGAGGGAACAGACAGGATACAGAATGAGAGAATATATTTGCAAACTATGCATCCAATAATGGTCTGATATCCACAATCTATAAGGAACTGAAACAAATTTATAAGAAAAAAAACAACCCCATCAAAAAGTTGGCAAAGGGCATAAACAGACATGTTTTAGAAGAACAACAGCCAAGAAGCATATGAAAAAAGTGCTCAATATCACTAATTATTAGAGCAATGGAAATTAAAACTACCAGACACCATCTCACACTAGTCAGAATGACAATTATTAGAAAGTCTAAAAATAACAGATGCTGGCAAGGCTGTGGAGAAAAGGTAACACTTACATACTGCTAGTGGGAATGAATATTAGTTCAGCTACTGTGGAAAGAAGTTTGGTGATCTCTGAAAGAACTTGAAACAAAATTTCCATTCCACTCTGCAATCCCATTATTGGGTATATGCCCAAAGGAATATACATTCTAACGTAAAGATTCATGCACATACATGTTTATTGCAGCACTACTATCAATAGCAAAGACATAAAATCAACCTAGATGCCAATTAATACTAGACTAGATAAAGAAAATGTGGTAGATACAAACCGTGGAATACTATACTGCCCTGAAAAAGAATGAGATCATGTCCTTTGAAGGAACATGGATGGAGCTGGAGGCCATTATCCTAAGCAAACCAATGCAGAAACAGAAAAGCATATACTGCCTGTTTTCACTTATAAGTGGGAGCTGATCATTGAGTACACATAGACACAAAGATGAAAACAACAGACACTGGGTCCTACTTGAGGGTGGAGGGTGGTAGAAGAGTGAGGATTGAAAACCTATGTATTGGGTACTATGCTTATTATCTGGATGATGAAATATTCTGTACACCAAACCCCTGCAACATGCGATTTACCTGTATAACAAACCTGCACATGAAGTACCCCTGAACCTAAAATAAAAGTTAAAAAATTTTTCATCTGTCATTGCTATGCATGTGTTCAGAGAAGAAAGGTGAACTCACTGCCTTTTGATCATTATAAAAGTCTGAATTAATTCACTTGAAAATGGTAAATAAACAATGTTCCTTTTAGAATAATTTGTTGGGGAGAAAAATTATTCTGAAGTTCAGCAGTTTATCAGTATTATTATAGGGTTGAAACCACCTTTGCAAAAATTATAACAATGAGAGAAACCTAACCTAACTCACTCCATCTTGCTTCTAACCTCCAAGCTGCCCTTATTCATCCCTGGGTGTAGGTCAAGCTAACTATAGGAAGAATTTATTTTATAGTTTAAACTTTAAAACAAAGATGAAAACAGCCCCTTCCTGAAACTAAACTCCTCCTTGCTCAGGGACAAAAACTGCCTTTGTAAAATTAACAAATTAATCACAAGGTTGGAATTATGGTTCAGGAGTCATGTAGCTAGAGGTCACAAGATTTATAACCTCTCCAATTGCTCCTATAGATAACATCACTGTTGTAAAACCTAAGATTGGTGTTTGAGGTATTTTCCAAACCCTACATTTTGTTGGAACAGCTGGTGCCACTTGGACTGGTAACCCATACCAAGAAACTGGCTGATCTGCTATTGTGACTCCCACCCAGGAATTGACTCAGCACAAGAAGACAGCTTCAACCCCCTATGATTTCACCTCAACCAAAGAAATCAACATTCCCCATTCCTGAGCCCCTGCCCACCAAACTGTCCTTGAAAAACCCTAGCCTCTAAACCTTTGGAGAGAGCTGATTTGAGTAATAACTCCTGCCCTTAGACTTGGCTGGCCCTGTGATTATTAAACTCTTTCTCTACTGCACTACCACTATCTCATTTAATTGGCTTTATCTGTGCTGTTGGCAAGAATAACCTGCTGAATGATTACCGGGTTTTCTTTGTGTTAAAATGAAGCAAAATAAAACTGAACACTTAAAAAATATGTAGCTTTTATACAGTGATTCTGGTTTTGATGAAATATCCCTATTTCTTCCATTTATATATGTACATACAGAGATGTTTGAGATGGTGTTCACAGAATGATAAATGATGGATCTTTTGGGGTAGATGACTTTGTAATATTTTTTTCTTTTCTTCTTTGTTTTTTTCCCCTTGTTCACTTAAGGTTTTTATTTTTTGTTTTGTTTTTTTTAATAATGATGAATATAACATTTACAAAAGCAATTAATCTGCTTTTCTTTTCTACACGAAAAGCAACAGCAACAATGAATTTTTTTTTTTTTTTTTTGAGATGGAGTCTTGCTCTGTCGCCCAGGCTGGAGTGCAGTGGCACAATCTTGGCTCACTGCAACCTCTGCCTCCTGGGTTCCAGCAGTTCTCCTGCATCAGTCTCCTGAGTAGCTGGAATTACAGGAGGCCACCACCACACCTGGCTAATTTAGTAGAGATGGGGCTTCACCATGTTGGTCAGGCTGGCCTTGAACTCCTGACCTCAAGTGATCTGCTCACCTGGGCCTCCCAAAGTGTTGGGATTACAGGTGTGAGCCACTGTGCCCAGCCAACAATGAAATCTTTTCAATGGTTCTTCATGTAACTCAGGAGAAAATTCAAACTTATCTCCTTTGTCCCCTTGTCCATACAATAATAGAAACAATACAAATATCAGTAGCCGAGGCCAGCAATTCATGTGTCTGTGCGGTAGAAGAATGTCTTGGGGAGTGCTAGCAATTACCTTTCTGTGCTGAAAGGGACAGGTCAGTCCTATTTTAATCTATTTATTTTTGTTCTCCATTTTCAAGAGGGAAATGTCTTGAAAAGATAATGTCTCTGAATATTTTTTAATAGAACTTCTCTTCCCCAGTTACATACCATTCAGGTGACGGCTTGTTGATGTCCAGGGAATTGTGTCATTTTCTGCTTCATTTTGCTGGTACTGATCTGTCCTTTGCATGCCTGATAGAGACACACAGTGGATTGGAGGGAGGGAAGAAGCCTTTCTTGCACAGTTGCTGCCCTGTTTTACAGAGGAACAAAGCTTCCATCTCTGCTTCTCTGATTTGCACAAAAGTTGCAAAAATTATATATGTCTAAAAAATTTCCTTGAATAATTTCCACGTTGTGCATGAAACAATGGCCCTTTTCACTTTTAAAAGCACTAAAAAAATAAGTAAATCTCCTTTCTTTATGGGCACCAAAGCAAAGCATATGTGCTCTATTTGGAGAATGCAAATGCCTCAAGCTGCAGCATTTCTTTCACCAGCTCTCAGCAAGTGGCCATTTAGGCTTAATTGCTCCTCACAGCATAGTCCAATTAAGAACGGGCATCAGCAGGGTAAGGGCTATTTGTTAATCCCTAAAAGGTATGAGAGACAGTACTTGTTTTGCCTGCGGTTTTTATTCACATGTTTGGGTGAAAATCTAAACAGCTGGAACTCTCAGCAAGTGATATATGTGTGTATTTAATCTATGGGTTGTGGGCAAGACAAGTGTATGAATGCATTTCACAAAAAAACAAACTTTTTCTTCCAATACAAAGGAGAACTTGGCCAAGATATTGCTGAAACTTAGCAAGGCATGATGTTTGAAACTGTGGGGGGCAGAGGTTGCCTAGAGGAGAAAACCTCTGAACCCAGGGTGTTTTTCTACAACATAAAAATGGTTTAGTCCCTGGGAGAGCAATTTCCTTATTTTCTTATTAAAGTGTGAAATTCTATCAGAGCCAATCTTTTTTTTTTCATTCTTTTTCAAATAGAGTTTTGGTTATTTTGTGAATTTGCTTTCTGTTTTTCATTTTGATGAGGTACATGGAAAATGTCATTCTATGCTGCGGACAGAATAAACTGACAAGAAGTGGGCAGTGTGGGTGTGTAGCTGTGGCTCTTGTGATCCAATGAAAATAGGCAAACGTAGGAGAAAAAAATACATATGTAGCTGTTAAATAGTTTCAGCTAGCTGAAAGGTTTCCACACTTTCTTCTGCATGAAAAAGAATCTGAAGAGTGCTAGCTGTGCCAAGAGGGTGCACTTACAATTTTTTTTTTTTTTGGACAGGTAAGCAACCTCTTGCAAGTATAAATGAGGGATTTCTTATAAGTCTAGAAGCTTTGCTTTTCAGAGACGTTTCTTGTAAGTCTAGAAGCTTTGCTTTTCAGAGAAGTTTCATGAATACCTGTTCAGGCTATTCATGAAATCTCTGCAAGATACATTGTCTAAAAAAGTTAGACCCAAGTAGTGATGGGAATTTGGGAAGGTAGGAAGAAAGAGATTTGGCTCTCTTGGCAACTAAGAATTTTACTCATGGCCATGGATACCTTTGCCTTCCCAGAGTAGAGTGAGATTGGATGCCAAATATGTTCCATGATTTACATATTTGTTGGGCTTTGAAGACAGGCAGAACCATCAATCCATTTCCTTGTTCCTTCTTGCCCAATTTCTCCCTTTTCTAACCCCCAAATCCCTGGGGGATTCTGTTCCATTTATAACAAGTCTGGCTTCCTTGACCTTCCCTAGACAAGCACAGAGAAGGGCAGAAAAGCCTGGGCAATTATTCATGCATCTGGGCTGTTCAGTAGTCAATCAACCTGACTTAACTAGGAATAGAGATTTTCTTGTTCCTTAGCTAAATGAAAACCTTTTCTCCTGCACCCCCAACTTGGATTTTGTTTTTACCGTTGTCAATTGTTAAGCAACACAACTCTGAAGAGTGAAATCTTTGCTGGTTTCAGGACTGTACCTACCATCAAATTCATGATCCTCTTCTGGAAAATGTACTCACCCAGCTACCTCTTGGTCTGCATCCTTGCTGCTGCTGGCTTCAGGTAATGATATTTACCCAGCTCATTGAAATGTCACACTTAGGACTGAGGCCTATAAATTATTATTGTACTCGTGTTATATTGTAAAGATAAAGGTCAGATCAGAGCTCAGATTTATTCACACACAAGATGCATTTCTGAGAGTTAGAAGAAAAATAAACGATTGGGTTTTTCAGTTAAAAGTACACACAAGTGATATTGTGCTTTTTTTTTTTAACAAAGGAAAAGAAATAACCACAGAACCAGTAGTTCTTGGAGTAAATAAAAGTAAAGATTGGCTCATCTGAGGTCTAGAAGTACTACCTCCAATTTTCTGCTCATTTTCTAACTGTCCTTTAAAAGTGACTGGATAAGGTAAAAGGTCAGGGCCAAGTTCAGGAAGATTAGGGAACAACTGAGAATTGATCATTGCACAGTGACTTAGCAGGTAACCTTCTCCTTCGCAGGACCAAGATAGCCCCTGGGTTCCCTGCAGAAAGTTGTTTGGTGGCTGGAAAGCCTGTGTCATTTTGGATTAGCACCTTTGTGCACAGGTAGCTGCAAAGCGCGTGTCTTTTTACCTTGAACTACAGATTTTCAAAAGCAAGATAGCTGACTAATCCTAGCCCCTGCTAGCCCTACAGCCAAGGAGGCAGCTCAGTGAGGAGGAAATGATAAACGATGATATTAGCGCTGGAGGTAGTCCTCCAGTGTGGACTGAGAGTCTGTGCTGGGAAGCCTGGAGTGCATGTTGCTGGTGTCTCTGCTGCACCAGCTCTTTGAATAAATCATGGACTGAGTGTTGTTAGCTGTAAGGGCAACAGCTCTTGTCAGCACTTAATAAAAAGTCCCAGATCATCTACATCAAATGATTTTTCTTCCATAAAATTTGGCTTTTGAGCTTTGAAAGAATTTTCTAGGCTCACCCCATTTTTCTTGCTCACTTAGCATCCTTTCAAGGATTATCTCCACATAGAGAGTGATGTTTGAAGGATTTAGTCTTTCGAACTATTTGAACAAGAACTGCTGGATAATCTTTTATTTGCCTCTCACTTCTGTAATTCACTCTACTTCTTCCCCTTCTTCTTGTTTTCCTTTGCATTTCCCAGTTGAATCTCAGTGCATTTACTTAACATTCTCCTTTTTTCTATGTTCTCCTACAGTTTTTTATTCTTTATTAACTCATTCATAGTAATTACAACTACAAACTCTAAGTGCTTACTTGTGGTTGGCACTGTACTGGACATGGCAAGGAAGGGGTAGTTTGTATTTGACATTATTTGAGGCATTTGCTAATCTTTGTTATTTTAGTAGAAAGAAGAAAAAAAACACATAATCGTGTTTTTATTTTTCTTATTATTTTTTGAAACAAGGTCTCACTCTGTCACCCAGGCTGGAGTGCAGTGGCATGATCATGGCTCACTGCAGCATTGACCTCCTTGGGGTCAAGTGATCCTCCCACCTCAGCTCCCTGAATAGCTAGGCTACAGGCATGTGCCACTGTGCCCTGATAATTTTTGTATTTTCTGTAGAGATGTGGTCTTGCCATGTTGCCCTGGCTGGTCTGGAACTCCTGGGCTCAAGTGATCCACCTGCCTGTGCCTCACAAAGTTTTGGGATTACAGGTGTGAGCCACTGCGCCTGGCCTGATCATGTTTCTAAAACCCTATAAATGATACACAAATTGAGGAATCATAAATGCCTATTCAGGTCTACCACATATTACTACACCCATAAGAGAATGTTACCTTATTCACTTTCATATTTATTTTAATATTTCTTGCTTATCCTTCTCCACATTTACAGAAAAATATTGGAAAAAAATGTCTACCTGCCTTTAAGCCCCCACCATCACTTTTTCTTTGGTTCTACTATTTTTTTAAATTATTTTTTAAAATAGTGATTGTTGCTACTAACAGGTTTCTCAAAAGAGAACATTCTTTATCTTAAGGGAAAACAACCAAGTAATAGGAAGTACAGATAGCTCACCCCTGGCAGGAATAAGGAGTAGGAGAGCTAGATTTGACTCTCTTCTCCCTCTCTGCCTGGCTACTTCCTTCCTCACTTTTTCTGTGTACCTTCCACTTTCCCCTCGGTTGAGTGATTTTAACCCATCAAAGAGTTTACAGTTTTTTTCAAGAGATGCAAGCAGTGAGTTAGAGTGGCAGCAGTATTATCTTTTCTTTACCCTGGACCGTGGTGCTTGGTTTCAAACCAGAAGCTAGAAGATAAGAACTGCTAAATGTAAGTCATTTGCAAATCATCTTCCATTTATTCTGTCACCAAGCCTTTACTGGGGGCCGATATTTCCAGGTACTGTTCCAGACACTCAGGATATATGTGTAGAGAAAGCAGACTAAGATCCCTGTTCTTGTGGGTCTTAGATTCTAGTGGGAGAGGCAAACAGTAAATAATAAACCAAATAAATGAGTTAATTATCCAGCTTAATAGAAGATAAGTGCTATGGAAAGCAAGAGAAAGAACAGCAAAATATAGGATGTTAGATGTATTGGGGCATTAGATGTAAGTGTTGTGAAGTTGGCCTCATTGAGAAGATGACAGTGGACAAAGATTCCCTCCTAATCTAGGTCCCACAAATGTTCACAAAAACACTAGGAGAGCTGGGCTACAACTAGCTTTTCCACAAATTATCTTCACATAATGGGGGAGGAGCCCCTGTTTTGTAAAATGAACTGCTAAGAGACAAGACTACAGTTTTTCTCTGTTTCCTTCTGGAATGCAGAAAATATCAGTGCAGGGAAGAGTTACTCAGGTAAAGACAGATTTGATAATACTGCAAATGGTGTATTCTCTATTTCTTAGTACCACTTAGATTATACAACTTGTTCTCTATTTCTTAGTATAACTCTTTTGGTGGATGCCTTATTTCTGGGCCACTAGGTGGTATCTATATAAAACCATAGTTTCAATTTAGAGGTGTCTCTGCAAAAGTATGTTGAAGAGTTTCTATAAGGAGTTTTTGTTCAATCCGCTTGAGATTTGTAAGTGTTTGGGTCTGTGTGTGTGCACCTTTGTGTGAAAGTGAATAGAAATGATCTTTTCTTATTACTAAAAGATGCTGTCTATGTGCAAGGAATAGCACAACTTTTGTTTTATACAGATAATAATTGATTTGTAATCATTGTCTTATTTATGTATTCAGTTATGTTAATAATTAGAGTTTGTAAGTTTCTAAACTGTGAAGCAATGATTCTATAGCGTATTTTTTTGTGATATCTAGAGAAAGGCTCTTAAAATTGTTTGGTTGTTCATAGCATTTCTAATAGAGACTGACTATTTAATTCCCTTCTTTGAGGGAACTTGGAGTCTGATAAGTAATATGTCAGAAATGATTATGGAAAAGCAAACCATGAATGTGTCCCCAAAGAATAAGTATATCTTTGGGAAATGAAAAGAATCTCCTGAATTTTCATCTTGTCACATGTTAAATTGAGAGCTATTTAGATGAGATCACACCATCACACCTTATGCAGTGCCCAGGTTTGATGTTTTAAAACATACTGTTCCCCTCTTTCTCCTGAATGTGGAGGCAATAGCAGCTACTGTTTTGCAACAATCTTTTTGTGTGGTTTGGCTTGGGGGACCTGGGGGTCAGCTTTCAATAGAATTTGGAATGGGCTGATATAACTTTTTTAGAATAATAATACATCTTTGGGGGATCAGACTGTGGGACAAAAACATCTATTGGATGGTAACGTAGAGCCACACTTTTGGTGATAGGGAGCTAATGTGGGGGTAATGGGTGTGGAAAGATGACCTGAAGCTAAAAGATTTGAGCTCATTGCAAGTTATCCAAGCATTAGAATGAAGGAGAAATGATCAGAAGCTACAAAGAGGAGAAGCAGAAATCATGTAGGTGCAATTATTTCCCCAAGACACAACTTTTGCTATCCAAAATGAACACTGCCTTTATTGAGTTTTTATCTGTGCTAGCTGGGTTAGCCAGCCAGCCTATCTCTGCCCACACCTTGGGTTCTGAACTCAGATGGAATTCCTCCTTTCTCTCTCCCTCACTCACTGTATGGCTCTGCTCCAGGCACTTAACTAGCTAATTATCTCCTCATCTGGAAAGTAAAGATAATACTGTATGCCTCTAGCAAGAGAGAGTATGTGGGGGATTGCTGGCAAGATGGCCCAATAGGAACAGCTCTGGTCTGAGGCTCCCAGTGAGATTGATGCAGAAGGCAGTGATTTCTGCATTTCCAACTGAGGTACCAGGTTCATCTCATTGGGACTGGTTGGACTGTGGGTGCAGCCCACAGAGGGTGAGCCAAAGCAGGGTGGTGTGTCACCTCAGCCAGGAAGCACAAAGGGAGGAAGAATTTTCTCCCCTACCCAAGGGAAGCCGTGAGAGACTGAGCCTGAGGAACCGTGCACACTCCGGCCCAGATACTGCACTTTTCCTATGGTCTTTGCAACCCGCAGACCAGGAGATTCCCTCTGGTGCTTACCCCACCAGGGCCCTGGCTTTCAAGCACAAAGCTGGGCAGCCATTTGGGCAGACACCAAACTAGGTGCAGGAGGGTTTGTTTTTTTTTCCCACACCCCAGTGGCACCTGGAACACCAGCAAGACAGAACTGTTCACTCTCCTGGAAAGGGGTGCTGAAGCCAGGGAGCCAAGTAGTCTGGTTCGGTGGGTCCTACCCCCATGGAGTCCAGCAAACTAAGATTCACTGGCTTGAAATTCTCACTGCCAGCACAAAAATAGTCTGAGATCTACCTGGGATGCTCAAGCCTGGTGGGGGGAGGGGCATCCGCCATTGCTGAGGCTTGAGTAGGTGGTTTTATGCTCACAGTATAAACAAAGCAGTCAGGAAGTTGGAACTGGGCAGAGCCCACTGCAGCTCAGCAAGACTGCTGTGGCCAGACTGCCAGATTTCTCCTCTATGGGCAGGGCATTTCTGAAAAAAAGGCAGCAGCCACAGTCAGGGACTTATAGATAAAACCCCCATCTCCCTGGGACAGAGCACCTGGGGGAAGGGGCAGCTGTGGGCACAGCATCAGCGGACCTAAACGTCCCTGCCATATGGCTCTGAAGAGAGCAGTGGTTCTCCTAGCACAGCGTTCAAGCTCTGATAATGGACAGACTGCCTCCTCAAGTAGGTCCCTGACCCCCGTGTATCTTGACTGGGAGACACCTCCCAGTAGGGGCTGACAGATACCTCATACAGGAGACCTCTGGCTGGCATCTGGCAGGTGCCCCTCTGGGACGAAGCTTCCAGAGGAAGGAACAGGCAGCAATCTTTGCTGTTCTGCAGCCTCCACTGGTGATACCCAGGCAAACAGGGTCAAGAGTGGACCTCCAGTAAACTCCAGCAGACCTGGGGCAGAGGGGCCTGAATATTAGAAGGAAAACTAACGAACAGAAAGAATACCACGTTCACTCAAAGACCCCATCTGAAGGTCACCAACATCAAAGACCAAAGGTAGATAAATCCACAAAGATGGGGAGAAACCAGCACAAAAACGCTGAAAATTCCAAAAACCAGAACACCTTTTCTCCTCCAAATGATCACAATTGCTTGCCAGCAAGGGAACAAAACTGGATGGAGAATGAGTTTGATTAATTGAATTGACAGAAGTAGGCTTCAGAAGGTGGGTAATAACAAACTCCTCTGAGGTAAAGGAGCGTGTTCTAACCCAATGCAAGGAAGCTAAGAACCTGGAAAAAAGGTTAGACGAATTGCTAACTAGAATAACCAGTTTAGAGAAGACCATAAATGACCTGATGGAGCTGAAAAATACAGCACAAGAACTTCATGAAGCGTACACAATTATCAATAGCCAAATCCATCAAGCAGAAGAAACGATGTCAGTGATTGAAGATCAATTTAATGAAATAAAGCGGAAAGACAAGATTAGAGAAAAAAGAATAAAGAGGGATGAACAAAGCCCCGAGAAATATGAGACTATGCAAAAAGACCAAATCTGCATTTGACTGGTGTACCTGAAAGTGACAGGGAAAATGGAACCAAGTTGGAAAACACTCTTCAGGATATTATCCAGAACTTCCCCAACCTGGCAAGACAGGCCAACATTCAAATTCAGGAAATACAGAGAATGCCACAAAGATACTCCTCTAGAAGAGCAACCCCAAGACACATAATCATTAGATTCACGAAGGTTGAAATGAAGGAAAAAATGTTAAGGGCAGCCAGAGAGAAATGTCAGGTTACCCACAAAGAGAAGCCCATTAGACTAATAGCAGATCTCTCTGCAGAAACCCTGCAAGCCAGAAGAGAGTGGGGGCCAATATTCAACATCCTTAAAGAAAAGAATTTTCAACCCAGAATTTTTTATCCAGCCATATTAAGCTTCATAAGTGAAGGAGAAATAAAATCCTTTATAGATGAGCAAACACTGAGAGATTTTGTCACCACCAGGCCTGCCTTCAGGCCTGTGCTCCTGAAGGAAGCCCTAAATATGGAATGAAACAACCAGATCCAGCCACCACAAAAACATACCAAATTGTAAAGACTATCGACGCTATGAAGAAACTGCATCAACTAATGGGCAAAACAACCAGCTAGCATCATAATGACAGGATGAAATTCACACATAACAATATTAACTTTAAATGTAAATGGGCTAAATGCCCCAGTTAAAACACACAGACTGGCAAATTGGATAAAGAGTCAAGACCCATGGTGTACTGTATTCAGGAGACCCATCTAACATGCAAAGACACACATAGGCTCAAAATAAAGGGATGGAGGAATACTCACCAAGCAAATGGAAAGCAAAAAAAAATCAGGAGTTGCAATCCTAATCTCTGATAAAACAGACTTTAAACCAACAAAGACCAAAAGAGACAAGGGCATTACTAATGGTAAAGAGATCAATGCAGCAAGAAGAGCTAACTATCCTAAATATATATGCACTCAATATAGGAACACCAAGATTCATAAAGTGAGTTCTTAGAGACCTACAAAGAGATTTAGACTACCACACAGTAATAGTTGGAGATTTAACACCCCACTGTCAATACTAGACAGATCAACGAGACAGAAAATTAACAAGGATATTCAGGACTTGAACTCACCTCTGGACCAAGCAGACCTAATAGACATCCACAGAACTCTCTACCCCAAATCAACAGAATATACATTCTTCTTAGCACCTCATCACACTTTTCCTAAAATTGGCCACATAATTGGAAGTAAAACACTCCTCAGCAAATGCAAAAGAACAGAAATCATAACAAACAGTCTCTCAGACCACAGTGCAATCGAATTAGAACCCAGGATTAGGAAACTCACTCAAAACCGCACAACTACATGGAAACAGGACAACCTGCTCCTGAATGACTACTGCGTAAATAACGAAATGAAGGCAGAAATAAAGATGTTCTTTGAAACCAATGAGAACGAAGACACAGTGTACCAGAATCTCTAGGACATATTTAAAGCAGTGTGTAGAGAGACATTTATAGCACTAAATGCCCACAAGAGAAAGCAGGAAAGATCTAAAATTGACACCTTAACATAACAATGAAAAGAACTAGAGAAGCAAGAGCAAACAAATTCAAAAGCTAGCAGAAGACAAGAAATAACTAAGATCAGAGCAGAATTGAAGGAGATAGAGACATGAAAAATCCTTCAAAAAATCAATGAATCTAGGAGCCGGTTTTTGAAAAGATCAACAAAATTGATAGAGTGTTAGCCAGACTGATAAATAAGAAATGAGAGAAGAATCAAATAGACACAACAAAAAATGATAAAGGGGATATCACCACTGATCCCACAGAAATACAAACTATCATCAGAGAATACTATACACACCTCTATGTAAAGAGACTAGAAAATCTAGAAGAAATGGATACATTCCTGGATACATACACACTGCCAAGTCTAAATCAGGAACAAGTCGAATCCCTGAATAGACCAATAACAAGATCTGGAATTGAAGCAATAATTAATAGCCTACCAACCAAAAAAAGTCCAGGACCAGATGGATTCACAGCCAAATTCTACCAGAGGTACAAAGAGGAGCTGGTACCATTCCTTCTGAAACTATTCCAAACAATAGAAAAAGACGGAATCCTCCCTAACTCACTTTATGAGGCCAGCATCATCCTGATACCAAAACCTGGCAGAGACACAGCAACAACAAAAAAATTTCAGGCCAATATCCCTGATGAATATCGATGAGAAAATCCTCAATAAAATACTGGCAAACCAAATCCAGCAGCACATCAAAGAGCTTATCCACCACAATCAAGTTGGCTTCATTTCTGAGGTGCAAGGCTGGTTCAACACATGCAAATCAATAAATGCAATCTATCACATAAACAGAACCAATGACAAAAACCACATGATTATTTCAATAGATGCAGAAGAGGCCTTCAATAAAATTCAACACTCCTTCATGCTCAAAACTGTCAATAAACTAGGTATCAATGGAATGGATCTCAAAATAATAAGAGCTATTTATGACAAACTCACAGCCAATATTATACTCAATGGGCAAAAACTGGAAGCATTCCCTTTGAAAACCGGCACAAGACAAGGACGCCCTCTCTCACCCTCCTATTCAGCATAGTATTGGAAGTTCTGGCCAGGGCAATCAGGCAAGAGAAAGAAATAAAGGGTATTCAAATAGGAAGAGAGGAAGTCAAATTGTCTCTGTTTGCAGATGACATGATTGCATGTTTAGAAAACCCCACTGTCGCAGCTTAAAATCTCCTTAAGCTGATAAGCAACTTCAGCAAAGTCTCAGGATACAAAATCAATGTGCAAAAATCACAAGCATTCCTATACACCAATAATAGACAAACAGAGAGCCAAATCATGAGTGAACTCCCATTCACAATTGCTACTAAGAGAATAAAATATACAACTTACAAGGGATTTGAAGGACCTCTTCAAGGAGAACTACAAACCACTGCTCAAGGAAATAAGAGAGGACACAAACAAATGGAAAAACATTCCACACTCATGGATAGGAAGAATCAATATCATGAAAATGGCCATACTGCCCAAAGTAATTTATAGATTCGATGCTATCCCCATCAAGCTGCCAGTGACTTTCTTCACAGAATTGCAAAAACTACTTTAAACTTCATATGGAACCAAAAAAGAGCCCACATAGCCAAGTCAGTCCTAAGCAAAAAGAACAAAGTTGGAGGCATCATGCTACCTGACTTCAAACTATACTACAAGGCTATAGTAACCAAAACAGAATGGTACTGGTACCAAAACAGATATATAGACCAATGGAACAGAACAGAGGCTTCAGAAATAACACCACACATCTACAACCATCTGATCTTTGACAAACCTGACACAAAAAAGCAGTGGGGAAAATATTCCCTATTTAATAAATGGTGTTGGGAAAAGTGGCTAGTCATATGCAGAAAATTGACACTGGACCCCTTCCTTACACCTTATATAAAAATCTGGTCAAGATGGATTAAAGACTTAAATGTAAGACCTAGGACCATAAAAATCCTAGAAGAAAACCTGAGCCATACCATTCAGGACATAGGCATGGGCAAAGACTTCACGACTAAAACACCAAAAGCAATGGCAACAAAAGTCAGAATTGACACATGGGATCTAATTAAACTAAACAGCTTCTGCACAGCAAAACAAACTATTATCAGAGTGAATAGGCAACCTACACAATGGGAGAAAATTTTTGCAATCTATCCATCTGACAAAGGGCTAATATCCAGAATCTACAAGGAACTTAAGCAAATTTACAAGAAAAAAAAACAACCCCATCAAAAAGTGGGCCAAGGACATGAACAGACACTTCTCAAAAGAAGACATTTGAGCGGCCAACAAACATATGAAAAAATGCTCTTCATCACTGGTCATTAGAGAAATGCAAATCGAAACCACAATGAGATACCATGTCATGCCAGTTACAATGATGATCATTGAAGTCAGGAAACAACAGATGCTGGAGAGGATGTGGAGAAATAGGAATGCTTTTACACTGTTGGTGGAAGTGTAAATTAGTTCAACCATTGTGGAAGACAGTGTGGCGATTCCTCAAGGATCTAGAACTAGAAATACCATTTGACCCAGCAATTCTGTTACTGAGTGTATACCCAAAGGATTATAAATCATTCTACTATAAAGACACATGCACATGTATGTTTATTGTGGCACTATTCACAATGGCAAAGACTTGGAACCAACCCAAATGTCCATCAGTGGTAGACTGGATAAAGACTATGTGGCACATATACACCAAGGAATAGTATGCAGCCATAAAAAAGATGAGTTCATGTCCTTTGTAGGGACATGGATGAAGCTGGAAACCATCATTCTCAGCAAACTAACACAAGAACAGAAAACCAAACACTGCATGTTCTCACTCGTAAGTGGGAGTTGAACAATGAGAACACATGGACACAGGGAGGGGAACATCACACACTGGGACCTGTCAGGGGGTGGGGGACTAGGGGAGGGATAGCATTAGGAGAAATACCTAATGTAGATGACGGGTTGATGGGTGCAGCAAACCACCACGGCACATGTATACCTATGTAACAAACCTGCACGTTCTGCACATGTACCCCAGAACTTAAAGTATAATAATAAAAATAAAAAAGAGAGTATGTGAACATTTTGTGACTTCTAGGGGAAAGGGATTAACAAACACCCTAATTCCAGTCTTGTTATAACACATGTAGAGAAAAATAAAGACTTTAGAAGATTATGTCATTTACACAGAGAAGTTTAAAAATTATATGGGTTGAAGTACAAATATGATATATTTTAAATTTTTGCTACTCCCATCTGAGGCATGGCTTTTGTTATCTAAAGAAAAACTTTTGATTAAAATTATTAAAGTATCAGAAACAACATCAACAACTTATTTTTCTGATGGGTGTGTTACCTTGAATGATAAAAACTTAGAGGAAGTCCTGAATTACAACATATTATTTTTGGCTAGAATGAAGATTGATCCGAAGTTTTAATTTTGACTTTCAAAATTTAACAGTCTGTGCCACTAGTAGCTAGGTATGTATGTGATAAAGGACTTGATGATGATGAAAATCACCAATTTGTTATTTATTTGTTTTCTTTCTCACAGTATTGTTTCTTTGGGCAGGGCTGAGATGGTCTGGTTGGCTCTCAGTCATTTCTTTGAAGGGTTAATATGTATTGCAGTCAATGTAGACTATTTAAGGGTTGATGATCAAGGCAATAGATTATTCAGCCCTTATTTTCTACTTTCTTTGACTTGTTAATTTTAGAGTGATTTTGCTGCTTATTAGTACCTTTTACCAGAGATAGGATAGGGATAATGGAAGAACAAAGACTTCCCCACATTATTACCTGTTAGTCAATGAGGGGTAGGGCTCTTCCATAAGGGAAGAGTAGAAATTGTATTGAATAAAGGAGGCTTGTGGATTTTCTCTAAAATAGGTTTCCTCACAGAAGATTGAGAATTGCTCACACCTGGGATCTCTGTACCTCTAGCATCCTATCATGAGTAGGTGAGTACTGAGTAAATCAAATGTGTATGGTAGACCAACTTCCAAGATGGTGGCCAATGACTCCCGCCTCCTGGTATTTATGTTCTGTGTAATCCTTTCCCCCTGAGTGATTTGATTTTAACCAGTGAATGTTACTTTCATGATTAAGTTGTAAAAATGGTGACTTCCACACAGGCAGAATCTCTTTCTTGTCTTCATCTTGCATGATTTAATGAAGCAAGCTGCCTTGTTGGAGAGGAACTGAATGTGTCTCTGGCCAACAGCCAGAGAGGAACTGACACTGTCAGCCCAATAACCTGGAGAAACTGAATCCAGCCAACAACTACGTGAGCTTGGAAGTGGATCCTTCCCTAATTGAGCCTTGAGAAAACTGTATCTTAGCCAAGACCTTGATTGTAGCATACAAGAAAACCTAAAGGACAATTAAGCCACACACAGCTCCTAACCCACAGAAACTGAGATAAGTATAGCTATTTTGGTTGCTAAGATGTGGGATAATTCATTATGCAGCAATAGACAGTTAATAGACAACAAATACTGTCTGTTATTGTACTTTGAAACCATCTGATCACTTGTCCAAAAAAAAAAAAAAAAAAAGGATTGATAAACTCACTCATACTAATGCATTTGGGAACCTAGTATGCAACTCCTGTTAAAGTACAGTGCCCTCAGAGAGAAGGAAATGCTAACACAATAGAGTGCATGAATAATGGCAGAATTTTAGGATTTAGGACAACAGTGTGGAAAATGTTCTTTTTGAGAGTGGAGAAGCTTTCTGTTTTCCCTCAAAATGATAACATATGTGCAGCAGTTCCCCCTTACCTGAGGGGGATATGTTCCAAGACCCCCATTGTATGCTTGGAACCTCAGATAGTACGAAACCCAATATTTACTATGTTTTTTCCTATACATACCTATCATAAAGTTTAAGTTATAAATTAGGCACAGTAAGAGATTAATAACAATAACTAATAATAACAGAACAAGTGTAACAATGTACTGGAATAAAAGTTATGTGAATGTGGTCTCTCTTTCTTTCTCTCAGAAGTATCACTGTACTGTACTCTCCCTTCTTGTGATGATGTGAGATGATGAAAAGATTACATGGTGAGATGAAGTGAGGTGAATGATGTAGCCATTGTGACATAGTGTTAAGCTACTACTGACCTTCTGACCATATGTCAGAAGGAGGATCACCTGCCTTCGGTGATCCCGTATCATTGACCATGATTATGTCAATGGTTGGATGTCAGGAGCAGGCAATGAAGATGACTAATGGTAGCACAGACAGTGTGGATCTGATGGACAAATGGATGACTCACATCCCAGGCAGGATAGAGCAGGATGTCTCAAGAGTTCATTATGTTACTTAGAACAGCATGCAGTTTAAAATTTATGAATTGTGTATTTCTGGAATTTTCCATTTAACATTTTCAGACTCCTGTTGACCCTAGGGTAACAGAAATTGTGGAAAGCAAACCACCAATAAGTGGGGACTACTGTAATTAACTCTAGCACATATGTATAAGTCAGACTTTGTTACCTTAAGTCTATCTTAAAACCTAGTTATATTTTGATTATGTTTTAAAAGTTTGTCTGGGAAAAAGGAGACATAATCCCAAGGCATCTTTCTGGAAGGAAGAAGGGAGACCATGATGAGCTTAAAAGCAATTATTCTTGGGGATGGGGATGGACTTGTCTTGGGAGAATCCACAGGTACATGAAAAGTTGCTAATCACTGTAGTCTTTCTCTTGCTCTGGCAGATGCAGGAAACTTGGGTTCTTGGAGACAGGGCAAAGGCAATCTAAGCCCTTTTCTAGGATTAGCAGGAGTAGACAGATATGAGATATTGGGGGCTGTGAAGGAAGCTGCAGGAGTTAAAAATTCTAAGACAAAACGATTTGAGTTATTAATAAACTTGAAGATTTTAATACCAACAAAGAAAGGAAGAGCCAGGAAACTAGCAGAGATGGGAGGTAAATGGAAGAGACCCACATAGAGGTCTCCTCCGCTGTATGGCAAAGGATCTGCTCCATGGGCTGGTTCAAAAAAAGCCAGCCAAGGTTGAAGATGACACACCAGAGTGTCCTTTCTCAAGCTCAAAGGTAGAACCTGGAAAGATGAAGCCATGACTGAAAACTGGAACATTCAGGAGAAAGATTCCCAGTTCAATTTGATTTATACGAGTTTCTAAACTGTAATTGAAGCTGAGGATCTCATTTAACTATACTTTTATTTTTAAAAATTGATGTCTCAAACAGTTTTTTATAATATATTTTCAAAATTCAAAAGGTATAAATTCTCCCTTTCACCCTTATCCTAAGCCACCCAGAGATAACTCCCCAAACAACCAAAATTAACAGTTTCTTGTGCATCATTCTAGAGATATAATAAATATATTCAAATAAATACATAAAAACATCTTTTACAATGGCTTTTAAACATTCAAACAATATCTTCCCATATACACTAGTAAGTACCTTTTAAAAAACAATATATCTTAGCAATACATCTTTGTGGAATTACATATTTTACTTAACCATTTATCTATTGATAGGTAATTACCAATCTTTTGGCTTTTACAAGCAATTCTACAATTAGTTCTCTTGTATATACATCATTTTGCATGTGTCATATATCTGTGGAATAAATTATTGGAGGTAGTATACTAAAGCAAGGGTATGTGAGTGTATTCTTTTGACATATTCTGCCAATGTATACTCTGTAGAGTTTGTACCAATTTACACTCCAATAAAAAACGTATGGGAATGCCTGTTTTTCACACTCTCACCAACATTGTACACCATTAAGTGATTTGTTCTTTACCTGACTGATAAATAAAAAATGATCTTGAGAGCACCTGGGGGAAGAGGCAACTGTGGGTGCAGCTTCAGCAGACTTAAAAGTTCCTGCCTAGTTCTAGATCCCTGAGGAATTGCCACACTGACTTCCACAATGGTTGAACTAGTTTACACTCCCACCAACAGTGTAAAAGTGTTCCTTTTTCCTCCACATCCTCTCCAGCACCTGTTGTTTCCTGACTTTTTAATGATCGCCATTCTAACTGGTGTGAGATGGTATCTCATTGTGGTTTTGATTTGCATTTCTCTGATGGCCAGTGATGATGAGCATTTTTTCATGTGATTTTTGGCTGCATACGTGTCTTCTTTTGAGAAGTGTCTGTTCATATCCTTTGCCCACTTTTTGATGGGTTTGTTTTTTTCTTGTAAATTTGTTTGAGTTCATTGTAGATTCTGGATATTAGCCCTTTGTCAGATGAGTAGGTTGCAAAAATTTTCTCCCATTCTGTAGGTTGCCTGTTCACTCTGATGGTAGTTTCTTTTGCTGTACAGAAGCTCTTTAGTTTAATTAGATCCCATTTGTCAATTTTGGCTTTTGAAATACCATTTGACCCAGCCATCCCATTACTGGGTATATACCCAAAGGATTATAAATCATGGTGCTATAAAGACACATGCACACGTATGTTTATTGCGGCACTATTCACAATAGCAAAGACTTGGAACCAACCCAAATGTCCAACAACGATAGACTGGATTAAGAAAATGTGGCACATATACACCATGGAATACTATGCAGCCATAAAAAATGATGAGTTTATGTCCTTTGTAGGGACATGGATGAAACTGGAAACCATCATTCTCAGCAAACTATTGCAAGGACAAAAAACCAAACACCGCATGTTCTCACTCATAGGTGGGAATTGAACAATGAGAACGCATGGACACAGGAAGGGGAACATCACACACTGGGGACTGTTGTGGGGTGGGGGGAAGGGGGAGGGATAGCATTACTAGATATACCTATTGCTAAATGATGAGTTAATGGGTGCAGCACACCAACATGGCACATGTATACATATGTAACAAACCTGCACGTTGTGCACGTGTACCCTAAAACTTAAAGTATAATAATAATAAAATTAAAAAAAAAGTTCCTGCCTGCTGGTTCTGAAGAGAGCAGTGGATCTCCCAGTACAGTGCTCAAGCTCTGTTAAGGGACAGACTGCCTCCTCAAGTGGGTCCCTGACCCCCATGCCTCCTGACTGGGAGACACCTCCCAGCAGGGGTTGACAGACACCTCATACAGGAGAGCTCCGGCTGTCATCTGGTGGGTGCCCCTCTGGGAAGAAGCTTCCAGAGGAAGGAACAGGCAGCAATCTTTGCTGTTCTGCAGCATCTGCTAGTGATACCCAGGCAAACAGGGTCTGGAGTGGACCTCCAGCAAACTCCAGCAGAACTGCAGCTGAGGGGCCTGTTAGAAGGAAAACTAACAAACAGAAAGGAATAACATCAACATCAACAAAAAGGACAACCACACAGAAACCCCACCCGAAGGTCACCAACATCAAAGACCAAAGGTAGATAAATCCACGAAGATGAGGAAAAACCAGTGCAAAAAGGATGAAAATTCCAAAAACCGGAACACCTCTTCTCCTCCAAAAAATCACAACTCCTCGCCAGCAAGTGAACAAAACTGGAGGGAGAATGAGTTTGACGGACTGTCAGAAGTAGGCTTCAGAAGGTGGGTAATAACAAACTCCTCTGAGGTCAAGGAGCATGTTCTAACCCAATGCAAGGAAGCTAAGAACCTTGAAAAAAGGTTAGACAAATCGCTAACTGGAATAACCAGTTTAGAGAAGAACATAAATCACCTGATGAGCTGAAAAACATAGCATGAGAACTTCATGAAGCATACACAAGTATCAATAGCCAAATCCTTCAAGCAGAAGAAAGGGTATCAATGATTGAAGATTAACAATGAAATAAAGCGAGACGACAAGATTAGAGAAAAAAGAATAAAGAGGGATGAACAAAGCCTCCAAGAAATATGGGACTATGTGAAAAGGCCAAACCTACATTTGATTGGTGTATCTGAAAGTGACAGGGAAAATGGAACCAAGTTGGAAAACACTCTTCAGGATATTATCCAGGAGAACTTCCCCAACCTAGCAAGACAGGCCAACATTCAAATACAGGAAATACAGAGAATGCCACAAAGATACTCCTCTAGAAGAGCAACCCCAAGACACATAATCATCAGATTCATGAAGGTTGAAATCAAGGAAACAATGTTAAGGGCAGCCAGTGAGAAATGTCGGGTTTCCCACAAAGGGAAGCCCATGAGACTAACGGTGGATCTCTCTGCAGAAACCCTACAAGCCACAAGAGAGTGGGGACCAATATTTAACATTCTTAAAGAAAAGAATTTTCAACCCAGAATTTCATGTCCAGCCAAATTAAGCTTCATAAGCAAAGGAGAAATAAAATCCTTTACAGACAAGCAAATGCTGAGAGATTTTGTCACCACCAGGCCTGCCTTCAGGCCTGTGCTCCTGAAGGAAGCACTAAATATGGAAATGGAAACTGGTACCAGTCACTGCAAAAACACATCAAATTGTAAAGACCATCGACACTATGAAGAAACTGCATCAACTAACGGTCAAAACAACCAGCTAGCATCATAATGACAAGATGAAATTCACACATAACAATATTAACCTTAAATGTAAACGGGCTAAATGCCCCAACTGAAAGACACAGACTGGCAAATTGGATAGAGTCAAGACCCCTGGTGTGCTGTATTCAGGAGACCCATCTAACATGCAAAGACACACATAGGCTCAAAATAAAGGGATGGAGGAATATTTACCAAGCAACTGGAAAGCAAAAAAAAAAAAAAAAAGAAAAAAAGAAACAGAGATTCCAATGCTAGTCTCTGATAAAACAGACTTTAAACCAACAAAGCTAAAAAAAGACAAAGAGGGCATTACATAATGGTAAAGGGATCAATGCAACAAGAAGAGCTAACTATCCTAAATATATATGCAGCCAATACAGGAGCATCCAGATTCATAAAGCAAGTTCTTAGAGACCTACAAAGAGACTTGGACTCCCACACAACAATAGTGGGAGACTTTAACACCCCACTGTCCATATTAGATCAACGAAACAGAAAATTAGCAAGGATATTCAGGACTTGAACTCAGCTCTGGACCAAGCGAACCTAATAGGCATCTACAGAACTCTCTACCCCAAATCCACAGAATATACATTCTTCTCAGCACTACATCACAGTTATTCTAAAATTGACCACATAGGTGGAAGTAAAACACTCCTCAGCAAATGCAAAAGAACAGAAATCATAACAAACAGTCTGTCACACCACAGTGCAATCAAATTAGAACTCAGGATTAGGAAACTCACTGAAAACCTCACAATTACACGGAAACTGAACAACCTGCTCCTGAATGACTACTGGGTAAATAACAAAATTAAGACAGAAATAAATAAGTTCTTTGAAACCAATGAGAACAAAGGCACAACGTACCAGAATCTCTGGGACATATTTACAGCAGTGTATACAGGAAAATTTATAGCACTAAATGCCCACAGGAGAAAGCAGGAAAGATCTAAAATCAACACCCTAACATCACAATGAAAAGAACCAGAGAAGCAAGAGCAAACAAATTCAGAAGCTAGCAGAAGACAAGAAATAACTAAGATCAGAGCAGAACTTAAGGAGCTAGAGACACGAAAAACCCTTCAAAAAAATCAATGAGTCCAGGAGCTGGTTTTTTTGAAAACAGTAACAAGATAGACTGCTAGCCAGACTAATAAAGAAGAAAAGAGAGAAGAATCAAATAGATGCAATAAAAAATGATAAAGGGGATATCACCACTGATCCCACAGAAATACAAACTACCATCAGAGAATACTATACACACCTCTATGTAAATAGACTAGAAAATCTAGAAGAAATGGATACATTCCTGGATACATACACACTGCCAAGTCTAAACGAGGAACAAGTCGAATCCCTGAACAGACCAATAACAAGTTCTGAAATTGAGGCAGTAATTAATAGCTTACCAACCAAAAAAAGTCCAGGACCAGATGGATTCACAGCCAAATTCTACCAGAGGTACAAAGAGGAGCTGGTACCATTCCTTCTGAAACTATTCCAAGCAGTAGAAAAAGAGGGAATCCTCTCTAACTCATTTTATAAGACCAGCGTCATCCTGATACCAAAACCTGGCAAAGACTCAACAAAAAAAGAAAATTTCAGACCAATATCCCTGATGAACATTGATGAGAAAATCCTCAATAAAATACTGGCAAACTGAATCCAGCAGCACATCAAAGAGCTTATCTACCACGATCAAGTTGGCTTCATCCCTGGGATGCAAGGCTGGTTCAACATATGCAAATCAATAAATGTAATTCATCACATAATCAGAACCAATGGAAAAAAAACACATGATTATTTCGATAGATGCAGAAAAGGTCTTTGATAAAATTCAACACCCCTTCATGCTCAAAACTCTCAATAAACTAGGTATCAATGGAATGGATCTCAAAATAATACGAGCTATTTATGACAAACCCACAGCCAATATTATACTCAATGGGCAAAAACTGGAAGCATTCCCTTTGAAAACCGGCACAAGACAAGGATGCCCTCTCTCACCCTCCTATTCAACATAGTATTGAAAGTTCTGGCCAGGGCAATCAGGCAAGAGAAAGAAATAAAGGGTATTCAAATAAAGGGTATTCAAGAGAGGAAGTCAAATTGTCTCTGTTTGTAGATGACATGATTGCATATTTAGAAAACCCCATTGTCTCAACCCAAAATCTCCTTAAGCTGATAAGCAACTTCAGCAAAGTCTCAGGATACAAAATCAATGTGTAAAAATCACAGGCATTCCTATACACCAACAATAGACAAACAGAGAGCCAAATCATGAGTGAACTCCCATTCACAATTGCTACTAAGAGAATAAAATACCTAGGAATACAACTTATAAGGGATTTGAAGGACCTCTTCAAGGAGAACTGCCACACAATTTTAAAGAATGAGATCTCACAAGAGCTCACTCACTACCATGAAGACAGCATCAAGGTGTTGGTGCTAAACCATTAATGAGAAATCCACCCCTATGATCCAGTCACCTCCTACCAGGCTCCATCAACACTGGGGATTACAATTCAACATGAGATTTGGGTGGGGACACAGATCTAAACTACATCAGTCCTCTTATTATTGTAGCTTTATAATCTGTTTAATGAAACCAATAATTTAAAACATGTCTTTGAGTATTCTTATTTGTTTGCTTTTCCATTTGAACTTTAACACCACCTTGTCTAGCTTGCAAAAACCACCCTGTCAGTAATTTTACTGAGACTGCATCATATTTATTGGATACCTTCCGGAAATTTGACATCATTATGATGTGAAATCTTCCTTTCCAGGAACATGGCTTGTCTTTTTATTTTTCAATTTTTCTTTTGTGCCTCTTAGGAGCACATGAAGTGTTTTTATACAGATCATAGTCATTTCTTGTTTGTTGCTATTCTAATAAGGCCTTTTTTCCTTTATTTCTTCTAATTGATATTGTTTGTACATATAAAGTCTACTTATTTCTCTACATTAGTTTTGTACCTCTCAACATTTTTCATTTTCTCAAATAATTTTCCAGTTGCTTCTCTTGGGTTTTCCTGGTGGAGAATCATATACTTATAATAATACTTTTTCCTCTTCTTTTCCAATTTTTAGTATTTAAGCCTTTTCTTTCGTCTATGTTCACCAGTCCCTCCCAAACAATATTAAGGTGTATTAGGTATAATGGTGGTCAAACAAGCTATTCCTGACATTTGGGAATGGAAATGTCCTTGGCTTTCCCATTAAAGATGACACTGGCCTTTGGGCTAACAGTGATAAAACATAATAAGGATAACATATGTCTAACCCATTGTGTTAATCACTTTTAAAAATCAAGAATGGATGTTGAAATTTATTCCATGCTTTTTTCAATGTCTATGCAGATAAAGGAATTTTTTTCTCCTTAGACTTATTAATGTGGTAAATTATATTAATAATGTTAATATTTGTGGCAAGCTGAATAATGTCTCCTAAAGTTATCCACATCCTAATTCTTGGAACCTGTGAATGTTACTTCATATGAAACTTTGCATATGTGATTAAGTTCAGAATATAAAGATAGGTGGATTATTTTGGATAATTTACCAGGCCCTAGATGGGCGCTAGATGTAATTATGTGTCCTTATAAAAGAGAGGCAGAGAAAGATGAAGAAGAAAAAAGGAAAGAAGGGGAAGGAAGAGGAGGAGGAGAAGGAGGAATAAGAAGAAGGAAGAGGAGCCACTATACCACAGTGGCTCATACCATAGCGTAGAGAAGGAGAAGGAGGCAATATGACAACTTAAGCAAGATACTATGATCCTGGCTTTGAAGATGAAGGAAGGGGCTGTGAACCAAGGAATGCAGTTTTAGAGGCTGAAAAAGCAAGAGCCTCCAGAGGGTGCAGCCCTGCTAACACATTGATTTTGGCCCAGTGAAACATATTCCAGGCTTCAGGTCTCCCAAACTATAAAAGAAAAAAAATATGTGTTGTTTTAAGCCACCATATTTGTGCTAGTTTCTGACAGCAGCCATAGAAAATGAATACAATGTATATAATTCAATTATTTAGCCTAGAATAAACCCTATTTGTTTATGATGTTTTTCTTCTTTTAATGTGCAGCTGGATTTTGCATTGAAATTTGAAAATTTTATCCTGTGTTATTTAAGTAAATTAGTCATGTTTATTAAACACTTAGGTCCTTATGAGAGACAACATTATTTTGTAGTTGTGAGTATAGTTTTTGGAACTGGAAAGTCTATCCTACCACATACTGATTGTGTCTTTTAGTCTCTAAAGATTAAAAATCATTTAATCTCCCCATGCCTCAGCTTTCTAATCTGTAAAATGGAAATGATAATAGAGCTTTTCCTACGGGGTTGCTTGTGAATTAAGAGAGAAAATACATGTAAAGAGTTCAGAGCAGTGCCTGGTGTATAATAAATGCTGTAGAAGTATTTGTTGTCACTACCATTATGCTGTTATTTTAACATAATGCTCAGATATCACTATAGTTCTGGTGGCAGAACATGTACCTCTTAGGAAACTGACACTCTCATGAATATCAGTTACACAGTATGTCCTACAGGGTCTTCCCTTTGTCTAGTCCCATAGAAGGGGAGATATGACTTGGGCTCTTTTCCTGTTGCTGTTGGACTCTTGATAGTGATTGTTTCACTTATCTATTGCTGTGAAACAAAGCAACCAAAACTTAATGGCATAAAACCATCCTGCATCTGCCTGGGTTGGTACCCTCGGGAACTTGGCCAGCCAGTGGCCAAGCCAGAGTGAGGGGTCAAGTCTCTAGACTCCTATTCCTGCATCCTTTTCTCAATATGAAATGCCTTCTCCTTTGTAAAGAAACCAGCAAGATGATGCTTCTTCAAAGGACATACACCAGGAACTTGTCTTCACACTGTTTCATTTTCTTATTCAAATAAATCAAGAAAAACCAACGATTTATTATTTCTCCCAATTCTGTGGGTTAATTGGGCTTGGGTAGTGTTTCTGCTGGTGCAGGGTGATGTCACTCAGGCAGCTGTATTCTGCTGGGAGCCTGGCTGAGGGCAAACATGCAAAATGGCCTCTCATCCTCCAGATTCTCTCCATGTGGCCCCTCATTCTTTAGCAGTACAGCCTGAGCTTTTGTGTAGTGTGGTAACTTGCTTCCAAGACAGCAAAAACGGGAGCTACCAGGTTTCTTAAGGACAAAGCCTAGGTCTGAAACAGCATCATCTCTAACACATTCTATGATTGGTCAGAGCAAGTCACAAGGCCAGTTCAGATTCAAGGAGAGGGGAAAGAGACTTCATCTCTTGACTGGAAGTACTCACAGAGATGGGAGTAATTATTGATGGCAGTATTGGAAACCATGGTGGCTCAGTCTGTAGCGTCTTGCTTATAGGGTCCTTTTGAGGGATACCGATTGTCTTAGTTCATTCCTGCTGCTATAACAAAACACCTTAGAGTGGGTAATTTATAAACACCAGAAATTTATTTCTTACAGGTCTGGAGGCTGGAAGTCCAAGATCAAGGTGCCAGTAGATTTGGTGTCTGGTGAGGGCCTATTTTACACAGATAATGTCTTCTATGTGTCTTCACATTGCGGAAGGGCAAAAAGGGACAAACAAGCTCTCTGAAACTCTTTTATAAGGGCACTGTGTTAGGCTGTTCTTTCACTGCTATAAAGAAGTATGCGAGCCTGGGTAATTTATAAAGAAAAGAGGTTTAATTGGCTCATGATGCTGCAGGCCGTACAGGAAGCTAGGCATCAGCATCTGCTTCTGGTTCTCAGGAAACTTACAATCTGCTTCCTGCTTCTCAGGAAACTTAAAATCATGGTGGAAGGAAAAGGGGAGCCAGTGTATCACATGGGGAGAGTAGGAGAAAGTGGGGGTGGGGGAGCGGGGGAGGTGCCACACAGTTTTAAACAACCAGACCTCATGTGAACTCACTCATCACCAAGAAGATGGCACTAAGCCATTCATGAAGGATCTGCCCCTGTGACCCAAACACCTCTGGCCAGGCCCCACCTCCAACACTGAGGATTACATTTCAGCATGAGATTTGGAGGGGACAAATATTCAAACCATATCACGCACTAATCCCATTCATGAGAGAAGAGCCCTCCAGACCTAATCACTTCCTAAAGGCCTACCTTTTACTACCATTGCATTGGGGATTAAGTTTCCACATAGGAATTTTAGGGACGTGCACATTCAGGCCACAGCACCAATAAAATGGCCCAAGCCCAGCCACCTTCCACAGTGTCTACACTGTGCGGGGGAAACACATGTATCCTTGCCATGATGGGTCATGAGAGTGCTGCCATTCATCCTCTGGCCTTTTCATTTTCTACCCTAGCAGCTTAGAGTGTTCTGCAGCCCCACAGGTTTCAGGTGGAGATGAACAGTCCTAATGTAGAGCGGGTCAAGCCCAGGCTCTCAGATGGTCTGAGTAATTTTCTTTCTGTTTTTCCTGTTCCCTTGGCTTTGAGGAGGGGCATCACCCACTTCTCGCCCCTCCCTGCCAGAGGATGACTCCAGGCAATCACCAACCAAGACAGACTAAAGATTGGGGAAGTATTACCCACTAGGTAGCTTTCCACTTATTTCCTGTCTTCCTTCTGTCCACCGTGAGTTCCTTAACATACTCAAGCAGAATTCTAAAATGTGAGAGCTGGATTCACGTAGAGATAGTTTAGTTTGGTGGTTTCCAACTTTCCTTGCAGACCATGGGAGACTGTACTGCCCTCGTATCCCAGTGTAGGGAATCATGCTGGCCAGAACTCTGCATGGTTGCGTGAAGGAATGTGAAGATGAGTTTGGGGTGTGATAACCTCCAGAGGCACATGTGAGGTCAAGCAGAGGGTAACAAAACCACCTTCTGGGAGGATGGAACCAGGAAACTGTACAATCTTGATATGATCACTAGAGTATGTGCATTTTTCTCCTACCTTTTCCCATACCTAGTGCTCATTCTTTTGGACAATAATTTAAAGGGTCTAGGTTTGAAGGGGCATCACCTTTTTTCACCTGTCCACAGCACTTACATGAATCTGTCTGGCTTGGTACCCGTTGGAACTTGGCCAGCCAGTGGCCAAGCCAGAATGAGGGGTCAAGTCTCTAGACTCCTATTACTGAATCCTTTTCTCACTATGAAATGCCTCCTCCTTTGTAAAGAAACCAGCAAGATGATGCTTATTCAAAGACATATACCAGGAACTTGTCTTCACACTGTCTCATTTTCTTTATTCAAATAAATCAAGAATATAGTTTCTCTTTCTTCCAGCCATTATGAGACTTGCTGATCTAGTGTGTATGACCCTTTGGATAAAGGCATAATGTAAAAGAAAATTGTATTAATAAGATATTACTAATATTAATCAATATGAAATGCAATAGTGTGCCAGGGTGAGAAAGTCAGGAAAGAACACTGTAAACTCCTCTGGGATCTGCAAGACCAGACACTTCCAAATGCTTCTTACTAAATACTCAGCCTAGAAACGGTCCCCCAAAGTGCAGTAAAACATGCAACTCTAATGTTTGTGTTAGCTTGAAATTATGGCTTGGAAAATTCTAGCACCCTCTTCAATCATGAAAACAGTGAGAGATGTTAAATTTCATGTAATTATACAGTCAGAATATAAGCTATATCACATTCTGTGCTCTATGTGTAGCTGCTTAAAAAGGTCAGAGTTCTTATACTCCTAGTGTATAGACCATATTCTAATTGAACTTCCTAATGTGTCTGACAGATGGGAAATAGCTCACTCTGACCCTGAATATCCAGTCTTTGGCTCACATAACCTAATAACATGGGATTATTACTTTTGTATTTTATACAGATCTGTAATAAAGACCCCAGTTCCAAGGATAGCGATCATAAAACTTTGTTGTTATATTTTTTCCATTTGGCTGTAAGGAACTCATATTTGTGGACATTATCTCATTAAACCAAGAGAACATAGTTCTATTATTTTCATTTTGCAAAGTGAGGCACTGAGTTACACAAAAGTTGAGCAACTCTTCTGAGTTCACATAAGCCATGGATAAAACTGGGAGTCAAGCCAATCCTGCTGATTTGTTGGCCTTTCCAATCTTTCAAAAAGTATAAAACCCTTTCAAAGTTTAATTCTGCCCCTACAGAGCCCCAGAGCCACATACCTTCTCTAAGTGTCATTTTTCTTGTCTATTAGTTGGTATTCATCAGAAACAGCCAGCACCAACTTGTGCCATGGGGATAAAATTTATTTTCTGGGTTGGGGTGGGGGGAACCAATAAACTAACTGAACTGAAATAAAAATTGAAACCCAAAGCAAAGCCAAACGAAGCTAAACAAACCACCACATGGTCATTGAGCCATACATCAACATTAGGTTTAAAAATATAGCTCAGAAGACCTAAAGCACAGCCTCATGAGAATATCCAGTCCCATACACCATAACCACTTACTGTAAGAAGACACGTCATATCCCATCCCGAACACTTGTTAAAAATCTCAAGAAAAGGGGATGTAACCATGCTCTTTGTTGCTCTGCCTACTCTTTGATTTCTACTCCTTTTTCTCCTCCTGTGATCACTCCCCTTTGTCTCCTTCATGTTCATTTTTTTCCTTCACCAATCCTTTATATTCTGCTAGTCCTCGGGGTTATGTCCTGGTTCCTCTTCTCATTTCCAGTGACGCTGTCTCCCTGGGTGACTTTATCCACTCCCCTGCTTTGGTTACCTTAAAAGTGTTGACAATGCCAAAATGTCAGTATCACCAGCCCAAGCCTCTTGCCTTCACATCTTCATGTGGCTGTACGTTTGGTCCCTCAAATTTGACATGTCTCAAACTGAACACATCATTTTCTTCATCCTCACCTGCTCTGCCCACCCTCCACTCCCACTCTAGACTTCTATTACCTATCAAAGTAAAAGGCATCACCACCCACTTAGCCCAATACTGGGGCCAACCTTTACCCTTTCCTGTCCATCACTTGTCACATTGCAAAGTCCTGCCATTTTTATCTCCTACATCTCTCTCACATCTGTGTGCCTTGATTCATCTCCACTGAAACCACCCTAGTCTAAGCTACTGGTTTTGCACTTCGCTTGCTCCAGCTGTCCTTATAACCCTGTGTACATCCACTGCCTATCACCCAAGGGTGCCAAACCACCAGATAGAAGACAGTGAACATCCAGGAGATGAGTTCTGGTCTTGGCTCTGCCACTTACTGCCTGTGAGCTTAGACAGGGCACACGACCTCCCACAGATGCACTCGCCTCCCTTGTTGCTATAGGAATAAATAACAATTTGCCTTCTAGAAGTTGGGTGCTCAGACAGCTGGAAGGTCCTCGCAGTTTTAAGATCTGTGATTCTGTGCGAGACCTCAAATATACTGACACAATGAAATCACAACCAGCCACACATTGATCAAATCCAAGCAGTATACAAAACCAGGGATGGTAGCATTTTGAGATTGACATTTTTCATGCATTTGGGACACTAAGCACCTTTCAACATTCTGTGTTTTGGAGTTTCCCATCTTATGATTTCTATAATTCAAAACAGATGGAGGACAAACTCAATTTCTTGGCCTCCAGTGAAACTAGGGCATACTCACGGTAAGTCAAATCTGACAAGAAAAGCACCTTGTCTGGCATTTACATTTGCAAGAAGATAACGTGAAGAAAAAAAGGCCATTCTGGCCAGGGGGGCATCATCTTTTAGAAGCAGCATTGGCAACAGCCTAGCGTGAGAAGTGCCACAGCCCTGCTCAGTATTCGTGTAGAGAGCCTGGGCCAGCAGCAGCCACTGCAGCGGAAGGTCCTTACTGGAGTGGTCTGATGGTTTAATTTGGGCATTATTTATGGCTTCATAGCCTTCAGCCTGGTTCTCTGACCTTCCTGCATATTGTGTAGGCTACTTAATATTCTTTAATAAATTTTATCTTTGTTTAAACAAACTGTGGTGCCTGTTGTTTGCAGCCACGAATGATGTGCAGTTCCTCATCCCTCGAGTCTCGGTAGGAACCGCATTTTCTTTGAGCAGTCTTCTTTGACCTAGAGATGACGTTACATCTCATTGCTGTACGCTCTTAGGATAGACAGTACTTCTCCTCTTCTAGCATGTGTCACATATGTTTAAGTGTTTTAGATGACTCGATTACCTCCCTTGCTGCACTGTAAGTTCTCTGAGTGCTGGGGTGTCTGTCTCTGTCTTGTTCTTTCCTTTCCCTCTTGCATCTGGCATATTGTATAGCACATGGTCATCACTCAATAAATGTTGCCTTGAATCAAACTGTTGACAACTAAATGGCTCATTCCATAGGGAAACACCAGTTTTCTTCTTAATTTGTTTCTTATTAGGGACAAGAAATAGCTATAGTTTTCAATTTTTTGCTTAAGAATAAGATTAAAATGTAATCTGGACCAACATGGAGATTATTAGAATTTTTGTTAGGCCTGATTCTATTATTAAGCCTTCTTGGGTTCTTAAAGTTGCTTGATTTCTTTGAAATGCCCACTTTTAAAGACAGAGATAGGGCTTTTGGTTAAAGATGATAGATTAGCTACATGTACTCCACTTGCCCCTCTCAAGGCAATAAAAAGTATATAAACACACAAGGGCAAAGAAAAAGGGAACATGAGCCCCCAGCACACAGAGGAGGGGGCCAAATATGGTAGGGCAAGGAAAGTCAGAGTCCGAAGCATGTTTTGGATCACAAGGGAGTCACAGGCCAGAGATATTCATTCTCCCTCCTGACAGTGTGGTCATATTAGGCACAGTAGAGAGGGGAGTGTGAGGTGTAGGCAGTGGTGTGCTGGTAACTATTTAATTTTTTTTTGAGACAAAGTCTTGCTCTGTCACCCAGGCTGGAGTGCAATGGCGAGATCTTGGCTCACTACAACCTTCGCCTACCTGGTTCAAGTGATTCTCCTGCCCCAGCCTCCCGAGTAGCTGAGATTACAGGCACACACCACCATGCCTGGCTAATTTTTGTATTTTGAGTAGAGATGGGGTTTCACCATGTTGACCAGGCTGGTCTCAAACTCCTGACCTAAGGTGAATCACCTTCCTTGGCCTTTCAAAGTGTGCTGGGATTACAGGTGTGAGCCACTGTGCCTAGCCACTGGTAAATGTTTTATAACCAGCTCGGAGGAGGGAAGGAAGGAAGGAAAGACAGAAGGAAGGAAGGAAGGAAGGAAGGAAGGTAGGAAGGAAGGAAAGGAGGGAGGGAGGCTTTATGAATGGTATTTACTGATTTCCGTGGTGGTAGCACAACCACCATGTCCTGTTTTGAGCTACCAACGTGGTATCACTGAATGAGGGACTGGGAAGAAATGTAGAGGATTGGTTCACGTGGGCTGGCGAGCACTGGCTTCAGCACATCATCAGGTATAGGGCCAAAAATAGGGAGATAGGTTCAAATTTAGTTTATAGAGGGTCAGTCCTCACAATCTCTTCCCCAGTTCATGCAAAGAATGCCACAGTGAGGTGTTTATCATCAATCCCCACCGCACACATACAAGACTAGGAAAATACAGTGGTCTCAGAGAGGGAACCCCAAACCTCTAGGAATGAATGAAGATCACTGAAAGGAACTATTTAGGATATTCATAAAGGCTTTTTTTTTTTTTTTTAAAGAACTTTGTGTGTCTGTGTGTGTTTGCATAAAATTGTAAATTGCTTTAAAAGACTTTTGATTGCTTAAAGCAAAAATAAGTAATATGCTTTGTGGAGGGCCATACTGTTGTTAAGTTCTACACTGTTCACGAAGCAGGACAATACTGTTTGAAGGTAGACTTTAATGACTTAACGATACATATTGTAATTTCTGGATCATCCACTATAAAATTAGGAAAAGCTCTATAAAAGAAATCAATAGAAAAAATATAATGGATACTAAAACATAATCAATTCACCTAGAAGAAGTCAGCAAAGAAAAAATAGAGAAGCAAAGAACAAATGGGATAAATAGAAAACAAATACCAAGAGGAAATACTTTAACTCAAACATTTAAAAAATTAAATCAAATGTAAATTAATTAAATGTTCCAATGAAAGTTAAAAAAAAACGAAAAATCCAATGGCTACTTGTAGTTGTTACATTTCAAGTGCTTGATAGCTACACATGGTTAGTGGCTATCACACCAGACAGTACAGATACAGAAATTTCCATCATCTCAGAAAATTCGACTGGAAAGCACCCGTCTAAAGAGCAACTAACTCAAAATGAACAGGGATGACAGAGCACTCCAGGATTAGAATTCCATAATGAGAATGTAAATGCCAGGTAGTGCAGTGAACAAATGGGGCAATTAGAATTTTCAGGAAGAACAAAAAGATGATCAAGAAAGTAAATACGGTCATAGCATACTTGACTCTGTAGTGAAAAATATATACATAGGCAAAATTCCGGCAACACTAATGCTTGATTTATTCTAAATTGGTAGATAATTATTTTGGGAAAATGGGAGAGAGGCAAGGTGGTGACCGGAGAGAGAGCGTGTATGCTAAACCTCCTCTACTGTAACGGGAGATGAAAAATAACAACTAACCTTTATAAAAGTGGTAAATATACATTTTGGAAATGTAGAGGTTCCTGACATAGGATGAAATTGTAGGAGTTTTCTCTGGGGGATGGATGGAAAGTAAGATAGGGTAGGGCAGAGGACTGCTGTTTTTCATAAACCTTTTGGAGGTATTTGATTTTTAAAAACACATACATACATATAATCAGCTGGGTAAAAGAAAATAATTGTACAAAGAATCCAGAGAGAAGCCAATTGTTATCTATTCCTTTAATATTTGGTCATGACATTCAAGTAACTAATGGGACCATTGATAATTTGTGGAGCTTCTGTGTTATAATGAAATCTGTTTAATGTACTATAAAACATTATAAATAAATATAGCAAAAATATAAATATATGAAATATATTGTAAAGAATGAAGAGACACCTTCTGAAGGTACAAGGAAGGATTTACCTGCAGACAATGCACACAGAGTTTTATGTGTATTGGGAGAAAAGAAAGCAGAAAAACATAGTATGTGGCCCAGGAAACTAAGGCAGGAAACTTAGCAAATGGCAGAACGCATGTTTTGTTCAGATTTCACATCTTCCCACCATACCATGGCTAGATCCTAAAGGCACAGTCCAGAAAAAAACAGATTTCCCCTCTAGAGAGAATGAACCAAGAGTCCAGGGGATCTCAACTCCAGGCACTGTGCAGCAAGAGAAACGGTCTATCCCTTTTTACATGTGGGATTGCTGAGAAAAACAAACAAACACACAAACAAAAACAATAACACTGGTTAAGAGTCAGACAGACATAGCTGAAATGGCATTTCTGCTACTTAAGGGCTGTGTGACTGGGGGCAAGTACTTCCTACAGTGATGCCCCATCTCTTTGTTGAAGGTACACTTACAAATATTGGAATCTGGGGCAATGAACTGAAGAGATGAAAGACTCAAAATGAAATGGAAAAAGTTGGTAATATTTAAAATGCAGTAGTTGCTAATGTATAACAGTATTTCCCAAAGTCTGTAAGATACCCAGAGGTGTTTCTTTTTTTTTTTTTTGGCACCCAGAATTTTGTGGCCTTAATTTGAAAGTTTTCTCCTGAGCAGAATGTTACTCTTTGAGTAGAAGCGCCCTAATGATTATATATACCTCTCCATTCACGGAGCCATGCTTTTACATCTTCCAGGACATCACCTTCCTTTTGGTGCTGACTTGCCTTCCCTCATACCTAGTCTAATGTGCAGCAAAATTGTTCCCAGTTCTACATCTTGCATCACAACCCACTCAGCAAAATGCCCCATCAGGTAGTTAGCTGCCTGAATGTCTGCTCAGATAGTGAGTTGCAGCAAAAGGCAATTTTATACCCGGATTAAGAGTTGGCAGAGCACCAGGGAAGATTTAAAGCTTGCAGATATGACACAGCACACTGGTTGGGAACCACTGGCTTACCTTCTCTGGCAAATGTCATCCCTGACCCTGGAACAGAGCGCATACCGAATGGTTCTCCACTGTGCTGTTCTCTCTCACAACTCCCTGTGGGGAAAGGATTAAGACCCCTGTTTTACTGAAGAGGAAACTCCTGTTTAGAAAGGTTAAGCCAATTGTTCCAGTTGATGGGAGCAGGACAAAGAAGATTATTTCCATTCCCACATCCCTGCTCCTGCCTGCTTCACTGTGTATACTCCTGTTGTCCACCTCCTTTGGTCATCTAGAAATGTCGGAGACAGTCTGGCTTCATAGGAGGGAGGGAGAGCCACCTCATCGTTACAGTGATCTGAAGCTGACTTCCCCAGTAGCTGGGTAATGGGAAACACTCATTACAGAGCAAAAATGTGACAAAAATACATTGGAGATTGCAAAAAGTGAAACCATTGTCAATAGTCATGAGTGACTAAGCAATGCAAGTGCAGACTTCAAGTGGTAAGTCACTGGCATCTTAAAAGCTATCTTTTTAAAAAATTGTGGTTGTATTTATTAAGATACCTGAAAGCCTTTGGGAATTAGAGCTTATACTTCCTTTCTTGCCTAATGACACTACCATCCACTCTGCGATCTAAATCGTGAATCTGGGAATCACTGCAGCCTCTCCTCTCTTCTTCCATTACTATCTTTCTTCATCACCCTTATTTAATTCTTCACCCAGTCCTATTAACCTGAATTCCCAAGTATCTTGCAGATCTTTCCATCCTACTGTAGTTGTGAGTGTGGGCTTTTAGGTCAGACTGCCTGGGTTGAAACCTGGCTCTGCTTCTTGGTGTCTGAGTCTTTCTCCAGTGGTGTGCTGGAGTGCTCCTGTTGCCCAACCTGCATCAGCAGTGACTGTGGTCATCTTTAAACCATGCCCAAATAAATGTGTTCTACCAATACACCACAAAGTGTATTGCTAGCCTCTTGCTTTAGTTTTCAGGTTTTCTTTTCTAGTACGATTAAATATTTTCTTCTTGTTTAGGCATGCTATTTATTTCTCCCTCTCTGTTCATGTCTCTTTCAAAACTTGGAGGATTAGTGCTTTTTATATTTTATTTAATAATATCTTATATTTCAAGTTCTTTTTAGAAGTAATTTATTTAGTACTTCTTTTTATATGTCAAGTTATTTTAAGAAGCAATAAAATGTGAGTGAAAATTGTGAAATAACACTGCCAAACCATTAAATGTCACCCCTGGGTGGAGTTTCTCTAGAAATTATCTGCATAAGGTGAGTAAACCTTGTCTTTAGGATGTTAATGCTTAATCATATTAGCATGAATATGAATTATTATTGTTTTAAAATAACACTGAAAATGACCAAAAGGCAGGTACTTACAAAGGAAAGTAGAAAAATTTTTTAGTTGGCTTCATTCCTCCTGTCTTTTTTGTTCCATTCAGATCCTGTTATTTCCCAGAGAGTGCCAGTCTGTGCAATGTTTCTTTTACATTTCCTTAATTGTTAGCAGTAGAATAAAACTGATACTTCATTATTATTATCACTCAAAATATATCGCCTACTATATGAAAGCGCTGTGTATCTACTTTTATGTTGGTGGGGAAGGGAAATTTCTTGGGACTTTATAATATTTTAAAATTATATTAGAAAATCATTAAGGAATTTATTTTGGTTTATTGTGGAATTGTGGAATTGTTTTTTAACCATTTGTAGTCTCTCCCACCTGTTTTAAATACAAAGTTATAAAAGTTGCACTCCCTTCCCTTTTCAAGCCCATTTCTTTAGGGTAAATAAAAATTAGAGTAAATTGAACATCAGCCACCTGGAAATACTCCTGATTCTTAGCTCTGACTTTCCCCCTGTTGCTTATCAGTTGCTTGTCAGGCTGGTAGACCTTTGCTGTTCGAATGTGGGTCCGTGTATTTCGCTCAATAGCCTGTCTGTCCTCTAAGGTTAAAGCTAATCTGCATCACTTTCCATTTTCAGCCACCAACTATATCTGTAGCTGCAGTGACATTTTTACACAAGGAAAGATGTATGCTGCCCATCTGTCATGTAAGGACATAATGTAGCTAAACCATCTACCCTGTCTCTTACTACATGGTGAGTGATGAGAACACAAAGCGCTGGATTCAGTTTCTCCTTGGAGAATAAGTAGCAAGAGATACTAATTTGTATGTTATGCTGCCAAGAAAATGAACATCAGGTGGGCCATGATCAATGGATTGCAGAAGCATTTCCACAAGGGGATGTGGTTCTGGGCTTTTGCAATGCCTTTAGCCTCTTTTTTGAAAGTGTAAGCACACAAATGTGTCATTTTTTATGCCTGGCTCAGTGGATCAAAAGAGACTTTCCTAGGACACTGGGCAGCGTGGTGGATGTGCAGCCAGGAGGTCTGGACAAGGACACTAGTCAGGATGGCCTAGGAACCAAAGGCAAATCTCTTCACTTTATCAACCTTGGTTTAATCATCTCCCAAAAGGCAGAACTGGGATTAATCGCCATTTCTAACATTCTATTGCTATGTCGTTTACTTAGGCTTCCTGAACACCAAAATGACAGAGACCATGGACCTGTTATAGGCTAGAATATGGCTGTTGGGTGGGCTTTCAGCTGCACAGAAGGGTGTAGGCATGACTGTGCTAGGCACGGGGAAGGAAGACTGTCAGGATGTGTTAATGGGGATGGAGTGGGTTGGGAATAGGAGCCTTTAGATGCCAGAGGCAAGATTGACCAACTTCCCAGCTTGGTCCAAGACTCCTTTGGGCCCAAGAGGCTGCGTGTGAGGACTGAGCGTCCTTCCAATGTGGACACTTTTCAGAGTTGTGTCCTGATTCTCTTCTTTTCTCACCCTGCAGCCACCCTCCCTGGGCTGTTTCATCCATTGGTGTGATCTCGGCTCACTGCAACCTCCGCCTCCCAGGTTCAAGCGATTCTCCTGCCTCAGCCTCCCGAGTAGTTGGGATTACAGGTGCCCACCGCCACCCCCAGCTATTTCTTTTTTGTATTTTTAGTAGAGACGGGTTTTACCATGTTGGCCATGCTGGTCTTGAACTCCTGACCTCAAGTGATCCATCTGCTTCAGCCTCCCAAAATGCTGGGATTACAGGCGTGTGCCACTGCACCCCACCCACATGCTTTTTATATGCTGTATCTACGGGCATACTTTGCTCTGAAGCAACAACCTGTGTATCTGGGGATCTCCAATTCGATGGCCTGAGTCCCTCTCATGAGCTTAACTTCGTCTCCTCTGCCCATCCCCTGCTGTTGCTCCTTCTCCTACCGTCATCATCTCAACAGATAACCCCTTGTCCACGGTATTACTCACGTAAAAACTAAGGTGTCCTACTTGACTTCTCCCTCTCTCACCCCTGACAACCAATCAAACCCTCCTTCATCCTCTTCACTTACAACTCTTCATTGGCGCCCACTGCTGTCAAGATAAAGTCAAAGTCCATAGCAGGACAGGGCTCCCCAACCTTCCAGCTCCATTTTTGCTTCTCCTCCCTGGCGAGTGTCTTCCAGTTCTATAGTCTCACCATGTCATCTTTGCTTCTGGGTTTTGTGTATGCTCTTGTCTCTGTTTGACATGCCTCCCTAACCGTCCTCTCCATAACCTAATTTTCATAGATAACTCCAGTTTCCTCTTTTCCTCTTTAGTCTTGGTCTAGATCAGTGTTTCTCAACTGGGGCTGATGTCATCCCTCAGAGGACATTTGGCCGTGTCCAGAGACATTTTGTGTGGTCACAGCTGAGTGAGGGTGGGGTGGTTGCTACTGGCATGTAGTCGGTAGAGGCCAGGGATGTTGCTAAACATCTTATAATGCCCCTCACATCAAACACTCCTACCACAAAGAATTATCTTTCCCTGAGTAGCAATGGGGTTGAGATTGAGAAACCTTGGTCTAGATTTCACTTTCTCTGGGAAGCCTTTCCTGGCTTTCCCATGCCCCTCCTCCATGGTCTCATGTCCCTCTTCTTAGACTTTTCATCACTCTTCTCCTGTTGCACTATTTTCTGTTCACTTGTCTGTCTCCTCTTCTAGAACGTGGGCTTCTGGAAGTCAGGCACTGTTTCTTGTTTCCCTTTTAATTCCCAGTTCCTAGTGTAGTTCCTGGTAATAGTGGGCATGCAATAACTACTTGTAAATGAGTAAAAAAATGAATACACACAAATCACTCTATAAGCAGTGTCTCCCATACCACATTTTTTCCCCCTAGAAAGCATATCATTTGCAATAATACCCCACTCTAATCTCTGTCCCTGCAGCACCGCTGGGGAAAGCATTCTTTTGGAGTTCTCTTGTATATGTGGGCCATAGCAAACTGCCAGCCTGCCTGGGGAAATAAATATTTGAATACTTATTTTGTTTTCTAGTGGCTTCTCTTGCCAATGATACTCCAGTCATGGAAATATCCTTACCCACAATGTGATGTGTGCTGTGGGATTATTATTATTATTTATATTTCCATGACCTGATTTTTTTTACATTAAATAATAGTTGAAACAGTTTGTGTCTTGACTTTCTTTTATAGTTGAAAATGCCACAGAATGCAAGTTAAGGCCATGGGAGCCAATATATTTCATTGCCCAGCACCATAATCTATTAAGCCTGAGATATTTTCAGGGAATTGCCTTAAATCCTTTGGCGGTTTAAAGTAGCTTCAGAGGGATTAGTGGCTTAGAGGTAATTGTTATTGCTAATATTTTATTTGAAATGTCCTATTCAGCAAAGGTAATGTGACATTTTGCTCACTGGAAATGCTGTCTTTCTAGGAAAAGGGATGAGCCCAAAGGTCAGTGCCCAGGAGAGGGAGGGGAGGGAGTGTGTGAGACAACGGACAAGATCCTGAGCTGAGGTGACCAGTACAAGTTACCCGACACAGAGATGACTGTTGTGGGGACTTCAGGGAGATGGAGTTTTAATTTTATGTGAATTGTGAGATTAATCTAGACAGTTAATCAGCTCTAAAGAGAAACCCATGTTTTACTTTTAAAAAGAAAAATAAGTAAGGAGGATAAAACCCAGTGAATACTTCTTCGCAGGGGAATCCTCTTTTACTGAGCCAGTAAATGTTGGAGCTCCTCAGGGTCCATTTCTGTTCCTGGCCAGTGGATCTTAAATATAGAGTATTTGAGAAATCACTTTGGGGCACTTGTCAAAAAATAAAGATTTCTTGGGCTCTACTTCCACCAACAACAATTCCATAATTCTGAGATATTCTCCGAAATCTGCATTTAAACCAGAGAGCACCAGGAGATTCTGATGCAGGTATTTCTTATGCCTGGAGAAACATTGAATTAACCAATCTCTTCCTTGCTCATGATGGCATGTTTCTCAGATTTCTATCTATGTCCCAAATGTATCTGAGTTCTGGATTCATCTATCAAAATGTCAATCAAAACCAAGGAATGTCTTAAAGATACTTCGAACTCAGCCCATCCAAAAGCAAATGTTGTCTTTTTGCGTTTCCTACCTCAGGAATGGGAATGGCACCCATTTGGTTCTCCAACACAATAACACAGATGCCGCCTCCCTTTCGCCCTCTTCATTGGCTCTATCCTTGCCATTGGGCTTCCCCCAGCTCCTATTATCACTTAGCATTTTTCTTTGGAGTACAGCAGTAGCTCACTAACCAACCTCTTTGCATTCACTCTTCAATCTTGTCTCAACAAGCCAGAGGAATCTCTGCAAAATGTATGCTTTAAGCTTGCACCACTACCTGCAAAAACTCTTCAATGACTTCCTGTTGTCTTTAGGATAGGACCCAAATCCTTTCTTTGACTCAGAAAGTACTGCTTGGTGACCACCTGACCACGACTAGATTCCTGTCTCATAGGACTTTCTTTCTGATTCTGTGTTATAGCTACACTGTTCTTTCTTTGGTTCTTTGAAACTGCCAAGCTTGCCTCCAGCACAGCATGGTATTTGGCTCTGAACTAGTTTTTCCTTCAGTCCCCTCTCCTTCCCTTAGCCTAGTGAACACCTATATCTCCTTAGATGACATCCCCAATTCTGCCTTTATGATCTTCTTCTAACCTAAGTCAGGTTCCTTTATGATACACCCTTGAGCACCTACATACTTTTTGTAATGATATGTTTTGTTTTGTGAGTGTTTGACTAAAGCTTATCTTTCCCTAGACTGGATAGCTCATAAAGACAGCAATTTTGGTTCTTCCTTTTTTGCTCACTGTTGGAGCTATAGTGTCTGTCACAGTGCTTGGCCTGTGGAGGCACTCAATAACTGTTTGTTGAATGTATGTTTATTGGATGACAATGTACATTGTGTGAAACATACTGTTGAAAGAACAATTTCGTTTGAACTTCTTCAAACAGAGAAATCAGAGTAGGTTTAACAGAGACAGACACTGGGGATGTCAGGCAAAGTAAATTGGGTTGTAAGGTCACTAGCTAGATATTTAAGACTGGTAGAACAGCATAATTATAACTTTTCAGCACAACTATTAAGTGTACACAAATTTTGTACCCAGGTATATAATTTTAAGCTTGAGTTGACTTCTCAGTGACAGGTGAATGGGAGACTTAAAAAAGAATGATAATCTTGATTAAGAAATCTTTAGATTTCACACAGCATTAGAATATTTAGGATAATGATGCCCTTTGGTTTATAGAGTCTGATGTTGAATTTTATTTTGTTGGGCAATTTCTCTCAAAATAATATCAATCCAGTTAGTATAAAGGCTTTACAGGGCTGGCTGGATTCCCCAGATAATCCTTTTTTTTTTTTTTTTACAACAGAGTCTCCCTCTGTCGCCCAGGCTGGAGGGCAGTGGCACGATCTCGGCTCACTGCAACCTCCGCCTCCTAGGTTCAAGCAATTCTTCTGCATCAGCCTCCTGAGTAGCTGGGACTACAGGCACATGCCACACCATGCCCGGCTAATTTTTATATTTTTAGTAGAGACAGGGTTTCACTGTATTGGCCAGGCTGGTCTCGAACTCCTGACCTCATGATCTGCCCACCTCAGCCTCCCAAAATGCTGGGATTACAGGCGTGAGCCACCGCACCCAGCCCCCAGATAATCCTTTACTCCAACTTTCACACTTGCTCTGAAAAGTAAGATTAGCCCCAGAAACCTTGACACTGTTGAAATCTTCTGGATGTATAATAGCTGAATGCATCTGTTAAATGGATTGACACTTTAGATCAGACAGACATTGTCAGTGGGACCTATCATTTACTACTTACAACTCTATTTTTATGGTGTTCTCCCCAAAGAAGGCTAGAGAGTTTTTCAAATGGAAATCACAAACTCAAGAGATGGAAGAAGAAGGCAAATACCAAAAGACGATCACAGTAAAGGCCAAAAGTGGAAGAGATTGTTAAAAATTAGTATGTGGAGAGGATGGTATAAGATATGGATCATGTTTGTAAAATAAAAAACCTGATATTACAGAATTCAACTCAAAAAGGGAGAATAATTCCTTCAACATTCCTGCTCCATAGAGAAGAAATCTCACTCTGCAAGGGTCTGGAAGAGTCCCTGTTTCTGGTTGTTGCCTCTCTGTACCTGGTGGAACTGTCCCATCTTCAAAACAGTGCTAAGGTAGTGAGGGAAAAGACTGGTCTAACATGTTTGGTTGTGTGTTTGCTTTGTGCCTGACACTGTGCTACAGACTTTTATACAGACTAGAGATTGCAAACTGACAACACTGAATTTATATGCTGGAACATTATTCTCTGGGAAATCCAGCCAGTCCAGGGAAAAGAGACTGACATGAGGGCTCACCAAAAAATGCAGAGCCAGAACAGCCTACACATAAGAAGGCCTACCACCAACAGTCGCCCTTGCATGTGCTGTGCCTTTAAATTGCTCTTTTGTGCTCAACCCTTAAATGTAAGGACACACAAGGAGCATAAGAAGGACTGTCTGTAATGTGAATGATAGAGGCCAAAAATCACTAGAGAAAAGAAACTTGTAGGATAGAGACCATGCATAGTTTTGGAAACCTGAAACAATATCTAATCTCTTCAGAAAGTTAAAAGAAGATATTGTATCTATGAAACTAGAAAAACAAGGTAAAAAATGAAAAATTAAAGAACAAAAATGAATTCTTAAAAATAAAAAATATGACAGTAGGAATAAAAACTCAATAGAAGGATAACAGATAAAATTAGGTCTCCTAGAAAGTTTTCAAAAATAGAAAAGATTGAAGAGAAATTAAAAGACATTCAGAATATTATTTCAGGATGTCCAGATCCCAATAACAGGAATTCTAGAAAGAAAGAAATAAAATAAAGGGAAGTTTTTTTAAATTTTAGAATATTTCCAAGAATTGAGGACATAATTTTCCAAATCAAAAGAATACATCTAGTGCCCAACACGAGACCCGTAGTAAAGCATGTTTTTGCAAAATTTCAGAACACTGAGGATAAAAACAGATAAAAGCTTTCAGGAAAGGAAAATAATTTATTTACAAAAGATTAAGAATTAGATTGGCTTCAGAATTCTCAATAGTCACACTGGAAACTAGCAGAAAATGGAGAAATACCTTTACAATTCGGAGGGGAAAGAATTCCAGATAGAAAATTACATATCCAGACAAACCATTGATCAAGGATGAAGGTAGGATAAAGATATTTTTGGATGTGCAAGGCCTCGATTTTCCTCACATGCATCAATTTTCTAAGAGGGTACTAGAGAAGGCATAACACTAAAATGAGGGAGCAAGTTGAGATAGAAGAGATAGTCTCCAAGAAACAGAAGACCAACATGAAAGAGAGACAAAGGAAATCTTCACAATTGCCATGGAGAGAAATTCCAAGGAAAACTGCCCGAGGAATAAGAGGACAACAAGTCAGGGTAGCAGCAAGTCAGGAGGTGCTGGGAGAGACCTTTTCAAGATGAAATTGGTTGATGATCTGCTGCATTTGAACATTCTGGGAGAGGCTCAGATTCCTGGAGAGAGTTTGGGGTTGATTTAGTGGTAAATACATAGAAAACTTGAGTGAGCACACATACACACACACAAAGATAGTTACTGATTTCCTGGAGGTTAGAAAGTTATGCAGAATAAAGAAATCAAGGCTCAGAAGTTTTATAGTTATAATAATGTGAATGTTTTAATAATGTGATTGTTAAACTGTTTCAACCAAAATAGTGGTACAGCTCTGTAGCACTGATGGGAGGGTTGAGGCATGAAAAGGCACATGGGTGAGAGGGGAGGAGGAGGGGGGTGGTGAGAAACAGGGGAAGTGAATAGATAATGTCTAAAATGGAAAAATTAAGAAATGATAGTATAATATAAGCACGTTCTTTGGTAATGAGGGTGAAAAATCCCGGAAGAGTGATCATAGTGATTGTCTTGTAGAAACGTGTATCTTTAAATTCTGTGTGCATGTGCTTCACGAAAAATGAGAACTAAGTTGAAAATAAAAGGAAAGTATTTTGGAAAGCAAATCAATAAGAGAGTGAAAGGATTTGTTTAATGGGGAAGTAATGCCGATTCCAAAGAGGTCAAGGCTGGGTAAGTGTGTACCTGGCTGGATCTCACTGCCTCTGTGAAACATCTGGTTAGACAACTCTTCCTAGGCTCATTTCTAAATCATCTTTGTGACTCAGGGTGGTTTAATAATTCTACAGTCTTAATCATGGCAGAGGCATTTCATCACCAGCAAATAGATGCCTAGAGCTTTCATGATAAGAAAGTAATAGATATGCTCATTGCTCAGGACCTCCTTCCTCCATCCACCAAGAAATAGTACTCAAAGCCAGATACGTGTTAAATTCTTTGCAAATTTTTAAAAAGCAATAATAGGCCTCTGTATCATGTTGAAGTTGCCTTTGGCTAAAATTGTCCTTTCAGCCATTTATCATTATGCACCCCAAGCCCTGGACTCAGGTAGGAAGCAGATTGAGCCATTTGTAAACTCCATTAATTACAGATACACAAGACATATCTTCTCTTACCTTCCTTTTTCCAAAAGGCCAATTGATTTGTTCTTTTTTCTATGACCTACACAAAGTAACCTTCCCAAGTAATATTAACATTTAGAATATACAGTTCCTCAAATGATCACTGACTCATTGCTTACCCATCTCAAGCACCAGATATTAACAACTTTTAAAAAACTTGCATGCCTAGCTTCCTGAGGTTTCTCTAAGGATTCCAGGACAATGCACTGGAAGTATAGAAAACTTACTTTGTTGTTGAGGAGACTTTGTAAGAGCAAATTTTAAAAGACTGAATAATTCTTGAGTATTTCTACTATATACATTTGTGGGCCTACTGAACTGTGTAGTCATTTTCATTAGCTGCCTGGTTCTACCTGCTTTATACGACCACATTTCTGTGAAAAGCATTCCCCCAAATGCCCAAGTACATCGTAGAAAAATAAACTGCAGTGACAAAGATGTACCCATAAACTGACTGATAGAGGGGGATATGCTCAGTCTTTTATTCTACCATTCTCTCTAGTCTGGGCTCCAATTCTACTCACATCCCATGTATTCCAGGCAATTGTGTGCCAATGCAAAGAAACAAAAGCAATGAACAGAGTTGACCATAGATAGAAGGGTCAAGTATGGCCCTTGGCCTTCTGACTTTCATTATCTGATTGTTTTAGGTTATTTAATGGTCATTATGGCTGCACAATGGCATGGTTTATGGGTTTATGGGAACTGGCAGAACCTAGAGGGTTGTTATCAAGAGACAGGCTTCCTGGACTTGAAATACGACCTCTTTGTATATAGATTCATAGAATTTACTGGGAGCAAAAAGACAGAACCTACTAAATTTTTAAGAAAGCCATATTGCCAAAGAAATCTCAAACTTGGGTAACAACAGCTAGTGACTATTTTTACTTTTTCCTTGGGCCCCAGAAATGTAACCAATAAGAAATAAGCTGCTAAAATGGTATAACTTCCAAAATAGGTACTCTCTTTGATGTGGCCATGAAAGATGAGAGTCAAGGGAGTTCATCTTAGCAGATCTGAGTGTCAAGATTAGGTGACCTTGTAAAATCCATTAATTACAGATATTCAAGACATATATTGGGTTCTCACTTTACTGTCCAAGCAAGGAGTCTCAGCAGGATTTGATATGTGCTATGAATTAATGGCCACGTGAATTGCTTCCCAATATCTTCCCCCCCTCCAAATGTGAGTTTTTATTGCTGTTATTCTTCTCCACCACTTTATATTGCATGTGTTGAGGGTGGACAACTTTTTCAATCCACATTGAAGTCACATCTGGATTGACAGAATAGATGGCACATCATCCATAGGTGTGGGACATGGGAACTGAATGTAATAACTGTATTAGATTTTTGGATTGTCTTCTTTTAGACAAGGAGTGACAGTGTTTCAACTATGCACCAGCACTTTAAAAAGTTTTTGCATGAGAAGGAGTGTCTTTATGCATGTTGGATAGCAAAGGTGTACTATGGTAGATACTGTGAGAGTTCCTGAACAATTATTTTATCCCTTCACCATGATGAATAATCTTGTGTTAGGAGAAATGGACCCCTCCCCCAGCATCAGAAAAGGGCTCTGATTAATCTAAACCAGTAAAGACCATCCTGTCTTTCTTGCCACGAGGATTGTTTCAGAGATAGCTTCAGGCCATTCTAAACCAAATAATTTTTGTGTGTGTGATGATTGTAGGTCCAACACTCTTTCCTGGCATACAAATGGAGACACCAATAATTTTAGTTGCAGCAGACAGGAATTTTGTTACCGTGAGGAATAGGTAAATTCAGCCATCTTTTCCATTCATGCTCAGAAATTAAATCCTCTAGCAGAATATCTGCTTGGTCATGTTGAAAGTCAACCAGCCCAGTTTCTGGCTGCCTGGCAGGATCTGGCCTCTATAGATTCCAAGTGGGGGATAGCATCATCATTTACCAACTCACCAACCCCTTGCACAATACCAGAGAAGCAATTCTACAAATGGAAATCTGGATGAGGTTAGCAAGGGGGAAATATATTTTGAAAGACCAATAAATGACACACTCACAACCACACCCATTTCCTCTCAATGTCAGACATCTATATAAGTACAAATTAACAAATTCTTAAAAAGTGTTAGTTGACAAAGGCTTAAAAAAGCTAACCTTAAAAGTACATAACAAATATATATTGTCAATTTTTCCAATTTCCAAAAATTAACTCAATTTTTCCAATAATCAAATAAAGTAGAAATTACAACCCCATTTTAAGGTGAGAAGTCTGAGACTTACACAAAGATCATTTTCCTATGGTCATTCAACTAATGAATGGAGAAATTGGAATTCAAGCTTGATTCTACTTGACTCCAAACTGATGTCCATGCTATGATGCTTGGGAAGTCCAAGATACAGGTGGGGCACATGTCATTGATATGATGTTTTTAGGGAAAAAAATGACCACATTAGCTAGCATATGGTAATTCTATGGGTCTACATAAGAAATTTAGACTACACTTGGAAGCACTAGGTCTAGTTGCCACTGACCATGAGACACATGTAATAGATGGGAAAACATCTAACCAGTTTTTATTCAAGACTGAAGAGAAGGAAGGTTTCCCTAGCACCTTCCATGAAGAGAATAAGGAGAATGTGGGCAGGGAACTTTTAAGTTTGCTACATGGCATAGACCAAGAAGTGATCAAACTTTTAATATTTTTCAGGGTCAAGTGTCTAATCACTGACAGTTTATGGGATGTGTGGAAATAGAAGGCAAGTGTAGAGGCTTATGTTGCTTGGTGTAGACATAGGACCCACAAAATGAGTTTATACATAATCAACTTATTGATAAAAAAATCACATCACTACACATATATAAATATACCTTTCTGATTGTATGGACCACCATTTTGAAAGTGTCTTTTTGCCACACCATTCTTATTTAGTTATCCTTAAGATTTATGGGAACTGGCAGAACATAGAGGGTTGTTCTCAAAAGACAGGCTTCCTTAAGATTAGATCTGCTAACAGCAAATAGCTATACAAGTTTTCACAATGTTAATAGATATTCTTGAAACCATAATTACTTTTAAGATGACGAGTTAGTGGGTGCAGCGCACCAGCATGGCACATGTATACATATGTAACTAACCTGCACAATGTGCACATGTACCCTAAAACTTAAAGTATAATAAAAAAAAAGAAAAAAAAAAAGAAAAAAAAAAGAAAATGTGGCACATAAAAAAAAAAAAGATTCTAAACCATGAATTTTTACAGTGAGTTTTCAGGCTTTGGGTTGCTGAAAATATTTTAGGGGAGCAATATCACCATATGGCAGTTGGATGAAAACGACGTGGTGATGGTCGCACAACATTATGAATGTACTAAAAGCCACCGAATTATACACTTTAAAATGGTGAATTTTATGTTATGTAAGTTTTACCTCAATTTAAAAATTAAATGCAAAAAGACATTTGATATTTTATATATATGTAAATATATATGCTGGGCAAAGCTATCTGGAAGATGAAGAAATAGAAATTGTTTTTAAAACACAGGTTGAAAGACCTTTATTGGAGGGGCTGGGAATTTATATATATATTAAAGACAGACTTATTGAATAAGTGGCTATTCAACCTAGGCTCTGTCTTCATTCATTAATCATAGTGATGGCAAACAGCGGTATCTATTAAATAAATAGTTGGATCTGCTCAGCTGCTCTGGATTAAGACTGCACCTTGGGCAGTTAATGTGCGACCTTTGGCAAGATAGCTAGACTGTGTATCTCAGTTTTCTTATCTGAAGAACGAGTATAATAATAGTATACCTGTACTGAGATGGTGTATATCAGCATTTCTCAACCATTGGCTACACATTAGGGTGCCCTTTTGTTGCTGTTAAGCTAAGTTCCCAGGTGATTCTAATGTGTAGCCAGGATGGAGAAGCACTGGTATATAATGAGCATGTTAGCAGCGTGCCTGCTACATGGTACACAGTAAATAAGTGGTCATTTTATAATGTTGTTGAGGACTTCATCACTTATATCCTTTTACAAGATTAAAGTACATCTGTTATAGCACAAAATGGGAGGCTGTGAGAAAGAATGTTGGGGGAGAAAATATTTTTCCAAGATATGCATATTTTGTTCAACAAACAGCATTACATCTTCTATGGTCAATAGGTAGACCGTTCTATTTTAGAAGAAGCCCTCTGCTTTTTGTTTAATGAAATTTCCCTCTATGGCTAAGTCACCTAATGTTCTTGAAATATCTTATTTATTAGCAGTTTGTAGATTCTCAAGAACCATTCTGCTTGGTGTCCTTCATTGGTGTGAAGGTATCATGTTTTAGATAATGAGGATACCACTGTTTAAAAACACAAACACAAAATTTCATTTCAATAATTATGTGCAAATAAAATATAGTATCCTTGGTTCAATGGATTCATCATTAATTGTATTGCTAAGATGAGATCTGGTGAACTGGAAGACTTGCACTTCTTATCTACTCTCACTGGGGCTCCGTTTCTTTGTGGATAAAACAAAGGGGTTAAACCAAATGATCTGCAGATTTCCTTTTATATCTAACATTTTGTGAGTCAGTGAGTACACACTGAATTTGGAGGTGTTAGGTTTGATGACAGCTTATGCTATAAGCATCCCAGGCAGCAAGAAAACTTAGGAGCTAACCTCCTGGTCACGGGGCTACGATAACTTTCCCTGCTTCAATGTTCCATGCTGTAATCCTCCCATGGGATCTTATTTTTTTTTCTGATGTTATTTGCTTGTTCTGATGTCCTTCCTTTCACCTTGTTTAGCTCTTATTTTTTATGACTCTTTGCCATCTAGGGATAAACCGGCATAGTGGAATAGTATAGGGGATGTTATATAAAATATCTTTCATAAGAAGGGTCTGGTGTGGGTGAGGATCACTATTATAAATATACCCCTGGGGTCAGCTTGCACTACAGTGGGGGAGAAAGCAAGCTAGGGAAGAGAATGCTTTGCCTTTGCCAAATAAAAGTCAACCAGGCACTGTGCTTTTTTCTGTATGGTTATCTCACTTAATTCTTGCCTCCTCCATCTAAGGTAGCTGGTATTATTTTTCTTCCTTTCACAGATGAAGATACTGAGGCCTAGGGAGGTTTATTAACTTCATTCATTCAACAAAGATTTTAGTGCCTGCTATGCGCATTATAGGTGCCTGGAATAAAGCTGGGAACAAAAATGACACACATTTTAGTAAAAGAGAGAGGTAATAAAGCAAATTAACCAATAAATAAGACAACGTCAGGTTGCAGAAGATTTCATGAAGCAAGTGAGTCACAACGACTTGCCCAAAGTCCCATTGCTAGTGAATGGTAGAGGTTCCATGTGAACACAGACATCATTTTTTGGCTGCACTACTGAAGTATTAGAATTGCAAAGTAGTTACCTCTTCTAAGGCTGTCTAGAAAGATGCCAGAATGTGGGAATGAAAAGCTCAGGAGAAAGAGCTGTTCAAAGCAACCATTACTAAATGCCTTTTTTTCTTTGCATTCCTGTGAGATGAAATTTTTTTTCTCTTTGCCCACATGACACTGGTAATTACAACAGTTCCTGATTCTGTGCTGTGCAGTATTTTAGTATGTAATATCACTAACATTTATTAGAATGTGTTTCTAAGTAAATAATGTTAAATGCTTTTCTGATTTCTTAAGTGTGGTTTTCAGAAACATCCTCAAATTTTTCCCCCTGTGGCGATGTATCTGTCATACCCAATTTCTGATAAATGTATCCACTCTATGAAATTAGAAAAATGTGTGCTGAAAACAGATGTAGATATTGTTAAACATGAAATAGCCGGGACTTTGGGCCAGACATTTGGAAGCGTGATTATAGTCATTCTGTGGATAAATGGTAGAGAAGTAGGTAAAGGCTTCTATTAAAAAAGAAAGAAAGAGCAGTAAAAAAAGTGGCCTACAAGCCTAGAGTCTAGTCTGTGGACATGCACAGTAATAGCTTTTAGATACTAAAAAACTCGGAAAGTCATGTTCTGCCCTCAAGAAAAAAAATCAGGGTTAGGAAACCTAGTGATTGCTACCATTAGATAAAGATTAGAAAGGCCCGAATACTTTTTATGTCTAAAAACTTTGTTCAAGTTATATATTCTTTTAGTAAACATAGTGATTAGTAAATATTATGCTTGATTGTTTTTATTCATCATTTCAACTCTCTAGAAAAAAAATAGAATGAAATATAAGGGAGAGTGCTTCTTTATAGGTCTTGGTTGTTGGTGCCAAGGAAGGTTTCCCCAGACAAACTCAGTGGTACAGATGCTCTATTTTCCTCGGAGAAAACAACCTCCAAGAAGAAATAAAAAGCTTCAGAAGGACAAACCTTGGAAAATTCAACTTATAAAATAATGACAATGATCATATCTCCACTTATGCATCATGCAGAGCTCATGTAACCACTTAGTTTTTAATTGAAAACATGTTAAGAACCTGGTTCTTAATATGTTTCATTATTCATTCTTGAGCTTTTGTGAGATGTTCTTCAAGATCCCCTGAAGATAAGTAACCCCTTGTTTCCTATTTAAAATGGATACAGCAAATAAAAGGAGACTTTACATATGTATATTTCATAGAATGTTCCCTAGTCTTATTCTTGACTATGTTTTTTAAACAGATGCTCAATATTTTGACAAAAGCCAATCTAACATTCCTACATTATGTATATTGCTTTGAAAGCACACTTTTCCCTAATAGCAATTAGTAGTCTTACAATGAACAGCACAGTTAATTTCTCAAGCAGCATAACTTGCATTGATTTCATAAATTTGAGGGTTAACTTTAAATTGTTTCTATAATAATTTTTTTGGTATTCACCACCAAGTCTGCACTGGTCAGCTCAGGCTCCAGGGAATTCCGTATCTATCTTGTACACTCAGTTCATCTTTTGCAACTATATTGGCCAACTTGCAAATTTATGTGTAGTATGCCTGGATGGTTATGCAGAGAAAGCAGCTACTCTCTGGGGGCTAATGTCTCTTCTCCACCAATCAGAATGCAGTTCATGATTCATTAGGTTTGTTGGCTAGATTATTTAACTTAATTCAATATAAATTATTTAATTCCTAAAGCCTTCCTGGTATTCAATATGAATGAAACAATTATTCCTGGACACAATCATCCAAATAACACCACACAGTTTTACCAAGCCCCAAGATAGTCGTTAAATCCCAGCTTTCCACTGCTTTACATAAACTACTTATGCTGAGTTTTTGAGGGTATAATGTTACTGAAATTGTTTGGATTCAATAAGGGACTATATGTTATTCTATATTTAATGAGAGAACATCCCAATTACATAGCAATGTGGGAAATCATAAAATATTTCTAGGTAGCAACTTTGCCCTTGTTTTGATAGCTTATTTTCTTTTGTTATCTATTCTTGCCCATGGGGAAAGGAACGAGTCTATTTTTTCCAAGTGTAAGACTGCTGCTGAGAAGCATTCCAAGAGATGGCTAACCGTCTCTTGACATCATTCCTAGCCAGTCAGTGGCTGGTGGAAGAAACACATATGGTCAGTATATTTTCCCCCTTGAATGTAATTTATATGACATGTGTCCCCAAACAGGGTGTGCTTTGTCTTAGACTGGGTTTCCTTGGAACAGACTCAGAGGCAGAGAATTGTACACTTCCTGTAGGGATTTGAGGAAGTCAGGATTGGTAGAGGGACAAGCTCAAGTGCAATTGCAATGCCATTGCCGCTGAGTCTCAGCCAGTTGTCTGGTGCATGCTGGAGATGGGACAGCATCCACAGATGTCTTGAATTGAAACAAGAGGGTGGGGCCTATGTATCCTCGCATCATCTAGTCATTGGCTGTGGGTGGCTCCCTGGAGTGGAGCATGGCCCTGTGGCAAAGGCAGTTTCCAGCAAACTCTCCGCAGTCGGTATTCCCAGCAGCTGGAGAAGTGAGTAGCTCAGTGCTAAGGGGAGATCTTGGAGCACCGCCTATCCACTACCCTATTCTAAAAAATATCCGGTGAGGGATACTGACAGACTAGATGAGGAGGAACAGCAATGTTTCTTGTATACACAGTCTCGGTTCTTCTCCCTCAACAAAGCTCAACTTAAATCTGTAAAAACATACGTATTACCCTTCTTTTCCCTTTCCCTTCTTTCCTTCCTTTGTCCTAAACAAATCCAGGAATGCAATCAGGTAAACTCCCGAAGAATTTTGGCCCTGGAGAATATCAAACTGTGGCGTGTGCTTCCTGTGAGACCAGGCTGGAAGCATCAGAGGTGGAGTTACCAAAGTCTGCTTAGAGTCCCATGAATGAAAAAGCACTTGAAAAAGAGAAGAAGAAAAGGAGGCAGAAAGGAGCTGTTTGGTTTAAGAGGGGTTGTAGGTCATAAGCTGCAGTCCATTTCTTCTGCTCATTACTCCTTACTGAAGCAAGCAAGGTGCACCTGTGTGTGCTCACACTGGCATTTAGCTAGCCACACTAGATTACCCTCTCTAGTCTCAAAGAAGGCTCCTTGCAGCTCTCAGATAGACGAACAAGTTTTTGCTTTCAAGGTCTTCTCTGCTCACCACACCCCTCTACCCTTATACCTGTCCTACTGCTTGCTTTTCCATGAGTCTTTTTCTTATTCATTTATTCGTGGTCATTAATTTATTGTTTATTGAACTCCTACTATACACCAGCCCTATTCTGAACATCCTGATTCTTGACTGACTGCCTGGAACTTTTTAAAAAAGGATTATCTTATTTATTTATTTATTTATTTATTTATTTATTTATTTATTTATTTATTTAAAGAGATGGAAGTATCACCATGTTGCCTACGCAGGTCTCGAACTCCTGGGCTCAAGCAATCCTCCTGCCTCAGCCTCCTGAATAGCCAGGACCACAGGTATGCACTATCGTTCCAGGATTGCCTGAAATTTTTGGCACCTGTTTTGCTTCCCTTCTGGCTGTTGTCTGTTTGTCTGACATCTGACTCAGCTGTCTCTGATCTTTGTTGTCTGTGTGGGTGTTAGATTTGGTTAATCCTCTTGCTTCTGATCAGAAACCTCTGGTTTTGCTTGACAAGCCTGGCCTGACATCTTCATCCCCAGTAAGTGGTTTATGAAAACTGCTTTGGCCTTCAAGTCCCATCTCCTCTGATCACAAATTTTCTGCTGTCACCTATGAGCCATTGTCATCCAAGGTGAACAAAGGGTAAAAATAGCCCTAGTGAGAATGGCTATGGCAGATGCTGAATGGAAAAGCCAGAATGTGGAGGCTGAGAACAACACTTAGGAATGTGAAAAGTGGAGACACTGAAACGGGACTAGCAGTTTGTTATTCATAACAAATGAATCATTTGACTTTGCTCCTTTCTCCATCTCATTTCTCTCCCAGGGACTGATCCTAATGAAACAATTGTGCTACATTAGTTTGGAAAACATTTTGAAGTTTCTGGTTTTATTCTGATCTAATAGATTTAGATCAATTGAATCATGGCTTAAAGTGGTTCATTTAGTTGTTTTTGTTTTTGTTTTTTGTTGTTTCTTGGAAGATCTTTTTATGTCTTTGTTTAACAGTATTGAATTTTTGTTTTGTGACTTGGTTCAATCCAAAGGTTGTAGTGTAACCACATCTCCCTAAGTGTGTTGGGTGCATTAACTCCTTTAACTCCACAACAGCCCCGTGATGTAGGTGCTGTTATGTTCAATTTACAGATAAGGATACAGAGGAACAAAGGGTAACTTGTCCTCTGTCACCGGGAAACCCCACTCCAAAGGCTATGCTCTTATCCATTAAGTCATACCACCTGGATAGAAATATGCACTCAAAGATAATTGCAAAATTCAATGATACATGCCTATTTTGTTTTGAATGCCCTCCTGCTACTCCCTCATGTTTATGTTTCTTACATAATCTCTGTTCTGTTTATTCAAGCTGGTAGGCCATGGTGGTGAAAATTCACTTGCTATGCTGCTTAAACTCAGAAACCTCCTTTTCTGTCTCACTTCTTTATTGACTTTTCATCTGTTTTCTATTTTCACTTGAAGATGTATCTGCAGTCCCTTGACTATCCCTATTAATTTTTTCCCCTTGCCATGGTTTGTTTTTCATTTAAATTTTGTAATAGCGTTATTTGAGTTAGTAAAGATAGAACTTTTATGAAAGCCTCAATACCAAAATTAAGTTGCATTGCAAGGTACTATGGGTAAAATTGGAAGGACGGGCATTTAAAATCTCTATTGAGGTTCTCTAACTGAGTCTATTTGAGGCTAATGCAATAGTTTGTGCTTGATTTATGATGATGTATTCTGACGTATAAAATGCTGTTTGTAAATAGTTTAATAAAAGGCTATTGCTCCAAATTCCAAATTAGCAGTGAAGGTGATTTCTATTAGAGAAGACATTTGTGGAGGATTTTGTTCTTGATGCTTAATAAAGTGAGTTCTTTTTCTCAATACAATACACACTGCTGAATTGTAGCACAGCTCTGGGGACCTGCTGTTGTATGCAAGAATAAAAACATATCTCTGCTCATTGTTTATTTACTACATTTTGGGGTACATATGGCAAAATAATTTTCCTTACAGTTCCCAGTTCAGTTTTTTCTCTTGATTATGTGTTAAAAATTTGGGCATAAGTTTCTGCAGTATCTCAGTTTAACCGTGTGAACCTCCAAGCCTCCTTTATTAAATGACATTTCTAGTATTTTAATGAGGGTTTGACATTTTCAAGTTACAGTTTTGTTTTATTTTTATATTCCTTGAAGTGACTTTCATGCTGCCATTGTGTGCTGCTGATTTACAATTTCTAAAGGTGCTTGGAGACACCTTTTCAGAAGGAAGAAGTACATCAGGAAATCATTCAGGATTCTCAGTGTTAGTGTTCAGAGGAGTGTATTTTTTTAATGACTTGCAAAGTTTTACATGTAGGATTTCTGTTCTGAGCAACATCAAGTGCTAGATTCTTTTAAAATGGCAAAGGCCAAACATGATTTAGACCAGGGCTTGCAAAATTCAAACACCTGGAGGGCTCAGTGGGAGACATGAGTCACAGAGGCAGGCCCAGAGGACTGTGGAGGCTGTGGAAGGCATGCCCATCCATAGATGATAGCTGTACATTTGCCCTTTCTGATGGTCACTATGAGGCAAAGTCCAGCGTCATTCAGTTTTTTAGTATTTCAAGGGAATATGGGAATAGGGATGTTTGAATGAAATATTCTGACTTTTAACTCAAGCTTATTTCTGGTCCAGCATACAACTGGACACATGTACTATGTTCACAGTGAATGGGTGATGCTTCCAAACATTCAAGAAGGAAAGGCATGGTTGGAGATTGTCTTTCAAATGACCCAGACAAAATGAACCTTTTTCTAGGAATCTTCAATTGCCCACTTAGGGCAAAGCATTGTGTGGCATCACTCTGAAGTGGTAAAAGTGATCAAGCTTCACCCTCATTTTTCAAATAACTCACAGTCTAGAGGGAAGTCTAAGACATGACAAACATAACTAAAATGTAGGTTGAAGTCATATAACTTCCAAAAGGGATATTCAAGTGAAGTTCAAAGGAAGGAGAAGTCACGTCTGATTGGTGAGACCAGGGAAGGATTAATGGCATTGAGATGAGCCTTGACAATTAATATAGAATTGTGGTAGATGTGGGCAGGAGGACTTTCCAGGAAGAAACTTTCCAGGAGAGTGGAGGTATGAGGTAGAAAAACGCAGGTGTGCAGGGATGCTCAGAGTGCAGGAACTAGACAAGTGTAAGGCAGGAGAGCTGTTGGCAAGAAGGCAAGAAAGGGAGATTGAGTGCACTTTATGAGGACATTGAATGCTAGAAAGAGAAGAGTTTATACAATTATTTTGGTAGACAGAGGCTATCAGTGCTTTCTGACTTGGAGAATAGGATGCCTAATATTTTCTTAGGTGAAAAGTTAAAAGAACAGATAGCAAAATAAGAGAGGCAGTGCTGTCTGTCACTTACTCAGAGGTTAAGTTCACTTTTAGTCACTTGTTTTGTCCTCTTGATTGCAGCTTACTTTTTCATTCCCAGGTGAAACATCCAGGAGCCTCTGAGAGATGAAGTTTATGCCCAGGTCACTTTGCTTATGGTCTTCCAGCTGAGGTGTCAGCCTGGGGTGTTCAGCCCTGATGGTCTCCTTGCAGCAGAATTGTGGATTCCCAAGGACCTCTCCTCCTTCTTCCTGGCTGTTAGAAGAATATTCCAGCCAGAGGAAACACTCATTTGCAAGTACCTTGAGGTGGGAGCACACCTAACAGGAGCTCTTGAGTGAGGCTGCAGTGAAGTGAGTGGGGACAGAGTCACCAGATGAGATCAGAAAGTGATGGGCACCAAATCATGTGTGACATTGTGAGTGCAAGAGTTTGGCTTTTACATTAGTAAGATGGGAAACCATTGGAGGGTTTGGGGCAAGAGAGTAACATGGAGAATTTTGGACTTGAATTGATTTAATTTTCTTATCTTGTCACTTATTTTCCAAGTCTTGCTTTTTTTATACTATTTTTTTGGAGATTTTCTCAACTTTGTTTTTCAGTCCATCTACAGATTTTTAATTTCTTCTGTAACATTTTTTAACTTCCCAAAACTCTTTCTTATTCTCAGACTTTTGAGTATCCCATTTCATGAATGTGTTATCTTCTCATTGTCTCAAATATATCGATCGCAGTTTCTGCAAGCTTTCCTTTTCTGCCCACCTTGACTTTTTTGTGAAAGTCACAAGGCTATTCTGGTTGTTTCAGGTTCTATCTTTCATATTAGAAGCTTTCCTTAAATACTGAAAGGTCCTTGGATATTTGTATGCATTTAACAACAAGGAACTTAAAAGCTGATTAGAAGTTTTCATTGTGAATGTGGGACTTATAAAGTGATGGCTTCTCCAGGATGATAGGAAAGAGACCCAGCCATTTTATTGGAGGCACCAAATGCCAGTAAATATACATCTTTCTTTTAGGGCTCATCAGTTTCCCCAGAGAGGAGAAATCATCTCATTTCATGCATGGGGTAGAAGAGGAGGAAGTGGAAAAGCTGTATGTTATCCTGAAATTCAGATTTCTGACATTTTGGTGGGGAGAGAGGACGAGGGGACCTCAGGGGCAGTATGAAGATATTCTGATTTCAACACAAGATGCTTCGTTTTGTTACACCTCCTTCTTTTCCCAAGGCTTGTCAGAGAACTCCTAGGAAGGTTTGTGCCCACCTTCTGGTCAGCTGTTAAGTTCTTCATGTCCCTGAAGCAGATTCAGATGCACCTTATGGAGGAGGGAAGAGGCCATAATTGTGATTGTTGTCTGTTCCTCATAATTCCTTTGCAGTGCTCTCCTGAAGTGGAGGCATAATGTCATTGCAGAAATGCCGTATCTGCTCTGCTGCTATGTGGGATCATGGTATCCTGTGTATGTCCTCAGACCCTGAATCCTTCATGCTGTCTCCATGGCCTTAGTGGCAAGTCTCTGCTGACTTGCCCAGGCCTTGGAGGCTCCTTCCTCCTGTCAGGCTCATGATGAGGTAGAAGGTCCTTACCCAAACTATCTTGGCCTTAATATTTAAGCTGAAATAACAAGTTGAGTAAGAACCCAATCTATACTCTAGTAAAGTATATTATGCTGATAGTATTAATGTCCTGGATTTATTCATATGCCACAGTTGTGTAATATCCTACTATTGGGGGAAGCTGGGTGATGGGACCTCTCTGTACTGTAATAAGTACAAAATAAAAATTTATCCGAACCTTCCAAAGTAAGGTGATGACCCACTCAAGGAGGACTTTCAGAGAAGGTGGACAAGAACCCCCTTGTGACTTAGCTGACTACTCACATTCAGCCTGTAAGAGAAGTAGGAGAGGGCAGGAAAGAAGTTCAGAGCTAGATATCAGGAAGAGAATTTCAGTGGAGAGATTGGTAATGTGAGTCTATGTGTCACCTCTCTTCTGTAGGGAAACTGACTAGTCCACAGACCATCCAGTTGGTTCTTTTCAAACAAAGCATCATTTGTCCAAAGACAAATTTCAATTTCTACCCTCAAATCCTACTTATAACCCTCAAATGCCTGTTTCCGGCATCAATAATTTAAGATCCAATCTCCCTCAATCCCCACAGTACATGAGATTTTGGAAGACCCTCAATTTAGTGATAGCTTAGTCAGCTCAGGTTGCTGTAACAAAATACCATAGACTAGGTAGCTTAAGCAACACACATTTATTTCTAACAGTTCTGGAGGCTGAGAAGTTTAAGATAAAAGTGTTGACAGATTCATTTCCTGGTGAGGACCCTCTTCCTGGCTTGCAGACAACCATCTTCTCACTATGTCTTCACATGACAGAGAGAGAGAACAAACATCAGTATACTTAGGTGTCTCCCTCTGCTCATAAGGGCACTAATCCCATCATGGGAGCCCCACCCTCATGACCTCATTTAAACCTAATTGCCTCCCAAAGGCCCCATCTCCAAATAACATCACATGGAGGTTAGGGCTTCAAAATATGCATTTTGGAAGAACACATTCAGTTCATACAAATGAGCATGTGAAGAATGCAAGAGTTTTTTCTTTTTTTCTAAAGCTATTTCAACACTAGAGTTACTTGAGATGGCACTTACAATACCATAGAGCAAAGTTCATGTTCTTCAGTAATATCTTCCATAGTTTTAATGTACTTAAGACTAAAATGAATTTAATTGCCTGATGAAGAGTATTGTGAGAAAAATGCTAATGTAGCCTGCAGCACCCCATTATTTGAGGTAGAGAAACAAGTACTTTGTACTTCCTTCTATGATAAAACTTACTAAGTCTTTCAGAAGGTCACAGCTTTCCATCTAGTTGCTAGCAGAGAATCTGGCTCTTAAATAGACTGCTAAAAGAATGCTAGTAGAATAAATGAAGAATGGTGCTAGAATGGTATTCCTTCCTTCTTTCCATTTAAAAACCCATATATCCTGAACCCTGGCCAACCCTTCACCAACTCTCACTTTCCTACCACCACACACACCTTGTAGCTTTGGACTTTGAGAGCAAAAAGTGAGAATTTATATGGAGGGATGAGAGAAGCAGGTTGGAGCTCTCCATGATCATTTAAACACAGAGTGAATTTAAGTTAGGTTTAAAGGCAGAATGCAAAACAAATGTCATATAGCACAAATTACCCTTGAAAATTTTTTCGAAAGGTACCATGTTGTGGATATGTAAAACGTAACTGGTGTTTCTTCCAGCATTGGAACAGCCTACTTCTGTTCAGCATCAGTGAAGTTGGCTTGAATTTAGGGGTTATATTGTATGAAAAAGATCTTTTTAAATGCTCAAATTAACTCCATATGGTGACATGCTGTCACTATGAAAAGCACCCCAGGACCAAGACTTCCTGAAGGATTGCAATTTGCTACCTTCCCTCTCAGTCCCACCAGTGAGTAGAATTATAGAAAGAAATCTCATTCTCTCTCTGTCTCTCCTTCCTTCCCTTCCTCATTCAAATTTTTGGTTTGGCCCAGCATGCGTAGTTGATTTCTCTCAAGTTAAAATGTGCCTATGATGAAATCTCTTTATACCCAGAAGTGTGGGAGGTAAATTGTATCTGGCAAAAGCCTTGCTGCTTGAATGGATCAGAGTAAGGCTCAGATCACCAGGGTGTACTCACCAGGATGTTGTAGGGAAGAGGGAGCCACAGATCACCACTCTGCCGCAGCCACTCTGGTCGGAGATGGGCACAACTGGTGTTCAGTTGTGGGAAACATAGAATTATGTCTACTGATTTTGATTTCAAGGGTTTTCAAGGAGCCCTGGGCATAACCACATGCCGATGTGGGACATACGTTTAGCATCGTGGAAGGAGCTTGGTATGGGGAGAAAGAACTAGGGTGGAATCCTGGCCTCACATCTTTCTGGCTGTGAGATATCTGGCAAAATGTGTGAGCAATGATTATGTACATAATAATATATTATAGGGATGCCATGAGGATTAACATTTATGCAAGGCATTTAGCTCAAGGCCTGGGACATGCTAAGCACTCAAGATATGGCAGTTTTCTCGCTGTCTCCAAACGTGTGACAAGCCCTTTTCATGAGGTACAGTGATGGATGGAGGCAGGAGTACAATAAAAACAACAACAAAAAAACCAGGCCAAGCATGGTAGCTCACGCCTGTAATTCTAGCACTTTGGGAGGCCGAGGTGGGAGGATCACTTGAGTTCAAGAATTTGAGACCAGCCTGGGCAACACAGCATAAACCCCGTCTTTACAAAAAAATATAAAAATTAGCTGGGCATGGTAGCACGTCTGTGGTTCCAGCTACTTAGGAGGCTGAGGTGGGAGGATTGCTTCAGCCTGAGAGGTCGAGGCTGTAGTCAGCCGAGATTGTGTCACTGTACTTCAGCCTAGGTGAGAGAGGGAGACCTTGTCTCAAAAACAAACAAACAAACAAACAAACAAATAGAAAGTCATCCCAGCTAACACCACTTAGACACCACACAATCAGACATGATTAAAGGATTGGCAAAGAGGAGGTAGTTAGTATAGAGACCACTAGACTGTGATCAAGAGGCCTTGCCTCTAGTTCTGGGTGTGCCTTGGCTAAGGCTCCTCTCTTCTGTGTTTCCTCAACAGTAAAATGAGGGAGTTGGATCATCTCTAAGATGCCTTCTTGTTTTGAGATGATAACACTCTGTCCAGTCTCTCCTCTAAAACTTTCAGTGGTTCTCTAATCCCTTCCAAATTAAACCCATTTCTTTGGCTCATGTTGAAGTTTACTGAAAAATAGCTACAGGTTACTTTTGCAGTTCTTTTCCTCCTACTCTCAACTTGGAAAACCCAACACTACAGCAAATTGTCTCTTCCTTGTCCATTCCCTGCATTTTTACCTCTTTTCCTTTGTTCTTGCTGTTTCCTCTTTCTACAATCTCTGCCCCTCTTCATCTGTGAAATTCTTCCCACCCTTTGCTGCATGCCATGAGCTGTCCTTTGCATGAAGTTCTTTGTGTTTCCTCAAGAAATTTGTGCTACATTCTTCTGTTGGGCCCCATCACTGTCCTTTATGTATCATCTGGCTGTGGGGGCACTACGGGGTGATAGGAACAGGAAGCTTCCTGTCACTTTGAAAGCACTCTTCTGACCATTCCTGGCTGTTCTACCATTACAGTGGCCTACCTAGTATCATATCTGCTGGGAAATGTGTGGACTTGGCTGGTAATTGAGGGAAAGACCCTTTAAACGATGCTTTTGCAGAGCTCTGAAATAAAAGTGCTGCTATTCACAGTCAGGTTCTGGAAACAGTGAGGCGTAGATGACATTTCTTTTAAGCAACATGCAAAGTTTCCCCAGAGGAAAGAGATTAGAAGACAACATTAATTATTCTCAAGACTGTGAGTCCTGATTTTCACTAATTGCTTAAATTTGCCACCTGCCTATTCTGACAGGTGACATTCCACTGGTAGGAATCCAGACCTGCAGAAAGAAAAATCTTTCCTTCTGAAAGGGCTTGCTGGACTTTTCCAGCATGTCCAGTGTGCAAGAAGGCAGGGCAATAGCTCAGCAACTCCAGTGGGGAAGTCTGAGTCTAGGACCCCCAACCACCATTTCTTATTGGTAGCAATAATTCAGGAAATCCATCCTACCATGTAACGTAGCAGTTAGTAGCATGGACCCTGGAGCCACACTTTCTGGGTTCAAATCCCAGTCCTCACCCTCTTACCTTGCTAACTTCATGACCTTCTAGAAGTCACCTAACTTTTCTGTGCCTCAGGGCTTGGCTAGATTTGAAGCCTGTTTGTGAATGGCCACCTCTGCTGCTGCTCCCTGTCCCTGAGCCTCCAGAGGATGTTGTCAGTACAGCTTGACATGGCCAGGGGCTAGACATGTCCTTAAACATCTCTTCCAGAGGCTAAGTTTGTCTCCCACCTTTTCCCTGGAGTTTTCAACCCCCTTCTGAGCAGGCCCATGTCTTGGATGACCTTCAAGGACCCTCATCATCCTATGTTCTGTGGCCTCACAGTTTTTTGGATGAGGATGGGCAAAATGGGTCAGGTTAACAAATTATTGGTGAAGTGTGAGGCAGCTAGAATATGCTGCACTATCCTCCCACCTGCACCCCACCTCTGATAAAACATATTGCATTAACTTGTTTTTCATTCATTCAACTGGTATTTAGTAAGCATCTACAAGGATACAAGGGCTAGCCAGATTAACAAATGCCTGCTGAAACTTGAGGCAGTGCAAATCTAACATCTCCAAAACATGTATAACACATAATTCTCTCAACTTATATTTGTTAAACATGAAACAAGCCTGGGTTTGCCCTTGTCCAGCCTATTGTCTACTGGGGTCTCAACTGCAGTATGGGATAAGCACTACCTGGGGGAAATTCAGGGAGAATTTTAGAAGAGCAGTGAATCCAGAGTTAGGGCTCTTGGACGGAGTAATCGCTACAGAAGAGCTGAAGGGTGAAAAATGAATAGGAGCTTATCATCCCAAGAATGAAGGGTTGAGGGGTAAGGGAGGGTAAGGAGTGTTCCAGACCGAAGAATGGCATTAAGAGGTCTAGATGGAAGAGCCAGCACTGCCCTGCTTGGGGACCCAAAATAATGACTCTGGGAAGAGGTGTAGGTCTGTGGAGGAATTTGAACTTGAACTTCAGGGCAAAGGGGGGCTGCTATGAGTGAGAATATTTCAAGGTGATATTTGGGTTTTAGAAAAATTGCCCTGCTCATAGCAGGAGAATGGGTGGAGGAGACCCAGAGTGCAACAGCTCTCAGCCCTGTCCCCATCAAGTCCATGATGGGGCCAAGGCCATGAGGGTGAGTGACAAGAGCTCAGGATTCACTGTCAGGAGACCTGAGTTCTAATGTTGGTGTTACAGCAAACAACTGATTATGACTTTGCGTAGTAATTTGGTCTTCAGTTTTCCCTCTTGTAAAATGGTGGTTTCTAAGGTCATAGAGCTCTGTTTCTCTGTCATCTTTAAGCCCTACTATTAACATGAATTTCTTTTTACAAATTTCTCTCTCTCTCTTAGTTTGCTAGGATTGCCCTAACAAAATACCACAGACTGGGTGACCTAAACAGCAGATATTTATTTTCTCAAAGTTCTTAAAGCTAGAAGCCTGAGATCAAGGCATCCACAGGGCTGGTTTCTCCTGAGGCCTCTCTCCTTGGCTGGGAGACGGCTGCCCTCTCACCATGTCCTCACGTGGTCTTCCCCATTCCCGGTGTCTCTTTGCATGATCTACTCTCCTTTACTTAGAAGGACACCAGTAGTCGGATTAGAGCCCACCCTAACTTCCTCATTTTAACTCAGCCACCTGTTTAAAGGCCCTGTCTCTGAATACAGTCACATTCTGAGGTCTTGGGGTTAATGCTTCAACATATGAATTTGGGGGGATACCGTCAGTCCATAACTTTCTCTTTCCTTTTTTATATCTGCTTTGATATTAAACATGCTGAAACTAGAAATATCTGGGCTTGTTTGGAGCACAAACTTCCCTAAGTTTTGATTCTCTTTTCTATGCCCTTTTCCCCTGAGTTTGATCCTCATTTCACTTATTGATGGTGATTATATGGGCCATCCATTTCTGGGAAAAGCCAGAGTTAGCTTTTCTTCTACACTAGCCAAGATTTTTTTCCTGTAATAAAAGAGCATTTGAATTCTATGCTCTGCGTCCAACATGAAACCTTTCCCTTCTTTTGTTTGGTTCTAGTCTTTATGCCCCAGTGAGATTCTTACTTCCTGGCCAGGCTTGTTTTCTTTCACATTCCAAATGAATCTATATCCTCCCCTTTCTGTCCTCTTTCGAACTCATTACTAAACCCCACTAGGATCTGCAAAAGCTCATTACATTAATGTTCTCCCAATGTTTCTTGTCATCCACCAAACTGGACTGGCTCACACATTTCAATCGTAGTCTCTTTAAGACCAGGATTTCATTTCATTTTCTTGCTTTTGTCCACTGTGTTTTAGCCGCTCGTAAGGGCCACGCATCCCTGGCACCCCATGAATAAATGAAATCACACACTGTAATAATGACAATAGGGCACGCACTCCTCTACCTGCCTATGGAGTGAACTGTTCTTTTGACTATTTTGCAAAATCATAACGACTCACTGGAGGTTTCTTCCCACTTACCTGATTCCAAGCCTAGTGAATTATAAACATATTTTATTTAACAAATTCATTTTTATGACCACAGTCAGCTCCTATCACAATAGTTAAGGTTTTGTTTGCAGGTTCATAACTTGGCCATAAAATTTTGCTTCAGGCAGATACTTTAGTCTAATGACTCTTGGCACAAAATGTCATTATTGGAATCTTTTTCTTTCAACACCAAAGAAAGTAAAAAAAAAAAAGCTTTTACTAAAAAAAAAAACCAACTTTTCAAATTCTATTATTTTGTATTAAAGGAATGCTTCTCCCTTACCCCAACAAAAAAGAAATGCCAAACCTCAGCCATCAAGGTGTGTAAAGGCAAAATAGTATCAAACTTCCTTCACCATGCTTCTCAGTGGGAGTGATATTGGCATTTTGGTGGGACAGTTTTCTCTGTGCAGGGTGCCCTGTGCCGTGCAGGGTGCCCTGTGCCAAGCAGGGCATACATTTAGCGTTCCTGGTGCCCATGCACCTGCTACCTGCCCTCTCTCCTCTCCCTACAAACTGGGGTGAGGTCAGGCTCCACACTTTGTGTCTTTTTCCAAAGGCACACTTTCCAAAAAGACTATGGCCTCCAGACTTGTTGAAATTTTAATTGACCCGGAATGAAATGCTGGAGTAGGAAGCTATAAGTTGACCCCAGTTACCTTGTTAGCCATTGGTAAAACGATGAAATTGGAGGAGTCTATCCTCAGGAGTTTTTAGCATTCCTTTTTCACAATGTTTTCCTTTTCTGCAGGCTTTCCTACAAATCCTGAACTACCTGGTTGCTCTTTGGATGCCTCCCTCACTCCTAGAAGTCTCTGGCTGAGACCTGCTTTTTCTCCAGGCACTCATCAAAATGTATCTACTTTTTTTTTTTTTGGACACCTTGCTCTTTCACCTAGGCTGGAGTGTAGTGGTCCAATCTCGGCCCATTGCAACCTTCACCTCCCAGGTTCAAGCAATTCTCCTGCCTCAGCCTCCTGAGTACAGGCGCACGCGACTGGGACTACAGGCGCACGCGACTGGGACTACAGGCGCAGGCGACTGGGACTACAGGCGCACGCGACCACGCCTGGCTAATTTTTTGTATTTTTAGTAGTGACAGGGTTTCACTGTGTTGCCCAGGCTGGTCTCGAACTCCTGAGCTCAGGCAATCCGCCCGCCTCGGCCTCCCAAAGTGCTAGGATTACAGGCGTGAGCCACCGCGCCCGGCCAAAATGTATCTACTTTTTACCTCTGCTCTCAGGGCCCTACCTTCTTTCCAACATGGCAGTTACTACATCAACCAAACCTTGATAGTGGCTCCATTTTGAATACCTCTTAGCAGAGATGATAGTCTAAAGGTCTAACAATTGACTTGGCACAGGCATGGATGAATCAGAATGGACACTGGTGGAGGCTCTGTGTTTGGATGGCCCTTTTGTACCAGGTGTTACTCCTTTAGTTGCTGGCTCTTGGGCTATTCAGGGGGAGCTGGGGGAAGGACTGTTGTGGGTTAGATGGCATAGAGAAAGTGCTGGAAGGGTCTCGGAATAGGTTGCTCTTTGTCAGTTAGAAGTGCTTCAATACATTAACAACTGATACCGCCTCATGGTGTTGCTTCTGTAACTCTTGAAGGTTTTATGTTTTAACAGAACACTCCTGCGTTCTTGTTCTTATTCTAAAAATATGCCTTATTCTAAAATAAAGAATAGAACTTTAGGTACAGTAGCATGGTAATGAGGAGAGACTTAGACCTGTAAAATTTTAAAATTTGTATATAGTCAAAATAATAGGCTTGTTTATACTTTTTTTTTGCATTAGAAGTCCTCTATTTATCAGTCAAATGCTCATGTATATTTTATTTTTAATGTTTTTATAGGTGAAATTTATTCTGGTGTATGGTAAGATGTGAAGATAGAATTTGAATTTTTTAAAAAATAGCCAATTCTCACAACACCATTATTGAAAAGTTGTCTTACATTGACTTCGGTTTTAGGGCTGTCTATACAAGTCTACTCTCTCTGTCCCGTCTTGCGTTGGCCCCGCACAGTTTTGATTGTTGTGACTTCGTTAGCCGATTTGACACTGGATGAGACAGAATAGTTCACTTTCACATTTTCTCAGCTATTTCTCTGAATAAACTTTGGTATAGTTTTGTTAAACTCTGTCTCTCCTGTAAACCCCTACCCCATCGATCTGATTGCTATTTTTATTTTTTTACCACTTAATACTATCACATTATTGCTATTTTAATTAAAATTACATAAATGTAAATATGAAAGAGGAAAGAATTGACATTTTTGCTCTATTCAGTCTTACCACTTAGAAATACTATGTCCAATATTTACATTTAAGCCTTTGTTTATATTTCTCAGTAAACTTTGATAGTTTTCTTGATATATTTCTTTTTGAGTTATTCATCAGTACCTGTATTTTCCTTTTTCTGGTTCAGTTTTGTTACTGATATAATTTTCCCTTTGGTGCCAACTAACTGGTTATGGTGAAGGTGGGTGCTGGGATCCTTTGAACTTCATCGCCTGCTCTCTGCACTGGCAGGTGCTGACAGGTGGTCTCCATAATGTTCTCTGGACCACTTTCCCATAAACAGATTCTGACAGGAGTGCTCAAAGCCTGAAACTGACTATGGTGCTTACCAATGCATTTTGGCATAATGTCCAATTTGCTTCTGGTGAGCAAAGCTTAAGAGGAAATAAAAATAATTGCCTATTTTGACTAAAAATTACTTCTGCTTAAATACTCACAATGAGACTTATCTTCTGAGGAGAAGTTCTTATTAACAATTACAAAAGGGTTTCAAAGGCATGTTCAATAACGGTTTATTTTAAATGCCAGTTATTTACTAAAAGGGAGACTAGCTGTAGAGGGATTAAAAGACACATTTTTGGCCAGGCACAGTGGCTCACACCTGTAATCCCAGCACTTTGAGAGGCCAAGGTGGGCGGATCACCTGAGGTCAGGAGTTCGAGACCAGCCTGGCCAACATGGTGAAACTCTATCTCTACTAAAAATACAAAAAAAAATTAGCTGGGCATGGTGGTGCAAGCCTGTAATCCCAGCTACTTGGGAGGCTGAGGCAGGAGAATTGCTTGAACCCTGGAGGCAGAGGTTGCAGTGAGCCAAGATCACACCACTGCACTCCAGCCTGGGTGAAAGAGTCTCACTCCATCTAAAAATTAATAATAATAGCACATTTTCTTTTGAAATCTATGGCTTTTTTTAAAGTTCAGAGAGAAATGTGCACTTGCTTGTGCCTTACCCATATCTCTCTACACAACCAGCAAACCTGCTCCAGAAGAAATTCAGTTACCCCCTGAAGAAGTATAAGTGAAGAGAGGCTTACTCCAAGTCACATATGAATGGCCCTGTCAAGCTCTACAACAGGGAATGAAGCCAGGCAGGGATTGAAATCGCCCTAGGGAGCACCAGTCAGTGCCCAGTTAATTGTGTTAGCTGTACCCGAGCCACAAGGAGGAAAGAAATTATGGCTACGGGAGAGGTGCCCTTAAAAGACTCAGGATCATACATCATGGTAATTATACCATGCATAAATAATCCCAGAAGTCAAATAAAAAGATCTAATATTTGGTATTCTCTTTTCAGCTGGCTGGGGGAGAATGTAGGTGAGGTCCATTACTTTTTTGTTGCCAATTAAAGCTGAATGTCTATACTTTGGGTTAAAAAAATTATAAAACCAGAAGCAGAAGCATACCAGATTATTCTCAAACACATCCAAGGTTAAACACACCAGTGGCTGCAAGTTTTTACCAATACACTTTTTTTTTTTTCAGTTGTTCTGAGCTAGAAGATTATCAAGGTATCTGGGATGCTGGGATATTAGGACGCTGGTTGACAGGTGATGGCACATGTTGTTTTGACATGGGCATTAGATGAAGTCACTCTAATGACCTCTGGGCAATATTGAGTAATCGGGGACAAAGAATTGTAACATTGGATATCTGTTCTTTTATTTGTTTTCTTTCTGCCCCTGAAAGACCGTGGCCCTCCATAAAAAGCAGTGGCATTTACTTTTTGGCTAAGGTCTCCTTGATGCCTGACCTAGGAACTAGCCTGACTCTCAAAACCCATGTCCTCCCCCATTTTACCAAGACCATCATCCACATCTCCAAGACTGCCCAGGTCAGCACTGGCAGCTATAAAAGCAGGTCAATTCATGGTAGAGGCAATGCAGCCTGGAATCAAGCAGATCCAGATTCATATCCTGGCTTTACCATTTACTAAATGTGTGAACTTGAGAAGCAACTCATAGATAATAACATTTGCCTCCAAGTGTTACTGTGGGGAGTAAATAAGGTACTCTATCAGAACCATGACACACTTTTTTATTGTACAAGGGAAGAAGGTGAGTTGAGATGTTGTCCTTTCAGCCTTCAAAACTCCTGCCTAGAGTGGCTGGAACTCTGAGCCAGTCTTCCCCAGCCAGGCAGCTTCATCCATTTATACCAGAGTGCTGTGAAAATATTACCACTTTCTGCATAGACCATGATGTGAAAATGATGAGAACCGTAATTTTACATAAGCACCTGTACAACTCGTTGCACCCAATAGGGCCTCAATAGATGGTGGAGTTGTTGCATCTCTGACTACAGATTAGGGCCTCCATGAAAAATAGTGTCAGGTGATGCAATGGCTGCTCTGAAGACCTTTATGGTAGGAAAACCCAGAACTGGGCTCAAGAAGGAACCCAGAGGGGCTCATAACCTCAGCTAGTCCACAAACTTGGGGTCAGTGTCAAAGGCTAGATTCATTACCATGCTATTGCTACACACAACTGTGGTTCCCTTCACCTCGACTTGGTAGTTCCTTAGGGAGCAGGAGTTTCCGAAACAAACGGATCTCTTCCTCCTTTGCTGGCTGTATGGTATCCTAGTGAATGGCCTGGCCTACCCAAGTTTTTCTAGTATTGCTTGTAGATACTGAACCTCTTGTGGTCTCGACTAGTTCTGTGAAGTAGGAATATATGAATATATATATATATACACACACACACACATACGTGTATATATGTATATGTGTGTGTGTGTGTATATATGTGTATATATATATTCCATGTAAGTTGTAGAACATTTTATTCTTAAACCGTCAATTGATTGGGATTTCTAGAATAAGTAAAGACAAGGCACATGATCAGTAAGAAGACCGGCATTTGCATTGGAAACTGATTTTTTTTAGCATGAAGTATACAAATTCCTCTTAAGTGATGACTGTCAGAGCACCTATTTTATGATATTAACTTTTTGTTTACATTCACAACTAAAATAAGTAAGATCTTTGATTTAATGCCAAAGATGGAAAACATTAGAACTCCTTTGGAATGTGCATGGAGATTAGGAGATAGGAAATAGTAAATAAATAAATGGGTCATTTGGTCTCATTTTATAGATGAAAAAACTGAGGCTCAGCGTTTTCAGTAACTGGTTTAAGGTCATGCAGCTAACAAACAGCAAAGCTGTGATTTGAACCTAGTGCTGTCTAACCTAAGTTTTATCCCAGTCCAATGCACATCTTCAACCTCTCTTCTGTGTTGCCTACCTAGAGATTAGGTAGAAGTGTTGTGAACGAGGAGGCCACAATGAGGAGTCAAATTGGGAGTAGGTATTCAAGTTAGAGGAAGTGACTTGAAGACTTCGGTAACATGCAGACAAAGCATGTGGGGAATCGAACATAGTAGTATCATTGGGGTGGCATTTCTGGGACAGGACATATAGGAAATAGAAGGAATTAGGGAGGAGTGTATATCTCAGTTAAGCTACTGAAGCCCATAATTTATTAAATTATAAAGACATTTCAAAATAGTATAGTTGTCTCTTAGATACATTTGTGTTTCAGACTTTTTAAATTCTTGTAGGTAGAATATTGAATGGAAGATATAAATACTGGTTTTATTTCATTTTTCTACTTTCATGTATTTAATGGTATAAATTAGATATCAAAGATCACTTGCCAAGCCAAGAAAGGGCGATAGGTGGGGATGGAAGTAACTTTGAGGATGCTCTACCAACCTCTCCCAATTCATCTGAGTTAAGTAAGTGGAGAATAAAAATAAACAGTAATGTGATTGAATAGTAATAACGAATGCATATGGAACAGCCAGAGAATCCTCTGTACTAGAATCCTTATCATGATCTGCAGTTGAAACCAGAGTCCAAGTAACTGTCGTAGGAGAAGCAAGGCAGAGCCTGGCTGGTAGAGTGGAACAGATGAACCAAAGGGCTGCTTGAAACAGACAGTCAACGAATTAACCATGAGCTCATCGATCTGTCATGACACAAATATGACACTGTGCAGTTAACCCTCATCGCACTCTTGGTTTGAGTCTTTGAGCAGAGGCAAGATGCTAACTAAGACCTTCCAAAGGCAATGAAAGTGAAATCAGAGTGAAACCTTTGCCACCACTGGCTCACCAAAACGAGCATCAGTTCTTCTGAAAGCTGAGATTTCTACTGAGCAAGAGACACAGCCTCAGATGGAATTTCCCTGCATTGTTTTCATGCTTCTAATTTAAGTTGCAACAATTTTCCACCCCATACACCCTGCATATTCCAGCAGAGGGGAGTACCATGGCTATCTGGGGACATTGGTGTTAAAATGCCATTTAAAAAGGAAGCACGGCTTCAGGAGTGTCAACAAACAAGAAGCCACAGAAAGCAAGCAACAGAAAGACCTGAAGGCTAAGCAGGAACATGGAGTGGGGAGCAGTCCAGACTTAAAGGTTCCTTCTGAGCTTGGCAGTACTGCTTGTGAGCTTTGCATTGGTGTTCCTCTGATTGGGCTCTCTGATGGGACATTACTGTGGCTCCAAGGCGACAATGCTGGGAAAAGTCAAATTGTTAGAGACACCAGGAATAGTAGGAGCTTCTGATGTCCTGTTCATATTGCTTGACTTTCACCATTCCCTTACAAGGCAGCAGCTTTCTTCTACAGACGCCTGCAACTTCCATCAAGCATTCACAGGTTGGGAACTTTCTCAGCTCACCTGGAAAAGGCCAGAAGTGAACACCCTTAGAAGCAGCCCTCACAAATGACAGAGGAAAGCAGGTAGATAAATATTCCAATTTCCTCACCCTTTGGTAGGACAACTCTGAGGTGGGTTCTGTGCAGCCTCCTAGAGGCTCCTGGTTACAAGTATATTAGCTTGGTACAAAAACACTGGTCATCTCATGTTTACCCAAAGCCATAATGGACAACTCAGTATTTCTGATGAGTAAAAACAGGGAAATAAATGAATCTTACCAAATCAGTACACATTGTTTCAATATAGGCTCCGCAGCGGCTGGGGGTGGGAGAGGGAAAGAGAAAGTGGATGTGGGAAGTAAAGGGCAAAAGAGGGAGAGTTTGGTGCTTGAAAGGCCAAAAATTCCTTGATACAATGGCAGATGGCAAATTGGGTCCTTTTCAGCTATCTGACTCGCATTATTCAAATGGATTTTGACCTCAAATCACCTCTCGGTTGGTCACAAACTCCTATTTCTGACCTTCTGGGTACTCCCCAGTCCTATGGGTTCAACCTTGGGGTCCCTGCATCCTTGACCCCCACACTGCCTGTCCTGAGTTCATTATGCTCACTTCTGCCTCAGTTGGAATGTTATCCACACTGTTCTTTGCCATGAAGTCTGGCCCATCTTTTAAGACCCAAAGCAAATCCTCCCTCTTGTTTGACATCTTCTGTGGGTGGTCCAGCTCTCTCAAGCTTCCCCTCTGCTGAGCTACTGGGCAGCCCATGAGGATCCACACCACAGAATTTAACCCTGGATGTTGCCCTATTTTGCATGACTCTCTTTATCACAAGTGTATTGATAATCTTTTAAAATTTTTAAAATTTTTTTATTGAAATATAATAATTGTGCTATTATTCATGGGGTAGGTAGCCTAGTAATGTTTTGATCATATAATGTATAGTGATCAGATCAGGGTAATTAGCATATCTATCATCTCAAACATTTATCATTTTCTTGTGTTGGGGACATTCAGTATCCTCCTTTTAGTGTTTAGAAACCATCTAATATATTATTGTTAACTACAGTCATCCTACCATGCTATGGAACCCTGAAACTTACTCTTCCTATCTGTAATTTTGTATCCTTTAATAAGTCTCTCCTTATCCCTTCCTTCCTCTACTCTTCCCAGCCCCTAGTATCCTCTGTTCTACTTTTCACTTGTATGAGATCAACTTTTTTTCAGCTTCCACATATGAGTGAAAACATGCAGTGTTTAACTTTTTGTTCCTGGCTCATTTCACTTAACATAATATCCTCCAGTTCCATCCACGTTGCTGTGGAATGACAGGATTTCATTCCTTTTTTTTTTTAATGGCTGAAGAGTATTCCACTGTGTATTTATCCCACAGGTTTTTATGCATTCATCTGTTATTGGACACCTAGGTTGATAGTTTTTTAGAGGTAAAAGAATGCTCAGTGGTTCTCATCAAGACTTTAGGATTTGAGAAGAGATTTGAACTCTCTGCTGTGTCCCGTGATGATCTTCAAGAGAGAGCAGAGTTTCAAAGGCCAGGGCCACCTTTTCAAAATGACTTTAGACAATAATAAAAATAGCTGCCATTGAGTGGGTGCCTGCTATGTGCCCACTTGCTAAGCACACTTTACTATTGTATCTCATTTGATCTTTACAAAATACTGCAAAGTGGGTATTAGTGCCCCCATTTTAAAGATACAGAAACTGAGGGTCAGGAACTTGCTCAAGTCCACACATTACTAAGTGGCTGGGACTCAAACACAGGTTGCAAAAGTCAATGGTTCTATTAGAGTCTAAACTTTCCTGTAAAGAACCTCCTAGAACAGTTTCAAGGTAATTTCTCTGTGTATAAATGTATTGAGTTAAATAGGCAATTAAAAGCCTGAAGCAAAAATAGTGTAGAATTAGTGAAAGTTAAAAACAAAAACCAACCCACTAAATATAAGCTCTTCTCACTGCCCACCAAATTTCTGAGACAAGCCTGGGGCAGGCCAAGCTGGACAGCAGTAAGTGCTGTGGAGAAAAATGAAGCTGAGCCGGGGAATGGGGGTGTTAGGGTGGGATGGTGGCAATTTTGCATAGGTGGTCCAGGAAGGCCTCAGTAAGAGGGTAACACTGGAACAAAGTCTTGTGGAAGGAGGTGAGGGAGGTAGCCATGCTGATACCTGGGGTAGGGTGTTCTAGACAGGGCAACAGCAAGAACAAAAGCCCTGGGGCAGGACTATGCCATGCATATTTTGGGAACAGCCAAGAAGACAGAATGGCTGGAATGGAGCCATCCAAGTAAAGAGCCAGAGGAGGTGAGGTTAGAGAGGACATGGAGGCTGAGATTGTGTCGGGCCTTGTGGGTTTTGAGCAGAATATACGTCCTTCTCTAGAAGGTTTTCTGGATGTTTGGGATTTGTTGGTTCCTCCTTCCCCTCGTATGTTGGGATGTCGTGAAGTGGACTGAGGGAGCCACTGTCCTTGGCCACATTTCACAACCAACTAGTAGGCTGATTATAGTGTTATAAAGGGTGCACTATCAATCCAGTTATCCGGGGCAATGGAAACTTTACCCTGGGTGCCAGTGTAGGACATCGGCCTCAGCATTATCCCATCTAAGGAGTGAGGAAGTTGGGATATTTATACATCAATCTCTGCTAGTTGGTCGAGGGCTGTTTCTGGGAGGGCAATGATTCTCTAGCATTTCTAGTCTGCTGCAGTGGTGGACAAAATGCTTCAGTACCAGTGTGCCAGGGTGCCAAGGACCCCTCAGACAAAAAGAGGTCAGTCCTGGCAGTTGAAAATCAGCTGGTTTCATGCCCTAAGTTGGTAAGGATGGACCTGTGGGCAGGCACCAACAGAGTTAATAGCCTCTCTCTAATGCTTTTGAATCTTATCTCTTCGGCTTTTACTAAGAAAGGAGAAACAAGAAGCTTCCTTCTTCTTCACAACCACCTGAAAACATAGGCTGGAATTCTCAGAGACTGTAAGGGAAAACTTGAGATGAACATGTAGATCACCTGCATCCACCTTTGTTTTCAGAAAAAGATAACTAACCTATAAAACATCAGTTTCAAACCCCAATTTTTTAAAAGGAAGGAGAAAGAACATTTATTGCTAATTGCTATTGTCAGGGTGAAGATTATTTCTTGGCAAATAGTACAGGGAGCTTTTGCAAAGATGCTCATTAATATAATCTGTGATTCATGGAAACCTAATCTGACAGATGAGCAACCCTGTGATTCCTACTGTCAGGGATACTGACTACAGTGATTGGTGTGGGGAGCATTTCTTCCTACCACAAACTACTCTGCTAACCTCAGTCCAGGATGTCCCCTCTTATAGAGATGCTCACTGAAGCACAGAAAGAAGAGTGATGGTAAGTTCCTCCTCCTCCAACATGTCCTATGTGCCAAACACTGTGCCTCAAGATGGGTTATATGGCCTTTGGGAGAGCTGAGTAGACTTTGCAAAGAGGGGTTCCCATGTGTGCAAATAAGTTGCTGGTATTCTGAAACCTTGGGATGGTTGGTATGGCCAACATGCTAAGAATGGCTTTTACATTTTCGAATGGCTGGAGAAAAATCTAAAAAAAGAGTAGTAATTCAGAACACCTGAAAAGTATATGATATTCAAAATGCGGTTTTCATTCATGAAGTTTCATTAGAACCCAGCCCTCATGCTCGTTTGTTTACAAATTGTCTATGGCTGCTTTTGCTCTGTAACTGCAGAGTTCAGTAGTTATGACAGAGACCTCATGGACTACGATGCCTAGAATATTTACTATAGAGTTCTTTATAGGAAAGTTTGCTGACCTGTGCAATAAAGAATAGTGTTGTTGAGGATCTCTTCCCCCCAGATAAGTATCTAGCACAGAGAACGAGGTACCAAACAACCGCAGTTAGGGTAAATCCACTTTAGAGGATTACTGATAAGCAACGGAATACAGACCAGATCTTGGTCCTGAAACAGACCCACACTTGTGGCCAATTCGGAAGAGTTCTATCTTTTTACTGATCCCTGTAGTTCTTAAGCTAAGAGGTTTCTCTGGAAGTAGGCAGAAGCAGAGGGAGTAGGAGACCTATTCAGGCTTTCAGCTGAAAGCACTTCGTAGAAGTTACCATCACCCTATCTTCCCATATTCCTACTTCTTCTAAAGCTAAGACACTCCATATGTGAGACTGTTGGAATTCAGCTTTTTACCAGTCCTATAACTCATCACTCAATAATCTCAATCTTGTAAATGAAATCAAAAGCCTGAGGAAGCCAGGCTATTCAAGGATATTGCAGAGCTGTGTTACTAGGCCCACCTAGTAACTATGAGCACATTGGTAAGGGAGTTAGGTCACTAAATTTAAATTCCAGCTCAGCCACTTGCTAGCTATGTAACACTGGGCATGTTCATTAATCCCTCCGTTACCTACCTTCTCCATCTGTAAAATGAAAATGGTGATAATATCTCTTTCATAGGGATTCTCTGGGGGGTTAGTAACATGTGCTCCCAAAGCAGCCTAATATGATGCCTGGCTTGTAGAATGGACTCAAAGAATATTAGCTATTATTAGTGTTTCAAAATCGGAATTGGGGAATTTTAGATGACATATTGCAGGATCTTCATGCAAATGATATTCATAATGAAGCACACTTCACCAGCACTTTCTGACTCACCCAAATGGCATTTATTTGGTCTCAATAGCTAAGTGTCCCTCCCTCATGTTGCTCACACTTGTGGTACTCATATTTACTACTTACTACAATGTCCATGAATTTGACTTGGTAAGATGACACATTCCTCAAATGAATTATAGTGTTTAGGACCAAAGCTAATTATAATCATACTATATACCCAGGTTATAACACACAAATTTGAACACAACTAATGTTGGATGAATTAAAATTGATGTATTGTTACAAGGCACTTCTAACTTACTTGCTCAACCATAATTCCCAGGTATAAAGTTCTTGCCAAGAGAGTCAACATTTAACTTGTGCAAATACTTATTGAGAATCTACTATATACCATACACATATACTATATTTTATAGTATACACATATACAATATTTGTGTCTGACTACAAAGATGAATAAACCAGTCCTTGAACTCAAGGAACTCACAGTCTAGTGTGTAGTCGGTAGAACACAGGAATTATCTGTAGATCTGTTCAGACCCCAGGCTCTGGCCTGGCCAGGTTGTAGAAGACCTATAGATACAAGGGTATAAGGTGTTGGTTAAGTTAGAAGGGCTATCTTTGAAAAAGTAGGCTTTCCACAACCCACTAGAATGAAGTCCAGGAACTGTGAAAACAATATTTCTCCTGATATCAAGGAACTTGATTGATCATTCAGAAATCAATAAGTCCTGTGGTTTTTCTCAGCAGGTCAGAGGAGGCTGTCTTGGGACTGGGTGGCATTTGCAGGGATTCTCAGCCTGAGCTAGGGGTGCTTGGTGGGAGGTGGCTCTGGGTGTCTTTTCTCAATAATCAGTAAATATAGTTTTAGCAGCACTTTTCCCAAGGCCGATCTCTGCTGTCTTCACCATGGTATTACCATGATGTTGTTGGGCTGTGTGGTGCAGGTGCAGTGTGGCTCCATCATGGAGCTTTCCATAAGAAAGCACAAGTGTCCAGTAGCCCACACAGCCAGGAGTCTGTCTCAAAGCAGTATGTTTGAATAGCCTGTCTGCAGGAAGTTTTTAATTGCATTAATCTCAACAAGCTCTGACAGTTGTACCAATTTGCTTGAGAACTAGAAATCTAAATTTTAAGAAAAAGAGTGTGCATTTGCTTAAACATAACAGTTTATCTTTAAATCACTTGTAAATCTGCTATTATAAGCTACACATAGATGTTTCAGTGACAAAGACAATAGTAAAAGTAGAGAAGGTCAGGGCAAAGCATCTTGCATAAGAAATTACCATTTAGAGGCCAGGCGCGGTGGCTCACACCTGTAATTCCAGCACTTTGGGAGGCCGAGGAAGGTGGATCACGAGGTCAGGAGATCGAGACCATCCTGGTTAACACAGGGAAACCCCATCTCTACTAAAAATGCAAAAAATTAGCTGGGCGTGGTGGCGGGCACCTGTAGTCCCAGCTGCTCAGGAGGCTGAGGCAGGAGAATTGCGTGAACCCGGGAGGCAGAGCTTGCAGTGAGCCGAGATCGCATCACTGCACTCCAGCCTGGGCAACAGAGTGAGACTCCATCTGAAAAAAAAAAAAAAGAAATTACCATTTAGAAGTGTGGAAGTGTGTGTGTGTGGTGTGTGTGTGTGTGTGTGTGTATGGTGTAAAAATATGTGTGGTCAACAGTAATATCAATCAGAATACAGAGGAAAAGCCGTCTTCTTCTGAAGCAATATTCTTCATTTATAGCAGAGTAAGCATATATTTCTCAAAGACAAAAAATACAGCATGTACAAGTCCTGTGGAATTTCTAAGGACTTGGCTTCTGTTTTGAGATGTGCAGACCACAAGTCTGAAGCTCCAGGTGCCCAGCTCTAATGTGAAGTGAAAGTCACGGGCACCGTTGTGAGATGTACTCATGGTCTATCAGTTGTTGGGTGTTTATGATAATGTGCATGAGAGGATAAGAGCAAGAAAGGTGGGAGGAGTTATGGAGAAGCCTCAGAAGCAGCTAAGCAAACTCAGGCAAAACAGTGTCAACAATGGATTTAATGAACGACAATTTACTTAAAATGACATCTAATATTTAGGGACACATTTCCTGTTCTACAGATGTTATCAAAGTATAAACATAATGCAAGAATAATACTTAAGGGACTCAAAACATCACACAAATTGCTTGATGAAAAGTGGCAAAATAGTCTGTTGTTACTGTCTGCTGCTTGGCGGAGTTCTTCTTTTGTTGAATATTAGAATAAAGTGACATCAGTTTGTCACTTAGCAAATGGTCCTCCGCTTCCTAAAGCATCCAGCAGATGGTCTAGGTGATAAAGTGCAGCCCTAGAGTGTTCATATTTTGCTAGCAGCCTCTACCCTGCACTGCTGCGATCACTCACCTCCTCTCCACCAGGCGACCTCACCATCTTGTCATTCCTCAGTGTCTCACACCCCAGGTCACATGCATCACCATCAAGCCACACAACTCTGAAGTTAAATTACCGAACTTCTTAATGTCGGCTCCTTCAGTGGCTTTTCCTTCCCATTCTTCATGTGCCCCCTCGCTCTTTGCAACCTTGGTCCCTCCATGTGCCTGCACTAAATTAAAAGCTTCAGGTCCTGGATTTTTTGCAAAAAAATTTGAGTTTTGTTCTGAAAAGCATGCCTCCCTTCTTTCTCTCTAATCCTAGACTAAAATCATATAACATTTGAGGAGCAGGCTAAGAACCCTCTGGCTGCCCTAAAAAGTTAAAAGAAAGGGACTGTGCACCAATGTGTTTAAAACTGACCAGAATTCTCAAGACTGCTGGTAAGACTTTGTACTTCTTCCTTCCATATGCAGGATGTAAACATGGGGTTTCAAGCAGATAAGACTGTTTACAGTTGGCTGGGATAGGAGTGGCCCTGCATTGTTAGTATGTAGTTTCAAGCAGTTGGCCTCTTCTAAAATGTAGATATTTTTGTTGACATGCATTGCTGCATTTTAAAAATTAATCTACTAGTTGTAATTTTTTTCCCATGGTTAATCCACAAACTAGTTAATTCTGGATACAAACAAGAGTTGACTACACTACAGAAACCAGAAAAGGTCTTACTCACCCGAGGCAGGGGAGGGAATGGTAACCCCCAAAAGATGAAGCTGCCAAGACCTGTGGAATTTCTACTCATTTTTCAGAGAGAGAACTGATGCCTGTGTGCATTTAGGTACACAATCATGAAATACAAATGTCTGCCTCTCTCAATTTTGAAGTGTATTCAAGTGACTTCTGAATAACATATGTAGTTTGTTGGCATAAATACACATTTAAATTATACTGATATATATAAATAAGATGCGACTGTGTTATGGTTTATTTCAGAATTCTTACAGGTGAAGAGTAGAATACTAAGATCTCATAACTTATCTCCTTGCAGCTTGTGCTGAGTGACAAGTTTGGGGGGATATAGGAGGCTGTAGAAAAGATCTTTTTAAAGTTAAAATTTCTGTAAGGCTTGGTAGTTTCATGTGCTCCATATAAAGCTTAATTTCTAGGATTCTGAGGACTATATTTTAATGATTTCTTGATCATGTCAAACAGAAAAATACTAGAAGCATTTTGTCAGAAATGGGAATTAAAGATAAATAGGAATTTATATTTTTACTTTATGGGCATAATAGTTATGAATTTTATTCCACATGTTCAGCTGTGCAATAAACATAACATGTCTTTAGTTTTCTAATTCTGAATTTGAGCCCTCATCCTACTCCTCTGACAGAAAATTCCATCCCTATTGGAGCTCCCTCCCTTCTCAGCGGACATTTAAGACCCCGTGGGTCCCAGGCAGTGTGGAACATCAGCGAAGGTCTTCTGGTCCTCAGTCTATACTGGCCACCTAAGTATTCCATAAGTAATTGTCATCTGGCTAATGCATTCCTCATCTAAACCTCATAGCCTCTTAAAGGCAAATAGCTTAGCTGCTTCTGTGTTAAGTACTTGAGTCAAGAATCTTTGTCACGTTTGGGATTAATAGGGGAAGTATTCTTCTGGAGATCTTTCTATCTTTCTGGAGCTGTAGGAAGGAGCTAAGTGTGTGTCTCTGATACTGATAGAACCTGCAGATTGCCAAGCCATCTTCCTTTTAGTTTGAGAAATCTCTTTTTGCCTTCTGTTCTTGAAGTTTTGTGTCAGTTATAATTGCATTCACCATCAAGTAACAGAAAACAACTATATGTAAGTAATAGGTTTATTTGCTTAATGCAATGAGAAGTTGAGGGGTTGAGCCAATCAGGGCTAGTATGGTGGATAAATGACATGATCAAAAACCCAGGCTCTGTTAACCTTCCTGTTCTGCTTTCCTTATTGTTGCTTTTATCTTCAGGATTTCAAAATAGCTGGCATACCTCCAGGCATCACATGCAACATCTGAGGAAAAAATAGAAAGGTCAATAGCTGTGTATCAAGTGCCAGAGTCTGAATTGGTTTGTTCAAGCAAATATATTACATTTTGAATAATAATAATATTTTTATATGAATAATAAAAAGTATGTTTTAGATAACAGTTGCAATTAGGGTTACCACCCGGTTAAGTGAACAATAGTCCATGGTCTTTCTTCATGTTTTGTCTGACTTACACGGGCCAAAGTGTGGGGATATGTTGGGTACCACCACTTCTGCTTCTTTCAAGTTTTTAATGGTGGGGTTAATCTCTGCACCTTTCCCAGGGATACAGCATTACTTCTGGTTTACTCTCTTGGGAGGAAGGCAAAGTTTCAAGGGCTTCATCTTAACCCTTCAGTATTATGGCCTTCATGTCATGGATAAGAGAACCTAGGTAGAGTTTTTCATAGTTGACAAATATGCCTTCCCTAATTATACACTAAGGACCTGGAAAAACAACCACACTGTGGGGCCCACAAGTGGGTCAGATTGGAGCTTAGACTCCATCTGTCACCTGACCACAGCAAGGCCTCACTTACAGAGACATGGTGGCATTTTGGGTCCCCAAGAATTAGCATTAGATCAACGCTAGTATCTAGCAGTCCCTGAAAGGTCTGGGTATTGACTTTTCCCGGTGAGTAATCACTCTGGCAAATGGCAGCAATCTTTTGGGGGAAGGCTTGTAGGAAGATTTATGGTATATATTTGTGGTAATGGCAAAGAGTCCTTCAAGGGGATCTAGCTTCTCCTTCAATCAAGGGGCTCTGGGTTTGTGAGCTGAATTAGCTATGTAATCTGGGAGTAAGGCTATGACTCACCATTTTGGCATTACAATCAAGTTTTTGGGTGCCAGACTTAGATTTTTTTCCAGTTACATAGCTCAAGTGATAACCTAATAGACTTCTCATCTATTTCCTTCCTCGGGACATTGTTATAACTAGCTATCTCCAAAGATCTTTGTGGGTCAAAACATTCTGATTACTATCGTGTCCCTGCAGCCCTTTAAGGAAGATGGACCCAATTTGTCTTTGGCAGTTGCTACTCCAGGATCTCATCATCCCTATTGAAATCAAGGAACTCATCTCAATGATGGCATCCACACAGTCATACCTAGCCTACAGGACAGAAAAACCATACAGCTTTTCAGTGATGTGGATGCTCCCCTTACTAATTTATTTCTCATTGTTAGTGAAGAAAGTGCTCACTTGGCCTTCTTGTGGAATATAGTTGGGAGTGGGTATGCATGATAAATGCTACTTAACATTCCTATCTCCCTAAGTGTTTGAATTCCCTCTTCTACATCACACTGGGGCAGCTCTGGCATCTCAATATTATCAACTGTAGGGCACTGCTGATCCCATATTTCAGTTAACCAATGAAGCAAGGTGTTATACCTACTTTCAGCACAAAAAGACACATTATAAATCTGGAATCTTTAGCAAATTCAGTCATATCAATGAATTTAACCTGTTCTAGTGAGGTATTCCATCCTCCTGGTCAAACATCCTTATAATGCATACCCACACATGTTTTTTAATACATTCCCATATATGATTGAACATTATTGTAATTATTTTGGTGTGTAAACTATTTCTTCATGGGTCACAGTGTGGATCTGTGCCCCTGGAACATGCTGAGATTTAACCCCAGTTGTGGGTCTAATGACAATGAGGGGGTCTGTGGTGGGTCTTGAAGAGAATGAGGATCCCTTTCCAAGACATCTGCCTCAAGTGAAGTTAGCACATGATTTTAAGCAAAGAAAGGCTAGTTTTCTCAAACACCAGAGGGCAAGCTACTTCCACTGATAAGGGTGGCTGAAGGGACTTGGGAGTTCAGGATTGTCAGTTTCATCTGGGTCCAACCAGATATCCCTATTCCAAGTTCCATGTCCCATCTTTCTCATTAGATGCCCTGACTTTCATGAGACACTTGGTGAGACTATGAATTCTTGTCGTAATTAAGTAACATGAACAACTACATTTTGTTTGTCTTTCATTACTGTTAGTACCATGGCTTCAAGGATTATATCATGAAGGCTTTCTAGTTCTCAGATTATAACTTGAACTGGGGCTTAAAGAATCTGAGTTTGTTGTTTTCTTTCTGTAAGCGCTCAAGCACACTTAAAAATATCCATCCTGCACCACAGTCCTTGTAGTCATCGTTGCTGCCGTTATGGTCAAATGTAGCAGCCAGCTGAGCTCCCAAGGCACTTGTTTTAATGGGCACTCCATCCCAGTCAACCATAGGTGTTAATTTAACTAGTTATGATTTCACTGGATGCTGCATTTTACTTAACATTCCATTTCCCTTGGCAAAGAGCTCACTACTGCACTCAAGTCTGAGGACATGACCAAATAAATACCCAAATCCCATCTTTTCTGGCCTATCTGTTGGAACTATTCCTAGAACCAATTTTATATCCATCAGGGTCTAATCCTGAGACATAAAACATACTGTAATTTGAATAATGAAAATTCAATATAAAGAATTATCAAGAGGGGATTGGAGAAATGAGGGTCTAGTTAATAAGAGGTAAAAAGAATGCTGAGGAATACAAGAGTAACATATATGGAATAGCCACTATTCCTAGAGCTGGGGTACAGTGCCCCAGAGAGAGGCACCTCTTCCCCATAAAGCTGATATCCAGACTTCATTGGTGAGGGCAGAGCTCAGGTTCATTGAATGGTATAGAAGTTCACTGAGGTACTGTGCCTTAGAACTCATGGCAAAGCTACTCTGCAGGGTTCTGGGCTAAATCCTCTAAGGGAAGATGCCTAGACCACATCACTCATTGAGAAATAGTCTCTGAAATGCCTGGGGAAGCATTTAATGGGAAGGTACTAGCACTCCACTGCCATCACTCCACTCCGAAGCCACCCAAGGGAGGTTATGGAAGAAAGCTCCCCATTGGAAGGTGGTGTGTGCTACTGGCTACCATATGCTGCTGACCATGGCATGCTGTAGGAGCAGAGTGTTGCTGAAGCTATGTGCTGCAAGAGCTGGGTGCTACAGAAACTGCATGCTGTGGGAACTGGATGTTGTAAAAAAAAAAAATGCATGCTGCATGAGCCTCAAGAAAGGACACCAGAACGAGGAGGAGAAACATTTTCTGATCCAATGTCTCTCTAGGGCCTTCTTCTGAGAAAGGTAAGTTGTGTTGCTTAGTGAGGGAGAAATATTCACAGAGTCCAGCTACATTATTGTTAAGCAGGTAATGAGGGTAACTTTGGATCTGAGAGGGAATACACTGATACACAGGCACACAAGGCCAGCAGGCAATACTATTAACCAGTGACGCCAATAAAGATGTTATTAGGAGGATGGAGGTAGCCTAGACAGGAAAACTAGCTCAATATAAGAACTTCTCTCCCTCACCCTCTTCTTTTGGTGAGGGTGAGTTCGTTCTGTTGTAATATAAAACCAAGGCCAGACTTCTCTATTGACCCAAATACTATTAGTTGAGTATTTTTCCACCACAGTGTGGTGCTAATCTGTTTGTGCAGATGTCTAGACCAGCAAATGTATCCCTGCTGAAGGAATGAGTGTTTTGTGGCACAGTGCAGGCCCCATCATCAACAGCAACACACCACGTGGTAGTGAGAAATGATGGCATCAGAAGCTTGGCTGGGTTTTCAAATTCTCCCTCTTTCTCATTTGGAAACTGACTCTTCTATGGACTAGTAATTCCTTTGAGCAAGTCATAGTGCAGGAGACTGCAAGAAAGATATACAAACTTCTTTCTCAAAGGGGATTGGGATCTTCAGCAACTAATGAGGATTCCCCTAGCTGAAGTTAGTGAAGCAGTTGCACAAGGGAAGAACTCAGTTGTGGCAGTCTTCTTTGCATGTTATGCTGCACCATCAGAGTTATTTTCTGTTCACGGCTCAGTGCCACTTACCTGAGGCAGATCCATTTCTCAAATCTGTCATTTCAGGCAACAGCCCTGCTATCACCCAAATTGATATTAAGATGTTTGTTGAATCATATCTGTATTGTCAAAAATCATGGTTCATTACCCTGAAGCAAATGGTCAGGCCATGGGGGAGAGGAAGACAACTGAGGCCTGGAAGGTGATTGGAGAACATTATCTTAAATCTGTTAATACATTAATTTCCATCTTTCTTGAAACTGATGGGCTAAGTTTTATCAGAAAGAGGGAGATAATTATCCCAATAGCAACAAGTGGTTATCTGGGAAGGCAGTAGGTGTTTGGGAGATTGGCCTCATTTAATGGGAGTGACCAATGAAAAGGGGAGGAGAGAACTCTGTTTGTTATGTATCTATCATGTAGGCATTTTGATAGGCTCTTTATATACTTTATATTATATATTATTTGTTCTTCACTTAAATTTATGTCATTATGTTCATATTAGAGATTAAAATCTATATTTGTAGAGATTAAGTGATTTACTCAAGGTCATATTCCTTGGAAGTAGCAAAACCTCTGGACCAGATTTGCCTGATTCCAAAGGCGGTACTGCTTGTACAACACTCTGAGAAGTAATTACTGTGGAGCAAAGCAAAAAGAAGTCTAAAAGCAGGTGATAGGTGTAGATTTAGATAGTGTAAGGGTAGGCTAAAGTGTTGTAACAAATGCACCCTCAAGTAGGTAATGGCTCAAACACAATAGATGTTCACTTCCCACATCTCAGAGAAAATTGGGTTCTCCTCATCAGCTAAAGCTTTCCTACATGGGGTGATTTGGGGAGCAAGACACTCCATCTATGGCTCCCTTACCCTCCAAGGCCTTCTTATTGTCTTTATGTAACCAGTGAAAGAAGAAAGAGAGAACAGAGAAAGTGCGCCGGCTTTTATACATTTGGCCTGGAAGAGACACATGGCATTCACATATTCTGATGGGGAGAACTAGTTACATGGCCACAGCTGGAGGCAAGCATCCTGGGACAGACAGCCACTTTCCACTTACAACTGAATATGACATAAGGGAAGCATATGTTTCGAATAGCCCAGTCTCTGTCACAGGAGGCAAGTCAGGAGGCATGCTTGCTGTCACTGCCACAATGCTTGACCTTGTTTCTGGGGTTTAGAAAGAAAAAGAAAACTATGGGTTAGGGATGAGGACTGGTGAAGCTGGGCCCCAGTCTGGCCCCAGCAAAGCATTGGTGCATGCACGCACATATTTACACACACAAAGAGAGAAAGATAGAAACTATAGGAAGAAGCTATTTTAACATCAGTATTTATGTAAATTTTCTGTCATTTCAAAAACTTTATGATATAATATTTTTTATTTTGAATTTTAAATTGGATGGAAAAGTGAAGGAATTACATGCTATTTGGAGTGCTTAAGGCCTCTAAAAATTCCTAGGTCTGTTCCTGATGATGGTTTATCAAGAGAGACCCAGTCATAAAGACCAAGACAGGGGCTTGGTTCCTGAAGTAGGAGTAGGAGGCAGGACCTTGGTCTCAGGAAGAGGGCAGAGGCCAAGCCACCAGCATGGACTGGGGTTAAAACTTGGGGATTAGCAGCAAGATGGGCTTATGTCATTGGGCTCTGTGTGTTCTACGTGGACTTCCCATGTCTGATGGGAAAGGACCAGCTTGTTTCACAGCCTGAGATTGGCTGGTGTTTCTTAGGGGAGTGTTTGGAAGACTCAGCTGAGAGTAGAAGGAGATGGGGAACCAGGAGCTGGGTAGGGTGCAGGCCGCAGGAATACTCTTTTAATGGTTAAAATTTGAAATAATGTGAGAGTCAAGGAAGGAAGTATGATATGGACTTGGGGAGGAGACGGACTGGTTGTCAGTCATTAAAAGTTTCTACTGTTTCTTTTGATATACATTTTACCGTTCTAGGGTGAACTCAGTTGCAAATTGTTAACAGCAATAAAACACTGTTTTCTTTGTTGAAGGCCATTTGTCTGTGCTTTTTGGCCACTTCCCTCCAACATTATAACAATGGAGAAATGGCCAGTGCAGTAGGAATGAGGGAGAAAGAAGATCTGGGTAAAGGACAAGTAAGGAAAGGGGATTTCTTCCAGAGTAAGAATACTGTCAGCAGGAGAGAGGCAGAGCAAGATGGCAGAATAGAAAGCTCCACTGATCATCCCCACAGCAAGGACACCAAGTTAACAACTATCTATGTGAAAAATCACCTTCATAAGAACCAAAAATCAGGTGAGCCCTCCTAGTACCTGGTTTTAAGTTCATATCATTGAAAGAGGCACTGAAATGGTTAGAAAAACAGTCCTGAATCACTGATACCACTCCCTCCTCGCTCCCACTCAGCAGTGACAGGGTGGTTCAGAGAACATCTCTGGACATTAATGGAGGGGGAGCAAAGCAATTGTGAGGCATTGAACTTAGTGCAGCCCTGTTAGAGCAGAAAGGAAAACTGGTCCAAACTCAGCTGATGCCCACCCATGGGGGGAGCATTTAAACCAGCCCTAGCCGGAGGGGAATTGTGGATCACAGTGGTCAGAATTCCATTTCCCACAAACCTTGCCACCAAGGAATAAAGTACTCTGGGTCTTTAAGTAAACTTGAAAGCAGTCTGGCCCACAAGGACTGTAACTGTTGGGTAAGTCCTAGTGCTGAACTAGGCCCAGAGACAGTGGACTGGGGGACGGTGGGGGCAAACAACCTACTGACACACCAGCTGGGGTGGCTAAGGGAATGCTGGCATTACCCCTCCCCTAACCCCAGGCTGCACAGCTTGTGACTCCAAAAAAGGTCCCTTCCTTCTGGTTGAGGAGACAAGGGAAGAGTGGGGAGGACTTTGTCCTGCATCTTGGATACCAGCTCAGCCACAGCAGGATAGGGCACTGCTCAGAGTCATGAGGCCCCCGTTCCAGGACCTAGTTCATTGATGACATTTCTAGACACACCCTGAGCCAGAAGGAAACATGCTGCCTTGAAGGAAAGGACCCAGTCCTGGCAACATTCAACACTTGCTAACTGAAGAAACCTTGGGTCCTGAATAACCAGCAGCGATTCCCATGTACTACGTTGAAGGCCTTGGGTGAGCCTCTGAGACTTGTTGGCTTCAGGTGAGACTCAGCACATTACCAGCTTTGGTGACTATGGGGTGAAACGCCTTACGCTTGAGAAAAGCACAAGGAAAAGTAAACGCAACTTTGCCTTACACCTTAGGTACCAACACAAACACAGGGGAGTAGAGTACCAAGTAGATTCTTGGGGTTCCTGATTCCAGGATTGGCTCTTGGATGGCATTTCTGGACCTGCCCTGGACCAGAGGGGAGCCACTGCCCTGAAGGGTGAGTCCCAGGCCAGGCAGTATTTACCACAAGCTGACTGAAGAGCCCTTGGGTCTTAAGGGAACATAGGCGGTAGTCTGGCAGTACTCCCTGTGGCCTGTGGTGGTGGTGGCTATGGGGTGAGGCTCCTCTGACTTTGGAAAGAGGAGAGAAAAGTGGGAAGGACTGTGTCTTGTGGTTTGAGTGCTAGCTCAGCTGCAATGCAATAGAATACAAGGTACACCTCTTTTTAAAATTTTTAAATTATATTTTAAGTTCTGGGATACATGTGCAGAATGTGCAGGTTTGTTACATAGGTATACACGTGCCATGGTGGTTTGCTGCACCCATCAACCCATCACCTACATTAGGTATTTCTCCTAATGCTATCCCTCCCCTAGCTCCCCACCCCAAGACAGGCCCCAGTGTGTGATGTTCCCCTCCCTGTGTCCATGTGTTCTCATTGTTCAACTCCCACTTATGAGTGAGAACATGTGGTGTTTGGTTTTCTGTTCTTGTGTTAGTTTGCTGAGAATGATGGTTTCCAGCTTCATCATGTCCTACAAAGGACATGAACTCATCCTTTTTTATGGCTGCATAGTATTCCATGGTGTATATGTGCCACATTTTCTTTATCCAGTCTATCATTGATGGACATTTGGGTTGGTTCCAAGTCTTTGCTGTTGTGAATAGTGCTGCAATAAACATTTTGTGTGCATGTGTCTTTATAGTAGAATGATTTATAATCTTTTGGGTATATGCCCAGTAATAGAATTGCTGGGTCAAATGGTATTTCTGGTTCTAGATCCTTGAGGAATCTCCACACTGTCTTCCACAATGGTTGAACTAATTTACACTCCCGCCAACAGTGTAAAAGCATTCCTATTTCTCCACATCCTCTCCAGCATCTGTTGTTTCCTGACTTTTTAATGATCGCCATTCTAACTGGCATGAGATGGTATCTCATTGTAGTTTTGATTTGCATTTCAGTAACGACCAGTGATGATGAGCTTTTTTTCATATGTTTGTTGGCTGCATAAATGTCTTCTTAGAGAAGTGTCTGTTCATATCCTTTGCCCACTTTTTGATGGGGTTGTTTGTTTTTTTCTTGTAAATTTGTTTAAGTTCTTTGTAGATTCTAGATATTAGCTGTTTGTCAGATGGATTGATTGCAAAAATTTTCTCCCATTGTGTAGGTTGCCTGTTCACTCTGATGATAGTTTCTTTTGCTGTGCAGAAGCTCTTTAGTTTAATTAGATCCCATTTGTCAATTTTGGCTTTTGTTGCCATTGCTTTTGGAACACCAGGTACACATCTAAGATTTTTGACTCTAGACCCTGACTTCTAGACAGCAACTTCTGGACCCATCCAGGGCTTGCAGGACCTTGCTGCCATGAAGGGAAGAACACAAGCCTGGCTGGCTTTGCCACCTGCCGATTGGAGAGTCCCAGGGCCTGCAGCAAACAAAGGCAGTAGCCAGGCAGTGGTTATAGCAGGCCTTGGGTGAGACCCAGTACTGTGGTGGCTACAGGTCTGACCCAGCACAGTCATACTGTTGATGGCCACAGGGGTGCTTGTGTTACTCCACTCCCAGCTTCAGGTGGCTTAGAAAAAAGAAAGAGACCTCATTTGTCTGAGAGAAAGTAAGGGAAGAGAACAAGAGTCTGGTAATCCAGAGAATTCTCCAGATCTTGTCTAAGACTACCAAGGAGGTACCTCTACGAGTCTGCAAGAACCACAGCATTACTGGACTTGGGGTTCCACCTAAGGCAGATACAGCTTAGATCACAACACCCAAGTGTTTTCAAATACCTGGAAAGCCTTCCCAAGAAGACTGGGTACAAACAATTCCAGACAGTGAAGACTACATTAAATACCCAACTCTTCAATGCCTAGACACCAAAGAACATCTACTAGCATCCAGGGAAAACATGTCCTCCCTGAATAAATTAAATAAGGCACCAGTGACTAATCCTGGAGAAACAGAGATATGTGACCTTTCAGACAGAATTCAAAATAGCTGTGTTGTGGAAACACATACTACCCAAAGCATAGGACTTCCAGTACTATGTTGAATAACAGTGGTAACAGTGAGCATCCTTGTAGTGTTCCAGATCTTAGAGGAAAGGCTTTCAATTTTTCCCCATTTGGTATGATACTAGCTGTAGTCTGTCATATATGGGTTTTATTACAGATTCAATGCAATTCCTATCAAAATATCAATGACATTCCTCACAGAAATAGAAATAACAATCCTAAAATTCATATGGAACCGTAAAAGACCCAAAATAGCTGAAATTATCCTGAGCAAAAAGAACAGAACTGGAGCAATCACATTACCTGACTTAAAATTATACTACAGAGCTATAGTAACCAAATGTTTTTATGCATTAGGCATAAAAACAGAGACTTAGACCAACAGAACAGAATAGAGAACCCTGGAACAAATCCACACACCTACAGTGAATCCATTTTCGATAAAAGTGCCAAGAACATTCACTGGGGAAAAGACAGTCTCTTCAATAAATGGTAGTTGGAAAACTGGATATCCACATGCAGAAGAATGAAACTAGACCTCTATCTCTTGCCATGTAGAAAACTCAAATCAAAATGGATTAAAGACTTAAAGCTAAGACTTCAAACTATGAAACTTCTACAATAAACATTGTGGAAAATCTCCAGGACATTGGTCTAGACAAGAATTTCTGATGGTTATCAGAGGCTGGCAAGAGTAGTGGAGAATGGGAGGGGAGGTGGGGATGGTTAATAGGTACAAAAAGATAGTTAGAAAGTATGAATAAGACCTACCACTTAATAGCACAACAGGGCAACTACAGTCAATAATAACTTAAGTGTACATTTGAAAATAACTAAAAGAATGTAAATGGATTTTTTGTAATGCAAAGGATAAATGCTTGAGGGGATGGATACCCCGGTCTCCATGATGTGATTGTTTCACATTACATGCCTGTATCAAAACATCTCATGTACTCTGTAAATATAGACAAATACTATGCGCCCACAAAAATTTAAAAAAAGATGAAAAGAAGAATACGCCCAAGCAGTTCTGAGCCATTGGGTCTTTCTCCAATGCTGCAGCATGGTTACCTTTACTTTCACACTGGGTTAAAGGAGCAGCTTCTAGCTGGCCACAGGTGAGACTACAGCATCCCAGAGTGGACTGGGATATCTGGCCACAGCTTGCTTTTTCAATCTGAGTCCTTTAGTGTGACCAGGGCTTCACCCTCTTGGTAGTCTGAAACTCCTAGGGATGTGCAATCCCTTTGCTTAGCTCTTTTTCCACAGGCCGCACTCCCCTAGCAGTTGTGCAAATTCAGAGCTGGCTATGCAGTTTGAATTCTGCCACTCTAGGAAATGCAAACACAGTTTAGGGACAGCTGCTCAGACCCCAGCATATTGTTTTGTACCATACATGTGCTGCATTGCTTTGGGACCATGGATTTAATCCCAAACTTGACAATTATGTCACAGCCTACAAAATATTTGCACTGTTTTCCTAAATGTATATTATGTACCATACAGTCTATAAAATATTTACATGAGATGTACCATACAGTCTATAAAATATTTACATGAGATCATTGTTCTAAAGATACTGTATTCTGAATTTTATTTCTACATCACTGCATACTGAACTGGGCATCAGGAGAACTGCGTTGTGGTTCTGGCTTTTGACTACAAGGCTATGTGACCTTGGGCAAGTCCATTCACTTCTCTCATTTTCTCATGTGTAAAATCAGGAGGTGGAACCAGGGAATATCCAAGATCTCTTTCAGCTGTAACACTGTGTGGTTCATTGCCTCTAGGCAGGTACAAGACAGGCAGGCCCCAACCGGTAGCAATCCCTGAGCACTTGTCAAAGACACCCTTGTTAATGTTCCATCATAGCACATAAAGTAGCACGCTGCCAAGTGGAAGAAGAGCACCCCAGTGTGAATGGCAGCCAGACCTCTGAAAAGCAACAGAAAAGGAAGTCAGGAATATAAACAGTCTTAGAGGTAAACAATGGCTAAGAATCTGGGCTTTGGAGAAGGGCATATCTGGGGGTGATCCTGGCTTTGCCGCTATTTTGTGATCTTAGGCAATTAATTAAAACCTCTGAACCTTTGGGCCCTTATATGCAAAATGAGATTAATACTAGGTACCCCTGAATGTTGTTCTGAGTACTCATTTTCCTAGAAATGTAAGGTGTATTTTACATTAGATATAGCATATGATAAGGGCTCAGTAAATATTAACTATTATTTTTGTTCTAAAGATACTGTATTCTGAATTTTATTTGTACATCACTGCATACTGAACTGGGCATCATGAGAACTGCATTGTGGTTCTGGTTTTTGACTAAATTTACTAAATATTACTAAATATTTACTAAATATTTGATATTTATTGATTTATCAAAAAGTTATTTGTCAAGGGACTGCAAATCTCTTTCAAATATTCCCTCAAAGATGCCTATCAAATTCTCCCTAAAGAAACTCTTTTGGATCCCAACATATTTAAAAATGTGTTGCCTTACCTGGTGATTTGTTGTCATACAAAATAGATCATCGTTGTGGAGAAAAAGGCAGGAACTTTGTGGAATAGGTTATTAGGCCATATTATCTGAATATAATTTTATCATTTGCCAGTACATTAACTTGTTTAATTGCAAGCTCTAGGAAGAATAAACCACATAGTCAAAGAGAATATTTTTAAATGTTAGGGCTTGCCCTGATTTGCCTGGAATAGTCTTAATTTACACCTATGGTTCCTAAATTATTTAAAGTGAAAAGTAAACCTTTTTACTCTTAGAAGTATCCTGGTTTAGACAATAGTTATTCCGTTTCAGTTAGTTAAATGTTGGGCTAATTGTTATCTCTATGAAAAGCTATTTGAGAACACTGTTTCCCTGGAAAAGTCAAATTAGAAATCATATGTCATTTCAACTTTAGTCATTTTCCAGGGTATCTAATTTTCGTCAGTAAGACTATGGTGTGTAAGAGACTTGCATCTACCAAGGACAGCTATTTAGAAGTTTCCACAGGAATAGATGGCTAAAGTATGTCCCAAACTGGTATTGTAGCTTGAGGAACAGGCTTATGAAAACTTTTGATAATATTATCTGATCTTCATTACTTCATTCATTCCCTCTGTGCTAAGCAGTGTGGATACAATAATGGGGAACAAGTTAGACATGATTCATTCTTGCCTTCATGGGGCTCACATTTTACTGAAAGACACAGAAGAAACAAGTTTTATCAGAACCTTGTTCAATAAAAACAATTAAATTTATGACAAGCTTAATAAAGAAACAATGAGCCAATGCAGAAAGTAAGGAAAGTGTGAGGGATATTGTCTTCAGATAGGGTTCTATGAGAAGGCCTCTTGAGGATATGGCATTCTAATTTAAGGGGGAAGAGCTACAGGTAGGAAAAACTACTGCATACAAAGATCCTGAATCAGTAATGAGTTGGATGTGTTTGGGGAACTAAGAGAAGATCAGTGTGGCTAGAAATCACTGATTAAGGGGAAAGCTTGGCATGAGATAAGGTGGGGGAGATAGGTGGAGACTAGATCATGCTGGGCTTATGGTAAAGACACTATATTTTATTGACATGAACTAGAAAGCCATTAAAAGTTTGAAGCAGGGGAATGGCACGATTCAATTTATATTTGATGTTGATCTGATTTGTTTTATAACTTACAGTCCTGCTGTGTGGAGAGTGGACTGAGTTGTGTTGGGGGCACAGTGCAAGTAGAGACACAAGTTGGGAAGTGTTAAAGTGGAGCAGGTGAGAAATGATGGTGGTTTGGACTGGCATGGCAGTGGGGGAGAGAGGCAGATTCATGACACATGTTTCAGGTAGACTTGAAAGGACTTGCTGATAGATCGGCTGCTGGGTGTGGAGGGAAATGGAGAACAAAACGTGATCCCATGGTTTGGCGCCGGGTGCTGGGTGGATGTACATGGAAGATATGTGGAGGAGCAAAGGCAGGTTTGGGAATCGGAAACCAAGGTTTCTATTTTGAAAATGTTAAAAATGTTAAATCTGAGAAATTTCTGAGATAGGTGAAGAACGTCAGCTAGGTGGTTGAATATGTAAATATGGATCTCTGAGAAGTATGAGCTGAAGTTATAAACTGGGCACTCATTAGTATATCATGGAATTAAACATTGGAAATGATGAGATTACATAGGGGAAAAGTATAGACAGGAAAAGAAGGGAAGGAGAAAGAGTGGAAAGGAGGGAGGGAAGGAGGGAGGGAGGAAGGAGGGTAGGACTAAGCCCTGAGGAGTATCAACTCTTCAGAGGATAGACTCAAGTTCAAGCTCCTTTTACAGTTACTTTGTGATGAGCAATGTAAAACTGAGGGTGGGGGTGGGTAAAGACAAGAGAGGAGAGAGAAAAAGGAAAAATGCATTGAGGTGAAGAAAGGGTGAGAGCAGTGTGAGAAAAGCCAAGAGAGTGTTCCAGGAAAGAGGAAGTGGACAAATTGGTTGAGCAGCCAAATAAGATGAGAGCAGAGAAGTGTTCACTGAATCTGGTCACATGGATGGTGATGGTTGGAGACCAGGCAAGATCACTTGAATCATAGTCTAGGTATGGAAAATGTTATCTTGAAATTTGTATGGATTTGCGTGCATTCACAAAGATTAAAAATTCACGTGAATGACTTGAAGCGGGGCGTGGTGGCTCATGCCTGTAATCTCAGCACTTTGCTAGATGGATTCAGGCGGATCACTTGAGGTCAGGTTTGAGACCAGCCTGGCCAACATGGTGAAACCCTGTCTCTACTAAAAATACAAATATTAGCCGGGCATGGGAGATGCATGCCTGTAATCCTAGCTACTCGGGAGGCTAAGGCATGAGAATGGCTTGAACCTGGGAGGCGGAGGTTGCAGTGAGCAGAGATTGCACCACTGTACTCCAGCCTGGGCCATGGAGTGAGACTCAGTCTCAAAAAAAAAAAAAAAAAAATTCACGTAAATGACTTGAACATGAGCGAGCCACTCTTAACGTTTGCTCACAATGGTCTCAGCCTTGAAGCCTGCTGGGACCTTAGCAGCAGGCCATGGAGGAGGGCAGTTGGGCCTGGGGGTGCCTAGAATGGGGGACATTTGGTACCTTTGTATATCACAGTTTATATGGTGCAGGTTGAACACACAGTAGAATGTCCAGAAATATTTGTGGATTGACTTTTTAAAAAAAGAAACAAAAAATGTACTGGAATTCAAGCTCCTTTTGTAGCTACTTTTTGAGAAGTAGTGTAAAGGATGAAGGAAGCAGTCTCATGAAAGCCCAACATAGGTTTCTGTCAAAAATAACACATTAAATAAATTAATCCTTTCTGTTACTCTGTGGAGTAAGCAGAGGTGTTGCAGTATTATCATCCCAGCTTTAGAGATCCAGAAATTCAGATTGAAAGACTAAACAAGTTGGCCAAGATCACACAGCCATTCAATGGCAGTGCCAGGAGTTTCCCAGGGCAGCTTGAAGGCCTGTGGTCTACCCAGTCCTCCACTGGAAATAAACCATGATTCATGACCTCAAGCCATATCAACTCCCATAGCCATGGCCTGGGGGAAGGTCAGTCTCTTTGTTTTTCTTCTCTTTTCAGTTCTTTCCCTCTTTCTGTCGGTAAACCTTTCATTTCTTCAATTATTATTATTACTTTTTGAGACAGAATCTCGCTCTGTCACCCAGGCCGGCATGCAGTGGCAATTATGGCTCGCTGAAGCCTCTACCTCCCAGGCTCAAGTGATCCTCCCATCTCAGCCTCTGGAGAAGCTGGGACTACAGGCATGTGCCACTGTGCTCAGCCATTTTTCTTTTATTATTTGTAGAGACAGCACCTCCCTATGTTGCCTCCCTGGTCTTGAACTCCTGGGCTCAAGTGATCTTCCTTCCTGCCTCAGCCTTCCAAAGTGCTAGGATTACAGGCGTGAGGCAGTATGCTAGGCCTCTTCCATTTCTTTTTTTGGCCATTCCTTGTGCAAGAGCTGGAGAACTATGAGGAATTGGGTTGTATAACCTCTACCCCTTTCTCTTGACTTTCTATTCAATGAATGGTCCATTGTTAAAAGGTAAGAGGAACACAGCAAAGGTGAATGGATGACTTATTAGGCAGGAGTAGGGAGGGAAGGACTGCACACAGGCAAGGCTGTTATGGGAGAGACTATGAGGGCTGTACACATATGACTTATTTTCAACAAGAGTTATAATATCACATTCATGTATGAGGCTGAAAAAAAACCTTTTTCCCACTTCTTTTGAATGATTGGAATCAGGTGGTCCTGCACAGTGTGTTTATTATTCCAAAAATGAAACCTAAAAGGCACATCAACAGTTCACACAGTTTTCCAAGCCTCACTTGTGGACCAGGAAGCCCTGAGCCAAGCCAGATGGGCAGGGGTGCCCAGCATTGCTGGCAACATTACCGTGGGAGTTCTGGGGCACAAACCACAGGGCAAGCGGGATTTCAGAGGCTCAGAGGACAGACAGGGCTGAGATGATTTCTAGAAACTGTTCCAGATGGATCATTTAAATGCATCCCTCCCAGAGCAGGACATTCTGCACCTCCCTTGGCCACCCACTCTCATGCTGCCAAGCTGCCCAATGACCACAGTAAGAAAAGGATGGCTTTATAAAAACTCCTCACACTGGTACTTTAATTAAAAGAAAGTCCTTCTATATGCTGTAGCATTTAAAAGCTTCATTGTAATAAATGTTTGCAGAAATAAAGCTTTTCTTTGTATGCCTTTGCAACACAGGGAAAACTGGCCACATTTCCACAGCAGTGTGGGATGCTGAAGAGAAAGGGCCTCTTGAATGTGCTATGCAAATTTATGAAAACAACATGCAAATCAGTATAGTTTTAGGTAATCCAAACAAACAAACAAACAAACAAATGGCAGGAAAGAGTGATTCCTGTGCCTCTTGGAGGATTCTTGACCCTACTTATAGGGTCATCCAGGTGTGTGCGTGTGTGTGTCTGTGTGCATGTGCATGTGGTTGCACGGTGACAGAGGAGAAGATGTAGGGAAGCACTGAGACCTGAATGCACCAAGGGAATCAGAACTTACTGTTGTTTTTTTTTTTTTTTTTCTCTTTTCTGAGATCCAAGAACTCTTTCCCTTGTCAGGAATAATAATTAGTATCAGAATAAAATAGAGTCATCTGTGCACTGAATTGTATGGAAGGGTGTATTGCAAGACAGCAAAGACGTGCAGGACTGCGAGTCAGGACCAGAGAAGAAACCTCCTTCAATGCTAGATGCCAGGGTCCTGCTCGGGCTGCACTTTGGAAGACCTCACTCTGGCACTTTTCTGGCTGTGTCTCTCACATGGGGACAGGAATCTACAGGGCCACCTGCAATGCCCCTCTGGCTGGATCACATTCTGAATACCCCGCGAAATGCAAGATTTATAGCATTTAACCTGGCCTGCTGGGATGTTAGGAAGGTATATTGTTGAGGGAGGAGAATGGGAGTTGTGACATTTGGATGGCTATCCCTGGGGTGTGTGAACCTTCTCTAGTGTTCCATTCCAGCCCCCGCATCACCATTATTAGAAGCGGGCCTGGCCAGGGGACATTTTCTGGTCCTGGGCCAGCCTCTGGTGGTTATGTCATGTTGGACAAATTGATTTTCTCTCTGGGGCTTAGATCCCTCACTGGTCACTCAGGATCAGGGAGAGATTGGACTGGATGAACATTAACTGCCTTGGAAGATAAACATTTCTGAGAAAGGTAGACCATTTAAAAATATTCTTCTGTGCCTGATGGCCCACAGGAGACATGATGTCAGAAAAAGGGCACCTGTTGTCAGCTCTGTGCAGGTTGTGTATCGTGGTGTATGAGTTGGAATGGGATCCAGTGGTTTACAAATCTGTTATATTCTTCAAATGCATTGATCTTCGAATATGAGATTTGCACTCAATTGTAGGGTATTGTTCTAATTAAGTTAATCTACCTGAATTGTGCTTTCTTGGAGTTACAGCCTTTTGAACTTACTACATGAGTTTATGCAAATAACATGCAAATAAGAATTCAAGTGCTTTCAATAACCCACTCAAAGAGGACTAGAGCACGATAACCTGAGTTATAGTTAGCACCATAACTAGAGTTTGCTTCACAATTACCAACATTTATCTAACAATTAAACACTGTGTCAGGTGACACATAAATGTATTCTTGTAAGTCCTCTTCATTTGGGACAAATAGGTGCACTGCAAGGCCAGTGTATGGTGGCTTCTGAGGCAAACCTCCTCCAGCAGCTACACTGAACCAGCATTTCCATCTCCCACTCCCAAGTAAGTCTCCCTTACATCTGCCCCAACCCCGTTCTCTGCTCATGAATAACTAACAGCTGGCATGCCTGACAGTCAGACAGGAGTCTGCCAAAATGCAGGCGTGATAAACCTGAAGTTTTCTTTCTTCCACCTGCCCAGGTAAGAAGCCCAAATAGCCAGTCATGCCCCTGGCTGCTTTATTTTAGTATGTGTGTGGTGCCAAAAGTTGCATGTCCCAGGCTGATGAGGATTGCCTGACCATTTTGTTCACCACCAACCTTCACAGCATGGAGAAACAGCCTTCGTTTAGCCTCCCTTATATTTCACAGGCAGGAGATTACAAGGCAGAACATAGCCTAGGGAGCTGATTGGTGCTCCTTATCTTTGACTTCTTCTATAGCTCCCACAAACTTAAGTTCATGAATCCAGAGCATGTTGTCCAATAGAAATGTACTGTAAGCCACAAACATAATTCTAAATTTTCTAGTAGCCATATTAAAAAAGTAAAAAGAAACAGGTAAAATCTATTTTAATAATTGACTTTGTTTAACCCAAGATATCTAAAATATTATCATTTCCATTTGTAATCAATATAAAAATTATTAATGAGGTAGTCTACATTCTCTTCCCTGTCCCACACCAAATAGCCACCCCAAATCTGTTGTCTATTTTAAACTCCTGCATATTTCATTTGGGACTTGCAAAATTTGAAGGGCTCTTCAGGTACATGTGACCACTGGCTATCAGACTGGACCACAGAGGGCCAGAGCCTCCGTTTTCCCTGACAGTTTACTTACTACTAAGGGAGGCTGGGGAGATGGGAGGTGTGGAGAAGCTTCGTTCTCAAAAGCATGCATTGCCTGTTTGTGCATACTGTTTATCTTTGCAGTTATATGAATAACCATCCCATCCTGTATGCCTACTTATGTAATTAATTCCCATTTATATAGCAGTTTATGTTTGCAGAGTGCTTTATCGATACAGTTGCCAGTATATTTATCTATTTGCATGTTACACTTACACTTTCATGTGTGCCTACCTGTGCTAATTAGTGCTATAATTATCGAGGTTATTTAAGAACAGAGCTCATAGTTACCTTCAAGAACACCAACAACCATTTTAATAGCAACTATAAATTCCATCTTCCCTCTCCAAGTTCTGTCTACTTCACGAAAGGATTTTTATACCTCCACCCAATTTTCTCCAAGTTCTTGGTCGGCCTTGGAGTGAAAAAATGCATTTAAAAGCAATCTAGTAATTGTCCTTTTCCCTTTGTCTGCTTAAATTTCATATGAATGAAATAGGAGTTTAATGGCATATCTTCCAGTAACAACAGGCTCAAAATACGTGGCATATCAACATGAAAAGGATAATTACATATAATGACCACCACCACCAAATAATGCTATTTCTAATATGAAATGTCATTTCCTACCCTAAATCTAAACTTCTAAACTTCTTTCTGACAAACAGCCAAGTTTATGAGCAGGAGGGGGCAGGCAGGCAGGCAGGCAGGCAGGCAGGCAGGCAGGCAGGCAGCAGCCGGGTCCGGGGTTGCATGGTGCCCTCTGGGCCAATGGCCCCAGTGGTCTGAGGACCAAAGCAGTTTTGGCCTGTTGGGAGCCTGACAGAGGCTGGTGGAATGGGAAGATGGGGGAGCCTGAATGAACAGTCCTGAGGTACAAGAAACACAGAATTGTGATGCGGGTGGGAGATTTGAAAGAACATTTCACCTTACCCATTCCCCTCCCCAGCCCCTCTCTTCCTCCCCCCAAATCAATGAAGGGGAAAAATTACAGTGCTCCAATTCATTCCTTGGTTCTGCTGCTCTCAGTGATTGGAAATGCCAGCGAGGGGAATGATATACATCATGTGATGAAAGGAGAGTACAAAAATATGCACCAACAGCTATGAAATGCAACTGCCCCCACAGCAAAACCAGGCAGCTCTTGAATAGAACACAACACCACCCTAGAGACTCAAGACCAACTCCCGCTCCGAAGCAATTTTGTGAGCCCAATATTGGGGATTAGAGACGAACATGAGAGATCTTATGCCACAAATCACTGCATACCCAATGCTTCTGCTACCTACTCTGGTCTCCCATGGGGAAAATCATTAAGTCTCTTTCTGTCTCTCTTTAAAATGGGAGCTAAATTAGTAACTTATCACAAAGGCGTGTTTTCTTAATTACTTGCATACAAATTGCTTGACATTATTGAATGAAAGGTATCAAGGAGAATGCAAGCTATTACCATGATTATTTTTGTTCTAATACAAAGCAGCAGGCCAGAACCTTTTCTATCTCTGGATTACGTTTCAGTTGAGTGATACTTCAGGGAATGGTTTCCTAAGGCTCCAACTGCCATTAGTACCAGTAGCATTTCAGAGGCGAATCAGGAGAGGCCAGCCTCCTGAGGCTGGGGCTTGATTGATGTGGAATGGAAGTGTGGCCAGAAGGAAAGAGCAGATTGGGAGAGAGAGTGAGGGCATGGGTGGTGGCCTCGTCCTGGGCAGCCACAGCATGAAAATATCCATGGAATCAGTTATTCTCTTGTAACCCACTGTTGCCTGTTTCCCTGCCAGTTGGGCTCCTGGTCTTGATTGTGAGGCTGGTCTCATGGGGATGGGCACCCTAACACACATTTGTTTTGAGGCATCAGACATGATCACAGCCATCATGGATGAACATGGGCCAACACACTATTGCATTGCTAGAGGAGATGAGAGACCAGCTTTCCTCTGTGTTACCTGTGCTACCTCAAAGGGCACATGGAAGGAATGTTGGAGAGAACTTTCTAGACAAATACTAAAACTACTGTTATTCTTTTTTCTTTTTTAAAATCCTACCAGAGGCAGGGACTTGTCCCTCTGCAGCCGGTCTTACCCTAGGGCCAACACCACAATGAGCACCCCTCATTCAAAAGGGTGACGGTCCTGCCCACGAGGGATCTGCAAGTCAAACCGGGATGCCTAGGGAACTAATAGTGATTGACTGTGATTTGCCATTACATCTTTGAATCGTACTGTGATTGTGTCTTCATTAGGAATGTTGGGTAAAGAGAAAGTGACACAATATGGTAATTATCCTAGAAAATTGGGTGACATTAGAATAAGGCCTTGGAATGCTTTCCATGGAATCTGTTTGATCAAAACATTTGCTCTGTTGGAGATAATATTATAGAAGGCTTTTGAATAATTAGACAAGTTCCAGAGTCCAGTGGGATGGTAAGGAAGAGGAAGCCTATTACTCTCTGGATCTCTCTGTTATACATAGAGTTGTTTATTCACTTTGCTAAAAAATCTTCCTTATGAATTCTAGTATATTATTTTTGATATTTATGTCTTAACGGTGGTGTCAGGAGAATGTTTAAATCCCATTTAGCTTTTGACTCTATGTAGAATAACTATTTTTCCTCCCATATGCAGTTTTTTGTCCATTCATTAATTGTACTGCTGCTTTCCTAAGTTTATTTACTGCCTTCTAAATATGTATCTTAATTTACACTTTGAGTCCCACAGGGAGTCTATAAAATGTAAAATCTTATATAATAGCAGAAGCAGCCACAAATATTTTAATATCCAGGGCTGCTTCTGAATCCTAATTTTGCAGATGGCGTGAAGTTCATTTTATAGCAGCTATTGAAAATTAATAAATGCCATCCACATCACTCAGCATTGTCAATAATCCACCAGACTGTGCGCCCAGGGATGCTGGGGAAGCAGAGGTGGCTCCTGGCCCTTCCCTAGCCAGCCTCCAGTTGCAGACCCCAGAGCTGCCTGGCCTTATCAGCTGCCACAATTCTATTTAGGTCAGCAATGAGGCGAGGCTTTTTGAACTTCTAATCTGCCAGTGGAGAGATTTTCACAAGAGGGTAATTGCTGCAAAGAGCATGCAAGGGAGGGAGGTAAGCTTGTCCCTCTCCTGCTTGTTGTATTTGCCTTCTCAAATGCAAAGATGAGCAGAGGAGGAAAAGCAAGAAATTGACAGTGAGACCACTCCCAGGCTTGGTCAAAAATGGGCTGAGAAGTTGTAGATCCCTTATTTTAGACTTTCTTCTTTTCCTCTTTGGTAAATTATCTCTTTAAGGAAAACAAAAGCTCATATGATGAGAGAACAGCAAGGGGGTCAAAAACAGGCTCAATGAATTTATTATTTATTCTTTCATTTTTATTTTGCCAAATAGTTATCCAGTCCCTACTGTGCTCAGGCATGGTGGAACATATTTCTATATCTATAGCTGCTATATAACTACATAAATGATATTTAGTTCTAAGTTATATTCAGATTCTCAAGTAATCTCTGCCCTTAAAGGAACTCACCATCTAGAAGGGGGATATTATAATAGTAGTAAGTCTACACAGTAGGGAATATTAAGTGCTCTGAGAGTGTGAAGGAGGGGAGAGAGAAAGAATATTTCCAGTCTCCAAGAGGATGGGGAAGAAGGTAGGCATCCAAAGACACCTTATGGGGGAAATGACACCTGGACTGGATGTTATGGGCAGAAGATGATCAGTTGGTCTTATAGACTCCTGGGAAGTCAATTAATGTCAACCAAAGCAGAAGTCAATTCCCTCTTCTTTCTCTCTGGTCTTCAGAGAGCTGTTTGCTGTCTTGCAAAATCTCCTTTGCTTTCCCTGTTTAAGGCTGCCTTTGCTGTTTCCTTGAACTGGATTTCATCTTGATGCAAATTCAAAAGGAGCAAGAGGGTAATCTGCTTTTAGGTAGTCCCAGGAGATGTTCTGCTGAAGGCTGGGCAGAGCAGCACATCAAGTCGGCTTGATGAGATGCATTAGTTCAGAGAAGTTGGAGAAGTACCAGAGTGGCTTGGATGCAGAAAAGCAAGTAAATGATCCAATCAAATTTTGCCTTCAGATTCATTCAAATCACCTGGATAGGAGCTACTGGGACAGAAAGCCTGGATGCAGGAGCTGTTTGCTGTGCAGAGTCTCTGGCCTTAAGTTTTCTGACTCTCTTAAATTTGAAAAGTTGTACTCATAGATAATAATTTTTCCATTTGTGAAGCTGTCTTATACCCAGAAAGAAATTCAAATTGACTTTCAATAAGATTTACTCTTCTTTTGGGCCTGCTTGCCCACCCTTCCTTCTCCCTGCCCTGCCCTCCCCTCCCCTCCCCTCCCTTTCCCTCCCCTCCCCTCCCCTTCCCTCCCCTCCCCTTCCCTCCCCTTCCCTCCCCTCCCCTTCCCTCCCCTCCCCTTCCCTCCCCTTCCCTCCCCTCCCCTTCCCTCCCCTTCCCTCCCCTCCCCTTCCCTCCCCTTCCCTCCCCTCCCCTTCCCTCCCCTTCCCTCCCCTCCCCTTTCCTCCCCTTCCCTCCCCTTCCCTTCCCTTCCTTTCCTTTCCCTTCTTTCCTCTCTCCCTTCCTCCCTTCCTTCTTTATTTCGGCTTTGTGCAAAAAGATGTGAAACAAATTAATGAAAGATATTAATAATAACCATGCCATTGCCCTTGACAGGAAAGAGGTCATCTTCCCCAGTGTGACCACCATAGCTTTCATCCTGGGCAGGATCTCCCTACAGTGAGGAAGCCCCCTGACTTCACAGGTACATATCAGATAACACCTAAGGCTCTGATGTGGACAAACCACCAAGTCTGGGCTGGAAGACATTCCATCAAGCCGTGCTCTGGGGCTCTTTAGCAAGTTTCAAGCTCTACTTTAGGGAAACTACAGGAACCAGGTGTCTGATGGGAAAAATCTTTGTGTGTGTGTGTAAGAAACTACAAAACGTCAGAGTTGGAAGGAACAAGAAAGAACAAGTGGCTCAACCATCTTATTATGCAGATAAGGAAACCTAGGCCTGGAAGAGTTAGATGATTTGCTCTAGCTCCTGAGAATTAGTTATAGGTACAGCTGGGATGAGAATCCAGAAAGGGGTGGAAAATGACAGTCATGAATATTCTTCCTTTCCCAAGTATAGTATTCAAATAGTGCCTCTTTGTGGTTAGCGGCAAAATGCTAAATATTTCTCTCTTTCCAGGGCCAGTACAAACAAGTGGTGTCCAAACTAGCTGCTCTAAGTGTGCTTCACTGTACTCGGTGTTATGAATAAGATGATGGCCCTGTTGGTATACTGTCAGCTGACAAAGCTTCTGGCAACTCAGGCATCATGCATCCTTAGTATTAGGCATTTGGTAGGAAGGGGGCTGAGCAGGGACTTGGGGACCCATTTGCCTGGTGGTTCAGGCTAATGAAGTGGAGTGCGGTTCTGACATGGCTGGTTTGACAGTCCAAAGAGATCACCTGCTATTTATCAGTGATTGGCCCTGTGCCTGGGATTTGCATTGTATCATAATATATATTTATAAATGTATAATATAGAGAGTAAGCAAAATATATAGATTAAATAAAGTATATAAAATCATGTGAGAAATATTTTATATTTTTTAATTTTTGAGAGAGGATGCGTACTTGAATTATCTAAATTAAATAAATATACGATATCACTTGACTGCAATTTATGTTTTTAAGAGGTTGAAGATTAAAGCCAACATGTATGAGACTCTCTACCATAAGAGAACAAATTCCAGCTTAGCTCAGGGTCTAGTGTGTGCTATTTTTCCTCTTAAGGCAATTGAGGTTCAGTAGCCAAGAGTGTGGGCTATTGTTCTCTAGAGAATCTGTATTTAAGTGGCAGGACCCCAGCCCTGAAGACTGGCAGGAGGATGACACAGCATCCCAGTTTCCTGCTGACGGAGGGTTCAATAATTGTCTCATCTTACAGGGGCATCAGTGATGGGGAATTGTCAAAACTAAGCAGAAGGCCTCAACCTGAAGCCTGTTGCTGGTGCTGTACCAGTGTGGTAGGTAGGGGTAGAAGGTGAGCAACCAGGAGTCCAGAGCATGCCAGGAACCCAGAGCTCCTTGGGAACACTGCATTATTTTGAGCTGTTCTGCAAAAGAGGGCCCCATAGGAGGCCAATATTGGAACCCAGCAGCCATGGCTGAGCCTAGGTCCCAGGTCTGACAGGAGGGGCTTTAGTTTGCAGTCCATCTGAAAGAGGCAGGGGCATAGGCGAGAGCTGTGGAGGAACTGAGGCATCAGGAGTCCACATACATCTGGAAGCCCATAATCTCTACAGCTCCATGCAGATACATTGTTTTTGGCTTCACTGTTCCTGTAAGGAGATGAGCAGTGGGCTTTCCAGTGCATTTGAAATTCAGGAGATTGAACATTCCAAAGGATTCCAGTGCTGAAATGATGAGCAGGGGTGGCTCATCTACAAGAACACACTAAAAACAAATGATAGCTGTGCTCCAGGATGACAAAGACAGGGCTGGTGAAAAGCACTTATTTCTGCCTAGAGGCTGAGTTGTATATTCCAATATAATTTTATTCAGAAGAAACTATCAGTGGAGAAACTATCCCCCATGTTTTTAAAAGGCAGCAAATTTTACTGTCTTTAAAATAATCATCCTTGATAAGTGAAGAGTTGATAAATGAGCTCAATCTGCATATCACCTTGTAAGAGCAAAGCTGTGTATAATTACAAGATCGCTCTGGGGGCTGTTGCCTTACTCTGATGAGTGGAAAAGGCAATGCCTTGTGAAATGGCAAGCTAGGGCCCTTGTGGTTTAGCAAAAGAAGGAATTTCATCTCACCCATTTCTCCCCTTGCTTTGTCACTGGGGCTGCCAGAGAGATTCCCAAAAGAGAAACACAGTATTCTTGACTCTAATTGAATGAATCCAGTCATTACCTTTTGAGATGCCATAGGATTTTCTTTTATATGTGCACACACACAAAGTTGCTACAAAGGAGCTACTGATATAGTCATATTTAAGAGATTCAAGGTCAGATTATTCAAAATCCACTGAAAAGACAGAAATCACAATGAGAGGAAGGGTGAATGTAAGTAGAATGAGAGAAACAAAAATCTCAAAGAAAGGTGAAAGTAGCCAGAGAAAGAATTGTATCTGTCATCCACCATCATTTGCTGTGCATTTCCCCTTCTTATACTGAGCTCCTCCACGAAACTATTTTCTCAGCTTCTACTTTCTTTGTGCTTCATTATTCATCAGATTTTCTCTTTTGGCCTACTGGATTTCTCTTTTGAAACTGCTCTCCCAGTGGTAGAATGTTGAAGGCTCTAGGATCTATCCTTATTTCACAATGAGAACCAAGACCAAGGGCATCAATTACAAATCTTTTGGGGAACCATGAGATTAGAGGTATGAGAAAACATTATAGAACTAAGGCTCTTTAATTATTTTTGGGGGGATGGGCTTCAGCACAACATCCACTCTTTCTCATGGCCCACCCTTTCCATTTTAGTGTAAGCCTGTTCATTCTATATTGAAATTGGATAACTTTGCTAAAATGTTGATCAAATGATCATGATATAATTTCATAAACTACAAAGTGCTATCTACAGCTGTGCCTAAGTCTCCTATACTAAAATTCTTTGGGAACTGAGTGGTCCAGGAAAGCAATTGCTTGTTGACATTCTGAGAGCCATTTAGAAGGCCCCATTTCAACCCAGAAAACATTGCTCTTAAAATTATATCACCCCAAACAAGATGTAGGTGGAGCCATTTTTACTTGGTGTTCTCTTTGGATACTTGTAGCAGGCACTTGTCTCCTCAAATTTATTCTTTCTTTCTTTTTTTAGTAATAGACTCCCCCTGAATTTTAGCAGGGCACATGGTTGTTCATAAAAAAAAAAGACTAAATTTTACAGGTGATCTATGGCTGTATGTGACCATGTGGCTAAATTTTAACCAGTGGAAGGTAAGTAAATTTCTCATATCTTACTTTTATGGCTGAGAGACAAATGTGAAGGTAGGAGCTGAGGCAGCCATTTTGGACCAAAAGAATAACCATTGGATGAGATTTGCTCAATGTGAAAGAAAAGAAAATAAAGTGCTGTGGTGAAGAGTGTTGGGCCAGGAGTCAGAATACCTAGACTGTTCTAGTCACTTTGCTCACTAACAAGGGCATATGACTTTGAGAAAGTCATGCAATTTCTAGAGCCTTTGAGCAAGCTGTATAATTTATCATGCCTTTCAGTATCCTCATATACTAAATGAAGGCATTATGAAGTGCTCTAACATTTCACAGGGTTATTGTGGGGACTCAGTGATATCTTCATATAGGAGCTATTTAAAAAGCAGAAGTCAATTTAAAACTGCAGTAGGTTATGGCTGATACAATTACAGGCAACATAAACTTTATCCTATTATGTAAAAGCAGATACTTTGATGAAGATATCTCATAGAAAAAGCTTCTCAGCTCAGTCTTCTAGAGTGTTGCTCATTCAAGAGTGACAGTATCAGCAGAAATCATTTATGTCTAAGGCCCTAAACTTTCCCAAATTATTGGTAACCTTCTGATGATCCTATACTTCGCCTTGCACAGAAAGTTTCTACTATCATCAGCCAACAGATGGATTTCCCATTTTGACAAATTTGATGAAGAAAATTATTCTGCCAGGAACCAGACAGATGTATAACAGCTGTACCAGTATGTGACAAGTTGATTGTCATGGTGGATGTCTGCGTACCTGTATTTGTGAAGTTCAAATGGAAGACTCTTAATATTGTAAAGCTTGTTGTCAGTTGTCTGTGATTCCGCTCAACAAATTAGCTCTAGTTTCATTTCAGAATGATCCCATTCATCCTTCACATACCCAACAAGATGCTCACACTACTGATGCTCACAGAGACTCCTTCTGAGCATGGCATCCCAAGGCTGACCACATTACCTGACTTTCTGCATATATCTGAATGCACAATTGAGCTTCACCCAATTTTGGCCCTTTTTATCACTGTCACTGAGGTGTCGCAAGATAGCCTTCTGGAGCAGAAATGCAGTGGAAAGGATTTTACATGGCTCATAACAAGCCCAGGCAAAACCTCTTAAAATGGGCAGTTCCAACAGCAAACAGAAAATCACTGCTGAGGTCTTATAATATCATATCTGTTACTTGTTCCTAAATGAGTAAATGTATCTATTGATATTTACAGGAGTTTTTCCGCAAAGTAACCCTGTTGAGAGTTAGGATAAGGATAAGACCTGGCAAAGAACTTGCTAGAGGACAACAGAAAAGAGACACCAAAGTAATATCATGATTTTCATAACCACTACCACAGCCTCAAAACTAGACATAGACTTGAAGAATCTTAGACAATAATATGGATGACTTTTTTTTTGAAATTTGGCACAGAAACAAGATTGCTGAAATACCTCATTACTCTAGTTGGACATATGCTGCAAGTGTCATTCTGCTAAAAGCAGAGCATCTGGTAAATTGTTGAATTGTCTTGTTGATAATTTCATAGTTTAGAAGTTAGAGAAAGCAATTGGGCAAATTTCTACTTGATTCTAAATCCTGACCAACAAAGAAGAACTGGCTAGTGATGGGAAAGTGATAGACATTTTGGCATAAATTGACCACATCATCTTGAAATTCGTGCTATGAAAGGAAGATTTAGTAGTCTAGCATAGTCAGGGACATATTCTAAAATTTATCATAGAATATTCATATAAACTTGAACAAATATATAATTAAATGGTAGATGTATTTTGGGATGTCTACCTCAACAACAGCCCATTTTTTTCTGAGAACTTTGTCCATCAAGGACCCTATCAATGACTGCATCCATTAGTGACTTGAGACCAAGAGATTAGCCTAGGCCACCATGTTTACACCTTGTAACTTTCATCAGGAATGACTTCTTACTCAGAGCCAGCCAATGGTTGAGGTGGCTAACTGTAAGCATTTAGTTGGAAAACTCTACAGATAGAAGGTCATAGAGAATCAGAGCTGGATTCTGTAACATAGTGAAAGTCAATCCCTGCTGAAGTTATAGAGAAGCTGAGACTAAGAGTAAGTCAGGAAAGCTCATTTGTAAAGAGAAGAATGGAACAAATAACAGATGGCAGGGAGGTGTAGAAATGGGGATGGGGCAGGAAAGTTAGAATGCAAAGCTACACAAGGATGAAATCTTTGTATATTTTGCTTATTAATATAGGTGTCCATAAATATGTATTGATAGGGAAGGAAGAGGAGAGAGATATCTCTATCAGTACTCAGTTACTGACTCTTGAGTTCTAAGTTTGAGGCCTTATTGAGATCCAGCTGAACTTTGCTTTATGCCCATGGGTGTCTGATTGTCAGATGAGGTCTAACAATAACTGACTCATCTTTTTGGGATTGTTATTTTATTTTATTTATTTATTTATTTATTTATTTATTTATTTATTTATTGAGATGGAGTCTCGCTCCGTCACCCAAGCTGGAGTGCAGTGGCGCGATGGCGGCTCACTGCCAGCTCCGCCTCCCGGGTTCACGCCATTCTCCTGCCTCAGCCTCCCGAGTAGCTGGGACTACAGGCGCCCGCCACCACACCTGGCTAATTTTTTGTATTTTTAGTAGAGATGGGGTTTCACCATGTTAGCCAGGATGGTCTTGATCTCTTGACCTCGTGATCCGCCTGCCTCGGCCTCCCAAAGTGCTGGGATTACAGGCGTGAGCCACCGTGCCCAGCCTGTTTTTATTTTTTAACTTGAACTGGTTAGAGTGGGTATTTCTCTACTGTAACCACAAGATCTTGAATCTTGATGTGACAGAGACTCTAAAAGAGAATACACAGTACCGATTTTCACTTTAAGGCCCCTCCCCTGAATCTCAGCTAAGCAACTGCTCTGGCCTGCAGTTCTCCATCATTCTGTCCTATGGCTATTGCTTTAGGAGGCCTTCTTCCAATAGGGAATCATCTGTAATCTGTTAAGCAAGACATTCTTGGCAGCCAGTAGCCTAATCATGATTTCTTTAAATAGTTTTTTTTCCCATGTCCTTTCCTAATTGGGCTTCTACTGTTCAGACAGGCATTTATATAATATCATTCTCCCAAGTCTTTGATCAGGCACTGTGTTTACAGAACTTGTTTTTTAAGCCTTTTTTCATCTCAGATGGAATAATCCAGAAAAACCACAATTTCTCCATTACAAGGCTTCAAAGTCCAAAAGAGTCAGCCCGACTGTTAGTGACACCAGAACTGGGCAACTCAGAATCTCTGTTACCAGAGCACAAATGGGTATGTCATTCCACGTATCACTGAAGATTCCACATCCTCTCCCGGAATGCAGCAGGAGGGGACACAAATGTAGTTACACTATTCTCTTAATCTTTTCACCAAACTCTTAGATTATATTTGTTGAAGACATCAAGTTTGGAGATATTTCCTTAATGTAAAAAATGTGAAAGTAACTGACTCTTTTTCTATTATGTCCTCTTACTGTAGGCCAAAGATTTGTATTCATTTAGACAAGGAAGACTGGAAAATGGGCCTCAATTTTCATGTCTGTAAAATGGGGATATTAGCCTAGTTAATAGTCTTCATGTTTCCTTCAATTCTGATTATTTCAAATAGTGTATTAAAATAAAATAAAATTAAATAGCAAATGGAAAATGGCAGCTATAGCCCCAGTGGGTATGGTCTACCCAGGTCTGTCAAGATTAGAACCACATGGATTTAAATTATTTGGGAAGGAAACAGGCTGCTGATCAGAGCAGTGGATTTGCTTGATGGAACCTTTAAAAAAAAGGTGAAAAAGTGACAAACCAAAATGTCTAAATCTAGTCTGACAGGTTCAGATAATTTAAAGCTAAACCATGTTACAGGTCACTGTCCAGCTGTGCTGGGAAAGCCAATGGGAAAAGAATCAACCTATTTGTAGCGATCTGTAATTTCTGTTCAGATTCTTGTTTCCTTTCCAGAATGTTCCCCCAGTGAGAACTCTGACCCCTTCAGAACCAACCTGGTGAGTGAGTAAAGCAGTTCTCAGTTCTTTTGATTGGTCCAGCTCCGTGTTTTGTTACAAGCATTGCACAGCTACTATCTGAAAAGGAATCTACCTCTTTATGGGAATATACAGCTGCTGCTGTTACCATACGATCCATTTTCCTTTAAAAAACCCTGTTTGCTCTACAGTTTATAGAAACTGACATTTGAAGAGATAGTGTCAGCTTGACCCTTCAGTTGTCTGAAAAGAAGAGAATCAAACCTGTCTTCTCTGTTTTTTCTTTCTCCCTCTTTTATTTCCTAACTTCCTTCCTCTTTACTTACTTTTCGTCAACTTATATGGCCCAGCAGTCCTGGAATTCTTGGTAAAGAGAAATTCAGTCCCTTAAAAAAAGCATTGTAAAGGAGAAATTGGACAAGTAGAGAATTTTAAAATTGTTTACCAAGTGGAAGTAAAATGAAGTTGATTGCTATACTCTGGCTGGCCCAGTCCCCATAAGGTGACAAAGCCTAGAGACTAAACACAAAGATCTGGGATGTTTAGACATGTTTAGTAAGTTGTTCTTGGCATTGATTCAATGCAAGAAGGTACATGGATGTTTGCTAGTTGGAGAATCTCTAAAACTTGCGCTGTCACCAAGACACCATAGGCAAGACATCCAAGCTTTGACACCAACTCTCCTCCAACCCAGCTCATTTCAAATGCATGCATTGCACCTTACCAAGTCCCAAAGGCTCTGGGTACCAAATAAACCAATGCCATAACAAGGATGGTCAGCTTGGAACCAAACCCTGGGAGACAAGTGGAGCCCTGCACACTTGTGACCTATATAATGAGCCACTGGATGGCACTGTGGGTCCATGCAAATGTGTATGGAAGGCCATTTATCTTTCTTCTAAAAAGGCCATTTAGCCTTGACAGGTAATTTGGCACATTTTGTGTTGAAATGTGCCAAATGATTTGGCAAATATTTCACTTACCTCTGAAAATAGGCACACCTGCTGTTCTGGCCTTCAGGGAGATGGAGGAGGGTGGCTTTTCCCCCCAACTCCCTTGTTGCTGCTAATTTCAGAAGTGAAAACAAGATTTGGTCAAAGATACATAGGCCAACTCCATTTTAAATGTAGTATTGTGTTTTAAAGAAACAGAAAAATTTGTCAGGGTTGGTTTCTTATGAAACCAATCTCTTCAGTCTAAAGGGAACATCTTTTCTTCTCATCAATGCTATTTGCCCAGCCGGTGGCTGGCTTATCTGGCTCATGACCAGATGGAATGGGATTTGGTTGGAGAGCTATGTCCTCTACTGATCCTCCAACCATGAACATCTAGAAAATTTGTTTCCAAACTTTTCTGTTCTAAAGAATTATCTGCCCAATATGTAGTATGTTTAGTAACAAGAAAGCAAAGCAATGTGAGAATGTCTCATACCAAACATCTGAGCTGCCTTTTGGCCATCTTGAAACCACTGCTTTGCCATACATGGTGGTGACAATTGTACACAGGCATTCCCATTCCTATCGTAGAACCTAGAGGACAGGCTGAGGCATCCCTAAGACAGCCTGCATGTCAGGCCAAGTTCCTGGTGTACTAGCTTTAACTGTACCTCCTGTATTATTTTCTACTCCGAAAAGCATATTGGAATGAAAATGAATAAAAATGGTGTTATTATTGATATAACTTTGAATCTAATCTAATTTTTTTAATGATGAAACATTTGCAAATCTAATTACTGTAGCTAACATGACTAAACAATGACTTGGGACCACTTCCCAAGTGGCCAAAGCACATATTGAGAACAGGGTGGGAATAGGCGGGTTAGAAAGGAGAGATTCAGAATTCTTCTTAAGTACTGTCTTGTCACTTACTGACTAGTAAAAGGCATATCTCACTCTGTCAAATCCACTCCTCTTTTGAAATATATCAAGGGAGAATGGTATTATGGCATGATTCTCGGTTTGAATTCTGAGATTTGGCTTCTAGTTCCAGGTCTACCATTATGAGTTATGTGACATTAGGTGAGTCATTAATCCTTCAGCCTGTTTTCCTACCTAAGCCCAAGGAAGGCAATTCAGATGATCTCCTATGGCTACAAAATATTGAAATTTTCTTTAGTTTAGGCAGCCTCAACAAATGTAATATAATCCTAGTATATGCTAAGGTGATATATAGCAATAGCAAAATAGGTATATTTGTTCAAATAAAATCTAAACTACTTAACAGTTTTCCTGAACACAATAACTACCAGTGTAATAAGGAAAAGAAACTCTTGTGGTACTAAGATATTTTATGAAAAATAATGAATACATGTCTAATGATGTGTATTTGCATTTTGTACTTAGCTTAAGAGTTTCAGGGAAGATAGTTCACAAATGTTGTTTTGTTCTGTAGATGCCTTTTTTTTTTCTTTTGCCTGTTCTTCTGTATCATGGAACTATAGTTTCCTTCCAGGTGAAGATCATCATGGAGGCTGAAGGAGACCTTGATAAGAGGGGTTTCTGTGGATTGTTGGGCAAAAGCCAAACTGGAGCAGGATGGCAAGAATGGACAATGAGGAAGGGTTGGCAGCAAGTATTGACCACTGTTATGAGGCATTGGTTATAAAAGGGGCAAAGAAAAAGGTTACAGCTGGTATGTGGAATCTAGGGGAGGATTTTTTTTTTTTTAACAAAAGAGGACATTCTCAGATTCACCACACACAGGAGGAAACTGTGGAAACACTTATTCAGAAACATACCTGAAGTTCTGACCAAAAGAGAGATGTGATTGTAAATCCTGACTCAATGGCTTTTTTTCCTGCAAAGTTAGCAAGCCTTCATTTAGTAGAGCATTTCAGAGCTGGCAGATAGTACCATTCAGTCCTCTCACTAAACTGAGGAATCTGAGGCTCAGATAAATGAGATCTGAGATTTGTTCTCAGAGCAGTGTTGGGTAAGGATTAAGAAAATGGCTTTGGGGCCAGAAATACCTTGGTTTGAGTACCAACTCTTCTACCACTTGTTGGCTATGTGACCTCAGTCTTCTCATCAGTTGAGTGCGGGGATTGTACAGTATTTCACAGATAAGCCTCCTGAGGGGACATTTTCTTATAGGGTTTGTTGTAAAAATAAACTGAGATAAGACAAGTGAAATGCTTAGTGCAATACTGAGTATGTGGCCACAGCAAGTATGAATATATGTTAGCTAATATTGTTATTGCCATATATATGATTATTTACATGCATGGAAATAATATAGTGTGAATTTGCATCCATAGAAGATTTTTTTTTAATGTCAAGGGGATTAGTGCAAATGGAATGTAATAAACACTAAAAAAGGCACACAGGCCACATTGTTTAGTCTAAACCTTGCTTAAGTATATGACCAGCTGTAGTCATCCTATTCAAAGATTGTTACCCATGACTGACTCAAGTCTAGGCACTCTTCAAAGTGCCTATTTGGCTTGCTGATGTGGAATCAGTATCTTCCATGCAAAAGCCTCAGAGCTGCCTCCCTACTGTCTGGATGTTGTCTACCTTTTTTCTTTGTCTTTTTCTCCTTGCTTTCTCTTCTGAAGCCAGCCATGCGTTTAAGAAAAGCTGGTTGTGGTTGAAGGCTGCTAGGTGGCTGATGGGAAGTATAGCCAATCCTCTTTCAACAGTTTCAGAATTGACTCACAGGAATGAAATGAGAGAGACATGTATGTAAGGCAGGAAAAAGGAGGGGGACACAGTAGGGAAAGCCAGCCCTCCTCAGGCTCTCCCCAGTCCCTGATGTGTGCTGTAAAGATCTGTTTGCCTCAAGACTTTATGACCAAGAACCCAAAAGCAAATGCAACAAAATCAAAGATAAATAGATGGGACTTAATTAAATTAAAGAGCTTCTGCCCAGCAAAATAATAATAATAACCAGCAGCAGAGTTAACAGACAGCCCACAAAGTGGGAGAAAATCTTCACAATCTGTACATCCAACAAAGGACTAATATCCAGAATCTACAAGGAACTCAAATCAGCAAGAAAAAAACAAACAATCCCATCAAAAAGTGGGCTAAGTGCATGAGTAGACAATTCTCCAGAGAAGATACACAAATTGCCAAGAAGCATATGGAAAAATGCTCAACATCACTAATGATTAGGGAAATGCAAATCAAAACCACAATGCGATACCACCTCACTCTTGCAAGAATGGTCATAATCAAAAAATCAATAAATAATAGATGTTGGTGTGGATGTGGCAAAAAAGGGAAACTTTTACACAGTTGGTGGGAATGTAAACTAGTACAACCACTATGGAAAATAGTGTGGAGATTCCTTAAAGAACTAAAAGTAGATCTACCGTTTGATCCAGCAATCCTACTACTAGGTATGTACCCAGAGAAGTCACTGTACAAAAAAGATACTTGCACACTCATGTTTATAGCAGCACAATTTGCAATTGTAAAAATATGAGACCAGCCCAAATTCCCATCAATCAATGAGTGGATAAAGAAAATGTGATATACATATACATATATATGTGTATATATATATACATATATGTGTATATACATATATATGTGTATATACATATATGTGTATATACATATATGTGTATATACATATATGTGTATATACATATACACATATATACACACATATATACATATATACACATATATACACATATACACATATGTATATACACATATATACACATATATACATATATGTATATATATACACATATATGTGTATATATATGTACTCACACACATATATATGTACACAGACACACCATGGAATACTACTCAGCCATAAAAAGGAATAAAATAATGGCATTCGCAGCAACCTGGATGGAATTGGAGATTTTTATTTTTTTCTATTCTTTTTTATTTTATTTTATTGAGACAGAGTCTTGCTCTGTTGCCCAGGCTGGACTGGCAAGATCTTGGCTCATTGCAACCTCTGTCTCTCAGGTTCAAGCGATTCTCCTGGCTCAGCCTCCTGTGTAACTGGGACTATAGGCACATGCCACCACACCCAGCTAATTTTTGTATTTTTAGTAGAGACAGGTTTCACCACGTTGACCAGGCTGGTCTTGAACTCCTGACCTCAAGTGATCCACCTGCCTTAGCCTCCCAAAGTGCTGGGATTACAGGCATGAGCCACTGCGCCTGATCTGGAGACTAGTATTATAAATGAAGTAACTCAGGAATGGAAAAAACAGACATTGTATGTTCTCATTCATGTGTGGGAGCTAAGCTATGAGGATGCAAAGGCATAAGAATGACACATTGGACTTTGGGGACTCTGGGGAAAAAGGGTGGGAGGAGGCAAGGGATAAATGACTACAGATTGGGCACAGTGGACACTGCTTGGGTGACGGGTGCACCAAAATCTCAGAAATCACCACTAAATAACTTGAACTTATTCATGTAACCAAACACCACCTATTCCCCCAAAACCTATTGAAATAAAAAAATTAAAAATTGAAACTAAAACATGTTTGCCTCTAGCAGGCCTGCTAAACACGATCTCTGATTCTGTCAGAGCCATTGGGTGGGTGCCTACCTTTGTTGTCAACCCTTAGCCCAGGCACTATGAGGTTATCAGAGACTCTTTATAATAGTCAAGGTAGCTTAGAATGTGTGTTCTCTCTCTTGGGGACTTTATTTTCCCCTTGCAAATTCCCAACCACCACTTTGCTTAACCTCATTGCCTATGTTGGTTTTTCCTCACTGGAGATGAGCAACACAGGCCTGAATTAAAACCAGCATAACAGCACAAGTTAATTGGAGTCTGAAAGGATCAGGACACTTGAAACTGGGCTTGATAAACCCCCATGGGGTCTGGAAATGAGTCTTTTGGGGACAGAAAAAAATCTGGTTTCCATTGCCTCAGGGATCCACTTACGAACTTTCTATAGTGATCTCTGGACTATAACTGGATGCTTAGTTTTAAATAAATAATATGTTTATGCCTGTGCTTTTCATATATTGTTGAAAGAGTGGTTGAAATGCAAAAAAAAATTTATAATCTTTCTAGCTACTGACATAAGCTGTAATATAGTAGAAAAAAAGCAAAAATGTTGGCTTTTTTTTCTTTGCTGGAGCTGACATATATTTATGTTTTTCTTTTTCTCATTTAAATATATCAAAGAAGTGTCTTACCATGTATTAGTCTTGCTCTGATATACCCTTCATATTCTTTTTTTTTTACCTTTTCTAAAATATACCTTCCTGATAAAATGTGGTGTACCACTAAAAAGAAAGTCTTCTAAGCTTCAAGCAGTAAGAAATTTAATAAGAAACTTATTGGAGACTATCACAACATGAATAGGAACCACTAGCCTGGGCTTCTTGGTAATGGGAAATAGAACTGTTACCCTTTAGTCTATCAGCTGAATTTTGGATCAGGATATAATGACACAAAGTCATTACCCCCTGAAGGTACATGGTCTTTGGGGAAATGAGTGTATAGTGGTTTCAGCTCTGTCCCTAACTGTCCACAGTCTTCATCAGACTGGCTGCCATTACAATTAAAGTTAATTGTCACGATTACAGCCAAGAACAGGGATTGAATGAGATGGGAGAGTAAACTACTTTTCCCATACTGCTAAAGGTAGTCCCTGAGCAGCTAAGAACTGTTCTTCTCCCAGGGTGATAAAAAACCTGTTTTGGAAATCTAGAGAAAAATGAATGGAAGACGTGAAAGTGTCTGTTCATATGTTCAGTCACAAAGTCTTGCTTTTCACACAGAATAATGTTTTCATAGCATTTCAAATTGTCATTTCAAATTATGTTTGATTAAAGTCTCATCTGTGTTCAAACCATAAAAGAGGGAATGGAAAATCAACGATTCTACTTCTAATGAGAATCAAGTATCTTTTTCAAAGGGTTCCAATGAGTCTGAGTTATTTCAGATGGTAGATTTACTTTAACAATTACTTATTTGCTCAACAAGAAGTCAATGCTGGCTCTTCAAAAGTGCCTTCACTGGAGACTCTTTTAAAACTGTATTTGGACATTTTAGATAAATGGTTTGTCCATTTCCTTGTTTATTGTAGCTTGTATTTAACGCTCAAATAGCAACAATGGTATAGTTTTAGAATAAAAGGGGTGGCTGGACACAGTGATTCATGCCTGTAATCCCAATACTTTGGGAGGCTGAGGTGGGCAGATCACATGAGGTCAGGAGTTTGAGACCAGCCTGGCCAATATGGTGAAACCCTGTTTCTACTAAAAATACAAAAAAAAAAAAAAAATTAACCTAGCTTGGTGGTGTGCATCTGTAGATCCAGCTACTTGGAAGGCTGAGGCAGGAGAATGACTTGAACCCTGGAGGTGGAGCTTTCATTGAGCTGATATCACGCCACTGCACTCCAGCCTGGGTGACAGAGCAAGACTCCATCTAAAAAGAAAAAAAAAAAAGAATAAAAGGGGAAATTAAATATAAATAGTGGATAGAAATTATCCTAACCTCTTTTCCTGACATATTTATAAAAGATGTTTCCTTCACTTTAACCTTATCCTGAAAAACACCACAAAAGATTGTGGACAACTTCTCTTCCGATTGATGTTTCTAAATTGGTGACATGCAATTACCTTCTCCATATTCACTCTGCTGAATAAGCTGAATTTTTAAATTATACACTTGTAGCTGGTTGAAATCTTCCTTGTGTATAAAATGGATGTTAAGTGTCTTGAGAGTTGATTTTAAGATGTTTAATTCTTTGCTCTCCTGACAGGCAAAACTAGTGTTACTGGAAAATTCTTAAGAAAGATTACTGTTGTACTAACCATTTCCTCCTGATCTTTGGAATCATTCCTTGATTGTGTTTCCTGTTCTTGTTCTCGTGTTACTGGAGTGAACTCTTACCAGTGAGAAATTCTGGCTATGAATTCAAGAATCCAAGAACCAAAGACGTCGAGTTTGAAAGTAGTCAGGTAGTGGGAGTGGGATAGGTAGGATTCTGTGATGTGGTAAGATACTTGTTGATCATATTAATTTTTAGGTTATTTGTAAGACAGCCTGATATAACTGGGTAAATCACAATGTGTTCTGGTACAATAGCTTGAGAAATAGCAGCAATTGAGTCATTCAGGTGTTTTTTTGTTTATTTGTTTGTTGTGAAATTGGTCAGTTGCAAAAAGCAGAGTCATCACTTGGAGCACAGTTTACAAGTGACATGAGCCCCCATATCTTACCCTCAACACATCCAGCCAAGGTGAAACTGGCTGGAACTTAAGGGAGATGTGGTGATTTCAATGAGAGAAATTATGCTGATCCTAAGTACTTTAGTTAGGGTCTTACAGAGAAACAGAATCAATAGGATAATTTCTCTGTCTCTCTGTCTCTCTCTCTCTCTCTCTCCCTCAATCTATCTATCTATGAGTATATTTATTATGGCAATTGGCTCATATGCTTATGTAGGCTGAGAAGTTCCATCATCTGCCGTCTGCAGGCTGGAGAATCAGGAAAGGTGGTGGTGTAATTCAGTCTGAGTCTGAAGACCTGAGAACCAAGAGGGAGAGAGAACACAGTTGTAAGTTTTAGAGTCTTAAGGCCTGAGAACCAGCTCTGATGTCCAAGGATAGGAGATGGTGGATGTTACTCAGTGGACTGGATGATGCCTACCCACATTGGTGAGGGGGAATCTTCTTTACTTAGGCTACTGAGCCAAATGTTAGTCTCTTCCAGAAACACCTTTACAGGCACACCCAGAAACAATGTTCTACCAGCTATCTGAGCATCCCTTAGCCCAGTCCAAGTTGACATACAAAATTAACAATCACACCAAGATACTCAAAACAGATACATAGAAGGGAATAATTCAGGAACTCAGCAGGCAAGGTTGGAAGGAAAGCTTGGATTTGGAAGGTATAAAGTTATGAGAGATAAAGAAGCCATATGTTTGGGCAAACTTATCCATGAAGAACATAGGAAGATCAGATGGCTGATAGTGGATCCCTGGGGCACAGCAGCATTTCAAGGGAGAGCAAAAAGATGAATGAAGAGAAAGAACAGCCACCAGGAGGGCAAAGTATTAAAAGAGGGTAGTGTCTCTAAATAAAAATAAACAGTTTCAGACCAGGTGGGGTGGCTCACAGCTGTTATCCCAACATTTTGGGAGGCCGAAGTGGGTGGATCACTTGAGGTCAGGAGTTCAAGACCAACCTGGCCAACATGGTGAAACCTCATCTCTACTAAAAATACAATTAGCTGGACATGGTGGTGTGTGCCTGTAATCCCAGCTACTTGGGAGGCTGAGGCGAGAATTGCTTGAACCCAGGAGGCAGAGGTCGCGGTGAGCCAAGATTGTACCACTGCACTCCAGCCTGGGCGATAGAGCGAGACTCTGTCTCAAAACAAACAAACGAAAAAACAAAAAAACTGTTTTAAGCAGGAAGAAGTGGCCTACAGTGTAAATACTACTGAGAAGTAAGATAAGCATGTGAATGTGTTCAGTAGGTATGTCAACACTGAGGCCACTTGTGACCCTAGGGTCAGGAAAGCAGTGTTGTGGCATCTTGGAGCAGAAGCCACACTGCAAAGTGTTGGAAATTAGTGGGAGGAAAGAAAATTTGGCTGTGAAGGGAATTAAGAAAAAGGGAGGTAATTGGAATGGTATTTGAGGTTAAAAATCCCATTTCTTATGTTTTAGAGAATTGAGAGGCCTGAGATTGATTATATTTATTGTAAGGGGTCCAGCCTGTGTATCAGGAGGGGAGATCAAATGTACAGGAAAGAGAGTCAGGGACCAAGGGAGCAAGGTCCTGGAGGTTGGGAACCTGTGACCAGATGAATGGAGGACCTCCAGAGGCAAGAAGGAATGCCTACCCCAATGCCTGGGTTGGTGCGAGGGAAACAAATGTAGGAATCGATTTACATACATTTCTGGGAGAGGATAGAAGAGGGAGAGTACTACAATGTTTGTTTGTTTGTTTGTTTTTGTTTTTGTTTTCTGCAAAGAGAAGTTATGGTTTTCTGCGGAGAATAAGGGAGAAACTGGAAATGAAGAATGTTCTTAAAAGGTCAAAATCGGCAATAACCACCAAGGGCAATGGGAGAGGAAACTAACTAGATAGGTGGAGGTAAGGGCTTTACCTGGGTCATGTCTGTGGCTGAATAAAGTAATTGAACTGGAGATACTGAAGCCAATTAACTGTACTTTGTTTCCCAAGCATGGCACGTACCCCCAACTAATGTCACAAAGGTGTACTGTTGAACAAAAGAAGGAAGCAGATGAGAAGCTATGGAAGCCTCTAGAGCATTTGGGAGGGAGAAGCAGCAGGTAAAGAATGGAAAATGGTTCAAGATGATATTCAATATGCAAACCTCCTCCTGGCAAATCATTAGTTTCATCTTGTATATGAAACACAGCATCACTAAACTTTGTCTTTCTGTCAAAATAAGAACTTGTCCCATAATTTAACAAGGCAAAATTGTCACATTACCCTAACTGTGTAGTTTTTCCACGATTTTGTGTGCCACCATCCCTAATCCCGTGTAAAAAATCACTTTTACCAGTGTAAAAAATCACTTTTGATTTTGGTGACCAAAGGAACTTGGTTATTCCATGAGTCTTCAAAATGACTTAGCCATTTTGGTAATCATTGTATTGAGAAGATATTTTTACATTTTATGCTAAATTTTAATCTTTGTTAGAATTTCTGTATCTTTTCAATTGTTAGAGTTTTTTTAATGTAATTTTGATGGAAGGATTTCCATTTGCTTTGATTGGGAGAGTGACTCATGAGGAAAACTTCTCTTTCTTTCTAAGGACCTTTGTTACATGTCTAACACTACTCACATATGCCCTTTGTGCAGTCTCTTTAAAATTTATGGGAGGTCAAAGCATCTTAAAACAAAGGCAAATAAAACTATTTGCCTATTTTCTCTTCTTTATACAATCTTTGTACTAGATGAAGTTTTCTAACTCTTTAAGTTCTCATTCTCAAGATAAAGTAGGGAAAGTGGCATTGAACTAATCCATTCTTGAAAACATCTTAACATTATAAGCAGAACAAAGTGGTACAAAATGTATTCAGCCTCACGGATTTCTCTAGATTGTAGCCAGAATAGAAAATGGCAGAATGTATTAATTCCTAAGATAAAATTATAATGAGAACAGAAAATGGTGTGAGATGAATTAATACAGTGGCAGGCTTCGGTCTGCAGAGCAGGGTGCTCTCTAAATATCACACTGCAGCACTTTGTAGTCAGCCTCTCTCTTGTAATCTATATTTTAAAGATGCTCTAAAGATAAAGCTAGACTGTATTCTCATCTCCAGCAGCACTGCCATCTCTGGACACAGAGTAGCCTCAGGGAAGTGGTGAATGAACTTACCTTGCGGGAATAAAGGAGATTTAAGTTAGATACCAGGAAGATTTTTATTACTGGGAACATACACTGACATGCTTCCATCACTAGCAGATCACCTTTAAGTCTGGTGCCCAAGGAAAACTCAGTTGAAGCAGTTGTGGTTATAAAAGAAAAAATTGCTTTTTGCAAACAAAACAAAACAAACCCAACATATTTTGCATAAAGAATTATTTGGTGTTTTCTGTCATTGCTGCTAGGGGGTCAAAGTTTTAAACAGGGATAGCCACATTTTTTCCTGGGGTGATTTTCAAAAAGGTATTGCTTCAAGTATGTGTTTAGAACTAGATGATCTTTTACAGTATCTTTTATTCGTATTATAAATATACTTGTTCATAGACCCAGTGTGAATTTGGGGAGAGAGTTAGTACATGCAGTCATGTACCTGCAGTGTCATTCAGATGCATATTTTTAGAAGCTTTGTACTTTACTGTTCAATGAAGACAAATGTGTCCCAATAATAAGCAACTGAGACTCACAGCTTCAAACACTTCAAAGGTGACTGAAGCCAGAAGCCACAGTGGAAAACCCTGAGTGGTTATACTGGAACTTTGAAATGTTTAATAATGCTTGCCCCACGTAGCTTTGCATCCTCCAAGACCTGATCTGATTGCAAATTTTTAATCAGGAAATCTGGTCTTTGAATCAGAATGGCTTTGCCGATTTGATTGACAGCAATGTTGTTCTTGTTTTGAATTTTCATGGTGCAGGAAATTTGGGTCCAAATTTTTCCCACTCTGCATTAACACTGCTGCACACGGCATGGCTACGTAATCCAAACTATGAATTAGAGGTTTTAATAACATCAGAGTAAGGCATTAGCTGTACTGTCTTATCATGGCTGATTGTGATTTCAGAAGAAATCTACTAACTCTGTGATTATAAGCAAGAATGAATTGTGAATTAGCAGAATGTGTTAACCCCAAATGATATTGTAACCTAGGCTTAAGCACTTTTTATTTTCTTTTTTCACATATTGTCTGCCAGCACAGTTCTGACATAATCTCTTTAAGCAAACCTGGTAGCTTGTGACTGTACTTTTCCTGGGACAAATTCCTGCCCCCCAACCCATCTCCACGCCCTCGAAGCAGGTGTCTTCATCTTAGAAGTACCTTGGAAATGAAGCAGTTTATTTCTTCACAGACCTCTGACCTATCTCTAAATATTCTACCAATATTATTGTAGCCTCTTTAATGTTTGATTAAAAGGGGGAGACACTCAGAGAATTAAAACCCAAAATTGCTTTATTGCTTTATGATTTGAGAAGTCAAAACCTTTAAGCAAGTAGTGCTTTTGAACTTTTACTTGGGAAATCCAAGTGAATCAAGCAGCCTCTCTTTCTAGAGAAATGTGACCTTAAATATATTCTCCCAACTATTTGCATGGCTGGTAAGTGTAACATTTGCATTTTCTTTTTAAACCATAATAAGGAGAATTAAAATCCTATGATTAAGCATTTAAGATAAAATTTAAGGGCCATGGTTATTCATTAGGAAAGTACCACGTACTTAAAATTCAATCAGATTTCAAATGGACTTCTTTTTTTCTATATACAATTGCATGTCATAGATTTGACATTTCTGTCTATCTTCTGTGTCTTTCCAACGTGGTTTATAAGATTTTATTCACACCTGTAGCATTTTAGGGAAGGAAGAATAAATTTTTCCAAGTTTAGTATGGGCTACTTTTCATTTCCCTACAGGATTTTCAATTCTTCTTTTCTCCCTTCGGTTGCTTTAGGCTGAACAGAGAATAGTATATGATAAGCATGAGGTGATTACAATAAATTTGCCTACCTGCATGGAGCTTACAGTCTAGAAGGAAAGGCACAATTCAGAAATAGACCTCTGTATATATAAGACTTTATATCTGATAAAAGAGTATAATAATTTAGCAGGAAATATTGAACATTTGAAAATAGAGTTCAATGTAGATTTTAATCTACTGCTATGTTCTGCTATCCGTTCCAGGTAGATTAAAATAAAAATCTTTGAAATAAAAATCATAAAGGGAAAACAAAAGGCAAATATTTAGCTATTCTCTGTATGGAAGAAGGATTGTCTACATTTAGAAACAAGAGAAAAATGATATAGAGAAAGAAAATAAATTTGAATAATATTTTAAATTGGATTTCAAAATAAAAGATAAGAAACAAAAACATTTGTCACAATAATGAAAAAGGTATAAACTGTTTATTATATAAAGAGCTCATTCAAATCAATATGCAAACAAGACAGCAATAAATAGGCAAAGGGAGAAGACCAGTTAGAAAAGAGGGAACTCAAGGGTCCAAAGTGAAAAAAGGATTTAACTTCACAAATGCACAAATAAATACAAAGTAAAGCTATAATAAGTTACCACTAAATAGCGAAGATTATAATAGAGTCAATATTTGGTGATGGCAATAGTAGAGTGATCCCAACCTCAAAAAATGTAAAAATGGCTAGAAAAAACATGCCAAAATGTTAATGGTGGTTGCCCTGTGTTAATGCATACTTCAGATCCTACTGATGACAGTCGGCATTGGTGTGGCCTTCCTGTGTATCAATTTGACCTATATCAAGAGCCCTAAAAATATTATGTCCATTGTGTCTTCAGTATGTTGCTAGGTGGAAAAAGCAAATTATGAAATAATTTTTTATAATATGATCCCTGATTTTTTAGAAAGAAGGAAAGGAAGGAATGATGGAAGGAAGAAAAGAAAGAAGGAATTGTGTGTATGCAGAGACAAATAGTGGTGATTTTGTTTTCTTCTTTAAATGTCAGGGTTTGTTTGTTTTTGCAGAGTTTATATTGCCATAGAAAACAAAATTGTCTTTCAAAAGGAAGAAATTTGCAAAAAATGCTCATATCCTTTGACCCCTAATTCCCCATTTAGAAAATCATCTGAAGAAAAAGGCAAAAATGTAGACAAAGATTTATATACAAATATGTGGTTAGAAATGAAAACAACACCAGGAGACTGTTTAAAGAAATTCTGGAGCAACTAAAAGATAGACCATTATGCAGTTGTTATAAATTATATGTCAGAAGGATTTTCAATGAAATGGTAAAATACATCTGACAAATTTTACACAAACAGAATAAAGCAAAACAAGATACAAAATTTTTAAAGAAGGATCCCAACCTCAAAAAATGTGAAAAAGACTGGGAAAAAAATATATGCCAAAATGTTAATAGTGGTTGCCCTAGGTAGATTAATTATGAAGGATTTTTGTTTTCTTCTTTATCTTTTGTTATGCTTGAAAACCCCAATTACTTAGTACCCCTTTTATAAGTGGGGGGAACACCCTAGATTTTCTAACTCCCCAAATTAAGTTCTTCCCACAGTACCAGAATACAACAGTTCTCTTCAGTAAGGAGCTTGGCTACCTTGCCTTAAACCAGAAATGATGAAGTATCAGAAAGGGGCCATGAAACCTGCATGCCATTAAGAAAATGAAATTTCTACCAATAATCATCAGGCATCAATATCTTCTACCTCCTTTGTCCAATGACACAACCACCAGCTAATGTCCATTATTTAGAATGACATACTGTACAACTAAACACAACCAGCCAGCAGTCCACACTCAGAGGACATCATTTCTAGAAACACAGCCTCCAGAAGCTGTTATGCTTTCCAGCAAGGATCAGTGGCATTGCCACATACAGTACCTTGGACGGCTGCATCACTGGGTGCCTTGAGTAATCGCTAGGTAAACATCCGAGCACCAGTTGCAAAAAGATACTCCTGTGGGTAGTAAAAAATGTTCTCTATTTGCGAGTTGAGGCTTACGCCTGTGTTTTGGAGATACCTGAATTGGTTTGGCTCTTTTCCAATTACAATCTGTTTGTAATCACCCAGGGTCTGTAACATCAAGCAGTGTTATGAGGGAATTAATTCTTTCTATGTGACAGTTGTTAGTGTAATTCATGTCCTTGTTTTTAATTGCTGGATCAAATTACTTTGTAGATTATTTCATATTTCATCCCAAGAGAAAGGAATAGAAAAAAATGCACAGTGCCTCTGGTGACTTATTTGTTTAGTCTACCCAGAAAAAAAAAAAAAAAAGCAGAATTAAAAAGATTGACTTTCTAAACAAAATGGTTCTTCTCTATCCTTGGAGTATATTTTGAATGATTTTAGATGGAAAGTTAGCCGAAGTACATTCTTCTTGTTTAAACACTCTCGGAGCTAAGTTTATTTTTATAACAGTTCTGCCAAAATAATGGCCATAAAGGTCACAAAGCAGTATCTCCTCAGAAATACCTTGAAAAGGATTTACAATTCAATGCTCTTTCGTTAAAAGAAGCACCTTGAAGATAAGAAATTAATGAGATTTAGAATAATTTATTAAGGAACACCTAATAGACTCTCATGAGATTCAAATGTCAAGATGTTTAAAAAAACACAAAAGAAATTTAGCAAATGCAAATTATATTTGGGGGAAAAAAGACAAAGAGTATTTGAAAAATCTTATAAATGTTTATTTTTGCAGCACTGCAATTTAATCCTTGTATTTGAATACATACCCGCTAGACATTTCATATGTTTTTGAGTCATACCCACTGAATGCTTTTCATTCTAATGTTTGGAATCTCAGAAAGAACCAGTAATGATTTCTTGGTGTCTTATAAGGTGAGAGTTTACTTGCAGGGTGACAGGGAAGTAAAAGCCCAGATAAGACAAGCTCACAGAACTGAAAAGCTATGGAGAAAATTCATTGTTCTATTTATTTCCACTTTGTGATGAGTTGAGTTGAGAGCAAAATGTATTTATAACAATGGGACACTTGAAATGAACTGTTGCTGTAGCTGTCCAAGGCCAGCCAACATTCATATTGCCTCATAAATAGTCATCTTATAAAGTAGACCTGAGTGATAAACTAAAGAGGAATTATAGATCAGTGATCACTTAAAAGCAAGCACCAGGGAAATTGATAAATACTGCCTGCTGCCTGGCAAATAAAAAACACAGTCATCATTAGAGAAGGAGCTGGAACTTGCTGATTGCTGGGAAATTACAGCAATAGATAAATGAACAGACCTACTCACTCGGGGCAAAGGTGCCTTGTAGTTCAGGTAACAAAGTACTGTCAACATGGAAAGGTCCTTGAAGTAGGAGCTGAACCTGCTACCCTGAAAACAGAAGCCATATATACACACACAGTGTTGAAAAGCTGGCAGCCCTGAGTCCATTTGCTCAGCGAGAGTGCTGAATGTATTATTACCACTGTCATCTTTGAAAGGGGAAAAAGAGATGTCCATAAAAATAAATATCTTTTCCACCATTGGAACTATTACATGATTGCAAAGAATTCATGTGATCACTTATATCTTATTATAAACCCAGTCCATTCTAGTCTATTATAGGAAACCAAGGTGATTATATTGGTTTAAAAATTGGTTCTGTTTCCCTATTTTTAAAATATGTTGTTTGAGGCCGGGCATGGTGGTTCATGCCTGTAATCCCAGCACTTTGGGAGGCCGAGGTGGGCAGAATGCCTGAGGTCAGGAGTTTGAGACCAGCCTGACCAACATGGAGAAGCCCTGTCTCTAATAAAAATACAAAATTAGCTAGACATGGTGGCACATGCCTGTAATCCCAGCTACTTGGAAGGCTGAGGCAGGAGAATCGCTTGAACCCGGGAGGCAGAGGTTGTGGTGAGCCAAGATCATGCCATTGCACTCCAGCCTGGGCAACAAGAGCAAAACTCTGTCTCAAAAAATATATATATTTGTTTGTTTGCCTATATGTTTATCAAAAGAAGCAAGCTACCTGTTATGGGCTAAGTTGATTGATGTCTGAGGGTTTTCTAGCTACACTTGGGCCTCTACAAAGGAAATTTCCACTGTTAAACTGGTGTAAATGCATCTAAGTAAATCCTTAGAAAGACAAGGGAAAAACATGGTGTGGCAAGGGCTGAATGCAGTGGAGGAGGCCTCTTCACCTTTGTGTTTCATGCCAATTTCATTCTGATTGGGGCAGAAAACCAGCTGAGGACTTAAAAGGCTGCTCATTTGTAATCATAACTTACTTGTAAGCAATGCATTTACAAGGCTAACTGACACACTCAGAATAGCACTGTGAAGTACGTGTTACTTTCCCCTTTACAAAAGGAGGTGGAGGCTCAGAGAGATTTGGGTCTTGCTTGTGACACCAGAACTGAAGTCACCATTTTACCAGTTACCAACTCAGTTTTTCAGATTCTAGCTTCCAGTGTCCTCTCTCTATGTTTAGATATAGGTAAAACATTATTCCTCCCTAGTTTGATTCAAATAAAGACCTGTAAAAGAGAGTCAAGAACAGACATGTTATTCTTTCTATGACTGTCTTTATCACAGACATTCATCGTTCAAATAAGAGGAGTGCCCGCAAAATTGTGCCTGGGTTCTTCACTTCCTCCCACTGCCTACGCAGTAGTATTAGTCACATGGCCCTAGTCTGCACAGGTGCTAGGAAATGTTGAGGAGTTCATGAAATATTTGCTGAATGTTCCAGTCTCTGTTACTCATGGATTAGCTCATTTAATATGTAGCTAATAAAGTCTGAGCCCTCACTCCACAGGCCATTGGAATTTCATTCATCTACTGGATTCTCCTTGCCAAGTAATTTCTGGGAATTCCTCAGTCTTGCTCACATGTTGTACTACTCTCTCCTGGATGTCACTTGTCAACTCTACCAGCCCTCCTTTCTCCAGATGGCTTCTTCATAACCACCAGGTAAGACAGCTCTTGCCAGCTCACACTTAACTTCTCTGAACTACATCAGCTCTCTACATTCCATTCTGCTTTATTCCAGTATGGACACATAGGTTTCCTTTAACCTTACAGAGCATGCGTAAGACCAGATAGCAGTATCTGAAAAATTTCTTCAGACAGCTTGGGGATACTGCAACACAGAAGAGGATAATTGACAGGTTAGCTCCACTCATGCTTCTAGGTCTTGCCCTTTAAGAGCTGGTTTCCTTCTGGCTCTGATCCTTGTCTTGGGCTCCTCAGCCTTTCCATGTCCCTCCTTCTCAAGAGGACAGATGGGCTCCTGGCACTCAAGAGATAAGAACTTCCCTCCCTCAGCCTTACAGCCATTTTCTTTAGGAGCAAACTACTCTTACTCACAGTGTGTGGTCTGGCTCTGTGAGCTCAGACAGGGCAATCAAAATTTGATAGTAGATTTCCCAAGGTCTAGGGTATACCACCTGAAATAACACCACATGTGGGTTTTCAGTCCAGGGCAGACTTTGGCATGTCCCATCTGGCTTCTTTTAGATCCCTAACCCAAGCTTATGGTAAAGATATATCACCCTGTCCATCCTCTCATCATCTGATTTTTGCTCCTGATCTTTGATGAGTAATTTTAAGATGGAACTTGTGTGTGTTTGTGTGCGTGTGTGCACGCATACATACATACATGCATCCCAAGAACAAAGAATGATGTGCAGAGACCACACATTAAAAAAAATCAAATTTAGGAAACAAAATCTTTTTAAGGGCACAATCTTGCTAAATATATGCCAATTTGTACTTGTAAACAAAATGTGTAATATGTCAGTTTGAGGCATTTCCATCTAGATTAATGGGTGACAATTTTCTTCAAAAATGGTGTGCATATTTGCTTTACTTTCAGGTCAGAAGAGGATCCTTTCCAATGATTTTCCTAAAACAATGGAAGTGTTTTCCAAAGGTAATTTGATGTCTTTACTGATAGAGATAGAAAATTGCTTGCACTTTTTAAAGAGCACCCCACACCTCACTAGTGTTGCAGGACTTTTCCTTAGTTCAGCTAAAGACAGGCTTCTTGTCTGTCCCATGGCCATGAAAATTTAGGCTCGCAGACAGTTTAAAGGGTGAATAAACAGGGTTTTATTGGGTGAAAACTGTTCGAATCCCAGGTTCCACACAGGAGGAGGAAGGGCGAGGCTCCTCCCCACTGCAAAGGGTGTGAACTTCCCAAGTCTCCTCCCCAGTGGGCAGGCTGGTTGGAGTTTCACCAGAGACCTTGTGCCACCTGGCTGTCTCATTCCCCTCTCTAAAGAAGTATATCTAACTGTCGTTAGGTTAAGCATAAGGACAAAGACCAATCTTAACTGCTTCCTGCTGACAGGGGGCACTGTTTTGGGGAACTGGCAGTCAGAGCTCCCTCAGAGGCCAATCTAAGGGTCCCCAGCAGAAGGGGTCATCATCAGAGGCTCTGGTTGCATGACCATTTGGAGTTTGATGGCCTGAACTCAAGAACAGAAAAACTAGGTTATTAGAAAACATGTATCAAAACAAAACAAAGTGGGGGTGGGTAAGAACAACTGAAAAACTCTGAGGTCTTTTACCAGTTTGCATGGGGAAAGGGAGGGCAAAAGCCCAGCTGGTAAAAAAAACTTCACCCTCTTGCCAGCATGTTGGGCTTCTGAGTTCCCTTCCCCTGCCTGAGCCCAATCCTAGGCCAACCAGTTTAAGGTTTGGGAAATTAACTCTTTCCAGTTTGCAGGATGCATCTGAGGGGAGTGTCCCATATTACAGAGACACAATTACCTGTCAGTGAAGAGAGGACAGAGGAGGAGAAAGGAAAAAAGGCATTTTTTCAAGGGGGTCCCGGGGGTTCAGGATGCATTTGAAAGGGGTACAAACTGAAGATGAATGGCTACCCCTCTAGAAAGAGGGGACCAGGCACCCATGGTTCCTTTTTCTTCCTAGGAGATACCCGGGGTATATGAGGAAGAGAGGGAAGAGGGTCTTCTTTTCATCTTCCGTCCTTGCATCCCTGAGTTCTGGCGACCTTGGCAGAACTGGCCATAGGTGTTAAAGCGACTTGCACCCATGAAGCAGGGGGCCCTAGGGGGTAGGAATCATCCACTCTTACCCATGTATGCCCTATCTCCCCTGTTGTCAGTAGCCTTGAAGTTCCCTATACCTCATTTATGCCATGGATATTTATGTGGCCTTTCTCCATGAAACAGGAAGCTTGGGGTTGGCTTAATCGGGAGAAGTCAGTCATGTTCACGTTCACTGTGCCTTTTAACTTCCATTATCATCTGTTTCTGGATCCCTCTGATCCAGTTTTATTTCCTAGGGCTTTGACTTGAAGCTTGGAATTGAGTTTGGGACAAAAATGTATCTTGCGGAGGGAGTTGCATGGACTTCTTATCATAAGCCAAATGCTAAGGTGAAACTGTGGAACTGAGTGCTCCAGCAAGGGAGAGGAAAGGACATCTTGTGACACATCCAGATAACTGATAGCTATTGTTATGCTTCCTAGGATTTGGGTCCATGGTGCTTGGCTTTGGTTAGTTCCCTTGTTTTTACTTTCCCCAAAAGGAAACCTCCGATCATGGGCACCCTATTTATACCCTATTTATTCTATCACCTGGCAGGATTTGCAGGATAATTGCTCAAAACTAGAATATTGATCCAAATTTCTACATCACCCATCCCTTTTGTTCTTTCTGAGCTGCAGCCAGGGACTGCCAGTTGGTTCACCGGAACAAGTAGGGTTAGTCTAAAATGTAGGTGAAAACTTAAAAACAACTAGTGAGTTTAGAATTTAATGACAAATATAAGTTTTGAAACATGATTTCTCACTCTCCAGTCCTCGTTTGTTAAAAAATAAATCATCATAGGACTGGTAGTTTGCAAAATAGACTTTAGTTTTATGCTTGGCCTGACTCTTTGCATAAAGTACAAATAGCAAGAATAATTATTTCTACATAGGCCTTTTGGATTGGCTTTTAAGGAATTCAGTTCCACAAGGAATTTCAAATAAGACCTTTTAAAGCCAAGCCTAACCATGGGTTTGTATCCTCAAACACCTGTGAGTTGGATGATCTTTTCCTCTTAAGGTCCCATAATAAACTTGGAGCTCCTGGACCTGTTAGAAAGTGACATTCTTTACTGACCACAGGTCAGGAACCCTGTACAGGGACTGCATAGACAAGGGTATGAGGCCAGTTTCCCCACTGGGCTTCTATCAGCTCTGTAAGTCAAGCTTGACTCCTTCAAGGGAAGCATATCCTTCCAGTCAAAGCCTTGGTAAAATAACCACTTTCTCCAATTGTATCCTGTTGCAAAAGAAAAATGGATGCTTATTGCACTGATACAAACAACTATATCACCATAAAGTTAAGAATACTTACAGACAGTTTCCAAATTATAGAGGAACGAGGCAGAGAGAAACAAACATGCTCCAAATTTTGATCCCAGGAGTATACCTTAATACCTTAATTATTAAATGCCATAAATAGTTCAAAATAAATTTCCTTGACTCTGAAAAACAAAACAAGGATCAGCAATATTCCAAGCAAAAGTCACAAAGATTTGCTTCAGCTTCCTGAGTTCAGTCCATTTAGTTAACTCTTGTTTTGCTTGATATTCGTGAATATTTCAGTTCTTTATGAGTACTGTACATTTTCCTTTATTCCAATGTCACAATTTTTAAGGTTATAAGAACTTATTTGAATTGTATCATGGCTAATTTTTAAAGTTATCAGAACTGTATTTGAGAGCACCTGCTAAAGTTCTATAGCTCATTATAAACCATCTTTGAAAGGGATTACAACGAGACAACAGTTGCCTGTGAATAGCAAAATGTCCAAGGTAGTTACAGTTAGAAACACGATTGACAAAGAAGTTTGGTTATCTCCATAGTTTATAATAACTTAACATAAAAACCTTGATTATGATTGATAGCATACACTCAGACATTAGAATTTTAGAAAATCTCATGCAATTTTGGAACATATATTAATATTATTCACAAAAATATAGCCTAAGAAGATGGAGCATCATTTTAGCAATCCCATGTACCTAAACACGTCAACTAATCCTGTTTACGTCTGTTTTCTGGACACTTCAGGGGACCTCTGAAGTATTCAAAAAGCCAGGTGCCAGGGTGATGGCCCACTGTGAGTGAGCTGGAAATGTCTGATCTTCCTTGGTTTAATGTAGAGGAAGAGATCCAAAGGCTTAGGGAGATTGGGATGGTAGAGTGGATTAGTCACTTTAGACCTACTCATCCCAGCTGGGAGTGTTCAGAAGATATACCCTTAACCAATGCCTTGTGAAAGATTTGTGAGGGCAGCACCTGCATCTTTGGAGAGCCCTGTAATTGCTGTTCTCTGTATGTCAGATCGAACAGTGGGAACCACAGTCACTCAACTACAAGACAACGGGAATAATTGGATCTTGAGGTGGCAGGGGCCAAGTGACAGCACTCAACCGTCAAAGGCAAGGTGGTCGTAGCTACTGTAATGGACAGCAGAGACAAAGCAGCAATCAGAATAGTCTAACTTATGTAGAGCTGTGGCATTGGCTAATTAATCACAGCGTTCCTGGAAGTAAAATTGATAGGAAGCCTACTGCATTCCTATTTAATTTATATAAGGATAAAACTTCTAGGTCGAATGGACAAAAGACTAATTTGAAATACAAAAACAGAGAATCACGGCCTGTCAGTCAATTTCCAGACTTGAGCCAGTCTACGTACCCAGAACCCCTTGAATGAAGGGGAAGCCGGGTTCCCTTGAGGAAGGACCCCACTACATTACCGACAATTTACGTGGTGAATCTCTCTCCCATCCTTCCCGAAGGAGACCTCTGGCCTTTTACCAGGGTCACTGTGCTTTAGGGAAAGGGAAATTATCAGACATTTTGGGGACTACTGAACACTGGCTCTGAGCGGATGTCAATCCAGGAGGCACAAAAAGTCATTGTGGTTCTCCAGTTAAAGTAGGGGCTTATGGAGGTCAGGTAATTGATGGAGGTTTAGCTCAGGTCTGACTTACAGTGGGTCCAGTGGGTCCCTGGACTTATCCTATGGTCACTTCCCTAGTGCCAGAATACATAATTGGCATAAACATACTTAGCAGCTGGCAGAACCCCCACACTGGCTCCCTGACTGTCAGGGTAAGGGCTACTAAGGTGGTAAAGGCCAAAGGGAAGCGATTAGAGCTGCCTGTACCTAGAAAAATAGTAAATCAAAAACAATATTGCATTCCTGGAGGGATTGTGGAGATTAGTGCCACCATCAAGGACTTGAAAGACTCAGGGGTGGTGATTCCCACCACATCCCTATTGAACGTTCCCATTTGGCCTGTGTATAAGAGAGATGGATGTCAGAGAATGGCAGTGGATTCTTGTAAGCTTAACTAAGTGGTGAATCCAATTGCAGCTGCTTTACCAGATGTGGTTTCATTGTTTGAGCAAATTAACACATCTTCTGGTACCTAGTATGCAGTCATTGACTTGGCGAATGTCTTTTTCTCAATACCTGTCCATAAGGCCCACCAGAAGCAATTTGTCTTCACCTGGCAAGGCCAGCAATATACCTTTAATGTCCTACCCCAGGGGCATATCAACTCTCCGGCTTTGTGTCATATTATTATTCGGAGAGACCTTGATCGCTTTTTGCTTCTGCAAGATATCATACTGACTCATTGCATTGATGACATTATGCTGATTGGATCCAGTGAGCAAGAAGCAAACACACTGGATTTATTGGTGAGACATTTGTGTGCCAGAGGATGGGAAATAAATCCTACTAAAATTCAGGGACCTCCTACCTCAGTAAAACTTCTAGGGGCCCAGTGGTGTGGGGCCTGTCGAGACATTCCTTCTAAGGTGAAGGATAAGTGGCTGCACTTGGCCCCTCCTACAACCAAGAAGGAGGCACAATGCCTAGTGGGCTTGTTTGGATTTTGGAGGCAACACATTCTTCATTTGGGTGTGTTACTCTGGCCCATTTATCCAGTGACCCAAAAGGCTGCCAGTTTTGAGTGGGGTCCAGAATAAGAGAAGGCTCTGCAACAGGTCCAGGCTGCCGTGCAAACTGCTCTGCCACTTGGGCCATATGACCCAGCAGATCCAATGCTGCTTGAGGTGTCAAGTGGCAGATAGGGATGCTGTTTGGAGTCTTTGGCAGACCCCCATAGGTGAATCACAGCAGAGGCCTCTAAGATTTTGGAGCAAGGCCCTGCTATCTTCTGCAGATAACTACTCTCCTTTTGAGAGACAGCCCTTGGACTCTTATGGGGGTTTGACTATGAGTCATCAAGTTATGGGGGTTTGACTATGAGTCATCAAGTCACCATGGAACCTGAATTGCTTATCATGAACTGGGTGCTTTCTGACCCATCTAGCCATAAAGTGGGTCATGCACAGCAGCATTCCATCATCAAATGGAAGTGGTATATACATGACCAGGTTTGAGCAGGTTGTGAAGGCACAAGTAAGTTACATGAGGAAATGGCTCAAATGCCCATGGTCTCCACTCCTGCCACCCTGCCTTCCCTCCTCCAGTCTGCACCAATGGCCTTGTGGGGAGTTCCCTATGATCAGCTGACAGAGGAAGAGAAGAATAGGGCCTGGTTCACAGGTGATTCTGCATGATATGCAAGCACTACCCGAAAGTGGACGGCTGCAGTACTACAGCCCCTTTCTAGGACATCCCTGAAGGACAGTGGTGAAGGGAAATGTTCCCAGTGGGCAGAACTTCAAGCAGTGCACCTGGCTGTGCACTTTGCAAGGAAGGAGAAATGGCCAGATGTGTGATTATAAACTGATTCATGGGTTGTAGCCAGTGGTTTGGCTGGATGGTCAGAGACTTGGTAGAAGCATGATTGGAAAATTGGTGACACAGAAATTTGGGGAAGAGGTTTGTGGATGGACCTCTCTGAGTGGCCAAAAACTGTGAAGATATTTGTGTGCCATATGAGTGCTCACCAATGGGTGACCTCAGCAGAGGAAGATTTTAATAATCAAGTCGATAGGATGACCTGTTCTGTGGACACCACTCAGCCTCTTTCCCCAGCCACCCCTGTCGTTGCCCAATGGGCCCATGAACAAAGTGGCCATGGTGGCAGGGGCAGAGGTTATGCCTGGGCTCAGCAACATGGACTTCCACTTACCAAGGCTGACCTGGCTATGGCCACTGCTGAGTGCCCAATTTGCCAGTAGCAGAGACCAACTCTGAGCCCTCGATATGGCAGCATTCCTTGGGGTGATCAGCTACCTGGTGGCAGGTTGATTATATTGGACCTTTCCATCATGGAAAGGGCAGAGGTTTGTCCTCACTGGAATAGACACTTATTCCAGATATGGGTTTGCCTATCCAGCACACAATGTTTCTGCCAAAACTACCATTAGTGGACTTACAGAATGCCTTATCCACCATCATAGTATTCCACACAGCATTGCCTCTGACCAAGACACTCACTTTACGGCTAAAGAATTGCGGCAGTGGGCTCATGCTCATGGAATTCACTGGCGTTGCCATGTTCCTCATCATCCTGAAGCAGCTGGATTGATAGAACAGTGGAATGGCCGTTTGGAGTCACAACTACAATGCCAACTAGGTGACAATACTTTGCAGGGCTGGGGCAGAGTTCTCCTGAAGGCCGTGTATGCTCTGAATCAGCTTCCAATATATGGTACCCTTTCTCCCATAGCCAGGATTCACGGGTCCAGGAATCAAGGGGTGGAAGTGGAAGTGGCATCACTCACCATCACCCCTAGTGATCCACTAGCAAAATTTTGCTTCCTGTTTCTGTGACATTGCGTTCTGCTGGCCTAGAGGTCTTAGTTCCAGAGGGAGGAACACTGCCACCAGGAGACACAACAATTCCATTAAACTGGAAGTTAAGATTGCCACCTGGACACTTTGGGCTCCTCTTACCTTTAAGTCAACAGGCTAAGAAGGGAGTTACAGTGTTGGCTGGAGTGATTGACCCAAGTGTCAAGGTGAAATCAGTCTACTACTCCGCGACAGAGGTAAGGAAGAGCAGGCATGGAATACAGGAGATCCATTGGGGCGTCTCTTAGTATTACCATGTCCTGTGATTAAGGTCAATAGGAAACTACAACAGCCCAATCCAGGCAGGACTACAAATGGTCCAGACCCCACAGGAATGAAGGTTTGGGTCACTCCACCAGGAATAAAACCATGACCTGCTGAGGTGCTTGCCTAAGGCAAAGGATATACAGAATGGGTAGTAGAAGAAGGTAGTCATCAATACCAGCTACGACCACGTGACCAGCTGCAGAAACGAGGACTGTAACTGTCATGAGTATTTCCTTCTACTTTTGTTAAAAACATGTTTGTGTACGTATACACTTGTACTAAGAAAATATCTTCATTTTATTTCACTTTCCTTTATTATGTGGCATAAGATTTATTGACTTCATATCAGCCTTTAAGTATTATTAACTTTATGTAATAGTATTTGGGTTGGGGATTGGTGTGTTTCCAGTTGTACCAAGGAGAGTTATATTATGTTAGGCATAATTATGACCTCATTATTGTCTTTATTTGAAGATTATGTATGATCTCAGGAGTTGTATACGGGTTCAAGTTGACAAGGGGTGGACTCGTGATAGCTAATACTGAGCGTCAACTTGGTTGGAGGATGCAAAGTATTGTTCCTGGGTATGTCTGTGAGGATGTTGTCAAAGGAGATTAACATTTGAGTCAGTGGGCTTGGGAAGGGAGACCCATCCTTAATCTGGTGGGCACAATCTATTCAGCTGCCAGCGAATATAAAGCAGGCAGAAAAACCTGGAGGGGCGAGACTTGCCTAGCCTCCCAGCTTACGTCTTTCTCCCGTGCTGGATGCTCCCTGCCCTCAAACATCGGACTCCACATTCATCAGTTTTGAGACTCAGACTGGCTCTTCTTGCTCCTCAAGCTTGCAGACAGCCTACTGTGGGACCTTGTGATCATATAAGTTAATAGTTAATAAACTATTAATTAGTATTAATTAATTAAATAAATATTATTAGTATTATTAATATTAATTAATTAATTAAAACTATACATTAATAAACATATATATGTGTCCTAGTAGTTCTGTCCCTCTAGGGAACCCTAATACACACGGTATATATATATGTGTGTGTGTGTGTGTGTGTGTGTGTGTATGTATGTGTTTATATATATATATATACACTACATTTTGTTTATCCAGTCTTCTGTTGATGAACACTTAGGTTGATTTTGTGATTTTGCTATTGTGAATAATGCTGCAATAAACATATGTGTGCAGGTGTCTTTTTGATATAACAATTTCTTTTCTTTTGGGTAGATACCCAGTGGTAGGATTGCTGGGTTGAATGGTAGTTCTATTTTTAGTTCTTTGAGAAATCTAGGAAGGGTTTATTAATTGGATTATATACAGTTTGTTTAAGCATAAATATTTTTATTGTAAACTGAAACAATATGCAGTATGGAGTAGAATTACGTTTGAGTTCTAGCTCAGTCACTGACTAATATATTACCTTTAACAAGTTCTTGGGTTCCCTGCCTTGGTTTTCTCATTTGTAAAATGAAAATAATTATTCTGATTTCCTAGATAGGTTAGGAGAATTAAATGAGATACTGAATGAATGTAAAAGTATTCAATAAGTGTAATTATTATTATTATCCCTCATCCCTATTCACTGGTGAATGAACCATACTGTTTTTTATTTCTGTGCTTTTGCATTTTGCTTAGAATGTTTCCTGCTTTCTTCCATCAGCCTGGTGAAATCCTGCTCACCCTGCAAGATCTATGTAGAGCGACTTTCTCTGTTCCTTGTCTGTTTCCCATGCCCTCAAACACTTATTATAGATGAAGCAAGCCTTTGCCATCTCCAGGTTCTCCATTGCCTTTGACTCCACTTCTGCCTGCTGATCTGCGTTGCCTACCTCTGATGTCAATCCGTGTTGGTCCCCACCTGAAAGGCCACTTTCTTGTACTAAAGAGGATGTACTAGCCTGGATACCTCAAGTCTTTCTGTCTGTAATTCTCAAAATTCAGTCTTGGAATAAATAGTTCCCCTTTGAACTATGCAGACCGCATCATTTGCATTTCTTTTCTAGCTTTTGCTGTTCCTATTGGCGACTGCACAATTCTTAGCAACACTGAAGTGCTGGAGGTGAAGCTCTCCATGTGTTGTCTTCAGATGACGAATGTATTCTTCTGATGACTTGGGACAAATTCTCCCTCCAAAATGCCACTGTCTGTGAATACACCCTCCTGTAAAACTCTGGCCATAGTACAGGGTGAAAGGTTTTATGGACAAAAAACAATGTTGCAGATTACTCTCTTCTAGATTACTCAAAAGTCCTCTCCTCTATGGCAGCTTCCTATAAATCCAATCACAGTCCTTTCTGAGTCTTCCCACCTCACCTGGCTTCTGCAGCTGGAGTTAAACATGATTTGCTCTTTGCTTTCTTAGGCTTTTGTTACTGAATTATTTCATGTTATCTTTTAGATGTTGATGGTCACTTGCGTGTGCCATAGCGGAGGTCTAATGGTCTCAAGGAGGATTTTAACTTTGTATTTTGGGTAATGTCTTTGTGTTTTCCTTCTTCTGATACATTCTGCTTTTTAAATCTATTTAAACTATAAGAATAAAAGCCTGCTGTATTTATACCATCTGACTCTCTCCGTCCATCCTTCCCATTTGGGACAAAACTAAATGTGAATTTTTTTTTCTGACTTCCTGGCCCCAGAAGCTGGAGTGCAGATGTGCAGGAGGTGGGTTGGTGGGGGCGGTGGGGGGGCGGGCAGAGGGTTAAATACTGGAGATTAACAATTCTCACCTTTCAAATGACTGCAGCTCTTGAGTGACTTTCTTGGGAGCTACAGGTTACAGAAAAAAAGTTCTGCAGAGAATGGGTTTTAGATGTTACCATTTGGTTGATTATTTCAAAATACTGCCATTGAGAGATCATTGCATAGAAACTATTGAGAGAAATGAATGGATGGTTCAATGGATAGCTAGATAGACAGATAGCTAGGTAGACTGATAGGAGAAATTTTGGACACATAAAATAGAATGTATTTCTGAGACTAAACACTTTGCTATTTAGATGTGCTGATTTCCTAATGAGATCATTTTTATATTCTACAAACCCAGAAGATTCAGAAAGACTCCTTGCTGCTTATGAGGCAGTGTCCAGAATGCACAGCACAGTTTCTGGAACATAGCAGAAGCACAGTAAACATTTATCAAGGGAACTAATGCTCTATTTGGCCTGCTCAAGCTAGAGCCAGCTCCTCTGTGCTCTGTACTTGTCAACAGACTTTCCAGCCATAGAGGCAAACCAGAGCAGACTGATGGATTTCACCCAAAGTTGTTAATCCGTTAACAATTGGCTGTAAAACTATGCGTATGGAAACAAATGGGGAAACTAAAAACCATATTTGCAGTTGCAGTGTAAAAATATAATTGCCATGCGTTAGCAAAAAGAAAGGCCCCTCACAGATTGCAAATGTTATTTTAATACATAAGGAAATTGTACTGGATTTAATGAATTTGCTTTGACCATCAGCAAAATGGCATTTCAGATTTCAAGCACAAAACTTTTTTTTGTTATTTTTTTTTTCATTCCATCATTTGAAAAAAATGGGCTCCTGACAAATTGATCAGGCAGTTGTGCCACAAGGTATGTGACCTTGGGTAATTCACTTAACTCTCTGAGTCTTGATTTCCTCATTGGTAAAATGGGTGTAAAAATCTATATTTGTCAGATGATTGGATGAGATGATGCATACAAAATATCTAGCAGAGTGCCTGGAGCACATTATAGGTACTTAACAAACAGCAGAATCTGCTGGCACAGCTGCTGCTACTGCTGGGTATTGGGTGGGCTTAAGCCAGCTGCATTAGTCAGGGTTCCCCAGAGAAATGGAACCAATAGAGTGTATGTGTATGTGCATGTACACGTGTGTGTGCGTGTGTGTGTGTGTGTGGAGAGGGAGTGAGAGAGGGAGATTTATTTTAAGAAATTGGCTCATACAATTATGGAGGCTACTAAATGCAAAATCTGCGGGGTTGGTCAGCAGGCTGGAGACCCAGGGACAGGCCAATGTTGCAGTTCAAGTCTGAAGGCCATCTGTGTAATTCACTCTTGCTTGGGGAAGATCAGTCTTTTTGTTCTATTCAGGCCTTCAACTGATTGGATGAGGCCCACCAACATTTTGAAGGCAATCTGCTGTACTCAAAATCTACTGATTTAAATGCTGATCTCATCCAAACAATCTCTCATGGAAACATCTCCAACAGTGTTTTACAACATATCTAGGCACCATGGCCCAGCCAAGTTGACACATAAAATTAACCACTCAACCCCTATTTTCTTTATTACCCAATCCTGAATCAGATGACAATAGCCTCCCGACAAGCCTCTCTGCTTCTACTCTTGTTTCCTCTCAATGCATTTATAAGCAGTAGCAAGAATAATCATAAAACAAAACCCCAATTCTTTCTCTCATGCTTAAATCTTTTGATGATCTCTCATTGCACTTGGAATAAATGCCATTTTTGTTTGTTTGTTTGTTTTTGTTTTAATCAGAGCTTATAAGGCATTGTAGGATCTGGCCTGCCCTGACTCCACTTTACCAGAACCATCTGCTGCTCTTCTCTCTTGTGTTACTCAAGGTATTAGCTGCTGTGGCAAATCAACTCTGAAATCTCCGTGGCTTAATACAAGAGAGGTTTATTTCTTACTCACGCTGGTAGGTAGTTTCTGACATGGCTCCCAAAGATCCTTGTCTTCTGGTATTCATGTCCTTGTGTAACCCCTTCACCTTTGATGGGGACTGGATCAAGTGACTTGCTTCTAACAAATAGAATATGTAACAGTCATGGTATGTCACTGTGACTCCATCCTGCTAGCCTCTCTCTTGTTCTTCATGTGTGCTGTTTCTGGTGAAGCAAGCTGGAAAGGCCAATATGGCAAGAAACTAAGGGCAGAACTTGGCCAACCAGCAGCAAGGAATTGAGGCTGTAAGTCCAATAGTCCTTGAGGAACTGAATTCTGCTGACAACCACATGTGTGGGCTTCGAAGCAGATTCTTCCCCAGTCAAAAACTTAGATGAAATGAGTCCAGGGGTTCCAGACCAGCCTGGGCAACATAGTGAGGCCCCACGTGTACAAAAAATAAAAATTTTCTGGAAGTGGTGGCACATGCCTGTACTCCTAGCTACTCAGGAAGCTGAAGTGGGAGGATGGCTTGGGCCCAGAAAGTCGAGGCTGCAGCGAGCCTTGATTGTGCCACTGCTGTCCAGGCTGGGCCACAGAGTGGCCAAAAGAAAAGAAAAAGAAAAAAAGGAAAAGAAAATCTTCAAGTTTCTGGAGAAGTGATCCTATGTAATATTTCCTCTTGAAGGGTACACCTTGTGGAGAGATCTGTGCCATATCCTCCTGTTAAATAAGACACCTTGGAGGATGCTTGGCAGAATCCTGGTTTGAGAACATCTTTTTGGAAGCCAGAATTGTGATTTAAAGTTAAAGGAAAGAAACACTGCTTCTCCAACTTCAGTTCCAGGAAAGCATTTGTCTTCATCACCCTCATCCAGACTAACAGTTTGTGCTTAGGAAAGACAGATGTGTCCTGCAGGTCTTTCTACCCTCACATGATGAAGCCAGCAGTGCATCATACCTGGCTTGTGAACAAACAGAGAATAGCAACTTCCATTTCACAAATACATCCATTCACTCTGAGGATTTTTTTCCTCTGGCTGAGGGAGCAAAATGCCCATTATAGTGTATTCTCCCTGTCCCCAGGCTTTAATATATCTTAGAGCAGCTCTCCTCAGCATTCCACATTATAAAATCAATCTCTATTTAAGTAAGAGGGGGATATTTATTTCTTAATTTTTTAATAATGCATTTTGTGATTTGTTATAGCTTCAGTGTTGTATTATTTATTTATTGTGCCTATAGGGTGCACTGCCACTTGGTAACAGAGGAGCTATGGAAACTTGAGACCTAAGCAGAAATGAGTTCAATAATATTGCTACACTCTAGGACTTTCTCCAAAATTAACAACAGAACAAAAATGCAAGGCAGTGATAACCCATCTGACAGCATTTGGGGAGTGTTTGTGAAAGCAATGGTGATGGAGGTTTTTAAAGGATGTCAGGTAAGGGGAAGTGACAAATGGATGAGCTATTTTAAAATTCAGAACGATTTCATAAGCCTCATAAAACTGGATATGCTATGTTATTGGGGGGAAGAGTGTTTATTTCATGTTTTACTAAGGAAAAAACTGTTCAAGAACCTTATAGAACTTAAATATGTTTTCCCTCTCTTCTTGCAGATCATATAAGCAAGAATGTTGATGAACATAGCTTGGGACCAAGACGCCTTCATTTTGATCCCAAGGCCTGCTGACAATGTGCTGAAAGGAAAGAGGATCTTCAATTTTTTTAAAAACAGGAATGATTTGGTGTGTTCGTTCTTAACAATGGTTAAACAACATAAAATGTGATTCTTATACTTAATTTTTGTCTCTCAAAGTTAAAGTAATAGGAGGTAACCACACAGTTGGAAATTTGCTGATATACATACAAATGATGTCATAAAAATTGGGGATGTTTAGATAAAAATCAGGGTTAGACTGACGTGTTTAACTCCAAAGCTTTCTACACCTGGAAGACATTACTCAAGCCCTGTTACAGTGCTATGATACTAATTAGTGCCAATACCCTCCAATAATTTTGAATTCTTTAACTCTCTCATTAATCCTGATGTACATTTCAGGAAAATGAATTCATGCTGATTTGACATCAAGCAATAAATAAAGGCAGTGAAGGACATTTGCCCTTGGTGGAAAGATGGCATCTTAGCCAGGCAGCCAGCCGGTCTGTCAACAGCATTTATTGAGTGTCTAATGAGAGAAAGGCCACGAGACGAAGAGGAGACAGGGGCTCTGGCCTTGGGGAGCAGCCAGGGCAACGACAGAGGCAGAGAAAAGAGTGGAGATGTGTCTGCCAAATATTGGAGAAGCAGCACATCAGTGAGAGCAACCTGGAGGAGGGGGCGCCTCCCGTTTGCTGGTCACCTTGCGCATGGCAGCCTATGCTAATGGCCTTTTTATTGGTGAACCTATCAGATACTCAAGCAATGCTGTGAGGGAAATGGTGTCAACTTCTCCATGCCTCAGTTTCTCAGCTGTAAAATGAACTCCACTGAGTGGCTGGGGAGTGGCAAAGCCAGTGTCTGTGCAACTCCTTCCACAGACAGAGGGCTGTCTGTGGTCAGAGGGCACTGAACACTGGCAGGGGCGAGGAAATGAGAAGAGGGGTGCTTCAGCTACAGCTGTCCAAGACTCCCCCACCTTTCAGGCCCATTAAGAAAATGTAAGATTTCAAATGAGGGGAAAAACTATGAAATTCTCATTTTAGGATTTGGCTAAGGAGATTACAAAAGAATCACAATACACACATTTGGCTTTAGCACATGTTCAGTTCTGTCACATTTGTATGCTTTATGCTGGTACAAGGAAATGTATAGCTGGATGCCTGTGTGATCTAGTAGCTTTTCAATAGCATGGCAGGGCGGAGCCCGCTGATTCTCCATCGTGTTTCTCTCTAGGTGCACAGCAGTGCAACGTAGGGGTGCCTCCCTAATGGGTTGCAAATCTTCATTTATTTCTGTTGTGTTCTGGTGATGAAACCAATGAAGAGAAGGTGGAGGAAACCCACTCCCCATTTCCCTGATGCAGAGAAGGTTCTTCCTTTATACTCTCATCAACCCCATTCTTGGGCCCTATATTAATCCATTCTTGCACTGCTATAAAGAAATACCTGAAATGGGGTAATTTATAGAGAAAAGAGGTTTAATTGGCTCACGGTTCTAAAGGCTGTACAGGAAGCATAGTGGCTTCTGCTTCTGGGGAAGCCTCAGGAAATTTACAATCATGGCAGAGGTGAAGGAGAAACAGGCACGTCTTATATGGCCAAAGCGGGAACGAGAGTGTGGTGGGGGTGGGGGTGCTAAACACTTTTAAGGGAACAGATCTTGTGATAACTCACTCTTGCCATGACAATACCAAGGGGGATGGTGTTAAACTATGAGAAACTGCCCCCATGATCCAATCACTTCCCACCAGGCCCCACCTCCAACATTGGGAATTACAATTTGACATGAGATTTGGGCAGAGACACAGATGTAAGCCATATCATGTCCCTTGGCAATAACAGCACAGAGGGATATTAATTGGCCTTTGTGAATACACAAGAGCCATAAATACTTTAGTTGTAGCCATATGAAATTATAGACACTGGTTGTAATAATAGAAATGCTTCATCAATAAGCTGGTTGTTTAATTTTGACAAAAGCACAAAAAGTTTGATTTTCTTCTTTCTCTCTATTTGGTTAAAGTGACTGATTTGGAGGAAGTAGGAGTTGGGGCAGAATGACTGTGTTCTGTCAGACACACTCAGCCTCAGGAAGCCAAGCCATAGCTCACATGTTGGGGAAGCAGAGGCCCTCAGAAGATGGGTATAACATAGCCATGTTTGCCTGGAGAACTTGAATATGAGATATACTTATTCTTTATTTCCAAATACAGTATTTTCAAATAATTTTCTTCTAAATTAGAGGAAATAGGTTTAAATTTTAGCATAATTAGGCTATTCATTCACTTAGCAAACACACATGGATCACCTATGGTCAAATAGAACACCAGGTACTGGGGATTGAGAAAATCCTGTCTGGCCCTGTCCTCAAGGAGCTCCATCTATGGGGAAGAACATATATAAAGTGTGTAGAACCCACTGTGATACCTGTGGATAGTAGATGTGTGTACAAGGTAACTTGGTTGTCCAGAAGAGATCACAGTTCTTGGCAAACATGTTTACATTACTCCAGGATGTGGCTTTGGACAGATGTTATAAAACAAAGTGAATGACTTCTTGGCTTGGAGGCTGTATAAAGTTCCATTCTAGTTTACAAGTGTTAGTTCTTATCTACGGAACTTAGGTGTTCCGTAGTTGCTGCAGGCTAATGTGTGGAAATGGGATCCCAGAGGCTTGGAGGTGCAAGGTTTGAAATTGCTTAAAAGCTGAATATGTCCATCTTCTTCATTCCCACTGCAGGTTATCCACCTGTAAGTGGAGAAACATTTCTGATCTCACAAGGGACACATAAACGGAGGACTGGCCTGACTGAATCTCTGAATGCTGGAAGTTGCCATGACTCCAGTAGGAAGGGAAGGAAAGCTATCTATCAGAATTGTGAGGGGCCAAATAGGAGGCAAATGGATGAGCATATTGTACAATACTCTCCTAAACTTTAGGGAGTGAAGTGTATGTCGATCAGCCAAGTCATAATTCTAATGGACTGGGAATTTTGGCTCATTAAAATAGTCCTATGAATAAAACCAAAACATACAATTTTAAAGTAAAAAAAAAATGGAACCTGAGTCAAATCAAACCAGATTTAAACAAACAAACAAAACAAACAAACAAACAAAAAGAACCAGAGTGTCACTAGAAGAAATGGTAACCAAAATGGAAGAAGAAAAGAAGTAGCAGAGGATCTTAAGTTTGTTTTTGTTTTTCTCCTTTTCATAATGGAAAATCTCAATCATAATAAGAAATAGAGGGACTGGTGTGATAAATCCTCATGGGTACTTATCACCCAGCTTCAATAATTTTATTAGCTCATGACCAAGCTCGTTTCATTTATACCACCCCATTTCCCCACCCTGCTGCACCCCCACTGGCCCAGGGATTGAGATGGTAATTTTGAATGTGAAATCAGGCATATCCAGGAAGGAGAGCAGTGGGCAAGGAGGAATCTGTGCCAATTGTGAGGATGTGCCATTTGGCACCAAGTGAAGAGGTGGCATCTGTATCTGTATCTTGTGCTTGTTTGTCCCTTTTTTTGCTTCCAAACTTTTTGTTTCTTTCTAGTGCTTAGAGTTATAGATTATAGGAAGTTGACTACAAGTGTTTTAGGTGTTTTCTGCTTTAATAACCATATCTGAAAAGAAGAAGGGAGGGAGTGAGAGAACATGGTAAGATGGAACAAGGGTTGTAGGACTGAGGAGCAAGGCACAGAGATTAAGCTTGCAAGTGGCCAATCCAGCCCTTGGAAGATGGGCAGAACCTACCCTAGTCCCAGCCCCCTTCCCTCTACCTTCATTTCCTCCATGCTCCAGGCAGACAGGCTGAACCACTGTCCATTCCCCAATAACCCACATTCTCTTGACTCCAAGTTTCTTCAAATGCTGTCACTCAGCTTCAAATACCACCTCTTCCTTTTATCTTGCCAGTGACTCCTCCAGTCTCAGCTCTTACACCACTTCCACCCTTAGCCCCAAAGTGGCTGGGTGGAGCACCCTTTCTAGATCCTCTCCAGCTTCCTGTAGTCATCCGCAATGGAGCACTTTCCACATTGTTGTGTAACTCCCTGTGTAATCACTTGTCCTGCCCAACAATGGGGATTCAATAAGACTAGAGCTGTGATCATTTTGTAGTTGCACCCCCGGTGTATGCCCAGTGCCCAGCATATAATAGATGCCAATATAATTGTAAAGAATGCATAATAAACTGAAAATAGAATTTGTAGTATATGCAGCAATGCAGACCTAAGAATAGAGAGTGATCCAGGGCCTTCTTTGTGGGAATCAGATAAAAAGTGACTTTTTTGAGAACAAATGCCACCCCCAAATTAGGGCACACTATGTATGGGCTGAATTTCAGTTCTCTCTGGTTTCTTTAGTTAGGTGTCCTTGTGCAATGAACAACCTGCCCAACCACATCCAGCAAATATGGAAGGATCTTTACACCAGTGGTTTTCAACTCTGGCCACGTGTTAGAAAAACCTGGGTAACTTTTTGAAATTGTCCCGGTCCAAGCCCCAATCTCAGAGAATTGGATTTAATTGATCCTGGAGCATGGGTTTTAAGGTCCCTCCTGGTATTGCAGCCTGAATTGAGAACTACAGCTTTAGATCTACTGTCATGATCATCTCACTCTAGGCTGTATTACAGACGTGTGTTTGCCTCTCATAGGCATCCCGATGGGGTTCACGGTCCAGCTGAAATGCTAACGGCAACACCAATCATTGGCACTTCTAGATTTACTGCCAGGAGTCTTTGCCTTTATCACCCAACCCCAGATGTCTAGGCATGTCCCCCTGGCCTGTCCCTCACTGAAGAGAGAGCTAACAGGCAGCTGCACCACTACCCTGACCTGCAACTTAGGATTATGAAGGCAAGAGTTCTGAAGTTAAGTCCTTGCCCAACCCATACCTGGTATGTGACCTTGGGGAAGTTATTAACAATTCCCTGCTTCAGTTATCTTGTCTATAAAATTAACTAATGGTACGGGTCTACTTACCTGAAATGGCATAAGCTTTAATGAGCAAATAAGCTGCTCCATAAAATAAATTGTTGTGCAGTTGCTAAATAACCTCATTGTTTAAAACTCCATAGAAACCTATGCTATTCCTCTGAATTTTTACAATAACTATTTGATTTATGCATACAAGACATCATTTGCCTAAAAATCCTTTCTTATATGGGCATTCTCTTTGATTTATTCTCTTTCACTCTGCCAGCACACAACCTGACATATGTATAAAGGATTTGCAAGAAAAATCACTTAATGCATAGCATTTCCTTTGTTGTGACTGTGTTATCATGAACTGTTACAGTTGTCACTTATTCTCAGAATTGTTTGTCTAGTTTTTGTTCAGGCTTATAAATACTCACCTTGGACATGATTTATAGACAGTGTAGGGAAAACAAATACATATGCTGGAATAGTCAACTTAGATTTATTCTTACTTAAGAAAAAAAAAGGCTTAAAGGTTTAATGTGTGCTTGATAAGCTATAAGTCAGCCAGAAAGATGCAAGCAGTTTATATTTACTCTCCTGGGTAGACTCGACATTTACAGTTTCAGCCTTTCTCAGTACTTCTTCAGCAGGTTATGTCTTTCCCAGAAGAACTGATCTCAAAGCACAATTTCCAAGAATGCTATTAAAAGAAGAGTAGGGACTTTTCGCCAACTACATATTGTGGAGGAGTGGAACATGAACATGAGGGACTCAAGAATTTGAGTGTTTGTTAACGTACCTTGAGTGGGCTTGACTGAGGCTGCTCATAGTGTCTTTACAAGTCTGTGAAGAAAGTCTGCAGTTGGTAATGCCCCCCCGCCAATCTTTTGGCAGCAACCTCCACTCCTAGAACATTACCTTTCCTATTCCAGAAGAAAGCAATTAATATTGCTGGGCAGGAGTCAACACTTTAAAGGAGCCTGGGCTTTGGGTCTGCTCTTTGGAGAATTCCTCAGGAAACTGGTGCTAAAACAAGGGGTCACATTTCATTGCCTTTTGCCAGAGATATAGTGTGGTGTGGTATGGAGACACAGGGCTCAACTTTTGGTTCACACTCTGAGGCTTTGGACAAGCCACTTCATTTTTCTAATCCTCTATTTCCTAATCTGTAACATGAAGATACAAATACCCAATAGGTTTATTGTGGGGGATAAATGACATCACCTACATGAGATGTCTAACATCATGTTAAGCACACAGAAGAAATTCTTCAAAGGTTTGCTAAATTTGAATTATAAAATATCCAGGATCTTAATCCACAGAGAAGAGATACCTTAAAAATGATAGACAGGGTAATATAGTAGAAAAACAATAGGGTTTAGTTTCAGAAGAGTTGAGTACCTGTCTCTGTCATCAACTAGCTGTGTAACCTTGGGTAAGTTAAGTAACTTACTACTTAACCTCCCTCATCCATCATTTCCTGAGTTGGAAAATGAGAAAAATATTGTCCATCACATAGGGTTACTAGACAGACTAAATAAGATAACACAAGTGAATTCCTGAAAAAAATGGAAGAATTTGAAAGGGTCAATGATAATGGTTTGTGTTGTATCAGTTTTAGGAAACAACTCTTCTATACCCTTTCAATCAGTGATGGATTAGAGATTTTTTTCTAATTTTAACACTGCTAAAAAGCAATGTTTTCTTTATAGACCAAAAGGAAGTCTATTAACTGTAACTGAGGTCTGTTACTAGCTACTATTCTTCACTAGTAAAATATATAGATCAAATTCTTTATACAAGGTTGGTGTTTCTCTTAGCCACAAGATGACACGGCAGCACTGATTAAGGCCTCCTTTCCTCTCATAGCATGTTACTAGGTTGTTTCCTTCATGGTTACTAATTTCATATGACTTCACGGGCTGATTACATATTTATGTATTATTTATTATGCAAATCTAGCATTATACATTATTTAAAACCATATTAATAGTATGTATTATTTATGATGGAACTGTATTAATATACATTATTTCAAGTATCTTTGGCTAGGGCTTTTTTTTCCTGTGGATTTTGGTCATTAGAAGTTAGTATTCTACTCAAGAATCAATACAGCTCTCCTGGGGACATTACCATCAAGTTCCTTATCATTGCAACTTCTGCATAGCCATTGTCTGTTAAATGACTCTAACATTAAGAGGCAAAGCCTACAGGGCTCTGACTGCCTAGGATTATGGCTACGCAATGCCACTCCTTTAAAAAATTATGAAGTAGTTTTTATGCCATTAAGATTCCACCTCCTCTGATGGCAGCCTTCATTCTCAGAACATCATCTTTCTGATTGTGGAAGAAAGCAGTTGGATAAATCTGAGAAACTGAGACGTGGTAAAATACATCAAGTGGGATGTATTTGGCTACAAGCCTAAAAAATACTGGCTTACGTATTGAGAATGTGTATTATCTCACCTAATAGGAAGTTTAAAGGTAGGTGAGCCCAGGGATAGTTCTGTGGTTTAATGTGGGGGTCAGCTTCTCTATGATTCTCCTCTCTTTACTTTCTGTGTTTGACAATATTACTCTAGATTGTTGCCACATGGATGTAAGTTGGTTGACACATCCAAGCATCAAATCCTCTCACAAAAATCTTCAAATGAAAGAATGAAACAGGGAAAGAGAAAGCTTTGTTTTATCTTCAGCTCTAAGTTTTATCTGGGAGAAAATCTTTTCCAGAAATCCCCCAGCAGACTGGGACACATACCTACACCTTGACCAAATCATCAACAAGGAATAATAAAACTGCCTCCTTTTTTTCCCATGGCATGGAACAAGCTATTGCATTCCCTGAGGATTAGAACCTTCAAATTAAAGCAAAATTGGCTCTGTTAGCAAGGAAAAAGGGATAATAGTTATTAGGTGGGTAGCCATAAATATCTGTCATGAGGTGCTAGGAATTTAGTTGGTCATTCTTTATGATAAAATTTACATTTAAAAGATTGAGATTTTTAAAAGAACCTAGACTATTTTTAATTTGCTGCCAAGACGGAATAACAGGGACATGATTTACTTTCTCATCTGAAAACCCAGAAAAAAATGTGATCCAATGATTTTCATGACATTTGACAGCAGGGAATGAAGGATGGTGATTACCAAGAGACAACAAACAAATAAGGTGAGACCTAGAAGAATGCTAGAGAAAAGATTGACCATGTTGAATAGACTCATGGAAGATATTAAGAAGACCCAAATAGAACTTCTAAAATGTCTGAGATGAAAAATATGCTGGATGAGATTAATGGCACATTGGAGTCTCTGGATGAGTGAAGGAGATATGGAAAAAATATTTGAGTAAATAATGGCCAAAATTTTTCCAAATTTAATGAACACTACAAATTCACAGATACAAGAAGCTCAGCAAACTCCAAGAATAAAAAGAAAGAAAAAAGAAAATAACTCCAAGGCACATCATAATAAGATTTCTTAAAACTTGTGACAAAGATAAAAATTTTAAAGCAGACAGATAAAAAAGATAAGTACAGAGGAAAAAGCATAGGTATGACTGCAGATTTCTCCCTAGAAACAACGTGAGCAAGAAGACAATGGAGCAACATTTAAAATGCATTGAAAGGAAAAATTTTAAAAAACCTAACTTTAAACCTGAAATTCATAACCCAGCAAAAATAGATTTCAAAAATTAAGACAAAAGAAAGGATTTTTCAGATATAGGAAAGTTGAAATAATCTATCCCCAGCAGACCTGTATTATAAGAAATGTAAAGAAAGTTCTTAAGGCAGAAGTAAAATGATATTAGAAGACAATTTGGAATTAAAAGACTTGAGAATGGTAATTACTTGGGTAAATATAGACATTTTCTTATCTAAATTTCTTAGAAGCATAATTGCTTGCTTAAATAAAAAATAATAACAGTGTAGTGTGCACTTTATGGCATCTATAGAAGTTAAATGTATAACAACAATAGTACAGTGGCCAGAAAGGGAGAAAGGAAGCATACTGCTGAAAGACTTTTATACTATACATGGAGTGATATGCTATCACTTGAAGGTAGACTGTGATAATTTTAAGATATATAATATAATTCTCTGATATCATACCATGAAGAAACTAACCAGCTGCTTGTTTACAGTTGATTAAATTGAACTCCCTTCTAACTTGGAAAGGGCAACTGTATATCTTGATTGAAACTGGCACACATTCTGAGTACGAGTTTGCCTTATAGAGTGTTTGATTCACCAACACAGGATTGTGCATTACATCACATTTGACCATGGGACCCACTTTCCTACAAGGGAGATACAATGCTATGCACATGACCATAGGATGCACTTTTTAAAAATGATACATGATTGTTGTACATATTTTGGGGATACATGTAATAACTTAATACATTCATATAATTTGTAGGATAAAATCAGTGAAATTGGGGTATTCATTACCTTAAATATTTGTCTTTTCTTTATGTGAGAAACATTCAAGTTATTCTCTTTTAGTTATTTTGAAATGTACAATAGATAATTGTAAACTATAGTCAACCTACAAATGTATCAAACACTAGGTCTTATTTCTTCTATCAAACTGTATACTTGTACCTGTTAATAAGCCTATCTTAATCCACCTCTTCCCACTACCCTTTCCAGCCCCTGGTAACCACCAATCCACTCTCTGTTATAAGATCCACTTTTTTAGTTTCCACATATAAGTGAGAATACATAATATTTGTCTTCCTGTACTTGGTTTATTTTGCTTAACATAAAGACCTCTAGTTTCATCCATGTTGCTGCAAATGACAGAGTTTTATCCTTTTTTAATATATAAATGTAGAATATTCCATTGTGCATATAATCACATTCTCTTTATCCGTTCATCCATTAATGGGCACTTAGATTAATTACGTATTTTGGCTATTGTGAATAGTGCTGCAATAAACATGGGAGTGCAGCCATCTCTTTCATATATTGATTTCTTTTCCTTTGGCTATATATATAGCAATAGAATTGCTGGATTATATGATAATTCATTTTTAGTTTTTTGGGGAATCTCCATTCTGTTTTCCACAGTGGTTATACCAATTTACATTCCCACCAAAAGTGCAGGAGGGTTCCCCTTTCTCTATTTTCTGTCTTTTTAAAATAAAAGCCATTTTAACTGGAGTGAGATGCTATCTTATTGTGATTTTAATTTGCATTTCTCTGATAATTAGTGATATTGGGCATTTTTTTCATGTACTTCTTGGCCATTTGTATGTCTTCTTTTATGAAATGCCTATTCACAATAATTAATAGCTTACCAACCAAAAAAAGTCCAGGACCAGACAGATTCACAGCCAAATTCTACCAGAAGTACAAGGAGGAGCTGGTACCATTCCTTCTGAAACTATTCCAATCAACAGAAAAAGAGGGAATCCTCCCTAACTCATTTTATGAGGCCAGCATCATCCTGATACCAAAGCCTGGCAGAGACACAACAAAATAAGAGAATTTTAGACCAATATCCCTGATGAACATCGATGCAAAAATCCTCAATAAAATACTGGCAAACTGAATTCAGCAGCACATCAAAAACTTATCCACCATGATCAAGTGGGCTTCATCCCTGGGATGCAAGGCTGGTTCAACATATGAAAATCAATAAACGTAATCCAGCATATAAACAGAACCAATGACAAAAACCACAAGATTATCTCAATAGATGCAGAAAAGGCCTTTGACAAAATTCAACAACGCTTCATGCTAAAAACTCTCAATAAATTAGGTATTGATGGGACGTATCTTAAAATAATAAGAGCTATCTATGACAAACCAACAGCCAGTATCATACTGAATGGGCAAAAACTGGAAGCATTCCCTTTGAAAACTGGCACAAGACAGGGATGCCCTCTCTCACCACTCCTATTCAACATAGTGTTGGAAGTTCTGGCCAGGGCAATCAGGCAGGAGAAGAAAATGAAGGGTATTCAATTAGGAAAAGAGGAAGTCAAATTGTCCCTATTTGCAGATGACATGATTGTATATGTAGAAAACCCCATCATCTCAGTGCAAAATCTCCTTAAGCTGATAGGCAACTTCAGCAAAGTCTCAGGATACAAACTCAATGTGCAAAAATCACAAGCATTCTTATACACCAATAGCAGACAAACAGAGAGCCAAATCATGAGTGAACTCCCATTCACAATTGCTTCAAAGAGAATAAAATACCTAGGAATCCAACTTACAAGGGATGTGAAGGACCTCTTCAAGGAGAACTACAAACCACTGCTCAATGAAATGAAATAGGATACCAACAAATGGAAGAACATTCGATGCTCATGGGTAGGAAGAATCAATATTGTGAAAATGGCCGTACTGCCCGAGGTAATTTATAGATTGAATGCCATCCCCATCAAGCTACCAATGACTTTCTTCACAGAATTGGAAAAAACTACTTTAAACTTCACATGGAACCAAAAAAGAGCCTGCATTGCCAAGTCAATCCTAAGCCAAAAGAACAAAGCTGGAGGCATAACGCTACCTGACTTCAAATTATACTACAAGGCTACGGTAACCAAAACAGCATGGTACTGGTACCAAAACAGAGATATAGACCAATGGAACAGAACAGAGCCCTCAGAAATAATGCCACACATCTACAACTATCTGATCTTTGACAAACCTGACAAAAACAAGAAATCGGGAAAGGATTCCCTATTCAACAAATGGTGCTGGGAAAATGGGCTAGCCATATGTAGAAAGCTGAAACTGGATCTCTTCCTTACACATTATACAAAAATTCATTCAAGATGGATTAAAGACTTACATGTTAGACCTAAAACCATAAAAACCCTAGAAGAAAACCTAGGCAATACCATTCAGGACATAGGCATGGGCAAGGACTTCATGTCTAAAACACCAAAAGCAATGGCAACAAAAGCCAAAATTGACAAATGGGATCTAATTAAACTAAAGAGCTTCTGCACAGCAAAAGAAACTACCATCAAAGTGAACAGGCAACCTACAGAATGGGAGAAAATTTTTGCAATGTACTCATCTGACAAAGGGCTAATATCCAGAATCTACAATGAACTCCAACAAATTTACAAGAAAAAAAACAAACAAACCAATCAACAAGTGGGCACAGGATATGAACAGACACTTCTCAAAAGAAGACATTTATGCAGCCAAAAGACACGAAAAAATGCTCATCATCACTGGCCATCAGAGAAATGCAAATCAAAACCACAATGAGATACCATCTCACACCAGTTAGAATGGCGATCATTAAAAAGTCAGGAAACAACAGGTGCTGGAGAGGATGTGGAGAAATAGGAACATTTTTACACTGTTGGTGGGACTGTAAACTAGTTCAACCACTGTGGAAGTCAGTGTGGTGATTCCTCAGGAATCAAGAACTAGAAATACCATTTGACCCAGCAATCCCATTACTGGGTATATACCCAAAGGATTATAAATCATGCTGCTATAAAGACACATGCACATGTATGTTTATTGTGGCACTATTCACAATAGCAAAGACTTGGAACCAACCCAAATGTCCAATAATGATAGACTGGATTAAGAAAATGTGGCACATATACACCATGGAATACTATGCAGCCATAAAAAATGATGAGGTCATGTCCTTTGTAGGGACATAGATGAAGCTGGAAACCATCATTCTCAGTAAACTATCGCAAGGACAAAAAACCAAACACCACATGTTCTCACTCATAGGTGAGAATTGAACAATGAGAACACATGGACACAGGAAGGGGAACATCACACACTGGGGCCTGTTGTGGGGTGGGGGGAGGGGGGAGGGATAGCATTAGGAGATATACCTAATGTAAATGACGAGTTAATGGGTGCAGCACACCAACATGGGACATGTATACATATGTAACAAACCTGCACGTTGTGCACATGTACCCTAAAACTTAAAAGTGTAATAAAAAAAGAAAAAATAATAATAATTAAATAATTAAATTAAAAAAAGAAATGTCTATTCAGACCTTTTGTCAATTTTTAATTGATTTATTTCCTTTTTTCCTATGAAGTTGCTTGAGATCCTTATATAATCTGGTTATTAATCCCTTGTCAGATGGATCATTTGCAAAGATTTTTTTTCCCACCCTGTGAGAAGTCTTTCCATTCTGATTATTTCCTTTGCTGTGCAGAAGATTTTTAGCTTGATGTTATCCAATTTTTCTATTTTTGCCTTGGTTGCCTGTGCTTTCGAGGTCTTACACAAAAATTATATGCCCAGACCAATGTCTTAGAGCATCTCCCCAGTATTTTCTGCCAGTAGTTTCATAGTTTCAGGTATTATATTTAAGTTTTTAATCCATTTCTATTTGATTTTTGTATGTGGTGAGAGAGAGGGGCCTAGTTTCATTTTTTTCTGGTCATTCAGCTTTCCCAGCACCATTTATTGAGAGGACTGTCCTATCCCCATTGTATGTTCTTGGTACTTTTGCCAAAAATGAGTTGGCTGTGAATGCATGAATTTATACTTGGGTTCTCAATTCTTTTCCATTAGTCTATGTGTCTGTTTTTATGCCAGTACCATGCTGATTTGATTACTATAGTTTTGTATTATATTTTGAAGTCAGGTAGTATGATGCCTCCAGTTTTGTTCTTTTTGCTCAGTATTTCCTTGGCTATTTGGAGCCTTTTGTGGTTTCATGTAAATTTTAGGATTATTTTTTCTATTTCTGTGAATAATGTCATTGGTATTTTGATAGGGATTGTATTAAGTATATAAATTGCTTTGGGTAGTATTGTCACTTTAACAATACTCATTCTTCTAATCTAGGAGCAAGTAATAACTTTCCATTTTTTGTGTCCTCTTTAATTTGTTTCATGAGTGTTTTATAGTTTTCCTTGTAGATCTTTCACTTCTTTGGTTAAATTCATTCCTAGGTATTTTCTATTCTTTGTAGCTATTGCTTTTTAATTTCTTTTTCAGATTATTCACTGTTCACATATATAAATGCTACTGATTTTTGTATGTTGTTTTGTATACTGTAAACTTACTGAATTTGTTTATCTGTTCTAAGAGTTTTTTGGTGGAGTCTTTAGGATTTTCTAAGTATAAGATCAGGTCATCTGCAAACAAGGCTAATTTGACTTCCTTTCCTCTTCCAATGCTCTTTATTTCTTTCTCTTTCTTAATTTACCTGTTGATTTTCTTTCTTTTTTTTTTCCCCCTCCTGCTAGGTCACTACCTCCTTTTCGGCACTAAATGATGCCTTAAGCCCAGCTTTGCCTTTACTGCAGTAAACAGAGTGCCACCCATCTTGAATAGGGGAGGTCACAAAAAGCATAACCCAGTAATGTGTGCAGGCTGGCTAGGGGTTCATGCCCAGGGGACTTGTGGAATGAACCCCCTAAAGTGTGGTGCTGCTGAACAGCCACTTTGCTTTGCTGTTTCCTTTGGCCAAGTTCCAGAGAAGAGTTTCCAGAGCTGGGGATGGTGGTCCCATTTCCCTCCCTTAGTCTCTGGCTGTCCACAGGAATATTTCTCTCTTCAGGTACTCTCAGTGCTTCCATGGGTTGAAGCAGGAATAGGTCTCCTGCCAGGCAACCCAAGATGGTGGAAAAACTTGCTGTCCACCTCGACTTCATTTGTTCCAGTGTGGAAACTATGAATTGGGAGCAAATTTTTCACGTTTGTGCTGGGCAGATTGAGCAGGGGGCATTGTGGACATCCGATTCCTTTCCCATCTTCTTGGACTTTTTTCACTTCTCTGTGGCCCCAGGAACTGTCCCCTTCTCATATTTGAGCTCTGGGATATTGCTGGTGATAATCTCAGTGTTGTATATTTGTTTTTGGTTTTCTATTGTGAGGAGTGGAGCCAGCTTACTTCTATGCCACCAATTTGGAATCCTAGGATTCACTAGTTTTATCATATTCCTCACCTTCCAGATCTGATGAACTTCTGTAACAACATTTTGACAGGGAAGAACCTTTTGATTTTGACATCTTAAAGAAGATACCCTAACAGAATCAGATTTCATCCTCCAGGATGTAACTTGTACCCAAAGTCAATAACATATTCCCCATGAACAAGTCTAAGAATCCAGGGTTGGGGTAGCATTACTTGCAGTGATCGAAGGAATTTCTGCATTCTGTTTCTGCAGCTCTAGGTTCTGTAGGTCTAAAGGTGCTGGATCCAAAAGTTATGATTATTTTCACCAGGAGATACAGCAAGAATCCTATTAAACTGTAAGCTATCATTGCGGCCCAGTCACTTTGTTCTTCTTACACCAAGAAACTAGCAGGCAAGGAAAGGAGTCACCATCTTGGCAGTGGTAATTGATCCAGTTCTTGGGGAAGTTACACAATGAGGACAGGGAATACTATGACACACAGGTGATTCACTGGAGCATCTCTTGGTATTCCTCTGGCCAATCTTCAGTAAATGTAGTCAAATAGCAGCTATTGCCTGAGATGGGCATGGTGACCAGTACCTCAACACTCAAGAATAAAGACTGATTTCCCTCTCAGCTTAGCCACCAAGACTATCAGAGATATAATAGAGAGTGAAAAGAATCTAGAATGGGTAATGACAGAAGATGAAGGACACCAGTTTTGGCTTCGAGATCAGCTACAGTGGTGGGGCTACAGTTCACTCTATTACCATATTGTAAGTTTTCATATAAAGATAAACCAACCAAAATCCTGAGGCTATTTCCACATGTGTTTAACTCCCTCTGGAAGAATATTCAAGTGTTGCAATGATACGACTGTAGGGATGCTTTGATATGCCTCTGAGATCCCCTTTCAGGATCAAGGTACTTATTTTTCTAGCTGCAGAATGTTGGCTGTTGACAGCTCATACTCAAATCCCTCTCCAGCAATCTCCCTCTGCCAAAGGGAGATACCTTACCCAAGTTTACATCACTGCCTGGCATATATCTAATAATTAGTTATAGGTTGGACCCCCACTCTCTTTCCTCAATGTGTTGAAATATAAAGGGCTATCTCAGCTCCAACATTATCAGTAGGTTTGTCTGAGACCTCTACTGCAACTGCATTATGGTTCAACTTTTCTCCCTGCTAAATTCTGCTTTCCTCACCCCTCAAAGGTGTTAATTCCAAAAGCACACCCAAATAAACCTTTTGCATGCAAACCTAAGAGACTCTAAGTCTGTTTAGTCACACCGTCAAATACAGAGGAAAAGATACAGAGGCTGGCAAGAGGTATGCTTAACATAAAAAAGAAACTGTTAATAGAGGATTTTAAAGTAATAGATCAGCTTGAATTGGAGATAACCTTTAAGCCATTATTCACATATACTTGAAAGGCTAGCTTTGGTCCCAACAGAAATGTACAAGTGGGTATCATCTTTTGAAAATATGTGGGAAGGTTTCTTGATTTTTCTATACTGTTGGCACAATGCCAGGGCAAAATGCCTTCAACAAATGAGAATCCCAACCTCTCTGATAACAAAGCCTCAAGACCTTAGAGAAAAATGGTAGGTAAAAACATCATTAACTCAGTTTTTGATTTAGATTGGTCTTCTAAGACATTCCCAAAGAACTAGTTTTAAACCTGGTTCCCCAATGCATGGATAAGCATATCTCCCCAACAACAAACTTTTAGGTGGAATCTCTGATCTCCCCCTTGCCCCCCAGTGCTCCCATCACACACACACAGATCACTGTTACTCTTTGCTTGCCTTTCCTGTGATGAAATGGCCAAAATCCAGATGACCCAAGATGATCTGAACAACTGTTTGGAGAAGTAAAACCTTTGTGGAATGTCAATTCTCTCATCCAACTTTCCATTATTCTCAGCTTATTTATTCTACGTGTGTATTCTCCAGTTGTCTTTGTACTCTGGCTTCCTAGTAATTTAAAACATTAAAAAAAAACTTTTAATTTAGATTTTCAGAAAAGTTATAAAAATAGAACAGAGTGTTCCTGTATATTTTTCACCCAGCTTTCCCTAATATTAACATCTTACATAACCAGAGTACTCTTGTCAAAACTAAGAAATTAACGTTGGTAAAATACTATTAACTACAGTACACACTTTATTTGGATTTCACCAGTTTTTCCACTAATGTCATTTTTCTGTTCCAGGATCCAGTCCAGGATAATACGTTACCTTTAGTCGTCATGTTTCCTTAGTCTTCTCCAATCTGTGACAGTTTCTCATTCTTTTCGTGTGTGTGTGTGTGTGTGTGTGTGTGTGTGTGCGCTTTGGTTTTTTGGTTTTGGTTTTTTTTTTGCTTTTTTTTTTTTGGTGACCTTTCAGTTTAAAGACTACTCTTCAGTGATTTTGTAGAATGTTCCTCAATTTGTGTTTGTTTCATATTTTCTCGTGATTAAGATAGGATTTTCAGATGCTGGGAAGAAAACCTAGTGGTGATATGGCCTGATCAGAGGGTCCCTGAAATCAACATAACATATCACTGCTGGTGCTAACCAGCTTTCTCCACTCTGCTCTCTTTTGCCTTTCCATACTTTATGTTTCGGAAATAAGTTAGTAAGTCCAGCCCACATTCTGTGGGAGGGGGTTAAGCTCCACCCCCTGCGGGGGGGTATCTACATGTTTTATTTGGAGTTCTTCTGTGCTATAAGGAAAGTCATTTGGATCTCGAAGAGCATTGTGTGGACCACCAGTTCCAGCCCCAGAGAAAAATAGCAACTTCCCATCTCCTCCATCAGTGACCCAAAGACTGGTTTGTGGGGCTGGGTGGGGACAGGTCACAGCTTTTCTAACATCTTGACCTCTCCTATGTCACCTGCTCTGCCTCCCAGAGACTGATAACAAATACTTTCTCCTGATAGGCTCCTTTTTACCATGCAAACCACTCAGAGAAATAGTTTTAAGAGTAGGACAATGAGCGAGAGGTTTCTCTAGAAGCACCCACACAATTTTATCTGAAGCTTGACTAAGTGGGGACCATTCCACAAAAATGCAATGATGTAAAAGTATTTTGTAAACCTTAAAGTACTATAATGTTATTATTATCATTATTACTTCCTCCATGCTACTTTGTGAGCTACATACAGGAAGTTAGAATGTATCACCATGGAATTAAGGTGATGAGAATTTCCATTCCTGTCCAGGGGACTTGAATCACACCCCACAGTTACCTCCTCCTCAGCATTCTTTCATGTTAAGGCTGGCCCTGTCACCTCCTTGGTCTCATTAAGCAACAACTTTATGTTTCTGAACACACACCGCAATTCCTGCTAGAGGCAACATTTATCTAGCGGATCAGATGCAACCAGCCAGAAACAGAGCCCAGCAGCAGCCAGCAGTCTTTTCAAACTGTTTGAAAATGCACTTTAAAAAATGAAGGCAAGCAAGACAGAAGACTGGCCTCCCTTCGCTTCCCCAGCCCTGGGGGAGCCCTCCGATGGCTCACTCTCAGGGAGCACAGAGCGCAGCTGACAGCCGTGCCTGAAGTTTACAAGGTGTAGAGGAAAAACTGGCTAATATTGATTTCTGAAACAGATACAGGAACTAATGGCAGAATTTGCTTGACTGTGGGTCTCCTGTGGCTACTGGCAGAAAGGGAGGACAGAGGCAAAGCATTTGCGAAAATATTCTCCTGTTGTCCTTCCCAGCCTTAGTCTCTGGCTGCAGCTTTCTTGGTGAACACTTTGGCCTAACATAGAGGCTTCCTGATTGCAGGGCGGGGGACTCGACAGAGGGGCTTCTGCAAAGGTTCTGCTTCAGCTGTTCCAAACTGTTCTTTGATGCTTATTGTCTGTATGGAAAGGACCTGCACGGAAACATCCATTTGGGCTTGTTTGAAGGGTGGAAGCAGGGGAAGAACAGGTGGTGCAATTCCTCTTCAAAAAGCAAAGAAAAGAAAACAAGCAACAAACACAACACTCTTGGCTACTCTTCTCTCCACTGCTAAAAACCTTTAAAAGACTATCTCCAGTCCCTGCAGGCATCTATGGACCTGATCTACTTCCTCCAAATAGAAAACTAAACTCTTCTTTCCTCTCCTCCTTCTTGACTCGTTCAAAGCAGCTGTATGTGTCACTCGCTACACCCCATATCCAGCCATTCCCAGGCATGGGGAGGCCCATCAGAGAGGCTGTGTCCACAGAATGTGTCCAAGCAGTGGTTGTCCACTCATTGCCCATTGCACAGCTGATCTTCATGGTGACCTGCTCATTCTCACCTTATTATGGCTTTGAGAGTTTTCTGGTGGGGACTTAGGGTAGCCAGAAATGACCAGAAGCTACTAACAGAGCTTCTACCCTGCAGACAGGACAAGTGGATGAGGGTCTCTGCTTGGGGTCAGGACTTAACTTACCTCACAGCTGTCAGCAGAACCCACTGAAAATATCAGAAGGCTCTTGCCCTGGAGGAGTGAATAGATGCCACTTGTGGAAAAGATACCCTGGTCTGTGGTTGTCAATCAAATCTCCATGAAGCATGCACAAGACACACACTGCAGTGGGTTAGGTGCAACTGCTGCACACACTGAAACTCCTCCACCTTCCCTCCCACTCAAGAAAGTGGATCATAAGAGAATGTCGCATGTAAGAGAATGCGAGCCACGCTATCTTAGCTTTAACTTTGAATTCACAATCATGTATTGAAATAATTATTTTCTCACTTTGGTATTTATTTGCTACAAATAATTCACAAAGCAACTTCTGACAGTGGATTATGGGAGCACAATGAGGAAACTGTCCCAGAGAGTGAGTGACATGTTGGCGGGGGTGGGGGGGGGGTGGTGGGGTGTGTGAAAGGAGAGTCACGTGTCTAACAAGAGAATAAGACAGAATTTTTCTATGTTTCCTTCCTTTCCACCCTCTCCATAGTCTCTGATCTAGATTTACCCTTCCATAAATGTAGAAAGGCCAGAGAAAGGACCAAGAAGGCTCTTTATTTCTAACTGGGAAAATAAAAATAAAAGATGTCTTTAAGATGTCTAGAAATAAGCTGATGAAGAAAATGTGAGTCTTAAGTGTGTTACTTAACTGAACATTATGTCACATAACCTAACTGCATAATATTTTTGGAATCTTTGGAGAGAATGGAGAGAGAACTGTTAGCATCCTTTTTAAAAAGTTTCGGCCAGGTGCTGTGGCTCACGCCTGTAATCCCAGCACTTTGGGAGGCCGAGGCAGGCGGATCACGAGGTCAGGAGATCGAGACCATCCTAGCTAACACAGTGAAACCCTGTCTCTACTAAAAATATAAAAAAATTAGCCAGGCATGGTGGCAGGCACCTGTAGTCCCAGCTACTCGGGAGGCTGAGGCAGAAGAATGGCGTGAACCCAGGAGGCAGAGTTTGCAGTGAGCCGAGATCGCGCCACTGCACTCCAGCCTGGGAGACAGAGCGAGACTCCATCTCAAAAAAAAAAAAGTTTCACAAGAGATTACCCATCTCCTTGCATCTCCCTGCACCATCATGGCAATGGTTTCACTATGTCAGACTTAGTAAAGGTGTTTCCCCAAACCAAGTAGGCAGTAGCAGTATCCCTTTGGGAGACATTAATGTGTATGAGATGGATTTTGAAACTTGAAGCATCAGAGAAACAATGCAGAATATTTAAACGGTCTCACTATTTGGTGGGAGAATGACTCAGGCTCAAATTAGAAAATAGTCAAATAGAAAAATCCAGATGGGCCTGAAGAGAGTGGTGGAAGAAATTTGACTGCTAATCATCTCTAATTCACCTCCTACTTCTTCTGGAGCAAAAGAAGAGACTGAAGCTCTCACAGTGCTGTGAATGAAAACAAATTCTGGAAACAAATTTAGCATGAGTCAGAGCAGAGCAGTCTGGAAGACTGGGTTGGCCAGGCACATTCCCCAGCTGACTCCATTCACAGCAGGGGAAAGAGGAAGATGGCCACGTGGCTCCTAGTGGCGGAGGTGTGGGTGAGCGACAGCATGGACCGGAAGCCCCACAGACAAGCAGAAAGCAGAGTCGTGACAGATCCAGGAGGGATAGTACCTGGGCATAAGCCTGGATGCTATGAGTTTGAAGACGGTCTAAGGTCAAGTGGGCAGCCCAGCACTGAGGCACAGATACCATGGTTAGGAGTTACAGAGTAAGCAGAACTAAATATGACACTATTTTTACACACACACACACTCACATGTGCATACTGTGAGCCCCTTGAGGACAGGAATATCACTTACACCCTCTGTATTCCAGCACCTATGACAGTGCCAGACAATAGAGGTGCTTTTGACATTGAAAATGAGCAAGGGAGTCACATCAAATGGGCAGCAGGGCCTGGGAAGATCCAGATGCAGACGTTGAGTCAGGCACGATGGTTGGCCAGTCTGAACTGGCTTTGGGGGATAAGCTAGGAATCAGAGGGAACAGAAGTGTTGCAGTCAGCTGAGGATTAGAAATCCTGTCAGCTGGTCCAGGCAGCCATGCTGAGGCTCTAGCAGTAAGGGCTGTCAACATTGAAGCCATCTTTCAGCATGAGGCACTATAGTACTGTGTTTAAGAGTGCGGGGCTGGGCACAGTGCCCCTGGGCTGGTGTCTCTGGCTGCTGCATACTCACTGTGAAACTCTGGGCCACTTATTCTCTCACTGTTCAATTTCTGCAACTGTAAAATTAGAATAATAATAGTGCTTAGCATAAAGGGTTGTTGTGAAGACTAAATGAGTTGTTATATATTAAGTGTTTAGAGCAGTGCCTGGAATATAGTAAGTGCTCAATAAATATTAGCTATTACTCTAATTATCCTTCTCCTCCATTCAGAAAGTTTCTGTGCGCTTTGTGGCAGGGTAGACTGAATCCCAGGACCAGACTACCATGGCTCTGTTAGGAATGTAAGCTAAGGTGCCTCCCAAATGTCTATCCTTCTCTGTTGCTTTTTTGCTTTTTTCTTTTTAAGTGGACTGCAACAGTAGCCTCCTCTGTGGTCTGACTTTCTGCCTTTAGTTCTAGACTTATCCAGCCAGAAACAATCCTTCTAAAATGAAAATCTGATCAGACAATTTTACTTGCCTGCCTAATATTATTCATAATATCCCTTTGCCCTCAAGATCTTTTGGATTTCCTTACCCAAAAAGGATAGGAGAACTCCTTGAATAAATTGCTCACTCCAGGACTGGGGACATACACAAGATGAACCTGGAGCATGTTGTAGTGCCAGAAAGTAACAAAATGCTAAAAAAAAAGAAAAAAAGAAAAAAAGGCTACAATGATGGGGTATGTCAAAGGGACACAGGAATCAACTTGAAAGAGTTTCCAATGACCAAAGCTGGAACAATTTGAACAACAAAATAAATAAAGTAGTACTGGATTATAACTCAAAGTACAAGATAAATATCCATGAGTTCATACTGATATAAGTAAATGATTGAATAAATAAATTAATAGAGGAGAAGAGACAAATCTCTCCTGCAGAAGAATTCCAAATAAATTGTGTAGATATTTTACCCTTAAGGAGAGGGGAGTTTGGGCTGTGCATAGTGAATTCATAAGTGAGCAATAATGATAAGAGGGGGAAAAAAATGGTAGCTTTATAGTGAAGAAAGATGGAAAACACTACCTTAGCCAGATAATCAAGATCAACATTAGCAGTGTAATTGATAAGTAATAAAGTTCATGTTAATGGTATGTACCCTTGATACAATGTGATAAAAATGGCACTTTATTTCTGGGGTCTTCCTCCCCAAAACTCATAATGCCAGTCTAATCTTGAGAAAAACATCAGACAAATCCAAATTGAGGGAACATCAAGGTTCACCTTGTGTATTTCTTGGGTCCTGACTGATACTCCTCAAAACTGTCAAGGTCATAAAAAACCAGGAGTCTGATAAATTGTCACAGTGAAGAGGAGCCTAAGGAGAAAGGATAACTAAATGTAATGTGGCATTCTGGGACAAAAAAGAACATTAGATACAAACTAAGGAAATCTGAATAAAGTATTGACATTAGTTAATAATAATATGTCAACATTGAAGGTCAGATGCGGTGGCTCACGCCTGTAATCCCAGCACTTTGGGAGACCGAGGCAGGCGGATCACTTGAGGTCAGGTTTGAGACCAGCCTGGCCAACATGTTGAAGCCCTGTCTCTACTAAAAATACAAAAATTAGCCGGGCATTGTGGCTCCTGCCTGTAGTCCCAGCTACTCGGGAAGCTGAGGCATGAGAATTGCTTGAACCAGGGAGGACGGAGGTTGCTGTGAGCCAAGATCATGCCGTTGCACTCCAGCCTGGGTGACAGAGCAAGACCCTGTCTCACAATAATAATAATAATAAAGTCAACATAGGTTCATCAGTGACAAATGTACCACACTAATATTGATGCTAATAATACAGGAAACTGCATGTGGGTTTGTATATGGAAACTCTCTGTACGGTTTTCCCAATTTTTCTGTAAATCTAAAATTGTTCCAAAAATTAAAGCTTATTAAAATTAAAAAAAAAAAGATAGGAGGGGATAACAAAGATAAACTTTATACCTGTTTCAGAACTCTGGAAGGCCCAGACACCATCAGACCAAACCCATTCTCAAATTAGCAGCAACATCTCCTCTAGGTGCACTCCAACTCTGAGTTCTTTAGGGAGGTGAAAAAAGCGATTACCTCTTTCTCCTTTTAGAACACAGAAAGCACCCATCTTCTTTGTTCTATCCTACATAGGCAGCAGGACATGGGATTGATGGACAATTTGGGTTCTGGAATGAGGCAGACTCATTTCCCATGAACTCAGGAAAATTCTAAGCCTCTCTGGACCTGTTTCCTCATTCATAAAATGAAAATAATGCTTACCACATTAGAACTGATGAGATAATATGATGAGATACTGTATAAACAATGTTTAACAGAGTGCCTGGTAGATAACGATTAAGCAGTGTCATCATCTATCTCACTCCTCTCAGACCTTGCCAGTAGAACCCGGGGTCCAGACGGTACATGCAGGAAAAACAGAAATGATGTCTGTTTTCTAGAACTTTCTTGTCAAAACCAAGGTGGACAGACATAGAGTTAGCAGAGTAATTGTCTAAGTAACTTGGCCAGAGATAGTTGAGGAACCCAAGCTGCAGTTATTATGGAACTGCTTTTAGAGGCTGCGGATTTGGAAAGGAAGCCACATTGAGACTTGCTATTTACCCTGAGGGCACCTGCTTGATTTCTGTGGGATCAGGAAGCTCTGTTTTTAATATGTTCCAGCCAGTTTTCAGCCTACACAATGATTACAATCAGATCCAAACTAGTTTCAGCAGAATTTGCCAATAAAATGTCATGAGACTACAGAGCGGATTCCTTATTATTTCAGTAAATCTAGACACACATTACGGTTTTACCAACAACCGATCATGTTTTTGTGATTTTAACACAAACAGCAATAGAGTGTGTCCAGCGTGATGTGTTCTCACCATTCTGAAGACCACCCTGTTGCTTGAGCATAATTTTCTTCTTCCTGCGGGTGCTTTACCAAGGCTCTCCTTTGGGACAGTTTGGCTATTTGACCAGGTAGAGATGTCAGTGGCGGTCATTGCTGACATCACTGTACTTCCTTTCCTCTGAGGACCAGAAGAGCAACACCCCGTCTGTCTCTATCCAGCTGGGCAGTTTCCTGGCAGAACGGAGCAGCTCAGGAATGCTAGGTCTCGGGGTGGTTTCCCGCCACTCAGGCCCCTGCTTGTGGCCTGTGTTCCTGCACCCACAAACCAACCTCTCTGAAAGGCACCGAATGGAAGATTCCCCATGGATCATCAGGCAAAGCTCAAGCCGTCTTGCAGGATGCTGTGCAACCCTGCTTTTTTCTAGAATTTAGAATTAGAATAACATTCTAATTTGTTTATGATTAAATATTACCGGCATGTTCAGTAGGCAAACGAGTTACACTACAATATCGAGCAGACTCTGTGTATTTACAGTGAATCTGCTGTGTTAAATCTGCTGTGTCTACATCAAGGTTGGAGCTTTAGGATCTTCAGAAGAGGGCCATTTATAATGTTTTCTTCTTTCTTTTAGCATTTTATTTTCTGTTTTAGGTGCCTTACAATTTTCACAACAGTTTCAACACTTTATATTTTAAAGTTTTCTTTTTTTCTCTTTCATTTTTTTTCTTTCACATTATATAGTTAGTTCTGTGTTCATGCAGGGGAAGTAATGAATGAAACAGCTAGCTGATAAATTCTATTAAAGCACAATAAAAATTTGGGTCCTTCTGGATAAATGAAAGTTTCCATGATGAATTTCTCATGCACTCCACTCCATTATAAATAATTGGTTAATTCTACTCTAACCCCATAAGGGAAAGGTAATGAATGTTTATTGAGTATCTACTATGTGGTAGTCACTATGTAAGGTGCTTTACAGGAATAATTTCATTTGGAGTAAGGATTAGCAACAATTATGACAAATTTGTAATTTCTTTGGTTTTCAGACAGTTTAATTTATGTTTCCCTGAATATACTCACAATAATGCACAAGAACAAAACACCTGACTGGTGCATTAATACATGACCTCCATGAGGGCAGTATTCTCCTACTGCATCTAGCATTTTAACATATTGGCTACTTGGTAAGTGTTGTTGGCTTGGATATATTATCTCAATTTTAAATATTTGTATCAATGCATCTCTATTCATACACAATCATATAAAGGAATCTTATAAAAACTAAGTTAATATTGAACATTATTCAAATGTATACAGGCATTTTGGAATAATTTCTTCCATTTAGATATGTCTTTATCCAATATTTGGATGTCTTGATAACAAAACAAGAACTAAACCAGTATTTGAGCTATTTAAAGGATCAGATGACAGGCTAACTCACTCTAAATACTCTTTTGGTTTCAGAAAACTCAAACAGCGAGTAAAAATAAAATACCATCAAACGCTCTGCCTGCATTAAAGTGCCTAATAAACTCAGGTTCCCTCACTTCCACAGTCGGTCACACTTGCCTATCATGCATGATGGACTCAGGTCACACTGCATCACATATATGGAAGAAACAAAGCATTCATCATTCAATCAAAATGGATTTATTAAAAATCCATTGTAGGCCTACCTGTAGCGTATGACCTGAGGATCACAAAGAATGAATAAGACAGGGTTCCCCTTCTTGAACATATCAGACTAGCATAAAGTAAATTTAAGGGAATACAAAGTAGAATTCAATTCAACAAAAAATTTGCTTTATATATGTATACGAACAAAAACCATTAGAAACTTAATTCAGCAAATGTTTTTGGGGCACTAACTATATGCAGGGCTTAGGCTGATCCATCTTGCTCATTGAAACCCTGGACCTACAGAATAGCCATAAGGTTAGCAGGTAAACAATAAATTATAGATGAACGAAAGAATTTTACTATATGGCAAAAGCTTATGAGAGAGTAAATTGGTAGGAAAAATATATATGTGTATATATAAAATGTTAGGTAGAAAATGACCACAATGCACAGTGCTATAAAAGTATAGAAGTAGAGAAGATACTACAAATTGAACGCTAGGATTACAGGTTCGGGGGCAGATAAAATTCTTGTGAATTTTAAGGGACTGGTAGTAGGTGAGGCTGTAAAAGTTCTTGGGCAATGGGTGCCACAATGGGATTTTAAAAAACAGAACAATCTAACTGTGCTATCTGGTATAGAGAATAAATTAGAAAGTTGTGTCAAGCAGATTAGAATGAGAAGAAAACAGGCAGGAAAATTAGTTAAGGAGGGTCTATTACAATTGTATTAGAAAATAGAAAATAAGAGCTTGAACCGGGATAGACAGTAAGATGGGGAAAAGAGGTTATTTTTCAAATACATAACAAAAGTTAACTCTCTAGGTCTTGCCTGCTGAATGTATATGGAGTATTGGTGTAAGGGAGATGGAAGATAAATCTAAATTTCAGGCTGAGAAGAAGGTGGTTTCTTTAAAGTAATATATGTAATTTGGGGCTGGGTGGAGGCGGGGTGAGGTCTTATACTTTCCATTAGAGATTAGAAGTGTATAATAATTTAGTGAAGGAAGTGTTCCCTCTGAGCTGGTGAAGCCAGGGATAGTGAGAATCTGGGACGTGAGCTGAGCTGCACAGGAAGACAAGAACATTATTGTTCAGAAAAGTGAAGAATAGGCAAGTTAATCAAACTCTGTTTACATATCGATTATTGACAGAGGTTATTTAATCTGAGACACTTGTATTCATTAAAGCAATTATTTAGGGGTTAGGTCTATACAATAACACTGGAATATTTTGTAATAACCTAGTAAATTATGAGTTGTGAGTTTTTTTAATCTGGGAATTTGATATTCCATAGTAACAGCTTCAGCGTTTGGCTTGTTTTTCATACTAGGGTTTTCCATCTCTATCCACGCAAGAGAGAATATTATGTGCCATCAATTTAGCTAGGATCCCATATGGAGATGATAGATCACACAAGGATATGTATTTTGGAAAATGTCATTTTCTGAATAAATTTTTATTTAAGGCTAGGTATCAGAAAAATTAAGATCTTCAAAACAAAAGGAGACAAAAAATTATTTTGTTCATTTTGGAAGTGACTTATAAATGTTCTAAATTATGTCTAGTAAGTAGGGTAATGTTTATAAAGCACAGAAAAATGAATGAAAGCGTAATAAAATAAGAAAGCAGTGAATCATCTTTGTTTCATTCTGACATTGAAAAATGGTTAATTCTGGGAAAAAAAAGAAAAAAACCCTTATAACTGCTTTCTACCAATAAGATCTAGTTTGGCAAATGTCATTATTGGGGTTAATAGTAACATGTCTTAGCTAATTTTAAAATTGTATTTTGTTTAATGTTATAGATCAAATTTTACTGTTTTGATCACAGACCGCTTTGAGGATTTCATAAAAGCTACATACACCATCCTCAGGAGAATATACAAACTTCAAATCAATAAAGATGTTGCATAAATGGTCTCCAAGTTAACATCCCTGGCTGTAAGAATCCATTCTATGGCTTAAAGTAGCAACTCAAATGAGGCTTTCATTTGCAGTGGTTAGATGAATGAAAATATGGCTCTTAAGAATATATCAATGTAGGCTGGGCACGGTGGCTCATGCCTGTAATCCCAGCATTTTAGGAGGCCGAGGTGGGTGGATCACGAGGTCAGGAGTTCGAGACCAACCTGGTTAATATGGTGAAATCCCATCTCTTCTAAAAATACAAAAATTAGCTGGGCATGATGGTGCATGCCTCTAGTCCCAGCTACTCAGGAGGCTGAGGCAGAAGAATCACTTGAACCCAGGAGGCGGAGGTTGCAGTGAGCTATCGCGCCACTGCACTCCTGCCTGGGCAACACAACGAGACTCTATCTTAAAATAAAAAGAATATATCAATGTAATGTTATTTTGTCCTTGCTTAAGTTTGATACTATGATAATAATTTTCCTAGTCCTACATATTCTTTAAATAATCTTGTTTTCTTTATAAAAGTTATTTGTGGGCTTCAGATGGGAGACGAATCTCTATCTAATAATCCATAAATATAACAGGACCTAATTCAATCCACGCAGGATTCAACGTGTAATTGGCATAGTGCCTGGCTCTGGTGTTGCAGCTCCCAAACTGTGCAGAGACCTCGAGATGGGGATACAAACTCATGGGGCAGCAACATGTGTCAGACCCCATGAGAACTACTAGCTCAAGGTAGTTCACAAGTTCATGGTAGATCACACCACATCCTTTCCAGAGATATCATGACTTTGTAAATCTGGGTTCTGGCATTAGCTGTGATAAAAAAAGGAAGTACTGCATGAAAATCAACAGGGAGCAGGAAATGACAGTTGTGGATTTCCATCTGATTCCAAGGTTTAAGAAGTTGTACAATGCCCAACAAGCACACATATCCCACTAGTAATTAATTGTGGTTATTTAGGAATGAAATAAATATATTATTTTTACCTTCAATCTGAATTTTTTTCTAAAAGACTACTGAATTTTTAGGACATAAATTTTTTGGGGAGGTGGGCATGGACGATTTAATAAATAGAACCATCAAGCATTTCTTTTGGCCTACAGGCACAATGAAAAACTTGCTAACATGTTAGGGAAACCATGAGCCAAAAATTTTGGCAATGAGTTTCTTAGAGGGAAACTAACTTAAATGAGACCAGCTCTCTGCCTTCCACTTGCTCAGAGAGACATATGTACTGCTAACCACTGTTAAAAGTAAACTAGGATATTTGCCATAACCAAAATATAGACAAAATTCAAAGACCTAGGAATTCTCATGTGTCCTTCTGTTAGAAGCAAAAAAGGGAGAATCAAAGTGCCATTGAGTTTAGCCTTTTTTAAAGAAAAAGTAAGATTTCAATAGGTAGGAAAGAAAGGAAGAACATTCCTTTGTGAGGGAACAGTATGAACAATGGCTTAAAGGCATAAAATGAATATTTTATTTGGTTTGTGAGAAGGAGTCTAGTGACTGGAAACAGGAAAGGCAAGGAGTGGCAGGAGATGACCATACTGAAAGGGCTGTGATATTGTTTGGCTCTGTCCCCACCCAAACCTCATCTTGAATTCCCATGTGTTGTGAGAGGGACTCTGTGGGAGGTAATTGAATCACAGGGGCAGGTCTTTCCTGTGTTCTCATGATAGTGAATAAGTCTCACAAGATCCAAGAGTTGTATAACGGAGAGTATCCCTGCACAAGCTCTCTCCTTGCCTGCTACCATCTGTGTAAGATGTGACTTGCTCCTCCTTGTCTTCCACTATGATTGTGAGGCCTCCCCAGCCACATGGAACCTCTTTCTTTTGCAAATTGCCCAGTCTCAGGTATGTCTTTATCAGCAGTGTGCAAATGGACTAATACAGTAAATTGGTACCAGTAGAGTGGGGCCCTGCTGAAAAGATATCTGAAAATGTGGAAGTGACTTTGGAACTGGGTAACAGGCAGAGGTTGGAACAGTTTGAAGGGCTCAGAAGAAGACAGGAAAATGTGGAGAAGTTTAGAACTTCCTAGAGACTAGTTGAATGGCTGTGACCAGAATGCTGATCAGGAAATGGACAATGAAATCCAGGTTGAGGTAGTCTCAAATGAAGATGAGGAACTTGTTGGGAACTGGAGCAAAGGTGACTATTGTTATGTTTTAGGAAAGAGACTGGGGCCTTTTGTCCCTGCCCTAAAGATTTGTGGAACTTTGAACTTGAGAGAGATGATTTAGGGTATCTGGCAGAAGACATTTCTAAGCAGCAGAGCATTCAAGAGGTGACTTGGATGCTGTTAAAGGCATTCAGTTTTAAAAGAGAAACAGAGCACAAAAGTTGAGAAAATTTGCAGCCTGACAATGCTGTAGAAGAGAAAATTCCATTTTCTGAGGAGAAATTCAAGCTGGCTGCAGAAATTTGCATAAGTAATGAGGAGCTGAAAAGCCTGGCCAATGTCACTTTATCAAGCAAGCCAAATGAACATCACCAGTAACAGGTCAAATTGAGATATTGTGCCATCTGATAGACTGCAAGGAGAACACAACCTCACTTCTGTGAGATTCGCATCTGAGATGCTTAACTGGAATCTAGTCATCAGGAAACATCAGACAAATGTGAATTGAGGGACATTCTGCAAAATAACCTGCTGATAGTCTTCAAACATGTCAAAACTTTCAAATAAGTCATGAGAGTTAAGAAAAGACTGGGAACTGTTCCAGACAGAAGGAGACTAAAGAGGCATAGCAACTAATGTGCATTCAAACTGGGTCCATTTGCTATAAAGAACATTGTTGGGACAACTGGCTAAATGCGAAAGAAGCCTGAGGATTAGAGTCCTCAGACTCTAATGAATCCATGCAGACTTCCTGATTTTGATGGTTGAATCCTGTTTATCTGGAGAATGTCCTTGTTTGTAGAAATACACATTAAAGTTGAGGGGTGATGTGATGAAATATGTTTGACAATTTACTTTCAAGTGGTTCAGAGAAAAGAAGTTCTTAATTGTGAACTTGCAACTTTTCTATATATTTGTTTCAAAATTTTAAAAAGTATTTTCTCCCATGTTCTCACTTATAAGTGGGAACTGAACAATGAGAACACAGGGACACAGGGAGGGGAACGACACACATTGGGGCCTGTGGGGGTGGGGGGAAAGAGAGCACCAGGATAAATAGCTAATGCATGTGGGGCTTAATATCTAAGTGATGGGTTGATAGGTGCAGCAAATCACCATGGCACATGTTTACCTATGTAACAAACCTACATGTTCTGCACATGTATCCCAGAACTTAAAATTTAATTTAAAAAAGATTAAAAACAATTTATTAAAAAGTGTTTTTAACCTAAAAAAAAAATATTGGTGCTTTTGCTCTTCTGCCGTTGCCATGATGAACTTCTCCCTAGGCAGTTGCTGCCTTCTCAGCCTGGGCCCTTGAATGAACACACACGGAGGAGACATGAGGTGAGCCAGACCCTAGGATCTAAACCTGGCTATACCCGCAGCTTGAAGCAGAGCTGTGCAGCCAAGCCCAGCTGAAAGCAGCCAAGCCCTAGGTCTGCAACTTGAATCTTGACTGAAGGGCTACAACGCTGAAAACAGTTGGAGTAACTTTTAGTCATAACGGAACGTTATGCTGCAGAACTGGGTCACTGAGGGAACTGCAACCTCTTCTGTGATCAGCACACAACCGACTCCAGTTCTGTAATCAGGAAGCCAGCAGGTTCAGTAAACTGCTAGACCCAGGATACTGCAGTCACTACTGCTGCTGTCTCCACAACCCTGCTGCACCTGCAAAGATGGTCCCAGCAGAATAGAGGCCTCATGCCCTCCTTCTCAGTACCTACTAACTGGTGTTTGGACACTGGGTATCCATCACTACTGCAGAAAACCAGACCCCTTCATGTTTCTGCTTAACAACAGGAACAGTGGAAGCAGCAAGACCATAGCCATGACTGAGATCACTCCTTTCAAACCTCATGCAAGTGCACCTGATTAGCCAGACCCAAATTTCATTCTCATCACTATCTCCAAGGGAATCTTGGAGATGTAGTTTTTAGCTTTCAAATCTCAGTATTACAGGAAGGCATGCTACAAGGAGGATGAAACTGATGTTGTGTGTCAAACCATCATATCCATCAGAGAGAGGGAGGGAGGAAGGAAGAAAGAAACGGAAGGAAGGGAGGGAGGGAGGAAGGAAGGAAGGAATGAAAGAAAGAAATCATATATTGTACTTTATTTAGACAATGGTATACTACACAGCAACAAAATTGAATAAGTTAAAGCTAAGAAAATCAACCTGTGTAAATCTCAATATAATAATGTACCAAAAGGAAGTCATAAAATAATAGTGTTAATACCATTCATATAAGGTTAAAAACACTACAAAACAATACTATATATTCTTAAAAGGAAACACAAATTTGTAGTGAAATTCTACAAGCACACATTGGAATGATGGATCATATTTATCTTTTCAGAGGGAGGGACATGGAAGAATGGGTTTGGGGAGAGTACACAGGGTGTCTCCATTATCTATTGCTGTGTAACAGGCCACTCCAAAATTAAAGGCTTTAAAGCCACAACTACGTGTTTGCTCATGATTCTGTGGGTTGGCTACTGGGCAGGGCCTGGTTAGGATGACTCATCTCTGTTCCACGTGATGTTAGCTGTGCTCACTCATACATCTTAGGCCAGTTGGTTGGTCATCTGGGGCTTGATGTACCCAGATGTCCTCACTCACAGGTCTTGGTCCTAAGCTTTGATGCTTAGATCTCTCCCTTTCTATGAGGTCTCTCCTCACGAACCCTCTCATCCTCAAAGAGGCCAGACTGGGCTTGTTCACAAAATTACAACATTCCAAGAGAGTGAGAGAGGAAGTTGTGAGCTTCTCCCTGAAGGCCAAGGCCTAGAAGTAATATAATGTTGTTCTATCACATCCTGTTGTTCAAAGCAGTAATGAGGTCAGTCCAGAGTCAAGGGATGGAGAAATAGACTCTTGATGGAAGAGCTGCAAAGAATTTGCATCCACAGTTGCTGTATCTATTATGCAATAGATAATAGAGATCCCAATAGATAATGGGAGTTCCCAATGGGTATATAATATACTATTTAAGCAAATATAGCAACAGCTATATGTGTGATTTGGTAATGCTGGGTAATAGGTACAGTTGTTCACTACCAGTTTCCTATACTTGTTCTTTAGGTTTGAAATATGACTATACATTTATGTATGTTCCTTAGAGCTCAAGAGCTGTTCAAGTTCTTGCCTTTCCAGAACCCAGTTATTCAGCTGTCTTTTCAGTTCTAGAATATAGTTCACAGATGTCTAAAGCATTTAGTTTGTGATAAAGAACAAACTGTCTTTGGAGAAGAGTTTTATTTGAATTATAGGAGTTCATGGCTGAGCAGGAGTTGGAACTCGGTGCTTCTGGCATGTGCACTTTAGGCATCTATTTATTGCCACTGATTTTTAGAGAGGCCAAAGAGACTCTTAGGCTAAACTCTATTCATAATTAAGATTCAGAGATGTACAGATAGAGGGTGAACTGGGATAGCTCTGGTGAAAGCCAGATTACAGAGTGGAAGGTGATGTTTCTATTGGTTCATGAGCAAGGACTGCAAGGAAAAAAAACAGGACTGGCCCAGCACACCACACTCAACAGGAGGGCCTCACTGTGAGAGAAAGTTTTAGTTCATGGCACTGTGTGGCAGCTAGTACTGAAAATGATCCCAGGTCAGTCTGTGCATCAGGAAGAGAAGAACAATTGAGAAATTAAAGGGCTGCTTTGCTAAGGACACGAATGATTTGGGGCTTAAGCAATCCTGGTTGGGAATCCCCAAAGTGATGGGACTGCAAGAGTGTTTTTCTTCTCAATTTGTCTGAGATATGATGAAATTCTGAGCCCAAAGCATATTGATGCCTGCTCAGTATTATCAAGATGGGTGGGATAAATCTCTCTTATAAATGGTGTTGGATTTGATGGCCATGTAAGAGAGGCCCACAGCCTCAGAGTGGCCTCTCTGTGGAAACAGGAGGCTGGGCTAGCCAGTCCAGACTCAGGGGTTGACCAGGTATCAGGCCAGTTTGCACACACACATAGGCACAGCCTTGGAATTCCCAGAAATATTTCAGGAGGAGAATTCTACAGAAAGCATCTTCCTCTTGTCAAGGAAAGGGAGAGCTGGAGTCCATTGAGATTGGAATTTTAATCAGCTCAAGAGATACTGATTCTCAATGGCTCTAGACACTAATGTAGCATTTATATTTTGTTAGCATTAATGCAACTGACATTTAGCATCTCTTTAATTACAAGATGTTTATGGTATCTATACAGAACTCATTTCAGATTCTAAAGCCTCAGGATACTGAAAGCATGTTTAGAATGTGCTTTCTTTAAGTACTGAATTTAGTCAGACTATTCCAGAGAGCAGACTATGCCTCCACCAGTGTTGGGGATTTGAATGGCTGTTCCTTTATTAGTTAATCATGTGATGATGACCACCAGCTGCTTCAGTGGATCTGACGCTCTTTCCTCTTCTTCCTCTTCAATCCACAATGAATTTCAAATTCTCCTATTTTTGATTAGCTTTATTAAGGTGTAATTTACATACAATGAGATTCACTAATTTTAAAAGGGCAATTTGATGGATTTTTGACAAATGCGAAAGGTAGTATAACCATGACAACAATCATGATACAGACATTTTTGTCATCCCCAAATGTTTTCTTGTGCTCTTTGCCCTAGAAACCGTTGATCTGCTTTCTATTACTATATCTTTTACTCTTTTAGCATTTCATATAAATGGAATCATACAGGAAGTAGTCATTTGTGTTTTTTTCACTTAGCATATTGCTTTGAATATTCATCCATATTGCCAAGTGTCGTAGTAGTTCATTCCTTTTTATTGCTCATTATTCCATTGTATGAATGTGCCACAATTTGTTTATACATTCATTCATTGAAGGGCATCTGAATTGTTTCTATATTTTGATAATTATTAATAGAGCTGCTATAAACATTTGTGTTCTGGCTTTTCTGTCAACATAGTTTTTGTTTCTCTAGGGTAAAACAGTTTGAACATCCCTAATCCAAAATCTGAAATCCAAAAGATGTCACCAAGAACATCTTTTCCCAAATCTGAAACTTTTTGAGCTCTGATATGACACCACACATCAGAGGTCAGGTGGAATATTCCACACTTTACCTCATGTGATAGGTCACAGTCAAAACACAGCTGCACAATGCACAGTTTATTTAGTATCCCCAAGGGAGAAAAGACGTTTGTAGCCCCCTTCATCTGTGATACATTTTTTTTTCTGCACACACTCAGATTCCTCAATGCAGGCACACTCACAAAGGGTAAGAAAAGGAGTGCAGGCTGGATACACCAATGCGGGTTCCCCATGATGTCCCGCATGGGGCCAAGACCTATGTACATGACTCACTGTGTTGTTTTTCTTTTTTTTTTTTTGCTATATTCTTCACTCTGTGGTGTAAAGATATTGTTGAAAACCTCAAAAAGGCCTGCAGAAATCCCTATGGGTAACAGTTGATTAAAACAAAAAGAGGAAGAATTTATGTTTACCCATATCACAGAAAGTCAAGCTGTTGGAGAGATTGGATAGTAGTGTAAGTGTGAAACATCTTACAGAAGAGTGTTGTGTTGGAATGACCATTATATATGACCTGAAGAAACAGAAGGATATACTGTTTAAGTTCTGTGCTGAAAAGGATAAACAGAAGTTAATGAAAAATATAAAAACATTTGCAAAAAGCTATTAATGGAGATCTCGATCATGTATTGAAAGAGTGGATATGTGAGTGTCACAAAGAACATGTGCCACTTAATGGTATGCTGATCATGAAACAAGCAAAGATCATCATATATTGAAGATTGAAGGGAACTGTGAATATTCAACAAATTGGTTGCTGAAATTCAAGAAAAGTCATGGCATTAAATTTTTAAAGACTTGTGGTGATAAAGCATCTGCTGATCATGAAGCAGTGGGGAAATTCATTGAAAAGTTTGTCAAGGTCATTGCTGATGAAAATCTGATGCCCGAACAAGTCTATAATGCTGATAAAGCATCACTGTTTTGGTGTTATTGCTCCAGAAAGACACTGACTATAGTTGATGAGACAGCCCTTACAGGAATTAAGAATGCCAAGGACAGAATAATTGTGCTGGGGTGTACTAATGCAGCAGGCATGCATAAGTATAAACTTGTTGTGATAGGCAAAAGCTTATGTCCTTACTGTTTTCAAGGAGTGAATTTCTTATCAGTCCATTATTATGCTAACAAAAAGGCATGGATCACCAAGGACATCTTTTCTGATTGGTTTCACAAACATTTTATACCAGCCGCTTGTACTCTCTGCGGGGAAGCTGGAATGCATGACGCTGTAACATTTTGTTATATCTTGACAACTGTTCTGCTCACCCTCCAGCTAAAATTCTCACCAGAAATAATGTTTATACCATGTACTTTCCCCAAAATTTGACTTCATTAATTCAGCCACTTGTATATTAATATCAATGAAGAGTAAATATAAAAACACTTTCTTGAACAAGTCTACAGCAGGGAATATAGGCATGGGTGTGGAAAGTTTTCAAAAGGAGTTTAGCATGAAGAATGCCATATTATGCTCTTGTCAACACTTGGAACACAGTGGCTAAAGATAGAGTTGTCCATGCCTGGCACAACCTCTGGCCTGCAATTATGTTCAGTGATGATGATGAATAAGGTGGTGACTTCGAAGGATTCCATATGTCAAGTGAGAAAAAATGATGTCTGTTCTTCTTACATATGCAAAAAATACACCTTTAGAGTCCATCAGTAAGCTGGAAGAAGTGGATATAGAAGTTTTTAACACTGATGAGATTCCAATCACTCATTCATTGACAAATGGTGAAATAGCCTCCAAAATGGTTCTGAATCAAGGTGATTGTGATAATAATGATGACAAAAATGACATTGTTAACACTGCAGAAAAACTGCCTATAATGAACCTGATGAAAACGTGTGATTGGCTTAGGATTAGAGCAGCATGCATTCATAGCAACAAGAAACTATGTCAGTTTATAAAATCAGAGAGACTTCTAAGACAAAAAAATTTGTGGATGAAACAGATGACTCTGGAGGAAACAGCTTTAAAACTCCTCCAGTAGAGGAGGAGTTTTAACTCCTTTCTCATTCCTAGGCGACCCACTTCCTGGTCCCCCAACTGGTTCTGACGCTTTGTCTCACCTAAGAAAAGAAAATACAGTGCATGGTAACCTTTTCATCAAAACACAGCTTCATAGATGAAGACTGAAAGTCTGCTGTTGTTTGTTGCTGCTGTTTAATAGCAACAGATATTCCGGTGATGCTACTATGCTGTTTAGTTATCCTGAAACATTATTTTTTCACCATATTAATGGTGTACCCTATCTTTTAGTGCTAAGTACTTATGTGTGAATAAGCATAAGAAAATTATTGCTTATCAGTAGCATATACATTCAGAGTCACAAATAATGGTTATGCCAAACAATCACAGATTGTCCACATGGGTGGCTAGTGACACCTTTGCTTTCCAATGGTTCAATGTACACAAACTTTGTTTCATGCACAAAATTATTTAAAATAATGTATAAAACTACCTTCAGGTTATGTGTATAAGGTGTATATGAAACATAAATGAATTTCATGTTAAGAGTTGAGTCTCATCCTTAAGATATCTCATTATATATTTGCAAAAACCCCAAATCGGAAACGCTTCTAAAATTATCGCTTTAAAATAACAGCAAATATTTGCTGAAATGAAAGGAATTATAGGTTATAAAAAAGGCCTGTGGCAGGGAGAGTTGGAAGGAAAATAAACAACCTTTGTTTAATAAACAAGCCAACAATTAGGAAAAACAGAACTGATGTCTAAAGAGAGAAAAATGTTCCATACAGGACATTTTCCCCCTTGTTTTTTGTATTACTCTAACTGCAGTGTGTCCTTGTTATTGAGAAGTGGCTTATGTTCTTAAAATTGATGAACTCTCTCTCTCTATATATATATACATATACACTTCCTTTTATATATATATATACACACACACACATATGACATATATCTAGATGACAGCATATAGCATACTGCAGAGTTCCTTAAAACTTAATGTGAATAGGAATCACCTGGGAATCTTGTAAACTGCAAGTTCTATTTCAGCAGGTCTGGGGTAGTGTTGGAGCTTCTGCATTTCTACTGAGTTTCCGGGAGAGGAGAATATTGCTGGGTTGTAGATGTAGTGTCAGAGCACCTGAGTTCAAATTCTGCCTCCAACACTTGAAACTGTGTAAACAAGGGCCCATTAATTAACCTATCTCAGTTTTCTCATCTGTGAGATGGGGATGATAGCAGCATACAGGTGCTCCCTAGGTGTGTTGTGAGGACTACATGAGTAAGAATGTCAAGCATTTAGACCAATGCCAGGCACATAGTAGGTGCTACATTATATTCCTCTGGTTTTCAGTAAGTTCCAACATTCAAGGCAGTCATATGTCTAACAGCTTCAAGCCACATTGATTGAGTCTTACCCAGTCTTTTAGTTTCTCCTAGGTCCTGTGCCTTAATCCTGGTGGCAGCCACCGGTTTTGCTAGTGCTGCTAATTAAGAGATCCCATTCAGAGCCACTGAGCCTGCCTTGGAAAAAGAAAACCCACTGAAAGGATGTCAAAGAGAGAGATATTAACCATTTGATATGCTTCACCTGATGGAAATGTCACAGGTTCAGCCCCATGGTGTGACAGTAGATATTTCTACAGGCAGTAGTAATGCTGGGAAGGCGCTCAAAGAGTGCGTTTGAAAGAATTTCCAGTCTAACCCCAGGGCCCCCATGACAGCTAGGAGAGCTGCACCAATGTGCCCTTCTCTCCACGAGAACCAGGCAGTGGCTCAACCACACCAGCCAGTGAATAGACTCTCTAGTGTTGTTTGCATCCTGCCCCTTTAATCTGCCTCCAGCACCCCTGTAGATGTCCTAATTGGTCCTCTGGATCCAGCCCTCTTTGGCCTGTCAGCTCAGCTCTATGTACACAGCTCACTTTCATCTCCTTGCTTGCTTGGCATATTGCTCTATTCTCATAGTTTTCTGATGTTAAAAGCAGCTTGTAGAGCTTGGATGATCTTCATACCATTTCTGCCTCCCTGTTAGTAACTGTACTAGAAAAACAGCTGTTAATCTCAATTAGGTTTTGATTGCTAATTACCAGCTACCTGTCAGGATCAAGCAGCCCTCTTCCTTGGCCCTTCAGCTATTTCTCATGCAATTGGTACGCTTGGTTTCCATGAGAACCATTTAGCTAGATGCAACCCAAACTGCCACCTCTTCTGTGGCTTTGAGAATATCTCTCCAGTGCACTCTGAGGCTCCTTGTCCACTGCCCTGCTTCCTGGTTTTCTTCATTTCATTGTCCAGTCAGTTTCTGATGAAAGCCATTTCATCTCTATTGTTGTTACAAGTGTGTCTTGGAAAGGACAATTTATGATTAGTAAGTCCATTCATTGAACTTAGGTTTAGAACTCTTGCTTTCAATTTTCATCTTTATAGATGTGTGTCATCTAGCTTGCATTCTGTTTATCTATATCAGAAGTTGGCATGAAGGCCGAGTCTGGTCTACAGTGTTTTTATAAATAAGGCTTCATTGGAATGTAGCCTATAACATTGCATATTGTCTGTGGCATGGCTGCTATCATATTACAACAGCAGAATATTTGTATCAAAGATGGCATGCCCCAAAAAGTCTAAAATATTTACTACTAGTCCTTTACAGTAAAAGCTTGCCAACTCCTGACCTATGTCTTTGGTTTTCAAAGTGTGGTTCCTTAGAACAGCAGCATCAGAATCACCTGGAAACTTATTAGAAACTCAAATTCTCAGGCCCCACCCTAGACCTACTTAATCAGAAACTCTTAGTACTGAGGGTGAGTGCAGTGGCTTACTCCTGTAATCCAGCACTTTGGAAGGCCAGGGTGGGCGGCTTGCTTGAGCTCAGGAGTTTGAGACCAGCCTGGCCAAAATGGCAAAACCCCACATCTATTAAAAATACAAAAATTAGCTGGGTGTAGTGTCACATGCCTGTAGTCCCAGCTACTCAAGAGGCTGACGTGGGAGAATTGCTCGAACCTGGGAGGTGGAGGTTGCAGTGAACTGAGCTTGCACCACTGCACTCCAACCTGGGTGACAGAGTGAGACCCTGTCTCAAAAAAAGAAAGAAAAGCAGAAACTCTGAGGGCAAAGTCTAGCAATCTGATTTTTTAAAAATTAATCATTTAAAGATAATTAAGATTGTACATTAGAGGTAAACACCATGATGATTTTATCTGTATATACATTGTATAATGATTGTCATAATCATTAACAAATCCATTACCACGCATGCTACACACTAGGTCCCCAAAATTTATTCATCTTATAACTGAACATTTTTATCCTTTGATCAACATCTGCAATAATCTGAATTTTTAAAATTTTTAGATATTTCATTGACAAAGATTGTACATATTTAGGTGTACAATATGATGATTTGATATACATGTACATTGTAAAATGATTATGACAATCAAATTAATTAACACATCTATCCCCACCTATGCTCTACATTCAGTCCCCAGAACTTCTTCACTTACAACTTAAAGTTTGTAATCTTTGACCAACATCCCCAGTAATCTGAATTTTAATAACCCTTCCAGGTGATTTGGATGCACACTAGGGTTTGAGAACCACTGACTTCTGCTGTTGCACGTGAGATTGTCCTTTCCAAGATATACATGCATGTCACTATGGCAAGTGAAAGAAATAAATTTATTTTAGCAACTGGTATTCTTCCATATTACAAACACTGAGTTTTGTGACCTTTCAGGGTGGGGAATAAATGATATGTCTCCAAATGGTGAGACTGTCAAATTCTGTTGGCTATGGTCATGATACCTGATGGAAGGTAACTAGTAATTTCTGTTTATCCTTGTGTAAATCATCTCATCATGTTCTTTGCCCATTTTTCTACTTGAACCACTGAACACTTTGTACAAATACTTTGTATTTAATTTTTTATATATATATATATATATATATATATATATATATATATATATATATAGTCTTCTGATAACTTTGGGGTTGGTTTTCTCCTGGTTCTCTAGTTCTTTTATTTGTGATGTTAGGTCATTAAATTAAGATCTTTCTAACTTTTTGATGTGGGCATCTAGTGCTATAAATTTCCCTCTTAACACTGCTTTAGCTGTGTCTCAGAGATTCTGGTATGTTGTATTTTTGTTCTCATTAGTCTCAAAGAACTTTTTGATTTCTGCCTTAATTTCATCATTTACTCAAAAGTTGTTCAAGAGCAGGTTATTCAATTTCCATGTAATTGTATAATTTTGAGTGAATTTCTTAGTCTTTATTTCTAATTTGGTTGTGCTGTGGTCTGAGAGATTGTTTGTTATGATTTCAGTTCTTTGGGAGTGATCTCTGCCTTGCTGCCTCAGGGCTGTGAATGCCATAGACATGTTGCCATCATCACCACTATTGGCAAGTTCTGAGTGATCTGTAAATAAATAAAGTCTTATTGGAACACAACTGCACTCATTCTTTTATATATTGTCTATGGGCACTTTTCTACGGCTACTTTTGTTCTACAGTGGTGGAATTGGGTAGTCGCAACAGGGAACTGAACTGCAAAGCCAAAAGTATTTACTCTGACTCTTCACAGAAAAAAAATGGCTGCTCTAAATTAAATACAAAATTTTCAGCCAAATAACATGGCATTTTCTTGTTGGTAAATAAATTTCTGAATACAGGTGAGTGTAGCAGGCAAGATGAGGACAGAAGACAAAGTAGATGTTTTAACTTCTGAATGAGCAGACTCAGTTTCCACCTGGTGGCAGTAATTTGGGACACATGCCTGTTTCCTCAACCCCAAGGCAATTCTGGAAGTTGTCCTTGTCTGAACTACTATTTCAGAGTACCCTATTGTACATAAATCATTCTAGGGAGAAAACAGCTCTTCTTTTTTCCTCTTCTCTTTGCCAGCTAGCATTTAGAGAATAAGAAACGCTCACATTCTGCTGCCTTTCCGTCTGGCCCCAACATTCACCTTAGGAGCCTTCCCTACACAGAAAGTGTATTTATTTTGAAAGTAATTTCTTGGACCTTATTCTGAGGGTATATGCCCTGGCTACCCCCTGCTCAGTGTTGAGGACAGTGGACAGAAGGTCTACTGGCCCAGCTCCTTGGAATGTAAACCTTTATTTAATTATCCTGATGACTGTCCTAGAACCCCTTTAGTATCTGTATTTGACTACAAACATGGAGTTTCCCTAGAACAGGAGTTCTCAAACTTTATGTGCATCAGAATCATCAGGAAGGCTTGTAAAAAATCTAGATCCTTGGGTCCCACCCCCAGAATTTCAGATTTGTGGGTCAGGAGTGAGATTCAAGAATTTGCATTTCCATCAGGTTCCCAGGTGATGATGCCACTGTTGGTCCAGGAACCACCCTTTAGAAACCCCTGCTTTAGAGTTTTATTGCAAAGAACAGATCTTATCTGTAGAGCAGCTTTTCTCATTTTTGCTTTGAGCTATAGTTTTTTCCCCACTTTCCATCTTCCCGTACTTTATGAATTTCTGGTACACTAATAGTATTTATTTTATTTGTTTTGGGGCAGATTTTATTCTTTCAAGCTACTCTTTCTATTACTTCCATAGGCACTGGGAACAGGAGGGGAGAGAGACACATATACTTCATCTTCTGTTGTGATCTAATCTTCCTTTGTGATTTCATCCCATTCCTTTACACTTAAAGAGGACTTTTTATTCTATATTTACTTCTGGTATTTAATGGGTTAAAGGTTACCAATTGCAATTTATTTTAGAGTGATAATTTAACTTTTTTTCCAAATAGTTTGTCCCGGACCACTTATTCAATAATCTTTCTTTTTCTCACTGATTTGTGATGCCACCTTTAATATATGTTAAGTTTGCATCTATACTGGGGTCGATTTCTGGGCTATCAAATCCATTACATTGATCTGCCTGCCAATTCTTTTGTCAGTAGCACACCACTTTAATTATTGAAGTTGTATTATATTGTAGGGTAAGTTTCTTCAATTAGTCTTTACCTTCAATATATCCTTGGCTGTTTTTGCCCTTTATCTTTAAAATCACTTTGTCACACTCCCATCTTCCCATCTATCTTAGATTTTTAATGAAGATTCCATAAGTCTATTAAGCATTTTGTGAAAGATTGGTATCACTTTCCAATGCAAAAACATTATACCAATTTATTCAAGACTTCTTTTATATATCTCAAATTTTTCTAGTATTCTACAAAAAAAGGTCACATACTTCCCTAGATATCTTGTCGTTTTTGTTGAAATTATAAAATGGGACTGTATTTTTCATTGCAGTTTCTTATTCTCATTTTGAGAGAGTTTTGGGGGTGGAAAAGAAGGAACAATTTTAAGAAGGGTTTTTTTTTTTAATAAGAGAATTCGAGGTGAATTGGGAATTTTGGCTCATGAAAGTGGGTTTTATTTTGGATTTCTGTATCTTTGAATTAATGGCAATGCTTGGTGTTTCTTGACTTAGAATCCATAATAACATGTTTGCATTATGCTAAAATGTTAAAATAAAACAAAAAATGTTAAACATCTAATAATAACAGAAATGTAATTCATAACTAAATTGTCCTTCAGTAGCTGCAGATGATGCAGTTCGGTAAGTGTACAATTAGGCAGATTTCCATCTTTTTATTTTATCTAAGGCAGGTTCACTCAGTGCCTAGGCCTTACCAGAATATGTCAGCTCCTTAACAATCTTCTTTAATTTAGTTGATATTCCCAAATGATCTTTCTAAATTTGAATGATGTTTTGCATATTGTCTTTAGTTCACAAAACAGAATGTATTCTTCAAGTAATAAAATCTTATTCTGGTACTAAAATTCAGTCAGGCATGCTCTGAATATATGCTGACATGAAAATGCTGCTTCATAATCCAGGGGGATATATAAAAATCAAAGAAAAACCTATCTTGGAAAAGAAACTTAGAAAGTTCAGCAACCATAAGTACAAAAAAAATAAAAGGAAGCAAGAAAGAAAGAAAAAGAAAAAAAAGACAGAAGCCAAACCCCAAATCCTAAAGTATTCATCAAATCTAAAGCATTTCATCAGATCTAAGATGCCACTTATAATAAGACATGCCATTATTTCATGTACCCTAAAGAAAGGAACAGATTCTACCATATAAATTATAGATCATAAAACTAATCCCAATTTTAGAGATATTTTAATTGAGGGGAAAATATGTTTTTTAGTATCATTGGTATATGTTACACTGCTTTGGACTGTAATCAACAGAAACTTGATTCACAAATGCATTGGATCACATACCTAGAAACCAATAGAAAGGGCTGGCTTCAGGAAGAGGCTGATCCAGAAATCAATATTTTCATTAAGGACCCACTCTCTTATCACAGGATCAACTTCATCCCAAGGCTGGTTTCCCTTCCTGGTAAAACACAGATGCCAGCAGGAAACGGGCTAGAGTTCTGTGTTCTCATCAAGTCAAAAGCAAAGGATTATTTCCCAAAAATCAAAAAGAAATTTTCCAGCTGTCCCTAGCAAACTTCCTATTATGTTGTCAACAGTCTAAGTCCAAACTGAGTCCCCTGACCATCCTTGAACTGCTGTCTATAGCTGTATTGTCCAATATAGTCATGACTTGCTGTTGTGGTTACCTAGAGAGACAGATGGACTCCCACCCAAAATTTAGTTCAGATGTTGAGACTGATGACAACACATGCACACCAAGAGGGCATGAAAGGCTTCATTGCTTATGTAATAGAGGTCTCTGGAGAAGCAGGGCAGGCCCCTCAAGCAAGTCCGAAATGCCCTGAGAGAGCTGGGAAAGGGAATGGGCCTGGTTTTGTATTGTAGTTAGATGTGGGGCTGGCATGAGTGCTCATGGGTGTGGGGAAGGGCTTCTGTGGTTTGAATTTCCCATCAGTGCCAAAGGAGTGAGTACCCAGGCTTTTTTATCAGCTTGTACAGATGTGGGGTACAAAGGGAAGAGAGAGGAGCAAGACTTAAAAGTTGACATCAGTCAAACGTCAAAAAATAGAGTGAGACTACTCCATACACTTGCCAAATGTGGTTGCTTACAATTAAGTTAATTAAAATTAAATAAAACTTAACAATTCTGTTCCCCAGTCACAATGGACACATTTCAAGTACTGCACAACCACATTTGGCAGACTTACAGAACATTGCCACCATCCCAGAAAATACTACTGGACCATGTTGGTCTAAAGCAGGGCTAACTACAGCCCACAGACCAAATTCTACCTAGTGTCTATATATAGCCTACTAACTAATGCGGTTTTTATATTTTCAAATGGCCAAAAAAAAATCAAAAGAAGCATGGTATTTCATGATATGAAAATTTTGTGAAATTCAAATTTTCATGTCCACAAATAAAGTTTTATTGGAACCCAGCCATGCTTATTCATTTGTGCATTGTCTGTGTTGCTTTCACACTATAATGGCAGAGTAGTTTCGACAGAGACTGTATGATCACAAAGCCTAAAATATTTACAATCTAATTATTTACAGGGAAAGTTTGCTGACCCCTTGTCTGCAAGAACAGGGTGGCCCACTCTTCTGGGATGTGCAGTGCGGTCAAGGTTCCCCAAGTCTCACTGGGTGTGTGGAGGCCTGAGGGGTATCTCAACAAACTCAAGAGATCTGTTGGCAAAGTGGTAGCAGAGTGGGATGCTGGGTAGGACACCAACAATGCCCACTACACTTAATAGGAAACATAGACCAATGTTTAACCTCTGAATGGAACCGAGCTGACAGTCTCCAAAGCGGATCTCTCTACTCAGTAAATAAATGCCATTTTTTGCTATAGTAAATTACAACCTTTCCACACTAAGACATAATACTTTAATTCTATTTTATGTTCATGATTTCACTCAAGATCCATTCTTTCTTAGTCCTGAAACAGGAGTTTTATATTTGTCCGTCTTATTTCATTGTTACCCCTGGTATGCATAAGTTACAAAACATCAAACCAATTCTTTGCGCAAAAACCTTCATCTTCACTTTCTCTCTGTGTGCACCTCTCTTCTTCCCCTTCTCTTTCCTTTTCTATTCTCTCTCTATACACCCTCCCACCATGTGCCTCGTGTTTTTCTGTCAATTACTTAAATTTCTTACATTAAAATACCCTGCCTAAAAGAGCCTGCACCTCTTCCCTCTCGATTTCTCTCTCATCATGCGATATGCTGGCTTCCCCTTTGCTTTCTGCAGTGATCACAAGCTTCCTGAGGCCCTCACCAGAATGTGAGCAGATACTGGTGCCATGCTTGTACAGCCTGCAGAATTGTGAGCCAAAATAAACTTCTTTTCTTTATAAATTACCCAGCCTCAGATATTTCCCTGTAGCAATGCAAAAATGTATTAACACATTACCCATTTATAAATTGACCTTTTCCCCACTCAGAACAGGACATACATTTTAGAATATGTACTAGAGCAGATTTAGTTTGAGTTATAAGAACATTACTAAAATACCCTTTTTTAAAAAAAGACTTTATAGGGCATATTTAGGTTGACTGCAAAAATGGACAGAAGGTACAAAATTTCCTATACACTCCCTAACCCCATACATGCATAACCTTCCCCATTATCAACATACCCTATTAGGGTGCTGAACCTACACTGGCACTTTATTGTAACCAAGAGTCCATAGGCTACCTTAGGATTCACTCTTAGTGTTATATATTCTACGGGTTTGAAAAAATGTATAATAAAACATGTATCCACCATTATAGTATCATACAGAGTAGTTTCACTATCCTAACAATTTTCTGTGTTACACCTATTCATTCCTTCCTCCCCAAAATGCCTGGCAACCACTGGTACTTTTTCATCTCCATTGTTTTAGTCTCAATTTCCCAGATATTTTTGAATGTCCATTATTTTAGTCTCCATTTCCCAGAATGCAGCATAGTTGGAATCAGTATGTAGCCTTTCGTATTGGTTTCTTTAACTTAGAAATATGCACTTAAGTTTCCTTAATGTCTTTTCATGGCTTAATAGTTCATTTCTTTTTAGTGCCAAATAATATTCAATTGTCTGCATATACCACAGTTTATTCATTCATTCACCTACTGAAAGACATCTTGGTTTCTTCCAAGTTTTAGCAATTACGAATAAAGCTAGCATAAATATTTATGTGCAAGTTTTTGTGTGGATACAAGCTTTCAATTCATCTGGATGAATATCTAAGGAGCACAGTTACTGGATTATATGGTAAGAGTATGTTTAGTTTTATAAGAAACTGCAAACTGTCTTCCAAAGTGTCTGTACCATTTCCCATTCTAGTTAGCAATGAATCAATGGATTATTGCTCCACATCCTTGCCAGCATTTGGTGCTATCAGTGTTCTGGATTTTGGCCATTCTACTATGTGTGTAGTAGTATTTTATTGTTGTTTTAATATGCATTTCCCTGTTGGCATATAATATAAAGCATCTTTTCATATACGTGTTTGCCATCTGTATATCTTCATTGGTGAGTGATCTGTTCAGATTTTCTTTCTACCTTTTAATTGGGTTGTTCTTTTCCTTACTGTTGAGTTTTAAGAATTATGTCTGTATTTTAGATAATAGTCCTTTATCAGTTACAGCTTTTGCAAATATTTCCTCCCAGTCTATGGTTTGTCTTTTTATTCTCTTGACGGTAATCTTTCACATATCCATTCTTTTTTTGATGGATTCTGACTTTCGTGTTGTGTCTAAAAAGTCATTGCCAAAAAAAACCACCTGGAAATAATAAGTAATCATATTAGGATACATGGTTAATATACAAAATTCAATTGTTTTCTCTATATATCAACAATGAACAAATGAAATTTGAAGTTAAAAACACAATATCATTTGCATTACCACCAAAAAAATAGAATCTAAATCTAAATCGAACAAAATGTGTACAGTATTTATAAGAGGAAAACTAGATGACTATCAAAGTAATCTAGATATTCTTCTATGTTATCTTCTGGGAGTTTTATAGTTTTGTGTTTTACATTTAGGTCTTGTGATCCATTTTAAGTTAATTTTTGTGAAGAACGTAAGATCTGTGTCTAGATTCATTTTTTTGAATGTGGATTTCCAGTCATTTCAGCACCATTTGTCGAAAAGACTAACCTCCATTATATTGCCTTTGTCCATAAAATGCTCCCTTGTCAAAGATTAATAGGCTATATTTAGGTCTATTTCTGGGCTCCCAATTCCATTCCATTGATCTATTTGTCATTTCTTTTTTGCCAGTACCATACTGTCTTGATTACTATAGCTTTATATTAAATCTTGAAGTTGGATAGTGTTATTCCTTCAACTTTGTTCTTCTCCTCAATATTGTGTTGGCTGTTCTGGGTCTTTTGTCTCTCCATATAAACTTTAGAATCAGTTTGTCAATATTCATAAAATAAATTCCTGGGATTTTCATTGCAATCGCATTGAATTTATAGATCAAATTGGGAAGAACCAATGTCCTGACAATATTGAGTTTTTCTATCCATGAACATGGAATATCTCTCAATTTCTTTAGTTTTTATTTGATTTCTTTCATTAGAGTTTTGTAGTTTTCCTCATATAAATACCATAGGCATTTTGTTAGATTTAGATTTAGATTCTATTTGGGGGGTGCTAATGTAAATGATATTGTGTGTTCAATTTCAAATTCCACTTGTTCATTGTTGGTATATAGAGAAAGCCATTGAGTTTTGTATATTAATCAGGTATCCTGATATGATTACTTATTTGCAGGAGGTTTTATTGGTCTTTTTTTTTCAGATTTTCTGTTTAGATAATGATGTCATCTATGAACAAAGATAGTTTTATTTTTTTCTTCCTAATCAGCATGGCTTTTATTTTCTTGTCTAATTCAGTAGCTAAATTTTCCAATAGAATGTTGCAAAGGAGTGGTGAGAGAATGACTTAGTTCATTTGTGTTGCTATAAAGCAATATCTGAGACTAGGTAATTTATAAAGAAAACAAGTTTATTTTGCTTATGGTTCTGCAGGCTGTACAGGAAGCATGGCACTGGCATATGCATCTGGTGAGGGCCTCAGACTTTTTCCTCTCATGGCAGAAGATGAATGGAAGCTCGCATGTGCAGAGGTCACATGACATGAGAGGAAGCAAGAAACAGAAGGTAGGTGCAAGGCTTCTTTTAACAACCAGTTCTCATGGGATCTAATAGCATGAGAATTCATTCACTGCTTCCTTCCCCAGGGCAATGACATTAATCCATCTCATGAAGGACCCGCCCCCATGACCAAAGCACCTCCCCCTAGGCCCCACCTCCAACACTGGGATAATTTCAACATGAGGTTTAGAGGGGCAAACATCCAAACTATAGCAAAGAGGATATCCTTACTGGTTCCTAATCTTAGTAGGGAAGATTCTAGTTTCTCACGATTAAATATGATGTTAGCTGTGGGATTTTTTGTAGGTATTCCTTATCAGGAAGTTCCCCTCTATTTCTAATTTACTGAGAGTTTTTACCATGAATGGGTGATGGATTTTGTCAAATGCTTTTTCTGCACCTATTGATAAGATCATGTGATTTTTCTTCTTTAGCCTGTTGTGTAATAGATTACATCAATTGATTTTCAAATGTTGGATTAGCTTTGCATAGCTGGAATAAATTCTACTTGGTGTGTTGTATAATTCTTTTTATGTTGGATTCATTTTGTTAATATTTTGCATCTGTGCTCATGAGAGATATTGGTCTGTAGTTTTTTTCTTGTTTGTTTTTCTTTTTTTCTTGTAACGTCTGCCTGGTTTTGGTATTAAAGTAATACTAGCTTCATAGAGAGCTAGGAGATATTTCCTCTGCTCTGCTTCTGAAATAAATTATAGATCATTGGTATTTTTTCCTTAAATATTTGTCAGAACTCACCTGTGAATCCATATGGGCATGGTGCTTTCTATTTTGGAAAGTTATGAATTATTGATTCAATTTCTTTTCTATAGATAGGCGTATTCAAATTGCTTATTTCTTCTTGTATAGGTTTTGGAAGATTGTGTCTTTTAAGGATTGGTTCATTTCACCTAGATTATCAAATTTGTAACCATAGAGTTGTTCATAGTATTCTCTTATTACTCTTTTACTGTCAGTGGGATTTGTAGTGATGTTCCCTCTTTTGTTTCTGATACTAGTAATTTGTGTCCTTTCTCTTTTTTCTTAGCCTGGCTCAAAACTTATCAATTTTATTATTTTTTTCAAAGAAACAGCCTATAATTTTGTTGATTTTATCTATTGAGTCCCTGTTTCCAAATTAATTGATGTGTGCTCTCATTTTTATTACTTCTTTTTTTGTTTATTTTGGATTTAATTTGATCTTCCTTTTAAAGTTTCCTAAGGAAGCTTAAATTACTGGTTTTAAATTTTTCTTATTTCCTGATACATGAATTCAGTGCTCTAAATTTCCCTTCAAGCACTGCTTTTGCTACATCCTACACATTTTGATAAGTAGTTTTAAAATTTTCATTTAATTCAAAATGTTTTAACTTCTCTTGAGATTTCTTCTTTAATCCATGTGTTACTTAGAAGTGTGTTGTTTAATCTCCAAGTATTTGGGGATTTTCCAGCTATCTTTCAGTTATTGGTTTCTGGTTTAATTCCATTGTGGTTTGAGAGAAGACATTATATGAAGGTGTATTTTATGCCCAGAATGTGGACTATCTTAGTAAGTGTTCCATGTGAGAAGAATGTGTATTCTACTGTTGTAGAATAAAGTAGTCTACAGATACCAATTATATCCAGTTGATTGGTGGTGTTATTGAGTTAAACTAAGGCATTACTGATTTTCTGCCTGCTGTATCTGTCTATTTGTGATATAGGGGTGTTCAAGTCTCCAACTATTATAGTGGATTTATCTATTCCTTCTTGTAGTTCTAGCCTCACATATTTTGACCCTCTGTTGCTAGGTGCATACACATTAATTATGTCTCTTTGGAGATTTGATGCCTTTATGATGATGTAATGCCCGTCTTTATGCCTGATAAATTTCCATGCTCTGAAGTCTGCTGTCTAAAATTAATATAGGTACTCTAACTTTCTTTCAATTTGTGTTAACATAGTATATCTTTTTCTAGTCATTTACTTTTAATTTATATGTGTCTCTATATTTAAGGAGGGTTTCTTTTAGACAACATAAAAGTGGGTATGGTTTTTTGATTCACTCAGACAATCTCCATTAATGAGTGCATTTAGCATTCATGTTTGAAGTGGCTATATAGTTGGATTAATATATACCATATTTGTTACTGTTTTCTATGTGTTGCTCTTGTTCTTTGTTCCTATTCTTTCAGTCTTTTTATCATTTTAGTTAAGCATTTTTATATGATTCAATTTTCTTTCCCTTTTTAGCATTTCAGTTACACTTCCCTTTTTACTCATTTTTGGTGGTCATCCTAGAGTTTGCAATATAGGCTTATAACTAATCCAAGTCCACATTCAGAAAACACCGTACCACTTCACAGGTAGTGTGAATACATTATAACATCAAAATAGTTCTCATTCATCCCTCCCATTTCTTGTATTATTGCTGTCATTCATTTTACTTATACATAAACATACATAAATATATTTATACACACATAAACATACCTAAACAAATGTGTTGTTACTATCATTATTTTGAGCAATGTGTTATCTATTATATCAATTAGGAATAAGAAAAATAATGTTTTTACTTTACCTTCACTTATCTCTTCTCTGATGCTCTTTCTTTCTTTATTTGGATCTGAGTTTTTAAACTGAATAATTTTCCTTCTTTCTAAAGAAAGTCTTTTAACATTTCTTTCAAGGCATGTCTACAGACAATAAATTCTCTCAATTTTTGTTTGTCTAAAACATCTTTATTTTTCTTTCTCTGTTGAAGAGTAATTTCACAGAGTACAGAATTCTAAGGTGGTACCTTGTTTCTGTCAAAACTTTAAATATTTCACTCTACTCTCTTTTTGCTTGCATGGTTTCTCAGGAGAAATCAGATATAATTCTTATCTTTGCTTCCCCATAGGTAAGGTGTTTATTTTCTCTGGCTTTTTTTTTTTTCAGAGTTTTCCTTTACCTTTGATTTTCTATAGTTTAAAAAAGATATTCCCAGATGTAGTTTTTCTTGACATTTATCCTGCTTGGTGTTCTCTGAGTTTCCTGGAGCTGTTTTGTGGCAATTGACATTAATTTGAGGGAAATTCTCAGTCATCATTTTTTCAAAGTATTTCTTCTATTCTTTTTTCCTTCCTTTTCCTGGTATCCTCATTGCCATGTTACACTGTTTAGAGTTGTCCCACAGTTCTTGGATAGTCTGTTTTTTTCCTTTCATTGTTTTTCTTCTTTGCTTTTCAGTTTGGGAGGCTTCTATTGAGATATTAACATGCTCAGAAATTCTTTCTTTAGCCATGTCTAGTCTACTAATAAGGCCATCAAAGGCATTTTTTTTTAATTTCTGTCACAGTGTTTTTGATCTCTAATATTTCTTTTTGGCTCTTTCTTAGAACTTCCATCTCTGCCTACCTTGCCCATCTGTTCTTGCGTGGGGTCTACTTTATTCATTCAATCCCTGTCATAGTCCATTTTCGTTGCTATAACAGAAGGCCACAGACTGGCTAATTTATAAAGATAAGATATTTAGTTGGCTCATGGGTCTGGAGGCTGGAAAGTCCAAGGACATGGCCCCAGCATTTGCTTGGTCATCTGGTGGGAGCCTTCTTGTTGCTTCATCCCATGAAAAAAAGTGGAAAGGCAAGAGAGTATGTAAGACAGAAAGAAAATGGAGGTCAAATTTATCTTTTTATCAGGAGCCCACTTCTACGATAACTCACTCACTCCCATGATAATGGCATCAACCCATGTCCTCATGGTCCAATCACCTTTTAAGCATCCCACCTCTTAATACCATCACAATGGCAATTAAATTTCAACATAAGTTTTGTCAAGGACATATAAACCACAGTATTACACTCCTGGCCCCTCCAAAATTCACGTTCTTCTAATATACAAAAATGCATTTATTCCATACGAATAGCTTCCCATGTCTTAACTGGTTCCATCATCAACTCAAAAGTCAAAAGTACAGAGTCTCATCCAAATCAGATATAGATCAGACTCAAAGCAGGATTTATCCTGAGGCAAATTCCCTCCAGCTCTGAGCCTGTGAAATCCAAACAAGTTATCTACTTCCAAAATACAATGGTGGAACAGGCATAGGATACACATTCACATTTCAAAAGGGAGCAACAGGAAAAAAGAAAGGAGTAACAGGTCCCAAGTAAGTCCAAAACACAACAGCGTGAACAGTAAATCTTAAAGTCGGTTAATAATCTCCTTTGACTCCCTGTCATGGATCCTGGGCACATTAGGAGAGTTAGACCCCTAAAGCCTAGAGCAGTCCCACATCATAAGTTTTGCTGGGCTCAGCCCATGTGCTTTAACTTTCTTGAGTTGGAGTCTCTTCTCTGCAGCTCTCCCAGGCTGGAGTTGCACACTGGTAGCTCTACAGTTCTGGGGTTTTGGTGGTGGTCTCACTCCCATGGCTCTACCAGGAGTTACCCTACTGGGGGTTCTTTATGGCAGCTTCCTGTGGGAATTTTCTGCCTAGGCCCCAGGTTGTCCAATACATGCTTTGAAATCTAGGTGTGATAAGCCATGCCTCCACAGTTTGTGGACTGTGGATGCCTACAGAGTCAGCATCATGTGAATGCTGCTATGGCTTACTGCTTGTACCCTCCAGAGTAGTGGCCTGAATCACACCTGGGCCCACTTGATACATGACTGGGGTGGCCAAGGAGTGCTATGCTGGAATGCAGGGAGCAGTGTCCAGAGGCAACTTTCAGCGGTGAATCCCTAGAGAGTGCCCTCGGCTTCTTTTCTCAATCCTTTCTGCTTTCCTAGAACTCTGGACCGGTGATGAGGAAAAGCAGCCTTTGAGATCTTTGAAACGCCTTCAGGGTATTTCCCCCATTGTCCTGATGAACAGCATGTAATTTCCTTCTATTCATATTATTTGTGTGTGTGTGTGTGGAAGGGTAGGTAGACTTATTTTTATTTTTTGACAGTTAAATTGCTTTTTTTCTTTTTTATACTATTATACTTTAAGTTCTGGATTAATCTCTTTAGCAAGTTATTGCTTGGCCACACCCTCAATTTGCTCTGCTAAACACACCTTTTCCCTCTTAACATGGCCAGCCTATGAATTTTCCACATCTTTCTGCTCTGCTTCCCTTTTAATTATAAATTCCATCTTTAAGTCATTTGTCTTGCATCTCACTGTATGTGGTTAAAAGTAGCCACACAACAGTCTGAATGCTTTGCTGTTTAGATATTTTTTCCACCAGGTGTTGTAGTTCACCATTCTTAAGTTCTGCATTCCATAAAGTCCTAGGACATGGATATACTTCTTCCAAGTTCTCTTCAACTATGTAACAAGGATGGCTTTTATTCTAGTTTGCAATACCTTGTTCCTTATTTCCATCTGAGATCTTATCAGAATGGTCTTTATTATCCACATTTCCACCAACATTCTGATCATGACCACTTAAGTAATCTCTAACAAATTTCACTTTTCTCACAAATATTCTTTGAAGCCCTCATCAGAATCACCTTTAATGCTCCATTTACTGCAATAGAGGCATTTTATAAACTGCTCCTCCAAATTCTTCCAGCCGCTACCCATTACCCAGTTCCAAAGCTGCGTCCTCACTTTTAGGTATTTGTTACAGCAACATTCTTACTTCTTGGTGCCAATTTTCTATTTTAGTCCATTTTCTGCTGCTATATCAGAAGACCACAGACTAGATAACTTACAAATAAAAGAGTTTTATTTGGCTTATAGTTCTAGAGGTTGGGAAGTACAAGGGGATGGTGTTGGCCATCTGCAGGGGCCTTCTTGTTGCATCATCTTGTGGCAGGAAGGCAAGTAAGCACATGAGACAGAGAGAAAATGGGGGCCAAATGTAACCTTTTACCAGAAGCCCACTCCTGTAATAACTAATACACTCCCATGATAATGGCATTAATCCATTCATGAAGGCAGAGCCCTCCTGGCCTAATCACCTTTTAAAGGTCCCACTTCTTAATGCCATGACAATGGCAATTAAATTTCAACATGAGTTTAGGAGGGGACATGCAAACCATAGCAAGTCCTTAGTGTATTAATCATCGTTGTTTTTAATTACCAATCAGATAATTGCCAACATTCTTGCCATAGCTGAATTTGATTCTGAATGCTCACTCTCTCTCTCCAAACTGTTTTTTGTTTGTTCGTTCTTTAGTATGCCTTATAAGATTTTCTTGATAACAAGACATGATGTACAGGATTTTAAAAAAATTACTGTAAAAATGGGCCTTTAGTAATGTAGTGGTAAGGTTTTGGAGAAGGGAGTTCTATTATTAGGTTTCAGTCTTTTCGTAAGATTGCCTTTGGACTGTAAACATTACAAGTGCTTCTTAGTCTTCCTCCCTACCCCCACCCCCACTTAGATGGGACAGAATTGCGAGAGAGGGCTGGAGTTGGATATTTTGCTTCTTTCACATAGATGGCTAGAGTGGGCTGGAGTTGAATGCTTCCCTTCTCTGAGGCCCAGTAGAATTTGATAAAACCAAAGCATGTTAAACTCTGGTTAAATAGCTTGAGGACAGACTTTGTTAAGAAGAACAGAATACTCTGGTATATTTCACAATGGTTCCTTTTCCCTCTGCTGGAAGCATGAGGGGATTTTTCTCTAATATTAACTGTGTTCTCACCTGGTAGAGCTCCAGGAAATAAAACTTATAAAGGCGTGGGGGCCCCTGATTACTTGGTTCCCCTGGAGTTTTTAACTCTCAGACTTGTCCACACTGAGCTTCCAGCAATTCATCAATTACAGTTAAGGTTTTCCTACCCTGGCACTGGTTCCTGATGGGTTTTCTGCTCCCATAAGTTGTGATTATCTGTACTTGCCTGTCTTTCCAGTTTGTGGAGAGTAGTTTGACCTCACTTCCCTTAAGAATCTAAGTGTTGATTTTTCAGCTTGTAATTAGATAAATTATTTTTAAAATGGATCACTTATCCAAATAATTTGTGGTAAGTTTGACTCTAAAATATCTTAGCTTAAAAAAAATTCTACCAGTGGGTTTATCAAGTGAAATTTCACGGCCAATTCAAATAGAGAAGTGATCAATGAGCTTCAAATGAGAAGCGTTGGCCCTACTTTGTAAATGCTATAACATCACACACTTCTTTCCATTGCTTGCCAATGCATGATGTTTGTGGATATTTAAAAAAGTAAATTGAGAAATGAGAGGGGTTTAATTAACTAAAAACAGAAGACATACCAGATGAGAATATTTCAACTTGGCTAGCTTTGGAAAAGCTATTGCGATACTGATGTTATGGAAGCCTGAAAAAAAGCCCCTATGTTGCTCTGATTGCTAATAGTCTTTGAATGGAACAAATTGTGGATTTTTAAAATGTGTGTTGTCCCCAAATCTATTGTCTTCTTAAAAACAAAAGAGAGAATTGTTTTTATTGAAGTAACTAATAGCTTTTGGCAGGGATGGAATTTTTTTTTTTTTAAAGCATACAGACCGCCCTACTGAACAGCTCACCACCTCACCCTCTGCTAACCAGGGTGGGAAGATTCACAGGTGCTTCTATCAGAAATGCTGATGTGCATTGTTGGAGGGAGGGAGGCTGCCAGCTCTGTGAGGAATGGGCTGTAGGAGCCAAATGGAACTGAATTTTAGGAGAGAGAGAAAACGGAGGAGAAAAGCGGTAGCATGCTTGTGTGTGTTCAACTTTCCTTCCTGATCTCAGAAGTGTATGAGGTTTAATCTTCAAGTGGGTGATATGACAGTAAAAAGCATGACAAAGAAGCTGTTTCCACAACGCATTTTAGTCAGGTTGAGGGTGCACGGCCACATCTGCCCACCACAGTGCCCTCTACAACCAGACTAGGGGTTCTTCCCCTGCACCTGTCCCCATTTCTGCATCCTCCTCCACCAGCTATGAACACCCAATATTTCAAAGCCTTTTGCTTCCCTAAGGACAATAGCAATGCAAGAAATCAGGTCAGGTCTTGTTCTTCCCCCTTCTATCTAAATGGATTTTTCTGAAAGGAAGAAGCCAAGGAGAAGAGGCTCGAGATGCTAGGTATCATCTGAGTGTACAATGTTAATATTTCCTTACCTCACACATCTGATTTCCTAGTTTGCACATGCTTTTTTCTGTATATCTTTTGAAGCTCTTTGAAGACAAAGAAGCCCTCTATCCTTTGCCCAGAAAAGTTCCACATGCAAAGAGGTCCTTTCAAGTGAGCTTTTAATCACACCAGAAATAAGTTTGCCCTGTGGTCTCTTTATGTGGCTGGCATACTGCAGTCCATGTTATTTTCAAATTGAAGATGTTATTTCCACTACCTGAAGATTATGTGTCTAGATAACTCAGAATAGAAGGGCTGTGCTGATAACCATATTAAAATCATAAAAATACCATTATGTTTTTCAAGGCAGAGTCAGATTGAGTTAATCAGAATTGGTTTGCAAGATCCAGTTTGTTTCTGTGTTGAAAATAGTGTCAGGTTGACAAGTCTTTTGTTCCCACACTATCACATTGGCTTCTATTCTAATCTGTGTGATACCCGGACAATACAGATAAGCTAAATGTGGTCTAATCAGTTCTGACTCTTCTGATCTGACTGATATTTTTGCATGGATTTTGATTAATCAGAAATGTATAGAATATTCATGTCTCATCCCATAGTTATGACAGGTGCAGACTTTGCTTTTCATACGTTCAGAATAATGCCACAATTCAAAGTGTCCCTTTCATCTGACATACTACTAATTGAATGATTTCTTTCTTGAAATAACAGAATAGCCTGTTGGCTTTATACTTTTGAAATGGGAAATGTGATTTAGAAAAGCTCCTGTGAAGTGTTATCAATGGTAAATAAATTTGTAATGATGTAATTCAGACTCTCTCAACATAAGAGAATCTCTGAAGATTTTATTGACTTGGTAAGGAGAATAATGGAAAATATACAAAATAGACTCTATAGCAAATGTCAAAAGATTCCAACCAACAGGGAAGGTAGCATCATTTTACCCTCAACAAAAGTATATTTTTCTGTTCTCCTTCAGGACCTTTAATTCCAAATCCCTGTAAATGCTATCAAAGAAAAGATAAACACATGGAAAGACAGAAAGGGATCCAGTCTCAAATACAGATGAGACTGATTGTTGTCTCATCCTAAGTGAAGAGGGAGACTTCTTATCCCACTGGAGATGCATGAAGTTGGAAAGAGCATCACTCGTACACTTACAAAAACAACAACAAGAACAACACACCAAAAGAAAAACAAACAAACAACCCCCCCCCCCCCACCAAATCTACAACTTTCATTTACCCTGTCGGAGAGCCAAGGAATGATAGTTGCCTGTGAGACGAGATGAGGTGAGAACATTTTCTTACCTAGGACATATGAAGCTGAACACTTGTAAGAATAAATTAGCTAAATTTGTTAACAAATTGGTAAAAACTGAGCATAGGTTAGTAAAATTTGTATGTAGTTTAATAATGGAGAGAACACAGAACCTCCAGGGCTACAGATATAAGGGGGTTTTTCACCAACTTTTCCACTAACCTTACCATGTACTTGCACACAAAAATAATGGTGACAGTCTTGAGAAAGCATCCCTTGAAGGCCATGCTTGCAGGAGGTGAATGGCAAGGCTATGGGAAAGGGAGGATCCCCTTCTTCCTGATCCCTTTCCCCTACCTCACCTATGGAACAACAGTCTTATACTGTGGGAAGAAGGGCAGCAAACACTTTAGGTATTCTTGAAAAAACCCACTGGGGATGGGAAAAAAAAAAATCAACCTTCTAAACTTGGGGGAGGCGCAGAAGCTTTGAGAAAGCAGTGAAAGCCCATGAGACTCGGGGGCACAGTGATTACCTAAGTCTGACACATTGTTTGAACCACCAAGAATACTGCTGTCATCATCATCAGGCTAACACATATTAAGGAATGGTGCGGCTCTTCTTAGAGGATTGCAGGAATGTGGAAGGAGACCCTCTCCGACATACAGCAAATAGGGATGACCTAATGCTAAGGTTGAAGCAGACATTGCGAAAAACTCTATGTTGATCCAGCCCCCACCCTTAGCACAAGTCATTACTAGAGGAATTTGAAGCCTGTGGTGCACTGTGAGTAGCCATAGCAACAACAAACCCTAAACGCAGCTCAACTCAGACTAGATTAATTTAAAACTCCGCATTAAAGGCCTAGGAAAGATACACCCATTTTTAGACATAAAACTATTTATCTCACTCTCTGCTATTCTGTACAAAATGTCCAGCTTTCAGCAAAAAAGTATGAGGCAGGTGAAAAGGTAACTAAAAACAACATACTGCAAAGAGACAAAGTAAACAACAGAACCAGACTCAGATATGACACAGATGTTGGAACTTTCAGACAGGAATTAAAATAACTATGATTAATAAGTTAAAGTTTCTAAAAAGAGAGGGGCGGGGGGCAATATGCAAGACCAGATGGGTAATTTTAGCAAAGGAAGGAACCTAAAAGCAAAAGTTACATGGAAATGCTTAAGATGATAAATCCACAATAATAGATGAAGAATGCCTTCAATAGCCTCATCAGTAGACTCAAAACAGCTGAGAAAAGGATCAGTGAACTTGAAGATAGGTAAATAGCCAAAAGATATATTAATTACCAAAACTGAAACACAAAGAGGAAAACTAATAGGGGGGAAAAAAAAGAACAGAGCACCTAAGAGCTGTCAGAAAATGTCAAATGATTTAGCATGTGTGTACTTAGAGTTCTAGAAAGAGAAGAGAGAAACGAAGAGAAGAAATAATAGCTGAAAATTTTCTAAAATTAACGACAGGTATGAAATCACAGATTTAAGAAGTTTGGAGAAGACTAAGCAAGATAAATACCACACACCTAGCCACATCATATCTACACTGCTCAAAACCAAAGGGTTAAAAAAAAGGAAACTTTACAAGCAGCAGAGAGAGAGAAACAAAAACAAAATTTCATATAAAAACAAAGACAAGAATTACAGCCAACTTATTATCAGAAATTGTATAAACCAAAAGGTGTTGGAGTGATAAAAGAACTGAAAGAAAAAAAATAAGTCAACCTAGAATTCTACACCTGGAAAAATATCTCTTAAAAATGAAAGAGAAATAAAGATTTTATTTGACTAACAAAAATATATTATTTTTTACTGGCATATCTACCCTGAAGTAATTTTCTAAAGGTTTTCAGGCAGAAGGAATATGGTATTAGACAAAACTTGGATATATAAAAACTGAGAGCTGTGGAATGGAATAAATTTATATTTTCTTACTTTAAAATCTTCTAAAAGATAGCAGAGTAAGTATTGAAAGCAAAATAATTATTTGATTCTCAAAATAAATTAACTTTTTTGACAAAATTCAACATCTATTTGTGATTTAAAATTCCCAGCAAACTTGGAATTGCTGGAAACTTTCTTAACAATATAAAAGGCATCTACTAGGAGCCTACAGCTAACAACATGTATGAAAACTGAATGTTTTCCTCCTAAGATCGGCAACAAGGTAGGAATTTTCTCTCTTTCTATTCCTAGTCAGCATCATACTAGAAGTCCTAGCTAGGACAACAAGACAATAAAGAAAAAAATAGAAGGCAAATGAATTAGAAATAAAGAGATAAAATGCACTATTCACAGATGACATAATTGTCTATACATAAAATCCCAAATAGTCTCCAAAAGAAGTTCTAGAACAAATAAGTCAGTTTAGCAAGACTTCAATGTACAGGATCATTATGTAAAAATTAATTGTATTTTTATATATAACTAATTAAAAATCAGAGTTTCATATTTTAAAAAGAGCAATATCATTAATAATACCAAGTGCAGGATCTGTATCTCAAAAAGCACAAAATACTTATTTTTAAAAAAAATCAAAGAAGATTTAAAGAAATGGAGAGATAGATTCTGTTTTTGGATTGGCTAAATATTGCTAACATGGAAATTCTGCCCCAAACTGATCTAGAGATTCAAAGAAATCCCAATGAAAATCCTAGGAGAAACTTTTATTGATATCGATAAGCTAATGTAATATTTATATAAAATAGGAAAGGAACTAAAATACTCAAAACAATTTAGAAAAAGAACAAAGTTACAGGTCTCACACTAGCTGATTTCAACACTTACTATAAAGCTATAGTAATCCAAACAGTAAATTATTGGTAAAAGGATGAGCATATAGATCAATGGAACAGACTAAAGATTTCAGAAGTAGACGCATAAACATGTGGCAACTGATTTTTAACAAAAGTAGAAGGACAGTTCAGGGTATTGGATGGGGTTGGATGTCCATATGAAAAAAAATGACCCATACCTTACACCTTTTATGAAACTTAACATGTATCATAGACCCACCTCTATACAATTTGTTTTTTAAAAAAGAGAAAATTTTTGTGATCTTGTTATGCAAAAAGTTCTTAGATAAGAAACCAAAAGCACTATCTATAAAAAAAGAATAAATTTATAAACTTGGTTTTATAAAAGAGCTGAAAACTATTCAAATGTCCATAAACAAACTGTAGTCTATCCATACAATGGAATACTACCTACAACAATAATAAACAAACTATGAGTCATACAATACTGATGAATCACAAATGCATTTTGCTAAGTGAAAGAAGATAGACCCAATAATTATATATTGTATGATTACACTTATATGACATTCTGAACAAGCCAAAGCTATCTCATAAAGAACAGATCAGTAGTTGCTAGGAATTAGGAGTTGTGGGAGGGTTTGACTACAAAGGAGCAGCAGGAGGGAATATTTTGGTGTTATGAAGCTGTTTTGTGTCGATTATTCTGAGTGATGTATCTACCACGTGACTCTGCATTTGTCAAAATCTGTAGAACTGTATACCATAAAGAGTGGATTTTACCGTATATAAATTTAAAAATAAGTTTTAAAAAATAAATACAGTAGGTTTTGCTATCTTTCCCAATAACACATTTCCTGGTACTTCTCTGACACACCTGACTTCCAAACCATGAATGTTTGTATTAGCCTGTGGGTCACCTCCCTTTCTCTCATCTGATCCTTCTAGACTTGCACTGTGCAATACTATAGCCACTACCTATGTGGGGCTATAAAGCATTTTAAGTGTGGCTAGTCCAAAACGGAGATGTGCTGTATGTGTAAAATACATATCAGATTTTAAAGGCTTAGAACAAAAAATGTAAACTGTTTTATTGACATATGCAAATTAATTATGTTTGAAATAAAATTTTTAATATATTGGATTAAATACAATATAGCATTAAATTACTTTACCTGTTTCTTTTTATTTTTAAAATGTGACTTCTGAAAAATTTAAAATTACATTTGTGGCTCACATTTCGTTTCTACTGCACAGCACTGGTATAAAGTTCTGCAGTGTCTGGTATCTCTGCTTTTCCAAGTTTCTGACTCTCAGCTCTTTGGAACAGACTAAACTTGGGTTCTGGGATTCATTCCTGAACCTTGGATACTGCTTTCTCCATCACTGTCTGTTTTTCTGTACCCACTCCCACTTTCTCTTCCCTTCATCTCCTTGGGAATACAATAATATAATGGAATAATGATCTTGCCTACTGTATTAGTTTGTTCTCACACTGCTAATAAAGACATACCCAAGACTGGGTAATTTATAAAGGAAAGAGGCTTAATTGACTCACAGTTCCACGTGGCTGGGGAGGCCTCACAATCACAGTGGAATGCGAATGAGGAGCCAGGTCACATCTTACATGGTGGCAGGGAAGAGTGGACTTGTGTAGGGGAACTCCCCTTTATAAAACCATAAGATCTCATGAGACTTATTCACTATCATGAGAACAGCATGGGAAAGACCTGCCCCCATGATTCAATTACTGGGAGGTAATTACCATGACACGCGGGAGTTGTGGGAGCTACAATTCAAGATGAGATTTGGGTGGGTACACAGGCAAACCATATCATCCGTGAACAGAGATGTTTTATTTAAACAGTACAAAGCTTTCCAAGTTTTGAATTCCCAAAATTGGTGCGATAACTCTCCAATTCCTACAAGACCTACCACTACCTGTGGAAACTTTACATGTTTACATTATTTATCTGGACCCTGAAGAAATTTGAGTTCATGAATCCTAGACTAGCCCACCTTTCTCATTTTAAAGATGAGATCATCAATGTCCAGGATGGGAAGTGACTTTCCCGAATTGGCTTGGTCAGAGGAACAGCCAGAACTATCTCCAAGTCCACTGCTCTTTCACATTCTTCACTATCACAAACAAACCTGCTCTCTCTTGATTTGTTTTCAAAATCCTGTGGGACTTGAGTACAACAGCAAATCATCAGCTAGCCTCTTCTGATGTGATTCACGAACTCTCTCAATCAAATGTGGCTGCAAATTGTGTCACAAGAACACCTTCCACCATCTCTCTCTTGAGCTACCTGCCACAGTTCATTTAGAACCTTGCTTCATTTCCCCCATATTAATTACGAAGATTGAAAAAAGTTATTTTTGTATATGTTGTTTGTATACAGACATATCTCAGTACACAATTGATCATCTGCCATGGGATTTCTGTGCTACTATAGAATCCAAGCTCCTAGAAGTAGTTAAGTTTATGTCAAATTATACTTACTGGGTGTATTAGTCTGTTTTCACAATGCTGATAAAGACATACCCGAGACTGGGCAATTTACAAAAGAAAAAGGTTTAATTGGACTTACAGTTCCACGTGGCTGGGGAAGGTCTCACAATCATGGAGGAGGGTGAAAGGCACTTCTTACATGGTGGCAGCAAGAGAGAATGAGGAAGAAGCAAAAGCAGAAACCCCTGATAAACCGGTCAGATCTCATGAGACTTATTCACTATCATGAGAATAGCACAGGAAAGACTGGCCCCCATGATTTAATTACCTCCCCCTGGGTCCCTCCCACAGCACATGAGAATTCTGGGAGATACAATTAAAGATGAGATTTGGGTGAGGACACAGCCAAACCATATCATTCCTAGAAGTCAAGGGAGTCAAATTTATGTCAAATTATAATCACTGGGGAATGGTTGGATTATGAAAAATTTTGAGTTTCTTTTCTATTCTGGGATTTTTAACTTCTTTGAGTCTCCTCTGAGCACCCTCTCAGATTGTGGAAGTCTGAGTGCAGAACTTTGCACAGGGTGGGCCCCTGCCAAATACTAGTCCCCATGAGTTTGTACCTAACAGATTCTTTTCCATTGTCCACCTCTTCCTCCAAGTCTGTGTGGCCCTGCTTTGCTGTCAGATTCTAACTCAGTTCACTGTGAAGAAAGGTAAATCAAAACACACCTTAAGACACTTTCCTCAGTTAGCTCTTGCGTCTGTCCAATTATCCCCTTTTGGGACCCCTTTGTGTCAGTCTCTGGCTAATCAGTGTTCACACCATGTCCTGATTTAGTATAAACTGTAATTTTCATGAACACAGGGAGGGATTCACTCCTTCTTCCAAATTAATGATGAAGGTGTTAAATAAGAGCATCCCCAACAGCCATTTCTGCAGCTCCCTACGACCAGATACTTTGCAATTTATCAATAAACTTTCTTTGTGATCTCGTAGCTAATTTTGCAAATAAAATTTCCTGAGACATATCGTCTTCACCAACATAAGATATATTACATCTCTTGCATTTCCCCTTCATCTATTCATAACTCTGTCAAAAAAAGCTATTGTGCAGGAATGATTTGTTTCTTTGAAGCCTACATCACTTATTATTCCTGATATCATCACTCTCCTGCTACTTAGAGATGTGTATATATATGAATATGATTGGAAATGATGTTTACAGGGCAATTATTGCCAGTATCTTTCTTTTCTTCTTCCTTACTTCCAAAATCAGGCTATGTTTCATATTCACACCAGTCCATCCATCTGCTAATTTTCCTGATTCCATACCAAGTGCTCAGCCTGATTTCTGATGATTACTATATGAAGCTCATCAAATTCGAAGGGGCCCATCCTCTGGATCTTCAGCAACATCCTAAGTAATATAGGCCAATGTCGAGGAGTCCTTGCACTCTCACAGCATGAGGGAAACCCACTTCCCAGGCACCAAAAGGGAAGTGTAAGAACCCTAGGTTCTTCTATTAGTGGAAATATATTTTTTTCAGGGAGCTCCTGTGGAGCTCCTGTGGAGATACAGGATTTTTAGAAAATTAAGAGAATTACAGAGATCAACTAGGAATAGAAGTCCTGCCTCATTTTCATGTGGCCTAAAATAAATTGGGAAATTTGTCCATCTTAATCTCCTGGATATTTTACTTGTTTTGGTGTCTTGTCTTTTTAAAAAAAGAAAATGGACATTTATTGAAAGCCTGTCCTAAGCCAGTCCACACAACCCCTAATATGTATTTTATTATCCCCATTTTATGGATGACATTATAGAGATTATGGTTATGTGGTTATGCCTGAGGCCACAAAGGCAGCAGGTAGAGCTGGGACTCTTATACAGTCTGTTTAACTTCAGAGACCTGTCATTTTCCACCACCCATGCTGATTTATGTTTTACAGAAAATCATTTTAGATAATCATTATAGATAAGTCTAAAATCATTTAGAAAATCATTATAGATAAGTCTCATACCTACTCTGACCCTAGTTTCCTCTCCTGTAAAATCGAGGGTTTGTAATAACTTCATTGCTAAGATTTCTGCTTGTTGTAACACTCTGAGAGCCTTGAAGGACTTGAATTCAGGGCAAAAGAAGACCTCATTGTCTTTCCTATAGGTAAATTCTAATTTTAAAAAATAGAAAAAATAATGAGAGAACAATATGAGCTAAGACATATTGGCCTAAGTAAATGAGTGTGGTTCATGCAGATTCAGAAAACTAAATGACTAGAAGTAATTTTGCAAATTTCCTTAGAGATACCAACTAGGCCATAAAAAATGGAAAATGCCTAGATTGAAAACTTTATGGCTTCCCAGCTGCTGACTCCAACTCAAGTTGCAGCTCTTCACCAGGTAATCCAAAAGAGACTTTTACAGGGTTTTTGAACTGAAAGCTCAGCCTTTTGGAGAACATGATTCTGTTTACTATTTCCAGAAATCCTCATCACTTAAGGAATTTGAACTACTAGTATGATCTCTTTTGTTTTATGCTCCCTCTTCCTTTGTATATAGTAGATGAGATGGCTTTTCACATAATTTAGTACCTTTGATAGGGAGAAAAATGATCTAGAGTTATGAGAGGGGCCATTACTTACACGGTTGACTACATTCTTAATGTTCTTGTTTCCTTTCTTTCCTTCCTTCCTTCCTTCCTTCCTTCCTTCCTTCATTCCCTCCCTCCCTCCCTCTCTCCCTTCCTTCCTTCCTTCCTTCCTTCTTTTTTAGGGAAAAGAGGGGAAGGGTTTTGCTTTCAGCAGCTTCTGTGTTGCAATTTGTAGTTTCTACAAACAGTATTTTTAAAGACTCTAATAGGCTCAGTCACCAATGGCCTGGCCCATACTCCACGTTCTCTCCCAGCCGGGACACCTGGCTCCTTGGCCAAAGCAGTGAAAGAAGAGATCATGGGCTGGTCATTGACAATGGCTCCAGCATGTGCAAAGCTGGCTTTGCTGGACACAACGTCCCCCAACCCATGTTCCCCCTCCATCGTTGGGCACCCCTGACACCAGGGCATGATGATGGGCATGGGCCAGGACTCCTACATTGGTGACTAGGCCCAGAGCAAGCATGAAAACCTGGCCCTGAAGCACCACATTGAGCATGACATCATGCTCACATCTTCTACAACAAGCTGCGCATCACCTCTGGGGAGCTCCTGGTTCTGCTGACCAAGGCCTCCCTGAACCACTAGGCCACTCGTGAAAAGATGACCCAGATCATGTTGGAGACTTTCAACATCCCAGCCATGCAGGTGGCCATCCAGGTTGTGCTTATTGCACGCCTCTGGCAGCACCACTGGCACCATGATGAACTCTGGTGATGGGGTCACCAACATGGTGCCCCTCTACCAGGGCTGTGCCCTCTTGCATGCCACCCTGCATCTGACCTGGCTAGCTGGGACCTGACTACCCTACAAATACCCTCACAGAGCAAGGCTACAGCTTCACCTCCATAGCCGAACAAGAAATCATGCACAACATCAAGGAGAAGCTGTGCTATCTCTCCCTGGACTTCCAGGGAAGATGGCCACCACAGCCTCCAGCTCCTCCCTGGAGAAGAACTAGGGGCTTCCACACAGCAGGTAATCACCACTGGCAATGAACAGTTCCAGTGTCTAGCCCTCCTTCCTGGGCGTGAAATCTTGTAGCATCCATGAGACCACATTCAACTTCATCATGAAGTATAATGTGAACATCTGCAAGGACCTGTTTGCCAACACAGTGCTGTCTGGTGACACTATCATATACCTGGGCATCACTCACAGGATGCAGAAGGAGGTCACTGCCCTGGCGCCCAGCACCATGAGGATCAGGATCACCACTCCCCTTGAGGGCAAGTACTCGGAATGGATTGGTGGCTTTATCCTGGCCTCGCTGTCCTCCCTCCAGCTGACGCAGATCAGCAAGCAGTAGTGTGATGAACTGGCCCCTCCATCATCCACTGCAAATGCTTCTAAATGGACTGTGAGCAGATGCATAGCATTTGCTGCATGAGTTAATTCAGAAGTATAAATTTGCCCCAGGCAAATATATACACCACATGCTAACCTCACAAAATTGGAATAAGCCTTTGAAAAGAAATTGGTCCTTGAAGCTTGTATCTAATATTGGCACTGGATTATAGAATTTGTTGCCGATTTTGACCTTGTATTCAAGTTAATTGTTCCCTTGGTATTTGTTTAACACCCTGTACATATCTTTGATGTAAACCCTTAGTACATGTGGCTCAATCACTTCATGGCTGAGGTGAAAACATGCTTTTGAAGGAGAAGTCTGTGGCTTGGTGAGTCCGCGTGACCAGCAGTCTCTCAATCTGCACAGGTATTAATGTGTCAGAATGGAGTGCTTCAGGATTTCTCTAGAGGCTGACAAAACTTCTGAACCAGTTGTCCTTTCTGTCTTTCTGATCTATGAGGGTTGGAGAAGTCCAAGCCTTAGGACCCAGTTTCCTTTCTTACCTGATGTTTTCCTGCCAGAACACGGTGGCTTGCCTTGAGTTAGAATTGGTTTGCATTTGCACCTGTAAATGTATTCATCCTTTTAATTTATGAAGGTTTTTGTACACAATTCTAGATTCTTTGAGAGATGAAAACAAATTTTTGTTTTCTACTGTTATGTGAGGACATTAGGCCCCAGGAACATGTCATTGTGTAAGGAAAAATAAAGTGCTGCAATAAAAAAGATAAAACAAGATTAAAATAAATAGTTTAGTGGGCATACTTTTACATAAAAATTCTCTATATTTCTATGAAGTCAGCCTGTTTTTGATTCCCTATGATGGACCAAGTACCTTAAGCAAGTATTCCTTTCTTGGCAGCTTGAATACAATTAAATTTTCTAGGATAAATCCCTGTGAATTTTTTGATGCTGGGTAAGGGTTGGAGAAATGGGAACTAGCTGGTTAAAAACTCAAGTCCAAGGTACTCTTTCAATCATATTATAAAACATATGTATTTTAAAAATTGAGATTCATGTAATTTTCTGACTTGATTGAACCAGAAACTCTCAGCAAGAGCTTGATTTCCAGCCCATTATCCAGACCAAATAGGTTTGGATGAGCTTCTGTTAAGTATGCAATTCTCAGGCTCTCTGAATTCTGCTCATCAACAGTAAAAACATGCTGCAGACGACAAGCAGAGGAGCTTTTGGGTCCTCTAATTTCCACTGTCTGAGCCATGAGTGAGCAGGGGCACAGCATCCTAATAGAGAGTGCCTGCACGTGCCCTTTCTCAAAATAGCTACTTGGCTACCCTCCTTTGGTTACTTCTCTGGGCTAGGAACATAAAAGGCTGGCAAATCTAGGATTATAAATGTCACTGCATAGTATCAGCAGATCACATAGTGGTGATTAAATTATTAAGCCCCTAGTTGGTGGGGGTCTCAATTTTTCTACCTTTAAAATGGGAGTAATGCCATTTTAAAGGTGTGGTAAAAAGAGAGGTGATATATACATGTATATACATAAAATGTCATGCAAAGTCCCTAGCATAGGGAACACAATAAAGTGCTTGTGGCATCTGGTGGTTGTTGGTGTTGTTTAATGAATGTAACAAGCACATATGGAAGGTCTGCCTCATGTCCATGCTTTGCAAAGCTCTGAGATCACAGACATTAGGGCTTTTGTCCAGGCAGAGCCCGCATGGACCCCCACCTCCACCCATGCTCTTCCCAGAGCCACTCACTATTTGCCAAGCTTGTTAGGCTTCCCTTGCATGCCATGCAGACTAGAGTGCCACCTCTTCTTATCCAGATCACCAGGCCTAGTAGTCATGCAATTTCAGGCATGGAAGAAACTTTTGCCAACAAAATGAAAAAGGAATTCTAACTTCTTTCTTTGCCAATTTCTGAACCTAGATGGTCATGAAAATTGAGATATATGCTTTTTCCCCCCCAGTGCCTCAAGACGCATATACTACTTAGCTCAGGCCTACAGGTGATTTGTTCTTCTTGAATATATTATTCAAAATGTCAGTGCTCAATTTGAACACATCTTAAAATTGTAGATATGATGCCTTTTTTGTGAAAGGGTGTTAGAAAGCTGCAGCTGTCTGGCACGTGCCAGTAGTTTAAGTGTGTATGTGTGTGTTTGTGTGTCATGTAAGTTATCCATGCTCTTTTAGAGAAATTGAGAGATAAAAAAGTAATAAAAATGTAAGTGCCCCAAAATTCCACTATGCAGAGTCTATTTAATTGTTAATCTTCTGGACTCTTTTGGGCATTCATATACGTGCATCTAAATTTAAAAATGTAGACATACTGTAATAAAATAGGGCCATATTTTACATGCTAATTTTATTCCATTCAATAATATCATAATTATCTTTACATCTCCCTCTCATATATATATACGTATGTGTGTGGGTATACACCCATTTATATCTTCATCCCAAATGACTATAAATACTATAATTTATTTAATCAATTTCCTATTATCGAACAGTTGTTTTAATTTTTTTTCTCATAAATGTGACCCAGGCATTACTAGCAAATAAGTGCAAATATAGTAACATTAGTTCCCCACATTTAATATCTCTAATGGCCCAACTCCCATCATTTTCAGAATTTTCCTCCTTCAATATTTCCAAGAATCCCCAAGTGCTTACATGTGTCCGTGGATCATTCCTGTTGCTTGCTTCTCTAGCCAACTGAACCAAGGCAGTGCATCCCCAAGCCGGACAGTTCCACAGGACATGCTCTGGTCAGGCACTGTGCCCCTGTTGTTGTACTACTGACCTCATCACCATGTTCTGAAAATCCACCATTCCAAATGTGTCCACTAATGCATTTCAAAATTGGCAATCTCTTCTGCTGTGATAAGCCCTATGAGGTGAAAAGGGAAAGATGTCTTCATTATGCTCAGCTAGGATCCCACAGCGAGCTTGCCTGCTGCCCAATGTGTCCACTGTTGTTATACACTCTATCAGTTCTCACTTAACCACTTTATCTGAGTGGCCACCCACACCTCCCTAGTAGAGGGCAGAATGACCAGTTTGCTGGGACTTTTCTGGTTTTAGCACCGTAAGTCCCATGTCCCAGGAAACTCCTCAATCCTAGGCAAATCTGAATAGCTGGTCTCTCTAGTAGAGGGGTTGATTCAAGTGCTGGTATTAGCTAACACTTTGTATTTGGAACCACTGCTTCCTTCTAATGATGAGGCCATGTTGCTAAGTGAGGGGCTTACTTTCTCTTTTCTGAAGAATTCACCTTAGGATTACCCCCATCCTGTTTTCACCAGAGCCACATTCACCAGACATGCATGCCTATATCTCAACCTCAAAAAGAAAAAAAGAGAAATGGTTTTAAGTATTTTATCCCAAGAGGCTCTTCAGCTCTTCAATTAGCCTTGTGTTTAGCCTCTTAAACTTGTGGATGCAGGTGCATATAAGGTGAGAGAGGTGTTGCCTGACCCCACTCAGCAGAAACTCTGGAATCCCATTGTTTTTACTTTCACATGAACAAGGCCAGATGAATATCCTTGCACTTAGACCTCTATGCATGAGCTTGATTGTTTCTTCAGGATAAATTTCCCCAAATGTAACTGCTTTTTGGGATTTCATACATATTGCAGTTTCCCTCCGGAAGGTCTATTCCAATTTACTCTTTTGGATTTATTTTTTAAACCATGCAAATCTATGTTCAGAATGAAAAAGAAGCTCTGACCAGTTTCTAGAACAGAGCATGTTCTATCCCAGAAAGTCCTTGCCAGAGGGGAAAGGGGGAGGACATGAGAGAAGGGCTGGGAAAGAACAGTTCCAGGGTTGCCTCAAAGGATATGAGCTTTAATAAGCCCCTTATACTTAGGGCTTTGTGGTTATTATAGAGCACCTTCTCCTAGAGTACCTATGCAGTCCCTCTGAGCACAAGGTTTCCTCTTTCATTCAGGTCAAAATTTCTGCAGGCTGCTACACCCCAGTCAGGGAATCTGCACTTGGAAGGAAAACAGAGGCTGGGAAAATTCCACCCTGACCTGCCCTCTTTTCTTGTTTGATTCATATCTGTGGCTACTGGCCTCCAGGAAACAAAAATGATAAGAAACCCAAACCCAGGTAATCATTAGCAAAATGAAGCAGTTTTCCAGTTAGTTGGAGGGCAGCCCAAAGTGGGGTGGAGGATTCTGCCTTAGAGAAAGTTCCAAAATGATGTCTGATACTTATCAGGGTAACTGACAGGGCTTTGTGCGTCATGCAACCCTCAGTTACCAGGTCTCGTGGCTTCATGGGTCTAGCTCCCTAGTGAAAAAATGGCTGTCTCCTAGAATCAGGCAGAGAAGGTGAAACCTGGGAGTATGGAGTTTATCAAGTTACATTCAACATCTAACCAGCACAGCTAACATTTTCTTGGTATATGAGTGTATCAAGGTTACATTCAACACATACTCTAGGATGAAACACATAGGGAGGTGTATACACAGGGCATGTCTAGCTCCATACAGTTTCAAATCCAGGTAAAGAAAATGTAAGGGATTTGGAATAAAGACAATGTCCTGTTTGTGTGAATACTTTGTAACTCTTGTAAGATATTGGAAATGATCTCCTCTTCACTGAGCAGTATGGGAAGCAAATCACTGTTACCATTAAATCTGATTTGAATGCCAAGTGCACTAAATAGATGCCCATTTACATAATTAACTTGAAAAATAACAAAAATGAGACCCAATTCCCTCATCACTCCTGCAGAGTCCTGGGTAGGTAGGTGGTCCTGATCTTAGTCCTAGCTGACCAAGGTTTTCCAACCAAGAGCAGGCTTCCAGGATGCTCCCGCTGGCTCATCCAAGATATTCTCCTGAGCTGCCTGGACTTGAGTGAGGAGCAAGAAGCAAGAAATCACTGCATTGGAGATCATGGCTGAGATAATGCTTTTATTTGGGTACTTAACTCTCCTATGTCTCACAGGGGGAAGTAATCCAGCAGGACATACCAGAAACTTGGTTTCTGGTCTGTGTAAATCTCACCATAAGCAAGTTGCTTCTTCTCTCTGGGAATCAGTTTCCTGGCCTTTAAAATTAGGAGTTTGAACTATGTTGTCTCCTAAGATCTTTTCACCTTTACTATAATCAACAAAACAGCTTCCATCAAACAAATCACCTATATCTCTTTTGAGTTTTAGAAAAGTTCAATTTAAAACCATCATTTGAATTTCTGCAGGCGCTGTGTGAAAAGTCACATGCTAAAGGGCAATCGTTTGCCCTTCATTGTTTCACTACTGTTGCCCTGGTTGGCCTTGGGTAGTGGGAAGCTTCTAAGTGCCCTGGACATGGACAAAACCATCCTTTGCCATCAAAATGGCAAAAGAAAGTGCAGTTTTGCTCTTTTTGTGCCATTCTTGGGGCTTCATGGAAGGCAAATAAATGACCTTTTACCACCTTCACTGCTATATCCCTTCATATTTTACACTTTTCTGAAGTCCCGTTATGCTTTCATTTAGAGTCTAGATTCTAGATTGACTGTACTTACTCCAGCCTTTCTCCAAGCTCCAACTAAAGAACATCTGAAATAAACACTTCTACATTTATTGTAACATCGTCAGCTGGTTTCCAGGGTTGATCCTGAGAAGTCGGCAGCCAATTTGATCATGGTTCCTGTGGAGGTAGCCTGTCTTTTCTTGTTTTGTTGTCTCTTATTCATGTTGCTCATTTTATCATGTTTTTAGCAATTTTTGTCATCATCTCATATTCCCTGAAATTTTATTTATAATAATTTTTTGAGCACCGTGTTCTTCAAAGAGAGGCCTCATCAACCTGGAGTTATTTTTAACCACATGGTTAATTTGGGGTTTTTAGGCCATTGAGATAGCATAAATGTGTGTCCGAATCCCCCAAGCAAAGGTTCAGGCAGACAAATGTCGCTCTGTGAGGCAGGTTATAATACTGAGGGTGTAACCCTTCAAGGGTGATGTTTTATTCAGAGCCCCAGGCTTTGTCTCTAGTCCCCTCTGAATGTGACTCTAGGCCACCAGGATAATTCTTGGATTTGGGAAAAATGTTAGCTGTACTGGTTTTAAAATATATCTACATATTCTCCAGTACTTCTCCCTTCAAAAAGTGGAAACTAAATTCCACTCCCCTAGAGTGTGAGCTGAACTTGATGACTTGTTTCTAATGAATAGAAAATAGTGGAAGTCATGGTACACAACTTTCAAGACACTATGGGCCTTCTCCTTGCTCTTCTTGGATTGCTTATCCTGAGGGAAGCCAGTTACTAAAGTGTCAGGACACTCAATCAGCTCTATAGAGAGGCACCTTGGCATGGATCTGAGGCCTCCTGCCAAAAGCCATGTGAGTGTGCCATCTGGGAAGCACATCTTCCAGCCCCAGAAAGCCTTCAGATGATCTTAGCCATGGCCAATATCTTGACTGCAGCCTCTGAGCCAAAACCACCCAACCAAACAGCTCCCAAATTTCCAACCCACAGAAACTAGGAGATAATAAATGTTTATCATTTTAATACACTAAGTTTTAGGATAATTTGTTACTCATCACTAGCTTATCTCTTGGAATTCTCCTTTTTTGTCGCTTCTGACCTTCAATTATTTACTTTATTGCCAGAATAGCCATGCTTTTAAAAAGTACTTATTACATTTCATCTAGGATCTTAGGGAGTCACTTCTCGGGAGCAGCTTCTGCACATCTAGCCTGCCATATTTCTGAAAACATAAGTCCTCACATTTGTTAACAAATCCCCTTGTCAAATGTAAAGCTAGTGAGGCAGGTTCATTAACCTCATGATGTAAGTAAGAAAGCAGTTTCAAAAAGACTGAGTATCTCCCCAAGGCCACACTGCCAGCAAGGAATGGAGCTAGGATCTGAATCCAAGTATAGCAAACACCAAAGTCCATGTTCCCTTTAAAATCACAAGCTGCTTTCCATGGATAGAATTGAAAATACTGTTGTCATCCAATCTAATCATTTATACATTGGGATAGAATGGATAGGAAAAGGATAGGTGGGAAGAAATAGAGGCAGAAGCTAGGGGCCCTGATACCAGTGTGCTGAGGCTGCAGAGGGACTCTTGTGATCTTCGAGTGGACCTCCCAACTGTTCCTTGGAAAAGTCATTTGGCCCCATGGTGTCTTCTCTTCTATTTCCCAAGGTGTTTCCCAGGGTCCTACTCTAAATTGCAGTCCGGAGCACTCTCTCTCCCTCTGCACGTGCTCTCTGGGAGGACTGCGCTGCTCAATGGTTCCCATTAGTGATCATTTCCTGACAAATTCCCAGCTATCTTTGCAGCCCTGCCTCTCAGTCCTTCCCAGGCTTGTCTCTCTTGTTGTCAGCTGGAAGGTTGCACAACCAAATGATGAGCTCATGATATCACATACCCAGTAGGCAAGTAATTTAACTTCCCTAAGCCTCAGATTGCTCATCTATAAAATGGGAGCAATAGTGACTATCTCATGCACTTATGAATATTAAATGCTATACTATAAGATGTATAAAACCCAGTGATTGGCACATAGTAAAAGCTGAATAAATGGTAGTTATCTAGAAGGTTTAGCAAATTTAGTTGGTATTGGCTGGTGGCATAGCATGTGGTAGGGAAAGGTTTGTTTTTATGTATTTTCCAGTTTTCACATTTCATTGTAACACAAATGTAATTTCAGTGAAAGGAACAGGATGAAAATATGCAAGGCCTTTCTTATGACCTCTACCAACCCAGGGATTTAACATCATTAAGATAACTATTTGGACAGTTTAAGGCTACATATTTGCAAATGGGATTTTAAGGGTGAAAACCCATTTGTAACCCTAAGGTGTTTAAACAACCCTGCAATTTGATCTCAAATCCCCCCAGCACTATCTTAACTACTCCAGCCTCCTGTCTGACAATCCCAGTCTTACATCTAGGACCTCACCTGTCAATTGCTGCAATGGCTGGGGTTTTGTGAGGCTCTCAGCTGTAACCTGATCTGCACAAGTGTTTGAGGGATGCTGCAGCTGCCACAAAATTTGTAAGTTTTACAGTGTTGTGTGGTGGCTGGGGTTCAATGGCACACCTCTGGAAAGTTTCCATTCATTTATTTCCTCATTCACCAAAACGTGATGAGTGCTAGCCAAGGGCTGGTCCCTGTGCTAACTAAGCCCTGGGAGTAGAAAGGGAGTAAAATAGGGCCTCTGTCTTCAGGGAGCTCACAGATTAGTAGCAGGCATAGACAGACAAAGACGTATTACAACACAGATTTGTGCTTGATATGAGAATAGAAGCAGATACAAACATGGAAGAAAGTGACCATCCAAGGTGGGAGAAGAGGGGAGGGGAGGAACAGCTTCCCATAAGCATGCTATCGGGTGGGCTGTTAAATGTTTCTCTTGGCTCTAGCACCAACTCCCGTGTAATGGCACCCTGCCTTCCTACCTTTGTTCTTCCTATCTCGCTGGCCCAAATCCTTTTCTAGTTCCCGTTTACTCTTAAATGAGTTCCCAGTATCTTATTTCCTCATAATTGTAGCACATCTCCCATCCCAGCACAACCCCAGAGGCACTTTCAGTTCAACATTAAATCCTGCCGTTTCTTCTTCTGTCTTCCTTAGCCTTCCCACAGCTCCGGTCCGAGCCATAATCACTTCGCACCTGGACTCCTGCCTCCCAATTAGCTCCCCTTCCTCCAGCCTGGGGGTCTCCTCTCCTCTATTGGACACACATCATCGAGAATCATCTTCCTCCAGCGTCACTTAGATCACATCGCTCTCCTCTTTGCTTGCCCATAAAGGCTCCCAGTTGTCTCCCAAATCATATTAAAACTCCTCTAGTCTCAGGCTTCAAGACCCACTACCAACTAGCGCTGCCTTACCTAACAGCCGGCCTCACTCAGCTCAGGCCCACGCGCTTTGCTCTAGCCTGGCAGAGCTCTTCCACCTGCTTCTTTGCACCTGTACAGCCATCCCTACCCATGCAGTTATCTGAAATCACTGTGCGTGCGCACTCTCACAGAGGTGTGTGTGTAGGGGCGCGCGTGTGTTTGCAGGAGGAGGAGGAAAAGAGAAGGGGAGCCAGCCACTGTCCCTCCACATTCTACTGTAGGGGAAAGCTCTGAAGCAGGAGCATTAAGGGTGGAGATGAAAGAGAAACACAGGAGAGGGCGGTGGCAGGATGTCAGGAGGGGAGGAGCTACGACCAGTGTTCTGCTGCTAGTTGTAGACAGGTGAAAGGACAGAACAGTGGGCGCTGGTGGCTCTCTCACTGCCTCCCTTCTGTGTTGCTCTGCCTTGTCTTTCCTTGGGGTGATTGCTCCAGTCCCTTAGACATGTGCATTGCATCATGTCATTCCTATTCTTAACACTCCTCTGAAGCTTCTTCTCAGGGTAGAGTACAGCTCTTTTTACTCAGAAGGATGTGGTCTGGCTAGGTGCTGTGGTTCACGCCTGTAATCCCAGCACTTTAGGAGGCCGAGGTGGGTGGATCACTTGAGGTCAAGAGTTCAGGACAAGCCTGGCCAATATGGCAAAACCCCATTTCTACTAAAAATACAAAAAATTAGCTGGGCGTGCTGGTGGGTGCCTATAATCCCAGCTATTCAGAAGGCTGAGGCAGGAGAATCTCTTGAACCCGGGAGGTGGAGGTTGCAGTGAACCGAGATCATGCCACTGCACCACTGCACTCCAGCCTGGGAAACAGAGCAAGACTCTGTCTCAAAAAAAAAAAAAAAAAAAAAAAAGGAAAGCCGTGGTCTGACTCTGCTCCTTCTCCAGCATCATCCCATACTACTTTCCTCCTTACTCACTAGGCTGGAGACACTCTGGTTGTTCTTCCAGCCTCTGAAATATTCCCCTCCCACGGTGGGGTCTTTGCACATACTGTTGCTTCCACCTGGCATCCCCTTGATCACATTTCTCATCTAGCTTAGCCTGTTCATTGTTCAGGCCTCAGCCTCCATGTCACCTTCCCTGACCACCTTCACTATAATTCTCTATGACAACAATATTCTGTCTATGTCTTTCGCAGTACTAGCTACAGTTTGTAAATTGACATGTAATAATTTGTTTTCTCATTGACTGGCTACTTCCACTATTAAATTGTAAGCCTTGTGAGGTAGGAAACCATTCGTCTTGTTCGCTGGTGTGCTGCTATAGAATTCCTGGCACAGAGTAGGAGCTCAGTAAATATTTTTACTAAGATGACTAGGACCTTGCTCACTCAAAATCATCCATCATCTCCCCAAACCACAGGTGCCCTCTGCTTGGCCCAATTTTTGGACAAGAGGAAACACTCCAGTCTTCCAGGAAGCTTCATTCTAAAATGCCTTGCATACCCAATCCCCAAAACCACTATCTTCTGCCTTTCAAAATCTGTTCAAGCATCTTCTACTTCTGAGACAATTCCCCAAAACAACCCTTTCCAAGTCTAGTCTAGGATTTGCAAATTAAAATGCCTATACAGGCCAGCAAGTACTTGAGTGAGGTGGGCCACATGTAGGGTGAGAGGGAGTGCTGGGGACCACGGTTACCTGCTGAGCTGGTGTTCCATGTAAAGGGAGACAGTCCCTCCTCTGCTCCAGTGTGTTGTTAACATGTGAGGAAAGTAGGCCTCATATTGTTAGATTTTCCAATTTTTTAAACAAAGCTAAAAACAAGAATTGCTATATGAAACATCTATATTTTAAAAACATGCTAGAGGAATAATTCTGCAATCTCTATCAGCCTGATGGTCAACTTCTGCTCTATTCTGTCAAGGCAGTTGCTTGACACTTGAGTTAGTGTATGGTGGGCATGCTTACATGCCTGAGTCCTGTGCGTGCCTGCAGCTGATGCCAGGATTTAGGCTCCCTGCCTTCTTTACAATCCCTCCAAACACCTCTTCTCCTTGTCAGGGCTGCTTCCCAGGAAGGCAGCAGCCAGCTGTGCTGTTGTGTGGACAGAGCCTTGCCTGTGAGGCGCAGAAGCACGGCACTTCACCAAGGCTCATAGATTTTGTTCATTCTGCCTCCATCCCTTCGTCAGTGTGAGAATTACAGACTCTCCATTTTCTCTGCTCTCCTTCTGCCTTAATGCCTTTGTTGAAAAGTATCCCCATCCTTTGTTCTAAATTCCAATCTCTTTTGTGCTATGATGATAATGTTAACTCTGTAATTGTGCATAAGTCAGCAAACCAGAGTAATGCCTTATCCATTCAGCACTGTCAGGAAATGAGGTGTTCCACATAATTAAATTGTCCAGATAACTAGAGCTAACCAACATTTTAAAGATCAACATTTTTAAAAGAGTAAATGGAAATATCCCAAAGTTTATTATACACCCTCTTGCCTTCTTTATTTTAAAATTATTTTTTAGCATTTTTTTCCAGGATAGAAACAAAAGGGTAGAGAGTGATCATTAAGTCTTCTCCCTATCCCAGCACTATGGCCCTCACTTCCCTAACAGAGGCTACTGGCATCAACATTACCAGGCTACAGGCATATCCTTCCTGTGATAGTCTATATGTATACAAGCCCAAAGGTGACATGCCATGGTGCTCTACTACACCTTGTTTTTAAGGACTTATGTACTGATCATCATTTTTCATCAATGCACAAAAAGCCGCCTCATTCTATATAAAGGCAACATCTGGTCCATTGTATGGATGCAGCATTATTTAATAAAGCAATCTCCTACTGATGGGCATCTAGTTATTTTCAATCTTTTGCTATTATAAAAAGATGCTACAGTTTTAATCTTTGTATTTACTCCATTTTGCACACATTCGAATATGTTTATAGGTTAAATTTCCAGAAGAGAATCGCTGTCTCCAAGAAGGGTTATGTGTCTTTGTCATTGTGATAACTATTATCACACCACCTTTCATAGTTTGCATCAATTTCTTTCTCTTGCTATCACTGTATGAGGGGACTTGTTTCCCCACACTGTCATCAACACAATATACAACCAAATTTTCTTTAAAATTGTTGTTAATCAGTGAGTAGAGGATACTAGTGCATTTAATTTTTTAAAATATATTTTTATTGTGGAATGTGGCTTTTATAAACTGTCCTTCTCTGTGCTTCTAATATGCTTTGGTTTGAATTTTACTTTGTCTGACATGAGGATTGTAAAACTTGCTTGCTTGCTTTCTTGCCATTTTCATTTTTCTTGTAACTTTTTGTCCATCCTCCATTTTCTTTAGTGTGGTACATTTGTTACAATTGATAAACCAATGTTGATATGTTATTTTAACTGCAGTAGGGTTCACTGTTGGTATTATACATTGTATGGGTTTGGACAAGTATAATAACATGTTTCCACCATTATAGTAGCATACAGAATATCTTTGCTGCTCTGAAAGTCCCCTGTGCTCCACCTTTTCATTCCTCCTTTGCACTCTCCTCTAGAACCCCTGGCAGCCACTGATCTTTTTACTGTCTCCATTGTTTTGCCTTTTCCAAGATGTTGTATAGTTAGAATCATACAGTATAGAGCCTTTTCAAACTGGCTTCTTTCACTTAGTAATATACATTTAAGTTTCATCCATGCCTTTACATGGCTTAACAGCTCATTTCTTTTTAGTGTTGAATAATATTCCACTGCCTGGATGTACTGGTTGTTGGTTTATCCATTAACCTTTTAAAGCACATCTTTGTTGCTTCCAATTTGGGGCAATTATGAATAAAGCTGTTATAAACATTCACGTGCAGTTTTTTATGTGGACATAAGTTTTCAACTCATTTGGATAAAACCCCAGGAGCATGTTTGCTGGATTGCATGGTAAGGCTGTGTTTAGCTTTGTGAGAAACTGCCAAACTGTTTTCCAAGGTGGCTATACCATTTCGAATTCCCAACAGCACTGAATGAGAGTTCCTGTTGCTTCACATTCTTGTCAGCGTTTAGTGCTGTCAACATTTTGGATTTTAGCCCTCCTGATAGATGTGCAGTGATATCTCATTGATATCGCTGCACATTTTAATTTACATTTTTCTAATGACACTGAGCACCTTTTCATATGCTTGCTTGCCACCTACTTTGGTGAGGTGTCTTCAGATCTTTTGCCTACCTTTTAATTATGTTGTTCATTTTCTCATTGTTTAGTTTTAAGAATTATTTGTATATTTTGAATACAAGTCCCTTATCTTGGTTTTGCAAATATTTTCTCCCAGTATGTAATTTGTCTTTATCTCATTACTTTTAATCTGCAGCTCTCTTAATATGAGTGAGGTTTATGAGCATCTTTTCAGATATTAAGGGCCATGTATATTTCTCTTTCTGTGCACTATGTATCCCTTGGTCTTTTCATGCTAATGACTTGGTAAACCTAACAAAATTTAACCATTATTTGAGAATTGAGTCATTAATGTGAACATAGATTGCTACATTATACCACAATTGTCCAAACTGCTTTGCTCCTTTGAGATCTTGTATCTCTTTTTTCATAGTTCCCTTTTCTCTCCCCAGGGTTTAGGATATACACCATCCTTTCTTGGTTCTCTTAAGCGTTTGTCTTTCAAAGCCTCTGCCTTCTTCTTGTAATTTGATGCCTTTGATACTAAGGGTTTCTGATACTAAAACAATAAAATTTGCTATAATAGACTGGAAATTTGACTGATTCATGAGTCAAATTCATAGACCACAGCACATATACTTTACACATCTATTTGGTCACTCAGGAGCCTTTATTTTCTGGTCCTTGACCTTCTTCAGAATATTTAGAGTGGTCTAGCCAATGAATTTTTACTTCTAGTATTCCTGGTAGAACATTTGAGGTTAATCATAGGCTGGAAGCCCTAGTTGTGAGTAGAGCCCAGGGCCAACATGTTACTATAAATATAAACATAATTGCCTTAAATACAGGAAAATTTGCTCCCTCATTATGGAGTAGCAATATGAACTCTTATTTCTGGAAAACTTTAAACAAATGATTTTCCAATGGTATTTTCACGTGGAGTGCTTGCAATGCATGAGCTTTTCTGCGTGGCCTTGGAACTGCAGTTTCCCGTGTGTTACATGGGAAGGAACTCCGCTGCCCTGATAGCCCGGCTGCATCCCATAGATGGCAGTAAACACACTTTTTAGCACTTTCCTTCATCTTCATTGGAATCAGGCTCCTTCAGGGAAAGAAAATGAATGCAGAAACTGTGGAGTAATAATTAGCAAACAGACTCTAGTCATTTGAAAAATTGGCAAGAAGCCTTATTAAAGGAGGTAATAATAGTCATATTTTGCACTTCTAATAGGGCCTTTTATCTCTAGGCTTCCAAGAGCCTGTCTGAGTCATGTAAAGAAAAAAAAAAATACCCTGAGCTGGGTCAGAAGTCAGGAAATGTTGGCTGTGTTTGACATTCTGTGCAGCTCTCTCATTTCAAAGTGAAGGTAGAGTGTCTCTGTCGAATTTAAATTCAAGGAATTTATGCAGGTTAGAAAAGAAAAGGCAAGCAAGGCACTGTGAGATAAACATACATTCCTAGGTTAACACAGAAAACATGCTTTTCTCAAAGTTGTTTTCCTGTGGAAATAACAATAGAGCTTTAAGTACTCTGCCTCCTATAAACACATGGACAACATTATTATTCACCGTGCGCTAGACAAATTGAGAAAGCATTTTTATATCCTCTGTCGTGTGTCAAGGCGTAATTATCAGCACATCCTTGTATTTATTCCTATGAGGCTGGAATGCATACCGCTGCAGATGGATATCAGCCCTGCAAACTCGGTATCATTCATTCTTTATCTCTGGCGGTGGTGATAGCAGAAGAAAACGACTCCTAACACATATACACGGTAAATGCCTTAAATCTACAAGATATGGCTGTCCTCCTTGTCCTGCATGGAAACTGCGTCTTCAATTTCCCACAGAAACTCCAGATCTATTGAAATCTTGGAACATTAAAATTCTCCTTCATTGTTGCCAAGGTTTAGTAACTTGACAACCAGAAGACAGACACCCTGGCTGTTTGAGGGAACGTAGGCTTAAAAATAAGAACAGCTTTTCCTAGTGCATGAAAATTCACCTGGGGCTTCATAGGATGAATATTTTATAATAACTGCTCTCTTTTTGGCTGTGTGACTTTTACATTGGGTAAGTTAATTAACCTCTCTGAGCATCAATTTCCTCATTGTCATAATTCCTACCTCACAAAAGTTGGTTTAAGGATTAAATAAAATCATGAATGTGAAACCACTCAGCATAACACATTACTCAGTAGGTACACAATAACTATTAGTCATTAAAAAATGTAAACATATACATGCAAACATACATAGGAGAGACAGAGAGAGAAATCCAGATTTCTCCTGGGTTTCCTCAGAGATTTAGGTAAATTTGTTCAAAGCCCTAAATTCTGAAGCCCATCACTTATTTTTACATTTCCTGCAAATTCATAACCTTATTTTCTAATGATTTCTTCCAATTCTTCTAAATCTAAGAGTCTTAGGTTAATTTAGTGCCCAGCGAGCTAGTACATAGACCTCAAGTCCTTAACCATTTTCTGCACCTAAAAAAATCCCAACCTCTCACAAGAATATTGTGAATCTGGTAACTTGATTAGAGACTCACAATTGATGAGAGACCGGGTCTTGTCCCTCACTGACTTCCGTCATTTTGCCTCCCCGCCCCCGCCGCCAGACCCCGCTGTCTTCCAAGAGTGGAGGCTTGCAACATGCAACTCACGACCCAGGCAGCCCCATCCCTGGAAAGTGCAGCCCAGTCTTTCCCCGTCCTGTTCAACTGCTTCTAGGGTGGAGAGCAGCTTGAACTAAGTGATTGGATTGTTCAGCCTCCCTGGAATTTTGGAAAATACAGTTGTCTCCCTCATTATGATTATTAATTCACTGAAAATCAGCATTCTCATGGAATGTACCATTTCCTTTATTCTATGGAACAATCTATTCTTGTTTATATGTGAACATACTGATAAACACAGTAATAACATTATCTATTTCATACTCTGAGAGGCATTTATACATAACAAGCCATTCTTTTAGGGATTACCTAGAGTGGTTGTTGTTTTTAATTTTAATCGGTTTGATAGTAGATGGTGGTGGTGATAGCAGAAGAAAACCACTTAATCGTATATAAAATTTTCTGTTCATTGCATTCCTCCTTGTCTGATTTTTCTTTTCTACCCAGAACACAAATTCATCTTTTCTTGGTGGTGCAGTCATTAGTATGTGTAATTGTAATGATGATCTGCCCTGTGGGGGGTTGATTGGGATGTACAGGGCTATCTGCCCCTGCACCCAGTGACCCCAGATCCTTGTGTGTTTAGAGTTACTGTCTGGTTGTTGTTTTTTTTTTCTACTCTTTTGTTTTCTTGCCTCTTTTTGCTGTTGTCACTGTGTACTATCTCCAGTAGTAATCCTTTCCCCTGTAGTTTCCATTTGCAGTTTCCAGTCTGCTGATTGATGAAAACAAGGCAAATATTAACAGTGGTTTTAAAGTCAAAACCACTGGCATAGGCTATCTTGTATAAACTCTTCTATGAGCAAAGTGTGTGAACTTTGATACGCAGACTTTCTTCTATGTACTTTTAGCTGCTCAGTGGTCTTTTTGCTGAGCCTTGCTGGTTCTTGGCTATGTTTTAGAATATTTAAATTCTAGAAAAAAAATGATCTGAGAGAAGTGATATGTTGCCATATTATTTTCCCATTGGTCTCATTTTAAAACTCCAGATTAATGACATCCCAGGATAAGATCCTGTGAGTTTGCCTGAATTCTATTTACCAGGGAGAATTCTGCTCTCACTTGATTGGGGCCCTGGTCAAACTGGTCGCAAACAAATTCTGAAGGTCACCCTAGGACATACCATTCTAAGACTTAGGGAAGGTTACATTTATTGCAAATCTTAAAACAAACATTTTCTATAAAGGTAAAAATAATCACTTGACGAAAGGGAATTGTTTGTTTAATCAACAAGGGCAGATAATTTTAGGTGCTCAGTTATATTCCCATTTCCGTGCTGTCATAGTTCACTCTCAGAAAAAAAGCTACTTCATTTTCCTTTCTCCATTTACTTCCTCCTCCTGTCTATCTTTCTTCCCTCTCTCCCTTATTTCCTTTCATTATATACAAATCAGTGATTCTCTTTTTCACTAATGGTGGGGGCAAAGGAGGGTACCAAACCAAAATGGTTTACGTTTCAGATGAGACAAACTATTATAAATGCAAATAGCAAGAAACTTTCTCTTTTCTAACTTTGAGAGTAGCTATGCTAATTTTTTTAAAACCTTATTATCTTACAGGATTTTCCCAGTATGAATATGTTTCTCCTGAATTGTACATTATTCACACTTGAAAATTAAGCCCTTCCTATAGTTCAAGAAATAGTCATAAATCCACTCTCACAGTGTGTGAGATTCCAGAAACAAGGACGCCTACAAATGGATGCATCCATGATGATCATTCAGATTTTCTCTGCTGTTGAGCTCAGTGTAGGGGACATAGCCAGGCGAGGTGCCCTAAGTCCATGGCAGGTGTGTTTCATTCCTGAAAAGATCCTTCTTTGAAAGTCATACCTGTGTATGTCAACACCTTTCTTTTCTTTTCCTTTTTCTTTTCTTTCTCCATCCTTCCTTCCTTTCTTCCTTCCTTCTCACTCTCTCTCTTTCTTTCTTTCTTTTTTTTTTTTTTTTTACTTTTTGTTGGAGTCTCACTCTGTTGCCCAGGCTGGAGTGCAGCAGCACAATCTTGGCTCACTGCAACCTCCACTTCCCGGGTTCAGGTGATTCTCCTGCCTCAGCCTCCTGAGTAGCTGGGATCACAGGTGACCCCCACCACATCTGGCTAATTTTTTGGTAGAGACAGGGTTTCACCAAGTTGGCCAGGCTTCTTTCTGTTTTGTTTTGTTTTGTTTTTTGAGATGGAGTCTCACTCTGTCACCCAGGTTGCAGTGCAGTGGCTAAATCTCGGCTCACTGCAACCTCTGCCTCCCGGGCTCAAGCGATTCTCCTGCCTCAGCCTCCTGAGTAGCTGGGACTCCAGGCATGTGCCACCACGCCTGGGTAATTTTTGCAGTTTTAGGTGAGGTGGGGTTTTGCCACATTGGCCAGGTTAGTCTCGAACTCCTGACCTCAGGTGATCCGCCTGCCTTGGCCTCCCAGAGTGCTGGGATTACAGGCATGAGCCACTGCACCCACCCTAATGGTTTTCTTTTAAGCATAGTGATATTGCATAATAAGTAAAAACCAACTGCCTAAGTTAAAATTCTTTCCTAAAGCCAGTTACTTAGCCATTCTGTGCCTCAATTTGTTTATTTCTTAAAAAGTAGATAGTAATAGTGTTTACCCTATAGGGTTGTTTTGAAGTTCCTGGAATTTATGTATGTGAAGTTCTTAGAACAAAGCCTGAAACACAGTAGCACTATGTCAGTGTTTATTGTTTTCAGACTGAGGCCCTCAGAAACAAGCCAATATGGCTTGTGTGGACTTGTAAGCACTTGAGTTCCAGAGTCAATCCCATGTGGATCCCGGCACCTAGTCTCCCACATCCTGGTGGTGTGACCTTGGACAAATTGCTTAAAGAGCTCTAAGTTTCAGTTTCCCTAACTGGAAAAAGAAGATAATCATAGGATCTTCCTTATAGTGAGGTAGGAGGGTCTCCTACCTCAACTCTGGAAGTGGGAGACTTTACCCTGGACCAGACTGAAGACTAGCTGAAACAGGAAAAAGGGGTAAGCACCTCTCTGTAAGACATGCCCACCAGTGCCATGTCAGCTTGCCATGGCTATGGCAACACCTGGAAGTTATTGCCCCTTTCTACAGCAATGACCCGGAAGTATTATTCTTTTTCTAAAAAACTCTGAATAACTCACCCCTTAGTTTGCATGAAATTAAAAGTGGGTGTAAATATGACTACAGAACTTCCCCTGAGCTGCTCCTCTGGGCACACAATCAATGAGTAGCCCTACTCTGCATGGAGCTGTACCTCTGCTGCTGCCGTGCACTGCTGCTTCAATAAAGATTGCTGTCTAACACCACCAGCTTGCCGTTGAATTATTTCCTGAACAAAGCCAAGAACCCTCCTGGGCTAAGCCCCAATTTGGGGGTTCACCTGCCCTGCATGAATAGGGCTGTTATGAGGATGCACGTAAAGAAGACACAAGATGCCCGGCACAGAGAAAGCACTCAATGCGTGTCAGCCATGGAGATGTTGAGGAGGAGAGAATGGCAACAACAACATAGCCTTGCTATAGAGAATGTTTTAAAGCAATTTTCATATCTTCCTTTGGGAAATGAGGGAATCAGCTAAAACTGTTCTTAGGACATAGTTTACAATTGAAACCACAATAAGACTTGGGGGGCTTCTGCCAAATCTTGAAGGTGGCTGAGTTCAAACACCTCCAGAAGGGAATTCCTGGGCTTTCACCTACATCCCCTGACCTGTAACAAAGCCCCTAAACCAGGGAGGTAAATAAACAACCCTGGTACAGACTCAGTCTAGGAGAAACTAGGATTCTATTTGATAGAGTTTCTTTCAATTCTCAAACCCATTTCCATGAAAAAGGGCAGAGGAGGGTAACTGAGATGATTTAGCTTATATTCTGCCTCCCTGTTGGAAAACTCCTACTTTTCTTTCAGGACTGAGTTCAAACATAACACTAGAAAGCCAGTCCTCTATAGCTGCACATGTGTGTTACAGAGGTAGGAGGGGTGCGGGAGGGACCTTGAAATTTGGGGAATAGCTGGGACAGCTATATTTGGACAGCTGGGATTTATATTTGCCACAGATACACCATTTGAATTTTGTATGTGCTGTTATTTGGAGTCCTAAGTGCCTAGATGGAGCAGATGATACGGAATAGACAGTTATACATTTTATATAAATTTGAAGGTCTGTATCAAGCAATGAAACTTTTCTCCAACACCAAACTACTTAAGCTTATGAATGTTTTCCTCCCTGACTGGACTGGGTGCTCCTTGAGGGTGAGACTGTTACTCATCCCTGACTCTGGCCTGGCACAGAAATTGTCTATCAGTGAAGTAGGGACAAAGCTCCTGCTACACCCTGCATTCAAATCTTTCTCTGTAGCTGTCACCTGTCCTCCAAGGACAGTCCTCTTAGCCACACAAATCACATCTACTGTTTTTGACATTGCAGAAAATGGCCAAACTTATCTTACCACTAACCCTTACTTCCTCCCAAATAGCTCTCTGTCTGCAGTCTACACTGTTTCTCCCTGCCATCACTTTCATTCCACTTATCTTCTGGTGGTCTCCCTCAAACCCTTTGCAATTCATAAAAACTCCTTTCAAAATGCTTCTTGTGGAACTGAATTCATTCCCCCCTCCTCTGGCTTGCCACCCTGCTGCCTTCTCGTCTCTGTGTTAATTGAACTCCCCATCATTTACATCGGCCACTTTGGGCTCCTTAACTGTGCCTCCTCCATCATCTCCCCCATCCACCTTTCGTCGGGCACTAAGTCCTATTGATTGTTCCAACTAAATATTGAACAACTATAGTAGGTATTCAGACAGTATATGGCAAAAGAATATAAATGAATAAAATTCATCACTTTGTATTCATTCCTGCTACTTCTGCCTTGAGTGAGGGTTTTGTTTTGCTTTGCTTTTATTTTTAAAAATTTCAAACGAACAGAAAAGTTAAAAGACATTGTGATGAACACCCATATACTATTTCCCTAGATTCATCAATTGTTAACATTTTGCCTCAATTACTTTCTCTTTCTCTTTCCTTTTTATCTCTGCCTAATACACGCACACTCTCTCTCTCTCAAAAATGTGTTGCAAACCATTTGAAAGTGAGTCTCAGACACTGGTGACACATCATCTTTAAATACTACAGCACTCATCTCCTAAGAACTATAAAATTCTCCATAGAGAACAAATTATTTCCCACAAATATCTTTACAGTGAGGGCTTATAAACTGAGGTTTATGGATGGGCTTTAGGGAGTCCATGAAACTCATGAAATTACATGCAAAATTTTGAGCATATGAGCAGTTTTCTGTGAGAGGAGGGAAGTCTATAGCCTTCATCAGAGTCTCAAACCCTCCAAACTAATGCGGGCCCCACTTCTAGGCTTATCCCTTTTACCCAAGCAGGGTAGCAACATGATTAGCTGTGAGTTTTCAGCTACCTCAGACTGATTGTGAAATTATTCAATGGCTTCCTTTTAACTGTACGAGAGAGTTCGTATTTCTTAGCATCACCCAGAGAACCTTTGTGATGATGACTCCAACTACATTTCCAGTCTCGTCTTCCATAATCCCTCCCCACCTGCCCAAAGTAACTGACCACATTCCCACCCAGGCCATACTCTGAGCTTTACTCATCCAACCCCCACTCCCTACCCCTTTCGCCTTTTGGCAAACTTACTTCCCTTTCAAAATCCAACTCAGTTGCCACCTCCTCTGGAAAGCCCTACCCAACCCTCTTCCCAGCTGTTTCTGCTTATAATTTGCACATTCTTCTATTATGTTATGTATCAAATCTTACTATATTTATTTGTTTACATGGCTTCTTTCTCAGTGACATTGTGAAGCACTCAATATATGAATAACTAGACACGCACAGCCCTTGTTTAATCACCTGGACCTTTGATCCTCCTGCCCACTCTGTTCTATGGATCTCATTTGCACTCTTACTCCAGGGGGCTCTCCTGGTCTCAAACTCCTGGTTTTACTTTCACTGAAGACTTGTGTCTCCCTCCGTGTGATGCTCTCAGCCCCTCTGCTTCTGGTGAGGGATTACCCTGTATGCACATCCTTACTGTCCCTTGGCTGTCCAAATTCAACCATTTGAATAGACAACCCTATATCCATACATGATAAAGAATCCATAAGATTCAGAGAGTCCCAGAGACACCAGGAAATGAACATCTGTTCAGGCACTGGGACACCAAGAAAAGCATGAAATTGGATCAGTTCCAAGGCCTGGTACAAAAAGTACTAAGCCATATTGCAGGGGTTGCTGCTACTCAGAATAGAATGTGATGCTATGGCAGGCTGAACTATATTAACTGCATTGGAAGAGGTGACAAGTACCCTGGCAATGCTGCTGCACTAAGAGAGGAGCAGATCTGGATCAAACGCTTGAAGCTGCATTCTTTGATTTTTCCAGAGTGACTCCATTGTGCCTTGCCAACACTGGTACTAACATCTCTAATCTAGAAATCAGATCCTGACTTGCAAGATGGCAAGCAGCTGGCTTTTTGGCTGGAGTCCAGGGCTGCAGCACAGGTAGAGACCTGCACTGTATTACTCTAACACAGAGTACCGTCAAGTGAGATAGAGCGGTCGGTTGGAGTAGGAGGAGTGGCTACTTTGTTGTGGAGTTGGTGTGCTTGCAAGAGGGGTTACCAAATAGAAGATTTGCAGGAGGGACTGGGGATTCAGAGGAGAGGGGTTGGGACCTCCTGCTGAGCCTCCAGTTTCCCAGGGAGTATCTCCCCAGAAGCCCCAGGCCTATGCTGGGAAGCTCAAAGCCTGCTAAGTTGTCTGCTAATGTTAAGGCTGACCTCAGCTGGCAGTGCCCTTCTCCTACTTCCCTGGTGAGTTGGCCCCTGTGGGATGTTAGTCCATCTGCTTTGAGAAATGTGCCTGTCCCTAGCTCATATCCCCCTATAGCTATCTCCCATCTCCCCCAGCTGGAGCTCCTGGGCCACAGTGAGCGATGTTTTTGTACAGATTCAATCCCCTGTGCACCAATCAGAATGCATTACCAGGCAAGGCGCGTCAGCGCGGCGATTTGGCTTCGACAATAAATCTCCTTGCTTTCATGAGTTTAAATCAGACTTTAAAACATCGCCCTTAATGTTCTTTTAATGCAGTTTTCTTCTGAATGAGTTCCCTTTAGGTCCAGTCCTTGTCATTAATACACTCTCTTGGCAAACGAAGGAGGGCTTCTTCGAGGAAAACCCTGCCAGTTTAGGAAACCAGTTGAATTGCCTTGGTGATGACAGGAGCCTCTTTTGCATTTTACAAGGACACTTGAGAAAACAAAACTCTCTGACTGTAAATTTAATTTTCTCTTGACAGCCTCAGTGTCTCTGCAGCCCCAGAAGTTATCCATTACTTCTTTCTTCTGTAATTAAAAATCAAGGGGGGAAATGTACAGGATTAACAAGTTCTAATTTTCATTGATGAGCTCTAAGAGCTTATCAATAATGGGATCAGAAAAGCTGCTTCGCCTAAGCTCTATTTTTCTAGGGCGTCTGATTTTGATGGAAGATCTCACTTGGGGTGGAAAACGCTGGCTTTTCAAGGAGTCCCATTGCTAAGGTTAGGAAGAAGGGTCCGGGCAGGCCAAGCAAATCTCAAGCAGGAATGAGCAGAAAAGCAGCCTGGTCTTGCAACTTCTATAGACTCAGCATTCAGGCTTGGGGAAGCTGATTACAGGGACAGATTAAACAGGCCGAATTTCACACACATGTTCCTTTTCTATAGATGGCTTCTGCAGGAAAGAACTTGCACGAATCTGCTTAGGAGGAAGAAAGATATTTCCAATTAAAAGAATATTGGTGGTAATTCCTTTTCAGTTATACATTTGCAGATAATATTTTATCAGGGGATGGGGCATCCATCCTGTTTATTACCCACAGGGATATAGTTGAGCATGGGTTTCTCTGAGAGACACTGAGCTGGTCGATAGCATCTGGGCTGTGTCATTTCAAAAGCTGTGACAAACAGGCTCCCAGCAAACGTGACAGGCATGTGACAGGCATGAGCTGTTTAATTAATATGCACAGGTTCCATAAAACTCCCAGACAATCAGGTGCAGAGATGATTCAAGCTAGGACTTTGTTTTGTTTTAAAGATAAGGGCAAGTGAAGTGTAGATACCTTGAAGCAGGAACCTTAGCACTTGACCTTGAAGTCCTTCTATAGTACACAGTCCTCTGCTATGTTCAACTGGGGTTGGGCTTGTGAGTTTTAGGAAGAAATTGGGTGATTTGGTTCCAAGCTTCCTTGCTTAGAGCTGGAAAGTTCCGGATATCTCTGGAGATGAAAAAATGCACAGGATAGCAGAAAAAGTCAACAGCTGGGGATTCCGTCAAAATGAGACAAACTTGGTTCCTGCCACAAAGAACTTCTTCAACCAAGTCTAGAGAATCACAGAAAGCCAAGTTGCTGATTTCCATGGGGAAGGCCACCTTTTCTGGCTAGACTGCCAGCCTTCCAACCAACCGTCCTTCCTTCCCACAACAAGAACAGGCTCCACTGCCACAAAGTCTGGGAGCTGAGGACAGTCTCACCTGTAAGATATTAGAGCAGTAAAACCTCATAGAGATGATATTATATTAATAGGGTAAGGGCATAGACTCTAGTCAAATGGTTGAGTTTGAATACTGGGTCCGCCTCTTAGTAGCTATGTAAACTGGGCAAGTTAATGAACCTCTTTGAGTCTCAATATTATTTTCTGTAAGATAGAGATGATTTTAGTCCCATTTCATAGTTATTATGAGAATTAAATGAGTCAATGCATTTAAGGTGTGTAAAACAGTGTTTTTAATGTAGGAAGTGCTCAGTAAGTGTTAACCACTTATATATCAAGCCACTTAAGCAGTGATTTGGCCAAAGACAGAATCTCTAGCCCTCTCCAGCTCAGTGATTTTAAACAGCCCAGATGGCCTAGTTCACTGGTTCAAAAAGATGGGGGTAATTGTGGCAGTATACAATGTGATCTTTGTGGGGGTATAAATACTTTCATTTTAATAACTATACATTTCTTATGTATCAGGAAAAAATTTCAAGTCCATTTTTTCCTAGACATTATTGATCAGATTGAAGATAAAGCTTTAAAAAGTGAATATACATCAGAACATGTACTTTGCAACATGGACAACATTATAATGACAAAAGCTGAATCTGAAAGGATAAATGAGAGTAGGGAAGGCCCCCCTGGCAGAGGGGCTACTTGTGCAAAGGCCCAGGGATAATCCAGCATGAGAACAGGAAAGAGAGATGATGCTGGAGATGGGCAATCAGAATACACTGAGCTTTCTATGCCATGTTAATGAGTTTGGACCTTGTCCCAGAGGTGAGGGGAAGTGCAGGTGGACAAGGCTGATGAGGATGTGAAGCAGGGAGCTGGTTAGAACCCTGTTGCCCATTAAGATATGATGAGGATGTGAGCAGCAGTCGTGGAAAGAGTGAAACAAGTAGGTGAAGTCAAGAAATATTTGGGAGGTAAAAGAGGATGCCCAGCATTCTAGCTCGGAATCCAAACAGATGCTGTGTCATCAACCAAGCCTGTGAATGCAGGGGTTGGAGTGAGGGGGATGTTCACTAAATGAGGGCAGAGAAAATATTCAGTTTGGTTTGGAACTGTCAAGCTTGAGGTCCCTGCAGGGAGATCTATAGCAGATAGACCTGGGCTGGGGCCTGATTCAAAGTGTGTGGGTGGTGAGCAAGTGGAAACAAAGGACTCAGGCAATGCTTTCAAGAGGCTCAGATGAGGTGGGGAGGAGGAGAGAACCTAAGGACAGCTCTGGATCAAGAGTTGGAGAAACTTGAGCATGCTTGATTGGCTGAGGATGAGAAGCCAGCAGAGAGGAGGATGTCGAAGGCCAGCAGTGCCTCTGAGCTCCTGGGCTGACCTCGTTGGAGTCCTGTATGTGACTTTGTGCATCTCCATGCATCTAAACATCAGGCCTTTATCTCTCTGCCTGTCCGTGTCCCCAGCCACCCTGGCCAGCCTGTCACTCCGTCTGTCCTTCCTTCCTTACTTCTTCCATCCAGCAAATATTTATTGAGCACCTGTTATATGTTCTAAGGGCAAAGAGACAGATAAACCAAAACAGACAATTATGAAGCATCTATTCTAGTAAAGGGAGCCAGACAATCAACAAAACAAAAGGTAAAATGCACAGTGTGTAGGATGGTTGTGAGTTCCCTGGGTGAGAAATAAAGCAGGGAACGATGACAGATTATTGAACTATGGCTGGTGAGTTGCAGCAGCAAGTAAGGAAGTCAGGAAAGGCATCTCTACAAAGATGATATTTGAATACAGATCTGAAAGAGGTGAGGGAACCAGCCATGAAAATCTCAGGGGGAACTGTTTTCAGTAGAGGGAGCAGCAAGGTCAAATAAATGCCCTGAGTCAGGAGACAGCCATGCTGTCCATGGGACGGCACAGCAGCCTCTCACCCCGGAAAATGTCCACGGTGATGCTGAAGAACCAGCACATGTGTCCTCAAGACTCTTCCCAGCACCACAAGGTAGAATTTGTAGCTCGTTGTCTTAGTGGCCACATTTGCCACTTTACCTGGACGATAACACAATTTCAAATGAGCTACCATTTTATTGAATATCTCTCTCCCCTTTGGTGCCTCATCTTTTTTGCCTTCAAGCAAATTGCCCCAGCCTTCCCCGGTTCATGATGCCCACTTTTCTTTGAGCTAAGGGAATGCAACATTCTCTGCTTTGCCTTTGATATTGACTGGCCCTCACTGCTGGCTGGATTTTCAGTCTGAGAGCCAGACCTCGGAGTAGTGAGGGAGGCCAGGACTGTAGGTTCAGGAAAACTCCCAGGATACGGAAAAGCCAAATTCTAGTAGCAGGGAAAATGGTGGGTATTGCCAGTCCTGAATCTGGAGATCCTTCTTGGACTGTGGCTGTGTTCTGAAAGGGCAGCCAGGCAAGGAACAAGTAGTGGTGATTTTCAGATCAAATGTTTACAAAGTCAATTCAGAAAAGGTCCGACAACAGAGCAACTTAGGAATCCAAGGAGATGACTCATTAACCAGCATGTTAGGGCAGATCTGGCGGCAGATATCTGGAAAAGCCAAGTTCAGGAGCACGAAATGCAGTTACCAGAGCAGCTAGGACTCAGACAGGACTTGGTTCCAGACTAATTGGATCAGGGTTAACTCAGTGACGAGCCATAGAGTTTTAGCTTGAGATCTTTCGGATGATCCCCTGCCTAGGGACAAGATGGGTTCCCAAGTCTAGGCTGGGCTCAACCTTCATTGTGAGATTAAATGGCTTCAGCTTTGAAAATTTGGGGATGGCTACAACACAGAACCCAGCCAACCTTTAGAAACAAGCAATTGAATTGTTGGGCTCAATTATTTGCCAGTTCCTGCAACTACATCCTTGCCTGGCCTCTTCATGGGGGAGAAAACTTCTCAGCCTCTTGGCTTTGGACGTGTCCGTGTGACTTGCTTTGGCCAATAATAAATGCGTAAAAGTATGTCAGTTCCCCGCCTAGACCTTACAAAGCCTTGCATGTGCCTTTCCACCTGCCCTCCTAAGCTTTTACAATCACTATGAGAAGAAGGAGGGAAATGGGGACAGGAGGACCAGAGCTGCCCTGTCCATTGCAGCCTAAGGCAGAGCCAAGCCTGGTTTAGACCTCCCCAACCCCAGATGGCCTGCAGATGGAGGAGCAGCAATGAATGATTCCTGTGAAGACAAAGACCAAACAACATTTTGGCCTGCCTTAAGGTGCCTACCACAGTGCTTTGTCTTCAAAACTCAATACCGATTTGCTGGTTTCATTTGAGATACTTACTGGAAATCAACTGGATATCCGGGCTCCCCATGGCAAGCAGAAATCTAGACGCTCCCATGCAGGTGACAGAAAGGAAAAAGCCACAAGGCAGTTTCCTTAGACACCAGGCACAATGACTGAGTGTGCTGTTGTGTGCCTGCCAGTTGCATCGTCACAATATCTGAAGGAGAACACTGAAGGTCTACAGTAGTTTGGGAGTCACAAAAAATAATTCATTATGCATAATGGTGATGTTGGCAGTGCATGCCAAATGGTTAAATCTAATGTAGCATACAGTTTCATTAAGGCACAACAAAATTAATCTATCTCTTCCCACCAGGAGGTTTAAACAAAAGCAATGGGGAAGGAGCTGCATGTAAAAAGCAGCAATTCATTAATGAAATGAAGACATGTAAAATAATTAGGCTTATAACAAGAGATTAGAGAACTAAATTAACCCTTCTGTTTGCTTTGCACAGAATGCAATGGAGAACTCTGGCAAATGTTAAGTTATTATGGAAATGTCACCTCAAAAGATTAGCCTGGTGGCCTCTCATGAAAGAAGTGACCTGTGTTGGTCCCCAGTCTAATAGCTTCGCTTGATGACAGTTGAAACCATATCTGTAAGGCATTTCTGTGTGGGTTCTGGAGGCACGAAAGAAAACAGGTATGGCCAGAGAGCTGCAAAGGAAACAGTTAATTAAAAAAAAAAGTTGGGTTTTGATGTTGACATGCTGTATGCTAACTTGGGTAATTAATAATATTGAAACGAAGGGGCTAATCTAAATCAATGGTGGGCTGAAGCTTTCCTCTGCCTGGTTAGTAATGATAAGCCAGGGGGGACAATTGAGCTTCTTTTCTTAATAACTCCAAAGTCCTCATCTGCATGGGGAATTGGTGGGAACACGGTCTGTCCACTTAATGGTCGTAAAATGCAGCTCAGGACAAAACAGCTCGGGAAATGGGATGCACACTTCCCGGCAAGCATCCTCCTGCCCCCGAGCCAAGGAGAACAAGGTTTTGGAATTTGACTCTGGTTTCCTGCATCTTGGCACCCTAATTTAGGGGCTACAGTACAGGCTTGCAGGCTTGGGTTTCTCCGATTGCTCAAATTTTTCATGTGTTGCTTGAAGAAGTCTAGACTCTTAATAGGTTTACTCTGTAGATCTAAACTCTGTGTATTCTGTCCCTGAGGCTGGGGACATGTCAAGGGTTGGGAAGTAGATGGCCATGGTCAGAGTCCATGCCCGACCTCCTATGGGGACAGTCAGCTGGAGAGGGCAGTGCCCAAGGGACGCTGGCAGCAGGAAATGGCTCAACCTGCTGACCCACAGGGGATCCTCTCCATGAAGGTGGAAACATGCCCCCTATAGGAACCTACCCACAGTGGCAGCCCCACAGGCCACACCCAAGGCTGTAGATGCTCTCCTGTTTCACTCATTAGTCACACTATCTCTTTCCAGCTTGCCTTACGCTGGTGAAACACATGGCCGTTGATTCATTCTACACAGTGAACTGAGGATCAGAAGGTTGTGTGAGATACTGTAGGAATCAAAATGAACATTTCTTTAGCAAGTAGTTTGTGACTGGTGTTTTCCCTACATTATCTTGTTTCATCATCTAATGTAAAAGGTGTTATGCCCCATTTTATATAGATCAGTAAACTGCAGCTAAAATGCATTAAGTAATTAGCTTGAAATCATTTTAAAAATGACTTTGACTTTTGAAGTTTTTACAGATATGCAAATGATCTTCTATGGCATCTCCCAAAATATCTGGGAGCAGAGCAGGTGAAATTGTGATGTGGGAGGGAGGAGAGGCTGGAGAGAAAGTTCCTCAGAGACAGCTGGTGTTATGTCTCCAAGCTCTTTGTCTAGGGCTGAGCCTGAGCACATGACGTAATGCCCCGCCCCACCCCACCCCTGCATCATTTCCTAGAGTGGGAAGATACACAAGGCAGCAGGGAGAGTAAGGTGATAATATGATTAGACAAATTCACTGAGTGACTAGAAGAAATCTTAGGGTCCTGGTTTCCAGAAGAGATCCAAGTGAACAGCAACCACAGTTTCCAAACTAAAACGTGGGACAATTGCTTCAGTGTAATCACAAGGGTCTGTGAGGAAGAATATTTGAAATTCTAGAATTTCTGTAGACTTAGGACTGTCCTATTTGAGTGAGCAATTCAGAGAACACTTCCACTTCATCCCATATGTCCACATTAATCCAGAAAAGCCACCATTAACCACCATCCTAGCACTGGATCTTCCCCCATGGCCCTCCCGGCCCATCTTTGCACAAGCCAGAGAGAAAAGAGAGCAAGTATAAGAAGAAAAAGACACACTGTGTTTTCACATTTGGAGTTCCTTATTACTCGGTTTCTACACAGGCTGCTCTTGTATTCATTTGTTTGTTAATTCAGTGCTATCTGGGTCCTACCATGTGCCAGACATTATGCCGAGCACTTCTTTCATGGTATCTTACTTGATCATCACAATAACCTTCGAGGACAGCATTGCTATCCCTGGTTTAAGGATGTGCAAATTGAGGCACAGAGAAGCTGAATGATTTCCCTGCATACATAGCTCAAGTCTGGAGCCAGCCTGTGAACCCAGGGCTCCTCAGCAACCTCCACGACATCATACTGCTTCCCCTGCCTCACATTTAGTCATCATTTTTGTTAGAAATTTGGCATTATTACTCCTAAGACAGAAAACATTTCTGCCATTATCCGTATATTCAAATTGAGGTCCCAGGGTCATTCTGGAGTAAATGAGAACTTAGAACCCCCTTAGACTCTAGGAATCTTTATTAATCACTAGTAATCTACTTTGCCCGTGGAGCCACACTGCAATTTCCCATGCTAAGTAGAACAGTCCCCCCAGAGAGGTGTTGTGTTCTTGATAGTACTTCAAATAGAGAAAAAAATGCAAAACTTTGCAGACTTGTGAATAGATGACATCCTGAGCCTAGCATCTTGTCTTGTGCATATTGTGTGTAATGAAGACTTGATTTGAGTGAATGAGTGAATTAATGAACAAATGAATGGCTCTGAAGGGTCCCTGAGGCTTATCTTATCTTCTCAGGTCATTGCTATTGATATAGACTCGTGTAGGAGGAGAATAAACAGCAGGTGGGGCATGTCAGCACTGCCCTGCTTGGAAGGTAGCCTACAGTGGTTGTGCAAAGTACACACAGTTCTTTGTGAAAACGCTTTTTTATATTCGTGGTGAGAATTTGTCTGATATTTCCCACAAAGGTTGGTGGAATTTGTTTTTAGGATTACCTGACATGCATTAAAAGCAATCAACTTCATAACAAATACTAAAGAGTCACTTTGTTCATTGTCATTGATTTCATGAGGAGAAAAAAAAGTGTGAATCTATAATTTTTAATACTTTTTTGTTTTATTTATTGAAGGTGAAGCAATCTCCATTCCATAACCCACTTTTTGACTAATTAAATAAAGATGGGAGGTCCTATATAGCTAGTGATTTACTAGTGTTTAGGCCCCTGAGGAAACACAGCTTGTATGAAGTTTTCTATTTCACAAAAATAGACAAGAGTGGCTCCTTTGTGCCTAAATTATGTAGAGGTGGTTCAGGCCCTAAAACAAGTTTATGGATTTCTCTTTTGCAAATTTTTCCCCTGTAATCTGCCTCTTCTCTCCGCCTCCCCATTCCCCATATTTTACTCAAATCTCCTGGGTTTTATGCTGCTAAAACCAAAAGGAATGTATGGCCAACCACGCCTAGAAGGTTATTTTCTTTTACCTCCTAATGGATTTGGTGCTCTGAGTCAAGATGTCTTTGGGGTCATTTTGTTACTGCCTCTGCAGACATCTCTGCTTGTCCCTGTCCAGCAGCAAGCACTACCTGCTTTTGCTTCTTGCAGTGGCTTTGAACAGCGCTCCCACAGTGTCAACATTTGAGAACCTCCCAAGCCCAACCATGATCCCTCGTACATCCTCACTGCTGTGAGCGCCCCTGGATCAACAACCTCAATCCAAACCTTTGGTAATTTTTAGTTTCAGTTCTAATCTGTGCATAAATTGAGTTCCAGCTAGAAATGCTTCTCTTGACTCTTCCGGAAGAGAGAGAAGTCAGTTGCCTAAGAGGTATGATTGGAGAGGTCCCAAGACTACCTTTGGAGAAGAAACACTCTTCCACCACATCTGATATTCATTCTTTTGGGTTGACCATGTTAAACTGCAGGTACCTAGGTGTGATGGCATGTTAAGTTTGGTGATAGATAATTTTATCATCCAACTATAAGACACTTGAATGGGTTTGACAAAGAGAAAAAGAATTTAAACTGGCTGGGAAAGTAATCTCAAAGGTGAGTCTGAAGAGGGTTTTGAGCATTAGAAGCATTACTTACGTGTGGGACCTCTGAGGGGACTATTTTAAAGGATAGTACTTACTTCATGTGAAAGCTTTAATTTATTTTTTTAAAAAGATTAATAAGAGTTTTTTGTGCCTTTGATGCAACTTTGGGAGCTCAGGAAAGATTATTCAGGGAGTTATTTTTGTTTTGAAAATTAATACTTAGTTTATTAAGGTTATTCCTTTTAAAAGTATTTGCCTTTCAAACCCAACTTACAAATAATATTTTTATTACAAAATTTAGTAAATTTTAGGGAGCCTTTGACTAATTTTTGATCTGATTTACAAATTAATGAATAAATCTTCTAAGCCTTTTAAACTGAGCATATAAATTTAATATATTCATTTTCTTTTAAAATATATCCTTTGACTAGTACACACATTTTTCTAAAAAGGTTTCAGCTTAAAATTATGAGTCTACTCATTTTAAATTGGATTTGTAATGCTGACTTATTATTCTAATAAGCTAAATTCTGTTCATAATTACAAGTTCCAAAAATACTAAATATGCATATATTTCTCCTAAATACCCAAATATTAATATTAGAAAATTTATTTTCTTAATATCTATACATATGTACTTACTTCTAAATCTTCCTGGGGTTTAAAGATGCATATTCACTAAGAAAAAATTATGTTATTCCAAAATTTTTTCAGTAACCTTCATGAGCCATTTTTTGGGCTGCATTTTTAGCAAAATTGGGATTTTTAGTGATTAAAGAGGCCATAGGCGAGAATGCCAGCTGGATTTGTGTCTATGACTGATGGGGACATGTAAAATCCATCCCAAGTTTATAGTTGCTATGTCAATACTTTTGAAATGTTTGAATTATATCATTACCTAATATTTGAGTCTGATTTAAAATTTCTGATTCCTGCATATTGCTTGACTACCTGCTTGGATTCAACTTTGCTGTTTATTACTTCATTCTATAGTCTTTTTTTCTATTTCTTTATGCTAGAGCCACAAGTCAAAGAGGTATTTAAACAACTGGTAATTAAACCTCTTATTGTTTTGTCTAATTCTATGGTTACCATCTTATAAGGTCATGCCAATGACAAAAATCATTCACAATATTTTGTTGTTATACCTCATCGATACAGATGAATGCTGGCTTTCAAAGCATCACCCTGGGAAACCCTGTATAAGTTAGTGAGCTGTCTCCACTCCAAATACCTCCCCCACCACTCACTTGACTCGCATGTGGGACTATTGCTTTCTTACACCATTGCTGAAAAGGCTAAGACTGTCTTCTGATATTCCCAGATAAAGACCAGAAAATACCTCCTGTGAGAATGTTGCTAGGCAGGTTGCTTAGTTCCTATGAGAGTGGTGCTCCGTGCCCCACGAAGCTGGAGACACCATTGTGCCATGGTCATGGAGGGCAACTGGGCTCTTCACACAGCCTGCATCTGTGTGCTGTTGGAGCAGACAGGACAGCTCTAAGTAAAAAGGAGGAAAGTGAAATGTTCTGTGAATTTCCCCAGTCGGATATTCTAGAATCCTCTCCTTTTTTCCTGGGTTCTCCTATCTTCCAGAGAAAGCCTCTGTCTGTGGTTCTCTCCAGTCTTCTGGGAAAGAAGAACAATCTGGACACCTGCACTGGCCTTCTGGTGGATGGCCATTGATTGGTGGCGGGGGTAAGTAGGGAACAAGAGCAACTCTGAAAGTGTGATGGAGTTAGACAGTGTGCCCCCTTGGAGCAGGAAGAAGCTGCTAAGTAGATAAGGCTGAAGTGCTGGTGGTGGTGAATTATAGGAAACTGGCAAGGAAGACTCAGTTTTGTTCTGGAATAATCCATTAAAAAAGAAAGTCAACCTGAGCAATGCACAGTAAGAGATTCACAATCACTCCCTCCTTTTCCCCATGATTTAGTCTTTTGATCAATCTGGAGTCCTTGACTTTCTCTTCCTTAAAGTGGTTTCCTTTCAGAAAGTTCTGCTGCCCTTCATGTCAATAGTCCTCAACAGGCCCTAGCCCATGGAGTCACCAAATCTGCACAAACAGGGGCAGGTGTGCAGCTTGTAATATACCTCTCACTGTACATCCCCTACTGCTCCATCTTGCTCCATACCAAAGACAAGATGAAGTGGGCTGTCTGGAGAGCTGTTGATTCCCCAAGATCATTCCTGGAAGTATAAAAACAATGACCTCATGATATTTAGTGGGGACCAAACTGAGAAAATTCAATTACAGAAACAGGATTTATTACTTTGATAAACCCTTCTTATTCTTAAAGGCCCATCCCATATCATATAAAGCATATTAAAATATGCCCACATTGCACACTAAAAATATCATTTTTGCTGTAAAAAAAGTAGAAGAAACTTGTATATTTTTGTGTTTTGAAATTATTTTATTTACATCAAATATTTACAAATATTTACAAACCATAATCATTTTTTTCCATATCCAATTATTCCAACACCCAGTTAGCCCCTGCCTTCACTGATTCATAATGCCACTCTTGTCAAATACCAGGTTCACATGTATACAAGGGCTTATTTCTGTTTTGTAATATTTTTCTGCTTATCTCTGCCTGTGAGAATACAACCACACTGCCAGCCACCCATAGCCTTTCTTTCCCTTCTGTAAAATTGTCTTATTTAGTATTCCATGTAAATTTTTAATATCAGCTTACAAACCACCATTAAAAACCCTATTTGTGTTTCAATCAAAATTGCCACTTAATTTACTAATTGATTTGGAGGGGACTGACATCTTTTCCATCTATCAATAAAGTTTTATGATAACCTCTGCAAAAATCTGTCATATCTTTTGTCAGATTTGTTCCTAGGTGCCTAATGGCATTTGTTGCATTTTAAATTGGTATTTATTTAAATTTACATGTTCTAATTGTTTGTTACAGGTATACAGGAATGCTTTTGGTTTGGGTATATTGATCTTACTGAGCTCTAATCAATTTTAATAGTGTACATGGTAGACATCACCAGGTCTCCCTGGACATAGAAAATACTATACCTCCCAGGTACCCTGCAGCCAGGGAAAATGTGACCAGTTACAGCCAATGAAATAAGAGTGAACGTGATGCTGTTACTTCCGGGCTAAGGCAATGAAAAGCTCTTGCATTATTTTTTGGTCCCTTTCTTCTGCTTATACGGACATAAACGCCTAGTGTTTAGGTGGCAGAGTTTGAATTGATGAATCACCACATGGCTCAGAACCTCAACAAACTGCATGAGAAGGAAATAAACTACTATTGTGTTAAGTCACTGACATTTCAGGGTTTGTTACCTCAGTATAATCCAGGCTCTGTTGACCAATACAGTTTGTGCATAGATTTCCTTGGATTTTTTATGTGGACCATTATAGCAGCTATGAAGAGTGATAGTTTTGTTTCTTCCTTTCAAATTCTTGGGTAATCAAAATTTTATGAATAACAAACTTAACAATTAATGAAGTTGACACAGTGTTACATTTTGTAGCTCTTTAATTAAACATTTATTAATTTTGATTTGCAGTTTTTCTTTGTGTTCTTTCAGGTCTCAGACAGTTGCGTGGACCCTTAAAAAGCTCATGGGCCCCAGGCCCTGTGATAAGAGTACTGAAGGGTTAACAAGGCCCTGGTGAGGCTGGTTGTCATTTTCCACTCTAACTTTACCAGTGTAGAAGGCTGCAATTCCGAAATGGAATAATGTAACACAGGCACAGAGAGCCATGGCTGAGGTGAGTCAGCTGGGTTCAAAACAGAAATAAGAATAGCACTATGGGCGTTCCAGCCAATTGATGCTGGAACATCTCCTCTTTTTTCCAGTTCATTCCTTTCTTTAAAAGGAAATTCAGTTAGTTTTCATCTCTCCTTCTCTTACTTCTAGAATTTGCTGAAGGCCCTAAATATCTTATTATCATTTTAACACTGTAGGTATGCTCTAGTTCAAAAAAATCCCAAATAATAAAACCTGACCTTATCAAAGAATATATGAATTGAAGGATGGTAATTTGCTTTACAAAGGGTTCCCTGCTCCACAAAATGAATTCAACTTTGGTGTCCCTAAAATAGCCAGTTCCCTTGGCGCATGTTAAATATAATTCAATTTACAAAAATTTGATTTGCATATAACCTTTTCAGTAGCACATCCATTGTGCAAAGCAATGTACACTTGTAATTGGCTGCAAATTGCCAGGAGACCACCCTTGCACATATTGTTTCTAGATCTGCAATTTTTTCTTAATCTCCATGGAATACAGGCACAGAATGGCTAACATTCCAGTTGTTCGTCTGATCCCATTGGCTATGGAGGCAACATGTACTATGTACAAATTAATATTGTGTATTTAGAAACAGGAAATCCAGAGCAGTTAGGTGAACTGAATGTGGATTGCCTTTCTGGGTTCGTGATAACAGGCTGCATTGGAGAAGCTCTCTTTATCTTGGTGGCCTGGCAGGTGCCAGGAGAAAGTGAAATGAAGCAAGGAACAATTTATGATCATAGTTTGGATATCATTTTATCCCTGTGAGGCAGTGAACCCTCAGAAGCATCTTCCAAGGAAAATAATAGAACTAAGTATAGTGACTGGAGCCTCATGGATTAGGAGAGAGCCACAGCTGACACAGCTACCATGGCCAGACCCAGGGGGCCTTCCCTGTGGAGTGTGTTCTGGCCACAGGAGTGTAGTCAAGGCACTCAGCAAGGCAAGCATAGCATTTTCTCATGTGTCTATGTAAAAAGCAAAAGTGGCATCTTTTTATGGCAAATTGAATTAAAGTGGATTATCGTTGATGATGCCAAGTCGTATCTAAAACCCGTTTCAATCTGAATATTAAAAATCCTGTCTGGCACATCACACTCTCTTTTCAGATATGATACCTCCTCACTCATTTTCATTGCTGCCCTTCCTGTGTCTGATGCCAGAGCCTTCTTTTCTGATTAGAAACTTTCCTCCAGGAGTTCATCCTGGGGAACTAACAGCTCTCCTTCCCTAGGCTAGCCTGCAGGATGTGTCGGACCCCTGGCTCTTCTTGCCAGCTTCTGGTCAGGTGCACTGGAAGGAGCTGAACTATGCCTATCTAGATTGTTTTTTGTTTTCTATTTTGTTTGTTTGTTTGTTTTTCTTTGCTTGTGGCAATGACTTCTTAGCCCCCAATTCAGCTGAGCAGACTCTCACAACACAAGTTCAATTCCTAGAAGGCAAAGCTTGGCTCCTTCTGGTTCCAAGGTAGGTGTTGTAAGTTGATGGTCATAAACTCCTTGGGTGCAGATGAGATACATACATCAATTAATAAGTAACAACAACTTGAAAACTGAAATTTCTGTTAAACCAAAAAAAATAGTGTGATGTTTCATAGAAGACCAAGTTTGAGGTAGCTGATTAAACACTTTATCTCAGGGATCCCCAAAAAGAATTTTTTATTTGGCTGAAATTTCTTTTTGCTGCAGCCGGGGGCAGGGCTGCCACCTGTGGTGTGCAGATTGTGCACCGCACAGCTCTAGGGAGGGCTACTGGCACAGACCACCACAACAGTGCTCTCTAGAGCTAGGCAGTTCACAGCTTGCACTGTTGCCCTTTGTAGCACTGGCTGTAAAAAGAGTAGCACTGATATCTAGGCCTGAATTTGGGGAAAGGGAATAGTTTTGGGTGCAGACTCACCTGGGTTCATATATTTACTGGGCCACTTATAAATCTGTACAATCCTGAACAATCTACACAGCCTCTAACTAACTGACCAGGTACAGCAATGGCCAGCTCACAGGCTGATAGTCTGATTAAATAGGGGATGAGGTGGCCATGCTGGCCCTTTGTCATCCTAAATGTGAGTTTCTCTTCCTGAGAGTGCTATTGGGAGCAAGGCATATCCAATAGCCAGGTAAGAGTGATCAGCTTTTTTCTTTGGTCCCCGAGGCCAAGGGCAGAATGCGACAGCAACAGAGTACTGGAGCCATGGCTTTGTGACCCCCAGTGGTCTATGTGTAAGGTGGCTGGATGTGCTAAGCCCCAGGCGTGGCCAGGCAACCTGAACCCCTCTTAGAAAAGGTGTTTTCCACTGGCTAGCCATATGCAGAAAATAGAAACTGGACCCCTTACTTATACCTTATACAAAAATTAAAGACTTAAATGTAAAACCCAAAACCGTAAAAACCCTAGAAGAAAACCTAGGCAATCCCATTCAGGACATAGGCATGGACAACGACTTCATAACAAAAATGCCAAAAGCAATTGCAACAAAAACAAAAATTGATAAGTGGGATCTGACTAAACTAAAAAGCTTCTGCACAACAAAAGAAACTACCATCAGAGTGAACAGGCAACCTACAGAATGGGAGAAAATTTTTGCAATTTGCCCATCTGACAAAGGTCTAATATCCAGAATCTGTGAGGAACTTAAACAAATTTACAAGAAAAAAAACCCCATCAAAAAGTGGGTGAAGGATATGAACAGACACTTCTCAAAAGAAGACATTTATGCAGCCAACAGACATACGAAAAAAAGTTCATCATCATTGGTCATTAGAGACATGCAAATCAAAACCACAATGAGATACCATCTCACGCCAGCTAGAATGGCAATTATTAAAAAGTCAGGAAACAACAGATGCTGGAGAGGATGTGGAGAAATAGGAATGCTTTTACACTGTTGGTGGGAGTGTAGATTAGTTCAACCACTGTGGGAGACAGTGTGGCAATTCCTTCAGGATCTAGAACCAGGAATACCATTTGACCCAGCCATCCCATTACTGGGTATATATCCAAAGGATTATAAATCATTCTACTATAAAGACATATGCACACGTATGTTTATTGCAGCACTATTCACAACAGCAAAGACTTGGAACCAACCCAAATGCCCATCAATGATAGACTGCATAAAGAAAATGTGGCACATATACACCACGAATACTATGCAGCCATAAAAGAGAATGAGTTCATGTCCTTTGCAGGGACATGGATGAAACTGGAAGTCATCATTCTCAGCAGACTAACAAAGGAACAGAAAACCAAACACCACATGTTCTCACTCATAAGTGGGAGTTGAACAATGAGAACACATGGACACAGGGAGGGGAACAACACACACCAGGGCCTGTCAGGTGGTGGGGGGCAAGAGGAGGGAGAGCATTAGGACAAATACCTAATGCATGTGGGGCTTAAAACCTAGATGATGGGTTTATAGGTGCAGCAAATCACCATGGCACATGTATACCTATGTAACAAACCTGCATGTTCTGTTCATGTATCCCAGAACTTAAAGTAAAATTTTTAAAAAACAAAAGGTGTTTTCTCATATATTTGCTGTTTGCATCAAAGCCAGCTCACTGCAGCTCATGAAGGAAGATGGCTGGGAAGCCTGGACAGTAGGTGAGTGGGGAGGAGGCTGAGGTAGGGGAGGGTATATGTCCTGCTTGTACTCTCTGGGAGAGGAATGTTGGTTGGGAATGGGAGAATAAAGTACAATAATTTGAAGCCTCTATTTCTACATATGTGACATTTTCTGTGCTACTTTTCCTTGTTTTGTTTGTCGTTTGTAGCATTGTGTCCAACAGGGACCCACGAGAGATAAGGTAACGGGCCGGACTTTGAAGGGCGCACTGTGTGGTGGGGCAGCGGGGACCGGGAAAAAGTCCTCTCCAGAGGTTTGGAAACTGGAAGGTCAGAGTCTGGCCCCAGAGTGGCCTCCTTGTCCTCATCAGAAATCTAGGATTCAGAATCTTCTGGGTTCAGTCTTAGATATTTTGTTGGGATAAAGAAGCCCGTTCCCTCCTATCCACCCACACATGTTGGCCATAAGGGACCTGTTGACCTTCAGAGGCCTCCCATAGCCTGCTTTAGCCCAGAGAAAGATGGGATGGGAGCCACAAGGAGCCAGAATGGAGTCCCTTGCTATGCCTGTGGAAGGGAATGGATTCAGGTCCCTTTATCTCTCCAGGTTCCCTCAAGAACCTTAAACCTGAGGTCATAGCTATTCAGATTCAGTGATCACACACAACAAGGAGGGCATCTGCCATAGCCCAGCCCTCAGCCAAGCTTGAAGACACCAGCACTCATCTCTTTTTCCCGGAGAAAGTCAAGGCTGTCAATCCTGATTATGGAACAAAAGATCCAGGGGACTTCAGATGGTTCTTAAAGCAGCTTCTCACCTTGTTCAGCTCTCCTCCTCCCTGTCTCTTAGCTGCCTAGAATTGCTTTCACTATCACAGTTTCAATACATTCGCAGGGCTCAACTGCCCCCCACCCCTATCCCTCTGTCCAGATAGAGTAGAAATGGTGTGAGCTGTGGTCCTCTGCCTCAGCAGTGCCCACTCAGGCAGGCTCACTCCCTGAGCCTGTTTTCTTAAGTGAGGGACTTCAAAAAGATGCCTGGCTCACCTATTTCTCCTTATTGAGAAGTTCAATTCAAATGTGGACTTGAATGCACCTTGTAAATCACAACATACTACACAGATGAGAGTATTATTATTCTCCTTGGAAGGGGATAGGTGCTGAGGTGAGGGTGGCTTGGATTTCATCCTACCCTTTATGGTAGTGGCATCCAAATAGCAGCCCCTGACCTCCAAGTATGCTGTATTAACATGGTGTTTTAAAACATATAACATTTGTTGCCAAAATTTTATATTAAAAAAATAGATTTCTAACTTCACTTCAAAAATTAGAAGACCTGGCAATAGTGGCCACAATGGCCACCTGGGGCCATAGCAGCTGCCCCTTGTAGACAGTCTCATGCTCACTAATTCAACACAGTCTTCACTACTCCCGAGTGCCTCATGCTGTCATCATTCTGTCACCTTGCCTGTCTAGCCCTTGTGGGCATTTGAGTTTGTACACATTAGCTGAAAATGAGGCCCATTAGGGATTTACCTGAGAAAGTTGCCCCTTATTTCCCACTTTACTTTCACTACCTCCCAACCACCGCTATGCTGCCTTCCCATAGACAGGAGATTCGCCTTTTCTGAAGCAAGTGAGTAAGGAAGTCCAGGGCTAGGAGAAACAACACGGAAGACCTCTCCAAAAGGCACCAAGGAAACCTTGTTTAGAGATTCCTGTCTGCAACAGCTGTTCCAAGGAGGTTAGACTATGCTTTCTAGAGCAGCATGTACTCAAACGTTGAGAGTGGTGGTTTGGTTATCTATGGCGATCTAATAAACCATCTCAAAGCTTAGAGACTTACTGTATTAATTTTTCTGACAGTTCCATGGCTCAGCTGAGCAGTATTCACTCAGGCTGTCTCACCCTGTTGTGGGCAGATGGTGGCTGGGGTTGGAGTCATCTGAAGTTTCAGCTGGGCTGAAAGTCCAAGATCACTCATTCACATTGACTGGAGCACCTGGGTGTGTCATCTCTGCATGGGCTGGGCTTTTCACTATGTGGTGGCTGGGTTCCTAGGGTAGTGTCCCAAAAGTGAGTGTTACAAGGATTTCTTATGTGCAAGCTTTAGAAGTCATACAATGTCACTTCTGCCCCATTTCATTGGTCAACCACAAGTCACAGAACCTGGCAGAATCAAGAAAAAGCGAGTACATAAAGCATGATTAATGTGAAGCATGAACCATTGAGGGGACCATCTTTGGAAACTAACCATCACAGGCAGTATTGGTGAGGTTGTCCTTATATCACAGCTGCTTTCACGTGTGTGTGTGTGTGTGTGTGTGTGTGTGTGTTTTAAGAACAACTCATCTCCTCTCTCTCCAGCTTTCCCCAAGGTAAGATATTAATGAGATTGTATTTGAACTCTTTGACAAAATAATTCCTCCTTATAAAGCATACTGTTATTATTAGCCTGCCTGATCACTGCCACCTGGAGTCCACAGAAGACAGGATGAGAAATGATACATTGTATATCTTAAAAACAAACACAACTTCATTAAATCCATTGAAATAACACAGACATTCAGATGTAGTACAGAGCAAATCCTATTACCAACAAATTGCATCAAATTGCCTCCAAAAGTCTGTGGAACCAGATGTCATCCAAGCCCTACTTCCTTCAAGCAAATACCCAATGTAAGCAACATGAAGGACTACCAAAGAATAGGAACATCCCCTGAGATTTGTTAGGATGGGATTTGACCCATTTTCTTTTAGTCACAGGTTCAGGCATCTTATGATAAGAAAGAAATTTTTTCAGGATTCATGAGTGTGAGCTGGCTGAGAAAAGAGTCTCATTTAAATTGTAGAAAGTGCATCTTTATGCCGTTATCAGGCCCCCCTCTGGGACCTGGGGATTTCCACTAGATTCTCTGGTCAGTATCTGGTGAGCTCACAGCACAAAAGCAAGTCTGGCAGCTAGGAGGCCCACCCACCCAAACCCAGACCCTTGCCTGGGAGGAGAGTAAGCCCAACATAAAGATAAGGGCTTCAGACCATGTGATCTTCTGGGGGGCAGCAGAGGCATTGGCATTGTGCAACACTATGCGACATTTCCCCAAGGTAAACCTCTGCTTTTACTTTTTCTGAATACATATATTTCTTAATACTTTCCTGTTTATTTCTGCTTCAGGGCCCTAAAGGGATGCATTAGGGTCAGACCAGGTGTACAAAAGCCATCCGGGAATTCAACTGCTCCTGCAGATAGCAACCACTCTCCCAGAGCAGGTGTTCCCAAAGGCCATCCCAGACCTTCCCCTCTCCACCAAGCCTCCTGTAACCACTCCCAGTTCTCATGTCAGGGCAGCATCTTTCCTTCCCCATCAAAGGTCAAAACATCCCATGCACTCAGCTTTGCCCTAAGACCTCTACTTCACTTCCTTCCCTTTGGCCAATACACACATGGGCTAAGGGAGTAGAAAGCACTCGGATAGGAATTGGCTGGAATGCCATCTGCCTTCTCACATAGTTTCCAGAAATACGACCTACATCAATTTGGAGATCCCCCTACTCTAAGCCAGGGGCCACTTGTTTGAGCCCCATCTTCATGTCATCCTCCCTTCCAAATTCATATGTGTCTGCCCATATGCTTTTTTTTTTTCCGTTAAAGAATGTCGTCCCCTATTTTCCCCCATTAGTCTACTGTCAAACTAACCTCTTTCAAGCTACCAGCAGTCATCTAATTGACCACTTTGTTTTGTCTCACAGATCCTGTGTATACTATGCTATTTATGTTTGGTTTTAATGTAACAAGCATAGGCTGGGAATCTGCTGCAGTGCTGGAGATTCTGCTAAGTTCTAGGGATATAGAAATACCATATAAATTGAGGCAGAATTGGGGGTAGTCCTTAGCCAAGCTGAGAATGGTCTTTTGGTCTTTCACGTGTGTTTGTCTTGCCCATCCCTATAGAGTATCAGCACTTGAAAGACAAGAATAAGGCCTTTTGTTTCCATTTGTACCTCTCCCTCCACATTAGCCAGCACATGGCTCTGCTCATAGTCAACACTCAGCGTTAATGGCTGTAGGGCTGACGGTCCTGGGCTCCACCCTCAGGCCAGATGTTCACTTTCCTTGCAAGAATGACTAAAAGGATCGAGTGTGGTCTAAGAAGCCCCTAAGGCACTCTTTGGGGAAAAGTCATTTTTAATTTCCACAGTGTGTCACACAGTGGGATTTCAACCAGTTGTGAGGACCATGGCAAGAAATTTGTTTCTACTATCTTAAGTACATTTTTAAGAGATAAACTTTATTTTTTTTTTACAAGTTGGACAGATTCAAGATTGTCCCAGTGGAACTCTTCTCTTTCTCACTTGCCTTAGAATATCCCTTCTTGAGTGGTGCAGGTGCCAGCATCCTAAAGAGTGGTGGTTGGGCTGCAGCCTGTCCAGCTGGCCTGAGACAGTAGGGAACAGCCACTGGTGAGGTACCATTAGTCTTTGGCAGCTATCAATTATCACAGAGATTAATTCCTCCCAAACTCTTCATTTTAAAAATCAAACCTGCATATTTCCTTAGGAGTGCACCAGGCTTGTGAACACCATGTTTACATGTGTTTTGGAGAGAAAGGGTTGAGAATCACCCCTTTCAGATGATCTCTTGCCCAAGGTATCCACACAACAGTAGAGAAAAAATGCAGTGCCTTGCTGTAAGTTCCTAAATTCCTTCTGTGAGGAGTGAAAACCTGGCAGGTCTTGGCAAAACTTGCCCAAAGGAATTTTTGCCTGCCCCAAACTGACAGAGACTCCTTGTGCTAGCCTCAGGGTGCAGTGGGAAGCTTGTTTTTTTTTTAAATTGTCACTTTATTGATCATGATGTATGCCATTAATTGCCTCTTCAGTCTTATGTATTTTAATGACTTCCCTTTTTCTCCTGCCTTTGAGTCTCTGGGTGATTGGATCATCAAGGGTGCAACTTCAGATAATTCTAATGAAGAAATGAGTATTATACTGGTGAGGTGGCTCTCTTGATTAGACCACGTCCAAAATGAAAATTACGATTAAGGGATGCTGTCCATGGAAGCAGAGCTCATGTCTTCACTGGCTTCAGGAGTCTGAGCAGGAAGAGCTCAGAATGCAAACGCTTAGCAAAGGAAGGAAGACCTGTGGGCTGTGTATGTGGGTGTGCATGTACACACATGTGCACTTGTGTATGTGTGCACATCTGGCCTTGCTTCTCTCAGAGGCAGGGGCAACAAGGCTGCCTACCTTTATGGGATCCCATTCTAAGATGGGAAGCGTAACTCAAAACAAAGATCATCTGCTTTCCACGTTCAAAAGGAACTGCCATATTTTCAGAAAACTTTCTTGTTTTCCCTCAAAACCTTCCTTTGCTATTCTCTGCAGGCTGTGAAGGTGCCAGATCTTTACTGTACCTTAGGGTAGGGGTGAGTGGAGAAAGGTAGAGATGTGGGCCTAGTAGAAACTCCAGTGATTGTCACTCAAACTGGCCTTGCCTCCATATTCTTCCCACTGTACTCGTGTCTGGGCTGAGTCTCAGGAATGAGACAGTTGCAAATCAGGTGGTCCTGAGTTAGAGAAGACTAAACTGAGCCTCAGACTTCATAACCAGAAGACACATTTCTTTTTCATTCCTACTTCATTATGCCAGAAATGTTCTTTAAAAAGACAATTCTGAAATACAAGCAATTCTGAAAAGCTGTTTATAATATCCTTGTTACATAATTCAAATGGGCAAACTTGCACATTTTGCTTCTTTAAAAACATTTTCTGCATGCTAATTATCTCAGCAAACCCATAAGGCATATTATTTTATTTTTATTTAATAGTTGAGGAAACAGATTCAGAGAAGGTAGGTGACTTTCCCAACTCACACAGCAGTTAGAGAAAAGTCAGGACTTGAATCTCCCTCTTTTGGCTTCAAGAACAGTTCTTCCCCAAACATTTTTTCTTTTAATTTTTTGTTAGTCCCAGGCTTATTTCTCTCTTTTTATTTTTCCAGGACTCTGTGCATCAATTTAATGTTACAAAGTCGCTTTCTTTCTCTGTAGATGCCACTTCAGAGACAGATTCTCTGGCGTGTTTTTTGGTAAATCATCTTGTTACATTATGGTTCCAATACACGTGTTCACACAGAAGTGCCTTCAGTCTGAGAATGTTAAGTGCTCAGGGTGTGATAGCAGTTGAAGGGACCTCAGTGAGACAGGGCTCTTTCTTGTGAGAGGAGGACTCAGGTCTCTGTCCCACTGACTCAGCCTCTCAGATACAGGGTTTGCTCTGAGATTTCCTGCTCAGCTACCATTAGTTATTTGGTATGCTTAGTGCTCTACACACAATATTTTTCTTTTCTTTCTAATTTTTTTATTTCAACAGGCTTTTGGGGAACAGGTGGTGTTTGATTACATGAATAAGTTCTTTAGAGGTGATTTCTGAGATTTTGGTGCACCCATCGCTTGAGCAACGTACATTGTACCCAATGTGTAGTCTTTTATCCCTCACTCCGTCCCACCATTTCCCCAAGTCCTCCAAAGTCCATCGTATCATTCTTATACCTTTGCATCCTCAAAGTGTAGCTCCCACTTATAAGTGACAGCACATGATGTTTGGTTTTCCATTTCTGAGTTACTTCATTTAGAATAATAGTCTCCAATTCCATCAAGGTTACTGCAAATGCCATTATTTCATTCCGTTTCATGACTGAGTAGTATTCCATGGTATATACATTTATATACCACATTTTCTTTATCCACTCTTTGATTGATGGGCATTTGGGCTGGTTCCGTATTTTTGCAATTGCGAATTGTGCTGCTATAAACATGCATCTCTACACCTTATGATTATGATAGTGATTATTCCCAGTTTACAGATTAGAAAACTGAGGTTCAAAGAGTTTAAACTATTGTCTATGAAGAGCTGCAATTTATTTTGACTCCAAAGTTCACATTCTTTTCTTTATAATTTTTCTTCCTTTGTGTTTTATTTGTCTGATATTAAGAGAGCAAAAAGATTCTAGATATCTCAATGACTAAAAATATTGGAGACACCAGAATCAGCATCTACAGGGTTGCCATTAAAGTCACAGGATGGGGGAGGGATGAAGATGGCTGACTAGACACAGGTAGTATGTGCTCAGCATCACTAATTATCAGAGAAATGCAAATCAAAACCACAATAAGATACCATCTCACACCAGTCAGAATGGCTATTATTAAAACGTCTAAAAACAACAGATGTTGGCAAGGATACGGAGAAAGGGGAATGCTTATATACTGTTAGTGGGAAAGTAAATTAGTACAACTTTTATGAAAAACAGTATGGATAGTCCTCAAAGAACTAAAAATAGTACTAACTGCCCTTCAATTCAGCAACTTCACTACTGGTTATCTACCCAAAGGAAAAGAAATCATTATATCAAAAAGATACCTGCACTCGCATATTTATTGCAGTTCTATTTACAATAGCAAAGGTATGGAATCAACCTAAATGTCCATCAATAGAAGACTGGATAAAGAACGTGTGGTATGTATACATCATGGAATACTACTCAGCCATTAAAAACAAAGAATGAAATTATGTCTTTCGCAGCAACATGGATGGAACTGAAGCCATTATCTTCAAGGAAATAACACAGAAACAGAAAGTCAAATACTGCATGTTCTCACTTATAAGTGGGAGCTAAACAATAAGTATACATGGATATGCAGAGTGGAATAATAGACGTTGGAGACTCCAAGAGGTGGGGCGGTAGGAGGAGGGTGAGGGTTGAAAAATGACCTATTGGATACAATCTTCACTATTCAGGGGATGAACACACTAAAAGGCCAGGCTTCATGACACAATACATGCATCAAAGAAACCTGCACTTGTACCCCTAAAATATATTTAAAAAATAAAAAAAAGCCACAGTATGGAGCCTGGAGCCTGAAGCTTGAAAATGGTGAGTCAGCCTAAAGAGTGTGAGAATCGGGAGTTCCAGATCCTCATTCCATCACTCCCGCTAAGCTCGACATTGTTATTTCGACTGCTGGGCAAGCTCCCTGAACCTCCATTTTTGCCTCCCTGGACCTCCATTTCCTCACCTTTATAATTGAGAGTTTAGAGGAGGTCCTCTATGAAGTTCTATCCTGTGCTAAGATTCCCATGGCACACCTATTGGGACACGTTCTTTCTCAGAACATTTCTGCCACCCGGAATCTCAGGAAGCAATGAGACTCAATTCCCCATAACGACAACAATCAGCATTCCCACTTCCCCAAAGCATATGGTACTATGGATGCCTGCCAGGGAGTTCTGTGAACGGAAGTGAGGCATGAATGAACATCACTAGCCAACATGTTAGGTTTGTCCTTCTTGCTGTTCTTATTACTGAGTATCTACACTGGGTTTGGGAGACGGTCCCTTTTACTGATTATTTCAAGAACATGGTCTCTGCCTTCGTGGAGTTAATTATTTCAGTTCCTCCCTTTACTTCATGACCCATCAGTTGCTCGGCCTGCTTTTTGGCATTTTCTATATCTCAGGACCTCTCTGTATTTAGTATACTAATGAAAAAAATTAAGGCTTTAAATAGAGAAAAAAATAAGTTCTGGTGTCTCATGATGCCCTTGTTAGTTAGAGAAGGGTCAAGTGAAGACCTATTTCATATGTGCAAGATAATTGTCAAGTGAAGTGAGGAGGAAAGGATAAGAAGACATTTTTATTTTGATTTTAATTGGCTTCTCTGTTCTTTCTCAGTTCCCTCCAACCCCGACCCAATTTCACCTTTCATCATAAAGCTCAAGGCCTTGTTGGAATGGGGGAGGGGAAGCGGTGGGTAAGGGGAAAGAAGAATATGGCATATTAAATCTATTCCATGAACTATGTCATTTCATACATAATTCATCAGAATCCTAATATTCAAGACTGAAGCCAGACTTCCATTTTTAAAAACCCAGAGTTTTGTTTGTTTGTTTATTTCTGTCAGTTTTTCTTTTTTGCCACTTGTAAGGTTGTGATTAATTTTATTTTTGTCTCTTGGTCACAAAACCCTGTGCCCCTCAAAAATTGCTCTATTGCCAGGCAGTGAGTACCCTAGGCTGGAGGGAAGCCAAGCACCGCTACCACCAGCCAGGCTGGCAGGAGTGCAGGAATGTGGCTTGGGGAGTCCACCTCCTGCTTTCTCTGTCCTTTCTGCCCCAGGAGGGAAAGGGCTGAGGAGAGGAAAGGTGGGGGCCCATTGCAGAGTTTGCCAAAGCTTCACGAGGACTTAGAGTACAAGTGTGTCCAGAAGAAATTTCTTTCCGAGGGGAGAAGAGTAAAGTAGGTGGGAAAATGTTGATCTGCGATGACAACCTGTAGAGGTGTGAAGAAGTTTTTATTAATGATGCAAGTTGCAGACAGTCCTGCCAGCTACAAACAAGGTTCAGCAAGGGCTGTTGTCATAATAAGCACTGTAGGGGGCTGACAGTTCAGGAAAGGAGCATACACTGGCTCAGGGGATTATGCTCAGTCACATGAGACTACAGCACTTGCAGTAGTTATGTTGGGAGTGGGTGGTGATTTGATCCACATCAGGTAATCAGGCTCTTGTATAATGGTGGGGGAGGAGCACAGGTAGCATATTTCCATTTCTATAGTAGTGAATGACCGTGAAATATGCACCAGCTTATAGACCAATAAAACAAACTGTGTGAGGTCTATGTGGTGACCCTCAGAGAACTGTGGCTGCATGTCCATGACCTCCAAATACGCTGAACTGAAAAAAAGAAAAATCAAAGAAACTGGTCACTTTGCCCCAGTAGGTTAAAAATTGGTCTGGTTTCTTTTTAGTTACTTAACTGATGTTGGATCACTGAATTAATGAATCTGGTCTCTGTTCTCTTTTGGTCTGACTTGGATGTAAATGTTTGGATGAGAATCCTGGGATGTATCAATTCTAGACAGTTGTTTGTATTGGGGAAGCTGAGAAATATAAAGACAGAAAAATGAAAAAGAAATAGAGATGACCAGAAGTGGGCCAAGGTAAGAATCAATGAAGGACAGCGGCAGGAAGTACCAGGACAAAATCAAAATTGTATCAAAGAGAATTTTGAAGATTCATTACTTCTAAAAAGCAATTTACACCACAGTCGCAGGTGTCTTATAAAAATATTTAGAATTTCTTATGACTTACACAGAATATTTAATAAATGCACACTTTAATATTACCATGCACCATTTTAATTTGAAACAGGTTTGTGGAGGTTTAATAGGATATTCACTTTGAGTGGGTGGGGTGGACAAATGTGATAAAAAGAATGATTTACCTGAGATCTGAGAAAGACCCGTGGGAAAGGTACTTTACTGGGTAGGATTAATCATCCTCTAAAATTTCAAGTTCATTTACGTATATTTCTGAGAGACACTGAGCCACATTCTTTCCTCAGAAGCACCATTTGTTCAGTTTGCTGACACCAGATGCTATAAGGCTATTGTTGTGACGGTTCTTAAACCCATTCTGTTTGGGTAGAACATCCTTTGAAAGTTTCTTATACCTGCTTTTCTCATGTACAATGAGGAAAATTCATTTCCTTCCTGTTGAGCAAAGTTAACGATCATGTTCCATTATATTAAAATATTATCCATTGTTATGACTTCAGTTTATTGTTCCTGCTGAAATCGCCATGTGTTGCAGAGTCAGCAATGCCAAGACCCAGGCACTCGTGTGTCAGTTCAGAGTTTCTCTTTAAAAATAGTTTTTTTCAGATGAGTTATGACAAAAAAATGGCAAATCACAATTTCAGGGGAATTAATAGGTAATTACATACTTAAAAATCATTTTTAGCTTGAAAATCCAAATTTTTAACAATGTTGTATCCAGAACATAATTGTAACTGCCACACTGAATCTCTGAACCAGAAATAAGAGCCTTCCTTTAAGATATAATAAATACTTTAAGTATTAGGACAATGTTTCTCTTTCAAGAGGGATGAAAAGTAGAATTATAGGCTACCACTGTACTCTAATTCCATGAATGGTTTACTTTTTAAAACATTTTTTTATCCTTTTCAAGAGTTCATTATTTGTGTCCAAAGAAGACAAGGAAAGATCAGGACGTGGACTGAAAAACCAGAGTTGGCTCAGAAGATTCAAAAGCTCGAATCAGGAGGTAGTATTTTTCCTGGTATTTTGGCAGATGTAACAGCACCAGAACCAGAATGCGGGCAATGTGAAGGAGATTGTAGCAGGAGCAAAGAAAGGAAGGGAGAAAAGAAGATGGAATCCTCTTCTTTTTGTGAGTTTCTTTTTGGGAGAAGAGAGAATAGCCTGGAATTCATTCAGGCAGCTCCACTGAGGCAAATCCGTTATCAGTTCAATTCCCTTCAGAACTAGTTCACAAGGGCTGCCATAAAAAAAATACCATAGACCGGTGGCTTAATCAACAGGAATGCATTTTTTCACAGTTCTGGAGGCTGGGAGTCCAAGACCAAGGCGCCGGCAGGGTTGGTTTTGTTTCCTCTGCTGAGGCCTCTTTCTTTGACTGGCAGATGGCCATCCTCTTGCTCCCTCTTCATACAGTCATCCCTCTGTGTACACGTGCCCTGGCATCTCTCCTCCTTAAAAGGACACCAGTCGTATTGGATTAGGGTCCATCTTAATAGCCTCGGTTTAACTTAATCACCTTTCTGAAGACCCTGTACTCAAATACAGTCACATGAATTAGCCCCCAGCCATGTGACCTCATTTTATCTTAATTACCTCTTTGAAGACAGTATCTCCAAATATAGTCACATTCTGAGGTGTTGGGGGTTGAGACTGCAACATATGGATTTTGGAGGGACAAGTTCATCCCACAACACCTTCCAAATTTTTTTTAACTTGAAAACAGGTGATGTATCTGTGGTAGACAGATGATGACCGTCTCCTAAGCCTTAGATATAAGGAAGAGTAAAAGGAGGTGAAAGTTAGCTCCCTTGGGATATTCAAGGCACTGAAAACTGTGAGGGCCCAATTTTATTTTGTTTGAACTGTTTTTTAAATTTGTTAGTGAAAATTCCAGATGTGCACAAAGTAGACAGAATAGTACAGTAAGCCCCCTTATGTTCATCCACCAGATTCAACAATTGTTGTGGCTTTGATCCTCTTGCTGAATCCATTTTCTCTCTCTTTTTTTTTCTCTCTCTCTTGCCGAAGTGTTTTAAAGCTAATCTTGGGTATTGTGTCATCTTACCCTGCATCTCTTAAATAAAGGTATTTAAGTATGCATCTTTTAAAATATAAACACTCTCTTACATAACCATGATGCCATTATCATGCCTATCAAAGTTGACAATAATTTCTTGCTTGTTTTATTCCCAATTCAAATTTCCCTCCTCTCAAAAAAAAAAATATATATGTATATATACGTATATAGTTGATAATGTGAAACAAGATCCAAACAAGATTATTATTACATTTAGTTGTTAGTAGACTATTTATTTTGGGGAAAAAACATTGTTTCATTGCAGAGAGTGCATCATTTAGAACATCCTATAGGGTTATTTACTTTTACTTGGAAATTGCCCTAAATACCAGAAACAAACTCTCTATCTGATGGAGTGGGCCTGGATGGAATTGCTTCTCCCATAATGCCTTGGATGCTGTCTGTTTACCTGGATAGTGGTCAGCCTCACTAAACAGGAAATTATACTTGCTTTCTGTTTAAATAATATCTTGGTTTCTGTAAGTAGTCATTATATTTGATTCTATAAGATTTCATTATACTTTAGATAACATTTCTCATGGAAAACACAGAAGCAGCAGACATCTTTAGATATTCTGGTTGCTTCAAGGTTATCCACATATAATCTGGAATTCAGCTGCCTCCCACCCCGACCTTTGGGATAACAAGATAAACTTGATTCACAGCCAATTCCATCACCCGTTAATGTCCAAAGTTCTTGCTGTGGTTTCTGCAACTGTCCAGGGCCAATATCCCTATGGGGTCCTCCTCTCTGATGCTTGCAATCATGTATGCTACCTCTATTTCATCTACAGCAGCCAGACACTAACCTTAGCTACTTCAGGGGATTCCACAAACCTCCATTCACACCCAGCATTTTGTGAGCTTTGTCACTTTATTTAAGAATGGGAGAGCAGGACCATGTAGAGTGGCTCACCTCACACAGAGTACATGATTTTACCAGTTGCTGGTCTCTCTCTTACCGCCTCCCACCTCCATTTCCCCTCACTCTCTTTCTTTCCTCTCCCTTTTAAGAGTGTGACAAATTCCTCTCCTTACCTCATGCAGAGCAGTTTAATAATAACTTTTTAAACTTGAATATACTCTTGGGTTTCACCCTCCACCCCAAATGACTTGCTGAAGTATTTCTTTATCCAGATATATTCAGGGCTCTCTTTCAGAGGAATTCTGGTTAATGCAATTTTCTCTACCTCATTTTAAGTATGTAACAGTCAGCCCCTATTTCTGCTCCAGCCCCCATATTCATCCTACACATACAGAAGAGTGTGCTGGGGGCATCTCCCCGAATTCCTTCATGTAACAGAGCAGGGACCAGGAATGCTACTTATCTGGTGCAGCCACAGCTGCCCAGAAAACAGCAACAGGATTGTGCAAAGTGATGCCACCCACACTAGAAGACTCTTAAATTTTGTTGAAATACAACACCACCTGGGTGCAAAAGCTTAGCAATTTTCCCATATGCAACTCTTATCGCCCACAGGGCAAACCTATGGCTAAAGTCAGACTATTTAAACCTGCGTCTTCCTTACACCCAAGTTTCCTCAACTTGCAGACAGTATTCCTGCAGCCAAGGAATTCTCCCTTGCCACAGAGAAAAAAAAATCCCTGAATATTTTCATTTCATCCAATTCAGCAGATCACAAAGGATAAATAGGCACACTCTCTTTGAACTTGGCTTCAGGAGTGTGTCCATCAATCCAAGCAATCCAGGCTGCCAGAGACTGCAGAATCCATCAACCTAGGACCCAATTCCAGCCTGGTATCTTGAATCTGCTTACAATTCTTTTTTTCCCCACTTGAGAAGAGGTGATCAGGGTTTTCTGTTGTTGTTGTTTTAGTTTTATTTTTCTTCATGTCCCTCTATCACTTTCCTTAGCCTCCAGTCCTCTTAAACTTGTACACCCCTCCCTAGGACTCAAATACCAGATGGTATTCTATTATTTGACAAAAGCTCTCCAAATGAGTGAAGATATTGACTCTGAGTGGGTGCACTCAAGCTATGCAATATTTCCAACTCAGCCAAGTGCCTAAAGTGTAGAAATGCACCTCCTGGAACAGACACATGCACGCAATGATTCCTGCAAGATGCCAACATTCTCATCAGAAGCCACAGGGTCACAAACCCCTGATGTGCAGTCCTTGAAGTAAAATAATCATAACATCTTAATTTTTCCTTTCTGAACCACTGAGTCAGCCATTTTGATTAGTTTTCAGAATTTTTTGTAAAGAAAATACATCTACTCTCTGACCAAGCATTCCCCTGGGTCTGTTTGCAAAAGGATATTCTAATGGGTACAATATTTGAATGCTACCGCATTTCCACTATACCTGCCTCGTTATATTACATGAATCTATCTGTTCTTGGTTTGGAAATGTGTTTATTGTGAAGCCTGGTAATTCTTAGGTGAGAATAGTAGATTTATAAACTGTGCCCCACCTCTTGTCTGCTCTCTCCTAAGGCCACGACCCCAAAAGATCAGTGACTAAAACGTGTTTTGATGTCATCTCTGAAATTCTGCTTTTTAAAGAATGTTTTATAATGAAACCTTGGAAATAGCATGCAGAGATTTCGCTCCTGACATACCCCAGAAGGTCACATGCTCGAATTCTGCTTAAAGGGACACTAATCATATTCAGTGTGTGAGTAGAGAGGTTTACAGTTGGAGATGACACCATCATTTGCATATGATGTAAAAATGAAGGACCATTAATTTTATAGCATTAATTGAAGAGCAGAAGTGTTAGACCTCTATAATTATCTTCAGTGAATACATTTCAAAGAGATCTTCACAAATGAGGCTTGTGTGTGTGGATGTGTGAGGTACAGATAAAAAGAGCAAAGTGAAAGTTCCACTTTGTCCCCCCTCAAGATGCACAGATCGGCATATGGTTAAGTTAAAAGCTTAACTTAAATCTGAATTGCTTCCTCTGTGTGGAAACAAGACATGTGATTTCTAGACTCCCAGGAGGATATTCTGCCCAGACGGGGGGGTCTGGACTGCTTGCCACACACTTCAGAACCACTGAGATAGAGAACAGGGGAGGAATCTCGGGAAGGTGGGCAGTGTCCCCTCGTGTCCTCCCAACACCCCATCCTCCCATCTCTAGCACCCCTGGCAGGACCTGGCACTCCCCTTGGTCCTGATTTTATCCTCCTAAAATGTTCTTCCTACAATCTAAATTTACTGGTCCTATATTTTGTTCCCACAGGCCAAACTCTCAGCTAAACGGCTATAGATCCAAGGAGATCATTCTGCAATGTTAGTCACCTTAGTGTTTTGCAGTCCAAGGTCAGCATGGAAAGTAGAATTTCTAACGATTTATACAGAAGATCATAAGCATTATTTGAGTGGCTTACTAATTTTGTAGCCAAAAAAAAAAATCAAAGTAGAATAAGGGGGAGTGGGGGTATGGTGGAGTTTTTTTGTTTTGTTTTGTTTATCATTGTGTGTGTGTGTGTGTGTGTGTGTGTGTGTGGTTTGGGGAAGGGGTTATATAGGCAAGAAACAACTAAAAAGAGAAGCCAGCTCTATGATTCTAGGCAACACAATGCCAGTGTCAAAAGCAGTGGTCACAACCATGATGGTCCATCTTCATTTCTATCTGAGCAGTGAAAGATGGACATTGGGCATAGAGAGTCTGGGCAGACAGTATGTGCAGCCCGAGGTTTAAGATCTACTTGGGAGTTTTGGTAATTATCCTGACATGCAAGACTCCTTGCTTTAAAAAAATATGAACTACCTCTGAACCTTAAAGTCACAGATTCTCTCTGGTGTATAAAGTTTATAGGGGGAAGGTTGGGAGCCACCAGTGTAAATCAAGGAAGGCATTAGCTAATGATGCAACATGATGCAGACACTCTGTTTAAATGCTCCTGTCTCCAGGGGCCCTGCAGGAGTGACAATACTGGTGGGAACTGCAGGTACCACTACACACAGGTGTAGGAGAAACTTAGCGTAGAGGTCTTTTAAGAAAATGCTAAGGATAATTATCTAACTTTGTGAAAAGCTTCTCTAGGTGTAAGGAACTTACTCAGGATGGTGAAGGCTTCCTCTAAATTCCTATATAGCTCACTGCTCAGTTTGTCTTTCATTTCATGCTTCATTTACCTAGTTTGGTACTATACTCTTTTCTTTTTGCTACCCTCTTAAGGTAGATTTTCTATGCAATATGCTTTACATATTTAAAGTGTACAACTTGATGTGTTTGGACATATACTTGTACATACATACAGATATAAACACTTGTGAAATCAAGATACCAAACATTTATATTACCTCCAAAAGTGTTCTTGTGTCCATTTGCAATTCTTTCTTCCCTCCACCCTGTCCCCAGTGACTACTGCTCTGTTTTCTGCCCCTGTAGGTTAGCATGCATTTTCTGGAATTCTATATAGACGGACACATTGATGCATACTCTCCTCTTGCTGGGCTTCTTTCATCCAGCTGTACCACATTCCTTGGCATTCTGCTAGAGATATTTCCCCTCCCAGGCTAGAAATAACCTCGTGTGCCAAGACGATCTGTGATGTGACAAGATATGTATGTTGTAGATGAGGTAAACATTGAGTTTTGTACGTAATTTTTTTCTGAGATGTTCAAGGAATTCTGTAATAGGAGACTCCACCATATTGGTAATAAAAGGAAGTTTTTATTTTTTGGAAAATGCACTAATTTGTGTAGCTTTTTCTTCTTCTGAAATTGAAATTCCAAGGATTTAAGGGAGTTTTCTTCAAAACAATTCACACACCAGGGTGACTTCATTTCTTTACTTCAATAAAGTGGCCTGTCGGCTTTTTGTGTGGAATGTAAACCAAGTTGATACAGATGGGAGTGGGAATGATTTACTTCACGCTTGTTTTCATGGAAGAACTGGAAATAGCAAGTGCAGGGAATTAGACTCAGTGACCTCTAGGCCCTCCGTCTTCCGTGTCTCCATCTCAGAGGCTGAACGACTCACCAAAGGTCAGCACGGAAGCCACACATGATGCTGAAGTCTGCTTAGGTATTTCAGGTAAGACTCCCTCCATTGCAAGTGTCAGACACTTAACAAATGGTAATGAAAGCCAAAAATAATGACCTATAAACCTAAGAAATTTAGTGGCTGAAGCAGCTAAAACTCATTCCTGGGGTGGGATAGACTAGACACAGGAGCTTGAACATAGCAGCACTCAGACTTTCACTGGCTCCCAGCTCTGACTTTCTCTATGTTGATTTTACTCTCAGGAAGCTCTCTCTGTTCCATGTATACATCCCACTGCTTCAAGCACAGGAGTTTCTCAACCCAGTGTCCCAACTGAAGACTATGATTTAATGCATTGGCGGGTTGTGTGACCATCACCAGAGCAGGAGGATGGAACGTGCTGGTCGGTCAGTGCCTTGTTGTGTACTCACCCATGGCTGTAGGCAGGGAGGGACTGATAGTCCCACCAACCACATGACTGATGTGAGGAGAATTCCCCCAGTGACAGAGAAACACCATTACAAAACAAAGGGGAGTGGATGCTGAGCACAGGGCAAAAGGTGCTCACTTGAGTTGTTTTCTTACATCTTTGTATAAAATTGCCATGGCTCCCTTAGAAAACTACAGGAAATCCTGGAGCATCCCATTGTCTCTATTCACACTTTCATTCTTCTCTTATGCATGGACATGTGACCAGAACTTAAAAGATTATAAGCAAGATTATTCTACATTTCCAAGATTGGTATACCATGATCTTTCACTCAAGGATGTCGAATATCCTAATCAAAGTGAGATAACACTGCAGTGGGAATTTGTATATTAGAGTCTTGGGCACTTGGCTTCCTTAGGACTCACTCGCTTCACATGTGCAATGGGAATAAATATTTCTCTGCTTTCCAGGTATGGGGATGGAGGTTCAATCAGATACTCTCTGGAAGTCTTGCCTTTCTCTGATTGTGTTCATGATTTCACATGTGCTGGCAGGTTGATATAATAGATTACTCAAAATTAAACAATTTCACTCTAATGAAAAGTGGGAGATGGCCACATATGAAGTGGACATTATTCGTGCTTTGAACATCTTTCATATACTACTGCACTTTCCCACCTGTGACTTCTGCCATTTCCTAAACAGAAGCTGGAAGTTGTGTTTCTGAACTTTCCCTGCAATCTAGGGCACAGTTATATGACCAGGACCTAGAATCAAACATACGTTTGTGAGATTTAAGCTTAGAAAAGGTGATGTGAAGAAAGAAATGTTGAATACATTCTACATTGGAGAGAGTGATGGAGAAGTGGTCATCTTTCAGAAGAAGGGTGTTAAAGGTTCCAGCACGGGTGTCCTGTGTCCGTATCAACCAGGCAAGCTATAATACTGCACTAGCAGCAGGAACAGGAGAGTCTCCACTGGAGCAGGCTTGTGGTATCATCTAGATATTGTTTCTAGTTCCACTGGTTCTCTGTCTAATCTTCTGGCTCTCTGTGAACTGCTTAAGGTTTAACATATTACAAATCTGCATATATTAAAGTGGGCTGTGTTGTTTACAACTAAGAACCCCTTGACCAATACAGAAATTGATCTCAAGAGTGGTTTCAGGCCCCAGACACAAATAAATGGGCCTCTAGTATTGGTTTTCTAGGTAAGAAGGCAGTGAAAACCCCACCTAGTAGTAAAGAATGGATCGTAGTAGAGTATTTTAAATATTCTCCTGTGGTTACCTATGAAAGTCAGTCTTGAGAGATACAGTGGCATGAGGAATTTAAACAATATGAATGACATGAATAATTCAAGGGTTACTTCTGACTGCACTGGAGAGTTTGAATTCCCAGCTTAGGGCATGGTCAGGGATAGAGGGACCACCTAATGCTATGCTAAACCATCCCTTTCAGGTACATAGCTAAAGCCTGAGTTTCATCCTGATGGAGTTGCCAAATTACAATGTCAGTGGAAATTACAGCCTTATCAAGTCTTTTATGTCAGAGTTAGGGCTTTAATATAAAAGAAAGGGACCTTGAGAATTGAAATTGAGGACATATAAGAAGCTTTCAGTGATTTGGAAAATTCTGAATATTCTTATTGGTCCTAGTCCATTACCAAGAAGGAAGTAGACTTGCAGAATGGTGAAAATATTTATTGAAACCTCAGTAGTTGTTATGCCAGCTGGAAGACAACACCTTATGAGTTTGGTGTTGTGTTTAAGATGTGGTGCATTTCTCTGAACCATGCAAAATTTATGCTACTATTTGCTTTTCTATAATCAAAGTGCATGGAATTCAGAATAAAAGGGTGAAGGCAGGAGGGGTACTTCTCAATACTACATCTAATGGCCCTATTCCAATATTTTGCTTTTGATCCCTGTAATTCTCAGTTCTGCCAACTTAAAGATCTTAGTGCCCAGGGGAAGAATGGTTCCACTAGGAACGCAGAATGTTTCCATTGAATTAGAAAATAAGACTTCTTCTTGTCAAGAAGAGGCTATTTTGAATTCTTCCTGCCACTGGAAAATTAAGCAATAAAGGAGTTTTCAGTGTTGACTGGGGCAATTGATTCTGATTAACAAGACAAAATAGGGTAATTTATACCATTTTATACAAGGAGTATTTCTGGAACCTGGGAGATCCTTCTGGGCACCTTTGTGTATTGCCATGTCCAGTGGTAAAGCTCAGTGGAAGACTACAGCAACCACATACAGGAAGGATCACAAAGAGATATTATCCTCCATTAATAAAGATTGTAAGAGTCACCTCATCAGGTAAAGAATCCTAGCCTGCTGACATGCTGACATGCTGGTTGTAAAGGCAAAAAGAGCATGGCATGTATATTAGTCTGTTCTCACACTGCTATAAAGAACTACTTGAGACTGGGTAATTTATAAAGGAAAGAGGTTTAATTGACTCACAGCTCCACATGGCTGGGGAGACCTCAGGAAACTTACAATCATGGTGGAAGGCGAAGGGGAAGCAAGAACCTTCTTCACATGGTGGCAGGAGAGGGAAGTGTCCATGCGGGAAAAACTACCGTTTATGAAACCACCAGATCTCATGAGAACTCACTCACTATCATGTGAAAACAGCATGGTGAAAGTTCCCCCATAATCCAATCACTTCCCTCCTTTGACACGTGGGGATTACAGATCCCTCCCTCAACATGTGGGGATTACAATTGGAAATGAGATTTTGGTGGGGACACAAAGCCAAACCGTATCAGCATGTGTATTAGTCCATTCTCACACTGCTATAAAGAACTACCTGAGACTGGGTAATTTATGAAGAAAAGGGGTTTAATTGACTCACAGTTCCATAGGCTGTACAGGAAGCATGGCTGGGAGGACTCAGGAAACTTAAAATCATGGCAGAAGGGCAAAGGGGAAGCAAGCATGTCTTCACATGGCGGCAGAAGAAAGAGTGAAGGGGGACGTGCCACACACTTTTAAACCATCAGATCTCCTGAGAACTCTCTCATGAGAGTGAGAGTTCTGTATCATGAGAACAGCATGGGGGAAATCTGTCCCCATGATTCAATCACCTCCCACCAGCTCCCTCTCTCAGTATTGGGAATTACAATTCAACATGAGATTTGGGTGGGGACACAGAGCTAAACCATATTAGCATAGTTGTGGAGAAAGGATGCCATAAAAACCACCCATATCCACATGACCACTTGCAGAAACAATAGCATAAACATTTTTCTTCCTTGGTGTGTCTATATACAGACTATTCTTCTCTTTTTCCTCCTTTCTGCTTCCTTTACAGTTGCATAGGATATATGGGTAGGAACAGGGTGGTAAATAACTGCATTTTAGTGCCTGGATCACAGAACATCGAGACGGCATTGTGGCTAAACTGCAGAAGGTGGACAACCCCTGGGATAAAAAAACTGAGGAGATTTTGTCTTGCCCATCCTTTGAGGAGAGAGCGTGCACATTTTCATTTGTACAAGAAATAATTGCATGATGTTAGGCAGAAGCATTTTGTTCTTGTGATTGTAATTGTTGAGAATTTCAGTACAGAAGAAGGTTTTTAGGGCTGTTGCACAGCCAAAAGATAAATGTGTGGGTGTGTTTTATGTTATGGATCACTATTTACCCTTTGAACATCCTTCCAATGTTTGAGAGATCTTCCTTCTCTACCTTCTGAAGGTAGAGGTTAGACACTTGCTTTCTCAGCCTCCAGCACAGCTAGAGTCGAGCCATGGGACCAGATGTGCACCATGAGATTTCCTTTTGAAAGAGAAGTTCACGAAGAAGGTGATGCCACGACGAGTACATTCTTGTCAGGTGGCAGACAGGCATGCAGCTCAGGGGCAGCGTGGTCAGAGGTCCTGGCAATGGTATCTTAGGACAAGCAGGCAGGGAGGCAATGGTATCTGCCCCATGCAGCAGTCCGGCACTGCAGCTGGGGCGCAGTTTCTATCTTTAGACCCTCCTAGCTTGATTCTATGGCTTCCTAGAAATTCCCTGAGCCACCAAAAATTCTTTACCAAACTGCCTTTCCTGCTTCAATTAGATTAGGTCGGTTTGTTGTTTGCAACTAATGATATACTCACTGATATTCAGAGAAGCTTTTCCTGCCTATAGCAGCCAGTCCTAAAGAGCATGAAGAAACAAATCTTCTTTTTCTGTAGATGTCATATCCCAGTTGTTCCTGGCTCAAAACTGGGAATACACATCAGGTAAAGGGAAGTGGTTCAACATACAATCCTTTACACAAAGGGACGTTAGCGCAGCTGCAGTTTGCTTAGAAAACTTAAAAGTGGCCCATAAAGGGAAAGCCCATCTGTTTAGGGACACTAAATCTGCTTGTAGTTCACAGGATATCACACACCCAAAGCAGGGACTCTAACTGCGAAAACTAATTCTATAGACAAATTGTATTTGCCCCTTATGGCAGCCTAGTGGGATGCATTGTGTGTGCAGGAGACTGTTTATTGGATTAGTTGGTGGCTGTTATATGTTAACAGGTTTGCAAAGTAGTTTTACTAAATCTAAGTTTCATACTAGCACTGAAGAAAATTCTGAAACAGCTTATCCCAAAAGAACACAAGGCATTTTCATTACAAAACTCAAGAAAAGTCCTTTAAAGGTACCTCAAGATTGCTAGCCAAGAAGAATGTTTCACAAGCAAGAATTCAAAGCCTGCTGAATTAAGTTGTTGCCTATCAGGCATTCATAACAATTGTGATTTATTATAACTTGTGTTGAGAATAAGAACTGGATAGGTGTTGGTAAAGTTGTCCCCCTCCCTCAAAACTCATATCATCCTGGTTTACTGAACTAAAAATGATGAGAATTATCAAAAGGATAGTTTGCTCCCTGACTACTCATGCATCCCAACTATCTTTCCTTTATAGCCCATTTTAATACGAGTGCCCAATATCCCCCTGCTTTGCTGATACCATATGGTGTTGATGTAGGTTTATTTCGGTGCTGTGTTATCTGGGGAAATAAAAATTGACTGGGGAGTTAGGCAAGCTCTTATCTCCTGCTGGCTTCTTTGCTTGCTTATGCTGCACTTTAAATAAATCACTCAACCCCTGAGCCTCCGTTTTCCCATTTAGAGAATGGGATCAGTGATGTCTACTTTGCAGGCTCTAGAGAAGCCAGAAAAGGCAAGGTTCTGTTGTTTCCTGGGAGGCTAGGAGCTGTTGAATGTAAATGCAGTAGGGGTGTTTGTGAGAAGGTAGCAACTGCCTGCAAAAGAAAGATATTGGCTTTCCCTAGACTCATTAGTCAGAGAACTGAAAAGCAAGTACCACCTTTTTTCACATTCCCCTCCAGAGAATTTCCTGTTATTTCCCTGGTATTAATTGATGGTGGGCACCCAAATTCTGAATTCTCAAAGGAAGAAAGTGCTTCTACTCTTGACATTTCTAATGTTCGTTTTTCATTTCTTTTGTTTGTTTCTTCAGGGGAGGTAAGAAAGAGGGAATGTGGCTTTTTGGGTTAATTGTGTGGATTACTAAGTGTGTGCATGGAACAGTCAGGCTAAGCTTCACCAGCTTGTTTTCTCTGCAGAGCTTTCCTTGCAGGAGACGTTTTGGGCAAGAGATGGAGAACTCATTCCTGAGTCAGGCTCTTCTTCCTGACAAGTTTGCATAGGGGGCATGATGCTATTTGTATTAGAGTGAAGGCTAAATTTCTGTAACAGACCCAACCATAAGGTGTCCTACTGAGAAAGGTCTTTCTCTCTTAGGTGACAGTCCTGACAGGAGCGAGGGTGGCAGCCAGCTCTTCTCCAGTCTTTTTGAGACCTGTGTTCCTTCCACCTTAGTGCTCTGTCATCCCAAGTGCTATCACTTAGTTCAATGTAGGACGCAGGTACTTTAATGTGTTGGAATGTTTGGGTGAAGCATCCAAATTAAGAGCATCTCGGGCGTAACAACAATCCAGTGCTCCTCTAAACAGTGCTGGGCCACTTCTTTTCAGTTTTCCAACTTGCATTGACTGCAAGAGCAAGATGATATTGCAAAAATACTCAACAGCATTGGGCCTGCACCAGCATGACTGTTTGATCATGTCTCCTTGAGACTCCTATTTTGATGGGAGCAGAAACTGTTCCCAAGTGATTCCAGTGATGTCTGGCTCCTCTTACGGAGGGGGAGCTTGGGCAGCTGCCCTTCAGATCCAGTTCTGCCCACCGTCCACAGCCCTGTCCCTTAACCCAACTCCCTGGAGACCTGAAAATGAGTACATGATTCCTGCCACAAGGGGCTCTGGCTCTAGTGGGTGACACTCCACCTACAGGTGAAGGGTGGACACCACACCTGGTAAGAAGTACTCTCTGTGGGGGCAGAAAGAGAGCTATAAGCACATAGAGGAAAGGCCTTTCCTTAGGAAAGAGTGACAAAGTTTCTGAAAGAGAAGGGAGATCTCATCTGACTGTAAGTTGGCCATATAAAGACTGAGGGCAGAGAGAAGAGTTTCGGGCAGAGAGGGAGTAACACTCACAAAGCAGTGAAAGGAAGTACAGCAGATCCTGAAAGTAACTCAGAATGACTGAAGTGAAGAAGACAAGGGGACAGCTGATGAGAACTGAAGCTGGAGAAATGATTAAGGGCCAGTTCCTAATGAGCACTCATTTTCCATCTAAGGAGTTTAGACCTGACCTGGTGGCAAGAGAGACCATTAAAGAATTTTCTGAAGTGTATATTATGAACCCATGTGTGTTATAGAAAGATCACCCACAGCCATAAGGAAAGGATGTTCCTAAATGTGTGGTCTCACATCCATCAGCACCAGATTCACCTGGAGTATCCATCAAAATGGCAGAATCCCGATCCTCATCTTATGTGTGCTGAATCAGAATCCCAAAGAGTGAGACCCATGAGACTCATGTGTAAGATGTTCTCCAAGTGATTCTGATGCCTACTAGATACTTAAATGTCAGTGATGGCTGAGGGTCAGATGGGACAACCAGTCCTAGGGACACAAAAATAAACTAATATGGTGGCAGATACTGATGGGAAGGGTGGGAGAATCTTTAATCCTTGGCATGGGGGAATTAAGAATCTCTGACTCTTTGAGAAAACTTTGATCCTAGAAAACAATTGCTGTGATTCCTTCCCCATAGAAGCAAACACAGAAAAGTCTGGTAGATGAAGATAAGAAATAGCTCTCCCTCCTCTGAGTGGGCAATGAACACTCAAGGAGCTGGTTCACAGGATGTGGCTGTGATGGGACACCTGCTTTAAAACAGATTACACTTCAGGCGAAAAGTCTGCCTCCGGGAGCACTGATTGGTGGGTTCCAGCAATATGCTGCACCTTCTGGCATTTTTTTATTTGTTTGTCTTTTAACTAAGTAAACTCAATATTCATCCTATGGCTTAGGAAGTTGACACTGACAAGGACGGAGACATTTTGATTGGTACATCTGCAGTCTGCCTGCACCAAAGAAAGGTCAAAATGTTCCTCTTAGCTGGCCAGGCTTGGAATCAGTAAGCAGCTTCTGCAGGATTTGAAGGCATTGTGCATTAGGACTACTGAAGCTTGAACGAGTGGAGTCATAAGAGCATTCATTATGCTCTCCTGTGGCAGAAATCATCATCACCTGCCTTTCTGCTGGGGCAATTGTTTTCATTTTTATGTATTTTCCCCTTAGGTGGGTTGTTTTAGCATCCGTGCTGTAATTTTCCTTGGCTGGAAACCCAAAGCCAGTGGGAGACAGACCAGAAATAGATCCTAATCTTCTCACCCCCAGCCTACCATGCCAAAACTGCCCAGCTGCCTCATACCACGAGTGACCTTTTTCTGAAAAACGGGAGGCCAGAGACAACAGGGAGGCTTGCCAGAATATAGCTCTGCCCTCTATATAATATTCACCACACTCAGAACCTGTTTTGACCTAAGAAAATTCTATTGGGTCCTGTACTAGTTAGGGCAATGTTAGTTGTTATAAAATATAAATAAATAAATAAATAAAACCCCAAATTGCAGTGATTTTATGCAATGGAAGTTTCTTATTCATGTAACAGTTCAGTGCAGGTGTTCTTGGTTGGCAATTGATGGGGTAGGGGGAGGGCTCTACTTCAAGCAGTCACTTAAAGATTCAGAATAACAGAGGCTCTGCTGCTCTCAAATCTTGGCTTCCAAGTTCACCCCGGGCATTCTCCATCCAGCAGAAAGGGAAATGTGGACGATAGAGTACGGACGTTTTGAAGTTCAGACCTGGAAGTGGTACACATCCCTTCTTCTACACCCCACTGCAACGAAAACAGTTCCATGGCCACACCAAATTAAAGGGATATTGGAAAAGATAGGAGAAACAAGTTATGGTGAACAAATAAGAAATTCCTAGCAATCTGTAGACCAAGATGGGGAAGCTTCCGAGAATAGTCGTGGCAAAAGCCAGGGAACTCTGGCAAGGGCCTCTCTTCATTTATTACTGGCCATTTCTAATTCATTCATGCACTATCTATTCTACAAGCATCTATTAAGCTCTTATTGTATATAAAATACTGTGCTAAATGCTTCAAGGGTTTTTTAGGCATACTAGACTTGGTCTCTACCCTCAAGGAATTCACAGAATAATGGGAGAGATAGTCAGAAGCAATACCAAACAATGAAGTAAATGCTGTTTTAGAGAAGTGTATAAACAATCACACAAGCATATAGCAAGAAGGTTCCCCTAGGTGAACCTTCAGGGATAATGAAAGAGCTTTCCGGATTGAAAAGGAAGGAAAGGGTGATTTCACATAGGGAATAGCATTGGCAAAGGCACAGAGTTACGAAGGCACAGAGAATATTTAGAAAATGGAATTTGGCGTCCATAATGGGTAAAGCATATGGTGAGGAAAGAGAAATGCCAGGGAGGCAAAAATGGAATGATGGACTAGTACTGGGTTTTGAAAAACTTTGTAAGCCTGAAAATATTTATGGCATTTGCCCCTAAGCCCATGATTCTCCCTTTCTCTAATTATACGTTGTTTTCCTCCTAACTTTTTTTAGATACCTGGTTCAAATTTTTGCTTCATATTTGTGTAATGTCCCGTCTCTGACTATTCTGGAATAAGGCTGCAGGTATGGCTGGATTTGGGACTCAAATTATGCCATCAGGACTCAGTTTCTCTCTATCTCTAGGCTGTGCCCTCAGCTGCCTTTGCTGAGTTAGCATCTCAGGCTTTGCATGGTGGCAAGGTGGCAGCAGCAGACCCCACCTCTGTATTCCCTCAGGTTCATGTACAGCAGAAAGTTTCAGCAAAGTTCTCTTGGTATATTATTGGCATAGGGGGACTCATATCTCCATTTCTAAACCAATATTTTCTCTTCTTTTCAGCCCAGGCCTCAGACTATGCTTCACTTCAGAGCTTGAGTAGTGGGAGGATGGTTGCTCAAAAGGAAACTCAGGTCCAGTTCCCAGATCATGAGTGAATGAATACTTAGGCAAGAAAAGAAGTCCACTGCTCAAGAGTTCCACTGGACAGACTCTCCAGCCAAGCACTTCTGCCAGGGCCCAAAATATGCCTTGGGCTTTTCTAACATATCAACCTTTTAATAAACCACTTCCCTTTTTGAATCCTTCCCAATTATCTCAGCTGGCCCAAATCCTATCTATCTTTTAAAATTAAGGAAAAAATCTCAAATCCAGTTTATTCTTGAAGCCTAACGGGTTCACTGCTTCCTGCAAACAATTATAACACTTCTTGTCTACACAACTCTTTAGGAAACAAATGTTCTCCACCTCCTGAAGCTTGCTAACTTTTAATGACTACAATTTTTCTATCCAGCTTGACTCTAAATTCCTTTAAGAAAACTACTATACATGTCTTTGTCTTCCCTTGATATGTAATTTTTGTTTCACTTGATTTTCATATTTATATCCCACCTTGTTCTAAAGTGAATTTAAGGTAGCTGACAAAAATGCATATGCATCACAAAGTAGAACAAAACTAAAAATAAATGAGTGAGATTCTCTGAAGAATACACTTACTGTAAGAAGTTTGATGACTCTGAGACTGCCATGCTGTGAGGAAGCCCAAACTAATCATATGGAGAGTAAGCTGCCAGTCATCCCCTAGCTGTTTTGCCTATTCTACTTCAGGAACGATGCATACGAAGTCATTTCAGACATTCTAGCCTAGGCAAAGGCTGGAATGGAAAAGAACAGAGAAATTTAGCCAACAGCCAGAACTTGACTCAGATACACGACCATAGCCAAGTGGTCCCCAAAATGTCCATCCATTTGAGCCACCCCTGCTGGGGTCCCAAACATTGTATATACAAGTCCCCCAATATGCCCTGATTGAATACTTAACTCACAAAATCTCATTCAAATTACTACAGTAGGCCCAGAGGGAAATGCAGAGAAGATAAGCCTTGCTTCCAACCCTCAAAGAGTATAGAAACCAGAGATCTAAAGGAATAGGAAGGGTAAGATTTACATCTAATGGCTCCAGTTCTGGATAAGATGTAGTAAGCACCTTTCTCTCACATCTATAAAAAAATGGGTAGAAAGAACTGAGGACTAGAAAAGTAAATAGGAGCGAGCATACTGGCAAGGAACACCAGAATTTATAGCATCGTATTTTTCCCACTGATATTCCTCAGATTGGATTCCATGCAGGCTGAAACCGGGAAATGGTATGCACAGACAGCTCCTGGAGCAGCAAGCTAGTTCTAGCTTGTGGAGCAGGAAAAGGCTCTCCTAACACTCAGATAGGAAGATAGTCCCCCATTTTTTTCTTGTCTCCATTTTCTTATACCCTAGCCTCCAAGGAATCTCATGGTGGCAACAGCTCAGCAGCCTATAGGAACCTAAAATCAGAGGTAGGGTTGCCTTTCTCTCTGGTCAGTGGATCTGTGACACCAGGAAGGTGTTGGAAAACTACTGTCACTTTTCTTTCCATATCTGCCTGTGAGCCACTAGTCCATGGACCTGTGCACAACTGCAAGAAGTATAATGGGAGTGGGGTAAATAAGGCCCCATTATTCTGACTAGAGAGGTGAAAAGGGGATCTGCAGGTCAATAGAAATTGCTAGGGAGATTGTAGAGGGGAAGAAGCTTGGGAAATTATCTCATAAAGTTGTGTATGAACTCTGGGCTCACTCTTGAGTTGTAATATGTAGATTTGACCATAAACAGCATACCCTAAATAACCTGGGAGAACTGAATTATGAGGCAGACACCACGCAGATCTCAAATTGGCCACTGGATGGCATATATGTGAGACAAACTTAAGTGGCATTGCAAGGGCTTTGAAATCAAAACTGACACTGAAATCATACCTAAAAGAGACTATGTGGACTATGTTGCCTGACCCCAAACTTGAACATTGTTTACTAAAACAAAAATATCAACATTCTCCATAGGATTTATGTTATAAGACCCAGGGTCTAATAACAAGATACTCAAAATGTCCAGGACATAATCCAAAATTGCTCAACATACAAAAAATAGAAAAATCTCACTCAATTCACATTGGAAAGTGCAATCAATAGATGTCAATGATGAGATGATGAAGATTTTAAGCAGCTGTCATAAAAATGTTCCAACTCCCAAATGAATGAAACCTTCAGTAGCCTCAAACACATAGGAAACATAAAGAGAAAATCAAATGGAAATTATGTTATTGAAAAAATTATTGACATACAAAACTCACTGAATGGACTCAAGAGAAGAATGGAATTGAAGGAGGAAAAGGTCAGTGAACTAAAATATATTACCCACTCTGAACAAAGGTAATGGAAAGAAAGATTGGGATAAAAATAAACATAGACACAAAACTGTTGCATAATATTAAAAGGTGTAACATTCCTGTCATCATAGTCTCTGAAGGAGAGGAGAGAGAATATGGTAAAAAATATATATATTTGAAGAAATATTTAGCTGAAAACATCAAAATTTAGTGAAAGGTATAAATCTACAGATTCAAGAGGCTCAGCAAATCCAAATAGGACAAATTTTAAAAACATGCATACCCAGTCATCTCATAATACAGCCACTGAAAACGAGATACAAAAAGAAAATTTCCAGAGAGCCAGAGAAATGACGACAGATTTCTTACTGAAAACCCGAGAGGCCAGAAGGAAATGGCACAAATTTTTCAAGTGATGAAAAATATAAATACTCAACAAATAATTATATATCCAGGAAAAAATGCTTCAGGAATAAATATAAAATAAAGTTATACTCAGATTAAAGAAAACTGAAAGAATTTGTTGCCAGGAGAACTACTCTAAAAGAATTGCTAAAAGACATTTTTCAGAGAGAGGGGAATGATACCATAAGAAAACTTGTAACAACAGAAATGAATAAAGAGCAAAAGATGTGGTAAATATCTATGTAAATATCATAGACTATTATTCCTTTGGAGTCTTTATGTGACTATATAGACTGTATGTGACTATAATACACAAGCAACTAAATATATAGGAGTGGAGGTAAAGGGGCCTATATGGTGGTAAGGTTTCTGTATTCCACTTAAAGTGGTAAGATATACTGATTCTAAGTAGGCTGTGAAAGGTTAAGTATTGTAATCCCTGGAGCAACCATTAAAATATTGACACAAAGAGGCCGGGCGTGTTGGCTCACACCTGTAATCCCAGCACTTTGGGAGGCTGAGGCACGTGGATCATGAGGTCAGGAGATTGAGACCATCCTGGCTAACGTGGTGAAACCCCGTCTCTACTAAAAATACAAAAAATTAGCCGGGTGTGTTGGTAGGCACCTGTAGTCCCAGTTTACTCGGGAGGCTGAGGCAGGAGAATGGCGTGAACCCAGGAGGTGGAGGTTGCAGTGAGCCGAGATTGTGCCACTGCACTCCAGCCTGGGCGACAGAGCGAGACTCTGTCTCAAAAAAAAAAAAAAGAATTTGACACAAAGAAATATAGCCAAAAACACAGAAGATAAAATGAAGACATGTTTAAATGGCACAAATTAGGGTAGAAATGGAGAAATTACTTAAAAAATGATTTTTAAAAGAGGCCTAAGTAAAACATATAAAATAACATTAGATGTAAGTGCTCTAAAAACACCAAGAAAGGCAGAGATTATCAGAATGCATAAAAAAAGACCCAACAATATTCTGCATACAAAAAATCCATTTTAACTATAATGATAAAGGTATGTTAAAAGGAAAAGTACAGAAAGAGAAATATTATGCACACACAAATCAAAAGACAGCTGAAAGGGCAATATTAATATCAGACAAAGTAGACTTCAAAGGAAAAAACTTACTAGAAATAAAGAGGAACATTACATAATTATAATTGATCAATTCACCAAGAAGAAATACCATCTAACTAATGTATTTGCATTTAACAACAGAGTTTCAAATTAGATTAAGCAAAAATTCACAAAACTGAAAACAGAAATAGACAAATTCAAAATCATAGTTGGAGACTTCAACACTTCTTTTTCAATATCAACAGAACTAGTAGACATTTGATCAGCCAGGATATGGAAGAAAAGAACAGCACCATTAAGTAGGTCTGACACTTACAGACTACTCCACCAAAAACAGCAAATACAAATCTTTTCACGTGCACATGAAATGTTCATCAAAATAAATCATATCTTTTGTCATAAAGCAAATAATAAAAAATTTTAAAGAATTGAAGTCTTTAAAAGTATGGAATTAGACTCAAAATCAATAACAGAACAAGAATAGCAAATTGTTCAGTGAGAAATTAAACCACACATTTCAAAATTATTCATAATTCAAAGGGGAAATCTCAAGAATAATTGTAAAATATTTTTAACTAAATATAAATAAAAATACAACATGTCAAAATTTGTCAATGAAACAAAACATTCAAAAGGCTATTAATACAATAAATGGTCATATTTGAAAAGAAGATCTCAAATCGCTAATCTAAATGGTTATATTGGAAAAGAAGCAAGATCTCAAATCACTAATCTAAGCTGATAATTTTTTTAAAAACTTTTAAGTTTGGGGGTACATGTGAAGATTTGTTACACAGGTAAACTCATATCACGGGAGTTTGTTATACAGATTATTTCATCCCCCAGGTATTAAGCCCAGTACCCAATAGTTATCTTTTCTGTTCCTCTCCCTCCTCCCTCCCTTCACCCTCAAGTAGACCCCAGTGTCTGTTGTTCCCATCTTTGTGTTAGTTAAGTTCTCATCACTTAGCTCCCACTTACAATTGAGAAAATGCAGTATTTGGTTTTCTGTTCCTGAGTTAATTTGCTAAAGATAATAGCCTCCAGCTCCATCCATATTCCTGCAAAAGACATGATCTCATTATTGTTTATGGCTCCATAGTATTCCATGGTGTATATGTATCACATTTTCTTTATCCAATCTACCATTGATGGGCATTTCGATTGATTCCATGACTTTGCCATTGCGAACAGTGCTGCAATGTTTATTTGCATGCATGTGTCTTTATAGTAGAATGATTTATATTCCTCTAGGTATATACCCAGTAATGGAGTTGCTGGGTCAAAAGGTAGATCTGCTTTTAGCTGTTTCAGAAATAGTCACACTGCTTTCCACAATGGTTGAACTAATTTACACTCCCACCAACAGTGTGTAAATGTTCCCTTTTCTTTGTGAATTTAAAACTGTAATTCAATCCACCATACTGAAAGTCTAAAGAAGAAAAAACATATGATCATATTAATTGATGCAGACAAAGCACTTTACAAAATTAAAAAACATACAGCTAGCATCACACTCATTGGTGAAGCACTGAATGCCCTCCACTTAAGACTGGATACAAGAGAAGCGGTTCCACTTACATTACTTTTATTACTGGAATTGTACTGGAAGTCCTAGCTAGTTCAATGCATCAAGAAGAAGATAAAAAGAGGCATACAGACTAGAAAGGAGTAAATAAAACTGTCTCTAGTCCAGACGACATGATTGCTTATGTGGAAATTCCCAGAAAATCTAGAGGAAAACTTCTGAAACCAATAAATAGTGTTGAAACTATTGGGCAACCATATACAAAAAAATGAAAAGAAAAAAGAACCTTGAAATTCTCACAACCTCACACCTTATTCAAAAATTAACTCCAAATGGATCATAGGTCTAAATGTAAAATTTAAAAAATAAAAATGTTAAAAGTAAATGTAGGAGAAAGCAGCCTGTATTTTCCCATATTACAAACTTTTCTGTATTACGAACTGTGGTTAGGCAAAGAATTCTTAGACACCTTACCAAAAGCATAATCAGTAACATTAAAAATTAATAAATTGAACTTCATCAAAATTAAAAATTTCTTTCTACAAAGACCTTGTTGAGAGAATGAAAAGACAACTCACAGATTGGAATGAAAATATTTGTAAATCATGTATCCGACAGAGGACATGTATTCAGAACACATAAATAAGTCTCAAAATTCAACAATAAGAAAACAAGCAATTAAAAAGTGTGCACAGACTTGAACAAACACTTTACTTTTGAGGGAGATGCCAATTAAACCCATGACATACCACAACATGTCTATAAGAATGGCTCAAAAATCAAATGCAATACCAAGTGTTGGTGAGGATGAGGAGCAACTGGGATATCTCACACAATGCTTTTGGGAATGAAAACATTAAAGTCACTCTGGAAAATAGTTTGGCAGATTTTGGAAAGTTAAACATACATTTACCATATGTGCCAACAATCCCACTCCAAATGTCCTTCAACAGGTGGGTGAATAAACAAATAGAGGTACTTCCTTACAAAGGAATATTACTTTGTAATAAAGAGAAACAGGCTTGGATGAATCTCAAGGATATGTCAAGTGAAAAAAAAATTTCTAAAGGGTGCATACTGTATGACTGCATGTGTGTGATATTCTGAAAAAGACAAAACTGTGATGGAGGACATATCAGTGATTGACATCAGTGTGGGTGGGGACAGGGGTGTGACTACAACAGGAAAGAACGTGGGACTTTGCTGGGGGTGATGGAACTGCTCTGGGTCCTGATTGTGCTGGCGGTAGCTACATAAATTGACCCATGGGTTAAAATTCATGGAACTGTACACCAAAAAAAGACACTAATTTACTTTATGTTAATTTTTATTTAAAAGAGTTAGATGCAAAAAAAATTATCCCTAGACAATTATCTATAATAAAAACATAAAACCAGAGTGTACGAAGGGAAAGGAAACCTGAGAATTCTACTAGAGAAATAAACTTTGCCTTTGGGCTTTGACATCTCCAGAGTGTGACTGTGAAGGGGCCTAGCAACCCGGACCAGGCAGTTCTCTCTGCCCAGGGCCTCTCCTGATCGTGACCATGACGTGCTGAAGGAGCAGCTGTTGGAATGAACAAAGACTCTTTGTGTAGCTTGGTGTAGGTGTGAACTGTTTCTTGAGGCGGGAGTCAGAGGGATTGACTGATCTGAATCCCATGACAGTGCCATACATGTCAGCCATCACTTGTGAACCAGGTAACTAACACCACCTTGCCCTGTTCTTTATACACTCGAAAACACTTTTATAAGTGCTGCCTCTTTCAAATGTCAAAGCATGTCTGTGACAGCTGGGGTGGGTATAATTATCTTCATTTTGTGAAGGAGTTAGCAGACTGAGAGGTGGAGTGACTTCACTAAGGTCAAGCAGCAAGGGAAAAGCCCACAGGTAGGGACACAGGGATTCTGGCTTGTACTCTTCATTCACTCATTCATTCATCCGTAGAAAAAATATTTATTGAGTGCCTACTATATGACAGGGAGTATAGTGTACGATTCTTTAAATTCCATCTGAAAGAAAAGACACACGTGTACATCTTCAAAGCAGGGTGTTAAATTATAAAGACCATATATGTGGCAAGAACAATGAATTGCAATGGGAGTGCTAGTTGCTGAGTGGTCAGGGCATACTTCATGAAGCGATGGGCTTTGATCTGAATACAGAAAGTGGAAGAGAAAATGAGAGAGTATGGAAAAAGTTGAGATTGAGGGAGGTGCATAGTTGAAATGCAGTCTGTGTGGTGGCCAGCCTCCCAAATTGCCCCCAGTGATTTTTGCCTTCTGGTATTATGCCCTGCGTAGTCTCTTCCCACACTGAATCAGGGTCATTCACATGAACAGTAGAGTATGGCAGAGGTGACAGTGAGGGATTTCCGAGGCCCGGTTATAAAGGGCATATGGCTTTACCTTGGCTCTTGAATCATTTATTCTGGGAGACGTCAGCCACCATTCCATGAAGTCACTCAAGCAGCCGTGAAGAGAGGCCTGCTTAGAGAGATACTGAGACATCTTGCCAACAGCCAGTACCAACTTGCCATCCACATGTGTGAACCACCTTGAGCCCCCAGTAAGTTTTCAGATGACTGCAAAGCCCAGCAGATATCTCAGTTCAACCCCAAGAGAAACCCCAAACCAAAACCACCCAGCTAAGCTGCTCCCCAAATTCCTGACCCACAGAAACCATGAGAGATATAAAAATTTACTGCTGTTTTAAGCCACTGAGTTTTGGAATGAGTTTTTACGCAGCATTAGGTAATAATAAAATGTATGAGCCAACTTGCAGAAGAAAGCAAACATCATACATGTTCACAAGCTAGTTCTTTCAGGCCAGGAGGGTGGAGGTTCCAGCAAGCTGGACACAAGGTAGAAAAGATCTGAACAAAGGCAATGGCAGAAAAGACTAAGAAGAAGAGACAAAATGGAAGACTGTCATTCAAGAGAGAATTCCCAGCTCACCCTGGGGGTTGTACACCTGAACAATTAACTGTTATTTCTGCTAACATTAACAATTCTGCTAATGCTATTAGCACAACTGTTTTAGGGAATACAGAGTGAGTTGTTTCCTTTATACCTTACTTTCTGTGCTGTGACAAACACTGGTTAGTCATGCACCATACCCATTTCCCTCTCTTCCCAGACACAATGCTCGATCATATTTTTCAGCTTCCTTTACAATCCCTTGTGGCTGTGCGGCTGCCTTCTGGAACACAAGCAGCAGTGGAATATGGCACTTCCAGGCCTAGTCCATGAAACTCCCTGCATGATCCTTTATCTTCCCTCTTCACCCTTGTGCTGATGCCATGCAGAAGATGGGAGTCCCTAGAGGATGGTAGATCCATCAGGTGAAAGACAGGGAGACAAATATCACAGGTTCTCACTCATATATACGAGCTAAAAAGGCTGATTTCATGGAGATCAAGAGTACAATGATGGTGCCAGAGTCTGAGAAGGGTGGTGGTGAGGGGCAATATAGAGGGGCTGGTTCATGGATACAAAAATACAAGTAGATAGAAGGAATAAGATCTAGGGTTCAATAGCACAATAGGGTGACTATAGTTAGTAATAATTTATTGTATATTTCAAAATAACTAGAAAAGTAGAATTGGAATGTTCCCAAAACAAAGAAATGATCAATGTTTTAGGTGAAGATGTCCCAATTACCCTGACTTGATCATGACACATTGTATGCTTGTATCAAAATATTACATGTACTCTATAAATATGTGCAACAGTTATGTATCCATAAAAATTAAAAATGTAAAAAAAGGTAAAAGATTGTGGGGCCCCAAATTACCTCACAGAATGTCACCTGCAAAATACCTGCATTCAGCAAATATGTGAACCAGAAATAAATTTCTGTTGGGTAAAAAAATAAATACACTTGGAACAGTATAAAGTAAGTATAGGGAAAAATAGGGTGGAGTAATGAATGATCCTATTCACACACACACACACACACACACACCTTAAGGTCCTAAGAAAAATGATCAGTGACATGATTCACAGAGACAATGAGATTTTTAAAAAGGAGAAAGAAAATGGTTGCTCAGGAGAAGTATGACTACTTCCAGTACTGAAATCAGACAGAAGTCCTTCCATTGAGTCCTCATAAAAACGACACAACATAACGTCATGAACAATGTCCCTCAACAACATCCTCACAGCCAGTAGAACAAGCTTAATAACTCCATTCCTTAGTGTGTCCTTCACTGAAGGATAAAGTAAGTGATAAACTGACATGTCAAAATCCAGTAAAATCAATTCTATAGATGATGGGGGAAAACATAAAGTTCAGTGGTTGAGTTAATCAGTTCTCTGTTGGTCTGGTTGTACTTACTAAAAAATGGTAATACACTGTGACTCTCTTGGATAACCCGCCTCAACCAGTCCTAGATATCTGGGATATGTAGATAAATTGATTCACTAGCAGTTATGTATATAGTGTTGAGGGTGGGGAAAGGAGAGTAGGAAAGAACCAAATATCCTGGTGTAACTGCCCTGTGACCCTGCATTACCTCCCAGATCCCATCTGTCTGCTTGCAGTTGCCAGAGTGTTTCACCATCTCACGTATTTTGCTGTATTTCTTCTCCATGCGTTTTCCAGGGGCAGTGCAATTAGGAACCCTGACTAGAGAATAAGAAAGGAAGAATAATAGAGTATAAGTATAATTGTAAAAAGCCATTATGATATGCTTTCAAAGCCAGTAATCAGCACTCTTGCTTATCATGCAAATCACTATTAGTATTTTTATTTGAACTATAACTGTGTCTTGTTATTTGACAGAGAGTGCTTTTGAGAAAAACCTAACATCTGCCCACAATTGGATTCCTTTCCAAGCATTCCTTGGAGGAAGAGGAAAAGGATACATACGTCAGGAGGGTAATTTAATACTTGTAGTTAACGTCTTGAAAAGGACCCATTGTAAAAGGGGAAGCTGAAGGGGATGAATTAAGAAACATGCTGAGTAACTTCTGGTTGTCCTTGAAAGCAAATATGGAGACTTTTTGTCTTTAAAATGAGAAGCTTCAAAATTGGTCTTTTGCAAAATAAGAAGGTAATATGCCAATCTGGGAAATCAAGACTCTTTTGGAGAACAGGAATGATTTGAGAGTGGTTAGGCGGGGAAGTAAGGATGGAAGAAATGTGGAAGTAGGGAAGAGCTCTGGGCCTAGAGACCTGGGGGACTGATTTAGTAACTGTGTTCAGTGAATATTGTCAGTCATTTTAGTGAGCATTTAAAGAAAACTGGAGGAAAACTGATCTTTGGGCGTGGTGGCACTTTCTAGAATGGGAAAAAATGGTATTGCAAGAGTAGTTTTGTAAGTCTCTGGATTTGGAGTGTGGCAGTGGGAGAATGTCTGGAATCAAATGCATTTAAAATATAAGTTGCACACCATGTCTAGTGATAGTCATTTAGATTCCCCTAGAGTCAGGCAAACTAGCTGTGAATCTGACAACAAGATGGATAAATTATTATCCTGACAACTACAAATCTGGCAAGAGCTGGAGAAATTATTCTGGCAGTAATGACAGAAACAGGTCAGGCTTGGATTGAGCCAGAGCTAAGTAACAAATATTTCTAGTATTTTATGCAAAACCCCATTCAACCATTCTTCTTTCAGTTCAGTGAAGCTTAGAAACAATAAGAAACAATATTTATGTGACTTCGGAAGAATTCAGGAAACTGGCAAGGATGCCTGAAATCAGGAGAATCAATGGGTGAAGATGGATTTATGCTAGTATTCTTTTAAGTGCTGCTGTAATCTTAGACTTCAGATTTTGCCTTCAGAGTGACATAAACCTAATAATCTTTCCCAGCCTTGGAAATATTTCTTCTCCTCCAATCTCCGAGGTGACTTCTTCTTCTTCCATCTCCTAAACTACTCTGTTTACTCCTAATACAATACTATATACTTCCTTGCTCCATAGATATAGCAGACACCATCTAGGTTGCACCCAACGTACAATTTATCCTTTCTTTTGGTAAATAAACCCCCAAATTTGTTTGGCAAGTCATCTTTTTCCACCTGGCCCTGGGCTTCACTGGACAAGTCATGGAAATTCTATTCCTCTAGCCAGTCCCTTGCATAGGAATAAGCTTGTGATACCATTCCATGCACTACGATATGAAGAGAAACTTATTGAGAGGTTTCTAGGGAAGGTTTCCTAGTTTTGAAAAAGAAATACATGGGGAAAAAATCATCATTTTGCTGCTGAATGCTATCATGTGCTTGGAACTAAACCAGGAAAAGTCAATTGAGTAACAACGGCAGAGTAGAAAGACTGAAAGAATGAACATCCTTGATGTCATTAGGGCCACTGAATCAACAAAGCTAGGACTTTCCATTTTAGGACTTAAAAAAGTTCTCATTGTTTAAGCAATTTTGAATTGAGTTTTCTATTACTTGCAGCTGAAAGTATGATAACTGATAAAATACATATTTGTAGGCTTTTACTCCTTATTTCATAGTAAATGTATTTGTGATTACCTACAGTACCTGCCATATACCAGGTGTCAAGGAATGATGGTTTCCTAAAGAGACAAATGCAGGCCGGGCGCGGTGGCTCACGTCTGTAATCCCAGCACTTTGGGAGGCCGAGGCGGGCGGATCACGAGGTCAGGAGATCGAGACCACGGTGAAACCCCGTCTCTACTAAAAATACAAAAAAAAATTAGCCGGGCGTGGTGGCGGGCGCCTGTAGTCCCAGCTGCTCGGGAGGCTGAGGCAGGAGAATGGCGTGAACGCGGGAGGCGGAGCTTGCAGTGAGCCGAGATCGCGCCACTGCACTCCAGCCTGGACAACACAGCGAGACTCCGTCTCAAAAAAAAAAAAAAAAAAAAAGAGACAAATGCATGGATGGATAGATAGATGTGCTACATCTTAATACCAGCTGCATTGCTTCACTGAGTGAATTGCATCACTCTCCACCCAGGTGTGTAAGCCACATATCTCTTCTACATACTTTTCTATTTCTCCCTCCTTATAGCCAATCTATTTCCAAGTTCTGTTCATTTTGCCCTCTAGACTCATTCCAAATCCACTTCTTTTATCTCTATCACCATTCTATTTCAAGCTATAATCTCGTAATTGCTTTAGTACTGTAACCTTCTAACTAGCTTTGTGGGCTTTCTTAAATCTGTTCTCCATACAGCAGTCAAAGGGAATCTTTTCAAAATGCTAAATTTCCCATCTCTCCCACCTCCATTTTTTATTAAATGATGAAGAAGTAATTCCAAAATTCATAAGATGCCCACAAGGCCTGAATGGTCTGGGTCTTCTACCTCTGTAGGATACCTCTTGCCTGTGATAACCTAGCAAGACAGGCCTTCTGTTATTCCTTGAATGTGGCTTGCTTTGTGCCTGCTGTTCTCTATGGCTGTCAGGGTCTCCCCACTGGCACTCCTACACAATCACATACCCCATGTGTTCCATCCTCCATTTTTCAGCTCAGTCTTGCCTCTTCCAAAGAAGCATTTCTTCTTCTCTCTGAGCAGGCAACGCTCCCTTTTTTACGCTTTTCTAATACCATGTACCTCTCAGTCATAGCCAAGATGACCATCCAACTGGGATACGTTTTAGAGTGAATGAGGATGCTATTAATAATTACAGTGAGACAATAGGTATAAACAGAGATTGCTCTGGGATAACAGAAGATTTGGTCATTCTATTATTTTTATGTTCATTAGTATATTCATTTAAGGTCTGCCTCCCCTGACATTTCTACATGGGGGGGGACCATGTCCTTCTTTTTGCTGGCCATCATATTCCCCATGCCAGGTTCAATAATAGATAATCAATAAATATTTGTTGGAGCAATATGGGAACAAATAAATATGATAATTCAATTACCATTTTCCTTTTCTACTAATTTTTATTGTTCTCCTTAGACTTGTGTTAATGTAATGTTATGCTATATTCTTGCTTCTTGTTTTTTAATATCTGGTCATTTGGCACAGCTCTGCTTTATTGCTGACTCATTCAGTCAGCAAGTGTCTACTGAACATTTACTATGTGCTAAGCATGATTCCAGGGATTCAAGGGATACAGCAGCAAACAAGACACAGTTTCTGCCCTCAAGAACTCACAGTCCCATGAAGGAGACAAATGAGGACCACTAGGATTCTAGATCAGCTTCTTTCAGATGAATACCTAGCCTATCAGGGCTTGTCCTGGAAATGAAAGGGACAGTTTCAATTTCTTTCATTTCCTTCTCAGTCTGTTATTTCTCTTACTTCAGTTCCAAGGTCAGTATTTTCATGATTTCCATTCCTTGCTAAAACCTAGCTCAAGGAAACATTCAGCTACTCTGCAGTAATTTCAGATTCTGGCAATATGTTAAAAATGATATTAATGCATATCAACTTGCAAGAAATAAATGGAAATCTCAAGATGCCTGAAATTAAGAGCTATAAGCTTAGAATCTGATCCCGAAGCTTCCCCATGGGTGGTTATCAAATTCAGTAATAGCTAGTAGTTTGGGCTTTAACATACGATCAGGCCAAGATATGAGGATGTGGGTCCTATGAGACACTGACTGGGAACTAATACCCCTTCATGAAGCTGGGATGCTCAAAGGGATATAGCCTCAGTAATTAGGGGCATAGGGAAAAAATCTGCCCACCTTAACAGGCAGAGGATGAAATTTGGTGTTTGGAACTACGAAAAAGAAAAAAATTCATTCCCAGAGAAATAAAAATATCACGCCTTTGCCTCATGCTGTGTTAAAGTTAGAATGTAAACTTCTGTAGTGATTTAGAAACTGTCAAGATGATAAATTTACATAAAAATTAATCCTAGGACAGTCATATCATTGGAGTACCTGGTAGAAGTGAATAGGAAATCACTGTGAAGTGACACTTCCACAGTCTAGGCTACAAAGAATTTTTGTAGGAAGCTTTCTATTGAAGGTGAGTTTATAATCCAAGATATAGGCAAAAAAAAAAAAAAAAAAATCTAGGATAGAAACCCTGTAATCTACACTAAAAGAAGTATCACCTGGAAAAGATGATGTCTCGAGTAGAATCTCTTGGATACAGATTCTGAGATGGAGATTTGCATGTAGGAGGTTTATTGGATAGTGCTTTAAGGTGCAACACCTTGAGGACATGAAAGAAATGGGATTAGTAACAAGACGATACAGTGATACAGTTGCAACAGAGACCTCAGTTGATCCTTCAAGGATCTGTGGAGCTGGGATGGACCTTAAGAATTATCCCAAATTGAAACAATTAGACTGGGCTTTTGTACCTCAACATTAGCCAGTTATTGAATGCAAGTTGCCCCTGGAAAGAGGTCAACAACTTGGGAAAGATAGCCCCTTTTGGCCAAGACAATTTCCAGAGGGAGGCAGAAGTGGGCTATCAGCAGCTAATGCACACAGCAGTGGGGAAATGAGTGCCTTGGTCCTGAAAGGGGTCTAGGAGTTGGGGCTCCAAGCAGCAAGGAACAACATCCACTGCAGACTGCCCTCTTGAACTAGCCAGATCCATTTACATTTGCATTTTGTGGTAAGTTTGAACCATCTGGGAAGAGCATCAATAGGTTTCCGGTTGGTCTTAATTCCTGGAGAAATTTATGTAAGGAGTTAGTGGAGAAAGTTAGCTATTCCTGCTGCGGCAACTGCTGTTGACTCTTGAACAACACAGGTCTGAAATGTGCAGGGCCAATTCGTGTGGCTTTTCCTCCACTTATGTCACCTTTAAGACAGCAAGATCAACTCCTCTTCTTCCTTCTCCTCCTCAGCCCACTTAGCATGAAGATGACAAGGCTGAAGGCCTTTATGATGATCCACTTCTACTTAATGAACTGTAAATGTATTTTCTTTTCTTCATGATTTTCTTAATAACATTTTCTTTTCCGTAGCTTGCTTTGTTATAAGAATACAGTGCATATAACGTAACATATGTGTTAATCAACTGTTTACATTATAGGTAAACCTTCTCTACAGTAGTCCATTATGAGTTAAGGTTTTGGAAAGCCAAAAGTTATATGTAAATTTTTGCCTACTCAGAGGTCAGAGCTCCTAACTCTCAAGTCCTTGAGGATCAACTGTAGTTAGGTTTAAGAGCACAACTAGTTTTCATGATGTCCTTCCTAGACATTCCGATTCTCTTCACTCCTAGCAAGCACCCCTCATGATCTTAGTAGCTTAACTATGGAAACTGAGGATTTAAGTCTCTGATTACCACGCCTTTCTGAGGCTGTGTCTGTTGCACTTACCCATTAACCATCCAAATTAGGCAACAGAGTATCAAGAGACTCCCCAGTGGTTCATCTGAGTTTGAAACATATTCTTCCTTTTCTTCATTATGTAACAGCAGCTATACTAGCCGAATCTCCTCCAAATGATCAGTACGAATTATTCCTGCAAGGATGGTTTGTCCTTCCCTTGCCTGCTGGCTTCTTGAGATGAGGAGCCCTAAGAGACCTGTTGGCAGCCACATAGTTTAAAGTAAAATGGGATTCTCATCATATCCCCCAGTGGCAGCATTCATCCACTGGGAATCAGAACTTTTACCACACAGCCTAAAGTTGTAAGAATGGGAAGCACAAATTCCACAAGTGGGTCACTGTGAGTGACAGTAAGATACAGTGACAGAAAATAAAAATGATTAGTTAAGAAACATGGTGGATAGACTGTAAAGATCCAGTGCACATGATATGATACAAATATAACAGGAATACTTCATGTGGGATGGGAAATAAGCAAAGTGAAACATGGCAGGTTAAAAGCAGAAAATAATATGGTAGAAATAAAACCAAATGTATACAATCACAACAAATATAAATGGACTAAAGCCAATAATCAGATCACAGAGATGCTTAGATTGGCTATTAAAATCCAATTGTGTAAAAGAGACATATCTAAAACATAATGGCACAGAAGATTAAAAGTTAAGGGATGAGAAAATTCATTACAACAATTCTCATCAAAAGAAAGCTATTGTGTTTATATTTATCAAACAAATTAGTTTTTAAAGCAAAACACATTTGATGGATAAAAAGGGTCTTAGAAAAGCATTTAACAGGAAGATGTATATTTTTGAATATATATATACTTAACAGCATAGACTAAAAATATATAAAGAAATTCAGAGGTGGTGGCAACCTACCTAAAGTGCTACATCTTCTATGAGTTTTGCATTTTCACAAGGCTTACTACCTCACATCCACACACAAAGATTAGATTTAAGAGAGTGGTTGGCCAGGCGTGGTGGCTCACACCTGTAATCCTAGCACTCTGGCAGGCCAAGGCGAGCAGATCACAAAGTCAGGAGACTGAGACCATCCTGGCCAACATGGTGAAACCCCATCTGTACTAAAAATACAAAAATTAGCTGGGCATGGTGGTGAGTGCCTGTAATCCCAGCTACTCAGGAGGCTGAGGCAAGAGAATCGCTTGAGCCAGGGAGTCAGAGATCGCAATGAGCCAAGATTGCACCACTGCACTCCAGCCTGGCAACAGAGTGAGACTCCATCTCAAAAAAAAAAAAAAAAAAAAAAAGAGGGAGAGAGTAGTTGTTGGATTGATGTAATCCTAACTATTCAGAAGCAAGGTTAATTTATAAATACATTCTGGGAAGTGATTAAATAGATCCTTTTTCATCTCATTAAGTTTGTTTGCCAAGTACAGCTGTGTTTATGAAGTTGAGTTTTTGCTTACTGATTCTAGGAAGCAAATTTAGTAAATGAATTGTGGAATCGAGCTGAAATTTCATAAAGAAATATAAAACCTGAGCAATTGTCAAAGATTCATGCCCCATGGTAGACTTTCCAGGTAAGTTTCTTACAAAACTAAAATCAGTTTTGATAACTTCGGATTGGCTGACAGCTCTATAACAAAGCCAAATTCTGGAAATATAACTTTTTTAATGTTTTGTCTTTTTGGGTGTGTGGGGGTTATTTATTTATTTATTTATCTTGCTTGGCTAGACCAAAATAAATCTCAGAAGCATGAGTTATACAATCACAATCTCAATTGTAAAAGTCCCTCCCATGGACTCAAATTCTAAGAGAACCACATACCTCTGGTTTTCAATATCTATTTACCAAGTCAGACAATCTCTTCTCTCTCACATGTGGGTTCTTCCCTTCCCCTTCTTTAGGTCTCTGTGATCTTCTCACACATTCTTCCTTGTGCTTTCTAAAATAAAAATAAAAATGAATAGATTTATCAGGGATTAAATCGGGCAGGATTTTGTAACTGGTACTACTGTGACAGGATAAGGGGATAGAGAGAGAGAGAGAGGAGAGGGAGGGAGAGATGAAGAGAGAGAGACAGAGAACATGAGCACTGAGGCTTTTTGCAGGGGAATAGATCTTGAGAGGGGGTAGTGATAGATATGCTCTTGATGGCCTCGCTAAAGGGGAGATTTGGCTGCTAAATTTGACCTTGCTCCCAAGTAATTGATGAGACGTAACATTATCATCAGAATGATGGTAATGAGCTATAGACGCAGACTCTCTGCCTGTGGAGATTGCGGACAAAATAGACTTTAAGGCAAAACGCATTATTCAGGCTAAAAAGACTCATTACATGAATTCCTGTTAGGAAAGCTTTGGTGGGGTTATTTGATTATAGCGGGCTCAGTTCTTGCACATCTGAAAAGCAGGAAAATTCAATGGGGAAAAAAAGGTGTATTAAACTACACTTGGTGATGATGTCTGTGCCTCAAGTTTCCTTGCTCTTGTTATCATAAAGAGCTGATTTTCACTAGTCCCTCAAAATCAGGTTCAATATCAAGTTCATTATTAGGCTCTGTCTTATTACACTTTTGGTGCTGCATCTCTTGACACTTGAAAATGCCAACTATTCTTCTCGTTGTGAATTTATAATAAATTAACTTCTTCATTTCTGCTTTCTTTACATTCTTTCTTGAGGATTTTCCTTTGAAGAAGATGCTTGTAGGCCGGGCCCAGTGGCTCACGCCTGTAATCCCAGCACTTTGAGAGGCCGAGGCGGGCGGATCACGAGGTCAGGAGATCGAGACCATCCTGGCTAACACGGTGAAACCCCATCTCTGCCAAAAATATAAAAAATTAGCAGGGCGTGGTGGTGGGCGCCTGTAGTCCCAGCTATTCGGTAGGGTGAGGCAGAAGAATGGCGTGAACTCAGGAGGCGGAGGTTGCAGTGAGCCGAGATCGTGCCACTGCACTCCAGCCTGGGTGACAGACTGAGACTCCGTCTCAAAAAAGAAAAAGAAAAAGAAAAAGATGTTTGTATTTTTATCCACAGTGATCTCACTAGACATTTTTAAGTTAAGGCATCTAGTTTCTGATCTATAGTTTGTCTTCTTAAATGAGAGTTCAGTCATGCATGTTTGACAAGCTCTATCTCTGGAATTTGGTTCACCTTGGCAAATGTTCTCACTGAATCTGGAAGCAATTTCTCATTGTTTCTTTCTCTCTTGCTCTCCCTTTCATGTTCCCTCTTACTCTCTCTTTCTCTGTTTGGCAGCAGTCTTTCTACTGGTGTCTACGTTTTATTGATTTATGGTAATAGATGACCAGCCCCTTCTATCATTTACAGGTTGACCCCCTTCACTGAGGTTTTTCTAACACCGACACAAAAGATATAAGCACAGATAACCTTGTAAATTCAAAGGCTGATTCCACTGAGTTAAAATTCTATAACATGCAAGTGCTGAAACTTGACACTAATGGAAATTTAAACCAACAGCTCAGTGCTTAAAAATTCACACCGTGAATGTTTGCCACAAATCTAGGTTTGTGAAACTGGGTTGGTGACGTCTCTATTTTAGATCGTGGCCTTCAAACTCTGCTGTGCATCAGAATGCTTCAGCATGCTGATTCAAAATACAGACTCCGGGCCCCATCCCTAGAAACTGATGCAGGGATTCTACGGGCAGGGTCTTGGAGGGTCTATATTTTGAAAAGCTCTGCAGCTGATTCTAATGCAGATCATACTTCAATCTCCATGAAAGGGGTTGAGAAAGAGAAAAGCAGCTCCTGACACCCAGCTGGACCTTGGTGTTGATAGATGCTGGCCTGGCACTGACAGGTAGGCCTTGGTGAACTAGACAATTTCATAGAACAAGGCCATCAGACAAGGCCATTCTGACCATGATGAATCAAGACAAAAACAAGACCACTTATAACCATATCTGAACTCAGACAAAAACAAGAACAATGCCCAAAGCACAAAACACCAAACATCTCCCTCTCCCGTCTAACATGAGTGACTGCCGCTACTTTGCCAATGATAGATCTATCCTTGTTCTATTCTGGCCTGCCTATAGATTTACTGACATGCATAATCATAGAGTTATTCATGCTTCCTCACAGCATCCAATCCAGAGCAAAGCCCTACTTCCTGAATCCTCCCCAAAATCACTGAACCCAAGCCCAAATCCTATACTGTCTTTTCTAATACTCTCTCACTGAGATGCCCCTATAATTTCTGTGGTTGCCTTCTCCCTCACTGCAACAAGTAATTCATCCAACTAGTTTAGCTACAGGCGTGCTCCTGATGGCCATTGGCTGGAAGACATTGACAAGGCTCACCAGGTAGACCAGCGCTTTCCATGCTCCCTCTGTGCCCAAGATGTGCTGACCATTCATGGCTACCAAGCCACTCAGGGGCCTTATAGTAACCCCAGGAAATTTCTGAGCCCTGCCATGGAAATGTATGTGTACTTACTGTATCCATCATGATTCACACAGGACAGTACACACCATAGGGGTAACTGAGGAGGAGAATTCGATGAATTTGCAAAGGCATTGTCAATAAAGGATGATGAAGCACCAGGGACTAGCAACAACAGGGAACTGTTACCACTGCCAGGCCTGAGGGGTCAAAAGCAAGGAGAGGTTACCAGAGACTAGTGGGGAGCCATGAAGAGGGCTACTCAATAGGAGCCATGGCTTTATACACACTTGGGGCCCCAACCCTGGAAAGTGAGGCAGTGATTCTTGGGACAGAGCCTTGGGGGTCTGCATTTTGAAAAGTTCTGTGGGTGATTCTAATGCAGATCACACTTCAACCACCATGAAAGGGGCAGGAAAGGGACCTCCCTATGGCATGGCTAGAAGAGGAACACAGCCACTGTGGCCAGGAGAGTGGGGCTGGAGACAAACACCTGATTTCTCTCTCCTGCGTCCCTTGATCTCCTGCCCAGCATCTCTGTAGACGACAACTGAAGCCAGAGGCTGCAGTACATCCCATTTTATTTTGCCTCAGTATCCATTTTGAATCTAGGTTTAACTTTCTCATACTGAAGGCAGGGCTTGGACACAGTTCTCCACCTCCTCTTTCTCCATGTGGTTGATCCAGATACCTCTCTTACACTGCCACCTCTTGGTGATCTCCTTCTTACGGCACAGCTAGATACAACCCGTTTGACTTGCTCCACTGGCCCCCACGCCCTGCACAAACTGTGCAGATATGCCGCAGTGACGACTTCTCAGTCACTGTGTGACTCCTCCACGGAACTCATGCTTGCTTGCTCTAAATCCACCAATTAGAACCTGCTAGGGTAACGCCCTGGACCCCAAGAAAAGTTTCAACCTGTAAGTTCCTATCTCCCTCCGCCTGTCTCTCTTGCTTCCCACTCACTGGTTGAACACCCTTGTTCCTAATGGCTCCCCACTTCCTGTTGGCCCTGAGAAGTGTGCTGCCCTCTTCTCTCTAAGAACTGTAAATAACGAAAAATACTTCTGATATTTCATGCGTTTTGTTGTGCTGCCTCCTCTGCGTCTCACCTGACCGACACACGAGAACATAATGTCTTTCCGGGTCAGGGCTCTCCTATGGAGTGGCCATCTTGGTAAAAACAAACTGGACACAGACCAGACAAGAGCCACAAGGGCGTCTGCCAGAATAAACACATTTCCTGTGAGAAGAACACCTGGTCAGGGGCCAGGCGCTTAGGAATCACGCTGACTGCCAGGATAAAGTATCCCGTGAAAGGCACACTGTAAACGTCCACAACCACCTCCCCTGAAGACCTGTCAGGACAGGGACCGAGTTCCTAGTCACTCTCCTAAGAGGGATCCTAGAACCACATTGGAGGGACTACAACAGAGGGCAAGAAGGCCCATTACACGGTCCATCTGGTCATCCTCGGAAGATCCAGCGCAGAGTAGAAACAGAACAGAGAGCCAGGATAGGCTGTGCACTTACAAAGAGTCTACTTTGTTTAATCATAAGCCTGCTTATGCCACCTGTATTGTAGATATGTAATGTTATCAAATATTATGTCAATCAACAAGTACAAAAACAGAGTCCTTGTTTCTATGAAAACTAAGTTGGATGCTTTAAAAAAACTTAATAACAACAACAATAATAACGGTAAACCAATGTTTGTGCTAATTACTTGTAACAGTACTTGCCAAGTACTGTTCTAAATGGCTTTAAAAAACACAAATGTGTTCTCCTACTGTTCTGGTGGCCAAAACTCCAAAATGGGTCTTACTGGGCTAAAGTTAAGGTGTCAGCAGGGCTGCGTTCTTTCAGGAGGCTGCCGGGGAGCATCTGTTGCTTCCGTTTTCCAGCTTCTAGAGGCAGCCCAGATTCCGTGGTTCAGGCCCCCCTCCAGCAATCACATTACTCCAACCTCTGCTTCTATCACTCTGACCCTGACACTCTGACCCCCCTCTCTGACCCTGACGCTCCCACTTCCCTTGTAATTACACCTGAATAATCCATTTTAATCTCCTGTCTCAAAATCAGAGACAATTGCATCAGCAAAGTCTCTTTGCCAATAAGGTAATATATTTACAGGTTCCAGGGATTCAGATGTATATCTCCCAAAAATGAGGACTCCTATATAACCAGAATATAATCATCAAAAGGAGAAAATTCACACTAGTACATTACTACTATCTAATCCTCAGGCCCCATTCCAACTTTAAAAGTTGTGCCAATATTGTTCTTTATCCTAAAAATCCAGTTACGAATCATAGATTGTAATTAGCTGCCGTGTCTCTTTAACCTTCTTCAATCGGGAAAGGATCCTCGATTTCTATTGACTTTCATGACCTTGACAGTTCTGAAGACTACAGGCCAGTTATTTCATAGACTATTCCTCAATTTGAATTTGTCCAGTGTTTCCTCATTCTTTTATTCAGGAAGATCATACAAGTGAAGTGAGGCTGTGTTCCTTTCAACGAAGCTAATCAGGTACCACGCCATTTTTATTTGTCTCCCTCCTGATGGTACTCACTTGGATCACTTGATTAAGGTGGAACCAGAAAGACTTTTCCTGTAAAGCTATTTTTTCTTCATACTTAATAAATAATTTGTGAGGAGGTATTTTGAAACTATGTACATACCCTGTTCCTCATCAAACTTTCAATGCATTCTTTATTATCTCTGTAAGGATTTTATTCATGGGTTATAATCTATTAATAGATTCTCTTATGTATATTATATTATAATTTAATGTAATTTAAATATTTATATTATTATATAATTGTAATGTAATATGTAACTATTTATATTATAATTAATCGTTATATTAATTATTTTGATGCTTAAATCAAAATCCTTTATCCTACTGACAATCAGGATATCCTTAAATAGGATGAAGGATTTTGATTTAAGCATCAAAATAATTAATATAACTATTAATTATAAAGTTACATATTACATTATAATTATATTATATAATAATGTAAATAAATTATATTAAATTATAATTAATATATATAATAGAATCTATTAATAGATTGTAACCTGTTAATAAAATCCTTAAGGGGGATCCTACTGACAATCCTTTATCAGTAGCATTTCCCTTAAGCTGGCTTTGACATATTCTCATTATTCTCTGAGTACTTCCATGCTTTTGGCACAAGATGTTCCAGGTTCATCTTGTGCTTTCCCTGCCCCAGCCTTGGAATCAGCAAGTCCTCCAAGGAGTGTCCTGGCTCCTTTTAGCTGGGAATAGTATTAGAAACCAAGACCTGGGTTCTAGGTATTCTCATCACTATGGGTGCTTACAGCCAATGAAGCGAAGAAATGTATATTACGTATATACTTGCTTCAGTTGCTATTTATATTGAAAATTGTGAGTCACATTGATAACTCCAATTCCAAACCAATACAACAAAGTTCATTCTAGTTTTCTCCCTTTCCATATTAGATGTAGGGGAGGGATTATTTTGCCTGCTACATTTATGAACTCATTTAACCCCTACAACATCCTCATGATTTAAATTAAGAAAAAATTATTGTACCCCCAAACACTATAGTGTGTATTTCAAATGGTTCAGGAGGAAAAAAAGTTCTTTGTATTCTACTGCAATATATAAGTTTGGGATTATTTTAAAATTTTAATAAGTTTATGTCTACAAAAACCTTTTTTGGATCAATAGACTATAAGATACAATAGTGTTCATAGTATTCCTTGTCATCTGAATGAGATAAAGGCATTAACCATTTTCCAAATTGTGGGGAAAGAGAGAGAAGGAGAAAGAAAGGGAGAGACAAGATTTTAATCTCAGAATGGTAGGAGCTGAGAAAGGTGATTTATGTTGGCTTATCTTTAAGGATCTGGTCTCATGATTCACAGCTGCAATCTTCAGCTTGCCATTTTGTTCATCAACTTCATGTGGTCACTTGACAGCCATCCAGGCCTGAGGTCCACTCAAAAACTAGAGGATCCTGATTAGCTAATCAGCCATCTTGGTTGGAAGACAGTTCATCAATATGGCAGAACCTATTACTCTAAAACTAACAATTGAATGAACTTCTTGAGGCTTCTGAAGACAGTCCCCTCAGTGAGAGAAAAACAGAAGAGAACTGTGATAACTCACTCGGATTTCAGAGATCTCTGGTCCAAGTTTCTTACTTTACAGACAAAGAAACCGAAGCATAAAGTGGTGAAGGATTTGGACAAGGCTTCACAGTGGTTAAGTTTCAGGACTTGGAAAACACTCACATTCCCACGTACATCTTCAACGGCATGCCAGAATTAACTTGGGTGCTCATGACTCTGTTGCATGTAGCAACAGCCTTTATCAAGTTTGCACTGGAAGTCCACTTTATCCCAAAGGATTAGGGGTGGGAGTTGTTTGGTTTCTTAATAAAATCAGTGAAAGTGGGGAAATCATAAAAGGTGGTATATAAATACCTTAAACTTTTTTTTGACAGTTTTTCTTTGGGACTTGATCTGCTGATTAGTTTCTGGCTTTCTTGCATAAGCCTCAGTCATGATGCACCTTCTCTAATTTTTACTCTCCGTTTTCTAAGGAGGAGTTAGAACTTAAAGATATTTGTTAAACAATTTGAGTGCAGAACCATTCTGCATTTTAATTTTTTTCCCTTTCACTCTTTTAGAATTGTCTCATCCATGTTTTCTTAGATGTGTGACTTAACTTCTGTGTGCCTCAGTTGCCCTTTCTGCAAAATTAGATACTCCAGGCTCATCTTGTATTTTCTTCACTTCAACCCAGAAATCAGCCATTTCTCCAAAGAGTCCTGGTTCCTTTTAGTGGAGGATGAAATTAGAAACCAAGATCTGGGTCCTTGATATGCTTATCACTATTGGATTGTTGCTGTTCCTAGGTCTTCATAACAGACAGAGCTAAAGAATGTATGTTACATATCTACTTATTTCTATGTCTGTTTATATGTATTAAAAACATAAATCACACTGATATCTCTGATTCCAAACCAACACCACAAAATCTGTTCTAGTTTTCCCCCTTTCAATCACTGTAACTCCCTTCTCCAACCATGAAGAATCCAGCTTGCATCATCCTTAATAGATTTACTTCTTTGATTAATATTCCTGTATATAACCAATCAATTTCCACTACCATTCTCTTGCTATGTGGATTCTGTCACCCCATGTTCAACCACCTATCCACATGGACAACCTCCAAACTCTAAGTGGGCTCTGACACCTTTGCTGGGCCACATGCACACCAGGATGCCCACTTTATCCTGCTCAGGCTCTGACTTGCCATGCCACACTGGCCTGCCTTGTGTGGACATCCTCCTTACTCTGTTTGGGCTTTAACTCCCAGGCTGGGCCAATTCCATGCTTGTGACCATGCATTACCTTGCCTAGGCTCTGATACCCAATGTCAAGCAGCTTTGTTCTTCCTTACACAAGGCTCAGTACACACAGCTCTCATGTTCACTCTGACTTTGTAGCTTCCTCGTTCTTTTGGATTAGATGCCAATCTTGCTCTTCATCATCTAAAAACCCTTAGGAATGAATTGTCCACAAAGACAAAAAGATGAGGAGAAGAAGACCTCCTTTTTGTTTTTAATACTTTCTCTGACAATGAGGATAGTCAGTAGGGTAAAGAAACAGAAGAGAATATTTGAATTCAGCAGGACATTTTGGTGCCTCACATCTTGACCTGTAGTATGTAGGGGAACTTATTTCCAGATTTATTTATTCCCAAAAGGGTATTGTCACCAAAAGACACTATCTCTTCACTCAGAGCACACTCAGTATTCAAATATTCAACTGCCATAATTGCCAAGATCACTAATTGATAGATACTGTCCTTTATTTCTTTTTCACTTCATTCTCACATTAGCATGAAGGACTTACCTACTCATGGTATTTAGCTCTTTATGTATCTTTGATAGACTCTTGAAGGGCTGACACACAAGGGTATGCTATAATCAGTGTGGGCTTAGAAGTTAGATGCATTCAAATCATTCTAATTTATCAGCTGTGTGAATTTGAGCAAGTTATTCACCTTTGCATGTCTTGATTTCTTTAACTTCAAAATAGGTGGCAATATCTATCCTTTGTTATAAGAAAAAAATATATATGTATATGCAATGTAGTAAAGCACCCTCTAAACTTTCATTCCTATCACTTCTAACTCCTTGGAAAAGCCCCATGTATGATTGTGTGTGTGTGTGCATGCGTGCAACTGTCTGGCTCTCTCTTCATTCTTTTTTCTTTGACAGCTGCAACCATGTAAAAGACTACAGGCATGTAAAATTAATCAATAATACCAGTTCTGAGAACCATAAAGTTAGCTTAATTCCTCATTGAACTTTAAATAAATGTATCACCTACTTTTCTCAGAAGTCTTTGACTCAATGAGCACTACCTGGATTTCCCTGAAAATCTTGATTCTTGACAGTTTCAGGACTGTCCTCAGGCCTTTAGCAGCATCCCAATGGTATTCTCATTATTGCCAATACAGGGGAAGGCAGAAGCATCATTCTGTAAATCTGCCTCTTTCTGTACTCAATTTACCAAGAGTACATCCTGCCACCCACTTGTGTGAAACTCCTTCAGTGTCCTGGCTTGCCTGCCTCACTCTATCTCTCAACTACTTAGTGTCAAGCTGTGGGGATTCCCTGTTCCTTCCGTGTTTCAAAAACCATTCTTAAAGAAGTCAAACTGGAAAACCTTGGAAGAGTTTGTTGGTCCAGTCTGCCCCAGTGAGTTGGAGAAATCTATTTTTGTTGCCATATAAAAATATTCTATGATCTCCTGCATTACATTCTTGTCTTTGAACCACTTTTGTTGAAACAATACTTTTTCTTTGGTTATTTTGTTATAATTTTGTAGTATAAAACCCTTCCTCTGATTACATTGGAGCCTTGTGCTGAGTGAAATACAGTGTCTCTCTCATGTGATGAGATGGAAATTATCCTTGCCCCCATGACACCAGAGTAAAATGGGAAACTGCACTTGTGTAATCATCAGAGTACAGCCCATATAAGAGGAGTATAGAATTGTTCCCTTTTTAGGGGGTTTAATTAAAATCATTACTTAAAAATAAGCATCATGACAACATCATGATTGGGCTATTTTCAAACCATGGAACACCTTTGAGAATTCAGGGTTCCATTAGAAAAGTGCCTCTTGGTTTATACATGTATGTTTGCTGGATTCAAAAATTTAAAGGAGTCTATTAATCTTCTGGTAATGGCCGCACTGATCATTTTATAGCTGTCTGAAAATGAGAGGCATATCAAAATAATTTAATATTTTATAATATTTTAGATGGTCATTATAAGACGTTCACTTTTACTCAGTAAGGATTAAATAACCAAGTCTATGCTTTTTATTGCTGATTTCTACGATTAAAGCAAGTACATATAAGCTGAGCTGATTGCAATATAAAGAATTATTCTCTTGGGTCCTACTTGTATTCATTCTCTTCCTACATTTAAAAAACCCATTCATCAATGACTCTGCAGCAGCACCAGGACTTAGCATGCGCATATTATCATCTCATATCCCATTGCAGTCTTCCAAAATCATGTGTGTGCATGTGGGTATGTAGGTACCCACCCACACTCACAGACACATATATACACATGCAGGCACTTATAATGGCATCCAAACATATTTACCCATAATTACATCCTAGGCATTCTATCGGACACAGATATTTTTGCATTCATTTATGGAACCTGCAAAGAAGCCATGCTAGTCTTAAAGCAAACTCTAATCTTCTAAACAGTGAGGTGAACCTCAGAGGCAGTAGTCTTTTGATATGCAGCATAAGTGAAATGCTGCATAATATAAAATGATGGTGCTATTAATCCTACGGCACTGGTGGTGCCTAGCTCCCCCCCCCCCACTATTGATACCAACACCATTGTCTCTGGCTTTAAACTTCATCAGTATGCAAACAGAGTGTCACTATGATGGGTGGTAACTTGGTTGGATGCACTTTCTACATTTCTGGCAAATGAGTATAATTATTTTCAGAGCTGCGGGCAACTCATGCATGTTTTATCCCCCATCTGGACCGGCACGGTACACAATAGTGATAAAAGATGATTTTCCCCCTTGGATGTTCACAGGCCATCATCGACACAGTCCTGATGAAATGGCCATGTATCCCCTAGCAGTTCTATATCTGCCACAGCTTGACAACAAAATTATTTCCCCATAGTACTAAAACACTTCAAATATTCAAGCCCTCTGTGCATATATTTGTGTTTTGAAGCATTCAGCGTTAACATAATGTGGTAATTTATAAACTGACAAATTAACTATGCAGAAATCACAGAGAGGCCTTATGAGGTCTGCAAAGCAGCAGAAAAGAAAGCAGAAGCTTTTTGCGCTCTGTAATAATAACAATCCTATCAACTGTCGCAGATTGCCTGGCCTCCCATTGTTAGAGCCGCTCACTCTGAAGCTTGCTTACTGTAGGTGATTACGCCTGAGATGCCCCACTCACCTCAACGCCAGCCAGGAGGCTCAGCTCAGGACTTCCCAGTGCCACCCCTCTCCAGGTCTGGGGCTAATGGGGAAAAGGGCCCCAATGAAACACACAAGTTGCCCGTATCGGTCACTGAGAAGCAAACATGGAGGTGTGGAATGGAATTTGGAAACGGGACATGCGCCTTCCAGACAGGAATTGCATGTAGGACTGGCAAAATCAAAAACAGCAAAACTGAGATTATGCATGTGGAAGCCAGATCCGCCTTCTTTGTTTCGTGGTTATAAAATCATGTGAATGATTAAAATCCATCATCTCACTGCCTGCTCTAGCAAATGCTGGCTCTCCTTACAGACCCACTATTGATCCTCAGACAGACGGTTGAAAGGAGGCAGCATTCGTCAAAGGACGCAAAAGAGCGCATTTTCACTTTTATTGTATTAGCTTAATTCTCTTTCAGATGAATTAAAGACTAATTTTGCTAGACCAAGGGGAGAGTCTGTGCATCTTCTGCTGCCCCCATCTGTTTAACATGTAGATTCTTAGAGGGCAGGATTAATTTTTAGAGGCAAGAAAGTATTTACAAATTCCTTGTAAAAATACAGTACATTCCTTCATGACATGCCAAGCCAGCCACGCTTCCTTCCTCCCCCAGTGCACCCTGTTCTCCGCTCCCCTCCCCCAGTCACCCCACCCACTCCCACAAGCATGCTCACCCTTACAGACTCACACATGCATGCTAAACACCACACACACACACACACGCACACACCGTCCTTTAAATGGTGTGTACCATGCTATGAGGCCTACCAAACATCAGACACTCTTTATCAGCAGTTGTGCCAGGGTCTCCATGGCAACAGTATAATAGATTTGCCCTTATTCAATCCCAGAGGCCACATTGAAGCGCAATGCAAAATTTGCTGGGGCCTGAATTCCTTTCAAGCCATGGCTCATGTGTCAGGAAACAAGTCAATGCACAGACAGCACTGCACATAAAGATGGAAAGGAACCTTTTCTCTCCACCGCTGTTTGCTCACAGTGACATTCAGAAGCCCAGACCCTTCTGGATCTCATTTCTCTCTCGTTTTCTAGTTATTAATTCACTTCTTTGGGTGGAGAGGCGAGTGGGGGAGGGGAGCATCACGCTTTGCAATAATAAACCGCCAATGAAAGTGCAAAGCAAGCTGCATAAAAACAAAGTGTGCATCCCAGCCTCCAAGGTTATATAGCATTCAATATGGCTGAAGCCCACCACAGCTGCAGACTGCATTCTGGGGTTTGATGCCCCTCAGTGCCAGCAGAGTCGAGCAGCTCAGCCAACCTCCTCGACCCAAACTGGAGTGCTACTCTGTGATACTCAAAGAAACCATCCCCAGGGAAGGAGAGGCAGAGGAATGGACACATGCCCTCGTCCTAAAGCCAATCTCGGCAGGCAGGAGGAATTCCCAGGAGCTCACACCTGAAGTACACTGTGGCTAAAACAAGCACAGCTTAAAAGTTAAACAATCATTTGTTTCAGGTTTATTTTAATCATTAGCTTTGGGACTTCCAAGATGATTACTTTGTGGGTTAATTATTTTCTGTGCTGTGGCTTTCCAAACCTAATTGCTCAACTTCATTATTGTACATAGTGATCCATAGCCCATTCCTAAAATTACCTGTCCAAATATTTTCCCTTTTGAGTATCACTGAGAATTTGCTATTTTTCTCTCTGAGTTGGAACTTTGCATAAATAACTTGGTTGGAGATGCTTGTGTGATTTTGAAGATTAAACCAGGGTTATCACTGGGCAGCTGACAGAACTCAGTTGGTAATATTATTAGGATTTGAAAGGAGACTTTTTCAGAGCTTTGCCCACATGAAGCCTAATTAACTTCAAGCCAGTGGTTCTCATATTTTAATGTGCATAAAAATCACCTGGAATGTTGTTAAAACACAATTTCTCAAACACCATTCCCAGAGATTCGGATTCAGTAGGTCAGGCTCCGGAACTTGCTTTGCTCACAAACTCACCAGTGATGTCAATATGGCTGGTCCAAGAATCACACTTTGAGAACCACTGCTTTTGGCCAATCTCCATGAGAGAAAGTTCTCAACCTCTGACTGCAAGTTTATTTTGACCATTTACCATAACTTCAATTTCAATGCTCGTCTTGAAGGGCATGACTTGTCATCCTAATATAATTAGCCCCTCTTCCAGCAGATCAGACCCACAATACGCCCCAGCCTCTGGAGGACACAGAGAGAATGGAAGTCGTGGAGAAGAAAAGAGAAAAGTGTCAGAGGACCAGGATATACCCTCAGGACTAGCACTGTGCCTGCCGTAGAACGGGGCCTGCTCAGTGTTTTTTGGGTGAGTAAATATGATAGAATTTCAAGACTTCCATACTTCAGAAAGGAGATCTTAAGTCAAGAAGAGAGATATGCCATGTTTTATTTATATTGAAATATAGTCAAATATCTTCTGTTTGATTTTATAAAATATAAAATGGCATCTGAATTTTTGTGGGGGCAGGGGAGTAAATAATACTTTAAATTCCTAGGAAGCGGGAGCCATAGGGTGAGTCACTGTAGAAAGCAAAATCCCTTTATAATTAAAAACATAACTCTCTAACTTATCTAATTTTGCAAGTTTGGGATTTCTTCAAGTGGAAAACACTGCATTTTCATTCTAAGAATCACCAGCTTTGCTTTTTACTGAACAAAATGAAAGTATGGATTTGGGCCTGATGTTTAAAACCTGAAATCTTGAAATCAGAATCTGCTTCTTTTCATTTCTTGCTCCTGAATATTTGACCCTCAAATATGGGTCATTTTAACAGGTAATCAGTCTCAACAACCACAAAACATTGAGCCGATATCGCAGAACACTAACTTCGGATGGCTCTGCTGACTTTGACCAGAATGTGGTCACCTGTACTAAGTAAGCCAAACTCTAGAGACTGACTACTGGGGGCCCGTGGGAGGAGTGTAACACTGAAGCCCTGCGACCTGCTTAGTGAATTACCTCATCTAAGGTAAATTTGTAATAAGGTAACTAACTGGCAGTGCTTTTCACCACTCTTTACAGCCTGTCTTCAGTTCTGAGGTTTTTCTTGCCAGAACAGGACAAAGGACACCAGGTGGGCAGCCTCCCAGGTGGGACCACACTGGGTCCTCTGTGCCCTTCCAACTGGAAAGGCACAGGGGAGACAAGAGCAGAGCTGATTTATCTTCCGCTATCTTGCCCCTTGCTTCAGCCCTCAGGTAGCAACTGGTGAAAAAGAAAAGTCCTTTATAAATCTAAATACACAGTATTGTAGAATTTTTAAATAGACCTTTGAGAGGATGGTGCTTGAGGCTTCCTTCTGCTAGAGAAGGGCTGGAAGGCCCAGATAAGTGGATCCCAAGATCATGCAGCTGGTCTGTGGCGGAGACGAAAAGTGAGTGTGTACTTAGACTCAGACTCAGATGGAAGGGACCATGTGCTGCCCTAACCTGTTTTGCCTCCAGGAAGAACAGCCTGTCCTACTGCTGGGCTGTGAGACGTCCCCATCCCAGGCTCACCACCCTGCCACAGGCTACCTAAAGGGGAAAATGAATGCAGAGCGCTATCAACAACTTTCAATTCAACAAGTATTTACTGAGCACCAGCTATATGCCTGGCACTACACTGTGCTCTGACAGCCCTAGGGTGAGTCAGGCATGGCATTTTATGACAAGGTAGTTACAACCAGGGAAGTCTACTTTTCATCACTTTACAATAGCTGTCTCCTTTGTAATGCTTTGCAAACTGGGGTATGCCCAGTTTGTCTGGAGCCACAGATGAAACTGGTTCTTTCTTCTGGAAGTTTCCATTTTCCCTGATTATAATTACTCTATTTTCTTGCTTTTATGACATAGATTTTTTTTTCAGATTATAAGTTTTGGATATCTGAGGTGGAGTCCTCCTAAACTCAAAATATGCATGAAATTGGTGATTGTTCTTTTTTTTCCTGATACAGGTTGAGCTGCATCTTAGAATGAAATCCTACAACTGAGGTGGCTAAAGGAATTAAAAATGGTATCTGTAATGTTAAATTTCAGACTGCTGCACAATATGTCAGTTTTAGGTACTTTTTAAAAGATGAACAAGTACAAGACTTCAAAGAAGTCTCTCCCTTGTGAAGGGTCCCTTCCGGCTTCACTTTAGAGTCTCTGCACTTTTAGTTCATCTCATTTGGGTGTTTCAAGGGAACAGAGAAGCCCTGGTTTAGATGATGCAGGGTTTTCTGATGCCAAAGTGAGAATGATAAAATGTCTGAAGGAAGAATACGATGCTATGCATTCCAGGCAGAATCTGGACTTGAAAACAATGAAGCACAAATGCTTTTAGATGAACTGATTCACTTTTATTTTGTAAACATCCTAGAAGAATTCCATTTGCACTGAACTGTTTGAACCACTGCAGAGCTCTTGGTCCTTCTAATCCCCAAGGAAAGTCGATCCATCGCGTCCTGCTACACTGTATTTCTTCACTTTGCCCCTTTTCTCAATTCTTTGTGATCAGCATAAAGTTTGAACCGTGCCTCTTCTCGCCTTCCTGCCTGGCCACCTGTCCAGCCCTGCGGTCAGCTGTACTGACCAGCAGACGGTGCCTCTCTTGCCAAGTGGAGCCGATGCTCTGTGACCATTGTTCGTGGGGCCACACTGCCATCCCCATCGTTGCCCCTTCAGGACACTCGTCAACAGCTGTAAGAGGCTTCCCATCCTCGCCCATATAAAAGGAAGGCCTGAAAACACTTCTCGGAGCATCAGTTCATAGGTCACCGCAACCGGCCGAACAATACGCGATTATTCAACGGGCTCCAATTCATTTTCCTCTGCTCCTCCCCCACCGTTACCCTTGAGAGAAAACTAATTTGCAGAAAAATAGCCCCTGCCAGCCAACTTCTTCTCCTAAATGTATGCTGACCCCGAACTCTTGTCTCAGTGGGTCCTTATTCTCATAGTCAATGCACAGGAGTTCTGAAAAGCAGTCTTCTCCTTTAAAAACCTCCCCCACACCCCAGCATCTCAGTTCGGGAGATGCTTTCTTTTTCTGCTATTCTTTGCTTCTCTTTTTAACATGTGTGCTGAAATTGGCACTTTCTCTGTTCAGTTCACTCCCTTTCTAGTATTAATGCAGCAACGGAGAAATGTGCGCAATTTCTCCAGTCTCTGCGCTCGGTGAGCCCATGGGTGATGGATGAAATGTAACATGCTCTACCTTACATATTACTATTTAAGGGAAGCGCCCGGGCCGGCTGGTGATGCATGGTGCTCTCCACAGCGCCCCGCGCAAGCAGGGAGCCCAGGCTGCCTGCACCGTTGTCTGAGTAAATAATGGGGCTAATAGCATTTGGTGCAAATGAGACTCCTATAGAAGGCATCGGGCTTGTTCATCTCGTTATGATTTTTCTTTGTCGAGAAGCCTTCTCTCTCTGTCCTCATCAGAGCTTCCCCAGTGTGGCCTGCCTTGGTTATCTGGGGAGGAGGGAAGGTCTCGGGGAGTTCAAGATTTTGTAACTAATATTGAACGCCAGGGAGAATGGATGCCAAGGTCAGGTTAAGAATAAAGAAAATTGATTTGGAGGTCAGGGTCACAATGTGAAAGGCCTTCAATGCTGCCAAAATATTTTCATTATCGCTGTTTTTGTTATGGAAAAGAAGAGGCCCAGTGTAAGAAGGCTAAGAGGTGGAGGGAGGAAGCCTCAGAATGAACCAGGGGAATCAGAATCCTAGCTGTGATTTATTGGGCTTGTGTTTCCCTAGTTTCTTTGCCTGGCGTTTGCCTCCCCCTGTAAAAGTATGCGGATGTCTGGATGGACTAACATTGATAATGAAACCCTTTCCCACAGAACCTGGTGGGTCTGGGCTTGGACTGAGCTGAACTAACTCTCTCTCTCTGCCTCTCTTCTCTCTCTCCCTCTGTCCCTCTTTCCTCTCTCTTCTCCCTGTCTCTCTCCTAGCCTCTTTCTTCTCTCTTTCTCTACTTCTCTCCCCCCACCTCTCTCTCCTCTCTCTCTTTCTCTCTACCTCTCTCTCCTCTCTCTTTTTATCTTTCTCCCTCCTCTTCTTTCTCCCTGTCTACCTCCTTCTCTCTCTGTCCCTCCTTTTCTCTCTCCCTCCTTCTCTCTCTCCTCTCTCCCTGTCTCTTGCTTCTCTCTCTCCTCGCTGCCTCTCTGTCCCTATCCCTCTCTTCTCTCTCCCTATCTTTCTCCTAACTCTCTCTCCTCTCTCTCTCTATTCTCTCACTCCTTTCTCCCTCTCTCTTCTTGTCTCCCTCTCTCTCTCCTCTTTCCCTTTCTCCCATCCTCTCTCTCTCCTCTCCCTCTACCCGTCTCCCTCTCTCTCAGTCTCTCTTCCTCTCTCTCTCTCTACCTCTCTCCCCCAATCTCTCTCCACCCTCTCTCTCCTCTCTCCCCCTCTCTCTACCTCTCTCTCTCTGCAAAGAAGCTGGAGACAAGTTCTCCCACTTCTATTTGCAGTAGTGAGCTATTTCATGCATCACTGTGAGTCCCCTTTTCACCCATTCTTACAACGTATCTACAACACAGGGCTGTATATTTTAACAAAATCCTGTTATTATTGGAGCTCTGACCTGATTTTGTTTCTATATTCTGAAGCAGAAAAGACTCCAGTGGCATGAAATTAGCAACACATTCTGTTAGTGTGTTAATTGTGTGAGAGTTTTTGGCAGGAGAGACTCCTAACACAACACAGAATTTATTTTTTATTTAAATTTGGTAGCGATTTCATATTGTGTTTAAGCAGAGGCACCATGGCTTAAACCACTAGGGATTTACTGTACATTCAGGAAAAGGAAAAAAAAAAATCAGCCTAATGCAGTAGTGCAGAAGGAATTATGTAATTTTTTTACTTAGCAGGGAGGCTGCTAGAATTGATTTCTAATTCATGATGAGAAATTGGCATTCCCAGGCAGTGATTTGAGACGTCCTTGGGCCCCAGTTCAGTATCCAAATGCAGTTGCATCAGGCAAGTAGCAGATTCCCTCTTCGATAAAAGCAAACATACATGAAAAGCAGAAAGTCAAAATCTCCCAGGCCAGAGGAGTTGTTTTTCTCTGGTGTATCGTCCTTCTGAATCTCCCAAAGACCAAAGATGATGATCTACTTTGGATGTGTAGATAGACAAACATTGATAATGAAGGTCTCATGTTAAAATTTGACCGCCAGTCTTGGAGGTGGGGCTTGGTGGGAGGTGTTTGGGTTAGGGGGCGGATCTCTCAGGAATGGCTGGGGCCATCCCCTTGGTGATGAGTGAGTCCTTGCTCATTAGTTCACATGAGAGCTGGTTGCCTGACACCTTCTGCTCTCTCTCTTGCTCTCGCTCTTGCCATATAACACGCCTGCTCCTCCTCCACCTTCCACCATGAGTGGAAGCTTCCTGCAGCCTCACCAGAAGCAGATGCTGGTGCCATGCTTCTTGTACAGCCTGCAGAATTATGGGCCAAATTAACCTCTCTTCTTTAAAAATTACCAGCCTCAGGTATTTATTTATAGCAACACAAAATAGATCAATACAGGTCACATTGTATAGAAATGGCTGTCCCCATAAACATGTTGATGGAGAACAATTCCCAGAAAGGGGAAGGATGGACAAAGAAGCCAACAGGTGTATCCTATAGAAGAGGATGGACTCCTCCCCTCAGGGGCAGGAGGCAGCTCTGAAAGAAGAAAAAGGTAAAATAATGTTTGCTGAATACTTACTGTCTACCAGTCATTGTATTGGCAGGCATATACCATTGCATTTCTTAATCTGACCAGACATGAAATATGTGATTCTCTGCTCACCCCGAAATCAGCAGCTCTCTGATCCTTTTCCCCCTCTCCTCCCCACACTTCCTTCCTTGCCCAGCCCTCACCACTGAGCTCTTGTCTGAGCAGCTCTGGGCTGTCCTGGCCAGCTGCTAGCTGTTCCCCTGCCCTTCACTCTGTGGCTCAGCCCAGCAGTTCAAAGCAGAAGAGACAAGGGCTCTTCTCCCCAGTAGCATCACTTCTGTAACAAGTCTTTCTCTGGAATAGTTAGCTATGGCCTGAATTTGATTCCTGGTGTATGGCAGAAGGACACAGACTAGGATTCAAATTCCAGCTCTCTCACTTTGTGTCCTTGGGGAGATTATTTACTCCCTGACTGGACCTGGGTTTCCACATCTGTGAAAGAAACAAGCACATTTTGGGCCAGGATTATAAACCAGGTGACAGGTGTAGTGTTCTCACCCCTGGAGCCGGCCCTCACTAAGTTCCTTTGCTTCTCGACCCCACAGTCATGGCAGTCACATCTATTGAACCCACATTAGGGGCCAGACACCACACTAAGCTAGGTATAAAAAGAGATGTCCCGGAGGTCCTATGGAGTGCACGTAACACCTGATTTAATCCTCCCACAACCTGGAGTGGGGGGAATTTTGATCCTCCTTCTTCAAATAGGAAATCTGAGGCTTAGACAAGGAAAACTACTGTGAAGGGCAGGGCTGGGATGTCACCCTGATTTGTCTGATTCCAAAGACTTCTTTTAACTTCAGTGCTTCTCAACACTGGCTATCTGGGGAGCTTTTAAAACACTGATACCAAGACCCCTATCTTGGACTAACTGAATGGAGGTGGGGTTGAATATCTGCAGCTTTGAAAAGTTACAGGAGGAATCTAACCTGATGCTCAGAAGGTGATGGAGCCTCTGTCTTGATTATGTTCCACTGCCGACAACATCCACCCATGTCCACAAACTAGGGCTTCTTAACTAACACAGGAGTTTCAAAGGCCAGTTTTTACCAATGATGAAGGATCTGCTATGGGCTGGGCACTTTATGTGATCTCTGATCCTTACAGCAACTATGCAGGCATGAGATGTGGTCAATTTTTTTTTCTTTGGTTCAAATAACTTACATAAATAACTGGTACACACAAACCCTCAGTCAATAGTATTGTTAATATCAGCACTGTCATCATCATCATCTCTTGGATCCTCACAGCAGCCTCAGACATGTCAACCCTGTCTCCTTAACATCCCTGGAATGTATTCATTTCTCACCATCCCTGCTGCCACCCATTTCACCTGAATGCCCATCATTTCCCAACTGGACAGCTGCCATAGGCTTTTAACAACTTGCTGAAACCAGCCTCATCCTCTCCCAATCTATTTTGTACAAAATAGCCAGGATGATCTATTTGAAACACAAATATTTAACCTTCCTTGGTTAGGAAATGGTGATGACTGTCAGGGTCACTGCATAGGGTTGGTAGGTGAAGCCCTTCATAAAAGTACCAAGTGCAGAGGCAGATGGTGCTGAATCCTCTCCCTGCTCTGCTTGAGGGGGCATCAGCCCTGAGGACAGGGTGTCTATTTGTGCTTCATGGGTACAGAGTATGTGTATGCTTTGGTTTGGGGAAGGAGGTGTGTGTTTTCTAATTCACACAAAAGTTTGAAAAAGAGCAGCAACTGCCCTGAAATTGAACCAACCTCACTCAGTCATTGTGCTAGATAAATGTGAAAATTTAAATAAAATGGAGGCTCCCTCCAGGAGTTGAAATTTGAACCCAGGCTGTCAGTCTCACCAGCTCCTCTCCTAACCCCTGTTGTTTTCCCTAGAAGGCACAGAAATTATGCTCTCAGGGAGATTCCACAGATAGACAATTCTTTGGGCAGGTCAACTAGGAGAAGCTCCATACTGGAGAGAGGGGCAGTCCCTCCCTTCAAGACCAAAGGTGGGCCGACAAAAGCCAACCAGCTTGTTCCCCTTGCCCATCTTATCTATTTAAGGCCTCAATTCCTTTGACCTTCAAAAAAAAGTGTCGTAAAACTTTTGATGAAAAAAATCTTTCTTAGGAGAGAAGAATTTAGATGACAAGGGAAATGGTTATGCTTGGCATCTGATCTGTTTCAAGTAAATTCATTCCCGGCTACCTATTTGATAGGTAAAGTAGAGATAAGGAAAATTATATTTTAATACAATATCTATCATTATTCTTCCCTATCACATCATTGCTTTTGCTGGCACCAGACTGAATATTTGGCACAGCATTGTAGAACTGGAAGGTCTCGTAGAAATAATCCAGTCCAAATGTTGGCATCCCAAAGACCCTGTAGGATGGGGGTCTTCATGAGACCTTTCAATATTTGTGAGTTTATATGTGTATTAAATTGGCACAGACTCACTAAAACATCATTTCTTTGCCTTTGACTAGAACTTTAGTAACTTAATATGTTCAAACTTTGGCCGTCTCATGCTAAGTTCTGGCTAGCAGCTGTATGTCTTTCATTAATAAAAGTGAAAATGAAATCACTGTGACCAAAAATCACACTCACAGCTCATGGAAGATCCTTGATTCCCAGACTAAGGTTTATGTCCACCATATCATCCTGTCATTTTTCTTGACATTTAGGTCAATGAAGAATTTTAGTTTGATAAGTAGTTTCAAATCACTCAGCTTAAATTCCAATGTAATAAATTCTTTTTTCAAATTTTATTTTAAAGAAGACTATAGCTACTATACATTTCAAACCAGATTATTCACCATCAATAGAAATAAATACAAAACAAAGCATTGTAATTGAATTCCAGCTAACCACAGTTTTGCCGACCAGGGCTCTTAAATTGAGGTCTGTTCCCTCTTTGTTAAGGAAAGAGGGTGGAGGAGATGAGGAAATGTTGAGAGGTGTTAAAGGAAAATTGGCACCAAACTGAGGCTCTCTCTAGACTTATTCAGAATATGGAAAGGCAATAAAAAAGGGAATACTTTTCTCATAAAAATTATCTCATAGTTCCTGCTGCCTTCAACCCATGGGAGAAATAACCGTATTACAGAAGTCAGAAATAGAGCCTCTGCCCCAACCACTACCTTCCCCTTTCTGGTTTGGCTAAAAACTCACCCCTTTCTCTTCTTGGATGGACCACCTCTACTTCTCCTTCTTCTCCATGGCCTTTGGATCCTTTTATTCCCTTTGCTCCCCACTTCCAGAGCCCTGTCTCTATTCTACTGGGTCTCAAACCCTGCGGTTCACAGCTTGTCGGTGAGAAGGCTTAGGATCTTGGAGATAGAAGAGAGAGTGGTGGGGACAAGGAGGAGGAGGAGGAAAAAGGAGGAGGTGGTGGTTTATATAGCCCATTGTTCTCAAGCAAGTCTGAATATTCCCAGTCAATAATCCACACTTGTTTCACCCTTTAATTCTTTTTTGTTGTTGTTTTTAATTTTTTTTTTTTTTTTTTTTGAGACAGGATCTCATTCTGCCATCCAGGCTAGAGTGCAGTGGTACAGTCATGACTCACTGTAACCTCAAACTCCTGGGCTCAAGCGATCCTTCCACCTGTGCCTTCTAAAGTGCTGGGATTACAGGTATGAGCCACTGTGCCTGGTTAAGCCCTTTAGCTCCCCTTGCTATTTCCATTGTGCCATGGGAGTGTAACGAAGCCTGAAATCTAATTTTTACCCCCTGATAGAGCCTTCAGCCTTTTGCCTCTTTTTTCCTCCTGCCTTTTGCTTCTCCGTAACATACATGATGCTTCAGCCTCATCCTTTGTAGCTTTTATTCTGTCCTGCCTTCCTCCACATTCATAAATCACAACACATTTTGTTACTTAATGATGTGGGCTAGATGATTTAATTACCCTACATTTTCTATCCTGTTCACCATCCTACCTGGCTGAATTTTTGAAATTTAATAATTTGAAGCCACACAGAATGCAGTTATAGATACTAGGCTTCCTCATTACTTGAATCTCCTCAATTAGTTCCTCTCATGTCCAGTGTTCTTCTTGTTTGTTTATACTGTAAAGCCCTGATTATCTGAAACTCCTTTATGCAGAAACTCTGTTATCTGAAATAAGGTTGTATTACTGGATGTGTTTTATTTACTTTGAAAACTGTCTGGCTCACGTGAACCTTTGCTTATCTGATTTAATTCAATGCTTACCTGGATTCTTCAGATCAGCAGGGCCTTGGGGATCCCTACTCCATTTTCTTATTGTTTAACCTCTGCTGCAGAACAACTCCAATTTCAGTCCTACTTTCCATGGTAGAAACGCATGCCATGTTATCTGCATTCTACACTTGCTCCACTATGTTTGTTCCTGCCTCCTTTCTAAAACCCATGTTAAAAGGAAAAAAAAGAATAATTGAACTTTTTAAACCTCCTATGGTATCATGAGGCAACATAGCCAAAGGGAAAGGATGTTGTCATGCATCTAGGGACCTGACCGTGTTCTCGGCTTCATTCTGTAGTTGACTGTGTGACTTAAAACAAGTCCTCTAAACCACCATGCATTTCTGTTTCCCAATCAGCCAACTGGGGATAACAGTGTCTAGGCTTCCTTGTTACCTGAGATTACCTGATGTAGGGAGTATAGTTGTAGAAAAGTTTTGAGGGGAATATTCTTTTTATAATTAATCTAGACAGAGTCATTCATAATTAAGTAATAATTAATCTAGAGAGGCCTTATTAATTCTTTTTATAATAGCTCACATTTGGCAAAGAATAAGATTGAGAGACATTAAGGAAAAATCGGCACCAAACTGAGGCTTTCTCTAGACAATGCAGAAATGCCGATTCCTGGCAAATAGTATCTGCACTCTGCTTGAATGCTTCTCATAATGGAAAGATCACTATGTCTTTTCAAAGTTTTCATTACTAAACTATCAGATATTTCTTTCTCGCATAAGGCAAAAAATATCCCTTTGTGAAAATTTCACCTGCTTGTCCTATAGCAATTCAATTTACCACCGATTTGCAAAGGCCTGTGTCAGTTATCTGGAGTTACTAAGATAAATTCAGCTTGGTTTCTGCACACAAAATCTTTGCACATGGCAGGATACCTAAGACATGTTCTACAAATGAAAGGTCGGCTGTAGTGTTGGATTTCTTAAAGGTAGAGATACTTCCGCTGGTGGCTAACATGGAATAATAGGGACCAGTCTTGCCTTCCTTCCTGGAACAACCAAAATAATGAGCAACACTTTTCAAGACACTGGATGTCAGGAAACAAAAAAACAGTGATTCTCAAGTGATAGGAAACAAACAATTGCCTCTACAAAATAAGCTTTCCAAAAAACTTACTGCCTTGGGAGAACTTTCCAGCCCCTTGCAGGGAATCCAGACACAGGAGTCGAGTGAACTCCCTGAGAAAAGATGGAAATGAGATTCCTGGAGACCAAGACAGCTAGAGTTTTCGGGATAGAGTACTGAAGAGGAGAGAGCTGTACAGAGAAAGAACGCCAGTGCTCTACCAAGGCTCCCTCTTGAATATTCTGCAGAGTACTGATCAACAAATGCATGTGAGGAAACTTTCCAGCGAGGAAAGTCCTACCTCCACAAATTAGAGGGAACAGGACCATGCCTGTTTCTACCAGCCAGACTGAGAAACCTCATAATTTGTGGGGCATTGGATATACTAGTCAGAAGGCTGTTTTCTCAGTAATGAAAAATAATTCACAGTACACTGAAAACAGCTCTCGGTTTCACCTAATAAATCTTAAAAAGAAGACCCAAAAGTAGTAAACTGTTTATAGGCAAATTAACTGCATCGCTGAACAAAGCTCAAGAATATTTGTAGGAATACAACAGTAGCCAGTACCCAACAAGGTAAAATTCACAAAGTATAGTACTCAGTAAAAAAATTACCAGGTATGCAAGAAGGTAGGAAAATATGACCAATAATAAGGAGAAATAGCAACTAATCAAAACCAACCCAGAGCTGACACAGATGTTAGAATCAACAGACAAGGACATTCAGACAGTTCTTATAACTGTATTACATGTGATCAACTAGTGAAGAACAGACATAGAAGATATTTTAATTGAACTTAGAAGATATTTACATTGAACGTCTAGGAATGAAAACTACAATTTCTAAGATATAATTTTCACTGATGAAATCAGTGGTAGATTGAACACTGCAGAAAATATTTTAAGAAACTTTAAGACATAGCAGTAGACACTATTCTCAAACCACAGAGGAAAAAGAATAAAAACAAAAGAACAGAGACTCACTGGCTCATGGAACAAATTCAAGTGGATCAATAGAAGTGTAATTTGTGTCTAGAAGGAGAGTAGGTGGGGGAATGGAAAGAGAACAAGAGCCCAAGCACAGGAACCATAAAGAAAAGGTAATCAGCTGGGCGTGGTGGTTCACGCCTGTAATCCCAGCACTTTGGGAGGCTGAGGCAGGTGGATCACCTGAGCTCAGGAGTTCGAGACCAAACTGACCAACATGGAGAAACCCCGTCTCTACTAAAAATACAAAATTAGCCAGGCATGGTGGTGCATGCCTGTAATCCCAGCTATCTGGGGGGCTGAGACAGGAGAATCGCTTGAAGCCAGGAGGTAGAAGTGGAGGTGAGTCAAGATCGTGCCATTGTACTCCAGCCTGGGCAATGAGCAACAAAAGCAAAAAAAAAAAAAAAAAAAAAAGGAAAGGAAAGAAAGAAAGGTAATCAAGGAACAATGTAAACAAATTGTTCAAAATCAAAACCAGTGTGAAGAGAAAATCTTAAAAGCAGTCATAGAAAAAAGACACATTATGTATAGAGAAAAAAAAAAAAACAGGAGAAGTTCCTCATCAGAAACAATGCAAGTGAGAGCATTGTTTAAAGGTGGAGCAACACCTTTAAACATGAAAAAACTGTTAATGTTGAAGTCTATACCAGTGAATAGGTCTTTCAAAAATGAAGGCAAAATAAAGAATTTTCAGACATACAAAAGAAGAAAGAATTTGTCACCAGTAGATCTATTCTGCAAAATATGTTAAAGGAAGTCCTTTAGTCAGAAGGAAGATGACACAAATTGGAAATCTGAACTACATGAAGAAATGAAGAGCATGGAAATGGTCATAGCATAGGCAAATTTGTAAGCTTTATTATTATTATCTCCAAAAGGTAATTGACTATTTAAACAAAAATGATAACGTTTATAATATATATAAAGAAAAATCTACGACAAAAATAGCACAAAACCTGGAAGGATTATGGATCTGCTGCCATTTTGGTTTTTGTTGTTGTTGTTGTTATTCCTGTGTACATAATGTGAGGATAATGGATGTAGTTTGTTATAAGGTTTTTAAGCTATGTGTAAAGTGCTGTATAGCAAAACAAAGAGCTTTAGCTAAGAAGACAACAAAAGAGATAAAATGAAATCATAAAAAACATGCAATCTAAAAGAAGGCAGAGGAAATAGAGAACAAATAATAGATGGAGAAAATGGAAAACAAATAACAAGAAGATAGATTTAAATCTAACCATATCAATAAATCACATTAAATGATCTAAATACCAAAATGAATAGACAGATATTGGCAGAGTGAATAAATAGATATGCTGCCTATAAGAAACCCACTTTGGAGGACAATTGACATCAAAATAGTATTTAGTTTTTCAGCCCATAAACACAGTATATCTCTCCATTTATGTAGCTCTTTAAATTTTATCTCAGCAACATTTTGTAATCTTGTCAAATTTGTTCCTAAGTATTTCACATTTCTGAAGTCATTGTAAAGAGTACTATGTTTTAAATTTTAATCTCCAATACTTTGTTGTTGGTACACAGAAATACAATTGAGTATTTAGACTGATCTTCTATCTGCAACATTGCCAAGCTCATTTATTAGTTCTAATCACTGTATTATATATTCCATAGGATTTTCTACATAGATAATTTGCAGATAAAGACCATTTACTTTTTCCTTTCAACTTTGAATACTTTTATTTATTTTTCTTGTTTTATTGCACTGGCTAGAACTCTATTACAATGTTGAATAGAAGTGGTTTCCTTGTCTTGTTCCTGATCTTAAAGGAAAAACATTCAGCTTTGTATTATTAAATATCTTGTTACGTGAATTTTATCCTTTGGAATAATACAAGATAAGTCTACCTCCTCTATCAATGAGAGCATACTTTTGTACCTATGTGTCATGTACTGGTGATATAGCAGTGAACCAAACATACAGAAATCCCTGCCTCTCATGGAGTTTACTTACACTCTAGAGGGGAAGATGAACAATAAACAAGATACACTAGTAAAATCTAGGGTGTGTTGATGGTGAGAAGAGCCAATGGAAGGGAGAGATGAAGTATCAGTGGGCTGTATAAAATGTTAGAGATTGTGGCCTGGAAGGGCTAATGAGCACATCACTGAGTTTTTTCTTTGTCCTGGCCATTCATTCTATCCCTCTTTCCCTATGACTACTGCTTCAGACTCTCATTATTTCTCATGTGTACTATTGCAACAGCGTCCAACCTGGTCTCCTTGTCCTTAGGCTTATCAAACCTCCATACTTCTACCAAAGTGCTCCTTTAGTGAATTCTCATTTCTTTTTTTTTTTTTTTTTTTTTTTTTTTTTGAGACGGAGTCTCGCTCTGTCGCCCAGGCCGGAGTGCAGTGGCGCGATCTCGGCTCACTGCAAGCTCCGCCTCCCGGGTTCACGCCATTCTCCTGCCTCAGCCTCCCAAGTAGCTGGGACTACAGGCGCCTGCTACCACGCCCGGCTAATTTTTTGTATTTTTAGTACAGACGGGGTTTCACCGTGTTAGCCAAGATGGTCTCGATCTCCTGACCTCGTGATCCGCCCGCCTCGGCCTCCCAAAGTGCTGGGATTACAGGCGTGAGCCAATTCCCATTTCTTACAGGATAAAATTCAAATTTCCTTGGAGCCCATAAAGTTCCTTTCATGAGCTTGCCTTTATCTTCCTAGCCTCATCATTCTCCCCTTTCCCCTTTGCCTCCTATACCCCAGCCTTATAAAACCATTTGCTCTTTACTAAATATGCTCCACTCTCTCATTACTCTGAGCTTTTGCCTAGACTCTTCCCTATTTCTATATTGCCTTTGTTCATTATATGCACATAATAAATTAACTTTTAAAATCATTTAAATGCCACTGTAAGCATTACCTCTAGAAAAAATGTCCTGGACCCTTTTAGGAAGAGCTGGGTACTCCCTCTTCTAGTTCCTAGGCTATCTGTGTGTATGCAAATTAGGATGTTGAATTCCATTATTGAATTGTAATTGTCTACTTACTTGCATGTCAGTCCTACTGGACTGTGAGTACCTTGAAACAGAAACTGGCTCTACATATTTGTTTCCCTAGCACCGTTCTGGCACATAGGGATGATCAGTAAATTTTTGTTGAAAGAATAGCTATATGTGTAGAAGAAATGAAATATCCCTGATCTAAGTCTTCATTTGAAGACATTTCAGTGTCCTGGATATCTGGCTTGTCATGGCTCCCTGAATAACTGCTGAATGCACTGACATACTTACTCAATGTAGTCAGATCAGTGCAGTGTCTAGTTATAACAATGACCTTCCTTCACCTGGGCATTGTTTAAAATGAATTTAGTACGAACTTGATTAAATCCTTTGGAAAAAGTGCCACACTTTGAGTGTATATTAAGTTTGTGGTCAACCAACACCTTCAAGTCTTTTTCACTGATGTAAAGCCGAGTCTCTCCCAGCTAATCCATGTTGACCAGTCTTTCCCTACGTGCCAGATAAAACTCTCATCCCTGCTCAACTCATCTTATTTTTTGTCCTAAGGCATCACTCTTAGAAACATTTTGAAAATACTTTTGTTCTTTTATTACATTAGACTTGCTGCCATTTCAAAGTGTAACTAAAATATTGGGAAAAGATCAAACAGTGAAACTTAAGACTGCTGCAGAGGATATTTAAAGATTATAACTCAGGAAGTCTCAGGGTGTACCTAAGCTTCCGCCCTACGGGAGCCGTTTTAGCTTAGACCTAATCTGAAGGTACTCTTCTCAACAAAAGCAACTGATTTTCAAATCTTGTTTTAATCATTGGAGTATCAACACAGAGCAATGTAGGATACAGATGCAGCTGATCAGACCACAGAACACTGAAGTTATTGCAAGAAAGAGCAAATATGCTGCCAGATACAAACACAGAGAAGCCATTCCCAAAAGTTTAAGTAACTGATGATACATTTTAGCCTAGGAGTAACCTCCTTTAAAGATAATTTTAAATGTAATGCTTAAAGTGAACTTTAATAATAACTTCAGCAAAAAATGGAAAATACACAGATGGGATGCAGATGCAAGAACCATTTATTCAGGATGCTCCAGTTAATGGGTACTGTTGATGTTCACAGGGAAGAAAGACAGAATACTAGAACATCATTCAAATTACAACGCCCATCACACCCAGACTCCCCAGTTCACGGAGAACTGGAAGGTGATCTTGTCATCTCCTCTTCCTCCTCATGGCTTCTCCTTCTTAGAGTTTGCATTGCTTCCCAGCCTCTGGCCCATAACTTTCTCCCAGAGCTCCTAACCAGGCCATCTCCTAGGATGCAGGCCAACCTTCTGAGGGTCAGACACAATCCCTGGTCTAAGCCTAGACAGTTGGTACAAAACATGGCAACCTCTAAATTCTATACAAAGAAACACTTTGGCTGCTTACTTAGAAGGGAATTCTTAAAATGCTATACTCTGTGCTGGGAACTAATTTATTATGTGCCAAGAGCTTCAAAAACATACTATCCCAGGTATCTATTGGTGTGTAACAAACCACCCCAAAATATGGGGGTGTAAAACAACAATTATTGTATTATGCTTGTGACTCTGGAAGTCTGAAATTTAGTTAGGGCACAAGTAAGGACTGTTTTTCTCTGTCCCACAAAGTCTGTGGCTTCAGCTGGGGTGGCTCAAATAGCTGAGGATTGGTATTCCCCACACAAAACAAAAGGCCACTGTCTGGGTCCTCCATTCTTCTCCATGTGGTTTCTTCTAGAGCAAGTCCTTCACTCATGTATGTGATATCTGAGCTGGGGTAGGTTGAACAGTTTGGGTCTGGCTGTCCTCGCTGTGTCTCCACATGCCCTCTTCAATTGCTTACTTTGGGATTCTTTACCAAGTTCCTGGAAACCAAGGCAGAGAACTTCAATGCTTCTTAAGACCTAGCTACAAAAGGCAGTATCATTTCAATGGAGGAGGAGATTACTTCCTCCTGGGCTAAAATGTGTTATGGGCTACTTAAAATTTTGGGAATGACTTCTCCGTGTGGGTATGTGGCAGCATATTTGTGTCTTGGGTGTGAATACCAGGAGGTAAAGCTTACTGGGGAGCCATTATTAGAGAATAGCTGCTTTCTTTGGAAAATGGCTACCATACATACATTCTCTCATTAAGCCCTCACAACAATCCTATCAGTTAGGTACTCTATTCTCCTATTTCATTTAAAAGAACAAAGATTCTGAAAGATTAAGCAACTTGCTTAAGATCACACAGTCAATAAGGGTCAGAGATTGGGACCTGCGGTTATCTGTTTCCAAATCTGTGCTCTCTCTACGCATTCATGCTGCTATTAATTAGTATCAAGAGCCACATAAGAAAGTGACATTTCAGTTTTCCATCTCCTCCAGTCCAGGAAGGACTCTTCAATTTCAGACTTGATGAAGACAATAAACAGATCTCTTGAGTCTGATCACAGTCACATGATAGAATGAAAGCTGTATACATTACTGTTAATTCGCTTTGATTACATATTAAAGTACTATTAATAGTAGTAATGGTCATAATAACAGATAACGTTAATTGAGTGCTAACTGTGCTCCAGACCTGGGCTAAGCACTTTATATTTATTTACTGTCTCCATTTTTAACAAGCACCATATATGATAAGTACTATTATTATCCATATCACAGAGAAGTAGCTTGTAGAAGTTAAATGGCTTACCCAAGATCACACAACTAATAAGTGACAAAGTTGGGATTTGCACTCAGGGAAGTCTTGACTCTAAAACAGTTATTTTAAGATCAGTTTTATTAAGGTATAATTTACATATAAAAAATGCACCTATTATAAATATAGAGTTTGATGAGCTTCAACTCCAGGAAAAAATAAAACTAAAAACCTTGGCCTTGGCATGTAAAGCCTTCTCTCGGGCTTCATTTTCTTGAGAAATCCAGGCTAAGACAGTTGGTATCAGATGGCTAGTGGGCATTAGAAGTGGTTCTAGAAATCAGATGCTCAGGGTCAAATGCTCAAGATGGACCATTCACCAGTATGACAGGAAGAAGGAGCCCATTTCTGGTCATAAGTGGGATGGCACAAAGAAGCATTGCACCGGAGAGTACTGGAAGGAGAAGCAGGTGGAAGGTGGCACCTATGCCAATTAAGCAGTGTGGCACAGTGATAATTACAGGAATCGGGACTTGGCTGGCTTTTGTTAATGGCTTTATAAGCTATTCTGTTTATCTACTGCTCTGTAACAAATTACCCCAAAACTTAGGGCTCAAAACAATGTATTACTTTCTCTTGTGATATGGTAAGCTAACTTAGTTGAGTTGGTTGGTTCTCACTCAGGGTATCCGATGTGGTTCTAGACACATGGTAGCTGGGTCTGGAGACAACATAAGGTTTCTCTGGGCTTGAAGTTCAAGATGGCTCACTCACATGGCCAGCACTGATGCTGGCTGTCAGCTGCAAACTCATCTGGGGCTCTCACAGCATAGAGGGCTCAGGGTAGTCACACTTCAAACATGGTGGCTGGTTTCCCCCAAGCAGGCCTTCTAAGAGGCAGGAAGTAGAAGAACTAGGGCGGCTATACTCAGAATTGGCACTATATCATTTCTACTTTGTTCTTTTCATCAAAGCAGTCACAGGGCTCGGCAGATTTAGGGGAGTGGAAGAGCAAGATTTTATCTCATAATGGGAGAGAGATAAGTACATGTTCCATGTGGGATGAAAGATATTGTTGCACTCATCTTTGGAAAATATGATTTGTCACAAACAGGCTTATGACAACTAACCACCAGATTAGCAAACCTGCTTGGCGATGTCCTAACATATCCTTAAATTCTGCAGTTGCAGGATGGACTCTGCTGAAAATCAAGACTAGAATTCACTGTTAAGTCATGCAGGATTACAAAGACAATGGAATGCACGGCCTCAACAGATGTTCTTTGCAAAGTCAAAACTCCTAATATGAAAGGAATAGGATCCTGAGACCTGGAATAAGAATATTTGAGTAAACAAGCCTGCAAATAGTAAATCTCCAGCTTTATGAACACTCTGGACTCAAAGGAAAAAATCATCTCCCTGTTTCTAAACAGCCTGCCCTTATGCAGAAATGCAGCAAAGGCCTCAGCTGAAGCAAGTGCTTTGCAGGACAATGCTTGTCCTCAAATTCTGACCTTGCCCTCTTCTCATAACCAATAGCTGGAGTCATGTCTCAGTACAGCCTGATCCAGGAAATACAATGCCTGTTCCTTCTATACCAAAAGCCTTGCAGACCTAGCAAACAGGCACTGGCAGAATCCAGGAAAACACAAGTGGGAATACATCTTGAGAGAGTTGGACGAGGAAATCCTGAATATAAAGATGGATAGGAAGAATTAATTGATATGCAAGTCTTCTTCCATGACTCAGAATTTAATATCCTGGCAAAAACATTTGAATCCAGTCCTAACACATTGGAAGGGTGACTCTTTGAAGCTTGAACACAATAGGCTATAGTGAATAAGGTAGAGTTGCTAGAATAAATTTGGTGGAGTATCAAGGAAGGGTCAGAAGGAGATAGAAATGTTAAAATGGATTTATTAGTGAGATCAGAGAATTCTGCATCTGTCTGTATTCCCCAGGAAGTCCCAGAGGGTGTTCCTTTGACTAAAGCAATAAGAAATGCACTGATGAGAAAGCACTGGCTTCTTTTGAGAAGTGCCAATGGTGTCTGTCCCTCATAAACTGCGGTTGATAGTATGAGATGCTGCTACAACACTGGACTTCTTAGCATCAATCAGGATAACAGGATTCTGGAATGTGAGGGGCCAGGCAGCAATTCTTAAGTGACAATAGCAAAGTATAGGTACATATGATTACTATAATGGACAATCAGATTGGAAGATGCCTCAGCTGTCAGGCACCTGTGGCAGTGGCTAAGAGACCAAGGTATTCCCACTGATGAGACAGAAGAATGGCTAACTAGAGTGGTACTTGACTTGTAGAATTAGAAAAAAAAAGGAAAGCTGCCACAAGCACACTTCAAATTGGATCAAATGGACCCATGAACTCAACCTGTGGTTATTTCCCCATTGTCCAAGAGCGTAATTTGGATGGATAAGCAAAGTAGCGGCAGAATCTTCCCACAGGTTCCCTAGCCTACTGAGTAAAAGCCATTAGGGTAGGAAGGGACAAGTGGAAGTCTCTGAAACTATCCAGCACAACCCCACCAGTCAGGAGACTGTACCCAAGTTAGCACTATTCCAAAAGAAAATTAGTGCCACCAGCAAAGAGAATTGGTATCACCATTTCTGCTGGATGATGTTCTCCAGCATCTCTCTATATAATTCACCTGTATGGTGCTTGGAAAAATAAACTGACAGATCATGGTGGATGACAGTGGACTACCATAAACTTAATCAAGTGGTAGCTCCAATCTCAGCTGCTGAGCCAGATGGGATATCTTTACTAAACAGACCAACACAGCCTCTGGCACTCAGTATGTTCCCATTGATCTGGTGAATATGTTCTTTTCAATCCTCATCAATAAACGGGATCAAAAGCAGGTCTCTTCTAAGTAAGAAGGACATCAGTACACATTGACAGTCTTGCCTAAGGCTATGTGAAGCCTCTTGGGCAATGTCACAAAATAGTCTGCAGGGATATTAATTGTCTTAATATTCCATAGGCATATGGACTATACTGGCACACTATCTTGATGGCATTATGCAGATTTAACCTGCTAAACAGAAGTAGCAACTTGAGTGTCAGGAGGTGAGAATGAAACCTCACAAAGATTCCCCAACCTGCCCATCAGTGACATTTTTAGGAGTCCAATAATCTGAGGCATGCTGGCACAGAGTCTTTGAGGTAAAGCACAAGACGTTAGCTCTTGTACCTTATTCTGGCTTTCTATTGCAACATAACAAACCACCCCAAAACTTACTGATGTAAAGCGCCACAATACGGCTAAACCCATGGATTCTGTGGGTCAGGAATCTGGACAGAGAACAGCAGGAATGTCTTGTCTCTACTTTTAGATTCCTGCCAGCTTTGCTAAACTCGGCATCCATAATTGAATTCAGCTGTAATCCCTTAAAGCATCCAATTATATGAAATGAACTAATTTCTCTCCTAGGTATCCAGAATGATATAGTGATGTGCCATACTAGGTAGAACTGAGAAAACAGTCATTCAAACCATTTTCTGTCTTCTGTAGCTCAGATAAAAAAACTCTAGTTGAGAAAGGCTGGCTAGAAGCTAAGTTGGGAAAACTCAAATGGCTGGGGGGTGACACAAACTGGGCTGAAATCTTCTAGAGTCATCTTCATTTACATTTCTAATGCCTAAGCTGTGTCACTTGAAGACTGGGCTCAGTGAGGACCATCGAATGGAACACCAACATATACCCTCTCCGTGTGGTTTAGGCTCTTCACAATACAGCAATTTGCAAGTAGTTGGAAGAGGAAGGATCCTACTGAACAAGAAAGAAGTGACTTGGTCTTTTATGATCTAGCCTCAGGAGTCATATAGTATAGTACTGCACTATATGTATTGTGTGTGTGTATGTGTATATTATATACATATATATTTTATATATACACACACATAAGTATATACTATAGTATACTAAAGTTATGTAGTATAGTACTATACTATATAGTGTAGTAGCTTTCACCATACTCTATTAGTTGAACCAGTAAAAAGCCTAGCCAGATTCCAGGGGATAGGACATAGAACCCATCTCTTGATAGAAAGAGTGTCAAATAATTTTGAGGTGTTTTAAAGCCACTTAAAAATATTTAGAAGTCAGAGATAGCAAATACTTCTCTTGGGAATATTGCTCTAACTTATTTTTTGGGTAACTTGCAAGGCTGCCAGTTTTGAATGTCAGAGTAAGATCTGCAGCAGATCCTGGCTGTGATACAAGTGGCTCTGACACTCATGCTAGATGGCCAGCAGACTTAATGGTGCTACTTATTGCAAATAAAGACATTATGTGTATGGAGTCTCTGACAAGTTCAGTAAGGAGAGTTGCAGCACAGATCCTGTGGTTCTGGAACTAGGCCTTCTTTCTCCAACAGAAAAGTACATACCATTTGAAAATTAGCTCCATCCTGAGCTCTGACAGAGATGAATCTTCTGCACATGGGACATCAAGTGACCATGCAGTCAGAGCAACCCCTGTTGAGCTGAGTATTTTCAGATCCACAGTGTTGGTCACAATGTCGGGCAGGCACAGCAGCAATCCATCATACAATGAAATGGGCCAGAAGAGATCCAGAGGGCGTAAGTCAATTCCATCTGCCCTAGATTTCTGTGTTATCTACCTCTCTTGTTCAGTTCACATCTAAAGTCTTTTTTTTTTAGACAAAGTCTCTGTCCGTCCCCCAGGCTGGAGTGCAGTGGTGCGATCTCGGCTCACTGCAACCTCCACCTCCTGGGTTCAAGCGATTCTTGTGCCTCAACCTCACGAGTAGCTGGGATTACAGGCACGGGCCACCGTGCCCGGCTAATTTTTGTTTTTTTAGTAGAGACAAGATTTTGCCATATTGGCCAGGCTGGTCTCAAACTCCTGACCTCAGGTGATCTGCCCGCCTCGGCCTCCCAAAGTGCTGGGATTACAGGCGTGAGCCACCATGCCCGGCCTAAAGTCTTATAATTTCCTATAACCAACCAATGAGGACAAAAACTTGAACTTAGTTCATAGATGGGCTGCCTTAATAGGCTGGTGGTAGTGAAAAATGTGACTACCACCAGGCTAGAGTCCTATGGAGGGGTGGCCCTGAGGACAGTGAAAGCTACCCCTCCCAGTAAGCAGAGCCGAGAACAATGCACTTGCTCATTCTCTTTGTAGGGCAGGAGAAGTGGTCTGAGTTAAGGTTATATCTGGACCCACTGGCAGTGGCGAATGGCTTGCTAGTTGAGTCAGAAGCCTCAAAGAAGATGGACTTCTAGCACTGGACACATAGCATGTAGATTTCTGTCTCACATCAAGGCCCACCAGAGAACCTCCTCTGCAAGTGAGACACTGAATAACGAGATGACAGGATGTACTAAGGATACCAGCCAGCCTCTCTCCCTAGCCACTGCATGACAGAGGGAACATGGGACAGGGATGGAGGCTCTGCATGGCCCCAGTGGCATTAGTGCCATCTCACCAAGACCAGTCTAGCAACTGCTGTCCTGAATATGTGATTTTCACCAGAGAGATTGAGGTGAAACACTCCATGTTGTACATGTCTTGAAGAAGACCAGCCAGTCACTTGGTGATAGGCTTTTTACATCAGATGCCTTCTACACCGGAAGGATCAGTGATTCATTCTTTCCAGAATAGACACTTATCTGGACATGGGGTTGCCTTCCTTGCCCCAATGCCTCTGCTAGCACCACCAACAACTTACATCCTGACATGTTTCCATAGGACGTTTGAGGAGTAAGCATTCCAGGGGAAACCCTTGACCAATAGATGCCAGAAGCCAGGAAATGTTCCTCTCTTCTGTCCTTTGGGAGGACAGTCCTAAGATATAATCTCTATAGTTCCTCAGAGAGCCAAGCAGGATGGAGGCCCACTTACCACAATAGGGACCAGTTCAATGGAGTGCCTTCCCTCCTCTTTGATATCTGTCAGTCTCCCATTCCTGCTGCATCTATTTCCCAAAACAAACCACCTGCATTCATGTACTTTTACCAGGCTCTGCTTTCTGGAAAACTAAGGCCAAGACACTATCTCTCTTGTGCTTATTCATAAAGCATGCTTTTTCTGTAAAGTGAGAAGTCTGTGTGTTATAGTTCAAGAAATTACTCACATAGGCACCAAAGGGGTGTGTGTGTGTGTGTGTGTGTGTGCATGTGTATTTAGGTAACAAGGTTCCCGCCTAGGTACTGTGGAGGCTTTGAAAGGATTCTGCTCATGGCTGTGGCACCCATCCCACTGGTCTTCAGGTAGGTTGTGCAGGTGCTGCCCTGCCCAACCAGGCTTGGCTGAAGAGTAAGTGAGGGCTTCATTCACCAAGCAGAGCACTCTGGCACAAGCTGCCTCTACACAGAGGAAGGGTGTCTGTTCCTAATTTATAAAAGGAACTGTCAGCTCACTAAGCCCTGTGCCCTAGAGGTACTTCCGCCCAAGGAGGACATATTTTCTTTTCTTTTCTTTTTTTTTTTTAATTATTTTAAGTTCTGGGATACATGTACAGGATATGCAGGATTGTTACGTAGGTAAAAGTGTGCCATGGTGGTTTGTTACACCCATCAACCCATCACCTAGGTATTAAGCCAGCATGCATTAGCTATTTATCCTGATGCTCTCCCTCCCCCTGCCCCCACCCCACAGGCCCCAGGATGTGTTGTTCCCCTCCCTGTGTCTATATGTTCACATTGTTCAGCTCCCACTTATAAATGAGAACCTACAGAGTTTGGTTTTCTGTTCCTGTGTTAGTTTGCTGAGGATAATGGCTTCAGCTCAATCCATGTCCCTGCAGAAGACATAATCTCATTCCTTTTTATGGCTGCATAGTATTCCATGGTGTATATGTACTACATTTTCTTTATCCAGTCTATCATTGGTGGGCATTTGGGTTGATTCCATGCCTTTGCTATTATGAATAGTGCCGCAATCAACATATGCATGCATGTACCTTTATAATAGAATGATTTATATTCCTTTGAGGATGAGTTCGTGTCCTTTGTAGCGACATGGTTCAAGCTGGAAACCATCATTCTGAGCAAACTATCGCAAGGACAGAAAACCAAACACCGCATGTTGTCACTCATAGGTGGGAATTGAACAATGACAACACTTGGACACAGGGCAGGGAACATCACACACTGGGGCCTGTCATGGGGTGGGGGGATGGGGGAGGGATAGCATTAGGAGAAATACCTAATGTAAATGACGAGTTAATGGGTGCAGCAAACCAACATGGCACATGTATACATATGTAACAAACCTGCACGTTGTGCACATGTACCCTAGAACTTAAAGTATAATAATAATAAAAAAAGAATGATTTATATTCCTTTGAGTATATACCCAGTAATGGGATTACTAGGTCAGATGGTATTTCTAGTTCCAGGTCTTTGAGAAATCGCCACACTGTCTTCCAGGATGGTTGAACTAATTTACATTCCCACCAACAATATAAAGGTCTTCTTATTTCTCCACAGCCTCACCAGCATCTGTTGTTTCTTGATTTTTTAATAATCTCCATCCTGACTGGCATGAGATGGTATCTCACTATGGTTTTGATTTGCATTTCTCTAATGATTAGTGATGTTGAGCTTTTTTTCATATGTTTGTTGGCCACATAATGTCTTCCTTTGAGAAGTGTCTGTTCGTGTCCTTTGCTCACTTTTTAATGGTGCTGTTTATTGTTTTTTTTTTGTAAATTTGCTTAAGTTCCTTGTAGATTCTGAATATTAGACCTTTGTCAAGTGGGTAGACTGCAAAAATTTTCTCCCATTCTGCAGGTTGTCTGTTCACTGTCATGATAGTCTCTTTTGCTGTACAGAAGCTCTTTAGTTTAATTAGATCCCATTTGTCAATTTTTGCTTTGGTTGCAATTGTTTTTGGTGTTTTTGTCATGAAACCTTTGCTCATGCCTGTATCCTGAATGGTGTTGCCTAGATTTTCTTCTAGGGTTCTTACAGTTTTGGGTTTTACATTTAAGTTATAATTCACCTTGAGTTAATTTTTGTATAAGATGTAAGGAAGGGGTCCAGTTTCAATTTTCTGCATATGGCTAGCCATTTCTCCCAGCACCATTTATTAAATAGGGAATCCTTTCCCCATTGGTTGTTTTTGTCAGGTTTGTCAAAGATCAGATGGCTGTAGATGTGTAGTCTTATTTCTGAGTTCTCTATTCTGTTCCATTGGTTTATATGTCTGTTTTTGTACCAGTACCATGCTGTTTTAGTTACTGTAGCCTTGTAGTATAGTTTGAAGTTGGGTAGCATGATGCCTCCAACTTTGTGCTTTTTGATTAGGATTGTCTTTGCTATTCAGGCTTTTTTGTTGTTGTTCCATATGAATTTTAAAACAGTTTTTTTCTGATTCTGTGAAGAATGTCAATGGTAGTTTAATGGGAATAGCATTGAATCTATAAAATACTTTGGACAGTATGGCCATTTTCACAATATTGATTCTACCTATCCATGAGCATGGAATGTTTTTCCATTTGTTTGTTTCCTCCCTGATTTCCTTGAGCAGTGGTTTGTAGTCCTCCTTGAAGAGGTCCTTCACTTCCCTTGTTAGCTCTATTCCTTGTAGTCCTCCTTGAAGAGGTCCTTCACTTCCCTTGTTAGCTCTATTCCTAGGTATTTTATTCTCTTTGTAGCAATTGTGAATGGGAGTTCACTCATGATTTGGCTCACTGCTTGTCTGTTGTTGGTGTATAGGAATGCTTGTGATTTTTGCACATTGATTTTGTATCCTGAGACTTTGCCGAAGTTGCTTATCAGCTTAAGAAGCTTTTGGGCTGAGACAATGGGTTTTTCTAGATATAGAATCATGTCATTTGCAAACAGAGACAATTTGACTTTCTGTCTTCCTATTCGAATACCCTTTATTTCTTTCTCTTGCCTGATTGAGGGCACATTTTCTAATCACCAGAAAATCCTACTATGGGCAGCAAAGGCCCAGCATCCACCTACTCTCCTGTCTCTGCTACTCACATCTTGATGCCCCTACACTCGGTTCAAAGCTAAGAGCATTTTCTGAATTAATTAAAAACTCAGAACATAGCTCAGGTCCAGAGCTAGAGAGAAAACCATATGTTTTTTTGGTTGAAAGAAACCTTACATATTATTTAAGGTTAGCCTATCCCTTTCATTTGACAGATAAGGAAACTGTCTACAGAGCCTCTTCTGTATTGCCTCCTACTCTCACCAGGCCAGATGCCAGGCTCCAGCCAGGGCACCACTCAGCAGTATGTGTGACCCAGCTCAGTTTCAGTGAAGAACTATTATAATTGACTAAATGACTCCTTTCCTAAAAGCAACTTTATGAAGATGAGTAAAATGAGAAAATGAAGCACCAACCAACATTTTGCAAACTTATATACTTTTCACTGGTGCATGATGTTTTTGGAAGAGTTTCTGTTTTCTATGAACACTAGGCAATCTCTTTTGACTTTGGTCACTAGGCACCTGTGAAATTGAGGACATCTTGTTGCATTCATATTATTTCAATGTACATTGAATACCAGGCCAGAAAAAAAGAAAGAAGAAAAGAATGGAAGGAAAAGAGATTTGTTGAATGGCCACTTGATTGTTGTGTTTTCAACAAGTCATGGACATTACATTGAGGACTTTTTACTCACTGGTAACACAGCTTTCAGTGTGTTCTGTTGTCATTGGTAATTGATCATATTTCACTCTGAAATGAAAGATGAGACTGACAAAAAATCTTGTTATAAAGCCCCTGGCTAAGAGGAAGGCAAGAAAGAAATACAGGTAAGCTAGTTTTCAAGAAATGAAATAAAGAACACGAGAGATCATGCTGTGGCCCAGGCTTAAAGAATTCTTCAATTCCCATCTGAGTTCTGTCAGTTACCTTGATGTTTCATGTTGGTTTTTCCTCATTATTTTACCCAGGTGACTGCTCCTGACCGTACATAGGTTAGGGGATTAACTGATGATGGTGACGTGCTTGGCATTCTCCATGCAAGGAAGGAGGCTGCCCCATCCCCTATTTTGGCCAAGAGCAGATAGCTGAGCTGGAGTGTGCTTTAGTCATGACTCTCCATGGTGTATATTTTGGAAACTGAAGACCCACCTGCTGACCTGGACCTTGAAAACCTCACAATTCCAGCCTCCGTTTTGTCTGATCCCAAGGAAGATGAGACAAAAAAGCCACTACACCCCTGCCCCCATCTGCTGCTGACCATTGCTGGGGATCTGCACTCTTCCTTCTGCCTGGAGCAAGTGGGAAGTGACCCTGGAGGAGTATGGTTTGAAGCATTGATGAGATTTCTGCAGATCTTCATCTGGGCAGTGGGGAGCGTGTTCCAAAATGTGAGAGACTCATTTAGGCAGTTAGTGAGGGTGATCCCATTCTCTCTGCTCAAAGTAGCAGGGAGGGAATGGGAAAGGCCCTTTTATGCAATACTGGATAGTGGTTCAGAGCCCACATGAAGGAAGGAACCCCACTTCCTGGTCAGAGTCCAGGTCTGCTGTTTATCAACCCTGTGATTTGAGGCAAGTATCTTAACATCTCTATGCCTCAGTTTCCTTATGTGGGAACTGGAGACTTAGGCTTGCTATGTGAAGCCCAGTTCAGAACACTTTACTCATATTTCTCCAATTAATCCTCACAACCATCCCAGTAGGTAGACACTATTATTATCCCCATTTACAGATGAGAAAACTGAGTCACAGAGCTGGGAAATGGCAGAGGCAGCATTCAAATCTAAGCAGCCTGGCTCCATTATCAATGTTCTTAGCTGCTCAGTAGATTGGGGAACAATGTCACTTTCTTCATAGGGTTGTTGTGAGAATTAAATGAGTTAATCATGTTGAGTGCCTACCACAAACAGTGCCTCCCCCACTGCTTGCTTTAAGCAAGTGCTCACTAGATGCATGCTACCTCTTGTTAAGCTATAATGTGGGCCTGGTGACAAAGACACTGAAGTGAGAGAGACCATAGGAATAAAGATGGTACAGCAGGTAGCAGTGAGGTACATCTGAGATGACTTCGGTCTTCCTTTCCCTGGCAGTCCCCTCTTCTCTTCAAGCAGCAAGGATGATATTATTGGGGTCCAAAGGTACACAGTTTTATCTCTGCATAAAATTCCATAAAAAAATTTTGTTCTCAGTTTGCATTAGGTGATCTGTGATCCCATTCCCACACGTTTGAAGCTCTGAGCACAGGCAAAAAGATCAAATTACTCAGGCCATCCTGCCCCAACAGGCTCTTCCTTTCTGTTTCAGCTTCCTAAGAAACACCCTTTTCTCTCAGGGACTGACCTGTGTTCTGCTCCCTGTGTTTGCTGCACAGCCCCCATGGCCAGACCCATTTTTTGCCCTGCTTTGCCCCTTGCTATGCACCAGGAGGCTGACTCTAGGAATCTCCTGCCAGCTGGCTTCCCATAGGGCTTGGTCAGCAGAAGGCACCGGCAGGAAATACAGGAGGAAAGAGGTCAGGGCACTTCTTCCTGTCTTCACTGGTGTCTGACAAAACCTGTGATGCTTTGCTGTTGTAGCTCCCATGGAATGAGGGGAGTTCGTTCACAACTCCTGTCCCCAGGGCTCTGGTAACTTGGTAACTCTATTTCCTCCTTTTGTCCTTTTGGCCCTAGGAGTGATCGTGGCTTCCCAGTGTTGCTGGTGTCTGGTGCCTTGTCACCCTTGTTTGCTCCTTATCCCTTTGCACAGCACTGTAAGACACACCTGATCCACACTCAATTTGTGCCATCTAGTTGAACTCAGGGCCCTGCCACAACCATGGCTGACACATCTACATGCCCAGGATCACTTTACCTGTGAGGCCCAGAGGTGGAGCCATATATTTTCCATTAACTTTCATTGTAAAAGTTAATCTCGCTGAAAATGTCAGATAGTACATTTTTAATATTTATTGACACTAAAATTAGAATTGATAGGTGAGCATGAAAAAGAAAACAAGTATCATACATATTCACCGCACACAAAGATAACCACTATTTTACTGTGTGCATTTTTTCCTATTACAAAAAAAATGCATATACTATTGTTTATTGGCTGAAATATTGTGAACAATTTCCTTCATCAATAAATATACTTCAACATCAATACATTTCTTTCTAATACCTCATCAAAATTCTTAATGACTACAGAGTCATATCTAAGCTTGTACCATAGTTTAATCAGTCCCCTATTAGCAAGCATTTGAGTAGGTTCCAATTTTTCCTTGTTATAAACAGTGCTGCAATAAACATCCTTGTACGATATAAAATACTTGAAAATACAACACAATCAACTTAGTCTTCCTAAACCAAAAGCCACACATATACAGCAGCAGCAGCAGGGTCACTCCCTCTCAAGAGATAATAATATCTGCCTCCCCTGCCTCCCACTGATGTTGTGAGGTTCAACTGAGAAAATGTATATGTAAGTTCTTCATAAACTGTAAAGCGTATGGGGTGGTTATTACAGTATGAGCTTATTCTTTCATAATAACCTTGTAAGACAGCACCATGGATATATCCTCAAGGCACATTGTACTGACAATTTTGCCAGACATAAAGAATTGAAAGCTTACTTTTAGGCTTTTATATATTTATTTCTCTTTAACACAACAAAGAATTGTGTGTTAGAAAAGCAGCCTTCCTGTACAAGAGTAAACTACCAGCTGGCAGTGCATTCTATCTGTTCTGGTGCATGTCAGCTCATTACATCCCCTCGAGAGGACCACTGCAAACAATTGAAGGAATTTGAGTTGCCTAAAAGGTCCCCATGGCTCTGAAAGTCCCTCCTGTAATACTGGTTACCCCAACTCCTAAAGCAGATTAGTCGTAATGACTACTTTCCATTCCTTTCCTAATAGTCTCTTCTAAAAAGCACTTTAGGTAACTCTGCTTGATGAAAAAAAATTGAGCAGCAGTTCCGTTTTTTTTAATGGGAACTTTTATGTCAAGTATAGAAGCTGCACTGACATCTCACATGAAAACCATCCCATCACTCAGCAAGAGGCACTCCATTTTGGATGGATTCTTGATTTACTTTCTGTGAATCTAAGTTCATGGATTTTCTGCTCTTGCTAACGCAATACTATTAAAATGTCAGAACACAGTTTCCCGGAGCAAGAGTCTTATATAGTTTTCAACTCTTAATGAGAGGCATCAGCCAAGTTTTTAAAATCTTGACTTGAATCATGCTTAATGCTATTTGTTAACTAGTGTGAAAAGGTTTCTATGTGTTAAAGTGGTAACGTTCTACCAAGGTAAATGATGTTCTGGGGCATGATATTCTATCTGGTTGCTTGCTTTCTATCCCTATTCGACTTTTTTACAAAAATTCAATGGAGGTGACATAGTCCTACTTTATAATGTTAAGAAGCATTTTTACTTTAAGTTCGCTCAAATTAAGAAAAGACACAGGGCCGGGTGCTGTGGCTTATGCCTGTAATCCCAGCACTTTGGGAGGCTGAAGCGGGTGGATCATGAGGTCAGGAGATCAAGACCATCCTGGCTAACACAGTGAAACCCCGTCTCTACTAAAAATACAAAAATTAGCTGGGCGTGCTGGCAGGCACCTGTAAACCCAGCTACTCAGGAGGCTGAGGCAGGAGAATCACTTGAACTCGGGAGGCAAAGGCTGCAGTGAGCCGAGATAATGCCACTGCACTCCAGCCTGGGCAACAGAGTGAGACTCCGTTTCAAAAAAAAAAAAAAAAAGGAAAGAAAAGAAAGAAAAGATACAAAGCCTCCTCTTGAACTGTTTTCTCAACTACTTGATCATCTGTGATCTGTGTCTCTTCTGGGAAGGACGGACAGGCAAAGCAGGGTCCAGTGTTCATGTGCTGAACATAACTTGCCCTAACAGCACAAGAAGCCCAAGGGCTTGTTTTCTGTGTGAGTCAAGGAAACACCTGCTACCTCCTGAGACAAGCCCAATCCACGGGTATTGGCAAGGAAAGGTATGCAGGCCTTGCACAGAGATACTGAAATTGCTTTTGTTTCCTTCCTTCCTAATTTTGTCTCTCTAGATGTCTCACTGTTTCCATGGGTTTATTCATTTCTATCACCACCACTACCCCCACTTTTTTTTACAGTTGTGTATTCAAGCAGAGAAAATGAGTTTAAAAAAACAATTATGATAGTGAAAAAAAGAACAGATTCAAAACTGCCATATATGTGAGGCCCATGGGAGTCCCTGATTAATTTTCATTTTTATCATTTAGTTCTGAGATTGGCCTATTTTGGTAAATGTGAGAGCAAGTGTGGTTATGGACTTGATTACCTTGCAACCTTAAAAACAAATAAACCAGCTTGAGTCTTTTTCTTACCATGGTGGGTTCCTGTTAGGCAAGAACTGTAACTCCATGAGCAAGTTGTCCCAACACCACAGGGGCAGACCTTCATCACATAGCAGCTCCCAAAATGGGAATTGGAGTGGATTTTAGAACACAGTCAGCTAACATTGAGAACATCATGGTTGTAGGCAAAATTTTCCGTTCCTCTATTTGTCTCTCTGCTCCGTCCTTGGGTCCATATTCTCCTACACATTTTGGATGCTTGAAATACTGATTCTGAAAGAATAATCAATTAGCAAATAGTTACAAGGAGTAGGACACTCAAGGAGTCTAGTTGAAAACAAAGGACCAGCATGATAATTGTACAAAAAGTACTTGTAGAAATTCAAAAGTGGAGAAAACGCTATATATTGGGAATGATTAGGAAAAGTTACACATAGAACAGCAAGGTGAGCTGAGCCTTAAGTAGGTAGGAAGGTTGGATGAGACTCAGCAGGGTAGATGGGAGAAGCCATGGCATTTGTGGAGTACAAGTTGACAGAGGCAAGGAGGTAGGTTTGGTCAGGTGTGTTAAGGAGACAGTGAGTCTGGTCAGAAAGGAGTTTTCAGGGAGTGGAAATGGCACCTAAGGGCAGCATATTGTTAGGAACCAGCTTATTGAAAGAAAGCCTCCAAGTGCAGTGGCTCCCGCCTGTAATCCCAGCAATTTGGGAGGCCAAGGTGGGCAAATCACTTGAGCTCAAGAGTTTGAGACCAGCCTGGGCAACACAGCAAAACCCCATCTCTACAAAAAGTACAAAAATTAGCCACACGTAGTGACATGCACCTGTAGTTACTTAGGGGGTTGAGGCAGGAGGATCGTTTGCACCCAGGAGGTTGAAGTTGCAGTGAGCCATGATTGTGCCACTGCACTCCAGCTTGGGTGACAAAATGAAAAAGAGAAAGAAAGAAGGAAGGAAGGAAGGAAAGAAAGAAAGAAAGAGAGAGAGAGAAAGAGAGAGAGAGAGAAAGAAAGAAAAAAGAAAAGAAAGAAAGAGAAAGAGAGAGAAAAAAGAAAGCCTAGGGGATTTGGATTTCATCCTATAGGCAATAGAAAGTCACGGACATTTTTGGGCAGGAGACAGGCATGGAGGAAGAGAGCTCTAAAGATGACTAATCTGATGCTAATCACCAAAACCAGTGTCAGGAGGCTCCCACACAGTCCAGCTGTGAGGCCATGAAGCCTGAGAGACTGGGATCTGCCCACTGCCAAGAATTCTGGAGGCTGCCCAGGGTCCCCTTGGGAAACACCTTGCAGAGAAAGCCTTTCCCTTTCTCTAAAAATCTCCAAATTCTAATCCCTTACTTTGCCCTTGACAGTCTGGTCGACTATGCTGTACTAAGATGTTAAGAGTAGATTATAACTTAAAGTAGGTACAAGAGAACACAAAATTGCACAGGGATGAGAAATATTAAGAAGCAGGCTCACTATGAGAAATAACTTTTCATAGAAGCCTTCAGAACATATCTAGTAACATCTAGTTTTCAATAGCAAGAAACAAAAAAACAATTCGAGTGTTCTGGGATGGGGGAAGTTTCACAAGATGCCATTTACTTCAAATTTTTCTTCAAGTGGTGTCATTGGGTTGTGGTTGGTGGCTATGACACCAAGAGAAAGCAAGTTAACTTGGATTAAGTCTCTTTTCTGCTTTCCAAATTACATAGATTTCTCAGGGTCTTTGCCTTCCCCACATCTGGACTCCAGGAATGAGTCATTTAAGGAGGCATCCCCAGACAGGAGTTTCTGTTCTCTACAGTTGTTCTAATGTGCACTCTGTACTTCGACTGCCTGTCAGACAAATCAGGGAAGAAAGCAGGAGTCTCTAAAGCAGTCATGCAAATTTCCCCAGGCTTACAGTCTCAAAGAAATTGGGCCTGGCCAAAATGACCTCAGGCATCCACTGAGGAGAAGAACTTGCTTCTAAGAACTTCTCTCCAGCCTTCCATGTTTCCTTCCATGACAGGCATCTGTGGGGTGACAATTAGGTGTGGTGGGTGGGCATTTCTGTGGGCTGGCAGCCTATTTTAACTTCCAACTGTGGGAGTAAGCTTTAACTCTGTGCTAAAATTAGGGGAATCCAGCAACTCCTGTGGTTATTTCAATCAGTTCCCACTTATTGAGTAGCAGCGGCACAGTTAAGTAATAACATGGTAACCTTGCCAAGACATAAATGAAATGCTGAGTGTTGCCCAGTTGGAGCTGAAATCACTTCAATGATCTAAGCTGAGAGCCAAACCAACAAAAGGGCTGCTGGCCTCTGGGGGTGGGGGAAACTGGGGACATGGAACAGAATTCCCAGAGCAGCTCCTCAGATGCTGGGGGCAGATTTAAGGGAGTGGGCACTGATTGGCCTGGCAATCCAAACTTCACTACAGAAATGCCAACAGCCCCAGGGGTCAGAAAGGCTCAGTTTGCTCTCCCTCCAAGAGAAGGCACGTGGGCTCTGCCAGAGGAGCCCACTGCCAGACCCAGGGCTCCTGGAAAGACCTTGGCCCCTGGTGCTTGAGTTCACACCGTGGCAATGAATATAATCATGATCCAGAGAAGCAGCTCCTAAGCCACACTATGGAGAACATTGTTCTGATTGGCTCTGCTATGAGAGGATGGTTTTCTCTAGCTGAGAGAGACAGAGGTGCCATGCCAGCTCCCAGTTCAGACTGGCAGGTGTGGTCAAGAGAAGATCAAAAGAAGGAGAAGGGCAGAACCTTGAAGAAAGGTTTTATCCAGGATGCTTAGGGTACCAAATGGCCAGCAAGCCCTAGGTCATCCCCCTTGGGTTGGGGTTAGAGCTGGGGGAGGGACCTGCAGTGACGGAGGTCATTGATAACTGTAGATTGAGCATGCAAGTTTTCAGTTCATGCAGGACTCTTTAGCTCCCCTTCCCCACTCTTCTGAAAGTCTTAGCCATTTTACTCTGATGGTTAAGTGGACCTGAGTTCAAGTCCAGTGTGCACTCCAGGAGTCAGGGCCTACATAAGGCCAGGAATGCCAGGAGACAGGATTGTTGGTGACCATCTCAGAAGTCTGCCTGCCACACATTATGATCATTTAGCCCAGGGGTAGCCAATCTTTTGGCTCCCCCTGGGCCACATTGGAAGAAGAATTCTCTTGGGCCACACATAAAATACACTAACACCAATGAAAGCTGATAAGCTAATAAAAAAAATGATGGAAAAATCTCATTATGTTTTAAGAAAGTTTATGAATTTGTGTTGGGCCGCATTCAAAGCTGTCCTGGGCTGCCTGCGGGCTTTGGGCCATGGCTTGGCCAAGCTTGATTCAGCCTGAGAACCGAGTGAGCATCAGAGGAGAAGGAAAAAGGAAACCTGTCCACAGCACTACCTGTTTTACAGTGGCTGTCAACTCTGGCTGCACTTTAGAATTACTTAGGAGCTTTTTAAAAATACCTGTATCTGGGCCCCACACCACATATTCTAATTTAACTAGTCTCAAGTGGGTGCTAGGCTCCCTCCCCATGTGATTCCAATGAGCAGCAGGCCAGGCAAATACTGATTTCATCTTTCTAGCAAAGGTTAGGTAAGGAAGGGGATTTAAGCTTTGACTAACACAAAGGATGAACATAAACTCTGAGGGGTTTCCAGGTGGAAAGGCATGTTAAAAGTCACCAGACAGATCCTGCTCCTCTTGACCTGAGAACACCATCCCTGACACCATCACCTCCACACCATCCCCGACAAGGAGAGACACCTTGACCTCTGCACCCCCTTCTCCCCCACGCACACTCGTGGCCAGGCAGTTCACAGTGGGACACAGCTGACTGCTCAAAGGTTACCTTATGTTGAGCTGATTTCAATGATCTCTTCTATTCTTATTCCCATCCTTTGAGTTTTAGTAGAAAGACATAAAGAAAATTCCACATGATGTTGTTTTAAAAAAAAATCTGAGCACCAGCTGTGTTACTGGATTGAAGGTTTGGCCCTGTTGTACTTTCAAATAACGATGATGCCTGCCCAAGTCAGAGGGACAGGTCTCAGCAGCTGTGAAGCTCATCTCCTCTCTCTGCCCCTGGAAACTCACCTGCCCGGTGTCCTAACTTGTCTACACTACAACATCTCTCATCTTCTAACAGTACCAGGGGGTTAAGAGCTTAACAGGTTTCCTTGACTTTTGTTTTAACAATTACCTTCACTGCCTTACACTAAACTTGAGGCTATATAAAAAAGTCGCTTTTATATCATTAATTAAGTAATGTTTTCATTTTACAATTTTTTTTTTTTTGAGATGGAGTCTTGCTCTGTTGCCCAGGCTGGAATGCAGTGGCGTGATCTCGGCTCACTGCAAACTCTGCCTCCCAGGTTCACACCATTCTCCTGCCTCAGCCTCCCGAGTAGCTGGGACTATAGGCGCCCGCCACCACCCCCAGCTAACTTTTTATATTTTTAGTAGAGACGGGGTTTCACCGTGTTAGCCAGGATGGTCTCGATCTCCTGACCTCGTGATCTGCCCACCTCGGCCTCCCAAACTGCTGGGATTACAGGCGTGAGCCACCGCACCTGGCCTTACAAATATTTTTTTAAAGCCTATTCTGTTTGCAGAAGTGCTAGTTTACAGAGAAGTTAATGGTGAAGTAAAGGCAGACCCAGTTCCCTCTCATGGGAGCGTTAACTATATAATCACACAAACACATGTTAGGCCACACCTGGGATCTGGGGTGTACATCAGAGGTGCCTGGTGATTTGAAGGCACATCACCCTTGCCTGAGTGTCAGGGAGGGCTTCCCTTGAAGATCTGAGGCTTTAGCGGAGATGGGGAGGGTGAGGAGGAGTTAACTCTGGGGAGGGTGGGGGCCAGAGCATCCAGACAGAGGAAGTCTTGCAGGCAGAGGCCCTGGACTGGGAGGGAACACGAGTAGGAGAAATTGAAAGGAGAGTTGTGTGACTGAGACCCAGAGCAAGGGAAAGTGGGCTGACAAAGGGGCAGGAGCCATCTTAAAGTGCATTATGACCCTAAGAACAATGGGAAGACATCAAAAAGTCTTTACTAGGCAGGGGAAAATGTTTAAATGTTAGCAGTAAACTTCACATAAGATAATTCCTCACTGGCCAATTCATACCATTATTCTGCATTTAGGTTTTAAAACATGGAAAGTTCCTTTTAAAAGCCAAAACATCCTTTTTAAATATCCAAAGGCCTCTATCATTTATTCATTCATTCTACAACTATTCTTGAGCACCCACTATGCACTGGGCCCTGCCTCTCGGTCACCGCCAATATCGAGCTTACATGCGGGTGAGAGAGACAGACAAGGAACAACAGCGGCATGGCCAGGGGTCTCTCCAGGGCTCTTGGTACTCCAGTGCCTCCCTGCACCCAGCCATCCTCAAAGCAACATTGGTATGAATGAGGCTGAGACTCACAGAGAAAGACAATAGTGGACAAAACAAAGTCGTGGCTCCCTGCAGGCTGACAGCCTAGTACAGGGAGCTAAGAACACACAACAGATGAATAGCTATACACACACCAGGTAGTTATAAATGCCATGAAAAATAAGACAGATAAGAGGAGTACAGAATGATGAAGGGCTTGCTATTTTATATACGATGGTCAAGAAAGTCTCTGGTTAAGTGTCATTTGAGCAGAGAATGTGCTAGGAAGCTCTATGGAGGAACAGCATTCCAGGGAGATGGAATCACAAATGCAAAGATTCCGAGGTGGAAGCATGCTTGCTTTGTTCCGGGAACACAAGGAAGTCAGTGTGTCTAGAGGGGTGCACAGGGAGTGGCACGGCAAAGGGAATTGCCCCTCAGGAGCAGAGGGTTATGTCAGAGGGGAGGCGCGAACCAGGTCGCATAGCACTTTCTAGGACGTAATGAGTGTGGATTCTATGTTGCCATGGGAAGCCAGCATCCTTGCACGAGGTGGTTAAGTGCTGAGAGAAGATAAATCAGATTAAGGGGCTAGAGAGAGACTGGAAGCCTGGGGAAGCTATTTGAAACAAATGGGCAGAGGAGCTCTCTCTGAGGAAGTGACTTTAGGGCTGAGTCTTGAAATATCTGAAGTAGCGACCATGCAGATTTCTGGGATAAGCCAGTTCCAGGCAGAAAAAATAGCACTGAAGTGGGAATAAGCATCACATATCCTGGAAAGAGCAAGAAGGTCAGCGTGGCCAGGGCACAATACCAGAGGAAGCAGGGGGAGGAGGCCAGCCCTGTGGAGGCCGTGGGACGGTACTTGGCTTTTATTCTAAATACACTGGGAAGATTTTCGAGGACTGTAAGTAGAAATGACATGGTATGTGTTTTTGTGAGATTACTCTGATTGCTGCATTGGGAATAGACAATAGCAGGGAAGAGGTGGAAGCAGGGAGACAAGATAGAACCCTGTTGCAGTAGCTAAGGCCTAAGATGGCAATGGCCTGGACAGAGGTGGCTGCAGGGATTAGGTTCAGGACCTATTTTGAAAGCAGAACTGGCAATACTCACTAATAAATAGGATATGGAGGTAGAAGAAAGAGAAATCAAAGATGACTTCTGTTTTTGTTGTAGCTTGCTTGTTTTTCGAGGGAACTGGCTGAAAACCCAGTAGATTTTGGTGGCTGTTCTTGACTAAGAAGAGTGTGGAACAAAGTCACAGAGCCACGGCCCCAGACAAGACCTGGATGAAGCGCTACAGCCTGGTAGTGCCAAGACTGGGAGGGAAAGAGAAGAGCACTATGAGACAGAATCCAGAAGCAAGGAGAGGAAGGAAAGGCCTTGGACCCCCTAAGGAGAAGGAGGTTGGGAGGACCTATTAGGGAACACTTCACAGCTAGGCTCCCTAGATTACTTTTGTGATCATTATAGAGTAAAACTGACTTTGTGTCTGTATATATTTACAGGTCTATGAATTTCAGTCATTGTATAATATACATATAAAACCACTACCACAATCAGGATACAGAACAATTCCATTGCCCTAAAAAACTCCCTCATGGCATCCCGTGTGTTTGTTTGTTTGTTTGTTTGTTTTTGAGATGGAGTCTCACTCTGTCACCCAGGCTGGAGTGCAGTGGCGTGATCTCAGCTCACTGCAACCTCTGCCTCCCACGTTCAAGCAATTCTTCTGCCTCGGCCTCCTGAGTAGCTGGGACTTCAGGCATGTGCCCCCACACCTGGCTAGTTTTTGTGTTTTTAGTAGAGATGAGGTGTCTCCAGTGTTGGCCAGGCTGGTCTTGAACTCCTCATCTCAAGTGATCTGCCTTCCTCAGCCTCCCAAACTGCTGGCATTACAGGCGGGAGCCACTGCACCTGGCCCATGGTACCCCTTTGATCTGTTCTCCATTCATCGTGTCTTTTTGAGGCTGCCATAGAAATTGAATCATATAATATACAATCTTTTGAGACTGGATTCTTTTTTTTTTTTGAGATGGAGTCTCGCTCTTTCGCCCAGGCCGGACTGTAGTGGCACTATCTCGGCTCACTGCAAGCTCCGCCTCCCGGGTTCACGCCATTCTCCTGCCTCAGCCTCCTGAGTAGCTGGGACTACAGGCGCCTGCCACTGCGCCCAGCTAATTTTTTGTATTTTTAGTAGAGACGGGGTTTCACCGTGTGAGCCAAGATGGTCTCAATCTCCTGACCTCGTGATCCGCCTGCCTTGGCCTCCCAAAGTGCTGGGATTACAGGCGTGAGCCAGCACGCCCAGCCGAGACTGGATTCTTCCATGCATAATGCCTTTCAAAGGCCTCTGAGATTCATCCACTTGTTGCTTTTTATTGCTGAGTAAATATATCAATGTATGGATGTACCACAGTTTGTTTGTCCATTCATCCATTGAAGCACACTCACAGTATTTCCAGATTGGAGCAATTAGGATGAAAGCTTTTGGCAGGCACGGTGACTCATGCCTATAAGGCCAAGGTGAGAGGATCAGTTGAGCCCAGGAGTTTGAGGCCAGCCTGGGCAACATGGTGAAATCCCGTCTTTACAAAAAATACAAAAATTAGCCAGGTGTGCACTTGAGCCATGGAGGTGGAGGCTGCAGTGAGACATGACCATGACACTGCACTCCAGCCTGGGTAACAAAGTGAGAAGACTTGGCCTCAAAAAAAAAAGCTGCTAAAAACATTCATGTGTAGGCTTTCACAAAAACATAAGTTTTCATTTCTCTAGGGTAAACACCCAGGAGCAGGATTGCTGGGTCATATGGTAAGTGCATGTTTAACTTTGTAAGAAACTTCCAAACTGTTTTCCAGGATGGGTCCTGCATTTTGCATCCCCACCTACAATGTGTGAGAGTTTCATTTGCTCTGCATCTTCACCAGCACTTTGTGTTGTCAACATTTTTCTTTTACTTCAATAGATAGAAGTTAAAACTACAATTAGCTATCACTACATTTGTGGTGGTAACTTAGCCTCTTAAGTTTTTAAGTGCACTGCATTTGTAGTGGTAGCTAATTGTGGTTTTAATTTATATTTCCCTTATGACTAATGATATTGAACATCTACTTAAGTGTTTATTTGCCTTCCTTATGTCCTCACTGGTGATGTGTTCAAAACCTTCACCCATTTTTTAGTGGGTTAACTGTTTTCTTCATGTTAAGTTTTGAATAATCTTTACATATTCTAGATACAAGTCCTTGGCCAGATAGGTAATTCGAAAATGTATTTTCCCAGTGTGTGTATTGACTTTTCATTCTCCAAGATAGATCTCTCACAGAGTAAAAGTTCTTAATTTTGATAAAGTCCATTTGTCAATTTTTAAAAATAAATTGTGCTTTTGGAGTCATGTCTAAGAACTCTGCATAATAACAGATAATAAGATTTTTTTCTAGGTTTTTTTCTAAAAGATTTATAGTTTTACCTATTATATTTAAGTCTATAATCCATTTGGAGTTAATTTTTGTATGAAGTATGAGGTTTAAGTCAGGGTTCTTTTTTTGCATATAGGTTTTCAACTGTTTTAATACCATTTGTTGACAACATTATTCTTTCTCCATTGAACTGTTTGTGCACCTTTGTCAGAAATCAATTGGCTGTCTGTTTTGGGGTCTATTTTTAGACTCTATTCTGTTCCAACAATCCTGAACCTTTTCCTTTGTCAATACCATACTGTCTTAATTACTCTAGCTTCATAATTAGTCTTATTGTCGGGTGGTGTGATTCCTCCAGTCTTATTCTGTTTTCAAATACTAAAATAATTGCTTTGAATTTTCATATAAACTTTTTATGACTTTACTTTTTGTTTTTTAAATGTTTATAACAGATGTATTATTTTTTTCACTGTTGTAAGGACACTTAACATGTCAACATATCTACCCTTTTAAGTTTTTAAGTGCACAATATTAATTGTAGGCACAATATTGTACAGTAGATCTCTAGAACATGTTTGTCTTGCATAACTGAAACTTCATACCCATTGAAGACGAATCCCTCATTGCCCTCTTCTCTTTATCCCTGGCAACTACAGTCCTACTCTCTTATTTTATGTATTTGGCTATTTTAGATATCTCTTATAAGTGAAATCATACAGCCATTTGTTTTTATGTGATTGGCTTCTTTCACTTAGCATAATGTCCTCCAGGTTCATTCATGTTGTCACATATGGCAGGATTTACTTCTATTTTAAGGCTAAATAGTGTTCCGTTGTGTATAAATACCACCTTTTATTTATCCATTCATCTGTTGATAGACACTTAGGTTGATTCCATATCTTGGCTATTATGAATAATGCTGCAACAAACATGGAAATGCAGATATCTCTGTATATGTTCTTAGGAGGTATGTCTATTCAAGGTTCTTTGCCAATTTTTTAGTTGGGTTATTTTATTTTTATGCTATTCAGCTGAAGGTGTTTTTAAATCTTATTTTAGATACTAAACTCTTATCAGAATATGGTATACAAATATTTTCTCCCAGTCTGTTGATTGTTTCCTTTGTTATACAGTATCTTTTCAGTTTGATGTAGTCCCACTTGTCTATTTTTGCTTCTGTTGCTTGTGATTTTGATGTCATATCCAAGAAATCATTGCCAAGACCAATGTCATGAAGCTTTTCCTCAATGTTTGCTTCTAGGAGTTTTAAAGTTTCAGGTCTTATGTTTAAATCTTTAACCAATTTTGCATTGATTTATATGTATGGTGTCAGATAAGGGTACAATTTCATTCTTTCACATGTATACATACAGTCTTCTTAATAAATTTAAAAGGCCATATACCATGATGAAGTAGGATTTATCCCTGGGATGCAAGGATGGTTCAACATATGCAAAGCAATTAAAGTAATACAGGACATTTAAAAAGGATTCAAAATTACATGATCATCCCAAAAGATGTAGAAAACGCATTTAACAAAATTAAAAATCCTTTCATGAAAAAAAAGAAACCCTCAACAAACTAGGTATAGAAGGAATTTACCTTAACACAATAAAGGCTGTATATTAAAAGCTCACAGTGATGTCAGACTCAATGGTAAAATAACAAAAGCTTTTCCTGTAAGATCAGCAAGGCAAGGATGCTCACTCTCAACATAGCACTGAAAGTATTTCTATGCAACATAGTACAGGAAGTCCTAGCCAGGCCAGAAAAAGAAATAAAAGTCATCCATATCAGATAGGAAGAAATAAAATTACCTCTTTACAGATGGCATGATCTTATGTGTAGAAAGCCATGAAGACTCCACAAAAACCTATTAGAACTAATAAATGAATTCAATAAAGTTGCAGGTACAAAAATCAGTTGCATTTCTATAGGCTAATAATGAACTATCCAAAAAGGAAATTAAGAAACAATTCCATTTACAGTAACATCAATATTTAAAATACTTAGGAATAGGCAACCAAGGAGATGAAAGAGTTATATACTGAAAACTATAAAGCATTGATGAAAGAAAGAAATACATAAATAAATTGAAAGATATTATGTATTCATGGATCAGAAGACTTAATATTGTTAAAATGTCCCTATTACCAAAAGTGGCCTATAGAGTCAATGTAATCCGTATCAAAATCCCAAATGGCATTTTTTACAAAAATAGAAAAAACAATTTTAAAATTCACATGAAGCCACAAAAGACTCCAAATAGCCAAATCAGTCTTGAGAAAGAAGCACAAAGCTGGAGACATCACACTTCCTGATTGAAAAATATATTGCAAAGCTACAATAATTAAAACAGTATAGTATTGGCATAAAAACAGGTATATAGATCAATGGAACAGAAGTGAGGGTTGAGAAATAGATCCACATATATACAGTCATCTGATCTTCAACAACAGTGCCAAAAATGCACAATGGAGAATGGATAGTCTCCATATAAATTTTAGAATCAACTTGTCTCTACTTACAAAAATGCCAGGTAGGATATTTTGATTGGAATTGTGTTAAATCTACAGATCAGTCTGAGGCTAACTGACCTCTTTACAACTTTGAGTTTTTCAATCCACGAATGGGGTATGCCTCTTCATTTATTTAGGTCTTTCTTGATTCCTGTAATTATCATTTTGTAGTTTTTTGCACAGATCCTGTGGGTGTTTTGTTATATTTATAGCTAAATATCTCACTTTTCAAAGCTACTATAAATTTTTAAAATTTGTTTTCTAATTATACATTGCTATTACATAAAAATATTATTAATTCTTCTGTACTTACCTTGTATCCTGCAATCTCATTAAACTCACTTCTTTGTTCTAGGAGACTTTTTTGTAGATCCCTTGGAATTGTCTTCATAGACATATATGACACTTGGTGAATAGGGATAGTATTATTTCCTCCTTTCCAATATATATGACTCACTTATTTTGCCTTTTTTATCTGTTGTCTTTCTTGTCTTTTATGTTCAACACTGTGCTTGCTTGAACTCCCAGCACAATGTTGAGTAGGAGTAGTGAGTATGGAGATTATTGTCTTGTTCCCTATTTTAGAAGCAAAGTACATAATCTTTTATCATTAAGCATCATGTCAGCTAGTTTTTTATATGTGCTATTTATTGTTTGAGGAAGTCCCCTTCAATTTCCAATTTTCTAAGAGTTTTTATCATGAATAGATGTTGAATTTTGTCATGTGATTCTTCCGCAGCAAATCAAATGAATGTGTGATTTGGGTTCTTAAACTGTTAATATAGTGGATTACACTTGGTCATGGTATGATAATTCTTTTTATGTATAGCTTGATTTGACTTGCTAATATGTTGAAGAGTTTTTTGTGTTTATGTTAATCAGGAATACTGCTCCATAGGTTTTTTTTTGTTATCTTTGTGTTTTTATTATCTTTGTGTTTATTATCTTTTTTTGTATGTATCTTTATAAGATGCAGATGCAGGTAAAGCAGTGATTAGAGGAAAATTTCTACATTAAATGCTTATTTAAAACGTTTAATAATGCTAGGAAAAAAGAAAGGATTTAAGTCAACAATGTAAGCTTTCACCTGAAGAAACTAGAAAGAGAAAAACCCAAAGCAAGCAGGAGGAAAAAAGCAATAAAAAATAGAGCAAAAATCAATGAGACAAAACATATGTGTTTGATATCAGGTTAATGCTGGCTTCATAATATGAGTTAGGAGTGTTTTCTTCCATTTTCTAGAAGAGATTGTGTAGAGCTGATCTCATTTCTCTTTAAATTTTAGAAGAATTAATCAGTGAAATCATCTGTACCCTGTAGATTTTTTTTCAGAAGAATTTTAACGACAAATTCCATTTGTTAATAGTTATAGAACTATTTAGGTTATCTATTTTATCTTGAGAATCCTGATAGTTTGGGCTTTTCAAGGAATTGGTATATTTCTTCTCAGTTGTTGAATTTATGTGCATAGAGTTATTTGTAGTATTCCCTGATGCTTTCTTTTTTATTGAGTTGTTTGTAGTATTCCCTGATGCTTGTTTTTTTATTGTGGTATATAGGATCTATAGCAGTATCTTCTCTTTCATTCTTGATATCAATAATACTAGTCTTTCTCTCTCTCTCTCTCTCTCTCTCTCTCTCCCTCTCCCTCTCCCTCCTCCTCCTCTTCCTTTTTCTCCTCCTCCTCCTCATCCTCCTCTCTCCCCTGCCCCACTTCATCTTATTGAAGGCCTATCAGTTTCAACAGTTTTAATGATCTTTGCAAAGAACCAACTTTTGGGTTCTTTGTTTATCCTCTATTATTTTTCTGTTTTCAATTTCATTGTCTGTTCTTCATTGCTTCCTTTGTTCCTATTACTTCCATTAAGAGATTGCTTGGGGGCTGGGGTATGAGAGAACAGAGAAAATACAAAAGTATTAATGGAGTTTTGCCCTCTTTCTGAGAGTTAGAATCTCCTGCTCCTTGAACCAGCTTCTCCTGGAGTTCTCTCTGCTCCCTGGTGCCCACTTCTGGCTTTCAGGCCACGTTGTGTTCAGAATAGGAGATATCAGAGAGGAAAAATAATAAACTCACCATAAATTCAGTGATACTCCAAATTCTGGCCTTTTTCCATAATTTGCTTGCTACTATTTAATTTTTGTGTTCCTTATACATTCTGTCCAGGTTCTATAGTTTCCTTAGAGCAACGAGGTGGAGTGTGTTTCTTTCATCTGACCCCATATTCTTTGAGCCAATTCAAAGAAGGGCATAGGACCTGATATATGGAACCATCTTATCTTCCACCATCACTATCATTCCATCTCCATGAGCTTATCTTCCACCACCACTCCATCTCCATGAGTTCCATAGAGATCCCCTGCAGGTGAGATTAAGAGGACTTCAAAGATTGGCACCCTCATGACTAGACAGATCCTGGAGAGTTTAAAAGTATTTTTTCCCTTTAGAAATCAATTCCTACTACATAAGAATGGGTAGTTTTCCCCAAAGGGGATATTTAGTGAATACCATCTTGGGGAACTATGTTCAATTGTGGTATAGGTTTCCCTGAAGGCTATGGTTGGTTTCATGAAATTATCTTCCAAGCCAGACTGACAGTTTTCGAGATGACTGGATTTTTCTTCAAGGAAAAGCAAGCTTACCTGTTCTCCAGGATCATGCATACTCCCTGTGGTCTTTTCTGATGCTAGGTAAATTTGTTCCAAGTTTCCCATGCTCTACTAAGAGTACAGGATCAACCAGAGCTGGGCATCCACATCATCCTCGTAAAGTGGAGTACCAATTCTCCTAGTGCAATTAGAGAGGAAAGCCCCAGTGGCAATACTCTTGCAGGCTTTATGGAAAGGTAAGTGTGGAGGAAGCCTAACACTAAATGAGAAATCCATACCTTTCCTACATGCCTGCCTGAACCAAATAAACCTTGTGTTACTATACAAGGACTTGTCTTTTTAATATATTTTAAAATTAAAGTCAACATGGACATAGGGTGGGTGGCTCAAATTGAATGGTCATTGTGCACCAGGCTGGTTATCTCACTGTTAGTTACACAATAAAAGAGAATCTGATAAACACAGACATAACCTCTGCCTCCACTGATAATGTAAATCATCCCTTGTATCATTTGTCTTTCCTTCAGGCTGGATACAAAAGGCATAGAAATGAACAATTCATGCCTAAACATAGAAGAGCTTGAAAGCTAGTGTATGTCAGATGTTTATTCTAGGTCATCATTAAGGGGTTGAGTGGATTTGCTTATAAACACAGGCTATTCTGTCAGTGGGGAGTGGGAGAGATAGAGTGTGTTTTGCAGTTGGAGGCAGCTCTTTTAAAGCCATATTGCAACTTTTCTGCCATGCACAGTAAGTTATACAGATAATTCTTTTTATAGGTTATGAAATGTTGTTCCCTGAGCAGTGGAAAGTATAATATGCTATAGAAACAATGCTTGTTCTCTCCACTTTGTGCAAATGCCATTTTTCATTACCCACTGAGTGAGAGCTTGCTAGAGATTGAAATGAGAGCAGGGTTGCCCTCCCGCTAATGGTCAGGCACTTCATGACACACACTCAGCAACGACCTCCATGGGAACCCGAGGAGGTCTCCCCAAGCAGCTTCCCCCAAAATGAAGTCTGAAGTGCCAAGCCCTTGAAGGATGTCACATCTTTTCATGTTACCCATTTCCACCAGCCTCATTCTCTGCCTAGGGTTTTGTGGGTTGTTGTTGTTTTTCCCACCCAGTCCAACCAAAGCAGCTAAAGAGAAAGTACCAAGACAAACAGAATGAGAACCTTGGGGACCCCGTAATGGGTACAGAGCATGAGTGTGGTAATCATTCTTTTGATTTGTGCTCAGATATGTTTTCTATTTGCTTTTGCACAGAATGCACATTTTTCCCCCTGGATTGCAAATAATCTGAACCAGGGTAAAACCATTACAAAGTGGCCTTCAAACATCATGTCTGTATTGGAACTGAATGATTGATCAGACATTTAAATACGGAAACTGGGAATTCAGGTAAATGGCACTGATAGGGTTTTGTTTTTTGTCTTTTGCTTTTTGCTTTTTTTTTTTTAAAGCATGCTCCAAGTTGTTCAAATAATCTTTGTTTGCTTGGGTTCTCTCTCTTTTTTGTTTTCTTTCTCTATCTTCATCTACCTTTTTAAAAAAAGAATTCTGCATTTTTCCCTTTTAATTATGCTCTCATTTCAGTGATTTGGTTTTATCCACAAAGCCAAAAATGAAGAAATGATTTTTATATCATTCCTAACAATTAAAACAGGGAGAAAAGATAGAATTCTCAACACCTCCCATGTCTGGTCATCTCTGCTCTTTTTCTGGGGCCATACTTCCCGGGACAATCTTCATCTTCTTACATTGTCATTGGTGTCTCCCGACCAGCCTCTTTTGAAGTTGATCGCAAGCAAAGAAAAAGTACACATAGAATGACTTCTTCAGCTGACTGTCCTCCATTCTCACCCAGAAGAGAGGGGAAGAGGAAAAGCCCGGTTGGGAAATAAAGATGAATGTGCTCCCACGGTGCTGGGCGGGGCTGTTTTGTGCTGGAGCAGGCAGGCAAAGGAATCCCACCATGGGGCTCTTGAGTCCCAGGTTAATGTCAAGTGCTGGGTTTTCTTTTAGTTACTCAAGGATCAAAGGGAAATTATTCAATAAAAAGGAACTTAAAGGGGACTTCTGTGCCCACATAAACCTTAATCAAAAACACTTGTTCAAATGTAGCTTCCTTGACCTGCCTTTTCATATTGTCTTTTCAGCTCTTATACATACACATTTGTGATTAAAATAAAGATTTTCTCCATCACCATTCAACATTTCCTTTTCCTCTCAGCTGACCAGAATTTCACCAGGGTGACATGACAGTTTGTTGCTAAGGAACTGAAGACTATGTCATAAGTGAGCATTCTGATGAAGAGGAGTGAACAGTTTGCAGCAGATTGGATATTAAGTATAAATCAGCTCTCTGTGTATGTCCCTGTGTGGTGGTATAACTGACAACAGGTGAGAAAAAGAAGGCTCAGGGCATTCCTGCTTGAAATGTGGATTCTTAGCCACCTCCTCTGTAAAAGCTACTACTCATCCCCTCAATTGCCTCTTGCTTTTAAGAATGTCCTCATGCATTCGAACTTTTCACTTCAGCTTGTTTTGCTTCTCTCTGCTCAGATCCATATTCCTCCACACAGTCGTGTCAGAGATTTATCACACTATGACCTCAGTCATATCCTCCTTTAAAAGGAGTCAAGCACAAACTTCACAAAGCCTCTAATATTCTAGGTGTTCAGCAGGAAGACTGGAACATGAAATTCCTCCCACTTGGAGCACACCCACATAAATGTTTCTCTAAAATCTATTTATCTTAGTCACGACCTATGAACACGAATAGAATGTAGTGAATGTTCCCTGTCTCTCGTGTGCCTGAGCACTGGGAAAAGTTAGAATTTATACAGTTGTAATTTCCAGGGAGGAGTGCAACAACTTCACATTTTTTTAAACAGAATCATTTAAGAAGGAGAGCATTTTAAATGTGTCCCTTCTCTTTCGCACCATTTAAAAAGATCTCTGCATCTCAATGTGGTTCTTCTGCTATCAGATATGTGGCTGATTTTGTGATTGTTAGATTAAGAAAAATGGAAAATCTGACAGCAGATGATTCCACAAATGAATGATACACATACAATAATAGGTAAGTACTCACCATGAGTAAAACAAACAAATATATACAGAAAAGGAAACAGTGATCCTTTGAGGACTGAAGATAAGAGCTTCATTACTTACATAGAAAACTGCAGGAAGATGTGATCTCGATTTGATTGAAGGGAAGTAAACTTCAGTGGTCAAATCCTTGGGTGGTGGGCCAACATTCTGCTTGAACTCTGTCTCTATCGCAGTGCGGGGCAATTTGGAGTAATGCATGTTTGTTCTGCCTAATTGAGGAGGTTGGAAGCTAATGAGTTTTCTGAACACTGCAAAGAAGAATGTTGCATATGAAAGAGAAGCCAAGGGGTACATGGAAATGAAAATTAAAATGAAAAAAAAAATGTCCTGAGAACATGGGAGAGTTCATTGTGTTGGGCTGGGAGAAGTCCAAACAAAATAGGTTTCAGAAAGAGGTGAAGCAGTTAAAAGACACTCACCCGAGCTAGAACAAAGCTATAAATGTGGAGTTTGACCCTGACCTCCCATAAATGATGCAGGCATGTGTTGACAAGCAAACAGACCTACAGCATGCCATTTGATTCTGCCCATTATTTATCCCATTACATGGGAATTTCTTTCTGTTCCCCTTGGGGTTTTTTTCCCAACCACCCCAAATGTTTAAAGTCTATATGCAATCTGAGAAGAAAAAGTAAAAGCTACCTCAATTTACCTAATTTAATCTAAATACCTAATTGAAAATGTGTAATTGGACAGACAAGCCTTTGATTAGTGCCAATATAAATTTGGATTAAAGAGATTAGGGTTATTTAGCCTCAAGACAACAGTATTTAGGAGTCTCAACACAGATTGAATTGTTTCTATTCAGGGCTCTGCCAAAATGTAGAGGGATTCAAAAAAAAAAAAAAAAGAAGGAGCAAGAAATAGGCCCTGCCCTTGGGGATTTGGGACACAACAGTCTAAAACATATCAAAGAGACACACAAGATTGCCCAAGCTAAGGGTTCCAAGAGTAGCTTTGGCCAAACACGCTGCAGAAGAGAAGAGAAATCAGAAAAGCCTCGCAGAAAGGGAGATTCTTGTCCTGATCATCAAAAGATATAGAGGTGAGAAGAAGGAAGAGGGTGTCCTTGGGCTAGAGAATAATATACAGAAATGGAAGGAGGCTGAAATACCTCTGAGATGACTAGGAATATTCTGGTTCTTTGTTGATGTGTGACAAACTACCTCAAAACTACGTGGATTAAAACAAAAATTTTATCTTTCTCACAATTTTTGTGTCGCAGTCATTCAGGAAAGGCTCAGCTGGGTGGCCTATCTCTGCTCTACATGGCACTAGGGTCCATTTCCAACATGGCTTCTTCACTCATACGTTTGGTGCTTGGAGTCTGTGGTCTCTTTCTCTCTCTCTCTCCCTATCTCCCCCTTCCTCACTCCCTATTATTTGCCCCTTGTCTAGGGCTTCTCACAATATGGCAACTTCAGGGTAGTAGGATTTCTTACAAGGCAGCAGAGCTTCCAAGAGATTGTTCCCAGAGACACAGCCAGAAGTTGCAAGGCTTCTTGTGATTTAGCCTTAGAAGACCCAAACATCATGTCTACCACATTCGAATGTTTAAGCAGGTCTTGAAGGCCAGCCTGTATTCAAGGGAATGGGAATTAGACTGTATCTCTCAATGGGAAAAATAGCCAAAAGAAAAAGTGTTGCCAACTTTTATCTACCAGAGGGAACAATTAATAAAGCAGATGGTTTAAGTGAGTGGTCAGAGCCACAGCAGGACAATCATCAGAGCGAGAGGTGGAGGATGAGTGCCAAGGACTTTGAAGGTGAAGTTGAGAGATTTGAACACTTAAAGAATAATACCTTCTTCTCCCAGCATAGTCTCTCTTGTGAAACTGCACTCAGCTGAATGGAAGAGAACACATGATCTCCTAGAGTTTCCAGACACTCAACTAGGGCGATGAAGGAGACTGAAATTCCCCATCTGAATCTCTCTAACAGGAGACTTTCTAGACAAAGCATATTTGGTTGTGAAGAATAGAAACTCATTCAAGCCAGTTTAAGAAAAGCAAGGACCAATTCAAAAGCACTGCAGGCAAGCGTAAGAGCATTCCAGGACAAGAGCTAGGGGATCTGGGCCACAGGAATTCTGACAAGTCTGATACTGCAAAACCCAGAGCCAGGGTTACTCTTCTGTTCCTGACAGGGGCCTGAAGTCTCTCATCTCTTTGCCAGCTTTGATCTCTTTCTTGACTTCATGGACAAGCTTTCTCCATTGACTGACTCATCAGAGTACACATGGCCAAAAATGGCTGACTCAGGCCTGGGTGATCTTTGATTCCTCCAGGACCAATATGCCTTTGATTCCAAGCACCCAACAGTATCTGACTCCAGGTTGTGTATCTCTTGACTTGAATTCTGGAGATGAGGCATCTAGTTGGATTAGACCAGTCCATGGATTGGTTCCCCTTGAGAGAAATGTCCACTTTTGGTTCAATCAACAATGGCTGTAGAGCAGGCTTAGGTGTTTAAAGACAAGTAATATGAAAGCATCATTGCCTAGCTCCCCTCTCCATATCAGTGAGAGGGCATAGGTAGGAAGCAATTTGAGAGAAAAGGTGTAGGATAGCTAAATGACAAGAAAGAAGGACCAGGTGGAAAACATGCGTGGGGCTGGGGCTAGGATAAAGACAGAACAGGCTGGTCTCCAAGCCATTCTTCATTCAAATTCCAAACCCCTTCCCTGATGGAGTCAGACCAATTCCCTGTTGAACTTGTCCTGGCAGCCTTGATGTATGAAGCAGTAAAGTAATAGACAGTAATGGATGGTATCAAAGAAGGTGCCTTCTTATCTGGCTCTCACAGAGGATTTTACAGTGGTATTGGGGGGTATTGGCCCTCTCTTTCTGCATTATTCTCCAGCATACATATCTATGCTCAGGTCATAAGGGAAAGACTGATAGTGTAAGTGCTTTAATAATTGTAATGAAAATTATTAGGTTTTACTTAACATGATTTACTTATAGGCCACCTGCCTGCACATAGCTCCCATGTAGAGATGGCAGAGATCCCTGCAGCAGGGATAACCCCAGGATTAGGAACGGAGGGAGGGAGGGAGGGATGGAGGAAGGAAGGAAGGAAGAAAGGAAGGAAGGAAGGGAGGAAGGAAGGAAGGGAGGAAGGAAGGAAGGGAGGAAGGGAGGAAGGAAGGAAGGAAGGAAGGGAGAGAGGGAGGTGGGGAGAGAGGGAAGGAAGGAAGGAAGGAAGGAAGGAAGGAAGGAAGGAAGGAAAAAATAACATGCACCAGGTAAAGAGGCTGGAAAGCAGGGTACTTCTGGACAGAAAATAATTAGGGTTTTTTTTTAAGAATCTTATAAAATAAGTATTGCTTAACATAAGAAGTGTAGGAAAGGGAAGAAAATTAAATGAGGGATTTAGATCCATGGAGTGCAAGTGAGCTACAAATTTGGTGAAAATTTCATTTGTTTTGAAATTTTAAAGATAATAATTTGTAAAATTTAGAAATAAACATCGATTTGGCATCTTTGAAAAAGAAATTAAGTTTTAAAAAATGAGTAAGAAAACAAATCCAGTTGGAGAAAAGTAGTAATGGCACTGCATACTGTCATAGAAGAATGCAAATCAGTATTTTCCTTTCCCCTAATTAGCAGACATAAATCAGGATAAATTTTAAATTGATGAGAGCTCTTTCAACACAGGAGAAAGACATTGACCTTCTTATCGTAAAGGTAAGTACGAAGTACATTAAAATCACCATTTTTGCAGTAATCCAGTTTACCTCTACGATAACTTTGGACTATGACACCCCTTCAGAAATGCTGTCTGCTCAAAATTCTCCAAACACAGCACTGAATGGAATTCTGCTGTGGTAGAAGAATCATGACTGGGCAGTCAAAATCAATTTGTTCCTGTGATTGACATCAGGGCCTGTGTGTCAGCCAAGCTCTCTCATACCATCTGTGCTCTGATTATGATCAATAGGTTTTTGTGATATGCCCGGGAAATGTGCTGTTTGATTACTTTTACATGGGAGAAAAGACAAAAACGTCTCAACCTGGAGTCTACTGATGTGGATGTAGAAGCTGGTTGATGAATTATTAGAATATAGAGTTTGCACTGATAAACTTTTGAACTTTCATTGAACTTGTAGATTAAGAATAGGCAGTTTTTCCAAGAGGAAAATTCACCAGACAACCAACAATTTTTCTTTCACATATTTAAGCAAGATGTTCGATCTGGTAAGGAAATAATAGTAATTTATGTCTTTGATAATTGAGAAGGATTATAGTTCTACACACAGAAAAAGCAACCATCACCCGAGCCCTGTGAGTCACAAAGCCATTAAAGAAGAAGCTTCCAGCTTAAAAGCAGATGAAACCTCCAGATTTGGAGGGTGATGTTCTTCAAGAGAGACTTAAGAGAGGGGAAAGAAATCCCCATGTGCTTGTAAAATTAGGGCCCCCTCTCTGCCTCCCTTCTGAACAAGTAAAATGACACTTCAAAGGTTCAGCTTGATAACCCACACTAAAAGAAAAGCATGCATACACAAAACCATTTCCCTTAGTGCACATAGCTCCCCTGCATATACCACCAGGCCCACACAAGCACAGACCCACACTGACCTTCAGTGGGAGGCAACCCTCCAAATAGTAGCAATGAAGCTGCCTCCTTCAACCTGCAGAGACCCATAATTCTCAAAACGTCATTTGTCCGGTAATCTGTAGGAACAGCCTGGAGCAGATTAAAGGTTAAGAAGGAAGATTGCTGACCAGCTGGAAACATGTGTTTGGTACATCCAACTAACTATAAGACATTATTTTCCTGATAAAATAGCATCAGCTGAGATCAGGTTTCTGAGAGATGGGTATTATTAATTTTGCTGCTACGACATCGAACAGCTTGCATTAAAAATACACGCTAGATTGTGGCTCTTTGGCTTGATTGGTACAACGCACCAGAGATTTCAAAAAAACGCTGACCACTCCACAGTTCAGTTGGCCTTATTAATGATAAATCCTATCACCTCCCTTTACTTTAATGCTTTGCTTCCCTAGAATTCAATTTGAATCAATCCTATGATTATTTCTAAGCATGCACCTTGCTAGTGCTCAAAAAATGAGAGGACACAATCTTATTACTATTTGTTAGTAGCTGGGGTTTATAGCATCACAGGTGTTATAATGTAAGCCTGGGAAACAGTCAACAAGAATGAGGACCACAGTCTCAAAGAGAAGGCCAGGGATGGAGCCAGCTCCACCTGGGGATCTAAACTAGGGTATCTTGGCTGCCAGTAATGGACATTTATGTAATTTTTCTCAAGTAATGGGGATTAGAAGATGTTATTATAAGAACCTATGACCTGGTAGAGAAAAGTCATCATGAACTTGGACAGATCTGTGAACCCATTTTTCTCTCCATCTCCTCTGTCTTTCTCTTATGGCATATCTACCATGTCCACATGTTTGCTCCATCCTCCTGTCTTTACCAACTTGGCTACTCAAAGTTTCTGTTTCCTCATAACTGTAGTTTGCACATAACCTCTCATGACCTTGACTCTGTCTCCTGGTGTTTAGTGTTAGTAATTACTGCTTTATTTAAATTCTAAAATGGAGAGAAAATTTTATTTTCACTACTCACATTTCATGTGACCACATTCTGGGTTACTGGGTGGCCTCTAGCTGAACTGCTCTAATGTTGATTATCCAACATGGACCAACTCCCTATGGCCAAAAGGACCAAGTCAAGAGGTATAATAAAACTACCCTTTCATCAGGAGGAAGTTCAGTTTATAAAGGGCAGAGTAGGCATTCTGAAGATCAGTCTGCCTTGTCCATGGGATAATGGGGAAAGGTTCTGTGGATGAGATAACATTTGAGATGATCATAAAAGGGTCCCATGTGTGGATAGGCAAAGATGATGTAAAAGTGGATATAGTAGCATAGGGAAAAACCAGAAATAGGAAAGAAAATATTTGTTAAGTATTTTAGTTTGGCTAGAGCACTTCTCAAGCTTTCTGTGCATATGAATCACCTGGGGATCTTGATAAAATGCAGATTCCTATTCAATGGGTCTAAGATGGGACCTGGGATTCTGCAACTTTAAACTAGTTCCCGGGTGATGCTGATGTGCTGCTTCACTCTGAGAAGTACAGCTAGAAGAAAGAGCCTTGAATGCCAAGCTAAGAAAGTGCTACTTACTCTACTTCAGTAAGTAATGAGAAGCCTTGAAGGATTTGGGAGAGAAGGATGATATAATCAGAGTGGTGTTAAAGGACAATTGATTTGGCAGTGCTTTGTGGGATAACTCAGAAGAGAACTGGAAGATCAGCTATTTAGCAATTGTAAAGGCCAGGAAAGGTAATAAGGACTAAATCAGTATGATCACAGTGGAGGGGAAGAAGGGCTATACAAAATCAGCTATACAGCCAATTGAACATGCCCTTCCCACTGTCCTTACCCAGTCTTGCTTTAGTTGACAAGAGAAGCAGCTTCTTCAGGCATCATCTGGTGACATCTTTGTCCTTTCTGGGGTGTCTGCTTTTCATTTCAAATCACATCTAAAGATACATCCTCTCTTTTACCTCTAACCCTTAATTTCATTCTCTCTGCCTAACTGCATTTTCTATTGTGTGCAACTTGCTGCATGATTTAACTATATTATAACCATGTAACTATGTTATTGCACTGTTATTTCATTGTGTACCAGTAACCAAATTCAGTAACTATATTTGTTCTGCTGAGGAGTTTTGTAGGAAGCATATCTGAAGGGCACCAGGCAATGAAGTAAAGTCTATTACCACCTTATCACCATCAGGAAAATGATCTGTTTGTTTGCAGTTCACTGAAGTACATAGCTAAAGAAATTGAAAGAGAGTTTAGGCAGTGTCTGAGTGAAGTCCAGATATGGAGACAGACGGATACCCTGAATACTAGGCTGTGGTTCAAGATCCAAAAAATGGCTATGACACTGTGCAGAAGAGAAGTTTCCAAATGATGTTATAGACAGGGAAGAAGAGCTTGGAGAGACAGACCTTATACTGTAATTCAGAGCTTCTGTTACTACCTGGCTTACACTGTCCCTACTATCCATTTAAAGCCAAGCCAAAGATAAGCTTGCTGTTAAATACAAATCCCAACTGAAATTTTCCTAAGGCCAAAGGCTTCATCATATCCCGTGATTATGGATATAAATGAAGAAACCTGGTGCTTGCCTATTGGATTGTTCATGCCATTTTGAGGTCAACCCCTGAATGCTGAACTTTGGTTTTCTAAGGCCCCTGTGCATTAAATAATCTATACAACAAGCAGGACTTTAAATCCAATCCTTTTCTTCCTAATAGGATGGGATTTTGTGCACATGTATATACTAATAGCTAAAAAATCAAACAGTTGTCACTGATCAAAACAACAATAATTTGTCCTGTGGGGAAAAAAAGAGTGAGAGAGAGAGAAAGAATAGAAAAGAAAGAAAGAAAAAGGAACTGTCCAGCCCTGGAAACTAGAGCTATTTTGATCGCACAAGAACATAATCAGAGTCAGGAACACAGTGGAGGAAATATTCCCAAAGGAAATCAAGATTAAGATGCACACTTCGGCCTCTTCCTACAAGCACCAACCTCCCAAGCCCACAGGTCATTTTGTTTGACAATGTCACATCGATTTACATTTCACAATGCACTTTTAACTTTAGAATGTTAATGTGCTGGCTGGAATTAGCTGTATCTTTAGAGAAGAGTCTGATCTTGACCATGTTCTCCTTTACAGAGACTTCCTAGTTGGTTTGTTATTTTGGTAAATGAGAACCCAGGAAGAAATTAAATCAATTTTATAGATGTGTGTGTGTGTGTGTGTGTGTGTGATGAAAGTGTCCCTGCAGGACAGACACTGGGAAACTGTGCTTTGAAGAGAACAAAGCCTTTCAGGAAAAGGGTTCCATGTTCAAAAGAAAATGAGGAAATGTGACTTCTAGCCCAGATATTGCCAGGCCCACTTCCATCCTTGGTTTTGCTCCATGTTGGAGCTCAGGATTCTGGATGTATTTCCTCTGAGTGCCCTGATGGTGGCGGAGGGCAGGGTGGGGTAGAGCAAGGCACAGCCTTCCATGCGGGGAATCTGTGCTGTCTCAGGGCTTTCCTCCAGAGGCAGTCCAGAGGGAGATATGCCAGCGTCATAAACCCTGCTTCCTCCTTCCTTCTGTGCCACCCATTTTCCTAGTCCCACTACTTCACAAGTAAATAACCATCTTCATTGGAAGTAACCTTCTTCCCTAGAGAGGTGAAGTGACTGGTCTATGGTCACACAGCTATTAAGAGCCTGTGACAGAAAGAAATCCAGCCTCTTCAGTTTCAGGTCATTGCATGTTCTTTCCTCCTACCTTGTAAGCAGCTTCAATCTTTGATGTGGGCCCTGTGTCCTGGGCCACAGGACAGACTTAGGGCTCAAACCTCCCTGGGCCTCACCTGGCACTTCCCTGCCAAGGTTGCATCCTGCCTCTCTCTGAAGAGTCACCCTCTAGCCTAGTCATTGTGGAACCTACTCCTCAGTCCCAACATCACCACAAACACCCACTGTCCCTACAAGGGACAGGAGGGCTGAGATTTAGGGACCCAAGTTTAGATGCAAATTAGAATCTTTTTAATGTTATGAGAATGATGGTGAAAAATCCTTGAGGACAAGAGTTATATTTAGTCTGCAAATATGTATTGAGAAGAATCCCCCAAAAAGTTACTATTAAAGAATAATGATAAAGATTCATGCACTTTAGTGGGGGGCAGAGTTTAGGGGTGGCATTATGAAAAGCTGTGGGAGTTTTGAAGCAGCCTTTACTCAAGAGATGGTTGTGTGCTGAGGGAGAGAAGATTTGGAGCTATTACTCACAATGCACCAGCAGAAGATTCCAAGTTGGAGAGCCTAGGCAGAGAAGTTCCATGGGGTGTGGGAAGGTGGGGGTATGGTAAGAGGCAGCATAAGAATGGCTGAGCTGAGGCTGGGCATGGTGGCTCATGCTTGTTATGCCCAGCACTTTAGGAGACCAAGGCAGGTAGATTGCTTGAGCTCAGAAGTTTGAGAGCAGCCTAGGCAATATGATGAAACACCGTCTCTACAAAAAATACAAAAAAAAAAAAAATAGCCAGATGTGGTGGTATGCACCTGTGGTGCCAGCTACTTGGGAGGCTGAGGTGGGAGGATCGCTTGAGCCTGGGAGGTCAAGGCTGCAGTGAGCTGAGATTGCACCACTGCACTCCAGCCTGGGCAACAGAGTGAGACCCTATCAAAAAAAAGAAAAGAAAAGAAAAGAAAAGAAAAGAATAGCTGGGCTGGACACACTTCACTACAGAGACAGTCATTCTCTCCAGAAGCCAGCATGAGGCAGAACCTGGCTGCCAGACAGGGGAGGTTCTTCCCCATCTAGAGACCAAAACGTCAAGTGTAGAAACTCGGTTGGGTAGATGTGAAGGATGCTGTAGGCCAGCTGGCTCAGCCTCCATTCCTAACTTCCTCAGGAAACCAGTCTATACTGTAGACACCAGAAAATGAAAAACTAATTTTCTCTTCCTCCTTTGCAGGTAGGGTTCCTGATGGGATTGGGTTCCACCAATCAGAGCCACTTGCATGAGACCTCAACTGAGAGCCAGGTCAGTGGGATGGGAGGCACAGCACGAGGCCTTTACTTTGCTAGCTCAGATCATGGCAAAATGGTGGGCTCTGCCACGGACAGTGGGGGATGCAGTTTCCCTCAATCATATCAGAGCATCATCTGGGGAACTGGAATTGTTTCTGAAAGCTCCAACCAGAATCTGCTTGTTCAGCACTTCCAAAATGTTCATAGGCCAATTAATACCTGATTATTAATGCTCTCCTATTTCAATAAACTGGAACAATTTCTGTCATCTGCATCACCATGGACAGTGGCCAAGATAACATATCTGACTCCCCAAACTGATCATTTTTTAGTACCCTCCTCTATGGGACAAAATTATTTTCAGTGAGAATCATGTAATAATCATTAATTATTATTACTCTCATGATTCATTCATTAGCTTTAAAACAATAATTTAAACAGAATAAATTTTAATTTTCAAGATATTATTCAAATCCAGTCAAATATCTCGTGTATGAACTAAAATTTGCATTTACTAAACTTTAAACACAAATTAAAATTCCAAGTGGTTGTGCAGAATGACAGAATTAAATTAACTCAGGTTTTGTGTCTTGGCTTTGCAATTACTGTGCTATCATCCTTTATCGATTATTTAAATGCAGGCATACTTAGTACAACAGGGGCTGGAGACACAAACTGTGCCTGAAGCCAGTTCGAACCATCTTGAACTGTTCTTTCTTACTGGAAGTTCTCCTAAGTAACTTTCACATAGACTATAATATTAGTAAAAGGATAAGTAATTAACTATGCTAATTTGAAGCATATATATGTATGTGTGTATATATATGGGTATATATGTATACACACACACATACACACAGATGTATATGAGTGTATAGAATTAAAATTCAATAGTCACCACAGCAATTGTTTAGAAAATGGACAAACAAAAGATTTGTGGGAGGATTATTTTATCACTGACATTGTTTAGAATTACTGGCCTAGGGATAATAAAAAGCAAACTGACTCACAGTCGATTTTATTATTGGTTTTAAATTATCTGCAGACAATGCAGCTGTGTGCATCTTGAGGGCGGGTTCACCCGCCCCTGGTTGGCAGGTGGGGCTGAGCCTGAAAAAGCCTGATCCCAAGCCTGAGGGCTCCAGAGGGTTGGGGGCTTGAGGGGAAGTGGCGTGGCAAGGGGGGATTCCCAGACCCCAGCACCCTCCCCACCAGATACCTCCTGCATACCAGGAGACCCAGCCTGAGCCGCTCATGACTCCCCAGATTCTCAAATACTGCTGAAACATAAAGATCCCCCACAAATTGCCTTTGGTGGTGAGGAACCAAGAGCCCAAAACTGCTGAAACCCTGGTACCCAGTTCTCAGTAGTGAAGAGACCCACCCACCCCATGTGATGGAAATGTGTGCCTCAGCACAATTAAACCTCATCTCCTGCCACGGGCCCTTGAGGGCACACACAAGTTGTTGAATGTATGAATGTTAACTCTGCCAATGCCGAAATTCCACTTTAACCTATACCTGGAATGCCTTCGTTCGCTGGCAGGTGAGCTGCACCTCAGGTGTCTGCAGGGGACAGGGTGAGTGAAAGCCCCACAGAGCTCTCAGCCTGAGAAGGCCCTGAGCCAGGGCACTGCCTTTAATGAGAGAAGTTTCTCTTTTCCCCTCCAAGTGGTGGCCGCACTGAGAGACATCTAAAGTTCTCTGAGAGCAGAGACGGAGTTTATTTCCGGTGTCCTTCGCGGTCCCCAGCAGTACAACTCTCATAAAAGGTTAACTTCCTAGTTCTGGGGAGAGTAAAGCTTGTCTTTTCTCCACTAGTTGAGGGACCTTTAGCATAAAGGTCCAGCCTCACAGAAGATGACTAAACACACAAGCCAATTTTAATGCTGTGTCCTGAGACCCCAAGGGAGTCCAGGGGAGACCATCTCCCTAGACAAAGGAAAGAGGCAGGTGGACAAGATGCAGGTGCACAGTGCCAGATATCCAAGGACCCTTGGAAGGCTGTGACCTTTCTGCTCTGAGCAGTAGTAGTAAGCCAGATGTCCACTAGCAGGTCCCAGAGATGCGGCCACAGCAGTAAAGCTGCATAACAGTCTACTTGCCTGGCACTGCCCAGGAGAGTGCCACTAGCCCCCATCCTGTAGGACCAGTGGGTGCTGTCCTCCTCTATGCAGAGTGGCCAGGGAGGAGGGGCAGGGCCATCTAGCCATGTGGTTCATGCCTAGGTGTCTGGGAGCAGGAAGACATGCATTTCCAATCTAGCATTGGCACCCAAACTCACATTGCTGTATTCCTGTCAAGCAGTGTTAGCCAGCCTTATATCTAAGGACTACAGGCTTTAATTACTCCAGGGAACAGCCTGGTGGCCAAACAAAGAAAGGCTTGTTACAAAGGCCCCTTTGTTGAAAGGGCTTTTGTCCCAGCAAGAGGATTGCTCCAGGCACCCCTTATAGGCCACCAGCCCAGAGCAGGGAAGTAATACTTGTCCAACTAACCCTCGGGTGTTTCAGAAGACCTGGACTCAAGTCCCCACAGCCCAGGTTTGCTGGCAACATAGTCTGCTGTAAGTCACACATCCTTTTTAAGCCCCAGTTTTCTTACCTATCAAAAAGCAATCATCAATGTGAATTTCACCCTCTTTTCTCCAGTCCCGGAGGCTGAGTGCCCCAGGCTGCTGGAGGTGCTGAGAATACCTGGACCCTACTAGCAATGCAGAGAAGTGTTTACACCCCTCTCTGGCAGGTGATGTTCGATGTGTCTTTAACCGTGTCCCTACCCTCTGTCATCCCACACACAACAAACACATATATAAGAAGAAAAGGAACGTGTTTGTAGTGGATATTTCTCCTCTTTCCTACTGAGGATCCAAGCAGCCTCCCTAAGCTGAGGTGAGGGGCAGCAGCCACTTCCTCTCTGGAGAGCCAGGAAGGACACCTCCTCTCACTCCCTGGAAACAGAATAGCAGGCTGCTGACCTTCACCCGGCCACCAGTGCTCCACCCTGAACTCAAGATTCCAGGATGCAAGACAGAGGCTTCAGGAGGAGAGAGATTTCTCCTTGGAAAGCTGGAAGAGCTGAAAGGAGAGTAGGAGGTAGTGAGGAGGGGCCTGCAGCAGGTCTCAGGGACTCTACAGGGCGTGGACCTGTGCTGTACTTTTGCCCCCTGACCCTCGTTCCTGATGCTTTTCTGAGCTTGGTTCTCCAGCCTTCTGATAATTCCATAGGCTGCTGGATAGATAGCCTTCCAACAAATTCCCTTTCTGCCTAAGTTAACCAGATTTGGGGTCTGTTGTTTGTAACCAAGAGTCCTACCTGATACTGTGTAAGATATAGCCAGAGAGGAAATTACCCCAAAAATCTATTTTTTTAAATCTGCCTGTACAAATATACTAACCACAGCATTATTTAAAACTGTGCAGATGGAAACCACTGGACAGTAGTGACATGGTTAAGTGGAGTCTGAGCCATTCTCTTGGAAAAACAAGCAATCATCAGAATAATGGGTATGAAGACAATGCAATGACAAGGGAAGTGCTGCTGAGATTGACTGACAAATGACAACAGGATAAGAAACTGAATGCAAGATGTGCCCCTCTCCCCCTACCAAGAATAGAAGCTCCTAGGAGCGAGACTTTTGATCTATTTTGTTCAGGGTCCTATCCCCAGCAAGTGGCAATGGTAGGCACTCAACTAACACTTACAGAATGAATGAATGAATGAACTATTTGCACAGGGGAGGGGTGGGTAAAAACACCTTCAAATGTTATTAGTGATTATTACAGGTTACTCAGATTTTTTAAAGCTGTTGTTCCCTTTCCTCTATTTCTAGCATTTTCCATCATGTGGTTTTATTCATTTTCCTGAGAAGAAAAAAATGTTTTCTTAGCCCAAACCACCGGTAGGTGACCCAACTTCCCTAATATTTATGTTCCCTCTTGAGAGGCCTAAGCTGCAACTAAGCAGGGTGGCAAGGGCAAAGGAACAGTTGCTCTCCTTTCCAAGTAGAAATGCTCAGCTGAAGCAGTCATTAAGGAGCCTGGCTCTGCTGCCCAAGGAAACACTTCCTTCCCATGGGCGGCGAGCGCCGGGTGACCTTCACAGCCCCTGGGCTGGATCTTGGAGCAGGAGAGTCTGTCTGGGGCAATAAAGCGTCGCCAGGTGTCCAGGCCAAGTCAAAGGCCTTCCTGCCCTCCCCTGTTCCCCTCCGGTTGTCATCTCTTGCTTCCTCACCCGGGCTTTGTCACCAGTCCATGCACACTGCAGGGTCTGAACAATGGCAGACTCAATAGCCAGAGGGAGTTCAAAGGGGTTGATCGCCCCTTCAGATTGGCATTCAGCAGAAGCAGCCACTAGCTTAGCAAGTGGGATCCTGTTCCACCTCAGAGTGACTAAGCAGGGAAGTGGAGGAGTCAGCACTCCGCAGAAGCCAGGAGGTTGGCTTCAGGCTGGCCATGAATTCTCACAGCAGGAAAGGGCAAAAGGAGATCAACCAGCCAGATGAGCTACGAGGAAATGAAATCTGCTGCAGATCGCTGGGCAGGGCCAGCTGTGCACACCTGCTAAGATCACCATCTTATGACCACCACTGGCTTGCACTCACTATGATATTCTCTCTCTCTCTCTCTCTCTCTCACACACACACACACACACACACGCAAGCATTTTCAGCATGAAAGAATGAGAATAAAATCATGCAAAGGAAAATGCCGAACACAGAGAAAAGACACACGTAAATGTACACACTTGCAAAGGCTCTGATTCACTAACTTCATGCCCCTTTTTTACCTCCCCATATCAAAACATGCTTCATCCTGGTTGGATCCAACAAAAGACCACAAGCCCCAGGTTCCAAGGCACATCCTGCAGGCATTTTTTTCCATTTTATCCATAGTGCTGCAGTGTTTAGTGGGTTGCTTACAGTTCAGGACCACCTGGGAGGAAGCCCCACTCTACATTCTGGGTCCCAGCTCTGCCAAGTCTCTTCTCCAAATTCCAAGGGTACAAAACCAGTTGGGCAGTGTCCCCTCTTAAGAGCTCTGAGTCCCAGCTCTATGTGATCCCTCCTCAAGCTGCTGACGGTCCGCATCAGCCTGGGAACACCCTCCACCAGAGACCTGTGTTCCAGCTTTGCTGGGCCCTTCCCCTAAGCATCTAGGTTCTATTAACCCCAGTCTCTTGCTTTGTTTCCTCAGCCCTTGGGATGGTAGCTGCTCCCTGCAGTTACCGTCACTGAGATGCCTCAAGCTTCCTTTTTTGCCTTTTCAGTCCTAATACTAGCCTAATAATCCCCTTTATTAAATTATCTCTGTTAAAATAACTATGGTGATCAACTCCTTACTTAAATAATGTTTACATGATCAAAAGACTTTCTGTAGTAGTATTAACAGTTTTGGTTTCCTTGGTTATTTTAACTTTATTCAATTTAAATTCATTGAATTTTTTCCAATTATGCTTTCATTTTATAGTCATTAAAAAATAAAAAAAACTGGCCAGGCATGGTGGCTAACACCTGTAATCCTAGCACTTTGGGAGGCCAAGGCGGGTGGATCACTTGAGGTCAGGAGTTTGAAACCAGCCTGGCCAACATGGTGAAACCCTTTCTCTACTAAAAATCCAAAAATTTAGCTGGGCGTGGTGGTGGCTGCCTGTAATCCCAGCTACTTGGGAGGCTGAGGCAGGAGAATTGTTTGAACTCAGAAGGCAGAGGTTGCAGTGAGCCAAGATTGTGCCACTGCACTCCAACCTGGGTAACAAAGCAAGTCTCCATATCAAAAATAAAATAAAATAAAATAATTTAAAAAGATGGTGCTTTCCTGATTGGACTTTTACTGATATAGGAGAAAAGCTAGTAGGAAAAAATTAAACCTGCTAGTGAAGACAGGTTTCTGGGTGCTTTGATGGAGTGATCCATCTCCTCGTCACCAGGGATGGGAAGAAGAGCTTTACATCTGTTATGTTTAAATGATATTCCTCAAGGAACAGTGTTCAAGAGCTACTTGATGGTTACCATCCACTGAGCTGTTCAAGTTATTGACCATTTCTTACTTAGATTCTGAGAAGTTTTAGATACAGTTAAACAGTGGAGGAATATATGGCCTTTAAATAGCCAGGAGTTCCAGAAGAAAATAAATAAATTCTGAAGAAACAGGGTCTAAGTAGGGAAAAGAATACCCAACTGGAAAGAGAATGCTGTAGAATAAATATACAGAAGGAGTTAAGCAATTTAACTATTCAAAAAGACCAAAGGGAGGCCACCACACTACAAGTTTGTGGGGGGGAGGGGTGGCGGGGGCAGCGACTATTAAAATCACAGGTGGTTGCAATAACCACACATACATTCAGTGCTGAATTTCCAATCCCTATCTCCTTACTTTGGGAGCAATTAGTCTCGGGTGAAAAATTGCACTTGTAGCTAATTGCACCTGCAATTACCTACTTCCGGGTGCAATTAGCCACTTGAACCTAATTCTGAGTGTGCAAGTGTTTAATTGCATATGTGAGGAGGTGATTCCAGACACAGTTAGTTGTGCCCTCAGTCTTTGCACCTGCAACTAATTGTGACTCATAAAACAAGTCTTCATACAAGTCAGGTTGAAGGTACATATGGTGACCCTGTTTGGGGAACCAAGAATTGGATTGGTTGGGCTAATAGAAGTACAAGTGCACTAAAGAGAATAAAGGGACAAATTATTTAGAAACTGTCATTCTTTGGATCTACGGTTACATTATCCATGTCCTTTCCTGCAATCATGCTCTTCCCAGACTACAGAACATAAAGTCAGCTGATTAAAGGCAAGAATCATGCCTTGGCTGACACAGTTCTTTGTAAAGATAGCAGTAATTCTTCTGCTGACATTGAGGAACATCCATAAAGTGCAGGTCAGAACTATGTTCCAGCCAGTTCTCCATTATTTGTGTTAATTCTGATGAGGTTATTCAAAACACTGGGCAACAGGTATTTATTGAACTAAGTCATATCATGAATCCAGAAATTAACAGACATGGCTCCTGCCTTCAATTTCATGTCAGTTCTACAAATAATTATTAAGTGTCTACTGTCTGCTTGGAAGTCGAGGTACTCATTTACTTATTAGGAACATTCCTTTGTTCTGTCTTTCTACAAATGCCTATTGATATGGTTTGGTTATTTGTCCCCTCCAAATCTCAAGTTGAAATGTGATTCCCAGTGTAAGAGGTTGGGCCTGGTGGGAGGTGATTGGATCATGATGGCAGATCTCTCATTAATAATTTAGCACTATCCCTTTGGGGATAAGTGAGTTCTCACTCAAGTTAGTTCATGAGGGACCTGGTTGTTTAAAACTCTGGGACCTCCCCCTTTTCTCTCTCTTGTTTCTGCTCTCACCATGTGACATGCTGGCTTCTCGTTGCCTTTTGCCATGATTGTAAGCTTCCTGAAGCCTCACCAGAGACAGATGTTGCAACCATGCTTGTATAGCCTGCAGAATTGTGAGCCAATTAAACCTCTTTTCTTTACCCAGCCTTGGGTATTTCTTTACAGCAATGCAAAAACAGCCTAATATACCAATTTATCAAGCCCTCTTGGAACTCACATTCAAGTAGGAAAGATAGACGCTAAACAACTGTTTATACAATTAATGTCTTCATTACAGGGGCTGGGAGAGTGCACAACTAGGGCCTGCCCTGGTAAGAGTTTATGATAGGGTGTTCTGAAGAATTGACGCTTGAGTCAAGATTTTAAAAATCACTAGGGGCTACTCAGAAAGGAGAGGGAGAGCAGGCTCTGGGCAGGGAGAATGAAAATGCCAAGGCTCTGAGGCTGAACGGAACTTCCCAGACTGAGAATAGAAAGAAGGCCAGCGTGGCTGGAGTGGAGTAAGGGAGAGAAGTGGTTGAAGGTTATGTGATGAGTGGGAGGAGTTTCCTCTAGGTTGCCAAAAATGTGCCTCATGAAAGAACCCTGCTGGAATGAAGGGCATCACAGGGCCTGTCAACCACAGCAAAGGCAGAATCCTGATGTGAGATGTTGTTTTTCGTCCCTCTTCCTCTAATCTCACCAATACCAGCCTGGATCCTGGAAGAGCCAGAAGAGAGATGAGGTAGAGAGAGAATAAAATTGCCAATCAACCCCTCCTTCCCAACTGCATGAGCCTGAGCTTCAGCCGATATCACTAACTTTGATATGGAGGTGAGATTGAAGTTTGACGTTAAGCTGAACTGGACCTTTAACACTGAAAAGAAATCTCATTATCAGAATTGAGGCTTTTCTAGTAGTTGGAAGTAATCCAGAAAGCCAAGGCATCTGCATGAGATGTCTCTAAAGCACAGGAAGTAGGGACCTGCCTGAGCATATCTGAAGCTAGGTAGAAGAAATGTACAGCCTCTTTGTGACTGTACCCCCCTTGAGCCAGCCTATTCCACCAGTAGTACATAGGAACAATGCACATGACCCCCCAGAGCTGAGGCTCCACAAGGCGGTGAAGTTCCACAAAGATAAGAAGGACTCATAGATTTGGATGGAGAGGAGGGACCAGGCATTGCAAGAGAAGAATGATGAGAACACAGGGGAATGAAGTCCATTCTCTATTGGATGGGAAGCCTCAAGAAGTCTGGCCTGGCTAGAGCAGATGTTCTGAGATGTGAGAAGCAGCGTTGGATAGAACATGAGCTAAAGACAGATGGAAGGAAGTCTTTAATGCCAGGCAATAGGAGTTAGGAGCCTCTTGCATCAAGCCTGGCTCTTCCTCCAGATTCTGAACAAGCAGCAAAATAACTTGGTTTGAGCTTAAAGTGAGAGGTTCATCTTCCTGAGCTCCCTTCCAGGGCTGAAATGGTGACCTTTTCCCCAGTCTTTCTTCTCTGTGTACTGTCTAGTGGAGATGATGAGAAGTCATCACTGTGAGGACATTACCTCCCCATCCAAACCCCTTCACCAGCACTCCTGGCCAAGATGGTACATGTGCAGTGCAAGTCTTCAAGGATTTGGGGAGAGCAGTAGAATCCCTTCTTTTATGCCTTTTTCTCTTTTGGCAAAGGCTGACTCCATGCTCACCAATTAGATTAGAGTCATGTCACTGGATTCTAGTCAGGCAGCCTGTACAGGGCTGGCCTCTAAAACATTCAACACAATCTTCCACTCATTCTCCCCTTCCAATTCATGAGACTGAAAGTAAAGGACCCTGCGATGGTGGAGACACATGATGGCAAGAATCTGTATCCCTACTCAGAGAGGAGCATCAGACTGGCGTCAGACCATAACACGAGCAAGAAACATGTGCTTGGTTAAGCCACTGAGATAGGGTGTTTACTCATCACTGAAGTGCAGCCTAGTCTGTTGTAACAGATCTATCCACCTCCCACCCCAGTGTTCCCCATCCTCCGATTTCTCTCCCTTCTGTACTCTTTCTGCAGCCACCTTGGCCTCAGTCATTTCCTCACAGCAGAGTATTCACAGTTGCAGCAGAGGCAGGGGAAGAAGACCCAAGAAGGGAAGACCTGGGTGCTTCTCTTCTCCTAGCATGCTATTGCACTGCCGCTCATCCTGGCTGTTCCTCTCTCTGGAATACTGTTCCTCTAGATGTTCACTCCTGGCTTCTTTTCAGCTGAAATGACTCTTTCTCAGAGAAAGTTGCTGGCACCACCCATCCACCCACAACTTCTCAACACAATACTCTTTACTGCCTTCGTAGCAGTAAATTATTCAAGAAATTATCTCATCTGTTTATTGTCTTTCTCCTTGTAGGATGTCATCTCCACCAGAACAAGGACTACGTTTTGTATGTTGCTGTTCCGTTAGTGCCAGAACATGCCCACCCCTGCTCAGTAAATAAGCGTTAAGTGAATGGATTAATAAGTGAAAGGCTGTAAGTACTTTGACCTCCAGGTTATCTAGTCTCACTCCCTTTACAGATGAGGAAATTGACTCTTTTCCCAGAAAAGAGGAAACAGAAAAGCAAAGGCAACTCTCCCATGCTAGCTGTTTCTGGAGTGCTGAACTTAGATGTGATTTATTCAAATGAAAACTCTTGGGGAATTGTTTCAGAGGGATCCGTAAAACAAATGTCATTTTTACCTAGAGAATTCACCCAACCTTCCAACCAATTTCAAATGTAGTTCTTCAATGCAGATTTAACAAATTTGAAATCTCTTACATAAAGCTATTTATCATCTAATGTGCGCCTGCCCTGCACCACAGTTTAAGTTACAGCTTTTTAATGGGGTAAAACATTTCAATGAAATCATCAAAATACCTTAAACCAAAACTGCTTATAAGATATTGATGAGTTTCAAGCATTGATTCCACCCCTGAAAACATCAACCTTGCTATTGGCACCATGGGCACTTCTAATAATAGCAGCCAAGGAGGTATAATGAATATCTAATGAACCATTTTGTATGTCTATGTTGCTTCTTGAATTGGAAATAAATCAATGAGCCTTACAAAATGCATATTTTAGTGATACCTCATAAACAATAATCTTGTTTTTCTATCATGACTCGAATGTCATTCTTTTTATAATACAATTGAAGATTTAATAATTTATTATATAGATTGCCTTCCCCATTTTAGCTCTAGGTTATGTGTGTATACATAATACATATACATATAGGTCGCCTTTCCCATTTAAGCTCTAGGTTATGTGTGTATATGTATATATGTGTGTGTATATGTATATATGTGTGTATATATATGTGTGTGTGTATATATATATATATATGTACACATAACCTACAGCTTAAACGAGGAAGGCAACCTAGTCCAATGTTTGATTTTTAAAATTTTTAAGTGTCCTTGTATGTAGAAGCTCTGTGGGTCATAAAAGTAAACCAAAATGCCCACGTTCCAGGAGCAAACATAGAGGCACATGAATAGTAACTAGTAAACAAGTCATAGACGCTTCCATGAATACAATACCAGAGAAGGCCTAGATCCAGTGCCAAAGGCTGAATGAAGACCAAGAGATCCGATAATCCTGCTTTACAGGCACTATAGCTGAGCCCACGCTCATCTGGGCCAGTCAGACCAAGGCTGGTTTCCTTGGGCTGGAACAAGCTCCTCTGGGAACAGCGTGGTGTGTTCACCTAGAGACCTCTTCCTGACAAAGGTTTTGGCTGTGTTGTCCCACCCACTTCCTCAGCTGAAAATGGGAAATGGGGCAAGTTGCTTCCCCTCCTGCTGGCTCAAATCCTATGACCCAAAGCACGGTCTCCATCTCAGCAACTTCCCTTCCAGAGGCCAAATATAGCCATCCCTTTCCTGGCTCACTAAAATTCCAGTCAGACTGCTGTGCACAGTGACAGACGGCCAAAGAGCATCTCACCAGCCCAGCCACAGCCCAAAATAACGGCCACTTGGTTAGCACAGACTGTGGACTTTTTCTTTTTTGTTGTTGTTGAGACTTCGTTCTGAGTTATTTTTTGTTTTGGTTTTGGATTTTGTTTTGTTTTTGTAGTTTGAAAGTAAATAGAGTATCTGAAGAAGTGGCTACACCAACTTCCTACATGAGGTTCCTGGGTTTAGTTCCAGCAGTGGTGGGTAATGACAAGAAATGTACTCACCTCTTAAATCTCCCCGGCCGCCTACCTAAAAGGAGGGGCTGACAAGCGCATTTCCTCCCCATTCTGTCCAGCAGTGCCTCCTGCACACCCCAGGTCATGCTGGGACCCACCCACCATGCTACATTTTCTCCTGGGTCTCGTGGAAGGAAGACTGGGGGAGGCTGTCCTGTGGGCTGGGTGGGGACACTTCCAGACTTGCACCCATGATGCTTCTGGGCAGTAGACAGGCCCCGGCCCCAAGCTGTCAGTTCGGTGCCCTCCACAAGTTCTAAAAGGCCTTAAATTATTAATTTATTTCTTTAAAAATACACCGTGCTCAACAACAACCAAGCCCACTTTTGATCTGCATCATGACACACAAGGCTCTTGTCAACCAGATTTTGTGCAGGCCAACAGACACATCTTATTAAATCTTACCTAGCGGGTAACATGAAATTGGAGCATGCTAAAGAGATTTAGTCTGGGAAAGATGATTGTCTTCTCCATGCCCTGTTTCCAAATGCAATGGTAATAAGCAATTTTGCAAAACTATAACCTTCAACTGTTGGAACATCTTTGTACTTTTGTTCTTCAAAGGCAGAATGTTTTCTGGAATTATGTTTCTACCTGAGGAAAAAAATATACTCCTTCAATTTCTACATGTGCAAGCATATCACACAGATATATCTCATTTCTTGTCATGTTGTATGCTGTCTCAAGATCAATAAATAATTTATGCATTTAATGCATTTATCAGCTCTCGTGTGTGTGTGTATATATATATATGTAAATCTCCTATGTGTTAATGTCAAAGATGTCTTCTATATTAACGGAAAGCAAGCAACCTCTTGGGTGTTTCACCACCATGAAATTAACTTTGCATCTTACCCATCAAATGAGTGAAAAGTGAGAACAGGTCCCTGCTCTTTATAGAAAACTAAACGCTAGTTTACAACAGAGAAGGAGTTACAGTAGGAATTTCACATTGCTTATCTGCTGAAATTTCTCCCCTCCCTTACTTTTTTTTTCCAAAGAAGTTCTTTATTACTCCAGGGCCACTTAGATTGTAGAGGGAATACGGCTCCTAAATTTCAACTTGTTCTATTTAAGTTGCCTTTCCTTTGCTTCCCACTTGGAGTATTTATCATGCTTGTCGTTAAGAACTGCTTCTGAGCCCTCGCAGTGCCAACCCTGGGACCAGGTGCATACGTTTGGCAGTCCTCACCTCCACTGCCATCCATAGGCTCCAATTTGGATTTAACCATGGTCATCATTCACACCCTCATGGCAGCAGGATCTAGGGGTGCCACCAATATGATGATAGGCAGTGAGCATGAGCACTGGCAGCAACTGCTTTGGGCAAAGTCACGTGGCTGCACCTGGCTCATGCTTGCTGTTCTGAGCCTGTCCCCTCTTTCCACCCACCTTCCCCATTTGGAAGACTTCTGTGTTTCAGCAATGCCATGAAAGAACTCCCAGACTGATAGAATCTGAGAGGAATGGATCTCAAAAATAATCTCGTCCAAACTGCTCATTTAAAAAATAAGGAAATGGAGGACCTGAGGGGTTAATTTCCTTGGCCACACTCACACAGGTAGTTGCTGGCAGACCAGAGACTGGAACTAAGTATTTGAACCCACTTCCAAGGCTCCTTCCACCATACCAATGGCTCCCAACATTTGCTGGCACAACCCACAGTCAGAAGGAAACTTTACATCCTGATCCACACACATGCACACATGTATGCAACTTACACAAACGTTTTACAAAACAATGCTTACTATGTGACACACTTTGATCTTTTCTATTGTCGTAGATTCATTTTAAAATATTCTGGAGATTGCTTAACAGCACATAGACTCAAACTGCAACCGTACAGAGAAGATTAGCATGGCCCCTGCACAAGGATAACATGCAAATTTTTCCCATATTTTTTGTACATTTACCAAATGTTACTTTTCTTTCCAGGGATAACATTTATAGGTATACAGTCCTATAGTTTGCATTTTTCTTAGTTAGATCCATCCACTGAATATTTAGGAGGATGGGGGTTGAATTAGATACAGAACAGGGTCCCTTTTAGGTCTAAGCATCATGCTCCTGATCAGGAATGATCTTCCTGTCTACCTGTCCTCAGATTAGAATGATCTGAAAGACAGAATGATCTAGTAGACAGAACACTGGACTGAGAGTCAAGGCCCAGCATCTAGTCCTGGCTCCACCAACTGCTAACTGTGTAACTTTGGGCGAGTTTCCTCTGGGTTCCGTTAACTCATCTGCATGATCAAGCTGTTGCTAACTGACAGTGTTCTGAGGAGTAAACGAAATAATGCAAATTAAAGCAATAAAAAGCTCTATGCACAAGACTTGTCCTGGAATAGCAATGATCTTCCATTCTCACATTTCAGAGAAATATGGTATCTAAAGAGGTTTCTGGATTCCATTCAAAACACCTGCATCATTATTATGAATAAATTTGGTAGATTAAAGAAAAACCATACCCTGAAACTAGCTTATTTTTAAATGTTTTTGCAGGTGTTTGAAGAGGAGGGGCTCACTCTAAATCTTGAAGATGTTCAGCCTCGAAAAAGTAGAAGTCATTGTGACCAAAGATGATGCCACCATGCCTTTGAAAAAGAAAGGTGATGAGCCTCAAATGGAAAAATACATTCAAGAAAGGTCAATGCTAGTGAGTATGAATGAACACATAGCAAAAATTTCAGGTAGAACAGCCATGCCAAGGGCTGGTGGGACAGGTGAGGCCGAGTGAATAAAAAGAAGTAGCCCCAGAGACACTCAAGGTGGTTCCAGCTGCTTTTGAAGGAGGTTTGTTTCTAAGAGGTGGCTGGGCTTGGTTTCAGCATATTCCAATTTGGGACTCATGAACTGCAACTAATAAAGATCAAAAAACTGATACAGAAATTGTTTTATAAAACATTCAATTCAAAATGCCTGCAGTGACCTTGACAAGAGCAGACGTTAGGAGGATCCCTGACAGCTGAGAACATTGTGTGAAGCCCCTCAGAAGTTAGTTGTGAAGCCCTGCGGGGAGATCTCTGGCTGCACAGGGGAGAGGATGGTGGGGAGGGGGACAGGCATCATTGTCACTATTATGGTAGGTAGGGCTGCTGCTTCTCTGCCTGAAACAGAGAAGAAGGTGTCAGGAAGATCCTAAAGAGAAGGACCCTGGCACAGGCAGACTGGGTGGAGGTGGCATGGGAGGCAGCGAGTTCTAACTCCTTAAATAGTGCTTTATCACTACTCAGGAACTGTTATGGGAAGCTCAGAGTTGTGCTTCTCACCAATAATCTTAGAGAAATCACTTCAAAAAAGAGATTAAAGAAAAGGTTACAGGTTTCAGTAAAGGGTTCCGTTTGGCCAAGTATACGATGGTTTGTAGTTGTCATTGTCCATGCCTACTGATAACTTATTTTGTGTTTTTGAATGAAAAGACATTTGTACATTCCTTAAAATAATAATATTGTTAAAAAGCTGGTGACGCTCACAAAATCGATTCCACAAATCCCAAGCAGAGCATGTGGAGGCAGCGCAAACAGGAGGCGCAGGCGATGTGAGCAGCCCTCTGCTGTCCCCTCCCCTCCCACAGGCTCCCCCCAGCTGCTCTGACCACCGAGACACCCACTCCCGCTGCATCCCTCACATCCAAAGTCTCTTCCAGTGCCCTCTGGGACCTTGGTTCCAGGGTGAGCAACGCAACCAAGCTCGTGGGGAGGGCGGAGCACTCCATCCTCTTCCTGTGACCGCAGGGACCGTGGCTCTCCCGGGTGCTCCCCAGCCTACCCCAGGTAGTGAGCGCTTCATGGCCCCAAACTCCTGGGGACTGGAAAGGGCTTTGTGTCCTTCTACCTGTATGTAAATCCCCCCCCACCCTCTCTTAGCCACCTGGTTGCCCAAAACCACCTGAACCTTCTGCTCACACCTTGGTAACTTACTGTCTTCTTTTCTGTCCTAGATCTTGCCATCAGGGTGGGCACTTTAATGTCCTTCCCTGTGGGCAGCACATCCAATACACTTGCCGTCCCTTTCTTTCCCTCCCTCACCTGGTGACACCCCTAACCTGCGAATGGCCTAGAGTGGTCCCACCTGAGATATTCTCAACCTGTATCCTGAAGCCTCATCACAGCCTCCTCTACTGAGATCCCGGTTCCCTTCAACCTGCTGCCCCTGACTTTCAATCTCCCTGAGCCCTTCCATGTCTGCTCTTCCCATTTCCTCATTCTCTCATCCCCCCCTTTTGGTTTTGCTTCCTTCCCCCTCCCACCTACACTCCAGGGCCTAGCACTTCAGCCCCATTTTTGACAATAGCCCCCTTCCTAAACCAACAACCTATGAATCTGCTTCGTAGTGCACAGCCAGCAATGAAGCAAGAAAAGAATCGAGCACATAGCCCCAATATGTTCATAAATCGCATACATTTTACTACTGGGCTGACGCTTTCTTCATTTTAAACATATCACGAAAATGGAAAGGCACAAATGACATGATTTTAGAAGGCCAATATAATAAGCATTTCAGTATTTTCTGCCCATTCCCATTGGAGCATTTTGTACAGCCCCTGAGGGTGTGTGTACTCCAGTTTAGGGACCACAGCCCTAAACCCTATCACTCTCTTCTCCTTCTGTCACATCCACCCTACAAAGCCATCCCTGAGCCAGTCTAGTCATGAGTGTCCTGTTCTCTGCCAGGTGTCTAAGTGGTGTTAGAAGACACACTCAGTCCCAGTAACCTCTGGATATACTCTTTCAGCTCAGGGCAATGTCACTGAGAGCCTTCAAGGGGCAACAGTGAAGCTAGTTTGCAAGAAAACGTGTTTCATCTTCATCTATTGCCAGCACCCAGCACAGTGCCTGGCACTTGCCTGTGACCATGAATGCATTGATCTGTGCACACATGTGGCATCCACATCGCTCTGCCTACATGGTTACCAAGGCATGAAGAGTACAATAGAGAGAGCCCTGACAGGTCAGGACATCCCAGCTGGGGCGCGTTTAGTTCTGAAGCTGTGTGAGGGTACCTTACCCTCACAGCACCTCTGTCTGCCCATAATGGCCCAAGCAATAGACTGGCCCTCAGAATGTGCCTGAGGCAGTTTAATTAAGGCCATTTTGGCACTTGACTATTCCAGGAGGTTGTATGGAGGTGGGAAATAGGGCTCTTTCAATCTTCTCTTTAATGCTGGCAGCAACCCTGGCTCAGGGCACAGCTGTACCCCCATTTCCTTCAGATGTCCCCTCACAGAAGGATGCCGCTGTCAGAGGAAAGGGGTGAGCAGGAGAGTGACAGAGCTTAAAGAGCAGCCTCCAGTGGACACAATGTAGACTGGATTTGAGCAGGGCCTCCAGGGTAAGCACAAGGAGAGGTGCTGGAAGAGCCAAGGATATGTGTTTGACCTACCTTCCTCTCTGGCCATGGAGGGCATCTCTTTCTCTCTGTCTCTCTCTGTCTCTCTCTGTCTCTCTCTGTCTCTCTCTCTCTCTCTCCACACACACACACACACACAGAGAGAGAGAGAGAGAGAGAGAGAGAAGACAGCTATGGCACTTTCTCAGGAGGTAAACATGATTTAGGCAAAATTCCCTCACTTCCTACAGTTCTTTTATCTTCTCTTTCTCCCTTCCTCGTCCAGTGTTTCTTAATGACTGGTCATGGACTGACCCCTGAATCAAAGTCACTAAAGCCCTGTTATCAGTGCAGATTCCTGGCGTCATCTCAGACTAAGAGAATTAGCAAGTCTGAAACTAGAGCAAGGGACTCTGCATTTAAACAAAGTTTTGCCCATTAAAGTTTGAGCACCACTGAAAAACTCTCTCTTCTTCTCCTGTGTTCTTCCCAACTATGCATCCCTAATCTGTGGCCTGCATCCATCTAGCCACCATTCCCCTCTGCCCCTCCACTCCTGAGGCCATCATGATGAAGCCAGTGGGAACTCCAGTGGAAGGACCCAGACAGGAATAAGATCACCTGGGCCTTCACCTTCCTTCACCGACCGAGAGCTCTTCTCTTCCTGCGCTTTTATTTTAATCTAGGACATCCCCTCACTTGGCTCCTAGAGGCCCTGTTTCATTTAATTTGGCCTCCTTGCCCAAGCAGAATCCTGGGCAAGCCTGGGAACCTAATACCCTGAATTCAAATGAAGTTGCCTGGAGGAAACTGAATGAATCAGGTAGCTAAGATTTGGCCTAATGTTGATCTATTTTTGGCCAAAGCCAACCTCCACTAATAGGTCTCTACTAATAGACTTGCAAAGATGGAGCTCTGAATCAATGCTAAACAAGAGTTATAAATCATGAAGACGTTTGCTGTCTTTTTACCTCCCAGGGATGGGAGTGAATGGGAGAGGACTCTGACCATGAAGCGCTCTAATCTAAACTCGGAGAAAATTCTCCCAGCCATTCTTCTGCTCACAGAATTTCCGCGGCACCAGTCTCCCTGCAGCTTTGACAAGTGAGCTATTTTAGTATGAGAACAAGTAGAGTTATTGTTATCTCTGCTCTGAATCAAGGATAAAAAGAAAAGGTGAGCGGGAGAAGGAGGGTGTGAGAGAGAAGAACTGGGGGTGAGGTGCGGAAAAGCAGAAAGGACTTCAGATACCGAAAGAAAAGGAGCCAGGTGCTCTTCCTGGGAAGGAAGTCACCAGCCGGCCGGTTTGTGGATTGAAATCAGCACGTGACCCCTCAGCAACCATAGTAACAGTCCCTCCCTCTGGTCTCACAGGGCTCTGGAGGGGTGAATACAGCACGATACATGCCAAGGTGCCTTGTCAGTGGTGAAGTGTTGTCTACATAGGGTGGCAGCTCCCTGTTTGACCAGGGAGCTACTGCGCCTTTCCCACAACCCCACCCAAAGACTCAGGACGGCCCAGGCCAGAAGGAAATTTAGACAGCAGACCCTCCGTCAGCAGATACCTTTCCCTGCTCTTCCTATCGGGTCACCTAGACCCTTAACAAGGGTGCTATTTTAGCAAGAAACTGAAAATAAAAAGAGAATCTGCCCTCCGAACATGCTGAACACTTATTTTAGCACACAGCCCCATGGAGGGTCAGCGCTCCACGCATGTTTTAAAGCGTTTGTGCCTGCTTATTTTGAGACCGGCAGGGCCTGAGCCACAGCTTCCTGGATTCTGCTTTGTCAGCAAGAAAGATTTGCTGCCATAGATATGCTGAGCTCCCTCTGCGGCCGCCCTTCTCCTGGAATCTGACTGAGATGAGAAGTTTATCCCAGCACTTAAAGGAAGAGACTTCCTCCAGCTCCCACTTCTGCCTCACCCCTCCGCCTCCCACTGACAAACAGGCCTGGCTGCAAGGTGTGCGTGTCACCAGGACCTGGCCACCAGAGGGCGACAGAGAGCAATGAGGGCCGAACAGTTTCCCAGAAGGAGCCAAATCCCCTGACACATCTGCTCCCTCCTCCAGCCCAAAAACTGCCAGACTTGCTAGCATTTGCCAGTCCACCGAAACAAACATCTCACCTTCATCGTACAGTTCCTTGGTAAACTCTTATTTTCTTCTTTATCAAGTTTGGATGGAAAACAAAACAATTAATTTTAAGAGCAGCACACAAGAACCTAAACATTATTTATGTCTCTAATTATCTTGTTCTGGTGGGTATTTTAGTCCCTGTCTGGTCAGCACATTAATTATCTTCATAACTACAGCAAAAGTTAAATAATAAGCACCCAAGGCTACAGCACTACTGTAATGTGCAAGCTTAAATGAACTTATAAATTTTATTAATGGATGCTTTATACAACTCCTTATATTATAAATCAAACAAGAAACCTATTTCTATCTTTTAAGGGTATGGTGAAAAAGCTTTAACATTATTGAGGATAATTTTTATTAAGTTTAAAACTCCCTTTTTCCAGTAATGAGACTGTTATGAGGATAATTTAATCTAGTTTGTCATGAGGCACCCCGGCTTGTTAAATAAGTTAATAAATGACTGTGCATTAATCAAAGTGACAAAGCTATGAAGAGCTGGGGATGGGAGACAATTCTGGTGATAGTATTAATTAGTATTTAATTAGAAACTTAGGGCCCATAAATAAAAAAAAATCATGGTAGAGACATTTATGCAAATTGCTCAGAGCCTGCAGTGGAGTTAGCTTTGCTTTAAAGAAACATGATTTTTTTTTTCTAACATACTGTACACGGCAGCACTGTGGCCACATCACGTGGCTTAAACGAGCTCTTCTTTTGTTTCCAATTTGTTCCAATTACAGGCCTGTAAATTCAAATCATTCTTTTGACTGTCTTGATTGAAATGTAGAGTTTCCACAATTTCTACTGGGAGTTCTGTTTTTTTCTTCTTTTAATAAAAAAGGAGAAGTGTTTTAAAGACATAAAGAAGAGCTTTAGATTCTTTTTCTGCTCTTTTAATTAAGATGTGTGCCACCATTTTCTAAGAACAATTGTGGATTCCATTTGGTACACAAACAATGCCTCCTTTTTCAATCCTGGTGAGCTGTAACTAGGTTTTGTTATGTGATATAATATTGAAGACTGCATAGATTCAACTGCCATCATTTTTATGATAATCATAGCACTTTTAGCTTTTCTCTCAATAATGTACTTGGATAAATGGGCAATTTTTGATGGCCCAAAAAGATAATAACCGTTTGGTTCTGAACGTCACTGCTTTCCTAAGGTACATGTTCCCCCTTTTCAGACTTTATTATTTGTTGCATTTATTCAAGAAAGGTTATCCACAGTAAAACTGCTTTTTCTATTCAACAGTCTATCTCTGTCATGGTTCATTTATGTGTGAGCATGACGGACTGAAGCCCGTATTATCCACAGCTGACAAGTGTCAGGCCGACAGTTCAATCAGCCCTTCCTCGAGATGATGCCCAGGGCCCCGTGTTTGAAGTAGGACAATAAAGCAGGCAACACAATCCGGGCAAACTGATCCGATCCCTGTATGTAAAGGGGATTCTGCTTAATAACACAGTGTGGTTTTTTTTCCCTCTCCAAACACATTAGTCCTTAAACAGTGAGTTGGCCCTTAAGAAAATCTGTGACTGACATGAAAATGCTGAAGTTTTAAGGTGGTTGGTTTATCCGTAACCTCATGGGGCTGCTTCTTTGTGCAGACTGGTTTTGTCAAAGTCAGAAAAATAATGTATTCAGTGTCTGATCATTTTTAGGGAGTTATTCGAATGGGATTTTAAGTCAGACATCCTGATGTTGACACAGGGATCATTTTCTTGTCCTTTTGTTTTACATTTGTGGAACAGATCATTTGCATCGGCTAATAAAATTAAATCTCTGAAATGCATATAAAAGTGAGTTCCCTTCAGCAACAATCCTCAATTCCCTCCACCAGCCGAGTAAGCAGAGTTGCTGGGTGTGTTTCTTTATATTGGGTCTCTCTAGAACACAGGCTATAATGCAAACATATCTTCAAAATTAGTGCTCCTTCGGCCTGGGTAACACTTAGACTCAAATGTATATTAAAGTATTTCACTACAGATCCTGACAATCAACAGCAGAGCCAAAGTCGATAAAATGCTAATAACCTGCTGCGGTCTGTTCCTTGGAGGACTGGGGTACTGCTGTTGTGCTCTCTTCCAGCCTTCAAACCATTGCAGGCGACAACGGGCAAGGGAAGGTGGCTCACCCCTTTAGAAGGGGCCAGAGCACTACATGCCTTTCATAAGGAGGAAGCCAAAGACCCTCTTAAAGCATCATAAAACCTTCAAGCCAGAAGGCACAATGCAAAACATCAAACCCAACCTCTTCCATACTTGATGAATGAGGCTCAGAGACATTTTTGTGACTTCCAACGTCAGAGAGCTTGTAAGTAGCAGTGGAAGGAAAAGGTTAACAACAACAACAAAAGAATCCTCTGAATTTTGCTTCTCTTTATATGACTTTACTAGGCTGGGCAAGTTAGTGCGGAAGGGACTGATGAAAAGCAGAATCCAGAAGTCAGAATGTGAGGAATGATGCCGGCAACTACCAAATTGACTTCTGTCAATTTCCTTCTTGCACAATGCTGGAAGTCCTAAGTAACGTATTTTCTGTGAATGTGTTGGTTCTGTGAATGTTGGTTTTTCTCCGTCTACCCTGCTCTGTCCGAATCTACCCATTTACTGCATTCTCTCCCCCACTTTGACCCCACAGACCACATCACCCAAACACCCTTGGCTGCTGGCTTCCAACTGTATTAGAGACGAGGGGAGGCACTAATGGCCAGTCAAGTGGGAAGAGAGAAGCTACACTGTGTCCTTGTCCCCTGCTTGGACTCCCCATCTCAGAAGAAGACTGTGTCCCTCCAGCACTCCTGCTTCCACCGAGAGGCTCTTCCTCCAGGGCTCCAACTATCATGGGCCCCAGTCCCTCAGTTTCCTCCCCTTGGCCCTTCGTCCTTGGGGATACCAGCTCCCCACTGGTGCTAAACTTGGGGTGCCTCCCATCTCTTGTTTGTCCACCTACCTCTGCCCACACTTCTGAAGTAGCCCCTTCTTTAAAGTCTCTAGCAGAACCATCTCCAGTGAGTTCTGTTTCCTGCTGGGACTCTGATGCATTGAGTGATTTGCATTGCTAACTGATCCTACTTCTAGTCCAGTAGTTCTTAGGATATTCTAAAATCCCACAGAGAATCTGATGAAAGCTATAGGCTCTCTTCCCACACACAAAAAAGTCACTTCTGCACATATGCATAAAATTTCAGACAACTGTGGCATGTTCATAGACACTTAAAGGCTATTTACAAATTTTCTAGGGCATCCATGAAACCCCCAATATCAAACACCCGTTTGTTCCATTTGATCATATCACGTCCTTCTCAAAAGCCTCTCCTGATGTCAAATCAACTACCAGAAAGCATGAAACCCAGACTCCTCAGAGCAGCATTTCAGGCTAAATCTGCCAGGGCCCCATTAACAAAAGAGCTGAAGGGAAAATTTAATACAGGGGAGTTGTTGCAAAGGTGGAGAAAGAGGTGAAATGACAAGGGCAATGGTAAGGCAATCCAAAGATCAGCACCAGCAGCAAGCCAGGAATGAGGCCTGGGGGTCAAAGGAAAGAGGTGATGTCACCAAAGCCCAGGAGCCAGGGCTGTCCGGGGGAGCCAAAATCATAACAGGGGTCTCTCGACAGGAGCTGGAGTCCAGAAAAAAGACCCAGCCACAGCTGGTGATGCTGCCAAAGCAGAAAGAGAAGGTGAGGACTCTCAGGGCTTCTTTTCTCCTGCAGCTCTCCAGTCTTCACAGACCACATGACTCAGCAGCTAGCTGAGCAAAAGCCTGCAGGGATGCCTGAGGACCAGGGCAGGGGGAAGGCTGCGATGAGCATAAGATACAACAGGCCAGCCCAGGCATGGTGGCTCACGCCTGTAATCCCACCACTTTGGGAGACCGAGGCAGGTGGATCACCTGAGGTCAGGAGTTCAAGACCAGCCTGACCAAAATGGTGAAACCCCATCTCTACTAAAAATACAAAACTTAGCCACGCATGGTGGCGGGCGCCTGTAGTCCTAGCTACTCAGGAGGCTGAGACAAGAGAATTGCTTGAACCCAGGAGGCGGAGATTGCAGTGAGCCAAAATCGCACCACCGCACTCCAACCTGGGCGACAGAGCAAGACTCTGTCTTAAAAAAAAAAAAAAAAGGTACAACAGGCCAATGAGTCACACAAAAGCCCTTCATGACCTGGCCTCTCCTGCTCATGCAGCCATGATAGAACCTGGGTTCTCATATCTGTTGTGCACTAACTGTGTGTCAGGCACTGGTTCAAGGAGGAAAGCTGCAGTATTCAGCCCAAGAGTTGCAAGTAAATAAGACCGAGCCTGGTGAATTGCTCAGACAGAAAAGTAGCAAGAGTGGTAAATTAGAGCGGGAGACCACAGAGGCTTGGGGAGGCTGGTGGGACGATGTCAGGGGTTTATTCCAGGGATAGGAAGAGAGAGAAACTTGGAATAGATTAATCAGACTTTAGAAAATGTGATTGACAGATTGGGAAGAAACCAAAAAAACACACCCCTGGGCATTCTGCTCTAGTCTTTAAGGGGCCAGATGTACTGACAGAAGTGGTTGTTCCTTGGAAACCCCTGGGGAGCTTAAAAAAAATCATGATGCCTGGGTCCACCCAGTGGTGTGCTAGAGCCAGTTCTTCCCAGCTCAGAAAAGATGGCTGTTAAATTTTCAGGAATTTTCAGAGCCAATTGTTAAACACAGTCATTATTAAAGATCAAAAGACATAAGCTTATAATTAAATAAGTCATTGAAAATAAAGGTAATAAATACTCAAAACTTATCACTTCATAATAATTTTACTACTCCTATGCTTTTGAGGTTGCTTACCACATCTGAATGGTGGCAACACTATATTAAGACGTGTTGTTATGCATCTCTTCCCAATTCCATGGTCAGTGCCATCACATCGACAGAAATTAGCAAACACTATAAATCAGGGCTTGATTTATCGTATTGTTGATTGTCTACATAAGAGGTTGGCAAATTACAGCCCACAGGTCAAATCTAGCCTGAAGTCTATTTTTGTATGTCCTACAAGTTTGTACAGTTTTAAAGGATTCTTTTTTTGAAGGAGGAGGAGGAAGACATCATTTGTGGTCCACAAAGCATAAAATATTTACTATCTGACCCTTTATTGCAACACTTTGCCAAGCCCTGGTCTATACTTAAGAAAATATTAATAATGCAAATTAAACTTAATGTACATTGTGTCTGTAACTATTACATTATAAATAGCACAGAAAATTGAGAAAATATTCTCCCAGTGTTGAAAACTATTAACTCATCAGCAAAGAAGTCTCTCATGTGATTAATGAACAAGTAAAATTCCAACATACATCTTCATTGTTTTACTTTCATGTTATCTGTTAATGTAAATGAAAATATCAACCAACATTCATGTTGAAACTACATTCATGGGTCAATGACTGAATTTGGACAGTAGTCAAGCATTTATTTGTAGACTGATTTTGTCAAATCATGGTTGAATTGCAGCCCTAGGTTAACTACAGACAAAAGAGTTCAGCAAAAATGCAGGAAAGCATTACCTGAGACTCAAGTTGCAGGAGAGCATTCTATAATAAAGAGTATTGTATATTTCATTATTATTTGTAAGTTATATACCATACATCCTTTTCATCAGTAAAATTATAATAAATTTATCTACATGTATACATGAACACTGGTTTTCCAGAGAGCTGGTTATTAAACTTTTACCAGCACATACTTAGCCTACTCCTAGAGTTCGCTTTAATTGTTCTGGGATGTGACCTTGGCATCAAAGTGCTTAAAACTTCCCCCATGTTACTCTGATATATAGCCAATGCTGAGAATCTCTGGCTTGGGGAAAAGGCAAAAATGCAGGCCATAGAATCCCTTAAGATTTTATTCCCTTTGGTCAGAAAGTCCACTTAAGCCTGCCCATGATGGCCCTGGGAGTGAGAATGAGGTGTGTGTGTGTTAAGAGTAGGGGAGGATAGGGGGCTGCCTCAGGAACTGGACACACTTCACAGGGTCAATTATAAATCAGTTGTTTGATTTATAGACACATCTGACCTTTATCCACCCTCTCTGAACAAAATTTTCCTGGAGCAATGTTCTCACAGTCTCCTAGACATGCTGCTATTCTTTCTTTTCCCAGAGTTACTCTCACTCTAACTCCACCAAGGACCACTTTTCCTCTTCTGTTTCTTACCTCAATTTTACCCATCCCTCACACTGCAGCTAGATATCCCATTTTCTATCAGCAATGACAGACCCATTCATGGCCCACTCCAGTTTTGTTCACCCCTTGCTAATGAAACCTTGTTTATTAGGACAGCCCTGTGCCCAAACTAACTATTGTTTCCAGGCCTCCCCTGTAGCCAAGTGAGGCCAGTGGGACACAGTTTTAGCTAACAAGACCTAAGCTGAAGTCTGATGAGGGTTCAGGGCCGAGCATGTGCTTTCCCAATAGACATGTTCAAGGCAGCTTGGTGCAGACTCTGCGCCGCTTCTCTGCAGCAGTCATTTCCAGAGCATGAGGCAACCAGCCCACAAGCAAAGGACGGAAGAGTAGAAAAGCAAAAGGAGCTGGTGTTTTGATATCGTCACTGAGCCACAACCCCAGCCCCTGGTTTCTTGCCATTGGAAGTCTCATTCTGTGAGAAAAATAAATCCCAAATTGTTCAAGCCACTCCTGGTTGGACATTCCGTGGTTGCAACCAGATGCAATCCTAAGAGAAATGCCAGTCCAGCAATCCCACAGTGATTGCCCCGTCTGTATCTGTAAACTCCTACAGATTTGTTCTGTAGCACCTAGAACAGCAATCTCCAATGAGTGAATTGGTCATTCCCCCAGATATTTCATTATAAATCAGTTGTCTGGTATTTGGGTGTACTTCCCCTCTAAGATTGGACTATTTCAGAAACTCCAGAGCAAAGGTTGATAGTATGTCAACTCTCGGAATAATGAAGGTGATTAGAAACAACATTTATGCAGATGTAGGCTCACATAGCTTTACAAAGAAGTTGGGTCTCTAACAGTGATTGGTAAATAGAGAAGATACGGTAAAGAAGGATTCCCAAGGATTTAACTTTTGTCCATGACTTACTTTTAAGGCAGAAGGAATGTGTGTAGGTACAGCATGAACTCAGTGGGTGCATGTGCTTACATCAGAATGTAAAGGGTGTAGAGCTTGGAAAGGCCACATCTTAATAGTGCATGAGTCAGTGACAAGTGTACACTGAGCTTAGCAGAGCACATTAGCAATAACTATTACATACACGGTTGCATTCTATTTTTGTATCACATTAACGGATATATTATTGGTAATTGTTCTTAATAGAATCACAGAAATGAGAGATGGAAATGCTATACAGTATGATGGAATGCTTTCTTTTACCATTGATCATTATAATAAGCCTGCTCAGTCATTACTTACCAACCATACTACAACTTTGCCAATGAGGCAGACCAAAATGAGGAGATAAACAAAATTGGTTTCCTTGCTAAATGCAAAGCCTAAGTTTTAAGATATTTTGCTGAAGTTTTAAACTGATTGTCAATTAGTCAATGAGCTATGGCAGGCAGTGTATTTCTGTGTAATTAGTGTGTGTCTTAGGGGGGTTATTTGGCATGAGGCTGAGGGCAAAGTAATTTGTATCTCCCAGGAAGTGCAATAATTGCCTCAAGCTGAACTGCTTCGAAAGTGTATTAATTCTATTAGGAAACATTTATGTTATTTTTATATGGCATCCTATATATTCACGAAATGTACTCATAGACCATGAATTATTCATTTTGGAGGCTTTGCCACATGAGTATGGTATCACTGATAACCAGGGAAAAGAGTGGGGTTATTTCTCCCCTTGGAGAAGGCACGCACTGTTGGAAAAGATGCATGTTGGGTTTTGAAATCCATCTCATTAGGAGACCACTGAATCCTAACAGGCAGAAGAGGTAGTTTTCAGAAAGCTAAGTCAAAGGTAACACCATTTGCTTGAAACTAGCTGTTCAGGAAGCCAATAGGCCTTCTGTTTGGGTTTGTTATGCAGTCTGTGTGAGAAGACATGTGAGAGCAGAGAGCTATGGTGATTACAGGCTAGATCTTGGCATATTTGGACAACCGCTTCCCCATCCCTGTTCAGGAGGTTCAGGGCACAACTAAGCCATTCATTCCTTCATTCATTCAACAAGTATTTACAAATGAATGCTCAGTGTGCTAGTTATCAATTGTTGTGTAACAAATCACCCCAGTTTAGCAGCTTAAAACAGCACGGATTGTCTCACGGCTTCTGTGGGTCAGAAATCACATATGGCTTAGCTGGACCCTCTGTGTTCCGGTCTCTCACAAGGCTGCAGTCTAAGGCCAGCCCAGGTCCTGTGGCCTCCTCTCAAGGCTCCTCTGGGGAAGGATCTGCTTCCAAGTTCTGTGCTAAGGCCTCAATTTCTCAACGGCTGGTGGACTGAGGCCCAAACTTCCCTGATGGATGTTGACCAGAGGCCAGCCCCGGTTCCTTGCCACAGGGGTCTCTCCAGTACGAAACTTGCTTCATCAAAGTGTGAATGCCAAAGAATGTAGTAGAAAGAGTCTGCTGGTGAGACATAGGTCACTATCTTTTGAAACTTAATTGCAGAAATGACATCCCGTCACCTTTGCAGTCTATTGATTCAAAGCAAATCACTGGATTCAGATGACACAGAAGGAGAGGGGACCACACATGTGCATGAAAACCCAGTGGTGGGATCTTTAGGTCCTTTGTTAGCCTGCCTGCCATGGCCAGCCTCTGCCCTCATAGCTTCCTAGTCTACCAGAGGCTCTGGAAGCTGAAAGAGAATAACAAGAGAGACCTAATGTAGGGTGGGTGAGTAGGGGAAGCCTCTCTGCATAAGTGACATTTAATTTGAAGACTCAATAATGAGGAAAAGTTAGTTAGTACAGAGTTGGGGAAGAGCATGACATGTTTGAGGAACTGAAATGAGATCTGAGTGGCAGGAACAGAGTGCACAGGGGGGAAGGTGGGACAAGGTGAGGTTGGAGAGGTAGGCAGGGGCTGAATCGTGCCAGGTTGGAGGTCAGGATGAGAAGTTTAAATTTTATTCTGAGTGCAAGTGGGAAGCCACTGGAGGATTTTAAGCACAGAGTGACATGATCCAATTTACATTTTTAAAAGATCACCCTTGCTGCTGCACAGAGAGTGAATTGGAAGCAGAGAGAGCAGTTAGGAGCCTCTGCTGGCAAAAGGTGGTGATAACCTGCATTCGGAGGTGGTGGGGAGATGGAGCGAGGCGGATGCATATGGGATGAGTTTAGAGTTTAAAAACAACATTCTCAGTGAGAATATGTGTCCATCAAGTTACCAGGTTATTTTACTCCTTCTTCTCTTTGTTCATTTTTTAAGAGAAATAAAGAGAAAGATGAAGAAAGGATCATGTAAAGCTGATGGGAAGAGAATAAGGTGGACATAGTAAGACACCCGAGGCTGAAAAGGGAGGAAGTAGCAAGTGCACAGGATGGAGCAGAGCATGGGAAGAGCATGGACCCAGCCCTGTCCCCCTAGGCTGGGTCAGCTCGGGGCTTCCATTTCCTCCTCTGTAAAATATCTGCCTTTCAGGATTAGTAAAAGGATTAAATAAAATAATAACCTCGTACAGATCCTGGAAATTTTTTGCATGGCTCCTTCACTCACTTTTTAAAATTTTTTTTAATTTTACAGACAGGGACTCACTCTGTTGCCCAGGCTGAAATGTAGTGGCAAGATCATAGCTCACTATCACCCTGAACTCCTGGACTCAAGGGATCCTCCTGCCTCAGCTTCCCAAGTAGCTAGGACTACAGGCGTGCACCATCATGTCCAGCTAACTTTTTTTAAAAAATCTTTTGGAGAGACAGAGTCTCAGTATGTTGCCCAAGATCTCAAGCTCCGGGGCTCAAGTGATCCTCCTGCCTCCACCTCCCAAAGTGCTGGGATTACAGGCGTGAGCCACCGCACCTGGCCCTTCACTCACTTTGTTCAGATCTCCACTCAGTTGCCACAACCTCCCTGGCTGCTCCAGCTGAAATAGCACAGCCCCATCTCCATCCCTCTCTAATCCCATACCCGACTCCAGTCGGCCTGCTTTCCTTTGTTCACTCTGCATTCTCAAGGCCTAGAAGAGTTCCTGGCATGCAGTGGGTACTCAGGAATATGAGCGGAGTGTGGCAGGGCGTTGTCGCTGAACACCAGCATCCTGCATCCTGGGCAGGCTGTCTTCAGTGCGGGTGTTCCAGACAGCTTGGGGAGCCTGCTTAGGACATAGGTGAGTAACAGCCACTCACACAGCTGAGTATAACTTATATAGTACCTTACAACATACAAAGGACTTTGTATGGGCCCCGTGTTTAAATCCTGCTAGCCCATCTCTGAGATAGGTAATGTTCTCATTTACAGATGAGGCAACTGCAGAGGAGAATTAACAAACTTCTCCAAAGTCCAGAAACAACAGACACTGGAAAGCAAGCCAGGGTCCTGCCTTATTACAAATGTACTTCCCAACAGGGTGAAAGTGTGTGTTCCTCCTGACTCACCAGCAGATATACTGACCTGTGTCCACCGGGATCCTGCATCCGGTCCTCAGGAGTCACCTCATTCTGCCTGCACACTTCCAGCCCCTGCTCTGAGAGGGAGCTGATATACAGACACTGCGCATGCAATATACCCAAACTGCACCCAATGGGATTGCAGCAAGACAAGCAGCTGGCTGTAGGCTTGCCAGTCAGCTTCTCCACATTCCATGGCTTCCTCTTTCCTTCAGAACTCACTTGTGCCTCACTGTACATCTTAGTTTAATTTAATCCTATAGACTCCTGGCCTGAACACTCTTTATTATTTATAAAAATAAATAAAACACCTTTGCTTTGGCGCTCATGCATTCGTCAAAAAAGTATTGAGTGTCTGCTTGGTGGCAAGTGGAACTGGTCAACCAGACAGACACAGTCTCTACCCTCAGGGAGTTCATATCTAGAAGCAAAAGCAGACTTTAGGTACCAATTATTATTTAGTTAACATTGTGGTTGATGCTATAAAGCATAAGTTCAAGTTGACATGAAAGCTTAAAAGAAGATATTGTCTGTGACCTTGTCTTGGCAGTCCAGAAGGCTTTCTTGAGGAAGAGTCACTTAAACTAGTCTGCAAGGTAGCTAGAGATAGATAAGAAAGTTGAAGAACATCCTAGGCACAGAGAGCAGTATATAAGAGAGCCCTGAGACCTGAAAGAATGTCTAGATACCACAAAAGCAAAATAAAAAATAAATGAACAAACAGAGTAAGCGCAAAGAGGCCTGGCATCAGAAGGAGCTGGAGAAGTTGCTGGCATCCAGGAGGGGCCAGACCCTACCTTACCTACTTCTTGCTCTTCTCCAGAATACACAAGCATGACAAAGCCACAACCTTGGGCTCACTTGAGAGTTTTAGCAGAAACATCACTGGCACTAATTTGCACCTAGAAAAATATATTCTTCCCTCTCAGGCAGCATCTTGATCATGTCTTGCCTTGGGAAAGTGTGTAACTTCTATCTTCTTTGTGATGCAGCATGGCTTCCAGCTGTTGTGTCCACTCAGCAGTTGCAGATTTGCAAAGTCGGCTTAGTGGAAGCAATCTGGTTGTGTCTCCTTCACAGGGAAATGCACCTTCTGCTAACAGCAGTGGGTTCTGATGCATGTGCTTCCAGAAGCTTCCACCTACAGTTGCTCTTCTTCCTCAGTTCCTCTAGGTTGCTGGTTCTCAGGGGTGGGGCACTGTGGAAACTTGAGGGCATATTTTTGGTTGTTCCAATGATTGGGAAGCACTGGTGCATTTATTGGGCAGGGGCAGAGCTGTAGACATTCTGCAATGCCTCATAGAGGTGGTCCCAACCAAGAATTGTTCAATGTCCTACATGACTTTGAAGTCCCACCTGACATACGTATAGGTGAAAAATCTATTTATATTTTTCTCAGACTATGTTTTGCATATAAACACAAAATATTTTTTGCACAATTCAATATATACTGAATTATCCAATCATGAAACTACAGTGAAAATTGGGGAAATATTTACCTTGTTTTATTTAAAATCTTCCCCAGGGTTAGTCACCATTTCCAAAAGTCACATCATGGTATCTGAGTCACCAATAGGACACACCTGAATAAAGCTGTCTTTGAAACTCTTACATTCATAATGAAGATATATATATGTCTTATTTTATACATGCCAACACTAAATAAAATGTCATCAATATTTGATTAAATGTTGTTTTACTTCTCCTAAATCCAAGTGCTTCACTATCAGAAGAGGAAAGCTTTGAGGGCTTCTTCATGAGCCCTAGTTCCCTGCTACTACAGGAGAGGTCCAGAGACTGGTAGCATCTGCATTGACTGGGATCTTGTTAGAAACAAGAATCTCAGGCACCACACAGATCCACTGAATATGAATCTGCATTTTAATAAGATCTCCAAATGAGTCATATGTACTTAAAATTTTGAGAAGCTCTCTTCTAGTTTCCACAGTCCTGAGCATTGAAAAAAGTATTCTTTGATTATAATTTACTCTCCTTTTACTTCTCCTCTTTATTACAGTTAGGACATTACATTAAATTTTTAAATTATATGTAAAGTTGGGTTAGATTATCAATGAATTTTATCTAAAGAAAGTGATGGAAGTTACAAAATCTATTTTAGTGAAAGAGAGTGCTGGGTCTGATAGGGCTGAGGATGCTGCTCCAGGATCGCTTGAATTCAATAGCTGGGTGTGAGGAACTGCAGAGCATCTAAACAAGAATAGAATACCAGAGTCAAATTTCTCCGGACTTGGCCATTTATAAACCCTAATGACCCCTACATCTATATTTCCAGCTATGAAATAACATGTCTTGCTCTCAGAGCACACTAGATATATCCCTGCTTTCTAAATAAACATTGGCACAGATTAAGTGTCCTGCTACCTCCTACAGGGTCAGGCTGCACTCACTTAATTATTCCGGAAATGTTTGTTGAACCCCTTCTACATGCAACGCAACATCACAGTGCTGTTAGTCATATAAAGACAAAGCCCACCTTTGTGGAGCATAGGACAGTCTAGAGGAGAGCCAAGATGCTCACAAACAAGTGGATAAAGAGTTAGAAAGTGGTAAGTGTCCTGAGAGAGGTACAGGTAATATGAGTCACATGAGAATGTGAGAGGGACAGAGACTACTTAGAGACTATGGAAAGGTCACCTAAAGTCAACTGAGCCTTCTGGGACTTCCAGGAAACCCATAGCTTCCCTCAGCAGCTCTCTGGCTCCCCAAGCAGCTATTTAAACCTTTTCTGCTCTCCTGAAACCTAGGTTGCTACCTCTGCCCCGTCAACCTCATCAGCTGACCTTGTTCCCTTATTCTCAAAGTAAACTAAATCACCTGGTGGGAACCCCTTCCGAGTCTCATCACTACCTTCCTGCATCCTCACTGGCCCTGTTTCCCTCCCTCCTGTCACTGTGACAGGGCTCTCCCTACTCCTGGGTAAGGCTCCTTTGCATCCCATCCCTCCTTTCTACCACCTCTTCAGATAGCTCTCTAATGTGTGTATCATTCTCTCCCTCCCCTGTAGGGTCAACATTTCCATCTCTACTGGATCCTCCATATTAACTTTTAAACCATTTTAGCGTCTTACAATATTATTATTATTATTTTGAGACAGAGTTGCACTCTGTCACCTAGGCTGGAGTACAGAGGTGCGATCTTGGCTCACTGAACCTCTGCCTCCTGGGTTCAAATGATTCACCTCCTCATCCTCTCGAGTAGCTGGGATTACAGGTGTGAGCCACCACACCCAGCTAATTTTTGTATTTTCAGTAAAGATGGGGTTTCACCATATTGGCCAGGCTGGTCTCGAACTCCTGACCTTAGGTGATCCACCCACCTCAGCCTTCCAAAGTGCTGGGATTACAGGCGTGAGCCACCATACCCAGACTTAGTGTCTCACAATATTATTTTTTAACCATCACCCAAACCCACCTTCCACTCAAGCTTCTGGCCTCTCCTCTCCTGCACAACCAAACGTTCAAAAATACAATGTGTCTGCACCCTTTATCTCCACATCTCCAACTGCAACACACTCTTCAACCCACTGCAACCAACTTCTGACCTCATCACTCCACAGAAGCCCCTGCCACCCGTATCACCATCCACCTGCTTGTTACTAAAACCAATAAACACTTCTCCATCCTCATCTCACACGAACTTGCAGCATCATTTGACACTGTCAGCCTGTCCCTTGAGAAAGCTTCTTCCCTTGGTTTCCATGACACCAAACCCTGTCTATCCTCCCTACCTCTGACCTTTCTCTCCTTCTCAGTCTTCTCTATGGGTTACTCATCTCTGAAACCTGGTGTACCTTGGGGTTCAGTCCAAGGCCTTCCTCTCAATAAACACACTCTCTGGACCTGGCCACTTATCTCCTTTGAGGACTCCTATATCTATCACTCAAGCCCAGTTTTCTCTCTTGGGCAGACTTTTAGACAACTCTATTTGTATGTTCCAAAAGTACCTAAAACTCATAATATTCAAAACTAAATTAATTCATCATCTCCCTCTCCACCTGATCGTCATCCCTTGACCTCCATATCAGTGAATGGCAACAGGGTTCACTCATTTGCCCAGGCTAGAAACTGGGACATCATCCTTGCCTCTCCCCATATCTCCATACCAAATAAGTCACCCTTAATCATGCCTTACCCTGCAGCAAGTCATCTCACATGCCAGCATGATCCCTTCACCACCCTGCTTAAAACCTACCCACAGCACCCTCGTTGCCCTCAGGATAAAGCCCAACCACAGTGAATTTCTTCTAGCACTCTACTTCCTTTTCATTCATCCTCCAACCTCAGACTACCTTGATCTTTCTAAAGTATCAGTCTGGTCAAGTAACCCTTGCCCACTTGCTTCCAGAAGCTCTGGTGGATCCCATTGCCAACAGGGCTGAACCAAACATCTTAGTGTACTAGGTTCTGTTAGAAGAAATATTAAGCATTCAGCATGGCTGGAATATTGCTCAGCATGTCTGTGGCACAGTGTCCTTCAGGAGTGGAAGAGAAGAGATGAGAGGTGCATGCAGCCAGGTCAGTGTATTGGGTCATTCTTGTATTGCTATAAAGAATTACTTGAGGCTGGGTAAATTATAAAGAAAAGAGGTTTAATTGGCTCACAGTTATGCAGACAGCATAAGAAGAGTGGTGCCAGCATCTGCTTCTGATGAGCTTCTGGTGAGGGCCTCAGGAAACTTACAATCATGGCAGAAGGCGAAGGGGGAGGAGGTGTGTCGCATGAAGAGAGCAGGAGCAAGAGAGAGAAGAGGGAGACGTCACACACTTTTAAACAAGCAAATCTCATGAGAACTCACTATTGCAAGGACTGCACCAAGCCATCCATGAGGGGTCTGCTCCCATGATCCCATTACCTCCCACCAGGCCCCACCTCCAACACAGGGGGTCACATTTCAACATGAGATTTGGAAGGGACAAATGTCCAAACTGTATCATTCAGGAAAGGCCTTGTCTGCAAAAATAAGACACACAACTCATCCTGACAGCAATGGAAAACACATCTTGGCAAGGCTTTAAGCAGGTGTGGGGTTCTGTATAGTAGCCACTTTTGGTGCTATACACATCCCCTGGCTGCAGCTCTCCTCTGGCTTCAGCCTCGGCTGTGGTGGGCAGTTCCACGTGCTTTCAGGCTCTCCTTGAGAGAGTCCAGCCACAGGCATGACCCACCTCAAGCTTAGACCAGCTACATTTTTGCTTTCTGCCTTGGGGACTTCTCCAGGACAAAAACAGTCACAAATGTGCAAACCTCCTATGGAGAACTGTGCACACACACGTGTACACACACATGCGTGTGCACACGCAATTCCCAACAGCTTCAGGATAAGAGAGAAGAAGGAGGCAAGGCTAAGTTCAATTGTCCAAGCCTGGCTGACTGAGAAATTGCAGGTGCTGCTGACAGAAACAGTGAGGGCCCCACTGGAAGACAGAGGCAGCCTAGGGTTAGAAAGTCCATGCATGGAAAAAAGAGCGGCAGGGAGGCACATCATAGGAGAAGTGGAAGTAGCTAGGGAAATTCAACCTACAGAAGAGGAAACTTAGAGAGGACAAAGAGCCTTCTCTCAGGAAGTAGAGTCCAGAAAAGGAAGGAAAGAGAAGGGTATGAGCTAAGGGCAGAAATCACCAGCAGGTGGATCACAGCTCAGTCTATGAACGTACTTTCTCATCCCTACCGTAGCTGTGAGGGAGTGTGCATCCCTACCCTAGGACTCCTCAAACAAGATGTTCAGGAGGTTGCAGATCAGATTCCAAAATCCCAAGGGCAGGTCTAGCCAAGTGAGGTTAGAGCCAACTCGGAGAGTCTGGAGTTGTTCTCTCACTTCCATTTCCCTCCCTCTCATTCCTGACGCTCCCGTCTTCACATGTGTTGTGCAGCCTCATCTTGGGTTTTGCCTCAGGGGCAACTCTGAACAAGACTGGGAAAGAGGAGGCGCTGGCTCTATGTGCCCTGCACCCACTGCCCTCTCCAGGGATCTTTTCTCCTCCCCACCAGGAGCCCAACTCGGTCCTCACTCCCCATCCAGACCTGCCACCAGCCCTGCTGCAGCCCCAGGCTCTCTAACTCTGGCAAAACATATCTTTCCTGATCTCTGGGGTTAGACACTCTAATACACTGAGCTGTGCCCTTGACTTGAAGAAAAGTGACTTTATTTGTACACATGGAGACAGACCAAAGAGCCAGGTGCAGCTAGTCAGATGGGCTTTTAGTATCCCCTCAACCACACCACACACACACTCCCCTATTCCCCTAGGACACCCCTTACCCTAAAATCTTCACAGAGCTTTTCTGACAGTGGTTCTCAGAAAGGGCAAAGACTGCTTACACCTTTTGAGTTATACAATTTTTTTCCCAACGGTATATCCTTTGTTGTCCTCTTCTGGACAAAGGTGGACCTTTGACTCAAAACATTTGTTTAGGAGAGCAATATTCACTCATACACACAGACACGTCTATATAGAGAGAGATCCGTTTGTTTTGAAATCAAATTGGCAAATTCATGATCCAATCTTCTGTAGGCAAAAGAGTTTCTTTGAACAAATTGTAAGCAAAGAGAAATTATTTCAGGTCCTTCATTCAACAAAAAAATTTTTTAAACACCTACAGTGAACTAGGCACTAACAGGGACAAAGAAAGAATTTCAAACGCATCCCTTGTGCTTAGAATTGCACTGGGAAGAAGAGACACTCAAATGTAGGAAGCCAAGTGACAACGCAGGCAGCAGGATAAGGTGAGGGCTGTATGGCTGGACAAACCCAGTGGCCCCTAAACCCTAGGATGCCTTAGAATCCTTGGGGTGTGGAGCCGTTAAAAATGCACAGTCCTTGGCTCTACCTAGGAGATCAGATTCACTAGGTCTCCAGTGAGTCCCAGAAATCTGCATTTTAAATAAGCTTTTAAACTATTCGAATACAGGTGGTCCACAGACCACCTTTGATGAACACTAGTCCAGCCAGCAGTTCTCTGTAGATGTCCAGAGGGAAAGGAAGCCCACTGGGCAGGCCCAGGAAGAGAGCTATTTTTGTGTTTAGACATGAAAAAGCTTACAAGGAATCCTTTTCTTTCCTCTGCTGCACAATTGAATGTTTTGAAGGAGAGCCAATACCTTGCCATTATCTGGAGAATGTGCAATTGGCACAAGGAATAAAAAGGGACGCATACAGCTGAGTCTAGAGCTGATGAAACCAGTTTATCTGAATCTGATTCCAGGGCATTTTGATGCTGAAAGGTGGTGTTATGACTCACTGAAGCTTTCACATCTATTGTTTTTCTTTTCCTGGGTGGCTTTGCCAAAGACCTTATAGATATCATTATTTTCAGATTACTGTTATTACACACATTCTTCTTGAATAAAATGCTACCTTGTTTTTATCTCCATAGAGCAAAATCAAGTTTCGGTTGTTTTCTTATCTTCATATGTAAAACAGTCCCAGCGGTTAAGTCTCAGATGGGAAGAAAAATTAACTAAAGCCTTGAGCAGAGATGTCCAGACTGAAGGCTGACTTAACGGTTTCCCCATGACCAAGTGGACAGGGTGGTACACGCAATTCCCTGGACACATGCCAGAAACTGGGCTTAAACTGCATCATGAGCAAATAAAGTTTGATTTAAAGAAAAGAGTTTCTGCAATTTAGCAAAAATGAATGACTGACGAGTAACACTATCCAGAAACTGACAGATTGTCAAACCCGCCTGCTACCCCTGGGTCATTTCAGCCATGGAATTTCTGGCCCAGTGAGAGCAAAGTCATTGCTTTCTCCCTTGACAGATTTCTCTGTGGAGAGTTCAGAACAGAAGAGAGAAATATCTGCAAGCTTTCTGAAAGCCATGGGGAAGCTGTGGGATGTTGTGTCCGGTGCCTGCGTCGGGCTCCATCTCTCTCCACAGCAGCTCTCATATGTATTTATGAAACCGTATGAGGCTCCCTGGTGGGTGGCACTTTATGGGTGAATTACTAGCTAAAATTCAAAGGGGTTTTGATGGCAAATAGTATTTTATTCAATTCATAAGCTTCTTCTCCTAATTCAGCATCTAGCCTTAAAAATAGACCTTTAGCAGAGGTTGAGCAAACACCTGCCTGTTTTGCTTTGGCCCAGAACCTGGGCTTGTCTCAGACCAGCTGGTTCCATATGGGCCTCTGTAATACGGTGGCCTGCAAAATACAGGATTCCCAGTTAAACTTGAATTTCATTACAAAGAACAAATCATTTGCAATATAAGTATGTCCCTGCAGTGTTGGGGATAGACATGTACTAAAAAATTTACTCTTTGCTTTTTGGAAATTCAAATTTAACTGAGCATCTTGTGGTTTTATTTGCTAAATCAGGCAGGCCTACTCTGTCACAGTGTATAAGCATCACACCGCCCTTGGTTCTTATCCAACATCCAGACCTATACTGGGGCTTCTCAGAATGGGATTCCCATGAATTTGGGATGCCCTGAGAGGTAGCGTTGGTAGTGAAAAAGGGGACCCTGCAAGGTGGAGGCCTCAAAGCCAATTATTTCTGCTGCCGCCCTACCCAAGGAGAGTGTAGATGGAAGTAAATACCTAAATGCCCTCATTAGGGTGGGGCTGGTCCAACACAGGAATTACGACACACGGCCAGACTCAGAGGCTGCCCTCTGTTCTGTGGCAGAAGGGTCCCAAAATACAGCCCACTGCTTAGCCTGACTGCCCTTCCTAAGTACTTCTTAAAGACTGCGTGTCCCAGCCGGGCGCGGTGGCTCACGCCTGTAATTCCAGCACTTTGGGAGGCCGAGGCGGGCTGATCTCGAGGTCAGGAGATCAAGACCATCCTGGCTAACATGGTGAAACCCTGTCTCTACTACAAATACAAAAAAATTAGCCGGGCATGGTGGCGGGCGCCTGTAGTCCCAGCTACTCGGGAGGCTGAGGCAGGAGAATGGCGTGAACCCGGGAGGCGGAGCTTGCAGTGAGCAGAGATCGCGCCACTGCACTCCAGGCTGGGCGACAGAGCGAGACTCCGTCTCAAAAAAAAAAAAAAAAGACTGTGTGTCCCACTTTATCTGAGGGGCCAATCAGCTCAAGACATTTTTGAGCTGCCAGTCCCGAACTGCGTGCTTAAGCCCCAAGAGCCAGCAGGTATCCGCAGAGCCCCTGCACAGGGCTGCTGGGAGTTTCCATTGGCCACGCCTTCTGACCTCAGTTCTGCACTCCCATGCTCATTAGCTCCCTGCATTCCTGGATGCTCTTGAATATTCCCCTGCTCACCCTTCTTCTCTTGCCTGGTACAACCTTGGTAGCCTGACCCCAGAACTGGGCTGCTTGCCCTGGGCACCAGTTGGCTTTGTTCCCAGGCACTACTGCTGGGATTCGCTCTGGACTCTGAAATATGCCTCCTCAGCCAGCCTGACTCCCCAGATCCCACCAGCCTGCTCTGTCCAGAGAGATGAGACATTCGGACTATTCAGTGTCCGTTCATGCCATCTGCTGGGATCATGAATTCTATACTCTGGTCACACATTACGTGAATAATACTTCCCCCATTTCCTCAAAAAGATCCTCAGACGAGCTCAACCCCCATGTGCTAGTAGTTCAGGATTCTATGACCATCCTAAGTTTACACAACCACTTGGCCTTGGCTGGCCAAGACATGATGGTGTGGGAGCCTAGGAAGACCCTTCAGAGACGGCAGCAACCTGACTCTTCTTCTCACAGTCCCCCTCCAGCTCTGAGGGCAGAGGTGTCCCAACTAATGGTCTGTCCTCCTCACACAACCTCCCCCTCACAGTTTTGGGGTCTCATCTTTGGACCCTCTCTTGCCCCATTTTCCAAACACATCATCCCTGGCTGTATTAGGGGTCTCTGGGGCAGCCGCACTATGCTTTGATAGAGGGATGAGGTAAAGTTATTTTCCACTTTATTAACCTGAAAAAGCATAAACCGACCAAGTTTAGGGGCCTGAAGCATATTCTAAACAGACAGTGTCTCCTCCCTGACCCAGTTCTCTTACAGAATCATGGGAACCCATCTCCTCGACTTAACAGCGGCAGACAGGCTGGTGTTTCTTGGCATTGTTTTCTAGGGCTGAAGCTGCAGTTTTCCTGATTTGGCCCTTGCATATTATTTAATAGTTTATCTTGACATACAGGTTTATCCCAGAAGGGGATGTTTAAAAAGTGGCATGGAGACCCTGGCTATAGACAGAAATGCAGCTTAACTTACCTTGGCTTCCTTCCTGCCAGACTCCTCCCAATTATTCTGCAGGCTTCTTTGCCCTGAGGGCAGTTTGCAGCTCCAGGGACTGGAATTGGCTTAAAAAAAAAAATTCCTTCCTCTCTGTGCCCCATGTGAGGGAGCATTGTGTTCTCTCTAAATAATCAGCCTGGCTTTGTGTGACCTAACTGGACAGGGCCCTTTGAGAGATTTTTCAGTTGCAGAAAGAGCAGTCAGTGGCATCCTACAAAATCAGAAAGTTTTCAGACCAAGGAGAGAAGTCAGTGACAGCAAGATATTTTTTTCTTTAAGTTGTATTGTGACTAATTCCTCTCTCCCACTGGTGTTTAGAGTAATTAGGTAAAAGTGCAACAGAAGATTCCAAATTTATATTTTAGATCTAATAAATAATAACATTTAATCAGATGCTCCCCATCCATTAACACCAAAATAACAAACAATTCAATGAATTATTTTAGGGTACTTACCATGTGCAAGGCATTGTCAAGGTAATTATTTCTTGCATTTACTGATTTCCTCCTGGGGATGCAGCACTAGCAAGAAGCTAACGGATTAGAAAGAAGTAGAAGGCCTCCAGCTGACAACCCACTCAGAAGAGAACATGGATCAGAATTGCCTCCCTCCACTGTGCCAGGCACAGAGCTGGGAATTCATAAGCAGAAATTACCTCATTCAATCATCTCAATAGCCCTGTGGGGAAGACAGTAGTTCTCCATTTTACAGATGTGGAAACTGAGATCCAAAGACTATGTACATAGCAGGCAGAATGATGCCTCCCCTCCTTCAAAAATTCTGAAGCCTGTGAATAGGTTACCTCAAATGGCAAAAGGGGCTTTGAAGAGGTGATGAAAGGTTTTGCAGTGGGGATGTTACTACTGACTTTCTGGGTGGGCCCAGTGTAATTGCCATGGTCTTTAATAAGGGGGTAGATAGGAAGATAAGAGTGAGAATGACAGGGATGTGACAATGGAAACAGAAATTGGAGTGATGTCGGGTCATGAGTCAAGGAATGCATGCACCCTCTAGAAGCTGGAAAAGGCAAGAAAACAGATTCCTCCCCCTCCACCCCAAGCCTCCTGAAGATGCCCTGCCCTGATAACCCACTGTGAACTTCTGGCCTCCAAAACTGTAAGATATCTTGGTCCATTTTCTGCTGCTGTAACAGAATACCACAGGCTAGGTAACTTATAAATAACAGAAGTTTATTTGTCTTATGGATCTGGAGGCTGGGAAGTGCAAGATCAAGGGGCTGCATCTGGTGAGGGCCTTCTTGCTGTGTCATAACATGCAGAAGGCATTACCTGACAAGAGAGCATGCGAGAGAGAGAGAGGAAGGGAACCAGAACTTCATTCTTTTATGTGGAGCCCACTCCTTTGATAACTAACACACTCCTGTGATTAACAGCCTTGATCCATTCATGAGGGCAGAGCCCTCATGACCTAATCACCTCCTGTAAGACCATGTTTCAACATTGTTACAATGGCAACTAAATTTCAACCTAAGTTTTGGAGGCGATATTAAACTGTAGCAGTTATACATTTGTGTTATTTTAAGCCACTGAGTTTGTAGTCATTTGTTGGAACAGCAATAGAAACTAATACAGTATGCCCCATTTGCATTCCACAATGGATTTGAGGTGGTCATAGACAGTTGCTCCAGAGTGGTAGAACCAGTCAGGACTGCATGCTATCTAACTGGCCCCTGGAGTTCTGCAAGGCAGGGGCCCTAGAGCAGGACTCAAGTGAAGTCAATGTGCCCTTAAAGTCTATGTCGTTTCTTTTTTTCTGATCTGCTTCCTCAAGATAAAATTTAGGAGCAAAATGAGTGAAATACCAGAAGAGAAATATTCTGTAACATGACATGTTTAATGAATGAGTAAAGAGTTCAGGAAATGAGTGAGTTCTGAAAATGAGTTACTGGAGCATGCTAAAGTGATCCGGGAAGACTTGATAGAGGCAATATAGTATAACCTGGGCCCTGCAGCATGGACAGATTGGAAGTAGCATTAGAGGCAAACAGGAGGCCTTGCAGCTGAGGGAATGACCTGATAGAAGAAATGCCCCTGGGAACAGAAAGGATAAACCAACCTTCCTAACCTGTATCCCCACCTCCTACCCTCACCCTATTCTCTGCCTGTGGATTCCATTAAATCTTCCAACCAAAGCCTTGGCAAAGGCTTTGAATAACATCCTGTGGTCTTCCTTACTTTACAAATGCTAAGTCTTGACCCAAAGAGATATAATTGGTCTTTCTCGCCCACAGTTACCAAACAGATCAAGTCTCCCAGGTCACTGCTCCCTAGTCATTAGGAACAAAGCGTTTTTAGTTTTTCAAAGTCAACAAGCATACTCTTTGTCTCTGTAGTGGCCAGTTTGATTCAGCATGTCCAAATGAGGAAAATTTGGATTAGAATTCCAGACTTTAACCCTGGCCAGGAAATTTTGTCAAATACAAGGACAGTGACTTGAGAGATACACTCTTAAACCATCTTTAATTTATAATTAAGTAAATTGTAAGAGGGGCAGCATGTGACTAAAAATGGCTCTAAAGCAGAAGATTCAGCCTCTCTATTCCTGTGTTCTGCTGTCACCTGCAACATAACATTGAGCACACTCTGTTACATCTTCTGTGAAATGAGAAATTGGACTTAAAATTCTCTCCATCACTTCAGATGCTTTGGGCCATGAGGCAACAGAAACCCTGATTCAAAGTGGTTTAAACATTTAAGGAAACATCCTATCCTGTATAACAGAAAGTAGAGCAGCAGGGAAGCTTAGGGGTTGACTGATTGGGTGGCTCAACAACGTCATCAAGAACCTGGGTTCTTTCTATCTTTCTCTCTCTCTCTTGCCATACCTGGGTATCAGCTTCATCCTTGTGCTGGTAGTGAGACTGCTGTTGCATCTCCAGGCATCACATTCAGACACAAAGCATCCAGAAGAAAAGGAGGAAGACTCCCCAGAAGATGTCCCTTCACATAGTATTGGCCATAATTGAGTCACATGTGCCAATATCTGAATAAATCACCGGAAAGGAGACCCTCAAGAGGTGATGTTTCAGCCTCTCCTGGGAGTACAAAAGCGGAAGAAAACAGAACAAAATCACAATTCTGTGTGGAAGGAAAATTGGGAGAATTGCTGCTAGACAGAAAATGTATAGTGACCTCTATTCTCTCAGAGGTATTTCCAGCTCTAAAAATTTCATATATTGAAAAGTATTTGTTGCCTAACATGGTATAAACCCAGACCACCAATTCACATGCCTACATATAACCAAGCACTGTGCTATTCACCCAAGAAACAGCAGTGAGCAAGAGGCATGGAGCTTCATGCAGCGGCCAGTCTAAGGGATCCTGACCACACGAAAACCATAACCACCAGTTGCATTGTAACACCTGATTTCCAACAGTGGCCCCGGGTGAGGCCTCATGGTATTGGTGATATAGATAAATGAGAGAAAATAGTTGCTGTTAATTTAAACAAGTTACATTTAAAACATTGACCAATCAACATCCCTGTCTACCCTCGGACAACCTAAAGAACTCTAGTGGTGTTACACAGTAAAAAGCGGGGTAGTAGGTGGGGTGTTACATTTTCTTAAAAGAAAATTCAAATTGGCTACTAGAGTTTTTGACCTCACATTGACCATGGGCAGACTGTGTCTTTTTAAACTCATTTCCAGAGTACTTGAATGAGGAATGACATTTTTCCTCCTAGTGTAGACCTGGTCCCGAGTTATTTCCTATGGCTACAATGACTATTCCAAGGAATGGAGAAAATAGAGATGGATGGATGTTTGATGGGAAATTTTACACTTCTCGTGAGTCTTTTTTTTTGTGGGGTTCTGTATGTTTGCTCAATTGCAATTACCTGTGTCTTTCTTCTGTGGCTGGATTAGTAACTATTCAATTCATCCAAAGAATAGAACAGTGCCACTAAAATGAGTGTTCTTCTCCCAACAGGATACTTAGGTTTTGACTGAGTAATCAAACTCTGCAAGAAATGTCACCAACATATTTATTATACCAAGTGACAGAAACAGGAGATATGTTTTGTTATATAATATATTATAACTAACTAGAAGAGTAGACCACAAAAACTTCCTTAAACATGAAAGTCACACCTGCCCATGTTCCTACGTACATGCAGTGATAAATTTCTGTCCCCATTTCACAACCAGGTTTACCAGATGACCATGCGAATAAGAAGCATATAAAGCAATAAGTATACTTGAGTGAAAGAATAAAGCATTTTTAAAGTTCCAATTTTTCCACTGAATCATTGCTGCCAATTGTTGAACTATGGGTAGGGAGAGTGGTCTGTTCTTGTTATAAGGCTGGGATTTGCCATATAAAAGTGGGCCTAGACAGCACAGTGAAGCGAATTCTATAATTTCTGCAATTACAATTAAAATCTCTGTTCCCCCTCATCAAGCTTCTAAGCAGACCTACTCACAGATGTTACCCTGCCTCATTTGAGGTCCATTTCTATTTCCCACCCTCGGTGGAGCTGCTAATAAACAGTGAAATGGCCAAACCAAGGAGAGAAAAGAGAGAAGAACCAAAGGCCAGAATCATCTACAAGTTGAATAACTTGTACTTGAAAAACAGTGGTTTAACAGTAACCAAATGAGAGTATGTGCCTGATTTGTCCATTCTCTTTCAGGCTGTCATTTCAGGTCCTGGCTTTATCCTACCTCACAGGCCATGTTACTGAAATAGAAAAGCCACATTAATTTGGTGGAGGCTTCTTATTTGATGTCCTTAAAATCACATATAGCAGTGACTTTTTTTTACAGCATCTTTCACCTTCTTGCATGAGGGTTTTCCTTAGGTGGAGGGCTCTTGAAAGTACTTTGCATTTCATTCTCCCAGGATCTCTGCTCTGACTCTTGATGCATTAGTCACAGTTCCAAGAGGGAACAGGGTAAATGACTTCATAGTCAAAACCCAAACCTAAACAGATGGTTCCTTTATCCCAAGAAAATGCAAAGACTTGTAGGTCTCCTGTGGTAATGGGATTTGGCCTGAACATTAAGGGATACCAGAGTCAGCAGGCTGGGATTCAGGCCTGAGAGCCAGGCATCACGGGCTTTCTTCTTATTTCAACTCCAGGCCAATTGACTATGTGGTCTTCCAGCCAAGTATTTGCCCAGGATATGCTAAAATGACAAATGCCTGAGAAAACCATAGGTAGGCTGACCTCATTCTCCAAGTGTGGCCTTGAACTACCAAATACATCAATTCACCGGAGGACTTGTTAAAAATACAGATTCCTGGAGCCTGCCCCTGGAACTCATTGGAAAATTTTATGCTCACTGAATTATGAGGACCACTTCTAGACTCTTCCTACTCAAAGTGTGGTCCTGACACCAGCAACATCAGCAACACCTGGAAGGTTGTAAAAGATATAGAATCTCAGGCCCTGCCCCAGACCTATGGAATCAGAACTTGCACTTTAACAAGGTCCCCAGACAATTCCTTGAAGTGTGAGAAACATTTTGCTGGCATGGTTTGGCCCTGTAACCTAGTTCTCATCAGCTGGGAAGTGAGATGCAGCTGGGAAGAGCAATGCAACAGGAAGCTTCTTCTCAACCCTAATCTGCATATTAGGATTCACTAAGGAGCTTTTCACAATACTGACGTCAAGGCCCTACTACAGGCTAATTTAATCCAACCTCCTGGATTAAGAGCTCATCTAATTCCAATGTGTAGCCAGAATTAAGAACCACTGTTCTATAGGAGCAAAACTCAGAATCAAAGCTTAAAGCCCTTGGTACTAACTACCCAGCCAAGTCCCACTCCCCTAAAAAGCAATCTGGCATTTGCTTGAAGGGATTCCTAAAATATTTGCCCTTTCCTAAGAAGAGGCAGCATCGGCCTTTTGAATGGCTACTCATTGTCCATGCTTCATAAAAATATGCTGGGCCTCCACTCCCCGGGAGCTCGAGGGCAGCGTTCCCGTTTCTGTTTCCTTTGTTAACCAAGTCCCAGCTCTGGGCTTCCTCAGGATGGGAAATGGCTCCTTCTGAGGCAGCGTTTCTCTTTGCCTTTTCTGCCCCTGGGATTTGTGATTCTGGACAAGGCATATGCCTTCTTACCATGTCATTTTCCTCATTTGCAGAGGGAAAACACAGTGTCCATTGATTCCTTTGGTTAAGCTGACTGCTGCCCCTGGCTCACGTCCAGTGACTATTTCTCTGTGCAGCAATCCTCAGCTGGGGGCGAGCCAGGAGGGAGATGGCTGCCCACTTAAAGCACAAGCCCCAAGTGCTCTCCGTTCTGTGAGCTCTCCAAATGCCAGCTTGCTCAGCTGATTCACTTTGACGCAGGCAGGTTCATCAGAAAGCCTTGGAACAGGTTGGAGAACAGAAATGCCACTGGATTCCTTTGAATTGTGTGCATTTAAGTGCAGGCTCCAGTAGATCCAGGCTCTAGGACTATAAGCCTTTCTTTTCACAGGAAACCCTCCTAATTGGTCTGATAAACTTTCTGGGACTCAAAATAGAACCACAGCACAGGGAAGTATCACCTATGTGTCTCTAATTGTTGATAATGTCTGTGTTTCTTTTAATATCTCTATATTACATGCTGTTGCCATCATTCTCCATTTCTCTTTACCCGCTACTACTAATAATATTGAATGCTTTGCTGTGTGCTGAAGCATTTCACATTTGTATTATCACATTATCCTCACCACCATTTTGAGAGGTAGGGGTTATCATTGTACCCATTTCACAGATGCAAAACTGAGGTTTAAATAAGTTCAGTAACTTATTTGTTTGTCCCACATTCCAGGGAGTAAAAGTGACAGAGACTGGCTTCATCCAGATTTATGTGATTCCAACATATGGGACCATAAAACAGGTCCCGTTCCTGTTTATAAAGGTTTCCTGATCCCACTCCCTCAGTGCTTCTTAGGGCCAGGGTCTCCCACACTAAATCTTCCCATCTGGATCTGTTTGTTTGGGGCTTGGCCATAGCATATGGTAGAGTCAAATGGATTCAGGACTAACAATGAGGATAAGGGAGTGGGGAAGTACGGAGTAAACTTAGATTCCTATTTCTGTCAGATACCAAAATTAATTCCATATGAACTAAAACTTTAAGTGAAACAAGCCGGGCACAGTGTCTCATGCCTGTAATCCCAGCACTTTGGAAGGCCTAGGTGACTGGATAACTTGGGGTCAGGAGTTCAAGACCAGCCTGGCCAACATGGTGAAACCCTGTCTCTACTAAAAAATACAAAAATTAGCTGGGCATGGTGGCTCATGCCTGTAATCCCAGCTACTCAGGAGGCTGAGGCAGGAGAATCGCTTGAACCCAGGAGGCGGAAGTTACAGTGAGCAGAGATTGTGCCACTGCACTCTAGCCTGGGAGACAGAATGAGACTCCATCTCAAGAATGACAGCAAAGACAAAAGCTATAAATTAAAATATTACAAATTTTGACTGCACAACATTTTTTGTATTATTATACTTTAAATCCTGGGATACATCTGCAGAACGTGCAGGTTTGTTACATAGGTATACATGTGCCCTGGCGGTTTGCTGCACCCATTAACCTGTCATCTACATTAGGTATTTCTCCTAATGCTCTCCCTCCCCTTGCCCCCACCCCCCAACAGGCCCTGGTGTGTGATGTTCCCCTCCCTGTGTCCATGTGTTCTCATTGTTCAACTCCCACTTATGAGTGAGAACATGGAGTGATTGATTTTCTGTTCCTGTGTTAGTTTGCTGAGAATGATGGTTTCCAGCTTCATCCATATCCCTGCAAAGGACATGAACTCATCCTTTTTTATGACTGCATAGTATTCCATGTGTATATGTGCCATATTTTCTTTATCCAGTCTATAATTGATGGGCATTTGAGTGGGTTCCAAGTCTTTGCTATTGTGAGTAGTGCTGCAATAAACATGTGTGCATGTGTCTTTATAGTAGAATGATTTATACTCCTTTGAGTATATGCTCAGTAATGGGATTGCTGGGTCAAATGGTATTTCTAGTTCTAGGTCCTTGAGGAATCACCACACTGTCTTCCACAATGGTTGAACTAATTTACACTCCCACCAAGAGTGTAAAAGCATTCCTATTTCTCCACATCCTCTCTAGCTTCTGTCTTTTCCTGACTTTTTAATGATCACCATTCTAACTGGCATGAGATGGTATCTCATTGTGGTTTTGATTTGCATTTCTCTAATGACCGGTGATGATGCGCTTTTTTTCATGTTTGTTGGCCATATAACTGTCTTCTTTTGAGAAGTGTCTGTTCAAATACTTTGCCCACTTTTTGATGGAGTTGTTTGTTTTTTTTCTGTAAATTTGTTTAAGTTCCTTGTAGATTCTGGATATAAGCCCTTTGTCAGATGGATAGATTGCAAAAATTTTCTCCCATTCTGTAGGTTGCCTGTTCACTCTGATGATAGTTACTTTTGCTGTTCAGAAGCTCTTTAATTCAATTAGATGCCATTTGTCAATTTTGGCTTTTGTTGCCATTGCTTTTGCTATTTTAGTCATGAAGTCTTTACCCATGTCTGTGTGCTGAATGGTATTGCCTAGGTTTTCTTCTAGGGTTTTTATGGTTTTAGGTCTTATGTTTAAGTCTTTAATCCATCTTGAGTTAATTTTTGTATAAAGTGAAAGGAAGGCGTCCAGTTTCAGTTTTCTGCATGTGGCTAGCCAGTTTTCCCAATACCATTTATTAAATAGGGAATCTTCCCCATTTCTTGTTTTTGTCAGGTTTGTCAAAGATCAGATGGTTGTAGATGTGTGGCATTATTTCTGAGGCCTCTCTTCTGTTCCATTGGTCTATATACCTGTTTTGGTACCAGTAGCATGCTGTTTTCATTACTGTAGCCTTGTAGTATAGTTTGAAGTCAGGTAGTGTGATGCCTCCAGCTTTGTTCTTTTGGCTTAGGATTATCTTGGCTCTGTGGGCTCTTTTTTGGTTCCATATGAAATTTAAAGTAGTTTTTTCTAATTCTGTGAAGAAAGTCAGTGGTGGCCTGATGGGGATAACATTCAATCTATAAATTACTTTGGGCAGTATGGCCATTTTCATGATACTGATTCTTCCTTTCCATGAGTATGGAATGTTTTTCCATTTGTTTGTGTCCTCTCTGATTTCCTTGAGCAGTGGTTTGTAGTTCTCCTTGAAGAGGTCCTTCACATCCCTTGTAAGTTGTATTCCTAGGTCTTTTATTCTCTTTGTAGCAATTGTGAATGGGAGTTTACTTGTGATTTGGTTCTCTTTTTGTCTATTATTGGTGTATAGGAATGCTTGTGATTTTTGCACATTGATTTTGCATCCTGAGACTTTGCTGAATTGCTTATCAGCTTAAGGAGATTTGGGGCTGAGACAATGGGGTTTTCTAAATACACAATCATGTCATCTGCAAACGGAGACAATTTGACTTCCTCTCTTCCTATTTGAATACCCTTTATTTATTTCTCTTGCCTGATTGCCCTGGCCAGAACTTCCAATACAATGTTGAATAGGAATGGTGAGAAAGGGAATCCTTGTCTTGTGACAGTTTTCAAAGGGAATGCTTCCAGCTTTTGCCCATTCAGTATGATATTGGCTGCAGGTCTGTCATACATAGCTCTTATTATTTTGAGATACGTTCCATCAATACCTAGTTTATTCAGAGTTTTTAGCATGAAGGGGTGTTGAATTTTATCGAAGGCCTTTTCTGCATTTATTGAGATAATCATGTGGTTTTTGTCTTTGGTTCTGTTTATGTGATGGATTATGTTTATTGATTTGCATATGTTGAACCAGCCTTGCATCCCAGGGATGAAGCAGACTTGATCATGGTCGATACGCTTTGTGATGGACTGCCCAACAGTTTTAAATGTAAATTTAAAGGTAAAAAACAATTGACAAATGGGAAAAGATTGTAAAATGCATGAGAAAGAATTAATAGACTGAACATATACAATGTTCTTACAAATCAGTAAGAAAAAGATGAATACTCCAATTTAAAAATAGACAAAGAGAAAAGAATAAAAAGGAGACTAATATTCATGATTGGTAAGGATGGAATTCTGGCAACAGACTTCTGCATTTTCTGCAGGTGGGAGTATGAAATGACATAACATTTCTAAAGGTCGGTTTGACAAAATGTAGTGAAACTTTAAAAATGCAGAACAGTTGGCCCAGTCGTTTTGAGGAATAGATTTTAAGGAAATAATTAAGGATATGCATAGTGACCCAGCAAGAGAATGACCTTGGAATGGTGTGGACAGAAGTTTAAAAAAAAAAAAAAGCAAAAAACAAAAACTGGCAACATCCTAGAAGCCCTGTAAGAGAATCATTGAAAATATCGCACCGCATCCCTACAATGAAAGTTCTGTAGAATCATTAAGAATAGAGTATATTTATTAAACTATATTCATTAGAAGGATGTTCACGTGGAAAGATATTCACAGTGTATTGTTCAGAAAAAGAAAAAGCCAGTTACCCCACAGAATAACCGTGTTTGTACTCAGGATATACAAGAAAGGTTTGCCTCCAGCTAATGAGAATATGTTTGCCTCCAGCTAATGAGAATATGTTTGTTTAATGAGAATATATGGTTTTTGTTTTCTTTATGTATGTTTGCATTTTTCATTAACTCTGTGATAACTGCTTTTGTAATGAGAAGGAAAAATACAATAGATGTTGTAAAAGAGGAAACATCACAGAGCCCCAGTCCTAGTTCCTGGATGGTTAAGAGTGGGTGGGTCCGGATGTAGTCACAGCACCCACTCACACTGTCCTGAGAAAGTTCTGGCCTGTGCGGGAAACCAGGTCTTGCCCTGTGAGCCCCCACTGGCCCCATGGAGGCCTGCCTTTTCCCGAGGCCCATCCAGCAATCAGTCCCCATCTTTACAGGGATCTGGGTCTCTTCTCTGTGTCCCAGACCCCAGTACTGGTCCAAGCCCTGAAGACTGCACCCAGGAAAGTGGAGGTATGGACAGAGGCAGCTGATGCCTGAGGAAGCTCCACGGGGCAGGCAAGGCCCCCACGTCCAGTCTCAGCCCCTCTTTTGGCCACATGTGGGTATTCGTTCCTCCTTTTGGTCTTCCTGAAAACACTCTTTTGACCCTCCTGCGCTTGGTGAAGATTCATAGTAACCTAAGGTGGCCCCTTCTCTGCAAATGTTGCCGGACCTTCCAGCCCATTGGCTGCTGCCTCAGTCTCCCTCCACCGTCCCGGCCCCGCCCCCCCCGACATTGCCTCAAGTTGCCCCTGGGTGGCTCGGAAGCAGATGTGCAGCCAGCAACCAGGGGGGCTGCGCCGAGGCGGGAGCCACCCCGCGAGGCGCGGGCATGGGCAGGGCTGGCGGGTGGCTGGGAAGCCATTTGCATCGAGTGCCTGGTTCCCGGAGCGGGGGACTGGGATTGTTCCTGCTGGAATCCGGGGGGTTCACCCGCCTGGGCCGCCGGCTTGCAGGGATCCCGCCGAAGCCTGTCGCCCCCAGAGCACCGGTTCTCATCTCGGGAACCCCAGGTGCCCCCACGCTACCCGGATGTGGGGCGGGGATCTCAGGGGCGGGGTCCTCCAGGGACGACAGTTCCCACCCGGCCCAGGAACCCCCGACTTCCCGGCTTAGGAAAGCTGGGCTCGGCGGAGGCCCAGGGCTGCCCAGCTCTGCCTCCTCGGGGGCAGGCGTCAGAGACAGGAGAGAACCCCCGAACCCCGCGCCAGCCTGTCCCGGGCCCCGGCCCATCGGCCCCACTGGCCCTCCCTGCACCCTTCCGGTCTCCTATTGGCCAATCTAGGGGTCTCGGACAAAGTGCAGCGACCACGGCCCCTCAGATCCCGCCGCCTCCTCGAGGCGGAGGCCCCTGCTCCAGAGCCCGCCAAGCCCCGGCGATTCGCGGTACCCGGGCCACAGGGCCCGCCATGGGCGCTGCGAGGCCTGAGGTCGCTGTATCCGGTGGCCTCTGCGGTTCCACCACCCCCACCGCGAGATGGGCGGTCTCTGGGGAACACCGCCCGCCCGCCCGCATGACCGCGCTGGCCTTGGAGAGGGAGCCAGGGGACCCAACCGGCTTGTGGCGCTGCTGGGTGCGCCCGGAGAAACCGACCCGGGACCGGGGAAAAGGGGTGGAGGCCCGGCAGTCGGGCCACCTCGGAGCTGCGGAGCTCAGGAAAGGCCAGCACTAATTTACTCAAACAGCAAAATTTAAAAGGAAATTTGAGACAGTAATAGCAGCGACATCTCAGAGAACGACAGGAAAAAAAAAGTTTTGAATCAGGCTTTCGTGCAGGGACTCCGATTTTGCAATAAGCGCTTAATTAAAAATAAAATATATTGATGCGGTAGGCAAGTCGCGTTCCTGGGAAGGTAAAAACACAGTGGACTCCCCCACACCCCAGATGCTCCACCTGCCTGCTGTAATTACAGGGCTTCAGAGAGGAGGGAAAAAACACGACAGAGAGAAATCTGCTTGCATATTTTTCTTCTATTGTGCTGAGCTCATTTGAATTATAATGTGTTGCAGGCCGGAGAAGGAAATTTTGTGCCTTGAATAATGAATCCCCCTGGAGCCCACGGTACCTGTACTTCTCTTTAGTGTCCACTGAGAATAACGTGTTCGACATTCAAGTGACAACACTGGAAAGCATTTCAAAGCCCTGGAGCCCCAGAACGCTGTACACCCCGACGGCTCTTCTGCCTGCCCTCTCTTTGGCTTCCAAATGCAGCAAGCTCTTTCTTTACTTAAAATGTGTTCATCTTTCACACGCATCCTGGATGTACCGCAGAAAGACAGTACAGATAGGTAGGCTCTTATTTCTGAAGCTGAGCTGGTCCCGCCCAGCACAAAGCTTTAAAGCTGCTAAGGCTCCAGGATATTATCCAGTTTTTAAAAATGGAAAAACTGGGAACAGGGAGGCTCAATATCTTGTCCCAGGCCCAAACAGGCTTTTCTGGAGTCAGTATCATTCAATTGGCTCAGGCTGGATTTTCATAAGAAAGGATAATAAACATTTACTAATGTAATAAAATAGACACCTTTTAAGTCACAAGCAGTATCCAAACCTTTGGGACATTCTATGGTGCTGAACAGCTATTTCATAGAGGCTTTATGTTAAGGAGCAAGTGCAGAAAAAAATCTGAAAATCTCAGTAAGATGAGAAAACGAAAGCTTTACAAAATGGTAGAAGAAAGTAGTCTCTCATGCCTAAACTTCCAAATAAGTTTTTGTTTGTTTGTTTTGGGTTTTTAGTTGAGCATTCTTTCTGGTTTGAAATAGATTCAGAAGGCTTTTTAAAACAAGTCACTTTTGGCCAAATATATTAAGGTATAACCAAATGATACCATAGATCCATTTAGAAAACAGAAAGTTCTTTACTGACATGAAAGGATTTCTAAGACATATTCATAAGTAAAAAAGCAAATATACTACTATTTGTATGGGATGAAAAAATAAAAGAAACATGTATATACATACTTGTTTGTATATGCATAGACTATCTCTCTGGGTGGATGTTGCCTTTTAAGGGGGGAAGGCTGAGGTGGGAGGACAGAGTTTCTCTCCTTTATCTAAATCAGGGGTGTCCAATCTTTTGGCTTCCCTGGGATATATTGGAAGAAGAAGAATTGTCTTGGGCCACACATAAAATACACTAACGATAGCTGATGAGCTAAAAAAATGCAAAAAAATCTCATAGTGTTTTTAGAAAGTTTATGAATTTGTGTTGGGCCACATATGGCCTTGAGGGCCACAGGTTGGACAAGCTTAATCTAAATCCTTTGTTATTTCAGTTTTAAACAATGTAAATGAATTGTTTGCTTAAAAAATAAATTAAATGTAATAAGTATTAATATCATTCAAGTGATAACACAGCCAAGGAATGACAAGGGTTAACTGATAATCCTGATTTTTACAGGTAATTGTAGTCATTACTTCTACATCTTTTATCATGTCTTTTAACCACTTGCCAAAGGAGGCGCTGATGTGGAGTTTTCTCCTCTGCCTGCCCTCTGCTCTGCTCTAACACAGGCCCAAATAGGCAGGGAAATGACCCCGCAATGGGTATAGGAAAAAATAGAAAAAGGAAACAAAGACTAGGTTTAATCAACAAGTTAACAAAGGACAGCTGACTGCACTCATTTACTTTCTGAGCTAGGACATTTTCTTCGTGTCCTGAGAACTATTTCAGGACTTTTTTTAAGTCCCTACTTATTAACATTCTAAGAGCTCTGAACTGAAATGCAGAGAACCCCAAAGCCTGGGAAAGGCAAGAACTCTGCCAGACCTTGTGGGTCTGGCTGAACCATCTTGAAATAGTTCTTTAGAGTGTGCTGTACCACTTCCAGCAGCCACAAAGGGCAGGCAAGCTAAGAATGTCATCTACATGGCCCGAGATGTTCCCCGCAAGAGCTCCCAGTCTGGCTTTTCAGATGCTCAATCCTGCAGTCCAACTGATACCCAGGATGCCCAGGGAGTGAGCCCAAAGAGCCCAGCTGGGCCCAAAAAGGAGCCATCCTCCCCAAAGAAGGAGTATGGAAACTTCCTCTGAGATAGGCTCCCCCTGCCCGAACAAAACAAAAAACACAGAAGTCCATCTCTCCTTTCACTTGTTCTCTGATTCCCTTTAGCAGAGCCCAAACCTTTCTCCACTAAGAGCAATGTTTCTCAACCTCAGCACTTTAACAATGGCACCAGATAATTCTGTCATTTGGGGGCTATGCTGTGCATTGTAGGATACTGGCCTGGCCTCTGTGTACCAAGTGAGTAGCACCCTTCCCCAAAATGTCTCCAAACACTGAGAAATGTTCCCTGCAGGGGGGGGGGGGAAATTGTTCCCAGCTGTGAGCCACTAAATTAGGCACTAAAGTCCAATAATTCTGAGAGATATAACAACCTTTTCATGTGTTTAATACAATGGTAAAATGTAAATCATGTTTATGAAAATCATTAGTAGACAAATAATATGAGAATAAGAAGTCAAAATTATTGAGAAGAGATGACACAAACTACAAATGTGCATGCTATTTGGGGTGTTTATATTAATATTTGCTGGGAGTTAGAAATATGATGGGATTCAGGTGACATGAAGATGTGCTGGATACATTCCTTTTACCCCACCCGGCCCTCTAAATGTGCTCTCCACCCTTGTCCACCTTGCTTTGTGCCTCAGGAAGGTGACCCTATGGGCTACATCGACATGCTCACTCTCTCTCTGGCTTTGGATGGGTTTGGCCCATGAGAGGAACTGGCCAATGGCAGCATGGGAGGAGAATAAGGTTGATTACCCTGGATCCCTCCTGGCCAGATTATGGTTGATTGGCTGCTCTCCTCCTCCACAGGCCATGGCTGCTACTGGTAGGCTGTCTTCCAGAGCTGCATCTCTCTCTCCAGCATGCAGGAACTACATCCCCCCTGGGCCCTGCAGGCCTAGAAGTGGTAATGGTGCCCCACTGTTGTTAGCTCAGGATACTGCACTGTCTTTTGTTCATTTCCCTAAATCCTACCCACACTTTTATAAGTCATCCTTTTGCAAAAATCTCCTCCGATTACTCAGTTTGACTGTGCCATCTGTTTCCTGCTCAACCCTGACCTATACGGATGAACAGAAAATCATTTGAGGGGACAGTGGCCATTCTGGGACAGGATTTAGGAATTCTTGGATCCCTTGACCAAACACTAAAATGCCTTGTACCAAAGCAGTTCCTGATACCTCTTCTCTATTTCTCCCCCAGTTACCAAACCCAGGCCTGAGATCTCTCACTCACTCCCTGTAACTTGAAAAAGCATTTGCCCCTATACCAAGAGTAGATGTTGTCCAGGCCATGTTTAGCCTTCTCAAAACAATCATGAGCAAGGACTAAAAAAAGAGCATCCATAAAATGGAAAGATAGCAGTTCCTTACCCTAAGAGACCAAGCTCTATCTGTTTTGTCACTTACGCTACAAGGATGACACACTTACCCCTTTGAGAGTGCACTATTTGGAAAACAAGGGTAAATGACTGTCCTCCAATGTAGCACAAAATTTCTCCTTGAGGCACAGAATACCTCTGTCTTAATTCTAATGTATCCAAGAGGAGAACTAAAATACACTGGGCACATGGGAGGAGTGGGGGTCTTCTTCACTAGCCCCTGGACTGTCTGGGTTAGACCAGGGGATACCTGCCCTTCCAGGCCTCAGCTGCCAGGAGGTGGGAAGGCACAGAGCTCCCGTATGGCACTGGCCCATGAGCACCCAGTGATCTGGAGGGCAGGTGTGGCAAGGATGGCCCCAGGGAGCCAGCTCTGCATCTGGCAGCAGTGTCTCTGGGCCAGGCCAGGACAACAACCTCGATTGTCCCTCTCAACAGTAGCCTTGCTGATCCCGGAGAAAAGAAAGCCATGGGGCCATTTGGACCAAGCCTCTGCAGGAAGAATGCTGCCCTTTCTCTGTAGCGCTGGATCCGATAGTCATGGAATCAACAGCTCAGAAGCTGGCAGCCCCCTCGGAGGCCTGGGCACCCTCCCCCATGGTCACATGGCCCAAGACACTCTGTTCTTTGTGACAGCCACTTGGCAGGGTGGGCCGAGGACCTCTGTAGACAAAGATGCTTCAGGTGCCCCTGAATCCCCTGGAAATTGATGAACGATCTCCTTTTATCTGTGCCCCAGCATGCCCAGCTCACCTGGCCCCCAGGCTCCCCACGGCCTGATGCTTGACTGTTATTCACAGTAGAAACAGAGACAGCATCAGATTCAGGGAGCAGAAGGGCAACACAAACACCTCCAGGGCTTTTGCCTCATGTGGCTAACGTCAGAGATGTTTTATGAAAACAAGATTGGAGGTCACATTGCTTCTTGGATAAAAGGAACTTTGCTTCAAAGAAATTTACTTGGTAAACAAAGCTAGGAAAATTGCCAGAATATCACCAGGCACAGCTGGCCACCTTTCAGCTGCCCAGTGTTTCCAGAGCAGGGATCTGGAGACCCAATCACTGAACCCCTGGAACCCTCAGTTTCCCCCTCTGTAAGAACACAAAGACGAGACTAAATGAATCTCAAAGCTCTTTCCAGCTCTACACTCAGTTCAGATTTAGGAACATCCTGTCTCTTGGCACCTACTAAGGAGAAGTTAGCCAAGAAGGAAAAGGGGACAGAGCATAATTCTGCAGCCGGCCTGCCCAAGTTTGAATCCTAGCTCTACTGTTTACCACCTGTGTGACACCGGGCAAGTAATTTAATCTCTCTGTGCCTCAGTTTCCTCATCTGAAAAGTGGGGATAGCTTTAGTACCTGGTTCATAGAGTTGTCATGAGGATCAAACAAAATAACATAGGTAAAGCATTTAGAGCTCACCTAGGGTAGAGTAGGCACACAATTAGCATTTGCTATTTTCCTTACTCTTTTTATTTATACAGAAAGCCATCTGAGTCCTTTCCTGTCACTAGTTCAGCCTTGCTAAAAGCTTTTGACAAGCAGGTTCTCAGGGCAGGGAATGGTATTTTTCTGGGGGAACTGAAGTCATGCCAACCTTACACTCCCTTCTCAGCTAGCATTCCCCTGTGCTGGCAAGGAGGGTTGGCGAGGAGTATGCAGTTCCTTACAAAATTATGCAGGACACGATGTCTACCAAATTAGAAAGAGCAGGGAAACACAGACGAGGGCCTGTCTACAGCCTCCTTGCAAGCCATGGGGAAGGCTTGCGACCAGGTTCTGAGCCTGTGGGAGACTCCTCCACTCACCCACTGTGCCCCCCAGCTCCTATCCAAAGCACCTCCTCTCCTCTAATCCCAGGTCTGGCTCAAGGCACTCACTGCCAGGGAGACATCTCATATCATTTCTTGGAACCCAGAAGCCACAGGCACGGCAGCCAAAGTGCTGGGCAGGAACTGAAGCTGGGTGTATGCTGAGGAATCACTGTCCCCATGGACCAAGTATGTGGGCACAGCAGGCAGGGCACGTCTATAGCCTGCCATGGTAACTCCCAGACAGCAGACCTTAGAAACCCAATCCAGGCAGGGCCCAAGAGTCCCTTCCTGCCAGCCGATGGCTAGACACCCCATTAACAAATACATGCTGGGCTGAGTCCTGGCTATGTCCACACCCCTCTCTACATCCCCCGGCACCTTCCTCGCCTGCTCTCCCTTTGTAGAAAGTACCCAGGGGCTCCCTTGCCCTCTGGCTTCTGGTTGGGTTTGGCCAAGAGAAGGCAGTAATAAGAGAAAGGAGGGCAAAAGGACAGTGAAGTCAGGTTCCCTATTTCCCCCAGAAGCCTTTTCTTCAGGCTCAGCTCCCTCCCCTTGACTCCTGGGCCTGGGAGTAACTGAGGCCTCTTCCTGTCACCCGCCCCTGTTGTTTGCCCTTGACCCTGCCCATGCCTCTGTTAGGAGGCCTAACTCTCCCCAGCTGCCCCGTGGAGCATGCCGTCTGCTTCCTGTGGGACCCTTAGATCAGCCAAGTGTTGAGCTAAGAGCTCATCCCTCCATCAGCTTTGCATCTTCTTTTTCTTTTTCATATTTGTACCACAAAAGGATACATATAACATACATGTAAGATATGAAACCAGGACCCAAGTTAAAAATATAGAAAAGTTACAGGCTTCCCTGTATGTTCTGTCATACACATGCACACACATCTTAATAACTTTGAAGCAGTCTGTGTGTTTCATGGCCAATGCTCATCACCAGAGACACACATGTGGGTGTGCACACACATACACACACAGGCACAATTCACCACAGCAAAAGGCTAGGAATAAAATAATAACCTTCCTTTTCTACTTGTCAGCCCAGAGCTCACAACTTAGCTGGCCCAAGACACCATGTGAACCTGATAGCCACACAAAGTTAGACCCCCAATGAGTAGAACACTGGAGAGAGGGAACATTAGAGTAATTCTCATCAGCCCTTCTGTTTTCTAATGGGGAACTAGGACAGAATGCCACACACCCAGGACTTCGGGGCAGCTTTTCTTCTGTCCTGCTGCGATAATCATTACTGTACACAGCCCAGCAATTTGGCGCCTCAGCAACCAGACTCCTGGTAGGTGCCTGGGCTTGACCATTACAGGGGGATATTATGATCATGATTACAGGATGACTGAGCCGTCCAGCAAAGTGACCAGTAATTTGCAATCTAATGGCCATTCAGTGGTGGGTAATATTATGGACCTTACCCTGCAATTGTAAAACAACCAGCCCTCTCTAATGTAGCATTTTTCCCATCAAAAGCCCAGCCTTTGCTTTTGATTTCTGTTAATCAGTGGCTGTGGCAGCTTTGGCTTTAGATTTGGAAAAGCTAAACAAGGGAGCATGAAATGATACACTTCTCTTTAGAGCCCCTGAATGGGAAGTTTAGGCAGTTCTGTCAAGTGGAGGAAAAAATAAGTGAAAGAAGCATCTGGAAGGCAATTTCATTTCTTAAAAGAGCAACCCCAAAACCTTTGCAGAATGTAGCAAGAGTTGCCTGGGAATCTGGGAGACCAACAAAGCCAGGCATGACAAAGAAGATAGGTGTGTACACAGGTCCAGTTGGGTCTAATTGGGTGCACACCACAGCCCATGCTCACTGTGTGCATGCTCACACATGTATCTGCATGCATGCACATGTATACACAGAAGAATACAACTTCCTCTAACCACAGGGTTGCCTGCTGGGAGACTTTCCAGGTTAGGCTTTGAGGGTCTCTCCTGTATGCTGTTCACAATTCTACCACTGGGAACAGCTCAGTTCCATCTTCCCTGAAGTCAGTGGGCGTGGGTCAGGAGAAAAGACTGTCTGAATTGGAGGTAGATGGATCAGGCCAAGTGGAACAATGGACAAGATGAGATTGTTGTCATTCCTGGACTCCATAGGGTCTAGATTTGGTGTGTCCACCTGCAATAAGTTCAGAGGGGGCTTTTAACAATGGAACTGGAAGGTAAAGAGAGATAATTGGCAAATAGCTAAAGAGGAAGATGACCAAGCCAAAAAAAAAAGAAAAAAACCAGTTCACACTATCAAGCAAGAAAACAGATACACTAGAAATAATGGTGAACATTGGGTTGACTCCTCCAATCCATTCTACCACAGATGTTTAATCTAAGCCAATCAAGCAATCCCAACGGACATGTGACTGAACCAGAGCCTGTGAGACGTGAAAGGAAATTTCCTCCCTCTTAAGAGAAAGCCAGAGAAAGGGACAGTCTCTCTTCTTCCTTTGGATATCATCACATCCACAAGTGATGCCTGGAACAGCAACAACTATCTTGCTACCAGCCAGATGAAGAAGTTAATATCAAAGATGGCAGAGGGACGAAGCACAAAGAATATGGGTCTTTCATTATGTCATTACTCTAACAAACAGCCAAGCCTGGTATCTATCCAACTGGGTCTTCAAGTTATGTAAGATCATATGTATTCTTTATTAGAACCAGTATCAGTGAGGTTCTCTATTAATTGCAGCTTAGAGCACATTAATTGAGATCAGAGCCAAAGCCAGGAGGAAAGGCCAGAGCGGACCCACAGCCAGACTCAGTGCTGATCTGGTGAGAGCTACTCACCCACTCCTCTAAGCCCAGGATCAGCCCCAGAGCAGCCTGGAGCTAGCTGAGTGTACAGGCATGGAGTTCCCAGCTCAGCTGCCACTCAGGGGTTTGAGAGGGCAGAGAGCCAGCCAGCCCATGATAAAAATCTATTCAAGGGCTACGGAACACAAATGTCCTGGCCAGTTGGGCACTCTCCCTTTCCTCTAGAGGCCTCCCCTCAGCCTCTTTCTCAGCCAGGGCCCACAGCTGCCAAACGTAGAGGCTGACTCCTGTGCTCCATGGAGCCCCTCTTGGAACGCTATATCCCCTGGATAGCTGGGGCTTTGGGGCACTTGTTCCCTTGCAAAAACTCCTCATTCCAGAGTAGTGAAAATGCACATTTATTTTTATTTTCATTTATTTATTTATTTTTGAAACGGAGTCTCACTCTGTCACCCAGGCTGGAGTGCAGCGGCACAATCTCGGCTCATGCAACCTCCACCTCCCAGGTTCAAGCTATTCTCCTGCCTCAGTCTCCAGAGTAGCTGGGATTACAGGCCATGCCATCACACCCAGCTAATTTTTTCTATTTCTAGTAGAGACAGGGTTTCATCATGTTGGCCAGGCTTGTCTCAAACTCCTGACCTCAAGTGATTCACCCACCTCGGCCTCCGAAAGTGCTGGGATTACAGGTGTGAGCCACCGCGCCCGGCCAGAAATGCACATTTGAAGGCATCTTCCCTCACATTCTCTGTTTGGCATACTGGGGATGGCAAAAAGGTTGAATTGAGTATGTTTCTAGTAGAAGTCAGTATTTCTGACTTTCAGCTTCAACGTTTCCTGAGTTCTTATGCTATTTGTGACTAATAGTCTTCCAATGAGAAGGGCAGTCCAAGGATCATCAGTGTTGACTTAATTACCCTTCAGAGATGCACAGGATACCAAGAGCAGAAAAATCTCAAAAAAACACAACTCTTTATTTTATAGATGGATAAACACGGAGGTCTAGAGAGATGAGAGAGGTGGTCATGATGGCACATACTCAGCGATTGATTGTTATTTCTGTCATCAGCTATGACACAAAGTCAAGGTAGGGGTGCCCAGAACATGGTGGCTAATGTTTCCAAATTAATAGTGCCACTTCACAGAGCCCTCTGGGGACAAATCTACTTTTTCACCTAACCATTTTTTTTAGTCATAAATCATCTGCTGGTGCATCACACTCCTCCGTAGCGAACAGGAACAAATGCAAGTGCTTGTTACACATTTTCTAATTTCAGAAAAGGAAAAGGGGTTGTTGCCTGTGAGTATGGAGGTCAAGCTGCGTGCAAGCTGTGTTAGCAGGTAGTGTGGGCACTGAGGGAGCCGGGGGCCATCCTGGTCTGCATGGACACACCTCCTCCAGAATAGGCTCTGGGAGCAGCCAGAGTCTCAGAGCTGACCCCATTCTGTCGTCTGCCTGCCCAGGAGGCGACCTATGGGCCATGGCCATGCCCACATCAGTGCTAGGCTGGGCCAGTCCCACAGAAGCCAGGGAAGCTATAGCCCACCTTGCCCCAAGAGAGGGGACACAAGACCTAGCACAATGGTTCCCAAAGCTGGCTGAACATTAGAGTCACTTGAGGGAACTTTTCCCTGGCCCCCCCACAGACCAATTCAATCAGAATCTCTGGGTGCGAGCTCAGCATCTGGACTTTTCCAGTTGGCCCCAGGTGATTCCAACATGGAGCTGGTAGACTGTAAATCCAGAGGTAAACAGTGTGGGATGGGACAACCCAGGCAGTGGCTTCCCAGGCTGAGGGGAAGGAAATACCTCTTTCTTGGGACTCTTTCTACTTGTAGTGAAGTGTTTCCTGGTCAAAGGCATCTTCGTGTGTGCTAGATATGGCATTGAATAGGCCCACTGCTGATCTGCTAATCACAGGTAAGAATTTGGCCCAGGCATGAGCACACTGCCTTACCAGGGGGCAGAGGGATGGGATAGAGTAGGATGGCAGCCCACAGCATAACTTCCTACCTCCTGGCCCATGAGATAGGGGAACATTTGGGCATTTGAGCTTCTTTATGCAGCATGGTGTCACAGGATGCCATGGGAGAGGGGTCCTCATTCCCACCTTCTCTGACTTTCTGGAGGAACTGATACAGAAGGCAGTGCTGTTTTTGGACTGACTGATCTGAATCCTGAGATTTATAGCTGGAGATCTCTGAGAAGGGGCCAGTGGTTTCAGTACAGGACTCAGGATCAAGATCAACTGGCTGCTTAAGTGTCAGGGACATAATTTAAGATGCCAGTTTCCAAGCTTGTCTCCAGAGATTCTGATGCCGAAGGTGCATCAAGCTGCATGTTTAAGAAGTTCTCCAAGTGACTTCCCAACCCCTGCCGCCAGCTGGTCCTCCCTCCACAAGAGAAGAACATTGAGATTCAAAGGTCCCAGTTGCTCAGCCTGGGAGGGCACAGCACAGCAGAGTTGAAAGACCACGGACCTAGTCCTTCCAACAGAATTGGAATAGCAGCTCTGCCACTCACTGGCTGGGAGACATTGGTGAGTCTCTTAACCCCTCTGACCCAGAAATTCCACTATTAGAAATTCCCCTGAGGCCATAGATTCCCAGTGGCATGGTTTATAATAGTAAAAAATGAACCAACCTAATTTTCCATCAACAAGAGACTAGTTGTATGAATTACGGTATAATTATGCTGCAGAAGACTGAAGATTCTAAAAGGAAAACAGCAAAACAGCAGCTGAGCTCTGCATGTGCTCCTGTAAGAAGTGGAAAAAGTGGCTGGGCACAGTGGCTCACGCCTATAATCCCAGCACTTTGGGAGGCCAAGGCAGGCAGATGGCTTCTGCTCATGAGCTCAAGACCAGCCTGGGCAACACGGCAAAACCCCATCTCTATAAAAACCACAAAAATTAGCTGGGTGTGGTTGTGCATGCCTGTAGTCCCAGCTACCAGGGAGGCTGAGGTGGGAGGACCGCTTGAGCCTGGGAAGCAGAGGTTGCAGTGAGCAGAGAACAACTCTTGGCACCTTCAGCTTAGCCCCAGGACACAGTCTTAAAAGCAAACCTGATCTCTCTGCTCCCTTCCACCATCAGATCCCTTACCAGGGCCTTGAAAGTCATTCCCAACCCCTCCCTACCTCTTCAGCCTCATCTGTTACAACAGCTCATTCTCCAACCACAGAATTTTCAATTCTTAAAAGGCATCCGGTTTTCTCTCTTACTTCCAGATCTGCTGCTCTCTTCTTCCCCTCACCCCTATTCCTGGCCACAGCCACACACTCTTCATTTAGCTAAGGTGTCATCTCCTTCCCAACATTTCCCTGGTCCCCCACCCCAAGTCCAAGTGCCCCCTTTCTATCCCCTGGCTTCCCCCATCATAGCACGTTTCTTGCCTTAGTGTAATCGCACGATACCTTTCAGTGCACCTTAAGCTCTGGGAGAGGACAGACTCGACCCGTTTCACCCCTAGATCTCCAGGGCGCAGCAAGACCATGAAGCAGATGCTGAATAAATATTTGTCTAGTGAATAAACAATAGCGCTCATCACAATGTATTAAAGATTATCTGAGCTCATTGATGGTGAACTCTGTGTGTCAGGTGATGAGGACAGAAAGCTGAATTGGACAGTGTCTGGAACATAGGGAAAACCAAAAGAAAAAAATTGCCAAATGAGAGTACAGGAAGGCTGTCTTCCTCATGCTGAACACTTGACTACCCCAAGCTCTAAATATCACCAATGAGACACAGAACATCACACAGCAGTAATCAAAGCTGATGAAATGGGTTAGAGACAACTGATGAGATTATTGTGGAGGTCAAAGAACTTCATGAATAATCCAATTCTCCCTCAGAAAAACATAGACCACTTTGAAAGTTAATACATTTTTTTAAGGTACAAGGAGTGTACCCTAAGAAAAATATTATTTGGAGAATACTAGGTATCTTTTGTGTCCATTATTAGTGTTGAGGACCAGTATTCCTCTTATACACTTAGACTGCATGCAAGAATATGAGCATTCTCTTCTTTTTCTTTAGTGCACTTATCATAATTTGCAAAAGTGTATTTGAGTGTTTGTTAAATACCCAGCACTGTCACTAGTCTTTAAAGCTGTGTAAGCAAGGGTAATGTCTGTTTTATATCCCCAGCACCCAGCACAGTGTTCTAGCACTTAGTAAGTGTTCAATAAATATTAATTGAATGAATGAATGAATGAACAAAAGAACACACAGAGAATACAGCATGGGAGCTCATTCATCCTTGGAAAAATAGTGAGCATTTGATAGGACAAAAACCATCATGAAATCACTTTGAAATACAAGGCAAACAGGAAACAGGGATAAGCCAAGGTCACTAATGTATCAGATTTTTTAAAAGAGAGAAAGAACCAAAAATATGGAACCAAAAAGAGAAATGCTATAACAGACCATTGACTGATAAATTCAGAGCATTGTTACACCACTGAACTGTGAATAAAATCCTGCTTACCTAATGCATACAGAGAGTTTATGTATTGTTTGTGTTTTGCTTAGATGGCAACACCATGGCTGGCCCCATCAGCCTCCATGTTCAACTGTCCCAATCAACTGCCGGCTGTAATTAGGGAGTGCTGGGAAAAGGACGTTGGAGAAAAATCAGCTTGCATATTTTTTTCTTCCATTGTGGCTGACTCATTTGAATGATAATGTATTGCAGTCTGGGGTGTGACATTGACGGCACTGAATAATGAGGCAGCTCTGGACTCCAGTACCTGAGCGGCCAGCCGGTTAGTGGCCAGTGACAAAACAGTAGCAGTATCTTTGGGCGATAAAAAGATGATCTCCACGTGGCAGGAGACAGATGCTGGGAAATACCCCATTGTCAGCTCCGTCAGGAGCTTCCATCACTGAAAGCTTCATTTATTTTATTCATAGTCATTTTTCCAGTTGCGAGACCTTGAGGGCATCTGGCTGGTGGCATCCTGAGGTGATAAAACACTGGGGTAGGCAACCAAGAGAGGTGCAGAATCCCTGTCCCCGGGGGATGCTTAACACCCACAGAGCCTGTTAGCTGTTTTCAAAAAACCAAGGGTGAACTTGGTTTGGCTCAGGGGACAGAACCAGATGACAGCTGGTGGGCCCTGCCAGTTTATAGGTTTTCAAATGTCACTTTATTTTTGTTAACAGAGACATCCGTTGAAAGACACCAGCATGTGTAGACACCTGGCTCTGGACACCTGAAGCCAGGTATGGTGGATGATGAGGAGGGCAGTCTCTGATTGTAGACTGCCTGGGTTTGAAGCCTGGCCTGCCACTTATCACCTGCAGGACAGTGTGTGCCTTAGTTTCCCCATCTGTAAAATGGAAAGATGATCATAACAGCACTTCCCTCAAACACCAGGTTGTTGCAAGGTTTGATTATGTATATCAGTGTCAAATCAGTGCAAAAACAGTGCCTCATCCATATTCAATGCCCACTAAATATTAGCTATTATCAGCATTGTTCTATGCAAAGGCCAGGAGACACTCGACCTCTGGGTGGCAAAGCATGACTTCAGGAGATCAGTGTAGACTCTGGAATTAAACTCATCCAGACATTGCTCAGCAACCTGCTAGCTGCATGACCTTGGGCAAGTCACTTAACTTCCTGAGCCTCAGTTTCTCATGTTAAATGGGAATACCTAACAGTAACTACTTCATAGGGTTGTTATAAGGGATTTATTAAATAATATGTGCACTTAGCACAGTACCTGGCACATAGTATGGGCTCAATAAATGTAGGATCATAATAATAATGCTAGTCCTATGCTGCTAGTATTATTATTACTACAAATCATCACAAGGAGTTTTGTCTTTAGACAGTAATAGGCTGTCATGAAATGTTCATGTGAGGACTTATCTGTCCAGGTCTTTGTGCTTGAAATCTCACTCTGGCGGCAAGTTAGAAAGTGGACTAGAAAGTATAAGTCTAGCCAGGGAGACCATTCAGAAGCTTCTGCCGTGATCAAAATAATCAAGGCAGAGGTTGGCAATCACAAAATCATCCTTTAAAATTCCTGAAATAACTAGGACCTAAGCACTCGCAGTGAACTAATTTTATTCCAGTTTGTTTTACTGCTATGTCATCCCTTTTCCTGTGATACTAGTAGAGATGGTCTAGTTCACTTGGGAAAAATGACAAGGTGAATGAAGGGATCTCTCTCTCTCTCTCTCTCTTTCCCTCCCTCCACATACCCCTCACTCCAGTACATATTGTTTAATTTGTCTCAGCTGAAATGTGCAGCTCAATGCAATTAATAATATATCACAGCAAGACTTCTTAAAACCTTTCTGGAACTAGACACAATATTAATACACAGACAAATCATGTCAGTGACTTGGGGTTGGGGAGTAGGGGAGGAATTGACAAGGGGTAAAGATGCTTTGAATCTGTACCTAGACACCAACCCTGAAAAAGGCACCTTGGGTACCAATCCCCTAAGTCTTCTGGGTCCAGAGCCTCAGAAACCTCCCAGGAAACAGACTGGAGCCACTTCCCTGCCCCCAACTTTGGTGTCTAGCCCCGCCCACTTTCATTCAGTCGACCAGCATTTCTAAGTGTTCTTTCACACAGGAATTTGGGGGCACCCACTGGCTCCCCACCATCTGCTGAACCTCCCTCTTCCCCCCAAGTGACAAGAGTCACCTTCTCCATCGATCCTCGGGCTTGTCAGCTGCGCCGGATGCCTGAATGGCAAAGCCCGCCGAACTGGAGCCCAGACAGTGCTCATCATCCTGTCACCAGGACAAAGGGAAGAAATCCCATTATGTCACCTTCCACAAGCGAGAGACAGCGACAATTTCCCCCATAAACACTGCACTGACACTGTTATGATGTATCTCAAGCACTTCTAATCAGTATGGAAGTGGAGAGACTGCGGAAGCTCTTCAGCCTGAAAGATGCCATTCAGCAGTAACTGTGGTCTCCTGTTGTTATTGAAATGACCTGGCTGGGAGCAACCACCACTCTGCACCCATCACATCAAATATAAATATATATATATGGCATTTTCTGTCTTCTCAGAGTGCATGCACACTGTTCATTTACTCTGGGTGAGCGCCAGAAGTCAGAAGTATTTTAATTCAGTTCTCATTTTTTCGCCTGTTTTTACCCATAGCCCTCTCTGTGTTTTCTGACTTCCAAATTTAAAAAGGGAAAAGCTTTTTCCTTCTCCTGAAAGTACTTTTCTTTTTCTAGTTTTGAAGAGAGAGAAGACTTTTATTTTTATAACTTCCTCTTGCCAACAGCAGCATTGGGCTTGAGTTTCTAAAGTGTGATCAACACTATTCAACTGTGAAAGTGTTTTTAGTTTAAAACCCATTTGCTGTCTCCCTGCAAATTATTCATTAATTCCAAAGGGGGACCGGGTACATTGCAGTGAAGCAATCTGGTAAATACCACTTAAACCATAAGATCAAACTTAATATCACCACTAATGGGACAAACTGACATCACGTGCTTCCTAATATGATGTAGTGAAGAGGATAAAACAGCACTTCTGTGATATTCCTGCCAAAACATGCACAACCTGAATCAAATCGTGAGGAAATACCAGGCAAACCCAACCTGAAAAGGCTTCTACAAAACAACATCTCTAGCCTTCAGAAATGTCAATGTTGCCAAAAACAAAGCCAGACTGGGGAACTGTTCTAGATTAAAGGAGACTGAAGAGGACTGCAAGATAGATCATAGTATTGCATCCATATACAATGTCAAGAACTCAGTGATTGCATTGTGATTTTCTAAGAGAACACCCTTGTTCTTAGGAGATATATGCTGAGTATTTGGGAGTAAAGGTTGTGATGTCTGCAACTTATTCTCAAATGGCTTAGCAAAAATAATAAAAACGTATATACGTATGTGTATAGGGACATTTACAGAGAGAGAAAATAAATGTGGCAAAATAGTAACAGCCAGTGGATCCACCAGAAGGATCAATGGTTGTTTGTTGCACTGTTCTTACAACTTTTCTGTAGAGAGAACCATTTGATTGTCTTTCTAACAATCAAATGCAGGAGTCTCTGGCTTTCTCTGTTCTCACCCATAGACATTCCAACTGCTACTTCTGGTCAAGTAGACAGCCAAGTTTATCTCCATGAGCGAGTAAGAGACAAATGCCGGTGCCCAGGAGGATGGGCCCCTCAACCATACAGTCACTATGTGTACCCTACCCGCAGGTCTGACAAAGAACCAAGGCCTGCAATGGTTCTGAGGTCCACCAGGCAGCCATAGGAGCCAGTTGTGAGAAGGGCAAGTTCCACAGGCTTGGGCTCTTAGCTGAAAGAGCTCCTTTCAGAATTTTCTTTTTCTTCTTTTTCTTTTATTGCCTTCCCATAGAAGATTATAGATAGCTGAAGTTTGTGAGTTGGATTACTTCCATCCATAAAATAAAGACTATAAAATCTTTCCACCCTAATCAGAAAAAAGCATCCTTTTGTCCCACTATATTCATCAATATGTCATATTTAACAGTTACAATTATTGACAGGCATATAAAACATTTTGTGACAGAGAAAATAGCTTCCTATAAAGTGTTTATTCTTTTTTATTGATAATAAGTTGACTTCTCTAGCCCTACCAAGAGAATACGGACCACTAACAAGAGATCAAATCCATTTATATGACTTCCTACAATCACTCCTTTTACTCTGGGGTTCTGGTCTAGACCCTGTCTTTTAAATTTCAGCATCAGTGAGAGCTTGGAGCCCCAAAGCAGGGTCATATTACTTCTGTAATGAGGAAAGTATAATTCTAATAGCATCATTTACTACAGCCTTTCATTTTTCTTCTTCAAGACAGACTGTGCTACTGTGTGCCTATGATTTAAATCTTTAAAATAGAAAAACTTCAACTGCAGAGGAATATTAATCCAAGGATCTGTCTGCATGCAATGCCAGGTGGGTACTCTATATAATAATAATAACGATGTACTAATAATAACTATAAATATAATTGCTACTTTTATTTAATACCTACTGTATGCCAGGTATTTTACAGAGGCCACAATTTACAGATGTGCTCTGCATAAAGGCGTCTGGCTGCAAGGCACGTGAGGACTGAAATCCACTCGCAAATTCTTTGTCTTTGTGGCATCTGTAGCATCCCAAAGCAAGGGGTGTCTTTTTGTGATCTGTTATGATATGCGCAAGTGCATGTCTTGCTAATTTACATATCATTTCTGGTCACTAGGACATCAATGCATTATCCCAATAAGGAAAGCCACGTTTCCCTGATTCAAAATGTATATGCTTTCTCTCATGCAACATTGCCTTTCTACAGAACGAAAATCCACAGATAGAATTATTTTTTTAATTCTAAGGGAACATCAATCAGACATAGAATTGATTCTGTTAGAAGTGATGGTTTCATGTCACAAATGTTTACCTGCCCTGCACAAGAAGCAGTTCAGCAGCATCCGTGGGGGCAGTGGAGTTGAAACCTGAGGTGGTCCTCAGGAGCGTACATGAGAAAGATGAGAATGACATGGGCAAATAATTACAGCCCCAAGGAAGATAGGAGTTCAACAGAGGGAGCAATTTTACCTCTGAGAAGTTTAAACGACATTTGAGTGAAGCCTTGAAGGATGAGAAAATTGTACAGACAGAGATGGTGGTAGGGGAAGAATTCCAGCAAAGGCAAGAAACCTCCATCTGTGAGAGGAAATAGAACCCCCATTATTGCTCTTCTGGCCTCAGCCTCCTAGCCTCCTGACCTCCTTCCTCTCGGAAGTGGCTGGGTCCTTTCTCTCTGCTTTTCCCTCCCCAGCCGAGGCCCCGTGGCCTGTTGCTTTGCTCCATCACGCTGGCCCGGTGCCACAGTAAGCTCTGATGGACCCCCAGTCCCCTTCCCTGCGCCCACACCAGCCAGGTGAGGTATGCGAGAGAAAAGTGCCACCGTGGCGCCCATGGTGCCCTTCCCAACTCCAGCGTCCACCTGTTCTGGCCCTTCAGTCATGCCTCCCAGTCCCTGGGAGCTCTCTTCCCATTCCTCGTCACCGCCAACTCAAAATGGAGGCGTTCCCCCAGGGCGCTCTCCTCCATCGCTATCCTTCATCCCCAGCAGGGCGGTGGCTCCACCTCCCAGCTCGCCAAGGCCTGAGGCAGGCCCTCATCCTCCCCAACCCTCACCACCGCCCCACAAGTGTGTTTCCCACATACCCTCATCTCCCGCCTCCTGTCAGAGGGGAGGCTGGGCACCACCTCCACCCATCGCTCAGGGCCTCCCCTCTCTGGCTCCCTCAGAGGTGTTACTGGGGTCATTATCTCTTCTTGCGTCCATTGTAACCTCTTCTTTCACTTTCCTTTAGTCAACCAATTATTTATTGTTTTCCAAGTGCCAGGCACTGCTGTAGGGGCTCAGGATATAGACAAAAGTGGTTGCTGGTTGAAGTTGATAATCCAGCTCACCTTCCCCCTTGCCTCTTCTGCCTCAGCTCTGGATGGGCTCCAGGGTCTCCAACTGTGTTCCCAGCCACCAATGCCTGCGACTTGCTTTGCTCACTCCAGCCTCCCAGGCTGCGCCTCTGCACCGGCCTTGCCTGGACCGTCATTCCCACCAGGTCCCTCCATTGCCTCCCTGCCTCCCACCGCTGCACACTCTCCTGTGTGCTCTGGCCTGGCCTGCAGCTGTCATCATTCACCTGTTGCAAGATGAAAGAAACACCTGCCTAACTTTCTGTCTCCACTACTAGACTGGATGATCCTCACAGCCCCAAACTGTGGCTCCTTGGTTCTTTGTGTCCTTGGCACCTAACAAAGGACCTGGAACAGCCTCTCCATGCATGACAACTGAAGCGTTCCATGCTTACATACAATCATTATCTTAGTAGCTTTCATATATAACTATGTGCCAGTCACTGTTCTAAGCACAGCTCTGTACACATTATCTTATCCTCTCAACAATTGTTGAAGATAAGTGCTCTGTAATCCCAGCCCTTTGGGAGGCCGAGGCAGGAGGATCAAGAGGTCAGGAGCTCGAGACCATCCTGGCTAACACGGTGAAACCGTGTCTCTACTAAAATTACAAAAAAGTAGGCGGGCGCCTGTAGTCCCAGCTACTCGGGAGGCTGAGGCAGGAGAATGGCGTGAACCCGGGAGGCGGAACTTGCAGTGAGCAGAAATCATGCCACTGCACTCCAGCCTGGGCTAAAGAACGAGACTCTGTCTCAAAAAAAAAAAAAAAAAAAAAAAAAAGATAAGTGCTAAGGTGACCTCTACTCTTACAAAGGAAGATACTGAGGGTTACAGAAACTAAGCAACTCACCCCCGTTCACACTGCTGGAAAAGCGGTGAGCCAGAATTCCAGCCTTATTCACTGCGAGCACCAACTCTTAACCATCATTCACTAGACCTCCCCACAGAGTAACATAACATGACATAACATAACATAAGGAATGTTGTGTAGACAAGTGATTAGTGGTGGAAAGGAGCTAAAATTTGAATGCCTACTTTGTGCCAGTACCTCGATCCATCCTCTTAATTCTTACACTGCCTCTGTGCCATGTACCTACTTGATATTACCATGTAGTAACTTGTCAAATTTGACTGATAGGCTCAGAGAAGTTCAGAAACTCAATCAAGGTCACACAGTAAGTAAGTAAATGGTGGTCCTTGTTGAATCCACGGCTCTCTAATAACAAAACACTCTGTCCAGCACAGGATTCAATGCTCCCTGGTGGGCGCTGGGGTCTCAGCACCTTCTGGGGGTATGTGGGCTGAGTCCAGCACTTTGGGAGGGTGGGGAAATTCTCTCAATTTCTGCAATGTAATCAACTCCTTTCAAAGTTCTTTTCACAGGAGCTTGAAAGGAGAACAAAGCTGGCCCAATTCTTCCTCTTTTCACATTTAAAGAGTTTTGTTTTGTTTTGCTTTGCTTTTTGTGCCTCTAATTCCTATTGCTTTAAATACTAAAGTGTGCACTAGACCTCACTGAGTTTTTAACACAGATTTCTGGTGGTCTAAACTCCACCCACGGTCTCTCTGCCTCTGGGAGGCATTATTCTGCCTGCATAATCCTCATCATCATCCTCAAGACACTGAGCTGATGAATGGCCACAATTCCATTCCCCACCTCCACGCCATTTTAGAAAGAAGGAAGCAGAAAGACGAAGCAGCCTCCAGAGAGGCTCAAACTTGAAAGAAATAAAATGTCTACAAGACGAAGACAGTTTAAAATGAGCAGGACAGAGAGAGCATTGACAAAACACGTTATATCTGTGCTGCTCGGAGGAATGGGATGGAGTGGGAGACATGGTCTTCGGCTCACAAGGACATCAGTCTGGTCCCAGAGAATAAAGAAGCTGTTCTCTTTGGGGAAGCAAGGACTGAGCATCCCCTAAGCCTCCGCTTTGGTTCAAGGACACCAGCAGCAGGATGCACTAGCCCATGGTGTGAGAATTTGCTTCCCCACATTCCTAAACACTCTCACTCAGACTCCTGTGTCCTCTCCACCCAACTCTGAGGGTCACTCAACCCTCTAGATCGTGAGGCCCTGCTCTGCCTAGGGTTAGTCAGACTCCTCTGCTCCAGGAAGTGAATAGTTTTCCTCATTCCCACGAAGTAAAAATGTCATGAGAAATGCAGGGGCTGTGCTTGTTGAGGCAAGCCCAGTGGCGATATTCACAAGTCATGTCCAGCACAAGTGGGAGCTCCCAGGGGCCAGGGGAACGAGGCTGAGATGGACCCAAACCCACCAACTGGGAAGGCTCCACTGTGCTCGCAGTTTTAGTCAGGCTCAGGGACTGCAGTGTTTCTCAACCTTGGCAAGCATGGGACTCACCTAGGGGGAACCCTAAAACACAGATGCCTAGGCCCCATCCCCAGGGATTCTGATTCAGCAGTTCTGGGGCAGCACCCATGAATTTACATTTCTAGCAAATTTCCAGGACTGCAGCTGCGGCTGCTGCTGCTGGTAGAGATGCATCCTCCACACTTGCACTACTGCACCCTGTCCCTCAGCCTAGAACTCCAGGGACTAATAAGATATTAAAACATTGCAAAGGCCGGCCTTTGTACAGCTTGTGCACTGCCTAGAGGCACCTGGATGAGGAGATGAGGAAGGTGGCAATTGAGTTCATGCTCCACCAGCCAAGCTGCGTGCTCTGCCAAGAAGCTGTGTTGGCCTGGAAAAGAGGGCTTATGTGTCCAGAGACAGCACCTTTTTCTAACTCATCTATCCAAAGAGAATAGCTTTTTCTAATTTACACAAAAGCATACATAGGCAGTGATGACCTTAAATAAATGTCCCTTATTCACCAATACACATAAAAGAGCATCAAGTGCATACACACTCTGAGACCACCGGAAAAGTCACAAGGTCACAGAACCTTCCCAACCTTAGTTCTTGCTTGACACTGAAGCTCTCAATCAAATGAGAGACAAGTCATTTCTGCAGCCTTAGGAATAATCAAGGCATGTGGTGCTCTCTCTTCCCGCACATCCTCAGAGCACTAGGCAGGAATGCTTGCACAGAAGGAATGTTCTATAGCTAACACCCGTGGCGGCTCCTAGCAGTCACCACTTCGAAGCACCTTTCATATCCCAGGAAAAATGCTCCCAGACAGCTTCCCCCAAGCAACTGGCCCAGTTGGCTAACAAGCCCTTTCCTCTCCATCCAGTCTGTCCTCTGCTGCCACAGCAGGCGGAGCCTCTCAGCTGCAGTTCATCCCTCTGGGAAGCCTGGGCAGTCTTCTGCCAGCTGAGCTGCATGCCAACCAAGAGTCGGCTATGTGTGTTCCCAAACCTACCAATGCCAGCTGTGTGTGTCACTGTGATCAAGTAATTTAATTAACTATCCTGTAAACTGGTAAAGCACACACACAAAAAAAAAAAGAGAGAGAGAGAGAGAACTTTTTGTTTCCATGAAAATTAAGTTGATTGCTTTGGAAAAGCTCAATGAAGGCAAGTTTCCAAAAAAGATTACTGTCAAATTAGATAGCAATGGAGGGAGACAAATGTAAAAGATTGAGGAGAGGCATGTGAACATCTAAAAGAATTCCAGACTCAGATTGTTTACCAAGCATTTTAAGTTCTCCATCTAAAGACACTGACGTTAGAAATCATAGACAAGGTATTTCAAGAATGTTTTATACCAGAAGGATGGGGGAATCTGGAATAAGTAGAGTCCACACTGAAAAACGAGGTTTGGTCCTAAAGCAAAAGGATGGGAAATAAATGCGTGTTCATGAGTTTTAAGTTAAAATGCGTTTAAGTCAATATAGGTACCAGAGAAAGAGTGTTGGGAACAGCTGCATCAGGGGGCCCAGGTCACTCTGCCCCTTTTCAGTTGAATGGCCTTGGACAAATAACTGTCCCAAGCCTCGGTAGACTCACCTGTGAGTGGACAGAAAGCCAACTCACAGGTGAAGAAATGCACAGTGCATGAATATGGGTGGCTACCTGCTGTTTTTGCCAGCCAGGTCACTCCAGAGTAACTACTCTCCCTTTCTTCCCTGAGGAACCACCCCTCCCCAACCCTCAGCCTCAGACCTCCCAGGGGCAGAACACCTGGCTCAGGATGGGCAACCTCCACACACCACCTGCCTGGCCACAAGGACTGCTTTAAGAGTGGCCCATGGCTCATGTCTGGCCAGTCCAGACCAATAGGACTCAATTCTCTCCAGGATTTTATATCAAGGAGTTGGCCTTGCTCTGCCCCCGGTTTGGCCATTGTGATAATGTGGCCCTGAAGCTGCCTGGAGAGCTTCGAGAAAACTGGAAGGTACAAAACCAGAAGAGGAGAATGGGGGTGGATATGGGGGTGGGGGAGTGAACAGCATTTGAACCCTGAATTGAGCCAATCCTGAAGCTACACTTTTTATTACGTGAGCTAATACATTCCTTTTTTTAACCTTAAGACAGTTTAATTCGGGAGTTTTTGTTTATTTTCCCCAGAAGCCAACCCTAAGGCAAAAACTCAACTACAAGTAGTTAATTTGGGAGATGACCCCAGGAAACACAGGAGGAGGAAGAGCGGGGTGTGAGCCAGGGGAGGGAAGGAAGCCAGTGCATTTTCCCTTATTCCGCCAGTGCCACTGGGAGAAGCTGGAGCATAATTCTGGGGAGGAGCTCTGGGAAACTGCAAATCACACCACCCTGGAGTTGTCCCACCTGAGGCCAAGGGAAGCGGTCTTGACCCACCAGGTTCCATCTGTCATTAGTTGAGGGCTGCTCCAGGGTAGGGTGAAGGGCATTACCTCCCTACCACTCTGGCCAGACCCGCAGATAGGCAGTGGGCTTCTGCTTCCAGAAAAGGCCCTCAAAGAGTTGCAGGAGATGGCAGCTGGAAGTTGAGTTGGTAGACACAGAAATGATGGGCCCAAGAGGGTACGGTGGGCACCAGCAGCATCTGCTGTGTCTGGGTTCTCCATCACTTGCAATAGAAAGACCTCACTGATAACATCATACTTACATGCTTAGCAGCATGCCTGGGATGTAGTAAGCATAAAAAATTGCAATCATCATTGATATTATTATTATTATTATTATAGTTACTGACCAGTAATGAGCATTATGAAGACTCAGCTTGTTATATAATTATAAGTATTGTCTTGTTTATTGAAGAATTCTTCAGGTAGAGGTAAAGAAGTAATATCTCAAAGAGTCCCTCCTCAGTCTCTCAGGTACTCATGCCAACCACAGCTCCAAGTTCATAACACTCCACCCATCAGCTGGGCCCTCCCTGTGGCAGAAGACCTAAGCCAGGCGGGGCAAACCACAGAGAACATGAGAAGCCAGGTGGGGAGGGGGTTGCTATAAAGTTGGAGAAGATGAGCACAAAAGAGATCTTTTTGTCTCTTTTTCATTTTCCAATCTTGGTTGCAGTTCCTGCTTTTCATCTTAAAGCCTAGATGGAGAAACTGATATAATGTTGAAGACTACGACTCATTAATAATTAATTGTTTAGAACAAACATACTTAAATATTTCAAGGGTTTGGCCTGAGAGGTTTTGCTACAATAGGCCAAAGATCTGTCAAGAAGAAAGATTTGGCCTTACTGAGATCACACCCAGTTGATCTGTGTGGGTCTTGGGATGTGTCCAGAGCAGGGAGCCAGTAGAGCTTCAGGTTTGGGCAGGGGCCCCTCACTCCCAGGCTGGGAGGGGAGGCTACCCTCTTCCTGCATTCCAGCAGCTCCTGAGTCCCATGGTCACATGTTCCAGGCCCTTTTTACAAGCATTTTACACCCCTGTGAAGTAGGAACTATTTCTTCCCCATTTTACAGATGAAGAAACTGAGGTGCTGAAAAGGCACACAGCGAGTGAATTGCAAAGCCAAGATTTGAACCCAAGCATTCTAGCTCCAGAGGCCGCCATGCTCTATATATTTTAAAAAGTCGTGCTTTGAATACGTGGTTTATACAAGCCCAGGTTAGGTACAGGCCTTCTCCACACCACCAGGAGATTGGGGATGTGCTCCCATAGTTCCCCTCTACCCACTGCCTCCCTCTGCTCTGCCTGAATAAGGTAAATAGTGAATCTGGTAGACTTTGTCCTTTTAAGCATCCTTTTCATATGACATGTTCTTCAAGGGCCACCATTCTCTCAAAATTTTCTCCTGCAAGCCCCACCTAAGTAAGACAGGGTCTATTTCATCAGCCTCATGAAGTACAAATGCTGCCGAAAAGCTGTTAAGTCCCATTTTTTAAGAAATGGGACTTTTTAAAAACAACACTTTTTCAAGGAGGTCTAGCGGGGAGAGAAGGCATTAGCAGGAACTCTAAAAGTAATGGGGAACCACATGGCATTGACTGCATGCAGAATTGGCCAGACATGAATTCAAATGGCAGCTCTACTCAGTGACATTGAGAAAGTGACCCATTCTTTCAGAGCCTTGGTTTTTTCTCATCTGTAGATTGCAAACGATAGTGTCTATTTGACAGGGTTGTTGCAAGATTTCAGTGAAGTAGCCTAGGCAAGGTTGGTGCCAAGCACAGGGCAGGGCACACAGTGGGTTTCCAATACATGCTCATTCCCTTCTTCTCTTTTCCTAGATGAAAGAAACAGGGCATGTGGAAGGTTAATTATCCTCCAATTCCAGGAATAATGGAAATGGTTTTGCTGATGTCATGGGAAGAAAAGCCTCACTTGGGAATGGATGCTGTCTGGGGAAGAAAGCGCAGCTCAGCATCTATACATTGTGTGTGGATTACTTAGCTCAGGTTTCCTGCAAATCACTACTATGAAAAGATGGCAGTTGTTGATTTGGCCAGGGGAGGAGGGGAAGGGAAAGGATTCTTTGCTCAGATCCCCACATCCTCGGCCCACACGCTCACCTCCTGGGACTCCAGCTTTGGACTGAACATGAACCCTGCAGTTTGTGAGTTTGTTTGCTTTGGGCAAATAATGACTTCCTGTTTCTTAGAAGACAGAGCAAAGCTTCCCAAGCTTCTCTGCCAGGCAGCAGCTCTAACCAAACAACAGGAATGCATGTGGGGTAAACAGAATGGAGACATGGTGATGAGGCCCGCCCACTGAGCAGCCCTAAGAAGTGGAGCTGGGGTTTGAGAAATAGGGCATTTCAGCTTCCCCAACCTCCCAAGTTTTAATGAAATCCCAAGAGCAGTTTTTAGGACTCCAAAGTCTTGCCCACACACACTGCATCTGCACCGTGAAACTCTCACTGGACCTCCAGAAGCTGGCACAACTATTCCTCTGCCTCCCATACCACTTGGCAGCTCTTCCTACCCACCGGGCAGTCTGAAATCCTCTGTCCAAAAAGCATGCCAATCTCATTTCCATCTCCAAGTCCCATAAATTGTCCCACTTGCTTTCCCATCCCTCTCATATGCTCAGCTCATCCCTCACTTCCTACAGGAAGCTCTGCAGGACTGTTCCTCTGAGCTTCCTGTTCACAGCCCTCAGCACTCGGTACTGTTCACTAAAGTTAGTCTCATTTCCACAGCCCCAAATTGTAAGTTTGTCTGAGGGCAGGGGTTTGAAAACTAGCCAATGTGTGTGAACAGCTTTACAAGCTTGATTTCATTTAAATCTTTACAACCCTTGTGAGGTAGGCAACTTGCATTATCCCCATTTTACAAACGAGGAAATGAGAAGGCTCAGGAAACATAAATAACATGCCCAAGATCACGGAGTTAGTTAGTGGCAGAATCGAGCAATGATGCCGTTCTGATTCTCGCATCTAGTCTCGTGAACACTACGAGATGTTGCTTCTTAGAGCAATGTTTGTTAACTGATTGATTGACTAAACCAGAGGTTCTCAAAATGTGGCTCCCAACCAGCAGCATCCACAGCATCTAGAAACTTGCTAGAAATGGACATTCCTGGGTCCCACCCCAGACTTACTGAATCAGAAACCCCGGGGCTGGGGCCCAGCAATCTGTGTTTCTAAGAGCCTTTCAGCGTTCTCTGGTGTGTGTTGTTGGTGTTTGAGGCTACCTGACTAGACCAGGGATTAAATTGTAGACTTGCAAGCCAAGAAGTAAAATTGAAGCTATAATTTAGGTACTTACCTGACAAGATAGAAAACCAATTCTCACAAAATTTTATTGATGAAATTCAAAATATGATAATAATCATTGAGTAAGATTTTCTTATAATACAGGTCTAATAATGAGAAACATGAAATTCATTTGTGGGGATAACATTTTGCTTATTTGGGGTTCGAAGTCAGTGTTCCCTATGACCAAATAATTGCAAATGTTCATGTGTAAAAAAATCTTTCTTAGCTCCCTGTACAAAGCAGGCAGCAGACCAGATTTGGGCTGCAGGCTGTTGTAAGTGACCCCTGCACTAAACCATCCCAGCTGAATCAGTAACATTTGGTACACTTGGGTCAATTCTTGTCTAAAGAGGGCAGTCACTATAAACAACCAGTTTGGTGATTCTACACCCCCAATCCCACTCTCCCCAGCCCTCAGAACAGTTGCTAAACTGAATTGACAGGTTTGACCAGGCATTTTGGCATCCTAAGCAAGGCTGTGATAAGTCAAGCAGTCCTTGCCTTACATAGCTCCCCAATAGGGAGAACAACTGTCTAGCCAGGTGGCTGAGCAGCTGCAGGAAGCCCTCAGCCCTGCTCCCGCCACCACCTGTGGCTTTCATCCCTTCCTTATCTGTCCCCTCCTGCACTTCCCTAGGGCCACCCCCACAGAGCTTGACTCTCCCTGCTTGCCCAAGGAAGGTGGGTGTCTGGAGAGGACAGAAATTGACCTCCCCTCCATTTTTGTCCTTGGCCTGGCTTTTTCAGCACCTGTCTGAACTCGCAGCTGGATGGGAGATTATAGAGAGCTGACACATAGAAATAACAAGAAGCTTTAAAACTTTTCTGGTTCCTTAAAAAGATGGGTGGACATAACAGTTGGCTGATGCCCTTGGATTAAATTATGTCCCCTGAAACAATATGTTCAAGTCCTAACCCCTAGAACCTGTGAATGTGGCCTTCTTTAGAAACAGTCTTTACAGATGTCATCAAGTTAAGATGAGGTCATACTATATTAAAGTGAATCCTAATCCAGTGACTGGTGTCCTTATAAGAAGAAGGAAATTTGGACATAGAAACACAGCAGGAAACAGAGAGAACACCATAGGAAGACAGAAACAGATATTACAGTGATGTTTCTACGAGTCAAGGAACCAAAGATTGTCAGGCACTGTCAGAAGCTAAGAGAGCAGCATGGAACAGATTCTCCCTCAGAGCTTCTGGAAGGAACCAAGCCTGCCTACACCTTGATTTTGGACTTCCAGCCTCCAGGACAGGGGGAATAAATTTCTGTGGCTTTAAGCTACCCAGTCTGTGGTGCTTTGTTACAGCAGCCCTAGGGAGCTAATACAACTGATAATAAAGAAATGGTGAAATACAGTGAGAGACGTCAGAATCATGAACAAGAAAAAATCATTATGCTTTCAAAAAGCCTTAGCATATGAGACTTTGCTTCTGATAAAAAGTTAAGCAAAAAGAGCAGATTTCAAAATCAATTCTGCAATTTTAAAACTTGCATTTTTACAACATTGGTGCAAACCAAAGATTAGATGAAAATGTAACATACTCGTTGCAGTATTTATCTCTGGGTAGGGAACCAAAGTGAACATGGATTCTTATAATTAGAAAAAAATGATAATTAAAAAACAATTAAATAAAAGTAATAATCCATGTTTACCTTGGACAAGAAAAACAAAAACTGTGAAAGCAAAAGGCAGTTGTCTAGAATCTGAGCAGTTGTGAAGTGGGTCTCAGATAAGCCTGAAGACTAGATTGCTGAAGGGGCAGCTGGAAGCTATTAGGAGAGCAGCTAAAATAAAATCAGATGCCAAGACTGCTTCTCAGCCTGTGCTGCACTTCAGAATCATCTGGAGAGTTTTGTTTTTAGTTTTTTTGTTTTTTAACAAACCAATGTCCAGGTTTCACCCCAGGCCACCTGAATAAACCAGGGGAGTCCAGTTAGGATTGTATGAAATTTAAATAACATTTTAATTACTCTTTGCTTTGAGAAAATCCTGTATGAGAAAACCTGAGTTTAGCCAGATCAGTGAGGGGAAATGACAGTATTCATAATAGGTAGCATTTTTGGACATTTTCTACATGCTGAGATTATTCCATATTATTTACATGTTTTATCTCCCTTAAACATCAAAATAATGTTATTATTATAGTTACCATGATTATATCCATTTTAGAAATTAAATAACTGAGACTCAGAAATGTTAACTATCATGGCCAGGATCACATAATAGGTAAGTGGTATACAGGAAGTCAAATTCCTCACTAACACACTGTATTCCATCTTTAAATCTTAGAACATGATTATCCCAAGCTGCAAGTTTGGTAAAGAAGGTTGTTAGCTGCTCAAATCCGGGTCAGTATCTAAAGCCCTACTTTCCCCTGAGATTTTCACAGCATGGCCAGCATATGTCAAAGCACCTTCTTTTGTGTATCCAATTGATTTAAAAACTCAAAGTCCATTATGCACCTGGGAGAGATTCATGCTGTCAGAACTGAAGGTGGTAGACTTCTATCCTTAAAGATCTTTGCTAAACTGTACACAATTCACTTTTTATGGTGAATAACCAGATAACTTTCTCTATGGTCTCAGGACCAAAGACTGTGAGACTTCTCCTGAGAACCTTCTTCTCATTCATCATATGGACCTAAAACTCGATATTATCACCTTACCGCTGGCTTCCACTTCTCTTTTCTACCTGCATTTCTCCACTGTCCTAATTTCTTCATCCATTTATTACTGATTCTATTTTGCCTTTTTTGCATTGTATCTGGTTTTATATATCACTTAAATCAGTGACCTTGAAATTGGCTGCACTTCAAAATCATCTGAGGAGCTTTTAAAAATCCTGATGTCCAGATGACACCACAGACCAAGGGCATCAGGACCTTGGAGTTAGACCACGCATCGATTCTTTAAAGTTCCTCAGCAGGTGATGAGCAGCTAAATATTTCAAAATTCTTCCTGGAAAAATATGGGGAAATAAATAAATAACAATATAGCCCTAAACCATCTCAAGTTTCAAACAGCTAACTTACAGTCATTATACTCACAGATCATATTTTTTAAAATGTTTTCTCTGCCCCTTGACCCTGAAGCTTTTGTGTTGCCATGAAGGGCCACAGAATTTTGCTGCTTCTGTTGATTCCCTTTAGGTCTCCTCCTCTGCTGTCCTTCAAGCCAAGCAGCCTGCTTCCTCCCATTCAGAAACCTCCTACCACTCCCCCCATATTTAGGGACCCCCCTCCCCACCATTTTCCAACATCTGTGCCTCAACCAGGAACTTAAAGAGAAACCCAAAACCACAGCAAACCATTCTTCTGTAATTTGCTGAGCTGCCAGCCTAAAAAAGAGACTAAATATTCCCTTTTTGCTGTTGTTTAAATGAACTGTGAAACAAACCAAAGTTGTGGTTTTGTTTTCCAGAAACAGTTTAGTAAACTAGTTTAATGCAGAAGTAAAGACAATATACTTATAAAACTACATAATTCCAAAAGAAAAAAATCCTCAAAGGGAAACTTACGTTCCATTCACTTAGAATCAGATACACACATACATGAATAAAATGGGGAGAGGGAGGGGGCAGAGCTAGCCCAAGTATAAGAATGGCTAATCATTGAAAAGCATAACAGACGAGTTCTGAAAACAGAAGCATAAATGTTATCTGCACAGTTGGGGTGACAGCTCAGTGCATAACTTTTCATAAATATGAAGCTGCCATCTACCTTCATGGGAAACCCTGCCATCCTTCATGCCCTTGGCCTTCTCTCCTGTTCCGTTCTGTCACATTCTCCTCAAGAAGTAAAGCTTAAGCCCAACTCACTGTGGACCATTCATCATATAGAAAGTACTTGTTGGTCATCAACTCTGCCCAACTCTGCTCTGGAAGCCATGAAGGAGCCAAATAAAGTAAAATTTACTCATGCGAACAGCAGGTGTTAATGAGTATCTACTATGCCACGGCTCAGGCTGGGAGCCAGAGATGCAGAGATGAAGAGGCGTGTAGACAGAGTCTCCATCCTCCAGGGCTCAGTTTCCTTGGGGAGCACACCTGGCATAGCTAAAAGTCAAAGACTGTGTTAAGTCCTTTAGCAAAATTGACTGAGTGTCTTCTAGTTGCCAAGCCTGCTCTCAGTTCTGAGACAGACAGTCTGTGCCCTCAGGGAGTCTCCAGGCCAGTGCAAAGCCAGGCTGACAGCCCCCGTGAAGTTGGTAGTAAAGGCACACCTGGGAAGTTAGAGAAGGCAGACCCAGCTTTCTCCAACCTTGTCCTTGGCCTTTCACTCGCATGTTCTGTTCTGGCTCCTTATGCCTTTCATCAGTTCTTCAAACACCCAGGCTACACTCAGGGCCTCTGCCCTGCCATTTCTCTCTCTAGATAACTGTCCCCCGACCCTTATGGGTGTGACTTTTTCCTTCTCATCTGTCATGTCTTGGCCCAAATGTGTTAATCAGATCATCCTCAGCGACCTATGAAAGGAGAGCCACTTTCATTATTTTCTGTATATATTGCTTGTTGGTTTCTTTCTTCATATTGCCACAGTTTTAATGTATTTTATGTATTTGTCTCTTTACTTGGATTTTTGTCTGTCTCATCTCTTGAAATACATGCTCCATAGAACCATGTACACCTTGACTCCTGTATCTCAGCACCTAGTATAGCACCTGACACATATTTGTTAACTGAATGAATGAATAAGGTGATATAAATCTGAATACCAATACTCATAGTTTCAAACATTTAAACAGTGCCTGTGCCAGGTTCTAGATGCATTATAATTATTAACTCGTTTAATAATACTTAAGCTAAATCTTGAAAGACAAGTACAGGTTGCCAGGTGGAGAAGGTAGGTAAGGGTGTTCCAGGCAGAGAGAACAGCACATTCAAAGGCCTGGAGGTGTGAATACACCCAGCACAGTCAGGAGCTGAGAGTAGGTGGGTATGGAAGGATGGTGGAGTAGGGCAGTAAAAGTGGTCAGAGACAAGCTGAACACAGAAGAGGCAATGAGACGTTTTGGGAGGCAAAGACGTGATTTTGTGCTGAAGCCAAAGTAGAATCACTGGGGGAAAGATTTGGAGAGTCCCTTGTAATTTTACAGCAACCAGTGCTGATTGTTCACCTGCCAGCCCAGGGGCCTTGGTTTTCTCCTTGTGCTTTATAGGAACATTTCTCCACCCCAGGCTCCACTTCCAGCAAAGATGCACATGGTGACTATTGTGATACTGAACTTTATGTGTCCACTTGACTGGGCCACAGTGTGTCCAGACATTTGGCCAAGCACTATTCTAGGTGTGTCTATGAGGGTGCTTCTGCATAAGACTAACATTTGAATCTGCAGACTGAGTAAAGCAGAGTGTCCTCCCCAACGTGGGGGATGGGGGGCACTCCACCAATCAGTTGAGTGCCTGAATAGAACGAAAAGGCTGACTCTCCTCTGAGTAAGGGAGAATTGTTCCTGCCTTCAGACTGAAATGGAAACATTGGCTCTCCTGGTTTTCAGGGCCTCCAACTTGGTTTGGAACTACACCATCAGCTCTCCCAGGTCTCTAGCCTGCCAACTTACCCTACAGATATTGGGGCTTGCCATTAATAATCATTTGAGCCAATTCCTTAGAATAAATCATTTTCTGTGTGTACATCCTGTTGGTTGTTTCTCTGGAGAACACTGACTGATTCAGCCATTCCTCAAATCTTAACATCAGAGTGATGGGGCAAAGTGGGAGGGAGACCACTCAAGGGGCTCAGAGGAAGAAGAAAGGAGCAACATGGGAGTGATGAGACAACAGTGGAGAAGGCAGAACCAAGCAGCCAGAGGCCACCTCTGCCTCACCCCTGGGCCACTCATGGGCCCCAAAGCCTGCACTCAGTGGATGAATGCAATCCTAAAGGCATCAGGGGAAGGCTCAGCCAAGCATTGCCCAAGAGATTCAAGATGGCAGCCCCTGTCCTGTATCATCAATGAGTTGGCATCTGGCCATTGATAAGAGGGGACTTCTGGCCATTGACCACGGCACCAACACGAAGTGCCCCCTGACAGTTTTTCAGCAACACCCTGTAGATGCCCATCCTCTACACCCCAACCCCTTCCAAGGACAAGGCTCCCAGCAAGAAGGAGTTTCCCGGCATCCTTCACCATTTTCTGCTGTTCTGTCCCTCACTCTACTGTCTCAAGCATGTGGGACTGTGGCTGGCAATGGAGTATCCCAGAAGGCATGGAGATAGAAAGGGTGCTACTTAAAGGGGCAATTGGGGTCAAAGTCTCTCAGGGTCTGAGGAGGGGCTGCCCCTCTTTTTCATTTGAGACCTAGAATGGCAGACCTTCTGGTATGGATTAAGTATGCTGTTTGTCTTGAGTAGGGCCATGGGAGATAATTACAACAAAACAAGATAGCCAGGAGAGGGACCTGGCTAAGATAAGAGGGATCTGGTATAAGAATACTGTGTTTTGAGTCAGCAAACCTATGTTCCAATTCAATTCAGTTCTGGCACTTGCTCACTAGATTGCTTCAAGCAAGTTAATTTGGTATAAAATATGTCAAATAGGGCTCATAATACCTACTGTGTTAAAGATGGCCCCCAATTCACTACTCTTCTTGCAGTTTATTTCTTCCACTAAAATCTCAGCCAGGCTTTGTGACTTGCTTGACTGACAGAATGCCAAGGAGATGACACTCACTATCAGCCATGGATAGATCATACATCATCTCAAACTTCCACCCCTGTCTCTTGAAACTCACTCTCTCATGCCCCCTCTCAGGACCCAGTTGCCATGTGCTGAGAAGCCCAAGCCACATGGGGAGGCCACCTGCAGACATTGTGGGCCATCAGCCCCATTGAACTTCTGGCCAACGGTCAGCTACCAGCCCTGCTGAGCAGCCCCACAGCACATGCTAGGCATGTGCATGTGCATTAAATTGGGGGAAGTTTGCAATAAAATCACTGGAGCACCTCACCTGTAAATTAAGTGACTCCCATGTGAAATTCATCATTAAGATTATAGAAAAGCACCTTGTAAACCATAAAGTGCTCCACAAATGTGAAGGGTCATCATTAATATCACGAGTTCCTGCACTTCCCTTCCCATCCTGTCCCAAAGGGCAGCTGTGGGCCCTTGTTTCACCCCATGGCAATTTTCTCTGTGCCCAAGCACTCAGATTTTCCAGGAGTGCTGTTTTTTGTTTGTTTGTTTGTTTTGTTTTGTTTTTTTGAGATGGAGTTTTGCTCTTTTTATCCAGGCTGGAGTGCAATGGAATGATCTTGGCTCACCACAACCTCCACCTCCCAGGTTCAAGTGATTCTCCTGCCAGATGCAGTTTTAAAGGAAGTCAAGATTGCAGAGAGGTCCCCCAGAAGCCCCTGGGGTTGCTTACCTGAGGTTCCTGACCTATATGCCTGCACTCTCATCCCTACATCTGCTCCCAGCTGACATTTCAAGCCCTGAGTTTCCCAGTACTCAAATATATCTGGATATGGGGATACAAACTCCTCTGTCCACTTGTGCCCTCAGAACTGGATGCTCTAAACTGTCCCTGAAGCTAACGCTCTCCAGCCAGTCTCCTACCATGGTGATTTACTGTCATGGTGAACCACAGAGTCCTACGTTCAAACAGAGGAACACAATGACAGTAGAGGGGATATATGGCCATAATTAGCTTACTATGGTTTCTTCTCTGATGACCTTAATAAACCCACTGCAAGAGAATTGTGGGACTAATTCTTCAACACAGTTTGTTCACTGACATAGATCCTTTGGCCTGAACCATCTTCAACAGAGTCTTCCTCTTTTTCAGTACTCCCAATATGACATCAAACATGAGAGAGTGTTAATGACAGACATTTTAAAAATTCACTCAACTTGAAATGTTCTGGTCATTTAGAGTAGAAATAAATGAAAAGATCTTTTTCATCTAGAATCCAGTCCTTTGGATGTAAAATTAATAATTATTTCTGGATTCCCCACTAGATTAGTATTTGAAGTTGGGCTACTCTTGTCACCAGTCCCTTAACTGGTCAGTGCAGACAAAAGACAATGTATCACTCCTGCTGCCTCACAAACCAGACAGCATCAACCGCTGCCTCCTCATACCCTGCAGAGGGCGATGCCTATGGCATCATTTGTCCAGAACACTCTGGCTATCTGTGCTCCCATGTGGCAGCTGAAGGCTGCAAACATTTCCCTGGTCAATTCCCGCACCAGCTGGCTTCCAGTTAGCTTCTGCCAATGTCAGCATTGGCAGGAGACTGGAAACAGGGATGAAGTGAGAAGACATCTTTTTGTTCCTTCTGGTATCATCAGTGGCAGCAGCAGTAGCAGACCAGGGGGACACTCCTGGGTTCCTGGGCAGTAGTGGCAGCAGCTTTCGCAGCTTAGTGCTTATGGTCTCTGGCTCTTGCCACAGGATCCCAGGGTCCCCGCAATGTCAATGAGAGCACAGGCTTCTGGCTTCCCTAAGGTGGCAGCAGCAGGAGCAATAGCAGCAGCAGCAGGTATACCCCAGCAGTTCAGGAGTTCAGTAATCCTGAGTTTGGGGTAACATTATGCAAGCATACCTCACACATATTGCAGGTTTGGTTCCAGACCACCACAATAAAATGAATATCACAATAAAGCAAGTCACATGAAATTTTTTGTTTTCCAGTGCTTATAAAAGTTATGTTTACACTATGTGGCAGACTATTAAGTGTGCGGTAGTAGCATTATGTCTAAATAAAAGTATATACCCTAACTTAAAAACACTTTATTGCTAAAAAATGCTAACAATCATCTGAGCCATCAGTGAGTCATAATCTTTTTGCTGGTGGAGGGTCTTGCCTCAATGTGGGTGGCCTCTGAGTGATCAGGGTTGTAGTTGCTGAAGGTTAGACTGGCCATGGCAATTTATGAAAATAAAACTGCAATGAAGTTTGTTGCATCAATTGACTCTTTTTTTTTCATGAAAGATTTCTCTGTAGCATGTGATGCTGTTTGATAGCATTTTGCCCACAACAGAACTTCTTTCAAAATTGGAGTCAGTCTTCTCCAACCCTGCCACTGCTTCCATAAACAGCTTCCATAAACAACTTACATAAACAACTAAATTTATGTAATATTTTAAATATCTTGTCATTTTAACAATGTTCATGGCATCTTCACGGGGCGTATATTCCATCTCAAGAAATCATTTTCTTTGCCCATCCATAAGAAGCAACACCTCATCCATTCAAGCTTGATCATGAGATTGCAGCAATTCAGTCACACCCTCAGGCTGCACTTCCAATTCTAATTCTCTTGCTATTTCCACAACATCTGCAATTATTTCCTCCACGGAAGTCATGAACCCCACAAAGTCATCCATGAGGGTTGGAATCAACTCCAAATCAATGCTCCAAACTCCTGTTAATGTTGGTTATTTTAGTCCCTCGCATGAACAATGAATATTCTTAATGGTATCGAGAATGGTAAATCCTTTCTGGAAGGTTTTTGATTTACCCAGATTCATCAGAGGAATCACTACCTATGGCAGCTATAGTCTTGCAAAATTTATTTCTTAAATAATAAGACTTGACAGTCAAAATTACTTCTTGATTCATGAGCTACAGAATGAGTGTTGTGTTAGCAGGCATGAAAACAAGATTTATCACTTTGAACATCTCTATCAGAGCTCTGATAGAAGTACACTGTCTCTGACCAGGTACATTGTCAATAATATTTTGAAAGGAATATTTTTTCTGTGCAGTAGTTCCCAATAGCAGGCTTAAAATATTCAGTAAACCATGCTGTAAACAGATGTGCTGTCATCCAGGCTTTGTTCTTCCATTTATAGAGCATAGGCAGCGTAGATATCTCATAATTCTTAAAGGCCTCAGGATATTTGAAATTTGGTAAATGAGCATTGGCTTTGATTTAAAGTCACCAGCTATGTTAGTCCATAACAAAAGAGTCAGCCTGTTCTTTGAAACTTTGAAGCCAGACATTGACTTCTCTTCCTTAGCTATGAAAGTCCTAGATGGCATATTCTTCCAATACAAGGCTGCTTCATCTACTTTGAAAACTCTGTAATGTAGCCACTGTCATCAATGATCTTAGCTAGATCTTCTGGATAACTTGCTGCAGCGTCTCCATCAGCACTTGCTGGTTCACCTTGCACTTCTGTTATGAAGACAGATTTTTTCTTTAAACCTCATACACCAACTTCTGCTAGGCTTCCAACTTTTCTTCTGCAGCTTCCTCACCTGTCTCACCCTTCTGAATTAAAGAGTGTTAGGGCCTGGCTCTGGAATAGAGTTTGGCTTAAGGAAATGTTGTGGCTAGTTTGATCTTCTAACCAGACTACTAAAACCTTCTCCATATCAACAATAACGCTATTTCACTTTCTTATCATTCATGAGTTCATTGGAATAGCACTTTGAATTTCCTTCAAGAACTTTTCCTTTGCATTTGCAGCTTGGCAAACTCTTTGTCCCAAGAGGCCCAGCTTTTGGCCTGTCTCAGCTTTCAGCGTGTCTTCTTCACTGAGCTTAATCATTTCTAGCTTTTGATTTAAAGTGAAAGATGCAATCTTTCTTTCACTTGAACACTTAGAGACTAGTGTGGGCTTATTAATTGGCCTAATTTCAATATTGTTGTATCTCAGGGAATAGAGAAATGGGGAATAGCCAGTCAGTGGAGCAGTCAGAACACACACAACATTTAACAATTAAGTTTGCCGTCTTATATGGGCAGGGTTCATGGCACCCCAAAACAAATACAATAGTAATATCAAAGATCACTGATCACAGGTCACCATAACAGATATAATGATAATTTAAAAGTTTGAAATGTTGAGGGAATTGCCAAAATATGACACAGAGACATGAAGGAGAACATGATGTTGGAAAAATGCTGCCGACTTGCTGGAGACAGGATTGCCACAAACCTTCAATTTGTAAAAAATACAACATCTGCAATGTGTAATAAAGTGAAGCACAATAAAACAATTTATTTCTATATTCCCTTCAGCCTAAGATTGGTAGGGACTTCCTGCTTCCTGTGATTCCTAATGCCTGGGTAACTTCATTTTTCTTCCCCCCTCCCCCGACCCCCTGCCTTTGGCCCTTCTGACACCTTTTATCCAACAACAACAGCAAAATCCCTGCATTGAATTCTCTCTGTTTGATACACCTAGAGTGGTTTTTATTTCCTTTACTAGACCTTGCTATTACGCAGTAGTCTAAGCTCCTACAGAAGACAGTTTATTCCCTACTTAATATTCATCCCCCCGTCTTTCTTGTAAATGGAATTCCAATTTTGACCAGATCAGCCAGGTTTCCAGATAAATACTCACTTTCCCAGTCTCTTTTGTAGCCAGGGGTGACCATGTGGTGGTTTTTGGTCAATAAAATATAAGTAGTTTTCTGGGATCTCAGGGAAGGTTTTTGCTTTCCTGATAAGATGAAACAGACAGGACTAACACCATCTCTTTTACCCTGCTCTCTGCCTTGAGCGTAGACATGGCATTTGGACCTGCAGTAGCCCTCTTGCATCTGAGTCACCAAACATGAAGACAAAAGGCAATGCTCAAGCAATGATGTAATGGAAGAATAGAAAGCCTGCGTCCATCGTGGCATTGCTGAGCAGCTAAACCACCACCTTAGCCTAGGAGTCCGCTTCAGTCCCATTCTGTAATCGTCCTACATTCTGGAGCTTTTCTTATAAGTTCCACCTCTTTTCAGTAACTGCTGTCATAATTTGATTACATAGGAACATTGGAAAGTGGTCCCAGCTTCTGCTCAGCTTAGTTTTCATGTAGACTTATACTAGAGGGGCTTCTTCAAAGAGGGGGAAAGAGGCAGATTCAGAAATGAATAAAGGAGCATTCCCACGAGCAGGGGAGCTGACGAGAGGGTGTGTCTGGGCAGAAATCCGACAGGAGCATCCCACATAGTATCTAACCTCCCTGTTCTCATTTTAAATTGCCCTTTATAAAAAGCTCACCACACAATTCTCATTAGAGCCTCTGAGATAAGATGGAGTAGGTCAGAGGCAGATTATTTGAGTCGTGGCCAATAATACAATATCACAAATCCTTTCCTCTCACTCTACTTTTTTCCTCTTCTTCTTTTTTTTTTTTTCCAAAATTGGCTTTGGAGCCCCGTTTTTCCAAAGAGGTGAGCTGAGGATCCCTGCTGACCACTGTTTCTCTTGGCAGCAGGTCTAGTTTGATCAGTACCCAGTATTGCTGAGTCTCACTCCCTGGGAGACACCCACCGCCTGGCCATGCTTTAATTAAGTGGACATCTTGTTCCTGGAGAGGTTGTGCAGCTGCTGTGTTTTGCTAGTATCTTGAAGCCAAATTAGAAATTTAAAAATCCTTCGCGTTTATTTGCTGAGTTTCTTGACCTCTGGCGGGAATTGCCCCCCCTTGCCGCCCTTTCGCCCCCCTCCAGCCATTGTTCTTTAGGAAGTGTGGCCAAGTAGGGAGGGCAGCTCCCTTGAACTGGTCACCTGCACGTGACTTGTTAATGAGTGCCCTATTTGTGAAGAAAGGGAGGGAATGAGGAGAAACCTCATTTCTGTCCTTCGATTTGTTTTTTAATCAAATCAAATTCTTAATTACATTTGGCTGGAATGAAATTATGCCTGTGAAGAGCTTCCAGATGGAACGAGGCAAGTGACTTTAGCTGAACTCCACAGCCATTTTGGTCCATATAAGAATGTTTTCCCCTAAAGGGGCTGTCAGCCTGGTGCTTTCGGTCTGAGGGACAAAGGGCACTTCTTCACCATCTCTCCTTCCAAATGTTGCTTAGAGATGTCTTTCCTGAATAGGTTGGGGAACTTCTAAGTTTAGGGATTCTCTAACAAGTCAGCTAGGTAAGGACTCTGAAAGGCGGTCCCGTGCAAAGGCATGTGGGATTTTACAGATGCTGACCTGCCCCGCAGCAGCTGTGTAACACTAGGTAGTGCATAACGTCTCTGAGCACCACTTTTCTCAGTAGATTTCTCTTCATAGGATTATTGTGAAGATTAAATCTTATGGTTGGCTGGGTGTGGTGGCTTATGCCTGTAATCCCAGCACTTTGGGAGGCTGAGGCAGGCAGATTGCTTGAGTCTAGGAGTTCAAGACTAGCCTGGGCAACATGGCAAAATCCAGTCTTTACTAAAAATACAAAAATTAGCTGGGTGTGTTGGTATGCACCTGTGGTCCCAGCTACTCAGAAGGTGGGTGAGAAGATCACTTGAGCTGGGGAGGTTGAGGCTACAGTGAGCCAAGATTGCACAACTACACTCCTGCCTGTGTTATAGAGCAAGGCCCTGTCTCAAAAGACAAACAAACAAACAAACAAAAATATGGTTTGTGCATGATATTTATTTCTTCTTTTTTTCTTATTTTTCATCTTTTTTCCTCAGAGAGAAGCTACCCATAACACAATTAAAATAAATCCTGAGAGGCTGCTTCATTTAAAGAATCTTTGGGCCACGCATGGTGGTTCATGCCTATAATCCCAGTGCTTTGGGAGACCAAGGTGGGAGGTTTATGCCAGGAGTTTGAGACCAGCTTGGGCAACATAGCAAGATCCCATCTATACAAAAAATAAAAAAATTAGACTGGCATGGTGGCACATGCCTGTAGTCCCAGCTATTAGGGAGGCTGAGGTGGGAGGATCCTTTGAACTAAGGAGTTCAAGGCTGCAGTGAGCTATGATCGTGCCACTGCACGTCAGCTTGGGTGACAGAACAAGACTCTCTCTCTAAAAATGAACAAACAGATAAAAAAAAGAACCTTTGTTTTATAATCCACTGTTTTCAGGATTTCATAAAATGGTCCGTAAACAATCTTATCCTAAAGATAACTAACATCTTCATCTCTATCCTGGCCCCAGCATCACATGTCCTGAAGTTCTGCTATCCTCAGCCTTATGATGGGGTTTATACTGCCTGAATATTCTCTTTCCTCCTGTCTGTGAAAGGTCTATTCAACATTATCTCCTAGAAGTTATTTCCATAAGGCAAACACAAGTTCAGCTAAAGGGAGTCTGGCTAACTTGATAGGATAGCCTTTGGGAGCCCAGGAAGGATGCTTAGAAATTCCTTCTTGCTCCATCCTGAGCCCACTGGGCAGGTAGGGAGAGGGAAGGAGGGAAGAGAGCAGATCTGGTCATGTGGGGCAGAGGAAACTCATATTTTAACCATTGGATTGCTGGGATGTGATGAATTAACCACCTAATCCAAAATTGAAGCTGTGAGGCTCAACCGTATGACCAAGTTTACCCAACACTCAATTTAGATCCCAGCAGACAGGGAAGATAGCATGGCACCTGTTGCCGAGACCTTCAGAGCAGGGCGGCAAATGTCTTGGCAACCAAATTGGCCATTCTATTTCCATGGCACATGTCACCATAAGCACATGTAGAATTCCCGGAGAGGACTTGAATTGGAATACACTTTTAGGAGAGCTTCTTTTAGATTTTTATCAGACGCTCATACCAAATCACCCTAAGTGGCTTATCTGTCTCTCCCTTAGCCCAAGGGTTATTGCCCAGAGAGCTTCTGAAGTCAAGCCTGCTCCATTTGCTCAGGGAAAAGAAGAGATTCTACTTTTTCCCTTTTCCCACCATGTTCTTCACTCCCTAGCTCTCAGTTGAACTAAAACATTATGAAACATTGTGCTTCTTAATAAAATTGTTATGAAAAACTCTGCTGAGATACAATTGTTTGCCAAGCATAGCTACTTTGGGGCCAGCTATTAATCATTAGGTTTAATTCACTGATTCATTAAAAAGAGGAAGTATATATGAGTTTTTGGTTTTGGGTTTTTTGTTTTTGTTTTTGTCTTGGAGACAGGGTCTTGCTCTGTTGTCCAGGTTGGAGTGCAGTGGCACAATCGTAGCTCACTGCAGCCTTGAACTTCTGGGCTCAAGGGATCTTCCTGCCTCAGCCTCCCAAGTAGCCCCAAGTAGCTGGGAATAAAGGTATGTACCACCATGCCCAGCTAATTTTTTTTTTCATAGAGATCGGGTCTCACTATGTTGCTCCAGATGGTCTTGAACTCCTGGCCTCAAGCAATTCTTCCATCTCAGCCTCCCAAAGCACTGAAATTCCAGGTGTGAACAACTACAGCCAGCCTGTAATGAGTTCTTGTACTTCAAAAATGCCAGAATGGTTCTCTGACTACTATAGGATGGCTTACTTATCCAATTTCAACCACATTTTTCCTTACCTTTCTCTAACATAGAGGCTAAAGCTAAATACAGGTGGTCCCTGAATTACTACGGTTGGATGTACAATTTTTTAATTTTATGATGGTGCAAAAGTGAAAGATATTCAGTGGAAACCGTACTTCAAGTACCCATACAATCATTCTGTTCTTTTACTTTCAGTACAATATTCAATAAATTACATGAGACATTTAACATTTTATTAAAATATAGGCTTTGTGTTAGATGATATTGCCCAATTGTAGGATGATGTAGGTATTCTGAACATGTTTAAGAGAGGCTAGGCTAAGCTATGATGTTTGGTAGTTTAAGTCTATTAAATGCATTGCCAACTCATGGTATTTCCAACACACGATGGGTTTACTGGGGGTGTGATCCCATCCTAATTCAAGGAACATCAGTACTCAGTTTTCCTAGCCACGTTCCAGCCAGCAATGGCCATGTTCTGGTCAGTGGACGTCACAGGGAAACACTTCCCTTTCCAAGTAAAAAGATAAAGGGTCTCAAGGAAAAGACTGGCATTCCCCCTTCTTCCTGTCTGGAGCAGTCTTGCAAACAGGAAGCTTGAAGCTGCATGCTAAGAATGATGGAACAGGATGATCCAAAGCAACTGACAGCATCTCAGAGCAGCGGGATCAGTCTTGGGCTGTCCACCTCCACACTTCTTGTTATTTGAGGAAAATAAAGTCCAACTCATCATTTAAATACCTTATAGTTGGATCTTCTGTTAATTGTAAAAGCAAAACAAAAACAAAATCTTCTTCCTAAATTGTACAGGTATGATCACACAGAGACACCTAAGATCCAGCATATTTCTTCACTTCTGATAACAAAGAATCACAATTAAAGTGTTATTACTTGTTTTGGTGGTGTGGGGAAAGGCACAAAGAGGAAGACTCCAAAATCCCCCACAATTTCCAGAACCGGGGATAGAGCTGCTGATATTGTGTTGTTTGAATTACAGACTTCCTATTCCTTTGTATTCAGGGATTTTTCAAATTTTGATATTTAGAAGGCTGGATGAGACTCAAGTCTCCTGACACAAAAACATGAATGGTTTCACTTCTCAAACATTTCAGTTGAATGTTTGCCAAAGTTTTTATCTCAGGGAAACTATTTGCTGAGTTTCTAATATTATGTAAAATACCAAAGTAAGACTTCCCCCAGGGGATTATATTACTATTTAGTTTTATATTTCTTCTGATGCCTCCAATAAATCATGAACTTCTTCAGAGATGTCAGAGGGCAGTCTGTCTCTTTGACTGCAAATGACAAGCCATGAATAATGCACACAGCTCTTTCACAGAGAGGCTCCCAAACCATACAGCCTATTGCCTTTGTCTCTGGCTTGCTATTGGACAGACTGCTTCCATGGAGCCTGGTTTCTGACTTGCTGGATGAGCTCTGGGCTGGTCAACCATTATGAATCCCTGGGGTCAAGCACACCACCACAGTATCTGGGGTATCAAGAGGTGGCTCCAACTTCCAAAAGAATGAAACTAGAATACTCCAGAGAAGGCAGCCAGTGTGTTCTAATCTTCTCAACTAGACTAGAACCACCTTGAGGGCAGTCTTGGTTCTCTAAATTTCCTAAGGTAGTGCCTAGATCTTAATAGTGGCCTTATTAATATTTATTGTATGGAAGGATGAACATGTGGATGGATGGATATGTGGTAGGTGGGTGGGTGGGTGGATGGATGGATGGGGTTACCCTAAAACTTAAAGTATAATAATAATAAAATAAAATAAAATAAAAAAAGAAAAATTAGCAGAAATAAGACTACCAGTATCTAAGATCATAAAGAGTAGAGACAATAGTAAATAAAAACTTGTTTACTGAAGAGTAGCTCAGGAGAAACTTCATTAAAATGGCAAATGGAGAAAATATAAGTATAGCATTACTTTACATAGCAAAAGGACAGCTTAGAGAGCCTACTCACTTGAAGGTAGGGCAGGCATAATACTTTCTCCAATGTTCTTTATCCTAACACATATTTTCAACATGCTTTCTCCCTCTTCATTTTTTATTGAATTACCAAAGTAACCGTGTACACTTTTTTTGAGACAGGGGTCTCACCATGTTGCCCAGGCTGGTCTTGAACTCTTGGCTTCAAGTGATCCTCCTGCTTCAGCCTCCCAAGTTGCTGGGATTACAGGTATGAGCCACTGTACCCAGCTTAGGAACAGCGTATACTTACCATCAACACAAATACATTAGAATCTGGCTTTCCCTTTAGCCAACCTTTTGAATCTGCTTTTAAATACCTCATTAATGGCCTCCAAGGTGCAATATCTGTCTAAAACATCTTATTCTCAGATTATATGATGTTTTAACACTTCTCACCACTTCTTAAATTTGCCGTGTTTCTTCTTTCTTAGTTTCTACTTCTCTGCATTCTCTTACTCCTTCACATACCCCATCCTTACCCTACTTTTTTTTAGGTTTGCTGCCTCCTCTGAGCCCACTCCTTCCCATTCAATAAGCTTTTGTCACATTCTGCCTTCATCCTCTTCTCTGCTCATGCTACAGTCCTCTGGTGATCTCATTCACACCTCTAACTTCAAGTATCCTTTTGGAGTAGATGGTCCCCATGTGATGTCTTTGACCCCAAAGTCTAGACTGTATGTCTTCATCCACCCTTTAATTTATCAAACATTTATAGTGACCTTGTCATGCATGATGTTACTAAAAATTAACTACCAAGAAAAACTTGACTTCCTTTAATGAATCAAAGTTTAGAGAGGAGACATAAGTAAACAACAATAATGAAGGATAACAATTGCCACCATAGAGGAGTACCCACCAAGGAGACCTCAAAGGAAAGGCCAAGTGGCAGGTGGCCGAGCGGATGCAATGGCAAAGGGCATTCTAGGCCGAGAGAAGAGTAAGGGTATGAAGACTCAAGAGAGCTTATATTTGTCACCTAGTAACTATCAGTTTCCTGTCAAATGCCAGGCACCCTAATAGATGTTTTCACAAAATAATATTACCTCACATTCACTCAGTGATTATTAAATACCAGGCACTTTTCTAAGTGCTTATCATAGAGTATCTTACATAATCTTCATACAACCCAAAAAGATAAACATCATTACCCTCATTTTACAGATGAAGAAACTAAAACCCATCTGCAAAGTGAGCTCTGTGACTTAGTTAAGGTTTGAAACAGCAAGCAGCAGAGCCAGGGTCTTAGGACTGTGTTAGCTCCATGAAGCAGAAATTCCTCAGGTTAGCAAGTAGAAGCAGACCTTATTATAAGGTAAGCAGGATGTCTCCTAGAACTCAAGAGTAAGAGCCATGAGAAGCTAGAACTAGGTCTGGAGAACCAGCAGATCAAGGCAGCTACTTTCTTTCTCCTTCCCTCATCAGATTGTGTGTCATCCCTGCTCCTCACTAACTAACCACCTGTTCCACCCTCCTGCCTCTCTCTGCAGCTGCAGACCGGCCCTCTCGCCTTGCTCATCATGCTCCATCATATCATCATGGAGGCTCAAAAATGGCTTCCTTGTCCCCCCAGACTACAGCACCCTTACAAGTCCAATATACACAAAGACTGATCATAGTCATGTCTACTAATTCCAAATTCTCATGAGAGAGATTTGGATTCACCAGCTCCCATCAGGTAACAACTCCTGACCCCATCAACTATAGCCAGGAGCTGGCAGAGGTGGATTAGAAAGTACCAAACATGGATGCAGGAGAGGCAATTCTCAGGGAAAGATGCATGGATTGGGCACACATCCTCAAAACATGTCTTTTTTTTTTTTTTTTTTTTTTTTTGAGACGGAGTCTCACTGTATCACCCAGGCTGAAGTGCAGTGGCACCATCTCAGCTCACTGCAACCTCCACCTCCCAGATTCAACCAATTTTCCTGCCTCAGCCCCCCCAACTGGGATTACAAGTACCCACCACCATGCCCGGCTAATTTTTGTATTTTTAGTAGAGACGGGGTTTCACCATGTTGGCAAGGCTGGTCTCAAATTCCTAACCTCAAGTGATCTGCCAGCCTCAGCCTCCCAAAGTGCTGGGATTACAGGAGTGAGCCACCACGCCCAGCCAAAATATGTCTTTTATAGTTTAGGTTCCATCCCAGGTGTTCTGAGTTCAAGTCATATTTTTTTCTCTATGCCACACTACCTTATCTTAAACAAAGCATATCTAAAATCAAGCCATGCCCCCTTAAACAAGCCCCTCTTATTTTCCTAATTCAATTACTGACTTAACATCAGCTCACCCTTTCTGTTTAACATTTCAAAGTTAACTTCAATGTTTCCCTTACTTTAATACCCTACACCTAACATTCTGCCCTAAAAATATTCAAAAAGTCTTCCAGATTAGTCACTTTTTCCAACCCCAAAGATCATCTGCTGTTTCAAAATGCAACAGTGACTATCATGACTTGTAAACCAAAGAGCCAGACCAACATTTTACTCAGAAAGCCCAAGAGTAAAGCTGTTTGGTGAAAGCTGGATTAAGCTATTTTAGGCTGAATCAAGAAAATTGTAGGAACAATTGTTATTAATAGTATACAAAAGAAAACTAGTAGCAGATGCAGGATGACACAGTGAGTAACATTTGTAAAGTGAGTAAAGTGAAAGGATGGCATTGGGTTTGGTCTATTTGGTTAAACCTGAACTGATGAACTGAGAAGGAGATAAAAGAAAAGGAAGAATGAGCAAGTGAGATGGTACCTGGGGATAGAAGACAGCAAGCTAAAGACATGGGTGACAAATGGCAAGAAACTCACTAAGATTAATGAAGATCTCCACAAAACAAATATGACCAATCTGAATTAATGTCTCCAGCAGCATTCTGGCCTCCCAGGGCGAGAATGGCCTGAATTAATGCCAGTTTCTGTGGTGTAAATACTCCCACCATGGCCATTTCAAACTACCATTGTAACCTCACTGAATGAGAAATTAGGAAGAGATGCTTGCAACTGACTTTCATGAGCCAGTGAGACCTAGTTCCAGCACACCACTGGGTATCTCTAACCTCCCTGGCTTTCAGCATGGCCTAGAATGGCGGGAGCTTCAGCTCACCCAAATTAGAACCCCTTCAAATAAAGAGCTCCTCACTCAGCCAAATGAAGTGATTCTGGGGTCTTTCTGTTAGTTAAAAAAAAAAAAAAATCCTATCCTATTCCAAGATCAAACATCTCTCCAATCTTCCCATAAATCAGTTTGTGACCTACTATACATTTTAAGACATGACAAGGCAAACTTTGAAAAGGGCTCTTGAAGAACAGAGGAAAGGAAATCTCTGTTGGCATGAAAGAGTTAGAATTTGATCTGGATTTGGTGGATGGGGAGTACAGGAGGGGAACGGGCAATTGCAGACACGGGGACTAGATGGAGACTCTGAGGCGGGGAGGAATGGTCTGTTCGGGAGTGATATTTAAGTGGCAGGAATGGAGGTAGGTGTGCCTGGCTGTAGAGAGGTGAGCTGGATCACCCTGTGTGGGCCACTCAGGCTTATGCAGCATTGTCTAGCCACAGAGAGATTTTGTCAAAGCTGCACGAAGGGGATGACTCTGGAAGCAGTGTAGTTTTTGGATGGGGTGGCAGGGCTGTGAGTGTGCACATGTGTGTATGTGTGTGTGCATACATGTTGGGGGAATGGTGAGGGTAAACCTGAGAAAAATATTAGCAAAGAGACAATAAAGACACACGAGACTTTGTATTTGAGAGAGAGGTAACAGTAGGAATGGAAAGAAAGCAATGGATTTAAGTGAATTCAGTCAAATAAAGAGATAACTGATCAAGATGATAGAGGGGATAAGAAACTCTATAAACACTCATAATAAAAGTGATTAATGTGTGGAGTTCAGGTGGGAGCTGAACACTATGGAACACAGAAGTGAAATCCTTACTGCATCATCTTTTATGTTTTTGGATTTTTGAACAACATAAGTTCATTTCCTATTTTATAAATGTAAAGATTTCAAAATAAATTTACAAAGACAGAGAGTGAACAGAAATGTCTGATCAAGTTTCCTGGCTTTATTCAAAAGAGCTCAAGGTAGATCTCTAAGACATCTTCGGATGTGAAATTTCCCCAGGTCCCTCAATCACCAAGGCCAACTCTTAATGGGCTGCAATGACTATAAAATATCTGTGCAGGAGTTAGGGATGGGCAGGGAAAGACGCAGGGTGGGTATGCATCTGTGAATGAAGCTTCTTGACTCACCTATTGAAAATCACAATTCAGAGTCCAACAGCCCTTTCTCTTTAAACTTCCTCCCCAAAGTCTTGAATCTATAGAAATATTATTTACCTCTTTATTTGACAAAAACCTCTTGAGTCCACTGCTTCCTTTTAATTCTCCCTGCTACCTCTCTTAAATCTAGGTCTCATGACCTTGAAATGGTTTATTTACTATCTCTTTGCCAACAGTCTTATCACTTACATCCCCATCACACCCCCAACACACATGGGTACACACATACACACACATGTGCACACTCACAGCCCTGCCACCCCATCCAAAGACTACACTGCTTCCAGAATCACCTCCATCAAGTGCACCTTTGACAAAGGCCCTTTGTGGCCAGACAATGCTGCAAAGGCCTGGGTAGCCCACCCAGGCTGACACAGCTTGCCCCTCTACACCCAGGCACACCTGCCTCCACTGCTGCCACTTGACTCTACCACTCCCAAACAGATCATTCCCCCCCGCCTCAGGGTCTCCATCTAGTCTCCCTGTCTGCAATTGCCTGTTCCCCACCTGTACTCCCCGCCTGCCAAATCCAGATCCAATCCTAACTCTTTCATGCCAACAGAGATTTCCTTTCCTCTGTTCTTCAAGAGCCCTTTTCAAGGTCTGCCTTGCATATTTTCTATAAAGTATGCTAGATTGTAGGTTCCTTAAATTAAATGTATCTTTTGAAAGTAGACCCCATCTTGTTTCTCCTGACTCAGCAACTACTTATCATCTTACATATTACACATGCAAGACAGAAACTGCCAACTGTCCCCTAACATCCAGTCTCTGCTTGTTTCTTCTGGTAAGAGAAGGGCTGGCTTTTAGCTGTGGGCATGGCCACCTGGTAAGAGCTACATTTCTTAGTCTCCCCTGTGTTAGTGGCCATGGGCAAAAGTTCCAGCCAATGAGAAGTGAACCAAAGGGTATACGCATCTTCTAGGTTTTTCCCTTGAAGAGGAACGTGCTCTCCTCTGTCCTCATTTTCTTTAGCTGGGATACAGATGTGCTGACCAGCCATGTTGGTCCAAGTAGAAGTGAGTGAACACCCTAGTAACAGGAGAGAACAATGACAGAAAGGGCTTGTCCATCCCGGATTCCATGAAGCCACCTTCCTAGCCAACTGAGCTGCTTATGCACAGACAGTTATACAAGACAGACATATTTCCACTGTGTTTAAGCCACTGTTCCTTTGCGTCTGCCTTAGAACCACTGCATTTATATTCTAAACATTACAGGGTGCTTAATATATGTTTACTGAACTAAATTCATTGATAATGGAATCTGCGTTTGCACAGGAAATAAGAAAACTGAGGAGATCTTTCATCGTGTGTTTTTCATTTTAATCTTATTTAAAGATGGGGTCTCATTCTGTTGCCCAGGCTAGAGTGTGGTGGTGCAATCGTAGCCCACTGCAGCCTCGAACTCCTGGGCTCAAGCAATCCTCTCCTCTTGGCCTCCAGAGCCGCCGAGAATACAGGTGCACACCAACACGTCCAGCTTCATCCTGTGTTTGTGTTTAAGTTTTAGGCAACTGTATCTTGCAGGTCCCATTCCACAATGACCTTGCCAAACAGAATTCCCATTAGAAACTAAATTGACTCTGGAGCTACTGTACTGATTATATACACTTATCCCCAGAGCAAACACACTGAAAATGTGCCAGAAATCAACTTCACTGGCAGGCCTGGCTGAGTGTGGCAATTCTCTTTGCCTGGGTGGTGGGGGGAGGAGTGCCACGTCGGGGAAGGCAAATAAAAATGAGACGTTCCCCAGAACAGTGTAACCAAGTGTGGCTGCTTAACCAAGGCCCCGGCAAACATTCTTTCAAAAACTTCTGCAACCTAGAGTGTCCTTTGACTTTCTTCTGTGTTTAATCTTCTAATTTTCCAAAGTGACAGGATTCCCCAAGGAACCTGAGCATTACACGAATGGAGAGCCATCTTCTCATCTATTAATTCTGCCACTGTTAACCCACCCTTGCCTTGGAGCGGATTGTCCAAGATGCTCACAAATGAGCACGCAAACTCCCACCCCAAGGCTGCTCCAGGGCAGGGGGTAAGGGGCCAACAGAAGGGATGTGTCCTGTCCTTTATCAGAAGGCATTTATGCCTCCCTGAACTGCCACCTCCCCTAATCACTACACATCATGCTCCTTCCAGGAACTGCACACCACATGTCCAGAGAAATAGGAGATACAGGAAATGAGCCAGATGCCTGGGCTGGAGGCGGGGCTCATTGTTAACCAGAAGGGATCAGACAGAACTAAGCAGCCACACATGGCATTCCAAGGTCTAGGATACAAAGGGAGGCTGTATCTGCCCATTCTAGAGACAGCTCAGAGGTTGGATTCTAACTTTTTTAGGTTGGAATATCTTCCAATCTGGAGATAGGCCTCTCTGTCTCCAAGCCACAGCCTGCAGGAGGGATAGCTTAGCTCAGTGGTTACACTGTTGCCCAGGGTGGAGTGCAGTGGCACAATCATGGCTCACTGCAGCCTGAATCCCCCTGGGCTCAAGTGATCCTGCCATCTCAGACTCCCAAGTAGCTGGGATTATAGGCACGCATGCGCCACCATGCCCAGCTAATTTTTGTGAGTTTGTGTTTTGTTTCTTTTTTTGTTTGTTTTTGTTGTTGTTGTTATTGTTTGGGGTGGGGGGACAGAGTCTCGCTGCGACACCCAGGCTGGAGTGCAATGGTGCGATCTCGGCTCACTGCAACCTCCATCTCCCGGGTTCAAGCGATTCTCCTGCCTCAGCCTCCCGAGTAGCTGGGATTACAGGCATGCGCCATCAGGCTCAGCTATTTTTTGTATTTTTAGTGGAGATGGAGTTTCACCATGTTGACCAGGCTGGTCTCGAACTCCTGACCTCAGGTGGTCTGCCCGCCTCGGCCTCCCAAAGTGCTGGGATTACAGGGGAGAGCCACTGCACCCGGCCAGGTTTTTTTTAGAGATAGGGTTTCACCATGTTGTCCAGGCTGGTCTCAAACTCTGGGCTCAAGCGATCCACCTGCCTCAGCCTCCCAAAATGCTGGGATTGCAGGTGTGAGCCACCGCGCCCAGCCTCTTTTTCTTTAAGCAAGAAACACTGAAAATACAAAGTTGTTTCTGTGTGTGTATGCACATATGTGCATGGGCATTTTAAACATGGCTGTGGTTGAAACCATCTGAGGCTCTGTAGACATTTAAGAGACAAAATGGGCTCACAGTAGACAAAGCCAACTCTGCAGAGAAGCACAATCGTGAGGTCTGTTGGGAAGTGCTCTTGACTCAGCAACTCAAACCAGACATCCAGTCCAGCCCTTTCAGAGCCCATCTGTGGCATTTAAAATGAAATGGGGGTGACAGGATCTGCAGGGAGTCTCAGCATCCAGATTAGGGGATACCCACACACCATCATCCTCTCCTCCTTCCTCCCCTTCAAACCAGAATCACTGACCCCTGGGTGCAGACCCTCCCACTCTGAAAAAAAAAAAAAAACAAATTGATATAAACTCACGTGTGCTTGCTGTATTCCTCTGATTTTTCCTTAATCTTCATTTCCCTCAAAAACCATGTGCACATGGGCCTTGGCTCCTCCAATGGGACTGAAAGCCTCTTGCGGGCAGGAACCTGGACATGGATGCCCTTATTGTCTCCATTGTTGCGCGATGCCTAACACAGGCAACTCCACATGTATTTGGTCAGTTGGTTTGATTTTCTGTGGAAGGATTCCTCTCCTCTGCACTTTTCAAGAGAGGATAATGACATAGTCAGATCCCCACTGTCAGATCCAGGTACTTGCTCCACCATGGCTGCTAGTCCTTGGTTGTGAGAAAAAGCTGAGAAAAACACATGCTGAGGTCTCCTTTGTGTGGCCCAAAGCAAAGAGCCTCCCTTTCTTCTCTCCAAATCTCCTTGCTTCTGGGAGGAAGCCAAAAAACAACTCAGTGAGTAGAATTGACCTGTAACAATTAGAAGAGAAACTTAATGATAGAATTTACTTCTTCACCATCGCTGGTAAAGGTTCAAACACAGGAACGCAGTCCTTACCAACAGGCAACAGATGGAGTTCAAAGAGATTGCACTGGCCCTGCTGTCTCTCGCTGTGAGGTTGCTCAGTATCCAGAGGCCCATTGTGTCCCCAGAGCTCAAGGACCTCTTCCCTGGGCAGGCTGGAAGGGGAAAGAGAAGGGGTCCGTGGGGACAGGGACTTCTTCCTATAGGGAAAAAACCTGGCTCTACCTAAAATGGCTTCCTGTCAGAGCCAAAGGATTAGGGGGCTTTTGCCGGCTTCTACCTGGTGACATCAGGATAATGCTGACCTTTTGATTTTTCCTAGCAGGTCCCAAACATCTCCAGACATTACAGCCATAGGTCCCACTTGTGCAGGAGGAGTGAGCTGCCTGTTTCCTGGAGGTGGAAAGGCCAGTCCCTTTCCTCATCATAGCACGGAGCTGCAGGGAGACCCAAGCTTGGACTCCCCAGAACGGAGAGCACATTTTCATCAGCTGCCCCTGTGCTCTCCGTCACCCCTGCCACTCCTGCGCTCCAGGCTCCCACGGTTTCTCAAACGTGCTGGGCGTCTCCCAGGCTCAGGGTCTTGCTCAGGGCCAGGCTGATGGCCTGGCATGCCCTCCCTCAGATACACACACTCCTGACACTCCCTCCCTCATCAGGTTTGCTTGGACGTCACCCTCTTAGAGAGCTTTCTTCACAAGTTGCTCCCATCCCCTCCAGCAGTCCTTATTCCCCTCTCTAGTTTTATTTCTCTCCACTACACTTATCGCTGCCCGATGAGCCATCACTTTCCTTACACGTTGGGTTTATTGCCTCCTTTCCCTCTCTAGAATGTAAGTACCATGAGGGCCATTATGTTCTCTGCTGTATCCTCAGCACCTAGAATATGCTGGATAAATAGCAGATGCTCAAACTTACTAATTTTTTTTAAATAAACAGAGGAGTTACTATCATCACTATTATTAACCACGTGGGAGTTTGCCACCCTTGGCACGGGCAGGGGGTAATAATTCACCCAGGAGTTGCCCCCCTGGAGAGGAGATAAAGATGCCCCTAGCTGAGCAGCTTACACACTGTGTGAGTTTGCTAGAGCTACCATAGCAAATGACCACAGGCTTAACGACAAAAATGTTCTGTCCCACAGCTCTGGAGGCTAAAGATCCAAGATCAAAGTGTCAGCAGGGTTGGTTCCTTCTGAGGAAAGTGAGAAAGAATCTGTTCCATGCCTCTTACCTAGCTTCCTGGAGTGTCCTGGCAACTTTTGGAGTTCCTTGGCTTGTAAAGCATCACTCCAGTCCCTGACATCAACTTCACCAATTTGTGTGTGTCCAAATTTCCCCATTTTATAAGAACATCAGTCAATTTGGATTAGGGCCTACCCTAATGACCTCATCTTAACTAATTACAACTGCAGAGACCCTATTTCCAAATAAGGTCATATCCTGGGGTTCTGGGAGTGAAGACTTCAATAATATGAATTTTAGGCAGGGAGCAGTTGAGGAGTGGTGGAGGCGTTAGACACAATTCAACCTGTAACATTCCCATCTTGTCTAGAGGCAGAAAGGTCACCTTTTGGCCAAAAACATTCTTTCTTCATGCCCCTCTCACTGCTTCTCAAGGGAAGGACCATGGACATGAGATGGGGTTGGTCCAAGACCAGATGAAGAGCCTATTTCTGCCTTCCTCTGCCCCTCCCTTTAGATGACTGTTGTGTGGGCAGTGCAGCCTTTGTGGGCCTCTACTCCCTGCGGCCCAGAGAGAGGCCACCTGCCCATCCGGCATCCTGCAGACCCATTGATGGTTCAGCCCCTTGGCTGGATGCACATCCATTCATCAGGAAAGACAACTTAGGGCCTTTCTGTCTAGCTCCAGCCACACACTAGCGGGAGCATATCAGCCTCCCAGCACAAACTTTGCTCAAATAGTGCTCCTTAATGAGAGCATCAACCCTGAAAACCCAGGCAGAGGGAATAAGCATCAGTGAATCCCTGAAACAAGTGGGGGCTCACAGGTGGGCTCCAATGGCTCACGCTGACACCCATAGCTGGGGAGGGGCCAGGAGGAATTTCCCAAGGGCCTGGGGCAGGTAGAGCTGCCAGCACCTAACTAGGGCACCATGCACCCATTTCCTGATACAAATGCTTTGAGAAATAGAAACGACAAGATTTACCTTGAGCAGCAACCAATATATCTTCTCCAAACAGCACATGCATCTTCGGAAAGCTCAGTGGGATTTATTATAGAGCTGCCCATTAGCATCAGCACACGAGGCTGGTGTCAGTGTCTCATCATAAGCCCTGGTTCTTGGTGTTTTATAACCTACAGTAAATTGGTGGGGCAGTCCCTCCTAGAGCCTCACCCAGGTTTTAATCTATGTGTGTTCACCCCTGGAAAGGGTGCTAAAGAACATGGGAATGCTGCAGATTTTACCGGAACTAAAACTGGAATATCTGAAACCCAGTGGTGTAAGCCTAGGTGTGTGACCTCAATAAATCCTGAACCTCCACTTCCTCGTACTGTCTGCACAATGATACTTCCTTACTGCTCATTGGAAGGATGAGATAACTACGTGTCCTGTGCATAGTAGGTACGCACTAAATGCAAAGAGAGTCTAAGCTGAAGAAGGAAAATCTTCCAAGAATGTACAGGAACATGCAATCAGCCTCACACATCGGGGACTGTTTTACCACCCCGCCCCCTTTCCATGGTGCCTGCTGCAGCCAGAGGCAAGAGACGTGGGAGTCGGGGCTTTTGGCAGAGTGCAGTCTGCCGCACCTTTTCTCCTGCTCAGATTTAAATTAAACTACGAAATTTGCATTCAGTCCCCTCAGGGTCTGGCTCGGTGACCGAAGCCTCAGGTTTGAAATACTTCGGCTCAGGGGAACTGCAGGTTCCAATCCCTGAGGGATTTCTGCTAGGCCTGGCATCCTTCTGAGACACATCATTTGAATAAATGCAATTTAGTGAAACCAGGCCTTTGGAGGAGGCCTCTGGAAAGGAGAGTGGAGGCCCGTGGGAGGGCGTGGAGGATCAGCATTTTCTCAGGGTTTTCCCAGCGTCCTTGCCAGATGTCATGAGTGCTCATAAAACTTTGGGGAAACCAGAGAAAGTTCCCAGAGTGCCTTGTGTTCTTCCAGCAGCACATCCCCTCCTCATCTTTCCTGCAAATCCCCCATCATTTTCTTTCTTCTTACTCCCTCTGCCCTACAAGTGGGTGCTTTTTAAGAATGGGATGCTTCTGTCTAAATCCTTTTCCAATCTGGAGATGGGCCTCTCTGTCTCCGAGCCACACCCTACAGGAGGGATAGTTTAGTTCAATGGTTACAGCTCTAGACTCCAGAATCAGCTGAACTACGTAGAAATTCTGGCCTCTATCAGTCTTACCAGGGGCATATTCTATGGTTCACATCAAAAGTATACTTGTCTCTGCATTATCAAAACCCCCCCAGTGTTATTGACTTTAAGGCATTGCCACAGTATCCCACTGCCCTGAGCTTGGAGACTCAAAGGATAAAGGAGTCTCCGAGAAAGCTCTCCCATAGCCTTCTAATTCTCCAAGCAGGGGCAGCAAGGAAGTGTCAGAGACAAAGGCTTCATAACATCTAAGACATACACTCAAAAGCCACTTACATTCAACTCCCTAAGCTTCCCTTGGCCCACCACAGGTTAACGAGAACTTCTACAGCTTTTTAGGGGCCATTGCTCTCAGGGCCCTGATCTACATGGGAAAAATCTAAAGGGCTATGGAGCAAGGGTAAGAGGCGGAGCAAGAAAGGAACCCTGTTCCAAGTTGGATTCCCCGAGAAGGACAGAGATTAGTGTGCAGCATGTTTATTAGGGAGTCCTCAGGGGACCAACAACAGATGGAAAAAGAGCATCTGGAAAAGGGAGCTGCTGAGTAGCAGTCTCGACAGAGGCCTCTGCTGACTGCACAGGGAGCTGTGGAGCTGGAGCGCCCCTACGGAGTCATCCCAAGTCAGGGAGGGAAACCAGGCCTTCACATCTCCCATGTGGATTAGTCCTTGGATGTGGGCTGCTCCGGGAAGGCGCCTGGCTCTGGGCAGGGTGGCTGTCTCAGCAACGCACTTCCCAGAGTGCTGAGCGCTCAGGGCTGTCTTCCTGCAGCACACCCAACAGCTGGGTCTAGGTCCTCGGGTCCCAAAGGGGTTACAGACAGCAGATCACAGTGACCACCACCAGCCCCGACCAGGAATACCTCCACATTAGGAGAGCCAGAGATCTTTAACAATTGGTGCAGTTAAAAGAGGGAATTTCATTTTGGCCAGGGGTACTTCCAGGCCTACCTTGGCCACTGAATCTAGGACTGTCTAACAGTTACCCAATTCATTGATAAACAGTGAGAAGATTTCAGGTTGTAGAATCTTCAAGCCAATAAGGAATCGACAGCATCTGATTGAACTCTCAGGCCAGGTGAAGACCCCCATCGCACCTCCAACAGATGGTCTTCAGCCTTTGCCTGGATATTCCAATGCCTGGGTTGGGGGGGTGGGGCTCTCTTTACCACAAGCCTGACACCACTATTTATTAACAGTCCTTTCTAATGTTAAGTTACTATCAACCTCCCAGGAAAGATCACTCATAACTCACAAAATAAATCTCTCAGTCGGGCTGGGCTCAGTGGCTCACACCTGTAATCCCAGCACTTTGGGAAGCTGAGGCTGGAGGATCGCTTGAGGCCGGGAGTTCAAGACTTCAAGACCAGCCTGGGCAACATAGTAAAACTCTATCTCTTAAAAAAAAAAAAAATTTGGCATGGTGGCATGTGCCTGTAGTCTCAGCTACTCAGGAGGCTGAGAGAGGAGGATTGCTTGAGCCCAGAAGGTTAAGGCTATAGTGAGCTGTGATTGTGATTGTGCCACTGCACTGCAGCCTGGGTAACAGAACAAAACCCTATCAAAAGAAAGAAAGAAAGGAAGAGAGGAGGGGGGGAGGGAGGGGAAGGGAGGGGAAGGGAAGGGAAGGGAGGGGAAGGGAAGGGAAGGGGAGTTGGCCAGGTGCAGTGGCTCACATCAGTAATCCCAGCACTTTGGGAGGCCAAGGTGGGTGGATCACCTGAGGTCACGAGTTTGAGACCAGCCTGGCCAACATGGAGAAACCCGTCTCTACTAAAAAGACAAAATTAGCCGGGTGTGGTGGCGCATGCCTGTAATCCCAGGTACTTGGGAAGCTGAGGCAGGAGAATCACTTGAACCCGGGAGGTGGAGGTTGTTGTGAGCTGAGATGGCGCCATTGCACTCCAGCCTCTGAGCAACAAGAGTGAAAATCCGTCAAAGGAAAGAAAAAGAAAGAAAGAAAGAAAGAAAAGAAGAAAGAAAGGAAGGAAGGAAGGAAGGAAGAAAGAAAGAAAGAAAGAGAAAGAAAGAGAAAGAGAAGGGGGGAGGGAGGGAGGAAGGAAGGAAGGAAGAAACAAAGGAACGAAGGAAGGGAAAGAAAGAAAGAGAATCCTTCAGTCATAGATTATCCTTCAGGTATTAGGAGACAGGTATTCTGTGTCTTCCATGGGCACCAGCTGTACGCCTCCTGAACATTCGACGAACATTGCTTTCCTGCCTTCCTGCCAAACCCTTTCATGTACATTGAATCATTCAGTCTCCGTAAGAGTCTTCACAAGGATACAGGGTCAGCATTATTATCCTTTGTTTTTGCCCTGGAAAATTAGGGAAATTTTTCACAGAAAAGGAGGAAACAAAGTTGTGTCTGGAAGCATGAATAAGAAATCTCTTAATCTCGGAAGAAATAGCATTCCAGGCTGGGGAACAGGACTCCTGAAGACCTGTAGAGTCAGAGAGCTCGGCATGTTCAGGGAAAGCTTTAGATATGGCTAGAGCAGTCGCTGTCAACGGGAAACAGCTGACCCCCAGGAGACATTTGGCAATGTCTAGAGACATTTTTGTCACAATTAGGGGTGTGTACTACTGGCATCTAGTACATAGAGGCCAGTAACACTGCAATTCACAGGACAGTCCCCACAACAAAAAAATTACCTGGTGAAAAATTTCAGTAGTGCCAAGGTTGAAAAACGCTTTAGAGAGGGCAGGGATGGTGAACATGTAAACTGGGACTAGATTATGAAGGGCCAAGGTTAGAGGTTTATTATCTCCTGTGGCCTGCAGGATTTCAGAGCCTAGATTTGGTAAGAAAATTGAAGCATAATTTAGAGCGAGCTGAGTCTGGGATCTGGGAGATCATTTAGGAGACTATTGGGATTGCCCATTCGTTCATTCTTTCACTAATCATTTGTTAAACACTTGATGAGTATCTGTTATGTATAATACTAGCCTCTGTGCTAGTCACTGTGAGATCATGATGAGTAAAACAGACCCAGTCCCTGCCCTTGGGGGTTTTACAGTCTAAATGAAGAAGAGAAATATGATTTGAATAATCACACAAATATATAACTACACACTGGTAGGTACAATGAGGCAAAAGTACAGGAACTACCAATATATTTGACAACAAGAACTAATCAATGAAGGCTCCAAAGAGAAGAAAGTTTTAAGCCACAGTCAGAAAGATAAAGAATCTAGGCAAGGGATCAGATCAGTCTTCACTGGGCAAAACAAAAAAGATGATAAGCCCATTGAAGGTGTATTTTCAAGGCAGAATACATGGGACTTTGTAGATCTGTTGTAGTGGGTGAGTGGGGAGAAGTCGGGCCCCTGTCTGCATTCTGCTTCCAGCCGCTGCATGGGTGATGGCGGCCATTCCAAGATGGGACACGACAGAGGAAGAAGAAACTGGGGACCCAGAGTGGTATCATCAGACCCAGAGGAGACAAATTCCCAGTGCTTTTGTCTCTGCGCCCTTTGGGCCTCCTGACACACTAAAGTAATCCAGTCACAAACCATTGGTTGGAGCTGCCTTTTCCCACTCCCATTTACCTCATTTTCCCCTTGTTGCTTCTGGAAGAGCCCTTAGAGATGAAGCCCAAATCCATTTTACGTGAAGTGCCGAAGGCCATAGGGGCTAAGTGACATCCCCAATGTGTCCCAGCTGCTTAGGGGCTCAGCCAAAGGTGGTCCAAAATCCCCAGCCCTGAATACAGCAGAACAGAGATCACGCCCTGCCTCCAGCCCAACCACAGTTCAGTTTCCTTGTATTGAGGTGCCCATGACCAGTTCTCTGGCCAAGGCAGCTTGGGCTAAATTGATTTGGAAGAATTTCAGCCCCACATTGCCTCTTCCCCAGAAGTGATGATATAACAGGAGAATGTGGGGCTCACAGGGAGACTAAGTCCATCCAGGAACAAAGACAAGCTTGAGATGAGGCCCAGGAATTCCACTGGTGAGAGGGCACAACCAGCCTGCCTTTGAGGGCTGCTGATGTCCCAGGGATGCAGAGTCTCCCTGGGCGTTCCCTGTCTAAGCAGCTGTGAAACAGGACTCTTCCTGCCAGTACTGCCTGGGGTCCCAAACTGAGAGCAATAGATGCTCAATGCCCATGCTCCAAAGTGAGCTGTGGATGTCTAGCAAATAGCCTTCTCTTACCTGTAGCGTGGAGGTGGTGATGGGCATTGCTGGAGAACTGGTCGGAGTGAGGGTTCAGGAGCATGAAGAGGCTGGTAGGAAGGTCTTCTTCAGAGAGGGCCGGACCGTGTCAGGAGCTGTCTCCTGGGGTGGGAAGAGTCAAAGTGAGGGCGCTCTCAAAGAAAGCACTCCAGAGGAGTGTGATTTGTGTCTGCGGGACTTAGACTGAGCTCATGCCTGCTTCTAGATGGGCCCCAGGAAAGGAGCTGGCCTGAGGAAAAGGCAGGAAGAGAGGGAGAGACTCCAACAGAGGAATGGGCTTCTGGCCCCCAGAGGTGTAAGAAACACCCCGAGAAATCATTGTCACGGCAAGTCACTGCAAATGAGAGACCCCCAGGTAGCGGTGAGTATCCAAAGAACCCACAAAAGCATCCCATTTGGGCCTCCCTGAGGGCCCTGACCCAGATTACAGCTTCATCATCTGGGGTCTGTGCACTTTTTCTTGCACAACCCCCTTTCACTTAGGCTGGGCCCCAAAACAACTAAAAGAAGAGCAATGGGGTGAGTGAGAGAGGAAGAGGAGCAAGGAAGAGAGACCTTCCCACTGCAGGCTTCCAAGGTCAGGCCTACGCTGTGTGTGCACATGTGTGCATGCATGCAGAGCTGCAAGAGTCAAGCAGGGGCCAAGATTCGAAATATATGAGTAGAGCTTTGATTTAGATGTACTGGATATTTAATATTTGTGGATAATTAAAGTATTTTGCATGGTGAAACTGATGATGCGTGGAAAAGCCCTATGACCACCCAATGATGTGGAAGGAGGAACCAGGCTACAACGCAACTTGAAGGGCAACGCTCCCACCTTACCAAGTCCACCTCTGTCAATAACCTGCTTCTATCTATTCAAAGAAGCTGTTGGGCCAGAGCCTGCTTGTGGCCCAGCCACACCATGGCTGGGTGCTGCAGCACTGGAAGGAAGGGGTGGCCAGCGTCCTGGAGCACACTGTGGTCTCTCCAAATACTGAGGAGCCTGCCCAGAAACTGTGTAATTGGACCTTTGGGAATGAAGGGGAGAAGGCAGTGCAGGGCTTTCCAGATAGAAAATTCCAGACCTCAGAACTAAGCCTGACGCCCCATGGCCCTCTGTGGCTGCAGCACAGCAAGGCCCACTGGGAGACCCTCACCCAGGCCCACTGCCTGGCCAGGATGTTTGCCTTGCATCCACTCTCACATGGAGGCATGGGGGCTGCAGTGGAAATCGCCTTGCTCCCTCCCAGAGTGCGGATGAGAGCATTGACTGTGAGCCTTTTCAGCACATTTCCTTCCCAGGAAGCTGCTGCCTTCAAAAATGAATTCCTCCCCTTGACAAAGAGGATAGCTGTCGCCTGTCTCTCCTCATTGAGGCCCCGTCCCTTCTGGATGTTATGAGAACAATGCCTAGGGCCACTTTTGTCCCAACAAAGCAGGAACTGGCCACCTCAGTGCTCGGGGACTGGGCCGGCATAGGTGGAAGTCACCCTGGCCCACGGGGCCATGGCTGAATGATTCAAGGGAAGGGCTTGGACTGGGGTGGTCAGTGGCATGGAAAGGAGGTTCAGGGCTTGCGGTCGACAATCTGGGCCTGCGTCAGTGTCCTCTATCAAAGGTCAAAATGAATCTCTTATTCTGACCAGCAGTGTGACTATGGAGAGGTGACCTCACATTTCTGAATCCCATTCCCTTCATCTATAAAGTGAGAGGAGTAATGTTAAACTCAGGGGGTTGTTGAGATAATTAAAGAAGAAAAAGTACGGAAAGTGCTAATGGCAGTGCAGGCACGAAGACGGTGATGTGGTTAAGCTTTGTGTCCCCATCCAAATCTCATTTTGAACTGTAATCCCCAGGTATTGAGGGAAAGACCTCATTGGAGGATGACTGGATCATGGGGGTGGTTTCCCCCATGCTGTTCTCATGATAGTGAGGGAGCTCTCATGAGATCTGATGATTTTATAGATGGCAGTTTCCCCTGGGCTTCTCTCTCCTGCCACCATGTGAAGAAGGTCCTTGCTTCCCCTTCGCTTTCCACCATGATTGTAAGTTTCATGAGGCCTCCTCAGCCATGTGGAACTGCAAGTCAATTAAACCTCTTTGGGTTGTAAGTTACCCGGTCTAAGGTATTTCTTTATAGCAGTGTGAGAACGGACTAAAACAGATGGTTTTCAGTCAATGTTGCTAGCTTAAGAATAAACCCATCCATTTATCTCCTTGATGGCCCCACATTAGCCAGCTTGCTCATAAACTTCTTATCTCACTGGCTGTTCTCCAAAGACTGTGAGTAAGGTTGGGAAATACAGCCCATGGCCAGGGGAAGGGTGTGTCAGGGCAGGCTGTTGGCAGCTCAAGTTACCAAAAGACCCACAGTCCACAGGCCAGACCTTATCCTCCCAGATTTACAAGCAATCTTCTCTCATATCTTCAGCGACTTCTCTTAGTGATGGGGGCTTAAATCAAGTATAGCCACATATGGCCCATGGATAAGCAGCCTGTCAGTGTGTTGATATCAAGAGGAGAGTATGCGGGAGGAAAGGGTGGTCCCTTTCCAATGTCTGCAGTGCTCACAGCACTCTGTGCAGGATTCTGATGTCCCCAGTCCCAAGGCTCTCCTCTAGTCAGTGGAACCACATTGTTCTTTCCTCCCAAGATATGCATTTTTCTGAGTTGCATTGCAGATTAGAAACCCTTGTGCCTTCACCAAATGTGTTACTGTCACTGATTTTATGTCACTATGAAGTAGATCTTTCTATGGGCTTGGGGAGACCTCAGTATCCTCTCATTATTCATTGATTTAATTGGTTTACATTTCACTGCTCCCAACTGACCACATAACTAAGATACTGTACATGGCCCCAGTTTTCTGAGGTCCAGTACCATCCCAGCTTTCAGCCTCTTAGAAAGCCTCTATCTAAAGATGCTCTCCAGCCCAGTAGAAGGGACAGTTCTGTCCCCTGAGTGGGACAGGACAATAGCGCCACACCAATGTCTAAAGAAAAACACACCTCTGGCTCTTCTAAACCATTATACCACACATGCCATAGCCAAGGCAAGGAGCCAACTAACAGCAAGAATTTGGGGGCCATATAGCACCTGTCAGAGAATAATTCAAAGGACATAAAGAGGACAGTTTGGATCAGTGGCTGCTCAGAGTGGAAAAAGTTCAAACTTGTTGCTAGATTGGTTGAACTTGGCTGCTGAAAATTAAATGTGCATCTTGCCAAATTGAAACAGTAGTCCAAATCTGTACCATGGGGCATTTTTATGTCTTCACTGCTAAATTCTTAATCCCGGAGGAGGCAGCATTCACGGCACCTCTTGGAAGCAGACACCTGGCCCTTACCAGACAATGAACCTGCTGGATATTGGCCTTCTCAGCCCCCATAAATGTGAGAAATAAATTTCTGTTCTTTATAAAGTATCCAGTCTCAGGTATTCTGTTATAACAGCACAAAATGGAATAAGACAGGTGTGTTTCTCCAAGCCCAATAGTGGCAGAAGTGAGTATGGTGATGCATGGTATTCCTGCACAGTTCAAGAGCTCTAGAGTTAGCTCATAAGCTATCCCCAGTGAGTAAAACTGACAGGAAGCTAACTGTTATCTAAGAACCCCCTCAGCCCAAACAGACGGGGGCCCGTGCAAAGAGGCCCGGGAAAGGAAAAAGACTGGAGAAGCCCAGACACCACATTAGCAAGAGAGAAAAACTGGACTCTGGGTTACCTCCAGTCTGGCAAACTTCTGGTTCCAGTTGAGGCAGACCCCTAAATAAACACTTCTGTTCTGAGGTGACTGAGGTATGGCTCTGTTCTTTGACGTGGCAGAAGTGCTCATTAAACTGTCTTCAGCCAAAGAGATAGCTGAAGGCTGAGAACTCCTTGAGCGTAGGATGGCTCCTTGTGGCTGCTGTGCTGTGAGCTGTGCCCTTTGTTTGGGAATCAAGTAGCTGCATTTATTGAGTGCCTCCTCCATTCCAGTAGGCCCCTTTTACACTCTAGATTCTTCAACCCTCACAAAAACAAAGCAGGGTAGATATTATTAGTTCCATTCTACAGATGAAATAGATTACCAAAATGGCTTAGAAAAACCCTATGGCTGGAACTCTCACACATTATCAGTGGGAGTGTAAGATGGTACAGCCAGCTTGGAAAATGGTCTGATGGCTCCTTAAAGTGTTAAAAGTGGAGGTTTAACCGAGCAATTCCACTCCTTAGTATATACCCAAGAGAATCTAAAACATATGTCCACAAAACTTGTACATGAGTGTTCACAGCAACATTATTCATAATAGCCCAGAGTGAACAATCCAAGTGTCCCCAAACTGATGAATAGATAAACAAATTGTGGTATATCCACACAATGGAAAATTACTCAGGAATAAAATGGAATAAAATACAAATACATGCTACAAGGGTGAACTTTGAAAACATATTGCTAACTGAAAGAAGCCAGTACAAAAGACCACATTTGATTCCATTGACATGAAATGTCCAGAATAAGCAAATCTGTAGAGACAGAACATAAACCAGTGGTTACCTAGGGCAGAGGATGGGGAGAAATGGAGAGTGACTGTTAATGATTTTAAGATTTCTTTTTGGAGTGAAGAAGATGTTCTGAAATAAGATTATGGTGATGGTTGCACAACTCTGCAAAGCATATTTAAAACCATTGAATTGTATATTCTAAATGGACAAATTATATGGTCCGTAAATTATTTCTCAATAAAACTGTTTTTAAAAACTAACATGGCTGGCTGAACCCTGATGGGTACCTGTGCCTACAAAGTAACCTTTGAATGTAATGTTTACAGCTGTTTTTCCAAGAAGAGCACAACTGAGGTTATCTGTGTGTTGTGGGAGAAAGCACAGCGCTCCTGACGACAGGTAGATCTGGACTTGTGTGACCTTGAGTAAGTTACTTAGTTCTTCTCTGAGAATTTCTAAGACTCTTGAAGATGACATGGGATAACTCCTGCCACAAGCTCGTGTATATCCTTGTGGTTGAGTATATGTTAATTATAACCCTCCCATTTCCTAAAAGGGCAACTCAGAAGAACATGCCAGTGTCTTGTCCCTGAAAAGGGAAGAGGCCATGAATCAGGGGAACATGATAAGATTTTAGAAATAGGAATAAAACTCCCAGGGTGCAATGTGAGGACTCAGGCTCAGTAACAATTCTAAAATTCAAGTATTGGTTCCAACACCCAGGCAGTCATACTGAGCCTTACACTGGTAGAACTTGAGATATTTACTATACACCTTTTCTTGCTGGTTATGACTGCCTCTGCAATTAATGGGAGCCTTGAGAAGCCCGTGGAGTCTACAGCACAGGACATCAGAAACAGGGCTAGAAGGTGGGACACTTTCAAACAAGCAACAAGAGACCTGGGTAGTCCCAGTCCTTTAAAGATTTTCCACATCCCACATGGCCATTTGAATCTATAAAGATTTAATTTTATTGTTGTGAAATGGTAAAATAAATAAATAAATGCCGTAGAGATGGGAGAAAGAAGGTGGCCCTACTTAAATTATCTTAGCTTCAACCTTTTCATTAATCTCATTTATTCCCAAAGATTCCCATTCTCAAGTCAAAATTCTAGGCCAAAGGCCTCAGGACACTCCTTACTCCTCAGATCTTAGAGGGCAAAAGAGGAAGCAGTGTGCCACCATATTCAGTCCACAGGCTCTGCTAATCCTTCTGTCTTCTATTGTGTCTTCAGCATTTGCCTGTTTTTGAAAAGAGGCAGAGAAAGGAGAGAAAAAAATCTACAGGTGTATGGTTAAAACCTCAGCTCCTGATTTTCAATTCAGTCAGCCCACTTAAGATTCAAGAATAGTACCATGCTTAGTGATGTAGGTGCTAGAAATATCGATAATAATAAGTACCTCACAGGATTACTGTGGAGATAGAATAAGATGCTGACCCAGTTCAAAACATTGTAGATTTGGAGTCAGGTAGAAATAGGCCTGTGTATGTCTGAAAGTTCTTTAAACCTCAAACACCAACCTCAAAAGGCTGTTGTGAAACGTCACTTACAAACTTCCTAGTGCAGTGTCTGGCATCAGTAGGCCCCAATGAAAGGTAGGAAAAGCGATGCACTTTGCACAGTGCTTGGCACTTGGTAGATCCCAGGGACAGTGGGAGTCAGATAGCAAGGATGTAAGTGAGAAGAGGACCAGAAGACCCCAGTGTGGAAGACACCAGAGGAGACCTGTTGGACAGGTAGTTGGCTCAGTCTGGCAACCTCATGCCAAGGGTGAGTTTTGGTATCAGACTTCAAAAATGAGGCTTCCGGTGGGGAAAACACCTTTCCTGGAGTGCCTTCAGGAGGAAGCCAAGTGTTCCATCCAAGGAACTGGGCAACTTAGCAGGAGAAGGGAGTCTGAGATCAGAGAGGAGGGCACTTCTTGCCAGAAGCATTCACAAACATGAGAGGAGACTAAGCATCCACAGTGATCAGCAGCATTTGACCTCACTTGGTGGCAGCTGCTCCATCTAGCCCATTTGCAAAGTCCACAATTCTGCAAGATGCATAGAAGTGCAGTGGTTTGGAACAATTCACACCCCCCAACTCTTCTGTGTCAGTCTGAGGCTTCTATTGAGCTCTTAGATTCCATAATAAAGAAAGAGGGCACCGCTCACATCACCAGTCTTTTGTGCATACCGTTCCTGCCTCAGTGGGTTGCAAGTTTTCTGCAGAGAAAAAAGACAGCTACTTTTATTAAACCTCTTTGTGGTCCTCAACTTTTCCCCCAACCTTCTTGATGACAAGCTTCTCTCCCTTGAGTCATGCACATTCATCTCAGAGGCCAGAGAGGAGAGGTTTTCACATCAAGGCAAAGGGTACCTAGTAAGAAGAAGCTATAGAACAGGTGGTGAGCTGGGGTATAGATGAGAACTAGAGACGGTATCTTCCAACAAAGGGTATTCTCACCAGGGCCTTAAAGGTCTTATGTTAAGAAAAAAATGGTGTGCATTTCTTCAGGCAGGCGCAAGATGATAATCTGGAGACTAGCAGAGGGAGCTCAGAGTCAAGTTAATAAGCCAGAAAAGGCAGGAAATAGAGCGACCCAGAAAAATCGTTAAAGAAAAAAGTGTTGTAAACCTGAGGCTCTTAAAGATATATCAAAGCCTGGGTTAAAAATAATTTATTAATTAGTTCATGTAAGCTCATGGTATAAAATTCTAAAGATAGAAGTGGAAAGTTAAGTCTCCCTTCTACCACTGTATCTTAACCAAGCAGATCTTCTCCCTAAAGAAACAATTCCTTGTCATTTCTTGTCATTATTAACAATTTCTTGTATATTCTTTGGGAGATAACCTATGCATCTATAAGCATATGTCTATCATCATCCCCACTACATAAATGGAAGTATACTGTACACATTCTGACTTGCTTTTTCTCCACTTAATATATATTGGAAACTATTCAATAGCTCTATCTAATTATTTACAATTAAATATATTTATACGATTGTCATTTACCTGCTTTAAAAATATCATTTGACCTCCAGCTCTAAAATACTTGGAAATTAGTGTGTTTGCCTTTCCTTAACCATCTAGAACCTCACATCATGGTGAAATTTATAACTTCTACATTGAAAGAGCATATGACACTTACATGCTGTATTACAACTATAATTTCCACAGGTGTTTTAATTCTTAGTCCTACAGTTGAATGGATTCAATGGTCACCACCATTCCTTTTGGCAAAAGTTCTCCACTGATCTCTTAGTTAACCAAAATTTGCCTTTCTGTAGTTTCTTCAAAAAGTGGTTGACAGAGTTGCTGGTCTTGCATATTTGAAAATGCTTGTCTCCTGCTTTTATATGTGACCAACATGTTTACTGGGTATAAAATTCTTAGATTCCTCACATTTTCTTTACATGATTTAGAAAAGTGTTGATTATTGCTGTGGAGACATTTCATATCAATCTGATATTTTTCTCGGTATATGCAATTTTTCCTCTTTGTTAAGATGCTCATAGGATTATCTTTGAATTTTTGTTACTGTATTATGATTTGATTCTTAGCATGCTCATTTTTCTTGGGATATGGCATGTCTTCATAGTACAAATTCAAGTCTTCATTTTTTTCTGCAAATATTCTTTAGTAATATCTTTCAGTATTCTCTTTTAGTTATTTCATTCTTTTCTACAGGGATACTATTTATGGATCTCATTGAACGGACATCCCTAGCTATTATTTTCACATTTCTTGTCAAACTCTTCTTCATTTCCAACTCATTTCACTTGCTTTTCAAGCCTTTCCTTCACGTCCTTCTTGTATTTTCATCAGTGTTTATTCCCTTGTGTGCTTATTTCAATGTGGCCTTCATTTCTCTGTATCCTCCCACCTGGCTTTCCCAGCTTCTTGGCAATATAACATGGTGGTTAAAAGTGAAAGCTCTAAAGTCCAGGTTACCAGAATGCAACCCTGGTCAAGTTATTTGATTTTTGGTACTTCATCTTTAAAATGAGTAAAATGAGGACATCTACCGAATAGGGCTGTTGTAAGGCCTTTGATGAGTTAATACATGTTAAAAAGTAATGGTTTTTGCCATTACTTTTAATGGCAAAAACAGCAATTACTTTTGCACCAACCTAATAAACACACTCTGAACCATAATGGACACAATTTAAGTTCTGTTTGTGAATTAACAAAAGGAGATTAATAATAATAATAATAATAATAATAATGGCTGAGCTCTTTTTCCCTGAGCTTTTATGTCTCTGCTTTGAGCTCCTAGGTTAATGTGTAACATTTTAAAAATTCATTCATTTTTGAAAATAGGGTCATGATTTTTATGTGCTTGGCAGCCACATTTTTCTGGTGCTTGATTTTTATCTTTTTTTTTTTTTTGGTAACATGTTTGTATAGATCCTGTGCTGATGATGTTTTTTATTATTACTTATCTTGCAGTGAGGTTAGTTCTCCCTGGACAAGGCTTTTGCAAGCAATTCCTATGGGACAGGTCAGCCTGGGTTTCAGACCAGCAGAAATTCTCTCTGGAATCAGAATTGTGTATGTGGGTGAGTTATTTTTTCCTTCACAGAAATCAACACTTACAAGGCTGTGTAGCATTTGGAGTCTCTCTTTCCCATCCTGTTCAACACACTATCGCCTTTAAAGATGATTTATGTGTGCTCCTCATTTGACCTCACATCTCTGCCACTTGCTGTATCAAGCAGGGGCCAGAGAAGATCCTACCACCCACTGATGTACCCCATTGCCACAGATTCAGACAAAGGAGGGGTAGTTGTGTCCTCTGGAATGTGGAATATGATGACAGAGTGCGAGTTTCTGTTTCTTGATTTCCTTCTTTACTTATTGTAGGGTTGTGGCTTTCATGGCTTGCAAAAGGAGAAGGAAGAGCCCTAGAAATGTCTTTGTCTTCAACAGCATTTATGAGATCAGACCCCATAACACAGCCATGTTGAGGGAGGAAAGCCTCAGAGGACTAAGGAGTAACTGAAAAGCCTATGACGTTGGTAAAGCCATGTCCCCACCTCACCATGGTTTTACAGAATCATTCAGAAATCCAGATCCTGCTCTGGGTAGAATAAAGCATTTCTATCACATCATACAATCTCTTTATAAGGCTTAGATGCTTCACAATCATTACAATCTCTGCCACAGCTTTTATTTATTTATTTTTAGAGATTGGGTCTCTCCATTGCCCAGGCTGGAATGCAGTGGCACCATCATAGCTTGCTGCCCCCTTGAACTCCTAGGCTCTAGTGATCCTCTCGCTGCAGCCTCCCAAGTAGCCAGGACTATAGGCACACACCACCATGCCTGTAGGGACAGGGTGTCAGTATGTTGCCCAGGCTGGTCTTGAACTCCTGGCCTCATGCGATCCTCTCACCTCAGCCTCCCACAGTCCTGGGATATAGGCATGAGCTATAGCACCTGGTTGTCATAGCTTTAACTGGAGAATGAAGATGAAACATGTTCTTTGTTTCAGTAACTTATTGTTGAACGGTTATATTTACTCCCTGACCAGTAGGTATAGAGCCTTTCTCCTCTTGAAGTTACCAGAACCAGGAGCACCAAATGACTGGGTAATCGTGAAAGGTGGATATTTAAAGTGTCTCCTTAATTAAAAAAAAAAAAAAAAGTAGCAGCATCTGAGGGCTTGTCAGGTTCTTTACTGCATTCGAGCAGTAACATGGTTTGGCTCTGTGTCCCCACCCAATCTCATCTAAAATCGTAATTCCCCATGTGTTGAAGGAGGGACCTGGTGGGAGATGATTGAATCATGGGAGTGGTTTCCCTCATGCTGTTATCATGATAGTGAATTGGTTTAAAAGTCTATGGCAGTTTCCTCCTTGTTCTCTCTCTCCTGCCACCATGTAAGAAGGTGCTTGCTTCTCTTCACCTTCTGCCATGATTGTAAGTTTCCTGAGGCCTCCTTACCATGCAGAACTGTGAGTCAATTAAATTATTTTGTTTACCCAGTCTCATGTAGTTCTTTTTAGCAGCATGAAAATGGACTAATACAGAAAATTGGTACCAGGAGAATGGGGTACTACTACAAAGATAACCTGAAAATGTGGAAGTGACTTTGGTACTGGGTAACGGGCAGAGGTTGGAAGAGTTTGGAGGGCTCAGGAGAAGACAGGAAGATGTGGGAAAGGTTAGAACTTCCTAGAGACTTGTTGAATGGTTTTGACCAAAATGGTGATAGTGATATGGACAGTGAATTCCAGGCTGAGGTGGTCTTAGAGGGAGATGAGAAACTTATTGGGAACTGGAGCAAAGGTCACTCTTGCTATGCTTTAGCAAAGAGACTGGTGGCATTTTGCCCCACCCTAGAGATCTGTGGAACTTTGAATTAGAGAGAGATGACTTAGGGTATCCGGTAGAAAAAATTTCTAAGCAACAAAACATTCAAGATGTGACCCAGCTTTTTCTAAAAGCATACAGTCATACGCATTCACAAAGAGATAATCCGAAATTGCAACTTATGTTTAAAAGGGAAGCAGAACATGAAAGTTTGGAAAATTTGCAGCCTAACCATGTGGTAGAAAAGGAAAACTCATTTTCTGGGGAGAAATTCAAGCCAGCTGCAGAAATTTGCATAAGTAACAAGGAGCCGAATGTTAGTAGCTGAAACAATGGAGAAAATGTCTCCAGGGCATTCCAAAGATCTTCATGGAAGCTCCCCTCATCACAGGCCTGGAGACCTAGGAGGGAAAAATGGTTTTGTGGGCAAGGCCACATGAAACAACACAATCAAAATCTATCCAAATACCAACATCATTCTTCACAAAATTCGAAAAAACAATCCTAAAATTCATATGGAACTTAAAAAGAGCCCAAATAGCCAAAGCAATTCTGAGCAAAAAGAACAAAGCTGGAAGCATCATGTTACCTCACTTATACTACACCCTCTTCAACAAGTGGTGCTGTGACAATTGTATAGCCACATGCAGAAGAATTAAACTGGACCTCTATCTCTCACCACATATAAAAATCAACTCAAAATTGATTAAATACTTAAATATAAGACCCAAAACTATAAAAACACTGAAGAAAACCTACAAAAAACTTTCGTGGACATTGGTCTAGGCAAAGAATTTATGACTAAGACCTCAAAAGCACAGGCAACAAAAACAAAATCACACAAACGAAACTATATTAAACTAAAAAGCTTCTGTACAGCAAAGAAACAATCAACAGAATGAAAAGACAACCTGCTGAATGGCAGAAAATATTTGCAAACTATGTATCCAAAAGGGAACTAATATCCAGAATAAACAAGGAACTCAAGCAACTCAACAGGAAAAAAAATGAATCAAATAATCCCATTAAAAAGTGGGCAAATGATATGAATAGACATTTCTCAAAAGAAGACATACCAATGGCCACTAGGTGTATGTAAAAAATGCTCAACATCACACTAACATCAGAGAAATGCAAATCAAAACCACAATGAGGTATTATCTTACCCTAGTCAGAATTGTTATATTAAAATGACAAAATATAATAGATGTTGGTGAAGATGCAAAGGGCAACTCTTGGACACTGTACAGCCACTGTGGAAAACAGTATGGACATTTCTTTAAAAACTCAAAGTAGAATTACCATTTGATCCAGCAATCCCACTACTTGTAATCTACACAAATGAAAAGAAGTCAATATATCAAATGAATACATGCACTCATATGTGTATTGCGGTGTTATTCATAATAGCAACCTAATCAACCTAAGTGTTCATCAACAAAAGAATGGATGAGAAAAATATGGTACACGATGAAATACTATTCAGCCATAAAAAAAACAATGATATCATGTCATTTGCAGCAACACAGCTGGAACTGGGAGGTAGTATCTTAAGCGAAATAGGCCAGGCACAAAAAGACAAATATTGCATGTTCTTCTCACATATATGTGGGAACTAAAACATTTGATCACATGAAGGTAGAGAGTGGAAAGAGAGATAACAGAGACTAGGAAGGGTGAATGGGGGGGATGTGAGAGGAGAAGTGGGTAAAAAGGTACAAACCTACGGTTCGAAGGAATACATTCAATATCTGATAGAAGAGTAGGATGACTATATTGAACAAAAGTGTTCCGTACTACAGTGACAGGCCTTAAATACCCTGACTTGATCCCTACACATTACATACATGTAACACAATTTATCATGCACTCCATAAATTTGTACAAATAAAAAAATAAAATGCATTTTTAAATTATTATATTTTCAACTTACAATAGGTTTATCAGGATGAGACCCCATTATAGGTCAAGGAAGCCATCTTTATAGAAGGCCACTTTCTCTACCTAGGTCCTGGTGAACAGCAAGACCAAGTCCCACCAGAAAGGCCTCAGAAGGAACAAACCACTGCTCAAAGATATTGCCTTTATAAAGCATGTGGTGGAATTTCAGTGCTGCCAGACAAACTGCTAAGAGAAAGAGGCACTTGAGAAGGTCACTGAGATAGAGAGAAATGCACCACCCCCACTTCACTTTCACCTGAACCACTGACAGGATACTCATGAAAACCCAGTGGGACCTGAAGGGCAAGATGACCTTGAGCGTGAATTCTCTGCCTTGCAGTTTAAGGAAGTGTTTTTCACACATCATCATCGGTTCTTAGTCCCCCAAATCTCCTAGAATGACAGCAATCAAAATTGATTTGGGGAATTTCATCCACAAATTAAATGTGCTGGTTCCCAATATGGAAGCTCGGTGACTTTGTCTCACCACCAGTGAGGGGACCTGAGGGTTTGAGGTATGACGTGTAAAGGACAAAAAGGCATTTGATCATCAAGAAAAATTGAATGGTTTAAAAGTGGATGCAAGTGCAATTCCAGCTCTGAGAGCCATCTGAAACAATTTGGGCTGCTTACTTACTATGATTTTAGGAAGGCTCATGTCTTAAAAGGTTACAGTGTCTTCTCCAATATATTCCCATTTGTTCTCTTTAGGTGCTGTGTATATGGGATAATGTATTGATTGCCATAGGAAGCCACACCTGTCTAAAAGTTTGTTCCAAGAGAACTCTTTCACAGAATGTTTTTGGTTTCTACCCATGGTTGTCACGAAGAGGAACCTCCGTCAGTATCCAGCCTCTAGGTATTCCCTCATTGTTATATGCAGCATTTCAGTGCAGTAGCACTCCCTGCCCATGATGTCAAATGCTGTTTCTCTGCCTGGCATGAGGGATTCACAAAGGGAGAAGTGCTCCTGTGAAGGGTTGCTGGCAGAGAAGAAGCAGGATTTGACGTTGGGGGCTGAGATCTGGCTTTGCCCAGAGCCCAGCCTCCAAGCCTACTTTTTCCAGTCCATCTTGTTGCATAATCAACCCTTTATGTAACACGTGGGAATATTGGATGTGAGGACAAAATAAAAATGAGCTTTAAAACTAGGCTTCCTTATACAGATTCCTGCATCCCCTACTAAGACCATCAAAAATCATTAAGTCTGGGGTTGGGTCCAGGAATTACCTAACATAGGTAGTCCATGAACCATGCTCTGACAAACACTACTATACTAGATGATTCAAATATTAAGGAGATTAAAATGTATTTTGTTACATGAAAAACTCCCCTTCCACTATCTGCTGCTAACCACTGGCTGGGATGCGGATGTGATGACAGCAACCAGATTAGTCAACTTGGACCCAGAGATGGAAAACGTGGATGTGCTCTGGACTGCCTATCTTGGCACCGTGAGGTGAGCTATTAAACTTCTATTTGATTTCAAACACCTATATACAGACATACAGACATGCAAACACCTATATACAGACATACAGTACATAAAATTGGGTTTCCTTGACTCAGGTGAGGAGGATATCCAATTGATCATATCATGTTGTTCTGTTGAGCAAAAATGCAAACATTTAGATAGTTGTTCAAGAGTTCCAACCACCTTGTTGCTTCACCCATTTTAAAATTCATTTTAGCAATTTTTTTGAAGGTCAGGGCTATGTCTTGTATTTCTTTGGATCCTCTATGGCACTAAGAGCATAGTAAGTGCTCAAAAACACAATCATTAGTCCATGAGAAGCAGTAGAGCATGACCACGTATGAGTGTGATTTGGAGCCAGTTTCTTGGGTTTGAATATGCCACTTATTAGCTGCGTGATTTTGGACAACTTGTGTCTCAGTTTCTTAGTTTCTTCACTGGTAAAATAAGGAAAATAAATACATGCCTCCTAGGATTGCTGTGAAGAGCAAATGAGTTAATCTATATAAAATACATAGAAACAGGGTCTGGCACATAATAAGTGTAAAATGTGGTTGCCATAACTATTATGATGATGGTTTTTATGGTGATAACCAAAACCATATTACAGGTCCACTATAATGCTAGCACTGGTGCCTAACGTCCTTTCAGTGTCTGTCGATGTGCGTAGTGCACTATTCTAAAATGGAACCAATGTTCAAACCATTCTGAAGAATATTTCATCTCTTCTACCTTTTGTATTACTTAAAGGAACATATTTACAAGGCAGCAGCCCATTTAAAAACCATCCGTGGAGGAAAAGCAAAATTCTTTTGTACATGCCTATGTTTGAAGGACCTGCATCCTTCAAGTTAAAATTTATCAGTGGAGCCAATTATTTTTTTCTGAATGTTAATACACACAGTGAAATAGGGCAATTTCTTTCAAAAAGCATTATTATTTTTTTTTCTTCATGCTTCTGCCTTGAGTAGGAAGGTGTTTCTAGTTTGGCTCTGAGTACAAAGAGAAGAGGAAAGAGGCTGTTTTCTTCCTTGCCTATTTTAAAACTGGGTTCCCTGTGCAGCAGCAATTCACCCCATCAGAGCCCAGCCTTTTACATAGAGGGGGTCTGGTGTCACCAGACCTATGAACATAAGTCACCAAAACACACTTCAAGTTTTACAGTTTATGGAGATATTTACAAGGTAATGCTTTTCATTTTGCTACTCTTTCAACCTTTCTGTGTGCTTGAAAACTTCAGAATAAAAAGTTGGGAAAAGAAAAAAAAGAAAAATTAAAAAGAAAAATAGAGAGGAACAGGGATTATTGATTCCTAACTTTTAAGCAACCAAGATCTCCAAATGTAAAAAATATGAAATTCTTGCCAAATGACAGCACAGAGTAGGAGAAGATCAAAATATTCACAAGGCAGTTATATTTGTAAGGCTGCCCATCAGCAGGTTATTATTGTTCCTGGCACAGCGGACACAAAATGATGATTGCACAGCTGAAAATAAATCTCTCTTCTCTGGAATCCCACATCTCAGCAAGTAGGGGCTCCCTGCTTGGCCATATCTGTGTTCTCTGACCCTCCCCTTTACGTCTGGGGCCAAGCCATGATGGAGTCTTCTCTGGGATTTTCCAAACTAGAACTCAAGAGGAGACAGTCCTCTGATGGAGAAACTGTGAGATGGGAGGATCAGAAGTTTGTTTTCTATCTGTGGAGAAACTAATGAGAATAAAGTCAATATGCAGAGAACAAAGAAGAAGGGCTCAGTGGACCAAGTGCTAAAACAAGCCAGCATTTAAAGGCCAGGAAAAATCAGGAAGGACTAGCAAAGGTTTACATCAGTAAGTATTCAATCGAGGAAATGAACATTTCCAGGACTCTCAATTTTCGATCAAATCTCTTCACTCACACCTTGTCTCACGGTTTTATATAAATTTTAAAACCAGACTCCCAGATGTTTATATCTAGCCCTGAGCTTTATCCTGGACTAACTCCTATTTGACATCTCCACTTGGATATCTTACAGGCATCTCAAATTTAAAATGTTCACTACTGAACTCCTGGTCTTCCTCCAAAAAGCTTGCTCCCAAAATCTTCTCCATTCCAGTTAACGGCCACTTCTTCCTTCCAGGTGCTCAAGTTTAAATTCCAGGGTCATTTTTGATGCATCTCTTTCTCACATGCTAATGCTCATATCAGGAAATGGCTCAGCTTTCCATGAGATGCAGACTCTTGTCACCATCCTCATTGACCCCACTGGGTCCAAGCACCATCATTTTTTGCCTGGATTACTGTTAATAGCCTCTCGTCTCTCGGCTTCTCCCTGGCTGTGCTAACCACGCAGCAGCCAGCGAATGTCTTCTCATCTCACTTAAAAGTCAGATCATATGATTCTTCTCTACTTTGGATCCTTAAAAAAAAAAAAAAAAAAACCAGGCTGGGCGCTGTGGCTCACGCCTGTAATCCCAGCACTTTGGGAGGCCGTAGTGGGAGGATTGCCTGAAGTCAGGAGTTTGAGACCAGCCTGGCCAACATGGTGAAACCCGTCTCTACTAAAACTACAAAAAAATGAGCTGGGCGTGGTGGTGGGTACCTGTAATCCCAGCTACTCAGGAGGATGAGGAAGGTTGCACTCTAGCCTGGGCGACAAGAGCGAAACTACCTCTCAAAAACAAACAAACAAACAAACAAACAAAACCAAAAAAAACACAGAGCAAAAATCTTTACCATGACTTACAAGCCAGGAGCTGCAACTTAACTCTCCTGCTCTTTAGCCCCACCTCCTCTCTCTCTCTCTCCGCCCACCTCACCACCTCCCACCCTATTCTGCCCCAGCCACAGTTCCTTTGCTGGCTGTTCTGACTAGGCTGGCACATTTCCACACCTCCTCCTCGGGGTCTTAGCGCTTGCTGTTCCTTCCACCTCAAACATACATCTGCCCAGGCACTCACAGGGCCAGCTCCCTCACTTCCCTCAGGCATCCGTGGGGACGTCACATCAGCAAGGTCTTCCAGAATCATTCCACCTCAAATCACACCCTTTCCCCCTGCCTTTCTCTACAACACATATCACCAGTTAATACATTTAATACATTTTTATATGTCCCCCTCCCACTAGAATTTATGCTCCGTAAGAATAGGCATTTTGCTTTCTGCATTGTCTTTTTAGCGTTAGAACCATGCCTATTGCAGGATAGGCTCATAGAAAAATGTTCGCTGAAGAATACAATACATTTCTTCTTTGCTCAAGCTAGATTGAACTGGTCCACTTACCAACTGGTGTTAACAGTTCTTAAATTTTACCTCAGTCAGAGAACACACACTGGGGCCTGTTGGGGGAAGGGGGTGCTGGGGAGAGAGAGAGCATCAGGACAAATAGCTAATGCATCCAGGGCTTAATACCTAGATGACAAGTTGATGGGTGCAGCAAACCACCATGGCACACGTTTACCTATGTAACAAACCTGCACATCCTGCACATGTATCCTGGAACATAAAATAAAATAAAAATTAAATAAAAATTTTACCTCAGTCACACACTTATTAAAATGCATCAGGTTACTTAATTTTTTTCCTACATTTTCCCACCTTCTCACTGACCATCTAATTTCTGAACCAGCTGCAATTTAACAACTTTTTCAGCAATTTAGAAAAAGTTCAGTTCTTTGCTACTACACTGCACTACTATAATATTGTGACTATAGTGACTTGTTAATTTTTATTCAACTGACTTATTAATATTTGAAAGTTATGAAACATTCATTTTCTCCCTGAAAGTATAGCCCCTATTCTCAAATGAAATCACAAATCAAGAGCCGAGAAATGCAGAATTCCAGTCCAGGCCCCAATTAGGAACACATTCTCTTGCCTTTGAATTATCCAAGCTTGCCAATTCTATTTCTCATTTCTGCTATTCCAATTTTAACAGTCTCAGAAGTCTTTCTAGCACTAGCCCATTGGAAGGTAAGAAAACATGTACAAATCACATCAGTTTTGTCTACTTGACCATAGCCGTAAAAATGGAGTTGAAGGCATGGTGGGTCAGAAACGTTGGCTAAAACGGGGGTGGGCAAGTCGTGTCATCCTTGGTCTCCATCTGTATTCTAAAAGCTCATGAGAGTTTAAGATCTCTCTGCAAAAATGGCCAGTTAACACAGAACAATTTCCATCAGGGGACATCTCAAAGTCTTAACTATTAGAAGTCACCTTTCTTCTTTCTTTGATGCCATCTTTCCTAACCGTATCACAGTCTACTTCATTATGAAATGTCCCAGTGTTTTAGTAGACCCACATAAATTGTATTTGCCCTCAGGCAATGTCAACTTCCAAAAAAGTAAGAATAAACTTACAAAAAAGAATCAACCTTCAAATCACTTCATGGTTTTTATTTTTATTTCTACTTAGCATTAATGGGATTTTAAATGTCACCATGGACTCATTTACTTTAACTTCCACCTACCGACTTAACCTCTTGACATTTGGAATCCACTGTTAAGACTATATGTCAAATAAAAACTTAAAACATTTCAAAGGAGTAAGTATTCTGAAAATTGTGAATTTAAAAGAAGTATTTGTCAATCCCACTTCTGGATAAATAGCCACAAGAATTGAAAGCAGGGTCTCAAAGAGGTATTTCCACCCTCAAGTTCACAGCAGCATTATTCACAATAGCCAGAAGTGGGAGGAATCCAAATGTCCACTGATGGATGAATAAACTAGATGTGATATAGACACACATGAATGAAAAACTATGCAGCCATAAAAAAGGAAATCCCCTCACATACTACAACATGGATGAGCCTGTAGGACAAAAGTAAAATAAACATTGCAAAAAGACAAATACTTTGTGATTCCACTTACATGAGGTGCCTAAAATATCACAGACAATATCGTAACAGTAGAAAGCAAGAGTGCTGTGGCTACCAGGGGCTGGAGGGAGGAGAAAAAGGGCAGTCACATAATGGGCATATAGAGTTTAGTTCTGCAAGATGAGAAAATTCTGGAGATCTGTTTTACAACTTTGTAAATATTTTTAACACTGCTGAACTGTACACTTCAAAATGCCTAAGATGGTAAATTATGTGATGTTGTTTTTAACCACATACACGCAAAAACTATTTGCATCATTTTGGGTACAGATCCTTGATGGAAATACTGGATACAAGTGCCTATGGTGTGTATGTAGCATTTGCCCTTTATAATGTAACTTCCTTTTAAACCACACACACAAGAAAATCTCACAAACTCAGCCTTTATTAAGTATATTAAGTACTGAGCATCCTAAATTATAGCTTATTAGAGGAACGACCAAGGGTTCAGACAGAAAACAGACTATTCTGTTTCATATTTTATCTTTGTGATTATTTGGTTTATGTCTGCCTTCTCCATTAAGCAGACAGTGAAGTCCAGGGTCTGATTTTGTTCACCATTACATTTCCAGGGCCTAGCACAGTGCCTGGAAAATAGCACATAAATGTTTACTGGATGAGTCAATATAGTATTAGACACTTGGAGGCGTAGTACTACCCAAGTCTATAATCATCAAATTCAGGTGCAATAAGAGATATACCATAAAGGAGGCAGAATCAACTTTCAAAAAACTAATTTTAATCAAAACAAAAATTGTTGATCATTAACAAGTTTATAAAACAGTGATTTAGTTACATAAATAAATTGATATCAGTGTATCAAATCTTAATTACTTTCAACTTCATGAGCATGTTTACATGGGTGATGAATTACAACCTTTTTTTTTTCTTTTTACCTATTATAATAAATAAAATGGAGCGCATGAAATAGTTCTTCTAAACAAAAATACCTACAAACATACCTCTAAGCATGTTCTCTAGTGAAGGGAACAAGAGACACTGGACAACTTTTGCACCAAAACATAAAAATTGCTTTAAAAAGCACAAGGTTACAGAACCATCAGCTAAAGTAAAGACACTATACTGTAACCAAAGTTGGTATTTAATAATATAATGAACAGTTTGGTAGTTAGATCTCCAGTTTGGTTATTTTAAAGCATTAAGACAAGGCAAGATAGAAGGCTGCTTTTGTTTGAGTAATTTCTAGAGAAAATAAAATATATTAAAAAAAAAGAAAACTGAAAAGTAGAACAGTCATACCTACACAACTTTCTGTCCTGCACAAAGTCAAAATACCTATGCAGAATAGATATATAATATATATAATGTTATTTGTGCACAAAGGTTAGCTTATTATTAGCTCACTGCAAAGGCGTAATGTATCATTATGTCAATTGTTTTGGAAAACATTTTGTGTTTTGTGTCAAAAGGATATTTCTTTTAAGTTTCCTAGGCTAGGAGGCACGAACCCCAATTCCGGCATATTGTATATTCTTAATGCTAAGGCTTGCTGCTCTGGCTGTGTATTTTGTTGTCCCTCTTTATTCTAGTGCCTGTTATAAGCATGTGTGGTGTAGTGGTTGTTGTTGTTGGTGTGTGTGTGTGTCTGTGTGTATACATATATATATGTATACATAAGTTGTATAAATATATATACATATATAATTTCTCCCAATAGATCTCAGTCCAACCATGCAATCCAAAAGGTGGCTCTGCATAGATGCCCAGCATGAAGTTCACCACCTGAGCCAACCCTGAAGCAAGGCGTACTTTTAGTCCTTCTGATAGGTTTTCTCTCAGTTTTTTTTTTTGTTTTTGTTTAAAACCAAGCTACTGCAGCTTCAAGTATTTTGCATTACATAGAATATTTTTTATAAATTAGTTAATGTTATATTTTCAATATTCAGACATATACTATAATATATATACAGTACAATAAATGCTCTCATTCTTTTTTTAATTTTTTTGGATAAATCCCTGAGAATGTATGTTGACAGTCGCTAAGTTTCCACATGCACAAGCATCGTGTGCCATGCTTCTGGACGAACAGCACTGCAAAGCCACATGGGTCAGCCTTTTTACTATTAGTATTTCATTTTGTTGGTTTGTTTAAATATGCTGAAAATGTAAAGATGAGTTACAAAGGAGTAAAGCTGAATCCATTCGAGGTACTTATCACAGGATGGAGGTGTTTTGTTTGGTTTTTAAAGCCATTTCAATTATTTTTTTTGAGGCTGTGAACGTATACAGAAAACAGGAGAGCTATGTGGACTTTTGCCACTTGACAACATATACTCAGTGTAAACCAAACCTTTTTAACCTCTCTCTCATACAAAACCAGAAAAAAAAAATTAAAAAAAATAATAAAATAAAGGAAAGAAAGAAATAGGGAAAAAATAAAAAACACACAAACTTTCACAACATGACAATTTAGTCTGCAAACGCAATGTAACTATACACATATAATACCGGTGTGGCTCTGTTCTTTAAGTTAAAAAGGGTACAAAGGCAGGCTCAAGTAAAAACAAACCATCCCTCCCATCCCCACCCCCCACCCCATTCATACAAGATCTATCAACCAAACCTCTCCCGAACCAACATCATCAGTTTCTTTTTGCCTTTGTAGATTTGTTTCAGGTTGTCAATAAACTGTGTAAACTGAATGTGTCCATCATGCGCCATTAAGAAGGTCTCTCGGGCTTTGCTGAGGAACTCTATAAACTCACTATAGTGCCGAGGACTGATGTGTGTGAGCCGTGAGTGCGTTGTGTTGATGTAGGCCCCGATCGTGGCATCCAAGAGTTGCCTCAAGGGGGCTTTGTCCAGTGACATGAGCTTACCAGAGTTCCTCCTCCCATGAAGTCCCACCATGCCAGGAGTGGTCAGAGTGCATCTGCGCAAAATGTCTGACAGTACCGTTGCACACTTGACACTCTTGACCACCAGAGGTATTATAGCTGCAAGCTCATTTTTACCAAGGGAGTGGCTAAGCGCACAGGCCCACAAAACGTCATTAATGGCAGGGTGTGTGTCCTGATTGTAGCTCAGGTTGAGATGGGTCATGGCCAGGGTGGCCAGCTTGTAGGCCCTCATGGGGTACCCGCGGTGCTCCATGTACCGTGCTATTGTAAAGAGCTGTGTATAGCTCATGCCGGTCGTAGCAGCGTCGAGAACAATTTGGTACGCCGTCTCAAAAGCTATGTGATCCTTTTCACAAAGGGTTAGCGCAGAGAGGGCACAGTTCTGTGGATCCTTCATGGCACACTGCAGTGCAAGTGTCCGGGCGCTGCTGGCCAGCTTTTCCTGCTGGTGGCAGTCCAGGTGGAGGCGGACGATGGTGCTGTTGGACATCACGGTAGTTGCAACTATACTTGTGGCCTCGGTGGGAGTAAAGAGTGTAAACCAGGTCTGCATGATGCTGTCCAGGGCATAAACCCCTACAAGGAACACAAACAGGCTCTATTACTGACGAGGAGGCTGCCCAGAGGTCCTGCCTTATTTTGACTTTTACAACCAGTGTTTACATTGTTAACCATCATAGGACATGAGCTAGGCTAGAAAATCCTGTAAAGTAATATGCCTGTGAGAAACCTTTAAGAATAAGGTCATTATGAATTGTTATTCAGTGAAATGCCTGAAAGGAACATGAACTTGCTATAATAAAGAACCAATCCTCTTGGTAGCTGGTATTTGTACTGTGCTGCTTGCCATTTCAGACAATGGCTTTTTGCTAATGAGTTCTACTTCACTGGGGCTTCCTGTCAGAATTTGAGGCTCAAAAATTGCAACCTCACCAAAACAGGGACTTTACATGGCTTATGTGCTTGTGTGTAAGGTAAAAGTACACATAATACAAAAGTGTAAAACACACAAAGAAGCTGGAAAATGTGGCCCATAATCAAGAGAACAAAGTCAATAGAAGCAGACCTACAGATGAATCAAACGTTGGAAATGGCTGACCATGTCTTTAAAATAATCACTTTACGTTCACAGACCCAATATCCCTCACTTGTAGGAAAATCCTAAAAGTGAATGATTTGAACAGAAGGTACTAGGTATCAGAGAGAAATCAGGTTTATATCTTGGGGCAGGGGCAGAGAAGTTGTGTGGCAGTTTTTAAATTAGTATTATTTTTGTTTTGCTTCACTAAAGCATGACTTTAATGATGTAAAGATAATCTTTATATTGAGACCAGCTTCCCTTTTTCCAAAATAAAAAAACCATTATACGTTAGTGAAAGAAAAATAATAATTTTATAGTATATGCTGTGTCATATCTAAACACTGGGATGGCAGTGTTTTCTCAGCATGAAGTATGTATCGCTTTCTGATGCAAATATGAAAAAAGAACGTTTAACCAATATTTATTTTAAATAGCAACCATTTGTTTCTGTTGGCATTCTTGCTGGGAATGTACAGTTTTCTTCTGAACTGATCTACTGCTGCAGTGGAGAAATAGTTAGCTGAAGGGCCTCACAAAATGGCAGCTTATGGGCAGCCAGGAAATCTTCTTATGGCCAGCTACAATTGCTCACACATCTGGAGGATCACCTAAACCACACCCAGTGGTCATCACTTCTCTGCTGGATACCATGATGTATGCCTTCAGATGATAAAGAAGAAACAGTGCAACTAGGTAACTTTATATATATGAACTGAATAAAAACAGTTTACTCACTGACTTATACCATTTTAAATAAGAAGCTGGAGCTTCACAAATGTGACCATTTCAAGTTGAATAATACAAGTATGTATAACTGAAGGTTAGGGGTAAGGGGTCAGGGAGAAGGAAGCCCTTGTGGACTGCTAGAAGGAGCCTTGGAGAAGTCAACGTAAAAGAGTGAATATGTTCACATGTCTGTAACTGACAAGTTAAATCCTACCATGAGGCACCTAGGAAAGCTTCTGTTCCAGAGTTTACCTACCGACTTCAGTAGCACACGTTACCAGCCACCTCACCATCTCCCGCCGTCGCCAATTTAAGGTTGACAGTGTCATTCGCATAACCTATAAAAACAGGATAACAAAAAGTTTTAGAAAATTATCCTGAGTCAATGAAAAAAAAGTGGGGGGATAAACTATAAGGCATATAAGGCATACCTACTGTCTACCACCCGGAAGATGAAAGCATAATTTAGAGCAAAGCTCTACATATGAATTTGGATTTGTCCATGGCTACCCCAGGTGGCCTTGCCACAGCCACATTCTCCTCCTGGCAAGAGGCCCATATTCTCCTCCTGGTGGGCCCACTGACTAGATGTGGTATCTGAACCAGTTACTCTATCTTTTCTCATCTGCAAAATCAGAGGGCTGGACTGGAGCATTAAACACAGCCCATGCCCTTTTTCCCTCCCCAGATTTAACATTCCATAGTTCAGTTTCTGAGGCTCCTGTGAATTCATTCTAACCAGGAACTCTCAGTGGGGAAAGAGGTATTTTAAAATAATCATTTTAGTTATTCCTTCAATCTCTGATTGCTCTTTTCTGGTGACCATGAAGGTAACTCCAGGTTTATGGGGGAAAAAATCATCCTTGATATCATTAGTGATCTGATTTTGTTTTTCACTTTCTAACAAGAAGTCCCTAAATAAACATATCTACCTCTTCATAATTCCCCCATTCTTTAAAGATTCAAAATATCCAGGGACGGCCAGGTGCGGTGGCTCATGCCTGTAATCCTGGCAATTTGGGAGGCTGAGGCGGAATGGATCACGAGGTCAGGAGTTTGAGACCAGCCTGGCCAATATGGTGAAACCCCGTCTCTACTAAAAATACAAAAATTAGCCAGGTGTGGTGGCGTGCGCCTGTAGTCCCAGCTACTCAGGGGGCTGAGGTAGAAGAATTGCTTGAACCCAGGAGGCAGAGGTTGCAGTGAGCTGAGATTGTACCCCTGCACTCCAGCCTGGGTGACAGAGTGAGACTCTATCTGAAAAAAAAACAACCACGAAATATCCAGGGACATCATATCCCCAAAGGCCCTGTGGGATTCCTTTTTAGGTTCTAGAAATACTCACAAAGGGCCTGTGAGATTCCTTCTTAGGTTCTAGAAAGAATGAGTCAAGGAATAAGCTCTCGTGCATATCCTATTTACCATGAATTCCAAATAACAAGAGAGCTCATGTTAATGGTTCTTTCTGCATCACATCTTTAAGATGAGGCAAATGGTGACAAAAATTAGCCAAATAACAAGAATTAAAAACAAAAACAAAAAACTTCTGAACCATCACTATATAGCTTAAAAGCAATCTTCTATACCCTTTGCTTGTACAGTACTCTATGTTACCGTGGTAGGTACATTTTCCTGTGATCTTATTATTTAAACATTATTAGTCACTGTAAGGGAGAATCCACAACTAAAAAACCAGATTAATTATCCAATCAGGGGATTATAATCCCCATTCTTTAGGTAACTGGGGTATAACAATTTTGTTCACTGCTTTTTAATGGGAAGAAAGCAAATGTTAATAGAGATTCCATGAGAAAAATGAAACAAACTTTTTAGTTCTTGGTTTATCCAGTGATCTGTTCAGAAACTATAAGGAAGCAAACATCTATCTGCATGACGAACTCAAAATGTCCTTGGTATTCTGTTCTGCTGAAATCTAAAACTGGACTCTGGCCTGATCACTCCTCCTTTACCTATTTTTCTCAGAGTTATTAAAAGGAGCTAGAACTGCCCATCTATTATGAAAATGCAAACATCAATAAAAATTTATACTTCCTCTAAAAATTTAACCCTAACAACTGAATCTTCATTATACATGCTAGCTTTATTTAAGTCTCTTATTAGCAATAATTCTTCTCCCTTCATTCAAAGGAGAAACAGTGTCGTTAAGGCTGCAATTCAGAAAATGATTTTTTTTAATTGAAAGACACAAATTAGGCTGCTAAATGTACAGTCCATGCACCTTACATAGCAGTCTGGTTCAGCTGGGAATGACCACGTCTCTGAAATACAGTTCTCTCCTGAAGTCTAACAGATTTGTACTCCAAAGAGTCATTTACCTGCACTCAAAAATCCAATCAAACAAAAACAACCCTAAGAGGTGCCTTTATTTAGCAGTCTTTGATGTCCCAGGAAAGACTACCAGTCATGTACCTGCAGGCCCAGCTCCAGAGACACTTTCAAAAGAGTGATGTCTGGCAAACTGTCCATGAGAGTTGCTATTTTAAATGCATCTTGGGCAAGCTTGAAGATGTGTGATGAGGAGTGAATGTTTTTCTGGATGGATTCTAATACTGTTTCCAGCCTCCGAACATCGCCTGCAATGAACAAGGGAAAACCAAACCAAACCAAATCAAAGCAAAGCAAGACAAACAAATAAACAAAAATCATACAACCATACACACACACAGAGGGGAAAAAAAGAAACAAAACAAAACATAAAGCACAAGTTAATTTACCTAACATGTTCACAGATGGCACAGGTGTTATAACTAGGGCTCCCATAATTACTGCAATGTCTGTGAATCTCGGCTTCACAAAAAAAGATACACTGAGACACACCCTCAATGACTCAAAGCACATATGAACCAGAACCAACATGAGACAGCAACAGCTCTCCTAGTTCCTACTTATGTATTTTTGGTGAATATTTCAGGAAGAAAAAAATGTAACCCAACTTGTAAATCTGCTTCTGAATTTCAACCATTTATATTTTCTTGGCATGGTAACTAACCTGAACTCTGCTGGCAGCAAGTTAATGATGCAGGTAAATGAGGAAAATGCCACCTGTTTTGCCTTAAAAGCTAACATCTAAAGAAAAAGATCCCTTCAACCTATCTGACATTAACACCACTGCTGAGAATTTGATAGAAAATAAGACTTAAAAAAAATAAACAGGCAAACGAATGAAACAATTATGAGGCCTCAGGACAGTACAGTACCTTTGGCTGCAGTTAGCATGGTGGATGCCAGCTCACACTGCTGGGACTCAATGTGGCTTAGAGTGAACCAGCGAGGGTAGCGGTTGGGAACAACTGATGCAATGTGGTGTGGGCGGGTGAGGTCTCCTGATGGAGCAGTAGATTCCAATACTAGTAACCTATAATGAGAAGACAAGGAAGGTGGCCCTAGTTATTTCTTGACCATGTCCTTGGCCAGAAAGACTGACCAGCAGAAGCCAGAGAAGTGGGTAGATGTTCAGGCCTCTACTCAAGTTCAGCAAGGGCTGGTACAGCTATACTCTGCTGTGTGGGTGCAAAATACCTAGATTTTTTGGACTACTAATTGTTTGCTAATAATAACTGTTCATCACCCAAACCTTGTTAGTTGTTCATCACCCAAACCTAAGAGATTTTCTTTCTTTAGCACCATTCAGAAAATTACAATATTCAAATAAATTAAGATACGCAAACACCTAAGAACTTTCAAACACAGGTCTTGATGTTTACCTATAAATTTTGAATTCTATGACTCAAAAAATAAATCAACAGAAACTGATAGTGAAATGGATATTTAAGACTGAGATCACAGTCAGAAAGCAGTGAGTACTTAAGATGAATACGCTTAACCTATTTAAACATAAAACAAGAAGGGAAGTAAGACAAAAATTACCTCTTTTCCATCCATTCATACTTTCTGAACAATTAGTTTCTTATGACTCCAGGAATTTGACATTAGACTATGTTCTACCAACCATATTACAGAAGATAAATGTGACCTAAGTGTCTGTCCCTTGACAGTTTTGCATAAATTCAGAGTGATTTCTGATTTTTTATTAAGAATATACTGTCATGGCGAAACCCTGTTTCTACAAAATATAAATCAGTTGGGTGTGGTGGCATGCGCCTGTAATCCCAGCTACTTGGAAGGCTGAGATTGGAGGATCAGCTGAGCCTGGGAGCCATGATTACACCACACCGCACTCCAGCCAGGGCAACAGAGCAAAACCCTGTCTCAAAACAAATAAAAAAAGAATATGCTGATGAAAAAATTTCTAAAAGCAAAGCAAATATTTAGTAATCTCTTCTAAAAGTACCAAAAAGCTTAGTAGAGTACCTAAAACTGAAATAATTTATTTACAACCATCAAAATGCTGGCCTTCAGTCAAGTACACCAGTGTTAAGAACTATGAAATAAGATAAGAGCTGGAGACCAAGAAGAGTCAGCTGGGTCTGGGAGGATGCTGGCCTCAAGGCCCCACCCCAAGAGCAATTATTGCCTGGTAAGCCAAATGGCTCATTCTCTTCTCCTTTTATCTAGGAACAAAAAGATGTCAGCAGTAGAGAAGGTGGCAAGGTAGGCAGTTAAGTAGTAAGAATAATGGCAGGGTTGCTATTTAGCTTTTTTTTTTAAAACTCAGAATATCCTCGTATTCACAGGCAGGTCTTGCCAGACTTACTGTAGAAGAAACTAATCAACATCCCTGGGAAGATGAGAAAATGAGTGCTGAAGATGACCTTCCTTAGCCTTCCTCTTCCAGAAGGACTAAGAAGCAAGCGAGCTACATCTCTCTTTTCCTTCCTGTTCCCTGGGCTGCCTCGCAATACCTGGTGGGGCACATACCTGCCTTCCATGGCAGACCTTTGGCAGGATAGTAGTGGCAGATAGAAGAGAGAAAGTGGAAAAAAAATTCCCCTGTACCCTGCTAGTATTCCCCATGAAGAAACTGCCTTGGCAGCAACCAAGGACAAATATAAATGAGTTTGTGAGTGTTAGAAAAGCAAGCCTTTCTGCCTGGCACATACCATTACATAAGCCAGAACCACACAGAAACTTTATGCTATTTTACCCTTAAACTTTGCCAGTGGTAGTAGCAACAGCATCTGGTGGCATCATAACATTAACATCTTCCCTTTAAAACAAGATTAGAATTCCTAAGATTTGAGTAAGTATAGAGTTGAGCATATGTCTTCATAAGACAGCTTCCATTTCAGCTTCCAAAAATAAAAATAGGAACCCACTTATTTTAAAATCGTGCTCTAAAACATAAACCAAGTGGTATAATGTAATTTGGTGGGGGACTTTTGCTGATGTTTGTTATTGACTTATTTTCTGGTATTTTAAAAATAGAAAAAAGAATACTTAAGAAGATTCTCCAGCAGGTTAGTAAGATTCCATATTGCCAAGGAAAGCATGTCAAATTACAGGATGTCAGCCTTAAAACACACTGACACATAGGTATACACACAGACACATACACACATCCTTATCACTGCATAAAAAAGAGGTGTCCTTATAGACATAAGCTACACTCAATACTTTCAGAACAGAGTAACTTTGGGGACACTGGTAATTTATAGGCAAGGATTTGCTTTAGAATCTACTTCTCTGATTACAGACATAGAATCTTTGATGAAAAGCTTCTTGAGATCAAACTGTTAATCAGCACACACAAGCTTTTAGGTCTACAACATGGCTTGTCCTTAGGTGATCTGTACTTTCCATTAGAAGCACAGGAGTGTTTTATTAATTTTTTTAAAGGAAAAAGAAAATGCTGATGTTTTAAGAAAGATGGATGTACCTTTTAGGTCCTTAAAATTTAAAGGTTATTTGTAAGATTAAAATATAATCTTGAACTCATTAAAATATTCACCTTGAACAAATCTGTGATAAAAATAATTATTATGTGAAATAACTTTTAAAAGAATGTAGAAATAAAAAGGTGGGTGGTAGAGAACAACATATTCTAGCTGTTATTGCTGAAAAGGAGAGACCGATGAGGAGATGGAAGCAGTCAGAAGAGAGGCAGGCAGAGCCTGAAGGACCCCGAATAGCGACTCCTTCACTGCTAAATGCACGTCCCACCTTCTCTCAGCCTCCAGTGAATACAGATGTGCCTTGGCAATACAGGGAGTTGCTTTCCTGCACTACTGATGGAATGCGGAATTACAGCAGGTGTGAAGGTCTCCCTCAATTATATTCAAGCCAGTATATTTACTATTTACTACTGCTTCAAAAATCAATTTTTTCAAAACAATTAATCATTTATGAAGGTTTCAACTGTTGCTGTTTTATGATTAAACTTGGCTTGAATTGTGCTTCACGAAAAAGTAGGAAAAAGCCACGGTGTGCTTGAGTCTGATAGCAACAAGGATAATCCTTCCCTTACTTTAAACAGAAGCAAAACAAGCCAACAAGCAAATCACCTCCACAACAATCCAGGAAGCATAAATACATAGTTTCTTTAGCTTTTCTGCTGCCTATAAGAAACATGAAGGAGTAAGTCAGTTAACAGCCATGCTTCCCAGTGGGAATGTGGCCTGCCTCTGCCCAGCTGGGCTGTGAATACGTACCGCATTGCTCTCAGTGCAATTTTGTATGCCAATTCAGCATCGTGAGGTAGGAGCGAGGTGAAGAGATACTTGGCAAATGTGTGCATTGGAACGCTCTCCCGATGGATTATTTCACCTAAACCACTATATGGTCCGGCTGTGGGAAGAGAGCATACACATTTTACGTTCCTAAAAAATGAACTAACACTTCTTGTAAAGCATATTTTTAAAATGTCACATAAAGTTATAACATATACAAATAAGAATTTCAAGTAAATGATATAGAAAGGAATATAATCCTTAATCAAAAAAGATTCTTCAGGGTATAGTATCCCTTACAGATTTCACCTCATAAACAAACCCCTAACTGTCCCACAGCTAGATGAAAAACCCAGAACTCAGGGGCAGACAGCATTCACAATACAAGTGCCTCAGAGAAAGGAACCCTCTATAGCGTAAAACCTTGCTGCATTTGAGCAACATCCTCTCTCAATGTGTGGCATCAGAGCATCTTGATTTGTAAATGCACAGATGACACCACAGCTTAACTATGGAAACTACCCCTGGACCCAAGAAGGGTTAGGGACACAAATATGCCAGGTTTCCAGAAAATGGTGCTCTGTATCAGGGGTGAGAGGTGTGGGAGGATTCTGAACCACAGCTCTCTAACTATACACATTGTTGCCTCTAATGAGTGGCAACAGATATTAATTCCTAGAAAGTGATTATTAATAAAAAGAATAGTTACCCATTTCATATGCATCATAGGCAAAAGAAAAAAATTAAAGTAACTGGAAGTTTACTACTCTTTGGGCTCCTGAAAGCCAATTTTAAAAGCAAAATTACACTTAAGCTGTCAAAATTCATTTATTAGTAAATTCTGACAGGCGTGGTGGCAGAGCTGACTTCCCCTGTGTGCTCCCTGAATGCTGCTTTGAGAATGGCAACATAGACTTTTAAAATAAATTCTGAAAGGAAACCACAGTGGTTAGTTCAACCACTTTGCACTAAGGTACTCTGAGGTTTAGTTACTGTAAAGTGTTTAATAAATTAGTTTCCATGTCACCTTCGGGTAACATCTGTTTCATGATTTCTAGAATTATGAACCATGACAACACTGCTCAGAGGACATGCTATATTTGTTTTCCATGAGAAAAACCAGTGTGGTGAAGAGTTTAGAATGCAAGAAATGCAGTTCAGAAGAAATGGTAAGAGCAGTTACTGAACTGGTGGTTGGTTATGAGCACAATATATTCTAGGTCATTTTAATGGAGGTTATTTTAATTCAGTTGAGTTTTTTGATAGTATTTTTGAATTATTCATTATTTAAGTACTTTAAAAATCATACAAATTTTTTCACCTAAACTAACATCTAAATCTCTAATTTTACCAAATCCATTAATCTTTAATTTTAAATGTTTTAGTGATTTGATATTCTTCAAAAGTTCATATAGCATTATGACTGCACCTTTTGTTCATATACCAAGGCTACATTATTTAAGTTATTAACTGTTACAGGCTAAATATGTATTTCTTCCCAAAATTCACATTTGGAAGCCCCCAGCCCCAATGTAATTGTATCCAAAGTTGGGGCCTGCATTAAAGTAAAATGAGGTCATAAGGGTGGGGCCCTGATCCAACAGGATTAGTGTCCTTGTAAGAAGAGACACTAGAGAGCTTGATCTCTCTGTCATGTGAAGACACAGAAAAAAGACAGGAAGAGTGCCCTCATCAGAAGCCAATGATGAGGCTGGCACCATGATTCTAAACTTCCCAGCCTCCAGAACTGTGAGAAATACATTTCTGCTGTTTAAGCCACACAATCTGTGGTATTTTGTTATGGCAGCCCAATCTAACACATTAACTATTTTACTTAAGGACTAATTATAGCAAATCTATAGATTAGCCACAGTCTTCATTTCTCCTTCATTTTCTTTCACTGTTTCCCCTTAAACCACCAAGTTACCTTTTTTGTACTATTCAGGAGATCCAGGATACATAATCAATTATTTGCTATGATACCACTCAACAAGTAAAACATTCAGTCAGGTATCCAATAATTATTTGTGGATTAATAATTAGTGTAATTCCTGGACTCTAGTGTACAACTGATATTTGGCACCAAGTTTCCCCAGAGGTGCTTGTTCAATATGCTAATTTATCTATCCAATATTGTGGCCAGGAGGGATTAATACTAGCAACAATACTGGGTTACTCCTTCCTCTTTCCAGATATCTGGGCCTGCTAACTAATTTGCCTCTGACATTTGCAAAGAGTATAACTGCACGAAGAACTTGGTGCCCTGGTGTAGTCAATTCAGTCATGGAGTTCTCAATCTTCTAGCATTTACAGTAATGGCCCTGTGGCCTCCCCGCCTTGGACTGCCTCCTGTCCTGCACCTATTCACTCTTTGTGGGCCTTGCAGGGCCAGGAAAGGAGAAGAGGCAGAGATGAGTCAACAATGCTCCTTCTCAGGCACAGTACTCATAAAAATGTTTGACGGGAGGGATGGATGAATCAAGACTAGGGCAAAGTTCAAAAATATTCATGAAAAATGGACATGGAGACATATTTAGGAAGGTAAATACAGATACCACACACTATCAACTTTGAAAATCACAGATCTTCTTTCTAAACTTCAGTATAAGAGAAATCAAAAGTCAGTATAGTCAGTGACAGAAAGCATTTAAAAAATGCTTGTGACTAATGACATTGCTTATAGCATAAGGAATTATATGGGAGAAAACTGAAAGAAAACAGTAACTGAAGAATCAGGATCACTCTTGAAATTTGTCAAGATGGGCTTTTTATCTTTACAGGGAAAAAAAACAGGTTCAGGAGAGTGCTTCAAAAAATTACCACTGGGAATTTTTACCAAAATTAAGCATGCTATTAAGAAGGTTTACCTGAAGAGCATTTTCCCTTTAAAATGCATTTCTAAAACATATAAAAGTAAAATATGTTTGAAGAAAATGTTTTCTTTTAAGTAGATCTTTTGCTTTGGACAAATAAAAGGGGTGCTGAAAATCTAAATCCCTTCCCTATATGTAGTAGTTCTGAACATAAGATGAATATAACATACTTTATGAGGCTATCAATCACAGAGAATCCCATAATAACACACTAATAACACACATGTACTTGAGAGACAGAAGCAATAGTTACACACCACCTAAATTTGCACGAAAGATCACACTACCACACGAATTACATTTACCTTTTCAGAGGGGAAAAAATCTGAAAAATACTGTCAGCCAAAATTTGTTAGGCCCTTTAAAACTTAACTTTATGAGAAGAAGGAAATTAGACCGTGCCTCAGATTCTATGAAACTTTTTCCTTGATGAATCTGTGCCTAATGAATCCTCTGAAATAACTAGTTGGTGCAGCAGAAATTCACTCGCGCAGCCCTCAGTCGTTTGTTAGCGTGTGCGTATGACACATTCAAAACCCAGGTGTCATGTAACCGCCAATAATTTGGAGGAAGGCCAGCCAATTACTGTTTTATTATTTAATTGATCAAGGAAATAGGAACATGCCTGCCAATAATGATGCATGAGATAAATTGCATTTATCTCAGGAACAACACAGTCTGAATGAAATAGGTTCTTTTCAAGGTTTGAGGCATTAAATGCAGCTGTTTTGTAATAGGCTATCATATATAACCACCTAAATCAAATGATACAAATCTAAACATCCATGCTTTTTTATTCAGCGACACTATTTTTTAGACAGCGAACATGTCTTTGATACCCCATGACTATAGCAATCAGGATAACTACCATATTAAATGCATTCAGATAGCACTTTTAACATAAGAAAGATTAGCACCTAAGTCAAATTGGCTAAATAAGTGGAAAACTTCTGTATCAGGCTACCTTCTAATAGGAAGACTGCTTGCTTGCGAAAAATTTTCACCAGTGTGTCATCCAATTCAATTTCCTGAAGCTTAGAAATGAGCTGCTCCTCATTCCGGCAAACTTTCTCTTGTGTGTACAGCCCATCAGGCATGATACGCTGCTGTCCTAGCCCTATCAGGGCTACTTCCACAGCCAGCGTTAAATAGGATTCCCCTTCTTCTAAGAATTTGTGTGCAGGTAGATGCTGGTATTCCAGAGACTTGCACTGTCCCATATTCTCTGCAAAATGCCACAAAAGAAATCAGAGCTCAGAAACTACTTTTGCAGATGATATGATAAGTACAAATATTTATACTTCCCCATACAAGCAAATGAATTATGGACTAATGCTGAGAAAGCCAGAAAACATGTTTTTTAGGCTAAAGTGCAGTCTTCCAGTATCTTTTTAAAAATGACCATGAATGATTAAATGTTTACGTTTTGGGGGATATAACATTACAAATACTTTTCTCCCTTGAAAATTAATCACCAAAGAAAACTATAAATCTAAGAAAATATGAACTAAGAATACTTAAGAGAAAAACAAAATTTAATTACACAATAGTAAAATTACATGATGACTTGCACTCACCACTTTTTAAATCCTGGCATTCAAAACGTTTCCATAATAAAAACAGTAGGGAACATAACATATATAACCCAATTTCAAGTCCTTTTTATTATCCAAGAGTCATCAGTTATCACAAGAGGAATGATTCTTTGAACATTCTCTTGTCTCCATTAAAGTGCTTCTATTATAAATTATAACAAACTTCAACCATCAAACTCCCAAGGAAAGTGAATTCAGACTCATGCCTTTCACCCTCCTGACAGTGTCTGGGTTACCCACAGTCCATGAAGGCAACTATCATGGGGGAAATTATGAAGGGGCAAGACTTGAGCTCATCCAGCCATGGAAGCAACAAAGGGACATCGTTACTCCCTGCCTTACCTCCACCCACTGCCCTTGGGCAGTCTTTTTAGTCAAGATTCTTAAGTTTCAATGGGCCAAAGTGAAATCTCAAAACACAGCTTTCAAGGAATGTATGATATAAAACAGTTTTAAATGACATTTAATACTCCCCCTTAAAGTAGACTAAAATATTTAAAGTGACAAGTCACTTTCAATGCAAAGACAAATTTGAAAAGCACCTAAACTAGATTTTCTAGTTCTAAATGCTAAGATGTACATCTTTATTTTATAACTTTATGCTAAGAAGTAGTCATAAATGTGGATAAATTCGTAGATACAGAATCACTGGTTAGAAGAGAATAAATATTTTTAAGATTCTCGAAACAGGCTGCCAACTATCAACTCTAAGACTTTTCCCAGTTTTGTAGCAGCCTGCGTGAAAGCATGACAGTGCCCATTTTCTTGCTCTCTTGCTAACCAAAGGTGCTGTTAACTACATGGTTCCATAAAACATAATGTAAAGAAAAACAATGACTACTGCCATTCAGGGTTTAGAAAAAGAAAAGCACATGAGACAAATGTCAATGGTTTTACCTGTAAAATCTGAGAACCCAGAGAGGTTCTCATCATCAATGCGGCAGGCTTCCATAAGGCTACTGAAGAGAGTGCCCACAGGGTCCAGGGGATGTCCAACCCAGCCCTCCAGATTGGTTATCGAGGTTATGCTTTTATGGGGTAGCTCTGTGTAAGGAAAGGGAATTGAGAAATGGGGGAGTAGAAGGGAGATGAAGGGAAAGAAGTGGGGAAAACAGAGGCTTTACCATTTAATAGCAGCATCCTGATAAACCAGTTCTGAATTCTGTTCGAAATTCTCTTTTAATTAAGAAACCAATCAAAAGGTACCATAATCCCCAACTTGTCAACTATTTTGAGTTCTAAAGGTTCATCTGTAAGTCAATATAAATGGTACTGAATTTCCAGGACAGCTCCCAAACATCTATTTAATTCATGTGTCTAGGGTACTGAGTCAACATTACTACTTACACTATTAAATTATGTTGTATAGGGAAAAATGAATTCCAAATTTTCTTTTGAGAAATTAGGAACAACTCCCCCACTTCCCTAGAAGGGGGCATTAGAGAGGACTAAGAAGTCCCACTGGAATTATCAATTGGTAACTCTACCACGATATGCAGAAGAGACCTCTCTAAATCAGTGTTAACTGGGTCATGTAAATTGAGGACTTGAAGGCAGCTGTAGCTTGGGTTAGACTTGTATTCCCACATGAATATCCTTAAATTACCCCCATCACCTTATGAAAATCTTCCTTAGTGTGAATCTGTAAGCCATTTAAGAGAGAACCTTTGCCATAAAGGGGAATGATAATAGACGATTATATATAATTTGAATGAAACAATCCTTTTCATTTTCTTCACAGAATATAATGCTTTCAAGTTAAACTGCAGAATGCTGGGGAAAAAAAGCTATGTTTAAGATATATTCCATTGTTGTAAATAATGCAGTATTTTACATCTAAGTGTTTACTAAAGTAATAAATAATAGTAGCTCCTTCTTTTCATTTTTTTGAGATGGAGTTTCACTCTTGTTGCCCGGTCTGGAGTGCAATGGTGCGATCTTGGCTCACTGCAACCTCCACCTCCCGGGTTCAAGCAATTCTCTTGCCTCAGCCCCAAGTAGCTGGGATTTACAGGCAAGTGCCATCAGGCCCGGCCAATTTTAGTAGCTCCTTCTTAAAGGAAAACATAATAAAATTTACATACAATATAAAATATACAAGAAAAATATTGCCATGTAAATATCTGAAGAGCCATTCCATGAATCCAATGTTCCTTCACAAGTCTTCTGGTTTTAAGCAATCAACTATCAGTACATAAAAATGAAAGACAGGCCAGCGTGGTGGCTCACGCCTGTATTACTCAGCACTCTGGGATGCCGAAGAGGGTGGATCACCCGAGGTCAGGAGTTCGAGGCCAGCCTGGCCAAAATGGTGAAACCCTGTCTGTACTAAAAATACAAAAATTAGCTGGCCATGGTGGTGGGTGCCTATAATCCCAGCTACTCGGGAGGTTGAGGCAGGAGAATCGCTTGAACCCAGGAGGCAGAGGCTGCAGTAAGCCGAGATTGCGCCACTGCACTCCAGCCTGGGGGACAGGGCGAGACTCCATGTCAAAAAAAAAAAAAAGAGGAAAAACGGCTTGGCACAATGTATTGAAATTTAAGTCGAGTCCTAGATTCCTTGAAAAGGTCCTTATATTCAGTTTCTGTCGCTGGCTTTCATAAACATAATTAGTAGGAAAAAAGAAACATGAGCACTACTCCTGGAAACAACCAAATAAATATGTTTGCATATATACATATACACACACATATATATATATATGTATATATATGTGTATGTATATATGGATGGGGCTAAAGGAAATGCTGTGCTTATATAAACAAATATATTGTCAAGTGATGGAAACTGAGGAAATATGAGAAATCAAAAATAAATCAAATAAATCTTTTTTCAGAATCAATAAGATAACACATCATGCCAAATAATTTTGAAAATGTATAAGATATTCCATTTACTAATCTTGGCCCATAACAAGTAGCTGTTATGGTACTTTAGACTTGTAACAGCTATGGAAAAGCCTATTTTTAAAATACGGAAAAACAATTACCAAAAATAAAGTAGGGAAAGACATAGGTATAGATATGTAATCCTAGCAATACCTAAGAATGGTTGGAAATAAAAGTTTTCATAGCTTGCAAGATAAAAGAGAAATGGGTCTAAGAATGGTCTAGACCTAAAGGTTACAGAATTATCTCAAAGACAATCAAAGGAGTCTAAGTTAACATATTCTGTAACTTACCTAAATGTAAACATGTTTAGGAACATTAGTTAGTTAGGAACTAACATTTTTACACTTTCCTTTTTTATTACAACATTTTAAACAAATTTTAAAAATCAACATTTATTCATAAAACGTATAATATGATTTTTTTAAAAAATCAGATGATCATCACGAACTGGCTCTCTTTTTGCACAGTATAACAAGTCCTGCACTCTTTGTTTGAATATTATCCTTTATACTATTCAGAAATAAATTCCTTTCACCATAGGCTGTGTATGTGTTGGAGGAAGGATTTCAGAAAAATTTTCCAAAGTACCTAGCAATGTATTTTGCACACACCAGTGATGATATGAAGAACATCATGAACTGGACAAAGTCACGACAATCGGGGCTCTCACATTCCAATCCCATCTGAGCTTCCCTCTTCCTTTGGTTCAACTGTAACTTTTGACTTTTTTTCACTGTTAAAAGTTACAACAGACACTTGCTCCAACCTCTAGCCTTTTAATAATTTTTAGTTATACTCTAGTATGTGTATAATCACCCAAGCATTAAAAACAAAAATATAACCAAAACAACAACAAAAACAAAAACCCAGCAACTAAAACTATCCCTCTTAATGAAAAATAAAATCACAGAGTGAAAACGAACCTGCTAAAGAAACATAAAAATAAAATTTATACCTATAGAAGGAACAAGATGTACATGGATTAATCAGAAAAAGCATATACATTTCTTTATCTGATCAGGGTCTTATGCATGTAATTCAACCCTTTGCAATTACAATTACTCAGTAATAGTTATTCAAAATTTAAAAGATTAATAAACTGAGATAAAGAGAAGTTAAATGTGTTCTTTCAGCTGACAGCTCATCAAATGTCATTTACAGAATTTGAAAAATCCAGTTCTGTTCTGGTCACTTTAAGTAAATATAGTAACATGTCCTGATGTACAAATTATTACAGCTAAAAAGTTTTAGAATGCTTACACATTGTGCCAAGCTTTGCTTTAAGTGCTTTACAGAAATTAACTTGGTTTAATCTTCTCAACAACTCTAAGAGATAGGCCCTCTACTGAGCCTCATTGCACAGAAGAGAATTCAAAATCACAGAGACGTCAACTGATTGCCTAAGGCACCCATTTGGGACGTTAGGATTGCCGGGATTCAAGCATAGGCTGTGTCCTTATTGTTAGAATTAAAATGCACTTCCACAAAATAAGGCATTTAGCTAACATGCATTTTAAATAATTTAGACATACTAAATAGTCATTAAAACAATAAAGAAAATTATCCCCCTTAAAAAAGTAACTAACCTGAGAGATTAAAAAAAAAAAATCTTTGCTTACAACATTCAACTAAGAAAAAGATGCCCCAAATTTCTCACAGATCAGCCATTATTTTAAATGAATGGCGAGTAAAGCCATCATCTATGGTTTTAGTTCTAAAAGCCATCTCTCCCAGAACACAAAACCTAGTAATGTCATCACTAAGAATCCCATTCCAATGGAAACAAACTCCTTCACATTCACCTTTTTTTTGGGTTCGGAACATTTCCAACTGTTTCTGCTGCTGTCGTCTTAATGTATTAACAATAGCTATTGCTAGTCTCAGTGCTTCTCTGGGGTACCCATGAGAACGTAATGCGTCCACTCTTGCACAGGCTGTAGGAACATGTTCTAAAACAGAAAGTCAAGGGGGTAAAGTTGCCACTGTCAGATATATCCATAAAAAAAGAATTTAATAGTAAGATGTTTTTCCCAAAATACTATTAAAAAGACACAAGAAACCATTCCTGAACTTGGATTTGAATGAAAATCTCAGCTCCTATTGCCAAGCATTCATCCATCTCCCATTGAATCCTTCAATTCTCCACCTCCCATTCCAGTAATGCTATAGAAACTAAACAAAGAAGTAAGTCATGGAAATGTCTTTCCGGTTTGGTCACTTACCATGCCAGAGGGGCCACCCGCGGGAGTCGAAGAGGGAGTTTTCAGTGTCGTCATGGTAACAGTAGTTGGTGTATAGGTCACTGCTGATAATGTGCTGCAAGTGGCTATCCTGCCAGTGGAGATCACATGCCTCGATGGCTCGGGTGAACACTGTCCGATGTGGCCTGTTCGATGAATCTGTTTTTTCCACAATTCAGAAAGCCGTGTCAGCTATTATTCACATGTGAATAAATCAGTCATACCATTCTGTGGCCAGATGTTCATGAACACACCCACACACATTGTCCTGCACCCCCTAAGCAGAAGGGTGAAGGGTGAATACTCTCACATTCTAAGTACTAAGAGGCAGGTCAGCCCAAGAGCCACCATTCACTCACTTGTTTATCAAACACAAACATTCTGCAGCCATTAAAGCTAAGGTTAAAGGCGTCCTGCAAAAAGAATTGTCAAGTCTAGTTTCCATGCCAGATACACTCAAAGGAGCCACTCGGCACAAAAGTCACAGGAAAACTCACTGCTCCCCACTTCTGAGGTGCTGTGGTGGGCTGCCCTTATGGGATCAACAGCTCTCACAAACACTATGCAAGAGATGCGACACCAGCCATGGAACCTTTCAGGATTATGCAGTCAGCCTTTAAAGATATGCATAAGGGTTGTGCTTTTGGTTGTATTTTTTAACTATATTGTGCGGTTTTGCACAATTAAAACTATTATGCTTCTTGGGATATAATGCTTAAATATCACTTTATATCCCAAAGGGCATAAATGCATATATTTAACATTTCACAAAGCCACACAACATAGCTACAAAACAAACCAGCGCACTTACCTTGCCCCTACAGGCTGCCTCCTGACTCCTGGGCAGGTTCCATGACTGGTGTGATGTCCCCAGCATAGTGTATGCCAGGGCATCACAAAAGAGCAGAGCCATACACTCCGAAGAGGGTTCAAGTTTCAGGACCTGACGGAGAAAAGAAATGTTTGGGGAATAAAGGATATTCTCACCTCAACTCCTGGGATTATTCAATTCCTAAGGATTATATGGTTCAAATTCTACCTGCACACCCACCCCTTGGGTTCCCACTCTAAACTTACCTTCAACTGTGGCACAAACTTTAGCAATCCTCAACTGGAAATCAGGTTAACAAACTATTTTTATTTATGTGTACTTAACCTAGTTCAAATATAACCTCTCATTGTTCTGAGACTTAATTAAATGAGAAGCAAAATCTGGAGCTTCCTTAATTGGTAAGATTTCATTTTCCTGTCACCGGACCTTTGGCTGAGCACAGACATAAGGGAAAACACAAAAATCAAAGGACAACTGAATTGAGAAGAAGAGACTGGAGAACTCATCTACGCCAACCCCTTTACTCTGCTGATGGAACTGAAAAGCAAGGAAAGTAAAGTGACTTGCCAAGGTCACACCATCAGGCAGTGACAGTGGAGATTAAAACACAGATATCCTTACTGAAAATTCAGCTACTTCAGCTGGTTTGGAAAGGCTTTTGACAAGTCTTTAACAAAGAGACATTACTTCAGTTTGGTCTCAGGTCAACTTAGCTATCTGCACCTGAATGGTAGACGTATCAAAATGCATGTGTGGTAGATCATTTGAGAGGCATAAATAATGATGATCTGCTATGGCTCCCACCCAGACTCCTCACTAGAGGTGGATGGATAGTGAAACTGCAAGGGAGAAGGCAAAGTCCTACATTTAAGGACGTTTTGAATCTATTGGGGCTTTTTGCTGAGCAGAATAAACATACCCATGCCCAGCAAGAAATTGGTTCCGTGACCTCTCACAGTCAATTGATCAAATGTTTCAAAGTCCAAGCCTCACATAAGTGTTTTTTAGCCTCATGTAAGTATCTTTTGTCATTTCATTTATTTTGTTAAGCTGAAATCATAGAAACAAAATTTAAAACTAAAACGAGACTTTAAAAGAGCAACTTAGTATTATGCATGTATTAAAAGAGTGAGTTAGAGGTCTGCCTATTGATTTGGCTCAAATAGCAAGCTGTTAACATGATTCCATTTTTATAAAACATTAATAAATACCTGAACCTTTCACATGTTTATATGTGACTATATAAGTGTAGAGAAATGTTGTGTACACACACTAGGCTTTTAACATGGTTAGCTCTAATAAAACCAATGACAACAAAAGAGGCTAAATACTCATGAAATGAAATTTAAATGACAAGTCCTGTAATAATATGGGAAACACATAAAATTAAGTATGTAGCTGGACATAGAAGATATACAATTAAAAATTTGGTTTGACTAGGTATCAAAATTAGTCAACTTTTTAAAATCTTGAATGTCGGTGGCTATTCAATTGTGCAGTAAGATTGAAAAAAGGGAAATAATTATCTTGATCAATTTTTTTAAATGATAAATACACATATTTGTAAGAATTTTTCAAAAAGTACACAAAATAGTAATACATGCTGATTAAGGAAAACTTGGGAAATTAAGTAAAAAGGAGATATTTTTGTTCTTCTACTAAAAAAATTATAAAATTCGCTATACTTTTGGTATATTAAAAAATTATTCTCTTTCAAAGGGTATAGATTGCAATGTTGTTATTCATTAATTCTAACAAATTACCTCAGCAGAGGCAGAGCCTGGATAAGCCCTTCACATTCACTCTAATGTGTAAACACAAGAAATTCCGTCCATGGCCTATACTGTGTGCACACTCAGTCCAGCTGCAATGGCACAGCTGCTGGACTCTATTGGCCACCACAAGCTCTACCCTGGGGAGCCAGCTGAGCTTTACAGGGAAGGCACTACAGGTATGAACACCAGACCTCCTCTGTAGGCATGTCTCTTCTGACAGCCCCTCAGAAGGATGGGGGTATTCTGCTAAAAGTAGGTACCCTGGTGCCTTTCGGTCCAACAGCTATAAACACTGCCCTTAGAAACAAGGTCCCGAATTGTATCATCTAGGCCAAACCATAAGTGAAATGAACTCTTTAAGTCTGGAGGCTGGACCATTTTTTACCAGCTTTCTAAGGCCATGAAATATTCATGCTTAATCAAGGGTAACAGAATAAATGGAATGTAAAAAGTAAAATGTAAAATGTTTTGAGTAGCAGTCCCCAAAAGCAGTGGGAAATGAAACATAGTATAAATAGAAGGGGATTAAGGATATTACCTATGTAGATGTAGGCATACCCTTTCCTAGCAATGGAAGAGAATAAATGTTGAACAATTAAACTTAAAAATTCTGAGCACCTGGAAAAAAACTGGGGGTATGTGGGATACATTTATTTTCTTCGAAGTTATTAAATACAATCATCATGGGCAATAAAGATATGACAGACTTCAAATATTGAATTCCCATGGCAAATATCTCTAGACAAGGCAGAGTCAGACAATTGTCTTTCTCAAGTCCTAAAACTTCTTTTTGATTGGAAAAGTCCCTATGGAGTAATACATATCATTTTCTTTCTTTGCAGAGACTAAAAACACTATACTAACATCACATTCAAACTCAGCACATTGTTCCAGTTATTTCTAGTAGTACAAATTCAGCATGTGGCTAGTACATAGAGAATGTAGTCTTGACTCTGAATCCTAATGTTACTTAATTCCCACCTTGCTTCTATCATGACTTTAAAATCTTTCAAATTTTCTCCCAAAAAATGCACTGAATCATGCAAAAATAGTGTCATGAATTAGTTAATAAAATTTCTATTGGCAAGAAATAATTACTTAAGAATTTCATTTTGAAAGGGAAGAGAACATTCTGCAGCAGGTAGAAGGGAAAATGGGGCCAAGGAAGGAAGTTTTTTAAAGATGGGAGAGACTTGGGTTGAATAGATAGGTACAATAGAGAGGGAGAAGCTAAAAAAAAAAAAAAAAAAAAAAAAAAAACAGGACAGAAATGAGACAGAGGTTCTTTTGGAAATGTCTGGGAGCATTTCTTGGTTGTCCCAAAACTTGGAGGGCACTATTAGCCTACAGCAGGTGGGGACAACTATGCTAGACAACCCCTCACAATAAAAAAATTTCCCAGTAAAATGTCAACAGCATTCTATGTCCTTCAGTCGAGTCATAAAATATTTCCTTACTACATTTTAAAACTAAGAATTTTTAAGTGACTAAATTATGCAATAGATCAAACATGGATTGACCAAGAAAAATAAAAACATATAGCTCCTCAAGCCTCTTGACAGTTTGTTTTAAAAGTAATATATTAACCATCCTACTCCATGATCTTTTTAAATTAGAGAAGAATGTCCATAATAAATCATTAATAGGCCATTTTAACACATACTAGTATATAAAATAAGTATTATATCCATCCATATTCTGAGAATATAAAAAAGTATACAAATATCTCAGTTAAATTTAAAACATACACACAGACACACATACACTCACAGTCAACACATATTAAGTACTGGAGTTGTAAGTTCTTAAGTTGGTAAAATCATTTTCCCATATACATTGTAAGTTACTATTATAAGCACATATGCATAATTAAGTAGCTACAATTTAAGCAGAACATTATGGTAGACTCACCTTGGTTGGCATTTGCACCCTGAGGCAGAGCATTGGTTAAGTTGGGTAATTCACTGCCATGATTTCCGTCTTCCCATGGACAGACATCAACACTATTCCATTTCTTCAGCTGTTTTAGCCAACTGGCCTTTTGCTCCAACTTGCAGTGGGGGTTTAAAACTATACACATCCACAGAGCACCTAATTTAAAGGAGGAAAGGAAAATAAATGTTCAAAAATTATAAAAACATCCAATTTTATCAAGTTAAATTGTTTAAATTTATTAAAATTTAAAAATGTAATTTATATACTTAAAATTTTAAATTTAAATTTTTTAAATTATCAAGTTAATTATAAATTTTAAACAATTTCAAAAGAGATCCAAGTCGGTCATTTTTATAACTTAATTCTCCTTAACATAAGCCACAAATCCCACAGAGAGTTTATTGAAAGGAGGACAATAGATCCAAAGTTTGAACCAAATATCCAAATACTCTTACATAATAAAATATACTTCATATTTCACAAATGCCAATAGTAATCAACTTCTTACTTGTATGACATTTTAGACAAAAATGCCAATAACATATACAATCCCAGTGTCCAATTTACAGACTCTATACATGGATACTGCAATATATCACTCCAAATGGTTCTGCACAAAAATTGAATTTACTTTCTAAAATTACTTTTTACAATAAAATCATTAAGGCATATAGTGGACACAACTTCCTGTTCTCCTTATAATTTCAAACTTTATTATGTTTATTAATTAGTATGCATATTTATCCGTCAGTAAAATGTGAATAGTTTGGGGCAAAAAAAAGCCAGTAAAATACGTCTTTCAAAAATAAAATTCATTTAAACATACTTCCCTAAATGATTTAATCAGGAACTGATTTTAAAAATATAGTTGAAATCACTAAATTTATATGCTCATGAGTAAAATTACTAAACCATAATCAAAATTTCCCTAGTTTTTCAAAGGAAAGGCAATCATACATTTAGAATAAAGACATAATTCATAATTTGAATAATTAAGGTCTGATAAATTATTCCTTTCTACATTCTTCAAAGAAGTAGAAAATTTAAGCAAATATTTCACAAATTTTAAAAGTTCAAGTTTTACTTAAATTTCAAAGCAAGACAGCTACCAGTATTCCAAAGCTTTTCACAACACTACTTCTTTGAAAAGGTATGTGTGCATGTCTGTTTATGTTTTAATCATTTGTTAAATGCATAATAATGGTAGGAATGAAAACTGTTTATGTTTTATTTATCCAAAAGATAGGGCGTACATTCTTCCTCATTAAAAATAAACAAGCTTCTTCCATTAGGGCGGGGGTCCCCAACCCCCAGGCTGCAGACTGGTACCAGTCTGTGGTCTGTTAGGAACTAAGCCATGGCCTGTTAGGAACCTGGCCACACAGCAGGAGGTGAATGGCAGACGAACAAGTATTACCATCTGAGTTCTGCCTCCTGTCAGATCAGCGGTGGCATTAGATTCTCATAGGAACACGAATACTATTGTGAAATGCACATGTGAGGGATCTAGGTTGCATGCTGCTTATGGGAATCTAACTAATGCCTGATAATCTGAAGTGATACAGTTTCATCCCGAAAGCATCCTCTCCCACCCACCATCCGTGGAAAAACAGTCTTCCATGAAACCAGTCCCTGGTGCCAAAAAGGTTGGGGACTGCTATGTAAGAGTATCTATTATTTTAAATATCAAATAGCTTTTATCAACAGAAAACAAAAAGGGCCACAACCCATCTAAGCCACAGATATTTACAATCTGCATTTCTATATTTTAAAATGCCAATTAAAAATACAACATGGCTAGTGAAGATGGAGTAAGTCCACACCCGTCCCTCCCAATGATAACAACAAAAACTTTGGACAAAATACAAAAACTAGTAACCTGAGGATTCTGAAAAGTAAGAGCAAGCAGATTGGAGAGAGAAAATAAAACCTGGAGAAGCAATCCTGATGGGGGTGACTTGCCATTATGTTTCCCCTTCTTTTTTTTCTCCTAGCATTGAAATAAAATTAGCCCCATCCAGGGAACTTTATAAACGACACATGCAGCAAAAACTTGAGAATGCTTATCGAGCTGGTGTAAGCACAGGGAAAAAGGACCCCCAAACCAGGAGGTGGAAATGGGGATCTCTGAATTCTGTGTACAAACTGGTAGAAGTCCTGGTCACACTTCATATGCATGAGACAGATCCAAGGCAGCATAACCAAGGTTTTGAAAACTAACTGACATTGGAACTATCACCCAATGGAGGGGAAACAATTTATGGTCTGAATCTACCCTGGTTTGTTGCATGCTTTAAGAAATTTTTTAAAACAATCAATGAGAAAAACAAGCAATGGGGAAAGAGAAAAACAAGCAATGGGGAAAGGATTCCCTATTTAATAAATGGTGCTGGGAAAACTGGCTAGCCATATGTAGAAAGCTGAAACTGGATCCCTTCCTTACACCTTATACAAAAATCAATTCAAGATGGATTAAAGACTTAAACGTTAGACCTAAAACCATAAAAACCCTAGAAGAAAACCTAGGCATTACCATTCAGGACATAGGCATGGGCAAGGACTTCATGTCTAAAACACCAAAAGCAATGGCAACAAAAGCCAAAATTGACAAATGGGATCTAATTAAACTAAAGAGCTTCTGCACAGCAAAAGAAACTACCATCAGAGTGAACAGGCAACCTACAAAATGGGAGAAAATTTTCACAACCTACTTATCTGACAAAGGGCTAATATCCCGAATCTACAATGAACTCAAATAAATTTACAAGAAAAAAACAAACAACCCCATCAAAAAGTGGGCAAAGGACATGAACAGACACTTCTCAAAAGAAGACATTTATGTAGCCAAAAAACACATGAAAAAATGCTCACCATCACTGGCCATCAGAGAAATACAAATCAAAACCACAATGAGATACCATTTCACACCAGTTAGAATGGCAATCATTAAAAAGTCAGGAAACAACACATGCTGGAGAGGATGTGGAGAAACAGGAACACTTTTACACTGTTGGTGGGACTGTAAACTAGTTCAACCATTCTGGAAGTCAGTGTGGCGATTCCTCAGGGATCTAGAACTAGAAATACCATTTGACCCAGCCATCCCATTACTGGGTATATACCCAAAGGACTATAAATCATGCTGCTATAAAGACACATGCACACGTATGTTTATTGCGGCATTATTCACAATAGCAAAGACTTGGAACCAAGCCAAATGTCCAACAATGATAGACTGGATTAAGAAAATGTGGCACATAAACACCATGGAATACTATGCAGCCATAAAAAATGATGAGTTCATGTCCTTTGTAGGGACATGGATGAAATTGGAAATCACCATTCTCAGTAAACTATCACAAGAACACAAAATCAAACACTGCATGTTCTCACTCATAGATGGCAATTGAACAATGAGAACACATGGACACAGGAAGGGGAACATCACACTCTGGGGACTGTTGTGGGGTTGGGGGAGGGTGGAGGGATAGCATTGGGAGATATACCTAATGCTAGATGACGAGTTAGTGGGTGCAGCACACCAGCATGGCACATGTATACATATGTAACTAACCTGCACATTGTGCACATGTACCCTAAAACTTAAAAGTATAATAATAATAAATAAATAAATAAATAATTAATTAAATAATTTAAAAAAAACAATCTCCTGAGGATTTCAATTCTTTAAACAATCCCCAGGCTCTCATGATACAATATTCAAAATGTCCAGGACTCAAAATTATGTGACTTATGAAGAAACAGCAAAATGTGACCAATTCTCAAGAGGAAAAAACAGTCAACAGATACCAAGCAAGATGAACTAGATGTTAGAATTATCAGTCAGAAGCTCTATACCAACTACTGTAATTATGCTCCATGAGATGAAAGTAAGCACTATTGAAAGGAATAGAAAGGCAGTTTTCAGAAGTGAAATATAAACTACAAAAAAATGAACTAAACAGAAATTTTAGGGCCAATAAAACAATATCTGAAATTAAAAATTAACTGTATGGGATCAATAGCAGAACGGAGATGACAGAGGGAAAAGTCAGTGAATGTGAAGCTAGAAATGATCTCAACTGAAGAGAAGAGAGAAAAACAACTAGGCATAAATGAGCCGAGCCCACAAGTAAGAAAATATCAAAAGGTTTAACATTTATGTCTTTCGATTCCCAAAAGATGAGGAGAAGAAAAAATTGGAAGAAATCATGAATGAAAACCTCCCAAATTTGGAGAAAGATATGAACTTACAGATCCAAGAAGCTTAGCCAACCTCAAATAAGATAAACTCAAAGAAAACCATTCCCAAACATATCATAAACTGCTGAAAAGCAAAGATGAAGAAAAAAAATCTTGAAAACAGAGAAAATCAAAATACCACACATAGAAGAATAGTGACTTGAATAATTAGAAATTTCTCATCAGGAAACAGAATACAATGGAACAATATCTTTAAAGCATTAAAAGAAACTGAAATGTCAATGAGAATTCTATATCCAGCAAAAATATCATTCAGGAGTGATGATGAAATATAACCATACCCAGATCAGGGAAAATTTACAGTATTCGTTGCCAAGACATCTGTTCTAAAAGAAATGTTGAAGGAAATTCTTTATGCCCAGGAGAAATAGTATCAGAAGGAAACTTGGAAGTTCAGGAATAAAGGAAGAACAACAGAAATGATAAAATATCTCAGTAAATAGATTATTTTTGACTTTTAAGTTCTTTAAAAGTATGATGGTTAAAAGCAAGAATTTAAGCACCATTTTGTGGAGTTTTAAATGCACATAGAGGTACTGCACATGACAACTATAACATAAAAAAGGGAGAGTAAAGGAAAAATATATATAAAAACTGTATCTATAAACTATATATATATATAAGATATATATATATTTGCCATGTTAAATGGCATGTAGAGCCTAACAACCACAAAACTATATATATATATAGTTTATATATATATATATGTATATTTTTGTTATACTCTACATGCCATTTAACATGGCAAAATATTAACTTCAAGTAGACTGTGAAAGCTTAGGTCTGTTTACTACAATGCTGATACCACCAAAAATATTCTAGGAGATACAAACACAAAGGATAATAGAAATTAAATTATAATAAAACATTTTTAAAATAAATAATCCAAAAGAAAGCAAGAGAGAGGGAAGAGATGAATGGAAACAGAGGGGATAAACAAAAAACAAATGATTAAATGGTAGACCTAAATTCAACAACCACATCAATAATTATATAAAATATAAATGGTCTAAACATATAAATTAAAAGAAATGGTCAAATCAGGCTAAAAAACAAGACCCAAATCTTTCTTATACTGTGTATAAGAAATCCACTGTAAATATAATGACATAGATTAAATGTAAAAGGAAGAAAAAAGATATACCATGAAAAAACACTATAAAATAAAGCTGGTATGACTATATCAGTATCAGATAAAGCCAACTTTAGAACAAGGAATACTATACCAGGTATAAAGAGGGGCATTACATAAAGATAAAACGGACAGTTTTCCAAAAAGACATAATCCCAGATGACTCTGCTGCACCTCACAATAAGACTTCAAAATACAGGAAGCAAAACTGACAGAGCTTAAAGGAGAAATAGACAAATCCACAATTATATTTGGAGACTTCAACATTCTTCTTTCAGTAACTAACAGAACAAGTAGCCAGAAAATTATCAAATACCTGAATACTGCTATGGTCTGAATGTGTCCCCCAAAGTTCATGTGTTAGACACATGATCCCCAATGCAACAGTGTTGAGAGGTGAGGCCCTTAAGAAGTGATTAGGTCATGAAAGCTGTGCTCTCATGAATGGATTAATGCTGTTATGGTGGGAGTGGGTCAGTTATCGCAGGAGTAGGTTTCTGATAAAAGGATGATTTGGGGCCTCTAACCTACGCTCTTGCATGCGTGATTGTCTTGCCCTTCTGTCCTGTGTCATGGAATGATGCAGCAAGAAGGCAGTGGCTCACGCCTGTAATCCCAGCACTTTGGGAGACTGAGGCAGGTGGACTGCCTAAGGTCAGGAGTTTGAGAAACTCCAACGGCCAACATGGTGAAACCCTGTCTCAACTAAAAAATACAAAAAAAAAGTAGCTGGGCATAGTGGCATGTGCCTATAAACCCAGCTACTTTGGAGGCTGAGACAGGGGAATTGCTTGAACCAGGGAGGTGGAGGTTGCAGTGACATCATTATAGATCTCAGAGATACTAAAAGGATCCTAAGGGAATACTCTGGACAACTTCATGCTCATAAATTCTACAACTTAGATAAAATGAAAAAATTCCTTGAAAGTCACAAACTACCAGAGCTCACTCAAGAGGAAATGATAATCTAAATGGTTGTAAATTAATTAAAGAAATTAAATTTGCAGTTAAAAATCTCTAACAATACAGATCCAGATGTTTCCCTGGAGAAGTCTACCAAACATTTAAGAAATAGTATCAATTCTACACAATGTCTTCCAGAAAATGGAAGAGGAGGGAAGGGTTCCCACCGTATGAGGCCAGCATTATTACCCTGATACTAAAACCAGATGAAAACATTACAAGTAGGCTCAACTGCAGATCAATATCCCTCATGAGCATAGAAGTAAAATGCCTCAACAAAAATATTAGCAAATCTAATTAAGCAATATCAGAAAAGGAAAATACACAACAACATAGGGTTTATCACAGGAATGCAAAGCTAGTTTAACATTCAAAAATAAATTAGTATAATTCACCATATTTAGACTAATGAAGAAAAACCATATAATAATCTCAACAGATACAGAAAAAGCATTTGGCAAAATTTGACATTCCTTCATGATAAAGCAAGCTCTCAGTAAACTAGGAATAGGAGCGAACTTCCTTAACCTGATAAAGGGCATCTGCAAAAAATCCTATAGTTAACACAATAATAGCAAAAGACTGAATATTCTTCCCCTAAGATAGAAACAACGCAAAAATGTCTGCTCTTACCACTTCTATTCAGCATCACAATGGAAATTCTAGACAGGCCGATAAAGCAAGGGAAGGGGATTAAAGACATCAAGTGGAAAGGACAAAATTGCTCCTAGAACCAGTAAGTATAAGAAGGTCATATTAGATAAGTTCAAATGAAAAAAAAAACACTTAAATCAAACAAAAAACTGTAGATATATATGCTAAATATGAACAACTGGAAATCAAAACTTACCCACAAAGTACTATTTATCTTAGCACCAAAAAATCTTGGCTTATAATTCTAAGAAAATATGTGCAGTCTCTATGTTAAAAACTACAAAACGCTGATGGAAGAAATCAAAGACAATATTGAAAAGTGGGAGGTTACCATGTTCATGGATTGGAAAACTCAATACTGTTAACATGTCAATTTTCCCCAAATTGATCTATATATTCTACATAACCTCACTGAAAATCCTAGCCAGTGTTTGTGTGTATAGTGACAAGAAATGCAATAGAATGAATAGCCAAAACAATTTTTAAAAAGGGCAAAGTTGTAAGAAGGACAAAGACAAAAGATTTAAGACTTCCTATAAAGCAACAGTAATCAAAACTGCACTAGTGATGAAGGGATAGGCACATAGATCAAAGGAACAGAATAGAGTTCAGAAATACACCTATACAAATATAGTCAATTCAAGGTTCAAAGTCAATTGAGTGGAGAAAAGGTAAGTTTTTTCAACAACTGGTGCTGGGAACAATTAGATATTCATGTAAAAAAAATGAACCAAAATCCATATTATATACTTTATAAAAAAACTCAAAGTGGATCATGAACCTAAATAAAAAAATTAAAACCATAAAACTGCTAGAAAAAAGTTTAGGAGAAAATCATTGTAACCTTGATTTAGGCAAAGATAATGTTACATACAAAATCAAAAGCATGACCCATAAAAGATGAAATTGATAAAGTAGACTTCATCAAAATTTAAAAGTTTTATTCTACAAAAGACACTGTTAAGAGAATGAGAAAACAAGTTACAGACTAGGAGAAAATACCTGCAACTTGTACATGTGATAAAGGACTTGGATCTAGAATATGTAAATCCTCTCAAAACTCATTAAGGAGTTTAACTCAATAAAACTGGGCAAAGAAAAGACTATCAAGCCAAGAAAAGACATAGAGGAAACTTAAATGCATATTAACTAAGTGATCCAATCTGAAAAGGCTACATACTATAATATTCCAACTATATGACATTCTGGAAAAGAGAAAACTATGGAGATGGTAAAAAGAACAGTGGTAGCCAGGAGTTTGGGTGCAGGAAGAGATGAATAGGAACAGCATAGAGAATTTTTAGCATAGTGAAACTACTCTGTTTGATACTTTAATGGTGGATACATGTATCATTATACATTTGTCCAAACCCATCAAATGCGTACCACCAAGAGCGAACCTCTAATGTAAACTATGGACTTTGGGTGGTAATAAAATGTCAGTGTAGGTTCATCAATTGTATGACTCTGGTGGGGGATATTGATAATGAGACAGAATATGCATAAGCTGGGGGGAAGGGGTATATGGGAAATCTCTGCTCAATTTTTCTGTGAATCTAAAACTGCTTTAAAACACAGTCCATTTTTTCAGAAAAGGGCAAAAATTCAGAAAGACATTTTACCAAAGAAAATACACAGATGCCAAATTGCAGACAAAAAACATACTCAATATTGTTAATCATTAGAAAATACAAATTAAGATCACAATGAGATACCATTATATACGTATTATAATAGCTACAATTATAAAAAAAATTTTTTAACCTGACAGCAACTGCAGGCAAGGATGTGGAGCAACTGGAATGCTCATAAATTGCTGTTTGAAGAGTGTTTACAATGGCACAGACTCTGGCAAACAGTTTGGCGGTTTCACATGAAGTTAAATGTATTTTGACCATATGACCCAGCAATCCCACTCTTAGGGATTTGCCCAAGAGAAATACAAATTTATGTTCACACAAAAACTGGTACAAGAATGTTTATAGCTGCTTAATTTGTAAATGTGAAAGACAGGAACCAATCTAGATGTCCTTCAACTGGTGAATGGATAAACAAACTATGGTACATTCATACAGAGGATACCACTCAGCAATAACAACAACAAAAACCCACTGATGTACACATAATATCTCAAATATACAATACTAAATAAAGGAAGCCAGAATCAAAAGGGTATACACACACAAGCTTATTATTCAACTGATATGATATTCTGGAATGGCGAAACTAAAGGGACTGAGAACAGATCAGTGGTTGCTAGGGACTGGGACAGCATGAGGGAATTTTTGGGAGGTGGTAGACTGTTCTCTATCTTGATTGTGGTGGTGGTTACATGACGATATGCATTTATCCAAACTCAAAACTGTACACTAAAAAATTTTAGTGTATGTATTTTTATAGTACTTACAGTATGTATGTATTTTATAGTATAGTAAGACTTGTACAACCTTAAAAATTAAATAATCATATTCCCATTTATAGTCACCATTTATTGGGTGCCCACTATAGGCTAGAGGCATCATATTTAGGGCTTTACAATCATTTATCATTAACTTGTTACAATAACCCTTCACAGTCAGAATTACTATTCTATTTTAAAGGTAAGTGTCCTAGTCTATTTAGGCTGCTATAACAAAAATACCATAAATTTGGTAGCTCATAAACAACAAACATTTACTGCTTACAGTTCTGGAGGGTAGGAAGTCCAACATCAAGGTGCAAATTTGGCATCTGGTGAGGGCATGCCCCTCATAGATGGCACCTTCTAATTGTGTCCTCACATGGGGAAAGGCGTAAGCAAGCTCCCTAAGGCCTCTTTTACAATAGCACTAATCACATTCACGAGGGCTTCACCCTTATGATCTGATCACCTCCCAAGGGCCCCAACTCCTAATGCCATCACCTTGGGGGTTAGAATTTCAACATAAAAAATTTGGGGAGGACACAAACATTCAGACCATAGCGATAAGAAAACTAAAACTCAGAGAGGTTGAGGTCCTTAAAAACAAGATGCTAAATATTCTTGGCAACTTTAAACAATGATTTCTATGATTTTGAAGAAAAAAGAACTCCATAAAACTCAGATGCTTACAGAAATGCATGCTTACATTTCTCTAATTAGAAAATTTCCATTTTGCAGAATGAGAAATTTTTTAAAAACCAAGCCTTTATTAATTTGTTTGCAACATTCTTTTATTGCTCACCTCCCTAAAGAGAGGTTTCATCCTAAAAGATGTTCTTAATGTTAGATTCAAGTTCAAAGCTATAATAGATATGGTCTTTTATCTTAACAGTCATCACTACAAAGCTGTAATTAGCCTTAATAACCAAGTTAACCAAATTGAGCAAGTCATTCTCCAAATTTTATTAATTCAGAGTCCCACTTTGGGCATTTATCTCCTTTCCCTTCAATACGCCTGAAACATTTGTAGCTTTAAAAATAAAGCTATTTGATGATTAAACACTTCATTCTGCTGTCCCTCTGAAATAGTAACCCTTTAAGGACTCGGCCCAAACCAGGACAGAAGGCTCAGTGAGAAAAGTCATCATTTTCTGCACCTAACAGAGGACCTGGCACCTAGTCAGGTACTACTGGTTCTTTCACAAAGAACACTTAATTATTTGCTATGAATTACAATAAAAGCAAGTTCAATACTTTTAAATTACTTTCCTGGCTTCAAGGCATCAAAGCACATAAAGGCTATTATCAAATTGCTGGTGTGTGCATCATCTGGCACATATCAGCTCTAGCTTTTCTCTAACATCCAGCATGTTTCTACTCTCCTTTCTAATACTGCCTATTCCATACTCAGTGATTTTAGCAAAAAGATGGCACTGTAACATATAAGGCAAAGTAAACCAAAACTAGGGAGGCAATCCCCCAGGGAAGAAAAAAAAAAAAAAGCATTCGTCACACAAAGTAAATGGTTCCAATCCACTTAATGGTCTTAAACCTATTCACGTCTTACACCTAGCCAGTCAGAGAATGTGGGAAGAATGTTGCTGAGGCAGAACACTAATAGTCATGCAAGCCATTTGGTTACTTCTGCATCCCCCCAAAAGCAGAGTGCCAGTGGACAGGAACCCATACTCGGCAAATGTGGGTGGCAAGAATGAACTCTTCTCCTTGAAAGCCAATCTTTTCCACCAAACATTCAGATGTACAAATTATCATCACCATTTTGCCCCACCTCACACACTTATTGTTTTATATTTCCAAGCAGAAGAAGTTTTTGATGAACAAGGTCTGATCTGGAAAGGTTAAGATATGGATTACCAGCCATAAGACCTTAGGCAAGCACACTGAGGCTCTCGGTGGTGGCAGTTCCCTCATTTAACTAATAGGAACGATAATTTCTAACCGCATCGGGTTGTTTAGACTTGAGTGTTCTTGCTAAATGTTGAATTCACACAGCTTCAAAAGGTGCACTCCTGCAAACCATTGTGATGAAAGACTTGGATGTTGAAGAAATTGAGAACCAACAGTTAAAACAGAATTGGAGTGCTCAGACTAAAGAATCACTCAAAATCACTCTGAATACCCTTATAAGTATTTTACATTTAATAAAATAAAACAAGACAACATATTAAACAAAAATCAGTAACTTGAAATACTTCTGCAACTTGTAATGATGAGTTCTTGAACAATTAATTTCCACTTGGCATTGAAACACATTTCAATTTCTCCTTTTCCCTTGGTTTCAATAAGCGACTTTTAAATGTGTTTTGTTTTCCTGTAGACATTATTCTCTCTAGCTCCCAGGACTCCAGTCTGGGCCTATAGGCAAAGAGAGTGATTTAAAGGTCTGAGATGCTTTGGCAATTTTCAAATCACTGGTGTGTGCATCACCTAGCTTCTGGATTATCAACTGCATCCTTACCTACTCCCACCAGGAGGCATTTCTGAAACACATCCCCAACCCAACAGGGTTACTGAACATTTTCTCTATGTGCGTACTCTTCCTTCGGCTTCCCTCTCTCTGGATAACCTCCCATAGTATCTTTGCCAAAACACTTCTAGTCTACCATCCACTCTGCCATTTTAGTTTTAATGCCCAGGTTCCATAGTCTTCTATAGAAACTTAAAATTAAAAGTTATCAGAACTTATTTTGGGGAAAAAAACTCAGAAGTCAAACCATGTGAAATCTTACATAAGAGTTTGAAGATGATGAATTACTGCAAATGAAATATTATGAAAAATGAAAATGTATAATACTCTAAGACTGTGTTATACTCTTTCCTATAATATTGACAAACATCCAACTTAGTCCAATTCAAGGGATATGATTAAGTGAAATAACAGAACTTCAGTCTTACACATCATCATATTTTACATTTCTGGGGTTACTAGCATTTGGAGAATAACCATTAGAAGAAGGCATGAAGTGTTGTTAGACTTATAACCACTGTTCTTGTTAATAAAAACTACTCTAAAACTTAGTGACTTAATATAACAATACACCGTTGTATCTCACAATTCTGTAAGTTAGAAATTCTCTCTCTCCTCTCCCCTTTCATCCTGTGTCAATATGGCCTCTCCATGTGGATAGCATGGGCTTTCTGATAGCAAGGCCGACTCAGGATAGCCAGACTTCTTATATATAGAAACTCAGGGCTCCAAGATCTTTGAAGAGATGAGAAGTGGATGTTGCCAGTCACGTAAGGTTTGGGCCCAGGAAGTGGCCCAAGATATCCTTTGATATATTCTGTTGATCAAACATGTATAAAAATCACCCAGATTCTAGAGGAGGGAACAAAGACTTCATATTTTCATGAGACAGTAGTAAAGAATCTGTGGCCATCTTTAACCTATCACAGTTACCAAAAAAGATTATAAATCTGCTAGATTACAAAATAGAAAACTAAATTATTTGCAAATGAGTATAAGAATGTCATTAGTTAAAATAATCAAACTCAAACAAACCATTCATCATATGAGAAGAGCTATAAGTCAAGCAATACAAAGAAGTCATTATGAAAATTTAATAGTATAAAAGGTATCTCAATATACCTTGCAATATTTAATGCTGGTTTGTATGCTAATTTTATCACTTCAAAGAAAATCCTAACAATATCGGGTAACACATTTTGGATTCCTAATTAGATTCTACATTTAAAATTTTAAATGTCTTTAGGGTGCAAAGATTGCTCCACTTAATTCCGCTAACATACTTCTAAAAGTGAGTGGCATCTACACTTATCCACCTGACAATAATTGCTGCCATTTATTGAATGTTTATTTCATACTGACCCTGTACTGAATGCTTTACACGTATTTTCACATTTCACCCTCACATGAAAAAGAAGCCCGCTTTATAGATAAGGAAACTGATGTGCAGAGAGAAGTAGAAAATTGTGCTGCTATTAAGGGAGCCAGGATTTGGTCTAAGATTCATGTTCCCCTAAAACCAATATTCTTAAACACTATGGTGTTTAACCTTCGATCTAGCTATGTGGTCAGAAGGTTCTTCTCTAACTTGGAATTTGTATGTATAGTTATGTATATATGAATTCCAAAATAAATGATATTAGTCTTGACAGAATCATCATTCCATTCCTCATATTTCAGCATATAAATAGTATATTATCATCTGAAATTATGAAGCATCCTTAAATGCACAGCTAATAAATTCTGTACTTTAACCACATGTTCTTATGTACTTAGAACATGTCTCTCCCATATATATGAAAGCATATCCAACAAAAACTTACACAGGTCCATCTACAAATAGCTTAAATTAACAAAAGAAAACTGCAATTTTTCAGGACAGGCAAAGCAAATAAGTAATTTCATTGTAGATTGAAACAGTAGATAAATAAAAGCTCAATTTATGATTCAAGATTGATTATTCAAGTCAGAAGAAATCTGTTTTCTCTGAAAACATTGAGATTGGCTCTGTTAGAGTTAAGTCAGTGTCTGCATTTCTGGAATAATGCACATGTATGCTGTTTGCCTGCTGGGGTGTGTTTCTGGGTAGAGCATCATGATTTGTGACTGAATACATCAGCTGTTCACTGCTACCCCCCAACACCAATAAAACTTGTTTTTCAAGTTCCTTCTCCTTCATGGTTTTTTTGTTAACATAATCATCTCAGTAATTAAAATAAAAGCTGTACCTTTTGTGGGGTTTTTTGAACAATGAATTGATTAAGTAAAAGCTATGCACTTTCTATAAAAGATACAATTGGAATTTTTGACGAATATTGGTCTTCTCCATATATCCCAGGAAAACAACTATGTGTATAATATCACTGGAGAAAGCACAGGGCCATTAACAGTGGGGACTGGGGAGAAGCCGGTGGGGGCTGAGGAGCAGTACAACCAGCATCACCTTCTCTAAAGGTGAATAAGAAAGTCCAGTGGCTCCCTTTCTTCTGTCTCAAATTCAGAAAAACAAAGGTTATTACAGGGAAAGTTTAATTTCTACTTTTTATTATGTTTATCATTATGAAGTAATGGCAGGCAAAGTAAAACAATCACTTTTGGTATTTCCCAGGCTTCCACGGCTATTAAACAATTCATAATATTTATCATATTTATTTTTGTTCTCAGAGGCTATTATAAGAGTCTAGAATTTCATGCATGATCCAATTAACTAATTATACTTATTTAGAGGCCATGAAATGCCTAACTGCAGTCACAAATAGGAGATCACTGGCATAATTAGTTGTGCTAGCAAAACTATAGTCACAAAATTTCTTGGGTCAAATCACACTAAAATTGTGACCCTAATTATAGTACTGTTCTCAGTACAATGCTCTCTTAATATGTCAGTCATCCCATGTTTGGAAAATAACTTTTTTTTTTTCTTTTTGGAGACAGTCTCACTCTGTTGCCCAGGCTAGAGTGCAGTGGCGTGATCTTGGCTCATTGCAACCTCTGCCTCTCGAGTTCTCCTACCTTAGCCTCCCAAGTAGCTGGGATTACAAGGGTGCGCCACCACATCCAGCTAACTTTTGCATTTTCAGTAGATATAGGGTTTCACTGTGTTGGCCAGGCTGGTCTCAAACTCCCAACCTCAGGTAATCCACCCGCCTCGGCCTCCCAAAGGCTGGGATTACAGGCGTGAGCCACCACGCCTGGCCTGGAAAATAACTTTTAACTGGGGAAAACATTCTCCTTTAAATTTGATATGCCAGTTTTTAATTCACTAAAACATTTCTAGGAAAATTTCAAAATAAAACCTCGGGAATACAGCAAAAATAATTTTTGAGATTGCTCCAGTCAAGCATGGCAAAACCGTTAGCTAAATGGCACACAATTGGTTATCACTTAACCAAGTTCTGACAAAATTCTAAAGTAAAATAACCAAATTTTTGTTGTCAAGGAAGAAAATATATCTGCCGGGCGCAGTGGCTCACGCCTGTAATCCCAGCACTTTGGGAGGTCGAGGTGGGTGGATCATGAGGTCAGGAGATCGAGATCATCCTAGCTAACATGGTGAAACCCCATCTCTACTAAAAATACAAAAAATTAGCTGGGCATGGTGGTGGACGCCTGTAATCCCAGCTACTAAGGAAGCTGAGGCAGGAGTGGCATGAACCAGGGAGGTGGAGCTTACAGTGAGTTCAGATAGCACCACTGCACTCCAGCCTGGGTGACAGAGCGAGACTCTGTCTCAAAAAAAGAAAGAAAGAAAGAGAGAGAGAGAGAGAGAGAGAGGGAAGGAGGGAAGGAAGGGAGGGAGGGAGGGAGGGAGGGAAGGAGGGAAGGAAGGAAGGAAGGAAGGAAGGAAGGAAGGAAGGAAGGAAGGAAGGAAGGAAGGAAGGAAGGAAGGAAGATAAATCATAGATATTCCAAAACAATTAACTGGTATCCTGGATAATGTTCCTCCCTATAAACCTGTGGCCCTTATCTGATATGTAGTCTTCCCATTCCATTTGATTTGTTGGTGCAGTCAGTCAACATGAAAGATACATCAAAAACAGCCCAACCTCACTGGAAGCCAGGTTCTGTAGGAGGTCACCAGAGCCACCTCCTCTACCTCTCACTAACCCTCCTCCTTTTCAAGAGAGGGAAGGAGAGAGGTAAGGAAAAACTAAAAAGTTTTAAATCAGAGAAAAGAAAAAAAGGCACAATGATAGATGCTTTCTTATTTTGAGATACAAAAAGGCAAAAAGGACTGTCAATAGCTGAAGGAATGTGAACTGTGGTAAGCTGCAAGAACATTTTCCATGTGTTCTGCACTGGCTGCTTAACTAAGCCAGTTAAGCATAAGAAACATAAAAAACCCTTCATAAACAGTTTCATGGTTCATCCAATAGTCCTGACTCCAAAGTCTATATAACTCTATTTCCAGAAGACTCAACTGACACATAATAGTGACTTGTAATAGTGACTTATTTTATTCTAATACATAAAACATATTACATCTATTGCCAAAATTTTCTGAAACATGTCCTACGTTATATTAACCTTGTTTCTATAGTTGTCTTAAGCTGTCCAGGGTTGCTTTTTATTTTTCATTTATTTATTCTGTTTCCTGACTAGACTGTAAGCTCCACAGTAGCAGAGCCTACAATTGAGGGCACTATAAACAGCAGATTCTTGTTAATTTGTCTCCTATTCAACTGTCCACCATCCATATTTACACATAAGTGCTTCCCTGAGCCACTGATACAATGCCCCTCCATTCATTTGCCATGAAGAAGCAATTTAGGACAAAAGACAATCAAGAGTCCACTAAAAAATAATCATATTTACCAATGATGATTAGTATAGAGTGCTGATGGTCAGGTAGACACTTAAGCACTATATTTGTGTAAGAATTCTAAGAAAACTGGCTTGTAATATTTCATCATATTGGAACTGTAATTCTACTCAAAAAAACAATTTCTTAACGCACTGACTTTTCTGTGGAGTTCAGAAAGAACCTATGATGGGTGTTGGGTTTCCTAGAGAACAGAATGTTTCATTTTGCTCTAATTCATTCTATTAGTGAATTAAACTTTGATGTATTGGTCTTGACAAGTGCTTCATGCTGATTGTATTGTGTATGATAGTATAATCACTCCCCATGCATTTCCCACTGGCTGGCTGATTAATGCAATAGATTACCTGCAGCATTGATGGCAAGGGAGAATCATTGCCCTTCTGTACTCTATATTGTTTGTATTTCAGAGTGCATGTGTGTGTGTCCAGGCACACACAGGCACCCATGAATATTGTGCACATGGGTGGAGAAGGCTAGATAAAGCAGAAGAAGAAAATGGAGGACTCAGTAAAGATTAATACCTTTCAATCATTGTTTTCAGTACATCAAAAATAACTGCTTCTTGATGTTTCCAAGTAAGTGTCAGCATTACACTTCAATTATTCATTCACTTTTTAATTCATAAATATTTACTGAGCATCAATTATAATATCAGGCACATATTTTCACCTTTATAGGAAAAATAAAAATTACTTTCACTATTTTTGGGAAGGAGTGGAAAAAGGGGTAAGATTATCAAATAGACATTAATACAGGAATAAAAAGAAGATTAAGAAAGGATGGGTATGACATTAGTTTAAATTTGCCAATAAAGACAATAACTGATGATACTACTATTAAATACAGTGAGTGGTTAATGGTTTCCAAACACACAGGCAAATCTTTCAAATTATGTGGTCTACATATGACCCTAATGCTTAGCAAAGAATATCTTCTAGTGCATGGTCAATCTGTTCTGGTGAACAGGTTGCTGGATATATTAATCTCATCTTCAAAGTGGTGGGGGGAAACAGACTTTGTGCTCTTGGGAGCATTTTGGAAGTATTCCTCCTAACAGGATTTTCTCTCCATTCCAAGCTTATATTTGACCCAAGTGCCCTGTTTGGGATTCTTCCATTCAACTCATTCCACCCTTGATCATACACAAAGGAAGACTATGGCTTCCAATCTAAGCCACTTCAAGGTCTCTCTCTGATTCCTACTTTATTAATGTTTCTCACTCTCTTCTCCAGGTTTGCTGAAGCAAATTTTGAAATTTATTAATCTAGCTAGTCATAGCTTAAAATCACAGAGATTTGGCTTTCTATTTCAAAGGTTATCTTTGCAGCAGAAAGCACAGAGAACTGAGTGAGTTACCTACATTTTTCAGACAACTAGTATCATTACCCTGGGTATTCTGTCAACCAGATCAAAGTCTAAGAAAATAGCCCTAAGACCAGTTATTAACTCCCTGAAGCAAATTAACATCAGAAGGCTCTAGCATTTTACTATACAGAGTCTTTTTCTTATATTAATTTTGGAATTTTAAGATAAAACATGAAAACAGTGTTATACAATTATCAGACAAGCTTGCAAGCAGCCTCACAAAAGTTCACTTGCTGCAAATCATTTGCCATCTTGCCTTCCCCTAAAGTATATAGGAAAAAGCTATTTATATAAATTTAAAAGTCATCCTTTAGTACAGCAGTCCCCAACCTTTTTGGCACCATGGACTGGCTTTGTGGAAGACAATTTTTCCACATATGAGTACTGGGGGCGGGGGCGGGGTGGCAGTTGCCGGGGCATGGTTTTGGGATGAAAACTATTCCACCTCAGATCATTAGGCATTAGATTCTCATAAGGAGCACACAACCTCGATCCCTCATGTGTGCAGCTCACAACAGGGTTTGTGCTCCTATGAGAATCTAATGCCACTGCTGATCTGACAGGAGGAAGCACTCAGGCAGTAATGCTCAGTTGCCTACCACTCACCTCCTGCTGTGTGCCTCAGTTCCTAACAGGCCACGGACTGATACTGGTCCACAGTCCGGGGATGGGGGAACCCCTGTTTTAGTACATGTCTAACAAGAGTACCTATTAAAAGCCTATTGAAGATAGTGATTATCAAGCATGGATTTATAATATCGGAATCCTTTCCTCCAGAACAATCTTGATGAAAACCCTAGTAGTAATGTGGTAAAGTCACACTGCTCTGATTGAGAAGGATCTGCCTCGTCCCTTCAGCACTCTCTTCCCCCTGACCCCAAACCTAGGGGCTCTGCAGGGCAGTGTCTGAACACCCCCTCTAAGGACAACCATTTCTAACTTCCTTGGGTTTTCCTCCCCATCATGAGCCTAACGAAGCTTAAATTAACTATGATAGCATGTATAAAGCACCTTGCTTGATATTGGTACATACACAGAGCTGCCTAAGGAGCTGCTTCAGCCTTCCCTTTGCTTCCACTTCTTTCCTTCCTGCTCCTGGCATCCCTGATTCTCTGTGAAGCCCCTGGGAATCCCAGATGGCTTAAAATGAAGCTTCTCAGACCTCATTAATTTTTCTATGCTGCCACTTCAGGGTAAGAAATGGTGAAAGGAAATCTTCTTCCCCAGCTTGTCTTGCTTCATTTTCACTCTCGCTCTCCCCCTCCACCCTACCATGATAGTACTCTCTAGATCCACAGCCTAGTAAGGAGACTTCCCTAGCCAGAATTCCCATTGGTGGATGTTTCTTGAAGGCAAGTGCAGTCAGTACTATCTCTTAGGAAACAGGAAAAGTAGGGAGAGAACCTTTCTAAGAATTATGAGAAAGAAGAGGACACCTTATACCAACGCTATGACATTCCTATTAACCACTAATGTGAGAAGAGTATCTACTACCAATGGACTAATGCTGTAAGTAGAAAGATGACATAAAAGAAAGTAACTGGAATCGATTCTTGATACAAATAAAGCTACTAACACACAACATATATAAGACAGTAACACTCAAGTGTATTACAATGAGCCTTAAAGCATCTTAATTCCTCACCAAATCTCCATGCTCTATGTTTAGCATAAGGTTTCATAAAAACACACAAGGAGGTGAATCTCCAGTGTTGTTACAAATTATCTAATTCTATACAGAAACAGTTTAGACAATGGATACTACTAAGAATTTCCAATTGGTTAGACAATAGGATCAAATGACCTGTAAAGTCTCTTTTAATCCTGAGAATCTATTTTTTTAATTCATATTTTAAAGTTTTTCTCTTTATTTCCACTCTTCCCTATACAGGTAACTGAATGGATAATTAAACCCTAGCAGCCACAGTCAAGAGAATAGTTGATAGCAGTACACAGCAAGTATTTATCCTAGGTTTGCCCATACATTCTCTCTTTTGGTTTACTTCTGACCCAAACTAGAGATTACTCTGTTTACTTAAAGAAGCAGAAAATAAACCCCTCTTTTCCACCCCCACAGCAGGGCAGAACTCCGAGGTCTATGACCCAAGAATACAGAGTTCTGAGTTTTAAGAGACAGAAAGCAGTAGGACAGCACAGGGAAAGAAAACAGGCCCCAGTAATGAGGACCTAGAAGCAGATGAGCCTTCTGAGAACAGTGCTGGAGGGAAGTAAAGCCTTCTCAGCAATACAATTGACCAATCCTCTGTATTTACAGGAAACTCTGAACAAGGCAGAGAGAAGCAGAAACTGAGACCAGAGTATACAACCCCATCCCAGCAGGACAGCTTATGTCAGGAAGGGGTCTGCAGAGCCTACAGAGCCATATGAGATAAACTAGTATTGGCAACTCTGTGGTCATTATCAGGGCCTAGTTCAGGCCAGGGCAAAGACAATGAGCTAAGGGTCTTCACCGGCTCCTTACCAAAGGGGACCTGAAAATGGGATACAAACTTCACTGTATTCTATCCTACAGTAGTACCCCATACTACAGCATGTAGTACCTATATTTATGATAAGCTGAAGTTTATTATTTAATACAGTTCTCAGTCAATGGCACGTATTTGGCTATTGCACCCATGTGCTTGTTTTCTCAAAGAACCTGAAGTTAGAGGGTCCCTGTAAACATGGGTACAAATGGGCGACTAGACTAGGTAAGCTCAGCGGACTATGGTAGTCAGGATTGTGGTACCATGGGTAGGCAGACAAGGCCAGGCAGCTCTTACAGGGTTTATTCCCCACTAGGTGAGCTTCGCTTTGACCTTGCTCTGCTCCGAGTAGAGAGACTACCTGGAAGAGAGGCATATAATAGTGTTTAACAATAAGCTGGCTAGGTACGGTGGCTCATGTCTGTAATCCTAGCACTTTGGGAGGCTGAGGCGGGCATATCACGAGGTCAGGAGTTCGAGACCAGCCTGGTTAACATAGTGAAACCCCATCTCTACTAAAAATACAAAAAATTAGCCAGGTGTGGTAACCAGCGCCTGTAGTCCCAGCTACCCAGGAGGCTAAGGTAGGAGAATTACTGGAACCTGGGAGGCGGAGATTGTGGTGAGCCGTGATCGCACTACTGAACTCCAGCCGAGGTGACACAGCGACTCTGTCTCAAAATAATAATGATAATAATAATAATAATAATAATAAGCTGAGGACATTGTCTAGTCTGGTGGTTATGTTTTTGAAGTCACTGACACCTGGGATTAAATTCCTGCTTTGCTACTGTGACCTTGGGCAAGTTATCAAGCCTCCTTAAACCTCAGTATTATTGGCTGTAAAATTAGGGCAAATAATTGGACCTATTTCACAGGATTGTTTCAGGGATTAAATAAAACAACACATGCATTAAGTCCTTAGCACAGTTCCTGACAAATAAGTGTTGGCAACTATGTTATCATTAGGAGCTAGACCAAAATGAGAAATAAAGCAAAAATCCAGGTTTTATGATACCTGTCTACCATCTCCCTCTTCTCCGCTTTTAAGCAACAATACAGAACAGCAAGGTTGGATTGAAAATCTCAACAGTTTTGATAATGAGTTTGAAGGCTCTCTACTCTCCTCCACTGAGCCCACTGCTGTCTTTGTTCAGGTTGTTTCTTTTTTCTGGAGTATTCACACTGCTTCTTCCCTGCAACACACCTCCATAAACATCTTATAAAACCATATTAAATTTGGTTTCTACAAACCTTTGTACTAATTTGTAATGAAATTACTCTGTCAAAGTTCTCCTTCATCCATTCTTGGCTGTTCTTATTTATCACATCTCCTAATGTTTCATCTCTCCACCCCCTCCTTGCTACCAGTACTATCACCTACCCCAAAATCAAATATCTAATACATCTGTTCCTCTAGACATAGCAAGTGCTTCATACACACTGATAGAGAGACCACAATAAGACTTCTGGAAAGAAGGTTAACAACACAGCACTGACAGTGTTATGTTGTGGGAAAGCTGTCCTCTCCTTATGCCCAGGGAAGACAAACAGGTAGATGACAAGCAATCCTGATATGTGGTTCATTAGAATTATGCTCTATACTTCCAGCTATTTGGAAGTTACCAAGTGTGTACTGACATCTTTTTGCTGCAAGGGAACTCTCGGAATTGCTTTTTCTTCATGGTACTAGCAAAGAGGTAACTATGTATATGGGGAACCATTTTGGTAAGCTTTCCAGTTCTCAAAAAGAAGCAGTTGCTCCTTAGCCATTAATTAACCACCATCAACTGTAAAATGTGGCAAGCTTGAGTTAGTTTGAATAACTCAACTAAAGTAAGAAGCTCAAAACAGGGATGGGGTGGTTGGTGGGGGCAGTTATTAAGCCTACTGCTTTCAAAGATGTAAGACAGCATTCCTCAGAAATTTCTCCACAATTACCTATAAAGCAGAGTAAAGCAGAGCCTTTAGAATCTTACTTCTGGTACACAGAGACTGTCCTAAATTACTTAAAAGTATCATTTTGAATGTGTGACTTAAGCATATGTTTTTCTCCTTATTCAAGAATAATGTAGGTGGTTACAGAAAAATCACTATTTGAGTCTGGGATGGAAGATGGAACAGCATTTGGGTCCATGGAGCAGGTTAATTCAAAAAATATAGTCTCAAAGGGTAGGCTGTGTTCTCTACTGCCAAACATAGTTAGATTTACTCTAATTCTAAGTGTCCTGAATCTGTATACCACTCAATCTATCTAGCACCCTACCAAGGAACATTATAGCTGTTGCTTAATAACTAGTGGTCAAACTAATCATACAATGAAATTCAAACTAGAAAAACAATCTAACTCTGGCTATTTCTGCTCACACAGAATTAGGTCTCCAGATGAGAAGCCGTGAAAAGAACTCTGAGACATGCCACCTTGTTCTTGTGAACTGAATGAGCAAATCTCAGTGCAGCAAGGCTCTTGCAATGGCAGCCCACCCGCTCCCTAAGAAACAGGATTTATATGCTAGAAAGCAAAGCGCGTGACTCAGCTCCAAGAGAAAGTTAAGTGTTTAAAACTTGGGGAAAAACATATTATGTAACAGTTGAAGATAAAAATTTAAGAATATTTCCCTGTGATAAAACTGTAATTAAGTGTTATTTAACTGTTTCCTCTAATGACATCATTTTATTTAGGTTTTAATAGACTGGCAGCCACAACCTATAGTTTTATGAAGCAAAGTAAAATTGCAGTCTAGGAATACATTTAAGAAAAGAGAGCCATCAACACAGATGCGAGGTTACAGTGTATCCCCTCATCCCTAGACCCCCACAGTAATTAAGTGTGCTGAACAGACAGCCATTACAGCTAACAGTAGGTGTGCTCACCCCCAATCAGCACTGGGTTGTTCTTGGAAATCCAGAGGTTATTTCTGTGATCTGCTTTCCAGAAAATCTGCATGTCACAGAATAAAGAATGTAATTCAAGAGGTGTGTGTTCTATAGATTCTACTAAATATGTAGCTTCTATCAAACGTACAACCTCTACCATTGCAATGGGGCCTTCTATTTTAATATATACCTTTTCTTATAGCTGATTATGATACAACATTACTCATCTTGAGAACACTGGCGTATGTTTGGGAAAATGAACACCATGTAGAGAAAGTAAAATTAATATTTGAAAAACTGACTCATGTATAAGATAAATGTATCTGTAAATGAGATGCAATAAACAGGATCTTAAGACTATGCATCTGTACCTATTTCATACTACATTATGAAAATCAGGGAGTAAATCACAAAAGTTAACTCATACCAAATGAATGTCATAGGCACTTATATTAGAAAAGAAAAACAGAATAATCAGTCCCTTTGTTAGCTGGAGCATGGAGGGAAGAAATTGGGCCTGTGGCTACCACAAATAAGTTTTCATATATTCACTTGAAAGAAAGAAAAAGTTAAAATAAATGTTACTTTTACAATTAATTTTGAAACATCAACACTTAAATTTTCATAGATCACACGTAAGCAGGAAATTGTAAATCTTGGGGAGGGGGACACTGGGCCATATGAAAAAGATTTTGTAATCTTCTGGCTGACAATCTGATGGCTCCAAATCCATCTGCCAAGAAGCAGAGTTACTTGGCCAGCATACTCTCGCTTGTACACTTTCATCAGATTAAGGCTTTCATGCCAGGAATCTTTTTTTTTTTTTTTTTCCTGGTGTACTGGTCACTGCCAGAAATGGACCCAACGAATCCACCAGTGCTAAGGAGTTAAGCATCTGAGATTTAATTTAACAGTTTCAGCTTTATTAAGCTGTCACAGAGCGGCCCCACTTTGATAACAGTAGCTGCTCCAATTATGGCTTGGTTTAGGGTTGACAAGTATAATGATTCATTCGTGGCACATGAGAAGCAATAAAAGGTTGTTTTGCATTACAGCTTTAAAAATGTCGGCATTTTTTTCATTTAATTTGTCACTTAGCTTTTGCTAAGAGGACATTTAAATTGCAGTAAAAGGCAAATGGGGCTTTTAGTTTAAATGTAATCCCCATATTTAAATGATCTGTAATGGTGCGGTGTTGGAGTGGGAACACTATTGTCTCACAGTGGGTCCTGATGGTGACATGTGACATTTGTATTCAGGTCCTGTATTATCCATGTGGCTAAAGGGCTTCCAATTTCATTTCACAGCCAGAAGCCTACAGAAAACACCAATTAACTTGCAGATCCCATTTGCCGACAAAACTCAGCCTCTTCTCAATGTCTGGCATCTGGCAGTGCTCAGCATTTAATTCCAAAGCAGAGCCTTGAAGCAATGTGAGCCCTGTGTAGGGGCACAAAGTCAAATTCCCCCATTTTATTAAGAAGCAAAAGCCTTTCCTTTTGTAGTCCAGAAGCAACTTTCAGTTAATTTTTTGGTGAATGAATATTAAGATGTGCTACTTACTGTTACTTCTACGTGAGATTCTTCACAGAACTTAGACCCCATTAAAATGGCAAGTGACCTCTGCTTGCCATCAGAGTACATAGGAGAATTTCTGGCAGTCTAGTAATGATTGGGCAGTGGGTGGGGGGCACACAGGACGAGAAGTTGTGGTCTTTATGCTGGACTGAAATCAAAGAATTTGTATAAAGCCTGGTCCTTAATTAGAAAGTAGTCCATAAGAGGGCATAACTAGAATCAGCTGGTGGAAACTTCCACCTAATAAAAATTTATACTTCTGATTGAGGGTTAAGGTACGTAATTTTCAAAACCCACTTGGAAAAGTGACATTTGACCATGAATTAAATGTGAACACTGCAAATTTTATTTGACTGTATGTACCACCAGTACCCTTTTTGGTAACCAAAAAATTTAGTTGGTATTTTCTTCCTAAACAGTCGTTTGTAATTCTAAGTCTCTCTAAGTACCAAAGCTCTTTAAATTGCATTCATTTAATATTAATTCAATAATTTTTCCTTAAATGATCCCCTTCATTATAGTTTTCTTAATGCTAATCCTTTTTACTTTATAAAGCATCTAACCAATCAAGTCTATACTAGAGTTACAAAATTGAAAAAGGTTTACTTGAAAAGTAAAACATTTAGGATTTTATGAAAATACTTATTTAAACCATGCATTATACTTGTGTTATTTAACCACCACACTGTGCCCCCCAAACATCATTCTAATACATCGAAACTATCTATTGTAGTTACAGATTGATTTACATTTTGATTAGGGGGAAAGGGCACTACCATTATTTCAGGAGACTCAAAGAAAGCAGCAAGATTAAGTTATTACAAGATACTTAAGAAAATTGCCAGGGAAAAAGTCAACAAATATCTAATAGTTCACAAGTCGCAAACTTGTCCACAGCCAACTTCTGAACGTATATCCTATTAATAGGAAAAAGAAAATACTGATATCACATCCTTTACCAACTTGCTGCATAACCCTAGATTACACAGTGTCATGTTGTGGAAGTCTCCTAACCTCTCGGGACTTGTTTCCTTATTTGTAAAACGGCTAATCTCAAATACCCCTTCCAGTTATGGTCATTTGGTATCTTCACAGACAACAGCATCGTTTGGTTTAGACTACATCTGGGATCAATCAGCATGATGTGGTCCATCATTAGCCAAGAAAAATTTCACTGAGACTAGGATCTTCTAGTAAATATAGACAACTTTACTTCTCATAAAATTAATACAGGTACTGATATATTTGTCAAAATTTCAGGTGTCACTTATAGATTTCTTAATAAAAAGACAAGATAATAAACACATCATTCATTATTTCCCTAGCGATGAACATTGGGTACCAAGACTCATCCAAATAAAATTCCCAGTATTCTTTTAATGAACATGACTAGTGGATTTCTCATTTTTTTGAACACTTGATATATTTGTATCTTTAACCACCAGGAATTTAGGAAGCAATAAGTATTAGAATTTGCTGTATTTTTCCATTCTGAGGATCAACAGTTCATTTAAATCTATAGCAGCCAAAAATAAAATGAATATCCAACTAATTTTAATAATTCCAGTGTGGGGAGAAGGGGGAAGAAAGACTCTAAATTTTAGCTGAATCGATTACAATATTAATCTAGAAATAAGTAACCAGCTCTACAATATAAAACTGCTATTTAAAAATAATACAGCTTTTTTTTTTCCAAATACTTAAAGGGAGATTCCTGCACTTAACTTTCCTCGAGATCAGGCAATTCCCCCAAAACCCTGCTAAGGTTGTTTTCTGTAAATGCCAGCCCAAGTTCTAAATCCTCCTATGCTTCTAACCTATATACTGGCAACACGTTCCATGCATGAGCAGCTCTCTCTTCAGCAATACGACGACCATGTTCTTGAAACATCTGACTATGGTATTTATCCATATGCAAATCAATGGTAATTTGTGAGGAAACATGCTTACCCAGCTCATCCCAGAGCTGCCTGTATTTGTCAGTCATTGCAGTGCCTTGTTGCCGCCAAAGTGACAGGCGAGGGTCAGCCATGAATTGCTCTGTTATCAAGGTCAACATGCGGGCCCCATTGGAGTCCCTCATCTTTAACATCTCCCGCACCTAGTGGGGAAAAACAGACCTTTAGAAAATTGTTCGAAACGAAAACACAACAAAACCCCACAGCAACACAACAGACAAACCACCACTTTTCTCTGTTTCTCTCTCTCTCTCTCTCCGTGTGTGTGTGTGTATATGTGTGTGTGTGTGTGTGTGGTGGAGGATAGGCGGGGAGATGTCAAGCCTTCACACCAGCCCTCTTAAGCAAACAAAATATAAAATTTAAAACCACTCCCTACCCTAAATAGCAATTTAATCAAAGAAATGATCATTAATTATTTTGAATTATATGTTAGAATCCATATGAAGAAAAAATGCTCTCAATTACAAAAATGTTCTGTTTGGGTCTTACACACTGATTAAGGTGAGTAAATCGTGTTTCATATGTCCAGTAGAAACTTTTTTTCCAGTTCTCCTTCAAAGTATCTCTCTTATCTAAACCAAGTACACTTTGTGATTCAAGATTACATCCAACAAAGTAGGCATTCATGCTTTGACAAACCACAGAAGTAAAATCTGGCACTGGGAACAGGTATCTGAACCTACCTAGTATACCAAAACAGATTTAAGCAAGGTGCTGCTGTTTCCTTGCATAAAATGAGATGCCATAATTTTAGTAAGATGCCATAAGTTTGCTAGCCTAAAGAAATACAATATCAAAACAAACAGGACAAACAGTTTGGCACCTTCCTGACTCTCCAACTGATTGTACTTACCATCAGAGAAGCACAGCCTAATGCAGAGTCCATTGAGAACTCAAGAAATCTTCTAAGTAGATCTGATAATGTGTATAATAATAACAATTGGCCTTTAGTTTTTTTAGGAACAGCTTTGTTGAGACATAATTCATATACCATACAATTCACCAATTTAAAACATACAATTCAATGGTTTTTAGTATATTCGCAGTTGTGCAAGTCCTTCAATTTTTGAGATAAATTAGTAATTGCATAAAGGTTCTCTCTCACTTAAGTTTTTTATATAAAGAGCAGCAGCATACTTCTACTCACTCAGATGGGGTTGTTTTTGCAATGGTAAAAGAAAATGGACAGGCCTGTTAGGTTCAAGAACTCTCCTGCTCTATATGGGTGATCCATGAAGCAGAATAATAACCACAGATCTAATAAGTTAACTTTGCCTCTCAAGTTGGAACTTTAAGTTTTGTCCATTACTCTTATGCTACATTTCCCAAATAAAAGAAAGGAAAAAGGAAACACAAGGGTAAGCCTCTCTGCAGCAAGCCCTAAATGAATCCATCCACTTCAAAAATGTATACTGCTATGTATTCAATAAGTAAGAATCTCAGCTGTAATTTCCCCGTAAGAAATTACTGGAGCAAGGTCACAAGCAGTAGAAAAGGTGGGGTGGTTGGTCCTTCTTTCAGGACTCTCTATGTGAAAGGCAAGGAAAGGAGAAAATAGTAGATCTTCAATAAAGCAGCCCAAATCTAGAATAGATCCTGCCTGAGATCTGCACCCTCAAGAAATGGAAATTCCTCACCTGCGTTAGAATTTGAGCTTTATAAAGAACTCAAAAGCACTTCTACCCTGAATCACAAAGGTTGTGCTTCCAAGAGCGTTACTTCAGTATTCCTATAAAGGAGTTTGTTCCCAATATCAAAGTACTAAAAACTCATTAACAGGTGAAGATGGAGGAAGAAAAGGAGTTGCCATTTATTGGATACAATGTTAAAGAGTTTTACATTGATACTTACTATTTAATTTTCACAACAACCATGTAAAATAGGCCAGATTATAATCCCCATTTTATGAATTATAAAACCAAGCCTCAGAGAAGTAAAATAACTCGCCCAATGGACAAGGGGAACAGCTTGGATCAGAACCCATATCTGTCTTAACTTCAAGTTAAGCTAATTCCAAAATTAGAGGTTGCTATTACTTCATATGGCATACATAATGTGTATATAATATATAGGGATAAAAAGAACAACTGCACACCAGGCTAATAATACATCTTTTGAACTGTTTCTAACATAAGAATATATGAAATACTTCCTGTGTGTCTAAATATACTAAACCTTTTACATTATTAGTATTTATGGATTTGATTTAATGTTTATTTTTTCTGGTAGATTTCTAACCTATTACACAGCAACAGCAATGAAAATAAACACTTTACTCTTAAGTATATAAAACAGAACTCTCTATTTAACCAGCACTCATGTACATCTATAGCCTAATGGTAATTAATTTTCAGACTGTTGACACGGAGGCATGACATGAGTTTGAAGTGCCTGTGAATCACCAAAGAATGCTTAAATCATGTGTAAAGTAGTATTAGAGCTAAATGTATTTTATTGTAATCTAATTCTGGGGAAATTGGCAATCTACATATGGTATACAGGAAAAATCTTTATGAACATGGTATTGATTAAGCAGAATACACTATTCCTGGCCATACCCAGTAACAGGATTTACTCTAAGTCTTTTGAACTAAAATAAAAATCTTTTAATTATAACAAATATTAGAGAAGATATTCAACAAAAGCATCAATGAACAGCTATCTGTTCCTTTAAAACCAATGTTAATACATTAATCATAATGATGACTATACCCCCAATGAAAATATAACGATTTAATATTATTCAAAAAGCATTTTATCCAGTATTTACAAATGTGTGTATGGTACTGAAACTTCTGTATAAACAAAACACACAGCTTCCGCTCACAAGGAACTTATGACACAGATAATTTAAATTATTGAGCCATCAATTTTTAATGACGAAGATGAACAGTAGACAGCATCATTTAACACCATTATCACAACAGTTTTAGGAGATATGTTATTATTAGCTAATTTCTGAATGAGAAAATTAATAAATAATTTGCCAAGGTTTATATACTTAGAAAGATCTAGAACTTGGATTCAAACTGAGATCTATATGACTCTAAAACTCAAGCTTTTGAAATTAACTTACAGATACTGACATTATTAAACTAAATAATTAAAGCACATTTTAGGGATTATAAAACTAAGTTCTCTTGGGAAAATTAACTAGAAAGGGAAAAACTTGAAAAAAATGGCATTTTGAATAACACTGTTAATTATTTTGCTTTTATTATTGTAAGAGGTTTTTCAAAATTGTATAAATTATCACCATTTTATTGATAGGAACTGAGAGAGACAAAAATATCCCATATCTTGTCTAAGATCACCTAAGGAAAAAATAGCTTGCATTACAATACAAAAGTTTCTATTGGTCAACTAAGACCCTGTTCTTTAATTTTTAAAAGGCTTTATCCTATTGTAGACATGATCATATTCAGATAGTCCCTATATATGTATATATTTAGAATATTTCTTTAGAAATAGACAATCATACCTTTGCAAAGAGCAAATTAAGCTGCTTCCCTGATCCGTGGTACCCGCCCTGGGAAAGGAACAGTTTAACCTGTTCTTGAACCTGCTCTTCATCTAAGTGCCAGCAGTTTTCATCATCTATACTAGCACCTGCTGTTGGATCAGGAGCACCTAGAAATAGAAAGAAAAATAATAACACACAGGCTAGATAAAAACTCTGTGCTAAAAGGATTAATTAAGACTCTTTTTGCCTACTTTTTAATTCAATCTCAATTTCAATTATACATACAAATTTGTGACAAACTAAATACAAGGATCACTCTTATTTCCAGAACTTTCCTGATTTGTGCTAAGTCAAATGCAGATTACTTTAGAATTGAGATATTTCTATATTTTATCTCTGGAGATGAGTTTATAGGTTCTCTAAAAAATCAAATTCACAAAAGTGTTTCATTGTAAATACATGATGTTTATAAAGCTGTGTAGGCCATGCTGGAAAAAATGTCTTTCAAAGACTTTAGAAAAATATGAGACAAGTAAACTTAGCAGAGTATTTCTCTCTTTACTATGTTAATTCAATAAGTTTTCACCATTATCTGCTGCTGTATAAACTACATGCTGACATAAGTCTTTAGTTGCAGAAAACCGAAGATTAAAAAGGGAAATCAAGCCACATGGGAACAGGCAGTGCAGCTGTTGTATTAAACCAGGTTGTAGTATCACCTTGCCAAACTGCATAAATATTTTATTGCTGAAGTACACACAAAGATAGCAGCTAAGTAATAAGCCCTATGTGTGTAGACTACCTTAGAAATTAAAAAACTACCCAGATATTTAGGGAGGTAAAGATTGTTTCATTATTTGCCAATAAAATAAAATGGTATTTTAAGGTCTAAGATTCATAAGTAATACAAAAAAAATTAGATCTAAAAACTATTCATCCTCAGTGTTTCTCTGCTTATCAACCCTTAAAATAATACATCTGTAGGTGTGGTTTTGTATTACTTTTCTTGTCTTCTAATGATCTAAAGCAGACTCAATTAACCAAAGAAATAATCACTAACATCTGCTTAGAACCAAGGCCTACTAGTCCCTAGTAGAGGAAGGCAGTGAGTCCCTGAGCCTGCCTGAAAAAGTGTATGTTCATTCATTCATTCAGCCAGTCAGCATATTTACTGAGTGCCTGACTCAGTGCCAGCCTCTCTGCTAGACTTGGAGATAGAATAGTGGTACAAACTAGACAGAATTCCTGTCCTCACTGAATCTACAACTTAGTTCAGGGGCTTTCAAATTTTGCTGAACAAGACCCACAATAAGAAATATATTTTACATCATGCCTAATATGCTTATGTGTCTGTGTGTTCATATGATTAATCTGCAAAAATCTGATGCAAGTGTCCTTACTATAAGCAAAGGCTCAATATTTTCTACTCTATTTCATTTTTTAAAGAGGGCTTGTCACAATTTTTAAAACTGATTTTATAAGCTATAACAGGTGGCCACCCACTAGCTGAAAAACACTCCTTTAAGTTTTTGAGATAAATATCAATCTAATTAATCATATATATAAATGTATAATAAATGGTAATAACTGCTCAGAGGAAGAGGGCCGGGTGATGGAAGACTCTATCATCAGAGAATTCTGACTGGGCCTTGGATTGCTAGGGTAAGCATACCTTGATGAAATGGCACTGAGCTGAGATCTGCCTTAAGTGGATTAAAAGCTACTTAAAAATGAACTAAAGGTCAGGAAAGGAGAGAAGGGTCTGCATGTGAGAAGAACTTGAGCATAGCCCTTAGGCAGGAAAAAACATGGTGCATGGAAGAAATAAAAGGCAGTCTATGCAACCCAAGAATAGAAGATGAGAGGAAGAGTAATACAAGATAATCCTGGAGAAAAGAAGCAGGATCAGACTGAGTGCCTTGGTTGGCAAAGAGCTTAGTTTTTTTCCCTGAGAGTAATGAATGGGAATTCATGACAACTTATCCAAAGTGGAAGAAAGAAATACTCTAAATAATAAAAGATGTTTTGTCCTGATATGCATCAATTTCAACATTCCTACCATGAAATATTATGCAGCCATAAAAATGAATGTGGAGACTCTCCATGCATTACAATGGAAAGATATCCAGGACATACTGTTGATTGAAAAAAAAAATCAAGGAGAATAAAAGTATACACAGTGTACCACTTTTCAGGCAATTAATGATGTTTGTGCTAGATAGACTAACCAAGAAAAGGAGAGAGAAGATCCAAATAAATAAAATCAGAAATGAAAACAGAGACATTAAAATTGATACCACAGAAATACAGAAGATGATCAGAGACCTATTATGAACAACTATATGCCCCAAAACTAGAAAACCTAGAAGAAACAGAAAAGCCTGAGCAGACCAGTAATGAGTGGCAACACTGAATCGGTAATAAAGAATCTCCCAGCAAAGAAAAGCCCAGGATCAGATGGATTTACAGCCTAATTCTACCAAACGTAGGAAGAAGAACTAATACTAATTGTCTTGAAACTGTTCCAAAAAATCAGAAGACAGAATCCTCCCTAACTCATTACACAAGGCTAACGTCAGTATGGTACCAAAACTAGACAAGGACACCACACAAAAAGAAAACTAGAGACCAATATCCCTGATGAACACAGACATAGAACTCCTTAAAAAATACTAGCAAACCCAATCCAACAGTATGTCAGAAAGATTATACACCATGATCAAATGGGTTTTACACCAGGGATGCAAGGATTGTTTAACATGCAAATTGAGAAATGTGATACCAGAATAAAGAACAAAAACCATATGATCATCTCAATAGACAGAAAAACCATTTGTAAAATTCAGCATCTCTTCATGATAAAAAAAAACCCTCAGCAAACTAGGCATAAAAGGAATATACCTCACAATAATAAAGGCCATATATGACATACCCACAGCCAACATCATACTGAATGGGCAAAAGTTGAAAGCATTCTAAGAACTGGAATAAGACAGGAATGCCCATTTTCACCACTCATATTCAACATAATGCTGGAAGTCCTAGTCAGAGCAATCAGTCAAGAGAAATAAATAAAAGGCATCCAAATTGGAAAAGAAGAAGTCAAATTATCCCTGTTCACGGATGATACAATCTTCCATCTAGAAAAACCTGAAGACTCCATCAAAAAATGATTCAATTTGATAAACGAATTCAGTAAAGTTGCAGGATGCAAAATCAACATACAAAAAGTAGTGTTTCTATACGCCAATAACAATCTACCTAAGAACCAAATCCTACTTACAGTAAGTACCAAAAAACAAAATAAAATACTTAAGAATAAATTTAACCAAGGAGGTAAAATATTTCTACAAAAAAACTATAAAACAGTGATGAATGAAATTAAAGATGACACAAACAAATGGAAAAACATCCCATACTCATGGATCAGAAGAATATAGGTAAGATGACCCTATTGCCCAAAGCAATCTACAGATTCAAAGCAATCTTTATCCAAATATTGACATTTTTCACAGAATTAGACCAAACAATCCTAAAATTCATATGGAACCAAAAAAAGAGGCCAAATAGCCAAAGCAATCCAAATAAATAAAAAGAACAAAGCTGGAAGCATCATATTACCTGGCTGCAAATTATACTACAAGCCTATGGTAACCAAAACAGCCTGGTGCTAGTATAAAAATAGACACATAGACCAATGAAACATAACAGAGAACTCAGAAATAAAGCCACATATTTACAACCAACTGATCGTCCACAAAATTCACAAGAATATACACTAGGGAAAGGATGCCCTTTTCAATAAATGGTGCTGGGAAAATTGTATAGCCACATGCAGAAGACCAAAACTGAACTCCTACGTCTCATCATAAAATGTAAGACCTGTAACTATAAAAATACTAGAAGAAAACCTAGGGAAAATTCTCCTGGACACTGGTCTAGGCAAAGCATTTATGACAAAGACCTCAAAAGCACAGAAACAAAAATAGAGAAATGGGACTTAATTAAACTAAAAAGCTTCTGTACAGCAAAAGAAATAACAGAGTGAAGAGACAACCTGCAGAATGGAAGAAAACATTTGCAAACTATTCACCTGACAAGGAACGAACATCCAGAATTTACAAGGAAATCAAACAAAAAAACCCCACAAATAATCCCATTAAAAAGTGAGCAAAAGACATGAGACATTTTTCAAAAGAAGACATACAAATGGCCAACAGGCACATGAAAAAATGCTCAACATCACTAACCATGAGAGAAATGCAAGTCAAAACCACAATGAGATATCATCTTATACCAGTCAGAATTGCTATTATTAAAAAGACAAAAAAATAACAGATGTTGGTGAGGATGTAGAGAAAATAGAGCTCTTATACACAGTTGGTGGGAATATAAATTAGTATAACATCTATGGAAAACAGTATGGAGATTTCTCAAATTACTAAAAATAGAACTACCATTCCATCCAGCAATTCCACTACTGGGTATCTACCCAGAGGAAAAGAAAACATTATATGAAAGACACCTGCACTCCTATGTTATATCACAGCATTTTTCATGATAGCAAAGATATGGAATCAATCTAAGTGTCTATCAGTGAATGATGTGGTACAGATACACAATGAAATACTATTTGGCCATAAAAAAAAGAATGAAATCACATCCATGCAGCACCATAGATGGAACAAGACATCATTATATTAAGTGAAACAAATCAGACACAGAAAGACAAATACCACATATTCTCACTGATAAGTGGCAGCTTATGTACAGAAGGGCATGGAGTGTGTGGAACGATAGACAATGAACACTTGGAAGAGCTGGAGGGTGGGTGACAAGAAATTACTTAATGGGTACAATGTACATTATCCAGGTGATGGATGCCCTATAGCCCAGACTACACACCACCATGAAATCTATGCATGTAACAAAATTACTCTTGTACCTCAAAATTTATACAAATAAAAAATGATAATAAACAAAATACATATAAATATTGAGGTTTATAAAAGAGCTTGCATGTCAGTATATCCTTATGCATGCCTAAAATATTTTGGAAGGACATTTTAAAGAGTACAAGTAACCTAGTTACATGGGGGAAGGAAACATCTTTTAAAATTTTGGAACAATGTGAATATATTTACGTATCTAAAAAAATCACTTTATCTGAAATACGGAGGATGAATTGAGGGGCGAAAATACCTAATGCTATTCTGATGGTGTGCACACAGGATGATGATAGTTGCTTGAAAAACAGCAATGACAGCAGAAATGGAGAAGCTGACAAGATTTCATAAATGCAACAAGAACTTGGTGAGTAAGTGGATATGTGAAGTACGGGAGATGAACAGATGGAGAGAGACATGAGTTTCTGGATTAAACAACCATACGGAATACTGGAAAACTCACTGACACACAGACCACCAGAGAAGGACAAGATTTGGAAATTGGGAGGGGCAGTGTTTAGGTCATGAGCTTAGTTTTAGATATGGTGAATCTGACATACCCTTGAGACAGTGGAGAAGAGGGAAGAGGATTTCAAGGAGGAAGCTGGATATACTATGGGAAGCAGTAAACTGTTTAAGAGCATCTAGGACCAAATCCTAAGGAAGGCCAACATTTAAAGGCTGCATAAGTAAATGAGCAAGGATGTCAAAGGAAATGAGTGGCCTCTTAGGAAGAGTTGGAGAGACCAAGTCTTCCAGAAGAAGGAGAAAGTCATTCCAAGTAGGCACTGGACAAGTATATAGAGGTGAAGCTCCATGAGAGCAAGAATTGTATCTGCCCTGCTCACCATTGCTTCCTAACACCCAGCCACTATCAGGAGATCAAGTACTGCGAGGAAGGGGGAAAAGAGGGAGGGAGAAATGCACATATACATTTTCCCCCCTGGAAAAAGAATTCTTACTTAAAAAGTTAAGAACCACTCTAAAGCATCCTCATAAACATTATCTCATTTTCTCCTCACAATGTCCCCTGGAGGCGCGTATAGATCATGATCCCCATTCTACAGGAGAAATAGGTTCCAAGTTGGTTATGACTTGTACACAGCCACACTGCTAAATCCAGTCTCCAGATTCTCTTTTTCTGCCGATGAACATATTCCAGGATCCTAGAGCTGATGTTGAGCCCCGAGGTCATCAAGGCAGGGGCTGTCAACCCTAAAGCAAAGAAATATTTAAGGAAGGGTACTGGTGTGTTTGTAGGCATTTGTTAGCATGCCTCTCTTTTACAGAAAGCTTTAAGGACACACAATGATGCGAAGTTAACTACTAGGTCTATAACTGTATCCCACAGAAATTCAGAGACCCTAATCCATCCCATCTTTTTGATTCTACAGACACATATGCACACACCCCTGCACAAAATACCTATAGATTCTTTACATAAATGCATCAAAAGAGACTTTCCAAACAACTATAGAATCTTGACTTTTATTTTTAAATTCTTCCCAACGTCCTCCTTTGAAATCTGACATATCCCTCCTTATCCTCTTCACAGGGAAAACTCTAATTAGCTACTGACCATCCATTTCCACTGTTCCTTCTGATAAACTGAGCTAAATAATACAGTCTTCCATCTCGAAAAACATCTAGCCTCACAGTGGTTACTTCTCCCAATTTTTGTCATTTTTTTTTAAGTTGTTCTCTATGATCACCAAGGGCCAAAATCCACAAGGAGATCTGCCCCAGAACTACTTGGATGGGGGTTGTCTGCTGTGGCATGACTGAAGGCATTTCAGCTGCTTGGGTCATATCCACATAAGACTTGGGGGCTTGGTTTGCCACAGAAATAGCCAAATATTTTAAGTAGACCTGAATTTGGTCCAGTCTTCTGTGGCCTGCTTGAACTGGCAAAGGCGTCACCATTCAGATACCCTCCAAAAACTTCAGAATATAATCCACTTATTTTTTTTCATGCTAATAGTGAAAAGTGATAGAAGAATACATAAATTACTCTTAACTTGAATTACACAATGTATATTTTTCCTTAAAATTGGATAGGTTTTAAATACACTATTTATATATATATATTTATTTTATTTTATTTATTTATTTATTTATTTATTTTTGAGACAGAGTCTCGCTCTGTTGCCCAGGCTGGAGTGCAGTGGTGCGATCTCGGCTCACTGCAAGCTCTGCCTCCTGGGTTCATGCTATTCTCCTGCCTCAGCCTCCCAAGTAGCTGGGACTACAGGCAGCCGCCACCACGCCTGGCTAATTTTTTTTTTTTTTTTTTTTGTATTTTTAGTAGAGACGGGGTTTCATCCTGTTAGCTAGGATGGTCTCAGTCTCCTGACCTTGTGATCTGCCCACCTCGGCCTCCCAAAGTGCTGGGATTACAGGTGTGAGCCACCACACCCAGACACTATTATATATTTTTAAAATATGACAGATTTTAAAATTGCTTTAATGGACAATTTACATACATACATACATAGATACAGATTTTGGTTCAAGTGGAGAAAAATCTAATAGCAAATGTATAAATACATCAATTATGTTTTCTCAAGTTTTAAGAAAATTTGAATACTTGTTCCCTCCAAAACTCATGTTGAAATTTAAACCCCAATGTGGCAGTATTGAAAGGTGGGGCCTTTTAAGAGGTGAATGGACCATGAGGGCTCTGCCCTGGTGAATGTATTAATCCATTCTTGGATTAATGTATTAATGGATTAATGGGTTATCATGGGAGGGAACTGGTGTCTTTATAAGAAGAGGAAGAGATACCTAAGCTAGCATGTTAGCATGCTCAGCTCCCTTACCACGCAACGCCCTGTGCCCACAGAGTCCCCACCAGCAAGAAGGCTCCCACAAGATGCAGCCTCTCAACCTTGGACTTCTCAGTCTCAAGAACTATAAGAAATAAATTCCTTTTCTTTATAAATTACTCAATTTCTGGTATTCTGTTATAAGCAACAGAAAAATGAATGGATACATTAAGTTGGGGTTTTTATTTTTATTTTTTTTGGGTAAGCTAGTATTAGAATTAACTTACTTCTTGATAGTACTGGGCAAGAGGGAAATGCACTGGAGAAAAAAAAAAATGGCCCAAAGTCTACATACCAGTTGAGAGGATGGATTAGAATTCAGAAGATTTCAGTTCTAGGCACTGTCTGGAAAAACTATGCATTTTCCAGCAAATAACTTAAGCTCTTCGGGCCTCCATTTCCTTAACTCTAAAATTCTATAATGTAAGAAAAAAAATTAACTGAGCAATAAAAATTAGAAATCTGCTCATGTGATATAGAATTCTTCCTGACTTACTCATAAGACTGCAAGCAAAGATAACTAGTAGATAGATAAAACATAAATTCACTCTACATACAACTCAACATTTTAGGAATAAGACATGTACCCTATACATCATAGACCAGGAAATTTAATGTCTACAACAATAATTGCCCCCCAAAGTGCAAATTCATGTATTTAACTGTAATGCTAAGTTTTAACTATTTATTTATTTTTACTGTAAGTTCTGGGATACATGTGCAGAACATGCACATAGGTATACACATGCCATGGTGGTTTGCTGCACCCATCAACCCATCATCTACATTAGGTGTTTCTCCTAATGCTATCCCTTCCCTAACCCCCCACGCTCCCCGACAGGCCCCGGTGTGTGATGTTCCCCTCCCCGTGTCCATGTGTTCTCATTGTTCAACTCCCACTTATCAGTGAGAACATGCAGTATTTGGTTTTCTATTCTTATAGTTTTAACTATTTAAATCCTAACATGTCTTGATTACACGCATTACAATGTTGCCTAAGCCTTATATAAAATGTAAGATTTGCAAAATTTATGTCTACTTGTTAACGGCTGTCTATAATCAAAGACAAACCTCTCAACATTTAGCTTTGAGAAGGGAATGCAAAAAGAAACATAACTCATGTATTTATACATTTGCTATTAGATATTCCCACCGTTGGGCAGGAACCAGAATCTGAATGTATGTAAATTAAATGGTCCATTAAAATGTTTTAAAGCCTATCATGTTTTTACTCTTATTTATATTTATAATAGTAAGTTCTATAATATTTACAACTGTATAATTAATCTTTGTGGGCATTTTATTACTGAAGCTTAATTCTTCAGGCCTTCAGGGAAAGTCAAATTATCTGTTGGAAAAAGAAGTAGAACAATTTGGTCTCTCATTCCCAGAGATGGATGTGTGAATTTGATTTACCCGCCTACCTTGGTAATGTAATGTCACAGGCAGAAAGCAAAGGAGAATTCATGGACATGAAGGACCACTATCTAAGTCTTTGGCGTCCTCTGTCTACTGCTTGATTTGGTTCTGATTTAGTTGTGATTTATCCCAACATCAAACTCGCTTGCCCCAGTAGTTCTCAAAAGTAAGGGCATATCAAAATGCCAGAGATATTGTAAAAAACAGATACTGAGATACCACTTCAGACCCACTGAATCAGAATCTTTGCTGGGGATAAAAATGGTGGGAGCGGTAGAATTCTGTTTGGAGAGAATGTTAAGCAGGGTGGCACATTCTAGATCTTAATAATTAAAAGTATTCATGATCCTGAGGCATCAGACAGACACCTCTCCAGTGTATCTAATAAAGCATATATACGCCATACCGAATGAGGTATCTGTCTCACACCATGGATACAGTTACTTATAGGTGTTAAGATACCACCATATCATTATGCAGATTTTAAACTGGGCTATGAAGACACGTTTATAATTGGCTTATGCTGTGTCTGGTGCATGGAGCTATTCACAGCTTTGACTTCTAATTGAAGACTTAGTGCTTTATTTTATCTTATTTTGCTGGAAAACAAATTCAAAACAAGAAAGAGTGAAGGTCTTTTGTTTACAAAGTTAACATCTTCATCTTAACTGTGACCCAACTGCCACAGTAACACCGTTTTCCAAATAATGCTTTTAAATTTATATTTATGTAGCAGTGTCCCTTTTTGTTAAAATTGATTTCTCAAATTCAACCTATTCAGGCAGAATTTAGGCAGCAGATGTCTACACTGCAGAGGTGATTAATTCAGCCACTTTTGGGGACCTAGAGAAGGCCATCTCCTACAGTTTTAGTGTTTGCTGTTAAAGCTAGGAAACATTAAATAGGTGGCTTACAAAGGCCCTGGTCGACCTGTCTTACGGGCAAAATCCTGACATCAACCATTGGCACTGAGAGGGAAAAGGCAAGACAACAAACTTTAGCGACTCAGACTCAAAAAAATGTCTTTCTTTACAGCAGAGAGGAGAGAACTAGAAGACCTCTGAAAAATGATGTACACTCAATAAACACACTTTTTAGAAAAGATTTAAGTTTTATCCTGAATTAAAGTCTCCTTTCAAAGGGGTAACTAATGCCTTTATTTCAATTTACAATTTTGTTGTAGTTGAAACAGCCAGATCTTTAGTCACCTTCCATCCTCTATGGTCACTCCACATAATTCTACTGCCATAATATAGTGTGGTGTCCTCTCCAGGAGCTGTCAGAAGACAAGCCATTTTCCTCACTGTGGAGGCTAATGACAGAGGAAAGGCTGATGTGCACCGGGTTCTGCTCCCCCAACAAACCACCTTCCTTTTAGCTAAATGCCAAGGAAGTAAATAAGCAGCACTGCCATCAGCATATATCTCAGGGAACTCAAATAGACCTGTCAGGGTTTATGGCCCCTCCTCTATTATTTTCCTCTCTTCTGACTTTATTATTCATCTCATTATTTAATTTACTTCAGCAGTTCAATAGTATATGTATTCATGTACAGAAATAATCATGTATTTTATATGGAAAAAAGCAATAAAGTATTTGTACATTCTCCAATGCTCATTAAAAAATGCAGAGTAAAAACACAGAGTGCTTTTCAGGTAAGTTATTTTCCATTACTTATCTAATAAATGTATTAATGATTACTCAGTACACAAATATAAATATTTAAGTGCAAAGTTCTCAGGAAGTCTTACTATTACATAATCCAACTCTTCAGATTTATTAAAAGAGATCAACTATGTTTGCAGGCTTTAAGAATAGTTGGCTCCAATTATTTTTAAAAGACTTAAAAAAAAAGCTGGTTCACAAATATTTTCCTTAAATATTTACCGCTGCCCTTAAGGACTCCTATCAACTGCCACATCACAATGATGATGGTAATAGCAGCTCACTTTTACTCCTTGACCATCCTGACCTTATGAAATGGGCACTCTTCATTGTCCACATTTTACAACCAAGAAAACTGAGGCCTGAAGACATTCAGTTACTTGCCCCTGTTAACAAAGCTGGAAAGCAAAGGGCCAGTATTCTAATTTAGGCTGTCCAACTTCAAAGCTGGAACTCTTAAACACCCTGAATAGCCTTACAGTGGGAGGTATGAGAAACGCCATTGTGGGGGAGATGGGAATAATAAGCTCTTCTAGTCAACCTGGAGAGATTGGAGGCCAGTTAAATGAGAGAGGGATGGGCGAGGAAACTGATCACAGCTGGCACCAATCTTTTTAAATTATGAGGGTTGGGATGGTGTCAGAGATGACCAAAGAGTGTGAGGGAAGGCAAGATGTGGAGGTGAAGAGAGGATGAAGGGTATTGGGCTAAAAGTAACCTGGCTGTTTTTGCATTCCCCAACAAATTCCTCATGGGCTAGAGATTTGTAATTCCTCCTAATTAAGAGACATAAGTTCAAAGACTACTTCTTTGGCACTAAAGTGAAATGTAAAAACTTTTCATATTAAGAAAAAAAAAAAGGACCCCCTGTACATGATCAGAGATTCTATCCATGTTTTTTTAAAACACTTTTTTTTTTTTTGAGACAGAGTCCTGCTCTGTCACCCAGGCTGGAGTGCAGTGGTGCGATCTTGGCTCACTGCAGTCTCCGCCTCCCAAGTTCAAGTGATTCTCCTGCCTCAGCCTCCCAAGTAGTTGGGATTACAGGCACGCGTCACCATGCCCGACTAATTTTTGTATTTTTACTAGAGACAGGGTTTCACCATGTTGGCCAGGCTGGTCTTGAACTCCTGACATCAAGTGATCCACTCACCTTGGCCTCCCAAAGTCCCAAGATTACAGGCATGAGCCACCAAGCCCAGCCTAAAACCATTCTTACAGAAACATCAAGTTTTACTTATAACTTAAGGGCAAAACTGGTAATTTTTGAAGGGAAGTTCAGCAGTACTTACAAAATTCAAAATGCATATATCATTCATTCTGGCATTTCTACTACTAAGAATCTATTATATCTATACAAATTCACACACACACACACACACACACACACATTCACACATAAAGATGGTCACAGCAACAGTGTATATACAGGGAAAAATGGAAACAACCTCCTCAAAGTCATTCAGTGAGTTAAAAGCTAAATATATCCATACTATGAAATATTGTACTACAATTAAAACAACTATATAATAACAGTACTAACATAAGATATTCATGATATATTAAGAGAAAAAAACTGAAGACCATTTTCTGAATTATTTATTTTAAAACTTCATATATATGTGTGCACATGTCTGCACATGTGTGTTCGTGAGGAAAAATGTCTCAGAATATGAACCATGCTGTCCACAGTGGCTGCCTTGTGAGAATAAGGGTGCTTTTGGAGACTAAGGGAGCTGTTGGGAATGGGGAAAAAATGAGGACTTGCCTTTTTAGATACTTCAATACTACTACATGAATTCTTCTTTTATAAATTTTCTTTAAGTTTCACTCTACTGCACTTTAAGATAGTATAGTGAAAGCAACTTTAACTATCTCCTACAGAATATATTTGCTAATTATATAGACCATCAGGAGACCCTACCTTTGTTTTACCAACTGTCAACACCAGAATGTTCTATTATACAATAGAAAGGGTATGATAGTAATAATCAAATTACCTCCCTAGGATACCTGCAAAAACTGGTTGCTAAGGCAAGCCCAATTACAATAAACACAACCATCCACAGGGAAATAAAAGGAAGGAAAATGTGACATGAGGCCTCCATCAGATGACTCCAGCTGTCACTCACTGGTAGATTTGGAACATAAAAGTGTACATGTCCTTAAAGAATAAATACCTAACTTCCTACTAAGAACAAAACAGAACGAACAATGACAGTCATACTTTTTGCTTAACAAATATGAGTGCTTATTACATCTTAAGTATTGTGCTTAGAGAAGCTATCAGGATACAGAGGCCACAGTTTCAGCCTGATAAAGCTCATAATCAAATGAAAATGAAGAGCTATGCAATGAAGATGGGACTGCTGAATAGATTTGCTTGTTTGTTTGCTAATATCTGAGATAGTCTGAATAGACTGATATACAAGGCAGCCAGGACACAAAGGCATTCAGAGGCAAGGTTAAGCAGGACAGGCAGACTTAAATGGAATTCTTGGTCTTGGTTGTGTAAGAACCATGCTCAAACAAATTGAAATGGAAAAACAACACATGAATGCACACCTGGGTGAAGCTACAGAAGGTACGCCTTTGCAGTACGGAGCCTAGGTTCCTCCTATGCCTCTGTAGATAACCACCAGCAAAGACACAGAGCTGGAAGAGATCTTAGATGTCATATGCCAATCCTCATCCAATATGTGAATAAATGCCTTCTACATTTGGCTAGCTGAGATGGCATCTCTGGACACATGACAGGGAAGTGAGGGGTAAGTCTAGGCTACTTTCAGGATTAGTCCAGGTCCTGGGAGTAAAAGGGCCACTGAAATGATCCTTTCCTCTTTTCCTCTATTCTAGGTTGGGGTCAAGGCCACACTTTCCCCTCAGACTGTCCCTCTTTGTGGTAGTCTACCCAGTACAGGCTAGCCCATAGGAAGATTAGTGTACAAAAAGCCGTAGGAGAGGAAATATGTGCCAGAAAGTCAGGGAAAGCAATCTGACCTCCAATTATAGTATTATCCATCCCTTTACTGGCTTCTCTCTTCTTAACTGTGATGAGTACTTGTGGATACCCCAACATGAGGTAAGGTCAGTTATCTTTTTTATAATTATCCATCGTATGATTAAAATTATCCCAACACTGTTAGAGATGATTAAGAGCACTTTAAATATGAGAAAAAATGGGTCCCATTCAAGGTCACACAGGTAATATGTAGTGGAGACAATACTGGATTCTAGGCCTCTAGACTTCAAGTTCAGTGTTCTGTCCCTATACCACAGTTTACCAATCTACAATACGTCTCCTTTAATAGGAAGCATAAAGGACAGAAAAGACGAAGTTAATTAACTATGAGGGTGGGGTTAGTACTTGGAAATCTATAAGACTCTAGAAAAGTACTTAGCAAAGATACCAGCTTCTTTTTTAAGAATATGGAAGCTAGAAAGTTTTATTAGAGTATAAAACCAAGAGCAAACAATTTTGCTTTAAAAATACAGAACTACAACTGGCAATCTCCTTGGTGGGCCATTAACATTAACTATCTTACAGCCTCTTTTAGCATGTAGTGGTTAATTTTATAATCTAATTAAAATTATGTGGAAAATTTTATGAAAACATATTGAAATGTTAAAAGGTCTACTGACAAGGACTGAACTATTATGATGACAAACTATATTCCAACAACCTTCACTAAATCTGTGACCTTGGATAAGTCATTAGACTCATTCTCCTTGATTTCTTTATCTACACACTATTGCAATTATAAATTACAAGAAAATTGCTCACAAGGAAATTGTGAAGAACAATGTGTGTGAAATAGGCTTGAAAAACTTTAATTCCCCAGGATAAAATCTTTAAAAAATAAAATATTGCAAAATAATAAGAAAAACAACTACTAAGAACAACTAATAGGATAAGTTCACAAGGAAAAAGGGGAAAAACCTACTGTTATCAACATATTTTGTATTTACTCATGAATTATGTCTTTCTTCCAAAAAAGATTTAGATAAGCTAAATCTTGTCTTTATGATGCCAACTAATCAAGTCTAAATCATATCTTAACCCTTTTATCTATGCGAGGTAAAAGTGATGCTTTTCCAAAGAGAAAAATTAAATCCTCCCAATATTCATGTTCAAGACTTTTGTCTCAAAGAAAAAGTGTATCCACAAAACCACACAAGAAAGTACTGCTTTAGAAACAGATTTCTTAAAAGAGAGTGCCTTACATACAGATCTTTATAGGCAGGTGGGATCATGTTGTCAAGTAACTGCAAAACATTTTTAATGCCACCACCTATTAAGTCATTAACAATTAAAATAAGACCCTCCAGGGAGCAGATTTCCCATTTCATCACTTAAGGTCACCGTGGCTTGCTTCCTACCTCTCTTCTTTTTTACCACTTGTCAAACTAGAATGGAAGGCAGGAAGGCAGCTCATGTAATTGGTCCATTTCCAGGCTGGGAGCAAATTTGATGATAAATTAAGTGAAGAGAAAGCTGGCGGGATAAACTGCTCAAGTGTGCTGCTCTGGAGAAGCTGTTCCTATACACAAGTTATTAGGAAATCATATTGAGTCTAAAGGTAACCTGCAATCTATCCTTGATAGGCTTTCCTATTTTAGAAACTATGAAAGAACTACATCACGTGAACACATTCTCTCATCCAACCTTAGTTTACATTGTTTCACTGGTTCCATTATTTCAAAATAGATTGAAAAATCTTTCTGATAAGAAACTTTAGGGGCTACTATCCTTCAAAACAAGCAAGACAAATGCAGAACAAGCAACTGATTACTGATGGAGGCTTTCAGTTTTACTAAAACTCAAGAGAACAAAGTGATGCTAGCAGATTACATGACCTAAGGAAAAAAGGAGGGAAAAGAGAGAATGCATAAAAGTTTGAAGAAATGGTATATTCTGTTCTCTGCTTCCACTGAACAATTTAATAAGAAGCCACAAACAGAGAAATCTCTGGGATGACCATTAGCTGGCCCGAATTTTCACGCGGCAGCAAGATTTGAGGCAGATGATATGACAGAGCAGAAGCCTACTTGAAAAAGTCCTTGAATACATGTGCTTTTGGAGGGCTGAAGGTACCTCTGTGGCAGCGTTGTTTACACTCCTGTTATTTAACATTGGCAGACTCTACCAAGTCAAACGCTTTACACACCTTATGATAGCTACTTTAGTAAAGCTGAGCCTGATATGGGGAGTACTAGAAGAAATACAACTATGTGGATTTCCTCTGACACAGAAACCACATTAAAAGTATCTCACAGCACCAGGAGACTTATAAAAGAATGTTTACAGCAGCTCCTTTCAAAACTAGGCCTATCAAAAGTGAACAAGGACAAATAAATAGCAGTATTCTCATACTCAGAAGACTCTAGAGCTGTGCTGTCCAATATGGCAGCCACTAGCCACATGTGGCTACTGAGCACTTGCAGTGTGGCTACTAGTGTTTTGAGCTATGTTGTGAGGTGTGAAACAGTAACCAGATTTCACAGACTTAACATGAAAAAAAGTAAAATAACAACATTTTTCTTGAATATTTATGAATATTATGATACGTGTTGGATCGATATTTTAGATATATTGAGCTAAAGAAAACATACTACCAAAATTAATTTTACTTGTTTCTTTTCACTTCTTAAAATGTGGCTATTAAAGTATTTAAAACTATGCATGTGGTTAATATTCTATTTCTATGGGAAGGCTCATATTATATTTCTATTAGACAGTGCTTCTCCAGATGAATAAATTACAGGTATGTGAAAAAATATGGGTAAATCTTAACATGATTCTGAGTGAAAGAAGTCAGGTAATACAAGAATCATACTGTATTATTCCATTTACACAAAGTTTAAAAATAAATAAAACTAAACCAATGTTTAATAATGTCAAAAACAACAAAACACAAACCGCCAAAGAAGTGATTACTATAAAACTAGGCAGTGGTTACCAAGGGGAAGAGAAAGGAACTTGTGACTGAAAGGGGGTACTTGGAGCCCTCTCAAGTGATAAGAGCCATCTATTTCTTGGCCTGGGTGACAGTTCACTTTGTTAATCTGCACATTCATATTGTATGTACTTTTCTACATTTTTACATCTCATAATTTTTAAAGTTTACAAAAAAGGACCTCAAACTGCTTTTCTGAAAACATTTTTATTTGCTGTCAACTAACCACTGAAGAAAACCTAAAAGAATAGGGTTGAGAGACTAGTCCTAGATTTCAAATCAATATAAATAAAGAAATGTGACAACGTTAGGTCCCAGAGCTGTTTAGTCAAAACTGCATTACTTTTTCAACATATTTTTAAATATTTTTAAAATTATGTCCAAATGTTTTAAAAGCACAAGCAACCTATGTTTGGCAACATTACTTGTCCTATATTAATGTACTCTATGAAATAAGTGTTAAGTATATTTCTGAAAAGTTGCACCTATATATTCTTGTGAGTTGACATATTTGCACTGCATAAAATAAATACTCGATAAATGCGTTCACAAATAAATGAGAAAACATGTTCAATGTATAAAAGTTTTAAAAGAAAACTTTTTGTATTTTCTTATACAAAATATTCATATTCTAAATTCTCTCTAAACAAGCTATAATGTTTTTCCAAAAATAATTTATTTTCCTAATATGAGGCAACCGGTCAGAGGCTTTCCTGCACTGGAAAATAAATTTTAAAAGAAAATGAAAAAATTCACAATATGCACAAGTCAGTGTATTGACAAGGGTGAATTAAGTAAGTGTTCTGCATAACTAATATCTAGTACTTGATGAAATGTGACAAATTTAAAGGAAGTATAAGAACCAAGCTTTAACATGTATGATTTTTCTGAGCACAAAAGCCTTGGCACCTAACACGAAACACTTCAAAAGAAATGTTTTAGAATACAAATGTAAAAATCTCTTTTGACCAACTAAGAGCAATGCTGATGATCTATTTCACATTTAATTCACTTTTATGCAGAAGAATTGAATTTATAAGTGAAAAAGGATCCAGAGAGGAAATTTAAAGAGTCAATGTCTATACTCACCATGAACTTGGTTGATTTCTGAATTTTGGGAAAGAATTTCATCTGCTAATTTTTGAGCAGTTGGCAAAACTTCTGTGTGGTGCACTGTGATCAAATACTGTACAAACTTTTGCAGTTGGTCTCTATTCATTTGAAAGAGAGTCTCTGAAATGGGAAGATGCAGTTTGACCTGATCTGGCTTGCGGATGCGGTATAAAGACAGTGCCACAACATGGGCACAATAAAATATGTCCTTGTTTCCACAGCTGCAGGTCACTGAGGTAATCTTGCAACGATCAAAGCTGATGGCCACGTTGCAAACAGTTTCTGGCTCCGATTGTATTGCAGGTTCTGTCACTGTGCCGCTCAAGTGGAAACCTTGAGGGTGAAAGAAAGAAAGGGAGGGTTTAGCTTCTGCATTCAGATGCTATGAAATGCTCTAATTCTTTGAAATGTGTGGGACTTGACAGCAGCAAGAAAAAAATATGACAGCCTCTATATTCAAGTAAAAACATTCAGGCCACTAACCACTACCACCACCCCCTTACAGGTAAAAAAAGAAAAATAAATAAATGGTATTCAACTGATATGCTGAAGTATTTTACACAGCCATATGAAAACATATATTGCCATACATCACCATCATACCTATAGGAAGTGGTTAGATCACGCACTAAGAGGCCATCATTACTCTGCTCTGAATCAGTGGTATACAACACAATAATCCCCTAGATCAGTAGGATCAGTGGTTTCTTCTTTTTTCTGCTCCTTTTTTAAGCAGAGTCACCTAGCTCAGCTTTCTTCTCAAAAACAAACTAACTCTCCCCACCTTTATTCTAGGCAGCCACTAGCTGGCTCCAACCAACCAATACTGCAACTCTAAGGGAGTCCCTTTCACAAACTTTGATCAGATAAATTTTTAAATTTGACAATCCTTTCTGCAACATGCATAATGTATACCCCAATACAGCAATGTCTATGAGCAGCAACTGCTTATAGAATTGCAAGGCCCACCAAATCTCATATACACTACCACCTAAATAACTCATAATGATGATTCTCTTCCATGTCACATACAGAGGAAAGCTATACAGATGTACAGTTATTACACACACACACACACACACAAATACACGGTACAAAGTTACCAAGGTGGAAAAAGCCTTAAAAGGCCTTATACCTTAAACTTAGACCCACACAGAAATCCTCTATGACAGTGGTCCCCAACCTTTTTCGCACCAGGGACCAGTTTTGTGGAAGACAATTAGATAATTTTCCATGGATGGGGGAAGGGAATGGTTTCGGGATGAAACTGTTCTACTGTTCCACCTCAGATCATCAGGCATTAGATTCTCATAAGGAGCATGCAACCTAGATCCCTCACATGCACAATTCCCAATAGGGTTTGTGCTCCTATGAGAATCTAATGCCACTGGTACTGGTCCACGGCCCAGGGTTGAGGGACCCTTGCTCTATGAGCTCCATGACCAATGGCCATTTTGCTGCCTATAATGGTCCACACATGAGGCACTCACCCTGCCCTGGGGGCCAATCCCCCTTGGATAGCACTAGCTACAGCTTACTATCAACTGCAAACTGCCTTCCACCACCAGTGCCCACCAGGTAGTCCTGACCAGCTTGGCCACAGGACAACTCCTCCATGCTCTCTTTCCCTACATTGCATAGGAAGGCTATCCTAAATTGGGGTGGGTGGTAAGGGGGAGCATCCATTCAGTTCCACCCTCTCTCTCTCTCTCAAAGCCATATTCAGTGGCCAAGGATAAGCCTGAAGGGAGTAAGAAGAATATAGTTTTGGGAACCTCCACGACTCAGACTGACCTCAGGATTTCAGGTACCTGACAGAAACTTGAATGCTACACAGTGAAGCCCTGGGCTCTCTCCCAGTCTTCCTCTATTGATGCTATTTTAATAAAATTCATCTAGCTGGCCACTGTTTCTTCCAGTTCCCCTTCATTCACAAAGAAAAGGATTGCTACCATGTGGGGACTCTGGAACGGGTGGTACACATGGAGCTGCAGACGTAAAACTCAAGAATGATGGCCAGACAATGGTAAGAGTTTACACACAGGACATCTGAACCCCACTTACTGTCTTCCCATGCAGAGTCCACCCAGCCAGAGAGTTGAAAGAAATGCTACTCCTAAGAAATCTTTCAGAGGTAATATAATTTCACCTTGATCATTCTTAGTCAGCAACATTTAGTAAAAGGAGAAAGGTGCTGCAATAATCTTTATCCAATGAAACAATGAAAAAAGAGCATTCCCTAAAAACAAGTCACTATTACTGCTTCACGATAAGAAATTTTGAGAACTGTCATATAATAATCTTTGGTTTTTTTTCACAAATATTCTCACTGTTTCAGAATGGATATTCCAGTCTCCTTTATCTCTTTTAATCAACAACTTTTTCTGAAAAACCACAATTAAAGAAAGAGTACATAGTATATATTCTAAAATTTTTAAATATCTACGTTCCCATGAAGAAAAAGTCACATGAAAAAGTAAACACCCCAGCAAATCTCAAAAATGAAGAATAATGAGGGCAGTCTTGCTGTAATATATGCAGATGTACTATAAACCTACAATAATTAAAAACTCATGGGACAGCACAGATCAAGACAAAAAAATTACCAAGGGAGCATAAGAGAGAGTCTGGAAAGTTCCCAAGCACATTCTGTACATTTAGTTCAAGGCAAACTCTGTTTTCCACCTGTCATAGATGTACTTGCACGGGGAAACCGGTTATCTTAATAGGAAAACAGTTATCCTAAACTGACCATTTATAAAATCAGTCTCTTCCCACTTAACACTATCACATCTCTCTTCACCAACCAACTCAATGTCTTTGTCTCTCTGCAAAAGTGATATTGGAGATAACTTTTTCCCCACCCCCACACCTTGAAGATGGAGAACTATTCTAATTACAGGCAAAGCCAAGACAATTAAGGATCCAAGTGTTAAACCAGTTAGTATTTAAAGAGTCTACCAGGAGATAACAGATGCTTCAAAAAAGCCTGATTTAACTATTGGCCAGGAGTGGTGGCTCATGCCTGTAATCCCAGCACTTTGGGAGGCCGAGGCAGGCGGATCACGAGGTCAGGAGATCGAGACCATCCTGGCTAACATGCTGAAACCCCGTCTCTACTAAAAATACAAAAAATCAGCCAGGCATGGGGGCAGGCGTTTGTAGTCCCAGCTACTCGGGGAGCTGAGGGAGAAGAATGGCGTGAACCCGGGAGGCGGAGCTTGCAGTGAGCCAGTGAGCCAAGATTGTGCCAATGCACTCCAGCCTGGGCGACAGAGTGAGACTCTGTCTAAAAAAAAAAAAAAAAAAAAAAGGTTGGGGGGAGGCCTTATAAAAACTGGTGAAGCCCTCAAATGGTTTCTGCAAAAATGACCTGCTTTATTCACATGAGTTATACAGTACAAGTCAGAAAAGAAGTATATTGAATCTTGACATTATACAATTATGCAGAAGGGATCCCACATATTATACAGTTTTGTTACTTAAAATTTACTATTCTTGTAAAGTTTTTTAAAAAGCAAACTATAAAATATTGTGACCTCCAAAACAATTTAAATCCAAGAGAAATGTGAAGGCACAAATAAACATATACATGTCTTACAGCGTAACACTCATTATTCTGAGATCATCAAAGATTACGGTGTTTTATGAATGTTCATTTTCCAAGTAATTCTAGATTATCTTTCAAATGCCCAAAAAATTTCAACCATTTTTGACAGAAATATTTCTAAATGTCACAAATTCTACTCTGCCCCCCTAATCAGGAGACCATTTAGGGTGTTACTGAATGAGGAAGAACTCTAACAGATAACTGCAGATGGCAGTATTTTTTAAGTTGGCTCTTTTTGTTACCTTTCTTCACCATCAGCTACCACGATGACTCCTCTCCTATACTGCTAACTTTCTTTATAGAAACTTCTTTTCCTCAGTTAATGCCATCTCTAATTTGACTAGCTTTGTGGCAGCTATTTAATGCTCTGAGGCCTATTCATTTTGTTTTGTTTGGCGGGCGGGGGCTGGGGGTTCCCCTTACCTTTAGGTGAGCATGCTAAAGTAGAGAAGTTTTACCTTAAATACAGAAAATTATACATATACACATAAAGGGCAGCTGGTATATTACTTTATAAGACTATGCAATACATTGACTCAGTCAATATGCAGGAATTCAACCAAGCCTACTTCAGCCTTGTATAGTGGTGTATTTTGGCCTCTCCAATTTGAGAAACCTTCTTTGAAATAATACCAACTCATTCTCTGTGGATCCTAAATCATACCTGAGAACCCACAGGACAAACAAGGACACTGTTCCTCCCTCAATAATCCCAAGAAGGCTGTAAAACATCCCCTGCTGGTCATACCTCTTAGGTTTTGTTTCAAGACAAAATAATGTTCCTGAGAATTGATTTTGCCTTTCTGGAGTTTTGACAAACTATGATGACCAGCTGTTTTAGGGCTGCAAATGCAGAATCTTCCTCTAGGATAGCTAGCTGTTCTATATAACAGAATTGAGCATACAAAAAGGGACAATCCTGCGCTCTGTGGAAAAACACGGATAATTAACTGTAGAACTAAAACATAAATTATATAAACCTTTTCTTAAAATATTTATTTGACTTTATAAAACATAATCTGTGAAAGACAGTTAATTCCACAAGAGCTTCACAGAGCAGTCAAACTGTTTTATCATCATGCTGTCACAGAACCCAATAAAATGTTAGAATCCCCATTTTTAATCTGCAGGAACTGAAGAAAAACAAAGCAACCAAGGCACAGTGTTGTATAGTCCTTGGGAATAGACTTTGGTTTGGATCAGGTTCTGCCACTTAAATGCTACATATCTTATATTAAATATTTAACCTCTCTGAATCTTGCTTTATTTGTGTGCAAAATGTGGCTAGAAATACCTCCTAGGGTTGTTTGGGGAATTAAAATGAAATAACATATGTAAAGCACCTGGCACATAGTAAAAGTGCTCATTAAATTTTATTTCCCTTTCCTTCCCTTCCCAGCTGGAGAAACAGGGGAGGGGTGTGGACACATTCCCTTTTACCCATAACACTTTCTTTTTCTAAGCTACTGGAATCTTGAGGGGAGGAGGGGTCTAGCCCGTGGAGGTGGCTTGGAAAATGAGAGGGATCACTGAGAATGTCTCAGTTAAGTGAGTCAGACAATAGTAGAAGAATCACTGCTATTTGATGGCAAAACCAAAGTATTTCAAAGAGTTACTTATACCTTTACTCAACCCAGCTCCCTTTCCCCATTTTCCTATTAAGTTCTGTCAACTCACAAATAGTTGACTTTGTAAAAGAGTGTTACTTTCATACAGAGAGAAACTAGAAAGCATTAGGGGAGAATCTTTTCTAGTAACTATAGGATTCTAAAATGTTATAATGCAATGATTCTCAATGTATGGTCCTGGGACCCCTAAGAGGTCCCTAAGTCTGTTTGAGAGGGTCCACAAGATCAATATTTTTAAAAATACTTACATCTAGACATTATTAACCCTTTAAAATCTTCTTCATTAATGTATGTTTAGTTTTCCAGTATCACATTAGTACGCAATGTGTAATGTAATGATATCACATTCCAGTATCATTACAAACTGAATACAGAGACAGACAGCAAAGTCCAGCTCTCTTTTGATACAGACATTAAATAGGCTTGCAAAAATATAAAACAATGTCACCCTGTTCACTAAAATATTTTGTTTTGAGAACTGCAGATTTTTTAATAAAGATATATTATGTTGTGAGTTTATTACTGTTATTTGATATATATATTTTTTTCTTTTTAATTTCAAACATAGTAAATATCACTAGATATAATTCTCATAAGCAAAAGCGCTATGGGCACTTCCATTATTAAGAGTGATACCAGAAAGTTGAAGAACTGCTCTTATAATGCACTGCCAACAGGCGGAAGAAAGAACTCTTCTCTATGCCATATTGATGTGGCATTATTTGCACTTAGCTCTTAGAGTAGGTCAAAAAGACTCAGTAGAGAAAAACACTGAAGGGGCAAAGTTCTCACACATGAACACATATTCAAATCATCTATGTTAATTTCACATTAACAAAGATTAAGGTTTCTAGAAAGCAAATGTTTAATTCTTCATTGACGTTCCAAATTAAGCTTAAGAAATTAAGCTTTTCTTAACATATTTTTCATATCTTAGGTTAAATTTTAGTTGCATATTAAAGGGAACAAGGAGACACATGATTTCAGACTGAAAAAAAGGGATTTTAAAATACACAAATAATTTCTAAAAGTTGGCCATTTTGTGCATATTATGTATATGCACTCAGTTAACTGAAAGACTGTTATAAACTCAAAGCATTAGGAAATTTCTAAGCTAAAATAAACTGGCAGACATGAAATAAACATGCACACTAAAAACTACTGCTTTCATGGCACATTCTTTCCAAAAAAATATGCGCCCTGTGTACAAGGCGCCCAAGTAACATATTCTTTGTTGAAAAAGAATTTAACAGAAGCACTGGTGTAGTACTTACACAAATACATCTTTCACCCTTTTCCTAAATAAAAAGAACCCCCAGGGAAATTAAAGGCAGAAACCAAGGCAATGTAATGTTATGGCTGAAAGGGTGGCAAGGGTTGTGAGGAGTTTTTCTGTAATTTTTTTAAAGGCAAGTCTAAAAATGCAAAAGTGTTAATGCTCCCATGATAATGTATTCATTGCTTAACTAAACCCACTGCATTAGCTAAATGTATAGTAATGAATACTTGATTATGTAACCTTGGTAAAGTAGATGAGTTAATCATTGCCCAAAAAAACCCTTTTACCTTTCCCAACTCTTGCACATAATCTAACACCCCACACTACAATAATCGATATTAAAAACAAAAAGTTTTAATGTAAATCATGTACAATTTCCAGATCAGCAGAACAAACAACATAAGGGCCCAAGATGGAAACTTGTATGAAATATCATATTCCTTTTCAACTCCATAATTTTCTCAAAGGGAAATCCTAAATTAAAGGGACTGCATCCTGTGAGCTGGCTAATTAAATCCTCTAGCACTAATTTCTAATGCTAAGCTTAAACAGCTTATAGAAAGACATTAGGAGATTTTGCCGGCAATCACTAATGAAGTGGTTTTCATCTTTCTGAAAAAAATATTTTTTAAAGGAAAAGCTTTAAGACTACCTTAAAAATGCCTATTTAGAACTCAATCACTCCTACACTTCATTAATATTTGAGAGAAAAACAATGGCAAATTAATGCAAAGGCCAGACTGTAAACCACAGCATACCATACAAACAACATAAAAATTTACGGAGCATGCATTGGATGGGCCCAACTAAGAGTTCCCAGCAGCATTCTGCTCAGTATTGGTTGTTTTCTCATTAATGTAGATTCTTACACCATTTTCTTACAAGAATCCAAGTGATCAGAATACCTGTGTTAGATATGAGTGGCATTAGATAATTATTTAAAATTATTTTTGAAAATAAGACTCTCATCCACTAATTTGGATATCTGCAGTGGGCACCTAGAAGTACCACTAGTTTAAGGGGAAGTGTTGAACTAGAAAAAAAAAAAAAGTCATATCACTCCGTCATACCAAATCCTGAAGCACATAAGGGTTCCCTACCACCAACAACAAATTACTATCAACTAATTTTTCAAGATGTATTTCTGTATTTTAACTTGCATACTTAAGGGAAACAATCATTGTCTAGCCTCAAATTCTGGGTGGGCAGTTGGGGAGGGGGTTGTGATTAAAAGAAAAATTGGTGGAATTTGAATTATTTTCACAACTGTAACTCTGCAAAATGCTCAGGAATGTAAATTATTTGTCCCAATCTTTTAAACATAAGCTGCTTTCTCTGATGCCAACCTTTTCTAATACAAAGAAAGCAGCTCTGGCCTTCCACCCTTCTTAAAGGTGGGGACAGTCCTGCAGCCCTTCCTCTCTAGGATCCCTTGTCACCTGCACACCCCACATTGCCCCCACCTCAGTTCACTGCTGCTTCCTCTCACTGCTCACTTTGGCCTCTCACCTGGGTCCCAAAATTCTGAAGTGCAGATGAAGTTTATTAGAGCCCTTTGGTGCCCAAGTGGCAACTCTTGGCATCTCTGCATACTTTGTCTTGCCTCCCAAGGACCGGGTGTAAACAAGGAGGAAGCAGAAGGTCCTTTTACCTATTTATTTCCCATTGCTGCTCACAGCAAAACAACCTTTGGAAATGCTTGGCTGTTTGCTTTAGGAGTGGTGGTGAAGAGGAAACAGGAGACTAATTCTGTTTACCAGGGCCAAGAGGAAGGGGAAAGTATGCTCAGACCTGGGAGGGGAGAAATGTAGGCCTTTGGCAGCCAAATTCTTCCACCCACACTCTGGAGCTCTCACCTGATCCCTCACCCCAACATGAGTCCTCACATTTTGGCGCTAACCATTCCTAATGCCTTGCCCTATGCCCAGGCTCTAACCCACTTAATTCTCACAACCATCCTGCAAAGCAGGCATCATATTCGCCTTTCTACAGGTGAAGAAACTGATGTTCTCTAGGAGAGGCCGTGGTAGAACACACTCTGGATTAAGTAGAACTGAAGGGAACACAAGGTTTCTACAATTCGAATAATAAACTTACACAAATAAAACCTTTCTACTCCAACACATAAATGATTTTAAAAGATGAGGGAGGCAAGGCATGGTGGCTCACGCCTGTAATCCCAACACTTTGGGAGGCCGAGACGGGTGGATCACTTGAGGTCAGGAGTTTGAGACTAGCCTGGCCAACATGGAGATACCTCATCTCTACTAAAAATGCAAAAAAAAAAAAAAAAAAAAAAAAAAAAAAATTAGCCGGGTGTGTTGGCATGCACCTGTAATCCCAGCTACTTGGGAGGCTGAGGCAGGAGAATCGCTTGAACCCAGGAGGCAGAGGCTGCAGTGAGCTAAACTGCACCACTGCACCCCAGCCTGGGCAACAAGAGCGAAACCCCATCTAAAAAGAAAAGAAAAGAAAAGAAAAGATAGATGAAGGAGAGGCAAACTAACAGATCCAGACACTTGAGTAAACTCTGCTAGGGTTAAGAAGCTTGGAGGCAGAGCTCTTTCATCTCTGTAGCCCAAGGATCCAGCACAGTTCTTAGAATAGGCCAGGCCCTCGAAAGAACATCAAACGAAAGAACTCATGGGGTTCTTCCAAGTAATGCCCACCCTGCACTGTAAAAGTCACAAATAACTAAATGCTCTGGCCCCAAGCCCAGGATACTTTAACTTCATGAAAGACTATTTTTAAGAGTCCACTCCTCTCTATACTTCAAGCTAAACGGGAAGCTCAGAGATAGCAGAGGTCTGTGGAATCCCCATCACAGAGGACTATCTTGGAGGAGGTACTCCAGAAGAATTTGTTAAGATGAAAGAACACACACACACACTCTTGGCATGTGGAACATATAGATCGGTGGTTCTCACACTGGAATGTGCATATGATAACAAAGATTGCTGGACCCCATATGTCCAGGGTTTCTGGTTTAACCCAGGTGATGCTGATAATGCTGGTGTCCAGGGACCAAAGTTTGAGAACCACTGACTTAGAGGATTAGAATTAGAGCCTCAACAAGTCTTTTCTAGCCAAGATATATTTGAGCAAACATAGTAAATGGAACAGTGAAGAATGTATAACTCATGATATTAAAAATATATACAATATCTTGCTTCTTATGTAACCTAAATGTTCCCATTCTAAGTCAGAAACTGGTCTGAGCATTACAAAATAAAAGTAAAAATAACATAGTAACAAAAGCTGTTACTATCATAGTTATTAATACTTAAAGCTAGATCATCTTTTCAGTAAAATCTTCATTAAAAATCTAAATTAAAATACTAAAAGTTTTAAATAATCAGAGAGTATTTACTTCTGCAAAGAGACTGTTTTACAACATCCCTGGGATTCCTCATAATTGGGAGTTATTTGTATATTAGAAGCAATTCAATTAATGAAAAAAATATATAGGCAGCTATTTTAGTAACACATTTTTCACCTGAGGCAAAGTACACCTTATATGAGAAAGTCAGAGGCAACAGAATGCAGGATGGCACAAGGTGGGGTAGGACTAGAAAAAGAATTATCACTTTTTAAAACAAGATCGGTCTTCCTTCAAGCTCCATCACTATCTCAGTTTGGTGAACTTAGCCTTGATGTTTTCATCTATAAAAAGGGATAATAATACCTATTTTGTAGGACAGCTGTAAGGACAAAAACTGACTACATACAAACCATCACAACTCCTTTTATGGAATGCCTGCCATCATCATTATTGTAATAGAAATGCCACATACTCTGGGAAGCTTGGCGTTTTCAACACATGCACTAAAACCCTAGCCCGTTAGTGTAAGTGCACTTGCTGCTGGAAATGCCAAGCTCCCAGGAGCATGCTGGCATTCTACTACAATAATGGACTATGGTTTGTTGTTGTGCTAATCCATAGCTAATATATCCGTACTTCCAAACTAATAGAACTGCCGTCATTTTTTTCTGTTGTTCCAATTTTACATAGCACATTTTTAAAATGTAATTTGAAGGAAAATGAAAAGGATTTAGAAGACTTAATTTTTCCACAAAATAACTTTTAGTTTTAATCAGTTAAAGAAATGTTTCACTCTTCCCTTTGAAGATTTCTCTCTACTAAAATATAAAACATCCCTTTTATCCCTAATGTTTGCCTTCCATGTGAGGTATACAAAATTATTTTTTACAGCTCAAGTCTATCTTGTCCCTGAGGGGAAAACTAATTCAAAGTTGGATGCAAGAGTAAGGAGACTAGTAATTCTTGTTTTGGGAAGAAAAAGTGACCACAGCTTTTCATCTTCACTAATTTATAGCCTGACAAGCAAAGTGAAGTCAGAGCTCCAGCTCTCCTCAAAGAATCTCAAGGAACACTAGCTCCTGCAAGGACTGTAAGTTACTGTCATTTCCCTTACTGTAGAGAGCCAGCTGGGAAGAAAATCCTCTCTGCCCAATTTGTATGCTTTAAGAACAGTGAGGTAGATATATTTTTACCTTGGCTAAATGGCACATTTTTTCTTAAATACATAATGATGAAAAATAAGCAAAGAGGTCATCTGTTCAAAAGGCAGATAAAACCGGCTAAGTCATTACCACCCATATCTTGGAGCACTATAATTACAGGTAATATTTTATTTTCCTTGCTTTAGTTGGTTGGGGGGAGTGTTTTTTCCTGAAATTTCTACAATGAACACATACTGCTTATAAGAAAAAAAAACTGCTTTCACTGTTCAAAGTCTTCCTGAGTGAAGAATTTGACTTATAAATGATTTCCAGCACCTGTTCTGAGAGCCTGGTAATAACCACACCCCCAGTACAAACACTGACAGTCATCAGTGCAGCTCTGCCTTACTGACTGGTCCAGCCTACTATAGCAACAGGTCACTCCAAAGCTTTCCACTGGATGCTGAACCCACCTTATGGCTTAGCCACAGTCCACAGAAGAGGACTGGCTACACAACTCAAAAGTAAGACAAGGCAGAGAGACTGGGACTCTTGATTCTAATTTCAGCCACTATGTAATTCTAGCCCCACTGGCAAGTTATTTAATATCTATTTCTTGTTCCCTCTTTTTCTCTCACTTATTAAATAAGGGAAATAGATAATGAATGATTTCTAAAAAATTATGGAGGGAGGCAGCAGTAATAGAGAGCCAACCATGACAAGATATGGGGTGGTAGTTGCTATACTCACTTATATAGCATAAGACTTTTGACCTTGCCTGGCTACTACAGGGTTGAATCAATGGTCATCTCAAATGACCTGGTGGCTTTGGCTCAGGGAAGGGGAGAGAGAAAGGATAAATATGACAATAGCTGCAGTCACATTTATGTCACTGGCATTTGGGGGGAAATTTTTTAAAAACTCCAAAATTAAATACAAAAGCAAATAAGTGTTTAATTTTTACCAACATAATTTTTACTCATCTGCCTGAAAGTGAGATTCTTAGGGCATTATATCTTTTTGTTGTGTTCTATACAGCTGGCAAAATTTCCAGCTGTATAAAGAAATCTCACAATACATAAATATAGGTAGGGTTTATCTATGCAAAATATATAAAAATATAGAATAAATAATATAGAAACATAAAATAAGACCCATTAAAAAACGGAATGAAACCTATGGATCATCTTGTCTGTCTGCTACATAAAAGGATTCTTTCTCTTATTATCTATTATATATTATGAACATTATATATTATATATTATGAATATTATATATTATGACTACTCAACAACCACTTCCTTAATCCCCTACTTTGTAACAGGAAATATGCAAGTCTCCCGGGAGGCATCCATGAATAACACAGGGTTCCAGTTCTGAGAAGTCACTGCATTATTGGACAATTTGAGTTAACAAGACAGATTAAGTTGGATTTGGAAAAAAGTAAGAAGAGATAATATCTAATACAATGTAAATTTTAGAAAGAAGAGAAACTACAGTACAGACCCCATTTCCGAAGCCATGTTCTATGTATGTTAACAGAAGAGGGAAGGGTTCCCAAGGTCTTACAAGTTTGGATTAAGTTTCACCACCTTTTGAAGATTCAAAAGCACATGAAAATGGTAACCGCTGTAAGAACTCATACAGTAACAGGACACCTAATGAGCTCTATTTACTAGTAAAAGGTCTACAATAACTGCTGTAAGATATTAAAAAAAAAACCATAATTCAGGATAAGCAGTAGAGCTGATAAACAGAACTATGGGCTCAACTGAGTTTAGAATCATCAATCAGCATGAGCCAACTGAAAGGATTTTGTGATTTTTCTCCAGGAGTTCAAGACTACCTGGACATGTATGGCTGAAAGGCTGGAGATGCCACATCATCAATATCCCTCATCCACTATGAAAGAACCAAAGAACAAGTATTTAATGGAAAAGGTAAACATCGTTGAAAGTCAACCTTCTTATAATGCCAGACAAAAGAAAATACACCAATGCTGTTGTTATTTGCAGCACAGTCAAAACTTCATCTGGCATACTCTCAACCAGAAATATCTATTAATATTTGATTAAACAGAATACCACACACTCTTGACTCACATGGCTGAGAAAGTGTTTACAATATTTTATATCCAAATCCTTAAAATTTGAGTGGCAAAGCTCAAATTCCCTTTGCGGGAGGACCTGAAAGAGTCTAACATGAAAATACTGCATTGGAGTTTATTCTATAATACAACAACAGAGATCCATGGCTATATGCAAAAAAGACTGCTAAGATCTGGTGGCACTTAGAAGTACCTAGAACAGTGCCTGACATATGAATACTTATTGAGTGAATGAATAAATAAAAATGTAAAGCTTTTATTTAATACAAGGTTAAATGAAATCTGAATACTCTACCAGAGAGTTCTATTGTGAGAAGCTGCAAGATAGCAAAGTCTGAAAGCAAACGATCTATGTATCTTGCCCATGATGCATATATGAAAGAGTTGTGACTAAGAACTAAACTCTTATTGTAGATAATATCCTTGATTAAAGTGTGACTTTTGCAAAAATCTCATAAAAATTCCACTAATACTATACACTATACTACTATACACAAATAGAAATGTGTTTTTACTTACTTCTTCTGAAAGCAAAGCATCTATAATATAAAGGAACAGATATATTCCATTTTATTAGCCCAAAAGAGCATGTTTGTTGGATACTGATAACAACACTATAGAAAAAAGTCAGAAAAAAAATCAGCTACTGGCCCAGGGATCTAACTACAATTTTCCTTTCAATATCAAATAACTGTTAAATAAAGCTATTTATGAATAATGATTATCTTATGTTGCTAAACTTTAGGATTTAAAATAAATTTTACAACAGATAACTATGAATCACTGCCAAATTTTTGACTTCTGATCTTTTTTAACAAGAAATGTAAACCCAAATGGTTTCAAATGTGAAAGAGTGCTAATTAAGTAGCAATTTTGTACATAGTGGCTTAGGCTTCAGAATCAAATATGTGTCTGAGGAATGGTAGTATAAATGGAATTAGAACTGACCTGGGAAAGAGACTTGAGTTTTAATCCCAGCTCTGCTACCAATTAGCTGTTTACCTCGAGTCTTTGGCCTCTTTTTTTTTTTTTTTTTTCAGAAGGAATCTCGCTCTGTTGCCCAGGCTGAAGGGCAGTGGCGTGATCTCGGCTCACTGTAGCCCCCGCCTCACGGGTTCAAGTGATTCTCCTGCCTCAGCCTCCCGAGTAGCTGGGACCACAAGTGCCTGCCACCATGCCCAGCTAATTTTTGTAGTTTTAGTAGAGACGGGGTTTCTCCATGTTGGCCAGGCTGGTCTCCAACTCCTGACCTCAAGTGATCCACTTGCCTCAGCCTCCCAAAGTGCTGGGATTACAGGCATGAGCCACGGCGTCCAGCCTGGCCTCATCTGTATACCTGCAAAAGAAAGCTGAAGGACTAGATCAGTGGTCTCTTACCTTCTTTTTCAGAAGGTTGGGAGGGAGCGTAGATCACTAGAGAATCTGAAAAAGGGCAACAGATGTTCCCCTCCAAATATGCACAAAATTATGTAGAGTATTTCAAAGTTTAGGATCTCTGTTATCTACTCATTTATTTAGGTTAAGGGCATTCTTGCAGATCTCCTCATAGATCCTCAAACTCTAAAATTTTTAGATTCTAAGTAAGTCAAAAGCAGCCAAAATATATATACTCATAGTCAAAATGCATGGTGAAAACCTAGACTTTTGCCTCAAGTTATTTTTTTCTTTGGTTTATTATAAATACTTTTGAGGATGCTTTTTAAGAATTTTATTGTACTTAAAAATGTATTTTTGGTATATTTCAAGTCATTTAGAGGTAACTAGAATACTTATCCAAGCATCTACATACTCAGAGGCAAATATATGTATTTGCCTCAAAGAGACTATATTAACCATTCTTGAGAATAGGTGATGATTTAAATATAGTCCACACAATATGGGGCATCAAATGATAAAACAAGAATAATTCTAGAAGAGATTTTTAATGGGAATTAAAGAGGGGGAAATTTGAGAAATAACTGGCATAATATATATGATTCAATGACTGATTATTGCCCTATTTCATCATAAAACTAAAATAACATACAGATTAAATGCAGACAAAAACACAGTACTTCAGTATCATCAGATACTAGTCAAAAGATATATGGGGCTGGGTGCAGCGGCTCACACCTGTAATCCCAGCACTTTAGGAGGCCGAGGCTTGTGGATCACCTGAGGTCAGAAGTTCGAGACCAGCTTGGCCAACATGGTGAAACCCCATCTCTACTAAAAATACAAAAAATTGGCCAGGCATAGAGGCAGGTGCCTGTAATCCCAGCTACTCAGGAGGCTAAGGCAGGAGAACTGCTTGAACCTGGGAGGCAGAGGATGTAGTGAGCCGAGATCATGCCATTGCACTCCAGCCTGGGCAACAAGAGTGAAACTCTGTCTCAAAAAATAAAAATAAAAAAAAAGATAGAGGGGCCACTTATTTATTAGTCAATCACAATTGTTATGTTTACAAAGGATACTTCACTTGCCTAAAATATAAATATATTGGATATACAGTCAAGGAAAATTCCTTAATAAAAACAAAAACAACAAAATGAAAACTGCCTGAGAACTGAACTATATGGCTAGTTTTCAGGCTCCAGAATTTTGAGGAAAAGGGAAATGGCTATTCATGTATAAATCGAACACATCAGCTCATCAAACGTTTCATAATAATTCAAACTAATTTCTTTGGCACAGTACGAACCCTGCTACTTGAGGTTAAAATGAATTTGCTTCCTTTCTCTAAGGTAGACAGGTAATCAGAAATTGGATAAGGTTTAATCTTCAACAGAAATTGATTTCCCTGCTTCAGAAACCTATAAATGTTAGTACTGTAAAATATGATAGAAGAAAAGATACAATAAATGACAGCTACAGCTGTATCTTACTACTGGTCTAACTGGTTCTCTTTCACTTCTCTCTCCTCCTAACATTTATTCTTTCAAATTCTTTCCACACTTTCAACCTCTACTGAACACATTTGTACCTTGCCTCTTTCCCTTATCCTTCACTCTGCTATCAAAGTTACCTTTATATACATATGCACAGCAGGAGAAATTCATTTGAAAGGCTAAGAGAATCATTTCTTGTGGTAGCTGTATTCCCCAGCAACTGTAAACGCTACCTGGACCACTTATAAACTAGCTGGGGACATCTGCAGTTACTCTAAGAATAAGGTTTTTGTTTTCTTTTTTTTTTCCTTGGTGGGGGCACCTCTGCCGATCTATTAGGAGGACAAGTCTACATTTACATACTTTTTTATATATCAAAATTCAGCATTTTGTTAACCAAGAAAGTAAAAAATCTAGCCAGATTTGAGAAGTATTAGCTTTAAAATATTATCTTAAAAACTAAGAAATCCCACTTAATTCCCTTTGATGATTCTCCTAAAACAAATTTGGTTTCAGATTTTTTCTAAATAAATATATGAAAACTATATTCATATTCTTTTTGAGAAGGCCTCCAATATATAAAATCTTTCTGTGAAATTGAACTCTCCTGGTGTACAATGACAGCCCTATAATGATATAATTTTAAGGGAGAAAATCAGAAATAAAAGATTGATACCTTAAGGGAAGACTATGCTGGCATAATCAGATTAAATGAGGATCCGATTTTCAAGATTGTGACTTTACAGACAGTAGTACTAAATAGGCAAAAACTTCACCTCTCGATAATTCTAAAGAATAAAAGGTTCAGCCTGAATAACTGAGGAAAGGTTTATTCTTGAAACCAGCATTTTCATTTTACCAGGTGATGAAAGTCTTTTGAAAATGTATCAACACTTCTCTAGCTTCCTTAACAGTGTTAACAGTGGGGGCGGGGTGGGGGAGAGAAGGCGGGGGTGGGGGAGAAGGCCGGGGCGGGGGAGGGGGGGGAGGGGAGAGAGAAGGCGGGGGTGGGGGAGAAGGCCGGGGCGGGGAATCTAACTTAACACTTGCTTAATGACACAAAGTTATCATTATGAACAAATTTACTGTACTAGGTGCTCCCAGTATTGCCCTCACAGCCTCACTAAGCTGGGCTACCAGTCCTTTAGCTATAGAGATCTGCACTGCCCCGCTGGCCAAGTGCCCCGTCTGCTCCCTCTCTCCTTCCTTGTGGAAGTCAGGTGCCCCTTCTCATTGCTGACATGTTACTTAATAGATGCATCCTTCTGGTTCTTCTAAAATGCTGGTTTAAATCTTCCAGGAGTTTGGAAACCAGATAACCACTGTTTTTGTAGTTTTGTGTAAATAAGAGTAAATGAGGTCCGAGTACAAGTCGGAGATTTTCTTCTGAGTTCAGGCTTAAGCTTCAGTGCGGGGATATTGGTGAATTTTGCTCAGCAGCATCACAGGCCCTTCCTTTGTCCTTGTTTCATTGTTCTCAATTGCACCCCACATAGAAAATAATCATTAGAGGAAATGAATGGACTTTTTCAAGTTTTCCACAAAAGTGCCATGAACTAGAAAAGGAAAATTCTAAAATTACTTATTACTAGAAATATATGATGTAGTAACATCTTTAATTACTACTGCTAATATTAACAAGGAAGAAAACTTTTTTTTTTATAAATTACTTTTCTCTCAAAAATAAAATGACTTTGAGGATAAACTATTTAAATCTAACACAGGAAAGCTATTTTTTTCCCCAAGACAAATACCTATTTTTTAAAAAAGACACACCCAGATCTTGGTTTCTCAATACTACTCCCCAAGAAAGGGAACCAAAGCTCCTTAAAGGAATGCCTGATTCTAGGACTGGGACAAAGAATCTACAAGATGAAGCTGGAGAATGTGATGGTGCCAGAAAGGAGGTGCAAAAAAAAAACCTTCACTGGGGGCCGTGGCTCACGCCTGTAATCCCAGCACTTTGGGAGGCCGAGGTGGGTGGATCATTTCAGGTCAGGAGTTTGAGACCAGCCTGACCAACATGGTGAAACCCTATCTCTACTAAAAATACAAAAAAATTAGCCAGGCATGGTAGTGCATGCCTCTAGTCCCAGATACTTGGGAGGCTGAGGCAGGACAATTGCTTGAACCTGGGAGGCAGAGGTTGCAGTGAGCCGAGATTGCGCCACTGCATTCCACATTCCAGCTTGGGCAACAGAGCGGGACTCCATCTGGAAAAGAAAAAAAAAAAAAAAAAAAAAAAAAACTTAGGGATAGGCACGGTGGCTCATACCTATAATCCGAGCAATTTGGGAGGACAAGGCAGGAAGATCACGTGAGCCCTGAGCCCAGGAGTTCAAGAACAGCCTAGGAAACATAAGGAGACCCCATCTCTACAAAAAATTTAAAAATTAGTTGGGTGTGATGGCATGTGCCAGTGGTCCCAGCTACTCAGGAGGCTGAAGCAGGAGGATAGCTTGAGCCTAGGAGATTGAGGCTGCAGTAAACCATAATTGTGCCACTGAATTCCAGCCTAGGCAAGAGTGAGGACTCGTCTCAAAAAATAAAATAAAATAAAATAAAATAAAATAAAATAAAATTTAGGGAACTCTCCCAATCTGAAAGAGCTGCCAACAAACAGGCTGCAAGTATTTGAGCAACAAAATCAATAGTGACAATGTTAGATTATAACTCAAAGAATAAAATAAGCATTTATGGACCATACTGATATAAATAAAGTATTGAATAAATAAATGGGGGAAGGGACACAACTTCCTTACAGAAGAATTTCAATTAATAAATGTAGAAGGAATGAGGGAAATAAAACTAATCATTAGAATAACATAGTAATAATGCTGCAAAGAAGATTCACTGATGAATGATAAAATTAGTGGGTGAAGCTTTAAAGAAAAACAGAATATCTGCATAGCCTCAAAGTATCTTCCCCCCCCCAATATTTTATTAATAACTGTGGTGATTTTAGCATATATATACAAATTATTTGATACTCCTCCTCCTGTAGGTGGAGTTTAATCTCTCCTCCCAGTGTGTGGACTGGACTTTGGTGACTCCCTTCTAATAATAATTAAAAAAAAAAAAAAAAGGCATGGTTATTCTTGAAAAATGCTAAGAGAGTAAAAGTGGCTGGGTGTGGTGGCTTACACCTGTAATCCCAGCACTTTGGGAGGTCAAGGCAAGTGGACTGCTTGAGCCCAGGAGTTTGAGACCAGCCTGGACAACATGGCAAAACCCCATCTCTACAAAAAAATACAAAAATTAGCTAGGCATGGTGGCACATGCCTGTAGTCACAGCTACTTGGGAGGTTGAGGTGGAGGATCACTTGAGCCCAGGAGGTCCAGGCTGCAGTGAGCCAAGATCACGCCGCTGTAACCCAAACTAGGTGACAGAGTAAGACCCTGGTGCAAAAAAAAAAAAAAAAAAAAAAAAGAGAGAGAGTGGATGTAAAGTGTTCTCACCACAAAACACAAAAGTGATAATTGTATGAGGTAATATATATGTTAAGTAGCTAGATTTAGTCATCCCACAATGTATATAATACTTCAAAATAGCACGTTGTACGTAGTAAAATACATATAATTTTATGTCGATTAAAAACAATAAACTAAAAAAAGGAAAAAGAAAAAAGCATGGAAAGCAAAAATAGTAACTTTAAAGTGAAGCAACTTGGCAGATACCATCTTAAATGAGCCAGTGATTAAGGTTAGCATAGCCAATAATATATCATGTTGCTATCATGTACTTCCCTGATACAATGCAATGAGAAGTACACTCCATCACTTCTGTGGTATTCCTGCAAAAATCACACAGTCTCAAACTAATCATAAGAAAAGCATCAGACAACTCAAACTGAGGGTCCTTCTACAAAGCATCTAACCAGTACTCTTCAAAAGTGTCAAGGTCATAAAAGACAAGGAAAGACAGATAAGTTGTTGTAGACTGGAGAAAACTAAGGAAACATGATGAGTAAATACAATATGGTATCCTGGACTAAATCCTCAAAGAGAAAAAGGATATTAGTGGAAATGCTGGGGAAATCTGAATAAAGTCTGTAGTTTACTTAATGGTATTGTACCAAGGTTATTTCTTAGTTTTGATGAAAGTACCAAGGTAATGGTAATGCAGATATTAACATTAGGGGAGGTTGGTTAAAGAGTATATGGGAACTCTCTGTGCTATTTTGCAACTTTTCTATAAATCTGAAATTATTTCAAAATACAAAGTTTTAAAAAGAGACAATCTTGATATGGTTACTTAGTTGTGGCAAAAAGGTCACAAACATCTAAGCCACAAACATCTGCAGGGTCACTTAAAGTATATTCCTAATATTTTTATTTAATGATTAAGAGAATTTTTTCATACCATGAGAACGGGCAGGAGGACCCTAGGGAAATACTTGCACACGTGCACCAAGAGACATGCAAAATAATGTTCATAGCATTTTTGTAATAAAAAGCTGGTAACCCAAATATCCACCAGCAGCAGATTCAATAAGCTGTAATATATTCATATAGAATACTATATAGCTATGAATAGGAATGAACTATAAACACAACCTTTTGATGAATCTCAGAATATAGTATTTTTGAGGGGAAAAACTAGAAAAAAGCAGGCGGTTACAGTATATAAAGGAACAGGACACTCAGTGGGAAATTATTTTCTTTAAAACAGCAAGAAAATGATTGACTCAAAGCTCAGGATAATTTCTGCAGTGGGTGGGAAATGGGAAATGAAGTAAAGGTATCTGAGAGAGGCACACAAAAGGCTCCAAGAGTACCAGTAACCTTACATTGTTAAGGTTGAGTAGCGGGTACTAAGTGTTCCTTGTATTGTTTTGTTTTATAACTCATACATACTTACATATTCTTTAATATATACTACATATATATTTGTAACTACTAAAAGGGTAAAGGAAGAAGTTCACCTTTTAACTTATAGCACATCCTGACAAATAAACAATTTATTAGGTGCTAAAATTTTTTCCATCTCTATAAATTCCAAACTTAGAAGGTTACATTCATCTTTCTTGAATGAATCTAGAAAATAGCAATTTCTAAAAACCAATGCAGAAAGTATTACACCCATTCAGAATCTATAGGGTAAAACAAGCTTCACTAATTAATGAAGTCTAATGAGAAATCTGCCTTCCCCATTTAAAAGAAAGAACCTTTCCTCTATCTTTATTGCCATTCTGGGGTAAAGTATTTTCCCTTCACAAAAACAAGAAGTTTGTCTATGCTGGGAAAGATAAAAAAGAGAAACCCATTTGAGCTGCCTCAAATAATCATGAATACTCTTGCCTCCCTTACAGGACCAATGTTAACTTAGTACTCCAAGTAAAAATGTCTTCTGATTTTGAAGTATTTTATGCATCTGTCTTCAAAAGCCCCAAGTTATTCATAAAAAGCCCTCAAAATTTAGAAATGTTTAAATAACATATTTAACTTTTAAATAATATACTTAAATAGGATCATAATTTAAAGCATAATTTGGATTTAAAAAAAAATAAAAAGTAGTTATTCTGTCAGCTGAATTACTCTGACATTGGTATCCTGACTTCCTGAAACTAACTAAAACATTCCTGCCATGATGCCAGCTTCCTAGCCAGGCTTTCTGACAGAACTAAGGGAGCTCAAGTTCCCCCAGCTGAATAGGAGCCAAAATATGAACCACTGCCTCTTCTGTGCAGTTGTAAGCAGGATAAATTGCTCATAAATCAAAGCTGTCTTTATTGATCACAATGACAACAACCACACTAGCCAGATGGTCAGTCTTCGGGGTTCAGGACATACTTTTAAGGTAAAAGGAGCTTCAAACTATAGACCTTGGAAACAGACTTCTTGGAACCACATTATCCTTAAATAAATAAACCTCAATTTAATAAAGAAAAATTACAGATAGCTCTAAGAAATACACTTGACTACTCAAGTATTCCCAAAATGACCATGGCAAATGTTCCTGGGGTTCCTCTTCCCTATACTCATTTATTTATTTCTCCATTGAGCACGGGCTTATCCCTCCCACAAGCTTTACCTTCATAAATCATTGTTTATTATTTCATGAGGTTAAGAGTGGTATTTGTCTTGTATACTACTTACTAATTTGGAGTCCTGTATTTAGTAACAATAATACTAATCTTGATTATGTAGATCAAGCATTCATAGTCCAGTGAAGTATAATCATAAATTCACCACCAGGAAATGATTTTTAAAAAATCCCCACCAGTGGCTACCCTATCAGAAGGCTTTATTAACCCACTCTAGGAAAAATGTGGCAATGTGGCAATTCAATGAAGTGTATACTTTTTTGTGGCCCTTACTTGGCCTAGCAATTATTTATTTTTAAATAAATCACATAAATGAGAAATCATTTAAAGCAAGAGTCTCTGGAATGCATTCCCATCTGGTCCCAGCCCTTCCCTTTCCCAGCAGAATGGGAAGACTGATGAGTCACTAACAAACCACCCACAGCCATCTATTTTTCACTGCCTTCAGCAGTACCCATTTCATGTGTGGGGCAAAGAAGAATTTGAACAAATCACCATTCTTCTTCCTACCTTTCCTACTACTGCCAGATTGTTGGAGGGGAAAAATGAGTGGGAAAGATTATCCAAGAAGGGCAGAAAGAAAGGCAGGACGGAAAAAGCGGGCTGAGGATGTTGAAAGGCTCAAGAGGCTCCTGGACTGTTATTATATTGAATTTCTAAGAAGAGGTTGAGAGGTGGTGACAGGGGTATATCAATTTGGAACACGTAATTTTCCTAAAAAGGAAACTATTCTTTCATTCCACTGAAATACTGTATTCAGCAGGGTCAGTCCAAAACTGTTCAACGCCCCAACCCATCTTTGTGTCTTTCTGGTTAAGCTGGCAGTGAGGTGACTGATTATTCATACATTCAGTCATCCTTCCTTATTAGCTTACTGCCTGGTCACACCTGGAGATCAACTGGGAACAGGTGTTTCACTCAGAGTGCCTTCCCATTTGCTTCTCCTTGTTCCTGTCCTGAAGTACCCACCCTTACAAGGAGAGGGGAAAAGAGCATAAAGTGATGGAATGGGTGCCCCATCAAGCTTTGTACAGTCAGTCTTACAGTATACTGTCAACCCCAGTTTTGCTGGGCATGTGACTTCTGGAACTATGACAACAAAATCTCAGTAGAACCAAACTACCAAATACCTTTTGAGGTGCAGACTGATATAATTTTACCAGAGAATTGTGAAGTGGTACATATGGCCTTATTCAAACCTAGGCTGTTAACAATTAAATAAAAAAGTATTTCTGGGTACAATAGCATGCATCTGCAATCTCAGCTACTCGGGACGCTGAGGCAGGAAGACTGCTTGAGCCAAGGAGTTCAAGGACAGCCTGGGCAACATGGTAAGACCCCATCCGTAAACAATAAATTTAAAAATATTAAAACTCTGGAAATAAATTTAAAAAACAAATTGCTAAAAAAGTTTTATAAGCCTAATAAAGAATGCTTCATTACATACCTTTCAGTAATATTAAACATGAAAGTCAATGTGTGACCTCTTTAAGCAAAAAATTGGGCCTAGAACTCAAACAAAAATAAATGGTTTTCCCAGCTTCAGAGAAATAGTATGAGAAACCAATGTAATTATAAAATAGTGGGCATCCTACTGGTGTAGGTACTTTCTAAATTACTGCTCTATTCTATCATTAGGATGAACCCAGGACTATACAAAACACTTACCAGGAGTCAACATTCTTAGGTGTAAATGCCCAACAGGAATTGTATAGGATGGCCAAAGGGTTTTAAAGTGGGAACGGAGATGCTCTGGTTACAAGGACTACCAGGGCAACAGTGCTACAATTTTGTGAGGTTTGCCAGCAGGTTCTCCTTGCAGGAAGCATTACAACTAAAAATGTCAAAATATCCTACATATACCTATTACTCTCTATTCCTACTGCAACTGTGATTTTTTTCAGACTACTTCAGTATTTCTAGTCAAGGCTAGTCTTAACTTCCACTCCCATCTATGGCCTTATCCTTTCTCTTCATTCCTAAAACATGCTTTTGTCTTCTGCATAGCAAATAAATATTCTTATCATACCCCCATATATTTCTTGGTTCAGTGTGTTTATTGTACTGACACTAAGTGTATCAGATCAGAACCAGTCTGTCTCTCTCAGGTTGCAAATCCTTTCAGAATGCACAGCAACACCATTATCATCTACCCTCCCCCAAACAGAACATGTATATATTTATATACATTATCTCATTTACTAGAAAACTATAGTATTTGATAAAAAGAAAAATTAAGTTTGCTAAACATTTTAATGAAGTAGCATTGTTATTCAACAAACCAGTTACAGAGAAGGAAATGAAATAATGAATGAGAAGGAAACTAATTTAATATAGGCCTATGTTCAATTGTATAGAATGTGATATTCTGAAAAGTGATTTTTATGATCTCACTTGACCCACAAATCCAAATATATAAAGAAGAAAGTGACAAGAGTCATGTACTGTGTTAAGTGCTTTTCACATTTGATAGTTTTACAACTCAATAAAATACATATTATTTTCCCCCTTTGGAAAATAGGAAACTCAGAGAGGCTATGATGCTAATGCACTATGGAAACTGGCCCAATTGTCACATAGAACTGATGTTTATGGACTAAACACAGAAATTGATCCTCCCAGTCTTAAAACTTGAGAAAGTTAAAACTGTCTTATCTGAGTTCCTTTCTCAAGAAACCATCAGGTCTCCCAGAAAGTCTCAAATGAACTATAATTACCAGATACCACATCTGGATAATGAGACACCAGACCCCTCACCCATCACAATTGCCTAACTGACCACCTGCTTCCTGCTGACCAACTTCTCTTTACTCCTCCCTAATTCCTATTTTAGCACACATGGTTACATTTCTTCCCTGCTATATAAACCCTTAATTTTAGTCCATCAGGGAGATAGATTTGAGACTGATCTCCCCCATCTCCTTAGCTGCAGCACCTGAGTAAAACCTTCTTCCCTGGCAATACTCACTGTCTCAGTGATTGGCTTTCTGTGCAGCTAGTTGCAAGACCTAGAACAAACCTCTAGCATGTCAGTAACAGATTTTGATTCCCCGACCTGAACACATTGCTTGCCGGTCAGCTGCTGCAAGCCAGAATTCTTAGAAGCCCTCCTAAGAAACTGCCTGACCCTTTTTTGGCTGGAGGTGGGTTTTCGTCTCTCTCTTTGGCCACGCTGCTGCCTGACTGCCTAGGAAAAAACAGCCTTTGAAATCTGACATCTATGTTCAGATGAGTGAGTGTCCTTTGTGGATACCAGCAGCTGGATTTGCTCCTCTAAGAAATTCTGAAGGAATTTCTGTTTGCAGGTTGAACAAGCCCAACTGACTGAGAGAGGAAAGCAACCTTTCTGTTTCAGTTTGGACACTTTTGGGGCTTGTCTGTTGCTGCAGCAGTTGGACTGTGTTTCAGTAATTGTTTGTATGTGTGTTGATACAGTTATGGGAAATCAGAATTTGATAAACTGACTTTTTTTTAATACTGTTTGGCCCCAATATTCTTTGGAATCTGCATAAGTTTAGGTCTCTCCTAACTTCTCATTTTGCTGTTGAACAGGAAAGCAGGATGGAGTTCCATGTATCCAGGCTTTCATGCTGCTGTTCTAAGCAGGGTTGGGCCTGCTTAGTACATGATGTTCTTCTGTGCTGTGTTTGGCCTCAGAATTCTTTGGAGTCTGAGGGGGTTTGGCCTTTAAAAATCAAACACCTATGGAAACAGCTTTACCCAAAATTTTGGTTTATAGCCTTCACAGGATTACCTATCAGTGCAAATGAGGTTTAGCCATTTGAACATGTGTGTAGACCAGTGAGTTGGTATTGCTATTGCATGGCTAGGGTTCTGAAGTAAAAGCTATTGGATCTTTCTGTGTGCGTGTGTGTGTGTGTGCGTGTACATGTTTAGAAGTGTTTATGTGTATGTACATTTATGTTATTATGTTTTGTCTACCAAATTGGCTTATAAATAAAAGAGCACTCATAGATTAAGTAAATACATCCAAGCATTTTCCAAGTTCATGTGACTTAAGTAAATCTTTAATAAATGAACTGGCTTTAAAATTTTTGTAAGATAAAAACAGAAATGTCTTCAGAATTGTTAGTATATATTTTTGTCTGGGTTTTATGTTTGTCTCTGCTAGATATTTTGAGGTGCTGGGGTTTGGCACAGAAGGTTATAAAACTATAAACCCAGCCAAAATCAAAATGATCTTTGTGTGATTCTGTTGATAAATAAGATTAATTTAATGTTGTTGGTTTAATGAAAATGCCTGAATTTTCTGAGTTATTGATGAAAATGCCCAATGTATTTAATTTTAACATTCTTACTTAGGTGAACATCTGATATTCACAGATCATAAAGTAGTTAGCAAGGAACTGATGACTAGCTTTGTCTAATACCTCAGTTTTCAGAAGTAGTCTACATAAACTGTTTTTAAAAATGAAGGTACTGTGGGAGGCTAAAGTAGGTGGATCATGAGGTCAGGAGATTGAGGCCATCCTGGCCAACATGGTGAAACCCCGTCTCTACTAAAAATACAAAAATTAGCTCGGAGTGGTGGAGCGTCTGTAGTCCCAGCTTCTCAGGAGGCTGAGGCAGGAGAATCACTTGAACCCGGGAGGTGGAGGTTGCAGTGAGCCAAGATCATGCCACTCAGCCTGGCGACAAGAGTACATGTAAATGTGATAAATGTTTGCATTGCTTTGTTTCATACTACGTTTGCTATTCTGCATAGATAGTACTAGCACAAAAGTACTTACTGGTCATGTACCTTAAGTCAATGCCTTAATTGCACAAAATGTATAGTGTTACTGGTGGATTTAAATACATTAATTTGCATACCAGGAACAAAATATCCATCATTTGTGTTTCTAGGCTCTGGATAACACTGTCACCCCCAAGGTAAAGTATTTTTTACCTTGAGTATGAGAAAAAATTCGGGGTTCATTTTCTATTTACTTTTGCTTTCAATTTTCATTTACCTGCTGTTTGTTCTTTGGGTTTTACTTACACATACACACATGTATGAAACCAATGATGTTTTTCAATTTCTAATGGAAGGATTGTATTTGGTTCTATAAATAGTCATTTTGTTTCCTCTGCATTTCCAACAATTTGTCATTTGCTTTCAAACTTTAGTTGTGTTCACCATTATCAAAATTAAGTAACATTCACTTGGATTAAGTAGCAATAAAAATGACTTTGTACTTTCCAATGATTTTTTTATCCCAAGCGTTTTATCACTGTTGGGACTCCAGGTGTATACTTTATAACAAAATATATACAAATGTTGCACTGATTTGAGGATTCTAATGGTGAAAGTTACCTAAATAGTTGTCAGTACTGTATCTAGAAGCCAATCCTGGAGATGTATGATGATGCTCTTTTTATAGCTGAAAAGAAATTATTGTTTGCTTGTTCTCACTTTGTCCTTGTTTTGTTGTATGGTTCACTTATCTTCATACTGAATTTCCAAGACTGGTATTTACATTAAACATTTTTTTTAAATGACAGAGAGAAAAGTTAATTGTCTTACTTTGATAAGTTTGGCACAGGACCTATCACATTTTTGACGCTTTGGTCACAATTCTGTCACTAGAATGCCAGCAATTAGACATATGCAATGAGTATTGCATAAACTATTTTAATAAAGTGGTTTGAAATGCTGCAGGCAGCAACTACTAGACACCCAATCACAGTGTTTTAATTTGTGACATGTTAGAATGATAGGGTTTCTGCAGAATAAATGTCCTATTAACTAATCCTTGTGCTGTTAAGTTACAGGGCTTTGACTCGTAGGTCCGAAAAAGGTACCCACTCCTGCTAAATCTTGAATATTGACACTACTCAAAGCCTCGTCTTCAAACCTGGGAGAAGTACACAAAAAGTACTGCTCTCATGAGACACACAGCCAAAAAAATTAAAGCTATTCAATCCCTCTAGGCCCAGGGAGTATCACAGAAGAGGTGGGTACTTGAGATTGTAAGGGCTGATTTTGAGGGAATAGGTTACTTAAAAAGTTTTTCTATAAATTAAACATTAATATCAAAAACACACTGATGCAAGGCCAACATCTAGGCCCCTATGTCAGAATAACAGGATTTTCTTGGAGCACTGATCTGCTCTTTAACAGAAAATTATAAAATATTAAAAAAGGTTTATGAAAGTCTTACCTTGGGACTGTAAACTAGTTCAACCATTGTGGAAGTCAGTGTGGCGATTTCTCAGGGATCTAGAACTAGAAATACCATTTGACCCAGCAATCCCATTACTGGGTATATACCCAAAGGATTATAAATCATGCTTCTATAAAGACACATGCACACGTATGTTTATAGCAGCACTATTCACAATCGCAAAGACTTGGAACCAACCTAAATGTCCCACAACGATAGACTGGATTAAGAAAATGTGGCACATATACACCATGGCATACTATGCAGCCATAAAATATGATGAGTTCATGTCCTTTGTAGGGACATGGATGAAACTGGAAACCATCATTCTCAGCAAACTATCACAGGGACAAAAAACCAAACACTGCATGTTCTCACTCATAGGTGGGAATTGAACAATGAGAACACATGGACACAGGAAGGGGAACATCACATGCCGGGGACTGTTGTGGGGTGGGGGGAGCGGGGAGGGATAGCATTAGGAGATATACCTAATGCTAAATGACGAGTTAATGGGTACAGCACACCAACATGGCACACGTATACGTATGTAACAAACCTGCACGTTGTGCACATGTACCCTAAAACTTAAAGTATAATAATAAAAATTTTTTAAAAGTCTTACCTTATAGTCAAACTGATTAAAATTAGATTTGTTTATGTTTCATTAAAATTAACTTTAACATTAATAATGTACCATGCAAAGGTAAAATTGGTTTTCTCTTTCAAATAAAATTTTTATGTAATGATAATAAAAGATTTTTGTTTACTTTTCAAGTAAACTGCAGGGAAAAAATGTAGGAAGGAGAGGCAGATGTAGTTGGCCTCATGCTGTCTTCATTACATCTTATTGCTTGGGAAACTGAGTGTCCTACCTGTCAAAGAGTAAATGTTTTTATCATTTTAGCTAAATCAATGACTATTTTATGGACACCAATGATCCTATTTTGTGATATCAAGTGTAAACCTCTGACATTTGACAAACTTTTTCCAAAGGCAAGATTTCAAGTTCTAAATTCAGTCATTTTGACCTCAATCTAACTTTTTCTGGATATTGGGTCCCCTGAACTTCAAGAGAACTGTACTAGGCTTATCTGTTATGTTAGAATTATACAGGATGGACTTCAAATCTGAAGTGGTGTTTAACTTTCTTTGGGTTATATTTATATAGGTGTGTTGTTAGTATGTATTCCAGAATTGAATGTGATTCCTGAAATTCTGGTATGTCTTCATTTAGGTTGTTATAATGATTATGATTATTATGCTAAATTGTTGTATGCCACAGAAATAACCAGATTTCCTTATCAACTGTGTATTTATGGCTTTCCAAAGGTCTTTCTCATCCACAATTGTTGTTTTACTTTGCTTCTTCTCAAAAAGTGGCTTATAATCAGCCACAGTCCAGTGCTTGCTTCTTTGGGGGAGTTCATGACAAAGACTCTTGAATACAGGTTTCTGATAACTTTGGAGAGTGTGCCATTGGACTAGAGAGAAATCTTACAGGACACTAAGTGAAAGGCTGGTGTGTTCATAAAGATTGCTAACCTAGTATGAAGCAGAGTAGGAGCTGATTGCATGCACTGAACTAATGGAAGACTGAAATAATTTTTAATGGGTTTTGTTTGTTTGAAACATTGCTGATTGTTCAGTCTGGAGAACGTTTTTTCTTGAGCTTTTTATAGCCTTAAACAATGGAGTAGAGTATACTCTTATAAATAGAATTTAAGGCACATTTCTCTCCCTCTGCCTAATTTCTCCAGAATTCATAAACTATTTGTGAATATTCTTAATTCACTGTAATGTGGTTGTTTGCATAAGTTCAATGAGAAACTGTTTTCCTTCACAACAGGACACAGTTGGAGGAACTGGTCATATTCCCTGGGCTTTGACTGAAATGGCCTTGTGATAGGTTCCAGCAAAGCCAATTTAGGAGAGCCTGTGTAGACAATGATTCTTGTTGCATTTCGCATGACTAATCAGGCCAAGTATATGGGACTGAAGCTTATTTTGCAGGTAGGTTGGTCCTGCTGTGATCTGTCTTTGATAGAAGTGAAGGACTAGAGAGAGAAAGATTGTGCTTCAGAAGAAAACTATGTATTAGATTAAACTTTGATTCCTCATCCATGGTATGGAGCTGCCCAAAACACCCCTCCTAAGCATGAAGCAGCCAGAAAGACTGACAAGACAGATTCCCTATGAATGATGAATTGATCAATAAAAAGGGTGGGACCGAAACTGGCCCAACTGTCCCACAGAACTGACATTTACAGTTTCTTTTGAATAAACACAGAAATTGACCCTCCCAGTCTTAGAACTTGAGAAAGTTAAAATTTTCTTATCTTGAGTTCCTTTCTCAAGAAACCAACCATCAGACCTCCCAAACAGTCTCAAGGAACTGAAACTTAACCAGATCACCACATCTGAATAATGAGACATCAGACCCCACACCCACCATGATTGGCTAACTGACCACCTGCTTTCTGTTGACCAACTCCTCTTCCTTACCCCTCGCTAATTCCTATTTTCCCACACATGGTTACATTTCTTCTCTGCTACATAAACCCTTAATTTTAGTCCATCAGAAAGGTGGACTTGAGACTGATCTATCTCTTCAGTAGCAGCACCCAAATAAAGTCTTCTTCCCTCGTAATACTTACTGTCTCAGTGATAGGCTTTCTGTGTGGACAGCAGCAGCACCTAGACCAAACACTGTAAGGTGGCAGTTCATCGGACTCTGCTATACCATGTTGCCTCTAACTCAGTCAAACAGATAAGTTCGCTAAACCATAATTGCAGTAAATGTGAGAAGGCTAACCTGTGATATACTCAAACCATGGGCATATAGAAACTGAGTCTTAACTACAGGAATAAGCCTGGGCAGTCACAGAACCCTTGCACACTCAGCATCCGTACCTGGCCCTAGGCTACAAGATGGGCTGTGTCATTTAACCAATTAAGCCTTAATTTCCTACATATAGGAATGCAGGAGACAGACTAGATAATTTTTAAGGTTATGTCCACCATTATTTTATTTCTGATAGTAATATTCAAATGTATACATTTATTTTTTGCAATTGTGCTTAATATATAGGGGGAGGATTGAAAATCACCACCCTATAAGGCAAAGATTGAGCTTATTAAGCTCTTCCTTATTGCTCCTAAACACAGATGATTTATATTTAAGCATTTAATAAGTAGCTCTAAAGGAAGGGAGATGAACTGGCTGGAGACTAACCATAAAGCTATCCTCACATCCAGGACGGGCTCAAGTTGAGTCTGCCTAATTACCAATCCTTGGCTGAGAGAAAAAAAGGAAAAGCTATCAAGTCTATCAACTTCGAACTTTGACCCATTGCCTAAACTGCCATGAGATTTTAATTTTTATACATAATATAATCTCATGTAGATTATCTCTAATCTAGATGAACAATATAAACCTCTTAGCTCATGCAATTTCCTCTGCCAAATATGCCCCTTCTCCTCTCTCTGTAAGTCCCTAGTTACCTGTATGATCTATTTCAAGTTTGTTTCTCAACACAGCGAAAGGCCACTGTTACCTAGAACCTCATCAGCCCCACACACAAAAAAGTATTTGTTGTCTCTTTTGTGGACCAAAGTACTTTCTGCAGATCGCTATTATAGCCCTTAGCACACAACACTATAGTGAATTGTTTATATGCCTGTCTGTTCCAGTGGACTGTAAGCTGTTTTATTCATCTTTGTGTCCCCAGTACCTACCAGGACCAGGCACATGGCTGGCACGCATTAAATGTTCCCTGAATTGGTTGAATAGAACAGAAAATTCCCCTTTCACTCAACCAACATAGCTTAGGGCCTGAACGCCCCAAACATTCATGCTCTAACATGTTTTGAATAGCAAAAGGAAACTCCAAGCACCCTGTAAATTCAGTTCTCACATAGACCTGTGGGGAAAAGGTATTTTTAAAAGCAAGGTTTATTTAATCCTTCATATTTCTTATGAATTTGGAGGCCAAGAAGTAAGTTAAGTATCCCTGGTATCTTTAATGCTCTGCTAATTATTTTAATACTCATGACATTCTTTCTCCTGTCTGGGAAGGTAAGAGACATTGATTATGTGAAATATCCACTAACTCTTTTTATCTACTCTCCTACTATATGAAGAGTTAGCACTTCACCCTTAGGTTCAACCATATCTTTTTTTTTTTTTTTTTTTTACACCAATGAATAGCACTAAGAGGCTGCCATTTTTCTTTTTCACACAAAATCTGAAAAGAGATCTGGGCCGTATGCCAGAGTTGTCAATTTTTCAAACAAGATTACCCTACCACATCAGTCATCTTTCTTCCTCCATTAGGAAAGAGATTAAAATAGAATTACACTTCCAAATGTGAGCTTAACATTTTAAAACCACTAAGCTTTTTGTATACTTAATATACTCTCGCGCTTTTTTTTTCACCTTTCCTACCTAGCACTAAACAAAACTGTGGCATAGTTTCCACTCTCAAAGATCTTTCCCATATTCCCATACTTCCTGATGTGTCAAAGACTACTCCAATTACCATAGTAAAATACTAAGTCATGATATGGCATTTCAAGCATATTCCTGGCAATCCAGATTAGGTAGAAAGGGCACTTGAACTACATATTAGCAACATACAACCATTCCTACCTTATTCTCATGAGAAAACCAAATTCCATGAGAAAATAGATAACTTTAAAAACCACCAATGTAGAAAAACCTTTCAAAGTTCTTTTTAAATTGGAAAATCACTTATCTAGTAAACTTAAAAGCTACGTATATTCTCTATGACCCAACGATTCCATTCCTAGGTATATATTCCTGGTGCGTGCACAAACATACCAAGACAAATAATCAAGAACACTCTTAGCATCATTGTTAATGATAGCCAAAAACTGGAAGCAACAGTAATGTCCACCAACAGTAGAACAAATAAAGTATGCTACAGTAATGATGATGCTACAAGCAACACAGATGAACCACAGAATGTTGAATAAAAGAAGCAAACATAAAAATACACAAAGTATAATCCCATAACTATCTGTTTAACTGTTGACATATTTTATGCATTGTTCTACATGTACTTTATATTTCACAATTTAAAAAGCAGCCTTTTAGCTTAAAAACCCTAGTCCTGCACATAAAATATTTTAGTTATAAGCATTTTTAAGTCTGTCATTCCAGCAGACTACAAACTGCTTGAGGGTGTAGATTGATTTTATTCATTTTTGGCTCCCAGAACATAATGGTACATAACAGATGCTCACCAGATATTGCCTGGATAGATGGGTTTAATGAATTATGAACATAGGGAAATCTCAAATGGCAAGGGAACCTCCATGTGAGGCAGAAAAATAAAAGTCATTTGCCTTTTCCTATATATAGCCAAAGGTTAGTTTTAAAAAGTCAGCCTGAAATTTCAACTACCTAAACACATTCTCAAATGTCTGTTTCTGATGAATTGCTCCATTTGGACAAAGGATAGGTTTAATAGGAATTTTCTTAAAAGTGCAAGATATTCCTGAGCTCAGTCCAGTCAACAAATTCTGCTTTTCCCTTTTGCAATATAGCTGCCAGACTCCTGGCTGTCTAACTGTATTAATAATTCCTTGATTTAAATACAAAAACACATGCACAACCGTCTTTATAAATTTACCCCCAAGAGTTATAAAATGTTTCTCCATTAAAAAGCACATCTCAGCACAACCTGCTGTTCTTGGAGCTGGAATGCTTTCCTCCTCGCAGTCCCCCATCAGTCTCCTATGGACCATAGGACTAAAATTAGCTATTCATTACATGTAAAGGAGTGCTGGCTGGAACAGAGCCCTGCAGAGAAAGCGTACTATTTTACATGTCAATTTCAGCACCACAGCATCTGCTACCTTACTAATATGTATATTTAATATCTCTGCATAATATACAGAATTATATGTTGTTCATTGCCTGTTTGCTCTGATATTACGTGCTCTTAAGTAGCATTATTCTCAATTATTCTCTTTGAAGAACATGAGACTTTTTATTAGGTCTCTTCCCTGGTGTTGTCTGTAACAGAAGGCACACATGAACAGCACACAGAATACTAAAAATCATGACTCAAGAGTCTGATAACTAAATATAAGTTTCTGACCTGCAATTACTAATACAATTTACTTTATATTCTAGATTCCTTACTCCTGAATATAGTTTTACATTAGGTTGTCATGAGGTGGAGGAAGAAAGCAGAAGAGGTGTTAAATTTTCAACAGCTGCTAGTAAATCCATAATACTGGAATTGTTCTTTTACTGGGAAATCTGCACACTTATGTTAAATGTCGTATTTCGAACATGACTATCTTTCATCAGCAATTCATTCCATATTAAAGATGTATTTTTTTTCTGTAAACTCTGACAATATTTGTTACTGAATGAGCTACTGAATGAGCTACTGAATGGGGGAAAGGGGTAGCTGAATAGGATGTATAGGAGAGAAATAATATGCTAAGCCAGCTTTAAGTTATATGGTCCTCATAATATAAATTATAATTGATTTTGTTCATGAACCTTCATACTCAGCAGGAAACTGAGAGTGTTCAGTATTTAAGAACACCCTGAATGGCAATATTATACTAATCAAACCTAAGTGATACTAGATTAACAATAAACAATTAAGAAAATTTAAAATGTCATATTGGCACAATAGTTTGAACTGCTTTACTATAGTTAGTAAGTTACTAACCATAGTTAGTATTGCTGTAATTAATGACATTCAGATAAATAAGATTATTCTGGCTTTATAAATCTACATTTGTTAGTGAACACTCATGGTTCTAGGAGTCAACTAGTGGATTTTTTTTTTTTTTTTTTGGAGAAAGGGTCTGGTTCTGTCAACCAGACAAGAGTGCAGTGGCATGATCACAGCTTACTGCAGCCTCAACCTCCCAGGCTCAAGCTCCCACCTCAGCCTCTCAAGCAGCTGGGACCAAAGGCACACGCTACCACGCTCAGCTAATTTTTGTATTCTTTATAGAGACCAGGTTTTGCCATGTTGCGCAGGCTGGTCTTGAAGTCCTGGGCTCAAGCAATCTGCCCACCTCAGCTTCCCAAAGTGCTAGGACTACAGGCGTGAGCCACCGCACCCGGCCTGGATTTTGTTTTTTTATATAGTCTAATGCCAACTATTGGCTTGCTGATGTGATGTAGATCAGTAGCAATCTCAGGTGCCCGCAGTAAATGACTGGCACTGTACCACTGGCTTGTACTCACATGTCCAAAACACGAGGCCTAAAAATTCAGTAATAAACTTTAAAAAGGTTAATCTATTTTCCTTTCAGATGTAGAAGTTTAGGTTCCACTATTCCCAGAAAACAAACCCACAAGTACATGTTCATTGTCACCCACCCCACTCTACCTTTTACAAGTTCCCAAGGAATCCTTTGGCTGCCGAAGCAATCTTAGTGCCTCCACTTCCCTTTCCCTTATGTTGTAGAACCCTTTTTGCTTGGTTTTAGTGTGACTTTACACCAGCTAATTGGGAACATGTGTGCCTTGAAGCAGATGCTCATACTCTCAGTTTGAGGAGGTAGGAAGGGCAAGATCGAAGAATGGCTCTAAGTGGCTCCCATCTTTAATAGGTCAACAGGCAAAACACATTAGATTATGGGCAGTGGAAATGACTGCAGGCCGACATAATTAAAATCATCAAGAATATTTCAGGCTGAAAATCATTATAACCTGGAAAGACAGACCAGTTTCATTGTTTTCATATTGATGAACAGAACTAGCTCTATTTCTGAGGAGCAAGAACCATCTTGCTCTACTTTCTGACACTTTGTCACAGCTGCAGTTTTACATTTGTCATATATTTAACATTTACCTTTCCACTAGAAGGTACACTTCTGAGGACCAGGGTCATCCATTTGCCCCAGCACATTGCCTAATATTTAGTAATAACAACTCAATAAGTATTTGTTGTGAAGACATGTGAGCATGAATGCTAGAAATAAGTAATCTCATACAAATTCATGGAAGTAGCCAGAACCTATCATCAGACCAGAAAAGCTGGTAGTGAATAGGGCTTCTATAAATAAGTGAGTTCACAGTCTAATGTCAGGATCTGCAGGATATATAAGTTCTGTATATTTAATGAACAGTGTGACACCTACCTAGCAAAGATCTTAAGAAATAAACTAAAAAAAACACATCCAGGAGGAAAAACTAAGTTAAAGTGAAGGAAATATTTTCTAACACTTTCAATATGTAAAATTTAACACTAAGATTACTACTATTGTATTGTTCAGTTAAAGCACAGGCCAGCTGATGTTCAAGCTGCTACCAACATCTCATTTAGTGATAATTAGTGACTAAATTTTTTTTTTTTTTTTTTTTTTAGACAGAGTCTTGCTCTTATTGCCCAAGCTGAAGTGCAATGGCGCAATCTCGGCTCACTGTAATTTCTGCCTCCTGGGTTCAAGCAATTCTCCTGCCTCAGCCTCCCGGGTAGCTGGGATTACAGGCATGCACCACCACGCCCGGCTAATTTTGTATTTTTGGTAGAGACGGGGTTTCTCCATGTTGGTCAGGCTGGTCTTGAACTCCCGACTTCAGGTGATCCGCTCGCCTTGGCCTCCCAAAGTGCTGGGATTACAGGCGTGAGCCACTGCGCCCAGCCTAGTGACTAAAATTTTAAAATTATAACAAATTGCTCATCTTAAATATCAATTCTTGACTACAGACCAGAAAATAATTTTTAACTGGTGATATCCCACCTTAAATCAGATTTCAAAAAATTTAAAAAAATCTAAGCTCTCTGTCATCTAAAACTGCCACCAAAAACGAACCTTATAAAATATAATAAATCAGCTTCTTAATCAACAATAATTTTAAAATGTAATCCGTAACAGTTGTTTAAAATATGCATAACTCAGTTTGGAATAGTTATCCTGATTTAAAGCAAAAGCACATCTGTTTATGAGTAAGTAAATATAGTCTGACAGCAATTTGGAACATCTATCAGAAGGAATCAACTGCAAGCTTAATAAGCATTATTTGTATTCCACATAATACTCTATTTGTTCTTTCTAGCCACTGCAGTAGTAAAACACACTCAAACTCATTTAGTGTGTACTAAATCTAAAGTACCTAGGCAAAACACTAAAAATTCCATTTGGATGGTTCCCAGCCCATATAGACCAACTTTTTAAAGTATTACTACCATCTGGTTACTTGTCTGTGTTTACCAAAACAGTAGCTGTGCACACATTTCTTTAGCAGCTGTGGTCAAAAACTTTAAATCAATCCATTTGGCTAAATGAAAACTCTTCAAGGGAAAAACAAATATCATATTTTAAATATATACTTAAAATAAATTCCATTACTGCCTTTAGTACTCCCCAAAGACAAAAACAGTAAGATTTTAAGTAGTATTTAAGACATCTTCATATTTTCAATCATTTATCAAATGACAGAAGGTCCATAGAAGTCAAGTGAATTGCCCAAGGTCATACAACTCGCCAGTAGTTAGACTCTGTCCAGAACACAGGTACTATATCTCTCGGTTTCCAGTACAAGGGTCTTTTCACAAGGAGTTAAATTGTGTCAAGGGAATACAGCATTTAAAGACAGGTTAAATGTATTTTAAGGGCATATTGTATTTTCATAAACTTTATCAGCTCATCATAAATTATAAAATGATCTGTATTTGTTTTGTAACTGTGATAAAGAACTTAAAGCATCCTGTGAAATTTATGAGAATTTTAATTTTACAAACATTTTCTTTTTTTCACATCCTCCACTCCACCCCTCCCATAAAAAACTAAGTCTATCCACTTGCACACACATGTTATAGCAGTACCATTTGCAATTGCAAAAATATGGAACCAAGCTAAATGCCCATCAACCAACAAGTGGATGAAGAAAATGTGGTATATAGACACCATGGAATACTACTCAGCCATAAAAAGAAACAAAATAATGGTATTTGCAGCAGCTTAGATGGAGCTCAACACCACTGTTCTAAGTGAAATGACTCAGGAATGGAAAACCAAATATCATATGTTCTCACAAGTGGGAGCTAAACTATAGGATGCAAAGGCATAAGAATGATATAATGGACTTTGAGGACTCGTGGGGGAAAGGTGAAAGGGGGGTGAGGGATAAAAGACTACACATTGGGTACAGTGTACACTGCTCAGGTGACAGATACACCAAAATCTCAGAAATCACCACTAAAGAACTTCTCCATGTAACCAAAAACCACCTGTTCCCCAAAAACTATTGAAATAAAAAAAACTTTAAGTAACTGTAGTATTAAAAAGTTTTCCATAGTAAAATGTACATATTTTACTATGTGTATATATGTATTATACATATTTTATATATATTATACATATATTTATATATGTTATATATAGTATATATTATACATATATTTATATATGTTATATATAGTATATATATTATACATATATTTATATATGTTATATATAGTATATATATTATACATATATTTATATATGTTATATATAGTATACATTATACATATATTTATATATGTTATATATAGTATATATAATATACATATATTTATATATGTTATATATTATATATAATATACATATATTTATATATGTTATATATAGTATATATAATACATATATTTTATACATATATTTTTATTATATGTTTTTATTACACATATTTTTATTATATTTTTCTATTATACATATATTTTTATTATACATATATATTATACAGATATTTTACATGGACATGGCCATGTATGCATGTTATGTGATTATGTAAATGATCATCAATTAATTGTTCCTTCTTATTGCTTATATTTTTTGTTTGATATTTGTATCAGAAAAAAAGATCTATATATTTCTATCAATATTGAAAATTTGTCAAGTTTTCTTTATATTTACATAATTAAATGTACTTTTTAAAAAACTAGGTCTAGGCTGGGCACGGTGGCTCACGCCTGTAATCCCAGCACTTTTGGGAGGCCGAGGCAGGTGGAGCACCTGAAGTCGGGCGTTTGAGACCAGCCTGGCCAACATGGTGCAACCCCGTCTCCACTAAAACTACAAAAAATTAGCCGGGCATGGTGGTACAAGCCTGTAATCCCAGCTACTTGGGAGGCTGAGGCAAGAGAATTGCTTGAACCCAGGAGGCGGAGGTTGCGGTGAGCCAAGATCACGCCATTGCACTCCAGCCTGGGCAACAAGAGCAAAACTCTGTCTCAAAAAAAAAAAAAAAACAACTAATCTATAAATCAATCTTATTTCTGTGGTCAAGAGGCTAAGCTATTATATACTGCAGATCCAAAGTTAATTTATTTGCTCCTACACACATCTCACACACACACACACGCACACACAATTAAATGCCACACCGCATGCTTTCTTGTAAATAGGAAGCTTCTTCTTTGACACTATCAAACTTTGAAATGATCCCTTTTCTCCTAAGAAACAAACCTAATCCCCAAATATAAATTAATATAGAAATTTTCTATGTCTTGCTTAGAGGGGGAATGAAAGGTAGTAAGCCAAATGTACTCCATATAAATCTTTTTTATTAGCACTAAAACTTTCTGTAATAAAACTTAAGAAAAACAAATTTTCAAGACATAATGGAGAATATTTTCCATTTATTTGCATTAACAAGCCATTATCCTTGCTTAGACAAAAAAGAATTCAGTTTCCTTCCTTCCTTTTTCATGTTCCGAAGAAGAAAAAATTTAACGACCCACCAAAACAAAGCATGTGTTCTTTCCTTCTATATGGAGTACTAAACCAAGGCAAATAAATGAACATTAAATTATATGAGGGTAAGGGTATGGAAGGTGTGAGTTATGTAATATTTACAGGTGGACTGTTTTTTTGTTTTGTTGGCTTCCTGATTCCTGGTCATTTATTTTAGAACATGAGAACCCAATGAAAAACCCAAACTAAAATCTTTTATCTACTTCCTTATATCATAACCAAGAAAAGAACGATCACTGTCAGTAGACAGTATCTGGAACAAACTGGGAATAAGTTAACAACATCATCATTAAGACAAATGAATATTATCTCATAGGTGCCTCACAACAAACAGGCTTGAACAGTTGTTCATGGGGCAGGATAGGCAATATGATTCCCATCTGACATAAAGAAACTCATGGAGATTACATGGGGCATTGGGGCCCAAGGCTAATAAGCCAGCTGTGAAGCTGTGATGAAAACCCAAATCGTTTGGTGCCCAGTGCAGTAGTCATTCCACAACACGGATTCAGTTCATTTCACCAGTTTCAATTAATATGCAAGGATAACAAGATGAAGCTATGTAACAATGCCTCACTCTGCTCATCTACTGTTTTTGGTCTTCTTTCTCTCTTTCTTTTAACACTCTTACGTACTCTGTGGCTTGGCTTACAAGCTGAATCCTGCAGTTCGTTTTGCACAGGTGGTCAGGATTCCATTTAACCGTTGTGTATACACAATTGTTTCTAAATTCAAACCTAGCACAAGCCGAAGTTTAATTTAATGTTTTAGAGAAGAGGGAAGCAAAATTGTTTTGAAATTCTCTGTGAAAAACAGCCTGTTGTATTAGAACAAACAGCAGCTTGTTCCTATCGGTCCTTTGTTTGACAAGTCTGGGCTGGCTAGAAAGGTCATTTATGCCTCAAAGCATCAAATTAACATTTGAAGACATGAATTTTAAAAATGGCTATTTGCTTCTGTTCTGTGAATGGCTAATGTAGTTCAAAAAAACAGAAAGGAGAAAAACCCACTACAGTTTTAGCCCAGTCCCAAAAAAGACCAAAAAAGAAAAAAAATCAAAAACAGAAAAAAGAAAACCCGAAACTTTCTTCAGGCAAACTAAGCATTGACTTTATACCCATGTCAACACAAGCTATGCCTTAATTAAGCCTCATTCTTTAATGAAGAATTAAGAGGGTAGGTGAAGTAGTCAAAGTTTTTTTGTTTTTTTGTTTTGTTTTTTTTGAGACAGAGTCTCACTCTGTCGCCCAGGCTGGAGTGCAGTGGTGCCATCTTGGCTCACTGCAAGCTCCGCCTCCCAAGTTGAGGCCATTCTCCTGCCTCAGCCTCCTGAGTAGCTGGGACTACAGTCGCCCACCACCACGCCCGGCTAATTTTTTTTATTTTTAGTAGAGACAGCGTTTCACCGCGTTAGCCAGGATGGTCTCTATCTCCTGACCTTGTGATCTGCCTGCCTCGGTCTCCCAAAGTGCTGGGATTACAGGGGTGAGCTACTGCGCCCAGCCAGTAGTCAAACTTTTAACCAATACAGGAAGAAGAAAAAGATCACGATTTATTTACCATAAGATGATTTTTTTTTTTTTTTTTTTGGAGACGGAGTCTTGCTCTGTCGCCAGGCTGGAGTGCAGTGGCACGATCTCGGCTCACTGCAACCTCTGCCTCCCAGATTCAAGCGATTCCCCTGCCTCTGCCTCCTGAGTAGCTGGGACTACAGGCACGTACCACCACCCCCGGCCAATTTTTTTCTGTATTTTAGTAGAGACAGGGTTTCACCATGTTGGCCAGGCTGGTCTGAATCTCCTGACCTCGTGATCCACCCACCTCGGCCTCCCAAAGTGCTGGGATTAGAGGCGTGAGCCACCATGCCTGACCCATAAGATGATATTTTGGCAAATCATAAAAACCTTTAAATAAAGCTTTTCCCTCTCATACATATCCCTTCTGCCCCAACACCAGTAATGACTGTATAGAGTATACTCCCTATTTAATACTGTCTGGATTCAAATACAACAGTTTTTTCCTTAAAGTTCTTATTTTCGTAGCACAAGTCTATGATCTAAACATTTAAAACATAAGCCATCATTACTAACTGCAACTTTCACAACTATATAAATATTGATTCAAGATCAGAAAATACTTCGGTTTCATTGGAATGATCAAGGTATCTGGAGTCTGAAATTCACTGTAGACAGCCTTTTAAAAATCATTCATTTTCATAATAGCTATGTTTTACAGATGTATACTGGGAATACAATCATGCCTCACTATAAGAGGGGATTAGTTCTAGGACCTCCTGAGTATACCAAAATCCTCATACACTCAAGTTCCTGCAGTCAGCCCTGCAGAACCCCCATATGCTGTATTTTCAATCTGCATTTGGTTGGAAAAAAAAATCTGCGTATACATAGACTCACACAGTTCAAACTTGTGTTGAATGGGTTTGTGATAAAGGTCAACTGTACCACAAGCAGCTTCTATAATATTATGTAAAATATAAGATCTAATATCAGATTTAAGATTAATATAAGATTTAATATAACAGGAAACCAAATTTGAGAATCTTACTAATTTCCCAAAATATTACAGAAAATTGAGAAATTTTCCTAAATATGAGGAAAATTATAGAATATTACTATCAACAATTCAAAACAAACTCCAAAATGGAAAATCATTTTGATATGATTACCTTCACTAGAAATATTCTACAATGTCATCAAACTAGCTGATAAAATCATGTCTCAGTGCTACTCTCCTCAGGCCACCTCCCACCTTTCTTCTTCCTGCTTAACCCCTTTCAATCTGGCTTCCATTCCAAACATCCCATGGTCAGAGTTCTCTCAGGATTAATTACTGATCTCATAAATGCAAACCACAAAGGCCTCCTTTCAGGCCTCATTCTCCTTGAACTTTCTACAGCATCTGACACTACAACATAAAACCCTTTGACTTCGCTTCTGCAACACTGCACTGGCATGATTTTCCACTGACCTCTCAGAACATCTCTTCTCAGTACCTTTCACTTACCATTCATGTATCTAAATGATTCTCAAGTTTGCATTCGCTTCATGCAGATATGCCCCACCGTACAAATCCTGGGGGTACCATTCACACAAAAGACAATGTGATCAGTACCCACTGGAGCTGAGCAATGGAGTGTCCCTGTCCTTGGATGTCCCTGTCCTCAGGCCTTACCACATGCTTCTTCCTCCTAGACAGTAGCCTTCATTCCCACACCTTGCACTACAATACACACACACATAGACACATACACACACAGGACGGCTCTCAAGTCTACATCTTCATCCCTATTTTCTTCTCATCACCATCCTTCCTGACCAAATGTTTGCTGGCTAGCTCCACAGGGAAAATAGATATTTACATCCACTCATATTGCACTCTAACACCTCACACTTGATAGGTACATAGCTGAATTTATCTTCCGCCAAAACCTGCACCACTTCCAGGCCATGCCAGATTCCTTCATTTCCTTCATCTCGGCCAAAGCAGATTTTGCCAAGGCCTTCCCCTAAATTTTCTCTTTATCTACTGCCTCTTCTTCATTCCCAACGCCCTTCTCTAAATTAGCCCTCACCTCTCACCTTAAACAGATAGGCTCTCTGCCCCTACCATCTTGTGGCTTGAATTAAGCATCGCCACTACAATACAGGTACATTTTAATACAAAAGCAAGATAAACGTTCCACTTGATTAAGGCAAGAAGCACACCATCTATTCTCTCTGTAACAAACCCTACCCCCTGTAGGGGAGAGCAATGCTCCATGCAAAGCAGGCACTCAATGAATGTGTCAGAATATGAATCTCAAATGAGTAGCAACACTTGACTGTCCCCCCAACACACAGAGGTTTTGTTTTAAATTGAGGTTTCCCTGCCATTTACATAAAATGATAAAAATGTAATGGAAGATTTCCCAAGAAATGTAAGTTTTTCTCTAAATCATTGAGAATCTGTTTTATAACAATGGTAGTGGGCCTGTAGTAAATAATTTACAGTGTTCCCTCTTCCCCCCCTTATCAATAAGAGTGACAGCCAAGGTGAGGGGCACAGGCCACAGCTATTAAATAACACAAAGCTACCCAGAAATCAAACATGTAAAGACTACTGAAAGCAGATCAGAAAGAAAGAAAAAAAAAATAAAAACAACAGAAAACTAAAAGCTGAAACAATGTAAGTTGTTATAATATGAAGATATCTAATGAAATGGGACCATGTTCTGTATCCCTTCAAATATTTCTGACATCCCTGTAATTTTTAAAAAATAAAATAGCCTAAGAGACTGAGTACAGTGGCTGATACCTGTAATTCCAACACTTTAGGGGGTCAAGGTGGGAGGATGGCTTAAGGTCAGGAGTCTGAGACCAACCTTATCAACATAGCCAGACCCTGTCTATAAAAAAAAAAATTGTTTTAAGTTAGCTGCGTGTAGCGGTGTGCACCTGTACTCCCAGCTACTTGGGAGACTGATGCAGGAGAATCACCTGAGCCTGAAAGTTTGAGGTTGCAATGAGCTAAGACTGCATCACTGTGCTCCAGCGTGGGTGACAGAGTGGGACCCCAGCTCTAAAATAAAATAGCCTAAGAGAATCACCAAAATGGCTCTTAAAACTCAGGAAAATTACTAGAGCACGGACTTCAGTTAAGAGAACCAAAGCAGGCCAAGTGAGTTAGTTCACCGTAGTATTCATGCCTGTGTTTTCTTTTTGCAAAAAAAGATGTGACGGTCCTTAACTTTAAGTCAAAACAAATGTCTTTCTTGCCAGAAACTAAAAGATTAAGGAAGTTCTGTATAAATTAGAGCTCCCTTGTGTACTGCCCACTGTAGACATAAAATTCTCTGTGGTCCCCTCCATAGATAATGTTGAGATCTAATGGGCATATACCTAACCTGTCCAAGAGCCATTTTCAAAGTAAGCAGAAATTAAGAAAGCCATCTCCAGTAGCTGGAAAACGGATTCTCAATAAGGAAGAGGTGGTATCTACAATAAAATCCCATTTTTATGGACTCTGTCAGAAAAAAAAATCATGTTAAATATAAGAAGTTTGACAATTTAAGATTTTTTTGAGTTGTTTTATTAGCATTAAATAAACATATACACTAGAATACAGTTGGTCTTTGACATCCATAGATTCAACCAACCATAGATTTAAAATATTTGAGGGATCCTGGCATGGTGGCACACAACTGTAATGTCAGCACTTTGGGAGGCTAAAGCAGGAGGATCACTTAAGCCCAGGAGTTCGAGACCACCCGGGGCAATGAAGTGAGTCCCTGTCTCTACAAAAAAAAATAAAAATTAACGAGGCACAGTGGCTTGTGCCTGTAGTCCCACCTACTTGGGAGGCTGAGGTAGGAGGATCTGTGGATCTCATAAGTTGAAGGTTGCAATGAGTTACAAACATGCCACTACACTCCAGCCTAGGTGACAGAGCAACACTGTATAAAAAAAGAAAAAAAAATATCTGGGGGAGAAAAGTTCAATGAAGTTCCAAAAAGTAAAACTTGAATTTGCCATGTACAGAGTACTACATTGAATTCATGTGAATGAAGTTATGTGTAGGTATTCTATTAGGTATTATAAGTAACCCAGAGATTATTTAAAGTGAATATACATATGTTATATGCAAATATATATGCAATATATAAAATAGCCAAATGCCATTTTATATAAGGGACTTAAGCATCCTAGGATTTTGATATCCACAAGGTTCCTAGAATGAACCTCTCACGGATACAAAGGGATGACTGATGACTGTATATATAAACACCAAAAAACTTTAAAATGTAGGCTATTTAATTATTCTGCAGCCATTGTAGTAAAAATAATTCAGGCATGAACCATCAATAGATGCCAAGTCTAGGGGGAAATTTTGATAAAGAGCAAGATATAGTCATGGTCTTAAAGTGTTTCCCCATGGATTGCTTATTAGTTCCAAGAGAAAAAAGAGTAACTACATAGTGAATTGGAAAACGCTTTGACTGAGTGATGATCACAATTAACACTACCAATAAGGAGCAAATGGATTTTGTGTGCCTCCAGATGTGATACCCTGAGAAGGACACATTACTTACACAGTATTCAGGCAGAGAATCCACAGCCTGAATTTAATCATGAGAAAAAAAAAAAAAAAAAAAGAAAGAAAAACTCAAATAAGGAAAATTCCCAAATAAGAAATATTCTATTAGAAAAAGGTGGGCATGCTATTCTTTAAAATGTCAGTTGTAATAAAAGATAAAGAAAGTCTGCAAAGTACTCTGGAGTAAAGGAGGATAAAGAGACATTGAGAACTAAATGCATAACTGGATCTAGAATGGATCCTGTTACTGTGAAGGAAAAAAAAAAATCCCATGAAGAATATTATTGAATCAATTGACAAAACTGGAATATGAACAGATTAGTTAAAAGTTTTTACCAATGTTAAATTTATTGAAGGTGACAGCTGTGCTGTCTGTATGTAGTTTTGTAAGAAAATATTCCAAAATGGTTTGGAAAAACAATATTGCTTGTGTATATAAGTGTGTATGTATGTGTGAGTAGAGAGAAAAAAATGTATCAAGTGGTAAAGCAAATGGTGTAAAATGTTAAAAATACATTAATGGAGGTAACATGTTTACAGTTATTCTCTGAATTATTCTCACAACTTCTATACATTGAAATTATCAAATAAATTATTTTAATATAGAAGGTTTATATGTATCACAACTCAGTATTCTGCCATTTAATTTGATAAGTATAGTGTTTATATTTAAATAGTACTGTGAAAATAGTACTTCATCACAATATCACTTTACAACCTTGCAAATCATGCAATGGCCTAAACTGCCTCATGATGTCAGAGAAGGATTTAACTGTGTCAAATGTTTTAAAAGCAGCCTCCAGGTTTCCATAGCTGAGTGTAAAAGAGCAGATCCTGCTTCTAGAAGGCATTTTGTTATTGTATAATAATAAAATAGGAAGAAAGATAGCTATCCTGCTCACATCACTCCCCGTTATTTAAGAAATCCAGTTATCTGCCCATTTCTTACTAAATGAACATAACGTTCGAAGTTCCTAGCTGAGCACATAAGACCCTTCACAATCAGGGGCAGCTTACCACTTCAGATTTATCTGCTGCCACCAGGCCCATATACTCTCAACATCCCTGTCATTCTGATCCCTTTTATAAGCCCAGTGCTTTTGCACATTCTGTTCCCTCTGCCCAAAATGTCCTTTTCCAATGGCCTTCTCTTTCTGATGAACCCTCCTCTTCTCTTCCTTCCTGGTTAACCTTAAATGCCTCTTTCCCTCTGAAGCTTTTCCTGACTCCTCTGACAAAAGTTAATCTTACTCCTTATGCTCCTTATACAATTCCCAAATAACTGTGTTCCCATTTCCAGGTTGTATGGGGATTTCTCTCTTTTTGTGAGTTTCCCTATAACTTGAACATGAGAACTCTCAGAGCATGAATTATAGTCTAGAACCACGGTGTCTTCTAAGCATGGTGCTTCATAAACACTGACTAGATGACTAAATTAACTTTTTTAACTGGCACAGGTTCAAAAAACAGCCAGCCCTGCAGCATTTATTTTATGCCAGATACCAGTGGAAATGCTTTACAAATGCCAATTTATTCCTCATAACAATCCTAAAATGTAGATGTGCCACTGCTATATTTCATCAATTCTATGAATATACACCTTTTTCTCCATTTTAACCTCTCTGAAATTGGGACGTAACTAATATTCAGTGGTCTATCATAGTTCCATGGACAATATTTTTTCTTCCTTAGGGGTATAGAAAGCAATGACACATTTTACAATCAATGGTCTTGGTTTTGATAAAATCCAGTTATTATTCCCATATATTCCCTAATATTTACAAGTGAGGAAACTGAGGCACAAAAGAGAGTTTAATTAACTTGCTAAAGTTTACACATAAGAGCCAAGATTACTGCCGGGCGCAGTGGCTCACGTTTGTAATCCCAGCGCTTTGGGAGGCCGAGGCAGGTGGATCAGGAGTTCGAGACCAGCCTGGTCAACATAGTGAAACCCTGTCTCTACTAAGAATACAAAAATTAGACGGGTGTGGTGGCGGGCGCCTGTAATCCCAGCTACCCAGGAGGCTGAGGCAGGAGAATTGCTGGAACCCAGCAGGCGTAGGTTACAGTGAGCCGAGATCGCACCACTGCACTCCAGCCTGGGTGACAGAGCAAGACTTCATCTCCAAAAAAAAAAAAAAAAGAGCCAAGATTAGGTAGACTGGCTCAGAACTCACACTCTTAAACTACATATTATAACAGCTCCTCAACAAAAGTAATTCCATAGCATGAGTGGGCTACTGGCACCAGAGCTGGAACAGCCCAAAAGTGAAGCTTGCTCTTCGAGGTTCGAAAGATTCTGGGAAACAGCTGAGGTGAAGCCCAAGATTAGAAGCAGTGAACTAAAATGGACCTTGAAGTGCCTGAGGAAAAAACCGAGATTATCTGTCAGCGTCTGCTCTCCCTAGGCGAGACCAGGGTCTGAGCCCCGGCTTCTCTATTTCCCACCTCAGAAGACATTCTCTACATCTTTATTTTCTCCTTTATGTTTGCCCTTAAGTTTCCAATAAGTGCAATTATAATTCTCTCAGAGCTAGTAACTACTCAAAAAATAACCTAATCGAGCCCTGTACCTTATATCTAATCCCTGTAACATCATCTCTGGTAAATAGTTACCTAGCCTCACCTCAAACACTTAGGCAGTTCCTTTTATTTTTAGAAAGATGGAAAAAGATACTCCTTATATTAAAGTCCATCTCCTTCTAACTTCTGCTCCTATGTGTTCCTTCAAAGCCTGCACAGCAAGTTTTAATTCCTCTTCCTCCTCACAGTCCTTGTCCCCTTCTTTGGGAACTGTACTTTTGAGATAGCAACTCAGAGGCATCCTTGCTTCAAAAACTGGCCATCAGCAGAAGTGATCAAGGCACAAATTGCTGGCAGTAACACAGGCACAGGAATTTAAGGACACAGAGGAGGGGCTGCTCATTTACGGGGGAGAGGAGGCAACTAAAGGTTCATTGAGGAGGTGGCTTTTGAGGGATAAAATGTCGTCAGCCAGTGTCGAAATTCTTGCATAGGGAGTGGGGGGAAGTGAATTTTTAATGAAAAGGAAAAGCTGAACTTTCAAACATATGAAGAAGTCTTTTTGGCTTCCAATATTCTTGCTTTCATTTTATGATTTTGGGCAGAAGGCTCACTGGCTTGTACAATTTGTGCAGTGCTGAATGCATAGATAACCATCCTACTGACAGTGGAATGCAGAGTTGGAATAAACACAGTGAACTTACCATCTGGGTGGTGCCATCTGATTTGTAGCAATATCACTTGCTGAAGATTCTACATGTATTCTTCACTAAAAGTGGTTGCCTCAGTCACTTCCTTTCTGATCACCTAAGATAAGAAACTAGCACAAATGCAACATCTATAACTGCTTCTTAATTATCAGTGACCAACAACAAGGATGCCCATTTTCACCACTGTTTTTTGTTGTTGTCGTTTTTTTTGTTTTTTTTTTTTTTTGAGATGGAGTTTCACTCTTGATGCCCAGGATGCAATGCAATAGCACAATCTCAGCTCACTGCAACCTCCACCTCCCAGGTTCAAGCGATTCTCCTGCCTCAGCCTACCGAGTAGCTGGGATTACAGGCATCCGCCACCATGTCCTGCTAATTTTTTGTATTTTTAGTAGAGACGGGGTTTCACTATGTTGGCCAGGCTGGTCTCAAACACCTGACCTCAGGTGATCCACCTGCCTTGGCCTCCCAAAGTGCTGGGATTACAGGCGTGAGCCACTGCGCCTGGCCCTCACCACTATTATTCAACATAATACTGGAAGTTCTAGTTAAAGTAATCAGACAAGAGAAAGAAAAAGAAAGAAAAGAAAAGAAGAGAAACGGCATCCAAAGTGGAAAGGAAGAAGTCAAATTATCCTTGTTTCCAAATTACCTTATATTTGGAAAAATCTAAAAACTCCATTAAAAAACTATTTGTTCTGATAAACATATTTAGTATAGTTGCATGATACAAAATCAACATACAAAAATCAGTAGCATTTTTATATGCCAACAGCAAACAATCTGAAAAATCAAGAAAGTAATCTTATTTACAATAGCTACAAATAAAATACCTAGGAATTAACCAAGGAAGTGAAAGATCTCTAGAATGAAAATTATAAAACACTAATGTAAAAAATAAAAGAAGACACACACAAAAATGGAAATATACTCCATGTTCATGGATTAGAAGAATCAATATTGTTAAAATGTCCACACTATCCAAAGTAATCTACAGACTTAATGCAATACCAATCAAGATGCCAACGACGTTCTTCACAGGAACAGAAAAAAAAATCCTAAACTTTGTATGGAACCACAAAAGACCCAAAATAGTCAAAGCTATCTAACCAAAAAGAACAAAACTGGAGGAATAACATTACTTGACTTCAAATTATACTACAGAGCTATAGTAACCAAAACAGTATAGTGCCAGCATAAAAATAGACACTTAGTAAGTGGAATAGAACAGAGAACCCAGAGATGAATCCATATATCTACAGTGAATTCATTTTTGACAAAAGTGCCAAGAAAATCCTTTGGGAAAAGGACAGTCTCTTCAATAAATGGTGCTGGGAAAATTAGATATCCATATGCAAAAGAATGAAACTAGACCCCTGTCTCTCACCATATACAAAAATCAGATCAAAATGGATTAAACACTTAAATCTAAGACCTCAAACTATTAAACTTCTAAAGGAAAACTTTGGGGAAACTCTCCAGGACACTGGGCTGGGCAAAGATTTATTGAGTAATATCCCACAAGCACAGGCAACCAAAGCAAAAATGGACAAATGGGATCACATCAATTTATTATTTAAAAGCTGCTGCACAGCAAAGGAAACGATCAACAAACTGAAGAGACAACTCACAGAATGGGAGAAAATATTTGCAAACTACCCACCTGACAAGGGATTAATAACCAGAATATACAAGGCTGTGCTCAAACAACCCTAGAGGAAAAAATCTAATCGATTAAAAAATGGGCAACATTGATGACATACTGGCTAAAGAAAATGTGGTACATATACACCATGGAATACTATGCAGCCATAAAAGAGAACAAGTTCATGTCTTTTACAGGAACATGGATGGACTTACAGGCCACTATTCTTAGCAAACTAATGCAGTAACAGAAAACCAAATAAAACATGTTCTCACTTGTAAGTGGAAGCTAAATGATGAGAACTCATGGACACAAAGAAGGGAACAACAGACAATGGGGCCTACTTGAGTGTAGGAGGAGAAAGAGGAGCAGAAAAGATAACTGTTGGGTACTGGGTTTAATACCTGGGTGATGAAATAATCTGTACAACAAACCCCCATGACATGAGTTTACCTATGTAACAAATCTTCACATGTACCCCTGAACCTAAAATTTTTTTTAATGTGATACATATGCACAATGGAATACTATTCAGCCATGAAAAAAATGAGATCCTATCATGTGCAACAACATGAAGGGAACTGGAGGTCATTATGTTAAGTGAAATAAGCCAGGCACAGAAAGACAAACTTTGCATGTTCTCACTTATTTGTGGGACCTAAAAATTAAAACAACTGAACTCATTAAGAGAGTAGAAAGATGATTACCAGAGGCTAGGAGAAAAGTGGCGATGGTTAATGGGTACAAAAACAAAAACAAAAACAGAATGAGGCCAGGCACAGTGGCTCTAGCTTGTAATCCCAGCACTTTGGGAGGCCAAGGCCAGCAGAACACTTGAGGCCAGGAGTTTGAGACCAGCCTGGGCATCGTGGCAAACCCCATCTCTAATAAAAAATAAATAAATAAATTAGCTGAGCAGAGTGCGCCTGTAATTCCAGCCACCTGGGAGACTGAGACATGAGCACTGCTTGAACCTGGGAGGCAGAGGTTGCAGTGATCCAAGACCCCACCACTGCACTCCAGCCTGGGTGACAGAGCAAGACTCCATCTCAAAAGAAGGAAAAAAAAGAAAATAGAACGAATAAGACCTAGTATTTGTTAGCACAGCAGGGTGACTATAGTCAAAAATAATTTAATTTTACATTTTAAAATAACTAAAAGAGTATAACAGGATTGCCTGTAGCACAAAGGATAAATGCTTGAGGTGATTGATATGCCATTTACCCTGATGTGATTATTACATGTTCCATGCCTGTATCAAAATATCCCATATAGTCCATAAATATACATACTCACTATGTACCCACAAAAATTAAAAATTAAAGATTAATCATCATTATAATCAATTATCAAATCAAATTGTTCTAACGTGCACCTCCCTACACACTCTCTATCACCATTCCCCGGCAGCCTCTGTTCTACTGCTACTTAGTCAGTATAAAACATGGATAATGCTTAACATCATGCCCCAATTCACTGTGATATCAAAAAAAAAAAAATTGTGTTCTGGTAAAAAAAATACTGGAAACTTCTGTATGGAGAACATTTTAAAACCTTATTATAAGTGATCTTTCTTCCTATCTGATGTTAAATGAGTCATCTACTGGTCTAGGAGCAAGTGAAATGTCTACAATATTGTTAAAACTTTCAGATATATAGTAAAAAGCTGGACATTAGTATCATTTTGTAGGTCTTTCACATGCTCCATCACTTAATCCTATTCTGTCATTAGACAATGTGCTGGTCTCTAAAGCATGTGTTAGGTTCTTTGTACAGTCATTTTTTCATTCTTTATCAATTAATTCAATGTGATGCCCTCCAGGCAAAGATGAAAGAATTTAAAGATTACTCTTGCAAATTAAAATGTTTGGTGTTCCTAAAATAACCATAAAAATATCTGAATAGACTTTACAGTTTATAAAGTACTTTCTAATGTATATGACACAACAATCCTGTGAGATATGATCTTCGTGTTACAGGTTAAAAAACTGAAGTTCAAAGATGTCAAATGGTTAACCCAAATCCATGTTTCTAGTAAAGGGCAAAGTTGGATCTCAACCCAGACCTTCTGATTGCAATTTCTAAGATATTTCTATTGATGAAACCACAACTACTTCTAACACAATTGCACACCTAACTCCAGCCCAGATCAACCTATTGTATATCCTGTTCTGTAATTCATACAACCAGAAGGCAAGGGCCACAAACTACCATTGTCCTGAAGGGCACATCCCTCAGAAGAAAAAAGCCTTTCAGGAGAGGCTTGCATTGTGTGGACAAGGCATGATATTCTAGACCAGTGCTGTCCAATAGAATTTTCTACAATGATGGAAATGTTCTATACCTGAGCTGTTCAATATATTAGCCACTAGCCACATGTAACTATTGAGCACTTGAAATGCATCACTGAGAAAATGAATGTTCCATGTTATTTAATTATAATTAATGTAAATCTAAATAGCCACATGTGGCTAGTGGCTGCCTTACTGGGCAGCTCAGTTCTAGACCTTGAAGACTGGAAGCAGAGCTTAATATTAACATCCAAATGGTATAGCCTTGAGTACAAATGAAAATCAACTTAATAGTGAGCCCAGAGCACAGCACTGATTTACTCAGTGGTTCATGAGAACTGTAATGGATGTGATACCATCAACAGTAATATAACCAGTGAGATAATGGTAGAATTATCTTTCGATCTTTCTAAACCTCTCTGGTGAGCCAAATCCAAAGAGTGACTAAAGACACCAAGGCATGTTGATAGTATCAAATACGAAGGGCAAATAACTTTAATCTATAGGCCACAATGGCTTTCCTGAGAGAAAATTCATTACTATACATGGAAACTAACCCAACTAAGTTATAAACAGGAGGCCGGGCGTGGTGGCTCGTGCCTGTAACCCCAAAACTTTGGGAGGCCAAAGCAGGGGGATCACCTGAAGTCAGGAGTTCAAGACCAGCCTGGCAAACATGGTGAAATTCTGTCTCTACTAAAAATACAAAAATTAGCCAGGCATGGCGGCGCACACCTGTAGTCCCAGCTACTCAGGAGGCTGAGGCAGGAGAATCGCTTGAACCTGGGAGGTGGAGGTTGCAGTGAGCCGAGATTGCACCACTGCACTCTAGCCTGGGCGACAGGGCAAGACTCCGTCTCAAAAAAATAATAGTAAGTTATAAACAGGAGCTGAGGGATGTGAAAAGCAAGGTGTCTCATAAAGTAAACATTATTTCTCTAATAATAACACTTTATCCCTGCATTGAAAAATTTTAAAGAGCATCTTAAAGACCATTCCCTTGTCTCTGTCCTTAAAGTACCACATCCATATTTCTATCGCCATCTACCACTTCCCTTGGAAACATTTGTTTCTGTGTCTTGACCCCTCACTCATCTAGATAGTCACTAGAAGGTTTCATTTAAATAAAAATCATAGAGTAGGCCGGGCACAGTGGCTCACACCTGTAATCCCGGCACTTTGGGAGGCCGAGGCTGGTGGATCAACTGAGGTCAGGAGTTCGAGACCAACCAGGTCTCGAAAATTTCTACTAAAAATACAAAAAAGTAGCCGGGTGTGGTGGCAGGCACCTGTAATCCCAACTACTTCGGACGCTGAGGCAGCAGAATCACTTGAACCCGGGAGGCAGAGGTTGCAGTGAGCCAAGATCACACCATTGCACTCCAGCCTGGGCGACAGAGCAAGATTTCGCCTCAAAAAAATAAATAAATAAATAAATAAATAAAATCATAGACTAGTTCTGTATTGAATCCTTCTTCGTGTTAAAATTATTGAGCCTTTCAAAATCCCTGGATAGGTTTTATGAGTGCTATGAACAAAGCAGTTATCATTCCCCATTCCTTTAGCATAATCCACATTCAAATCACCATATTTGGTGCTGATAAAAGGACTGGACTGTAAGTTAAAAGCCTGTAGTCCTGGTTTTGATTCTCCCACTACTAGATATTTAGACCTCTGCAAACCACTTAATTTCTCACTGCCTCAGTTATTCATATGTAAATTGATGGACTGATTAGATCACCAATAAAGTACCTTCGAATTCTAAAACTCTACCATCCTGTGATATCCTCAATGGTTTTCGCTTGGTTTCAAGGTCTTTCTTGAAGCTTCCTAATAAGAAAAACCACACAGTTTGCTTATGAAGCAAAACTGTGATATGTACAATCTGCTTTAAAAATTCACAGATAAACAATCTACCCATTCTCCAAAACTCTTGAGTATATCAGTTATTTAAATATAGAAAAAGACATGCATTCGCTTATAGTATTTCAAAACAAAAGTCCTTAACTGTACAAATTTAAAAGTATGCACTTCAGTGGTAAGGATCCAATTAGCTACAGTAATGATGGAGCACCAAGAAAAGCACATGCTAACATGAACCTCTTTTGATTAGCTTTTGCTTTTCATTTATGTTTCAGACTCTACTCACACAATCCACACAGCCCCTTAGGCAGCCTTTCTAACTACTGTGTTCTACAATTCTGAAACTGTGTCCTCTAACAATACCTAAAAACAGTACCCATAGGAAAAGAAAAAAACAGCATTTCTACCCATTTGAAGGCTTCTTTGGGAACCTGGATCTATTTATACTAAAAAAAATCCACTTTGAAACTGAACTTGAATAATTTTAGTTGGCACGCTTGAGTGATTTTCATTTAATAATCTCCTAAACCTGTTTAATGTAGATAATATATATTGAGGCAGGATCTTCTAACAGATATAGGCAGTGAACTCCTTTGTGAACTCAAATTCCTTTTCATTTCTGCAACTACAGTTCCAACCTAATTTCCATTAGTCTACAGGTAGATGCTAACAAAGGTATGCGCTTTTTTTTTTTTTTTTCGAGACGGAGTTTGCTCTTGTTGCCCAGGCTGGAGTGCAATGACACAATCTCGGCTCACTGCAACCTCCACCTCCCGGGTTCAAGCAATTCTCCTGCCTCAGCCTCCCGAGTAGCTGGGATTACAAGCATGTGCCACTACGCCTGGCTAATTTTTGTATTTTTAGTACAGATGAGGTTTCACCATGTTGGTCAGGCTGGTCTCAAACTCCTGATCACTGACCTAGGTGATCCACCTTGCCTCGGCCTCCCAAAGTGCTGGGATTACAGGCGTAGCCACTGTGCCCGGCCTTATGCACTATTTTGTTGTCTTTCTGTTCATACTTCTCATTCATTCCCTGTCTACCTTCCTCAACTTCTGTTCTTTCAAATAGGCTTTGTGTTTTCTAGTCTTAGCAACTCATTCGTGTTTCAATTCTGTCTTGCAATCTAATGGTGGTTGCTGGCAAGGCAGCTAGCTGGGGCTAGTGCACTGCGTGAGGCCAAAGGAAGGGGCAGAGCTAAACTAAATCACTCCAAGAGGGATGGACCTACAGGTATCAAACCTTTGATTCATCTCATTGGCATGAGGTCCTAAGCACCTGGCTAAAAAGCCTGCCTGCTGGTCACTCATCACTTCTGAGAGAATCAAGAAACAGGATTCTATCATACCCCCAGGAGGAGATCAGAGGTGTATAAGCTCTAACAGGTGATATAATCAGCTAGGAGGAAGATCAAAAGCAGCATGATATCAGAGGCTGTGGCTCCTGGAAATTACTGCTAGAGTGTCTAAAATTCTTATTAAAAATTTCAAGAAGTCTCATCGTTTCTGCGGGAGGAGGGGGAGATGAAGCTGTAAAAGAAGCTTCACTAGTAGGGAAATCCCAAGAGTTATTAGAATTGACTCATCTTAACAGGGCCTTGGTGAGTTATCAGCAGGTACAACAACACTGTGAAAACCGGCCTTTCTGCCTCCTTCCTCTCTATTCCTTCCAAGAATCTGGATTAATTCAGCAACAAAGGAATGCCATTCGTTCCACAAACTCACATGCAAAGAGAACACTTCCATATAACCCTTTTTGTATCCAGTGATTCCTAGACTCTGCATACTCCTCACCCAACACAAATGTAAGAAGGTTAGATTTAGATTACGATCCACACTTTTGGTTTTATAGTAACATCAGATTGCTGGTATTCCAAGCCCTGATAAACTTATCTTGAATAACTTAAGCTCCCATTACCTTTCATTGGTAAATGTTTCATGAAGTCTTTTTGTCCTTAATGTTCTCAGTTGTTTAAAACAAACCAAAAATCTTTTTTAAAGTTTTAAAGATCCAATTATTCCTTCTGAGGTAGAATGCAGCATATACATTAACTAACTTGAGCTCATCCAGCAGCAGATACTAAGTGGCCTGTAGTTGACTGGTTATGCCATTTTTTAACTGTGCCCTTTGTGAACTGTAGAGAAATGGGGCCCAGAACCTTTATATGGCCAATCAGTCCCCATGTCATATCCATCCCAACACACAAACATATTCTTACATAGGAATCAGTAGGGTTTTTTTTTTTTTTGGAGACAGAGTCTCACTCTGTCGCCCAGGCTGGAGTGCAGTGGCGTGATCTCGGCTCACTGCAACCTGTGACTCCCTGGTTCAAGCGATTCTCCTGCCTCAGCCTCCCGAGTAGCTGGGATTACAGGCACGTGCCACCACGCCCGGCTAATTTTTGTATTTCAGTAGAGACAGTGTTTCAATATGTTGGCCAGGATGGTCTCGATCTCCTGACCTCAGGTGATCCGCCCACCTCGGCCTCCCAAAGTGCTGGAATTACAGGCATGAGCCACTGCGCCCAGCCCAAGGGTTTTTATCCTAAATATTCCTATGTCATACATCAAAATAACACTCCCTTCTTGATATATGAAGTATCTCTAAATTACTTTCTAGGCTCTACTTCATACATTTTCGATCATAAACTAACATGCAAAAGCCTACTTGAACTCCACCACATTCCCGAAAAGACTGCAAAAACAAAACTATTAGCTCTGTGTTGCAGCCATAGGGAACAGTAACGAGGAGCATCAGCTTTGGTGCCAGTCAAACCTGGGACTGGCATTTGCTGGCTGTGTATCCTCGAGTAAGTACTAACCTCCCCGCAATCCAGTTTCCTCATCTATAAAGACAGGATTCAAATGCCATCTATTTCACAGCTTTCTTCTGACAATTAGGGTTTAGATAAAATAGCACAGAGAAAGGGATTAGATGGTGCAAGGCACAGTGTTCAACATTTTTTATCGTAACTCATCTAAAATCTCTTAAGGAAAAATAATCTAAAAAGTAAGCAAAGAAAAACTTAAAAATCTATTACTCAACAGCAGTATTGAACGCTGACCCCTTTGAAACATAAATAATCTTATTCAGTTTACCTCTCAACCATATTTAATGAGCACAGCAGAGTTCTCTCATGCTGACTGCCTCAGTCTGGGGATATGTTTGTTGGGCTTATAACTATTTCAAAATACTTCCCCTTCCACAGAGGAGACGGACGTCTCCTCCCATAAAGTAATTCAGTCTGAGCTAAAATCCTGTATTTTCAAATTTAAAAACCATAACTAATTTTATAGTTGGCACAGGAAATATCTTTTTTCCTCTGCCCTAATTCTACAGGGCAAAGGAAAAAAGATTTCAGCCATGCTATTTACCTGACCTCTCTACTGCATAGCTCAGACTCAGGTCCAAAACTAAACCCTTGATTTGTCACGTCCCAAAACTGTTCTTTTCCCCCTCATTCCCAGCTCCAATAAACAGTCACCACCCCTGATCCTCAAAATAGAAACCTCAAAATCACCTTGGCTTCTTTCTTCTTTTTTTTCCCCATCCCATCCAATGTCATCACTAAATTGGGCTGATATGTCCACTTCTCTCCATCACTGCCCCACCCTAGTCCAAGCTAATACTGAACTACTGCAACTACCCTCTTCACTGAACACCTTGCTTCCACTCTTGCCCTCACCAACATATTCTCCAAATAGCACCCTGAGGATGGCTTCCCACTACACTCAAGTCAATTCCTTTTAATGTACTAGAATTACCTCACAGGATGATCTTTGCCCTGTCCATTTCTCCTACCCCATCTGGTATCACTCTCTCCTCATACTGCTCTGCTCTACAACTCACACTGCGTTCCTTCCTTTCAGTTATTTGAATACATCAGGTCGCCCCACCCCCACCCCACTCCTGCCCTCAGGAGCTTCCTTCACACACACTTTAACATCTCTAATTTCCAAGAAAAAAACAAACAACCCCATCAAAAAGTGGGCAAAGGATATGAACAGATACTTCTCAAAAGAAGACATTTATGCAGCCAAAAGACACATGAAAAAATGCTCATCATCACTGGCCATCAGAGAAATGCAAATCAAAACCACAATGAGATACCATCTCACACCAATTAGAATGGCAATCATTAAAAAGTCAGGAAACAACAGGTGCTGGAGAGGATGTGGAGAAATAGGAACACTTTTACACTGTTGGTGGGACTGTAAACTAGTTCAACCATTGTGGAAGTCAGTGTGGCGATTTCTCAGGGATCTAGAACTAGAAATACCATTTGACCCAGCCATTCCATTACTGGGTATATACCCAAAGGACTATAAATCATGCTGCTATAAAGACACAGGCACACATATGTTTATTGCGGCACTATTCACAATAGCAAAGACTTGGAATCAAGCCAAATGTCCAACAATGATAGACTGGATTAAGAAAATGTGGCACATATACACCATGGAATACTATGCAGCCATAAAAAATGATGAGTTCATGTCCTTTGTAGGGACATGGATGAAATTGGAAATCATCATTCTCAGTAAACTATTGCAAGGGCAAAAAACCAAACACCGCATGTTCTCACTCATAGATGGCAATTGAACAATGAGAACACATGGACACAGGAAGGGGAACATCACACTCTGGGGACTGTTGTGGGGTGGGGGGAGGGGGGAGGGATAGCATTAGGAGATATACCTAATGCTAAATGACGAGTTAATGGGTGCAGCACACCAGCATGGCACACGTATACGTATGTAACTAACCTGCACATTGTGCACATGTACCCTAAAACTTAAAGTATAATAATAATAATAATAAAGAAAAAATAAGAAAAAAAAAGAAAATAAACAATAGTGAAATTAAAAAAAAAATCTCTAATTTCCATTATACTGCAAGTTTATTTTTGCTCAGCAATATGTACCCAGCAACTGACTTTAAGTCTGGCACACAGTAGGTATTCAAAAGGAATGAATGAATGAACGAATGAGAACAGAAAATAAATTTTAATGATAAACACTTTCAACAATAAAATGGAAAACAATACAAAAGACCAGGCTTAATGAGAGGAAATTCACAATAAACCATTTTAAATTAATATTCAAGATGAACACTCCTAAGAAAACATAGATTCTTCAGCAGGGCTCTTAGGAACCAATACAGAGATTAACAGAAGAGTTTTGAAAACTGAGCACAATGTGCCTCTTTTCTGGTTTTGACAATCTGTTTTCATTGCGGAACTTGCTTTCTTCAATTCCATCTCAACGCAAGCCAAGAAGTAGCCCATAAAAAGAATATGCAAATAGTTAAAACACTAAACAGAACCTAAGACACAAATGTGCTGCCAGCTGCCCCAAATAACATAAACAATAAATGCCTCCACATCACTAATTCCTGATATGCAAGGAAATGGAAAGGGAAGATTCTAAATTCAAGCCCTGAAACATACTAAAATCACACTACACCTGAGCTATCAGTCTTCAGGGGATCAAACCTAGGATGCTGCTTCTCTCCCGACCCCATTTCCCAGCAAACGATGCCAGATCTAAATTATGGTAGTTGCAACTCTGACCAACCCAGAAGTTCTATTCCTGCATAAAAAGCAGTTCAACTTTCTCCTGTGAAGTTTTTCTCTTTTTATCATGAGATCTCAGTATAGAGTCCCAATCTCAGTTCCCTGTGATTCATTGGAAGCAATAAGGTATCACGTGCTTTGTCCAAAGTTTCAAACCATCTAATAGAAACTGTAGATTTACCAGAAGTAAAGTTACAAGGCTAACATAACAAAGATCAATTTTTCATTTCTTGTGGGCTGAAATTAAATCAATTTATTGTGGTTACATTGGTTATTTGATCGGTATTAGCAGCTATAATGCCTTTGATTAATTTCCTAAAATCTCAATATATGAATGAAAATGAAAATGCATGCAATGGTCTGCATACTTATCCCCAACCCCAATTCATATGTTGAAATCCTCACCTCCAAGGTGATGTGCCACCTTTACAAGGTTAAGTAGGTCATGGATGTAGAGCCCTCATGAATGGGATTAGGGCCCTTAAAAAGAGGCCCAAGAGAGACCTTTCATCCTTTCCTTCTACCACATGAAGACACAGCAAGAAGGTGCCACCCAGGAACCAGGAAAAGGGGCCTCATCAGACACCCAATCTGATGGCACCTTGATCTTGGACTTCTTAGCCTCCAGAACTGGGACAAATAAATTTCTATGGTTTATAAGCTACCGGTTAAAGGTATTTTTGTTATAGCAGCCTGAGTGGATTAACACATTGAAGACAATATATTTCAAAACATGTGTTAACTAGACAAAAGTAATTTTAAAGTGTTCTTATTAAAGACAAGGTTGAAATTTCCTGAAACATTTTAGAGTATTCAGGAAGCAAAACTATACTCTAGCTTTGTCCAAAAGCTTCCAATTAGGGGGTTGTTTCTTCACTAATATCAAGACTTCAGGGAAGCAATTTTTACTGTATTCCCATCCTTTATAACTCAAAATGTGCTCACCTTAGTTGTCATTAAAGTTTAAAAAACAATTAAGTCACACTTAAGTCCAAATACAGACTCATCCAACAAGACACAAACATTCACTCCATATTTTGAGAGGACTGTATTTTAGAAGAACTGATAACTAATTTGGCAAAAACAAAGAAAGGAAACCTCATTCTAAATACACATTCAAATCACTCAAGGCTCCACTCCTAGAGCACAGGACCTCCCAGCGACTTTGCTGCAGTGCTTCAGACAAGCAGAGAGATGGAGAGACCAGTCAGCATCCACACCAGGTTGCCATTTCTTCTGCTGCCCTTTCCAAGCATGCCAAACCATAGTGTATTATTAACCAGAATATTCTTACATCTTCATAAAAGCGTTTTTTGCCTTGAGTCCTGTTATAGGAAAACTAATAAAAAGCATTTTCCCCTGGAGAAACTAAGACACGATGAGATTAAAAGTGGACAAAGTCGTATGACTGGTGACTTAGCAAACTAAGCACACTTCATACCTCATTCTTAATTCAATGTTCAATCTATCAAATATTCCTGTTGGCTATTCTATGTATTAAATGAAATGACCTTAATATTTGAGTTCAATGTAACAGTAGTTTACAACTCTGTACTCTTAAAATTATTCTGCATGAAGTGTACTATCAACAAAAAGGTATCTAAGTGAAAAACACCAGTCTTTAGAATCTAGTCAGATGGTTTAAAAAGGAAATAAATCGCCGGGCGCGGTGGCTCATGCCTGTAATCCCAGCACTTTGGGAGGCCAAGGTGGGCAGATCACGAGGTCAGGAGATCGAGACCATCCTGGCCAACATGGTGAAACCCCATCTCTACTAAAAATACAAAAATTAGCCAGGCATGGTGGCACGTGCCTGTAATCCCAGCTACTCGGGAGGCTGAGGCAGGAGAATCGCCTGAACCAGGAGTCAGAGGTTGCAGTGAGCCAAGATCACACCACTGCACTCCAGCCTGGCAACAGAGTGAGACTCCGTCTGAAAAAAAAAAAAAAAAAAGGAAATACATCCATTATTACAATACTATTCACAAACTCAGAACACTTAAATTCTGTGCAATTGTCAATGTGGGGCTGAGCACTAGAGTACCGGGGTAATTTAGGGCTACACATGTTGCCTTTTGCCAAGGCTGGTCCTGAGTTTTCGTAGTTTTGTATCTTCCTGGTCTATATGCTGACTTCACCCTAGTTGGGCTGCTATACATAGGTGAAATCAGTGATTGCGCCTAAGGAAACCATGAAGATCATACGGAAGCTTCTCAACATGAAGGACAAATAAGTCCAAGGCTTCCTCTCATGAAAGGCTAAAACTCCCTTTATCAAAAGTCACAACAGTGCCACTTTTACAAATCTGGGGTCCCTGAAAGAGTTACTCAAATCAATTAAATTAACTATCAGATAACTTCAGTAGCTACTCAAAATAGTCTTCCTTTACTGGCCTGATCAAGTAACAATGTTTTCCATGGAGCTTAATGGCTCCTTTTAGATCCTTGTCTATGAACTGGTATTGCACTCCATGCTTACCCACCCGCAGCTCTCACCATCCCACATATCCCTCTCCACAAAAAGCTAATAAATTTGCATTCCTGACTCTGACTCATACAACTAAGAAACCGAAGACTAACAAAACTCTTAGGTATGACTAAGCAAAATGATCTAATTAATAAATAGTCAAGAAATACAAACGTTTTTAAAAGTAAAATTAACCATCAAGAAAACAGGGTATGGTGGAGAAGGGGGAACTATAGCTCTAAACACCATCCTTGTAAGTTGCTACCAAGAACCCACATTTTTCTTTAAAGGCTGAAAATCAGCAGTAATAACCCAAAACTATCTTGCGCAAAGGTGGTCTTAATAGAGATATAATTAATCTTGCCAATTTTCCACATAATTTCTCTCCTTTTTTGATCTTTTGTTTTACAAAATCATGCTTGAAAACTCTTACGATTTCTTTCTGGTAGCAATTCTGAAATGAAAATGGACTGCAGGTAAGTAAATTTGAGAACCTCCTTAAACAGCAAAAATCACCTCCCTAGCCCCTCCACTGGTAAAAATCACCAAAGTTTTTACTGTGGCCCCCTCGTTCTCAGAAACAAAAACAAAAACAAAATGGCCTTTGAAGTTGGACAATTTGGTATGTGTTACATTTAATTTTGTGCTTATACTTAATACCTAAAGTGAAGCAATACAGAGGCCTGGATTTCAAAAACGGAAAAAAAAAAAAAAAAACCTTTCCCCTCATTACAAAGAAAATCTATAATCATAATTTAGAAGTCATCAAGGAAACGCAAATCTTGTGCCACCCCGCCTCTGCCCGGTCGGGTCAGTCACACACACGCCGCCCCGCCCCCGCGCCGTCAGTCACACGCAGGCCTCGCCCCATCCTGACTCCCAACCCCGCCCCTCGCGCTGTCAGTCTCTGACTCTGGCCCGCGGCTGAACCGGCGGCGCTGACGTCAGCTGGCGACCGCGGCCGCATTCCTAAACAGTTCAGACAAACCCACTGGTGGGAAGCTTCGAAAGCCCTCAGCTGTAGTGAGGAAAGCAAAGGTTTGGCTGGCAGCCAGACTCCTGAGCTCAGCATTTTGTAATGCACTTCCTTTTTATTTAACAGCTTGCATAATGCCCTTAACCCTTCCTTTACCTGCATCACACCTTTAACCCCTTCTTTTCCTGGTCGAACTTCGAAGCAAACTTCAGAACTTGGTCTCCCATAGGGTTTTAATATATTCCTCACCAATTTACAACTGACTGATTTTTAATACTGCTGAAGAGGCAATTTAATTAAATGCACTTGCTCCCCCTAAACTGCTGTTTCCCCCTTAAAGCAATGTTAATTTTCAAGCAAAGAAATTAAAACATTTTATTAAAACAACGTATTTTAAAGCTTTTTTAGACCCCCTCCTTCATAATTTATCTTCTTGAAATTATTGTCAAGAGACAATAGCTTCAAATGGTCCAAAACAAAAGGGTACACAGTGACAAAATCTCCCTCCAACTTCGTCCCTCAGTTGCCCTGTTCTCATCCCATGATAAATTGTTACTTCTCTTGTATTCACCCAGAAGTATTTTAGTGATACATAAGGAAATACACATATATTCTATTTTCTCCTTTTTAAAATGGTAAACTCTATACATAATGTTCTCTACTTTGCTTCCTTATTCTTTTTTAGAATTGCATGGAATTCCACAATTTAGCAGTCCCCTATATATGAGCATTTAGGTAATTTCCCATCTTTTTGCTATTACAAATAATGCTGGTGTGAAAATCTTGTATGACTGTCTCTCTAGAATAAATTCCTAGATGGGAAATTGCTACATCAAAACAAACATATGCATTTGTAATTCTGAGAGGTACCAGCAAACTGTCCTCCACTGAGACTGTACCTTTACCCTCCCACCAACAGTGCAGGAGGATGCCTATTTCCCTCATGCAAATCAGGCTGTTCCAGAATTCAGATAAGAGGCTCTCTCTCAAGCTTATTTTATTTTTAGAAAACAGATCTGTGAAAAATTGTATCTTAGTGTAGTCTTAATTTACATTTTTCATATTATGAACGAAGTTGGGCATCTTTTTATATATTTTAGAAGCCATTTGTATTTCTCTGTGAACTGTTAAATCATCACCTTTGCCCATTTTTCTATTTGTTCATCATTTTCTTACTGCTTTGTAGGAGCTTATGTTTTTCGAAAAGCAGTGTTTTGTGTATGACACTTTGAAAGATCTTTTTTATATATTTTAAGAAAATTAGCTCTTTGTGACATGATTTGTGAAAAATTTTTTCCAGTTTGGTAAATTTATCTGTTTCATGGTTTCTGCCATAGAGAAATTTAGGGATTTTTATGTAGCTGAATTGTTACCAATCTATTCTTTCATGGTTCTTGGCTACTATTATCACAGACTGTCATTCCCCATGCAGTTTGTAGAATAATTTTCCAGTGATTTCTTCAAATATTTTTATGTTTTCAGTTTTACCTTTCAATATTTAGAGTCTGTACTTTTTTTCCTAGATATATATCCACTAGTCCCAACACTAATTGAATAACCTATCTTTTCTCACTGATTGGAAATGCTACCTTTATCATATTCAATAATTTCTCTTATGTAAAAGTGGGGCTCAGAGGAATTTTAGGCTGCACTTATATCAGTGTTAATTTTAAAATCTGGTATAAAGTAAGATATGTTTTCCATGGACAACATGATCCAGTTTCAATAACTAAATTTCAGATTTGGGGAACTGTGTTTGTTATTTTTAAATGAAATTAAATCCTTTTTAAGATTTCTGAGAGCCCGGGTGCAATGGCTCACGCCTGTAATCCCAGCACTTTGGGAGGCTGAGGTGGGTGGATCACCTGAAGTCAGGAGTTCGAGACCAGCCTGGCCAACATGGCAAAACACCGTCTCTACTAAAAATACAAAAATTAGGCAGGCATGGTGGCAGGCACCTGTAATCCCAGCTACTCAGGAGGCTGAGGCAGGAGAATCGCTTGAACCCGGGAGGCAGAGGCTGCAGAGAGCCGAGATCATGTCACTGCACTCCAGCCTGGGTGACAGAGCAAGACTCTGTCTCTAAATAAATAAATAAATAAATAAATAAAAGATTTCTGAGATAAATTATAGTATCATATGCCACCTTTAAAGACTTAGGCTTTTTGAAAGTAAATACCTACTCGGAAATATTACTTCTGACTGATTATGACAGATTTTAGTCTTCAGAGATTTCATAAAATTACCAGAAAGATGTAAAATGTTGAAAACATTGTTAAAACAAAATTTTGATACTGACTGTAGACAACTTTGCCTTTTAATATATTCTTTAAGGAAAAATGAGTGAGGAATGAGGATGATCTAGTCCTTTCAACTAATTTTTACCTTTCTTTCAATATCTGTTAGGGATTACTACACCAGGTCCCTATAAAATTTCTAGGCTTCACATTTATGTAAACCATCATACTGATAAACAAGTAATATACTATTAATATATTAAGTATACAAATGTTTTCAGCTTTAGTAGATGTTAAAAGACAGTGATATGCAATAATGATCAGTTGCTGAAAAGAGCAGAACCACAGTTTTGAACAGGACCTCATAAGGTTAGGCAGGTGGTTCCCCAAAGAGATAGCAAAATGACACAGACCTGCAGACATAAAGTTCAAAGTACCTGTGTGTTAATGGAGGAGGCCAAGACTGGAGGGAAGAGAAATTCTGCCAAAGCAGGGAGAAGCCTCCAACCCTGAGATGCAGAAGACCCTAATGCAGCTCAGGCTGTCTACTGAATGACAAGGTTATCATTTATTTCACAGTAGTCCCAAGCCCCAGACCTCACAGGACCACAGACTATACATAAAGAAAAAGTCTTTAAAGGTATTTTGTGTGATACATATACATACATATACATATTTTAAGATTCTGAAATATAATTCAAATAAAAGACTTTAATCTTCCAAATAAAGATGTGGTGCTACAATTATTTTTATGGAGTTACTCTTTTAAACTCTGAGCCCCTTTCCATATAGAAACTATGACACTGAGAATAAAGTCCAAACAGAAATGACTTTAGAGCTCTTGACACTCTGTCTCTAATCTACTCTTCTACTCTTATGTTTTACAGAGCCTACACTTTGGCCTCATGGAAGCAAAGCCTACTGTTTTTCAAACATGCCTGTTGTCTTTGCTCAAGTTTTCCTGTATCTGGAATACCCTCCCAAGAACAGAAAATACCAATCTCTAATGCAAATCTTCTCTTATTTTTAAAAGCTCAGCTCAAATGCCACCTCCGTAATTTCTTCCTCCTCTGAGGAGTTAGCCCCTCATAAAGTCTATTAGCCTCTCCATGATGATGATGGTGGTTGTGGTGAAGAAATTGAAAGAGAAATGTCATCAAAATATATTTAAATTCTCACTAATACAAAGATGAAAGAAACTATACTCCATTAGACAGGCCACTACAAAGAAGAAAAATGTAGATCCTATTTATTTAAAAAATCTACTTAAGACATTCCACTTATGTGAACAAAGTATACATTTTGATTAATCCCATCTTTGGGGGCTGGAGGTTACAGTATACCCACCATATCTTCAAACATAGCTTTCTATCAACAAATGAAAAGGAATATAAAGGAAGACAAAAGCTAATACACCTTAAATATAGCTATTATAGCAACTAACCTCTACAACAGGATAATTACAGTTAAGTTCAACTGGTCTCTCACTCCTAGAAGCTCTGGCTGTTGGTTCGGAAACCCTTCGTATTTATGGCCCTATTTGTCATATTGTAAGCCCAACCATTTCTGCTACTGGTATTGACTCCTATAACTTAGGACCCTGACCTCCAAAGGTTAGGGTGGGAAACATATCCTACAGTTCTCAAATCTAACTGGGCATCAAAATTACCTGCATAACTCAAGAAATACACAGATTCTCAGGACTGAAGCCCCAGACTTCCTTAAGTATAATAACTAAAAGTGGGCCCCAAGAACTCTATTTTATAAAAACAACCAAAAACCCGAAGACAAAAAAACAACCCTCTCTAGGTGATTGGAATGTTTGGAAAATGAGAATATGGGGCAGAGCCATGAAAGGAGCAAGACGGCTAAAGGAGGCGGTGAAATCCCTCTCCTCTCTTGGACTTAGCTTCTCTCTTGTACTTCTCTCCCAGCAAACAAAGAGGCAGCTACTGGCAGAAAAGAACAGAAAGAGCAAAAGCTTTAGCAACAGTGGCTATAGAACTTTTCTCTTTAAAGTTCATCTTCCCTCCTCTACCATAAGGTCTGCTGCCTACCAACAAATCCTAGCCAAAAACAGCAAAACAGGGATGGGAGTTTGCCTTGAGAGGTGGTAGCCATGGCTTAGAGGAGCTGGAGACAATGTGAACTTCAAGAGGGCGATGGCAGCCCTTTGAAATTTTTCATCTGCCTTAATTTATGCCATTCTTTCCCCTAAAGATCAGAAAGTAAATAAAAATTTAACCATTGGGAACAAGGGGAAAAAATGCAATCATTTTAAGAATGCAACTGATAAGTGAGAAAATGTGAAGGAAAGTTTTCCGGTGGTACAAAAAATACTTTTTTAACATCCTGGCTAATACGGTGAAACCCCATCTCTACTAAAAATACAAAAATTAGCCGGGCGTGGTGGCAGGCGCCTGTAGTCCCAGCTGCTCGGGAGGCTGAGGCAAGAGAATGGAGTGAACCCGGGAGGCGGAGCTTGCAGTGAGCCAAGATCGCGCCACTGCACTCCAGCCTGGGCGGCAGAGCGAGACTCCGTCTCAAAAAAAAAAAAAAATTACTTTTTTAAACCTCCCAAGATGGCTACTGAAGAGACCTCAATAAGTCACCTAATTCATCTCTGGGAAGACAAGACTACAGTTAAACTATCCAAGGAAAGCTACTCAAAAATATACTTCAGGGAGTGAATTCCCACATAATTTAATTTCCTCACTGTCAAAAACATCACTTAATTATCAAGAAGCTCCCAAGATTGAAAACTAAGAACTGCACATTAAAAACTGCTTCCTCTTATGACAAAAATCTACACTGGCCAAAAAAGTTTTCCACTCACACGCAGAGTCTAAGCATACATTATTTTGTACGATTCCAGAATCTTGTTTACAGGCGTGTATTCCCTTCTGATTTTATTCAAAAGATTCTCTTTTCTTTTCCAAGTGTGCTTTCTAAATCTGAAGACAAAGTGTTCCTTTTCCCAGGCTCCTTCTTCCCTGGCCTCCATGTGATGAGGCACCCATGCGAGAAATAAAGGAGCTATAGGGCTCATAGTGGTCTTAGTTGTTAGTCTGTGAAAGGCTGAAGTTGCTAGCTGCATATGGATTAGAATTTTCCTGTTTACAATGGTCCCCTGCTCTATAGCAAGAGGAACAGGACTGACCACAGGTCACATGGTTTAGAAATCTTAGGCCATTTTTTACATTTTAATTTTTCTAAACAACATGGCTTTAAGAGCCCAAGAGAGTTCTAAACCCTAAAAATGCTATACTTTTGGTAATAAAGAACTGGGCCCCAGGGAATAATTACTCAATTTTAAATGGCTGCCTCAACTGGAGGATTTTTAAAATAAATCCTGCTGATGATTTCAAGATAGTCTTAAAGGACTAGAGTTACCTCAAGAAAGCTATCAAAGACATGTGTCCTCAATTAAGTCTGAAATCTTTGTTTCTTCTAAATCAGATGTGTAAACTTGGCAAGTGACATCCACTTGTAAACAGCACATTATTCCTGGTGTAATGCACAATTACTCTCTTAATTTTACCATGAGATCCAGAGTTAGATACATGCATTTACCACCTTATTACCTAAGTGTACAACATAAGAGCAGAGATTTTTGTTTGATTTGTTCATGTGTGCAAATCATTAGCAATTAGTGAATGCTACACAATTAAATTACATACAAAAATGAGTTAATTTCTCTCATTCATTTAGGTTCAACTATATATACATATATATATACTATATATATATATAAGGTTCAACTATAAATACAGTGAAATATAAATAAGATATTATGCCCAAAAATGCAAATTCTAAATATTCCCATAGGGACAAAGTAATAATTATTGTGGGAATAACAACTTTAAATTTCCTAAGTTGTTATTGGATACAAATGGATACTTAACCTTTAAGGTACAAAACCTTATATTGGAGTTCCAGTTTCCACATTTAGCCCTAAAGCACTGTAATCTAGAAACCATACAGTATCTTATTCTCTGAAGAAAGTTAGTCATTAAAAACACCTTCATTTGGTTAGTTTCTGGACATAGTACTTCCTGTTTTTCTTCCTGGGGAAAAAAAAAAAACAAACTAGAATCTCTGGAATCCATGCTACAAAATTTTAACTTAAGTCTATACTTCAAGCAATTAAGGTTTCATATAAATCAGAAAACAAATCTAGTTAAAGTAGAATTCCAACTGTAATGAGTGACATAATGGCAAAATTCCATTGTAGTTTTAAAAGATCTGCTGTAACTAAAAACCACATTAGAACTTCAAGCATTTATGGATATATCTTCAAATTCATTCTCTCCATTGAATCATTCCTTCCCCTAAATGTACTTAAAATTTTCATAGTCATCTTTTCTAAGGTTCTTTAATTCTACAGAATGTGTGCTCTATTTGCTGCTTGATACTTTACACTAAAAGGCATCCCAAACACAGAAATATCTACAAACTCAGGATGTACATGTTCCATTAACGACATTTTAAAGGTGACAAGATGATAAGAAATCATTTCCTTGAATTTTATCCCATATCTAAGACTTCCAGAATATTTTTTTTTCAGTCTCTCCTTTTACCCCTGGAGCTAGGGTGAAAAAAAAGAGAACAGGTATCAGTGTGGATGCTGCTAACATAAGCACACAGATATGCAAGTACTTGGCAGGAGGGAGAAAAGGGGAAGGACAAAAGACATGACAGCAGGGAGAGGAGACTGGTCTTGCTGATTCATAAAATGCTTGGCTTAATGGGACATTTGGGCAGTGATATTATTTTGAAAACATTTATGCTAAAGCTTCTTTTGTAGTATATCAAATTAAGGAAAGGTCATATAGGTTGATGCAACTAAGTAAATTTTATTACAAAGAACAAGTTACAAAACACAATAATGCAGATGTGGCCTACCCTATAAACTATCTCCATGTCAAATCTGGATACCTCTCTTTAGACAGATAATTTATGTAGTATTTCTGATGCACCATTATCCCATTACATTCTTATACAGTATGTTTTTTACTAGCTATTTGTCAGGTAAATGTCATTCAGATTTTTTAACCTATCTCATATACCTCATAATATATGAGATATTTTATGAAACCTCATAATAAAGGGTATCTATATACCCTTTATTTTCTAAAATGTAATTTTTCAACATACAGCATCCATCAGGATATCTGGAGTAAGACTTCAGTATGTTTCTCTTTATGAATTGCTTTTTAAACTTTACCTCCAACAGAATATTCTTAAACTGTTTAAAGTTACAGTCTTTTGAAAAATCCTGGCATGTATTTGTAGCACTACCTCTGGAAAAAAGACTGGAAGCCTTCTTAATGTAAGAAATTTCTTCCGTCTGTTGCTCCACCAGCACCACCATCCCAACCCCCATTTATCACTCAGTACTAGGCACTCCAGGTCAGGAATGCAAAAAAAAAGAAAAGAAAAGATGGGTGAGGGCTTGGTGGCAGTATTAGTAAAGACCACCAACACAAAAGCTAACGAGAACATAATAATTGTCGGGGGGAAAATAGCTAACACCACTAATCCAAATGTCTATAAACATAAAAACAAATACAGAATTTTCAAAACAGAAGACGATAAATTAATGAGAAAACAAACTGAGTTCAAGACTTCAGAGCAAGACAAATTACATCTAAATTACATCTAACCAAGAATAAAAACACATTGTCAACAGGAGCCTGGAAACACTGTCAGGGTTCCCCACCAGTCAAATGTAAAGACAGCAGAAAGACCTCAGCAGTTTACCACAAGAGCCTCTACTTGATGTTGCCCTGGTCAACATTTTTATCAACCACTTGGGATGGACTCAAAGGTATGATCAGTAAGGATAATAAGGAGACAACAGCCTGACAGGATCACTAATTCCCAGAGCAGATGAAAGGTTCAGAAGGATTCAACAGGCAGAACAAGGAGCAGATATAAAATAATCCACAAAAGAAAAAATATAAAGCACTGCCAAGGGCCAAAAAAATAAGCTGCCCATCTATAACATGAGGCCTTGCTTATGAGCAATCAATCCATGTGAAATAAAACATCAAGTATGTCACAGACAGATGCTGTCTATAAAAGAAACCAATAACAAAAAATCAACTTGGGCTGTACTCATCAAATTACAGTTTTTAAACCTTCTTAGCATGCCTTGTGCTGCTCACTTCCTATCTGAAGTATTATATGCTTTTCTGAGAATCACATTTTTAAAGTGGCAATGAAAAACTGGAACATTTCAGGAAAGCTAGCATAATTGTGAAGGGTCTGAAATCACATCAAAGAGGGAGGGAGGGCAGACAGAGCTTTTGCAGCATAACTGGAAAGAGAACTGACATAATTCTTGTTCAATATCTAAAGATTTGTCACATAAAAAAGGAAAAACATAGAATTAGGACTACAGGAGGGCAAGGAATGCATACACTATGAAAAGCTACCTAATATTAAGTTGCTCAAAACTACCTTGAAAACCAGCGGTTCCCCATCTCTAGAGTGGAAGCCAAGCAAAGGCTGAACACAGACAAATGGAGATGTAATGGCAACCTGTCAAGACTGCTTCAAAGATCATGTCCATGCCCCTCAGGAAGGTTGCACAAAGCTACTTCCAACCCTGTGATTCCCTAATTCTGGAGATCATCTATACCCCCGAGTGTACAGGTAGGAAAACTAAAGCCAGATCTGCAAACTGCCTTGTTTAGTTATAACAATCATTAAACAGCAAAACCAGGACCAGAGGGCAGTTTTCCAGGGTCCCAGATTTGTGCTCTTTACTCTGTTCCAATCTTTTCACTCCAGATATCAGGCCAACCTGACCAGGTCACCTACAGAGGAAACATTTTCTTCTTACAAGTTCATTCAGACGTGGGAAGTAGAAATTGGAGAAACCAATTACAGTGTTTAGGACAAGAGATTTTGATTGTTTTTCATTTCTTTTTGTAATGTTCAAAGTTACTCAGATAGCCAAAGAAACACCAACCCTGAATGTACACTGATACTGTACATGTGTCCCCACTAAGAATTTAGCTCTGAGGGCTTTGTAACCAGAGGATTCTGGTCCCTCAGGAACACAAAGATGAAGCCTCACTGTGCTTAAACCTTCTGTCCAACTCAGTAGGTGTTGACAGATTGTGGAAAAGGCAAAAGAAGGTCTTATGTTTTCACCTCAGTCAAAAGACAGAGATGGAATCTGTTCTGGTAAATAAAGAGGAGATTTCAGTATGTGAGACAAACTGGAATGCCAATGTTAGTAATTTTCTCAATGAAGTCACATACTAGGATTTAATCCATAATTAGACAAACTCAGTGTTTTCAAATAAAACACATTTTTCAAATAATAGACATTGATTATCTTAAAAAAAAAAAAAATACATAGCCAGGCGCAGTGGCTCACACCTGTAATCCCAGCCCTTTGGGAGGCTGAGGCGGGTGGATCACCTGAGGTCAGGAGTTTGAGACCAGCCTGCCCAACATGGTGAAACCCCGTCTCTACTAAAAAAATACAAGAATTAGCCTGGCGTGGTGGCATGCGTCTGTAGTCCAAGCTACTTGGGAGGCTGAGGCAGGAGAATCACTTGAAACCAGGAGGCGGAGGTTGCAGTGGGCAGAGATCGCACCACTGCACTCTAGCCTGGGTGACAGAGCGAGACTCTGTCTCAGAAAAAAAAAAAAACAAAAAAAACAACTATACACAACTTGCTCTCCTTCAGCCCCCTGCCCTACCATTCCGCCATAAGCTCAAGGTCATCCTTCCTTCTCTCACTAAAAAGCATCCTAATGACACCAATACACAAATTCAGTTTGCTTCATAACTCAGAGAAATTTATTCTCAGAACTGAAATTATACAATGTTTACTTTAATCCTAAAAATCAAAATTGTAATGAACCTCTGCTGGGGCTAATCAGGTACCACAATACTGTGCTATGCATTTTTTAAGCACTTTGATAAATATTTTATTGAATTTTACAGATAAGGAAAAACGAGGTTCCAAGAGATTAAGTTACTTGCCCAGGGTCAAGAGTTACTAAGTGCTGGAACCAGGATTCAAATGCAGAACTTAAGGCTCCCAAATCTTAAACACTATACAACATTGCCTGGCTAGTTGCTCAAGGAGAGCTGATGCTATAAAGGCGGCAGTCCCCAACCTTTTTGGCACCAGGGACCGATTAATGAAAGACAATTTTTCCATGAACTAGGGGTAGGGGGATAGTTTCAGGATGAAACTGTTCCACCTCAGATCATCAGGTATTAGATTCTCATAAGGAGTGTGCAACCTAGATCCCTTGCATACACAGTTCACAATAAGGTTCACCCTCCTATAAGAATCAGAATCTCTGCTGATCTGACAGGAGGCGGAGCTCAGGCAGTAATGCTCAATTGCCTGCCACTCACCTCCTGCTGTGTGGCCCAGTTCCTAGAACGCCAGGGACCTGTAGGGTTCCATGGCCCCGGGGGTTGGGGACCCCTGCTGTGAGACTCCACACTTCAACTGGAACCACAGCAAGAGAGCAGGGCCCAAGATCACTTAAGAGTTTCACAGGTATCAGATGGCAAGAAGTCCCATTCTCTGAAATACTATTGAGATTCTATTTTGCAACCAGAGGCTTACAGGGCAGCAGGGAAGACTAAGTATAGACATGAAAATGATATTCCTTTTGTTTTGAAGGTAAAGTGGGAAGTCTCTTAATAGTTACATTAATAGGTAAATTTCATTTCTTTCTGTGCTAGGCACTGCGACCAAACTCCTTTTCTGTTCCCTCTCAACGTGGATTAAGTAGATTTGGACCATAAAGCCCATTCTCTACACTTGGAGTTAGTGAGCTAAAAAGGCAATAAGAACTCCATCCCCTTCAGAAGTCACTCACAACAAAAGATTTAATTCAAAATTTAGGTGAAGATTACTTCTATGCTAAAATTTTAGGAGTCATTTAACATTTTCCTTTAGTATGTTTGATTATAATTTTCAATGTGTGTGCTACTTTTGGAATTCTTTTAAAGGTTCATGTTTTTAAAACAAATAAAGTAACCTGCCTCTTAAAAAAAAAAAAAGTCACTCACAACTGCTTGGCTGTCACTGATGGGCTGTGCATGCCACAGTCCCTGGAGGACCCTACTGCAGGGCTGATGATTCACAGCACGTGCAGACCAACAAAAACAAACTGCCATTTTTCTCCTGAAATGAGGATTTATAGTCATGATTGCCACCCCCTGGGGGCACTTCACTGACTCCCTAATATAACACTCAAGGTGAATCTGATTAAAATCAAATTTATCAGTGGTAAATCCAATGTGTTTAAATTTAAGAAAACTCATTTTGATTACATAAAAACATTTGTATAAGATGTTTTAGATATATATACAGTATTACACATAACTGGGATAATGTTTTTGGGGGACAGGAAGGTACAGCCTGAATTAATTTAATGGTTTTTAGATTGAGTCTAAACCAATGTCCAAAACTGAAAAACCTGGTTATTTTGTACAACAAACAAATTCTGGCAAATATTGACAATATGGCAACAGAACTTAGTTCTAGTACCACATCTTACTGCTGAATATTGGGACAATCATGGGTAAGTCATTACCCTCTCTGAGAAGCAGTTCCCTACCTAACCTGTAAATTGGTAACAATCATTTTAAACTCTGTAAGGGCAAACAAATTTATTGTTGTTATGTTTATAATACTCCTAAGAGAATAACTATGTCCACTTCAACAATTTAATAAGGAATATTTGGAAGACATTAGACGGATAATTCATTTAACTCCCCTTTCTCCCAAAAAAATCTGGTTTTCTTATATTTTTTATTTAGCAACAGGTAAAAATTTTAACCAAAAACTTAATTTTAAAATGTTTAATTAATTTTAAAGTGTAGATAACCCACCAACCTTGGTAAACTATTTAAACCAGGCCAATGTGAATGAAACTAAAATATGACACTATGCCATTGAAAAAAGAACCTGCCACCAACACTGCCATCTTACATTTGTTCAGAATTTCCAAGTTAAATACAATGTTGTATTCACATTTGAATGAAAACATTCAATTCTCTTTTTTTTTTTTTTTTTTTTTGAGACAGAGTCTCGCTCTGTCACCAGGCTGGAGTGCAGTGGCGCGATGTCGGCTCACTGCAACCTCTGCCTCCCGGTTCAAGTGATTCTCCTGCCTCAGCCTCCTGAGTAGCTGGGACTACAGGTGTGCGCCACCATACCCAGCTAATTTTTGTATTTTTAGTAGAGACAGGGTTTCACCATGTTGGCCAGGATAGTCTCGATCTCTTGACCTTGTGATCCGCCTGCCTCAGCCTCCCAAAGTGCTGGGATTACAGGCGTGAGCCACTGCGCCTGGCCAAAAAACATTCAATTCTCAAAATAAATATGCATGGTCAGGAAGGTTACGTGTTGCTGGGATAATTTTACAAATGAGGAAGATGAAGGTGATAAAGAAAAGTAATAGATCCAAAGCCCACAGCTAGCAGTGCTGGTGTAAGTAGAAGCCAAACCCAGCCTTCTGGTTCGCCCTGCCCAAGATCACGTCTGCCTCCAAACACCAGACTGTACTTTCCAATCTCGGTTTATCTGTAGACTTGTACAGAAGCACAAACTCTCCAGATCTTTTAGTTTCCAAGCAATATACTGATCTAATAAATGATTTAGAATGCCTTAAATCAATACCTCCCATTAAAAAAAAAAGTAGAGCTTAATAAAGTATTCAAAGTCAACAGCCCACTATACCCCCACCCGCACTGAGTAAAGCAATTTTCTTTACTACATCTAAATAATTTTGTAGAAAAATTAATTCTCTGAGAACACTCTAATATCAGATAACTAATGTAGTTCATGGCCTACTGTGGCTTACTTATAAAAACTTTGCTTAAAAGGTCAAGTGAATAGAATGTCTTAATTTATAAATTAGAAATTATAAATATTAATCTTTCCTGATATATCAAAAAGCAGCATAGAAATTTTTAACCAAGTGTTTTTCAATTTTTGATATCCATTTTGTTTTAAACTCATGTTTTTAAAAAATCAGTTACTGAGCTATCATCATGTGTTTAGCCCTGTGCTCATTTAATCAATTAAACCGTTGATTTTTATCTTAACTCTGATATTGCTTAACTCAGTATTCGAACATGACACCCTGATAGATCCATCTCTGTGTACAGGTATGAATGGGGGGAAAAAAATCAATGCACAGCAAATGGCCTTTTTTTCGCACCGCACAAAGACTGCTCTTACTCTTTACATAGCCTGCTGTCTGTCCTCTCTTGGTCTGTCAGGCAAGACTGGGCAAGGACACACCCAGTGCCCCCCCACCAACACACTTTTATACCTTCACCAAGTTGGACCACCTAGAGAAGTTGTCTTAGCACTGAAAAGTTACACAATCTGACTGAAATTGTGCCCCCTTTATTAAAAGATTCTTTCTGCTCACCTTCCAGGCCATGAGAGCACTGAAAGGAGGATGAGTTGCATTATAAATGTACCCCCTTTGGTACTAATGCTTAACACATCCCCTAACTTATAAAAGTGATTTTGTAACTCCCCAAAATGAGCACAATGGGCTTGCATTTGTTCATCATGACTGTGCCCATAAATCAAAGCACAGAGCTAATTAAAGCCTCATGATGGTAGTCTTCTGTCCCCAGAGGATCAAGTTCAACTCCTCATCACGGCACACAACGTCCACTATGGTCTGACCTGCCTCTGCCATCTCCTCTCCTGCACTACCCTCTTCTAACACTTAGTACCCCCTGTAGCAGCTGTGCAGAATCTGAATTGGAAAAAGGGGGTAACTGTTTCACACTCCATTTTTGCACAAGCTTTACTTGCTGCCTAGAATGCCTTTCCATACCCCCTCCTCTGGCCAACCACCTGTAAGCCCTCCTAACAGTATTTGCCTTGTTAATTCCTTTCATTTGCCATTACTGAATCCAAGTGTCCCTTTCTCTTTTGGACAACTTCACAGATCCCCAGGAAGAACTGATAATTCCCCCCTCATATATACCATATACACCATTCAGAGGGTACTTAATGTGAGTCATCTTACTTTCCACCCAGTGAGCCCCAAGAAGATGGGGAAAAGGTCTGAGTCAGCTCTGAATTCCCAGGACTCACCCAGTGCTGGTATAAATCAAACAGTCAATACTGGAGGAAGAATTAATATTGCTTAGCAGGCCAGGGAATTCTTCCCATGCTGGGGGTGCCAGGGTGCAAGCAGTCAGGACTTGGCTGAGTCTTCACTCCCAGCCCTGGAGAAGACACTGCCTGACAGCCCAGGGCACATGCCCAGAGACAAGGGCACACTCTCCCAAAAAGGAGCACTCCAAGTGGGATGTGCCAGACAAGGAAGGAGTGAGGAGGCAGACACTGCACTAGCACTTCCTGGGAGTACTGGTGCAACCTAAAGGATGGGAATTTTCTTTTAATCATAAGAGCTTGCCTTTTATCTCCATTTATATGGCTTTGTCTCCTATATTCATCAATAAATGGCTGCTCTGTAATAGAAATAATTTAATCAAACAGAGCATCAATATAAATATTCCCCAAACTAAAACAAAGTCCTTACCTATGCAAAATTGAACCAGCCAACAATGTTCCTATCCCACCCCTAGCACTAGAACACTCCATATACTTTGACTCAGGGGTTGCTTGCTTCTATTTTATACATCATATAATAAGGTTGGTTATATTGTTTCCAAGCCCCCTGTAGATTAAAAGCCGCATATCTGGAAAAGACCTAAAGAAGAAGACAAAAAATTTACAAAAAACCAGACCCAAGAACCCTCAAGTCTAGCAATCTGAATGATTTTTGCCCTACTGGATGCACAGTACATTCCGTCTAAAAGTAGATTTTTTTTTTTTTTTTTTTTTGAGATAGTTTCGCTCTGTCACCCAGGCTGGAGTGCAATGGCGCCATCTCAGCTCACTGCAACCTCTGCCCCCCGAGTTCAAGTGATTCTCCTGCCTCAGCATCCTGAGCAGCTGGGACTACAGACATGCGCCACCACGCCCGGCCTAAAAGTAGGTTTTTAAAGGCACAAATTATCAGCTTTCTGGGAGTGCTGACTATAAAAAAATTAAACATTTCTCAATATATTCCTATAAAGCATAACTATATGTAAAATAAAATTATATAAGCAATTCTACTAGAAATTTGCCCTCAGAATGTAACCGGGCAAGATGAATACACCAATAATGTTTATTGTAGAATTGTTCATAATAGTGAAAAACTGAATACCTATTAAAAAGGTATTGAGAGGCCGGGTGCAGTGGCTCACGCCTGTGGTCCCAGCACTTTGGGAGGCCGAGGCGGGTGGATCATGAGGTCAGGAGTTCAAGACCAGCCTGACCAGTGTGGTGAAACCTCGTCTCTACTAAAAATACAAAAAAAAAAATTAGTCGGGAGTGGTGGTGTGCGCCTGTAGTCCCAGCTACTCGGGAGGGCTGAGGCAGGAGAATCGCTTCAACCTGGGAGGCGGAGGTTGCAGTGAGCCGAGATCGCACCACTGCACTCCAGCCTGGGTGACAGAGCGAGACTCTGTCTCAAAAAATAAATAAATAAATAAATAAATAAAAATAAAAAGGTATTGAGAAACAGATTTTTTATATATATATATATATATATATATATGAACACAACATGGTCATTTTAGATCATATTCATTAACATGAGAAAACAGCCAAAGTATTGAGTTAAAAAATAAAGGCTGATGGGCCAGGCGCGGTGGCTCACACCTGTAATCCCAGTGCTTTAGGAGGCCAAGGTGGGCAGATCACCTGAGGTTGGGAGTTCGAGACCAGCCTGACCAACATGGAGAAACCCTGTCTCTACTAAAAATACAAAATTAGCAGGGGGTGGTGACGGATGCCTGTAATCCCGGCTACTCAGGAGGCTGAGGCAGGAGAATCACTTGAATCTGAGAGGCGGAGGTTGCGGTGAGCTGCGATCACGCCATTGCACTCCAGCCTGCGTAAAAACACCGAAACTCCATCTCAATATAAATAAATAAATAAATGCCGGTAAACAGAATGTGAAGTTATATAACTTCACTCACATTATATCATGAGAGTGACACGTGTGTATGTTTTGGTATGTGCATGTGAGCACACATGCGTGCATATTATCAAACTGTTAAGAGTGACAACTCCTGTCTCACCAAACTGTTAACTGTGATTTTTGCTTCTTCACAATTTTCTGTGTTGTCTGAATTCCCTATAGAAAGATAGATTTTCATATAATCATTTAAAAAAAATTTTTTAAGACATATTCCACAACAGGCATATTCATCACAAACACCACTTTACAGGATAAAAGATACAGGAGAAAAAGGTATATAGATGCATGTCTGTAGCCAGTTTGGATGCAACTACCATGTGTTGCTTTCCGTCTTTCTCCAATACTACTAGAGAAATCAGCAGAAAGCTATAGACTCATCACTGCAAATTCATCAACACAACTAGAAAACACAACATTGAAAGTTAGAGTATCTATACATAAAGATATCTCACATAACACTCCAGCCACCCTATCAATGTCACAGTTTTCTTAGTTCTATCTGGAAGAAGTACTTCATCAAATTTTCAATGTCAAAACACGAATGCATGTCAATCTATGAGGGAAATACAATCTTGAAGGAAAATATACACAAAATGAAGGTAGACCCGTACAAGCCCACTGGATGGCAAAGAGGATCCCTGGCTCAAAAAGTTTTGAAAATACCATTTTTTGCTCTACCGGTAGGATTTGATGGCATGATGTCTCACAGAAGGTTCTCCGCTCCCAGACATGGGTCCCTCAGCTTCCTGCCTCAGCAGCGCAGCAGGAAGCATCATGGGAAGGTGAAGAGCTTTCCTAAGGATGACCCTTCCAAGCTGGTCCACCTCACAGCCTTCCTGGGATACAAGGCTGGCATGACCAACATCATGCGGGAAGTCGACAGCCCAGGATCCAAGGTGAACAAGAAGGAAGTGATAGAGGCTGTGACCATTGTGGAGATACCACCCATGGTGGTTGTGGACATTGTGGGCTTCGTGGAAACCCCTCGAGGCCTCCAGACCTTCAATACTGTCTTCGCTGAGCACATCAGCGACGCATGCAAGAGACATTTCTATAAAAACCGGCATAAATCTAAGAAGAAGGCCTTTACCAAGTACTGCAAGAAATGTCAGGATGAGGATGGCAAGAAGCAGCTGGAGAAGGACTTCAGCAGCACGAAGAAGTACCGCCAAGTCATCTGCATCACTGCCTACACCCAGATGTGCCTGCTTCCTCTGCACCAGAGGAAGGCCCACCTGATGGAGATCCAGGTAAAGGGAGGCACCATGGCCAAAAAGCTGGACTGGGCCCACGAGAGGCTTGAGCAGCAGGTACCTGTGAACCAAGTGTTTGAGAAGGACGAGATGATCGACGTCATCAGGTTGACCAAGGGCAATGGCTACAAAGGGGTCACCAGTCGTTGGCACACCAAGAAGCTACCCCACAAGACCCATCGAGGCCTGTGCAAAGTGGCCTGTACTGGGGCACAGCATCCTGCCCCTGTGGCCTTACCTGTGGCATGCATTTGGCAGAAAGGTTACTGTCACAGCACTGAGATCAACAAGATCTATAAGATCAGCCAGGGATACTTTGTCAGGGACAGCAAACGGATCAAGAACAATGCCTCCACTGACTATGACCTGTCTGACAAGCCACCCTCTGGGGGCCTTTGTCCACTATGGTGAAGTGACCAATGACTTTGTCATGCTGAAAGACTGTGTGGTGGACACCAAGAAGCAAGTGCTCACCCTTCACAAGTCCTTGCCAGTGCCAACCAAACGGCGGCCTCTGGAGAAGATTGACCTTAAGTTCATTGACACCACCTCAAAGTTTGGCCATGGCTGCTTCCAGACCATGGAGGAGAAGACAGCATTCATGGCACCACTCAAGAAAGACCGAACTGCAAAGGAAGAAGGAGCTTAATGCCAGGAACAGTTTTTGCAGCTGGTGGGGTCTTAAAAGTTATTTTCCACTGGAAAAAAAAATACCATTTTTGAGATAGCATTCTGACAATGCTCATTCACAAAAGTTTTAACTTTTGTAGGCTCTCCAGAGCAAGGGGCAAATTCAAGGAGGAGCGGGAAAAAGACAGTACAAGCAAATGAGAACTTACATTTTCACTTTAAAAATATTTTGGAAAACACTAAAAATATTTCTGTCATAGATTCAAATTTAATATTGGAGGAATAAGGTATCTGAAGGTATCTAATCTTAAAAAATTATGATTTGAGTATAATGCTAGTTACATTATTTCTGAATTCTAGTAATTTTATTCCTTATAAAAGGCACAAGAGGATTAAAAAGTATGGGTTAATTACAGCAACCTTCTTAGTCAAAATAAATAGCACAGAAAAAAATGAACTTTAAAAAACAAATATGGTAGATTACTCTGAAATGTCACAATATCATTACAGCAGAATAGCTGCCCATGAATACTTCTGCGAAGGTGTGATGTATACGTAGACAGGCAGACGACTGGCTGGCAGGCAGATAGGCAGGCAGGCTGACAGAGAAAAGGAAAGGAGATATGGAATGAAGATGAAGAAAGGGACTCTATAGCAAATGGAAAAAAGAAAGAAAAATTCTATTCTGTCTCATGCTGCAGATGCCCTCAGGAAATGTCATTAATGACATGTTCTCATTACAGAAATTCCCTAGATTGGTCAGAGAACCTGCTTTTTTTATTCCCAGATCAAAAACTACATGCACTCTTTTGTACATCAAGGCTCATGAATATACAGCACATGGCTAAGAAATTATTCTCTGCCCAGCATGTCCTCATCAAGATATATCTGTGGCCTGCTATAACCTCTACTGACAACACTGACAGTTGCACAGGAAGACCAACACAAAGACAGAGCAAACAGACACACAACACATAATAAATCTGTCAAAATTGTATTCTGAGATTCAAGATTTTTTGGTCCACGTGATAATTTCCAAATGCATTTAGACCTTGAATCACTGAAGACTTTCTCGCTTTCCCAGCTTTTCTGTCAAGCTGCAGGATTCTTTTTTTTTTTTTTTTTTTTTGAGACTGAGTCTTGCACTGTCGCCTGGGCTCGTGTGCAGTGGTGCAATCTCGGCTGGCTGCAACCTCCACCTCCCAGGTTAAAGCAATTCTCCTGCCTCAGCCTCTCGAGTAGCCAGGATTACAGGCACCCACCACCATGCCCAGCTAATTTTTTGTATTTTTAATAGAGACAGGGTTTCACCATGTTGGCCAGGATGGTCTCGAACTCCTGACCTTGTGATCCGCCTGCCTCAGCCTCCCAAAGTGCTAGGATTACAGGCATGAGCTACCACGCCCGGCCAAGCTGCAGGATTCTTAAAGCATCAAGAAAAGTACAGTATATTTGTACTTCAGGATACAAATGTGGTACCATGAAAACAAGTCTCTGGTGAGAGAGCACCTTCCCAAAAAGATAAGCCCCAACTAGGTGAGAGGAAGCCCTACAGAGTGCCCTCAAAGGTGAAAGAACAAACCAAAATCCCACTGGCACGTGGTAACTTTCAGCATTTTTCATCTCTTCTCTCATTTCTTCTCCCTGAATGTGTTTGCAGGTATGTGTCCCAGTACACCAAAATGCATTTACAGATCTTTAAGTTACAAAGAATAAAGAAACACTGATCTAGAATATTCGAAAACCATATTAAAGGCAAAGTCCTTCTGATGACTAATGAACTAAGTTCAAAATTCCACAATTTTATCAAATTGTCTAATTTCATAATTGTTCCTACTTCAAACAATGGATGCAAACAGAATGGATCTCCATTTTAAGGTTTCCTTGCAGCAAAATGCCCAAAGCCACAATTCTGATCCAAGAAAACTCAAAGCTCTCAGTCACTACACAGCAAAGCAGTTAAGAGTATAGATATTTTTGAGCCACTGTGTGTTCAAATACTAGCTCTGCCATTTATTAGTTGTGTGGCCAAAGCCAAATTACTTAGTATCTGTGCCTTGGTTTATCTCTCACAGGGTTGTTGGAAGTTTTAAATAAATTAATACATGTAAAGCCTTTATAACAGTATGCGGCACTTGATGTAAGTCTTTTCAAGGTTTTTTAAGAACTTAGCTCAAGCAAGGTTTTGAAATGTGAACTGTTCCAACTTCCAAGAGGAAAAGGAGAAAGTAGAGGTGGTTTTGTAGGTTTTTTGTTTTGTTTTTCAAAGGATAGCTTTGACAGGCCACTAATTCAAACAATTTTAAATACACTTGTAGTGTTTCATGCGTTAAGTGCTTTGCCTTACAGTTCTAGAGTATAGACTTTTACAAACACACAACTGATTTAAAAAGCAGCACTTAGCCAGGCACGGTGGCTCATGCCTGTGATCCCAGCACTTTGTGAGGCTGAGGTGGGTGGATCACATGAGCCCAGGAGTTTGAGACCAGTCTGGCCAACATGATGAAACCCCATCTTTACTAAAAATACAAAAATTAGCTGGGCATCATGGTGGGTGTCTGGAATCCCAGCTACTCAGGAGACTGAGGCATGAGAATCACTTCAGCCCGAGAGGCGGAGGTTGCAGTGAGCAGAGTTCCTGCCACTGCACTCCAGCCTGGGCAACAGAGCAAGACTCCATCTCAAAAAAAAAAAAAGAGAGAGAGAGAAAGGGTAAAATATCACTTCTGTAAAACTTAGGTAGTAGGAAAGTGTTTTTCTCCCCCCCTCAAAAGAGGGAGTCTCGCTCTGTCACCCAGGCTGGAGTGCAGTGGCATGATCTCGGCTCACTGCAACCTCCACCTCCTGGGTTCAAGCAATTCTCCTGCCTCACCCTCCCAAGTAGCTGGGATTACAGGGATGCGCCACCATGCCCAGCTAATTTTTTTTTTGTATTTTTAATAGAGACAGGGTTTCACCATGTTACCCAGGCTGGTCTCAAATTCCTGACCTCAGGTGATCTGCCCGCCTCGGCCTCCCAAAGTGCTGGAATTACAAGCATGAGCCACTGTGCCCAACCTAATTTTTGTATTTTTAGTAGAGGCAGAGTTTTGCCAAGTTGGCAATCCTCCTACCTCAGCCTCCCAAGTAACTGGGACCACAGGTGCATGCCACCACACCTGGCTAACTTTTTTATATGTTTTGTAGAGATGGGGTTTCACCACATTGCCCAGGCTGGTCTCAAACTCCTGAGCTCAAGCAATCCACCTGCCTCAGCCTCCCACAGTGCTGAGATTAAAGGCATGGGCCATCACGCATGGCCCTTTTTCTCAATTTCTTACATTTGAAATATCCCATTATTTTATTTAGTGCAGGGGTGATAATTAAAATAATCATAAGTTTCATCAGCATGAGATATGGAAGAGAACATGGAATGGACACAACCCTAGTTTTCAGGCAACATATAAATATGCTGTTTGGTTGGGGCAGCCAATTTACTGTATCTTATTACTGATATTATCCATTTGCTGACTGGGGGAAAGTGTAGATTTCTCCCAAAAGCAGATGGCCAATCTACCATAGAAAGCTATTTTCTGACATAAGCAACTACCAGCAGAGAAGTAAACTCTCAATAATCAGAACAAGTCCTTTTGAACTCTATAGAGTGCTCATTATCAATATCATAAATAATACAACAAAAGGCAAAGGCTCCCTTGAAAAGAGTCTTAACAACTAAAGATAAAGGAACCGGCCCATAAATGAGTGGTTGGTAGAGGGCATTTGGCAGGAGCACGTGGATAAAGAGCCTCAAAAATAAAATGAGAGCTAGTAATGTTCTCTGAGACAGTAAACTGTTCAAAAGTATGAAAAACATCTTTAAAACCCACACAAAGGGATTTTTAAAACAGGAAAATCTATTAACCCACACATTGTTGGGTTATTTTTCTTAAGTACACACGTTTTGGAAACTTCAGAATCTCAAAATATATTCCTGATTAGCAACACTCAAGTTTCCAGCTGCCTTTACATTTGTTCACTTTGTCAAAGCCCTAATTCTACCAAAGTCCTTTGTCCTGTACAAATGCCAGCTCAGCTCACCTTACTAGAAAGGCTCTTCTGGTTTTGTCAGCTGTGCCCATGATAAGCAGCTGGGGAGTATGGAAAAACCATTAACCATTGACTGAAAAAGAGGGTAGCCATGGAGTTTCACCATTTGTTGCAGAAGTGGTTATAAAAAAAATGTAAATCAAAAAATGAAATTAAAAAGACTATTCATTGCTCCACACCTGCTCCAAAAAGCTTTGCAATCACCAATCCATGTAAAACAGCCACAGCCCAATTAAAGGAAGCATTAATCCTTGTTTAAACAGAGAGAGAAAAAAACTAACAAGGTACAAAGCAAAGGCAAATCACTCAGGGCAAATAACTCAGAAGCAGGAAGAGAAATGTCCACAGATGCACTGGGGATAAACCAAAGGTCTTTCTGAGGTCTGTGTTTCCCTGATGTAGTACTCTAAATGTATGGCATATCCAGGGCAGAGTAACATCAATTTGGAATGTATGCAGGAGAGCTTTTTACAACTTCAAAGCATTGAAATGTGTTCCTAATTAGTATGAAATATATGAAAACCAAATGCAGATTAGAACTCAAATATTTCCCATCTTTAGCATAGTCCAATTGCTGGGCAATAGTGCCACTGTTTCCATTCCCTCCTATGCCTACCTGTGCCCACCACCTCAAGAAGTGTGGCTATTGGGAGGGTTCTCCCCCTGAGCCTGTGCAAGAACCCCACTGAAAACCCCACATCCAAAGCTGGCCATGAGTCGAATCCAATCAGGCACCAACAGTCTGGGGTGTTTGCCTCTATTCGAAAGACAAGAGAGCCAGTGGACATCATCACTATGGCTAGCAGGATTATGCACACCCTGGGGCACAGGGGCTGAGGGAAGCCTCCCAAAAGAACTGAATGGATTTTCAATGAAGAAGCCAAGTAAACTACGCTGCCTGGTTATGTTAGACAGTATGTGCTATACAGAGGATGTGCATTCTAGTATGAAACAATGAAAGAGAAAAGAGCATTAACATTGATAGAATGCTAATGCAGGGGCCAAGATACTAGAAACAAATTATCTCAATTAATGCAACTGAGGCCCACAGGAGTTAAAAACTGGCCCCAGGTCACAATGGTAGTAATGGCTAAAACCAGGATCTAAACTCAGGTCTAACTACAAATTAAGTGTTCTTTCTGTCAAATCAGATGCCTTTCATTATTCTTCTCATTTATCATGCCGCCCTGAAATAGTTAAGCTTCAACTATGGGCATCTATAAAGGTGATGTCAAACTCAAGAGTGAGCCGAGAATTTCCTGGACAACCCAGGAATACATGCTGGCTTGGGAGAACTCCTTTAAACTCTAAAATGTTTCCCTTTTACCACTTTTGATAAAAATATTTCTCAAAATATTTGTCTTCTTGAAGAGAATATACCAAACACCATTAACCAGTATTTGTGTTGTCCATGTCCATGGAGTTCTGCCATTAGAAATGACAGACTGCACTGCACCTTAGAGATGGAAGGGGCTGCACAGACCACTTAGTCAAACCCCAGGACTGCAGGAGTTTCCTCCAAGATTTTTTTTTGAGACGGAGTCTCACTCTGTCTCCCAGGTTGGAGTGCAGTGGCACGATCTCAGCTCACTGCAACCTCCGCCTCCCGGGTTCACGCCATTCTCCTGCCTCAGCCTCCTGAGTAGCTGGGACTACAGGTGCCTGCCGCCACACCCAGTTAATTTTTTTTTGTATTTTTAGTAGAGACGGGATTTCACCATGTTAGCCAGGATGGTCTCCATCTCCTGACCTCGTGATCCGCCTGCCTCGGCCTCCCAAAGTGCTGGGATTACAGGCGTGACCCACCGCGCCCGGCCTCCTCCAAGATTTTTACAAGATGGCAGAGCAAAAAAAGTGAATATGAAAAGAAGGCCATTTACATATGGTCCAACAGACCTAAGATTTAAGCAGTTTGGGGGACACAAAAGTTCTAATATTCCATCAACATTCAAAGTCACCCCACCAGCACCTGAGTTTTATCCAAGCAAACAGAAACAATAATCTCACTAAAGCCAAACTGGTCGCCTATCCATCTTCACACTTTCTAAACCCCATAATCTCATGAATTCAGACTCAACTGTTCATCAGGTTTTATGAGAGTGGTGGCTTGTTTTAGCCTTTGTGAAACTTTCTTTCTTCCCTGCCCAGACTCAAAGGGCTATGTATACTTTTCACTACCATGCGTGTTCTAAAAACTTTTATTCAGTTCAGAAGAATTCTTACCAGCAAAGATCAAAGAGCTCTGTTTTAGCAAAGAAAGCAACATTTTATCTGGCAGAATTCTTAGGTGTCAGTAAAGTAGTAGTGTTTCTCAGTAGAAATATTACTGATGTTAGCATAAGTTTTTTGTTTTAAAAAATAAGATGTCCTATTACTTAAACCAATCCCAAAAGGTATTAGCATGTATAAAAAAAAGTTCTGGCCAGGTGTGATGGCTCATCCCTGTAATCCCAGCACTTTGGGAGGCCGAGGCAGGTGGATCACCTGAGGTCAGGAGTTTGACACCAGCCTGACCAATATGGTAAAACCCCGTCTCTACTAAAAATACAAAAATTAGCTGGACGTGGTAGCATGTGCCTGTAGTCCCAGCTACTCAGGAGGACTTGAGAAGGAGGAAACAGGAGAACTACTTGAACTGGGGAGGCGGAGGTTGCAGTGAGTTGAGACTGCACCACTGCACTCCAGCCTGGGCAACAGAGCCAGATTCCGTCTCAAAAAAAAAAAAGAGAAAGTTCTTCTACATCAGTAGGTACCAGATTAGAATAAGAAATATTAACAAATATTCTTATTTATCAACCTTTCCAGGTCTTCATTCACTCAAAATAAGATCAAGATTTCAATTATGACTACCGCCAGCTGCTGGAGGTAAAGAGAAAGCCAGCCAGGCACATGGTCCTCCACTCCCATCACCTGCCTTTCATTATCCTCCCACCTCCAGGCTGCCTAGATCTTTAACCCAGTGGGGTGGGGGCTGCTTGTCAGCTGCCTAGTCTCTTTGTTGACTGTACCTAGTTATTTTAGCACTATGCCTGAAACTTAAAAAGAAAGGAAATCCTAAATAGAAGCAAAATACAGGGTATCTGAAAATTCAATAAACATACAATAAACTTATTTTTTAAAAGTATGTAAGTTACATTTTCAAGTAAGATGATCACTGAATAACACACAATTTTCCCTGTGTGTCCAGACTGTTTGGACACTGTATTTATTGTACCACTTTCAGGTTAAGAATGAGATTCGATGATTTGAAATTAAAGGAACTTCACCTGGAAAGGTGTTTGGAGATTAAAGAAAATAACACTGAGCATGTTATTTAAATGCATCCTATGTTCTCTGTGGACATTCTGTATCTTAATCTGCTATAAATTAGCTCCCTAATTTCCTACCTACTTCCCCATGCACTCTAAACACCAAATTCTTTCTTTCTTTTTTTATTTATTTTTTATTTTTAGACAGAGTCTTGCTCTGTTAACCAGGCTGGAGTGCAGTGGCACGATCTCAGCTCACTGTAACCTCCACCTCCCAGATTAAAGCGATCCTCCTGCCTCAGCCTTCCAAGTAGCTGGGACTACCGGAGTGCACCATCATGCCCAGCTAATTTTTTTGTATTTTTAGTAGAGGGGGGTTTCACCATGTTGGCCAGGCTGGTCTCAAACTCCTGACCTCAGGTGGTCCACCTGCCTCAGCCTCCCAAAGTGCTGGGATTATGGGCATGAGCCACTGCGCCCAGCCCAAATTTTTTCTTTCTAAACATAAGGCATCACGACTTTGCTGCTGTTATTTTGGAAAACTGAAGAAATTATTAAAGAAAGAACTGTTGGCATCATTAGAATCTAGTCAATTTTATTACTAATTGCTATGTAACTCTAGGTGAGTCCCTCATCATAAATAAAAATGCATCTTAAGATTATAAATGTTGATCAGAGTACCATGCCAAGGGGCAGCAGACTACTCAATTCCTTTGAAAAAATATCAGAGAAAAGTTGAGGTAGAAAGGATTGTCTCTTTCTAATCCAAAATATTAAAGATGCATTTTCTGGCTATTTTGTCACCAAATGACTGACAGCTATGTGTGGAGAGAATCGGCATGCATGAGACAGCATGCAGGACCAGCCATCACCAGCCACACTTGTCTATCAGATGAACATGATGCTACTTAGTCTTGGCTGCATTCATCTGGAAAGGACCAGCTTTTGGCCTGCATTCCAGTTCTCATTTTCCTCATGTATCGGTATCACTCTACTGTCTATACCTCAACAAAAAAGAAAAAGTTTAGCAGGTGGACCTTTACTAGTACAACACGTTAGCTACAACCAAATTCATTTGTTATATCAAGAAAGATATCTGCATTCTACTTCCACATGAAAAGCCTTAGTAAATTTTACATTTGTTTTGAATGGATTGTATTACATGTATCCACACAAAAAACTACTATATAATGCACTGTGATGGAGGGATCTATTCACTCCACACTGCATGAATACCTCAATTACTAAAGGGAAAAAGAGCCCTTCTTGTGGCATTCAAAAGGGTGACTATATGGAGTTACAGCTGAACAACAGGGAAAAATATATCACTCTGATGATCAAAGAGGTAATATACTGTGTGTTAGTTTTCCATAGCCAAGTAGCCACATGTCACAGAACAAAAAAAACTATGGACAACTGCTCACCACTGAGGCAAGCATGTACTTTTATTCATCCTTTAATATGAAGCCATGACACACATAATGTTACTTTGAGCTTTGTGTAGGATAGATGTACCTTGCCTTATTTAAATTCAATAGAGTCATAAAGGAAAAAAATGCTGAAGATAATTTTCACTTTAAAAAAGAATTTCGAAAATACTTTTTAAAAAGTAAGTCCCAGAATGACTCATTCTACAAATATATTACATACTACAAGGAACAATAAATGTTTATGAATACACGTAGCAGGGACTACAGGCGCTCACCACCACACCTGGCTAATTTTTGTTTTTTGTTTTATTTTGTTTTGTTTGAGACAGAGGCTCACTCTGTTGCCCAGACTGGAGTGCAGTGGCACGATCTTGGCTCACTACAGCCTCTACCTCCCGGATTCAAGTGATTCTCCTGCCTCAGCCTCCCGAGTAGCTGGGATTACAGGCACGTGCCACCACGCCCAGCTAAATTATTTTTGTATTTTTAGTGGAGACAGGGTTTCGATGTGTTGGCCAGGCTGGTCTTGAACTCCTGATCTCAGGTGATCCACCTGCTTCAGCCTCCCAAAGTGCTGGGATTACAGGCGTGAGCCACCACACCTGGCCTGTATTTTTTTTTCTTTTTTTTTTCTTTAGTAGAAACTGTGTGTCGCCATGTTGCCCAGGCTGTCTTAAACTCCTGGGTTCAAGCGATCCACTTGCCTCTGCCTCCCAAAGTGCTGGGACTATAGGTGTGAGCCACCTCGCCTGGCCCATGAATGATTTTATGCTTGTAGTAACAATTCTAAACCAGGGGTTAGCAATCTCTGGCATAAAAACCAAAGAGAGCAAAAGTCAACAGTGAAGACTTAATGGCCAGTGCATAACAGTATAATCTCCCTTGATTCAAGTTAACATTTTCCAGTAAACATTTCTTGAGTACCTGCTAGGTGCCAAACAGTCCTATCTGGATCAGCATTTCCTACACCTACACCTCCTGACTTGACACACAGAAAGGACTCTCAGGCTTCATATGAATGCTGACGCTGATACCATATACCCAATACACTCAGATTTTGAAGTCCTAAAAACTATGAGTGGATACTACATATTAGTACTGGCAAAAATTAGAGTTAAGTTTAGCAAGAAAACCAATGTACACAGATGTTAATTGTTAGGAAAACTTACAAGAGAATACTTACTAATGACTGTCTGTGGGCTGGGTGCAGTGGCTCATGCCTGTAATGCCAGCACTTTGGGAGGCCAAGGCAGGCGGATCACCTGAGGTCAGGAGTTCGAGACCAGCCTGGCCAACAGGGCGAAACCCCGTCTCTACTAAAAATACAAAAATTAGCCGGGCGTGGTGGCGGGTGCCTGTAATCCCAGCTACTCGGGATGCTGAGGCAAGAGAATCACTTGAACCTGGGAGGTGGAGGTTATAGTAAGCTGTGATCACGCCACTGCACTCCAGCCTGGGTGACAGGAGCGAAACTCCGTGTCAAAAAAGAAAAAAAGAAATCTAGTATGAAGACAGAGTAATAAACAGAATGAAATAGTCCTAAGGCTATTCAAAGTCATAAAGAATAGGGAAAACTATTTTCTCACCTTAAATATCACACAAACAGGCTTAAGAGTTTGCCTATCAGATGTAACTTGGCATTTACATTGCTAATAGTGCTTTTTCAAAGAGTGCTCACACTTTCAGTTCCTTTTGAATGATAATACCTGGATCTCCTACCTACCCTAGGACTCAGACATACTAATAATGTCAAGCTGCAGATAAGCATTTTCATGTTCAGAGCAGAAATTTTTTGAGGGAGGTATTTGTTTTTGTGGGAAGGCATTGTATAGGAAGGTTCGTTCTGCTTTGTTCTAGTTTTTACTCGATACTCCATAAACAGTGAGTGCAAATAAAATTTATCCCTCATGAAAAGACATATATCACAAGACAAAAACCAATGGAAATGAAAAATTCCTAAAAGAGCTGTTTTCAGTACACACTAGAAAAAAGGATCCTCACTTCTTTGTGGTATTAAATTATTTGTCTTCACACAGTTTTCAACTCAAAACTAGTCGTCCAAAGACCCTTTGGAAAAAATGAAACTATAAAAGGCAATGGATTACTCGACCACAAGTAAATCCCTACAATTTTAAGATGACAGTCTACTTCAGTGCAATCGTTTAGACAATAAAGATTTAAAGGAAAAGAGAGGCAATAAAACACTTCACAAATCAAAAAAATTGCTTTCAGGATACAAAAAGATTTCCCTACACGAGGTCTAGCCTTGAAATTGCAGTAAGAAAAACATTTCTGAAGTAATAAACTGAAGATACAGACTTAATGTTAACTTCCAAACTATTCTTTATTTATCTTTTTACATTCTTTTTTTTTTTTTTTTTTTTTTTTTCAGAGACAGGATCTTACCCTATTGCCCAGGCTGGAGTAGAGAGGCATGATCACAGTAGCTCACTGCAGCTTTTGACTCCTGGGTTCGGGCAATCCTCTCACCTCCGCCACCTGAGTAGCTAGGATTATAGGCACGCACCACCACACCCAGCTAATTTTTTTATCTTCTTGTAGAGACAGGGTCTCGCTACATTACCCAGGCTGGTCTGGAACTCCTGGCCTCAAGTGATCCTCTTGCCTCAGCCTCCTAAAGCACTGGGATAACAGGAGTGAGCCATCGTGCCCAGCCCAATTTCATGTAATTTTTATTATGGCTTAAAACTGAAAGGGTAGCCAGGTGTGGTGGCTCACGCCTGTAATCCCAGCAGTTTGGGAGGCCGAGGTGGGCAGATCACCTGAGGTCAGGAGTTCAAGACCAGCCTGACCAATATGAGAAACCCCATCTCTACTAAAAAAATACAAAATTAGCCAGGCGTGGTGGCGCATGCCTGTAATCCCACCTACTTGGGAGGCTGAGGCAGGAAAACCGATTGAACCTGGGAGGCGGAGGTTGTGGTGAGCTGAGATCACGCTATTGCACTCCAGGCTGGGCAACAAGAGCAAAACCCTGTCTCAAAAAAAAAAAAAAAAAAAAAATCTGAAAAGGTATTAAAGGCTGTCCTTGTCCCTCAGCAGTTTGTCTCAAGGTAAATTAAGGCTACCATTTTCTTGTGAATCCATCCACAAATGTTGTATGCATACATAAGCAACATATAAATATTTCTGTATTTTCTCCTTTCTCCTCAAACGGCAGCAAAACACATATACTGTTTTACATCTTGTGGAGTTTTACTTTTTTCCCCATTTAATATCTACATCATCCTCTATCAGTATTTTCCTTATTCTTTTTTAATAACTACATGCTACTCCATCTTGGATAGACAAATTTTTATTTAACCAGTCTTCTATAATGAACATTTAGCTTGTTTCCAGTGTTTTGCTACTATAAATGATGCCTCAATAAAACTTGGCCATTCTTCATTTCAGTTTGGCATAAGATAAAAATCTGGATGTTAAATTGTTGGGTCAAATAGGTCTGTGCATTTATAAATCTGATGGATTCTATAAAATTATCCTCCATAAAGACTGTCCTAACTTACATTCCCACACAAAATTCAAGTACCTATCTCCCCATTCAGGCTAACAATTTGCTAAATTTTTATTTTTATCAATGTAATAGGTTTTTTAAAAATGGCATCTGGTGTAGTTTTAATTTTCATTTCTCTTATAAATCAAGTGAGCACCTCACCTTCTCATCATGTACATTTATCTCTCATTTCTATGAATCTCCATATTTGTTCTTTGTCCATTTTTCTACTGAATTGTTAGTCTTTTTATTGGTTTGTTGACATTTTTCATACATCAAGGAAATTTGTCTATCTTTGTGGAGCTGTAAACATTTTTCAAACTTGTCTTTTGACTTTGTGGGTTTTTTGGGTTTTTTTTCTTTTTTTGAGACGAAGTCTCGCTCTGTCGCCAGGCTGGAGTGCAGTGGTGTGATCTTGGCTCACTGCAACCTCTGCTTCACAGGTTCAAGAGATTCTCCTGTCTCAGTCTCCTGAGTAGCTGGGATTACAGGTACATGCCGCCATGCCCGGCTAATTTTTTGTTTTTAGTAGAGACAGGGTTTCACCATGATGGCCAGGCTGGTCTCCGATCTCCTGACCTCGTGATCCGCCAGCCTCAGCCTCCCAAAGTGGCTTGTGGTAGTTTTAAGTATGCAAAATCTTTTATTTTTTATACAATCTAACTTATGAATCTTGTTGTTTTTATTGCTTCAGGGTTTCATGTCAAGAAAAAAAAAAACTTTCATTCTAAACTATAAAAGTTTTCTCCCCTGCTTAGTTCTATTTCTTTTGTGACTTTGCCTTTTAAAGTTTGATCCATTTAAATTTCATTCTGGTGGAGGTATAAATTATAGATCCAACTTTATTTTTCTCCAGATGGCTACCCAGTTATCCCAACACCCTTTGAATAAATTCCCTCACTGATTTAAAATGCCACTTTTATCATGTTCTGTGTGTTCTGCGGTCTCCAGGTTCCTGTCTTCATATTTTATTTCACTGATCTAGATCTATACATGTGCCTTCATCACACAGTTTTAATTATTGTAGCTTACTATCCTTTAATATCTTATAGACTTGGTCCCACCTCTCATTACTCTTCTTTTTCATGGTGTTCCTATTATTGTATGCTCATTTCTATATTAATTTTAGCCTTAGTTTGTCAAGCCAAAAAAAAATTCCTGTTGGCATTTTCACTGGAGTTACTTCCAATTTACAGACAAATTTAGGGAGCTTATTTACCTTTAAGAAACAACCCTGCCGGGCGCGGTAGCTCACGCCTGTAATCCCAACACTTTGGGAGGCCGAGGCGGGCGGATCATGAGGTCAGGAGATTGAGACCATCCTGGCTAACACAGTGAAACCCCGTCTCTACTAAAAATACAAAAAAAATCAGCCGGGCGTGGTGGCGAGCGCCTGTAGTCCCAGCTACTCGGGAGGCTGAGGCAGGAGAATGGCGTGAACCCGGGAGGCGGAGCTTGCAGTAAGCCGAGATCGGGCCACTGCACTCCAGCCTGCGTGACAGAGCGAGACTCCGTCTCAAAAAATAAAATAAATAAAATAAAATAAAAAGCTGGCAATTTTGCTCCACCAAGTACAAATGATGTGATTCATGGCTCAACTAGAGCATTCATATTTCATTAGCATGGGTCCAATCACAAGATGATGGTCTTCCTCACAGGTAATAATGGTGTTTGGCATTAACCTCCCTCCTACAGACAGAAGGGCTATATGAAAAATGTATGAATGTCAAAAGTACTGTTAAAATAGCAGATTCCCTGAGTTTATCCATAAATTAAATATAAATAAGAAACAATTCTATGGTGGCCATGTTTTCTTAAAATGGAAGCTAAAGACACAGGCATAAAGAATTTAAAAAGACCTCTACAGATGATCCGGAAAAATCTTTTCTTTTGAACATATCACCCCTAACATAATGGTTTATTTTATGGACTGTTTTCTAATTTTCCATTCAAAGGACATTCCAAATTAGAAAATCATGTCCATTCTACTCCAACATTCCTACAGAATTATTACCACATGTATAGTATCTTTCATCAAGTAGATGAAAGCAAAAGGCACGATAGAAACAAAAAGTAAAGAGAAACAATACTTTACATTAATGTTTTACAGTTCATAAACACAAAAACTATCTCATTTGACACATATGCATAAAGTGAGCTAATTATGAATATACATTAAAATGAAGAATAATTTTACAAGCAATATTTTTAAACTTTCATTTCTACTACACCCTGTAATTTTAATGCTAAAAATCTTAGATATCAAAAAAAAGTTCTCTGTTGAAGAGCGGGGGGGAGTAAGATATGATATTAAAGAAGTAGGTGGGGCCAGATGATGAAGGGCCTTGTAGACAACAGTAAGAATTTTAGACTTTGGCCTTAAGAATGGTGAAAAATCAGTAAGATTTTAAGCAAGAAAAGATTATGATCATTAGATGATTTTTAAAGATCATTTGGTAACAATGTAGAAGATAGTTTATTTGCACAGTGGCAAGGGTGGAAATAGAGAAAATAAATTACTGCAATGAACCAGACGTGATTATTAGACTTAGGGTACCAGTGGTAGCAGCAGTATGATGAAGAAAGGATTCATTTAAGAAATACTGAGTAGAAGAAATTTTAGTAGTCAAAATGTTCTAATATTCCCCCTCCAAAAAAAGACCCAGTGGTTACTGACACATTCTAGCAAAGCTTCAATAAATCAGTACTTAAATGTAAATAGAGCCAGGTGCAGTGGCTCATGCCTGTAATCCCAAGCACTTTGGAAGGCCAAGGTGGGAGGACTGCTTGGGCCCAGGAGTTCAAAACCAGCCTGGGCAACATACTAAGACCCCACTCTATAAGATATTTTTTAAAATTTTTTAAAACGTAAATGAATAAAAAGAGTTCTGGAAGTATGCAACCAAACTGATAATAGTGGTTAGTTCTGGAGAAAGGAAGTGAAAATTATGGGTAACAAAGAGGTAATATTTTTATTTTTATAAGAATATATTCATGTATGACTTGTATAATTTATAATTTTCTAAGAAATGTTCCTACAAATTAAACACAAAAAATCTTAATTCATATCTAAATTAAATAACTAAATGAAAAAAAAATATTGAAGAGGTAAAAATGATAAGACGCTGCTAATTTTCTGACTTGAACAACTCAGAAATGATATAAATGATGGTGTCATTTACAGAACTAGGAAACTAATAGAGAAAAGCAGGTTTGAAAGGAAAATAGTTAAGTCTGAGGCACAAGTGTAACAAATAAATAAAGATGTCCTATGAATAGGCGGACTACAGGAGTCTGGAGCTCAGGAGAAGTGAACACTTGAACCTGGTACATAGTGGTTTGAGAGTATAGGAGAGTAGGAAAAGGGTCCAAAAAGCAGGAAGAAGAAGGTGGCTTAACTAAGATTGGAGTTACCAAAGAGGTAAGAGAAAAACCAACAGATCTTGATTTACCAAAGTCCAGTAAAGACTGTTATGAGAAAGAGTGGTCAGCTGTGTTCAGTGCTACTGAGTTGTCAAATAAGATGAAGAATGAAGAGCCCACTGAATTTAGCAACACTGGCATCTTTAGCAGGTTCAGTGGAGTGCTGGGGCAGAGACCAAAGTTAAAAGAATGAAGTACAAGGTGAAGAAATAAAGTGAATGTGATCACTCTTTGAAGAAATTTGGATATGAAAAAAAAAATAGGGCAGAGGGTAAGAATGGGGTAGAAAGGCCCAGTGTCAAAGGAGGGCTTTTTTTTTAAGGTGGAAGAGATTTCTCCACATTTAAATGGCATTTATGCGCAATGGTAGAAAGGGAAACGAATGATTATTTCTTTTCAATAATGCCCCAAAATTAATATAGGAAACAAACTGGAATGCTGCCCATTTCTGTAGTATGACAGTGAGAAATCTCAGCCATCAGTAAATGGAATTTATTCACTCTGAAAGATAATAAATCAACAACAAAAAAAAACCTCTTCTGTAGACATTAAAGATCTGCTTACATTTAAATCATAGGGAACTTTTAGAACATTCACATCAAAATGGAAAGTGGAATTTAAAGTTCATGTGCTTAATGTCCAATCTGTAAATTCTAAAATATACTTTATCAAAATATTCAGGTGAGGGAGGATAATAATACAATAGGTCAACTTTCTCTGATTCTTCCACAGATTAAAGGTTTCACAGATGCCTTGAAAGGAAACCGATGAGTACATGAATAGCTTAGTTATTTACACCCCTTGAGGCACATACACAGCACACCTAAGGGTTCTGCCCTGAGGCAAAAGACTTAACAGATTGCCCTCCTAATTGCTCCCTGGACGCCCAGTACACAAAGCCACGTGATCCCGAGGTACAGATTCCTATATAAAACTCACCTTTAGGAAAAAAAATCAAAAGATAAATATCTTGCCAACTACTTCTAAACAAATAAAACTCTCTTACAATACCCAAAACCTAACAAATCACCACACCATGCACTAGCTAATATGCCTAATAAAATTCTGACCTGCTTCTCTTTAAAATAAAAGCAATTTAGGTAAAGAAATTAGCCAATTATTTAAACATCATTACCCAATAAACTTTTGAACATCTAGTTTTACTATAAATGCAGTGCCAATTTTATAATTTCAAAGTGAGAAATTTCATTTCTAAGGAATGCCTGTTACATCTTCATAATAAGTGTAGATAGTTGATAAAGTCATCAATTTTAAGAGTTTAAAATATAAAACAAAATCTAGGTGGAGTAAGGAGGTAAAAGAACTTTCTAAACTTGAAGAAATTCAGAACTGGCGACTAAACATCTAAAAAGGCAAGGAATTTTCCTAAGTTTAGAAAAAAAATAACAGAAAGAAATTGAATTCCTAAAAATAAAAAATCTTCCACTCCTCTGTCCCCAGGACATATTCCCCACCCTGGGGCAGAGCCCAGGTGCAGACCTGACAGTTTGTCCCCAGAGCTCGTGCTGTCCACCACTATGGCCCTCCACAACCTTTACCAACTGATGAAAAAGAGGACAGGAGTAAAGTTCACAAACTAGGAGATGCAATGAATACGCAAACATATGGGAAAATACTTAACTTTGTGAGTAAATTTTCACATTAAAACAACAGGTAACTTGTAGGAGTTCCTTAGTTTTTTATTTTGCTGTTAATTGGCAAAAAAAAAAATTGTAAAACTATGCTAATATCCATTGCTGGCAAATGGTGTGTGAAACTGGTAGGCAATTTGGCAATACATAGAAAGTGCCATAAAAACATCCAACATGCCCTTTGGCCCACTATTTCCTCTTCTGGAAGTCTATATTAAAGGCGAAAGAAAATACGGGCAGAGTGAAGGGCAGTGCTTACTCCACATGCACAAAGACACTCATCTGAGCCTCATGCATAAAATGAAAACTTGGAAACAAATTTAAATGTCCAAAATAAGACAATGGTCAAATAAAATATAAATCCACTGAATTATTTATGTTTACACATAACTTGTATATAACAGAAAAATGCTTCTCATACAATGTCAAACCAAAAAGAGCTAGATATAAAAATGTACAAATAATGAAAACCTGCATTTAATGCATAGGAAATACAAGGAGGAAAAACACTAACATGGTGACTATAGTTGGTTAACACAATGGTATAGAATGACTTTTCCCATTTCCCAGTATCTTGCACATGTTTCAAAATGTGGTTTCATTGCTTCTATTATTTTTATACAGCTTTTAAATAATGGGAGGGGAGGATTTCATAGGGTATTTGCAAATTTAAAATAGAATACAAATCCGAGTGTTCTTTGAAACTTTTTCAAAAATCAAAAATAACAGTGCAATGATAAGGATGTTTCATAATTTGTTCAATGTAGTTCAAGTTCTTTTGTACAGAGGATGCAAAAGAAAAAATGGTTATGATCTCACTTAGGGTCTTAGAAGTTATCTCAGAAGTTATTTAATTCTAAATACAATTGGAAAGCCATTTGAGTTTTAAGTTGGAATGTTCCATAATCTGATTTATGCTATAGCCTCTGTTTTCTAGTTTGTTTTTTGGTAAAATCTGACATCTTAGATGTCCAGTGAAATATCTGTGGGAAGAGGAAGAACCATTTACACCACCTAACTCTTGATCTAAAAAACTAACATCATTAGATAAAAAAATCATTTTTAGTAATATTGCAAATCTTAACATCTCCCCTACTAGACTGACAGTTTCTGAGGTATGGCAGGGATGCATCTTATTTTCGCATGGTGGGTGGTTCTCACGTAAGTATACAGAGCTGTGCTTGAGGAGGTATACAAGGGGAAAAACTAATGCCCTGTCAACCAGGATCATCATAAACCACCACTCAAGTAAGCAGACATAAATAGGGCTGTCCACTTTCAAATAAATCTTTCTAAGATAGTAAAGTATTTCTGAGAGAAGAGGTGGGTACCCAAAGCACCAAACCAAAACAGTCCAGGCAAGCCCCCAGGTCATCTAAGCCTGAGCCCTGGAATACTCAATTGTAGCCAACCATAAAGTATACATTACTACAATGGATTCTGAGAATTTGGCCTTTTGGTTAGTGGTGGTTAACACAGAATGCTCTTTTATTGGGACATGTCGAAAGAATGTATTTGAGTTTGATCCAATGACCAAATTACATAGTTAATTCTGTAATATAGTAACTTGGCTTTCACTGACCTATGCTCAAAGATCATTTTGATTGAAATAAATGTTATATAAGATAAATTCTCTAATAGGGACTGAGGCATTTTAGTTAACCAAGGCTGCTACATTTGCTATTAAAGCCACTGGGTCTTCAGGTCTTAGAACAATATAGTAGGAAGAAGCTTATAATCTATATCCAGTGCCCAATGAAGTGATGTACAACACACTAAAAGCACCAATGAGTATGTGTGTAAACACTCTATAGTTTAAAAAGGATATCACATACAAAATATTCTTTGGTAACTAAAATGTATCTAGACCTTTCTTTGTATCTTTCAACATGCTCCCTTCACACATTATATGCCACTTCATATTCAAAGAAGCCTTTTTAGTTAAGCAAGGCAGGTATTATCACCCCACCATAGGTGTGGTAAGTGGTAAGCTTAAGTGAGCTACAGAAGTTCATACAGCTGCTAGATGTCAAAGCAGAAACTACACTTCCAAGGTGAAGGACATTCTCATTTGCCTCTCCTCCCCTTACCAGATCTCCATCAGAGAGCTGACTGACTTGCTTCTTGTGCAAGCAATGTGATCAAAATGAAATTATCTGATGACATCCCAGATATATGTCCTTTCTTGATAGCTGGCCAGCAGTAAGAGTTGTTTCATCTACTAACACCCCATAATAGAAAATCCATAGATTTTTACCCAAAAGGCAAACCAATAATTTAAAAGGTAAGCCTCCTGAGCCAAAGCCCAAACGTTATTTTAAAAGAATTTATTTTAAAATTCAAGGGCTAACATAAAGGAAAACCAAAGGCAGACTGCTCAGAGGTTTTTCTCCCTTGTTTTCTACTGTTTACATCAAGCAAGACATTTCAATTATCTAGAATAACTATGCCAATTATTTTGCATAGTCATTTGGCAGTAGTCCTAAAATAAGTCCTAACTTATTACACCAATTAATATGAATACTTTTAAATTATTTCAACTGAGTAAAATGTTTCTAAATTTTAAAATATCTATCTTAAGTATGGAGAATTATTGGTTTATCTACTATGAATTACTAATAATTATGTTTTATATAAAATACAGCAGCTAACATGTTTTGAGTTCTTTATCATGTGCTGGGCACTGGGCTATTTAAACATGAAATCTCACTGAATCCTCACAACAATCCTACCGTGTAGGTAGAAACTTTTGGTTTTTGAGACAGGTGCTTTCTCTGTCGCCCAGGCTGGAGTACAGTGGCATTATCACTGCTTACTACAGTCTCGACCTTTTGGCATCAAGTGATCCCCCTGCCTCAGCCTCCCAAGTAGCTGGGACTACAGGTATGTGCCACCACACCTGGCTAATTATTTTTTTAATTTTTTGTAGAGATGGAGGCCTCCCTATGTTACAGAGGCTGGTCTCAAACTCCTGTTCTCAAGTTATACTTCTCATCTTGGCCTCCCAAAATGTTGGGATTACAGGTGTGAGCCACCATGCCCAGCCACAAACAACTTTTAAATCTACTTCATAAATGTGGAAACAGAGGCACTAAACATTAGTTAACCAATCAGAAGGTAAGAAAACTGGGATCTGAAGGTAAAAAGTCTAGCCACTATACTATATGGCCTCTGTGATCTACCTGTTCTCTTGTATGGCTTTCAGATAATGGAAAAAGCATAGACTCCAGACTCTGACTACCTGTGTTCAAATCCTAGCTCCTGTGCTTGTAGATGCAATCTTGAGAAAGCTAGAGAAAATGTTCTTGCACTTCTCAACAACAAAACGCACGTAAGGACCTGGGTAAAGTGGCTCATGCCTGTAAATCAGGACTCTGGAAGGCCAAGGCAGGAGGATGGATCACTTGAGGTCAGGAGTTCAAGACCAATAGAGTGATACCCCATCTCTAAAAAACCTTTGTTTAAATGAAATAGCCAAGCATGGTGGTACATGCCTGTAATCTCAGGAGGCTGAGTTGGGAGGATCGCTTGAACCCAGGAGTACAAGGCTGCAGTGAGCTATGACTGCACCACTGTACCTAGCCTGGGCTACAGAATGAAACCCTGTCTCAATTAAAAAAAAAGAAAAAGAAAAAAGGCACTTAAGGCCTGATGTAAGCATTTCTACACTGCAGAATTGTTATGAAGAGAAAACGTAATGCCTAGAAAACAGTGACTGGCTCACGCTTAGGGATCAAAACTCTCAGCTGTAACACAGTGAATCCTCAGGGGATGGTGAGGTGTCTGGGGCTATGGCTCCACACCAAATGGCCTCAAACTGCTCTTGTTGAATTCTTAAGTCTTCTTTCTTTTTAAAGGTTTTACTTCCTCATGCTATCACTTAATCAAGCTGACACTGTCTGGGGATGTGCCTGTATATAAGGCATTGCCTTCTGTGCCTTTTTTTTTTTTTTTTTTTTTGAGACAGCAGATCGCTCTGTCACCCAAGCTGGAGTACAGTGGCAAGATTATGGCTCATGCAGCCTCAACCTCCTGGGTTCCAGCGATACTCTCACCTCAGCCCCCCAGGTAGCTGGGACTACAGGTGTGCGCCATCACGTCTGGTTAATTTTTGTATTTTTGTGGAGATGGGGTTTCACCATGTTGCTCAAGCTAGTCTCAAGCTCCTGGCTCAAGCAATCTGCCGCCTCAGCCTCCAAAGTGCTGAGATTACAGGCATGAGCCACCACACCCAGCATGTGCCTCTTTCAAATACATTATCAACTAGAAAGCTAAACTAGAAAGCTAAATACACTATAAACTAGAAAGCTAAACTTTCTAAAACAATTTCTAAGTAAGAATATCAAATTCTAAGAGAAGATTCTGGGTCTTTCCAATTAGCTAAGAGAAAAACTTCAGTGTGTGGACATTGTAACATCTAGTTTTGTCTTTTTAGAGTTTGAGTTGCTTATTCACCTTCTTTGTGAGGTTTGAAGAATGCTGAGGATACCACACATTTCAGACCTACACATAAACTTGGTCTTGCTGGAGCACACTAAAACGTGGCACGGCCACTATCCCATCCAATCAAATATACAGGATAAAGAGAGGCAAAGTGGGTACAGGCTGGTATATTAGATTGCTCAAAAAATGCATAAAAACATATGCAACCTTTTCTGGCTAAGAGTTAAAAGAAATTAAAAATGACACTTAGGCTGGGTGTGGTGGTTCACGCCTGTAATCCCAGCACTTTGAGAGGCCAAGGCGGGCAGATCGCTTAGAGCCCAGGAGTTCAAAACCAGACTGGGCAACATGGTGAAACCCACTCTCTATTAAAAATACAAAAATTAGCTAGGCATGGTGCCCAGCGCCTGTAGTCCCAGCTACTGGTGGGAGGATCACTTGAGCCTGGGAGGTGGAGGTTGCAGTGAGCCAAAATCACTGCCAGCCTGGGTGACAGAATGAGACCATCTTAAAAAAAAAGACACCTGATAGACGATACATTTGGAGGTTTAAGGTGCTTTACAGAAGAGGAACTAAGGTATTGGGCAGATGTACCCATTTTAGACACATTTGCCAAACTTACTGCCAAATATGGTGGTCTGACAGAACTTTTCAGTATACTATGCCAACCTAATGCTATTTGCACACACTCTCTAGTAAGTCAGCAAAGGGAATTGACTCCATCTTTCAGTGATGAGCCCATTAGACAAACCTAAGTACTGAAAACCGCTAAGTGGTAGAAGAGAACATAATCACACTGTTTACTGTGAGACAAAGTCTTCGATGGATTAAAATAAAAGCACACAAGGGAGGGTGAAATGGAAGGATCATACAAAATATATCTGAGATGCCTCAAAAATAAAAGAGCTGTCAAATCGGAAACAAAGTTTAGAATGTTCCATTCTTATTACAGCAACTATATCAAGGACTGCTATATTTCTGTGTCACACCATAGAAACTGCCATTCCCAAACATTTTTCAAAATTTAAGGTGTCAGCCATTCCCTATCCAAGAAGCTGATTGATAAAATATATATATATAATTTTTTTTTTTGAGACAGAGTCCCGCTCTGTCGCCCAGGCTGGAGTGCAGTGGCGCAATCTCAGCTCACTGCAACCTCCGCCTCCTGGGTTCAACTGATTCTCCTGCCTCAGCCTCCCGAACAGCTGGGACTACAAGCGCCTGCCACCACACCTGGCTAATTTTTGTATTTTTAGTAGAGACGGGGTTTCACCGTGTTGGCCAGGCTGTTCTCGAATTCCTGACCTCAGGTGATCCGCCAGCCTCGACCTCCCAAAATCCTGGGATTATAAGCGTGGGCCACTGTGCCTGGCATGTGTCACATTTCAAAAAGGCTATGAACCATAATAGGGCAGGGGTCAGCAAACCTTTTCTGTAAAGAGCCAGATAGTAAATATCTTAGGCTTTGAAGGCCAAAGTTTCTGTCATAACTACTCAACTCTGCCATTAGACCATGAAATTAGTCATTGACAATACATTAAATGCTATGGTCTGAATGTTTTTGTCCCCCCAAATTTACCAATGTGATGGTGTTAGGTGGTGGAACCTCTGAGGGACGATTAGGTCATGAGGGCAGAACCCTCATGAATGGGATTAGTGTCCTTAAACAAGAGGCATGCATGACCCCCTCATTCTTCCCATCATGTGAGGTCAGAACAAGAAGGTGTCATCTACGAACCAGGAATAGGGCCCACACCAGACATTGAATTTGCCAGCACCTTGTTCTTGGGGTTCCCAGCCTCCAGAACTATAGGAAACTAAATTTCTGTTGTTTATAAGCCATCCAGTTTATGGTATCTTGCTATAGTAGCCCCAAAGGACTAAGACATAAACTAATGAGTATAGATGTGTTACAATAAGGCTTTATTTATAGACTCTGAAATTTGAATTTCATATAATTTTCACATCACAAAATATTATTCTTTTGATTTTTTTTCCAACCACTAAAAAATAAAAATAAAAAACATTCTTAGTTCGCAGGCTGTACAAAAACAGGTGGCAGGCCAGATTTGGCCTGTGGGCCATAATTTTCTGATCCTTGATACTAAGCTGCCCTAATTCAAGCATGTATATGCAAAAAACCTACCAACTACAATTTTAGAATTATGTTACTTTTGAATCTAGAGGGGATGGAGTATGCTATTATGTTTTCTGAAATAGAAACTATGGGCCGGGCATGTTGGTGCGTGCCTGTAGTCCCAGCTACTCAGGAGGCTGAGGTGGGAGGATTGCTTGAGCCCAGGAGGTTGGTACTGCAGTGAGCTGTGATCATGCCACTGCATTTCAACCTGGGTGAAACAGTGAGACCCAGAAAAGAAAGAAAGAGAGAAAGGAGAGAAAGAAAGGAAAGAAGAAAGGAAGAAAAGAAAAGAAAAGAAAAGAAAAGAAAAGAAAAGAAAAATGAAAAGAAGGAAGGAAAGGGAGGGAGGGGGGAAGGGAGGAAGGAAGGAAGGAGAGAGAGAAAGAAAAAGAAAGAGGGAGGGAGGGAGAATGGAAAGAAGGAAGGAGGGAAGGAAGGAAGGAAGGAAGGAAAAGGAAAGGGAAGGGAAGGGAGGAAGGAAGGAAGGAAACAAACTATCCTACAGAGACTACTTAAAACTCTTGGCCTCTAAAGTTAATACCAAAATGTTAAATGAGAAACTGTGTGTCTTTTTAATAACCTTTAAACATATTTTAGCTTACCTCAGGAATGACTTAAACCTCAGCAGTGCTCATATTAGCAAAGTATTTTTACGTCCATCCTTGATAGATAGGGTCTCTCCCCACCCCCCAAGCCAACTAATCATTAAGGCACTGTGCCAATAATAAGTTTCCGTAATATGATACCAGCTATTTCCAGAAGCTTCATTAGAAAATATGTTGAGTCTAAAATAAGTATGAGAACACTTTGGGATCAGAGATGAGACTGCCGAGAACAAGGGTTTAGTCAGCCTTTTGTGAACTCAGCAGAAGTGTGCAAGGTAACTACTATAAAATCTTATAGGCAGTTCTGTTACTATTCAAAACTGGTTCTATATGTCACTAGATTACAGAGTATTCTTACCAATTCTATATAACAAACAATTCCAAATAACCAAGAGGTTACTCTGATTCCATGATGACACTTTCCACGAGTTGATGTAATCATTCTTGTATGGATAGCCTTGTAAACTGGTGCTGTTAGCCTGTACTAAACCTTTTCCATTTGATTGGCCTCAGAGGGTTCAGATCAAACACCTTCCTTGCAGGCAGTGCCCCCTGTGGGGTGGGGAAAGGAGGGCACAGTCTCCAATATGTAAGCTGGCTCCCTACAACATCTCTAAAAACATCTACAGTGGCTCAAGAACAGTGTTTTTCAAATAGTGGGTTCCTGAACCACTAAGAGGTCATAGGCCAATGCTGTGTGTCACAGAAAGCATTTTTTAATGGAAATGAAACAGTATTATTGAGAACATCAGCAAGCATGGCATGTTTTAGGGATAAGTCTTGTCTTGTGAAAATCTGTTTCTGTTATTTATAGTAACGTATGTGTGTACTGGGTTGTGATGTAAATTTTCTTACTTTACAGGGGGTAGCAGTCTAAAAATGGCTTGAAATGCCTGCCAGACCTAAACAGATATAAAAGATAAGCAAGCAATCAAGAGAGCAGTCAGACCTGGAAATAAAAACTGCAGTCATCACTTGATGGCACAGAAAGCTTTGGGATAATTGGCATAATCTAAGAAAAGGGCATCAGGTAGGAGAAAAGTGCCCAGCCTTAGACGATAGGGACACCAACATTTAGAGGGCAGACAGAGGATGAACCACCAAAACTCAATGAAGGAGTGGCCAGAGAGGTGGGAGGAAAATCATGAGCTGAGGCTCCCTGTGCAAGCTTCTTCTACTGCAGGGAAAACCTGTAAAACTAAAAGTTAAAGCTGGGCACAGTGGCTCACACTTGTAATCTCAGCACTTTGGGAGGCCAAAGTGGGCGGATCACCTGAGGTCAGGAGTTAGAGACCAGCCTGGCCAAAATGGCGAAACCCCATCTCTACTAAAAATACAAAAATTAGCCAGCATGGTGGCGCACACCTGTAATTCCAGCTATTCAGGTGGCTGAGGCACTAGAATTGCTTGAATCCGGGAGGCAGAGGCTGCAGTGAGCCAAGATGGGGCCATTGCATTCCAGCCTGGGGGACAGAGCAAGACACTGTCTCAGAAAAAAAAAAAAAAAAAGTGAGTAAGAAGGCATATCTCAATTTCCCATTTTAAAAAAAATAAGGCATGAATGAGGAAGGGTTGGAGAATGTTTATAAAGTAAAGACAGTAAAAGATGCTACAGAGCCTGGAAATTTACTTACTTTGCTGATACACATCTAAGAATACTCGCTTGATATTTTATGGTAAGTACTGTATACCAAGAGAGGATGTTGGTATCCATTTAAACCACCTATTTCCATATGTGAAAACATGTGGGAGACTCACAGAATGGTTAATCATTTTAGGTTTGTCTGTTAGCGTTCTAAAGGTGCCAAACTGCACCACAGTGAATCTTGTCCTTAAAGTATATTTTCCACGATCTTCTTGCAAATTTCACACTAAATTTCCTGTGAGGAAAGGATAATAGTTAATAACCTGGAAGCAAATGCTTTCAACATAAAGTATAACAGAATAACAGGGTTGCCTTTTGTTTAGACTGGAGTTGTCCCAAGGCTTTATCCTGAGCCCCTGTCGTTAGAAGCCACAGCTTCTAATCTTCTGGGCAGCAGCCTCAGTTAGAGGTAAGGGGGGTTCCCTGGAAACAAACATGAAAATCCAGTATCATGACTACTTTAAATGTCTTTGTCTAGTTCATAACTTCTTACAAATAACCTGTCAGTACTCTTGGTCTTAATAATACAGCACATTTCTGTAGTGGGATGCTAACTTTCTTTTTCAATATTTACTTAGAAAAGAGGTAACTACTGCTCAGGACAATTAGTATGTTACAGAATCAGGAGGATGATACTGAAAAACGGGCCTTAAAAATTATCTTGCCAAGTTTCTTCATTTAACAGGTAAGAAACTGGAGATTTTTCCAGGTGATCCAGAGGAAAGAACCTGGCTGCCAGAAGCAGTTAGATGAGGGTTTCAATCCCACTTCTATTACTTTTTCATCACACAAAGTCAGTTTCAGTTACCTTTATTTGTAAAATAAAGGTAACTACCAATCTCACACAGGATAATTAAAAGGAAGCAATGTGTTTAAAGCACTTAGCACAGTGCTGGCACATGGTAGGTATTCAAAAGTAAGTCCCTCTCCTTCAGCCCAGGGAAAAGTCCACATTGGGACCTACTCCCACTCTTCTGTGACTTTACCCCCCTCCCCCACAAACACACACACACAAGGAAAAAGACCACAAGAATATATATGTATTTCATCTTTTTATTCGTCCTTATTTAAATATAAAATTAACATTAAGGGGCTTCTTATATAACACACCTAAATTCAAACTCAATCCAAAAGATGGCAATGGTCTAAGGAATGCGTAGAGAAAGAAGAAAACCAAGGTGCCTCAGTGAGACAAGGCGAAAACAAGCAAGTTCAACATCACAGAAGTCAAAGTTGTAATTCCATATAAATGGCTACTGTTATCAAAAGCCAGGAAAAGATCAAAGAGAAACAGAAGCTTAAATAACCCATTGTATTGGCTATAAAAATCAGTGGTGACCTTGAAGAGAGATATTCCAAAGGTGAGGGTAAAAAACTAAAGCCAGTAACAGAAGTCAAAATAAAAATAAGTGCTAGATAAGTAAAATCAATGGAAACAGCCACTCATTTGAAGTGCTCAGTAGTAAGGAGACAAATCAAACAATTATCATGTGTGGGGGCAAGATCAAAAAGTAGGAGACAAGAGCACAGGCTCTGAAACCACACTGCCTGGATTCACATCCCAACTCTACCAAATAATAGCTATGTGACCTTAGGAGAACTACTTACCTTCTCCATGCCTATTTCCACATCTGCAAAGCAAGCTTAAAAACATTACTTCCTCTGCCAGTTATTTTTCTGTTGGTTATCAATTCTTCTCTGCATTACAAGGGGCTAGAAGTTTATACACTATATTTTCCAAACTCCCTTGTCAACTTGCTTCCAGTTGGGTTCCACCCATGGGAAACACTGTCAACAGACTGCAAGGTGAGAGAAAGAAAAGGCCTTTTTTGTTTCCTGGTTCTAGAGATACCTCCAACAGCAGCAACAGATAACTGTAGGCTCCATCATCATCTGTGGTGGCTCCAAAGCAGCAGAACCAATGAAGATCTCCAGCAGACCTGCAGGGCATGCACTTTATGCAGCAGTGGACACCTGACACTTGATAACATCCTCTTCTCCTTTTTACTCATTCAACAATCAACATTCATTTACACATTCTCTCTCTCTCCCTCTCTCTCTCTCTCTGCTTTTCTGGTCCAACATTACCCTCCCAACACACACTTTTTTGTTTTTGTTCCTCCAGCCCTTTCAACATCACTATAACCAATACCCCGCATTAAATCTTTCTCTGCTGAAAACATCTATCTAACGGTAGGTTTTTGGTGTTTTGTTTTGTTTTTTTTCCATTTTCCTGACTGGACACTAACTGATAGCACCTACTTCTTACAGTCGTTTTGAAAATAAAATGAGTTTAGAAAGTAAAGACTTTAGATCACTACCTGGCCCCTAGAAAGCACTTTATCAATATTAACAATTGTTGCTCTTCAAGCATCAAACCCACATCCAAAATCGAGTTCCTTGTCTCCCAAACAGAATCTAATTCTGAAAACAGTCCCATCATCCTTTCCCTCACCCAGGCTCCAAATCTGAGGTGGTTTTCTTCACATCATAAGCAAAATCTGCGGGTTCCCTCTTTAGCAAGTCCACCCATCTTCATTCACCTGGTGTACGCCTTTAACTAGCTTGGATGAAGGCACTCCCCCTCCCCAGGGATTTCTCTGCTTGCAGCCTCCAGGTCATTCTACAGGTGCCCTAGAATATTTTTTTAAAGGGGAGGGGAGCGGTCAGATCACGTCATTCACCGCATAAAAACTACCAGTGGTGCCCAAGGTCACAAGTCCATTCAGCCACATACGGCCTTCCTGAACCCCTGCCTTCTTTCTTAACAGTAGTTCTCACTATACCTGTCTCCTATTTGCATCCTCAAATCTTGCACCCCAACCACATGAGAAATCTCTGACATTCCCCAAACTCCCCCTTTGGTCCCTCCATATCTGGATGGAATGCCCTCTCTGATCCACTCCCACTGCAGAGCCTTATCCTTTCCATCTCATTGAGAACTAACTTCTCTTATTCTTCTTAAGCATTTCACCAAACCATCACTATCATAATTTACCACTATGTGTGTTATATGTATTGTGCTCTTAATGAGACTAAAGTTCATTACACCTGAAATGTCCTCTATACAGCAGAGCTTCCCCATATGAGAGATTAAAGTTCCAAGACAGCAAAACCTCAGCTCTTGAGCCAGCCAAAGCCAGTAGTGTCCAATCACTAGCCTGTTAGCAGCTTATCTACAATTAGAAATCACCTCCTACCCCAGTGCAGTACAAATTATCTTCTGTGTGCTATGAGGTAAAAGAGACTGGGAAGCACTGCTCTATAGCGTCTGGCTCAGCACCTTAAACCAAAACAACAGCACTGGTCTTCCACCAGAGCTCAAGAAATGTAAAGAACTCCTTCTCCATTTCCAAACTTTTACTAGCAGCATTTCCTTGCACTGGTAAAAGCTCTCAAGTAAAACCATACCAGTTCCTCACCTATTAACAATTTTCTTAATATTTGGAAAGTGAATAAAATTTAATGAATGAAAACACAGAACTTTTAAATATAAGACGACTATATATTCCAGACTCATTTGTATTCGTAAATAGTAGATTTTATTTTGGACCATTTAACACATAACTGGATTCTAAGACAGTCAACTGGAATTCAGAACACAGTTCCCTATCAAGTGGGAAAATTGTGGTTAGCTTCTTAGGCTTCCATTTCTTATAAATACTTTAAAACAATACTGCTTCAAATAACAGCAGTTAAATACTACTGTCTGGAAAAAAACATTAACTTAAAAGAATGAGGAAATACATGATTTTTTGCAGATTTTGGGGGATCTTCAAGATCCTTTCAAGGGCTTAAAAGGTTCAAGACATTATTTCTAACTTTAAAATTCTACAAGCTGCATTTTCCTTGTTACAGGGCTATCACTGTAGTAACTTTTATCAGCCATGTATAATCACAATTGAAACAAAAAGAACAGGAAAAAGAGAACACTGGAAAAGTAAAGGGGGCAAGGAAATAACTAGAGGCAAAGAAGACATACAAAATGGTGGAACTTAGTTTTAAGCAATAAATGAGAGGAGAGATAAGAAAAACCATCCAGGATGTTCCAGGAAAGTTGTCAAAAATTGAGGAGGCAACTTTCCCACGTCTGCCATAAGATGGCGCTAGCAACCAAGGACAGCTTGGTAACTCATCAACTAGGAAGAGTAGGGCTAAAACAGGTCCTGGAGTAAACAGGAAATTTTTTTTTTAAATCCTTCAAAGGTGTAAGGTAAGGTTTCCAAATTTACAGACACTTGTGAAAACATTTCCCTAGCCAACAGAGAAATTATAAAAGGATGGTTTAGTTTTCATAAAGCTATGATTATTCCATTAAGAAGACTGTCTTCTATTCTGAGATTATTTTTTAATTATATTAGAATGTTTTGTTTTAAACTGTAATTACTACATGAGCCAGTTCTGGGTGTGTTTACCCACAGATACACTCTGAGAGCTCTATATCTCAAGTGAGCTGATCACTGCCAGACCCCATTTCTCAGGCTACTAGGCTTTTCTCTGGGTTCAGTCTACAAGAGGCACTGGTGCAAAACTGGAAGGTGAGAAGGAAGGATTCACAACATTTCTCCCACTCCTTCCATCTCTTCTTTAGGTAGTGTTTCCAGCAATGGCTGCATTGCTTCCATGGCTCCAGCTCCTACTTGCCCCTACCAGGAGGTTTCAGTCTCCTGAGGTGAACCCTGGCTCCTAAATTCCCATAGCCTAACCCTAGTGAGTGTATTATCTTTGTGTATTATCTTCGTGCTGCTTTAAAAGCCCTCATCATTCAATCTACCTTGCTGTTTCAGCTGCATAACCTGAATAACCAATACCCTGCACTGAATTCCTGTTTCAAAAACTTAAGAGTAGTTTCTCTTTTCCTGGGTGGACCCTGACCACTACATTAGGCCAGTGGTTCTGTGTGTATGAGAATCACCTGGAATGCTTATTAAAACCCAGATGCTAGGCCCCATCTCCAGAGTTTCCCAGTCAGTATGTCTATGTGAAGCCCAAGAATGTGTATCTCTAACAAATTAAGAGGTGATGATGATGCTATTGAACCGGAGACTACATTTTGAAAAATACTACAAAAAACAAAAAATTGACCATCTTACGTTGGTCTGTTTCTCCTCCTTTTTACAAACTGGATAGTAAAATCCAAAAAACACTGAAACTCAAGAAAACCCATACTTCTTCTGTCTTTACACTATATACATATTATATATATTACATAATTATATATAATATATTATATATTTTATATATAATATAATATATAATATATATTTTATATATAATATATTGTTATATATATTATATATTACGTGTTATATATAATATATATATATCAAACCTGTAAGACAGCTTATTACTATAAAAGCCAACGTTTTTAAGGAATGAGGGTTTTCTCTTTTTTAATTTTCACAGCCAAGTCCAAAGGAATGATTTTTTAAAGTAAATATATTAGGTTGGTGCAAAAGTAATTGCAGTTTTTGCCCTTACTTTCAATAATTTCATTAATAGCATTCATTGTATTTTACCAGAAATAAAATCCCAAATATCATAACCAACCCACTGAACTTCTACGAAAATAAAATGAATTCTAATTCATTGTAAATAACTCAGCCAATGAAGTCTGAAACCTACAAAATAATCAATTGGCAGATGGTTCTTCTGCCTTAAAATTTAAGATAAAAAACAGTCTCAAATAATGTGAAGGGCAACTTAAAAAGAGTGTTTGAAGCTGGGCATGGTGGCGTGCACCTGTAGTCCCAGCTATTTGGGAGGCTGAGGCAGGAAGATCACTTGAACCCGAGTTCGGGGCTGCAGTGAGCTATGATTCTGACACTGCACTCCAGCTTGGACAACAGAGCAAGGCTCCATCTCTGCCGAAACACACGCACAGACACACACACACAGTGTTTTGAAACTAAGGTTTAAGAATCACTACAGTGTTTAGATTTATGCTGGCAAAAAGTTAAAATCAAGTATGTAATCAAATCATAGCTGAATTGTATACATAAACAGAAAGAACTTATTATGAGACCAAAGGGCCTAGAGACTAGCACTAATTAAAAAATAATGAAGCCACTATGTAATTTTTAATTTCCTAGTAGTCACATTTTAAAAATTAAAATAAACAGGCTAAATTAATTCTAATAATACTTTTAACACAAATATTATCATTTCAATAAATTGCTCATAATGTTTTACATTCTTTTTATTGCACTAAGTCTTCAAACTCTGGTGCATGTGTTACACTTCCAGTAATCTCAATTCCAGCCTGCCACATGGCTACCACATCAGACAGCAAAATTATAGATGAATAAAAATTTGCCAGTCTCTTTACTGAACAGATTGATATTTAGCATAATGGTAGCAATCTACTATCCTTTTCTACAAATTACTTGTAAATTATATTTTTTAAAAGTTTAAAGCTTTAAATGTATTGTTCTCAAACACTTAGTTACAAAACTAAGTTAACATTCTGGCTCCTGCCATCTAATAGTGTGTGTGTGTGTGTGTGTGTGTGTGTGTGTGTGTGTGTGTGTTTTAAAGTATCTCAAGAGAATCACACTGTAAACAGGTAAGCTACATCACTTAGCTACATCAATACCATCACTGCTATTTATTTTACTTCTAGTCTGAAAGCCGGGGGCATCTCAACTTGACTTTCTCTAGCCCAAAGGAACACCCAGGAGCCACTGTAGGCCTCCACTGGTACCCAGAATAAGGAATTCTCATCTCCTGGGCTTGAGAACAGAAAACTAAGTCACAACTACCAAGCTAAATACCCAAGCTGACGTATCTGGTCCTTTGACAAGGGAAACTGATATAACCCCATCACTAATTCAACAGCAGCAGTTACTCAGTGGGGCTAGTAGAATTGTGATAAACAAAAAGTATCAGTCACATTTTTAATGTGATTAAAATAATACTTTAATACTGAATTAAAAACAGAACAAATCAGCTTGAGATACCTTTAATTACTCATGATCTGTAAAATGAGACCAGATTATAAAATTAAAAATCTAAATAGACTACAAAATAGCTTTTACTTTCAGTAGAAAGTAAAATAAAGTACAACATATATTGCCTTAATACAGTTGATGATCAAAATGCAGTCTAAGAATGGAATATATAATAAGTCACTGAATACAGAGGCAGACTATAAGTCATAAAATGGTGCTTTGAGAAACTCCCTCAACTGTCCTTAATATTCAAAATCCAGGGTATGATAATGGTTTACTCTAGAATCAAGTGATGTATGAATTTAAATTAGACCCTAAAGAAGTGCAGGGGGATTGAAATGGAGCCTCTAATACCAAACAACTTCTGAACCCCTCAAAAACAATGGACTGTTCCTTCGCTTACCAGAAAGTGAGTTTTCTTTTGCACATAAAACTCTTGCCATAAGCATAAATGTACTTGTGTGTATATGCAAGAGTAGTGTGATAATTACATACCTTTGGGGCTTAAATACATCTCGTGTCACGTCACACCTAAGGCATACAGTTATTTCATTTTGAACCATTCACTCCAGAGAGTAATTATTCATCCTATAACTTGGTCATAAAATGCAGAGCTTACTCAGTATTTCAGCAATTGTACAGCATAGGTGGATTTTTACATGGTACTTCTATAAATCAGATAACCAAAACATGTACCTTAATAAGTTAAAGTGCTAAAATTATGGTGAGTTATATAGACTTCCTAAGCTTTTAACTTGTGCCCAGTCTACACAGAAAGCTGCAAATGCTACAGGCAGGTCCAACTATGGAATAAAGTTGAACACGCAGGCAGTTAACTAATTTGAGCAGGGATAAGTACGATGGCAGCAGGAATGAGGTCACAAGAAGGCATGAAGACATTCAAAATACCATTCCTGGATGCTGCCTGGAAAGATAACCTTTCCTCATCAGCAAACAGAAGAGTTTCCTAAAACAAAGTGGGGAAAGCACATTTTAAGGCTTGCTCTAAGAGTTAGGTCTTTAAGCTATAATTCGGTAGTAAGAGAATGTCTACAGCATCTGCTGAATCTATCTACAGGGCTGCCAACACAATCCACAAGAACTCGAAGTTGCGCCTTCCAGTAACTGAGGTGTGTGCACCTCTACTGCCTCACACAGCTTGTTATACTCATCTCTTTCTGAAGGATGTCCTACACACATTGCCCCAGTCTCCCACTAAAATCGAGAAAATGGTAATTGTTTCAAGTCGAAGTATTTATGTCACTAAATGTTGTGACTGAAATTATTTGTAAACGTCCAACAAAGAAAAAGTCACCCTCAACTGAGTGTAGTATCAGCTCCAAGGAACAAGAAGGTACTATATCGTGAATGGGTTATACATCCATTACTACTTATCAAAGAGAAAAAAATAAAACATAATACATTCAGAAGTAGTGAAACACTGCTCAGAGGTCAGGCCACTATATTTGAATGGTATCACAGACCAAGGAGGACTGTGAATGACACATGTGCAAAAAGACAAGCTGCCTCTAGCAACACTTGGAAAACAAAGAACAACATGATCCCACTTGAGAGCTGGGAGGCCTAGGTGTTCAAGTCTAGCACAGACTTCCCAGATGCTCCTGACAAGTGACTTAACATATCTGTTTCCTCAGCCTTAGAATGAGAATACCTTCTCCTCAAAGTTGTTATGAGAGCTAGAAATCAATGCTTGTAAAGCACAGAACTGGTACTACCCAAAAGGTGGTCAATATGTTGAGCTGCAACAATATAAAATGGCAAATAAATGTGTTTCAAATGAGAGCTCATCCCAATCGTCATCCCAAACAAGACACTGAAAAATTTCAGGTTTCTCCAAGACCACTTTGAGACAGAAATGACTTTCATGTGGCAGATCATTCTACCCTGCTACTTATGTTAACTTGAGGAAGCAAAGATTAAAAACAAACTGAAAAAAAGCTCAAGCATAAGCAAGAATGCACAGATCAACAGATAGGGGGAAAAAAAAGTTCAGGCAGACTTGCTATGGCCCACAGTGACCCTGCACATGAGCTCCAAGGTCAGTGCCTTGCCCCCATGACCAAACACAGTTGCTCATCCAAGAGAACTGACAAGACAGGAAAGAAGAGAACTGACCTATGCATGTGGGCAAAAGAAAGTCTCCTGCTCTAACTACACACCTACCACCATCTTGCAATCTTTGGCTGCAAACAGGACTGTTTGGTTTTTCCCTGTAATACATGCCAAACTGAATGTATTAGAAACTATGTCATATAAATCCACATTCTAAGACAACTAACCTTGATAAAGTACTTACTGTAATTAAAATAGCATACCGTTTCTTAAACTCAGATTCTAAGAAAGTGCCTCTAACCATAAAGGTGAATGCAAGTGTACCTTTGGAAAATCTGGGAGTGGCCCAAAGTAGCCAAACACACAAAACTAGGCTGTATTTTTCAAACTGGCATATTCTTTGTGTGATGGGTGTGAAGCAATAGATAGATGGAACCACTGAATAAAAGCAATGCCTCCTCCTGGAGAGTTATGAAAATATTCCCAAAGTAAAACACCACTTCCTTCATCCATTTATTCAACAAACTTTTATTGAGAGACAACTATGTGCAAATGGTTATACTGGTAGCCATGGATACAAACAGATGTACATATACATATTCACACACATATTTACAGTTTCTGCCCTCCTGGAGCCTACAATCTCATGGGAGAGGACAATCCAAAAAAGAAAAATCACACAAAAAACTACGATTAGGATTCAAAGGAGGTAATTTGTTGCCAGGATTATTTCTCTGAGCCAAGATGACAATTAGGGCATGAACCAAGCATAGAAGAGCATTCCAGACAGAAAAAAGAACATAGGCAAAGGCAGGTAGCAGGGCAGCCTAGACACATCTGAAAGGCAAGGGAGGACATTGTGCAGAAGGTGGCTGAGGGTCCAGGCCAGACCATGCTGGGCCTTGTACACCCATGAATGACTTCAGGCCTCTGAACAAAGGGACGCCACTGAAGGTTCTGCACAGGGTAGGTATGAACAACACCATCCTGGCTGCAATATAGATTCTAAGAGCTGAGCCCTGCCTGTCTAAAGTTTGCAAGCTGATTAACACTCTTATACATACACAAAGTCCACTCTTACACATGCATGTGTGTACAAACATAGCATATAAAATTTTTTTAATGGCGCTCTATGGTACAAATTAGAAGTGCAGAAAGGACACTAACAGGTCAGAAAGGGGGGAAATGCTTGATGTGATGGCTAATCCAGTCTAAACTTCACTGAAAATATTAAACTGTGATAGCAAAAATAGAATGTGGAATAGGTAGTCTGGGTCACATCACCACAACTTTCCAAGGCAAGGACTTATGAGAATACCCAAAAATACAATTGAAAAAAACACAAGTAAGATTTCAGTTCATAATAAGCCCTTAAAATTTTATTTGAAATTATTTTTCTGAATAATTTATTTGTAAATCTTTAAATTGGGGGAAATGCTAACCAACACTCTTCATTTATTAATGAAAGTTTCCAAAAGAAGGGAATGTAGATCTTAGTGCAGTCATATGACATAAGGAATTCACAAACATAAATCTAAGAGTTGTTCTATCTTCTTCCATCTTCCACTTGCCATGGTACATATTCAGGGAAGCCTGGAAACTAAACCCTAAGTGATGAGGTCAGCCCACAACTGTCCATTCTACACATGAATAACATAGAAATGATTTTAGCTGTCCCTTTTCCATTTTCAGGCGAATTCTAGAGTTCCAAGTGAAGACAAAAATTCATTAGTCACTAGGGTCAAAAACAAGGGAGAAATTAAGACATTAAGGCATGATACACCTCGATGAATAAAACACGCTCTGTTTAGCTGCACTAGATCAGGCAACAATTATAATAAACTATTAACAAAAATATATCTGTGGATAGAGAAATTTGTGTTTTAATGGTAATGAGACAGATTTTTTTAAAACAATGTTTCCTTTCTCTAATTATGAAATCAATACATGATTACAGAGTTTTTGAAAAATACAGAAAACTAGAAGAATAAATGAAGGAAATTAGGTAAAACTGGAGCGATGTGTAACAATGTATTTCCCTTTTGTGTACTATTTAGAATTCAAATACTTTCATGTATTCCCACGTGAGCCGCTTAGCAGCCTTATGACAGAGGTGATAAAGATATAATTAGTCCCATTTTATAAGGACTTGAGGAAGTTCAGGGCCAGTAAGTGTCCTGCCTAGAGGCACACGGATAGTAAGACAAGAGGCCTCCTAATGGCTCAGGTATCTTCCCCAAGCTCCTGACCATGTGATTAGCAAATGATACATTACTTAAGTGCAAGTACCTAAAATGAAAGCAGTACCTGTGAACAACAATCTAAGATTGCTAAAACAATACAACTTCGAATAAGAATATAAAATTTACATATCTTTAAATTGAGAAAAAAAAATCAGGGGTGGTGACATCAAACCCATGGAGACTGAGAATCTCTTAACTGCTTCCTTTTCGTCTGAATAGGAGATACAGACAGAAATGTATCTCCTATATATGAAAGATTGAGGAGAGCCCACTGACGGAGACCAGAAATAAGCCAAAGGTCACCTTTCAATCCCAAAAAACACCACCTTCCCTCTCTTACTCTCTCCCTATACACACAAGTGCACATAGGGCACAATGCTAAACTGATTTATATCTTGCCCTCTTCCTTCTGAGAAACAAGATGCATGGCTAAGGTAACCATAGACTTTATTATCCAAACTGGAACACTTGTACAAGTGAAAGAGGTGACTGTGTAGGAAAAGAGACATAAGCCAAGACTGACTGGACAAATGGGAACAGGTGGTCACGCAATATCTGGATAACCCAGCCCTCTCAGGGGCCAAGCACTGAGAGTACAGCCCTATTGTTAAATTATTGTTCAGAAAACTGCTCTGGAGTACCCCATGTTATGCAAATTGAGTCTTAAGCAAATTCTACCTCAAGAGAAAGTCATCAGCATTTTGGAGACCAGTGTAGCAAACCATTCCTATTAATTAGACAGTGTCATTTCACAATGTGTAAGATCTTGTGGGATATTCTGAAGTTATGTGTTTTTTTGCATATCATCTGTGAGAGGGAGAGTTTTCAAAAACTAAACTTAGTTATACCAATTTCTTTTAAAAATGAAACATCAAATAAAAGGAAAAAGCAATCACTTAATCCCACAAAGGCATTTATAATTCAAAATTATTTTTCTAGGTAACCCAAAAGTACTGTTCTATATGGGAATATTCAAGTTACTTTCTGTTTAGAAGTTGGAATCATCTAATAAATAAATTGCTTTCAGAATAGCTTTTGGCCTGATGCTACTATTAGCAAGTTAACAAGCTTAAAGAAAAGGTCTCGTCAAATGAGAAGAAAAAAAAAGAAACCCTACACGGTATTTGGAGAAATATATTGATGACAAACCCAGTACTGAAAACCATCCTACTTATCCAGCAGTCATATTCCTATTCACCTTCCTCAAAGACTATGTCACAGCAATTCAGATTCAGAAAATCAAATAGAAATTAGAAACTGGAGCTATTTTTTTCAATAAAGAGAATTTCATGCAGACACCCACAGGGCTGGCATATACTCTAAGGCTATCATTCATTCAAGTGACATTTCAATGTCTACTATGCATATAATGCACTGGCACTGTTAATACAGTAGTTGGCTGTTCTAGATTTAAAATTTGCCAGAATTTTTTTTCAAACTAGCAGATTCATCTTTCACTCCAAAAAAAGACTTTGTATTTAAATGCTCTGTAATTCTCACCCCAAAAAAACAAGACTAGGAATATCTGCTAAACAATGATAAATTCAAAATGACTACTCCATAACAGTGTATGGTAGAGTATTTTTACATCTGTTAGCACTCCATATTTTGATTCAATTTGATTAGACAACTGATGCTTCCTCCATCAAAGATGCTTAGAAATCTACAATCCTACAAAGGATATTCTGATTTCTCATTAAAAAAAACTGTCCCTCATTTTCTCTGATTTTTACATTAACGATGAGTTCCACAGCTGTGTTCTCAAATTTGGAAAAGACCGTGAATCAGGCGAGGGTCAGTCTCCACAACAATCCCTTACAGAAGGGATTGTTCTACCCACATTCACTGGAAAGACAGAATGCCCCTCAATCTAGAAAGGAAGCCAGATTATCTAAATGGGTCTGGTTTACTATTACAGATTTTTAAGAAGAAACAGTATGAATCTAAGACAGAATGTTTTAGGATTATTAAATAAGGCTTCCTGAAAGAGTTGGGTTCAAAGCTCAATTCTAAGACAAGGGAAACAAAAGAGGAAGAGAAAATTAATTGTTGCACAATTGTAAAGGATCGAAGAGGGAAACAGCAACTCATAAAATTTTTAAACTAGCAGTTTAAATGTGGTAAAGCCAATAAATCCCTAAAACGACCCTAAAATAGACTGTCATATACTGAACTTTTTACAGATTACATTCTGAACTATAATGTTTCCTATCTTTAACAGGAAGTATGAAGGGGGAAAATCAAGATGTGAAAAGTTTTTATACAAGAATATTAAATAAGCAGCCCAACGAAGTACAAATACCTGAATGGAGGTAGGGGTGAGAACTCTCTATATCTAAATATGGCTACATGAATTTTTTGGTTTTTCAGAGCTTAATCCACCATGGCTTAACCCACTACCACCAAGACTCATCCTACGTATGCTATTTTAAAAATACAAACTATATTCTTTTTTAAATCTTGCTTTTGTTTTTTGTTTTTTGTGTTTTTGAGACAGTCTCACTCTGTTGCCCAGGCTGTAGGGCAGTGGCATGATCTCAGCTCACTGCAAGCTCCACCTCCCAGGTTGACGCCACTTTCCTGCCTCAGCCTCCCGAGTAGCTGGGACTACAGGCGCCCGCCACCACACCCGGCTAACTTTTTGTGTTTTTAGTAGAGACAGGGTTTCACCATGTTAGCCAGGATGGTCTCAATCTCCTAACCTCGTGATCCACCCGCCTCAGCCTCCCAAAGTGCTGGGATTACAGGCGTGAGCCACCATGCCCAGCCCAAATCTTGCTTTTTTTTAATTCAAAAAGATCACATGCTTAACATCAACTTGGTTTCAAAAATACTTCAGGTCTTAAAACCAAGGGTACTATGACACTTATTTTGCCGTTTGTGAGTTTCATGTCGAAAAGTGGACGTTTTCAGCATGAAAACTTATCTTCAAAACTCACCAGGACATTCTATCATAAATTAGGATATTTTCACAAACAATACAGTTTTCTCTTTAATATTCTATATATTCCATTTCTTCCACGTCTTTGTGGTCCAGATGCTTAAAGTTGAAGTGGTCCTGGATTTTCATAAGCATGCACAGCTTATTTGTTTCAATAATGTTGTAGGTGAGGCCTTTTTCTCCTAGAGCTGTCCTGTGCCCCCTATGCACTAGAGGTAGGTCTCATAGTCTGGCTCCTCTGCTTGGTTTACAGGGAGATCCAAGTTCACAACAATGGTGACTTGCTTCACATCAATCCCTCCAGTGCAAACATTTGTTGTTATGAGAAACTTCTCATCCTGAAACTTCCAAATGAAGGAAACTCACTGCTCCATGGTCAGCTCTCCACTTAACAAAGACACCTGGTGGCCAGCCTGCATCATCTCCATGATCAACCACTTGGCATTTCAAAGAGTCTGACAGAAGATGATGGCCTAGCCAATGGTGATGCCACCATAAATGTTGCACAGAGCTTGGTATTTGTCTTTCCTGTTCTTGCACAACACGTAATACTGCCAGATGTTGTTCAAGGTCAGCTCCTCTTTGCGTAACTTGGTAATTTAGGGATGGGTACAATTCACTCAGCAAAATGCCACATGGAGTAGCTATGAGCTACTGAAACAAATTCATACCCAATTACATAACAGTAAATTTTGAATAAACTCATAGTTACTAGCTATTATATCACTAATTGTTGTCTAACACATCTAAAATATAAACTACAAAAAATTTTAATAAAAACAGTGAAAACCTTGAATGAAACTTGAATCTGTACTTCTTTAAAAAATTCATCCATTTTAAAATAAAAGTACTTTGCTACAAATTGTTAAAATGAATAGAGTATTTTAACGGCTTTTTCCCCCACAGTAGTAGTCATTATTGAAAGCAAAAATGCAATACAATCCAGGCCTTTGGAATTTCCTGCTATTTATGAAACAGCTTAAACAAAATGCCTCTTTAATAAGTTGCTAAGGGAGATCCATGAAAACTGCAAAGAAAATGCTCTGACAAGTTCTAATAAGGAAAGTCATCTGAGCACTTTGCTTATAAAAACTCTAAACAGCACTAATCAAAGTACCTACTGGGCTTTGGTTTTAATAAGGCATGTTAAGCTAAAGCTCACATCAATTTACATGACTCACCTAAACAAAACGTAAATTGCATTAAAGATACAAAAGGTAGTCTCTTACCCACTAACATCCAGTACTTTACAATGTTCTATGCATCATATTAAATTATACATATACACATATCTAGAGAGATACATTGATATCAATAGGTCAGTTGACAATCTATCTCCAGGCCACTTTTGCATTATCTACTATAACCTCTAACTACAGAAAAATTACACTATGATATAGTTCAATGAACTTGATATTCTATCCCCAAGATATTCACTATGTTTCCTAATAATTCAGCAAACTACCCAACTTGCTCTCATCCAAAATGTAAGAATCTGTTTTAAGATTTAAGAATGTGGGCCAGGCACGGTGGCTACCGCCTATAATTCCAGCACTTTGGGAGGCAGAGATGGGTGGATCACCTGAGGTCAGGAGTTCGAGACCAGCCTGGCCAACATGGTGAAACCCCGTCTCTACTAAAAAAAAAAACACAAAAATTAGCTGGGCGTGGTGATGGGCGCCTGTAATCCCAGCTACTCGGGAGGCTGAGGCAGGAGAATCACTTGAACCCAGGAGGCAGAGGTTGCAGTGAGCTGAGATCGCGCCACTGCACTCCAGTCTGGGCCACAGAGCGACACTCTGTTTCAAAAAAAAAAAAAAAGATGTAAGAATGTAAATAAACTCTAAAACATCTGCCTTCTGTTGTGTACTAGACCAAGCAATTCACCTTTCACTAAATCCCTCAACATAAGCTTTCTTATTTCCATAAGAGTAAATTCAGCAGAATTCATCCAATAACTACCTTAAAGATAATGTGAAGAAAATCAATTTGATTCCATTTCTAGTTATTTGGGCCAATTAGTTTGTATTACCTTAAGAAGGGTGTCAGATCATTGTACTACTAAACGTTATCCTGCCATCTGATGGATTTAAGAACATTACACCACTACTCACTGGATAAGCAAATAATCATCAGCGTTTCCATTTGTATTCAGTGTAGCTCATGGTACAACACAAATCATCCCCAACATGCCCTCAGCTTTTCTATGTGCCTTTATAGAAAGAATACAATTACTATTCTTACTAAAGTCCCTTCCAAAGATACAAATTCACCTTGTGACATTTTTATTTCCAAAATTACTCAAGAACAAATACAACATATTTACAGATAGCCACATTCTTAAATTCATATATGCATCCAAAAACTTTAAACTCAATTTGCAAACACAATCTACATAACACTGGCTCTAGGGTGTATAGAATCTAGACCCAGATACTAATATTTCAACTAAAACATAGCTGCTCCCTACAAAAATGAACAGTAAGTTTAAAATATATTACTAGAGTATTAACCAAATCTAAACACACACAAATGAGTTAGCCAAGAGAACAGGGATAACTGTAGGAAAAACAGTATGTGTTTCTTTTTAATGTCTGATGGCACCTATAATTATATAAACTAATTCAGACTCCACAACTTCAACAGCTACAGCAATTTTAAGAACCCCCGAGGCATAGTAAATAAATCAGGCAAATTTCACACCTCTTGGTGGCACCGCAAAATGAAAAGTATTGAGCTGGATTACACGTCTGACCTGACAAGACAATTCTTAAATCTTTCTCCTACCTAAAATAAACTATACATTACATGTTCCAAGATTTATGTATGGCTACTATTAAAGATCAATCACTTCTAAAAACATGTACATCCTATTTCAGAAAAAATAAAAGCAAATAGAGTACCACAGCACAGAACATGTCTGAAATTTAGTTTTGTTTGATATCTGAAAGTTAAGTTTTTGATATTTACCAGCAGTCCCACAACGTGCTGACCCTGTGCTGTCGTGGCCTGGTGCCAGCCTGATGTAGGGCCATGCTAAAAATAGCAGCTAAGCAGCAGCTGTAACACATAGGTCCTTCTGACCTCAACTTTATTTCCCTAAAGGGTGATTGGAGGAAGAGGGGGACAACTGGAGGGAATGAGGGAAATGGAATATACTCTCAGTAGGTATTACTTATCTCTTCTGATTTGTCTTCTTTTCTACCACATACTCCTTTCTCCTCCCTTCCTTCACCCCATCCCCAAGAAAGGAAAGGACAGAGAAAGAGAAGAAAGAAAATGAGGGATGAAAGGAAAGAAAGAAAGAACAAACTGGAGCTGTGAGGCAAGTTGGGTTCACAGTCTTCCGCACTTGCTGCCCTCAAATCTCACTTGATTCTACCCTGCCATCATCACAAAGCAGCCATTGGTCATTTCACTCATCAGCTTCACCACTGTCTAGAGAAAAGTATAAACCACAATCGTGAAAAGACTGGCTAGTTCACTGGGCTGAAGGTATTATCAGACAAAAATTACACAAGTGATATTTGGAGGAAGAAGGGAAGAAGAACTGTAAAAATGGCATCAAGAATACAAAATCCTGGCCAGGCACAGTGGCTCACACCTGTAATCCCAACACTCTGGGAGGCCAAGGCGGATGGATCACCTGAGGGCAAGAGTTCCAGACCAGCCTGGCCAACATGGTGAAACCCCGTCTCTACTAAAAATACAAAAAATTAGCCAGGCGTGGTGGCACGTGCCTGTAATCCCAGCTTCTCAGGAGGCTGAGGCAAAAGAATCACTTTAGCCCAGGAAGTGGAGATTGGAGACTGCAGTGAGCCAAGATTGCACCACTGCACTCCAGCCTGGGTGACAAGAGAGACACTCTGTCTCACCAAAAAAAAAAAAAAGTCCAAAGTGCTAAGGATAAGGAAACTTGCAGAACACTAAAAAACAAAGTCATAAAGGAACAGGGCTAACATATTACATATTTAAAAGTTTGCTCACATAAAACAACTAGATTACAAACATGATATTTGGGTTTTAGAATCTTATTTTATGACAAGTACTTATTATAAAAATCACGACAATATTCTTTGTAGAAATGAGTTAATAGAAAAGGTAGCAGCAGGAGTAAAGGTTCAGCATGACCAGGCCTCTACCAACAAAGACCAACAGCCACACCAGAAAAGACTCCAGGTATGCCCCTTATACCTAAATTACAGAATCCCTACACAGTACTATAGTCATAAAAATGCTAGTAACTGTCAGCAAACATTTATCACATACAACCTGGCGTATACAAAATTCTAATCTGTACTGATTGTAATTACGTAAGAGAATTTAAAACTTGCTTTTGTGGACTTATTCTACATGGTATCTTCTCATGTATATTTTCTCTATAAAATCTTCCAACATTAGAGATCTGATACCAACTAACAATGAAAAATACTTTAAGTAAACAGACTCTCAAGTAAGGCAGGAATAGGGAACCAGTCACCTGAGTTTTAAGCACATTAATTCACTAAATGAGCTTCCAATGTATCTGATCAGCTTATTCAGTTAGTAAGAGTTTAAATGTACTGACAGGTTCTACTGCATCCTTCCAATTAACATCAGCGTTCAGGAATTGCACAGAGAAAACTCTATCTTTCAAAGAATGTCAAATCTCTTTACCAGCAACAAGAAATAATATAATTGTAACATTTTAAAAGGACCTTAAAATGAGATATTTAATTTCTCAAATATACTTTGAAAACCTAACTTTGCTGCATATATACGATTAGATCTAACCTGCAAGTTAATTTCTCTTTCAAAACTTAACATCTCATGGAAGATGATCAAAATCACCCAACACAACCATCCTCCAAAGCTGAAATTCATTCCTAAAAGACATTTTTTTTAATGTAGTAGTTTTTCAAGTAAAATTTTAGAGTTCTGGAGGTTATTTGCGTAACAATGTAAACGTACTTAACACTGCTGAACCACACACACAAAAATGGTTAAGATGATCAATATTATAGTATGTCCATTTTAAGACAACCAAAATTTTTTTAAATCCTAATATGTGTAAATATCCTTATGATTTTTAAATAAATCCTCTCAATTGGAAAAAAATAACATTTTAAAATGATGCCTTTGATCACAATTTAAAATCCAGGCCACTGTGAAAGTCACTCTAGAAAGTAGCAACACACTGTAAAGCTAAACCTTCTGGAATAGGTAATGATGATGCATCATGGACAGTATTGCTTGAGCACCAACCAAAGAGGCTGCATGTGTCTGGCTCTGTTTTTAACAGCAATAAAAGTTATTTCTACTTTTTTCCCTGTGTTTCGGTTTCCTCATCTGTAAAACGGAAACAATAATGGTCCCTAACTCATATGGCTGTTAAGAAATACATAAAGGAAATGAGGGAAGTGGAATACACTCTCACAAGGTCTTACTCACTTCTTCTGATTATATTCCAGGGCAGTATTTGGCACCTGGTTAAGTGCTATGAAATGTTAGTTGTTATTACTCTTACTATTAGTAAATGTTGTAGAAGTGTTAAAGAGTCTCACCATAAATCACATCCAGCTGGTTCAGTGAAGAACTGCCCCAAGTCATACAAAAGGCTTTAAAGGCCGGGTGTGGTGACTCACATCTGAATCCTAGCATTTTAGGAGGCCGAGGTGGGTGGATCACTTGAGGTCAGGAGTGCAAGACTAGCCTGGCCAACATGGTGAAACCCCAACCCTACTAAAAATACAAAAGTTAGCCAGGCGTCATGGCGCATGTCTGTAATCCCAGCTACTCAGGAGGCTGAGGCAAGAGAATCACTTGAACCCAGGAGGCAGAGGCTGCAGTAAGCTGAGATTGCACCACTGCACTCCAGCCTGGGCAACAAAGGGAGACCCCATCTCAAAAAAAAAAAAAAAAAAAAAAAAGGTTACAGAGAGTACTACAGTTTGGAGATCACATCATTTATGTGAAAGAAGTACATATATGTATAGGTACATCCCGAAGGATTATGTGTATACTATTTACCGGTGAAGGAGGAGGAGGCACGTTGACAAAAACAATAAATTATATTTTAAAAACCTGGTCAAATACAAACAATACTGGAGAAGTTTTCATACATACACTAAGTTGAGAGCAAACTTCTGTTGTTCTGTATCAGCACTTCAAACTTTCAGCAAATTCTTTATTATATGGGTATACATATACATTCATGTAACAGCAAGTCCTCCACTTAATGCCATCAATAGGTTCTCGGAAAATGGTTTTGTAATATGTCATTTTGATTACAGTCAATTTATCATAGGCTAATTGACATAAACAGTAATTTCCTATGGCATATTTCTGGTCACAAAAACATCACCAAACTTCTAAATAAAGACCACAACACTTCTAATATTAAACACTGAAATGAATGTGAGATGTACATACATTTTATGACGATTAATAAAAACAAGGTAATTCTTCACCCATTTATTCCAGTTCAAGGTAGCAGGTGGCCAGAGCCTGTCCCAGCAGCTCAGGGAGAAAGGCAGGAACCCACCCTGGATGGGATGCCACCCCCATTGTAGGGCACACTCACACACACCCACACTCATTCAGACTGGGGCCATTTAGATGGGACAATTTGCCTTAAAGTGCACATCTTTGGGATGTAGGAGGAAACCAGAGTACCCAAAGAAAACCCACGAAGACATAGGCCAACCATGCAAACTCCACCCAAGATAATGGCCCTGGCCAGAATTGACTTTTTTATTTTCTCATCAATGACATAGTGACACAATGTTATTCAAGGACTTGCTGTATAATCACACAGCTGTAATACAGTTTTGTAGTTAACAATCCTTTTTCTGAACTTTAATCTCAAACATTACTACGATTTCCAAATATCCACAAATGTTTTACACTAGCATGAACTGAGCATGCTAGAACCACTACTGCACTGCAGCCATTAGAATTTAGCCTGAAACTAAAATGCTATCTAGGAATACATTTATTAACATTCAATAAATGTTAGCCAAATAACCTCTCCAAAGAGTTCAAGTTACATTCAAGAATATGCTTGTTTTGATTTCAGAGACTACCAAACTAAGACACGGCCCAAACAGTAGGAAAAATAAGCAACACGGCTTTGCCATTTCCTATGCCACTCTAAACAATTTACTCAACATGTTTGGGCCTCAGTTTTCTTACCAGGAAAATGGGAAAAACTGAAATTGAAGTTATCTTTTTATCTCTAAAATCTCCATAGCTCCACTAGTAGATAACAACTATAATGCAAGAGTATTTTATTTACAAAAATACCTTTCCTCTTTCAGCATATTTTAAGAAGAAATGAACTGTGGATCTGTACAGAGGGGTCACTGAAATATGCATGTGGTTACAACATTCAAATTATACCTGGGTTAATTTGTCTCCTTTTCTGTTCACCTGTGGACATCATCACATATATATATATTTGTAGACATATATACACACATACATTAGCTGACACAAAATTAGTTAAGCGAATTCCGCAGACATAAAACATTTAGCATACTCAAGCAACAGTTTACTATCAGCTGAAAGTCAATCTTTCTATCAGCTGAAAGTTCAAAATTACAAGGAATTTTGCACCGTATTGTCTCTGAAGCTTGCTTTAGGGATCTTTTCTAGATGAAAAAAAATAAGGAAGTGTCCTATTTTTAAAGAACTGAAAAGCAAGTACAAAGCATATTCTTAGAGGAACACAGGGCACTGAAAGCAAAAACTGAAAAGACAGCCAGGTTTTTATCTAACAGACACACTTTACTTTTGAGATCTGGGTAGGATTGACAAACAAAACGTCTCTTCACAAGACAAGACTCAGTAACACTTTTCTCCAAATTATCATTTGATACTGATTTTTTCAAAGCACATGCACTTAAAGAGGGAAACAGTTCGTGGTTTTGAATTTAAAGTAATCCCCAAATATTTACGTGTTAAAAAATTAATAAATCACAAAAACTAAATTAGCCTTTTTGTTGTGACAAAGCACTATTTTAAAAATTATACCACAGTAATTTGAAAGGTAGCTAAAAACGGTTTTGTGGGTTTCATACTGTTTACTACCTTTTTAAAAAGACCTGCCTATAACCCGCTTTGTTTCTAAGATATTTATAGTTACCTATAATCTTTCATTTTTAGGATATTTGTGCTCTTAAATATAACAGTTTAAGTCAACAACAGTTTGAGTTTAATGATTGCCCCATAAAAATTTCTAACACTGAGTTTGTTTTATCATATGTATATGTAAGTAAGCTTCTTAAAATAAAGGTACCAAATTTATTTTGCCTCAGTGAAGAAAATTTACAGTCTAACACAAAAAAATATAAAGCATGTGGAAATAGTACAGATTCAGTCATGTGATTTTTTTTTTGAGACAGGTTCTCGCTCTGTCACCCAGGCTGGAGTACAGTGGTACAATCTCGGCTCACTGCAGCCTGCAGCCTCCACTTCCCAGGTTCAAGCGATTCTCCCACCTCAGCCTCCTGAGCTGGGATTACAGCGGTGTACCACTACGCCCGGCTAATTTTTGCATTTTAGTAGAGATAGGGTTTCAACATGTTGCCCAGGCTGGTCTCATGTGATTTTTCAAAGGGACAACTGTTATAAAACAAAACATGTCATTCCTACACTGCCTATTACTGAACACATTACTAGCTGAAATCACACATTCTTAACTAAACTGTGAATATGAGTGTAAGCAGAAAGAGATGCTGGTCCGTATCTTTCCATATGAAACATTCATAGGGTTAGAATTGAGACAGCAATTGATTATCCATTGTGGAAAAAAAAGAGGCCCAGGATAAAAATCTTAAAAATCAGTGAGGACATACTTACAACAATAATGACTTAAACTGTTCAATTAATTGCAATAATTCTATTAAAGGACATGTTCCAAGGGCATCCTGATGTTTCTAAAAAGGCAGGCATCAGTCTCACAACCGCAAAACAGATGAAACTCAATGCAAAGTGGAAAAAAAATAATGAGGATAGCCTTTTCAATCCAAGGGTGTACTTGTAACACAACTGAGTTGCAAGAAATTAAAGACTTTAAAAAGAATGAAAATGTTTGCTTAACCCAAATCCGCCATTTTCACCTTCCATTATTGTCACTGTCTCTTGAACATTTTAGATTTTCTCAATGGAGCAATATTATCCTTCAGAGAACTAAGTATGATAACAAATTCCAAGTATTCCTAAAACTGAAAATTTAACTTCCTTCAGAACAACACTAAGGACCTATCAAATACTGAAATACTTTCAAAAATCACTTACATAAATCAAACATCTCAACTCACACAAAAGAACAATAAAAAATACCTATGCAACTGGTTTCAAAATGTATTGTGTATTTATTAATCAAAAGGCAGAAAAAGGGTAGGATCTGACATAAAATTATTCTATATTAACCTTGAAAAAGCATTCAATGAAATATACTATCAATAAACAAGCATCCAATTTTCAATGTGCATTCAGAATCGTCTTTATTTAGTGATCTCTAGTCTGTAAAGAAAAATCAAAATATTCCAAAACCAATAAATTATCTGACTGAAATTTGCACCCATCTTAATTCTAATAATGTTCTTTTACTGCTTTGCCACCCCCACAAAAAAAAAAACACACAAAACTTTAAGTTATGAATCTGAAAAGAGTGTAAGAATGTGTTTACCAGAATGTTAAGTGGAATGCTGGGTGATATTCTTTTCTCCCATAAGTAAATAGAAAAATAGGCCATTTAAAAGGCCATTCCTTTTAAAATGTATCTCCTTCCTTCAGAAAGGACCTTCACACACACTCAAGCACACACACACACACATATGCGAACACACCAAAACAAATAATATAAATTAAAAACTCAAGGATAATTTTTGTAAGTTTCTTTATTACAAAAATATATGCCTCTAGTTTTAAGAAAAACCCAACCATAAAATAGGTATAAAGTAAAAAGTTAAAGTCCCCCCCAAAAACCTTGACCATTCACTTAACTGCTTTTCTCGAAAAATACCCATACTTCCAAGATTGCTTGTGTAGCCTTACAGATGTTTTTATGCATCTATATGCAAGTATTTCTGTTTTAAATACAAATTGCAGCATACTATATGAAGTTTTTAACTTGTTTTAAAATATTCTGGTCATCTTTCCTTGTCAGTATATATAAATCTAATTCATCTTTTCATAGTTGCATAGTATTCCACTGAGTATTTCTTAGGCACTTCCCTTCTGTAGAAATTTAGGTTAACTCCAGCTTTTTACTCTTGCAAACCACACTGCAATGAGCATCACTATACAGAATATCATTATACACTAATATCAGTATTATCTATAGGATAAATTCCTTAGACAGAAAAAGATGGTGTCAAGCAGCAGCAGCGTAGGCAGAATCCTTTTTCCCAAATCTCTTCAACCAATTCTGGGTATTGTCTTTTTAGTCTTCACCAATGTGGTAGAAGAAAATGGCATCTCATTTTTATTTGCATCTCGTTTTTTTTGTTTTTGTTTTTTTTTGGGGGGGGGGGGACGGAGTCTCGCTCTGTCACCCAGGCTGAAGCGCAGTGGTGCAATCTCTGCTCACTGTAACATCTGCTTCCCGAGTTCAAACGATTCTCCTGCCCCAGCCTCCCGAGTGGCTGGGATTACAGACGCCCGCAACCGCTCTGGCTAATTTTTGTATTTTTAGTAGAGATGAGGTTTCGCCCTGTTGGCCAGGCTGGTCTCTAACCCCTGACCTCAGGTGATCCACCCACTTTGGCCTCCCAAAGTGCTGGGATTACAGGCATGAGCCATCACGCCCAGCCTATTTGCATCTCTTTATGTAAGAATGAAGATGAGTATGTTTACTGGCCATCTACATGTCTTCCTCTCTAAAATGTGCTGCCCATTTTCCTATTGGGTTATCCATCTCTCTTCTTGACAATTTTTGTAAGTTTTCTACCAACCTTTGGTGCAATGTGCTGTAAATATTTGGCCCAATTAACTGCTAAATTTGATTTGTAGTGTTTTCAGCCCTACAGAAACTTTTTGATTTTTTTTTCCTCTTGAGACAGAGTCTCAGTCTGTTGCGCAGGCTGGAGTGTGCAATGATGCGATCTCAGTTCACTGCAACCTCCGCTTCCCGGGTTCAAGCCATTCTTCTGCCTCAGCTTCCCAAGTAGCTGAGATTACAGGCATGTGCCACGATGCCTAATTTTTGTATTTTTTGGTAGAGACGAAGATTTGCCCTGTTGGCCAGGCTGCTCTCGAACTCCTGACCTCAAATGATCCACCCACCTCAGCCTCCCAAAGTGCTGGGATTACAAGCGTGACTCACTGAGCCCGGCCCTTTTTGATTTTTATCCAATTAAATTTATCTATCTTTTCCAAGTTTGAGTTTCAGGTCATACCAGGGAAGCTCTTCGCCAGACAATAACTTGGGGAAATTTTTTTTTTATGTAACTTCTAAATCATTACTTAAATGATGTCGATAATACTTATATACCAGCACCTATAGAGGCAGCTCCCTTCCAATATCAATATCAATTTTTTTTTTTCTTTTTTGAGATGGAGTCTTACTCCGTCACCCAGGCTGGAGTGCAATGGTACGATCTTAGCTCACCGCAACCTCTGCCTCCTGGGCTCAAGTGATCCTTCCACCTCAGCCTCCCAAGTAGCTGGGACCACAGATGCGTACCACCATGCCTGGCTAAGTTCTTCTATTTTTGGTAGGGACAGGGTTTCACCATGTTGCCCAGTCTGGTCTAGAACTTCTGAGCTCAAGCGATCCACCCACCTCAACCTCCCAAAGTTCGGGGATTACAGGTGTGAGCCACCGTGCCCGGCAATATAAATTACTTAACAAAAATAAGCCAACTACTCTTTCTCTAAAACTTTCCTATAATCAACTGATGAGCAAGCTCTGTGCCAATTAAATATTGCTTACAACTACTATAACAAAGGTTTAATTTTTTCCCTTAAATTTCTCTTTAAAATATAGAAGTTGAGAAACAGCAACTACCAACAGGTTTAATTTCTAACAAACCCCTCAATCCTTAAACTATCAACAGCATAAATGTAAAATAAAGTCCAACAACTAGATTTTCCCTATTGTAGCTATAATTTAGTCATCTCTACAAAAGTCAATGAATACTTTCTGTACACTTGTAATTTTGCAATACCAGAAAACTGCTTTATGGTGCTATCAACAAAGTATTCTGTTCTTTTCCATTTTAAGAAACTGAAACAAAAGCGTTCTACCTCAAATCAAAATTATAAAATAAGCCTTTCAAGTTAGCATATCAATTCAAACCACTACTTGAAGCTAAATTAAATGGTTAATCTAGCCACCCTCTCTCTGTTCCCCATAAAGGGAGGTGGGGGGAACCCTGATCATAAGTGTTCTATCTCTCAGTGCCAGCTGCCAGGCATTTAACAGCCTTCCATCTCTAAAGCTGACTGGCACAACAAGTAATACAACTTCGAAGTTAAGGCAAATGGCAGACCTCAGAGGCGAAAAAAGAATATTTTCCACAATTTGTATAGCACTTGTTTAGCACGTATGTGTTTCTGAAGTGGTGGTCAACTCTTCAAACTACACGAGAAACATCACACCACTTCACGTCAACCACTGCCAATTCCATTCAGTGGCCTCCTTCCCCTTTGGGGACTATTCAAAAAGTTACTATTTTCTTTTACAACTACTCACCCAGGCCTCTTCCACTGATGAAAGCAGGCAAAGCCCACGCTGTGTGTCTGTCTCCTAGAGAAGATTGCCTCTTTTATTTATCGCCCCTTGGCTTTATTTTCACAGTGAATTCCTGCCTTAAATGCAATCAGCCACGAAACCCTCCCTATGCGCTCTCCTGTCATTCCTCATTGCTTGCAAGCGGAGTCAAGCACAGGGAGAGGGAGGGGAAAAAAAAAAAACCCTCAACATTGCCAGCCAAGCCATAAAAATTCGCAGACTCTAGTTTGTTATACTGAGAAGCCACAGATGTGCTTCCATCCATCGCTAACCGGCAGGAAACAAACAAACAAACAAAAAAAGGTATAACTTGGAAGAATGTTAATTAGATTTGTTTTAAGGAAAAAAGGATAGATGAATAGCCGCCTCAAAAGCTAAACCCCCTCTAGACAGAAGGAAAGAGTGCCCAACATAGAAAAGGCAACACTGGGGGCTGCCTTTGGAAATAAACGACCATGCAGAAAATCACGTTTGCAGATGGCATTAGAATTCAAATTAACCAGACAGGATTAAAACAAATCTTAATTCTTTCTTGGGGCCCCTATCCAGACCCCCACCCCACTTCCAAAGAAAAGAAGGATAAAAGGAACTGACTACAGAAAAAGGATTAAGTTAACAATCAAAGAGATAGAGATGCGTCCAAATCTATCCCCATTCATTCGGTGCCGGGTTCACCATGCTACAATTTCAAGTACACTAACATGGGAGGGGGTCAGAAAATATGCCATTTGCAATCAGGAGGAAAAAATGGGAAGTTTCACTACAGCATTGTTCTTTTCAGTCTGGCTCAAACATTCCCATCGCTATGGCTGAAAAAGATCTGGACAGGGGAAAAAGAACATTTTAGGGGAGGGGGAACAGGAGACACTTTTAAACTAAGGTATTTGAGAAAACTCTCAGGATCTGTCAGAGAAAGGAAGGCTGTGCAGCTCTAAATCACAAGTCCTTCTCTCGCCTTTGTCAAATATATTCTACTTTACAAGCCCTGAAAAGAAATAAAGAGACTCTTTTGTTTGGTTTCTCCTTTTCGGAGGATGACAGAAAACTGAAAGGGGCACAAATAAACCTGAAAATGAGAACAAAGTGCTGGGTCGTGCCGGGCTACCGCGCCGCGGGGACGCGGGAGCGGCCGCCGAGCCCTCTGCCTCGCGCTCCTGCAGCCCGCTCGCCCCTTTGGCTGCGAGCGGCAAATCCGCAACTGCCGACCGCGGCTCGCCCGGGGCACCACGACCTGACCACACAGCGCAAACAAAACTCGGGCGGCGGGACACAAGGGCTGCGCCGCGGCCCGCACAGGGGTGTCTGGAGGCAGCTTCAGAGAAAAGGGAAGCGCTAGCAGCTCCTCCTCGGGCTCGCGCCCTTTAATTAGTGAGCGTCCTACGGGCGAGATGTCCCTCCGGAGACGGAGTCCGGTCCGCCGCCACCTCTCCTCTGCGCCGCTTGGAGACTGAGGAGGCGCAAAGAAAAGGACATTTAAACCCCGGGCGGCCAGTGGAGCTCGCCCGGGCCAGACGCCACAGCGACCCGGGAGCGCCGCGGCCGCTCGCCCGTCGGAGCCCTAGGAGGAGCGGCGGCCGAGCGGCTTTAAGTGTATTCCCCTCCCCTCAAATCGCGTGGGGCGGGGGCCAGAAAGAAAAAGGAGCGAGCGACAGGCAGTGGGAGAGGGGGGGAGCGCCGAGCGGCCGGGCCGCGGCCGGCATTGTCTGCGGCCCGCGCCCCCTCCCCCGCCCCGCACAGCCCCGCCACACACACCCTCGCGGGAGGCCGGCCGTCCGCCCGCGCCTTTGTCCACATCCACCCCCGAAACCGGCGAACAGCCCTCCAGGATGTGCTCCCCGGAGGAGGGCGGGGAGGGGAGCGCGGGCCGGGGGCGCGGAGCCCACGGAGGGGCGCGTCCTGCTGATTCATTTCCCACTCGCGCTGGCCCGTCCGGGGCGACAGGGGGCAGGGAAGGGAGGGAGAAAATGGGCGCTCCGCTCAGGAGGACCGTCCGGGCCAGGGAGGACACCCGCAGGGGTGCGGGCGCGCGCGGAACTAGGGGCTGTCCGCAGGAGAGAAGCGGGCACCCCCCCCCCAACCCAGGGACTGACGGACGGACAGACGGCTCCCGGCTGCCCCGTGACTCACCGACTTGCAGGACGTTGTCTACGCAGCCGCTTTCCAACAGCGCGATGCCCCGGCGGAAAGGCAGCCGCGTCTCGTCGCCGCCGTCCGCCGCCCCGGCAGCCCCCACCGACGGGGCCCCGGCCCCCGCGGCGGCGGCGGCGGCGGCGGCGGCAGCGGCGGCGGCGGCCGAGGTTGCGGCCAGGGAAGACGAGGAGCCGCCGCCGCCCGCGCCGCCGCCCGCGCCGCCGGGGCCGCCGCTGTCGTCGCCGGGGCCGCCCGCGGCGCCGCCGCCGGTGTTGAAGGACGAGTACATGCAGATCTCCCGCTCGCTGCGGGGGAAGGACCAATAGACTATGCGGCGCTGCACCGGCTCCGGGATGCGCTCAAAGCGCTCCTCCACGCGCTGGAACGGCCACTTCTCCGCCACCCTGCGCGCCGCGATGTCCAGCAGCGACTCGGGGCTCTGGGTCTTGCCCGGCGGCAGCAACCCCAGCGCCGCGCCGCCCCCGCACGCCGCCGCCGCCGCCGCGCCACCCGCCCGCGGGCCCGGCCGACAGGCAGAGCTGTAGCCGCCACCCGCGCCGCCGCCGCCGCTGCTGCCCCCGCCGCCGCCACCGCCCGGCCGGCAGCAAAGCCGTTTCGCGGGAGGAGGCTGCTGTCCGCGCTCCGCCATGACCGCGCCGCTTCTAACCCGACAGCGGAAGTGCCGGGACCCTATAAACGGCACTAGGAAGCGCGACACGCACACGCCGTCGCGACGCCACGATGCCATCTAGGGCCCGCCGCTCCTTGTATGGGCACAAGAGGTGGGGCCTCCGCTGTGACGCAGAGGCTGGGGCGGGGCTCCGATAGGGGGAACCTAGGGCCGGGGGCGGGGCCTATGCAAATCGCTGGGCTGAAACATAAATAGAGCGCTTGGCGGACACGGGGGTGGCGGGGGCGGGCCGTTTTGGTGCCCGGTGGGTTGTGAGAATGTCAGGCTGCTGTGACGCGGGGGAGGGCGGGGTCAGGCGGGGTTCCCGTGGGAGGGGGCGGGCCGCCGGGCCGGGCCTGAGGTGGGTGGGTCTCTGCGCCCCCTGCCTACCCCACTTCCCCCTCCAGTTCTCAGCTTCTCTTTGAAGTCCGAGAAGTGAGGATGCGCCTCGTGGATCGCAGCGGGGGAGGAAAGGGGAGAAGAGGGGGTGAGCGAAGGGGAGGGTTCTGAGCTAAATGGAGGGCGGGGCCCACGGGCCGATGCCCCACCCCCCCGTCCCCCTGCCCTTCGGGGGAAAAGCCTCTGGGCGGAGGAGGCGCTTTCAAAACAAAGAAATGCGGCATGGAGCCCGGGGGACGCGGGTGGAGAGGAAGGCGGAGGAGGCGCGGCCAAACCCGAGCGCCTGCCAGCTTCCCCTCCAGCCGGTCCAGGGGAGCTCTCCCCACCACCCGCCGAAGCTGCGGCGGGGAAGGGGGAGGATGGCTGCGTTCGGCGGCGGCTTTCCACTTCACTTTTGCAGACCTGGTGTGGAAGGAGCGCGCCCGCTCTGCTACCCCGCGTGGCTGCAGTGCGCCCATCCCCGAGCTCCGCGTCCGTTCTGTCCCGGCTGCAGGGCTGTGCCCGAAAACACGCAGAGCGCTCGGAACGTGCCCAGCAGCCGCGCGACCCGCGTCCGGAGCCGGCTGCCACCGTCCCGCCCTCGCTGCCTCAGCCCCTCGGGCCAGGAAACCGACCTGCCCGCTAGGAGTCGAGGAGCTCCGGCCGCCCTTGTCGCCCCCGCGGCCGCGCGGACAAGGCCCCGCTCCAGGCCGGGGTTTCTCCCGCTCGGGGTGGAACGCAGCCCGGGCTGTGGGGTTAGCAGACACACCTTTGTGAGTACACACGCCGCAGGGCGCGCGCAAGCCCCACGGGCGCGCGCACACATCGCCCAGCAGGCGGCAGACGGTGTGCCAGGCGGCGGACGGCGGCTTCGGGCGCACTTGGGTCTGCGGCCCGGCTCCCACCCCGGCGCCCGGCTGCGCGGCGCTCGGGACGCGCGCCGCGCTCTGAGTCGCCTTGGCGGCGCCCGCAGGGCCAGTCCCCTCGGGTCCGGGCGGTGTAGGGGTGGACCAGGGAGAGCGAGCGCAGAGTGCAGCTCGCTGGTGCCTGGACGCGGGCGAAGGCGGAGAAGCGAGTCCCTCTCTGAACCTGGAGCCCTGCGGACATTGTTCGCGCTCCACAGAGCTCGGTCAAATCTGCTTCCAAGCCGCAGACTTAATTACCGCGTCGGAGACAGGCTTCCTCCCAGCCCCACCTTCTGTTTTTACTGTAAACAGTGGTGCTGATCCGCTCCCATTGTTGGAGATAAACTGTATCTCCTTTGACACTTTCGCATCTTTTAAGGTTATTGGCTGCTCCCCACCCGCCTGCCTCGCAGCCTGGATTTAAAGGGATAGCGCGCTTCGGCGTTTTAAAGAAAATCGCCCATTCGGGGCCGAGGCCCTGGAAACCTCGAGCTACACAGTGGGCCTTCACAAGTCCCAGGCTGCAGGTCCCTGGGGTCGGGACGCTGGCCGACTTTCCGCAGCTGCCTTACTTGTTAGGAAAATTTTTGTGACATTATGTTTTTGTATATCCGTCCAGTATTTTTCTGGGCACTTCCTCCATGTCTAGGAAAAAGCCTGTGCGGAAAACTGGAAGATCTTTATGGGCAAGTAGAGGGAGAAGTCTCTTTCAGGGGTTTCATTTCTAGATCTCTTTAAAAATAAGAATAATCTTATAATTGTGTAAAACATAGGTATAGAAGACAGTAAGTTTAAAAGTAAAACACAAGTTGGGCTCTATTCTCTTCAGAAATTCATGATACGACTTAGGCTTGTATAATGTGTAGATTAGCAAGCATTTTCACACATAAACACATAGAATCACTGACCTGGAAAGTCAGCGATGACAAAACTGGTGCCCCCAGACAGGATAAATGACTCATTCAGGGTCATAGGGGTTGTTAGTAGAAGAGATTAATTCACATTGAACAGGAAAGTAGGTACCTTTGGAGGTGCCTAACTTTTAGAGCTTTCGTTATTATAACGAGCAAGAGACTGGTTTTAAGGCACCGTCGTTTGCTGGAGGGATCTATTATAAGCTCTCTAATTCAGAGACAAATGAGGGGCCACCAGCTCAGCCTGACCCAGCCGGCCCTCCCTGCACTCTCTGGCGCTGATTACTGACTCCCTCTTGAACTGGCCCCCTCTCTGAGTTTTCCGGAATTCTGCCATCCCTCCAGTGTCTCCAACTCCTCTTTTCCCTAACTCTTTTTTGTTTATCTTCCTTCAAACTGTTTAATGTATACCCTACCCTGCAGCCTATCACGGTCCTCTTCATTTTGCTTGATCCACCACTTGGAGAGTTTCCACCACCCACCCTATAACCGTTTCCTAAAGTATCATCTCCCTCTCTGGCTCACGTATTTCTTCCTGGTGGCCAGCTCACTTTTCCATCACCACCAGGATGCCCACGGCCACCTCAAACCCAAAGAACCACCTTTCCCTAGAATCCAGGTTCTCTTCTTTCGTTATATTTTTGATACTGTTGCCACCTGTTCCCAGGGCCCCAAGCTTTTTCCTCTGCCTTTGCCTCTTTCCTGCAACTCCCACAGTTGACTTGTATTGTCTATCCCAGCCCCTCTGACTGCTCACAGTCAATTATTCCTCCTCTTCACTCTGCAGGAGCCTCCTCCCTGGTGTGTCTGTATAGCCTTTCCTCCTCCAAATCATCCTCCACCCAGCTGCTGTGCTTCCTAAAGTACATTTTGGATTGTGTCACCCTCCTGCTTAAGTCCCTTTAAATGGCTCTCTGCTGCCTACTGGGAGAAATCCAAACTCAGATCTGATCTTGACCAAACCCAACTTTTCAGCCTTGACTCCCACTAAAACCCAACAGAACGTTTCCCAGTTCCCCAGCAGGAATTCTGTTATGTCCCAACAGGACTTCTCCACCCCACACATTTGCTCAAGATGTTCCTGCTGCCTGAAATGTCTCTCCCTTCCCTTGCAACTTGTCAAATTCCTACCCTTCCTACAAGGATTTGCTCAAATGCCACTTCCTCTGGGAAAACCCACCTGGCTGTGTGATCTCTCTCTCCTCAAGCCCCTTTAACACTTTGGATCGTTCTTGTGACATTTATACCATTCTGCCTAGCATCAGAGTTATGTTTACACTTGCCTAAGCCATTGTCCTTTCTCTCTCTCTCTCTCTCTCTCTCTCTCTCTCTCTCTTTTCCTCTTCCTCTCTTCCCTGGTTAGAAATTCTCTGACAGTTGGGTATATGCCTTGTCCATTTCTATAGTCCCTGAATGCCCAGCATTGTCCTGCAAGGTTTCTGTCTCCCCAGAGGTTAGCTACACCCAGGAGCCAAGGGAGAAGTGAGTGATGGTGTGTCATCTTTGGCTAGTGCTTCTGCCATCTCTCATTTTTTTGAGTAATTATAGTGTTTTTCCTGGTGTTCATAGAAATCATTACTGAATTACTTATGATTGCCCTTTTCCAGCAGGCTTCTACCCCAGGGACCAAATCAGGGATACAGCCGCCTCCAGTGTTTACCATTAGGCAATGGTAGGAAATCAAAGTACAGAAAGTCTACTGCTTCCCATATGCAGTGACTCATATCACATCACACCACATCACTAGTGTGGTCAGGAGCTAGGCTCCCTGGCCCACTTCATAAATAGTACTCCCAGTAGCTAAACTGATGAACTAAAGGAAGTGAGAAAACCCCACCCAACACCCACCTGAGCACCACATCTAGCACCCAGCCCACTGCAGTCAGATGCATAGATAGGTTGATGGACAGATGAATGGCAAAGGAATTTATTTGAGAAGGGCAGTGGAGTCCTAGCCAGAGATCTCTTATGGCTCCTCCACCCTCCTTTAACTTAGAAATGAAATTTTTGAATTAAATTCGGTAGCGGTTTACCAAATTCCTGGAGCAGTGGTTTTCAAAGAGAGACCCCTAGAGTGCCCCAGGGCAAAATGCACACAACTTTGGAGCTGGGAAACGGAAATTAACACATGTAGCAGCTCCCCACATGAGTCATCTTTACACTAAAGTTTGAAAACTACCCTTTGGTGACAAGAACTTCACAGGGTCCTGCGCTTAGGAGGCCTGCAGGAGAAAATGGCATTGCCTCATCATTATTGCTAGTCATCTCAGCTAATTAAGACAATAATTTGCCATTAGTAGGAAGATTCCAAGACATGGAAATTAAATTAGATCTAAGGAATTTCAAGTCATTTGAAGATGGACGCAAAGTTATATTCATTTCCATTCTCTTTTTCATACTGGGACATATTTTTTAATACTGTAGTCGAAGCCAATTATGTTCCCTGGAATATAATTTGTTTAGAGGAGAATAAAAGCCTAAAACAGCATAGTTAACCTATGAACCAGGCATTCTCCCCTCTTGTGCAGTGAGAGAGCATCTCACTCTGTATGGCTAAAAAGAGCGAAGAATGAGGGAGAATAGATGATACTTCATCAGTGAAAAATGTCCAGTAACAGGAGAAAGTGCCAAAAGAGTCTTCCTGGTCAGTCATTTCCATGGAATAGATTCTTGTGCAAAGGAAGAGGTAAGCAGGGAATGATCAACCAGAACTGAAAAATGTAAAACAATTACTCCAACTTTGAAGAGGGTTCATTTTAACTTTGTTGAATCCTTGAGAATCAAGCCACAATTTTTTTTTTTTTTTTTTTTTTTTTTAGATAGGAGCTTGCTCTGTCGCCCAGGCTGGAGTGCAGTGGCGCAGTCTCAGCTCACTGCAAGCTCTGCCTCCCAGGTTCACGCTATTCTCCTGCCTCAGCCTCCCGAGCAGCTGGGACTATAGGCGCCTGCCACCATGCCTGGCTAATTTTTTGTACTTTTAGTAGAGACAGGGCTTCACCATGTTAGCTAGGATGGTCTCGATCTCCTGATCTCAGGTGATCTGCCCGCCTCGGCCTCCCAAAGTGCTGGGATTACAGGCGTGAGCCACAGTGCCCAGCCAAGCCACTAATATCTTACCATTAGTATTTTTGGACAGTGGGCAAAGACACCATACTAGGTCCTTTACAAACAGTAACTCATTTAATGCCCCTTACACAAGAAACAAACGAAGAAACTGAGACTCAGAGAAATTTGCCAAAGGTGATTTGGCTGCTATCTGGCCACGCAAAGATTCAAGTTCTGTCGGTCTCACTCTAAAGCCAGAATTTTTTTCCATTATCCAGTATTTCCCAAACTTGTCAGGTCATAAGAATCACCCTGAGCACTTGTTAAAAATATACAATTCCTTTACCTCTCCCCTGGAGATTCTGATTCAGCAGGGCTGGGGTGGAGCTTGGAATCTATCTTTTTAACCCATGCCCTGGATAATTCTTCAGAATAGGCAAAATTGGGAAATATCATATTCCACACCACATTGTCACTCAGTAACCCACACTATTTCATTCCTTAAGATGTCCCCTTCTAAAATGTGCTGAATTATAAGAAAATATATTCAACCACTGATCAATCAACCAATCTTTTCCAACCTGCTTCTAAGAACAGTGTATTCTGTTTAGATGGAAGCCTTTACAAGCTGGAATTTTGAAAAATAAATTATTGCATCTCAATATATACCAAAAAACCAGGCTGGCAAAATTGCTTACAAATGAATTTGTTTTAAATGTTGTGATTTGGGCAATAATTCTACCCTCAAGAAGTAAAAGAGATTTGCTTTCATTAAATATTAAATAATTTGCGTGTGTTAATTTTCAGAAAAGAAAAACATTTTAGTGTATAGTCTCTATACCATTTAAATATTATTAAAAGTTACCAGGCTATTATCATTCTGTTAGTTACTCCAATGCAAAGTGCAATGGTGAGGATCTTATTAAATGAAAACATCTTAAAACTGGAAGGTTCATCAGTCTTCAAAACAGGCTTAGAACCCAGTGATCGCCAAAAGAAATAGGAAATGCCACATTTCCTTATAACCTTAATATTTCCCCTTTTAAATAACTAACTTTTTATGAACTATTTTGTTAAGATTGTCACAGGATAAACAAAAGAATACTATTTAATAGGATAATGTAAAGACATTTATTTCAGTATTTATTTACCTGTGTTAACTAGGAAAAAACTCCCACTTTTAAACACTAAAAAAGTGTTAGTATAGAAGAATCATAATTTAGAAAATTAATGATTTTCTCAAAATTGCCTCACCCTACTAGGTCACTCTCTTGCAGATATCTCTGATAATGTGAGATGGTACAAGAAAAAGAGGTTTAAGACATATTCTCTAGGGAGACAAAAGATGCTCTGACATGTATGAAGGATGTATTTACAGAAAGTAATGTCATTCCAAAATTCACTTTGTAAGGATATAGAATGAGCATTTTTCAAAGTGATCAAATAGTACTTCGTTCATTCTCATTCCTATTTGGAGGAGGTAAAGATGTAAAATCTAGACAGCCAGGTAACTTTAGGGGGCACCTTATGCCTAGATAAAGATTATTTGCATTTAAGATACATGAAAATTAAAATTTTAAACATGAAAGCCAAATTCTGAAACAAATTTATTAACGGCATTTTATCACCTACAGTATTTTTAAATATTCAAGAATTCACTCCCTGTCAAGAATGGAATCATGACAATTCAGATGTGAAAAATGTCACTTCCAATGACTTTGTTCAAATCCAGAATTAGATAACTTGTGAAAATGAAGAGGTTTCAGTAAAAGCTGGTGTATCAGACATTTTTCAACGTGAAATCTATATTAACTCACACCCCCACGGAATCACATTGCAGTAAAACCGTGGTTATGCAGAACTTTTGTGAAAACCACCCAGAATGGACAGGTTTCCCAAAGAGCTGAAGTTGTACTTTTTAAGGACCAAACATCTCTTTTTTTGAAACAGAGTTTTGTTCTTGTTGCCCAGGCTGGAGTGCAATGGAGCGATCTCGGCTTCCCACAACCTCCGCCTCTGGGGTCCAAGCGATTATCCTGTCTCAGCCTCCCAGGTAGCTGGGATTACAGAGATGGGGTTTCCCCATGTTGGTCAGGCTGGTCTTCACCTCCCGACCTCAGGTGATCCGCCCGCTTTGGCCTCCCAGAGTGTTGGGATTACAGGCATGAGCCACTGCTCCTGGCCCAAAAATCTTTTTAAAAGCTTAACGGGGCTATGTGTGGTGGCTCACACCTGTAATCCCAGCACTCTGGGAGGCCGAGGCAGGCAGATCACTTGAGGCCCAGAGTTTGAGACCAGCCTGGCCAACATGGCAAAACCCTGTCTCTATTAAAAATACAAAAAATTTGCTGGGCTTGGTGGCAAGCACCTGTAATCCCAGTTACTCCAGAGGCTGAGGCACAACACGGCTTGAACCTGGGAGGCAGAGGTTGCGGTGAGCTGAGATCACGCCACTGCACTCCATTCTGGGTGACTGAGTGAGACTCTGTCTCAAAATAAAATAAAAATACAGGCTTAACCCTGCACACTAGAAATCTTTCTAAAACATGACACACTTCTTTGACTTCTTAAGCATATTATAAGGACTGATTATAAACACAATGATGCCCTTAAGAGCTACTAAGGTACGCAAGGTTGCTTGTTCATAACAAAAATCCCAGATTGCTGGCTTGGTTTTTCTTCTCTTTTTCTCTTTATTTCTTTTGCCCTTCCCTTCCCTCCCCACTTCCCTCCCCTCCCCTTCCCTTCTTTCCCCTTCTTTCCCTTCCCTTCTTTTCCCTCCATTTTTTATTTAGTTTGTTCTAGGTTTTGTTTTGGTTTGTTGGTCTCAGCCTTTACAGTTGTGCTATTTCCTGTTACTTTCACTTTTTTGTTGTTTTTTTAGAGTCAAGATCTTGCTGTATTGCCGAGGCTGGACTCAAACTCCTGGGCTCAAGTGATTCTCCTGCCTCAGTCTCCTGAGTAGCTAAGACTACAGACATGTACCTCCATGCCTAGCCCCTCTTACTGTTAATTATTGTCATATAACCACCCATAATGTCGCTTCTCACTTTCTGAATTATTGCTCTCCCCATGTTGTAGCCTCTGAACCCGGAGAACCTTATTTCTACAATTATGTGTAAAGTAAAATCAGCGAAGTTCTTAATGAGAATCTCCCACCTGGTTAAAATGTACATGATCTTTGTCACATTTATTTTGCCTCTTGCAGACTTCCTAGATTCCAGCTAGGTCCCAGAAAATGGAGAAGTTATTAGATGACCAAACTCTGGCTTCTGAGGGGTTAATATAGGATGATAATTGACATTCGTGATGATGAGTCCAAGATGCCTACTGAATCATCATGTGTAAAATAATATTTACTGAACATGATTTAGGTTTAAAGCATTTAATGAAATTATAACCTTTGGAACTTGGTGGTTCACTTCTGAAATCTATGGCAATGTTTTGACAGATTTCAGATGAAACAAAATCTGCATTCCCAGGTCACACACAAGGACTGTATGCCATGCACTCCTATGACAGCTTGAGTTCACCCTGGAGAGGGGAGGGTTAGAAACCAAATCCTTAACAAGCCTGCCCTGCAAGACTCAAGACTGTGCATTAGGAATGACCTGGTCCCTGCCCACCTCTCCAAATGGCCTTACCCCAAGTTCATTCCCTTTGCTCTCTGGAGCTCTGCCAACACAGGCTACTCAGGCCTACTTTCAATTCCTTTAACACTCACTTCCTCCAGAGGCCTTTGCCCAAGAGTTCCTGCTCCCTGGAATGTTCTCCTTCCCCAGGCCCCACAACCACTGCCTAGTTTCCTCCTGCTCAGCTTAATCACACTTCCTTAGGAAAGCCTGGCCGCCCTGACAGGTCAGTTCTGTCTATTACACACTCTAGTAGTTACATGTACTTCTCCTAGGGGCTCTTATCTGAGTTGTAATTTTTCATTTAGTTGTATGTAGGACACATTACCTGGAGAATAGTAGGTGCTCAATAAATATTTGTTCACTGCATGGAAGGGAGGGAGCAAGGGCACTTCAGCCAGACTGGCCTCCTCATTGTGGTTAACATCAAGGTGTGCCAGGAGAGCAATTTCCAACAGCTTAACATTCACTTGATTGCTGCCAAGGCCCATGGGTCTTTCCTTTCCTTTCTAGAAAAGAGTAAAATCTACTCAATGAACATTCAGCAGCATGGTGTGAAGCTATTATGGCCACATTCTGGAAATCATTGCATTCTTCCAAGCAAAGAAATAAGAAAATCTTCCCAAACAAATGTCAGAAACTTTACCACACTGTCATACATGCTGCCTGTAACATTTGTCTTTTGTTAATTTTTTTTTTCTGGCTTTCATCTCAAGTGTCTCTCAAGTTTTGGCAATTTCAAGTCTTCTAGTTTCCATGGAAATAGGAAACAATGATCTCTTGGAGATTAAGAGCGGGGAGATATCCACTCTAATGGGGTTCTAGAGTTTTCTTCCTTTGATAGTATTTGTGAATTGAGAGAATGTTGGTGTGGAGGCAGGGCTTCTGTGTCATCAACAAATCTTTATTTTTGTGCCTATAATGCATCAGGCATTGTTCTCTTCCAGGAATGCCTCCACCTCCAAACTGCTACATTAAAGATAAACATGCTCTCCCAGATGTGGGCTCTCAGGTTTATTCTTAAGTGAAATTCAAATTGTTGAGCAGGAACTATTAGCTCTGTAGTGAGAATCTTTACCTTTTCCCTCTAGGCAACCTCAAGCACTTCAGATATTTTATAGAGCTCTTTGTGACACTCAGGTTACGAAGAACCATGGTGTATATACATTGTTAATTTTATTTTTTTATTATCTATTTCACAAGGAAATAAAAATCTCGACTTCCAGAGCAAGAAATAAACATGTAATGTTGCTTTTTTTGTTGTTCTATAATCTTCATACTTGATAGTTGCTAATATCCACAGAAAACTTGACCAGACATACCTGAAAAACTTGAAAAATCTGAAAAAGGAAAAAAATAGTTTGCTTGTCTCCTTAATAGGCAAATGTCCACAATTTTACATCCTCTCACAATGACTTAATTTCTTTGAGACTTTGAACCTAGAACCTGTGTGCATGTATATGACCATGTAAGACTCAGTTTTTAACCTGTTATGTAATCTGTATTGTAATATTCTACATCTCATGCCACCAGAAAGTTTGCAAGTTCCCTGAAGGACAGATATGGAAGATTATAAAACCAGCTTCTAGTTTGTCTCCATGTGGAAGTTCAGCCTTCTGGCCTCTCCCGCACCTCTTCAGTATCTATCCTCCTACCGAGCACCCATCTGATGGATCTCTCCCCACTGCAACCCACCCTCCTCTCCAGGACCACTTTTTCTTGCCTGTAATTCTGGCCTTAGGAATGCCCAGAGGAGATCTGTACCCAAAAAGTATGTTTGAGCAAAGCTAAGTCTCCAGAATAAAGATAATCCCAATTTACAAGTCAGCCATTAGAGATTTAATTCTTTTACACCTTCCTGAGCACCTTTTGAAAAAATATCAATATCCTTTTAGGGGTTAAGATTTCAAGTCATTACCAGTTTATGCTCCCAAGGGATGCCTTAAGCTATGTGCCAACCTCCGGTGGAAAATTAAATTCAGGACAGGCCTTGAAGGATGGTGCTAGGAGGAAAAGGGACACGGGATTGGAGAGGACCAAATGAACTTCACTAAGGAGAGTCCGTGAATTGAAGAGTCCCACCACAGACCCCCACTCCCAGCTCCAACACTCGCTTTGACTAACAAAAGTCAGTTTCACTGAAATGGTGGCAGATCAGAGTAGGGCCCTAGACTCAAGCCCTAGCATCCACATCCAGGTTCTGTTTTTACAGGTCTGACACAAGATTTCACACTGTTCAATTCATGGACTGTCTTTAAAGTTCCCCTTTTACTTTTTCCCCCTTGTTCCTCCTTTGCTCCTCTGGCCTAAGTTTATCTGTGTGCATGCTTGTGTGTACACGTTTTATCTGCATGTGTGAATGTCTCTGTCTGTATGCCCAGGTCTTTCTTTGTCCTGACACCAGCTTGTCTAGAAGTGGTAATCATAAAAAATTAATTCAGATTACTTGTTGGATGATTTAGATATTTTCAGCTTCATTAACAGCTAATCATGGCACAATGGATTACTCAACCAGGGTTTGAAATATGCTTTCAAGGTGGCTAGACTAACTGGAATGATCATATAAGGGGACTTCAGCAGGGTATCATACACACACAGCTATTATGTCTTTTGTGGGAACATGCATTTGCCTACGAACTGTCTGTGCATGTTTTTGGCAGGTCCCCCCTCTTACTCTCCATTCCCTTCCCCTTCCCAGCTTCTGCCAGATCTGCCTTCAGATTCCTCAGTCATGAAGCCTCCCTGAGAGGGGTGAGAGCTTTTTTAGGTCTAACTACACCCTGAGAGGAGTGTCCCAATATGCCCACGGGTGAGGCAGGCAGGCCAACTGCACCCCAACAGGGTTCAGCACGAGGCTGGGAGGTGAAAGATGTGTAGCCAGAAGTCTTGGAAAGGTGCCACTGGGGACATATCCAGGTATCTTGCTGCCCTCAGAAAATGCTCCTCTTGCCATGCCCTGCAAAACAAATTAGCATCAGTGACAGAAGTGTGACCCTGGAGCCGAAGTTGTATGTGAACTCTTCCTCCAACCACTGAAAATATTCTGGTGGGTATGGGGGTCTGGTTGGTATGGGAGAATATGAGCACACTACCCGGCTGCCACCCCACCATAGACAACCACCCACCCCCAACAACCCCAAGCTCCAACACCGGCTTTGGCTAACAGAAGTCAGTTTCGCTGAAATTGACAGCAGATCGGAGTAGGGCCCTAGACTCAAGCACCTGCAGCCACATCCAGGTTCTGTTTTTGCAGGTCTGACACAAACCACTAACTCCTCTGGCCACAGAAAGTGCTCTGTGGGTAGGAGTAGCCCTACTTGCCCTTGACAGGGACCATTTTCAAGGGCTGGTTGGGTTTGTCAGGGGTTTTCTCTTAACATTTGTCAATGACAGGTGTTGCTAGGGTTGCAGGAGAAAGGTTTCACTTGATTGGCTAAGCGACTGTATTCCTTAACCAATCCAAATGCTCTGCCTGGGGGAGGGGACTTAACAAGATAGAACAATATCAAGCACAGGCAGACGCATTCCGTGTACTAATAAGGCGTCTGGAAAAATGGAATTACAGTGTGCAGGAATCCCATGCCCCTCTGCAGCTCCAGCCATGGCGTGGTTGCTGTTAAAAATGTTACAGTGTAAGTTAAAGTCATTCCCATTGATTGGAGGACATCAAGATTTCAAAACAGGGAGTAGCAATTGGAAGGAGGAAGTAAAACTCCTTGCTCATTGTGTTTTACAGCCTTCCTTAGTAAAACTGCTGAATTGTAATTTAAAATATTCCACCCTTTCAAATAAATTAAGTGCAGCCCTTAAAAACAGGAAATGAGAGAGGCGCACACGTATTGTCAACTAAACATTCACAGACCTTGTATCAAAAGCAAAGTTGAAAATCAGAGAACAGTCCTATGAATTCATTTTAGAATGCTGCCAACAAAGGTCCCCACCAAGGGAGGTGTTATGCCTCTGGCAGTGCACTCTTGGGCTGAAATCTGAATGCTAATTAGGAAACAAGTGAAAGACAAATATCAGCTTTAAGGGAAATTTGGATCTTGCAAGAGCATAGATATTCAGAGATTCAGATAAACCTTATGGTACTAAGAGCTATGGTAGCAATGGCTGAACCCTCCCTTCAGAAAATCTAACTGCAAGTAAGCCAGATGTTCCTGCTAAACTCTGGTAGTAATCAAAGCAAAGCATCCCCCTATAATTCATTTCCTCTATCCAACCCTTCTGCCCATGAAGGACCCCATAGTCAAGCTAAAGAGCTTGAGCTTAGTTTCAGGCTGAAATGGTTTTTGGTGGGTGCTGCATTTTACTTTATATACATTTTGAAGTAAATGAGAGAAAAGGATAAAAGATTTTGAGACTGAATTCTGGGTAGTTCCCCCTCCCACCTCTATTGGTATAAAAGAGAATATTCATGAGCAGAAAATGATGTTTGAGGAGGGCTGGCAACAGGACTTCCCTAAGAGCTGCACAGAAAATAGAGCTTCACAGTCCTCCCCCACCACATTCGGGTACCCGCTTAATGCTGCACACACTGCAGGCCAGTGGAACCCACCTCAATTAGACTTTGCCCTGGATCCTCCAGTGCCTTAGTGGAAACACTGTAATAGCAGGAACTACTATTCCAAAGGGGAAGAAACTTGGAGAGTATGTTTGGTTAATTCTTTAGTTGCATGTGATGCTAACTACAGATATTTGTGCTGTTGGCAACATCTTAGGAAGTGATTTAACCCACTTGCATAGCCAGACATAATTTGTCATGTGGCCCTGTGATTTTAACCCCACTCGTTTCTCCCTTATGATTACTTCCATCATGTTTGTGTGTTACTTACTTAGGACACATCTTTATTTCAGAGGCCTCGAAGTCCTACTTGACATTTCTAACTTAGAACCTAGACTTCTCCCTTCCTGAACTTATCTGCTTTCTTCAGGAACAGATCCGGGAGGCCACAAAACTAACCACCTACCTCTAATCTTCCTACTCAAGCAGTTGGACCTGGGCTGGTGTGTTACAAAACTCACCATTACACTAGATCCTTTCCCAGCCTGGCAGGCACACCCACACAGCCACCATCGAGTATTCCCTAGGGTTAGAACAGTCCAGGGCTTTGTGAATTGGTATTCTCTTCATATCTCATATTTCAACATAACTTCCAATGAGAATCATACAGTTAGTTTTGGTTTATAAAAGTCTACTAGATCAACAACAAACAAAAACTTGGCCACTAATTTTAACCTGCAATCAAACAGCAGTTCATTCATTTAAGTTTCATCCCTCTCTTTTCCTAAATCAGTCTCGAATAAAGGGGGGGGGGGATTTTTAATGACAAAAAGTAGAAAACCGAAGAAGCAAAAGGCCCGAGTTACCCCACAAATAAAGAAGCAGTTGCAGACCATTAATGATCACTAGGAATGGAATCACAGAAAGAGGTACTCAAGGGAGTTTGAAAGTTTGAAAGACCACATTCAGCCTGAACCCTCAAGAAAGTGTCTAAGAGAAAGTAGGCCAAAACAACAATGAAGTTGGGGTGAAAAAGATGTGAGTTTAGTTTTCAAAATGTCATGTCTGTATTGAGTGTCCTTTTGGTTCGAACAAGAAACAAAGAGAGAAATCAAACAGCTTCACTGACAAGCAGAGCAGTTGGCAAAGAGACCAGGGTAAAATCTTGGGAAACCCTTCAATGTGTAGCCTAAAAACAACACTAAAGAATTGTTGTATTCCTTCAGTAGAGCTCTATTTTCCCAAGTCCTACTTTCTTCATAGCAGATGATTCCCACTTTCAATCTGCTCTTAATTTTGCCCCATGTCATCACTGACACCTGGGTCTCTCTGTGGATTTCTTTCTTTGAATGTTTTTAAAGCTTCTGGGGAGTCTATTTTTATTCATTCATGCCATATATTAAACTATTTTAAGTATGATCTCAATAACATATGCTTATTAAAATATGGATTAAAAATGATTTATTAAAATAATCTACTTATCCTGCTTATAAGCACAAAGGCTGACTTGATTCCAGAACAAGGCCATGACCAGGTAGTTTTGCCTGTGGCAACTCCTTCCAGCCGTCAAAACAGAAAGCTTCTTACTATAAAACAAAGTGAAAAGGGAGGTCTAGAGTTGTATTCATTCTCTGGGATGCTCTTGAGAGTGTAAACAGATCACCAGGTTTTCCTCAGTTGTTCCCAGTATGTACGGACATGGAAGTTTCTTTAGGGAAATACTTCTGTTACAGTGACCACAGTGAAGCTTTGGATTATCTTGAGCCTACAACACATTTTGTGAACACCATTTATTAATATCAATGTGCTTTGTTTAGGCCACCTAGAGCAATAACCACAAGAAATTTGATAAATTAGATTTAAGCAAAATAAAAAATCTCTCATGAAAAGAGACCATTAAAAAATGAATAGTCAAGACATAGACTGGAAGAAATTATTTACAAAACATAAACTTGACAGAGGACTGATATCCAGGGTATGTAAAGGACTCCCACTTATTAATAAAGAGAAAACATTTTTTGAATGGATGGAAGACACTTTACCAAAGAAGATATATAAATGGCAGATAAGCACATGACAACGTGCTCAATATCTTTAGTCATTAGGAAAATGCAAATTAAAACCTGAAGTATCACTACTGCCAGGATGGCTTAAAATATAAAGACTGAACACACTAAATGTCAGCAAAGATGGGGAGCAACTGGAACTCCCATACATTGTTGATATGAACATAAAATGGTACATCAACTTTGGAAAAATAAATAGCATTTTCTTCAGAAACTAAATATATACTAGCTGTGATCCTGCAATTACATAAGTAGGTCTTTTCCTAAGGGAAATGAAAACATATGTTTATCAAAATACTTGTATAAGAGTGTTCATAGCAGCTCTATAAGTAATAGTCAAAAACTGAATACAGCCCAGGTATCCATCAAGAAGAGAACGAATGCACAGGGGCTGGGCACGGTGGCTCACTGCTGTAATCCCAGCACTTTGGGAGGCCAATGCAGGCGGATCACTTGAAGTCAGGAGTTCAAGACCAGCCTGGCCAACCTGGTGAAAACCCTGTCTCTACTAAAAATGCAGAAAATAGCCGAGTGTGGTGGTGAGTGCCCGTAATCCCAGCTACTCAAGAGGCTGAGGCAAGAGAATCGCTTGAACCCGCTTGCAGTGACCTGAGATCACGCCACTGCACTCCACCCTGGGCAACAGAGTGAAGCTCCATCTCAAAGAGAGAGAGAGAGAGAGAGAGAGAATAAATGTGCAAACTGTGGTTTAGTCATACAATGGAATACTACTTAGCAGTATAAAAGAATGAGCTACTACTGTTCACACAATAACGTGAACAAATCTCAAAAAGATTATGCTGAGTGAAAGAAGTCTTACACAAAGAATTCATCCTATTTGACCCATTCATATGAAATTATGGAATAGACAAAGCTAATCTGTGGTGAAAAAAATCAAAACAGTGGTTGCCTCTGGGTTTGGGAAAGGGATTAGGAACAGGGATTGACAGGAAAGATAAATGAGGGACCTTCCCAGGTGATGACAATATTTTATATCTCAGTAAGGGTTTGGGCACACAGGGATATATTTGTCAAAACTCCGAAACTGGACACTTAGTGTTTACAGTTTAAAATCTGTAAATTTCATATCAAATGAAAAAAGTAAATATCAAACTGAAGTTTTTAAGTAGAAATTGGTGGATGCCTATAATTTACTTTTAAACACATGAAAAAATAAGATGAATTAATGGAGGAGGGCTGTATAAATATGTGATAAAGCAAGAAGAGCCAAGTATTAATAGCAGAATCTACAACTAGATCATGGGCATATAGGTGTTCACTGTAAAATTCTTTTAATGTGGTGCATATTTGAAAATACTGATAACAAAGTGCTGGGAGGAAATCTATGTGCTCTTCTGACCCATGAACCCTCTTCAGGTGTTTGGTAGATCTGAATGCTCTATTTTTTAATGCTCATACTAGCAGATTATAAAGAGGGAAGATGAAGGCTGGAATTGGAAAAATGTCATATCTGAATTCTTTTTCTTTTCAAATCTGGCCTTTCATACCTTTTTATTTTAGTGGGCAAAAGAAGCCAGGAAATGGTTATTATGAGAGGAAAAGAGAGGGGAGAGATCTGTGACCCTAAAAACAGCAACAATAACAAAATTCCTACTGTGAAATATTGAATATCAAGAGCAGACACACACTCCAGACTTGTAGAATGAAAAAATTAATGAAAACACCAAGACTGCATCCTCAGAACCACGGAGGAATGATAATTACAGACAGTACTTCTGGAGCAGACACATAACCTTGATTCCCAGGATACCCCCTAAAGCACTCTAATAGTATGCTATTTGTGGAAGGTTTTTCCACCTTTAATAACAGAGAAATAATGTTAGAAGGAAAGAAATCCCTTATTTAGCCACTGGGGTGTCATTATTGAGCCCCAGCTGAAGGCCCCCTTAAAAGCATCCATATGGTAAAAGAACATGTTTCCCTACGAAATCAAAACTGAGTACATCTGAGACTTTTGAACATCTTTTTCCTTGGATCTTAAAATGGATTTGTGCATATTTGTGAAAAAAAAATGTTATGATGTGCTATCTTCCAAAGTGAATGGTTATTTATAATTCATAAAAGACCTGAGCACAGGAAAAATTTTCCCTTTTATTAGCCCTGTAAAGTTAGACCAGCTGATCTTTTAGTGCATATTACAGACATCAAATTCTCTGTGTGGTTGAAGTTTCTCTTCAAACTTAATGCAAGAGGCAGTGCTACTGAATCTGTTGTTCAAAAGCTGGTGGGGTCCACATCTCTTTTGATTAAATGTTAAATAAACAAAACATCACTCTCAGAGATGGTCTCTGAAGACACAGAAGGGAAAATACTTGGAATGCTAAACATACTTTTTAAATCTTGCACAGCCTTTTGTAAAATACAGCAACATATTTTCAAATGGATTTTCTTTTCTGTCTCCAGCATTTAACCAGTCTTCAGACACAGTTGCCACATCATTTCCTTTCAGCTGCTGCAGGCTACTTGTGAGTCAGAGTACTGATATCATGAGCAGGAATGACCTGGGTGGAGGAATAGGGGCACTGGGGATTTGGATGCATGACAGGAGCCCCAATGCCAAGGGCTTCCATCCAGCTGCACCTGCACATCCTCTGCCAGTCATCTCCCACCAGCAGTCCCCCGCCAGTCATGATATCACAGAAAGTTATTTCCTTCAAGGAATCCAACTTTCTTAGCTCACCCTGCCAGGGTCACATGCACCCTATTTACTGGTGTGTCACATACCGACATAAGAGAGTTGCACAGAATTTTTAGAAATCTAAGTTAAATCTGAAAATAGCATGTTTTTGCTTCCTTCGAAGTATCCTGCCTTCAAATAATCCAGATGAGCCTTGTAAGCTCCCTCATAAAAGTATACGGAGATAGAAATTTTTTCTGTATCCTGACTGTTTTTTTTTTTTTTTTTGAGACAGAGTCTTGCTCTGTCGCCCAGACTGGAGTGCAGTGGCACAATCTCAGCTCACTGAAACCTCCACCTCCTGGACTCAAGCAATCCTCCCGCCTCAGCTCCCCCAATAGTTGGGAGTACAGGCGTGCACCACCACGCCCTGCTAATTTTTGTACTTTTAGTAGAGTTGGGGTTTCGCCATGTTGATCAGGCTGGTCTTGAACTCCTGACCTCCAGTAATCCATCTGCCTCGGCCTCCCAAAGTCCTGGGATTGTAGACGTGAGCCACCGCGCCCAGCCAAATATGGATTCTTAACTGCCAAAAAGCCAACTCACTTATGGAACAGGATCCTTGGCCAGAAAGAATTGCCTCATTCTCTATTCTATAACCTACTCCTGCCCTGGCTACTGACAACAATCAGTGACTTTCTTTTCCTTTTCTTTTCTTACTTTCTTTTTTTTTTTTTTTTTTTTTTTTTGAGATGGAGTCTCACTTTATCGCCCAGGCTGGAGTGCAGTGGCACGATCTTGGTGCTGCAACCTCCCGGGTTCAAGCAATTGTCCTGCCTCAGCCTCCCAAGTAGCTGGGACTACAGGTGTGTGCCACCATGCCCAGCTAATTTTTTTATTTTATTTTTTGTAAAGACGGGGTTTCACCATGTTGGCCAGGCTGGTCTCCAACTCCTAACCTCAAGTAATCTGCCCACCTCGGCCTCCCAAAGTGCTGGGATTACAGTCATGAGCCATCGTGCCTGGTCATCAATGATTTTCAATCAGTTCTAAAGTCCCTGCTGCCCTGAGTGATTATTTCGTCTTATAGATTGTCGGGATGGCTGCTGAAACAGAATCGTAAAGCTGAAACCAATTCTGAAGTTACTTGCTTCTGAGAAATGAGAAGTGTCTCGATACTGGGTGGCAAAGGAAAAAAGAGTGAAGACACAGTTAGGGAGGCTACCATTTGATGGACAAACCCCACCGAGGGCTCTCCTTAAGAAGGAAAGTCTGACTTTTGGATGGTTCTGTCCTCTCCTTTTCTACTTACTAGCTGTTAGGCTTTCAGCTGCAAGAAAACAGTGTAAATGCAAGGACAAGGAATGGAATATTCAAGTGCATTTTGAACGAGTGTTTATACCATCTTGTGCTGCCTGACTCAGAAGATAAGAATGAGGAGATCTCAACCTCTTGACAAGGTGCCAGTGGTACTTGTAGTACCCACGGTGGGAATGGAAAAGGCAATATTTATTCAGAGGGCCCTGACAACATCATCGTTAAGTCATTCGTCCACTCCTGAGTAGCTTGCATTTTACAAGATCCGGTGAGAAAGAGGCTTCATGAACTGTACTGGGCATTTTTTTCCCTTTCCACCCTTACCTAACATATCTAAGCACTGTTTGGAAAAAATTGGATGACGAAACTGAATATGCTATATGCTATTATATTTGTTTTAGTTTAATATATCCAGAATTTATTTTCCTGTTGCAAAAATGAAAGCTTTCATCCTTTCTCTTCATCATCAACTACTCAAAATATGATATCATTACGTAACACCTACATTAAGTAACTACTATGTGTCACATCCATCCATCTGCACATCCATCCACGAGTATTTCTTGAGTACTTAGCATGTGCCTATGACCGTATGGTGGAGATATGGAAAGGAACAATTTGCAAGCCTTGTCCTCCAGAAGCTTGCAGGCATGCAGATGATGCTGTCTTTTGTGTCTCCTGTGTATACCTTCATTGAACACAGTTAACTTTCTACTCTTGCTACACCTGGACAGGACAGCAGGGGATGTGGCTTTGCCCCAGACAGTGCGCTTAGGTTCATAAACTTTACCTACTCCATTGTCTATGCTTGCTATCCACCCTGTCCCTGAAGCATGAGACACAGTCAAGAGAAAAATTAATGTTTACTGCAATGGGAGAAAATTTCAGGACATAGCTCAGATAAAATACAGAATAATGTCAAATATTCACTTAATTGTAAGATTGAAACAGCCACTGCCAAGTATAGTGTTCTTGATTTTTCTCTCCTTTCTAGGCTACTGACCCCTCCTCCAGAACTAGGCCTTCGGGGTTACAGCTCATCTGGCTTAATTCACCCATTCTGTCTTTCAGTCCAGTCACTTTTCTGTCTCCAGAAGCAAGCCATGAGGTCCTTTCTTTTGGTGGCAGGGGGCAGCGGGGACCCTAAGTGTAGGTTCCTCATCCATCATCCAGTGAGCCAGTATCTCCTTTGAAATACTGTTGTGTTTTGGGTGGGGGGCGTGTGAAGAGGGGAACTGAACTGGAAGGAAACCTGGGCTGGAGAGAGGATGCCAAGAAGGCACCCAAGGCTTTCCCTTATGCTGTGTCACCCAAACCTCGGACAAGCACTAGGGTTTGTTTATGGCATTTCATAAATAGGTCTGACAGCAATCCTGGCTAATACTTCCTTAAAAAGTTTACATCCCCCAGGACAAGGCCAGAGCTTCCCGGCTTGCCTGCAGCAGTTTAGCAAGGCTGGGTTACAGGTATGCAAATACATTACAGATGGGTTAAGATAGGGATCCTCTTGGCCCTGGGGGCTGCCGGCCAGGGCCTGAGGCAATTAGAGCAGCCACCTGCGGAAAGGTAGGGCAGCTCTGCCCCACCATTTTTTTTTTTTTAAATCAATGTTACCTAAAGGGAAATGCCCCACCTTTTATCATCTGAGCTGATAAGAGCTCTGGAGAGATGACTGAAGATAGCTCCCTCTGTTTGCCTAGGGGCAAGAAATTCTAGTCAGCCATCAGTCCCATTGCTGGCCCTCAGTGCAGAGGCCAGCCCCAGTCCAGGAGTTTCATCCTTAGTCTCAAGCCCCTCTCCCCAATCCTTCATTCCTTCTTGCTCTGCACCACAGCTGAGCAGTTCTGGCTGCTCTTCTGCCCTGTGTTTATGACCTTCGCTTTGGGTACCACTAGCCCCAGGTTGGCCCAGAGTCTTCATCCTCGGTCCCCTCAGCCTAGCAGGTCCAATAGAAATATAATGCCAGTTACGTAATTTTAAGTTTCCTATTAGCCATATTTTAAAAGGTTTTAAAACAGGTAATATTAGAGATTTTTGCATCCCAATTTACTTATTTATTTAAACAGCATTGTCCAGATATAATTCACACACGATACGAGTCACCCATTTAAAGTGTGCCGTTTAGTATGTTCACAGAGTTCTCATTATTATTATTATTATTATTATTATTATTATATCGAGACAGAGTCTCACTCTGTCACCCAGGCTGGGGTGAAGTGGCATGATCTCGGCTCACTGCAACCTCCACCTCCTGGGTTCAAGTGATTCTCCTGCCTCAGCCTCCCGAGTAGCTGGGACTACAGGCACGTCCCACCACGACTGGCTAATTTTTTGTATTTTTAGTAGAGACGGGGTTTTGCCATTTTGGCCAGGCTGGTCTCGAACTCTTGACCTCAAGTTATCCGCCCACCTCAGCCTCCCAAAATGTTGGGATTACAGGCATGAGCCACCGTGCCCAGTCTGTGTTCATAGAGTTCTACAATCACAGCACAGTCAATTTTTTTTTCTTTTTTTTTGGTGTCAGGGTCTTGCTCTGTTCAGGTTGGAGTGCAGTAGTGTGATCATAGCTCACTGCAGCCTTGAACTCCTAGACTCAAGCCATCCTCTCACCTCAGCTTCCCAAGTAGGTGGGAACACAGGTGCGCACCACCATGCCCTGCTAACTTTTTCTATTTTGTAGAAATAGTTTCTCACTATGTTGGCCAGGCTGGTCTCGAACTCCTGGCCTCAACTGATCTTCCCATTTTGGCCTCCCAAAGTGCTAGGATTACAGGCATGGCCTCATGATCAATATTAGAATTTTTTTCACCCCATAAAGAAACCCCATACCATTGCACCCACTTTCCATTTCCCTCCAAATCTCCCCAGCCCTAGGCAACCACTAATCTACCTTTTGTCTCTACGGATTTGCCTATTGGCCATTTCATATAAATGGAATCATGCAATGGGTAGCCTTTTGTGTCTGGCTTCTTTCCCTTAGCACAATGTTTTCAAAGTTCATCCATGTTATAGCATTCATTTTAGTCGTGTATTTTATTTAACCCAATCAACCCAAAGTATTATCATTTTAACATATAGTAAAAAAAGGATTAATAATATATTTTACTTTTTAAAAATATGTCTTTGAATTTTGGTGTGTGTTTTTACAAATACAGCACATTTTAAGTGCCCAGTAGCTACATGTGGCTAGTGGCTACTGTAAACAGCACAGCCCTAGTCAAAGTCTTTTATGTTACCTTTTAAAAACAAGAACAACAACTCTCTCCACTTACCACCTCTATCCTGGGGACTCCCTCACCCCCATCAGCACCTACACCATCATTCACAGGTGGCTTGAGGATTTTAAGGCGGTCACTATGTTGTGGTGCTCAATTCTTCTTTCTCTTCCCTCCTAGAAGGTTCCCGGCTCCTGCTTCTGCCTTGTCCATTGCAACTGAGATCAAAGCCCTCAAGCAGATAACTGGAGCTCACCCTGCCTGCTTGCAACCTGTTGCCCTGTTTCCCTGTGCCTCATGGTTAGACGATGCATCTTGTTAAAGTGAAACGTTCTGTTTCCCTTCATGAGAACACTCTAGAAAAACCTAACAAGAGAAGCTTTCCTCTTACCTTAAGAAAACAAGCTTGTCATTTCTTAATTTTCTCCCTGGTCCATTTTCAACACCCATTGTTTTGCTCAGAGTGGCTCTAAGCACTCAGATAAAGCTCACTGGTAGGGGTAGATTTGTGAAATTGCTACAAGCTTCCTCACAGCTTTCTCCTGCTCTTGTCAGCCATCTCCCCAAGAAAATGGATGTTTAATCAGTGCAAGGGTACATTTTATTAGTCTGGCTCATCAGCCATCACCTTCATTCAGGCTCAAGGGAGACCACAGAAAGAAACCTACAGTGCTGGCAGTGGCTGCCCAGGATGCAGGAATTTCAACACGAAGCAGCCCCTTTATGAACTAAGCACAGTATTTATCTCAGTATAGCTCTGTCTGTAGGGTAATAAGTAAGTTATTTCTAAACCTTTGTGACTCAAGACTGGCACATGAAAATGTTTGTGAAATTACCTTTTTGAGGGAAAAGCTTAAAAAATTATTTAGTTCACAAAATGGAAGATTGAGGGCAAGTTTAATAGAAATGTGAGAACAGCAATATCAGCATCTTTCCTGTTTCTCTTTAGAGTCGGAAGGGAGAGAATGTGCTAAAATCGCTGCAGAAGGAATTTGGTGTTGACTTTCGGAAGAATTTCCTGCTAATAATATTGAAGTACTGGAGAACCTCACAGAAGGAGCTTCAGGGTTTCGTTCTATCAGCATCTCCTGAGCACCTTCTGGAGATTTCCTGGTTTGTGTCTAATTCTGTCCTACAACTAAATCGGGAAGATTTCACCCAAATGCTTTTCCAGAGTCTGATTTTCCTAAACTGAAGTGTTGCTATCTCTTTTTTCAAACTTAACTCTTCTTTTTATTCTCAGCCACCTATGAATTTTCCCTGGGCCCACAAGTCCTAGAGCCTGCCATACACACACACACACACACAAGCTTTAAAAATTAAGCATTATTCAAAAAGTAGAAAATCTACACAAGTCAAGAGTTCTTTAGCCTCTTGGTCAAAAAGCCATTCATAAAGCAATGGCATTCTGGGAAAAGTGGCAGCAATGGTAGTCACCTCAAAGGTTTGGAGACTTCCTGTGAGCTTATTTATATCAACTACCTCTTTTTATTCAACTAAAACCTTGTTTTCTACAGAAAATGGCAATACCATTACCATTCTAGGATTCCCTGTGTTAGGCCTCACCCTGTAACGGCTTGGCTGTCTATGCAGAACAGTTAAAACACCCGGAGCCCCAGGGAATGTCATAAAATTTTACCATATCCAGTGACACCCTATTCAATGAGTTGTAGAGAACCAAGTTTTCTTCTGAACACCCTGGCTATGAATCATTGAATTGCAGACTTCCATTTGGAGTTGTTTTCCTGTTGTAATTAATTTTTCCTTGTGTTATGCACATTCATGAGCACCTAACCTTTCTTAGGGATGCATGTCTAATTCCACATAATTCTGAAATTCTTCAGTTGTTTACACGGCAATCTTGTGTGATCCAGGCTACTCTATTATTGCTATCATTTTAAGACTGAGACATCTTAATAGTCCCATTTTTTTTCTTTTCCTCTTGCTTATTTCCAAATGGAAGGAATTCTTATGAGGTAATAGGGCGGTGGGGAGGAGACGGTTTGCTTTAACTTCTGCTAGTTATTCCATGTTATGCCCGAGTGGGTTATTTGCATCTGGTCTCTATTTGTTAACATTAATGGGCTGTGTTTGCATAACTAGATCAAATTATGAAAGGATTTCCATTTTGAATGGTTAACTCTCACCAAATACACACACACACACACACACACATGCACACACACACACACACACACACACACACACACACGATCAAGCTCCAAGCTGGAGACACCAGCCTTGGGAAACCTTTGCTAGAGAAAAAAGGATTCCCCTACAGTTCATCACAAAGCTGTTCTGGTTTCAATTTCCCCTCTCCTTTTGAAATAAGATCCATTACCCTCAGCCCTCTACCTAGAGTAAAGCAGCTGGGACTTGGAGGAAGTGGCATGGCAGACCACCCAACAACAGGGGCGTCTGATGTGGAAAGGAAAAGTTAAACCAAAAATCTAAAGATGATGTCAAAGAGATGAATCATGCTCCCATTTCTCTCCAGTGAAGATCCGCACGCTGGAGTGTTCAGTTACTCACCCAGCTAGAAGGGGCTGGACTAAGTCACTTTCCAGTCCATACCTCAGCCTTCAGGCAGTGTGCAACAAACCCTTTCAAGAGACTCTTTCGCTTTCAAGTTCTTGAGAAATGTTTCTATTCTCTAAACTCCTCAGGCTGTCTTCTGTCAACATACCTATCTCTTCCTTTTACTCATACATATTTTCTTATCACTATCTGATGTGTTTTGTCCCTTCCACTAAGCTGTGAAGTTCCTGAAGCCAAAGAATGGGTCTTGTTCCACCAGAGGGTGGCCAGCACCTCCATGCTAATACCAGGGACAGGGGAGTTATCTCACATCGCTGAGCTTGCATTACTTGTTTTGTTATCACTCTGGATCAAGATTCTCTCCCTTAGATTGTGAAATTTGAGAGAGCAGGACCTCAGTTAGTGAAAAATGCAAGTGACTCCCTGCCAGAGTCAGCTTCACTAGTGGATGCAGGAAGCAGGCACATCTAGGGTGTGTGATTTGAGGGGTTTTGGAAACACCTTCCACCCTCAACTTCTAAAATTCCACCGTCACTTTTTTCACTTACTGTTTTGAGCCTTTTTCAAATACGAAGTCATACATGTAGTGTGACTTTAAAACCTTTTAATGATCTTCATATAATTTATATAACTTATCATGTTACTGCTTAGAGTAGATAAAGGAAAGATACTGAGTGTGGGAAAAGGAGGAGATATGACCAGAAAGTTGGGAGGGAAGTTTGGATGTCAGTCGGCCCTAATCACACCAAAATCTTTTCAATAATGTGTGATGGTGCTGTTATGAAGCATTTCTCTCTATCCAAAAGCACAGCAGATTCTTTGTGTATTGACTAGAATATGAATAAGATTGGATGCATTTAAAGAGTGCTCACTGTATGCCAGCGAGTGCTCTAAATGCCTATGAGCAACCCAGTAGACCCTGCAACTCCCTGTTATCCTTCCAATTTTACAGATGAGAAAACTGAGGGATGGGGGATCCAAAAGTCACCAAGGCAAGAAGGTGGCAGACCAATAAGAAGAGTAAGAATTACTGACACTTTTATTTTTATTCCTTTTTTTTTTTTTTTTTTTTTGAGACAAGGTATCACTCTGTTTCCCCAGCTGGAGGGCAGTACTGCCATCATAGCTCACTGCAGCCTTGAACTTCTGGACTCAAGGGATCCTTCCTACTCTGTCTCTTGAGTAGCTGGGATTACAGGAAAGAGCCACCATACCTGTTTGATATTTTTAAAAAGAAATTTTTGTAGACGCAGGTCTCGCTATGTTGCCCAAGCTGATCTCAGACTCCTGGACTCAAACAATCCTCCCACCTTGGCCTCCCAAATTGCAGGGGTTGGGAGCCTCACTCATTATTATCTTTGAAATAATTAAGCTCACCTTCCCTCATCCCTTTCCCACATTCACCCTCATGATTTTCATCCTTCTCCCCTCTTGCCACTTACCTTAGATAATCCTAATGAATCCTAAATGTGGGAAATAAAGTTTCACCTAAGGAGGCAAAAACGATGTTCTTGGCATACATAAGGTCCTTCTACAAAGAAGAGTTTTCAAGAAATGGCAACCAATATGCTGTCATTGACAACAATTTTTAAAATGTAAATTGTGATTCAATACTTTAAAAGTACCCAGGGATTCCTCTAAATTGCAATACACCCATTGGGGTGATTCCCCCCGCCCCCCCCCCCCACACACACTATTGACTAAACAGAGATTATAACCATGGCAACCTTTACATCACTTGACACATGAATATGGAGCACAGCCTTCCTGGTGGGGAGGTGTGCTGCTCTGTGTATGTACCCTGTATGCTGCTATAAGACGTGTGTAAACAGACACTCACGTGACTCAGCCAACAACTTCTTTCCTTAAAGAGGATGGGTTGAGTAAGTTCATCCTGTGGCTCTGACTAGAGAAGATAGAGTCCTTATTAACCTTTAGATTAGAAAAATTAAATATATTTGTTTCCTAGAATCTAGGTGATTGCCCAATAAATAGGAGGAGAACAAGTTAAAGAAAGAAAAGCAGATAAATAGCAGAGCAAGAGGCAGGATGCATCATGCCTCGGTCACTACATGTTTGCAGAGTTTTGTTAAAAACAATGGTATGACGTTGAAACTTGGATTGCCTTGAGTACACCCTCACAGCGCTGCTCGTGGGGCAAGCATGCCTGGGAGATGACCTGGGGCACCACGCCCTGCCTATCTCTGACAAGGAACTCCAGGCAGCAGTGGCGAAGCTGAGCAGCCCCATCCTTAAGGGGAGGAGGCCGGCTCATATTTGCCTATTAGGGCCGTGGGACGCCGAGGTTCTGCTGGGTCGCTCCTGGAAATAGATCCTTCCCAGCCAGCACCCGAAGTCAGCAGCAGAGGGCAAAGCACCTGGGCTTTAGCTCCAAGCTCCACGATCCTCCTGGTGAGTTTGAGCCTAAGGGGTTTTTACATGTAGTGTGACTTAAAACCTTTTAGCAATCTTCATATAATTTATATAAAAGAAATAGCTTTTTAGTCAGTGTGGTGGCTCATGCCTGTAATTCCACCTACTGGAGAGGCTGAGGCAGGAGGATTGCTTGAGCCCAGGAGTTGGAGACCAATTTGGGCAACATAGTGAGACCCTTGTCTCTAAAACAAATGTTTTTTAAGTAGCCGAGTGTGATGGTGTGTGCTTAGTGTCCCAGCCACTTGGGAGGCTGAAGCGGAAGGATCCTTTGAGCCCAGGAGTTCAAAGCTTCAGGGAGCTATGATCGAACCAACTGCACTCCTGCCTGGGTGACAGAGTGAGATCCTGTCTCTGAAAAGAAAGAAAGAAAAGAAAAGAAATAGCTCTTTGAAGCAAACCTCTTAAACCTTTAAAAATTGTCTTTGTAACTTGGGGGCTTGTTTGAGTCCAGGAGTTTGAGATCAGCTTGGGCAGCATAGCAAGACCTGTGTCTACAAAAATTTCTTTTTTAAAATATCAAACGGATAAGGTGGCTCTTTCCTGTAATCCCAGCTACTCAGGAGACACAGTAGGAAGGATCCCTTGAGCCCAGGAGTGCCAGGATGCAGTGAGCTATGATGGCACCACTGCCCTCCAGCCTGGGCAACAGAGTGATACCTCATCTCAAAAATTATCTTTGTAACTTGGGTTGACTAATCTCTATTATGAACTATGCAGGGAATTCACCAAATTTATCCTTTCCTTTAATTTTTATCACGAGGCTATGTTTTATGTTCTTGTACAAAGATAGTGTAGATTCAACTTACTGACATTTTTGGAGGCTTGGAACTACCAATAAAGCACTGATAATTATTGTGCTTTACTCTTGAGCTTGTAAAATGCAAGTAGTATGTTTTTAACTTTGAAAGAAAACTTTCACTTTCGTGAGGACCTTGGCTTGCAGCTATATCGAGTGCTACAAAAAAATGCTAATAGCTCCTTAGACTGGACATCCTCTACTTTTTCTCAGCCATGAGTTTTAGACATGCAGTAAAGATTCTTTCTTAAAAAAAAAGAAAAGATTCTATCTACAGTTAACAAAAGTTAGAGGGGTTCTTTTTAATTCTGGAAGGAAAAGGAATTTTTTTTTTGGAGAATATCTCAACCCACGCATAGTAATAAGCACATTATATAATACTTTCAGATACTAACCTTCATTTTCTCTTTCTTAAAGAACTGGTGGTAACCCTTCACTGATGGAGAGAGGGAAATGTAATTGTTCACACTTACTCTGGAGAACTTTTGAACATTTCATGAGGTCTTATTATTAGCTCTGCAATGACATGTCAGCTTCTGTCTTCAGGGTGTTTAATTAGAGATTCATTTCTTTTTGAAAGTGCTGTGTTTAGGCACTGAGTCCTATTCAACTTTTTCCCAGGGAAGGCTTTACATCCCTCTGAAATAGCTATTACTGAGTGATGCTGCAGCTCTTGGTGTCTCTAACCTGGGCACTCTGTTTGCAGCCATATGCCCTTGCTACTGAAGACCACAGTTCTCTCTCAGCACTGTGGCAAAGGCAGAGGCATTTAAAAAGCCCTACCTAATGGGAATATTTTCTTCCTGCTTGGAGTTTGAGTGTAAATGGTTCCTTCACGGGATGAATTATGAATGAGATCATTAACTAGCCCTTGTCTGTTACCCAAGGTATTGCTGTTTGAAAACTTCATGTTCAATATCACCCTGAGTGCACGAAACCCAGGCCTTGAGGAAATGCTGACATATTAAAGGCAGTACAGATGAAGTGGGTGGGCCATCAGGTCATTTAGCCTCAAGCTCAAGGGGGCCCTAGACTGTGGCTGCCATTCTGCAGCAAATTTGTTTAGGAAAACAGAGTGCATCTCATCCTAACATAGATCCTAAATTAAATCCATCAAACTGTCAACTCTCACTATACCAGCAGGAGAAAGGCCAGATACAGTAGTAAGGGGCATCGGAATCTGTAAGCTTCTTTCTTTGTCCTTTCTGAGGCTCTTAGACAGTCCACATACCTGTTGATGCAGTAATACTTTGCCAATTCTTACAGCTGTCACTAGTTAGATTTTGTTATACCTGCTGTCATCAGTCAACAAACCTCTCTTGTTGGTAAGGTATGTCAAAGGCCATGACAATACCAGAGATGAATATGAAGTGTTCCAACAGCAAAAGGAAGTATCTGTCACCCACATTGCTGACCTGTTGGTAAGAAAAGGCATATGAAGATGTAGCGCTGGCCGGAAAGAGGGGCGCCACCAGATGATAGACAGCTGATACCTAGCAGAGGTCTGCGTTACCTGCAGGGGTGAGCTGAGCCCTGGCTCTTGGGAGAACTGCTCTCTGCACTTGCAATCAGAGGCAGGGCACACAGAAGGGGCCCTGGGAGGCTGGGAGTATGCTCAGGCAAACGTGAAACTCAAGCCTGAAAGCTAAGCCCCAAATCCAAATATGCTGTTACGCAAAGCGTTCGCAGATTGGCTGGCGTTTGATTCTCGTATGAGGTTACTTGTTGGCTTGTGCTGAGTAATTCTCTGGCATGCCTGTGGCTTGTCAGTGGCATTCCTTCCTGAGTCACCACTGGACCCACAGCCTGGCTCAGGGAGCAAGGTCCAGCACTGTCCAAGAGCCTTTCTTTTCAGATGAATCCTAAAGCCCACTGTCCGGATTTGCAGATGTCACCGCGCTTGCTTTTCCATCTTCAGAGATGAGCTGGTAGGCATTTGCAGTGAGGAAGGACTTGAGGAAACATTTTGGGGGTTGCACCTAACTGTTGAAGTGATGAATATTTGTCTGTCATCAGCTGGATGAGAAGAGTTAAAATCCCTGCCAGAACTTTGGAGGCCTAGGGAGATGGCATCTCTCACGGGAGCAGCATTAGGCCAATTACAATGCTCAGCATTTCCCCCAACACCCTAGGTTCAGAGTTCTTTGCAATCAGTTTGTTTCTTTAGCTGAGTTTCTTAAACACACATCACCCCTTGTGGAGCTCTCTGGGCCTCCACCCAAAAGCTAAAGGATACAAAGAGGCAGAAGAAAAGACTGAGCAGCAGACTCTACCCAAGAGGGAAACCAAGCCAAACATTTCAGCGTTTCATTATTCTCCAAAAGCCTGTCAAGACTACAAAGGGGAAACTGGGAACAGCCAAAATGTGCAGCATAAAAGGTTGGCCACATACATGATGGGAAAACAAGCCATCATTTAAATCATGCAGTAGACTGTAGAAGAAACTTTAATGATGTGGAAACATATAAACAATATATTGTTAAGTGAAGAAAGTTTTAAAACAGCATGGGCAATATGATTATATTTTATGAATATATATGTATAGTTCCAGGTGATACACACATATAGAAAAAAGACTGAAAGGATATCAATTAAAATGTTAATGGCAATATTTCTAAGTTGGGATGGTCTGTAAATGATGTTTCTCTTTTTTCTTCCAAATTTTCTATAATGAACATGTTTTAACTTTATTTTTTACATCTTTATTATTATCTTGATTATCAAATGAAACTTGCTCACAGTATGAGATTCAAACAATATAGAAATGTGTAAGATCTAAAGTAAAATTTCCTTCAATCCTGCCTAAGAGATAGTTTCTACCAAATCTATATTTCCAAAAATATTATGGAATGTTTATATATTAGAATTACACATAGTACTTCAACTTATCTTTTTTTTTTTCACTTAAAGTACCTGGGATATATTCCCAGGTATGTGTGAGTGGTTTCTTTCTTTTCTTTTTTAAGTCTATCAGCTAGATCTCTGGGAGGCCAGCAGGGAATGGGAGATTCTCCGGCCTTCCTGCTGCAGGTAGGCAAGGGAATGAATGGGCACTGGAGTCACAGATGCCAGAGCTGAAAGGAATATTAAATGGGGCTTAATTTAGCCCCCTTATTAAATGATGAAAAAATGAGGGTCCAGAGACCAGAATCCACATCTTCTAATTCCTCATCTAATATAGTTTTTACTATGCCACACTGCATACAGTATAAAACAGATATTAATAAGTGCTTTTCAAAGAGCTTCCACCTTGCCAACCTTTTGTTTCAGCCTTATCCTCCTTAGCTGTTTTTGTGCTGCTGATAAAGACACACCCGAAACTGGTCAATTTACAAAAGAAAGAGGTTTAATGGACTTACAGTTCCATGTGACTGGGAAAGCCTCACAATCATGGTGGAAGGCAAGGAGAGGCAAGTCACATCTTAGATGGATGGCAGCAGGCAAAGAAAGAGTTTGTGCAGGAAAGCTCCCCTTATAGAACCATCAGCTCTCATGCAACTTATTTACTATCATGAGAACAGCACAGGGAAGACCTACCCCCATGATTCAATTACCTCCCACCAAGTCCCTCCCACAACATGTGGGAATTCAAGATGAGATTTGGGTGGGGACACAGCCAAACCATATCACCTCCCTTGAGCAAACTAGGGGAAGGGATCTTTCCTGTTTTAAAGATAATACTAGCCAACACTGGCTGGGCACCATGTGCCGGGTTCTAAGCCAAGCTATTTGCCTACATTCTCTCACATGTTCTCACATGAACTTTCTGAGTTGGTACTATTGTCATGCCCATTTTATAGATGAAAAAAATTAAGACTCAGAGACTTTAACTAGCCAAAGGCCCCACAGCTGAGACATGATGGAGCTAAGGCTTCAACCTATGTCTAGCCGTAGAATCCTTACTTTTAAACATTACACTCTATTTTTTGCAGGCTTAGCACATAAACTTTTCCCATACAACAAAATTTAATTACTCTTTCCCTTTTTCTTTTGTTGTTATCCAGTCCTTCTCAAATGAAGTGAAACAGGAATGACATTAGAAAATGCAATCTGGTGTCAAGCAGGGTTCAGGGGCCTCACTTGGTGTTCAGGACTCTGTGCCAAACACTGGGGTAAAAACAAAACAAAACAAAACACCCAGTTCCAACCACAGCTATTCTCACAGTTGGCAAAGGAGTCACCTGGCACTTTTCCTCTGGAGATTCAGCGTGTCCCATACAAGGTGGTAAACTGCTTGCTCCCCTGGTATTTTTATTTCTTATGTAATTGTGCACTCCTTTCAACTCGGCCAACACGTTAGCACTTGTAGGTAAAGCTGATCTTTTTTCAGTCAGACACACAATACACACTGAGTCATGTGTAAAAGGCTCGTACAATGTTTTTGTTGTGAACAGAGCCCCAAGGGCCTCGTCTTACAATCCTCACATGTGTGTGACCCTCATGAAGAGAGGGCTGCCTGGTGCTGCAGTGTGTGGTCTTCTGCACGCAACAGCAGGATATCTGGGTGCATGGTGAGCTCTCACCTCACCCACCCAACGCTGGCCTTCCATAAGCTGGTGGTTTGGGACTCACCCAGACATTTGTACTGTAGCCTCTATCATTTGTTCACCTTCTCCTTCTTTCCCCTTCCAGTGCCTTCTCCCCTAGCCCCAAGCTTCTGTTACATCTCTCTGCCTTACCCATTTTCTGATTTGTTTTCTCTCCTTGTGTCCTGGAAAGCTGCACTATCTCCACTATTGCTCCACAAAGCACAGCGCCGTTCCCCTTTCCCTTTCTCCTGTCTTCCGCAGAGCCTCTTCTCTGTTCCCGGCCCTGTCCCACATGCATCATTTCCTCTCCTTTCTCTGCTCTCCAGGCTCTCTGTCACTATTGTATCCATTTTCAGCAAACAGGCTGCAGGTGCCATTCTGAATGTGGAGACTCTGTGTGTTGAAATGATTCAACACATTGACTCAGTGGCCTGCTGCTTGGGTAAACTTCCCAGCACTGCTATTTACTAACGAGATAACCTTGAGAAAGTTACTTAGCCAGTCTAAATCTCATGTTCCCCTCAAGTCAAATGGGGATAATGAAAAACTCTACTTCTTAGAATTGTTGTGAGCCTTATATTATGCTCCATAACCCTGGGGTTGGGGTTTCGGTTCCAGGGTTCCAGACTTGTATATGCCTTACTAGTTGGATGGTCTTGACCAAGATACTGACCTTCTCTCTGACCAAGTGTCCTCACTTCTAAAGTGAGAGTGATAATAATAGGACCTACTATATTAGTGTACTGGGAAGATTACATCAGTGAATAAACATAAAAGCACCTGGAATAATAAATGGCACACAGGAGCTTTCCCCAAAAGTTGGCCATCATGATATTTGTTCGTGATAAAAGATGCCTAGAATGCAGCTTGCCTGGAGGCACTCACAAGGTGGTAGTTACCCTTTGCTGCTCTCGCTGTCCACTCTGGCTGCTCACCTCCAGGAAGTCTGGCCTAGGAACATACAAGTCAAGAACTGAAACAGGAAGGAAATAACGTGGCAGGTTTTCTATTATAGCTCACTGTGCTTTCATCCTAATGTTGCAGGTAGAACAATAATGTCTTCCTCAATTATTCCACAAAACAACGTTTGGAAATCACATTTAATTTCTCTCCTTAAAGGAAATAACATATATAGCATGCTTCGAGCAGGGCTTGGGGCTCCATAAATTGTCTTGTTCATTTATTTATGTAAGACCACTCTAGCCACATACAGAAAACATAGAAGAGAAAGAAAAGGAAAAATAAATCCTTTCCTTAAGTCCACCCTTGTTGTCATTTTGTACTCTCATGTTTTAATGTACTATGATAACTCATATTTTAAAGAATTCCACTGAGAATCATTTCAGGGAGTGAAGATTCTTTCTTAGATAGTTAGGCCCTTCAAGACTGCCAGAAAAGGATATGCCTGGATTCTCTTTGGTAAAGTGAGGAAGCCCAGGGTATCCTCTCCTCTAGCATTGTCCAGGTCAGAACAGCCTCAAAATCCCTTGGAAGATCTCCTGAGCTGGAGCATCCCCAGCATTTGTATTTTCCAAAACAGAAGGTGCTAGGATTCATTTGTCATCAATCAACTCAAAGGATAGACTATAGCACCAGATCCCCTCAGAAATGCTCTAGTTCTTTTTTTTTTTTTCAGAGGAGAACCATGGCTGCAGAGTGTTAATAATACACACATGACAGTTAAGGCTTATAGATCCCTTTTTTGTAAAAAATAACAGTCCCCAGCTGGGCACAGTGGCTCATGCCTGTAATCCCAGCACTTTGGGAGACCAAGGCGTGTGGATCACCTGAGGTCAGGAGTTCAAAACCAGCCTGGCCAACATGGTGAAACCCCGTCTCTGCCAAGATTGTGCCACTGCACTCCAGCCTGGGTGACAGAGTAAGACTCTGAAAAAAAAAAATCCATTAATGGTGGTGCATGCCTATAATCCCAGCTACTATTTGGGAGGCTGAGGCAGGAGAATAGCTTGAACCTGAGAGGCGGAGGTTGCAGTGAGCCAAGACTGTGCCACTGCACTCAGAGAGCACGCCACTGCACTCCAGCCTGGGCAACAGAGCAAGACTCTGTCTCAAAAATGAAAAAAAAAAAAAAACAACCAAAACAAAACAAAAACAGTTCCCTTGGTCTACCTTCTGTAGGAATTGAGCTTTCATGCAGTGGGTTCATTTTAAGTTTGGAATACTGAGCTATCAGGATGTGTCTTCTGGCTAGTGGAGACTTCATATTATGTGCATTAACTGCCCTCTTCCTATCAACACCCAAATATCTTCATAAAAAGTCACTGGAAGATTTTATGTCAGAGGAAGAAAATATAGATATGACTAAGAAAAGTTTTCAATTAAAAAAATGTAAACTCCTTGGAGCATAATGTCCTAAAGGGCAGGAGAAGTCTAAAACAGCAATAAAATTGTCAGCTTTTAATAACCAGCCATGTTTCCATGGTACTTTATCATTTGCAGTGCATTTTAAACAGCTATTACATACTCATTTGTTTGTTTACTTATTCCTTCAACACCAGGACCATACTGTGACTTTTGTGGGTCCTAGGACCTTTGCCTTCTTGGGCCCCTTCCTCCATTAGAAAAATTAAAATAGCTTAATAGATTTTGTGGGTCCTAAAAATTTCATTTTTTTCTAATGCGAGGAAAATTGAAACATTTTCTTCTGTCCTGACAGTTCATTTTTTTCTTTTGATTTTAAAATAAATTAAAACATTTTCTTTAGCTAGGGGTGGTGATGCACACCTGTAGTCCCAGCTACTCAGGAGGCTGAGGTAGGAGGATTGCCTTAGCTGAGGAGGTCAAGGCTGCTGTGAGCTGAGACTGGACTACTGTGCTCCAACGTGGACAACAGATAGAGACCCTGTCTCACACACACACACAAAAACCACCCACACACACACACGAAAACAAAACAAAGGAAAATATTTTCTTGGGCCCCTAAAAAGCACTGTGAGCCCAGGCACTATGCTTACTGTATTTCTTGGAGGGGCCAAGTATGGGCTATGGGTTAGAGACACAAAGATGAGTATATGCAGCCCCGACCCTAAAGAGCTCAGCAGTCTCAGGGAAGCAGACGTGCAAGCAAGCCATTTGGTGGCTGGCAATCAGGGCTATGACTAAAGTCTGTTACTGGTTCTACAAGAGCATGGAGGGGTCAGCTCCTAACTCTACAGACAGTGGGAGGACAGCTTTGTGAAAGGAGCATTGCTCAAGTGGCTGTTTAAGCCAGCATTTTTCAGCAATTTTGTGTTTGAGGCCCACTTTCAAATTTTATAATTTCTTGATAAATTAACAAATTAAGAACACTGGGCCAAAGAAGCAAGTTTCAGAGAATTGAAGAAACTTGCTGTTAATTTTGGTATATGGAGATATATGTGGTTTTTGTCTTCTGATCAATATGTAAGATGTATTTTTGCTACAACTGGATACATATGGTCACCTCAATGTTAGCCAATAGTGTCAAGCTAAGCACCTTTTGGCTCAGGACAGAGGGTACTGGCTGAGAGGGAGATGTGGGACTGGCTGAGAGGGAGATGTGGGAAGTTCAGGGCATCGAGCTGGTTCCAAAGGAAGACCACGTATTCAATGGGGCATGAAAAGCTTTTCCTCTTGATTACATGAAAGACTGCAGCTAGGAACCAACATAATTCTTCTCAGTGCTGAAGAACAACCAAACCCACAAGGTGATGATAATGTTTAGCCTCCTTTGTGGGAAAAATATATTCTAGACATTGATCAAAATCTGGCAACACACTTAGTTGTCAGGTGTTCAAGATACACCAGCCTGCCAAGCTACAGTGGTTGATATCTGCTACTCTCAGAATAATAACTGCAAATACTTAGAATGTCCCAAGGACCATTCTAAGAGATATATATTTGTTTATAATCCTCATCACAATCCTACTATGTGAGCATTATTTTGATGCCCATTTTAAAAATGAGGAAACTGAGACCTGGAGACTTTTGATGATCTGCCTTAATAAGCAGCAGAGCTAGGATTTGAACACAAGCATTCTGGATCTAAGATCTGTGCTCTCAATCACTACACTTCACTACTTGTGGATGCTTCTTACACACCCTCTGCTGTCTTGCGCCTGCCTCTGAGCAGCCTCACACAGGAGCAACCTGACAACGCCTCACCGCAGGCTTCTCACTGGGCACTGAAGAGTGGAACAGGAGCCCACTCATCACCCTGCCATGAGCAATCCACAAGTGCTTCGAGAAGCTAATGTCCTAGAACAAATGGATGGATCCCAAGACTGATTTCGCTTGGCATCTCAGACAGCCCCATAAGGTCCAGCAACCCATCACAAGTTGCCCTGGCAGTGCTGCCAGATAAAATCCAGGATGCCCAGTTAACTTTAGACACCAGACAAAGAACAAATGATTTTTAAGTATTAGTATGCCCCAAATACTGTCTGGTCCATAGGAAGAGTGAAAAATTCCTTGTCATGTATCCAAAATCCAAAGTTAACTGGGTGTTTGGTAGTTGTATTTGCTAAACAGGAAAACTCTAAGCAGTAGCCAACTTGCCAGTATGGCGTGGCACAGGCTTTCCTTCCTTCCCTGCTTGGCTCCCTATTTCTCATCCAGCTCCTGGGGGTCACATCCACAATAAAGAACAGGTAGGCCTTTGCCTTGGCCCCAGCTTTCTGGGAACCCAGGCTACGACCCAACTGGGCAAGGGTTTTTCCAGGCAGACAAGGTAGCTGTAATGCTCCCAGCTTTCCTGTGAGGTGGGGACTGCTGCTGTCAGCATGGCACCCACATTACAAGTAAGAAGGCCAAGGTTCAGGGATATCCATCCATTTGCCAGGACTCACACTCTGCTGCTCCAGCTCCACCAGTCTCTTACTATGAAAGAGTTTTCCAGACTATTCTTGAGAAACATTTCAGCATTATTAGAAAAGGCATTAATTGGCTTAGGCAATCATTGATTCATTTAACAATTACCTCCATTTGTTGAAAGAAACCCTCTCAGCCACGCTGTCAAAGGGATCCTGTGACATACGCACTGGAGAAACAGTCTCAGCGCAGCTGTAATGTCAAGATGTTCGATGTCTCCTGTTTTACGCTTGTTGGAATGGTCAATGTTAAAACATGAAGTTTTCAACTTCAGATCTTCACAATGAAACCAGCAGTTTGTTATTATTTCTGCATATGACTAAATATAATGTTCATTTCAAAAGTAATGACTGATTGCAAAGAGATACATGCAGAAAGCCTGAAATTACAATTGCCTTTCACCTGAATCAGAAACTCAGTTCCCTTTTCATTGCATTTCCCTGTAGGTTGGCCTCTGAAAGAGCTGAAATACTATAAACTACCATTTGGGACAGTTGGAGAAAAACAGCAAATATTAGAAAACCTGTGCCAAAGCACTTGCACCCAGTGGGTATACACAAGAATGTAACCTCCTCCAGACTTTCAAAAACAAAGCCAAACCTTGGCTGCAAATAAGCCTCAAATGAGAAAGAAACACTCATTTGCTTCTGAAAAATGGGAAAGGCTGTACTTTATCTACAAGGTGTTCTTTTCCTCATAAACCATGAGAAACAGACCTATTTTTTGTTCTCTTTGTCTGCTGGAACTTCATTTTGAAGGAAGGAAGTTACAAGGAATGAACCACCTTGTAAGGGCAAGAAAATCTTTCTCCACAGTGTGGCTGGATTTGCTCCTGGAAGCAGCCACTTTGGTAGGTCTCTCCAATGAGGCTTTTTCTCACAGCAGTCCAGGGAAGCAGATGGATTAGATGGCTGGCTCTGGTTACCTATGGCTGCCTGCCCAGTCCCCTGGGCATTCCAAGGCCCCACCTTCCACCTGGCCCATGACCTCTGACCCTGGCCCTGTAGCCAGCAAGGGTGTGGGGAAAGAGCGGGGTGGGTATAGGTATCAGGCTGCCTAGGCCCAGGCTACAAATGAAAGAGTCAGTTGTTTCCATGCCTCATGCTCTCTTGTGCGGTCCTGGGAGCTGCAGAACTGGTATTTCTCCAAATCCTGGTGGCTCACATGGCTGTGTAGACAAGCTGTACTTACAGGGGTACACGTGTATGTGTGTTGCATGGAAATCAGCAGTCCTGCTTCCAGTCCCAGCTCTGCCTCTGCCTCATTCTGGGACTTCAGAGAGCCCCTTTGCCACTTCAAGGAGCCTCAGTTTTCTCATCTACGAAATGGCACTGTTGGATCCTTGTAAGTGCTTGGGAAAGGGTGGGGAGTGGGGTGCAGAGTAGGGGCTGCTGACCAGGCAGTTTCCTGCCATCCTCTATAATCCTGCTCACCACCACCCCGAGGGCAACAAAAACAACTCCACCTTCATCTGTCTTGTATTTTGTATTTTCACATAAAACCTTCTCAGAAGAAAAACTTTTGTTGGCTTCTAAAAACCACTGGACTAGGCGATCTCTAAGTGACCTATGAAATTGATTATTCTGTAATTCCATGATTCCAAAACAAAAACACAGACTTAGACTTTTTAAAGGATCGTGTGCTGTTTGGGAGGGTGAGAAAATTATGACATATGTAGTGATGTGTTTCTGATACTGAAGATTCTCTTATGCGGCACCCCCCGCTTCCACCTGCCACAAAGGGAACATATAAAGTTTCCAGAGTCCTAGCCCCCTCCTTTGTTACACCTGATAAAGGCTCACGTTAATTATTTAGCCAATGGTGCTAACTGGAACATAGTCATATGATGAAGCTGCCTTGAAAACATTTCCGCGTGTAACATAAGGCTTTTGCAACTTAAACGTATTTTTTTCTTCTTTCATATCAGCAGTTATTTTATGGAACTGGGCTGAGACAGCTTAGCAACAAAGGGCACTGGGTTGGTGAATTATTCATGTAATCTACATTTCCTGGCTGCTGTGGATAATTGACAGGTGTCATGTCACCTTTTACAAACGTCCCACAATTATGGACCATATATCAGTGTTGGACTTCGAAGTAATGCTCCCTTTCTAAGCTAGTTTCATATTTTATTTACAGCTTGGTGGCATTTTTGACTTGGCTGCCTATTTCTCTCACTTTTGATTCCAAGCCTTTTGCTCCACTTAATATAACCAGGAACATTTAAATAATGAGACTCCCTCTCAGTTTGCTAAAGGCAGTCATTCATTGCTGTGGTGTCTTATTCATTCAGCCATTATGTTAGTCAATTTCTTGATTTAAGAAATGCAGGATGAAATGCAACTGTAAGGAAACCATGATATAATTTTTTTTTTATGACTTGTTTTGTTCACAAGGGAAAAACCAAAAGCAAATCTTCCGTGTGTCTGACACAAGTTGTAAACTGTGGGGGAAAGTTGGCTAGTTAAAGAATATGACTTAGTTAATAGAAGATGGCATATTTCAAATCTCCACCAGAGTTGGAAGGTTTCTAGCATTAGAAACAAAGCCAAGGCAAGTTCTATTTAGGCCTACTGAGAAAATCAGGTAAGAAAATAAACCTGCAGTTGATAACCCTGAAGACTAATGACAGAACATAGCCATACATGAAACTGAAACATTCAGAGCAAACTGGAACCTTCAGAGTCCTCTAGTCTACCTTTCCACTTTAGCCATCAGGAAACTGAGTCCCAAGACATGTAAAGGTTTGTCCACCATCCCAACACCAGTTAGTGGAAAGGCTACAAGCCAGGTCAGCCAGTTCCTCCTCCAGCACTGTCACCGTTCTGCCCTGGCCTGGAGCACTCTCCTTACCTCCCGGGATTCATTCACTTCTTCTACTGCCAGTGATCTCTGACTCTTCCTTGGGGATATTCACCCCTTCCTAACACTCAGCTCTGTGATTTGTGTAGAATTATCTCAAACTCACTCTCGACATGAGCATGATTGATTAAGTCCATCAATTTTCCTGAATGGAATGGCCACATGACCTAAACTGGACCAGTAAGATACAGTGAACCCCAGCACTTGGATGGGAGCTGTTGGAAGAGATTTTCAGTCCTACTAGATTGGCTGTTGTAAGGGTGTGAGGTCTGGAGCTGCTACATATTATTTTGCTACCAATATGGGAAGAGGCTGGAGCTACAGGAAGTGGGTGGGGAAAATGTATCATGTGATGCCTGTGGGTGAAGCTTGCCAACACAAAACAACTGGGCAGAGAAAGCAAACCTGGGTTAAGTAAACATATCATTTATCTTCTAAACCAGGACAATTCTGAGAATGAAAAAGGGCAGGACAAATGCTAAACCAGACAGGATGCCGGAACAGTAGGCATAAACAGAACTGTTCTGGGCAAACAGGGACACACAGTCATCCACTCTACGATGACACTGTCTGAGCTGCTAGATTAAGCCTTGACTCTGAATTCAGCTGGCTGGATTCAGCTAGCACTCTATTTGGCCTTTTTAGTCTCGGTAACAATGAACTCACTTCATTGTTGAAACCAATTTGAGTTAAGAGTATTGTAACTTGTATGTAAAGCTTTAACTTACACAAATATGCTGCTTCCTAAGTGTTGCACTTTCTAAAATCTTGTCCTACATCATATCGGAAGTTTGTAATTAAAGATTATTATTGTATGTTTTTCGTATGTTTTCACTCATAAGTGTGAGCTAAGCTATGAGAATGCAAAGGCGTAACAATGGACTTTGGGGACTCAGGGAGAAAGGGTGGGAGGGGGAGTGAGGGATAAAATGCTACAAATTGGGTTCAGCGTATACGACTCGGGTGATGGGTGCACCAAAATCTCACAAATCACCACAAAAGAACTGACTCAGGTAACCAAATACCATCTCTTCCCCAAAAATCTATGGAAAATTGAAAAAAATGCTTTAAGAAAAAAAAGATTATTATTATATGCTTTACTTTTATAAATATTAATACTTTAACTTTTACTGCAACCAGTGCAAACTGTCATTTTACAGATAAATTCCAAATTAATTATCTTACTTACACCAGTAACCCTGTGAAATAAGTATCGTGTAAGATTTGGGGAAGTTAAAAAATTAACCCAGACTCTCGTGGCTGATGTGGCAGATACGTAGTAGTGGCTCTCTTGGGGGTTAAAACCCACAACACTGATTTGTATGCTTTGCCAACTTCTGTGGCGTAACTATCCCAACAAGGTCTGATCTCAGGGTATCAACCTGACATCATTGAACACAGAGTTGGGAGGCAATATCTTGTTCTCACAAGCCAGCTGTGGTATCCCATGGCATGGAGCGGTCATCCAAGGCTTCTGATTCCCTTTCATCAGTTCTTCTCATTTTTATGCTCCAGCAGTTTGGTGTAAGGCAGTTCTGAATTGTGCTGTCTTAACAATTGCAAATGTGCCCCAGGGCCAGTGGTGCAAGAGGCCTTCAAAGGAGAGTTCATCAGAACAGAACAGCAGTGACCAAGCCAGTCCAGAGTTTGCATTTCTCCAGCCTGACCTCACTGATGCCCACCCCGGGCAGGAACTGCTGCTGGGACTTGAGCATTTGCTGTGCTCCCTACTTGGATGTGACTACTTCCTGGTGCCCCCTACTTCCAGGTTCTCTGCCCTGCCTCCTGGACCACTATGTGGAATAGCCATTGGGGCAGAAATACAGAAACGGATGGTCTTAGAGTTCTTTTCCTCTGCCTTGGAGTCCTTCAGCCTGGCTGAGGACTACAACAGTCTTTGCTATTCTCTGATCATGGCTGTCAGAGCTAGGTCCCCTGCAGTGAGGGGGACACTTCCAAGCCCATTCACACTCATTATCTCATTTGAAGGTATTGACTGCATTGTGTGCTAAATGCTTTGCCTCAGCAGAGAGAGCTTGGAGAACAGTTGAGTCATGTGAAAACCCTGGTGGCAGCAACCTAATTTGCAGTCCTGGGGCTTAGGGGAAATTAGCCAGTCTTTTTTTCCTTTTTTTTTTTTTTTTTTAAATTAGCCAGTCTTAACAGGGCTTGCTTTACAAACTCAAGCCTACCGGTTGTAAGCAATGCCACAGTAACTTTAATTGTCAAAAATCATGGAGCTGTTGAATGGCACGGTAAGAGTAATTTTCCATCTTTGACATTCAGAATATGTAAAAATTATAAGAAGATCTTCTAGTTATAATTCAACTCAAATCATGATAGAGCACTTTTTAAATGTAACTGCTATTTCCTCCTGTGAGTTAGGAAGGAGGGGAGTGATGATGACACCACAGTATTAATATTAGCCAGTTTCACTGTGGTCAGTGCTCACTTGGCCACACTCAGAAGGATAACGGAAAAAAATCATTTTGGTTTTATTTCGGAGGGGGTTTTATACTTATGTTTAAATATGAAGATGTTAGAGCATCTGAACATTCCCTTAGAATGACTTAATGAAGCAAGTTTAGGAAGAATTGGGAAACTGCCTGCCCTCTCTCCAGGCTGCCCTACTGCAATATAGTTCCTGGGTGAATAAGGGTTCTTTTACAGAACTATTGAAATGTTCGTGGCCCCTCTAGATTTTCCTATAGAAATGATGGTGACTGGGCCTCATATTGCTTTTCCACATGCAAAGAAAATAGAATTGAAGTGAATCAACCAAACAATATTTTTTTGAATCAAGATGAATGTGGTCATGCAAGGTGTGTAGAGCACAAAGCCATAGTAAAGGCCATGGTCTCTGCCCATTTCAAAGGATGTGATTTGGCTGAGGGGCTGACCTGCTAAACAGCAGGAAGCTATCCATTGCAGCTTATCATAAAGAGGTAAGCTGGTATGGATGGCTCAGGCTGTTGAAATTCGAAAGAATTGGAGATCAGGGAGGGCTGGAAAGGTCAGAAAAGAATTCAGGAAGGAGGGGAGACGTAAGCTGGGCCTTGAAAGGTGCACAGAAAAGGGAGGATATTTCAGCTAAGATGAATGAAAGCACCATGGGACAGTTAGAGGCATGAATATCCAGGATGTTTCTATACATGAGTGCCATTAAGCAGCTAGGGTTCTCCCATGGAAAGTAAGTGAGATGTTAACACCACGAACTCCTCAGCAGAGCAGGCCTTAACTGTTCATAAAGCTAAGGATGAGCAGGCAAATCTAGCCACCATTAATAGGCATTATCTATAGTCCAAGTATATCACACAGTGATTCTGAATAATATTTCTTGAAACATCAGCATCCACACATATTCAAAGGGAAAAGTTCTGACATTTTCAGCTGGTGACCAAATTGGATGATGCACAGCTGATTTGATTTGCTGTATAGTGAATTTTGTCATTAGGATGATTACAAAAGAAACTAGACACTGACAAATTCATGAATTATTTAAAGTTATGAACTCTATGTAGCAGGTGGGTATTCTAGGCCCAAAGAATGTGAAAGTAATGAAAACATAGGAGTGTTACATATTTCTAGGGGTTTATATGTTTACATATTTCTAAAGGCTCAAGGGAACACCAATAAATGAGGGACAGTGGCTAATATGGTGACATAAGACATGTCATCATGGCAAAACCCTCATGAGATCTATATTTTCGTCACACTAGTCACCGGTCTTCCCTTGTAGGAGGTGGAATGACCAAAAATTCTGGATCTCTCTGGCACTGTGTGTCAGTTTGACTGTGTGCAAAGATTAAAGTTCAGCTACCTCACATATTAAAACAGGCTGATGGTCCCCTCCCATTCCTTCCAGACAAATAGGCCTCCAGTCTATGGCACTGAGCCCCAGAGAAGGAAGTCACTTGCTCAAGAATTGCATTGAAGTCAAAAGCCAGATATTCTACCCAAAGCAAGTAGAAAAGGAGGGGGAAAAGCTCAGTATCTGCAAATATTAGACAATGGAGCCTCAGGGCAGATAAGTTCTACTACTTGTAAGAAGATTGAACAAGACATTGAAGAAAGTTAGGGAATCTCCTTCCATAAATATTCAGAATTTTTAATCCAGTATTTATTTGGAGACAAGTAGATGGGAATAATTATTCTTTTCTGTTTGGTTTCTACTAAACCTCTGTTCCCAAACATCATTCTACGAGACAATAATTTTTATATCTTATTGGAAAAACAGAAAAGCCCTAAGTGAGCAGTTAAAAACTTTATAATTGGGAGAAAACAGGAAGAAAAGAAAATATTTTGATACATACCAACACTCCTGACTGCAAACAATATAGACTCTCTCAGGTCACCTTGAAAAAATGGGAGATTTACTGGGAGATTTACCAGGAGAATTTGTGGACTGGGCAGATGTGGAAGCCTCCAGAAACAGTGGCAGCTCTGGGTCTGGCTGTTCTCCCGTCTGTCTCTGGGGCCACCCTGACTCATCCTCCTCTCCTTTCTGACTAGTTTCTTGGCTTCCTCACGGCTTCTGCTCCCTCATAACCAGCTTACACATGGCATTCATTACAGCCTCTCGGGCCCCTCTCCAACCAAGACCCTTCAGTTTCAGCTCACCACTACTACCTAGCATATTCTTGCTGCACTTAAGCTCTCAGGAGCATGACTGTTATTGGCCCAGTTCACCTACTGGAGTCAGGTTGCATTTTAGACCATTGTCTGGCCAATGCAACGGTGGCCCTTAGGTCAGGTGCCCACCACTGGTCCAATTCACCAAAGCAGATGATGGGTGGGAGGTAAAAGGGTGTGGTCAGAGCATTGCTCATCAGAAAGGGCTGAGGCACAGGCAGGCTCTGATTACTAATGAGGACCAGCTTTCCTTCAGAACCAGCAAAAATGCCCTTACACTGCGGCCTGAGGGCATGTTTTATTGTTTTATTCATTCAATCATGTATTAATTCTTACCTGTCTCTATAACAAAAGATTTGAGGTGATTTACACAACTATGTACAATATAAAAGGATCAAATAGTTGAGAAATGTAGGCAAATGGGGAAAAAAAGAGAATTTGTCCCTATTTCACAGGGACAAAATTAGTACCACGTAGTCTGTAACACTCAACACTAGAAACTTGCTAAAAGTGGGTGGTATTGTCTGAATGTTTGTATGCCCCACCACTCCCCAAATTCAGATGTTAAAACCTGATCCCCAGTGCAACAGTGTTAAGCAGTGGGACCTTTAGGAGGTGATTAGGACATAAGGGCAGAGCCCTCATGAATGGGATTAGTGCCCTTATAAAAGAAGACTAAGGCAGCTTGTTCTCCCCTTCCACCACATGAGGATGCAGCAAGGAGGAACCATCCTTGAAGCAGAGAGAGCAGCCCTCACCAGATACTGACTCTGCTGGTGCCTTAATCTTGGACTTCCCAGCCTCTAGAACAGTGAGCAATACATTTCTGTTGTTTACAAATTATCCAGTCTAAGGTATATTGTTATAAACAGTGGGAAGGGACTAAGACAGTGGGCCTTGAATTTGTTTCTAAATCTAAGACCTGCCAAACTTAATAGCAAGTGGCTACATATAAGAGGAAAGTCCAGGCAGAAAATGTCATTTATAGAATAGGTTACAATCACAGCCTGTGGAAGCCTGTCTCTCCAAAGAGACAGATTCTCTTCTTTCTGTGTTGATCTGTGGGCTGCCTTGATAGGGAAGAAGACTCTAAATTATGTCTCAAGGCTTCTTCTGGTCTTGATTTCGTAACAGTGGTTGAAATTTCATTGACTGGGCCAGAAAACAAATCATTAAGAAGGCAAAATTTTATGTAGCTAAAACCAACCTCCAACACAACTTCATTCCATTGAAGCCTTAGCCCCCAGCCCCCTCCAAAGTTGAAGACACAGTTGGAAAGCTGAAAAGGCAGGTCATACATTTCTCATTTCTTTTTTATTGTGTATTGTAAGGCAAGAAGTACATAAGAAGGCTGGCTCAGTCACTCCAGTTTGTTGCCTGTAGCATTTCCAATACTCTCAGATCTTCTGAAGCTCTTTATTTACTACTTTTTTGCTTCCTTTTGAGGATACAGCAGCAAAAAGTTCTAGAAAGCTTTGTCCTGGAGCCTGTAAATGGGAGAGTGCTACCCTGGGGTACCGGGCATGCCATGCTACATGAGATGAACCATGAGAGCTCTGGAAAGGGAAATTGAATGTTTCCTCTCAGACTGGAACTGGGACTCCTTCTATATAAAAGGACAGCTGTCGTTTAATATTCATTGAGCAGCCACCATGTTCTAAGTGTCGTATGAAGCATATACATGATGTGACATTTGAAAAGAGAAGACTCGTTT